>NW_024467087.1:51903994-54403994 GCF_017591425.1 Ochotona curzoniae | reverse complement strand
TCTTAAGGTGTCATAATTTCAATCTGATCTTACGGAATAAATAGGATGATAATTTTTTTTAGAGATTTATTTATTTTATTAGAAAGGCAGATATACAGAGAGAAAGAGAGAGAGGAAGATCTTCCTTCCGATGGTTCACTCCCCAAGTGGCCACAACGGTTGGTGCTGTGCTGATCCGAAGCCAGGAGCCAGGAACTTCTTTCTGAGTCTCCCACACGGGTGCAGGATCCCAAGGTTTGGGGCCGTCCTTGCTGCTTTCCCAGGCCACAAGCAGGGAGCTGGATGGGAAGTGGAGCTGCCGGGATTAGAACCGGCGCCCATATGGGATTCCAGTGCATTCAAGGTGAGGACTTTAACCATTACACTATTGCACCGGGCTCCAGGATGATAATATATTTTAAGGAAAGATAATTATAAGGAATAAATGTCATGGAGATATTTTTTCCTAAAAAATGAACGTAAGAGGTAATACAGGAGAGTGAAATGTAGAACACAGGTACTTCTAAATCAATACATACGATTATAAAAAATAATTTTTTAAAAAACTCAAGATTAAATATGTTCCTATTACTTTGTATGAATGCAAATAAAGCTTTAAAGTCCAATCTCTAATAGGGGTTTGGCTAATATTTTCTTCATGGGATATATTTCAAAATATACTGACTATAATTTAAAAAAATGTCACATACAATTTAAATATTTTTGGAAGACTTTTCACATCAGATAATATTAAGTCAAAAGACACGTACAGCTTGTTAACATATTATATTGCCTTTCAATGAAATTATTAGAAAAATAACACATCATTGGGGCTATAAAGATGACCCCTGATATCTAAAATAAAGCACACATATTTGAAGACAGACTTTTTACATTAGATCTTTAGTATAGAAAGGTAAAGAATGAGATGGAATGATTAAATTCTAAAAGCATGGAAATACTGTTGTGTAAAAATGAATAAATACAAAATTATATATAGTTGTTTATGTACACATACACATATATGCACAGGAAATAGACTGATGAAATAAAAGAGAAGTTTATGTGGAGGCATAAAATGTCAAAATCCATGCACGAGATATCTTTAAAGTTTATGGAAGCGACTAGATTAAGGTATTGACATTCCGAGTGCCAGTTTGAGTTGCATTTGTTCTGCTTCTAACCTAGGTTCCAGCTAATACATTCAAATGTGATGGTAAAGTACTTAGATCCCTGCCACCCATGTTGGAGACCTGGATGGAGTTCCTAGATCCTCACTTTTTCTTGGCTCAGCCTGGCCATTGCAGCTACTTTGATAGTGAACCTGAAGATGGAATATCTCTTTATTTCCCTGTCTCTCCCGTTATATTTGTTACTCAGATTTTCAAACAATGAAAACATTTAACAGAAAACATATGCTATGAGAGGCCAAGTACGGATTTCGAATTATTTTTGTATCCAAAGTAAACTACTTAGTTTAATTCAACTATCATTCCATTTCTGAAGCATCTTCTTATTAGGACTTCATTGTGCTGTCTCAGGTTGACTGGGATTATGGGTGCCTTACACTGAACCAATCATCGTTCTATGTTTTCTAAATTTCTCTATTTCAGTTTTACAATGAAAATGTGTATTACTTCATAAAAAGAAATGATAGGGTAAGCCAGGACAAGTTTATATGTTCACAACAAATATTAAAATATCAAGATAAAATTCTCAGTACGTCTCTCTTCCCCTGTCCATTGAAGGTGGAAGAAATGGCTTTAAAAGCAAGTGTGGGAAAAAAACAAAACAAAACAAAACAAAACAAAACAAAACAAAACAAAACAAAACAAAACAAAACAAAACAAGTGTTGGGGCGCCATCTTTGTGCTGTAACATGTTAAGCTTCCACCTGGTGGTGCCGGCATCCAATACGGTCTCTGATTCATCTCCCAGCTGTTCCACTTCTCATCCAGCTCTTTGCTAATGACCTGGGAAAGCAGTGGAAGATGGACAAAGTTCTTGGGCTCCTGCACCTGTGAGGGAGACTTGGAAGAAATTCTGGGCTCCTGACTTTGGACCAGCTCAACTTAGGCATGGGTACTCACACAGGAGACCTGGCAGAAGCTCTCTTGCAGGAAGACGCTCCTAGTTTCAGTCTGGTCCAGCCACTGCAGTTGCGGTCATTTGGGAAGTAAAACGGTGATTGGAAAATTTTCTCTCTCTCTCTTTCTCTGTGTGTGTGTGTGTGTCTCTGTGTGTCTCCTTTCTATGTATCTCTTCCTAGCTTTCAAGTAAATAAAACAAATGTCAGGAGAGGGAGACTGGCATTAGCGTGATAGCTCAATTGATTAATCCTCCTGCTGCAAGCTCCAGGAACCCATATGGATGTCGGTTCATGTCCTGGCTGCTCCACTTCTTGTCTAGCTCCCTGCTTGTGGCCTGGGAAAGCAGTGGAGGATGGCCTAAAACCTTGGGCCCCTGCATCCACATGGGAGACGCAAAATAAGCTCCAGGGTCCTGGCTTTTGACTGGCACATCCCCAGTGATTGTGCCTGTTTGGGGTGTGAGTCAGAGAATGGAAACACTCTCACTTTGTCTCTCCTTTCTCTATAACTCTGCCTTTCAAATAAATAAAAGAATCTTAAAATAAAAGACATATGGACAAAAATTAGAAAGAGATAAATCACTCAAATAATACCATTAACTGAGATTAAATACAGGATTTGTGATAGCAAATACATATAAGTATATAGTATATAAACAGATTTGAGAAGGGGCTAGAAAAAAAAATCCCAAGTTATTACGTCAGTTTTGAGTTATCAACACAAGTTGAGGATGTATGTAATCTTATATAGTCTTTTGAGACTGATATTATAAAGGTAATTATTTTCCTTATGAGTTGTCTTTTGGTGTCAACACAAGATATACTCTGCAGGAAGAAGTGTTCACCTGACTTCAGGGTATTGCGAATCCTAAGGTTTCTCTGTTAAGAAATAATGAGGGGCTGGAGCCACCTGTGGCACCAGCATCCTGTATGGATACTGGTTCTAGTCCTGGCTGCTCCACTTTCAATCCAGCCCTGTGTTTATGGCCTAGGTTAACAGAAGAGGATGGCTCAAGTCCTTGGGCTCCTGCATCCATATGTCAGACCCAGAAGAGGCTCCTGGCTCCCTGCTTCAGATAGGCTCAGCTCTGGCTATTACATTAGAGTGGAGTGAAATAATAGATGGAAGATCTCTCTGTCTCTGTCTCTCTATACATCTGCCTTTCAAATAAAAATAAATGTCTTAAAAATGAAAGTATTATGTTAAATTAATATGCATATGTACACATACATCATGCATTCTTTGTACTGGTATCATATAATCACAATTCCTTTAATATGCCAAAATTACTTGATTTTCTATGTTTAATAGCATAGCATTTCTGTAATAGAGGAATAGGATATTAATATGAGAAAGGTTGATTTTTACTTTCTTTTATTTCATATTTTTAAAGATTTGTTCTATTTATTTGAAAAGTGTAGTTACAGAGAGAGATAGAGAGAGCTCTTCCATCAGCTGGTCTGCTCCTTAAATGGATACCCAGAGCTGAGCCAAACTCAAGCTCTAAGCCTGGAACTCTATCTGGGTTTCCCATATGGTTGCAGGTGTCAAGTACCTGGGTAATCAGCTGTTGCTTTCCCTGGTAAGTTAGCAATGAGCTGGATCAGAAATGGGGCAGCTGAGATTTGAACCGGTGCTCATAGGCAATGCTAGAATTCCAGCAGATGGCTTAACCTACTGTGCCACAATGTCCAAGATTGATCCTCCCCCTCCCCCAGAGGAAAGTGAGAGTGTCCTTCCTCACTACCACAAATTATGCATTTTCGTTTCCCACATTTGAGAACATCATAGGAGTCAGCCTTAGAATGATAATAAGTGTCATTTGTCCTTGAACTTTTACAAAGGTTATTGACTCTGTTATCAAATGATTACAAGTCAAATTGTGCTGAACTGCAAAAGGTGTAATTGAAATAGAATAGAGAAAAATAAAAATAGAGAGAAACTGTATATTTCAGTCATTCCAAAAATCAAAATTTTAGCCTGAGTGAATTTGCTTCAATTGTTGAGACAATTCTGCAAAATAACTTGCTTTTGGAAAACAGCCAATAAGCAAAGTGAATATATTTGATTAAGTTTAAACTTGTTATTCTTATTTAATGGGTTTGGCTGTTTGATTAAAACAGAATGAATTTGTGAACAATTTTGTTTCCAGTTAGAGAATAAAATATTGTTGATCACGTCAAACACGAATTGCAAATTGTAAAGCCAAACAAGAACAACAAACCCTGAACACACACAAACAGCAAATCCTGCTAAGATTTTAGAGATCTTGAAAACTGTTGATTTCAAATGGCAGCTCATTATTTCTCCCGAATAAATCACATTGTGAGCTGAAATTCTGATTTATATCATGTTTAAAGTAGAAAGAAACCCAAAATTTGATTTTCTTTGTCAATCTAATTCTGCTGGAATAAAGCATAATTATTTTTCCCCCCCTAGGGCTTAAAACTGAATTTGGGAACAGAAGATACACGGAGGAACTAAAGTAGGGAGCTAAAGCCAGTTTTTAAAATAAATCCTTTAAAGGTTTTAACAAAAGAAACCAGGAGGACAAAAGGTATTCTGCTAAAATCTGGTGCTCAGCGGTGATAAGCTGCATTGAATTAACTAGGTCTGCAAAGATTTCACCAGACTAGTTCTAAGACAAAAACAAAACAAAACAAACAAACAAACAAACAAAAAACCCCAAAAAACAAAGAAGCAGGTGGGAAAGTTAACAGCAACAACAAAAGTGCCATTCTTTTTTAATGTTAGCACCTCAGGTTTAGGGTTGAATGAAACATCCTTAGGAACTTTCCAAAAGCCATCTATTTGTACTTGAAAGCAGTATCTAGTAAGACTTTAAATGATCATGGAGTTGTTCAAAAGCATTATCAAGATGCAGATTGTGTTTTTCGTTAGTTTCCTCTACTAACATTTTATTCTTCTGTGACTTAAAACAATCAGTATAATCATTCGTGGAGGAAAGTGAAAAAGAAAAATTACCAAGCATAATTTTTCCATTCTCTACCATTTTTTTTGAGGTAACAAAGTATTCCGTTCTATGCTACATTTTAAGATAAGAAGAAAGTACAGTTAAAAACGAGTGATCACTTACAAAAATAATGCATAACTTCTAAGAATTTTTTGCAGATTCTTTATGTCACACATATTACTTTAGGAATTGAATTTCGCATATATTCATTACGCTTTCAACCTTTTGAGAGAGTGGCCTGTCAAATGAGTGATAGTGATAGCTAGCGCAGGAGCGGGGCGGGGCGGAGCATGGGGTGGTGCGTGTGGACTCCAGAGAGGAAAACGTTGGTTTCTCCCTTTAAGGTGCCTTAAGTCGGGAGTTAGTCTTCAAGGTCCTTGGACCCTGGGAAAATTTGTTAGAATGTTGATAAAACAGTTACTCACTTCTTGAAAGAATTTGGCATCAGCAAAGCTCCTTGAAAACAATTTGTCCTATTGTCAAGTGATTACTTATATAAAGACAATTTTGAGAAAGAAAAAACTTAGCAGTATCCACTTCGAACAAGGCAGATAATTTGGTTCGACTGACTTCACCCATTTAAGTAAAGGTCAACAATAATCATATTATGCTCTTACACGAAGAAAAAGCCAGGTCAGTATCAGTTTTCTTTTTAACTCTAGAAAAGACAACGGTTCAGACACAGTGGCAGGTATCTCCAAGGCGCGATGCAAAGGTAAAAGAAAAAGAAAAAGCAACAAACAAACAAAAACCCCAAACTCACTGATTTCCAAACAAATCAGCTCTCTCCCCCTAAACCACAAATATTTGTTTGTTAGGTAGTTAAATAAAAGATACTTCGCGCTGGACAACAAACACTCCTGTTGCACATACGGCAAGAAATCTAAATTTCTACCTTTAGTAAAACAAGCACCTGGTTCACTTACCAATCAATGTCTATGGAAGAGGAAAAAAAAAAAAGAAGAAAAAGAAGAGATGATATTAAAGCCCGCACGGGGCAGTAGTATAGAAGACTTCCTGTAAACCATCCTGCGACCCCTGGAACTTCAGATTCTTTAATTAACTGCACCAACAACTACAGTAGCTTGCAAAGTCAAGGAACACAGCAAGTAGACATAAAGATGATTCTCCAAAAGCGAGTCACTCTTCAGCGATTTCCCAGTTGGGACGGTGTCTTTCAAATAGCAAGAGACCAAGTAATAGTGACCCATCCAGGAAGACGAAAAGATAACACGGTTCAGGAAAAGCAGGCACCACATACAAAGACAAGCGGAGAAACGAAGCAAAAGGAAGAAAGAGGGAGAGCAAGCGGGACCTACGTGGCCCAAGCGGCGGACAGGCGGCTCTAGGGGCTGTGGAAGCCAGGTCCTTCCACGCGGCACCCAACGGCTGGAGAGGAGCACGCCTGTCCCACAGCCTAAATGAGGCTCTAGATGTAAAAGGAGCCTTTGGTCTCCCCTCGTCCTCCTCCCCCACCCCAAACTCGGAAAGTCTTCCCTCCAAAAATATCCCCTCACCTCCTCGAGCGGGCCCCAGCAGCCGTGTAACCCTATCCATCAGCATCCCAGCAACAGGCGAACTCAGCCCCTGGCCTGGTGGCCCCGCCCCGCCCCGCCCCTCGCCCCCCTCTCTGGCCGGGCGCTCCTTTGCGCTCCTTTCCTGAGGTTCCCGCATCATCAGTGTCCCCTCCCCGGGCCAAAGTCCCCGCGGAGTCTGCTCACGCCCCCTTGGCGGAGTTACCCGCCTGATTCCGAGCGGGCCAACAGCCATTGGGGGCAGAAGAAAGGCACAAAGTTAGGAGCTACAGCAGCAGCTGTTCCAAGCCCAAGGACCGGGAGGGGAGGGGCAAGAAGGAAAAGTGACAGGGAAAGAAAAACAAGAGTAGCCTGCGGACCTGTGCTGCCCCCCTCCCCGCCCCCTCTACGGGGTCACAGGCCGGCAGCCCTGGGCGGGCACTGATAGACTAACCAGGCCACCAGGTCAGGGGAAGGGGGAGGGCAGGGCAGTTTGGGCCGGTCTTGGCTCCTTGGCTGCCTCTTTTCACAGGATGCTAACAGAGCCCCCATTCTTTCCCATCTTCCCTTCCTCCGTGATGGGGTTATCTTTGTACTTCAAACATTTAAGTGTCCCCTGCTGCCACAGTTGGACATCACCTCTCTGATGTATAGGCAGCCAGTCACATCAGGAAGGATTGAGGGTGGTGGAGGGAGCGGGGCCCCTAGACTTCAAGGTCAGTAATGGGCTGGGGATATCTTCCACAACTCAGGACTCAGCTTCTGAGCCCGTGAGCCTCTCTGTGTGCCAGACTTGCCACCTTGGGCAACCTAGTTTCTAGAGCAGGTTATAGAAGGGACTGATTTTTTTTTTTTCTGTGTGCCCCGCTGTAGCCCTCTTTAGCATTCTTCTCTAAGTTCTAGCCAAACTGGGAACTAAGGAGTCTCTATGGAGTAGCACTCTTTCTCGTGGCCAAGGGCTGCTGAGGTTCAGATTCCCAAATCTCCATGGGTCAGGGCAAACTGGAACGCAGCAGGTGGCCCCTAGTCCTTCCCAGAGCTGTCCTGCACAGCTGCCAGCCACTGCAGCCTCACTCTCTGAAAAGAGGAAGAACTCGTAGAGGGACATCAAAGGACATTGACTCAGTGTGTGCCTCCCCAGGTCCGGGACTGGAGAGCCACTGCCCCGGAGCGCTTTGACAGGAGAGCCGTTACCTCATTGTATACCAGGCTATTCACTCTTTTGCGCAGTCGTGGGACGGGCCAACCTTTTCTTCCGTTCTCTTGAGATTAGCGCTCCCAATTTGCAAACCTATCTCCTTGGCCAGTTCATTGTGTAGATTTTGTTTCATAAGGGTCTGCGGCAGCTGGGCCCCAAAGTGAAAGGGGTCCAGAAGAGGAAATTGCTGAATCGTCGGATTGGACACAAGTGTTCTCTAACAAAAGGATTTGTGAGGGGAAAGGGCAGGGGCACTTAAAAATACTATAACTCACAATGACCCATGTGGCCAGGCTCCCTCTTCCCTGCCAGTCGCCTATCCTCTCCAATAAGTGGATTTGAGAGTCTCCCCAGCCCGACTGGGGCCAGAGTAAACAAACTGTCCATAAGAGTTGTAGAGATGCTAATGTTTGACAGGAGACAAGTGCCAGGAGCTGAGATTGGGAAAGGGCCTTTCTGGGGACAGGGGAGGGGGTGGGAGTTCAGTCTGTTCTGTTCAATGCAGCTGCCTTTATCGAAAGCCTCCTGCTGCTGCATCTTACAGAGAAGCACGGTTCTAAGGAAGATAGGATGCTTTCTCAACTGCCCAAACAGAGGTAGCCTTTGCTGGGATTGGGGAGTACACTTGGGTGCTGCAAGGTCAGAAGATATCAAGCAAGCGCGAACAGCTCTGGGGAATGAAGCAGGGCACTGTCTGTCCCAGACAGGCTGAGGTAAGACCATTATCAAGAGATACTGCAGGCTGGGCCAAGGACAAGGTGAGCTCACAGAGAGCTACACAGAAGCGGTGGGAATTAGGAAGGAGGAGGCAATAAGCAAATCAGGGAATCCTAGGATGAGGATTGCCATGTAGGTGGGAACTTCTATGATCTGGGGCCAGACAACAGACAAGAAAGTTCTGGAAGTAGCTGAGTCCAATAATTCAAAGTGAAATGAACATACAGAGCTGTCTTTACAATTTATGGGGTTGAGTGTATAAACTATTGAAACAGAAACTATTTGGGACTGGTGCTAAGCCGGAGTAGGTAAAGCTACTAGCATTTCGTACGGGTGTCAGTTCATGTCTTGGCTGCTCTACTTGTGATCTAGCTCTCTGCTAACAACTTGGGAAAGCAAAGAAGGATGGCCCAAAGCCTTGAACCCCTGTACCCATGTAAGAGACCCAAAAGAAGCTCCTGGGAACCAGTGGATGAAAGACCTCACTGTCTCCCTTCCCCACCCACACCATTCTGCCTTTCAAATAAATAAATTCTTAAAAAAAAAAAAAAAGCAAGGAGAGGGAAAGGGATAGAGAGAGAAAGGAGAGACTCGAGAGGGGGAGGGAGGGAGAGCCAGTGCAACAAAAGTGGTTCAGATGTTTCATTGAAAGTGCAAATGAAGCCCAGTAGGGAAAAAAGATTTAGTGGCAAGAGCAGTCTTTATCTTACTTTCAATATTGTTTACATAGTCGAGAGGGATGCATGCCTTTTTGGGCCTCTGATCAGGGTGGAGGATCAAGGTATGCAGGAAGGTGGGTGGAAGAAATACTTCACTTTTTTTTCCCCTGTGACTTTAGGAGAGGAAGGACTGTCATACTACGTTAGTACCTGGGGATGGTGGACGGTCATTTGATGATGGCTTAGAGACTTTAATGTGCAGAAAAATGTTCCAAGGGTGTTACTTGAGTGATTTTGATAGTTCTGAGATGTTGTTGGGTTCATTGCACCAGGGTTGAAAAAAATCTTTTCCAGGACTATTGGTTGACCAAGTCTACCTTAGTGCATTGCATCTACAGCTCCATGGAACATGCTGCAAAGCCTGGCCAGAGAGTTATCCAGCCTATTCTGCTTTCCGTCCTCTGATGAGGCAGTCTATGTCCTCTGCTGGCCTAGATGCACTGGCTGTCATCTGGGCACCTGTGTGCATTCTGTTCATGCATCAGAACCTGAGGAGGTCCAGTCCTGACTCCTTCTAATTCTATGCTTTCCTTTCACCACCTACACATTCAAAGTCTAAATCAAAGAGATATGTATTTTAATTTGCTGCACTGCAATTTGACCAGGCAAGGGGAGATTCTGGAAAAGGAGGACTGCCACAGTTGGAAAAAGATATTTTGAGGGTCAGGGACAAGTCTTACAATTTGATCCCTTTTGTGACATCCTGATTTAAATGACTCGAGAAGTGGCAAGATTAAAAAAGAGAGGATACTTTTGTACTCCCTGTTAGTGATTTTAGTCCTGAGGGTATGTCTATACTTGACCTCAGACAAAGTTGTTTCTTCTTCTTCCTTTTTTTTTTTTCAAATCAATTCAATTCGCATTTAAAAGGCAGAATTACAGAGAGCAGAGAGACTGAGAGAAAGCTCTGGGTTCCTCTGGACCCAAGAGAGTGGAGTTTCTTCCTAGCCTCCCACGTGAGTACAGGATCCCAAGGACTTGGGCCCTCCTTTGCTTTCCCAGGGAGCAGGGAGCTGGATCAGAAGTGGAGTATCTGGGACATGAACCAGCACCCATACGGTGTGCCACCACTTTGTACTGGTCCAAGCCTAACTCTTTATATCCATGAAAACTGAGAGAATTTGGAGAAGTGGAATGTGGATGGAGATCATATAATGAAAACATCCTTTGCGAAGCTGAGTGACCAAGCTGGGGATGAGTAACTCAACAGTGAATAGCTCTCAGAAGTCACCAGTGCTTTCTGCTAGCAAATAGTGAGATCCTACAAATGGATGATGCACATGTGTCCCTTTAATAGGACTTGGGTTAGGCTCTTGGAAATGTAAACCTTATTCAAAACAATTATGTAAACAGCAACATTACCCATAGGAATAAATTATGAGGGTGAAATTCTAAAGAAATCTCCCTCCAGCAGACCTCTCAAGTCACCAAAGAATTACCAAGTGAAGGTAATCTGGGGGATTAAGTGTGCATCTCAAAAACAATGAAATATTGAAAAAAGCATTTTTCAGCAACTTGTTGATTTCACAGGTTCTCATGACAACATATGCTAATTGTAAAAGGCAACAAAACCAATTGCAAACATGTACAGAAAAAAAATTGAGTGCAATTTCCTTGTTAGCAGACTCAGGCTAACCCATGAATTGCAGAGAACTTGATTGCACTTATTTTATAAATGCTTAAAAGTACTTCTTCTATTAAAAGTTATACTGTAAAAATATTCTAACATAACAATAAGCAATTTGTATGCATATGATTTTATAATCATTTATACATTTTGTAACTACCTGGAGTTTTTTCCTGCCTGGGGACAAATAGTATTTATTTTTTTCCAGTTTTATTGAGGCAGAACTGACAAAAATTACATATGTGTGTAAGGTATACACCATGACATTTTGATACACACGTATCTTGTGAAACAAAAGTCATTATCAGGCTCTACCACCTTATGTGGTCATCTTTTATTTATTTAGCATTTAGGTTTTATTCTAACACATTTCAAGTATGCGAAAAATTTTAACTATACTCACCATGCTGTATATAAGGTTCTTAGAACTTGTCCATTTTATAAATGAAAAATGTGCACCCTCTGACCAATAGCTCTTCATTTCTTTATTTCCCAGCCTCTGTTATGCACCATTCTACTCTCTGCTTCTACGAATTTGTCCTGTTCATATTCTGCATACAAGTAAAATCATGGAGAATTTGCCTTTCTTAATTGTTTTATATAATATAATGTCCTTTATAGCAGATATTGTATGATTTCTATTCATTTAAATTTGTTTGGTGTGTGGCCCAAATGTGGTGCATCTTGCTGAATGTTCCACATGACTTGGAAAGAATGTGTATTTTGTTGTACTTGGTTGAAGTACTCTATGGATGTCCACTACATCCAGCTGAATGAATGATGGTGTTGCTGAGTTAATAATGTCCTGCTGACTTTCTGCCTTCTCAATCCATCTATTCGTGGTAGAGGGTTGTTCAAATCTTCACATATAATTGTGGATTAAATAAATAGATATAAAAAATAGAAAATTTCTCTTTGACGTTTTATCAGTTTTTTTCCTGATATGTTTTTTGACACTTCAACAGATCTTATTACATACTAAGTTTAAAAATACAAATCTTATTAAAAATGCTTATCAAGCATTGTATACATAAGTACTGTCAAAAACTATTGGATTATGACATTCTGTACATTTGCTAAGGTCAATTAGAAAGAGAATGAGGTAGCATAACTTAGCTGATGGTGAATTTCATCAGTCAAATGTTTTAAAATTTGGAAACGGGGAAGTGGTGATCTGTACCTGAGGTTTGCAGAGGTAAACAGTAAGAAAAGAAATGGAATCATGCAGCTCTTCCTGAACTAAGTGTTCACAGGTGGATTTCTCCCTTGCCCTCGTAAGTCTCACTGTAATGGGAATTAAAGTGTAAAGGCCACCAGGAATACTTGGCTTGCTTGCACCCTGAACACACGCTACCGCCCACAGTGCTGCCGTAATCAAGGTCTCCATGCTTCGTGCACTTCCTGAGGCTCTGGAAGTTAATGTTGAATGTGGCTAGGGGACAGGAGGACG
The DNA here is from genome assembly GCF_017591425.1 of Ochotona curzoniae. Lineage (NCBI taxonomy): Eukaryota > Metazoa > Chordata > Mammalia > Lagomorpha > Ochotonidae > Ochotona > Ochotona curzoniae. The sequence continues at coordinate 54,391,726 of NW_024467087.1, read as the reverse complement.
TTTTCCAAACTGCACCAAAGGGCCTTAATATATAGAAACACCAAAGATAAAAAATAATAATGTTGAGAACAGATTCAAGGAGACTATCTCTGTGTGTTTGACCATAGGAATCAAATCAGGTGAGGACCAAGTTTCACCTCTGGAGAACACTTCCTAAAAATCTGTTTCCAAAAAATCAGACGTGTACAGCAAGCACCACAATACTGCCAGTTAATGTCCACTTACACGTGACCTGTGACCTGCCCTCTACGGGGTCACAGGAAACACAGGTCAAAGTATGTTATCACGTGACGCTGATTTTACTAATGAAGCACAACTTGTAAAAAGCAGGTAACGACCACACACTTAAGGAAGAGGAAAAGGAAAGCCTCTATGCTACAAAAGTTCTCCTTTTAGCTCTCAACCCCAAGAATTTCATTTTGGGTAGAACAAGATTGTAATGTAAGGCCATCAGTTCTAAATAAGCTGATGATCCCATATGTGTATACTCACATACATATGTTTCAATCTCAATTTTGATTCAACACTAATCTACTAATACAAAACATTTATAGGAATCATTTGATCACCTATTTACAAAGAACGACAAAGATATGGAAAAAAATTTGAACACAGATAATCATAGTGCATTAAAGATAAGACATATTTGTTTAACCTTTAAGAAAATTAGAAAGAAATCCCTACCTATACTGTTCATGGGACCTAAAAGGAAACAAATGCAATGATCATGATTAACCTTTAATTACTGTTTCCTCTAATAACATCGATATGAGGTCTAGTTAAGGTACTGCCTACAAATACAAATTCTGTCTTGGTACAATGAGAATGTGAAGTTATTGAACAGAGATTTTTATTCCCATGGTGCATCACACTTTGTAACACTAATAAAGTAGGTTTAGATAGCACTTAAATCATGATTACGAATGCTTAATTGAATATTTTCCTTTCTGTAGCTGTGAAATGTAAAGCTTAGATTTGCTTCCATCAGGCCTCTTAAACCAAACTTGATCATGGTTAACGGTTGTAATTATGGCACTGGTAGAACATTCATCTTTTTTTTTATCAACACGTATGGTCTGTCTGTGTATATACCATTCACCATCATAATACAGTCTTCCCTCTTCAGATCTGGCACTGTGCAGATGCTTCTCCAGCTTCACAGGGGGTTCTGTTTTCTCTCTGTATGGACCCAGCGTAGCCATTACCTTCCTGATTTTTGTCCAGTCTTCCAGAATGTCAAGATCTTGTAAACATATACACTATATATGGGCCTGAAACAACAACGGGCTTCTTGTAGGGACTGAACGGGTCCTTACTCTTCTTTCTTGACTGCAGCTCATCATTTCACAGCTCTGAGGTAATGTTAGTGCTGTGCCTGTCCTCTTCAAGCCTTCGTATCTTCTCCTCAAGCTCACTCTGGATCGTATCATATAACAAAAGCTTCTCACTCTCACAATGCTGGCGAGAAGCTTGGATTTCACATTCATATTTGTTCTTTTTTTTTCCTTAAAGGTTTATTTATTTATTGGAAAGTCAGATATACAGAGAGGAGGAGGAGACAGGAAGATCTTCCGTCCGATGATTCACTCCCCAAGTGAGCGCAACGGCCGATGCTTTGCCGATCCGAAGCCAGGAGCCAGGAACCTCCTCCAGGTCTCCCACGCGGATGCAGGGCCCCAAAGCATTGGGCCGTCCTCAACTGCTTTCCCAGGCCACAAGCAGGGAGCTGGATGGGAAGTGGAGCTGCTGGGACTAGAACCGGCGCCCATATGGGATCCCGGGCGTTCAAGGTGAGGACTTTAGCTGCTAGGCCATGCCGCCAGGCCCCGTATTTGTTCTTTACTGATTCTAAGCAGAGCTCCCTATGGATTCCTGCTACCTTTGTATTAATTTGCATATTTTCTTGTAGAGTTGCCAGTGGTTCCAAATATTCTGATGTTTTCCCAGCTATGACTTCTTGTAGTTTTGCATCCACCTGACTTAATCGCTCTTTATAAAGTTGGTCTTTGAGGTCGGTAAACTGTTTTTCAAGATTGGACATTTCATCTAAATATTCCATTCTTCTTTCACAGTCTTCATCATCTATTTCTGAGCTGTCACCATCCTCCGAGACTGATGAGCTCTCGGTGTCCTAGTCCTCGGAGCTACTCCATTCATTCTCGGAGTAGTTCACCTCGGAGTAGTTCATCATGATGGTTCGTTTCCTTCTTATCCCCCAACCCCCACCCCCGGGGAATACACCAGCATTTTCCAGCCGTGCAGTGGCTTCTCACTCCCGGCACCCACCCCGGCCACCGCTGCTTCAAGGAAGGGAGCACCGAACACTGGGACCCACCCTGCAGCTGAGCTCACTCCGAACCCCTAGGTTCCTCCTCCGATAAGTTTTTGCATTTGATTTCAGGCACGTGGAGGTTAAGGATTCTTGGGGAATCGATCTCGTCATCATTGTGTGATGTTCTTTGTTATCTCTGTTAACTTTCTTCTGTTGAAGTCAGCTCCTCTGAAATTAATATCACACTAATCTTCCTTTATCTGTGTTTTCACTTACCTGCAGTTTCAGTTTCTTATGGCCAAGCTTGATCCAAAAGCTCAATGGAAATACTATTAATAGAAATAAATATTTTAGAAACTTTAAGCTATACATCATTTTCAGTATCTTGATAAAACCTTGCATTATGCATTTCACTCTCATCCGGAATATAAATTTTTCCTAACTTATTCATGCTGAATATGTTACCCACCTGTTAGTCACTTAGTAGCCATCCTATTTTCAGATTCATTGTCATGGTGCTGCATTGCCTGTGTTCTAATAACCCTTGTTTTACTTAATAATGACATCAAAATGCAAATAATATTTATGCTAGCAATTTGAATATGCCAAAGAGAAGTCACAAAGTGCTTTCTTTCTTTAATTGAAAAAGTATAAGCTCATGATTGAAGAAAATAAAAATATGGGATGCTGAGATTACCAGTCTATGCTGTTGTTGTTAATTTCTTATTGTAGTTAATTCATGCATAACATTTAATTATATGTTTGTGTGTAGGGAAATACATGTGTGTACAGAGTTCAGTGCTATCATGAGTTTCAGGCGTCCATTTGGATTCTTCACTAAGGAGATACTACTGTACTTCCAGTATCTTTTGATTACTATTAGGACAGTGTATCTTTTGCTGTTAGTGTACTTTTTTTTTTAAAGATTTATTTATTTTTTTTTTTATTGGAAAGGCGGATATACAGAGAGGAGAGACAGAGAGGAAGATCTTCCATCCGATGATTCACTCCCCAAGTGAGCGCAACGGGCCGATACTATGCCGATCCGAAGCCAGGAGCCTCTTCCGGGTCTCCCACGCGGGTGCAGGATCCCAAAGCTTTGGGCCGTCCTCGACTGCTTTCCCAGGCCACAGGCAGGGAGCTGGAAGGGAAGCGGGGCTGCCGGGATTAGAACCGGCGCCCATATGGGATTCCAGGCGTGCAAGGCGAGGACCTTTAACCACTTGCGCCACCGCGCCGGGCCCTGTTAGTGTACTTTTAATCTCTATGTATTTTATGGAAAATGGATTTCTTATAGGCAACATATTACAGGGTCTTCTTGTTTGATCCCCTATGATATCCATCTTTTAGTGCTTTAGATCATTGACTTTTCCCATTCATGAATTATTGATATAGCTGGTTTAGTATCTACTATATTTGTTGCTGTTTTTGTCCTTTTTTCTTTGTTCATATATTTTCAATAGAAAAAAGTATTTATGTTTTTGAAGGTCAGAATTAGAGAGGGAAAGAGAAAGAGAGCGAGAGAGAAGAGGGAGAGAGAAAGATTTGCTCATTCCCAGATGTTAGCACTGGCCAGGGCTGGGTCAGACCGAAGCCAGGAGACTGGAACTCAATCTGGGTCATCTATGTGGGTGTGAGAGCCCAAGCGCTTGAGTCATCCTCTGCTACTTTCCCCAGGTGCATTAACAGGGAACTGGATCGTAAGTGGAGCCGCTGGAACTTGAATGAGTGTCCAAATGAGAGATATTCACATCACAGGAGTTGACATGAACTTACACCACAACCCCAGTCCCTCTAAGTTTTTAAAATAGAGAAATACACAGTGTGCGAACATCATCTCTAGTCACCCTACTGTACAACAGAATCCAAAAGCAGCTTACTATTATATATCCCTGATGCAGTATCCCCCATCTTACTCGCTTCACTTTCCTCTCAAATGTCTGGTCATGCCATTACATTTTTAACCTCCATGAGTTCACCTTTTTCTTTTTTAAGGCTCCACATAGGTGCAAGATAATGTTTCACTTGTCTTTCTGTGCTTGGTTTATTCCAATTAGTATAAATACCTCTTTTCCCATTCATGCTGTTGCAAATGATGAGACTGCACTCTTTTCGTGGTTGCATAATATTCCATTGTATATGTGTACCACATTTAAAAAATTTATTCTTTAGTGGATTGGCACCTATAATGTTTACGCTGCATGGATATTTGTGAGTAGTTCAGCAATAAACATGGAAGTATACATGTTTATTCAATAGATGGGTTGCATTTTCTTTGGAATTGCTAGATCAGTAATAGATTTTATAAGATCCACTTTCACTTTTTTCAGAACCCCCACAATGTTTTCCATAATAACTGCACTAATTTAATTCCCAGCAACAGTGTAAAAAGACTTCCTTTTCTCCACATTTTCATCACCACTCGTCATTTGTGTTTTTGATAATAGTCAATCTTATTGAGGGTGAGGTGATACATGATTTAGTTTAAATTTCTCTGAGAATTCAGTGATGTTAAGCATTTTTAATGTACCTGTTAGAAATTTAGGTGTCTTCTTTTGAAAATGTCTGTTTTTGTGTGTTTGATCGTTCATGATATTTTATTTTGCTGTTGGGTTGCTTGAGTTCCTTATATGTTCTGGATATGAATCTCTTGTTAGATGTACAGCTTGAAAATAGTTTCCCATTATGTATATCACTTCTGTTGACCATTTCTTCTTTCGTGCAAAAGCTCTTTATTTCAGTGAAGTCTCATTTGCTTATTCTTGTGCTTATTTCATGTGCCTTTGGGGTCTGATCTAGAAAATCCTTGCGCATTTCAATGTACTAAACTGGTTCTCTTATGCTTTCTTCGAACAGTTTCAAAGACTCAGGCCTCATATTTTAGCATTTAATCCAACTTAGTTTGATTTGATTTTTGTATGTGGTGATAGTGCCTGATTTCATTCTTCTGTATGTAGATATACAATCTTCCCATCATTGTTTATTAATTCCCAATGCAATTTTAGCAACTTTGTCAAAGAGCAGTAGGTTGTAGGGGGTTTACTGTTAGCACCTCTATTGTGTTTCATTGTCCTATAAATCTGTGTTTATGTTGAAATCATGCTACTTGGGGTCTTTTGTGGTTCCATATATATATATATTTTTAAGATTTATTTATTTTTATTGGTAAGAAATACAGGGAGAAGGAGATAGAGAAAGAACTTCCTTCTGTTTATTCACTCCCCAGGTGGCTGTAATGGCCAGAATTAAGCTGATCCAAAGCCAGGAGCCAGAAACCTCCTTTGGGTCTCCCATGTGGGCACAGGGTCTCAAGGCTTTGGGCAGTCCTCCACTGCTTTCTCAGGATACAGGCAGGGAGTTGGATGGAAAGTAGAGCAGCTGGGTCTGGAACCGGTGCCCATGTTAGATCCTAATATGGATGCAAGGTGAAGATTTTGGTCATTAGGTTATCACACCTGGCCTGTTCCACATGTTTTAATAGTGATTTTTTTTTCTCTATTTCTCTGAAAAATGTTGCTTGGATTTTGGTAGGGATTGTATAGAGTCTGCATGTATCATTGGGTGGTATGCGAATTTTAATGATACTGATTCTTCTAAGCCAGGAACCTAGATTGGAGCCTGGCATACAATTGCTCAGTGGCTAAATCCTCGCCTTGCATGTGCCAGGTTCATATATGGACACTAGTTTGTGTCCTGGCTGCTCCGCTTCCCATTTAGCTCCCTGCTTGTGGCCTGGGAAAGCAGTAGAGAACAGCTCAAAGCTTTGGAACCCTGCATCCACATGGGAGACCTGGAAGAAGCCCCTGGCTCCCGATTTCAGATTGGCTCAGTTCTAGCCGTTGTGGCTATATGGTGAGTGAATCAGCAGATGGAAAATTTTTCTTTCTGTCTCTCTTTCTTTCTGTAAATCTGCCTTTCCAATAAAAATATGTCAATCTTTTTTTAAAAAGAATCCAGGACATCTTTCCATTTATTTGTGTTTCCTTTGATTTCTGTCAACAAGGATGTGTAGTTTTCATAGTAGAAATCTTAAATTTATTTTCTCAGGTATTTTGTCTTTTTTTTGTAACTACTGGAAGTGAGAGAAATTTCTTGACTCTCTTTTTTGAAACAACTCACCATTCACATGTTATAACACTATCATTTTTGTGTTTTGACATTGTATCTTGCAACTATGTCAAATTTCTTTATTATTTCTAACAGCTTTTTGGTGGGATCTACAGTTTTCCACACATAAGATCATGTCATTTGCAAAAAGTGAAAATTTGACTTCCTCCTTTCTGAGTTGGATGCTCCTTATTTCTTTCTTGCCTATTTGCTTTACTTATGACTTCTAGTATTATGTTGAACAGAATTGGTAAGAGGGTACGCTGGTCTTAACTTAGATCTTACACAGAATACCTCCAGTCTTCCCCTACTTAGTATGATGTTAGATGTTGAGTTGTTATATATAGTCTTTGTTATGTTAAGGTTTGTTTCTTCTTTATTAAATTTGTTCAGTTTTTTACGAAGGAATGTTGAATTATATCAAATGTTCCCCCCCCTTTTTATATCTACTGAGATGATTAAACACATTTTATTCTATATTCTATTGATGAGATGTCTCACATCCCTGGGATGAATCACAGTTGATAGGAAAGGATTTTTAAAATATGCTGTTGGATTTTATTTTATTAATTAATTTACTATTTTGTTGGATTTTTATTTTATTAATATTTTGCTGAGAATGCTTGCATTAATTTGCAGCAAGGATATTGGTCTATTGATTTGGTTGGTTGGTGTTTTTCTTGTTGCAGTTTTGTTTTGTTGTTAATGTAATGCTAGCCTTGGAATTAATTTGAAATAATTGTGCTCTCTTCTGCTTTTAAAATTAATTTAAGAAGCATTGGTGTTAATTGTTCTTTAAAAGTTTGGTAGGATTAAGTAGTGAAGCTATCTTGTCCTGGACTTCTGTTTGATTAGAGGGTTTTTTTTTTTTTTTTAAGCCGAGTTAATGTTGCTGCCTGTTATTGGTCTGCTTAGGCATGCTATTTCATCATGATTAAATCTTAGTAAGGTATATTTATCCAAGAATTTGTTCATTTCTCTAGGTCATGAAATTTGTTTCCACATAATTGTTCATAGTTATCACTAACAATCATTTTTTTATTTTGGTAGTGTCAGTTGTAATGTCTCCATTTTCATTTCTAATTCTATGTAATTTGAATCTCCTCTCTTTCTTCCTTGGTTCATCTAGCAAATGGTTGAGGGATTTTTTTTTTCTAAGAAAAAGTTCCTTGTTTCATTGATTTTTTGGTAGTCTGTGTCACTGATTTATTATATTTTCCTTATCCCTCTTTTGGGTTTATTTTGTTCTTTTCTCCAATTCTTTGGGATACAATAGTAAATGGTTTCTTTGAGATATTTCTGTCTTTTTATTGGATGTGTATATTGATTATCGTAAACTGAATTTCCATTTTCATTCATTTTAAGATATTTTAAATTTTCTTCCTTGATTTCTTCCTCTATTCATTGATGTTTGAGATGTAAATTATTTAGCTTTAGTATTTGTATAGTTCAAAAGTTTTTTTTAAAGATTTATTTTATTTTTATTGGAAAGGCGGATATACAGAGAGGAGAGACAGAGAGGAAGATCTTCCGTCCGATGATTCACTCCTCAAGTGAGCTTAACGGCAGATGCTATGCCGATCCGAAGCCAGGAGCCAGGAACTTCTTCTGGGTCTCCCACACGGGTGCAGGGTCCCAAAGTATTAGGCCATCCTCGACTGCTTTCCCGGGCCACAGGCAGGGAGCTGGATGGGAAGTGGAGCTGCTGGGATTAGAACCGGCGCCCATATGGGATCCTGAGCGTGCAAGGCGAGGACCTTAACCACTGCGCCATCGCGCCAGGCCCTCAAAAGTTTTTACTATTATTGATTTCTATTACTATTGCATTGTTGTCAGAAATGGCACTTGGAATGATTTCTAATATCTTAATTTTGTAGAATCTTATTTTGTGACCTACCATATGATCTCTCTTGGAAAATGTTCCATGTGTTGTTGAAAAGAATGTCTTATGCAGCTGTGGATGTCTGTTAGATCCAAACAAAACAATTCAGGGTGCAATGTAACTCTACTGTTTCCTTGTTATTTTTTTTCTGTATGATCAGTCCATTTATGAAACTGGAGAGTTAAATTTCCTTACTGTCATTGTATCAGAGTTTATTTCTACATTTAGCTCCATTAGGGTTTACTTTATGTATTTGAGTGTTCCAATATTAAATGCATATAAACTTATAATTGTTATATCCTCCTGCTGGTTTGAGCCCTTTATCATTACACAATAATCCCCCCAAATCTCTATCTCCTCCAACTTCCCCCATGTCATTGCAATAGTATAGTCCTTCATAAACAGTCATAAGCCTATCATCCTGCTATTTAAGTGTATCCTGATATTGTAGGCATGGACCCCGGCAAAGAATCCAGCATCCTATTGTCAAGATACATTCAACAGTTTCATTGGGAGTCCATCTTGGATTTGGAAATAGAGATTCACGTTGCATTGTATCTTCATATCTGTATGTGATAGTCTCTACTACATAGTTACAATACATCTGCTTGAATGAAAAGTCATCAAAATCAACAGCAGGAATGAAAATTTAAAAATTACAACAACATGAAGTTAAATATCATGCTACTGAATGACTAATGTGTTGCTGAAGAAATGAAAAAGAAAACCAAATACCTTCCTCAAGCACATGATGCTACTGTGTGAACTATGAGACAGTGAGGAAATTAATAAGAAAAACGAAAACTTTTTGAATGAATGAAAATAAAAGCAAACTTATCAACCTCCCTGAGATGTAGTAAAAATGGTACTGAAAGGTATCTCATATTTCAGAGAGAACATACGATATTGTCCGTTTGGGATTGAATTGTTGCACTGAGCATAATTGCCTCTAGTTGGGATCATTTGGTTGTAAACAGTAGAATTCCATTCTTTTTAGTGATTGAGTGGATGTATTATAGTTTCTTTATCCACTCCTCTTTGGATGGGCATCTGCATTGTTTCCATGTCATTGCTATTGTAGATTGTGCTGTGAATATAGATCTATAAATCCCTTCCTCATATGTCCTCATATGCAAATTTCATTTCCTTTGGATATATTCTCAGAAGTGGGATAGCTGGGTCATACAGCAGATCAATTTTTAGTTTTCTTAGCACTCTCAATACTGACTTCCATAGTAGTTGTACTAGCCTACACTCCCACCAACAGTGAAGGAGATTTATTATTAAGACTTATTTATTTCACTTGGAAAGTTAGAGTTACAGAAAGGGGGGTAAGAGAGAGAGAGAGAGAGATCTTGCATAATTTGAGTCACTCCCCAAATGCCTGCATGTTTTGAAGCTGGGCCTGTCTAAAGCCAGGAGCTTCTCCCATATATCCCACGTGGGTGCAGGGGCCCAAGGTTTTGGGCTATCTTCTGCTGCTTTCCTAGACCATAAACAGAGAGCTGGATTAGGAAGTGGAACTATCAGGGCACGAAGCTGTGCCCATATGGCATGTCAGTGCCTGTAAGTGGAGGATTAACTTGTTATGCCACCATACTAGTCTTGAAGTGAACTTCTCATAACAGGATATAGTTAGGTTCTTTTTAAAAGAAATAGCCATTTAGTCACCCTATCTTTTAATTTGATGATATTTTATTAACATTTAAGTAATCATCAATAGTTAAGTTTTTATAACTGACATTTGAAAAAAGTTTATTTTATTTTAAATATTGATTACGTAGTTGAGATGATGCATACCCATGCTGTTCTCCAATTATGATGTGGAGTTTTGAGGTGTGAAGGGAGTGGGTGGGATAAATATTTCAGTTATTTTTTCTTTCTCCTATATCTGTGGAGGCTGCAGGATAGGGGAGTGGCCTGCTTCTTGCTGTCAAGCTAAATTAGTGCCTGGGGATGGAGATGGTCGTCAGATGTCGCCTTAGTTACCCCAGTGTAGGGAATAATGTTTTGAGAGTGCTGCTTGAGTGGTCTTGATGGTTCTGAGGAATTGTTGGTGTCATTGTACCAGAGCTGAGAAAATATTTTCAAGGTCTAATGGCTGAGGAGGTCTATTTCAGTGTATCCACAGACCTGGACATTTGTTGGAAAGCTTAGTTAGGAAAATTGTTTAACCTGTTCTGTTTTCTATCTTTTGGCGAAGCACTCGATGTTCTCTGCTGGCCTAGGTGAGATGGCTGTTATGTTCCCTGTGTTCATTTTGGTATGCTGGCCACTGCACAGGTATCAGCAACTGCAGCACCCAGTCCTGAGGCCTGCACTCTAAGGTCAAATCACATACATTGTAATTTTCCCTGTGGCCAGGGTTTGAGTTCAGCAGTCTAGTTGGGGAGTCCCCCAAGAAACTTCACCTAGGGTGACCTCAGACTTGACTTGTGTGTGCACCAGCTAATGCAGGGTCAGATTTGCTCTACCTCTTGCATCAGTTAATACACTTACTGATGGATGCAGCTGACTGGTCAGTTCTGCCCCCAACCCCATCTCTGAGGCAAACTGGTGGGTGCTGCAGCCTAGTCCAGCCCAGTCCGCCAGAAGCCCATCTCATGTATATGGGCATGTGCTGTAGTCTAGCTGAGGTGACACCAAATAACTCCCACCAGGTCCACCCTCAGTCTCGATTTTTGCATGTGTTGGTAGGTGCAGTGGCCAAGCCTGGCTGGGCCCACTTCCTGCTTTAGTTCCCTTGCATACCAGCAGGTATTTGTTTTTTTATTTGGAAAGCAGAGTTACAGAGAGAAGCAGAGGCAGAGAAAAATCTTGCATCTTCCCAAATGGCTGGTTCACTCCCCAAATGGCTGCAATGGCCAGAGATGAGCCTAGCTGAAGCCTGTAGCCAGGAACTTTTTCCAAGTCTCTCACGTGAGTGCAGGGGTCCAAGGACTTGGATGATTCTTCACTTCTTTTCCAGGTCATAAGCACAGAGCCAGAGCATAGTGGAGCAGTGAAGATAAAACTGGCACCCATATAGGATGCTGGCGCTTCAGACAGACAATTAGTTTGCTAATGCCACTGCATCAGCAGCAATAACTAATATTTTCATATTTTTAAAAAAATGGTAGTTCCTTTGTTTTTGCCTCTTACAATCTTTATTTGTTCCTTGCTGATTTCTCTTTGGCAACTCCATTATAAGTTAGTGATTTGTGTTTATCATTCAGCTTACAAAAAACCTTTCAGTGTAACAAGCAAAAAGTTGAAATACAAGTTAAAATTGAATACAAGTTGAAACACAAGTTAACATTAAATGTAAAGATAGGGAAAGAAACAAACAAAAAGAGATAGGATGCATGAACAAAGAAGCCTACATTTGTGCTTTACTCTGCACATTTTGAACTTTTGTTGTTACATTTAACATCTTTCAATATAGCCTATTTCTTAACATTTTAATATAGTTATTATAATATTTGAAATATTTACAGTGAAGGTGTAAACGGTTTTATACCATGTTTACAATTTTAGAGCATTCTGAATTTGTTGGTACAGTTATTCTTACCAGTGAGGTTTTGTTTTGTTTTAGGATTTATTTTTTATTTGAAAGGCAGAGTTATATAGAGAGAAGGAGACAGAAAGATCTTCTGTCTGCTGGTTTATTCCCCAAATGGTTGCAAAAGGTAGAGCTGGGCTGGCCAGATGCCAGGAGCTAGGAGCTTTTTCTAGGTCTCCCACACAGGTATAGGGGCCAAGGACTTCAGTCTTTTCCCACTATTTTCCCAGCCCATTAGCAAGAATTTTGTTTGGAGCTGGAGCAGCTGGGACTCGAGTGGCGCCTATATGGGATGTTTGTGCATCAGGAGGAGACTTAACTTGCTAGACCATGGTATTGGCCCCAACAGAGAGGTTTTGTTTAAAGAAAAAAAATTACCTATTTTAAAGGCAGAGTTACAATGAGAAAGAGAGAGAGATAGAGAGAGACACAAAGAGAGAGAGAATGAATATTTCATTCATTTCTTCATTTACTTGCTAAATGCCCAAATGGCCACAACAACCAGTACTGGGCCAGGCTTGAGTCAGGAGCCTGAAACTCCCTTTCTCCTACGTGGAAGATAAGAGCCAAAGTCATCTTCTGTTGTCTTCCCAGGTTTGTTAGCAGGGTGTTGGGTCAAAAATGAAGCAACTAGAACTGGAGCCAGCAATCTAGTATGGAATGCTGCTGCTGCAGGTGGCTCTACCACACCGGCCCTCAGCAGTGAGTTTTCAGAGCCATCTGTTGTTTTCTTCTTTCTCTTTGGCATCTCTTCCAGCTTGAAGAACTCCCTTTCTTAGCTTTTGTAACAGATCCATTGGTAGCAAACTCTCTTAGCTTTAGTTTGGGAATGTCTGTCTCTCCCTCGTATCTGAAGAATGGTTTTGTTGGATACATTATTCTTAGCTGGCAATTTTGAATAAATGCTGTAAAAGTCATTCATTTTTTTTCCTGACTTACGAAGTTTCTGCCTTTTTTTTTTTGCAGAAAAAGTAGATTTGTGGTCAGACAAATTATGATCTCTAAATATGTTATTCCTTCTTTTCTCTTGCAATGTTGAGAGTTCTTCCTTTGTGTTTCGACTTGGAGAGCTTGTCTAAAATACATCTTATGGTGGAATGGGTAGATTTGAATTTGACTGGTGACCTCTGGTTTTTCTATTCCTGGATAGCTAGAGCTTTCTCTAGGGTTGGGAAATTTTCTGTTTGTTACCTCTTTAATATCCCTTTGGCTTTCTGAAGTGTCTCTTGAATTCCAATCATCTGGATGTTGCTGTTATTATGGGGTCTCAAACTTCCATTAAATTTTCTTCATTTCTCTTGATTCTTTTTTTTCCTCCTTTGCCTGTGTGTTTTCAAATAATCTATCTTTATGCTCCCCAATTAGTTTTTTGTTTGTTTGATATATTCTGACTTGTATCATGTTGTTTATTTCACTTAGTGTACTTTTTCAGGTGAGAGATTTCTGCCTGATTTTGCTTGGTTACTGTTGTCTCACTATCAATTCTCTATGTTAAAATATTGCATTGTTTGTGCTCTCTTCAGTTCCTTGAAGTTTAATAAAACAACTATTTGGAAATGCTTATCTGAGTATGAAAATTTCAATTTCAGTTTGTTCTTTAGGTGAAATCATGGCGTTTTGGAAGTTCTTAAGTTCTTGTTTGCGTATACCATTATCTGTGCATTGCAAGAGAAGTTACAGTAATATGGTTTTCTTTGTGGCTGTCCTTGTAGAAATTCTAAGCAGTGTGCTCATTTTCTCTGATCCGGTTTTAATATTTGAGTGCATTCCAAGTCAATTTCCCATAGACATCCTGTTGATAATGTTTTTACTCGTTCAGTCTTATAATACTCCCTAGCTCCAGTTTGTCCCAAATATACAGCTGAGGTGCTGTTCAGAATGAATTGGGTAACTACCGAAAGTGTGATAGCTCACCCTTCCATGGCCTCTTCCTGGGCTTGTGTTGGGGTCAGCCCTATTGTTCTGTGCCCACCAATGCCAAGATGCTTTGTGATATCTGGAGTCTTCATTCAACCAAGACCAGCCCGTTCTGGGGGGTAGAACCAAAGCTTACACCACCATGGCCTGTCTATTCTTTAGGCAGGGATGTTCAGTGTGATAGTGTCGTAATTTGTTCAGCTTCTAGTAAAGCTCTTATTTTATATCTTGGCAGGGAACCGGAAGGGGCAGTTGCCATATGCAGAAGGGGACAACAAGTGAAGTGGGCTGACTTTAGAACAACCTGCAGGCAGAAGAACTAATCCATTCAGGTGAGGATCAGTACTCAGTCATTTACTTCCACCTGCTTCCATGAGAAAGTCATCAGTTTGTTTTAATGACTAAATCACCTCTTCCAGACCCAGCCTCAACTCAGCACAGTAACATTGGTGATTACACAGTATCATGACTTTGGTGGTAAAAAATGACATCCAAATCATAGCAGCTCTCTGCGTATGTTTTCTTGTAACTCACCAATTTTCTGTAAGATGATTAATTAAAGCCTTCAGGAAATGTGTAGATTTCTATATCTTTCATTTGGGTTACTGAGGATTTGTCTTGTTCTTTTCTTTCTTTTTTCTTCATTTATTTCATGGTCCTTTCAGCTCTGCATTGTAATGTACACATGATGAAACCACCGCTTCTCACAGACTGCATGGCCCCCCTTCCCCTGTCAGTGTGCCTAGCAGTTATGGGTTCCTGTTTCTGTGCCAAGTGCACCTTACTTTTTTTTTCTCATGGCAATCCAAAGTATCTTGCTTCACTTGGAGTGTAACTTTGTCACATTCCTCAGAGTTCTGTGTGAGGTAGGGCAAAAACCAGCCCTTTGATAGTGTTCTACAAGGCCAGGGATGTTAGAAGAAGGGGAGGTTTCTTGTTCTTTTTAGATCTAGAATTTTTCATTTGGTTACTTTTTATCATTTCTTCTCTTTAAACTTGCTTGTGTTTAAAAAATAAAATTTGTATGTATTTATGAACACCATGCTGTTGAAATATGCTTACCTTGTTGAATTACTACATTGAGGTTATTAACAATCACATTACTTCTTGGTTTTTTTTTTTTGTGAAAAGGACATGTAAAATCTGCTCTTTTAGCAGTCCTCACAGTACAGTATCTCCTTGCTAATTAAAATCACCATAATGTACAATATATCTCTTACATTTATTCCTATGTAATGGAGACTTTATATCTTTAGATTAATGTCTTTCTGATTGTTCCTCCCTCCTGTCTTCTAGTAAGCATTCTATACTACATCTATGAGCTCCAGTTTTCAAGAGTTGATACAGAAGTGAGATCACAGAGGTGCTCTATGCTTGTCTTACTTGTCTTAACACTAAACAGTACTATCCATTTAGTTACAAGTGACTAAGCATATGTACTGTTAAAGGTTAATTGGCTTTCCAGTTTTATGTGTGTGTTTACACACACTGGTCCGTGGTGGATGTTTAGGTTGGTTTCATATGTTGACTGTTGCGAATACTGTTACAATAAGCTAAAGAGTGCAGCTATAGTCTCAACATACTGCTTTTATTTCCTTTGAATGGATACACAGATGTGCTACTCAGTCACAGGGTGATTATATTTTTGATTTTTTTGAGAAACCTTTATACTGCTCTCCATTAATGAAAGTACTGATTTCCATTCACACCAAGAGCATGAAATGGCTCTTTATTTTCCATGTCCTCTTCAGCAGTTGTTTATAATTGTTATGTGCCCTTGATAAAGTCTCTCATTTATCATTATATAATGTCTTTTCAAATTTTGTTTTACAGTTTTTGAGTGAAAGTCTATTTTATCCAATGTAAGAATTTCTGTCTCTGCTGACTTTCAGTTTTTATTGAGAGGGAATGTCTTCTATCGAGTCACTTTAAATGTGTGTCTGTGTTTGTAGCAACCCTCTTATAGGTTGGTTGAATAGTCTTTGTTTTATCCATTCATCAAATCCATGTCTTTTTTAAATTGGAAAATGTAACCTATTAACTTTGAAGATGGCTATTGTTAAGAATTAAATGCTGCCATTTAATGAATTGCTTTTGGTTGTGTTGTGTGTACTTTCTCTGTGTTGTATGTACTTTAGTACTTTCTCAGTGTCTTTGTGATTACATGATTTTCCCTAGTGGGACAATCCTTTTGATTCCTTAATTTTTTTAAAGAGGTATTCATTTATTTGAAAGACAGAGTTAGAGAGGGGGATGCACACACACACGCACACACACACAGATCTTTTTTGCTGAAATGTGTCTCCTATAAGCAACAAATAGATGGGTTTTGTTTTGTAATCCAGTCTGCTAATCTATGATGATTGACTTATGAGTATAAGCTGTTTACATTCAAGGTTAATACAAGTAAGTGGTCATTTGGTTCTGTCATTTTAGCAGTGGATTGTTCATTGATTTAGTCTTCTGTTGTCGTTTTACTGGGGTGTTCTTCGCATTTGCCTTTGGTTTGGTTGGCAGTATTCCTTTTCTCTGTCAAGAGAACATCTTGAAGTATCATTTCTAGGGCAGGCTTGGAAGAGGCATATTCTTTTAACTTGTCTTGACTGTGGAAGAATTTTATTTCATTTTCAAAGACAAAGGAAAGTTTTGCTGGATACGTTATCCTGGGTTGGCAATTTTTGCTTTTAGAATCTGGAATATGGGCCTGGCGCGGTGGCGCAGTGGTTAAGGTCCTCGCCTTGCACGCCCGGGATGCCATATGGGCGCTGGTTCTATTCCGGCAGCCCCGCTTCCCTTCCAGCTCCCTGCCTGTGGCCTGGGAAAGCAGTTGAGGACGGCCCAAAGCTTTGGGAACCTGCACCCACGTGGGAGACCCGGAAGAGGCTCCTGGCTTTGGATCAGCATAGCATTGGCTATTGCGCTCACTTGGGGAGTGAATCATCGGATGGAAGATCTTCCTCTCTGTCTCTCCTCCTCCCTGTATATCTGACTTTCCAATAAATAAATAATAAAAATAAATCTTATATAAAAAAAAGAATCTGGAATATGTTGCTCCATTCTCTTCTTGCCTGTAGAGTTTCCTGGAAGAGGTCTCCTGTGAGTTTAATTGGCATTCCTTTATATGTCAGTTGATTTTTTTTCACGTGCACACTTAAGGATCTTTTTCTTATGTTTGATTGAAGAGAACTTGATTATCATGTGTCGTGGCGAAGATTACTTTTGGTCAACCCTGTTGGGAGTTCTGTGCCTTTCCTGGATGCTGTTCCCCAATTCTTTCTCTATATTAGGAAACTTTTCCCTTATTATTTCATTAAATACATGTTTATTTTATTTTTTTTTGGGTGGGAGTGGATTATTTATTATTATTATTATCAGCATTTTCACCATAGGCTCCTGGGATTTCCCTTAACCTTTTCCCAGTTCCCCCTCCCCACCTAGTTCTTCTATATCATTACTAAAGCATACTTCTTCATACACAGTCATATGTCCATCATTGTGGGCATGGACAATGGCAGAGAGTCCAGCATCCTATTGTCAAGATATAGTAAACAGTTTCTGTGTAATTCCATCTTTGTCTGAAAGTAGAAATGCATACTACATTTTATCTTCACATCTGAATATGTTAGTCTCCATTGTAAATTTCTAGTTTTCTTTCTATAGTTGATTTTGTATTATGACTTTTCATTTGAGGGGAGGTACAATAGCTGAAAATAAATGTTTAAACTCAACCTCTCTTTCTGCACCTTCTGGGACACCCATAAGTCTTATGTTTGGCCTTTTAATAGTTTCTTTCGATTCTTGAATACTTTTTTTGGCCTGATCCAGCTCTGCTTCCAGCTTTTTGTTTGTTTCCCCCTGGTGACAGCAAATATCTTCCAATTCAGAGATTGTTTCTTATGCCTCCTTCATTCTATTTTGGAGACTCTCCACTGTACTTTTAATTTGCTCCACTGTATTCGTCATTTCTGATACATCAGCTTTCATTTGATTCATTTCCGGTGTGACAGGTTCCTTGAAATCCTTGAATGCCTGCTTTACGTCTTATCATTGTTGATAAGAAGTTTTATAACAAGTGTCTTGAATTCTGTATCCCCCATTTTCTTGATGCATTTCTGTTAACTCTAAGGTTGGCAAAAGCTTTTGTTCCTTTGCAGGGGAGTCTTCAGTAATATTTATTGTGCCTCTGTCTCTCCGTTTGCTCTTGGTCATTGTGCTTCTGGTTATCAGGTTCTTCTTCTTGGGCATGTTTCTAAGCTCTGTCACCCACAAGTCTACAATTCAGTTTTACTTATTGCACTTGGTCCATGGCTCTTTGTTTGTAGTCATTTGTGCCACTCCCTCCAGTGAGTTCCAGGTCTGGGTTCTTATGTTAGATTTCCACCATGGTATCTGCAGCCCCAACTCCTGGGTCAGCATTGTAAAAATGTATTTAATGAAATAATAAAGGAAAATTTCCCTAATTTAGAGAAAGAATTGGGGAACAACATCTAGGAGGGGCACAGAACTCCCAGAAGGGTTGATCAAAAAGTGATGCTCACCGCGACACATGATCATCAAGCTGTCTTCAATAGAACATAAAGAAAAGATACTTCAATGTGTATGTGGGGAAAAATTGACATATAGAGGATTGGCAATTAAATTCACAGGAGATCTCTCACAGGAATCTTTATAGGAAAGAAGGGAATGGAGCAACATATTCCAGATTCTAAAAGCAAAATTGTCAACCCAGGATAACGTATCCAGCAAAACTTTCCTTTGTCTTTGAAAATGAAATAAAATTCTTCCACAGTCAAGAAAAGTTAAAAGAATATGCCTCTTTCAAACCTGACCTACAAATGATATTTAAAGGTGTTCTCTTGACAGAGAATAACACCCACCAAAATCAAAAGCAAATGTGAAGAACATCCTAGTAAAACAACAGAAGGCCAAATGAGACAATGAACAACACATTGCTAAATGATAGGACCACATTACCACTCATACATAAATATGCATATATAATTAAAAATGTTTCCTTCTTTTTTTACTAATTGTTTCTTGATACAATTTAGTTGGTGCTGGTGTCTCCCGTCCCCCTCCCCCAAGTTCACTCCCCCCCTCTCTGTTCTCCCCTCCAGTCTCACAATGGGAGTCTTTCATGAATTTTCCCAAGTCTATGATGCTGACACTGGAGAGTCTCCCAACCATGTAGGAGACTGTCATTTTGTTGTGGGTTCATTCTTGCATCCTGGGGCCTTAATGTAGGTACAATGAGGATTAGATCTTTGTTATTTTTGGACAGTACCAGTAACAGTGATAAAGGGGACATTGACCATCTCGGGTGATTATAAACAGTCAGCCTCTTATGGATGTTTGATTAATGAATTACATCACAAGTTCTTGTTACAGAAGGTACAGGTAAGTATAAAGTGAAATAGAGTAAGATTCACATATGATATCTCTAGATTTGACATCATATTATCTTATATTAGAGCAAACATATGAAAAATGAAAAACATTTGTTTGTGGCCAAATGGGCCAAACTAGAGACCATTATGCTAAGGGAAATGAGCCACCCATACATATTAACCTTGAATGTAAATGGCTTAAATTCATCAATCAAATGGCATAGATTGATAGATTATAAAACAAAACCCATCTATTTGTTGCTTACAGGAGACACATCTTACCAACAAAGATCAGCGGAAACTGTATCTCATAGATTTTGATTTTTTTGTTAGTTTCATCTCTTCAATACGCTTTCTTTTTTTTTTTTTAAAGATTTATTTTTATTATTTTTTCATTGGAAAGGCGGATATACAGAGAGGAGAGACAGAGAGGAAGATCTTCTGTCCGATGATTCACTCCCCAAGTGAGCGCAACGGGCCGATACTACGCTGATCCGAAGCCAGGAGCCTCTTCTGGGTCTCCCACGCGGGTGCAGGGTCCCAAAGCTTTGGGCCGTCCTCGACTGCTTTCCCAGGCCACAGGCAGGGAGCTGGAAGGGAAGCGGGGCTGCCGGGATTAGAACCGGCGCCCATATGGGATCCCGGGCGTGCAAGGCGAGGACCTTTAACCACTTGCGCCACCGCGCCGGGCCCTCAATACGCTTTCTTATTACATTCTTCAATGAGTCAAGATCATATAGTAGCATCGTTTTCTTCAAGAAGTTTGATTTTTCTTTTTCATTTCTTCAGCAACACATTAGTCATTTAGTAGCATGTTACTTCATGGTGTTGTTAATTTCTTTTTTCTTCCTGCTGGTGATTCTGTTTTGTGGCTTTTCATCTAAGAGTATGTATAGTAACTTTGTAATGGAGATTATCATGTCTAGTAGCATGTTATTTAACTTCATGGCATTGCAAATTTCTATTTTTCTTCCTGTTGCTGATTTTTTTTTTGTAGCTTTTCATTTAAGGGGATTTATAGTAACTGTGTAATGGAGACTATCATATCCAGATGTGAGGATACAATGCAGTATGCATCTCTACTTCCAGAGAAAGATAGACCCCCAACGAAAGTGTTAACTATATCTTGACTAGGATGCTGGACTCTCTGCCATTGTCCATGCCAGCAAGGATGGACATATGACTGTGTATGAACTATGAACATGCGTATAGTAATGATATAGGGGAACTCAGTGAGGGGGGAGGGAATTGGGAAGGGGATAAGGGAAATCCCAGGGCCTATGGAACTCTATCATAAGATGATAATAATGATAATAATAAAAATAAGTAAAATTAAAAATTAAAAAAAGAAAATGGTCAGAGCTTTTGCCTATTATACATGCCCCTCCTAGTCTTTCTTCTGCCTGGCTTTATTTAATTGAACCTTAATTTTCATTAATTCTTAAAGTTATGACCTTAACATTATTAAGCTTTGAGGCAAAACCCAACCCACTGTGAAGACAAAAGCATGCAGCAGAAGGTAGAGATATGTTGATTCAAAGAATAGGGACCTGGATTTTATGGTTGGTCACTTATGGGCAGAGTAAGATTAATAATTAGAGTCTCATGTTCTCCATCCATAAAATAATGGTGATCTTAATTTTATCACAGATTTGTAACAAAAAAAAAATAAAATAAGGCATTACATCATAAGCACTCAATACCAACTGCTTGCTTGGGAAATTATTACGCACAATCACTTTAGCAGGTAGATTACTTTGCCTTATCTTAAATAACAGGTGCTTTATTCAATGAATGTGTTGACCTTGTAATTAGTATTTAGGAGCTGGCACTGAACATAGCCGTTAAGATACCCATATCTCAGATGAGTGTTTGAGTTAGATTTCCAGCTCTAGCTTCTGATTCTAGTGTTTTAGCCATGAAGATTTTTGGAGACAATACTGATGGCTACAACGGTTATGTTTTTGTAGCCCATGTGGGAGACCTTGGTTGCACTCCTGGCTCCTAGCTGTTGTCAGGATTTCAGACAGATGGATGTGTGAGTTTCTCTCTCTCTCTCTCCCCTCAATAAATGCATATTTAAAATAAATTCAACTAATATTTGAGTTTTGCTAACTTTCTGTCCTGTAATCCAGGAATCTAGCTGCAGCACTATTACTAAGAGATATTCTGAATTCTGAAGGTATTTTCTTCTCAGATTAGGCAGAGTGGTGATACTTGTAGGATGTGGGTAACTGAATTATCCATAGTGGGTAGTCCTTTATAACAATTCTGAAGTGTCTGAGCCTATTCACATTGAATCAGTTTTGGTAAACATTGAGAATACAGAATTTGCATAGTAATGAAGGAAGAGGGGAACAGAAATTTTCTTATCTCTATCACAGTGCTGGAAGCCACTTTTTAGGGGTGTTTTGATCCCCCTACAATGAAGGCCAGGGCAAAAATGATCCAAAAAGCACCATGTGTAAGGTTGAAGAAGAAAGGGGGAGATAAAACACCCAGAGGATTAGCTTGTACTGAACTGATAATACGAAGATGTGATGGTGGCAGGGAAGGAATGTTGTGGGGAGTGGATGGGGTGTGTGAACGGAAGGAGTACAGGAATGCAGAGGAGGACTTTGCTGAGAAACATGCCAAGTGAGCCATCAGGAGATACATTGTTGAACAAGTAGATGGCCTTGACTGTAGACATGTTAGACAGAAAATAATTAAACTGTGTGTATTTCCCCAGAAACACTTGGAAAATTGCTTCAAAAGAGTTAATAGTTTCAGCCTATAATTTCTCATAAATTTTAATTTGTCAATTAAGTGAGATTTTATTTAAGTTTTAAAAAAATATTATTTTCTATGATACAGTTTTGTAGGTATAGGAATTCTCCGCTCCACTTCCCCTTCCTGCCTCCCCAATTTCCCCACCACCATTTCCTCCATATTATTATAGTAGTATAGTCCTTTAGTAAGAGTTACAAGTTTAACATTCAACAATTTAAGTGTATCATGCCATTTTAGGCATAGGCAATGGTAGAAAATGTAGTATCAAAGTGTCAAAATGCATTTATCAGTTTATTGGGAGTCCTCCTTTTATTCAAGAGTAGAGATGTGTGTTACGAAGTTTCTTCCTTCCCAGTCTGCAAATCTCCATTGCACAATTCATCTCTGAGAGTATATGTACATATTTGTTTATGTATATATCTATTGATATTGTATTTTGCATGAAGGTCGCCTTATATCAGAGAGAACATACGGTAGTTGTCTTATTTTGGACTGGCTTATTTTTCACTGAAAATAATGGTTGCCAGTTGGGACCATTTTATTGCAAATGGTAGAATTTTATTCTTTTTAATGGCTGTGTATATTTCATGGAATAAATACATCACAGTTTCTTTATTCATTTCTCTTTCAATGGGCATCTGGTTTGTTTCTATGACTTTGCTATTGTGGGTCGTACTGCTGTAAATATAGGGAAGCTTGATTATATGCAGATTTCACTTCATTTGAATATATTCTCAGGAGTGGGATAGTTGCATCATACAGATCAATTTTCAGGTCTCTTAGCATATTGACTTCCATAGAAGTTGCGCTAGCTTCCACTCCCACCAACAGTGGAGGAGGGTACCTTTCTCCCCACACAAAAGGTGTTATTAGTAGATTTCTGAATGTAAACCAAAAACAGTAAAGTTAGATGGACCCTCAATGTGGTTTTTGTTTGCATTTCCCTAAAAACTAAGGAGTCAGTATTTTTTCATATGTCTATTACATATTTGAACTTGTTCTTTTGAAAATGCCTTCTTATTTTCTTTGCCTATTTCTTAATAGGCTGTTTTGCTGTTGTGTTTCTGAAGCTTTTTGTAAGACCTGGATATTAGCCCCTGAATCAAATGAGGTCTTAAAGAGATTTGAAAGGCAGGGTTAAAGAGCAAGCAAATGAGACAGAAATCTTTTTCTTTCTGTTCACTTCTGCAAGGGCCACAATGGCATGGCTGGGCCAAGTTCAAGCTAGGTACCTAGACTCCATTCAGGTCTCCCGTTTGGGTGACAGGAACCCAAGTACTACATAAAGATTAATAAGGTACCAGAAACTTGTTAATTTCTT
Source organism: Ochotona curzoniae (assembly GCF_017591425.1). Lineage (NCBI taxonomy): Eukaryota > Metazoa > Chordata > Mammalia > Lagomorpha > Ochotonidae > Ochotona > Ochotona curzoniae. Next base: position 54,368,527 of record NW_024467087.1, on the reverse strand, counting down.
ACATTTCTAAATATTTTAATGAATAGTTTTTAATAACTATTTTGAGAAATCTCAATTAAGTTAAACAGACCCCCAGCTGTAGGCAACTGCCTAGGTCACCTTGTATGTAGGCAAGTGTTTAACTGCTGTGAAAAGCAGCCAATAACTGGCGGGTAATCTGGGCTAACTCTGTGTGACTACACCAGTGTCCCTGCACGATTTTCTATTTAATGCTACATCTGTAAGGGAAGTGGTGAACAGACTGATGCTGTATGTTTGCTGGGGTGTAGGTTTGATGTGGGCAAAGCTACAGACATGGGCCTCCCTGGTCTAAGCCACGGTAACTGCTGGTGTGTGCAAAAGCCTGAACTGCGGGAAGTACAGGTAGAGGGACCCGGAGAATTAGTACCATGGGCCTCCCTGTGTTGTACCTTCCAGCACATGTGGGAGCTGGAGCTGAGCAGGGGGCCTTAGAGAGCTGGTGCTTCAGACCTCTTTGGGTCAGGCCACAGCACCTACTGGCACATGAAAAAATGAGGCCTGGGGATGGGTTGGGCTGCAGCCCTAAAGAGATGGTGTGTCCGGGCTCACTGGGCTAGGCTGCAACACCTGTGGTTGGAGGAAGCCTATTAATGGCTTTTGGTGTCAACAAGCAGCACACCCTTTCATCTCAGGATGGCCTCAGACATGCCTGGATCTCTGAGCTCAGGAACCAGAACCAGTGTATGTGTGGTCTAGCCTCAGAGCACACATTGTATGATTAGATCACCTACACTGGTGACTCCCTTGCACAGAAACCAACAGCATTTCAGAGCATTGGAAGCGAAGCAGCCAGGACTCTGACTCGTGCCCATAGGGGAAGCTGGCACCACAGGAGGTGGCTTTACTGTTATGCCACTGTGCAGGTCCTTAAAGAGGGTTTTTTCCTTAAAGGCTTATTTATTTTTTATTTGAAACACAGATTTTCAGAGAGCAGGAGAGACAGAGAGGAGAAAGATCTTCCATCTACTAGTTCAATCCTCCATATGGCAGTAGTGGCCAAAGCTGAGCTAATTTGAAGCCAGTTTTAGGAGCTCTTCTGGGTCTCCCACATGGGTCCAGGGGCATGAGGAATTGGTCCATCTTCCACTGCTTTTCCATGCCATAAGTAGGAAAGTGCAGAGAAGGTAGGGGCAGTTGCGACATGAAGCAGTGCCCATATGGTAATGCTTGCACTCGCACGTAGAGGATTAACCTATTGAGACACTGCAAGGCCCTAAAGAGGATTTTTTAGATAACAAGGTAAGGAGGAGGAAGAGTGAGAGCTGGAGATGCAGGGAGCATTGGATGGGAAGTATCATTATATTCTTAAATATGTATATATGCATGGAATTTGTTCCCTTTATATAAATTAAAAACTTGTAGAAGTCAAAATAAAAATAGACTTAAGAAACATGGCTTCCTATAGTAAATGTATGATTTTTTTTAAAAAATTTTTTTCTCAGGTTCCTCTTTTTCAGTTGCCCTTTTAAAGAACTTTATTTATTTAATTATTATTCATTTGTTATACAGATTTTTTTAAAAGATTTATTTTTATTATTATGTTTTTATTGGAAAGGCAGATATACAGAGAGGAAGATCTTCTGTCCGATGATTCACTCCCCAAGTGCGTGCAAGGCGAGGACCTTAACCACTGCGCCACCGCGCCGGGCCCTGTTATACAGATTTTATAGATACAGAGATTCTCCCCATTCCTCACCTTCCCCCTCCCCCCATTTCTCCCTGTATTTTACAATAGTATAGTCCTACAGATACAGTCACATTTTCAACATTCTGCTGCTCATGTCATGACAGTGCAGATGTTGGGAATGGTAGAGAATCTAGTATTTTGTTGTCAAGGTATATTGAACAGTTTCATTGGGGGTTCCTTCTTTTATTCAGGAATAGATGCATATTGCAGTTCTCGTTTGTGTCCCAGCATTCTATTCTCCATTACACCATTTGCTTTTGAGAGTTTACGTGCATAGTTGCTGCCCTATATATCATTATTTTGTATTTTGCATTTTTTATGAAGGTTGGCTTATATCAGAAAGAACATATGATATTTGTCATTTTTTTAAAGATTTATTTATTTTTATTACAAAGTCAGATATACAGAGAGGAGAGACAGAGAGGAAGATCTTCCGTCCGATGATTCACTCCCCAAGTGAGCGCAACGGCTGATGCCATGCCTATCTGAAGCCAGGTTCCAGGAACTCCTTCTGGGTCTCCCACGCGGGTGCAGGATCCCAAAACATTGGGCCATCCTCGACTGCTTTCCCAGGCCACAGGCAGGGAGCTGGAAGGGAAGTGGAGCTGCCGGGATTAGAACCGGCACCCATATGGGATCCCGGAGCGTTCAAGGCGAGGACTTTAGCTGCTAGGCCACGCCGCCGGGCCCGATATTTGTCATTTTGAAACTGGTTTATTTCACTGAGCATAATGGCCTCCAGTGGGACCACTTTGTTGCCAATCCTAGGACTTCATTCTTTTTAATGGCTGAGTAGCATTCCATAGCAGAGAATGTGTCAGTTTCTTGGTTTTCTCTGTGAGTTTTTTGAAGTTGATTTTTAAAAAGGGGAACTAGAATTACACAGTGATTTGATTTACTACAGGATAAAATTGCAGATTGTAGAATGTTTTCATAGGTTGTAAAACATTATTTTTCAATCTTTGATTTTTGTCTCTGTGTGTGCAAGAGAAAATTAATTTTCAAATTAGGAACATTAAAAAGCACATTAATTTCAAAGTAGTTCTGTGTAATCAGAAACAAATATGATAATTTTAATTTACCTGGAATGCAATGAAACTGGGTACTAGGAAATCTTTGTTTTTCCTTTGAATAGCCAGGAATATTCTGCTTCCAAAAGACAGTTTTCCTTAGGGATAATTTAACTGTGATAAATTTCTAAGATAGTGTTAGCGGCACACATAACATCAAATTGTCAAGTGATGAGTTACCAAGGGTAACTGTAAAGATCAGGACCTTGGGAATTCAGATTAAAATATCACTTGAGCAACTGCTCCTTGTAAATCTGTTTGATAAAATGCAAGTTATGTGTCTGTAACTCAGAATAGAAACATATTATTGTGATTAACAGAGTTATCATGGAGGGGACTCCATGATAGGATTCTACATAGTGTGGGGACAAAAAGAGCAGATGCATGAGAAGTTAGAAAATGTTCTATGGTTTATCTGAAATATCAGACCTCGAGGATGATAAAAAAAAAATGTTTTGGAAGTGGCCTCTTAGAAGCATTTTGCTATTTTAGTATGAGACAAAGCAGTGTAATTCTAACTGTTAGAGTGAGTTTCTGATTTCTAATACAGTACAGTGGTGCTTATAGGAAAGGGCCCACAAATTTACATTATTGTCAAATCTAATCTCAGTTTTCAGTTTTCTATGCTGCTGAAGTTGTGGGAGAGTTAGAGACAGTATCAAGAGACCATATTTACTTATCTTATAGACACTAGCTAAAAGTTTGATGGAAATAGAAAATCCCGTCACTAAAAAAAGTCAAGATAGTCTGATAATCAAGAACATTAAAGTTTACGGTTTGAGATGAGCATACAAATCCATTTATATTTATTCTGGAGACTAAAATACAGGGTATGTTTTTAATATCTGAATTTATTTTTATAAGATTTTATTTATTATTTTAAAGGTAGAGTTACAAAGAGAAAATGAGAGATGGAGAGAGAGAGAGAGAGATCTATCTGCTGATTCACTTCCCAAATGATCACAACCATCAGAATTGGGCCAGGTTGAAGCCACATGAGTGCAGGGACTCAGCCACTTGAGGCACCTTCTGCTACTTCCCTAAGTGCATTATCAGGGAGCTGGATTGGAAGTGGATCAGCTGGGATTCGAACCAGCATCCATATGGGATGTAGGTGTTGCAGGTGGTGACTTAACTTTATATGCCACAATTCTGGCCACACTGAATTAATATTTTAAAGATGTATTTATTCATTAATCTGAATGAGAGAATGAGAGAGAGAGAGAGAGAGAGAGATCTTCCATTTGTTGGTTTATTCCCCAAATACTTGCAACAGCTAGATTTAGAATAGAGCTAAGACAGGAGTCAGAAACTCCATCAGGTTCTCCTGTGTGTATGAAAAGATCATTAATAGGAAACTGGAAGAAAGATGGGTAGTTAGGTTGGCAGCCACACACTCTAATGTGGGGTGTGGCTGTCCCAAGCAGCATCTTAACTGTATCACAATATTTGCTCCTAAGTTTTTGGGACAGTCAGTTAAGCCAAAGCTTGTGATACCAGCATCCCATATAAGTGCAGATTACTGCCCTGGCTGCTCTACTTCCCATCCAGCTGCTTGTTAATGACGTAAAACAATGCTACAGACAATGGCCTAAAGTGCTGGGCTCCTACAGTTGTGGGAAATCATGTTCTTGGATTTGGCTTGGCCTAGCCCTTGTTGTGGTGGACATTTGAGGAGTCAACCAGCAGATGTTAAGAACTCTCCATGCCCTTCTATGTAGTTCTTTGAAATAAATAAATACAATTTTCTAAAGTTATGCAAACCATGTAGGCTGAATGAAATAAAAATTAAGTGCATAATGAGGGGGAGTTTGGATAGCTGAGGAAATTTGAAAGGGGTGTTAGAGGACAAAGGAATGTGTGAACACAGCAGCAAGTTAAAGATACAGAGTGTCACATTATCGTTAGGAACTGAAATAAGAAGGTTCTTTTCAGGTAATATTCAAGGGTACCATATAATGTTCTTTTTAAAAAGACTTATTTATTTTTATGGGAAAGGCAGATTCACAGAGAGGAGAGACAGAGAGGGAAAGAACTTCCATCCACTGGTTCATTCCTCAGATGGCTGCAATGGCCAGACTGAGCCAATCTGAAGCCAGGAACTGGGAGCTTCTTGTGGGTGTCCCATGTGGGTGCAGGGTCCCAAAGATTTGGCCATACTTCACTGCTTTCCCAGGCCACAAGCAGGGAGCTGGGTTGAAAGCAGGGTAGCTGGTGCATGAATGAAATCTGTATGGGATGCCAGTGGTTGAAGCCTATTGGCCTGCCAGGTGTTCAGAGCTGGGGATGGACTACCATGAGGAAGAGCTTGGGTCGGTTGGCCCAGACCCTTTGGCACAGTAATGGGCTCAGAGTCAGGTGGGTTGGTTTGTCCCTGGAGGCAGCTCGGGTCTGGAGGCCTGAGCCCATTGGCTGGCCATGTGCTTGGAGCCAGGTGGGTCTTGGGCAAGGTTTGGGTCTGAAGGCCTGACCCTGTCAACCTGCCGGGTGCTTGGAGCCAGAGGGGCTGGCTGGCCCTAGGGGTGCGCTCCCAGGCAGCAGTGCTTGGGCTGGGTGGCCCAAGTGCTTCACCCAGTACCACTGGTGCCAAGGCCATCCAGTGGTGGGATCTTGAGGTGGGGGCACAAGGACCTATAAGGTTCAGACTGAAGCAATAACCATTGCGGGATAACAGAGCTGGGGCAGTTAGTATTGACCAATGCCGAACTGCACCCTCCTGTGCACATGAAAGCTAGGGCTGTGGACCTACCTGGCAGGGCTAAATCACAGTACTTGCCAGTGAGAGTTGAAGCAGGGGATGGGTAATGTTAGGCTGGGCTATATAATCAACCAGCATGCAAGATAACTGGGTCTGGGGGCAGATTTTGTGGGGGATTGTGCCACCCCCCGATGATCCGCAAATTTAGCTGGTTCACTTGGAGCTGGAGGTGGTGACAGGCTGAGCTAGGCATGGGCATGGAGCTCCCTGTCACCCATTAGCACTAGGGTTGGGTACAAGTGGCTCAGTCTAAGCTGTAGCACCCGAATATACACCCAAGAATACAGTGTGGAGTGGGCCAGGCCACAACATCCACTGTTCATACATGCGTAGGATGGAGGGGGCCAAATATGACCTAGCATACACTGGCATGGGTGAAATCTGGGTCTGGGAATGGGTCTGGTGGCAGAACCAGGGAAACTCCGAAATTGACCATTGCTCCCACTCGTGAGCATGTGATTTAGGCCTGGGTGTTGGGCAGCCTAGGCAGGGTAGCTCTGCCTGTCCGCACGTGTGTAGCGTAGTTTTGGAAAGGGTTGACTGGGCAGGGCCACGCCAGGCTTAGCTCACTGGCAAGTGCAGGAGCCAAGCTGGTATGCAGGGCATACCAGGCTAGGCTATCACACCTGCTGGTTTCCATGAGTCAGAGATAAAAGCAGGCTAGGAATGGCCAAGCTGTAGCACTTGCTAGCAAGAGTTGGGACTAGGGGCAGGCTGGGGCAGGCCAGACTGCAACATCCGAGGACAAAGGTCAAGACAGGGAAGGAGCTTTGCAGAGCTGGGTTGGAACAACCCATGTGCAATATCTGGGGCTGGAAATAGGCCTGGTTGGGGAGCTAAGGAGATGCTCCAACTGAGTTGTGGCTCCCACTGGTGAGCTTGAGAGCTGGAATAGGAGTGGTGCCTGGGTTGGACATGGCTTCAGTGTCCCTTGGCATGAGTGTGGACAGGGTCTGGGGTGCACCAGACTGGGCTAGACTCCAGCATCCAGCAGTGCTCGTGAGAGCCAGAATGGGTGTATGACAGGCTGCACTAGGTTTCCACTCTCACTGGGCCACATAAGAGCTACATCAGGACGTGGACCAGGCATGGTGGGGCTGTAACACCCAAAAGTAAGAATCAGGTTGGATAAGGGCCAGTTGGACAAGAGTACTGTTCCTGCCAGGAAAGGAGATGGACTAAGTCAGCCGGGGCTGAGGACTCACCCATGTGTGAGAGATCTGCCACTGAGCAGAGGCATGACAGAGGAGCTTGAGGAACTCCTTTGTCAGGGCACAGTTCCTGCAGGTGAGCGCAAGAACCAAAGTAAGGAACAGCCCAGAGCAAATCAGGTTACAGTACCTACCATTGTAACTGTAGCCCAGGTATGGGGATGAGCCAGTCTAGGCTAGTTCATAACACCTGTAGGCAGACATGAGAATCTGGGTGGGGTGCAAGACAAACTGAATTTGGCTGTACCACCAGCAATACACGTTAGGGCCAGGACTGGGGGCTGAATATGCCAAGTTGGGCAGCAGCTCCAACCAGCGTGAGCTGGAATGGGGGTAGACACGGCCAGACCAGATTACAACACCCTCTGGCAAATGCTGAGGTGAGATGGGCCATGCCAGACTGGGTCACAGCACCCGTCAGCACACGTGAGACCAGGGTAGGGGGGGTGAACATGACATGGGACTCCACTGCTGGGCCACTACTCATGTTGGCAAACATGAGAGCTGGAACTGGGGGCAGACCAGGCTGGGCAGGGCTATAATACCTGTTGGCCTACAGGTGAACTGGGTTAGGGGAAGAGCCAGGCTCTGTTTAACCAATTGTATCCACTGGTACAGTCATGAGCCAGAATAAGGGCAGGTGAGTTGATCTTTGCTGCAGCATCAGCTGGCAAGTGCTGGGACTGGGGGCAAGTCCTGTCAAGCTAGCCTGCAGAACCACCTGGATAATGCAAGATCTGGGGTAGGGAGTTGGCCCAGTGGGGAAATAGTGGGCTCCTTTCTGATAGGCAGTAACTCCCACTGGTGAACATGAGAACCAGGGCTAGGGGTGGGCCTGGGTAGACAGGAGATGGCACCTGCTGGTATGAGTGTGTGCTGGAGGGTGGAATTGGTTGAGTTGATTTAGGCTTCAGTGACCAGTGATGTATATGAGAGCTGAATGGGATGTGGGACAGACTGGACCAATCCACTACACATGCTGGCAGGCACAGGAACCAGAGCTGGTGGCCAGCTCAGTGGGGGTTGTTTGGGGTTGCTCTGACTGGGCTGGAGCTCCCCCTGGTGTACATGAGGGCCAAGCCTGTGTTGGGCAGGGTTGCGCTGGGCCGCAGCACCCATTGGGTTGCTGAGGGTAGAGGGTAGAACAAACTGATAACTATCCCAGTGAATCTTGACAGCAAATTTCTGGGCCAATGGAGACTTGGAGGTGGACTATGTCAGCCAATCGACCTTGGAAAGATTTCCTCATCCTTGGAGCAGTGATATCAACAGCATCTCAGAACTATCAAAACCACATGAGTGGAACCCTCAGAAAATGCTCCACAATGGGGACCCTGGGATGATATTGGATGGCAGTTACCCTTCCCCCGGGTAATGTGGAGATTGGGAGACTGGTGTGGTTTCTCCTATTATATCCCCCTCTCCCCCATACACTGGAAGAAGAAAAAGAAAATGTGTAAACAAGGGTTTTACTATCCCCCGATCCTCGATCCTTCCCTTCCCACCCTGATCAACGTTTGATCATGTAAATATCATCAAAAACAAACTAAAGAAAGATAAAAAGGAGTATAACCTGTAGCTTAGAACATATTAAATGTTAGACAATACCATTTAGAAACATAGCTGATTTTCTTAAGAAATTGGTAATTCCACACCTCTCCACTTTGGAAGATAATGTTCACACACATGGAGAAACTGGGAAAATTTAAGTGCTAAGCAGTGTGGCGTAGATTATAAATATGCAGGACATAAAAGAACAAATTCATGCTGGGTCTGCAGATGATTTAAGGTTTTATGATATGTTTCTATGTGACAGGAAATGGAACTATAACTGAAAATCAGGAAATGGACAAAAACCTTGAAGTAAGGATTAGCAACAAAACTCTTCACATGAGCAAATTCTGTTCTATTTTTTTTTTTGAAAATCGAGAATACGAAAATATGAAAAAATTTGAGTAACACAGTCATCTTTTAGTATTTAAAATTATAGTAAAAATTCCATTTATATGTTTGAAAGGAAGAGAGATTGCTATTTCCCATCTGCTGGTTCACTTTTCAAATGCCTGCAACAACTGAAGATGAACTAGGCTGAAGCCAAGCGCCAGGAATTCAATCCATGTCTCACATGAGTACAAGGGACTAACTCCTTGAGCCATCGCAGGCTGTCTCCCCTAGTCAGCATTATCAGGCTAGAATTGGGAGCAGAGCCAGGGCTTGTGACCAGACACTCCTTGATGGGCTGTGGGTGGAACAAGTGGCATCTTTACTGTGGTGCCAAGTATCTGCTCTGCGAGTATATATTTTTAAGGCAAAACTTTAACATACTTGGTGTTGATTGAGTTTCACAAATGCCTTATGAAAAAGGCAGGACAAATAAGCTGAGGACCACAGCTTATGTCACAACTAGTTAAGTAGTAAGAGACCAGGTTAACACCCAGATCTTCTATCTTTTCTAGTGCTTTTTTTTTTTTTTAACATACTATACTGTTTGCTGAAGAACAGAAGGCTTAGTAAATAAAAAATAAGGCCTAACCTTTACGATAAATATTACGAATATTCTCATCTTTGTGTCATGCAAGTGAAAAATGTATAAAGTAAAAGTATAGATACTTCTAAGTCTCAAGTACATTAACCAAAAAATATATGTACACCAGTCTTTACTATGCATTTCAGGTCATTTTTCTTGGTATTTTGTGATTTTTTTTTTCTGAGGGACTGTAACATTAGAAATGAAATAGAAATAGTATACACACATGGCAGATTCAGATATTAACTTTTTCTTTCATTGTTTTCTCTTTCCTCATCATTATTTCTTCTGATGTAATCAGGCTTTTGAAATGCAAAGGAACAGACTAATGTGCAGCAAAACCTTCACATGAATATTATATTTAAGCCATAATCAAACTGTTGCTGCTGTTTTAAGGACAGTTACCACTTTAATCTAAAAAGTGGAGTAAACACAGCCTTGATGTTCCTGCCAGTATGCCAAGAAAAAAAGTAGAAACAATAATAAAATAATTAACTATCACTCATAAATGCACACATACAGCAAAACCGCTTACATGCAGTGAGTTGTACACATATACATAAACACTTGCACGCCTTAAAAAATTATAACATGGAAATTTAAAATTTGCCTACAAGGTCAATTCTAGTTAATGTTTTGATTACAGTACTAGGCATGTAAAACATAGATTCCTTTTTATGTTTCATCATATAAAATTCTAATAGCTTTTGTTCATATGTGGGAGTGCCAGTTGTCTGGCTTCTTAAAGGAAGTACAGGTAGTATAGGGAGAGAATGTAGAGAATGTAGTATAGGGAGAGAATTCCCTATAGGAACTTTAGTGACCACAAAGGCTTCACCATTTTTTTTTTTTGATGAGTCTGAATAGAGGCAGAAGAAAATTGGAAACAAACTGACTTCTGACTAGATTTATTGCCTTCAGTTTCCAGATTGAACACTGTCTGGAGCCTTCACAGCTATTTGTGTATTTTCTTCTGGAATAAATGGTCTTGCCTTGCACAGACCATCAGTACTATGAATTTTTTGAGACTGAAGTTACATTTTATGTAGCTTCTGGACCATCTCTAGTCCCCATCTAATGGCATGCAGGCAAAGGATATGTTAGGATGATTGAGAACTATTTGCTAATATTATATTTTATGATCCTAGTTCTTACCCTTTTTACAGTTTTGTTTGAAAAGGAAAACCTTTTTTTAATGTTTATTTATTTTTATTAATTACATTGCATTATGTGACACAGTTTCATAGGCTCTGGGATATTGAAAAGGAAAACCTTGATCTCAAATTCATGTTTGCAGTGTGAAGACACAAATATCTCCCATTTTCTGGTAAATGGTAAAACAAAACAAAACAAAACAAAATGAAACAAAAACCAAAAAAACCTGCTTGTAATTTAATTTATAGTCATGGTCTGCTTTTTTAAAGTTAAAATATTTGATATTGTGGATGCAATAAATGAGAGATTTATAGGCAAACATTAAGCGTTTGTAAATTATTAATGAAAATTTTATTATGATTGCAAGTGATTTGAGAAGTAAAAACTTGTGAAGCTCTTTGCTATGTTGCACTGGGGATGAGTTCATTCTTTAAATGTTTCTTCTCCTTTTTCTGGCAAGGAGGTCTTCTTCTTGGGTACATAATTCATGCTGGACGAAGAATGCTTTCTAAATGTAGAGAGTCTTCTCCTAAAGTTCCCCCCTGAAAAGAAATATAGGAGGGGGTCAAAGCAACAATTTGATGCTGCCAGAGACAAGGTTATGACCACTGACTTCTGCATTCTAAGAACAGAATCACAGGGTTTTGTTGCATTGTGCAAAAAATGAAGGTGGATCGTGCGTTGAATATGATACGGCATGAAGCTGATTAAAAAGGCAGCTGTAACAATTATGATCATTCCTATAGCCTTTTTACGGCTTGACAGATTTTTCTTCATTGACTTTTTTAGCAAGGTCAAAATGATCATTGTGTAACAGACAATTATAATAACAAAAGGAATGATGAAGCCGATAAATAATGACACGTAATGTAAGATCATAACATGATTTTTAGCTTGACTGTTCTGTGGCGGCTCAAAGCACTTGGTATTGTTTTTCTCATCCTTGTAAGATTTGTTCATTAGAAATGGAGAACTGGCCAATATCACAAAAATCCAAATTCCAACACACACACACCTGGCTTTTTTGTGTGTGACCAAATTAATATTCTGGACAGGGAAAACAATTGCAACGCACCGGAAAAAACTCATGGCTGTCATAAAGAAGATGCTACAATAGAGATTGACATACAGGGCATAGGTGCTGAGGCGGCACAAAAAGTCTCCAAAGAACCAAATTCCCCTGTGAACATAGTAGACTACCCGCAGAGGCAGTGTGCACACACACAGAAGATCTGCTATTGCTAAGTTAATCATATAAACTTGGAAGGCTGATTTCTCATGATATGTTTTTATGAGGACATAGAGCACGAAACCATTTCCAAAGAAGCCCACAACGGAGATCATAGAGTATAAGGTGGAATACACTTGATTACGGAAGTCTTCAATAGCGCCAAGGCATGTATTATTACTGGCGGAAGACACTGTCAGATTTCCAGCTTGATCCATGTTTTTCTAGGAATTTTCACCTGGAGCCTATAACATACAATGGAATATAAAAGAAAGTTGTCAGTTTTTGATGCACCACAAATTATAGGAAGTACTAGCTTCATTTTATGGTGTCACTTTCTATGCTTTTTGACGGCAGCAGGAAGCAAGGATAGTAAGGCCATGAGGAGGGATTCAGGCACATCTTATCTCCAGGAGACAGGTTTGATTCCTCTATGCACCCAGACAATATGTTTGAGATAGTGTGGAGTAGTGATCTGTTTGGTGTTCCTTGAGATGCTCCTTTTATTTATGAAGGTGGGACTCAAGTCATTAATATGTAACAGGACAGATAATATTTGATGAAAATCTGAGTTTTGGCCTTTCATACAATTCCTGCTCCATGATTAGAGGTTAGAGAGGGACTGGCATTTGTAAGATGGAAAGATTGCTTCAGCGTGCAGGAACTGCCAGCAACAGAGGGGCCTGATCTTGCTCCTATATCATGGGTATAGAAACAGCTACGGAAGTGACTGTAGGTGGAATATGACCTCTCAGGTTTACAGCTCCTAAAAGTTATATTTGTTGTTGAGGATGTGTCATCTATGCATTCAGTTGTCCCAGATGTCCCAAGAACTGTTGGTATAATCTACAAAACATGAAAAGGAATAATTCTGAGACCAGAGAGAAAAATGAGATCACCATTCTTAACCTTTACATTTTTTTTTTTTCTAGTCACCTGCCTCTCTGATTGTCTCTGAATTCAGATGCAGTTGTGGAGGGATGGAAAACTGCCTGAAGTTAATCCAGTCTTTTTTGTTAGCCTTTTGTTAATTTTCTCCAAATTGGGCAATATTATTCTGTGAGGCACTAGATGGTGCTGTTGAGATTTTTGATACGGACTTTCCTTTTTCTGGCTTTATTGAGGTATAATTGACAAAAGTTGCATGTACTTGATATATGTGCACGATGTAATGTACAATGTGATGGCTTGACATACATATGCATTGTGAAATAGTTACCACAATCATTTCACAATGCGATGATTTACCTAGGTGTACATTGTGAAATGAATATCATAGTCTAATTAATTAACTCATCACTGAATTTTTTGTGTCCCTTAGCAAATTTGAAGCATAAAATAAATTGCTATTAACTGTAGTCATCATGTTGCACATTGGATCCCATAATTTATTCATCGTGTAAGTGAAGGTTTATGGCGTTTGAACATCTCCCAGGCTCCTGAATCGTTTTTCTACCTTTTGTTTCATATTGTCTTGCAAACAACCACACATTAAAGGCATTAGATAATTACTAGCAGCCCTTTGCACCACCATCAGTCCTCAAGCCGTGTTGCTACAAACTCTTTCCAGAATGGCTTTCCACACATTCACTGTATCTTCCAAATAGCTCATGATATTGTTTTAAAATCTTCATCATATGACTGAATTATTATTGAATCTGAAGCTAAATTAATTAGAATTTGGCATATAGCTCAGAGTCAAAGACATTTTAGTCATTACTTACCTACCTGGGTTTCCAGTTTGACCTTGTTTTTGGTTTATGGCAACATGTTTAAGGAGCAGAATTTTCTTCATTTTATCTCAGAATTTCTTATTTTCAACAAGAGTCAGATAGAATATCTAATCAGCCTGATTATCAAAAATAGAAGTTCTCTTGTTGTTCGTCTCTTTTGAAAAAATGTTTTATTTTTACTCTGTGATTATAAAATAATATGTAATTATGAAAAGGTTTAGAAATGATAAAATACTTTAAAACCATCCATAAACTCAGAACGAAGAGAGAGTTAAGTACTGGTAACCATCTGGTGCGTGTTTTGTTATCTGCATAGTATGTGTGTTTGTATAAATATCTCTGTGTGTTTCATCTGATTTGTATTATGCTGTATTTACCAGTTTATAATCTGGCTTTTACTTACTTATAATATTTCATGGATTTTTCTCATGTCAATTTCTCTACAGCTCCCAAACAGCAACAACCCCCTCCAAAAAACTCCAAAACCCCCAAATTCTTCCATTATTTCCGAATGCCTTCAGAAGGAACTACAGACTTATTGGTCTGTTCTTTAAACCTTACAGTTCCTTACAGTGATGGCAACTTCCCTTTCCCAGTTTATCTTTCACTTTTCCTCTTTGCAAACACTAGGAAGCAACTGTCCTACTATACCAGAAACATGCACCACAAATTTTATTACCTTCCTGTCTTTTTCTCACAATATTTCTTGTAGAAGTATGCTTTCCTTATCAATGCATCTGCAGTAACTACCCACCTTTCAGTCCAAATTGTACCTTCTTGACCAAACCTTCTCCTAGCCTGTGTTCAAAGCAATTTCTTTTTTGATATTCTAGGGGACTTTAATTCTGTTTTGCAAACCAATGATTTGTACAAATGTGTATGTTCTCTCTCCCAGGCGATCTGGTTGATATATAAGTAAGTATCCCATGCAGAGCAGCATAAGTGCTCAACGACTGTTCAGTGAGTAAGGAAATGAATGATAAAGCAAGTTATTTTTGAAGGTATCATTTATCATTTAAATCCTTTTGGAGTCATCTTTTTGTTCTCATATAATTTAAAATAATTCTGGTCTCAGAGCCTGAAGGTACTGTGTAAGTTGCTTCCTTGAGTATTAAAGAAAGTACTAAATCTGTAAGGTTAAAAAGTGCCTGCATTACTGACATAAAGTAATCATTTATTTGTGTTACATGTTCTAAATAAACTTGAAGTTAATCAGATTTGGAATTAAAGATGCCAGATGAAACTAAGTAACAGTAAAACATACAAAGAAACATATGACCTCTAATCCCATTTCTAAATTTCCCAGCACTTATAGAGGACTGAAATACACTTTCCCATAAATTTTGATATATAAGTTCAATTGTTTGTTTGTAACTAAATCAAATCAGCGACTTTTATTAGACCATAAAAAGAATAGTATAAAACTTTCAAGCCACTAGTGACTTCTAGAGGTCTCTGGATCATTTAGGACCATCCACTCATTTAATCAATGATGTCTTTATGTGTCTGAAACAGCATTTAATTCATTTATACTGCATTTACTGTGATCTTCCAATAATATGACTGCAACCTTGTGGGAACAGGAAATTCCTTTGGAAAGCTAAGATGAGTGTTAATGCAGAGGTGTGCGGGGGTAACAGCATTCAGACAGTATAGTGAAAGCTATCTTAGCATAAAATAAATGGGCCGTTAATTGATTAATAAAAAGCAAACAATAAACATGAATTGAGCCATATTTCAGTCCAAATGATGTCTACTTTGTTAAACTTTGCAACTTGAAAAGATAAGGCTCATCTTAAAAATGCAATCATACCTCCTTGTGGCACTGAAGTACCCTCCGCAAATATTCCTTCTCGTGATGGTTCGTGCTTCTTATGTTGTAATGTCAGAGGAAGGCCAAGACGAAATGCAAAGACTAAGGAGGAAGTCAACAATCATAGAAGTTCAGAGGGTCATGAGAACTTAGCAGTACTGAATAGTTACCCAGAGTGTATCCTGGGACTCAAAGTATTATTGAAAGATTCTGCATCGCCCTCTTTTTCTTTCATATTTACTGCTGTACCTAGAGATGAATTCAGCATTATCAAGTGTCTCTGTTTTATAAAATCACAGTATTTCCTCTATTTTACCTTGTAAACAACTTGTCGTAAAGTTCAAAGGGGAAAAATTAACCCTAAGTTAACTCTAACCTTCAGTTTGCGAGGAATTAAGGATTAGAACATCAAAATACGAAGTATCTTTGTATAGATGACTTAGGAACAGTTTTTCTTGTAGGAAGGATGGCTTAAAAAGATTCATTAAAATGGCATTATTACTGCTACTGCTACTTCTGACATATATGATGTACTTTCTGAGGTCAAGTATTTTATAACTTTATATAGGTAATTTTTAAAATGATGTATTTTATTTTTATTGATAAGTCAGAGAGGATGAGAGATAGAAAGGAAGAGTTTCCATCTGTGGATTCATTCTCCAAGTGGCTGCAACAGCAGGAGATGAGCCAACCTGAAGCCAGGAGCCCAGAGCTTCTTCCAGGTCTCCCATGTGGGTGCAGGGTCCCAAGGCTTTGGGCCGTCCTTGACTGCTTTCCCAGGCCACAAGCAGGGAGCTGGATGGGAAGCGGGGCTGCCGGGATTAGAACCGGCGCCCATATGGGATCCCAGCACTTGCAAGGTGAGGACTTTAGCTACTAGGCTACTGTGCCGGGCCTATATAGGTAACTTTTAATGAGTATGAGTTTTCTTTTCATCAGTTATCCAAGATTTTAACAAAGTGTAAAAATTCTAAAATAAATGAGGGAAGAATGACACTCTTTGCATCAACCAGGACACTTCTGAATTTTTGTCATTCTGTGAGTTTCCTGTATTTTCTGTTTCTTACTTCCTTGTTATATGAATAATTGCAAATATTGTCTCCTATTCTGTAAGTAGGTTCTTTATTTTGCCGATTATTTATTGTGCATAAGCTTTTTAGTTTGAAATAATCCTATGTCTATTTTGGTTTGTTTCTTGTGCTTTTGCAAAATCATTTTTAAAAAAAGTTGATTATCTATACTAATGCTTAGGAATGTTTGCCCTAGATTTTCTTCTGATAGTTTCATAGATCTTATTAGATCCTTAATCCATTTTAGTTGTTTTTATTTAAAACATTTATTTATTTTCATTGGAAAGTCAGATATACAGAGAAAAGGAGAGACAGAGAGGAAGGGCTTCTGTCCTATGATTCACTCCCCGAGCGGCCACAATGGCTGGAGCTGAGCCAATCCAAAGCCAGGAGCCAGGAGATCCTCTGGATTTCCCATGTGGGTGCAGAGCCCCAAGGCTTTGGGCCATCCTCACTGCTTTCCAAGGCTGCAAATAGGGAGCTGGATGGGAAGTGGGACTGCCAGGATTAGAACTGGCGGCCATATGGATCCCAGCACGTGCAAGGTGAGGACTTTAGCTGCTAGGCTACTGTGCCGAGTACTTGAATAGATTTTTCTAAAAAATTACATAAATTTTATTTATTTACTTGGAAGGCAGATTTATAGAAATGGAGGAGGGAGAGAGGGAGGGAGAGAGGAAGAAAGAAAGAAAAAGAGAAAGAGAGAGACAGGCAGAGAGAGAGACACACACATACAGAGAGAGATTGACATCTTTCACCTGCTAGTTCACTTTTCAAATGACTGTAATCGCCAGGAACCTGGAACTCCATCTGGATCATCCATGTGGGCAGCAGGGACCCAACCCAGGTATATGGGCCATTTTCCATTGCTTTCTTGGGTGTAGTTA
This sequence comes from Ochotona curzoniae, assembly GCF_017591425.1. Lineage (NCBI taxonomy): Eukaryota > Metazoa > Chordata > Mammalia > Lagomorpha > Ochotonidae > Ochotona > Ochotona curzoniae. The sequence goes on along the minus strand of NW_024467087.1, from coordinate 54,351,367 downwards.
GGACTTGTGTTGAAAGCAACTGGGACCTGAAAGAGCACCTATACTGGATGCTGGCATCACAGGTGGTGGCTTAACCCATTGCACTTTGATGCTGGTCCTGGGGTTGATTTATTGAGGAAATTTTCTGTCTTTAATGTATGCATGCGTTATGCTTTTCTTGAGACTCAGTTAGCTCTACATAAGAGAATTTATGTCCAAGTTCCCTATTCTGTTTCATTTATGTCAGTTTTATGCAGCTACTCTCCTATTTTGTATGTATTGGCATCAGGTATTGGGATGCCTTCTACTTTGTTTCTTTTCCTCAATGTGCTTTTGACCATTTGAGGTCCTCTGGTTCTACAGAAAAGTGTTTTTCTAAAAAACATTTTTATGAAGAATGGGGTCAGCACTTGCATTTCGATACAAGTTTAATTGCATTTGCAAATGCTTTGGGTAGTGTGGACATTTTAGCAATATTTATTTTTCCAATAACAAAGATGATCATTTTTCCTTCTTTGTGTTTCTTCTTCAGTTTATTAAGTGTTTTGTACTTTCATTGTGAGATCTTCCAACTTCCTTGGCTGAATTTGCTCTTGTATTTTTTTCGTAACTATTGTGAATGAGACTGCTGGTAGGGCTGCAGGTTGGTACAGCCTTTATGGAAACCAGTCTGGAGAACACTTAAACAACTCAAAATCTGCATACCATATGACCCAGCAATAGCACTCCTAGGAATATATCCAAAGCACCTGTTTCACGACAAACCAACATTCACCCCTATGTTCATAGCAGCACAATCAGTAATTGCAAAAACATGGAAGCAACCGAAATGCCCATCAGCAGAAGATTGGATAAGAAAGCTTTGGTTCATCTACTCCATGGAATACTACTCAGCTATTAAAAAAAACAAAATGCAGTTCTTTGTGGCTAAATGGGCCCAACTGGAAACTATAATGCTAAGGGAAATGAGCGAATCCCAAAAGGTTAGATACCACATGTTTGCCTTAATTTAACCTGTAATTTTTGTTTGTTTGTTTGTTTTTGAACCTGTCATTGATACTGTCTCAACCCATGTGTTTTGAAGAATTGAACTTGCATTATTTTTAACATATTGTTTACTCAATACTATGTCAATTAATTAAAAAAAATCTGTTGTTGATGTATGATGAAAATGCTGCTGACTTTTGTGTGTTTAATTTGTATCCTGCAACTTTAACAAATACATTTGTTTAGAAGCTCTAAGATATTTTTGCATTATTTTTAGATTTTCCTACATGGAGCATTGTGTCATCTGCAAACAGAGTTCATTTGACTTCTTTTCTCATTTGTATGCCTTTTCTTATTCTTGTGCAATTGCTCAAGGACTTCTATTATTATGTTCTATGAGATCATGAAAGGGGCCTTCTCATCTTGCTTCAGATCTTATAGGAAACACTTTCTGGTTTTCTGTACTAACTATGATGTCAACTGTGGCTTATTATGTTGAAGCATATTTCTTCTGTACCTGATTTGATCAGAGATTATTGTGAAACGATAGAATTTTACCAAACCCCCCCTTTTTTGTATCTGCTGAGATAGTCATATTGGTTTTGCCCTTCATACTGCTGATGTGATATTTGTGTTTTTCTTTTGCATAGGTTGAACTATTGTTGAATACCCAGGATAAGTCCACTTGATTATGGTGTATCATTTTCTTGATGTATTTTTGAATTTTAGTTGGTAATATTTTGCTGGGAATTTTTCTATTTATGTTCATCGAGGGTATTGATCTCTAATTTTCTTTTTCTGTCCTGTATTTCTCTGGTTTTTGCCCGAGATTGATATTGACTTCCACTGAATTTCAAAAAGTTCCCCCCTTCCAAGTTTTTAGAATAGTTTAAGGATTTAAGTTCTTTAATTATGCAGAAGAATTTAGCAATGAAGTGGTCTGATTATGTGTTATTCTTTGTTGGAAAACTTTCTTATGACTAATTCGATTTCATTATTGGTTGTTAATCTTTTTCAACTTTTTATCTTAATGCTTGAATTTTGATAGGATACATGTGTCTGAAAATTTTTCCACTTATCAGTTTGCTGTTTTTATAATTATTCCTTATATCCCATAATGGTTTCCTTTCCTTTAAAGCAATGTAATATTTTGTTTATATCTTCCTTGACAATTTTTTGTTGCTTTGTCACAGTTATCTCTGGTTGTTCAACTTAAATTTCAACATATGTTCCCACCCTGTTCCACTGGACTGACAAGTTAGTAAACAAGTGTATGCTTCTCGAATCTCAACTGAACTTGAACTATGGTTATGCAGCAAGGTGGAGGAATCCACTATGGGGGGAGGGTTGTGAGAGGGGTGGGGGGAATCCCCAGTGCCTATAAAACTGTATCACATAATACAATGTTAATAACAATAAAAAAAACAAGTGTATGCTTCTCCTGATGACTTAAAATGTTTTCATACGTTTTATGCATTGATTGATTTGAATAACCTGTTTTCTATATTAATTCAGTGATGACTTCCAAATTATACGAAACAATTGTATGAAGAAATATAATGAAAATGATAGAAATTTTATAAAACTGGGAGGCAAAAGATCTGAATCATATCATAGGCTCTGATGAACATTTAATTAATTTTGGGCAAGTCACTTCCTTTGTGTGACCTCTTCCTTGTTCCTTGGGAAGTATTTCTCCTCCTTAACGTGGACTATTTTAGATTCTTTGGGACCTTGCTAACCCAAATAACTCAATTTTTCCCAAGTATAAATGTTTAAAAAGATATTTCCATTATATCTGAGAAATATACACACAAGTGTGCACACAGGGAGAGAGAGAGAGAGAGAGAGAGAGAGAGAGAGAGAGAGATTCATCTACTGGTTCACTTCTTACATACCCACAACAGCCAGGTCCGAGACAGGCCAAATTTGTCAGTTCTAGGGTCCCAAATATTTGAACCATCATTAACTGCTTCTGCAGAATTGACATTAACAAGATTTTGGATCAGAAGCAGAGGGACCAAAACTTGGGCAGTCTTTAGAAGAAGAAAGGACAAAGAGCAATTTATTATCGTAGAGTGAGTCACATGAAAAAAATCAGAGTTATTTTTATACACAACTGTATGCCAAATGAAGGCCCTGTGAACAAGCCAATCAATAAGAAGTGTATGTCAGGATACTAAAAATAGCTTTCAAACTGAACTACTCAGTAAGAGGTAGCAAGCAGTAGCGTCTATAAAAGTCTCTGCTTGAGACTGAATGATTTAGTTTTACAGAATATTAGAGCTGAAAAAGCACTTGGAGAACTTTTTATCCAATTCACTCAACCTTCATGACCCAGAAAGATAAAATGATTGCTGAAAGTAATATGTGACAACAGAACCAGGATGTCTGACTCATAGTTCAGCGCTATTTTCACTACACCACACATTTAGGTTTCAGATTCCACAGGGCTTTTCACTAAACACTGACATATGACAAATCTGTATACTTGTGCAAGTAATGGCAGTGTTGTGCAGAGGACTGCACAAATGCCAAAAATTGATTCACTTCTTTGGTTTCCTTTTTGATTGCAACCCTGGAATACTTTTTACCAATTATTAGAAATGGAAATTTTCTTTTAAATTTGTATCCTTCTCTTTAGTTCAGTTTATTGTTATCACTTAATCTTCTTAATCATATCATTTCCCTCTCAAAGGTCTCCAGTGAACTATTAATTAAATTAAAACAGCTATTCAAGACCTCAAGAGAATTCCACCCTAATCTTACCGTTTTATGTTCACATTGTTTATTATAAAATGATTAGCTCCATCCTTCATTTGGCTTCTTTCCCTTTGCCCAGGTCATTTTTCCATGTATAAAGTGCCCTTTATTATCATCACTATCAGTTGTTATTTTAACCACCCACAAGACAATGCCATATCACTTTCTACATGAAAGCATTATTGTTCTGTGCACTATTGTGATACACTAGTTATATTAATGAAACCTCTTTTTTAAAAGATTTATTTGTTTGATTTATTTAAAAAGCACAGTTGCAAAGAAGGAGAGGGGCAGATAGAGGAAGGGTTTTTCATTTGTTGGTGCACGCCCCAAATGGCCTCAATGGCTAGGACTGGGCAAGACGAAAGTCAGGAGCTAGGAGCTTGTTCTAGATCTCTTACGTGGATGTATTAGCCCAAAGACATTGGTCATTTTCTGCTGCTTTTTCAGGCTCATTTTCAGAACTGGATCAGAAGTGGATTAGGTGGGACTCAAAAAAGTGCCCATATAAACAGTGCCTTTATCCATTATGTCAAAATGCTGGCCCCAAGCGAGTCTCTTAATATGTATCAATTCTGTTCTATATCTTTGGGAAACAAGATCAAACCCTCCCTCTATCTGTCTATCTAATCTAATCTAATCAATCAATCAATCAATCTATCTGTCATTATCATCATCTACCTATAAAACTATTAGAAGAAAATGCAGACATACTGATATGTTAACACATTTAATGCATTGAATTATTATAGATACTTCAATGGGAATACATAAATGATTCAGAAAGTAGAAATAGTAAAATTGTACTATTAGAAAAGGTCATGAAAGGTAGAAGGCTAGGGCAGATGGAAAGAAAAATTGTAGGCTAGAGAGAAAAACAGACAGAGCAAAGAAAGAGAGAGAGAGAGAAAGAGAGAGAGAGAAAACCGAGACTAGAAATCTTTGCCTTGCAGAGTTGTTCATAGTTCTTGTAGGACCTAAGGATCAATAATGTTCTTCAAGAATGACTTCACCCTAAATCCGAAGCTTGGACGACTCTGAATCATCCAACACAAGTAACAAAAATGAAACTTCAAATTAGCCTCCCAGGAAACAAAATCTGATTAAATGTGAAAAAAAAATTAAGACTACAAGGATCTAGTTCTTTGACATCTTTGAATTGAGACAATACATTTGAATTCCATTGATGAAACATTTAAATGATGACCTGAAGTAGTGTATAATAAACCTGATGCTGCAGAAAAATCAATTAAAAACAGAAAGTGGGCTTCAGAACGATCTGAATATCAAAGAAATTAAGACAGTGGGAAATAACATCATTGAATGTTTGTTGTGTCCATATAAAAGAAAAAGAAAGAATGGAAATATCAAATATCTTGGCATATTTAGGAATCAACTAAGAGTTTTAGATGGCTGAAATGTAAGATAAAAGATGTATGTAGAGGGCCCAGCACAAAGCCTAGCGGCTAAAGTCCTCACCTTGCACGTGCTGGAATCCCATTTGGGCGCCAGTTCTTTTTTTGTTTTGTTTTGTTTTTTTTAGCATAACAGGCAAACCACATTTTAATTTTTACACAAATATTCACATTTTAAATTTACCATTTGTTAACTCTTTTTTTAAAAAATTGTTATTAACATTGTATTATGTGATACAGTTTTATAGGCACTGGGGATTCCCCCTACCCCTCCCACAACCCTCCCCCCATAGTGGATTCCTCCACCTTGCTGCATAACCACAGTTCAAGTTCAGTTGAGATTCCTTCATTGCAAGCATATACCTAGCATAAAGTTCAGCATCTTATTGTCCAGATAAGTTCAGTGGCCTCTTGCGGAGACCTTCTCTGGTCTGAAGGTAGAGCTAACAGAGTAAAGTTTCGGTCAGTTGAAATGGGCGTTAGTTCTAAACCCGACAGCCCCGCTTCCCATCCAGCTCCCTGCTTATGACCTGGGAAAGCAGTCAAGGACGGCCCAAAGGCTTGGGGCCCTGCACCTGCATGGGAGACCTGGAAGAGGATCCAAGCTCCTGGCTTTGGATTGGTGCAGCACCAGCTGTTGTGGTCACTTGGGCAGTGAATCATTGGACGGGAGATCTTTCTCTCTGTCTCTCCTCCTCTCTATATATATCTGAATTTGCAATAAAAATAAATAAATCTTTTAAAAAGGATATATATATATATATATATATATATATATATATATATAAGCATGTGTGTGTGTGTGTGTGCCTGTTTGTATGTGATTGGACTATGGGTTATTTTTAGGTTGAAAAGAAATATAGGAACTAGATGATAAAGAGTCATGTATGACATTTCAAATCATAGGAGTTTTTCCTCTAGCAAATGCAGAGCGATTAAAAGATGCAGAATGTTAAAAAAAAATGTTGACACATAAAGGAAAGAGTAACTGTAGCTACAAAGATATAAGCTGCTCATTTCTGAGTGCTTGATTTTCTTGTTGATATAAGATATAATGATTTCTGCTGAGAAGAAGGGAGCTTTAGTATGGTTGAGCTCTTCTGAAGGAGGAAGGTTTGATTGGTGACCCTGAAGAATTGGAGAGGAAAAGGGACTGAAGTCATAATGGAAAATTTTAGAGTATGGATTTTAATGACTCAGTCTTCATGATTGTGTGATTTATTCCAGTACTTAGCAAGTAACTTGGGTGAAGGAGAAAAGAAATGTGAATGTTCAGATTGACCTATGACTGGAGGCCACAGAGCAAGTATTATGGGAGGACAATTGGATAAGGAAGTTAAGAGTGCTATAAAAATGGTTAAAAGTGAAATCATGTTTAATGCAATGGGAAAAACAGGAGAAAGAACAAGCGAAATTTCACTGAAATATAAAAATTGATGTGATATCAACAGGGAATTGAGAGAACTGAAAATCTAGGCACTGATGTCAGAGAGTTACACATTGAAATTAAAAATCTCAGTTCTGTGATGATAAGTAAGTCCCCAAGTGTGACAATGGAATGAGCAATCAAGGTGGAATATGAATGGGGATTATTCAAGATAAGAGGGTTGAGAAAATTTGAAATAATTTTGCTGTGTTACCAAGGTGATAGCAGGAGATGGGATAGAAAGGAGGACTGTCAGCCAAATGTCAAAACATTTAGTGAATTAGGAAAACATGCAAGGAAGTTGATGGTTTGATGCTATTGATTCAGATTAAAGGGTGACATGGTTGACTGATTTTTTTTTTTTTGGATTATTATGTGAATTGTTCTGTGTATAGAGCAGACAGCAGACTCTGAAAGTAGATACATTGTAAAAAAAAAAAATCAGGACCGAATTTCACTTAAGGCAGGAATAAGGCATAAGGCAGGAGAATTCAAGTTTAGGATGTAGGAGGAACTGTTAACAGTGGAAACAGAGTTCCAGAAGATACAGTGAGGAAGGGTAGAAAGTAGAAAGGTCCCATGTAGGGCAGGTGCTGTGGTGCAATAGGTTAATGCCCCTGGCTTTAATGGGCATCTGAGGAATGAACCAGTGGATGGAAAATAGTCTCTCCCTCTCTCTCTTCTACAAAAATACCAGAAACAGAAAGGGAAGCTATTAAAAAAAGAGTTAGGAGGGAGGAAGTGTAGGTGTTCTCAGAATGTTAGAACTTAGGAGAAAAGTTGATCAGTAAGGTTGATAGTTCAACTATACGTCTGCTTTCTACCTTTTTGAATAATTTGTGTGTTTGCGTAACTAATACCACTAGATTATAGATGTTTTGAGGGAAAGGTTTAGATCTAATTGATAGGAATAGTTTTCGCAGAACACAGCAAGGAGCACTACACTTGGCACCCAATATAGTTTATTATATTTACTTCTTATTTTTTTTTCTTTGTTGGAACTCTTGAAAATGTAGCAGAAATTTATCATTTATTCACTTATCTGAGAAAGGCCATATATAGAGAGGGAGAGATAGAAATCTTTCATCGGCTGGCTCATTACCTAAATGCCTGCAACAGCCAGCTCTGGGGCAGGCTGAAGTAAGGATCCCAAAATTACATCTGGATTAATCACATGGGTGGTAGGACCCAAAATATTTGGACCATCCTCTGCTGCATTCCCCAGGTACATTAGCAAGGAACTGAATGGGAACAGGAGAAGCTGGTACTTAAACCAGCACTCAGATATGGGATGCTAGTGTTAAAGGTGGCAACTTAACTCTCTGTGCCATAACACTGGGCTCAGTAACAAGATTGTTTTGAAAACATTCCATCAAAGAAAAAAAAAAGCACACAATTTGCTTTAGAGTTAAATTTAACCTTTCTGCTTGTCCCTTTTGTGTCGCTATACCAAAATATCCAAGTACAGGCACTTCACACAGAATAGGGATTTATTTGGTTTGTAATTTTAATGGTTAGAAAACCCAAGCAGCATGGTGTTGGCATCTGGTAAAGTCTCCCATGGATGTGTCACCATGTGATGAAGAAAAATGGGAAACGGCTTTGTGCAGAAGGGGCCAAGTAGATTGCTTTCCCTTAATGTGTTCTTACGATTAGAGAACTGGTCCTGTGAGAACTACATTAACCCCCTCCCAGGTTAGTGTCCCATGAACTATCACTTTCCACTAGCTACTGTTAACATTAGTGATCAGCCTTCCAGCATATGAGTACGAACCTTTGGGGAACAAACTATATCCAGCAAGCTTTTATATATGGCAACCAGAGTTTCATTTACTATAGATCAGTTGAAAGTGAACAGTAGGTTTAATCAGATTGCAAGTTTGTTAAAAGCAGAGATTATAGCCTTCATATAGTTTCCTTTAATTTGCTGCTAATCCTTATTTTCCCACACTTTCCTTCTATAGTGGTTAGCACAATACTTTGCATGTACAGTCAGAGTACAACGAATGGCTAATGGGCTAGTGAGTTTTTATGTCACTCTCTTTAAAGGAAATTATATTATTGATCCATGCTAGCAGAACATATTTTCTGTTATCTGAAGAACAGATGCCAGTTTGAGCCAGAAGCAGTCTTTGAAATCCTGTTCCAGCAGATCTTCACATGTGAAAAAAAACTGAAACCTGGGGATGGGTGGGATGACAATGACTTGCTCAAAAGTGCATAGCTAGTGACAGGACTGGGATGAGAACTCAGATGTTATGACCATCAGAGCGGTTCGGCCCCTGCACTGCTGTCCTCATGCTCACTCTACCTTTTGCTTTCATCAATAACATGCTTTGCAGCTGGTCACTCAAGAACATCACCAAGCCAAGATCTGCCAATGTTTAGTCCTCAGTTCTTAGATTTTTCCTTTTACTTGGAGAATTTAATAGCGTTTATGGTTTGAGGACAGTGTTAACTCATATGTGTCTCTCCCACACACTACTTGCTTTAAAATTAGTTTCAGTTTTAGCTTCCTGTTAGATTCCTCTATTTGGATCACTAGACCTTTTTTTCTTGCTTTTAAATGTTTACTTATTTATTTTCATCTACTTGAAAGGGAGAGAAAGAGAGTGAGTGAGTAAGAGAGAGAGAGATCCATTGGTTCATTTCCCAAAATATCTGCTTCTGGGGTAGGATTGGCCCAGGCTGAGGCCACGAGTCCAATGCTTACTTTACTGGTCCAATCATGTGTGAAGCAGTGGCACAATCACTTGAGCCATCATCTCTATCTCCCAAGAGCATTTTTTTTTTTTTTTTATAAAAAGCCGTATTGGAAGTGGAGTAACTAGGATTTGATGTGGTGTCCCAATAGGTGGTTTAATTTGTTGTGCCACAACATCTACCCTTCTTTTTGTTTTCTTTCCTTTTCTTAATTTCAATGTTTTTAAAATTAAGAAATAGGTATTTGGCACAGGGGTTAAGCTACTGCTTAGGACGCCTGCATCCCATGTTGGAGTGCTTCATGTCCTGGCTCAACTTTTTTTTTTAGATTTTAAAGTTTATTTATTTATTTAAAAGGTAGAGTTGGAGAGAGAGAGAGAGAGAATCTTTCATCTGCTGATTAACTTCCTAAATCATTGAAAATCCTGGGGCTAGGCCAGGCTGTAGCCAGGTGCCAAAAGATTCATTTGGATCTCCAACATGGTGTGCAGGAGTCCCAACATTTTGGCCATCTTCTGCTTTGCCCAGGCACATTAGCAGAGAACTCGATTGGAAGTGGAGCAGCCAGAATTTGATCCAGTGCCCATATGGGATGCTGATGTTACAGGCAACGACTTAACGTGTTGTGCCACAATGCCAGCCCCTGGCTCCATTTTGGACTCCAGTTTCCCACTTACTTTTGAGGTGCAGTAGGTGTTGGCTCAAGTGCTTGGGTCCCTGCCATCCAATACTCCTGGCTTCAGCCTGGCCCAACCCTGGATGTTGTGGGTATTTGGAGAGTTAGATAGCCAATGGGAGGTCTCTTTTTTGTCTCCCTGGTTTTTAAGTATAATGAAAATAAGCAAATATTTTAAAAAGCAACTGATTTTAAAAATTGACATTAATGATTTCCAGTCACTTAGGCATAGAATCTGGCAGTGGTCTTTAACTCCTCCCATCCCTTATCTTAAACTCCACCCATCCCTTGTGCCTTATCTTATCCTTCATCTTGTGTTCTGTTGATTTTTGTTTTGCATTACCTTCTGATCCTCCCTCTTTAACCAAATTAGTTCAGGATCCTTATCTTATCACTTTTAGTTGCTTAAATATCTCCAAGCTATGTATCTTCTTTTATTTTTATATGGCCAAAGAGATGAATATGGAAATTTTATTTTATAATAGATCTTCAGATGATTCATAGAAAATATGTGAAAAAAATGAAAAAAAAAGATTTCAAAAAATTTTTTGGGGGGGTCCCAACTAATTTATGTTTTCATTTTATTTTCCATGAAGTCAACTTGTACTTTAAGGTTCAAGTTGAAGTTGTCATTTCCTGTGAATGCACCCATGTGCATGGTTCTACTAACTTATTACAGTGATGAAATTATTCTTTTTTGCTTACATGTCTGCCACATCAATTTAGAAAGTGAGTCTGTACGGACAGCAGTTGTGGTTTATTTTCTTTCTCTTTCTTTCCTAATTAGGTAACATTGAAGAGTAGTTGTATTATTTCATGTGCTTTTAAGAATTTAAAATTTATATAAGGAAAACTAATTTTATGTACTTAATATAACAGTCTTAAGAGTATAATGATACTTCCCACCTTACAATCCTTTCCTCACACCCAACCTCCTTCCTTCTTCCTTTTTTTTTGAATTTTTACAAGGATATATTTAATTAACTTTATAATCACAAGCTTAATCCTCTACTAATTAAATAATTCAACAAATACTCAGAGAACAATTATTGTTTCTCAAAAATATTGACAAGGGCTATAAATGATAATCAAATCTCAAATTGTCAATCTTGCTCTTATACTTTATATTTTTGGATTTATATATTAATTACCACAAATCAGGGAAATATGTTTATCTTTTGGAGACTGACCTATTTCACTAAAAATCAAAGTTCAGGGGACCATAAATCATGGATGACCGTTTTAAAAATCACAAGAGCAGAAGGAAAAGGGGACATGGTGGGGGCAGACTGAATCCATACAAAGGCAAAGATGTTAAAAGAATGGAGTCATATGCAGTCTGTTAGTGTTAGAGGGGAGTTTCAATGTGTTCTAAGAGACTGATGAAAATCCAAGGATCCAAGGATGTGTATTTCTTATGGAATCTGGGTGACATTGGTAGTGGGTGTTTTCAAACTGAACCCAATAATAAAGTCTGCAGGATTAAATCAGTGCCAAGGGTCAGCTGTATGATTACATGAAGTTGAATGCCACCCCAAGACTCCCTTTACCTTTTGAATAAGTGCTAGTGTACATCCAGTGGTATGTGTATGCTGGGGGATTACCAATGGGGGAGTGGTGAAGAGAATAGGGTTGAGGCAGAAGAGGAATTTGGGAAAGTAAGACTCTGCCTTTTAAAACAGATAATGCCTCTATGTTTGCAGAACAGTGACAAGATGCAGGAAACTTAGATTTCATGAGGGTACAGTTCAGTGGGACTCCAGTTTTTTCAGGTCCACTCCAATGCTCTCTTTCCTCCTCTCCGTGCGGCCTATTATTGTAAAATGAAAAAAGATAATTGGTTTTTCATTCTATAAATCTGAGCTCAGAGAGGCTAGGGATAATCTAACATTGATCTTTTATTACAATAGGCACTCAATAATGTCTATTCAATGGATATATTAATGAATAGGAAAATCAACAAATGAGTGTGTTGTAAGCAAGTCAGCACTACAAAAATACACATCTTTGTCATGCTCCTTCTTACACACACAAAGCCCAGTTTAGCTTCCTTTTAACTTCCTTTTGATATCTACCTTGACCATCTCTCTCTTGGAACCTCTGTTTATCATCTTTGTCAACAAATGACAGTCAATACTTTACATTTTACTTTTTAATATGCAGAAATCTTGTTTTCAAAAGTAAATTGTGAACCCCTCTAGTGCATGAAAGGAACTATGTTTTTTTTCTTTTTCCTGGTCTCTGTTATTTCAAAATCTATCTCATTATAGTGCTTTAAACACAGAAATGTATATAATAAATGTTTATTGAGTGACTGGGTACTTTTGACTAGAGAAAATCTACTTACCCTTTATGGGGATTTAATCTATAAACAACTAGGCTTGTAGTAATGATCCAAGCGGCTTCCCTGTGTGATAATAAAAGATCCCGGGGTAGAGGATCAAAAAATGCTGCCGTCACTGTACCCCTGCAATTCTAATAAGTAACTTTCTTAATTGGTGTTTTAACCAATATGCTTAGTAGCATTCTTACTGGTATTAAAAACTACAGGGAAGCTGAAAGTGCATAAGAGATAGCTCTCAGATATTTCTTCAGTAGTAGCTTATTCTCCTTAAGGTAAGAACAAGTAATCGTGCTGCTCTGTTACCAGACAGCTGGAATCCAAACAGAGAACACTGTGAAGTTCAAAATACCTTAGACCACGGCTTTCAGAGAAGAGTGACAAAGAGCATCCACTTGCATAATACTATGCTACAAATATTTTAGCCTATGCAATCAGAATAAAATATCTCATAAGGCCAAATTTAAGGGGAAATGAAAGTTACAGAAAAGCGATAGATATCTTGAAGACTGCATGAGTATGGGTGTGGATGCTAGAGGGAACATATTTCCACCTTTAGTTTGGGTTATACAAATATGTTACAGAAAGCACTAGCATTTTGAGCTTCTTATAAAGTTCTAACTATAAAGCTTATCATCCTCTAGGAATAACTGTGAGTCTCTACTTAATTATCAGCGATGTTGAATCCCCTGAAGCTCTGAGGCCATTGATCACAGCCTAGAAAGGCCTACCTTTAACTCCTGGAAATTTGTTTACACTTTTTAATAATACTAATTATACATATTTATGGACTACAGTGTGACATTTCAATATATGCATATGATATGTTCTGATCTTGGAAGCAAGATCTCTAGGGGATATTTTCTAGGATATTGCTTTTTTACTGAAGACTCCTTTGCTTAAGTTGGAATTTAAATTTGGATAAAGCACAAAGGGCAACCAATTTAGAATGAAGAACAGTTTTTGTGTTTTCTGAGGCCTGCAACTTTCCTAGGAACTTTGGAATAAGTATGTAAGACGTAACAGAGATGTTTGAGCAGTGTTATTATTACAATTCCACTTTGAATACCAGAAGGACAATTATGCAAAAACAAAGGCTCTTAATCTGATAGATATATAACTTGGGCATCTCAAAATGTGATCCCAAACTGGGTATTCTTTTTTAGGGAAAAGAGATTAATGAATAAAGAAGAAAGTCTGAAAGAGGGGACACCACATCCAAATTTTGCTTCCTTTTCCATTGCTTTTATTTAAATAGCAGCTCAAATGTCTGGGTTGTATTGATTCCACAAGCACTTTAAGTAAGTAATATAACAGGTTTTTATGCATTAAAAGGATAACCACCTATGGGCTTAAATGTCAAGGCCCTATACTTACCTTCCTGTTTTGTTTCTTTCTCCTTGTTTGTATAAAGGCCTTTCTCTGATTACCTTATCCCAAGACTTTAAAAAACTTTTTTTTTTTCACATATGTATCCGCACAATCCAGAGGAAAGATTGGTGGGACACAAAGAAGGGAGGGGTTGGCATGGGATGAACTGTATGGGATAGAATTTTGAGTTCTGTTTTTTTTCCTGAGATGTGAGTTTTGTTTTTTATTCTACTACCCTATGATGAATTGTCAATTAAAGACCTAAATGACAATTGTTTGAATGTGGTTTAGTACTGTGGTTTATAACATCAATGAATGGATTTAAGACAAATGTGTTTATTTACTCAGGTTAATAATCTTCTTTGTTTCCTTTTTGTGTAGACTTATGGGTCCACTGGGCTTCTTAGCAGTTCTATTTTCACAGTGCAAATCAAAAAGTGACACTCTGACTCATAAATTCATCTCTTTTATAGAATTGATCATCATGAATATTTCCTCAGGATTTTTTAAAATGGGATCTCTGTTTCACTGGCTCTAAAATTATATTGTGTAGATATCCATACGGCCTGAATCCCAAATAGCACCAGAGTTCAGGATAACAGTGATTCAGGTGTTACATTTATGGGCGAGAAGACATGAACTATACATATCTATGCATAATCATATCTGCAGCTGAGTAAGTGGCTTTATGATGGAGTAGTGTAAATATATCGCACTCACAACTCAGTGTAAAAATATATTTTGATTTTTAGCAGTTAATCCTAAAAACTGATGGTTTAATTTCCATTCAAAAGGTTTATAGGAAATGCATATAGTGAAAAAACTATGCAGAGATTTCAAATAATTTTTGTATATATGAGAGACAGGCAGACAGACACAGAAAGAGAGAGAGGAGAGAGAGAAAGACTATCCACTAGTCTACTCCAAAACTCCCACAATGGCCAAGATTAGGCGGGGGCAAAACTGCAATGTGGGAGCTCAGTCTTGGTCTCTTACATGGATGGCAGGGACCCATCCACTTGAACTTGTGACTCCCAGGATCCACATTAATAAGAAACTAGAGCCAGGAGCCAGAACTGGGACTTAACTCCAGGTACTTCAATATGGGACAAATGCATTTTAACAGTCAGTGTCTTAGATCTTAGATACTAGAGGAAGTGCTTGCACCAGTTTATCTTTTATCTATGCTCTTATTATTATTTTTTTTTTTTATTGGAAAGGCGGATATACAGAGAGGAGAGACAGAGAGGAAGATCTTCCATCCGATGATTCACTCCCCAAGTGAGCGCAACGGGCTGATACTATGCCGGTCCGAAGCCAGGAGCCTCTTCCGGGTCTCCCACGCGGGTGCAGGGTCCCAAAGCTTTGGGCCGTCCTCGACTGCTTTCCCAGGCCACAGGCAGGGAGCTGGAAGGGAAGCGGGGCTGCTGGGATTAGAACCGGCGCCCATATGGGATCCCGAGCGGGCATGCAAGGTGAGGACCTTTAACCACTTGTGCCACCGCGCCGGGCCCTATCTATGCTCTTTTTAAAATGCCCTTATAATAAGCAATGAATATAGGTTAATAGCATGTTCACAAAAAAGAAAACTTCTACGTACTACTCTTTTTTTTTTTCAAACTTTTAAAAAGTTATCCATTTTTATTGGAAAGGCAGGCATACAGAGAGGAAGAGAGACAGAGAGGGAGGTCTTTCATCTGATGATTCACTCCCCAAGTGGCCACAATGGCTGGAGCCAATTTGATTCAAAGCCAGGAGCCAGGAGCCTCCCATGGGTCTCTCATGTGGATGCAGGGTTCCAAGGCCCTGGGCCATTCTAGACTGCCCTCCTTCCCTCCTACTCCCAGCCACAAGCAGGGTGCTGGGTTGGAGGCAGGACTGCAGGGATTAGAATATGAGCCCATACAGAATCAAGGCGCGTGCAAGGGTGAGGATTCCAGCTTCCAGGCTACTGTGCCAGCCCCCTAAGTACTACTCTTAAGTATTTTGCTTCTTTCAGAATTCCCGTTGAGGTATGCACAAGTATTGCAAGACTAGTGGCCTAGGAGTGTAGTGTAGGGAGCAGAAGGTAGCTTGTCATACTACTTTCACCCACAGTCAGTTTTGTTATGTTTTATGCTCCTGGAATGAGTAGGCTATAAGCAAAACCTTTTTGGTGGTTTGTATTTTTAAGCTGTTTTTGTATTTATTTGAATTCATTTGGAAAATATTCCTATAATCTCATACTGTATTTGATACATGAGGAAACTGAGAAATACTGATGATCTTGTTAGAGAGCATGCAGATGAATGATTGTGAAAGCAAGTATGAGCTCCCAGTTATCCAGGCCTTGATCTTTTCTTGTTGAAATCTGTAATGGGGCCAACACAGTGCTGTTATCTAAGCCTGCTCCCTGCTTATGACCTGGAAAAACATCAGATAATGGCTCATGCTCTTCAATTCTTGTACTCATGTGCAAGACCTGAATGAAGTTTCTGGTTCCTGGCTTCAGTCTGGCTCTTTTGACTTTGTGGGGAGTGAACCAGCAGATGGAATATCTCTCTCTTTCTCTCTTTGTAACTCTGCTTTTCCAATAAAAATAAATCTTATAAAATAAATCTACAAAACAAGGTAGTATATAGCATTGTTAGGTTGTTAAGAATTTATGGCAGTTTAAGCTGGAGAACAACTTGAAGAAAAAGTTCCTGGTGCTGGCTTCTGCTAGAATAGCTTACAATTGATTGAATGCTTGTGATGCAATTGAGGGACTGTGCTATTGTTGGGTGGGTAAGTTGAAAGAATAAATAACTCAGCACCTTCATTCCAGACTCTTGATAGTTTTTGAGGAGGAAAAGAATTATATTTATGTGGCTGTCATTTCTGTGCATCTCTTTGCTCTTTTCTGAAAGTATAAGCCCTGCCCGAGTTTCAATCCTTGGCCATCTTTTTATTTGTTTCCCTTAAACTAAACTGTCTTTATGGTCTTGGTTATTCTACTATTCAATATACAAGTTTGCTCTCCATCTTATTGGTAACTTACATTTAAGGACATTCCTTCGTAACTACCCATCAGGTATTTGCCCTTGGAATTTTTCCTACTACCTCAAATATAATCAGTCAATACCAGAACTCATTATGTTCCACAATCTCCACTGCCATCCTCAAGTTACCTATTCCTTTGAACAGTACTAACGTCACTGCCAAGATTCCACAGTTACAACATTTCAGAGGCATCACCGATTTATTCCTCTCCTATGCTGCCTGCATCTAAACACTTACCAACTTCCATCTATTTTTAAGTGTCTGTTAAATTTCTCCTCATTCCACTTCTACCTTCTCTAATCTACCGGAAGTCCCATTAACTTGCATGCTTTAAACGGTATTTCTGTTTTCAACTTTTCCTAAATGTGGTCAAGTTGATAATTTTTCAGATCCATCTACTAAAAATGTTTTTCCACTATGTCCTCATTTAAAGACGGTTGCTAGTCACCCATTAGAAAGTGCCTAAAATTAAATGTCTAATAGTCTTGCCTCAAATTTCTATTCAACTTTATTTTTAGTCAGTTCCTACCACAATCCCAGAGCAGGCTCCTTGCTCCTTGGTGTGCCCTAAAGGTTACTATATTCCCTTCCTGTTACAATATACTGCTGACATTGTAGCTGTAACTAGAATCCAGTTTAAACAATGCTTACTGGCCACCAACTATGTGGATGGCAAATGTGCTCAATATAGTTCTGAATTCTAGGTCTATCTCATTCTGGTGTCCTCTGTGAACTCTTCTTCATTTACCCTGTTCCACTGCAGTCTTTTTTCCCTAAACCCCTTTGTCATTAAGAAAATGACATCAGTTTTACATCTTGTAGGTCTCATAGTTTTGCATCTTGTAGGTCTTGCGTCCCTATCAATAGTGTCAACATTGTAAGGACAGAGGCCATGTCTTACCTTACTTCATGCCACATTCTATTATTGAGCTTGATTAACACTTGCCTAATTCAATTATAGTGAACTTGAGATGTTTTAATAAGAACATGGGAAACAACAAAATGAGTCAAAGTAGAATGCCATATAGAGCTATGTTAATTGGGCAGTTATGATAGTTATCCTTTGTGGCATCAGGTCCACAAGGTTGGGTATGTGTCTCAAGAATAAATGTCTTTAGTTTAATGTCTCTTATTATCAGCCAATGGTATTGTAAAGGCACAGTTACAATTTTCGGTACCATGGAAGTATTTTGCTTTTATCTCAGAGATTCTAAATGCATCAAATGCTTTATTAAGTCTAGGAGAGAGAAAGTAGTGGAAAATGAGAATTGATGAATCTGGTTTAAGAAGATGCTAACACACTAGGTTCAGCCTAGACATAATCTGCAAACTTTCTTTGGCCTACTGTTCTGAGTTCCCCGACATTTTATTTACAGGAATTGATTATAAGGTATAGTCAATATTTAGGGGACTTTGGAAATAGTCTTTTTTAAAGGAGATAAATGTAAATATGGCAACCTGAAAGCATCTATTTACTATGCAGGCACAGACAGCTTTTAATTCTAATAGGACCTTTAAGAGTAAAACAAAAACAGATAATATTTGAAATGATTATAACTTGTTATAACAGTTATCGAAAACAAACTTGCTTCAAAACAAATTTCAGCAATATCTATAAATACAAGTCTATTGAATTTTATAATACAGTGTAAAACATAAATATTTTTGTATTTAAAATAATAAACAGACAAGTTCATGTTTAGTTACATTTTTTTTTCTAGGAATCACCTGCTGGTATTGTGGCCTCTGTCTAGGTTTCAAAATAACGAAAACACTTGAAAGCAGAACTACGAACTGAGGATGGGGACTCCCAATTGTTTACCCATCAGTACAACCTTCTTGTTAAGCATATAATGCTTCTGGTGAAAGATTCTTATTAAAATGTATGAATTTTGGCTCTGTAAACCTGATCTATGTCAGACATGTATAAGGTACTAAATAGAGCTTGCAATTTCTTTATGTTCATTTATGGTTGAGAGAAATTTATTTTGTATTCAGAACCAGCCAATTTCTAGTTGCAGAGTGTTTTTCAAGAATATTTCTTAATATCTCTGTGTTCATTTCCTCAATTGTAAAAGAGATGGAGTAATACTTACCCTGTTTAAGTTACAGGATGTTGAGAGGTTCAAGTGGAATATGATTGCAAAACCACCCTGTGAATGCAGCAGATTATTCCTCTGTTTGGTTTCCCTTCAAAAGTCACCATGTACTTTGTCTCTATATTGAAAGAAACTACCATTACATTACAGCAACTTCACTGAGCCCTTAAGACAGGATTTTAAAATATGTCTTACAGTTCCAACTTAATTACAAAGGTGTTGGAAACTTGGGGAGTGGCTCCTTGTTATTTTGCCAAATTGAGCACTGAGCAGTATTTGTTGACTGATTAGACTGTAAAACTTCTGGCCAAGAAATAAAGCAGAAACAACCCATGCTGGCAGCCTAATTTAAAGCAACCAAAGCATACTAGTTATCCCCAAACTCCTGGACATATTCTAAAACCTTTAATCAACAGAATCTTACTATATATGCTTCTGGTCCTAGCAGTGAATCACCAAATTTCCTTACCTGCTGTATGTAGTTTATGGTCTTTCTGTGCTCGCTCTCAGAAGCAAGATCCAAGTCTTTAATAAATCCACTCTACCAGTCCTTCGGAGAGTCAACCTTCTTTAACAAGCTGCAGAGTGAATCTGGATACTCTAAATGGTCTTAGCAGCATACTGCATGCACAGAAGGTCTGTTATTTGAGCAAACTTCCTTGCCAAAATGGGTTGCTGCTGTTTTCAAGAAGGGAGAGGGAAGGACACATTTGCTAGCCAAAACATACAGAGTCTTCTTCCTCTTTCAGATTAGTCCTCAAACTGTTTAAAGTGTACAGAGTTTGGCTTCTGTGGTACAAAAATGGGTGGGGGAAGAGAGGGAGGAAGAATAGAAACTGGAGATTTTAAGATTGTGTGTATAATTGAGCTTTTATCTCTGGTTTCAGCATTAGAATCCTCAGGAGATCATGCAGCTGCTCTGAGATGGGAAGCAGGGACAAGTATACTCTGCCAAACTTAGTTTTCTCTGATTTTTATGATTGTAAGGAGTGGCTAAATTGTTTGTAGGTGGAGAAACAATAATCCTACTAGTATTTGGTAATATATCTGGCATTATGTGAAACTTGATCTTAAGTCCCATAAATTTCACCTCCCTTTCTTTCTCTTTCTATTACATTTGTGGCTGTATCCACTTTCTACAAACACTTTTCCTCTTTTTATGTTCTAGAAAATAAGGACCTTGGTTTGAATTTGGCTTCCCCTAATGCCCACAATAACAAAGTACTTCTATTGGATTAAATGTAACTTTTCCCCTGTTCAACTGACAGTAGTCTAGAGTGACCGGCCTTCTGTCTGGGTCCTGTGTTAGGAATTTAGGGACCAGGTGAGTACTCTTGGTCTTTGGTTAGCCTCTGAGGCGTTGGAATTGTAAATTGTTCAATCTGGCTTTTGGAAAATAGGAACAGGGCAGTCACACATATGTGCTGATTAGAGCCTGGGTAGCTGATGTTACCAACTAACCGAGTAAGCCATATTATGATTAACTTAATCAAATATATGAAGTTAAATTAAGAAAGGTCCGTATACATATGGACATAAGTGTGTTCATTTTAACACACTGTAAACTTGATTCATAAAATAATCACTAATTTGAAGTTCTCTTAAAATGTGAGCCCAGCGGTAGCTTTTTTGCCTGCTACCTGTAGCAGGAACAAGTGATTTGTTCCAACTTGGCTTGTTTAAGCACTAGAATTGCCTCATAGCTAGCCCTGGGGTCAAGGCTCTAAGCTCTTAGAGTTCTCATTTCTTTTCACAGAATCCTTGGTTTTGGTGCTACTCGTGATGACTTGGGGGAAAGGCCATCCAACTAACATTAAAGGAGGAGAAAACTGTTGCTTTCGAGATCAGAGTTTATAATATGTTCTTGGGAGAGCTGTACTAACTGTACAGATATTCTACCTAGTATTTCTTTAATAGAGTTTGGACCCCCTGAGATCTATAGGCGACTTGAAAAGGGACATAGAGGGTGAATTATCACATCTTAATTTGAAATGTTGCAGCCCTTTTGAATTATGGTAGAAGGTTAATTCATACTTAGGTAATGGAGAGAAAAAGGTTAGAACTTTTAACTTTCAGACTGCACTGCAGAGAGATGCCACCGTGTAGTGCTTCCCTGTGCATCCCCATTCATTTCCTTTCTTACCTGCTTTCCAGTTCCTAAATGATACACAGGACAGTGCCCCACGCAACTCAAATATCTATTTTCCTTGTGCAGTTGTATAAACTTATGTCATATTTTCTATAACTGACATCAGATTCCTATCTCTCTTTCTGGCCTTTCCTCATTTATTTTTCTCCCTCTCTTTTCAGTGCATGCTTATCTTTACTTTTTCTATTTTTTTTTCAGGAAAGGGTGCAGGGTGCAAACTGATACATCTATTCTGGGTTTCTCTCCATTCTTCCTTGTTTTCCCAGACTTTTAAAGTTCTTTCTTATTGAAGTGGAGAAGACTAAATAAAGAATCCTGAGGGAAAAAGAAGAGAACATATAATTAGATAGGGAATATGTCTTACGGAAGTAGGACTCGGAGAGAAGGTTAAGGAATTTTCAGTTATAGCATTGACATAATTCATGTTGTTTAATTTTTTTTTTTTTTTACTAAATTGAATTCTTGAGAGTATTTCATGTCTGATTCATTGCGGTGTCCCCAGCTATTTACTTATTTCCTGGTTTGATTTGTTGGATAGATAAATCCAGCATAACCTCATATATAACAGATGCAGAAACAGACCAGAAAGAAAGAAATCACTCTCAATGTCTATTAATTTTTTACTGTAATATCAAGAGGAATCACTTTTCCCCCATAGGACTGCAGTTCTTTTACAGAAAATACTAACAACATTTTTGAAGGCCGAATAAATACTGTTACTCTACTGTTGCACTTGCACAAATACACTTGTTCAGAAACAGGGATAGCAACGGATTACCTTTGGTAATAGCTTTCAGAATCCTGGCAGCAATGAAAAAAAAAAATCACACTTGTTTTTGGGTTAAGGACAGAATGGGAACAAGACTGAATAAGAAGCAAAGCTCACACAGTAACAACAATCATGGAAGAGCCTAGAAATGGAGAAAAGGTGGTTTGGAAGGCAGGTTCTTCTCATGGAATTCCCGGGAGGTCAGAGACAGAACAGAAATGAAGGACAGTATTCTATATTGCTTTCCACTTGTGGTTGTGCTTTGGGAAGAAAGTTCAAACCTCTGCGTCCACCAAGTATGAGAATCTCCTTGAAGCAACCTAAGGAAAATCAGCACCTAGGATGTATCAACTCTCACAGCAAGAGCTGGGCATTCCCCAAGGGAATACAGATTGTAAAGAGTACTGGAGTACTTGCTGCGAAAATGCCCCTGGGAGCCTCTTGCAACATCTGTTCTCTTTTGGTCCTACTGGTGGCGTAAAGTGCAGTGTTGGAGTGCCCCCACTCTGATCTGCTCACTGGACTGCAACCTGCAGCATCTCCTCTCTTCCTGAAATCACAGAAGTGTGGTTTCCTGCAGAGCCGTTTCATCGCCATGTGCATGCTTTCATACTCCTTTAAAAGAGCCCTTTGTTCCCAAAGGTGGGTGCAGAGTTCACTGGCTGGCATGCAGGTAGCATGCAGCCTGGGGCCTCTCACTGCTTTGCTTCCTGCAGTTACAAAGTCTCCTTTGCTGATTGTGTTGGGCTCCATACATCTGCTCACGAAGTCTTCCTTGCCTGTCAGGATCAGTTGGCTGTTCCATATTTTGTAATGGACAGCTCACTGGTGGGCAGCTGTACTTCTTTCCAGAACTCTAAGCTTACCTCTTTGGGAGAGGACATCCTGAGGTTATGCCCGGTGAGCCTTTGTAATATTCTCTTGTACAAAGAAGGTCAGGGAGGGTACTCTCTGGCTTGCTTGGAGGTTTTCTGTAGGTCCTGTGTACCAAATGAAATCTGGAGGAGTTTGAAGCCACCACTGAAGCGTTTTGAAAAGGTGGCTTGGGCCCAGCACGGTGGCGCAGTGGTTAAGGTCCTCGCCTTGCACGCTCGGGATCCCATATGGGTGTCGGTTCTAATCCCGGCGGCCCCTCTTCCCTTCCAGCTCCCTGCCTGTGGCCTGGGAAAGCAGTCGAGGACAGCCCAAAGCTTTAGGACCCTGCACCCGCGTGGGAGACCCGGAAGAGGCTCCTGGCTTCGGATCGGCATAGTATCGGCCCGTTGTGCTCACTTGGGGAGTGAATCATCGGACGGAAGATCTTCCTCTCTGTCTCTCCTCTCTGTATATCCGCCTTTCCAATAAAATAATAATAATAATAATAATAATAAATCTTTAAAAAAAATTAAAAAAACAAATCTTTAAAAAAAAAAAAGAAAAGGTGGCTTGCTTTGATTTTTAGATGTTCAAGATACCAGGAACTTAATAAATTTGACAAGCATATCTCTAATCCCCAGCGAAGGCCAGTCATAACAAGCATAGGTAATTCCTTTTTTTTAAATAAAAATTTTATTTTTTGAAGATTTTTTTTATTTGAAAGTCAGATACAGAGAGAAGAGACAGAAAGGAAGATCTTTCATTGTTGATTCACTTCCCAAGCAGCTGCAACAGCCGGAGCTGTGCCGATCTGAAGCGAGGAGCCGGGAGATCTTCCGGGTCTTCCACACAGGTGCAGGGTCCCAAGGCTTTGGGCTGTCGTTGACTGCTTTCCCAGGCCACAAGCAGGGAGCTGGATGGGAAGCGGGGCCATCAGGATTAGAACTGGCACCTATATGGGATCCCGGCATGCAAGGTGAGGACTTTAGTTGCTAGGCTACCTCACTGGGCCCAATAAAAATTTTATTTATTTAAGATTTACAGATAGAAGGAGAAACAGAGAAAAAGATCTTCCATCTGTTAGTTCACTCCCAAAGTTGCTACAAAGGACAGAACTGAGCCGATTCAAAGCCAGGAACCAGGAGTGTCTTCTGGGTTTCCTAAGCGGGTGCAAGGTCCTAAGTCTTTGGGCCATCCTCTGCTGCCTCTCCAGGCCACAAGCAGGGAGTTGGATGGAAAATGCTGCAGCTGGGACATGAACTGGAGCCCATATGAGATGCCAGTGCTACAGGCAGGAGGATTAGCCTGTTGAGCTATCGCACTGGCCCCAGATTGTTCCTTTTCACCCTTGATCTGTAATGCTTCAAGTGAGACTGTCTGTCCTTTCACTGTGGCAAATGTGGCGTCTGTGATTTGTTGCACTTTGTTTCTACTTTTGGCAAAGAATATGGGACTAAAACTACTGATTTGTCCTAGTGGGCTGAATCCCATGGGAATTTTTTTGAAGGCAATATTGTTCTTTTGTAGAACTACAATCACAACCTCCAAGAGCCACAATGATCACCTCTGTACTTTCCAATAATGCCAGGAGTTTCTTGGCTTGTCCCTCGTATTCTGTTTTAATGATAGGCACATCCATTCAGAAACATGCAAAACTGGGGCAGCAGTTTTTTTTTATCTTCAAATGAGTCTTGGCTTTGCCTTTGCAAGATGCAGGACTGGGATGGGGGAATTGCTTTCTTCATTTGGGTATTGGGAGGAATGAGTAGACTGCTAACCTGAGCTTCTTGACAGGCAGCTTGTGTTAGCAGATCATCACAGTGTCTTCCATAGAGCCGATGACCTTTCCCATGGCAGCTGGAACAGCCCAGCTGTAGTTTTCTTCTGATGGTTTCCAAATGTTTCAAAGAACAAGTCTTATTCCAGGGCTGGGAGATTTCAATATTTAGGTAAGGATTTGCACAGCTGGTCCCTCTCACCAACAAATTGTATTCTAATACATTTAACTTTATTTTTATTCACACTGTCAAGTTTGTTCACTCAGAGTTATTTATAATTGAGTTATGATCCTGAAATTTAGAAGAACTTTGAATAACTTTCCCACATCTAGCCTTGCTAGATTGTTGTCAAGTGCTATCTCAGGCAGTAATGGGCGTAAATGTGAATGCAAAAACAGATTAATGCTTTTGTAAAAGATTATTTTATTTCTATTTGAAAGACAGATTTACAGAGAAGAGAGACAGAAAGAAAGAGTTTCCATCCACTGGTTCACTTCCTAAGTGGCTGCAGCAGCCAGAGCTAACCCATCTGGGGCCAAAAATCAGGAGCTTCTTCTAGATCTGAGCCATCCTGGCTTCCAGGCCATAAGCAAGTAGCGGTACTGGAAGTGAAGCAGCCAGGATGTCAACCAGCAGCTGTATAGGGTGTCAGCACCAGAGGTGGCAGTTTAGTCTACTACACCATGGTGCCAGCTCCCAGATTTATGATTTTTTGAATGATAGTTCTATAGCTTTTTCTCCTTGTAATTTGTTGATTTTTTTTTAAAAAAGGTTTGCTTATGCATTATCAGACATGCTTTTCGTAATATAATTTTCTTAAATGTGAATCCCTATTCTGACCAGAGGCTGTCAATACTGGTCAGTTGATGCATAACCTAGATTTTGCCTTGGACTAAAACACACTAATAAAAGTGAAGATTTGCCACCTCTGTCCCCGAATGCCAGGGAGCACAGACGATGGTATTTTCTTTTTCTTTTTCTTTTTCTTTTTCTTTTTCTTTTTCTTTTCTTTTCTTTTCTTTTTTTTTTTTTACTGGAAAGGCGGATATACAAAGAGGAGAGACAGAAAAGGAAGATCTTCTGTCCAATGATTCACTCCCCAAGTGAGCGCAACGGCCATGCTATGCCAATCTGAAGCCAGGAGCCTCTTCTGGGTCTCCCGCGCGGGTGCAGGGTCCCAAAGCTTTGGGCTGTCCTCCACTGCTTTCCCAGGCCAAAAGCAGGGAGCTGGATGGGAAGTAGAGCTGCTGGGGTTAGAGCTGATGCCCATATGGTATCCCAGGGCGTGCAAGGCGAGGACCTTAACCACTGTGACACTGCGCCACCGCACTGGGCCCGAAGATGGTATTTGGTTCACGGAGCTAAGCTAGTACCTAGAAATATAATGGCTTGATCAGTTTCATCTTTTCTGATTTGAGGTATATATTTGTGGATCCATCCCAAGTTCATTCTGTTAGTTTATGGATTTGTTAGTTTGCTTCCATTAAGTTGTGCCTAACTATATATTTCTCATCTGAATTGGGTGGGAAATTGTGTGTCTGTGTGATTGGGGGGGCAGGAGGCTCGATATTTAGTTACTGTTTGGGTGAATATTTCTTTTACAGAAGATAGTAGAAACAGGGAAAAAGGTGGGGGAATACAGTACATTTTCATAGGGTTAGTGAAGGTATATTTTGTGCTACTCACAACAGCTTCACATCTGAACACAGGAGCTGGATTTAAGTATGTAGAAGCATCTTGAAAATTGTGTTGTTAGCTGTTTAACTTTGATTACGGGCTGCTCTTATTAGAGAATATTGGACTTTCTTTCTTGTACCATAGAAATCATGCAAATTCTCATTATATTTCCTAGGGAAACACACTGTGGATCTGGTAACTTCAATTTCCAGGCTATCAGGCTGGAAATTTCCAGGTTACAGTTTCAACAAGTAAAAACCAAAATTGTCATCATGGCAACTGCAAGTAGTAGCTCTAACAGTGTCTTTTTGTGCCTGCAATTAAAATGTCTTCTGATATTTCTCATGTTGAATTTGCAACTGCCAATTTTTCACTTCCTTCCTATTTGAAATAGGAAGTGCTGATAGCATTTGAAACAAGTAAGTGCTCCATGTTACAGAACTGTGACCTCTTTTCAGACTTTTGCATGATCTTAGGGTCCAATTAAACTCATATGTTCAAGGGAAACAGCCAGTGGTCTTTAAAAAAAAAAAAGGATAGAAATGGGATGGGACATGACCTGTCTACCAAATGTGTGTCAGTAATTCTAAATTTGTCAGCACACTAAAGTTAGCTGTGAAGAAAATGAGGGAAGAAATGAAACAAACCCTTCTTAATTTCTTTTATTTTTAAAAAGATGTATTTATTTTCATTGGAAAAGTAGATTAGATTTATGGAGAGAAGGAGGCAGAGAAAAAAGTTTTCCATCTGCTGGTTGACTCCCCAAGTGGTCATAGTGCTGGAACTGAGCTGATTTGAAACCAGGAACCAGGAGTTTCTTCCAGGTCTTTCATGTGGGTGCAGGTGCCCAAGAATCGAGCCATCTTCCACTGCTTTTCAGGCCATAAGCAGGATGTTGAATCTTAATTGGAATAGATGGGACACCAACCACTGCCTGTATAGGATGCAGTGTCTAAGGCAGAATACTAGCCTATTATGTCATGATGCCAGCTTCAATTATACACATTCATTTTTCAAAAAGATTTGTTTTAATTTTTTGAAAGGTGGTGTATTAGAGACACACAGAGAAAGAGATTCTCTGTCCACTGATTTACTCCCAAATGACTACAATGGCTGGAACTGGGCCAGGGTGAGGCTGGAAGCTTGGAATTCTGCCTTTGTCTCTCACATGGGTGGCAGGGCCCAAAGTACTTAGATCATCTTTCTTCCCAGATGCATTAGCAGGGAGTTGGATCAGAAGCAGAACAACTAGAGCTCAAATCAGTCCTCAGATATTTTGTGCCTGTGTTACAGGTGGTGGCTTAACACTGGCCCTAGTAATAATTTTAAGCAGTTTTTGATATTTGGCCATGATTGTTTTAAATGTAAACATTATATATATATATAAAATATATGTTATATATTATATATGCACATGCATGACATTTTAAAATAAAAATGGATATAATAATATTACCTAATATGGAATTCATGACAAAATGAGGAAAGAAAGATATATTATTGTGCAAGGGGCAATGTTCAGTAGAGATATTTCATACTATATAACATGGCATCCACAAAATTTTAGAGTACACACAGATACACACACACATATACACTGTATAAATTCCATATAGGAGAGAAAACATGTTGAATTCGTCTTTCTATGACTGGTTTGTATCGTTGTGCACAGCGATATTCACTTCTATCAATTTTGTAGTCAATATCAAAATTTCATTATTTTTATTTCATTATGTGCATTTATATATGTATATGCATGTCCTTTTCATCCATTATTAGCTCACTGATGTGCATCTAGATTGATGCCAAATTTTTGCTATTATGAATAGCGCTGAAATAAATACTAAATCTTATATGCTAGGCTTTGAGCGATGGCTCAGTGTCTTAATCTTTGGCTTGAACACAGTGGGATCCCAAATGGGCTCTGGTTCGTGCCCCAGCAGCCCTGCTTCCCATCCAGCTCCCTGCTTGTGGCCTGGGAAAGCAGTCGAAGATGGCCCAGAGCCTTGGAACTCTGCACCTGTGTGGGAGACCTAAAAGAGGCTCCTGGCTCCTGGCTATGGACCCGTTCAGCTCTGGCCTTTGTGGACACTTGGGAACCAGTGGACTGAATATCTTTCTCTCTGTAAATCTGCCTTTCCAATTAAAAACAAGTAAGTTTTTTTTTAAATAAGCTTATATAATAGCTTCATTTCTTTTAGATATGTCCCCAGAAGTAGAATAGCAGAATTATCTGGTAGATTCATTTGTAGGTTTTTGAGGACTATCTATACTGTCTCTGGACTGACTGTGATTATGCACATCACTATCAATGATGTGAAATGCTCTCTTTTCTCCACATCCTCATCAATATTTGTTAACCTTACCCCCTCCCCAGTCCTCTTTTCCCCAACTGATCTCCCCTATATTATTGCAATAATATAATCCTTTGTAATCAATCATAAGTCCATCATTATGCTATATAAGTGGTTCCTGACATTGTAGGTATGGACAATGGCAGAGTCCAACATCCATTTTCTTTTATATATATATATATAAAATTTAGAATTATATATAAATATATATACAAATTATATATTACATATATAATTTAGAATTTTTGAATTATGTGGTACAATTTCTTTTTAAAATTTCTTTTCTTAAAAAATTTTCTTTTTTTAAAAAAAGATTTATTTATTTATTGGAAAGTCAGATATACAGAGAGGAGGAGAGACAGAGAGGAAGATCTTCCGTCTGATGATTCACTCCCCAAGTAAGTGCAACGGCCAGTGCTATGCCGATCCAAAGCCAGGATGCAGGAACTTCTGGGTGTCCCACACGGGTGCAGGGTCCCAAAGCATTGGGCCATCCTCGGCTGCTTTCCCAGGCCACAGGCAGGGAGCTGGATGGGAAGTGGAGCTGCCGGGATTAGAACTGGCACCCATATGGAATCTCGGCACGTTCAAGGCGAGGACCTTTAGCCGCTAGGCCACGCCGCTGGGCCCTATGTGGTACAATTTCATATAGACTGAGATTCCCCACCAAACTCCCACCCCCTGACAGATTTTCCCCCTTTTACTACAATGGTGTAGTCCTTCATAAGGAATCACAATTCCAACAGTCTCTTATTTAAGTGTACCCCAACATTGCTGGTACAGACAATGTCAGACAGTCCAGCATCCCATCGTCTAGACATTTCCAACAGTTTCTTTGGGAATCTGTTTTTCATCTAGAAGCAGGAATGAATGTTGCATTATACCCCCACTTGGATATGGTGGACCCAAGTACTCCATTACTATATACATTTCCGTAATTGAGAAGCCATGAAACAAGGTCCAGAACTGGTATGAGTTAGAACAACAACAACATCAACAACAAATTACAGCACCATGAAAAAATGCACCACTGAGTAACCAACACATGGGTGTCAAAAAGGAAACACAAAAGTTTCCTGGAAAAAATGACAGCATCCATTTTCATGATATGTTTAGCAGTTTCATTAGGAATCCATCTTTGATTTGTAAGTGGAGATGGATACTGAATGGCATCTTCACATCTGGATATGATAGTCTCTATTACCCAGTTGTTATACATCCCCATAAATGGAAAGTCTTAGAACAAAACCATCAATAGGAAGAAAAATAGAAATTTACACTGCCATTAAGTTAACCAATATGTTACTGAATGACTAATGTTTTGCTAAAGAAATGAAAAAATAAAATCAAGAACCTTCTTGAAGAAAATGATACCTATGAGTTAGTGAAAAATTTAAGAGAAAAGAAACTTTTTGAAGAAGTGAAATTAAAAACAAAAATATTGAAACCCCTGAAATGTAACACAAACAGTATTGCAAGGGCTATTGATCTCGTATTTTGGATGACAGTTGCCTTATTTCAGAGAGACCATATGATATTTGTCCATTTGGAATTGACTCGTTTCACTGAGCATAATGGTCTTAAGTTGGGACCACTTGGTTGCAAATGGTAGGATTTCATTCTTTTTTTATGGCTGAGTAGTATTCCATGGAATAGATATACCACAGTTTTGTTATCCACTCCTCCTTTGACAGGCATATGGTTGCTTCCATGTCTTTGCTATG
Source organism: Ochotona curzoniae (assembly GCF_017591425.1). Taxonomy (NCBI): domain Eukaryota; kingdom Metazoa; phylum Chordata; class Mammalia; order Lagomorpha; family Ochotonidae; genus Ochotona; species Ochotona curzoniae. Next base: position 54,321,280 of record NW_024467087.1, on the reverse strand, counting down.
GCAGATTATGCTGCTGTAAATATAGGATTACAGATCCCTTTCTCATATGCAGGAATCATTTCCAGAAGTGGAATAGTTGGGTCATATGGTAAGTCAATTTTCAGTTCTCTTAGCCCTCTCCGTACTCTAACCTACACTCACATCAACAGCAAGGGCATGTACCTTCCTTCCAACCTCCACGCCAGTAGGTGTTGTTAGTAGAATTCTGAATGAAGGCTAATCTCATTGGAGTTAAATGGAGCCTCAATGTGGTTTTCATGTATATTTCCCAAGATGATATTTGTAGTTTTCATTTGCATTTCTTGATGCCTGGTGATACTGAATATGTTTTCTTGTTTATTAGCTGTTCCTATTTTTTGTATCAAAAATTGTCCTTTATGATGCTTTGGACATTTCTTTTTCATTGTATAAAAGAGTTATTCATGTGTTTATTCGAATGGCAGAGAGACAGGGAAAGAGAGAGACTGAATGGGAGGGAGAGGCAAGAGAGGTCTTTCTTCTAATGGTTTTCTTTCCAAATGGTCACAGCAGCCAGGGTCAGATTAGGCTGAAACCAGGAGCTGGGGACTCCATCCTGGTCTCCCACATGATTGGCAGGGATCCAAGACACAGGCTGACATGTGCCACCTTCTAATGTATATTTAGTTGGGTACTATCTTTGTCCAGTTCTTAACTGGATTGTTTTGCTATTTTTGCATTTTTGATTCTTTTTATATTTATGTAATCTGCATATTAATTCTTTATCAGATGTACAATTGGAAATATTTTGTTGTGTTTTGTTGTCTCTTCATTCTGTTGAATGTTTCTTTTGCTATAAGAAGCTTCTTAATTTCTAATTTTTAAAATTTGGAAGCCTATTTTCCAGACCAACAAAACACATAGTCATTAATTTTATTTTCTGTAATTTATTTTTCTTAGGAAGTTAATACCGTATCATTTTTCTAGTATTGCTATTTATATGTTTGTTATAGCTAATGTTCCTAGAACCTGTAGTATACATATTCCTTTAAAGTGTAATTTTTTATGTGCTACTGCATATGAAATATTGAAAAGATCATATCTAGTTATTAATCATTTGCTGGCCTTAAATTCAAAACCAAATAGTAAATGAGAGGAGGCTATTTTGTAAGCAGTTTCCTTTAAAAGGAAATGTCCAGTAATATAAAGTTAAAAGTATAGTTGCTTACTTACTCTTTTTTTTTATTGGATATGAATTGCCTTTATTAGAATAATCAGTGCTATGTTAAAAATGCAAATGTGCTAGGTTCCTGCCCATAACTGTCTATTTTATTTTATTTCATTTTTAATCTTACTTATTATTATTATTATTTTATGATACAGTTCCAAAGGCCCTGGAATTTCCCTTATCCCTTCCCCAATTCCCTACACCTTCATTGGATTCCCCTGTTATTACTAAGCATAGTTTTTCATAAATAGTTATATGTCCATCATTGCAGGCATGGACAATGGCAGAGAGTCCATCATCCTATTGTCAAGATATAATAAACAGTTTGATTGTAAGTCTATCTTTGTCTGGAAGTGAGATGTATACTACATTGTGTCCTCACATCTGGATATGATAGTCTCTATTACAGAGTTACTATACATCCCATTAAATGAAAAGCCACAATACTACACATGTCACTGAGAATAACTCTCTATTATAGTGATTAGCTTAGAACTCAAGTCATGGTCTTTAAATTTTTTTTTCTGAACAGAGTACTTTGGTTCTGTGAGATAATAAAATATTACTAAGTAATAATGTTGTTAATAAAAATCATCCTGATCTCACCACAGTGAATTAATCCATTCTTAACATCTAAACATATAACTCTTTATGCATTTTTGTTTACATATATATGCTTTGTCATATTAATTCACAATAGGATTACTTTATGTATATTGCTTTGTGACCTGTTATTTTATTTGACTGTGCTATGATTTCTCTTTTCATATCAGTAAACATTATCTCTCTTAAGGTTTATTTTTTATAAAAAATTAAATTAAGATTTTACAATGAGGTAATTGTAGGTTTACATACAATTGTATGAAATAATACAGGCCTATGCTATGTAACATTTACCACATTTTCTCCAATGATAACATCTTGAAAAACTAAAGTATAATATGACTACCAGGATATTGGCATTGATATAGTCAAGTACAGAAGATTACCATCACTCACAAATTTATGCTGTCTGTTTAAAGCCACATCCCTTTTAGGCCTCAGGCAACCATTGAACCCAGGAAATCAGTAATCACTTCTTCATTTCTGCTACTTTTTAATTTCAAGAATGCTATATAAATGAAATAAGATAGTATATAATCTTTTGGGATTTTCCTTTTATGCATTCAGCATAGTTTCTTGGAACTTAATCCAAGTTGTTTCATTTATAAACAGATTAATATTTTGTTTCTGAATATTTTTGAGGTGCCCCTTAAAAGCCAGCTATTGAGGGACATTTTTGTGGTCTCAATGTTTTGTTCTCATGAACAAAGGTGGGTATTTTTCTGGGATAAATGTCTCAAAGTGCATTTGGTTGTGTGAAAACTGAATGCTGGGTTTAGTAAGAAATTGCCGCTGTACTGGCCTGAGTGGTCATGTCATTTTATTTATCACCAACTATGATTCTTTGCATTGTCATCAGTATCCGTTGTCACTATTTTTATGTTATCACTATGATATGTGATAACACTTTACTACTATTTAATGGTTTCTTTCATCCTTTTAAAATTTTTGTTTATTTGAGAGGTAAAGAGATGACAGATTCAGAAACAGAGAGAGCAAAAGAGAGACCGACAGCTCCCATCAGCTGGGTCACTCCCTCAAGACCTACAATGGCTGGCACTAGGCTAGACTGAAGCTAGGAGCTGGGAATTCAATGTAGGTCTCTCATGTGCAGAGGAATCCCAACCACTTGAGCCATCACCTGCTGCCTCCCAAAGTGTGCATGGCATGTAAGATGCTGGGATCAGGAATTTAGCCAAGATTCAAATCCAGCTTCTTTGATATAAGATGTGAATGCCATAACCAGTGTATTGATGCGGGGCCAAATGCCTGCTCCTATCATTTAAATTTGTTTTCAGGTGCTGGTAAAGTGGTGCGGCAAGCTAATTTTTCATCTGCAGCATTGGTATCCTATATGGGTGGCAGTTCGTGTTCTGGCTGCTCCACTTCTGCTCCAGATCCTTCCTCCTGGGGAACCAATGTACGATGGCTCAAGCCCTTGAGCCCCTGCATCCATGTGGGAAACCAAAAAGAAGCTCCTGGCTGCCAGTTTTGGATAGGCTTAACTCTGACCTTGCAGCCATTTGGACAATATACCAGCAGACAGATCCCCTTTCTCTTTTTGTAAAATCTACCTTTCAATAGATATAAAAATAAGTCTTTAAAAATTGTGATTTCCTAATGACTAATGAGGTTTAGCATCTGTTGTGCTTTTTTGCCTTCTGTGTATCCTCTATGTTGAAATGTATATTCAGAACTTTTGCCATTTTCTTTTTAAATTAAACATTTAAATATCCAATTAATAAAAATTCTACATATTCAAGGCAATGTAATGATTTGATATAAATGTATGCTGTGTAATGATTACCATGTAGTCATCACAAACATGCTATGTTACATCCCTAAAACTTGTTCATCTTAGAATTGAAAGTTTGTACCCTTTTACTGTCATCTCCCCATTTCATCCATGCCCCACTGTGTGAAAACAGTTGATTCTTGCCCCAATGAATTCCACTGTTTTAAACTCCACATATAAGTAAGATCATATAGTATTTGTCTTCCTTTGCATTGCCATTATGTCCTCAGGTTCATTCATCTATATTGTTGTGAACGGAATTTTAAAAAATAATCAATGTCTCTCTTTCTCTGTCTCTATTCCCTCTGGCCCATCATTTTTTTCCCTTTGGGGATTTGTATGTTAACAGGTGTTTAGATTGTTTTCATATTTTTGAGATTAATAATAGTGCTGTAATGAAAATATTACTTTGCAATACAGGTTTTATTTGCTTTTGGTAAGTCCCCAGAAGTGAGATTATTGAATTGCATGTAGTTTTGATTTTAATAATTTTAGGATTTTCCATACTGTTTTCTTTAAAAACTGTACGATGTGTATTCTTGATACAGGCTTCTTGTTGTTTACAATCTCACCAATGCTTATCTCTTGTATTTTTAATAAGAGCTATTTGAAATACAGTGAGGAAGAATCTCATTGCAGTTTTGACTTGCACTACTCTGATGACGAGTAATACCATATATATCTTTTCATAAACCTGTAGGCAATTTGTATGTCTTTTCTTCTCTGAAAAGAATGTTAATCTAGATCCTTTGGAAAGGTTTTAATTAAGTTATTCTTCTTTTTTTTTTTTTTTTTGCTAAGGACTTCTGTGGAATAATTATGTAATGGCTTGCAAATATTCTCTCCCATTCATTAGCTTGTGTTTTCCATTTGATAGATTATTTCATCTCTTATGTAGAAAGTTTTAGGTCATTGTAGTCCAATTTGTTTATTTTTATTTTATTATGTGTGCCTCTGGTGTCATATCCAAAAATTTGATGCTAAGACTAATAAAAATGTATCTTTTCCCATTTTCTTCTAGGAGTGTTAAGATTTCAAAGGTTACATTTTAGTCTTTAAACTATTTTGTGTAATTTTTGCACATGGTGTGAAAATAGAGTTCAATTTAATTTTTTTGCATGTGAATGTTTAGCTACCTTAGCACCATTTACTAAAAATGCCTTCTTTCTCCTATTGTGTTCTCTTGGTACCCTTGCCAAAGAATTGTTTGCCATATATGCTTTGTATATTGTTTTGACTATTATAGTTTTGCAATACAACTTGAAATCAGGGATTGTTGTGTTTCTAGCTTTTCTCTTTCACAAGATTGTTTTGGTTGTTCAGTATTTTGTATCTCCTTAGGAACTTTAAGATTGTATTGTAATGTTTCTTCGAAAATTGTTGTTGGTATTGTGAACATTTTAATCATATTAATTCCTATCCATGGACATGATATATCTTTCCATTTAATTGTGTCTTCTTCAGTTTCTTGTATCAGTGTTACAATTTCCCATTTAGGTTTTTCATCTGCTTTGTTAAATCTATTTCAAAGTGTTTCTTTTTCTTTTATTTTCAGGCTACTGAAAATGGGAAGTTTTCTTGATTCTTTTCTAGGAGAGTTTATTGTTAGTGCATAGAAATACAGCTGCTTTTTGTTTTATGTTTAATTCTACAACTTTACTGAATATATTTACCAGTTTTGAGAGTTCCTTTATGAAATATTCATTATTTCTTCATATGTAAAATCATGCAACCCATAAACAGAGGCATATTAACTTCTTTCTAGTTTGAATGTCTTTGTTTGTTGAGTAATTTTTCTTCCTAGTAACTACAGTATTTTGTTGTATAGAAGTGTTGAGAGGGTCCAATATGGTAGCCTAGCAGCTAGGGTACTTGTCTTGAATGCTCTGGGATCCGATATGGGTACCGGTTCTAGTCCTGGTGGCCCTGCTTTCCATCCAGCTCCTTGCTTGTGGCCTGGGAAAGCAGTCAAGGATGGCCCAAAGCCTTTGAGACTAGCACCTGTGTGGGAGAGCCAGAGGAGGCTCCTGGCTCCTGGCTTTGGATTGGTTCAGCTCTGGCCATTGTGGTTGCTTGGGGAATGAATAATCGAATGGAAGATCTTCCTCTCTGTCTCTCCTCCTCTCTGTATATCTGACTTTGCAATAAAAATAAAATAAATATTTTTTTTTTAAAAGAAGTATTGAGAATGGATAGCCTTTTCTTTCTCCTGACCTTTTTTGTCACCATTGGATATGATGTTAGCTGTGGGATTGTCATATATGATCTTTGCCTAGTATTAGTATGATTACCTCTACCTATTAAAATAATGTCTGCTTTCGCTACTGCTTGGACTATTCAAGGCATCTTTCAATCCGTATGAATTTGAGGACTCAATTTTCTGATTTATGCAAAAATGATCATTCAAAACTTGATAAAACTTCATTGAATTTATACTTTGCTTTGGACATTATCTATAGGCACATGAAATTATTTTATTTTGCTTTTTCACTTTCTTCAATAATGTGTTAGAAATATAGAAGTATCTTAATACCTTGATTAAACTTATTTGTAACTTTTTATGCTATTACAAATGAATTGTTTCCTCAATTTGTCATTAATACTATTAGTCACTATTTGTATAAGGAAACAGTAAAATTTTGTGTTTTGATCATATATTTTATTTCTTTGAGGAATTTTGTTTATTGACTTTAAAACATTTTTGTTGATTCTTTGGAATTCTAATTGCAAATCAGGATATTTTTGCTTGCTTCCAGTTTGAGTGCTTGTTATTTCTTTCTCTAGCCTAACCATTCTGGCTTAAACCTACAGCATGATACTGAAAAGCAGTAGTGAAAGCAAGCATCTTTCTTCTGTTCCTGATTTTGGGAGGGAGATCTTTTGGTCTTCCAGTAAGTACAATCATGTCCATAGGTTTTTAATAAATGCTTTTTTGCTATGATGTGGAAGTACTGCTTAATTTCTAATTTTCTGCATCACTGAGTGTTTCACTTTTTTCTTTCTACTTACATGGTGTATTACATTGCTTGACTTTCATGTGTTGAATGCTCCTTAGATAAATTCTACTAGAATATGATATGTAACTCTTCATTTGCTACTGAACTTTGTTTATTCACATTTCATTGATGATATTTACATCTACAAGAGACCTTCAAAAAGTTCATGAAAAAAATTATGCGTGGTTTAAATAAACCTGGTATCAAAATAAATTTAATCTTATTTCCCTATGAATGTTTCAAAGCCTCTGACATTTTTCCAAGGAATATGGATATGTAATTCTAAAAATGTTTTTATCTGGTTTGGATATAAAGGCCGTGCTGGCCTCTCAGAATAAGTCAGGAACTGATTGTTCTATTTTTGAAAGAATTTTAGAAAATTTGATGATAATTCTTTAAATGTTAGAATTAACCTATGAAGCCAATTAGTTCTGAGCTTTTATTTGTTGGGAGTTTTGAAAAACTTACTAATTCAATCTCTTTATTTGTTATAGGTCTGTTTATAATTTAAAATTTTCTCCTTGAGTTGGGTTTGGTAATTTGAGTGTTTTTAGGAATTTGTTTATTTAACCCACGCTATCCAATTGTTAGCATCCCATTCTTCATAGTATTATTTGTAATTCGTCCTATTTCTATAAGGCCAGTGTAATGTCCCACTTTTACTTCTGGTATTAGGTATTTGCATTATTTTTTTTCCCTTTCAGTCAGGCAAAATGTTTGTTCAATTTTGTTGAAGTGAAAAATATTTTCGGATTTCACATGTACGTGAGATTTTTTTCTTAAAATTTTTAAAAATTGAGATTTTGCATATTTAAAGTGATTTAATATTCATGTATAGTGTAATGATGAAAATAATCAAATTAATGATCACATTCTTCACCACTCATGCTGAACTCTTTCATCTTATAGCTGAAAATTTGTACTCTGACCAACAACCCTCCATTTCACCTAGCCCTGAGCACCTGATAACCATCATTTCACTCTATGAGTTACGCCTTTTGAGCTTCCACACATAAATAACATTATTCAGTGTTTGTGCTTCTCTGCTTGGCTTATTTCATTTAGTATAGTGTCCTCTAGGGCCATCCGTGTTGAGATTGTCAGGGTTTCCTTTTCATGCTTGGATAATATTCTGCGTTGGGTGTATATAAATTTATGACTGTGGGTAAGACTTCACTTCCTAGTCATATTGAGCCTACAGAGCATCCAACAGTGAAAGATCAGGCTCTTCTCAGGTCATTTCTGAATATATATATGTATATATGTGTATATTATATATATATTTATAAATATAAAATAAATATATATATTTACTTATATATATGTAAAATGTGATACTAGTTTTATGGCACAATGGGTTAAGCCATTGTTTGTAATGTGGGCATATCAGAGTGTCACTGCAAGTCCTGACTCTGCTTCTGATCCAATTCCCTGATAATGTACATGGGAAAACAGTGGAGGATGGTCTAAGTGGAAGATGGTTCAAGATCTAGGCTCCAACTTGGCCTAGGTCTGGGTGTTGGGACCTTTGGGAGACATGAACCAGAAAATAAAAGATTTTTCCGTTTCTCCCTCTCTCTCTCTGTTGCTCCTTCTTTTAAATAAATAAATAAATCTTTAAAAAGAAAACCTAATGATATCTCTATTCTGCAGGGTCTTTTCTAGTGTTCCAATTTCCCTTTTGAACGTCCTGGCTTTGCTTTTCCTCCTTGGCTTTATATGTTCTCTTCTGTCTTTACCACAATCTTCTAAAAAATATTTTATTTTTGAAGGTTATTTTTAAGATTTGCTTTATTTATTTTAATGACAGTGTTGCAGAGAAGGAGAGACAGACAGTGAGATTTTCCATCTCCTGGTACACTCACTGAATGGTCGCTGGAACTGTGCCAGACAGAAGCCAGGAGCCAGGAGTGTTCTCAGCGTCTCTTTTGTTGGTGCAGAGAGGCATTTAAACCATCTCCTAGGCAAATCAATAGAGAGCTGGACTGGAAGTAGAGTAGCCTGGACTGGAACTGGCACTCAGATGCGAGGTAGGCATCCCACTGTGCCACAATGCCAGCCTCCAACTGCATTTTTTCTGTTACAGGTTGCTGTGGGTTTAAATTTGCCATATACAAGTCTTACGTCATTTTTATACTTTCTGGGTAGTCTTTGCTTTAAGTTCTAGAATAACTCTGGAATAATTTTGTTAATCTGTATCCTCTCCAAAATATATATTTCTGATTTTAATAAAACTTTCATCAAAATTATAAATGACTTTGTTGAGAACTGATACCACTATAATAAGTTTTGCCATCAAAATACATTCTGTATATTTTCATTTATTTAGAAAATTTTTTATGTTCCTTTTTAAAAATTTGAAATTTTCTGATACGGATCTTTCAAAAATTTTTAAATTTATTTAAGGTTTTACTTATTTATTAGAAAACCAGAGTTAGGGCCCGGCACGGTGGCGCAGTGGTTAAGGTCCTCGCCTTGCACGCCCCGGGATCCCATATGGGCGCCAGTTCTAATCCCAGCAGCCCCGCTTCCCTTCCAGCTCCCTGCCTGTGGCCTGGGAAAGCAGTCGAGGACGGCCCAAAGCTTTGGGAACCTACACCCGCGTGGGAGACCCGGAAGAGGCTCCTGGCTTCAGATCGGCATAGCACTGGCTGTTGCGCTAACTTGGGGAGTGAATCATTGGACGGAAGATCTTCCTCTCTGTCTCTCCTCTCTGTGTATCTATCTGCCTTTCCAATAAAAATAAAATAAATATTTAAAAAGAAAAGAAAAGCAGAGTTAGAAATCTTCCACCTGCCTGCTCACTCCCTGAGTAGCTACAGTTGCCAGGTTGAGCCAGGCTGAAGCCAGGAATCAGGAGTTGCATCTGGGTGTTGCCTTTGAATGAAAGGGATCCTATCACTTGGGCCATTCAGCTAAACTGAAGCCTCGAGCTAGAAATCCATTTTAGTGTTCCACAAAGGCGGCAGCGGCCCACATACTCTAGTCATTTTCCATGCATTCTCAGGCACATTATCATGGAGCTGGCTTGGATAGTTCAGCTGCCAGTACTGGAAGCAGCACTCATATGCAGGTATTGCAGGTGGTGAATTCATCTGCTGGACACAATGATGTTCTTTTACAGCAGTCATTTATAAATATTGATAAAGACATTCTCCATGTATTCATTCAATTTTCAAGTTGTTTATAGTATGTTTGAAGGAAGTTAATTTTTCCATATTTAGCGGGTAGTAAGCTTTTCATTGACTTTTCATTAGTTTCAATAGGCTTGCGGTTGATTTACTGTGGGTTCTTAAATAGGAAATCATATCTATTACCAGAGCTCTTTAAAACTAGCTATTCTTGGGCCCGGCGCGGTGGCGCAAGTGGTTAAAGGTCCTCGCCTTGCACGCCCGGGATCCCATATGGGCGCCGGTTCTAACCCCGGCAGCCCCGCTTCCCTTCCAGCTCCCTGCCTGTGGCCTGGGAAAGCAGTCGAGGACGGCCCAAAGCTCTGGGACCCTGCACCCGCGTGGGAGACCCGGAACAGTCTCCTGGCTTCGGATCAGCATAGTATCGGCCCGTTGTGCTCACTTGGGGAGTGAATCATCGGATGGAAGATCTTCCTCTCTGTCTCTCCTCTCTGTATATCCGCCTTTCCAATGAAAAAATAATAAAAATAAATCTTTAAAAAAAAAAACTAGCTATTCTTATTTTGGTCAAAAATTGGGTAGAGTTTTTATGAGAATGTTAAGTGGCACTTGTGAAAAGTCATTTTCATTAGGTGTAATTGCACATCAGTGTGAATTCCCACATTTTGAGGTAATTACTACTTTGTTATGGTATTTGGATGTTTCAATTTGTAAGCAAACTGCAAAGAGTACATCAAAGGAATAATATTCAAACTATAGAATTTTAGAGATGGTTACATCTACTGTGGGTAGCTATTTTAGGACAAGATTATATACTTTTAGTTGAATGGGGGTAAGAAAAAAAGGCTTCAGTTTACTTATCTTGAAAGATGCTGCAGCCGACTATATGATACCTTAATTCACTTAGGAAACAGTGATTTCAAGACCCTCTTTGACTTGTAAAGGATTCTCTGCAGTTCTAATTACTGAAAACTATAAATTGAAGTTTTCAGCATTTGAGAGCCATTAACTGTTTAGAGGATCCATTCATTTCCAACATTTGATCTCAGAGTACTATCTAATTCTTCTACATTATACTGTCTGCAAGCCTTGAGTGGAGACACAGTTGCAGTATCTTGGCTACAGAAAGGCCTTTATGTATTTTCAATCAAATTTTCTACTTTAATAGATGCGATATATCGACCCAAGTTCATATAGCAAGCATTTAGAAACTTAGAATAAAAATTTATTCATTACCTCTTTTTTAAAGATTTATTTTATTGCAAAGTCATATATACAAAGAGGAGGAGAGACAAAGAAGACCTTCCGTCGTTGATTTACTCCCCAAGTGGTGGCAATGGCCGGAGCTGTGCCAATCCGAATACAAGAGATTGGAGCTTCTTCTGGCTCTCCCATGTGGATGCAGGGTTCCAAGACTTTGGACCATCCTTGACAGCTTTCCTAGGCCACAGGCAGGGAATTGGATGGGAAGCGAGACCACCAGGGTTAGAACTGGTGCCCATATGGGATCCTGACAAGTGCAAGGGGAGGACCTCAGCCGCTAGGCTACCGCACTGGGCCCTTAAGTACCTCTTTAAATTTTTTTTCCCTTTTTTCTATCTTATATGGAATCCCATCACTCTAAGTCTCTTGTACAGGGAAAACAGATTTTTGATGGAGGTTAAGTTATATTAATTTCACCTTCCCTGGCTCCAAATACATTTTTGCTATTTTTCCATCCCTCAGAATTGGAGTTAATTACTTATTTTTAAGGTTTTTTTTCTGATGTGTTTTGGTTAGTTATCATTTTGCATGCTATCAAAATGGTTTGCATGTATGACTTATGACTGTCAGCTTTAAAATTTCTGATAATGTGGGCTATCTCTGTTTATCTCTATCATAACACTTTTTGTCCTGTCTTTGTAGTGTATTGGTGATTCCCATGAAATACTGAGTGAAAGACTAGATCTCATTTGTCTTTGTATTTCTAGCACAATGTCTGGCATGCAGTAAATCACCTAACATAAGGAGATGGAATGCAGTTTTAAGTACCCATTAGCAGGTAGAAGATAACTTGGGAATATTTAGGACCCATTTAGTAATTTCACCTTCTTTTCATAGGACCTGCTTTAGGAAGTTGCTAGTAAAGCTTCCATACAACAAAGGAAACTCAACAAGTGAACAGGCAACTGACAGAGTGGGAGAAAATATTTGCCACCTATGCATGGAATAGAGGATTATTAGTATTCAGGATGAAGAGCCACAGAAGTCAACAACAGCAAACAAACAACCCTGTTAGCAAATGGGCAAAGGAAATGCAGAGGTGTTTTGCTAAGAATAAAATACAAATGGCCAACAGATGAATGAAAAAATGCTCAGGGCCACTAGCCATCAGGGAAATGCAAATAAAAATCACAGTGAGGCTTCATCCTGGACCTGGCACCCTGGCATCTGGGTAAAGGCATCACCCTCAGGCCTCCCATCCCGTGTGGCACATATTCCTGTCCTGATTGCTGTACTTCCAATCCAGCTCCCTGCTAATGCTTCTAGGAAATCAGTGGAAGATTTACAGAAAGAGAAAGAGAAAGAGAGATGCATCACCCTCAGGCCTCCCATCCCGTGTGGCACATATTCCTGTCCTGATTGCTGTACTTCCAATCCAGCTCCCTGCTAATGCTTCTAGGAAATCAGTGGAAGATTTACAGAAAGAGAAAGAGAAAGAGAAAGAGAGAGAGAAAGAGAGATCTTCCACTTACTGGTTTACTCCCAGAATGGCCGCAATGGTCAGAGTTGAGCCTATCTGATAACAGGGGGCAGGAGTTTCTTTCAGGTCTCCCATGAGGGTGCAGGATCCTAAAAGCTTTGGGGTGTCCTCCACTGCTTTCCAAGGTCATAAGCGGGGAGCTGAATGGGAAGTAGAGCAACTGGGACACGAACCAGAACCCAAATGACATGCCAGTGCTTACAAGTAGGAGAATTAGCCAGTTGAGCCATCGCATTGGCACCTACAAATTATTCTTCTTTTTAAAAAATTTTAAAAAGATTTAATTTTTATTGGAAAGACAGATTAGATTTATGCAGAGAAGGAGAGACAGAGAGAAAGATCTTCCATCCACTGATTCACTCCCCAATGCCCAAGGGCCCGAGCTAAGCTGATCTGAATCCAGGAGCCAGAAGCTTCTGCGTCTCCCACAAGGTGTCAGGGTTCCAAGGCTTTGGATCATCCTATACTGTTTTCCCAGGACACGAGCAGGAAGCTGGATGGGAAGTGGATCAGCTGGAATGTGTACTGGCTCCCATATGTGTTCCTGGAGTGTGCAAAGTGAAGATTTAGCTACTAAGCCATCGTGCCGGGTCCAAAATATATTCTTTATGGGCCTGTGCATCCGAATCTTCATCTTGTGTTTAAAACTTGAAAAATATATTATTGCCTAAGGATGGTTGATAGTTTTTGAGGAATTTTGGCAAGCATCTCGGAGTCATTTACTTTGATACGATGATAACAAAATTGGATCATGAGAATGTTGAATTAAGCATAAGAGGGAAATTTTGTGGAATTCTTTAGAAGAGTGAAGGAATGTAATGATCAGTGATGAGTTGAGAACCAATATTGGGAAAAAGAATATGAAGATTTTCCAAACTACATATTTGATTTACTTTTATAACCTAATCTCATTGGAAGCTTTGTTGTCCAGAACCAGCATACAGATTAACCACATATAATACTATATTTATGTTCTTCCAATGGATTCATAATTTTAAAGGGTTATTAGCTACTAGTTAATCATGTTTATGCAATCCTTGTGATATTTTTATTTTGAAGATGTATTTATTGGAAAGGCAGAGAGAGAGAGAGAGAGAGAGAGAGAGAGATCGATCTTCCACCTGTAGGTTCACTCTCTAAATGGCCTGCAATGGCCATAGCTGTGCCTTTCTGAAGCCACGATCCAAGGAGCTTCTTCTGGGTTTCTCAACTGGGGGCCCACACAATTGGGTCATCCTTCACTGCTTTCCCAGGTACATTAGCAGGGAGCTGGATCAGAAGTACAGCACCTGAGACTTGCACCAGTGGTCATATGGGGTGTCTATGTCAAAGGAGTTAGCTTTACCTGCTACACCACAATGCCATAGTACTGCCCCCCAGGATTATTCTCATTATATAGATTGGTAAATTGAGCTTTGTGTAGTTAATGATAGTACTTCATCTAAGAATAATCTTTGGAAATGAAAAAAAAATGAACAAGTCATGAGTTCATCTCAGAGTAAAAGTAATGACTTTAGCTTCCTAAAGGAGAACTTGAATCACTAGGGTAGATGTAACAGGTCCCAGTTTTAATTCATCATGGAAAATATTTTCTAAGTTGCAAATTCCCATCAATAGTGTTGGCTCATGTAAGAATTTTTGAATTGAGTTTTTTATTGAAAGTTGGTGAGCTACATACACGAAGCCCACAGCACTCAGAATTTCTTCCACTGCTGGAATATCTAGAATTCTACCAATGCTAATATTATATAACTCAATTGTTAAATATTCTGAATGAGAGAAGCCACAATGTAACAAATACTAACTATGCATAGTAGACATTAGAGTAAATCAATTTCTGTTTCTTTAGTAATCATGATTGTATACTTAAGAGAGTAATCTGAGAATCGGTTCTCCCACATATTACTTATCGACAGGGCTAGCAGTCCCATAAAAGGGCACGAATTCTCTTACATTCTTGAAAAAAATGAGGAGACAGGAGGTAATAGCAGACAACTAGTAAGTGTTGCTAACTGATGAGGTGTTGAGTAATCTATTTATTTTAGAGAGTCTAAAATCAGTTTATTTCACCAATGTAGTCCCTTTACAGTCCTCTTCCTCTCCCTAGCTCTCATCTCATCTCTCTCTCCTCTACCAATCTTATTGCTCAGTCTTTTTTTTTTTCCTGTCTGTGATGTCTGCCACACTGTATGGCTGGACATCAGCTTTTTTCAAGGCTTGATGGCTCGATTCCTAGGATAGTGTCTTTTCATTGGACTTAAACTTCCTTGCTTGTTTCAGACTGTGGGCTTATTCTGATGAAGAGATTATTTTCCCTCACAGTAATATGCCAGGCTGAAGGCAGCTCCTTTCTATCTGAATTCTTCCTGTTCCATGTTGCTTCCTCACTGCTGAGCTTATTTGCATTTTGCCTCTAAACAGCTATCTTTCTAATCAAGGGAGTGAGGAATAGTTTGGTATCAGGATGTGCCAAGGAAATTGTCACATTACCCATTATAGTGCTCACTATGATGTGTTTCAGTCAAACATATCCTTATTTTCCTTCCTCATTAGGCTGTGAACTTGAGGCGAAGAATCGTGGTTTCACTGTCATATCTTCACTGTCTAATTTGATATTTGCCACATAGTAGGCTCGCAGTCACTAACATAAATGAACAAAGCTACTACATACAATATTATATCGATATGCAAAATTGCAGACAGTGATGTCGAATCGTAGTCCATTTGCTGAATATAGTATCTCTGAAAAAAATAGATGATGCCTTTTGCTAAGAAGGATAAAAATTCATGACTCAATTATGTTTCAGAAACAGGTGAAAATGTTTTCTTTTGTTTTTGATTATTCTTAAACAGTTTGTCTGAAATCTTGACAGATCACTCTGGGTTGTTTACTTGTAAGAGAAATTTATAAAGATCAGGGGTTAAACAACTATAGTAGGCTGATGACTTCAATTTCTCCATTCCTTCCTCCAACTTCTATTTATAGGCTTCTCATGTGAATAAATAAGCTCTGTTAGTGTACAATGCTGAACAAAATTTTTAACAACTGAATTATTTAAATATTTAAAAATCTTACTTCATTTCAACTGACACATTTAAAGTATACATTTCAATGGGATACTGTGAAATTATTGCTTACATGTATATCTTATGTAAGCATACATGTAACAAAACATTGAAAAATGTGGGCTGGGTTGTAGAGGTTAAAATGAAATATATTATGAAACTTTAAAAGAGCTGTATAACCATTTACGGTTATAAAACACATGTGCTTTGGTAAGCTTGGTAAAACTGCTAAATAAATCTTCAATCTTTATTTTTTTTAACATTTATTTATTTTTATTACAAAGTCAGATATACAGAGAGGAAGAGAAATACAGAGGAAGATCTTCCGTCCGATGATTCACTCCCCAAGTGAGCATAATGGCTGGTGCTGCACCGATCCGGAGCCCGGAGCCAGGAACTTCTTTAAGGTCTCCCATGCGGGTGCAGGATCCCAAGGCTTTGGGCTGTCCTCGACTGCTTTCCCGGGCCACAGGCAGGGAGCTGGATAGGATGTGGAGCTGCCAGGATTAGAACCGGTGCCCAAATGGGATCCTGGCGCATGCAAAGAGAGGACTTTAGCTGCTAGACCATGGCGCTGGGCCCAAATCTTCAATCTGTAAAAACAAGAATTTTTTTTGGTTGTATTTTACAGAGAAATTAGGAGCCTATATAGATATAAATGAAAGTTTGGAGATGCAAAGGGCCCCCAAAGGAATTAAATAGATATACCAAGTGACCTATGGTTATTGTATGCCTTTTCATTTTTTTAGGATTTATCTATTTGAAAACAAAGTGGTGAGAGGGAAAAGGACAGGGAGAAATAGGGAAAAGAAGAGGGAAACTTTCCACATGGTGGTACATTTTCCAAATGACCACAGCAACCAGGGCGAGGCGAGGCTAAAGCTCGGAGGTAGAAGTAAATCTCCTACATGGGTGACAGGGACTCAGCAGACCGAAATATTGCCTTTTGCCTCCCAGGGTGTGTGTTAGCAGAAAGCAGGAATTAGGAGTAGAGCCAAAACTTGAATCCAGCTACTCTGATATGGTATGTGGTAACCCCAGCAGCATCTAGAACATCATCTTAAGCACTATGCCAAATGCCCACTTCAGACTTCTTTAATTTTTACTTTTTAAAGTTTTATTTTTTAGTTGTATTTGAGAGGCAAAGTTTCATACAGAGAAGCAGAGAAAGACACACATACACGCACATAATCTTTCATCTGCTAATTCACTCCCCAATTGGCTACAACAGTTGATTCTAGGCCAATTTGAAGTCAGGAGCCAGAGCTTCTTCTGGGTCTCTCATGTGGGTACAGGGGCCACAGTGTAGCACATTCTAAGTGTAGTTCATGTTCTGCTACTTTCCCAGGCACATCAGCAGGGATCTGGATCAGAAATTAAACAGCAGCGATTTAAATCACTGTCCCATATGGGATGCTGGTGCCACAGGTGGAGGCTTAACCCATTATGCTTTGTGATTTTAAAGCAACACTGTGTTTTTCATTATTACATAAGAAATGAATGTTCATATAGAAAAATTTGAATTCATTGATGAATAAAAATATAAAAATCATTTATAAAAGTATTGCACGAAAATATTTGCTATGAACAACTTGGTGCATGGCTTTCTAATGTCCTTTTATTGAAAATTAAGTATAACCATAAAAATAATGGTATGATTAGCTTCATGAAATAAATACATTCAATAAGCTGTAAGGAAAGAACAATTTTATTCTTCCTTACCAATCATTAAAGTCTCTTTACGGAACAGTTCATGATTCTCTATCAAATTTAGGTGTGTACCATGTTTAATATTAGATGTTCTATCTATTCTAATAATCACATTTCCTTCCCTGCAGAACTGAACTATTGCAGGCTTCATACTGGTGGAGAGACATATTCAGCATCTTCAGTTTCTACATTGCTGCTGTTTCTCCTTTTGCATGCTGTAGACTGCATCTAGCTTTTTCGTGGTTGAGAGCTGAGGTGGAGTCTTTGTGTTTGGGGGAAAAGAGGCAAAGGGAAGTAAAGTCACACTTGACATGTACAGTTTTGTGTATTGTGTTGATGCCATTTTGGTGTGGCTGATTTCAAACTCTATGTGTACTCTGAAGATTATTTATCATTTGTTGTGTCCGTGTACAGTGCCCTTGATGCACACAATGACACCTCTGGCTGGCCAAGTATAATTCTACCTTCAATCCCCTGATTATTGATAATTTATCCCTCTACTCAAATTACTTTTCTATTCTGTTGAGACTTTTGGGTAGAGTCTTTTAAAAGAAAATCCAGGTCCAACTTGGGATTTTCTGGTCCTAAAGAAATACACATATGTTTTTCTGGTCTGCTCAATTCTAGAAGTTTAAGACTTTCCCCAAACAATTCTATACTATTTTATATCACTTGGCACAGTGGTTTCCACAGCCTCTCATCTTTAGACTTCCTGGGCCAACATCTCCATTCTCTGGCTCCCATCCCCGAATTGCACATAAACATAAATTTTCTAAATTACCCTGAAAGCCTTTTCACTTAACTTGAAGTGAAGTTGGGTGGAGCACAAGCACTCCATCTTCATGGTTTCCAGAAGGATATGCACAGCACACTGGAATGCTTGTTTAAATAAATCTTCACTGCTTTTCCCAACAAATTCTTAACTTTCTTTTATGTAGCCTGGAAATGGCTAAAGGGCTAATGTTAGTGAAATTCAATTTTGTCCACTCTGTATGCCAGCCTTTTTTCAAAGAGCTATCACTTCCTTATGTATTAGATTGTTTTTAGCATTTGTGCTTCTGCTAATTTCACAAAACTCCAAAAATGTTGCTTAGTGTCCATTGCTAGACTGAGAGGAGGTCAAAGCCACATAATGGCAACAGTAATTATGGGAAACATGATTGAGTTATCAATGGAAAATGATTGAACTGAGAGTTACTAGGCTTATTCTAGATGCCAACTTATAAAAAAAACATCCTAATAAACTAAAAGCATGATTTGCTTATGATGTATGTATGTATCAATTATACCTGTTTCGTGAACAAAGCATGTAAAGCATGTAAGGGCTAACACATTTTTCCAAGAGGAAAAACTCACAGATTAGTGAAAGGAAAACGTTGTGGAAGAACTACCACCATGTAGTATTGAGTCAGTTTGGAAACCATACACCAAACCAAAAATCAATAAGAACTCAGTATCTACTCAATGTGGTTAAAGAGTATTGGGATAAGAATTCACCCATTAGCTTTATAGAAAAATAAATTACCACATCTTTCTATACAAATCGTCCATTTTCCTTTAATATTTATAAAATAGCTGAAATTAAATGAGGTAAAGAGCTTATTATAATTTTTCATAAAGACATCAAATCTCAAATTTTCCTTACTTTAAAAAATTATTTATTTTATTATTTTATGATATGGTTTCATAAGCTTTGAGAGTCTTCCCCACTTCCCAAATCTCCCTTCACACACACTAATTTCCCCCATATCATTACAAGAGTATAGTCCTTCATATACAGTTGTAAATCTGTCATTCTGCTATGTAAGTGTATCCTGACATTGCAGGCATGGACAATGGCAAGTCCAGCATCCTATTGTCAAGATATATTTAACAGTTCCACTGGGAAGTCATCTTTGATTTGGAAGTAGAGATGTGTACTGCATTGTATCTTCACATCTGGATACGATAGTCTCTATTACACAGTTACCACACATCTCCTTAAATGAAAGGTCACAAAACAAAATAAAAAACATGAAGAAAAATAGAAATTTACAATGCCATGAAGTTAAGAAACATGCTGCTGTATGACCTATGTGTCACTGACAAAATTGATTTAAAAAAAAAAAGCTTCTTGAAGGAATGAGAATAAAAATAAAAATAGTAAAACCCATAAGGTGTAGCAAAAATAGTATTGAAAGGGACATTCGTAACAGGTGCTTACAAAAATTGAAATATCTCAAATAAACAATCTAATCAATGCATCTCAAGGACTTATTAAGAAGAAATTGAGAGTCTGGGCCAATAGCATAGTGGTTTAAATCCTTGCCTTGCACATGCCAGGATCCCTTATGGGCACCGGTTCTAATCCCAGCAGCCCCGCTTCCCATCCAGTTCCCTATGTGGCCTGGGAAAGCAGTCGAGGACGGCCCAAAGCCTTGGGACCCTGCACCCGCATGGGAGTTCCGGAAGAGGCTCCTGGCTCCTGGCTTCAGATTGGCTCAGGTCCAGCTATTGCAGCCATTTGGGGAGTGAACCATTGGACGGAAGATCTTTCTCTCTGTCTCTCCTCCTCTCTGTATATCTGCTTTCCAATAAAAATAAATAAATTAAAAAAAAAGAAATTTAACAGGAAGCAAGAAATGATAAAAATCATAGGAAGAATAAATGGAATTGAAAGTTAAAAAAAAAGAGCCACTTTCAAGAAAATGAGCAAAACACACTTTTAGCCAGAATAGCAAAGAAAAACAAGAGAGAAAAATGAAGTAAAAAATTAGAGATGAAAAAGTAAAGATAAGAAATTAGTAAGGTGATGTCTTCTTGCTGAATGAATTCTTTGATCCTTACGTGGTGTCTTTCACCTCTTTTAACGTTTTTCATGTTGAAATTTTTATTATCTGATGTAAAAATGACTATACCAGCTCCTTTTTCTTTTCCATTAGTCTGGAGTATCTTTTTCCATCATTTCACTATCAGTTTCCGTTTATCTTTGTTGGTGAGATATGTCTGAATGGTGGATTTTGCTTTCTTGATCCAGTCTGTTAACCTAGGATGCTTGATTGATGAGTTTAAGCCATTTACATTCAGGGTTAATATATATATGTATTAATATGGTGCTGTCATTCTAGCAATGGGTTGTTCATTGTTTGATTCAGTTTTCTTTTGTGGCCTTATTGGGACCTTCATCACATTTGCCTTTGCTTTTGATGGGTACTATTCCTTTTCTCTGTCAGGAGAACATCTCTAAGTATCATTTGTAGGGCAGGTGTAGAAGAGTTGGATTCTTTGAGCTTTTCTTTATTTTGGAAAAATTTTACTTCATTTTCAAAGACAAAGGAAAACTTTGCTGGGTAAGTTATTCTGGGCTGACAATTGTTTCCTTCTAGAATCTGGAATGTGTACTCCATCCTCTTCTGGCCTATAGAATTTCCTCTGAGAGGTCAGTAGTGAGTCTCATTGTGGTTCCTGTATACGTTAATTGATTTTTCCATGCATATTTAAGGATATTTTCCTTATGTTTAACTGAAGAAAGCTTGAGTATCATTTGTCATGGTGAAGACGTCTTTTGGTCAACCCTATTGGGAATTCTGAGCCCTTCTGGTATGTTGCTCCCCAATTCTTTCTCTAGATTAGGGAAGTTTTCCTTTATTATTTCATTGAATATGTCCTTAAGCTCAGCTTCTCTTTCTGTGCCTTCTGGACTTCATAACACTTATACTCAGCCTTTTAATAGTTTTTCTTATGTCTTAAATACTTTACTTGACTCATTTTGACTTCCAGCGTTTGACTTTTCTCACATTTTTTTAAGGAAATGTCTTCCAATTCTCAGATTATTTCTTCTCTCTTGCTGATTCTATTATTGTGGCTTTCCACTGAGTTTTTACTTTGCTCCACTGTGCTCTTCATTTTTAGTAATTCAATTTAATTTTCTTTGTGTTGGTATTTCCTGTGAGACGTATTCCTTAAACTCCTTGAACTCCTGTATGTGCTTTTCATTGTAGTTAATTGCTACAAGTTTTTAAAAATTCTTTGTCTCCCATTTTCTCGATATCTTCTTCAGTTAACTCTGAGGTTGACAAAGACATTTGCTCCTTTGTGGGGAAGACATCAGTAATATTCATTATGCCCTATCTCTTCATTTTTCTTGGTTATTGCACCTTTGGTTAGCAAACTCTTCTCCTTAGAGCCAGTTTCTAAGCTGTATTTCCCACTCATCTGCAGGTCAATTTTACTGTCTTTGGTTCTCTGATTCTTCATTTATAGTCACGTGTGCCACTCCCTTGAATGAGTTTCAGTCCTGGGCTCTTGTGCTATGCTTCTACCATGGTCTCTTTAGCCCCAGCTCCTGGCTCACCACTTTCCACCCCAATGATCCTGTGCTGTGGCTGCACCATTGCCAGCACAGTCTCTCACTCTCAGCTCAAGCAGTGCCCAGGATTAGGGAGAGACTAGTTGTCCTAAATCACTGGATTGCCAGTCGTGCTGTTGTTTTTGGGACCTGCTGGTCATGAGGTCTGAAGACTACCTGGGCCTATTTTTGATGGAAACCCTAGGATGCCAAGTTGGTACTATTTTCCCTGTCAGATCAATGCAATGTGTTGAGCCAGAAGTGAGTTCTCTCACAGCTCAGCACCTATACGGCTCACTGTTGTTCCTTCAGCCCCACAGCATTTTCTTCACTATATAAATGGTATCCAATGTGGCACTGGTGTAGGTCTGGGCCTGCTGGCCATAAGCTCTGAAGGACACCCAGACCTATTTTGAGTGAAATTGTTTTCCCTGTGGGGGGTCACTGCAATACACTGATCTGGATAAGAGTTCTCTCCCAGCTTAGCACATGTGGAGTTCACTGTTGTTTCTCCAGCCCCACCCCCACAGCCTTTCCCTCAGTACACAAACTGGTTTCTGTTGTGCTGCTCATAGGGATTTGGGCCTGGTGTTCATTAGGTCTGGGAGCTACTTGGACCTATATTTGGTGGAACCTGTAGTTCAGCCATGTCAGTTCTGTTTTTCCTGTGGGACCAGTGCGATGCTTGGAGCAGGAAATGAGTTCAGTCCTGGTTTAGTGAATGCACAGCTTGTTATTATCTCTCCAGCCCAACAGCCTTTTCATCAGCACAGAAAATGGGATCAGATGTGGTTCTGGTGGGGGTCTTGGCTGTGAAATCTGCCCTGTTTTTGTATCACTTGCTTGGGCTCTGCTACTCTGCTCTGCTCATGGCTGAATCAAGCAAATAAGCAGGATGGGCAGTCTATGCCTGGATTCACTTCTTGAGCTCCTGATGAACTCCTTTTCCTAGTTCACTGCTGATGGAGCTCTGATTGCTTGACCACTGCTGGGTTATCTGGCACTGCAACACTGTTCTGCTCTCTCTGTTGCTTCCCCCACCTAACATCCATGCGTCTCCAGGTGTCCCTCTGTATCAGCTTGCCCTCTCCTTCTTTCCTGGAATTACAGCCTCTCTGCTTCACCCTTGCTAATTATTCTCCAGCTGTTTAAATGTGTTCTTATCCTATTCCACCATCTTGCTTCTCTCAAATTTTCCTTTCAAGAGCACACTTTTGTTACTCTAAAATTCCTCATGTCACTTAATACTTTGTGAATATTTACTAAATATCTTAGGCATTTGGCATATATAAACTCATTCAATGCCCACAATAATCTAAAGAGAAATTACTGATCAGTGCTCTGATTTTGCATTTCAAAAACTGTAGGAAAGAAACTTGGTTTTCCCAAGTTTACACAGTGAATGTTATAGCTGGGATATGAACACAGGCAGTCTGTCTTTAGAAGCGACAGCAATTTTTATATGTTGCTTTCATTAGATCAAACAAAATGGCTTTATGTTGGTTATATATTATTGATTTTAGTATGTAGTCAGATTCTTGGGGGGGGCACTGTGGTCATTAGAAGAGCCTCCTTTTACCTTTGTATGCACGATCTCCTTTAAAAGTCTAGAAACATTTCCACTAGTGTTACTAGATTTGGTCACTTGCAGTTGCAATGTATGCTAAACATTTTTAATGTATGAAAGTAGTCAACCCCTACTGCAAAGTTCTCAAATACAAATAGTTACATTAAAGGAGAAAGACAACGAAGTTTACATATAAATAAAGATATTTATTTTACAGTTTGAAGATAGCATGCTCTCTAAAATTTTGATGTTAAATGGTCTTGTTTTTTGAAAGGACAAACAGTAGATGGAAGTTTTTATTGCTCTTAATTGATACACAATATGACATCCATGATCACCCTTATTTTTATAATTTTTTTCTGGGTATTTTGCAGTTCTATGAAATTCAAAATTTTGGAAACACCTTATATGAGTCCAGGTGTTTTCAAGCCTTTACCTAGTATAAAATGGCAGGGAAGACAGAGAGAGTTTGTTTTCTTTATTGCCTTTTCATTATTGCCTGATTTATACTGAGCATAGATACATAAATTAGCTGGTTGGCCTTATTTGGAATTGTTGCTGAATTTACATGTTGAAAATGACACTATGGCTAAAGAAACATTGTGTTACATTCTTTTATTAGTTTTTCTCTTAGTATAAGAAAGTGATTGAGTCTACATAATCTATAAAGAAAATAGGTTTATTTCAAGTCTGATATACCAACCTCCTATCAATCCTGTGTAAAACTTGTGATCACGGAACAAAGCTGAGCACTGAACACCAGTCCATGCAAAAGCTAAGGCTTGGGGCTTGTCCAGCATGATCATATCATATTACCTGACATGATGGTGGGTCAGGAAATGGGTCACATTAGGCCACGACATTAACCAGCACACCAGAGAACCATATCTGGGGGTAGATACTGTGGGGGATGTGTGGGCCAAACCCTCTGAAAATACTAGCCCCACTGGTTAGCTCAAGAGTTGCGGTGGGGATAGACTAAGCTAGGTGTGACCAAGGAGCCTGCCATCACTCAAGGGTAAAGGAACTGATAACAGTCTGGACTGGTCAAGGCAGCAGCACCCGAATGTGAATCCTGAATAGGGTGTTGGGTGGGCAGGGCTGCAATGTTCACCAGCTTATACAAGGCCAAATGGAAGGCCAGACTATGCCTGACACTGGCCTAAAACCCATTAGCATGTATGAGAACTGGGTCTGGGAGTGGACCAAGAGGAAGAACTTGGGAAACTCCCCTGGTGGGTCATAACTCCCGCTGGTAAATATATGATCCAGACCTGGGGGTCGGAGAAGCTGGGCAAAGTAGCTCCAGTGGCTGGCTAATTTGTCAATTGGTAATGGAACAGGGTGGACTGGGCAGGACTGAGCTAACCTTAGCCCACAAGCAAAATTAGAAATCAGAATGGAGCACAGGTCATGCCGAGCTAGGCTCTTGCACCTACTGGTCTGCATGAGCCAGGGATGCTAAGCCTCAGCATTCTAGGGCAGGAGCCGGGACAGGTGAGGGGCTGTGCCAAGCTGAGTCAGAGCAACCACTGGCACGCGTGCAGTATGTGGCTGGGAACAGGCCTGGTTGGAGAGCTCAGGGGACACCCTAGCTGGGTTGAGATTCCCACTGAGGAGCACGGGGCCTGGAATGGGGGCTGCATTCTGATCTGGATATGGCTGTAGTCTTCCTTGGCACAAGTGTGGGCTTGGACTTGATGCACCAAGCCGGGCCAGACTCTAAAACCATCTGGTGCTCTGGAGGACCAGGGTAGATGTGGGATGGACTAGACAAGGTCTCAGCCCCTACTGAGCCATGTGTGAGCTGTATGTGGGTATGGACGAGCCGTGACTGGACTGAAACATCCAGTAGTAAGAACCAGATTGGGTTGAAGGCCAGTCAGGACAAGCCACTGTTCCTGCTAGGACAGGAGGTGCCCTGAGTAGGGCTGGCTCATGGACCCACTGGTATGTGTGAAATGTGACATTGGAAGAGGTTGTGATGGAGGAGCCTGGGCAACTCCTCTGGCAGGACACAGACATGGCAGGTAAGCGCAAGAAGCATAATAGGAAACAGCCTAGAACAGGCCATGGGAAGTTTCCCACTGGCATACATTTGGCATGGGTCGGGGGCAGATCAGGCTGGACCAGTTCTTATCATCCACTGGTGAATCTGGACACCAGACGAGAGTGTGGGTCAAGCCAGGTTCTGTTGCAACAAAAAACCAGTGCACATTACGGAATGCCAAGGTGAGGTTGCCTATACTGGATGTGACTGCAGCACCCAAACAGCACACGTGAGAACCAGGAAGGGAGGGGGCGGAGCCATTAGGGGGAATGTGGGGGAGCCTCCCTGCTGGACAGCTACTCCCACTGGCGAGTGTGAGCTGAGATGTGGGCAGACCAGACTAAGCAGGGCTACAACACCTGTGGGCCTCATGTGGACTAGATCAGGGAAAAGCCAGGCTGGGCTGATTGTTCCTACTGCTGCGAGCAAAAGTTAGAGTGGGTGAGGGTTGGCTAGGCTTTGTCATAGCATCAGCTGGCAGAGACTGGCAGTGGGGGCTAATTCTGTCAAACTACACTGCAGAACCACCTGGAGAGTGCATAATCTGGGAGTGGGAGTGGCCTAGAAGGGAAATAGTGGGCTCCTCCCTCTTGAAATACCACTTCCACAGGAGGGCACAATAACCAGGAAAGCGGCTGGGGTGGCTAGACAGAAAGGCAACCAACAGCGTATGTGTGGGCTGGATAGTAGGGCTGATTGGGTTGAACTAGGCTTCAGTGCCCATTGACATGAATGAGAGCTGAATGGGATGGGGGACAGACTGGACTAGTCTGTTGCACATACTGGCAAACCAGGATAAGGGACGGGCCTGGTGGGGGTTACTGTGGGTCACTCCAACTAGGCTGCAGTTCCCACTGGCTTATGTGAGGGCCGAGTGTGTGCTGGGCAGAACCAGGCTGGACTGCAACACCCATTGGTTCCAGTGGAAGTCAGAGCTGGAAACGGAACTGACCCAGCAATTGCAACCACCAGCTGATTAGGGCAACGGACTGTGCCGGGTCCTGTACTTGCGAGTACACACAAGAATCAGGTCTGGGAACACCTCGACAAAGTTTCCTTGGGGATCTCCCCAATCAAACTGCTGGACTCAGAACCCTAACCATGAAAACACAAAGGACAGAACAAGTCAGTCAGCTACCTCAACCATGTGTTGGCAGTGAAAAACTGGGCAAACAGAAACTCTAAGATGGGCTATGTCAATCAGTGGATACTTCAGTGACTTTGTCATGCTTGGAATGGAGAGATTGGCAGCAATTCATAACTGTTGAACTATCAAAACCACTTGAGCAAGAATCTCGGAGCATGCCCCACATCAGGGCCCTGGGGTGGGTGGGAGACTGGGTAGGGCTTCTCCCTTTTTCTCCCTCTTTACCCCAGATACATGACATAAACAATGTGGAAATAATAGTTTTACCCACTTTTCTATAGCCCTTGAACCTTTTCCCCCTAATTAACTATGTAAAAAAGTCCTCAAATAAGGAAAAAAATGGTTAAAAAAATAAATAAAGAAAATAGGTTTACTTAATTCAGTTTCGGAAGCTGGCAATCCAAGAACGAGCAGCCCCATTGATTCAGCTTCTGGTTAAGGCCTTACAATGCATACATCATGATGTGAACACTGCGTGTGGGTGTGTGGGTGTGCGTGAGAGAGAGAGAGGGAGAGATTATGTGAAAGAACTCATAAGCTTATTTACGATACAGGAAGATGGGGAGGGATCATTTTCACTCTTATAATAATCCTTTCTGGAGAACTAACTGGTGTCCCAGGAGAAGTACTTAATTTTTTCTGACAGTTATGCCCTTAGTGACTTCCAACCAGGCTCTGTGTCATAAGTTTCCCAACATCTGCTAACATTGCCACATTGGGGACTGTGCTTTTAACAAATAAATTCTTAGTGGACAACCCACATCCAAGTCATAACAATCTTGGTGTGTTAAAACCAGTGGAAGAATAGCGAATGGATTTTATAACTCCCCAAACTCATTTTTTAGTTTTTCAAAATCCGTAGTATCATTTTTTGGGTCCTTTTCTGGGTTCAGTATCTAAGATTTTTTTGTAAATTACTTTAATTCCTCTTTCTTTTTCATTTAAAAACTACGTGGTTTGTCCTCATCCTCCTGGGAATTACATGTTCATGACAGAACAGTCCTTCTCCGGGAGAAGCTATTCTCATTCACTAAATATATGATTTTAGGAAAAGACAGAGTGGCAAGTGGAAAGGGACATTCACCATGTCAGTCGAACTATAGAATTTTCATAGAAATTGATGGCATTCTGAATCCCTTTATTTGTAAATATTAAAAATGCCCAGAAAGGAATATCTAGTTCTGAGAAATTCATGGATGTACAATACAAACAAAAGAAGATAAACATTGAACAAATGAAAGAAGATAAACGTTTCCTTGAACTAATTTCAGCTTGTCAAAAGTGAGAATAGGGCTTACTTTAGGGCAGCATTTACTCCACAACATGTCTCCTTTGACACATTGATTCTGATAAGTTTTGCAGGGACGCGTTGCAGCAGCTGAGTCATCATCAAGTCCTTATAGGAATCTAGACCCATCAGTGAACATAAGTAATGCCCTAAAGAGGCTTAGGTTCTACAAGCACTATAGATATTTTGGCACTAACTTTTTCTTCCATCTTCTTGTATGAAAACTGCCAGGGTGGTTGAGGTCTCATTCTATAAGTCTTAAGGAAGACAGAGAATATTTCTCATCTCAAACTTCATCACGAATTGGTTCCACATAATATTTTTCATTCCTTAGAGTTGTCAGAGAAGAACAACTAATCTGATGAGCAGAGGACAGGGCCTAGTAAACTTCTCATAAAACAGAACTGGTAACTCTTAGTATATATTTTTTTGTAGAATAAATTAAATTAATGTAATATTGGGGAGAGAATCCTTGATTATCTAGAAAGAATGGTATGTTTAAGAAGTTTCCAATTTTTCTTTTCAAATTCCATTCATTCTTCTTCAGTTTTTGTTTAGTGATTTGTGACACTAGAATTCTGGAGATCTACTAGTACAATAGCCATTATTCTTACTGTACTATTGTTGTACTGTTCTAAGTTTTATATTCATGTACATAATCTCATTTGATGCTGACATCACCCCTAAAGTTGGACTAAATAAGCACTATGCAATCTATTAACTCTCAAGCTAACACTCACTGATGTAAACTAGTGCTGCCTTTCTTATATCCAAAGAGGCATGCCTAAGTAGATTTTTGATGACTCTGCTGTTTCTTTGCTTCATCTCATATTGGCTTTGTTTAAAATTATTTCATCACTTGACCTAGTGGTTAAGGTACCTGCACCTCACATCAGAGTACCAGTGCTTGATTCCTGACTCTAGCTCCCTGGCAGGGATAAGGACTCTATTGATTGGATTCCTTCCATCCATGTGTGAGATCTGCTCTGGTCTGGTGTTGGCTGTTGATGGCATTGTAAGAGTGAACCAGAAAATGGGAGCTCTCTGTGAGTGTATTTCTTCTCCTCCTCCTCCACTTCCTCCTCCCTCTTCTTCTTGCTCTTTTTCTCCTCCTCCTCCTTCTTCTTCCTCTCCCTGTCTCCCTCATTTCTCTGCCTCCTAAACAAAAGAAAGCTTTTAAATGTTTCATACTTGACATTATCAAGACATTTTAGAAAGAATGGAAGAGATGCCGCTTGTTTTTCTGTTTGTTGTTAACTGACATTTTAATATACATGAAGGAGTCTTCAAAATGCTCATGGATTAGAAAGATTATGCATGGGTAGATTTCCAAAATTTTGTCACCAAAATGCAATTACTTTTAAATTTCAGTTTGCATGAACTCTTTGAAGCAACTTTCTTGTTTGTCAACACTTTTCCCCACAGTTTCTGCCTGCAAAGTGTTTATTTCTCTTGTTACTTTTTTTAAAGAAAAAAAAATGGTAGAAATGTATTGTGTTAGGCTTGTCAATAAATTCTTCCATTATTGTTAAGAGGAGTAGAAATAAGACTCTGTCTTGCCCTTGTCTCTGTCTGTGTTCTAACTTGATTTTCAAAGGAGGCATACTCTGTGTATATGAAATTATGTGAGAAATTTGTCCACAGACAGAAATGGAGTGAGAAATATGTGATATTGTGGATCAAATATATTTGCTATTCTACAAGTCTTTTCTTTTTGTTTTTTTTTTTAATTTTTTCAACTATCTCACAGTATTTCAAAAGGGAGATCTTATCACTTCCTGGTAAGCAAATGTTTGATAAGTAAAAGAAATAATTAGCTGACTTGCTCTACATTTTCTGAGTTATATTGATGTTTCAGTATCACTTGTAGTAAGACATTAGAGAAAAATCAAATTGTAATTGAATTATTAAAGTATATGGGATCTTCGACGTGTACTCACACAACCATCTAGTTTTCAGGAATTTACAGATGTGTAACAATACAAATAAAAGATAAAGATTAAACAATTAAAACTTTGCCGTATTTGCTGTACTAGGAAGACTACTTTTTTCTATTCATTTTTTTTTGGGGGGGGGATGAGTAGTAGACTGGTGCACTTTCCTTGAATATGTGCTAATTTGGTGTATAAAAATGTTCATGACTGCTACTAAATGTTGAATGTTAAATAATAAAAAAAAATGCCCATGGGTAAGAACAACTCCAGGTTTGGAGTGTGTACAAACTAAAATACGGGCAAGTTTAAGGAATGTGGATGCAGAATACCACTGTGTATACAAAGGATAGAGGGTTTGGTGTGGCCCATGATACTTTTCAAAAATGTTGATATCCATCATTAGACAGTCTGGTAGAAACTGAGTCTGGAGCTTTGTGTGTGTGTGTGTGTGTGTGTGTGTATTTTGTCTTCCTGAATTGAGGGAAGAGATAAAGTTTTCTAGTATTCCACTGATCATGAAAATTCACAGATAGCTGAGTTTGAACCAATGGAATGAGGCAGGAGGGGACTAAAAAAAAATAGTAAGCTCCTGCATTTGTGTGACAAAGTGAAGAGCTCAAAACAGAGTTCTTTATGATTCATTGTCTTAACTTAGATATTGTGTTCTTTTGTTTTTGTGATGCTCAAAATCTAAATGTGTAACTTTGATGTTCTGACTACACTACTAAGACTTTTAAGAATAGTATGATTGGCATTTTGAAATTTCAATTTTGAGACACAATTTGGAAGTTAACGTTTTCCACAAAATTCTTTGAGTGCCATGTATTTTGAATAAAAACATGTTGTCATATAAACACTACCAAAATCAAGAAATAGAAAATCTCCATGTCGCTCTCACCTCATTCCTTTCACCTGTTTTCACCTCAAGCTTCTTGCAGACATTGATACGTGTTTTGTCAAGTTTTCAATGGAATCATAGAATATATAGCCTTTTGGGTATAATTTTTTTCACTCAGTGTAACTATTTGAGGTTCATAGAAATTCAGTTCCTTTTGATTTTCTGTATTACTCCATTGTGTGGTTGTTCAGAGTCCTTTAAAAATCATTTACTAGTTAATCTCGTCTTTTATTTCTTCTCTGACCCATTGTTCATTCAGTAGCATATTGTTCAGCCTCCAACCTCTTAACAGGAGGTCATATGCACAGAGTAGGGGGTGGGGGGACCCCAGAGTGGAACAGGTGGACAGGAAGAGGCTTGAATCCCAACCCTGGAGACTCCTGGATCCTCACCAAGGACTATCAGTACGGGCACTAAGGACTACATCCCAACTGCCAAGGAGACCATGGGGGATTGGAGTGCCTTCGGAGGCTGAGAACTCTGAGGTCATCCACTCACATTTGGATCTACCACATGGGATCGAAGAAACCCAAATCTTGCCTTGCAGGATCCAATGTCATTGGACCAACAGCCAGGAGCCCTGAGTGGTCTGCAGAAACAGAAGAACAGTAAACTTCCTTCGGGACTAGGGAGAGGAGCTTTCTCTGGTCCTTACTTGCTTCCAACTTTGGATCCTCACCCTCTCTTGCAATGACCATCAGGGTCGCTCTGGAGCCCCCTCCCACCCCCTGCTAAAAACAACAAAAAAATTAGAGTAGATAGAGAACAACAAGAAAAGCTTAGAACCAGACAGGAAATGGTCAGCAGGGACTCACATATACCTTACTAGGTAGGACATGAAAATAATTTACTCCTAACTAGGGTATGGAGGATCTCTCTGCACACCCCTCCCAAAAATGTTCTGTGCCTCAACTTTTGACATATGCCTTGTTAGAGTTATAAGCCAGTTTGGACTATCCTAAAATTGGCCAAGTTCAGTAAAAATTATGCTTCAACACTATAAACTGCTAAATACAAAAATGAAAATAGACACGAGACAGCTGAATAGTACCCTATAGCTATTTTAAGGTGGATTGTGCATAGACCAAAATAGAAATGTCAATGAGGTAGTCACAGGACATGGTTAAGAACTTGCATTTTCTAACATATTGGTCACTCAATACCATGTCATTTAACTCTATAATGTTGTAAACTGTTGTTGATGTTATGTTTCGGCTTTTAATTGGTTGGGATGATATTCTGCCAGTTCTGCTTTTAGACCATAGATGGTCTCCCCAAGAATCTGTTGAATTTACCTGGACAATAAGATGCTGGATTCTATGCATGGTACATGCTTGTAATGAAAGAAGCATGGCTGGATCTGAAGTGTAATACTGCAATAAAGTTGGAGTAATCCACATTGGGGGAGGGCATGAAGAGGGGTTGGGAAACCTCAGAGACTGTCATAAAATGAAATGTAATAAAAAAGACATTTGAATTGTTTCCAATTTATTGTGATTATGAGTAAAAGCCACTGCTAATACTTATGCACAGTTTTTGTTTAAAGCTGTGTTTTCATATCCCTTAGGTAAATGCCTACAAGCAGTATGGGCTGAATTAAAGGGCCAACGTATATTTAGCTATGTTCAAACTGCTTAACTGTCTTGTAAAGTACCTATAACAGTTTATAATCCTACTAGCAGTGTGAAAGTGTTTCAGTTGTTCTACATCCTTGCTAGCATTTGCTATAGTCAGCTCTATCTCATCGCGGTTTTACTTTGCACTTCCCTAGTGACTAATGATGTGGAGTATAGTTTCATGTACTTATTTGTCATCTATATATGAGAAGTTCTTAAGAAGTTCATAGGAAATGCATATCTGAAAAATTGTGTTTTTCCAGAGAAGTAATCAGATGCTTTATGTTCTGTGAACCTTTCTGAAGTAAAGTTGTATTACCAATGGTTAAATGTTCATATGCTTTGCCAACCTAAAAAGTTGGTTTGTTTCCAAATTACTGAACTTTCTCTTTATGCGGACATAAAGTATATTATTATTGTGAACTGTAATCACCTGATTGTACTGTGTAATTCTTTTTGAATAAATTCCTGGTATTACACAGTACAATCTCAACCTCTCAACCTCCAGTAATTACTGTTCTGTGTTTGAATTGAGTTTTCATAATTAACCTCCAGTTTCACCTATTTTGCTGCAATGACTGAAGTTTATTCTATTTTATAAAATCATTAGTGTGTGTATACCATGTAATTTCTGAGTTCTCTATTCTGTCCTATTGATTTTTGTGTCAGTTTTTATGACCATATCATGCTTTTTATTACTACAGGTTTGCTGTTTGCTTTGAAGTCAGATATTATAATTATTATGTGTGTTATTATTTTTATTATTTTGCTTCTAGGTTTTGCCCTTCAAGATTGCTTTGGAAGTTCTGGTTCTTTTGTGGTTCCATACATACTTTAGGATATACTTATTAATTTTGTAAAGAATATTGTGTTTGTTTTGATGGGGATTACACTGAATTTGTACATTACTTTGGGTAGTATAGACATTTTAGCAGTATTAAATCTTTGAATCAACAAATATGGAGTATCTTCTCACTTTTGTGAACTCTTCGCTTACGTTTTTCGTCAGTGCTACATTATTTTCATCATGAAGATCTTTTACATTTATTTATTTTATTTCTAAATATTGAATTTTTGTAGCAATGATGAGTAAGAGTACTTTCTTGAATCCTCCTTCAGTAAGATTGTTATGGGTGTATAAAAGTGTTAACTTTGTGCATTTTACATCTCACACTTTATTAAATTTGTTTATTCATATTCCACAGGTTTTTGGCAGCGTGTTTGGACTTTTCCATACATAAAATCATTTCAAGATGCGAGTTTAGTCTAACAGTTAATATGCAAGTTGGGATTCTCATGTTCTGTATCAGAGTGACTGAGTTTGAGTCCAAGCTACATTCTTGACTCCAGGTTTTCACTGCAACCCCTGGGAGGTAGCAGTGATGATTCAAGTAATTGTGTCTTTTGTTTCTTTTTCTTCCTTATTGCTGTTGCTAATACTTCCCATGATATATTGCATAAGAGTAATGAAAGTGAACATCTTTGTCTTGTTCTGTATCTCAGAAAAAATGCTTTGAGCTTTCCCCAATTGATAGAATATTGACTGTTGGTTTCTTGTATTTGGCCTTTATAATTTTGATGTATGTTTCTTCTACCCATAATTTATTGAGAGGCTGTGTCATGAATGGATGTTGAATCTTATCAAGTGCTTTATTTGGGAACTGGCATGGAATGTTACAGAAAGTTATGGGGTACAGAGGTTTATGGCTCTGCTTGTGATGCTGGCATCCCATATTTGAGTATTCAAGTCTTGCCTGCTTTGCTTGCAAGTCGGCTGTACCTGAGAAGGCAGCAAATGGTAGCCCATGTTACTTGAATTCTGCCACCCATGTGGGAGACCTGCATGGATTTTCTGCCTTCTTGCATCAGATTGACAGAGCCCTTGTTTTTGAGGGCATTGGGGAATGAGCCAGCAGATGAAAAAAATTTACTTATTGTCACTCTGCTTATAAAATGAATCCTTTACAAATGATTTTCAACATCTATTGAGATAGTTATGTTTTGGTTCATTGTGTTGAAATGATTTTTTGCATCACTGATTTTATATAATGAACAATTATTATATCCCTCATGCAAACTCCATATAATCTTTACAGATTATAAAATTTGGTTGTGTAGTGTAATTGTAATTAATGATGTACACCTGAAGTCCATCAAACTGCTTAATATTTTTTCATACCTTTTGCTTCATCGAAATAAAATATCATTCTTTTTGTTTGGTTTATTTTAAAACATTTCAACAAATACAGGAAAATATAATTAATTCAATGAACACACTAAGCTTCAGGAATCTAAACGTTTTGCATTTTTGCCTTATATTTATAAAGATCACAACTATTCTTATGTGCATTTTTAAAAAGATTTATTTTTATTGGAAAGGGAGATTTGCAGAGAGAGTGATCCTCCACCTACTGGTTCACTCCCCAATGGCTGCAATGGTGGTAGCTGAGCTGATCCGAAGCCAGGAGCCAGGAGCCAGGAGCTTCTTCTGGGTCTCCCAAGAGAGTACAGGATCTCAAGGCTTTGAGCCATCCCTGACTGTTTTCCCAGGCCATGGTCAGGGAGCTTTGATGTGAAGTGGAGCAGCCAGGGCATGAACTGGCACCCATGTGGCATCCCAGCACTTACAAGGTGAGAATTTAGCCACTGAACCATTGTGGCTGGTCATCATGTGCACATCTTTTTTTAAAAAATCAGGGCTGAATATGTTATATAGTATGAGATTCAGGAAAAAGATTATAAAATGAAAGAAAATGGTATTTTATAATGTAAATGGTATATAACTTATTGAATACAACCTTTGTAAACATATGCCAAATAATATGGCACTATATAGGCATAGAGATTCTATCTGTATTTCTATATATGAAAGAAAATGTGATTTTTTTTTGCTTTTTCATATCTATTTTTTAAAAGATTTATTTATTTTTATTTAAAGGCAGATATACAGAGAGGAGAAGAGACAAAGAGGAAGATCTCCTATCTGATGATTCACTCCCCAGGTGACTGCAATGGCCAGTGCTGTGCCGATCTGAAACCAGGAGCCAGGAACTTCTTTCTGGGTATCCCACCCAGGTGCAGGATCCCAAGGCTTTGGACCCTCCTCAACTGCTTTCCCAGGCCGCAAGCAGGGAGCTGGATTGGAGGAAGGGCTGCCGGGATTAGAACCAGCGCCCATATGGGATCCTGGCAAGTTCAAGGTGAGGACCTTAACCATTATGCTATTGCGCTGGGCCCAATATTTATTTTATTTTACACAGAATAATTTCAGATCCCATTAATCTTGTTGCAATTGTCATGGTTTCATTTTTATGGTTAAGTAATATTCCATTGTGTTCACATACATGTCTTCTTTATTGTTCCACTGATGGCTATCTACACTGACTCCATATCTTGGATATTGTGATTAGTTTTGTGATAAGCATGAGCGTTTAGGTGTTTCTTTCATATGCTGACTTTCTTTCCTTTGGATATATTTCCAGATGTGGGATAACTGGATTACATGGCAAGAGGAATTGCCATAGTGTTCTGTATAATGAGTGCACTAATTTGCATTCCCACCAGCAGTGTCTTAGGATTCCCTTTTCTTCACATCATTATTAAAATTTATAGTTTTGATATTTTAATAATATTAATTCTAACTGACATGAAGTAGTACCTCATTGTGGTTTCAATTGGCATATCCCTGATGGTTAGTAAACATTTTTTTTTCACATTTTCTTGGCATTTTCTATTTCTTCTTTTGAAAAATATCTGTCCAGATCTTTTGTCCATTTTTCAGCTGGATTGTTATGTTGAATTTTTGGGCTTCTTGTGTATTCAGATACGTAGATTGAAAATGTTTTCTTTCATTCTGTTGACTGCCTCTTCACTCTGTCAATTGTTTCTTTTTCTGTGCAAAAATGTCTTAGTTTATATAATCCCATTTATTTTTATTGTTCATAATTTTAGGATTTTAACTAAAATTTTTATGCTAATTTCTTGTAAGGCTTCCTATATGTTTTCTTCTAGTGTTTACATTTTCAAGTCTTCCATTTATCTTTAATAATTTACATCTTTAATATTTTATATCTTTTACTACATTTTTGTATAAGATGTTAGATAAATGTCTTATTTCAAACTTTTGCAAGTGAAAATCCAATTTTACCAACACCATTTGTTCTTCTCTTTATTCCATTCCTTCAGGGATTGGTTTTTGCATCTTTGTCAAAGACAAGTTTATTTTAGATGCAAGGATTTATTTCTGGGGATTCTATTTTGTTTCATTGGTCTAGATGCCCATTTTGATGCCAGTACTTCTGTGTTTTGGTTACAATATCACAAAGTATGTCTTGAAAACTTCAATTCTCATGCGTGCAGCTTTGTTTTTATCCTTCAGCATAGCTTTGATTAGTTGAAATCTTTTCAGTTTCTACGTGAATTTTAAATTTTTTATTTTATAATTCTGGGAACAAGATTGTATTGAATTTGAAAATTGTGTTTGATAGTATGGACATTTTAAAATTAATTCTTCTAATGTATGAATACCAGAGGTCTATCCAGTGTTTTGTGTTTTCTTTTGTCATTTTCATTAAAAATTCATAATTTCATTGTGGAAGTTCTGTAAATCATTAATTAAATTTATACCATGGAATTTACTTTTTTGTTGCTATTATCAGTCAGGTTGCTTTTATATGATGTTTTTCAACAAAATCCTTGTTGGTGTATAAAAATTTTACCTTTGCTTTGTTTTGTGTTCTGCTATTTCACTAAATTTATTTAGCAGTTCCAATAGTCTCTTGGTAGAATCTTTTGGTTCTCATTTACATATATAGAATTCTGTCATCTGCAAAAACAATAGTTTGACTTCTTCTTATCCTACTCATATGCCTTTGATTTTTTTTTCTTGTCTCAAGGCTTTTTGCTAAAATTTCCATAGTTATATTGAATAAGAGTGAAGAGTGGATATTATTTGTCCGGCTCCAGATCTTATTAGAAATGCTTTTAGTTTTTCCTCATACAAGCTACCAATTTTTGGTTTAATTCCATCGTGGTTAAAGGCATTCTTTATATTATTTCAACACTCATAAATTTGTTTTTCCCATGATCCAGAATGTGATTTATCTTTGGTCGATATTTCATGTGAACTTGAAAAGCCTGCCTACTCTTGTTTTCTTGTTGGATGACTTAATATACAGATACTTTTGTATCCAGATTTAAAAAGTTTGGGCTGATGTTTTACAGTAGGTTAAACCTCTGCCTGTCAAATGAAATATAAGCTGGAGAATAATGTTGATGATGTCATATATATATATATAATTATTTTTTACTTTGTATTTACTCACTATAGTTACTGTGAGAGAAAATTTTGGAAAGGTCTAGTTGTGGTAGAGATTAATTTCTTCAAGTCCTAGCAGGATCTGTTTCTTGTATTTTAAAGGTCTATTATTGTGTATGTCTACTTGCCATATAAGCTAATTTACTGCTATGTAATATTATTTTTGCAAGATTTTGTTTTTGGAGCAGTTTTAGGTTCACAGAAAAATTAAGAAAATACAAAAATGTCCTATATATTTTCTGTCCCCAGATATATATAGTATTACCAATTGTCAACATCAAAACACAACATGATTTCTTTTTTTGAAAAATGTTTTTGTTATTATCATTGTATTTGCATTTACACATTATTATTACACCAAGTCCATAATTTATATTAGTGTTCACTCTAGGTGATGCACATTCTATAGATTTTGAAAAATATATGATGGTATGTATGTAGTGTCATAGAGACCTTTTTCATTGTCTTAAACCCCTTCTTGTTTCATCTGACCAACTTTTAATTCCTACTGTCCCCAAGCAACCTTCTTGTTATAGCCACAATTCCTCCTTTTCTGGATTATTATGTAATTGGATTATACATTTGGCTTATTTTAATTAGTAATTTTAAATTTATGTGATGCCTTAATGTGGCCTGATATGCCGTTTATTTTTTTACACTGAATATTCTTGAGATTATTTTTCAAATCATAAATTTTCTTTTCAAACTATGCAATTATTTCTCAACTGCTACAACTTAAGAAAATCAGAGTTAGATCTGGGATAACCTCAGATGAGATTTCTTTGTGGATCCCCCTAACTCAACCACTGGACTCAGAATTCCAACCATGAGGAGAGTGGCAGGACCTGCGATCTGACAGTGGAATGCATGTGTCTGAATAGGGTCTCCTCAGTTACTGAAGATAGTGCAGTGGACAGCATATCCCAATACACATGGAGGATTAGGCAGTCCATTGGAGCCGGTGGAGGATGTCTGATACCATAGCAGAGGAAGGAGGGCAGAACAAATTGGCCAACCACCCCAGAGATGCTTGACAGCAAATTTCTGGGTGAGTAGACACTCAGAGGTGGACTATGTCATCCAATGGATGTTGGAAGGATTTTTTCATTCTTGGATCGATGAGATCGACAGCATGTCAGGACTATCAAAACTTGAACAGAACCCTCAGAACATGCTCCACATGCTCCTGGAATGACATTTGGCAGCTGTTCCCCACCCCTGGGTACTGAGGTGGTTGAGAGGCTGGCTGTGTCTTCTCCCCCTTCCCCCAGATATAGGAAAAAGATAAGGAAGGTGTGGAAATAGTGGTCTCACCCACTTTTCCCTAATCCTTGACCCTTCCCAACCTAATCAACAGTGTAAACATCATCCAAAATAGAATTAAAAAAGAATTTAATACATACAAACTGATTATGGTGTAATTGTTAATCCTAGAATGTTGTTGTCTTATATAGTATGAGAACCAAACTAATGACTATTTCTTATCCTGTGTCATGGATAAAGTTTCCAAGCTAAAGAACGATTATAATGGAGCAGCGAGCCTTGTCAGTAATGCTGAACCACTCTTAAAAGTCAGTGCCAGGAAGACAAGGGAGCAAAGAGTACACGTCATCATTCTCACCTCTTCTAGCACTGATACCGCATTGAGTTGCTCACTGGAGAAGGGAGATCATGAACCATGAATAGAGTTAAACATTTTTTTTGGGAAAATGAAACAAAAATGCTTATTTTTGTGTAGGGAGCGTTGAAATGCATGCATAGATTTCCATAATATGCATCTCCATGAACTTTTTGAATATCCCTCATAAGGTTGTGTTATACATTAAAACTCTATCCCTGGTATATGAAGACAATATTCTGACTCATCTTAGTAGACTGTGTTTATTGATTCTTTTTCAGTGACTCATAAGTCACTTCTGTGTTTTATTTTTTAACTTTCAAAAAATTCATTATATTGTTATGATTTTCCATGATGCAATTTTGTTGGGATAGGGATTCCCCCTTTCCCTTCTCTTTCTCCCTCCCTATTATCCCCTCCCACCATTTCCTCCCATTTTATTACAGTAGTCCAGTCCACTAGTAACAATTACAAGTTTAACATTCTGTTATTTCAGTGTGTTATGGCTTGGTAGGTATAGACGTAGATAGAAAATCCAGGTTTTTTTTTTTATCATGAAGGTGTATTTAACTGTTTCACTGGGAGTGTGATTTATTCTTGAAAGAAGGTTTACTACAGTTTAGAGTACTATGTTTGGAGGAGCAACCATCAGTTTCATCATGTTTTGATATCTTCTAGCACCATGTTATAGCAAGCAAAATTTTATCAGTCCAAAAATTGGAGGAACGTGTGTGTAACATGTTAAAGCCTGCCTAGAGTAAGGGAAAGGGAATGAGTGTGTATCTTTGGCCAAGCTTTATTTTTTTTTTAAGCTGTAAACCTAGGTGCCTTGTTGGGTGCATGATAATATAGGCAACTCCTTCCTGGAACAATCATCAGACAGTATTAACAAGTTTGAGAACAGTCTGTTAATGAAATATGTTGTTTCTTGCAAATGTGCGTGCTAAATACACATTATACCAAAAATGTGAATATTCCCATGCCACTCCAGAGGTAAAGAAATACAGACTGTATTTTACACGCAAAGCATGTTTCCAAATTCCATTTGAGAATTGCTTTATTAATGTCCCTCTCCTTGTTTCTGAGGACTGAGAAATGTGGAAATCAGGTAAAATTACTTAACCACCTAAGTGTTCATAATGATTTTGAGTCCCAGGCTAGATAAATGTTCTTTGGATATGTAACCTGGGGAAGAGGTGGCCAGGTGGCCAGGTTGTTGAGAATTTAGAGTGGCAGAGCTTCTGTTTTATTTGCTGAATGCTCCTATGGGTGAGTAATGTTTGTATTCTAAGTTCTCCATAAGATTTTGAAGTGTTCCTTCCTATTAGAGTGATCTCCCAGATGCCCTAGAGATAATAAATAAAAACTCAGCTATTATTTAAGAATTCAAAACAAGAAACTATTTTAAGTGTTTCTGGAAAGCTGACATTTCTTGTAAACGGTGCTGAGAGGAACCTGGAATACTGCCACTGGGCTTTTAATCATGACAAAGATTATATAATCTTTAAGCTCATGAAAGCTTTCAAAATACCAATACAGACTTTTTGGCTTTCTCTACCACATTATTTTCCTGCTTCTTTTATCTCAGACTGCTTTTTATCTACTATTTGGCTAACTGGACATTATCATAAAGTTCAATATTTAGCTTTTTTTTCTTCCTCTGGGACCCACCAGTTTCTATGATTTCGAATATCCCTTTATGTTGTTATCGCATGATTGCTTTCAATTCTCACTATTTAAGGTCTTTATAACTTTATCCAATCTTCTACTTTCATTTGAGAATATGATATAAGCTCTTTCCTTGAACTAAAGTATTGGAATAGACAGATTTTGATGGGTCCTAACTTACTCAACTCAATTATTTATCAATGTGAACTTTTTAGATATACTTGCGACTTAGAAAATTACTAAAAGAAATCCAGCAGGGAGCAAATAATTTACTCTAGTGGCAAATACATCTGCATTCCATATTAGAGTACATGGATTTTATTCCCAGCCCTGGATTCTGACTTTAGTTTCCCAATAATGTACATCTCAAGAGGCAGCAGTGATGGCTCAAGTAATGGGGTTCTGCCAGCCAATGTGAAATCTCAGTTTTTGCTTGGCCTCTGGTGTTGCCTCCAGCCCAGCCTCAACTTTTACAGCTATTTGGGGGATGAACCCCTCACATCGTCACTCAAATAAGTGAAAATTTTAAAAAATCATGTGACAGTCATTTTAGCCATAACTTAAAATGTGTGTATTCCATGTTAGACTACCTAGCTTTCATCCTTTGCTCCAACTCCCAGTTCCGGTACCAGGTTCCTGCCATTGAATAACCCAAGAGACAGCAGTGATGACTAAAGTGATTGAATTCCTGCTGGCCATGGAGGTGCCTGGATTGAGTTTCCAGCTCCCAGCCTCAGCCTTGGCCCTGTTCAGCCCCATCGCTTGTGGGTATTTTATGCAGTGAACCAGAAGATGGAAACTATTCTGTTTCTCTGTGTCTATCTCTCTGCCTTGCAAAAAAAAAAAAAACACACACACACAAAAACCCACATGATCAGCAGATTGCATCTTGATAATATGCTGCCCCACCGCTCTCCTCACCTCAATGACATTGTCATTATTCTATGCTTAGTATCTGGTATGGTCCTGAAATTGCTGTATCTATAAGATAAAAATTTTGGAAAAGACATGCAAGCAAATATAATATGATGAAGTATATGCACCTCAAACGTAGTAAAGCTTTTAAGATAATCTGATATATACCGAGCTCTGTCCAGGTTTCTATTACCTAAGAGCTCACAATGCAGAGTGGGAATCAGCCATCTAAGTGGTAGTGAGTACAGTATAGAGAGTGCCATGGTTGCGCAAAAATGAGACACCAAACCCAGCTTAGAGTGATTAGGGTCAGTTTGCTGAAAGAGGTAGTGGTTGATCACAGTCTTGAAGAAGGAAGACTTAGGCAATCATCACAAAGGCAAATTTCCAGGACAAGTGAGTAAGAACTGCAGATATATAAGAAAAAAAATGCGTTATACCTATGTTAATTATATATGGCTAATTATGAATATAGATTATATAGATCCATTTGGAAAATTGGAAAGAGTACAGATGTTTTGTGGATGGAATTGAAGAGGATAAGAATTAAGCAATTGATAGGAACCATACCAAGTGCATTTCCTGTCTTATTCTAATTAACAATAATTTAAAATAATTCAAAAGCTGTGAGACAGTCTGCTCATGGTAGATAGCAAGTGAGTTTTAAGAAGTTAGAGCAAGAGAAAAACTATGAAAAACAGATGTAAATACTAAAAATAAACTCATCTGGGGCCACTTAATATAGAGTGAATCATCCTGAATATCTCAGGGGACTCCTGAGGTTGTGTTTTTAATTATCAAAAGAATGCTATTTTCTGAATCATTTGTTTAAGGAACAGAAGGACATGTAATACACAATTTAGAAAAAATTCCCAGCCAAAATGTTAATGTTTTATTCAAATGTTCCAGGTAACTGAGGCTTTCTTGTACTTACACCATATAAATCTGCATTTCTTAACATTTTTTTGCATCATATTTGTATTTTCACTTAACTTTTAAGTTTGCTAAGCATCTTTTTTTTTTAGTACTTCTTAGGCAAATATACTCTAGCTCTTTCCTGAAACCAAGGTATACACAGGTAACCCAAATTACTAGTGACTAGGATAGGCTCAAATTTATACCAGTGATTGTGTTCTTTTGGAGACACATACGATATTTGTGGCAGAAATATCGACAGGAGTTCTTGGAGCCAAATCCTGCTCAGACAATTAATAGTTTGCCAACCAACACAAGATTCCAGGTCCTGCAGTTTTCTTGAGGCAGCCCTCTTGTCATTCTGAGAAAGGGAAAGGTGAAGAAGGAACAGACTTGAAGGCAAAGCACAACAGGAACAGTAAAGGGGGAAGTAAGAAAAAGTTCAAAACATACCCATGAATTCACTGCCTTGAGAAAAATCAACCTAGGGTGCCTAGATACAGGTGGGACTATAATGCTGAAAAGACCAGTTTTCATACATGAAAGATCTTTTATTTATTTATTTAAAAGACTTATTTATTTTATTGGCAAGTCAGATATACAGAGAGGAGAGCCAAAGAGGAAGATCTTCTGCATGGTGATTCACTTATCTTGAAATGTATTTGAAAGTATTTTATAAATTTTAAATTAGGATGTGGATTATTATTAAATTAAGATGTGGATTATTATATTTGCTATTGTAGAAGGACATTATGACCCTGGAAGGTCAGTGAGCACAGGA
The DNA here is from genome assembly GCF_017591425.1 of Ochotona curzoniae. Classification (NCBI taxonomy): domain Eukaryota; kingdom Metazoa; phylum Chordata; class Mammalia; order Lagomorpha; family Ochotonidae; genus Ochotona; species Ochotona curzoniae. The sequence continues at coordinate 54,278,009 of NW_024467087.1, read as the reverse complement.
TTACAATTGATTAGATAATATTTGTATGAGGACAACTGAATGGATACCTTTTGTATAACTGATTGGATATCATTTGTATGAGAACAGTTGAGTGGACATCATGTGAATGAGACCACTGGTGGAATATAGAAACCAAAGAGTTCCAAGCAAAAGTATAGAAGCAGTTGATGTGTTTTGTTGATAAGCTGGATACTTTCTCCCCTATCCCAGATAACCCTCAGTGTATAAAGTCTGATGCCACTAATAAACTTCAGCTTTTGACCATCAGTCAGGCTCCATGTGTGTTATTAGTGGCTCCGTGCACCAAGTCCATCGCTGCAGGACAGCGACAGCTATTATCTGATTGGAAATGTTCAGTAGGCTTGTTGAAATACAAAATGGCAACTTAGATGAGAACATATACTTTCATATAGAGATTTACGTAAAGAGATGATTGAAGGTATTTAAACAGGATCTAAGTGAGGATAAAATACATGGGAAATAACAGAATGAAATATTGAACTGTAAGGAATGCCTTCAAGTAAATGCCCAGAAGTAAGAATTAGAAGTAGTTATGAAAGACAAAAGATTGTCATAAGGGTAGTTTAAAAACAAAAGCAAGTCATGTACTGTTTAAATGAAAGGAGGAGTTATCTGAGAAAAGCTGATGATGTTTGTCACAATGATTTGAACACAGCTTGAAATGTCTTCATCCCATATCGGAGTACCTGAGTTCGTGTCCTAGTTCTGTTCCTGATTTCAGTTTCCTGCTAGTGTGTATTCTGGGAGGTAACAGAAGATGGCCCAAGGCCCTGGGCTGTGTCATTCATGTGGACAATACAAATGGAATTCTTGGTTCCTGCCTTTGGTTTTGCCTTCTTGTAGGTATTTGCATAGTGAGCCAGTGGATGAAAGCTTTCTCTCTCTCTGTCTCTCTCTCTCTCTGCCTCTCAAATACATAAAGTGAATATGAATGGAACAGAAACCTGTGAAAAATGTTTGGGAGTGATTGACTGTCATAAGCTTAATGGTGGGGACCTGGCTTAATTAATGTAGCTGTAGGTAGGAGACAGGTGCTGTATGGGAAGACAAATTTCTGGACAATCAGGAGAGAAATAGGATGGGAATGTTCTTGTGTGATTCACAAACTCAGAGATGAGTGAGCAAGGCCTTCAACAGGAAGCAGTTTATTATTATTATCATCATTATTATTACTATTATTGTTATGCCCTAATAGGGTGAATTGGTTTTGCATACAAAAAGACGGAGCCTCAAACAAAAGGAGGGGCATTTTAAAATATAACTTTTTAGCTTCTTTGGTCTCTATTATGATTACATAAATTTTTGATTGGGTTTCTTAATGCTATTTGGCAGCTATGGAAACTGATACAAAACTGCACATGTGCGCATGGTTACTGACAACATTTCATTAGTTACCGTAATACACCTAATATTTCTTACACACACACACACTCACACAGAGGGAGAGAGAGAGAGAGAGAGAGAGAGAGAGAGAGAGATTGGCTAACACCATTGCTCTGTGCAGCCCAGCAGGGGCTGAAACAGTTACAAGCAAATGGCTACATTCTGTTCCCAAGATCAGCTTTTTCTTTTCTGACGTTAGACAGGCTTTTACCACAATGCTACTGCCTGGGAGACTAGGAAAAGTCTGTTTCTTTTACTTCATGTGGACATGATTGAGTAAAAGAAACATCCTAAACTGATCATTTAGCTTAGCACACTTATTGTCAGGAAGAAACACACACACACACACAACCTCACTACCTTCTGATTGTCATTTCCTGGGATTTCTGAAATACAGCTTATAAGAGGGTTATTTTGCTTTTGTGTCACTGTAATTTATAGCTCAGCCTACAATAGTTTTATATAGTGAGTGAGATGCAAAAGAGAACACTTAGTTTGCTTTGAACAATGATAATGTGTATTAAGTGAATGGCATGGACCACATCAGGGAGTAAACATCTGAGAATATTGAACTTAGTTTATTTAGCATACTTCATATGCTTCATAGTAGTTTCTTTGTTGTAAAACTTTGTTTTATGCTTAGATTGAGAGTGTTATACTACTGTAGGTTTAGTGATCTGTGACTACATTATAATTTACTATATATGAGTGAAATGGTCATTTTTCTTTTTTTCTTTTTTTTTTTTTTAAAAATGAATGTCTTAATGTAGCAATTCTGTTTCTAGCATTATTTCATGAATTATTTAGATGTGTCTGAAAGGATATTTATAGAAGCACTGTTTATAAAAGCAAACATTTGGCAACAATCTAAATATCTTGTTTTTATTTTTATCAGTAATTATTTTGTTTTTATTTTTATTTTTATTTTTTAAACTTTTTAATTTTATTTTTGATGATGTTTACATAGTTGATACATGGAGGACGTGACAGCAAGCTCATCTGGGCCAGCAGAGGATGTCAAGCTGCCGCTTCAAAGGATGGAAAGCAGAACAGGTTGGACCATTCTCCTGGCTAACAAGTTTTGCAGCATGTTCCTGGGCCTGTGGATGCAATAAAGTCATCTTGGTCAGCCAATAGAACTTGTAAAAGTTTCCTCACCCTGGAGAAATGAAGGTGACAACATCTCAAAACCAGACCCCAATCCACTTCGGGGTCTCTCAGGCTTCAACAAGTGTGTACCCCCATCCCCAGACGCTGATGTAGCTTGACAACAAAGAGTAGCCCCTCCTCGTCCCTCCCTGTGGACACAGGAGAAAAAATAATCTGAAACATTTATCCACCTACCTACCTTCCTCCATACCTCCATACCTGACCCTCCCCACCCTAATCAGAGGCCCCCAGTGGTGTGCATCCCTCTTGATTACAAAAATAAAATGGAAATTACATTGATTTGGTGAGGCCTTTTTGGTCCAATGTAAATTTAAAATGTTTTCTCAAAAGGCAAAAAAAAAAAAAAAAAAAAAAAAAAAAGAAATTGAGAAAGGAAGAAGGAAGGGAGAATGTCACTATATTCTTAAAAGTATATGCACAAATCACATCACATCTGTTAAAAGCTAATTACAACTTAAAATAAAAAATTCATTCCATTTTGAAGTGCCAGCATTAATTCTGCCTCTTAAGTTAGGTCATTTTTGAACACTTCAGCCCAACTGAATTCTTCCTCTGAACTCCTATAATTTGAGAAGCTTTGTGGTAGAGTATAAAGCTCTTACTCATTAGGCTCTGGGGTCATGCCAGCTATGTTTGATTCCCAGCTGTGCCAGTAACTAATTCTGTGAATTTCTGTGAATGATTGAGCCTCACTGAATGTTGATTTCCTCATCTTTAAAATGAGGTACTAGTAGGAAGTATCTAGTTTTTAAGCAGGTTAAAATGGATAACACAAGTAAACTGCCTAGAATGAAGTAAGTGTTCAATACACATTAGCCGTTGTGGTTTTGTAGTATTTATACATAAAAGGTGAGCATGTTTAACCTCAACTAGAATGCAAGTGTTGCAAGGCAAGGGAACTCAAAACCAGCTCCAGCTCCAAGCTGCATTTGCAAGGCATCAAAACCAAAGTTCAATAAAGTACAGGGCTGACCTTTGTTTAGAGAGCAGTTTAACATTTAGTTTTTACTACTGGAGCACTAGCTTTATCCTCATCCTCATGTCAAGAGACATAGTGAAGACTGCCCTCTAGTCAATCAAACTGCCTTCATTTCTAATGATTTTCTGGAATTTTTATGGATCGTACCCCTGGCCACATGGGTCTACTTCTGGGCTATTAGATTCAGCAAAAATACAACAAAATACAATATAAAAAAACAAATTCAATAACAAATGGTTAAATTTGAATTTCATATGAGTCAAAATAGTTTTCGGTCATTATATAGCAAATTTTTTGGTGAAATTCCAATTTAACTAGAAATTCTATATTTTATCAGCTAATCCTGTGACCGCTGCTTAGTATGATGCTGTATTTGAAAAAAGCTTGATGAATAGGGTATGAAAAAAGTGAGGGCTATGGATCATGCCTAGGCAAGATTGGTAAAGCCTGTCTCTGCTTTGCCCCATCCACCTAAACCTCTCCTCTTCAGATAGTAACTCCATATTCTTGTTTAATTTTATTTTCAGTATTTTTTGAAATATAAGCAATGTATGAACTCTACCCCTACCACTGCAGCATGGGCAGAATTGGAGAGGGAGGTGACGAGCAATTGAGAAATAAGAAATGAGACAGACACAAGATAAAGACTACAATACTGGGTGGCCAGATTGAAGTCCCCTTCTCTGAGGCAGGAGGTTGACCTAGAAGGTTCTTTGCCTCAGTCCTTTGTTGAACTGCTTGGAGAGTCAAATGACGGGAATTGATGTCGCACAAACATTGTTAGCTACATCCCATATGGATTTGTGTTAACCAACCACGGCTTGATGATCAGGAAGCAACAGTGTGAGCCAAGTACAAATGTCAGTAAACAATTGTCTCAGAACACCCAGTCTTGGACTGATGCCCAACTATGGCCCCTCGCCAGTAGGCCTCAAAATTGGTCTGGGACTTTTGCCCACTTAGTGCCCTTTCTCTGTGGAGTTTGACCTTGGTCTTGACACCAATGGTCTGTGAACTCAAGATTCAAGACACAATTTGTCCTACTCCTGTTTATCAAGTCACACTTATTTTTTGCAAACTGCCTATGGCAAGCTCATTATAGAACATTTGGGAATTATACAGGGTATAAAAGATGTAAAAAAACAATAAAAGCCTCTTAAAAGGAGACAAAAATCATTAACTTTAAACAATAATTGCATTTAATGTTTGAATAGATAATCTATTAAAATTGAGAATTTATGCTATAGTTCCACAGGTTCTAGCGTTGCCCATGCCCTTCCCAAGGTCTCCCCCACCCCCTGCATTGATTTCCCCTCTAGTTTTACAATAAATGGTAAGGGCATGGGTAACTCCATAACCTATGGAACTATATCATAAAACAAAACATGTTTAAAAAAATGAGAATTTAGTATATACATGTAATGTCTATAGGAAAAACTTTCAGTTTTACTTTTCATTTTGAATCTCTTCAGCGTTCACTTTTCCTTACACTGTCCCACATACGTACCACTTTTATTAATTTCTCATGCATCATTTAATGAAAATATAAGCAAATATTAACATATAGTTCTATAATTGTGCTTTTTAAACTTGAAAGTATTTCATGATAGTGTAGTAATCAGCGTACAGAATGTTTCCTTATTTCATTCACAGTGGTAACATTCTTTACATTGTAAGTATATTCTAATTTATTAAAGCAATCTTCTAATTGTAGTCCTTTTCTTTGAGTCAATCCCATGTTTTAACGGCCTTCCCTCACCACTGAAGCCTCTTCATCCCATGTCCCATCCTTCATAATCTTATTTCACAATGGAAAATAACAATGTTCGGTCCTTACTTTCTGAAGTCAATCTCAAGATGTCTTTTATATTGTTTCCTATGTACAAGTGAAAGACCCAACAGCCTATTTACTAGAGGAAAATGACTTCACCCTCTTAGTTGAAAATGTAGGTAAATTATATGGTCAAAGGATCTATCAAGAATGTCCTTGACCCTTGGTATAAAGATTATCAAATAGTGTTTTATTTTATAATTGTAATTACATTTATTATTTCCATTTTCCTAATGATAAAACAGAACAGGTCTTCTTATTTGCCTATTGTGACCTGGAAGCAAAAAGAGAATCTAGGTCCTCTTTTAAACTTATTGTTATTTTTCCCTGTGTAGAATTATACCATCCAGTGCCTTTCAAATTCTACTGATAGTTATTTCTGACAAGATTACAAGGCCTTTTTAGTCTTAAGATCTCCACCAAAGGACTTAAGAAAGAGTGTATGTTGTAGCTTATAATAAACTAATGCTATGAGTAAGGATTAATTGACAACTTATAGGCAGTGAGTCTATGGATGTGTGATACACACCTTAGCACAAAGGAGAGTTGTATATATGTTTATATAAATGTATATATGTGGGGGGCAGTATTTTGTATGTGATGGAAACAGAAGCTGTTGATAGCATGCCAGGAGATGTAAATGGAGGGACTAGGGAGAAGCATGGAAAGACATGCTCCTCCTGCTGTCATAGTTATGTTGAATACTGATAATTCCTATGTATCCGTGTTATACATAGAAATGAAAGAAATTGTGATGTAGACCCCTTTTGGGGATGTCTCTGCAGTTTCTGAGCCCCCAGCATCCATTCTTCCTTCCTTCCTTCCTTCCTTCCTTCCTTCCTTCCTTCCTTCCTTCCTTCCTTCCTTCCTTCCTCCTAGATTTATCTGATAGAGCTATTTAGAGAAGGGAGACGGCAAGAAAGCTAAAGAGTGAGAACAAGAGAGAAAGATCTTCCATTTGCTGGTTCATGCACCTGATGGCCACAACAGCCAGGGCTGGACCTGTCTGAATCTAGGAGCTAGAAACTTCATTTTGAGTCTCCCATGTGGGTGACATAAGCCCAAACACTTGGGCCATCTCCCACTGCTTTCCCAAGTGCATCAGAGTGAGCTGGATCAGAAGTGGAGCAGCCAACTGAATTTGAACTGTGGTAATGCAACAAGGTGGAGAAATCCACCATGGGGAGAGAGTTTGGGGAAGGGTGGTGGGGAATCCCAGTGCCTATAACACTGTGTCACATAATGCAATGCAATTAAAAAAAAAAGGAGTGGAGCAGCTAAAACTCAAAGTCATGCCCATGTAGAATGCTGATATTCCAGGCAGAAGTTTGGCATGCTATGCCACAATAACATTTCCCAGAAATCATTTCTGACATGTATCTGTCCAATGGCCTTGCCAGTCTAGTTGCTGCAGTGTTTTTAATGTACATCAGATCACAAATATAAATTCACTTTATTATTAAAAACAATCTTTCTAAAATCATTTAGTTCCATTTCATTTGAAAGGCAAGGAAAGAGAAGACAGAGAGACATACATTCAGAGTTCCTCCAGCCAAAACCTCACCCCATTAATGCCTGCAATAGTCAGGGCTGATTCATGTCTAAGCCAGGAGTAAGGAATTCAGTCTGGGTCTCCCATTTGAACGGCAGGAAGCCATGTGCTTTCCAGGGTGCACAGCAGCAAGAAGATGGATCAGAAACAGAGATGCTGAAACCTGAAGCTAAGCATTCTAACATTGGGTGTAGGCATCTCAAGTGATATCTTAACCACTTTGCCAAACTCCTGCCCCATATACACTGTCTCTATAAGCGGACATATGAAGGAACAATAGAAAGGATTTGTTCTATCTTTTATGGCTATAATATATTCTCCGTAAGCCTTTGTAGCCCTCTTCCCACTCCCTTTCAGGCTTATAGCAATCCCAAACCTTTATCTCTACCCCTTTAAGCAGGTCATAGTTACAAGTTTCACTCTTTAGCGAGAGTAACCTTTTAGTGACCCTCTATGCAAGTATCAGTTCTTTGGTCACTTTTCTGGCAAAAGTATGTAGGAGCAGGCATCTCTCATCTGACATTCTGTCTCTCAGAATGGCCTTAGGTAATGAGAAACAGAAATGCATGTGATAAGCTCATGGAGTCATCCCTCCTTTACCCTAAAATGAAAATATCCTTTTTGTCCATTTAAGATAATCTCTGTTGTAAAACCTGAGAAGAAAAGAACAGTCAGTTTCTTGCACACATCATTTGACGTGTATCTGAACAAGAGATGCCTCTTTTGAAGCCTTAAAATAACTGGAATTGGGCTCGGGTCAGCTGTGGATCTTGCAGAAGCATTTGGATTTTTGAAAGGAAAAGGAAGAGAGGTATTGAGAAGCAATCGGTCTCTGGTCATGATGAGCTCTCTTGCTCTTTGAGACTTTGACAAAGGAAAAGAACAACACTTCTTGCCTGTACTTTGATGGAAGTTTCCGTCAAATGCAATATGTAGATTCTTGTTTTGTCTCTTTTTGGTGCAAGGCTGGACTTGAGAACCATCATAGTATGGTAATGAGCTCTCTCTGTCTCTATGTTTCAGTGATACTGCCAGTTAGCTTCAGATTTGTCAATATGTCTGTGTGAGTCTTAGACTGTTTAAAAGATAGCTTCCAGTGTCTTAGGGAATCTAGATGTGCCTGTCAATATCTTATCTGAAAAGTAGGTTTATAATGAAAGGAACAGAGAGAGAGAGAGAGAGAGTGAGAGCGTCCATCCACTGATGCAATGACTGCAAGTGCTAGAACTGGGCCAATCCAAAGCTATAGAATTCAGCCATCTTTTCTTTAGTTTACCTTATGCAAACCATGTAACATAGCTGATCTTAAATGTCACCTGTTGAAGAACACTTCCAAATGATTTAAAGTTAGGTGGAAGCACTCATTTAATTTGTTTTTAGTTTCTTTTGAGTATGAGAGGCCAAGAGGGTGGGAGGGGATGGAGAGAGGAAGAGATGAGGACAAAAGGATAAGAGTGAGGGAGAGGGTTCCCATTTGCTGATTTACTTCCTAAATTATGTGATGGGCTAAGCCAAAACCAGGTTTAAGACCTCAATCCAGGTCTTCCATGTGGGTGGCAGGAACCAATTATTTGGGCCATAACCTGCTGCCTTTAAGGGGCACATTGATATGAAATTGCAATTAGTGGATACTGTGAACAGACTAAAAATTAGATATCTTTTATAAAAATATTTATTTATTTTACTTGAAGGTCAAAGTTACAGGGAGGAAGAGACCTTCCATACACTGGTTTAATCCTTGAATGGCCACAACAAGCAGAGCTAGGATCCAATCTCCCATGTGAGTGTAGGGGCCCAAGGACTTGGACCGTTCTCCAATGGTATCCTAGGCATATTAGCAGGGAGTTGCATCTAAAGTGGTATAGCTGGGTTTAGAACCAGTGGACAGGAAGAAAGCAGTTACAGTAATTAGTAAAAACCTCCAACTTGTGAATTTGACTGTCAAAAGTGCCTAATAAGAAAAATTTCAGTGAGATACTAGGCTAGGAAGCTTCAGATTCTTGTTCTGTCACAGATACAATGAGGGGGCCCATGTAATAGCACCATCTCATGAGGGTCCTAGATTATACCATGGTGGATATTTGAAGAGTGAGCGAGTGGATGGAAAATCTCTCTGTCTCTCTTCTTCTGTCATTCTGATTTTCAAGTGAAAAAACTAAATCTTTTGAAAAAGAGATAATGAAATGAATAGATACCTTTATAGAAGCTCTGGAAACTGAAGTATTAGAAGCAGCCAAACAAATGCTCATTCAATAAAATATCATGAGTATCACTAGGGAATTTCACGGGGTTTTCCCTTGTCTGTTTTTCAAGCATCCTCTTCCCACACTCTTGTCAGTACCATTTAGGAAGAAATAGCAGTATCATAATTTTGTTTCACAAGGTGAAAGAAGCACAGCAGATTGAATTTGAAACTTTCTAACCTGTCTGTAGACTGTCCAAAGAATTGATCTACCACCTAGCTCAAGAATTAGAAGATACTATGAAGGAAATGAAAATGAAAACATAGCATACCAAAACTTACGAGCTGCAGCAAATCAATGCTTAATAGAAATGCATAACTGTGCTTATATTAAAAATAAGATTTCAAATCAATAATTTAACCCTATAGTTTTTAGAGCTAGAATAGTAAAAACAAAATAAATGCAAAGCTGGCAGAAGGAAGGATGTACAAAAAGATTACAGCAGAGATAAGTGAATTGTACACTGGTTAAAAATAATAGGAAAGTCTATCAAATATAAAGAAAGTCAACATTTTTAGACTAGATTGATGAAGGGAGAAAACATCAAATAATTCCAATAACAAATGAAGGATGGGGCACTACAGATTTTATAGAAATTAAAAGGATTATATAAGTGAAATATCAGTAGCTGTAAATGGATAACCTAAATGAAATGCACAAGGTCTCAAAAAGAGTTAATCTTCTGAGACTGAATTAAAATATATGTAAGCAGGTATACAACTAGTAAGGAAATTTAATCAGCATCCAAATCCTCCTCAAAAAATATCTAGAACCAGATTGATTCAATCTGGTGAATTTTGTCAAACATTTAAAGAACTGATATCAATTTTCTTAAAGATTTTTCCAAAAAAATTGAAAAGAAGGTATAATTTCAAGATTCATTCTATGAGGTCAGTTAGTAAAATCAGAGCAAGACAATACAACAAGCAGAAGGCCAATCTCTCCTGTGAATATTCATGTATAAATACACACATGCACCCTAGGAAACCCAATTTGACAGCATATTAAAAGTATTTTACACCATGACCAAGTGAGATTTATCCATGGAATATATGGATGGTTCAACATATTAATTGATGTGATATTGTATATTACCAAAACATCCATTGGTTTGAGTATGAGATGGAGCTGGGGACAGAACTGACTAGGTGACTGCAAACACCTGTGTGTGTATAGGCTGGTGTCAGAGATGGACTGAGCTGGACCCTGCACTGACTGGCATACACAGGAGTCAGGTTGGGGTCACCTCTGGTGAGATTTTTGGGGGACCCCTCAACTGGATCACTGGCCTCAGAACTCTGACCACAGTGAGCATTGCAGAATATGTGGCCTGACTGTGGAGTGCATGTGTCAAAACTGGGTCTCCTTGGTTACTGAGGCCTGTGTGGTGGATGGCATACCCAGATCTCATGGGGACATGACAACCAGTTTGTTGAGGCCTGCAGGGGATATCTAGTATCATGGAGGGAAGAAAAGATTGGAAAGCTCTCCCAGACAAGTTCCTGTGCAAATCGAGACTCTAAGGTGGACTATGTCAGCTAGTGGGCCTTGGAAGGCCTTCTGCAACCTTGGAGCAATGAAATCAACAGCATCTCAGAACTATCCAAACCAGTTAAGCAGTATCCTTGGAACATGCTCTGCATTGAGGACCCTGGGATGACACTGGGTGGCTATTCCCCATCCCCAGGTACTATGTGGTTGGGTTGCTGGGAGCAGCCCTCTTCCATTCTTGTTCCACTTTCCCCAGATACCAGAAGAAAAACGGAGATTGGAGGCAGTTGTCTTACCCACTTTCCCCCATTCCTCTACTTCTCCACCCTAATTGATGGTCCACATAGGTACACATCCTTCTCAACTATGTGAACATCATCAAAAGTAAAATGAATTTTATCAAAAAATAGAGCAGAAAAACCACACATGTTGATTTAGATAAGCATGAAAAGTATTTGAAAATACAATTCATTAATGAGAAAAAGCACACTTGATTGCTAGGGTATTTGTTAACTGAAAGACATCAAAACTTTAACAGGAAGCAGTTATAATAATTATTAGTAGTATAAATATGATTATGCTGGCATAAGGCTCAATTGGAATCTTATCCAAAAGTCTGAGCCTGAAACTAAGAGGGGGCATTTCCTTGTATAATTTTTAACCTCTTTGTCCCCTATATATGTTTACACACATTTTTTATTAGATGTTTTAAGGCTGCGTGGCAGCTAGATTTCTAATATTCCTTCCAGAAATACCAAGCTTATGCTTCTTGGGCATTGGGTGACACCATTGTTCTGTACAGCTAGCTTTGTATGTATCAAGCAGGTGATTGAACAGTTGCAAATGGCTACATTCTGTTCCCAAGGTACACTGTTTATTTTCTGACCTTGGGCAGGCCTCAACTACAGAGAATAGAAGAAAATGGCCTAAACATAATGAAGATCACAAATGAAAACCCCCAATAGATTAATGGCTGCTAAGGGACTGGGAGGCTCAGGAATGTCAACATAGAACTGTCATGTTCCTTTTAAGGAGAACATGTCAGAAAAAATAATTGTAAATCATGTGTCTGATAAAGAGTTAGTATCTAGAATATACAAACAACTCTTAAAACTCAACAATTTACAAAACAAGAGTATTCATGTCCTAGCCCAGAGCAAAGGACATGGATAGCAGTTACCAAAAGAAATCCAATTGACCAAAACCAAAAAATAATTAATATGACTTATTATTAGGGAAATGAAAATCAAAACCACAATAGGATACTGCTTTGCACTCAATATAATAGTTACAACAACAACAACAGCAACAAGCCTCAAAAATTGTTTTGCTAGAAACCTTGTATACTCTTAGTAGGAATGTTAAATGATGCAACTCTTTTTAATTAAAAAAAAAAAAATGGGACCCAGCACCTGCGTGGGGTACCTGGAAGAAGCTCCTGGCTCCTGGGTTCAGTTTGGCTCAGCTCCAGCTGTTGTCGCTGCCACCTTGCAAAGGAACCCGCTTGCCTTCTGGTCCCCAAAGCAAGCCACTCACTTCCTTGCCTCTGGCCCTTCTGAGAAAGGGAAATTCTTTCCCCAGGCTGTGCTCTGTGCTTCAACTTTCTCCTCTTCCTTCCCCTCCTAAAACCTGAGTGATTCTTAACTTCTCTCTGTCTCCTTCTTGGGCCTCTGCAATGTAAGGAGCTTTAGGATGCTGGCTATAAATGAAAGAGGTGGATTTTTGTTTTGAGAGAAATGGAGAGAGGTGGATGTGTTTTGCTATTTTTTTAGCTGAAACAAAAATAAAATTATACCTGTTTTGGAGTTCTTGGTGATGTTTTAACTTTATGTGCTTACTGTACAATGCAGTCAGGATAAATGTATCAATTTTCAGAAACATTTACTATTTATCTGTGGTGAAAAAACTCAATATGCTTTCTTATAGGCCTTTTTCTAGTAGAAAAATATGAACTAGATAATTACTTTTTATAGTCCCCTTATTAAACATCTGAAATTATTACTCTTATATAAACTATAGCTTAGTGTCTGTTAACTAATCTCTGTCCATCTTTCCCTCTTCTGTAAAATCTCTGATCTCTTACAATCATCATACTCCTATTATGAAATGAATTTTGTATACCCCATATATGAATAACATCATGAAGTGCTTATTTCAATTAACAATTTCATCCATGTTATCGCAGATGACAAAATGTCATCCACTTTTATGGCCGAGTACTGTTCCATTGTGTTTATGGACTACATTTTCTTTATGCATTCACTGGATTATGGACACTTACGTTGTTTCCATTTCTTGGCTACCATAAATTGTGCTTCAATAAACAAGGGAGCATAGACATTTTCTTGACAGAATGATTCCAGTAGCGGAATTGATTGCAGGATAGTTCAATTTTTACTTTTCAATTTTTGCAATAAGCTTCATACAGTTTTTCATAATGGCTTTATTAATTTATTTCTCGATGAACCTTGTGCGAGTATTTCCTTTTCTCAGTATCCTTGCCAGTATGTTCTTTTGTCTTTTTGATAGTAATCAATCTGTCTAGACTGAGGTGACATGTCATTGTGGTTTAGGTTACATTTCCCTGATGATTCATGATATTGAACATTTTTTTCATGTACTTTTTGGTTGCTTATATGCCTTTCTTTAATAAATCTGTCTTAGGCTCACTGCTTATGCTTGTTGGATTATTATTACTACTATTTGGCATTGAGTTTGAATTCATTAAATATTCTGGCTATATATATTAGCTCCTTGTTAGGTATATAACTTGATGATATATATCTGATTATAAAAATAATGATTATTTTGCTGTGCAAATAAAGCTCTTGCTTTGATGAAATTTGATTTGTGCTTGCTTTTGTTTCTTGTTCTTATGGAGTATATTGTAAAAATTATTTTTCTATTCCAACATCCTAAATAATTTCCTTTGTGTTTTCCTTCTAGTAGCTTCAAAATTTAAGGTCTTGCATCTTAGTTTTTAATCCATTTTTAGTTGATTTTTATGCATAATAAGAGACAGCATCTGGTTTCGGTGTTCCACACGTGGACATACAATTGTCCAAGCACTATTTATTGAAAAATTGCCATTATTCCAATGTGCTTAGTTAGTATCTTTAAGATCAACAGGTTGTGGATAAATAGATTTAATTCTGGAATCTTAATTCAGTTTCAATGGTCTATGTGTTTGTTTCAATGTTGCTTCATGTGTCTGTTTCCATGATTTGTTGTTGTTGTTGTAAGGTATTTTGCTTGTTGTTGCTGCTGTTGCAATACGTGGCTTTCTAGAAAAACAATTTGCTCTGGATGCTTTAATGACTGCAACTTTGTATTTTAAAATCAAGTAGTTTAATGCTTTTAATTTGCACTTTTTACTCAAGGTTACATTGACTACTTGTGGCCTTTTATAGCTATTTACACATTTTTTTTAAAGATTCATTTTATTTTTATTGGAAAGGCGGATATGCAGAGAGGAGGAGAGACAGAGAGGAAGATCTTCCGTCCAATGATTTACTCCCCAAGTGAGCGCAACGGCCAATGCTATGCCGATGAAAAGCCAGGAGCCTCTTCCAGGTCTCCCACGCAGGTGCAGGGTCCCAAAGCTTTGGGCTGTCCTCGACTGCTTTCCCAGGCCACAAGCAGGGAGCTGGATGGGAAGCGGGGCTGCTGGGATAGAACCGGCACCCATATGGGATCGCGGGCGTGCAAGGCGAGGACCTTAACCACTTGCGCCATTGCGCCGGGCCCTAGCTCTTTACACATTTTAACAGTTTCCCTTTTTTTAAAGTTACACCAAAAAAAAAAAAGTCATAGATAGTCTGGTAACCATTCCATTAAATCTGTAAATTGTTTCAGATAATGTGCATATTGGAACTACATTGATTCTTCCAAACCATCAGTGTGGAATGTCTTTCCATTTATTTATGTCCTCTTTAACTTCTTTCAGCTACTTTTATAATTTTATAATTTTAATTATAAACTTGTTTTCCCTCTTTGGTTAGATTTATTCCCAGGTGATTCTTTGTAGCTATTAGGCAATGGGATGGCTTTCTTGGTTTATTTTTCAGGCAATAGTAATGGCGTTTCTTATTTTTGTTCATTGTTTTTTATTATGTGGCTTTGATGAATTTATCAATTTGAGCACATTACTTCAGTCATTGGGTTTTTCTGTTTATAAAATTATATAATCTTCAAACAGTGACAATTTGACTTCCTTCTTTCTGGTTTGGATGCCTCTTATTCCTCTTGCCCGGTTTCTCTGGATGGCATCTAGAGTATTGTGCTAACTAGAAGTGGTTAGTGTGATTACTCTTTCCTTGTTCCATATCTTAGAAAGTCTTAAGGTTTTAATTTAGTATGAAATTAAATGTTTGGCTTGTTACAGATTGTTTCAGTATGAAATTAGATGACTGACTGTATTATGTTGACCACTTTCCTCCTATACTTAGCATAGTCATAGTCTTTATCAAGAAAGGATATTGGATTTCATCAAAATCTTTTATTGGGTCAAAATTATCATATGATTTTTTTTCCATGCTGTTGGTGTAGTGTGTCTTGTTTATTGTTTTTCATAAATTAAGCAATCCTTGTATACCTGGAATTGATCCTAGTTGATCATGGTGAAATATATATATATGTATATATATATACATTTATGTAGTTAATTTTATTTTGATGATGTTTACATAGTTGAGTAGGGTGGGAAGGGTCAAGGATTAGGGGAAAGTAGGTGAGACCATTGTTTCCACATTTTCTTTTCCTTCTTTCTGTATCTGGGGAAAGGGGAGAGACAAGGGGAGAAATCATACCCAGCCTCCCAACTTCCTCAGTATCCAGGGATGGAGAATCGCCACACTATGTCATCCCAAGGTCCACAATGTGGAGCATGCTTCAAAAGTTATTCTCAAGTGGTTTTGTAGTTCTGAAATGCTATCCATCTCTCCAATTCAAGGATGAGGATATCCTTCCAAGTTCTATTGGTTGATACAGTCCACCTTTGAGTATCCATTCAATAAGAAATTTGCTGTCATGCTTCACTGGGGTAGTTGATCAATGTGTTCTGTTCTTCTTCTGTTATGGTACCAGGTGTCTTCTGTAGGCGCCAATGATCTGCCATATCCTCCATGTGCTGCTGGGTATGCTGTCCACTACTTTTTCAAAGCAACTGAGGAGGCTCAGTTTTGACACATGCATTCTATTATCAGACCACAAGTCCTGCCACTCTTCCTGTGGTTGGAGTCATGAGTCCAGTAGTTTGGTTGGTGGAACCATCAAAGAAATCTTGCCTGAAGTGATCTCAGACCTATTTCTTGTGTGTGTGTGTGCCTGCCTGTGCAGGGTCCAGTTCATTCTGTTACAATAGCTCACGCCCACATTGGTAATGGCAGTTGCTAGGTCAAATGTATCTCCAGTCCTATGTCTTACACAAACCAATGGGTGATGTGGCCCAGCACAACCCTGCCCTCCACACAGTCAGCGCTCACATATACCATCAGGAGCTGCAGCCCAGTCAGAGCAACTCCCAATAACCTCCACTGGGCTAGCTTCCAGCCCTGGTTCCTGTGCCTGCCAGCATGTGCAGTGGACTGGTCTGGTCTGTATCACCTCCTGTTCAGCTCTTCTACACGTAATTGGGTGTTGAAGCCTAACTTATCCCACCTGACTCCACCTCCAGCTCACATTCATGCCAGCATATGCCACCTCCTGTCTAGCCATGCCTGCCCCCAGTCCTGATTCTTGTGCTCACCAGTGGGAGCTGCAGCCCATTAGAGGGGTGCCTATAGTTTCCCTACTGGGTCCAAGCCTGAATCTTGCACGTTCCAGGTGGTTCTGTAGTCTAGCTCTGAGGACTTGTCCCCAGTCCCAGCCCTTATCTGCTGATGCTGACGCAAAGCCTGCCCTTATTGTAGCTCATGCCACTAGGCCTCGCATGTGCCAGTGGGTGCTGCAGCCCAGCCTTGTGTGACCCCTTTAACCTTGGCATTTGCCAGTGGGTGCTTTAACCTGGCTTGGCCTGGTCTGCCCCAGTTCTAGCTCATGCTGCTGGGTAGTACCATCCAACCTGGCCTAGCTAGCCCCTAGTTCTGGCCCTAATGTGTACTGGCTTGTGCTGTGACCTGACCTGGCCTATTCTGCACCCTATCTTGGTTCGCAGATCTGCCAGTAGATGTTATGAATTGGCCCAGTCTGGCCAGTCCCCAGACCTGACCCACCCGTAGGCCAGCAGTTGGTACTGTAAGCTGTCCTGGACTGAGCTGCTCTTTGCCTTGTTTCTTACACTTGCCTGCAGGGACCGAGTCCTAACAAAGGAATTCCCCAAGCTCCTCTATCAGATCGCGCAGTGGAACATCTCACACATACGGGTGGATCCTTGGCCAAGGCTGACTTAATCCACC
The DNA here is from genome assembly GCF_017591425.1 of Ochotona curzoniae. NCBI lineage: Eukaryota > Metazoa > Chordata > Mammalia > Lagomorpha > Ochotonidae > Ochotona > Ochotona curzoniae. The sequence goes on along the minus strand of NW_024467087.1, from coordinate 54,260,944 downwards.
TCCTGTTATAGCAGGAACAGTAGCCTTGCCCAACTCACAACCATTCTGGTTCTTGCTGCTGGGAGCTACAGCCCAGGCATACCTGGTCTGCACCTAGATACAGCTCTTATGTGGCTCAAGGGAAGCCAAGACCTAACCCAGCCCATCTAACACATCCTGGCTCTCTTGAGCACCAGTGTGTGCTGGAGTCTGGCGCAGTTTGGCATGCCCCAGATCCAGGCTACACCCATGTTGAGGTACACTGCAGCCATGTCCAGCCCAGATTGCCGCCTTTATTCCAGCCCTTGCACTCACCAGTGGGTACCAAAACCCAATCAGGTCATCTGCTTAGCTCCTGGACTCAACCTGTTCCCAGCCACAGCTTTATGCATGCCAGTGATTGTTCTGACTCAGCTCAGAACAGCCCATCCCTCATCTTGTTTTTTTGCCATTGTATGCTGCAGCCTGGCCTGACCTGCTCCACTCCAAGCTGGCAGGTGCTGCAGCCAAGCCCTGTTCAATCTGCTCCCATCACTGACTCATGCAAACTCATAAGTGTAATAACTTAGCCCCACATGACCCAAATTCCAACCTGACTTTTGCATTTGCCAATGCGTTAAGGTAGACTTGGCCCTGCCTAGTCCACCCACTCCAGAGCCAACCCACATACTTGCCAATGGGTAAACTACCCTGCTAAGCCTGACCAACATCTAGGCCTGAATCACATGCTCACCAGTGGGAGTTATGGCCTATCAGGGCGGTTTCCCAAGTCCACCCCACTAGGCCCACCCCCAGACCCAGATCCCACATGTGCCGCTGGATGTTAGGTGGCAGAGTCTATGCTGTTTGTCCTGGCCTATGTGTGAGGTAGGGGAATGTGTGTCCTGGCCCACCCATACTCTATTCTTGAGTGTGCCTGCGGGTACTACAGCTTAGTCTAGCCCAGCCTGTACTCAACCACAATACCCACGAATGTCTGAGGGTTCCATGGTCGTGCCTAGCTCAGCCTGTCACCACCCCTAGCTCTTAAGCAAACCAGTGGAAATTGCAGTTCCACAGGATTGGATCCACATACACTACCACAGATTCTTTCTCCAGACTTGATTCCCTTGCTTGCCAGTTAGTGTCATGGCCCAGGCCAACATTGCTGGTGTCCTGTTCTAACTCTCACTAGCAGGTACTGTGATCTAGCCTTGTCAGGCAGTCCCCAAACCCCAGCTTTAGTGTGCACCAGTTACTGGTATTCAGAGGTGCTTGATGGTAACTACTCCAGCTCTGGTCCGCCAGGTGGGCTGGCACTTCCCTCTTACCCTAAAATGTCATTTAATTTTCCCCTCCAAACCACTCAGTTTTCACCCCCTCACTTACCTGCAAGCACAATCACCTTGTTGATGGAAGTGCCTGACCTACAACACATTCCCTCATCAGTCCTCCTTCCCACACATCTACCCACCCCCGTTCCCTGAGCAATCTGCTTTCCCTGCTCTTCTAAGGTAGCGGATGTTTTCTGTAGGCCATAATGGACTGCCATATTTTCTTTTTTCATTGAGTTACGACATCCTCTGCTCTGTGTAAATCACTGAGGAGATTCAGATCTGCAGGCACAGGGGCCTTATCCATGCAAGTCACTCCAAGGTCATTCCTCACCTTGAATTGAACCTTCAAGTTCCTCCATGTCCCCACCTGTGTCATCCCCCAGCCCACCTGTGAACCCACACCCTCAAGCTCTCTGAGGGTGTTTGCTCGGCATCATTGGCCCCTGGGTTGCAGGGACCTAGGCAGGCATACCCAGGCCCTGCCAGGCCACCCCTCCCCCAGGGTTTAGTGGCCCAGTCCAGTGGTAGTAAATATTTTTAATGTGCTACTAAGTTTTATTTCTTAGTATTTTGTTGAGGATTTTTGCTATGGTCATTCAGATTATTTGTAGCTTTCGTCTTTTGTGTCTTTGATATTTGTATTAAAATAGTCCTATTCTTATGGGATAAATTTGGAAGAATTCCATCTTTTATTTTTTCAAACAATTTAGCAAGAAATGGCTTAATTTTTCTCTAAATGTTTAGTAGAGAGATTGGAAAGTTAACCCAGCAGTTAAAACTTTTGTAGCTCATGTCAGAGTGTATAGCATCAACTTGCAGTTTCAGGGGCTGGTGCTGTGGTGTAGTGAGTAAATCCATTGCAGACATCCTGTATAAACACCAGGTTCAGTTCCAGCAGCTCCACTTCCAACCCAACCCCCAGCTAATGCTCCTGAGAAAAGCAGCAGAAGATGGTCTAAGTACTTGAACCCTTGCACCCAAGTGGGAGATCCAAAAGCAACTCTAGATTCCTGGCTTTGCCTGGCTCAGCCCTAGCTGTTGTGGTCATTCAGGGAGTGAGCCAGCACATGGAAAACATATTTCTCCTTTTGGCTTTCAGTAAGTCTGACTTCCACATAAGTAAACAACTCTAAAAATTTGAGGGTTTCGCTCCCAAATTCAGCCTTCTGCTAATGCAGATCTTGAGAGTGTCAGTGATAGCTCAAATAATCAATCAGGTTTTTGCTTTTTCAGTGAAGACCTGGACTGTAATTCTGGTTCCTGGCTCCTGATTTATCTAAATCGTAGCCATTATATTCTTTCTGAGAGTGAATCAGTGGATTGTAGCTGTTTTTGTCTTTGTTTCTGAAAAAAACTATATAATATACATATATAGTTAAAAGTTAATATATATTTGCATATTTTACATATATATTTAATAAGTCTCTCAGAGTTCAGCATTAAAGCTATCTGATTCTGGGCCTATTTATGAGAAATTTTTGTTACTGATTTAGTAGGGAACCTGTACCCGCGAGAGACCCAGATTTGGGAGTAAAGCAGTGGATGGAAAATGTCTCTCTCCTCTTCTCTATCCCCACTTCTGCTTTCTCCCATCTGCTCCCCTCTTCCATCCTTTCCTCACTTTCTCTCCCATCATCTACCCCTCCCTCTCTCTCCCTCTTCCTCTCTCTTTGTCCTTCCTCTTCCCTTCTTGCCCCCTGCTTTATAATTCTGCGTTTCAAATAAATGAATAGATCTTTAAAATATAGACTTATTTATGTATTTATTTGAGAGTGAAAGAACGAGAGAGAGAGAGAGAGAGAGAGAGAGAGAGAGAGAGAGAGAGAGAGAATGAATTGAGAGACTGAGCAAGCCAGGGCAGAGCCAGGTCTAAAGCAGAAGCTAAAAATTTTATGTTAGTCTCCTATGTGTGTGACAGGAACCCAAGTACTTGACTCATTACTGCTCCCTTGCAGGTGCATTTGCAAGAAGATGGATAAGAGGCAGTGCAGTTGGAACTTTAACCAAGCTTACTGATACATGATACAGACAGCACAAGCTTAACCTGGGGTACCACAATGCCTGCTCCCATGTTTCAATCTTGATAGGTACATACGTCTAGAAATTTGCCCCTTTCTTTTAGAGTGTCAAATTTGTTGCCATGTAATTTTTCCTATTAATCTCTAAAGATCTTTTGTGTTTCTATGGTGTCATCTGTAAGTTTTTATTTAACAAATATAATGTTTGCACTTCCTCAGTGATAGTTTTGTATTAAATATTTCCCCATCAGGAATGACCATAAAGTCTCTGACTTTTTTTATACGTCTTATGGGTTTTTGCTGAACTTTTATAATGTAAATTAACAACTATGAAAATCATTCATCGTGCTTCTCAGGAATTATGATTTATTACTATTTTTACAGTTTCTCTTTTTTATTGACCTCACTGAATTAATCTTATGATGGTTATATTAATTGTTATGTATCCCCTCTGAAATCTCTTCCAAGTTAATTTTGCAATCAGTCAATAGTTTGACAGTTTTCCTTCTGTGTTTTCCATCTAAAAGCCATTGCTTAGTGTTTCTGCATGTGGTCTTGAGAACTTATGCAAGCAGTGGACAATTTTTCTTAATATTCACTTCCTGTCGCTTGCAGAAACTAGATAAGTTAGAGGTTAGTGACTAAGGTTTTCTTATACCGTACTTGAATATGCACACAGTTCTGCATTTTTTCCCCAAAGTTCTTTATGTAATCTCATATACCTACTTACTATTTGAAGTTTTTTGGTGAGTTTATTTTTGACTCCAATTGGTATCACTGCCTCAGGCAACTATAATGTTAAACATTTGCTACAGAATTGCTTCAGTAAGTTCTCTGACAAAAAGACTTCACTCTGAGGGAAGCTCTAAGTGAGTTAAGATGAAGTCAAAGCCCTTGAGTGTTGGTTTCCATGGAATCTCTAGGTAAGGGAGAGAGGAAGATGGCCGACGTAGGAGGAAGGCTGTGAGGGAGCAGCTAGTGAGAGAGGGATAGAACGCTACAGAAGCAGCAAAGAGGAACAGCAGGGAACCGCAGGGAGAGGTCCGTGAAGCTCCCTGGGACAGTGTGGAGCCAAAAAGATCCACACAACTCGGAAGAACAACGAGAACGGAGCAGGGCAAAGGCAGAGAAACCGACATCCCACTCCAGACCTGCTGAGTCACTCTTGAAAACGGCCTGACGGGAGACGCGGCCAGCTCGGAGGCGGGGAGATCAGGGGGATCGTCACCGGCGGGAGGCCTTCGGCAGCGGTGGAGGCAGACTGCAGCGGCCGGACGTTTGGTGAGCTGGGGGTTGACGTGGCAGCCTCCGCATTTCTTGCCCCCTGCTGAGGCTACAGCCTCAGAACGCGGAGCAGACGGCCGAAACTGTTGGGTCTGTGTGGAACTACGTACAGTGGTGTTGTGTTGGTGGCTGAGGGGGCCCCGGGAAGGCGCATCGGATGTTCTTGCGCTGAGGGGACCAGTGCGGCTCGGTGCGCAGAGGTAGCTGGCGAGGGTCTGGAGTCCCCCACATCCTGCCTGGTGAGTGCTTGAAACCACCAGGACTCTGAACGCCGCACCGAGCGGGCTGGGCGCCCCGCCTACAGCAGCAGCACCTCCGTAGCGCAGGTGTCAGGTGACAGGAGAACTCCTGCACCAAACTGACACGGTGCGAACCTGCCGCCGTGAAGTCATTATAACAGGGCGCCTGGGCCACTCCTCCGCTAAGGGCCTGTGTGGGGGAGCCACACGGGAGCAGGGGCTCTGAACACCCACACACCACGAGTGGTGGATTCACTGCATAAGAGCCACGCCTGGAAAGTGCCTCACCCACAGTCCCGTGTGTGGGAGACGCACCAGGTGGGCTCTGAAAAACCCTGCAGTCCCTGACACGGAGAACGCAGGGAGAAAGCACATAAAACCTTCTACGCCCTGCGGATTCCCGTGAAGGGAGCACACCCAGAGAGCGCCTCCATCCCGCCACGCCCTGGGGTGTCACACCTGTAGAAGAGGTGCCCAGAGTGTGCCTGGAATCCACTGGGCCCCCAAGGTGGTGCTCTACAGCCCCGGGCCCTGAGAACGCACCAACGGTGCCTTGAAAATTACCACGCCCGGCAACACCACGCCTACAGGCTCCAATCTCTACAGGAAAGCACCTGACAGCCCCTCAACACACGGGCCCATTTGCCTCACCAGAATACACCAACGCAATGGGAAAAACCACCAGAAAGAGTTGTGCTCCAGATGAAAGAGCCAGCACCCCACCAAACAAGGGCCAAAAGCCATTATCAATATCGACGATACGAGATGAAGACATGGAAGTGTTACCAACAAAGGAATTGATGAAAATAATGCTAAAATCTCTCAGAGACGTGGACATAAAGCTGGAAGACCTCCAGAACCGCATAATCACCGAAATACAACAAATCAAAACCAAACTGGATGCCCAAGATAATAAGATTGAAAGCCTCATCAACAGAATAAATGCGGCAGAGGAAAGGATCTCTGAAACAGAAGACACACAAAATGAAAGTGCCCAGCGAATTAAACAGCTGGAGACAAACCTCAGCAAAACTAATAAAATGATGCAAGAGATGAAGGATTACCTTAGAAAATTGAATATTCGGATCATCGGCCTCCCCGAGGGAGTAGAAAGAGAATCTGGGATGCAAGCAGTGCTCGATGAAATTATACAGGAAAACTTCCAAAACACTTGGAACACGAACCCACCCCGCATACAGGATGGACAGAGAACTCCCAACAGACATGATCCAAAGAGATCTTCACCCAGACACACGGTGCTCAAGTTCTACTCCAATGAAGACAAAGAAGGAATCCTGAGACAAGTACGAAGTAGAGAAAAGATCACATACAGGGGAAAACCCATCAGAATCACTGCTGACTTCTCCGAAGAGACCCTACAAGCAAGGAGAGAATGGACAAAGATCTTCCAAGTCCTGAAACAAAACAACTGTCAACCAAAAATAATCTACCCAGCAAAGATCTCATTTGTATATGAGAACGAAATCAGATACTTCAATAGCAAAGAAAAACTAGAAGAATATGTCTACACAAAACCAGCTCTGCAAAGTCTCCTTAGAAATGCGCTAGTCCCGGACAAAAAGGAGGCAAATCACAAACAAAGTTGGCAAATAAGAAGGTCTCCAAACTAAAGGCCGCACCAACAAGACAATTACATAGGCAACAACACACACACAACACAATCACATGGCAGGGCAAAATTGCAACCTCTCAATTTTAACTCTCAACACAAATGGTCTAAATTCACCAATCAAAAGACAGAGATTAATAGAATGGATCATCAAACAAGACCCAACCATCTGTTGCCTACAAGAAACGCATCTAACCAGAAAGGATGCAAAGAAACTGAAAGTGAAGGGATGGAAAAAGATATTTCACGCCAATAGACGAGAAAAAAAAGCTGGGGTAGCTATCCTAATTTCAGACGAGATAGATTTCATTCTAACTAACATCAAAAGAGACAGGGAAGGCCATTTTATACTGGTGAAAGGAATGATCCATCAAGAAGCAATCACCATCATTAATGTTTATGCACCGAATCTTAATGCACCTACTTACGTAAAGCAATTACTTACAGACTTAAGGGAAGACATAGACACCCGCACAATTCTTGTAGGCGATCTCAACACACCTCTAACAACAATGGACCGGTCTACGAAACAAAAACTCAACAAAGAAACAACAGAGCTCACACAAACAATAGAACAACTGGACTTAGTAGACATATATAGAACTTTTTATCCTAAGGCCACAGACTATACCTTCTTCTCAGCGGTGCATGGCACCTTCTCCAGAATCGACCACATGATAGGACATAAAGCGAATCTAAACAACTTCCAAAACATTAGTATCATACCATGTACCCTCTCAGACCACCATGGGATGAAACTGGAAATCAACAACTCAAAACTCCCCAGGAAGTATAGGCACTCTTGGAAATTGAACAATATGCTATTAAACGAACAATGGGTCAGAGAAGAAATTAAAGATGAGATCAAAAAATTTATGGAAACCAATGAAAACTCTGATACAACATTCCAAAACTTGTGGGACACCGCCAAAGCAGTGCTACGAGGTAGATTCATCGCAATCGGAGCCCATGTCAAGGCCCAAGAAAGACGCCAAATACAGGAACTAACCTCACACCTCCAGGATCTGGAAAAACAGCAGCAGAAGAGTCCCACACACAATAGGAAACAAGAAATCATCAAAACAAGGGAGGAGATAAACCAAATAGAAATCAAAAAAACTATACATAAAATCAACAAATCAAAAAGTTGGTTTTTTGAGAAAATAAACAAAATAGACACTCCACTGGCCCGATTGACCAAAAAAAAACAAGAGAAAGTGAGAATCAATAGCATTAAAGATGAAAAAGGCAACATAACAACAGACACTGCAATCATTAAGAAAATAATTAGAAATTACTACAAAGAACTGTACTCCCACAAATTTGAGGACCACCAAGAAATAGAAAAGTTCTTGGACTCCCACCACTTACCAAAACTCAGTCCGGAGGCAACTGCAGAATTAAATAAACCCATAACCGAGGTAGAGATTGAAACAGTCATCAAAGATCTCCCAACGAAAAAAAGCCCAGGCCCAGACGGCTTCACTACAGAATTCTACAAAACATTCCGAACAGAACTAACCCCAATCCTCTACAAGCTCTTCAAAACAATAGAGGAGGAAGCAACCCTCCCAAACTCATTCTATGAAGCTAACATCACCTTAATCCCAAAACCGGACAGAGAACCATCAGAGAAGGAAAACTACAGACCTATTTCTCTGATGAACATTGATGCTAAAATTCTCAACAAAATCCTAGCCAATAGAATTCAAAAAATCATCAGACAGATCATTCATCCGGATCAAGTAGGATTCATCCCTGGAATGCAGGGATGGTTCAACATTCGGAAATCCATAAATGTTATAAACCACATCCAAAAACTGCAAAACAAGAACCACATAATAGTTTCAATAGATGCAGAAAAAGCTTTCGACAAAATCCAACACCTCTTCATGCTAAAAACTCTAGCCAAAGTAGGCATAGATGGGAAAATCCACAACATAATCAAAGCAATTTATGAAAAACCCAATGCCAGTATCATACTGAATGGAGAAAAGCTAGAACCCTTCCCACTGCGATCTGGAACAAGACAAGGGTGCCCGCTATCACCACTGCTATTCAACATAGTCCTAGAGGTACTTGCAGAGGCCATAAGACAAGAAAAAGAAATCAAAGGCATACGTATAGGAAACGAAGAAGTCAAGCTTTCACTATATGCAGATGACATAATCCTGTACATAGAAAAACCAGGAGACTCAATACAGAAACTGCTAGAACTTATACGAGAGTTTGGCAGAGTGGCGGGGTACAAAATTAATGAACGAAAATCAACAGCCATAGTGTACGCAAATAACACCAAGATGGAAGAAGATCTAACCAACAGGATACCATTCAAAATAGCAGAGAGAAGTATGAAGTATTTGGGAATAAATTTAACCAAAAGCGTAGGAGACCTATTCGAAGAAAACTACAAACTATTTAAAAAGGAAATTGAACAAAACCTCAAAAGATGGAATAACATCCCGTGCTCCTGGATAGGCAAAATCAATATCATTAAAATGTCTATACTACCACAAGCAATATACATTTTCAACGCAATTCCAATCAAATTGCCCAAAACATTCTTCACGGAACTGGATACAATGATTCAAGAGTTCATCTGGAAACACAAAAAACCACGAATAGCTAGAACCATCCTGAAAAATAAGAAGTTAGCAGGGGGAATCACAATCCCGGACCTCTGGACATACTATAGAGCAGTGGTTATCAAAACAGCCTGGTACTGGCACAAAGACAGAAAGGAAGATCAATGGAATAGAATAGAAGCACCAAAAGGGAACCCACACAAATACAGCCAATTAATCTTTGACAAAAAGACCAATGACAACTCAAGCAAGTGGGAAGGCCTCTTTAGTAAATGTTGTTGGGACAACTGGCTGATAGCCTGTAGAAACAAAAAGATAGACCCACATCTATCACCATACACTAAGATCCAATCTACATGGATAAAAGACCTAAACCTACATCCAGAAACCTTCAAACTCTTGCAGGAAAATGTAGGAAATACCCTGCAAGACCTAGGAGTAGGTTCCGACTTTCTAAGAAGGACACCAAAAGCAATAGCAGTTGAGAACAGAATAAACAAATGGGACCTCATCAAACTAAGAAGCTTCTGTACAGCAAGGGAAACAATCAACAAAGTAAAAAAGCAACCCACAGAGTGGGAGAAGATCTTTGCACACGATATAGGCGATAGGGGGCTAATTTCCAGGATATACAAAGAACTTCAAAACAACCAAAAAACCAAAACAAACAAACCACTCAAGAAATGGGCACGGGAAATGGGCAAACATTTCACAAAGGAACAAGTCCAAATGGCAAACAAACATATGAAAAAATGTTCCAGCTCCCTAGCAATAAGGGAAATCCAAATTAAAACATCGATGAGGTACCACCTAACACCAGTAAGATTGGCCCACATAAACAAGAACACCAACGACGCTTGCTGGCGAGGATGCGGGGAAAAGGGAACCCTACTCCACTGCTGGTGGAGCTGCAAATTGGTACAGCCTTTATGGAAATCAGTCTGGAGAACACTCAAACAACTCAAAATCTGCATACCATATGACCCAGCAATAGCACTCCTAGGAATATATCCAAAACACCTGTTTTACGACAAACCAACATGCATCCCTATGTTCATTGCAGCACAATCAGTAATTGCAAAAACATGGAAGCAACCGAAATGCCCATCAGCAGAAGATTGGATAAGAAAGCTTTGGTTCATCTACTCCATGGAATACTACTCAGCTATTAAAAAAAACAAAATGCAGTTCTTTGTGGCTAAATGGGCACAACTGGAAACTATAATGCTAAGGGAAATGAGTGAATCCCAAAAGATTAGATACCACATGTTTGCCTTGATTTAACCTGTAATTTTTTGTTTGATTGTTGGTTATTTTTTGAACCTGTCATTGATACTGTCTCAACCCAGATGTTTCGAAGAATGGAACTTGCATTATTTTTAACATATTGTCTACCCATTACTATGTCAATTAATTCCATAATGTTGTATATTGATACTGAGGCCTTGTTGGGGCTTTTAACTGACCGGATCTTTACTCTGTTAGACCTATCTTCAGACCATAGAAGGTCTCCCCAAGAGGCCACTGAACTTATCTGGACAATAAGACGCTGAACTTTATGCTAGGCATGTGTTTGCAAGCAATGAATCTCAACTGAACTTGAACTATGGTTATGCAACAAGGTGGAGGAATCCACCATGGGGGGAGGGGTATGGGAGGGGTGGGGGGGATCCCCAGCGCCTATAAAACTGTACTACATAATACAATGTAAGGAACAATAAAAAAACAAAAACAAAAAAAAAAAAAACAAAAGAATCTCTAGGTAAGGGAAACTGTGAAAATTATGTACAGATTAGACTTCATAGAACCTCAGAATCGGTTCTGATTCCAGCATTGGCTATTAAGTTTCTGATGTTATATAGTACCCATGATTTCAAGGATGTTATTTTTCATGGCTACTATGGAATTGGGGAGAGAAGGAAAGGAATAGGACATGTTTATATGCTTCGGTGATTGCAGTCCTTACTGCAATTCAGTGTAAATGCTCCTTAGATTCCTTGAAGCCTTTAGTTAAGTTCTAAAAAAGTTTCTAAAAAAAGTTATTTTTGATGAATTTTTTGCCAGCATTCTCCATGGTTTTATGAATGAAAAATTTTGTAGTGATTTGCTCCAGAATTTGGTTTTCCTTGGACCGTTTTTCAATTTTTCAAATTTTTTCTGTTTTAAAAGATTTGTTTATTTGTTATAGTTATAGAGAAATATAGACACAAGAAGAGAGCACTCTTCTACCTATTGGTTAATTCTTCATGTGGCTGTAATAGCTGGGGCTAGGCTGGGTCAAAGATAGTAGCCTTATCTGGGTGTCCCATATGGGTTGAAGCAGGCCAAGTATTCAGTTTATCTATTGCTTTCTCAGGCACATTAGAAAGGAATTGGATTGGAAATGGAACAATGGGATGTTTTTAAAGATTTACTTACTTGAAAGACAAAGTTTGGAGAGAAAAAGCTTCCATCCACTGGTTCACTTCCCAAATGATTGCAATGGCCAGGGCCTTCTTCCAGTTCAGCAACATGCGTGGCAGGGGTCCAGGCACTTAGGCTCTTTTTTGCTGCTTTCAGAAGTGCATTAGCAAGAAGCTGCATGGAAGGTGGATCAGCTGGGACTCACATTGGGTCCATATAGGGTGCTGGTTACACAGGAGGTGTGTTACACTGCTGTACCAGTGTTAGCGCCCACAGCTGGGACTTAAACTAGTGCTCATAGTGTACCACAACACTACTCATGAATATTCCAATCTTATCTTACCAGTGATTGGGGCAGGACTATTATATTATGATTGAATTGGTGCATAATATTTGTTGATCTTATATGATGAGATGGTTTCTGAACATTATTATTTTCTGAAATAATACCACTGTTTGACAGTAAGCTCAGAAAGACCATTATAAATTTAGGCATTGTATGTTTGAGAGTATTTTAATTGTCTTTCAACTGGGCTATTTTTTAAATTTCCAATTCAATTATTTATTTATTTATTAAAATTTTATTTATTTTGTTTTTTTATGATCAGTTCCATGGGCTCTGGTATTTTCTTTCCACCCCTCCTCAATCCCTTCTCCTCACACCCTGCCACTAATTTCCCCTATATCACTGTTGCAGTATAGTCCAGTTCAGCCATGGGGCTGAGGTGAAAGGAGCCCTCTGCAGTGTGGTGTCAGTGGGGGCTACCTGAGCCAGGTTGGACCCCATGCTTGGGACCAAGTCCAAGGCCACTGCTGCCCCTCAGTAAGCAAATCCTGAGCTTTGGGGAGGCCAGTGTGCCAAGTGGCATGAGGCTCCACCTGCTGGCTGCCCCACGGCGAGCTCTAAGGTTTTTAGGGTAGGTAATTGCTGCCTAAAGACATCAATGGATAAGGCCAATGTGAGTGCAAGTCAGGGATGAATCTTGTGTGACTCCCAGTGACAGGGTCATCAAATTTGTTGGCAAGTGTGGTGACTGAGACCTGGTAGTTTGGAGGGGAGAGTCCGTAAGATCTGTTTGGGCCAGACTGATTCACCAGCCCACATGGGAGTCCTGAGATGGGCTGTTAGCATAGAACATTGCTGACTGTCACCGCCAGTCCACACGAAAGCTATGGCTGAGGGCCTGTCTAGTAGGGTTGGATTCCAGTACCTGACTGTCGGAACAGGGGATGGGTTGCATTAAGAAGGGTCATGACATCAATGAACACATGAGAGAACCAGGTCTGGGGTAGATTCTGCAGGAAATAAATGGGCCCAAACCGGTGGAATCACAAATCCCACTGGTTAGCTTACGTGTTGGGGTGCTGATGGGCTGAGCTAGGAACGACTGTGGAGCCCACCGACACTCATGGGTGCTGGGGCTGGTAACAGCCTGGGCAGGTGCAGGCTGTAGCACCTGCACGTGCATCCTATCACAGGGTGTGAGGTAGGCTGGGCTGCAACATCCTCCAGCTCATACAAAGGCCAAGATGGAGTGTCAGGATACGCCAAGCAAGGAACTAGCACTTGCTGGAGCATGTAAGCTCTGGGTCAGGGAGTGGACCTAGTGGGGGAACCTGGGAACTTGGAGAACCTCTTGGGGATCACAGCTCCTGCTGTTGACCACATATTTCAGGCCTGAGTGTTGGGCCGCCTGAGCAGGGTAACTCCAACTGCTAATGTGTGGATTGGCTTTGGAGGTGGCTGCCAGGCAGGGCCAAGCCAACCTTACCTCACTGGCAAGAACAAAACCCAGGCTGGAGCATAGACCAAGCTCAGCTAGGCTGTCACACATACCAGACTGCATGAGACTGGGAGGGGAGCAGACAGAGCAAGGCCAGGTTCCAGCACCCACCAGCGAGTGGTAGGACTTGATTTAGGCTCAGTCAGGCCAAGCTACAGCATACAAAGGCAAAGGTCATGGCAGGTGAAGAACTAGGCCAAGCTGAGTCAGAGCAACCAATGCCATCTCCAAGATCTATAGCTGGGAACATACCTAGTTGGGGAGCTAAGGGGACACCCTGGCTGGGTTGTGGTTCCTACTAGTAAGCACTGGGCTAGAATGGGAGCAGTGTTCTGGTCTGGATATGGCTGCAGCATACCTTGGCATGTGTGTGGACTGGAGCTGGGTGCACCAGATTGGGCTAGATCCCAGCACCCACTGGTGTTCGTTAGGACCAGGATAGGTGTAGGATGGGCTAGGCTAGCTTTTTGCCCCTGATGAGATGGGTATGAGCTGTGTCTGCATGTGGACCAGGCTAGACTGGGCTGTAATACCCAACAATAATAACCTGAATGCTATGAAGGCTGGTCAGGAAAGGCCATTGTTCCTGCTAGATCAGGAGGTGGATTGAGTAGGGCTGGCCCATGGTTACACCCATGTGCATGAGATCTGGCATTGGGAATGGTTCTGATGGAGAAGCCTTTGAAACTCCTCTGTCAGAACACAGTCCATGCAGGTAAGTGCAAGAACCACAAAAGGGAGCAGCCCAGACCAGGCCAGGGAATGGTACCCAGTGGCATACACTTGGTGCAGGTTGGGGGCGAACCGGGCAGGGCCAGTTCATGTAACCCACTGGCAAATCTGAGCACCAGAATGAAGTGTGGATCAGGCCAGGTCTGGTTGCAACACACACCAGTACATTACAGCTTGGACTGGGTGCTGGCTGGGCTGGGCTTAGCTTTAGCCCCCACAAACCTGAGCTAGAATTTGGGGTGGGCCAGGCGGGGCCAGGCTACAGCAGCCACTGGCAAAAGCTGAGGTGAAGCAGGCCATTGCCAGTCTGGGCCACGGCACCAGACCAGCACACACAAGACCCGGGGGGAGGGAAGGAGTAAAGCTGGTAGGGGAAATGTGGAGGGCTCCCCTGCTGGATAGACCAGTCCTGGCAGAGCTGCAACACTAGTGGGCCTCATATGAGCTCAATCAGGGAAAAACCGGGCTGGGTTGACTGCTCCTACTTGTGCAGGCGTAAATCAGAGTGGGTGAGGGGCCTTGATATCCACCCTGTTCCTGCACCATTGCTTGGGGTCTTCCACTCTGTCTCTGCTCTTGATCACATCAAACAAATCAACAGGATGGGTAGTTCTTTGCTTGGGTTCATCTGCCCTTCTCCTGGACTCCCCTTTCCACCTGGTCACTGTTAGTGTTCCAATCACTGATTGCCAACAGCTGACTGCCAGTGGGGTGTGTAGTCTCTTCAACACTGCTCTGTTGTCTTTGTTGCTTCCCAGGGTCCATGGGTCTCCAGTTGCCCCTCTGATATTGGCCTGTCCCCTCCTATTTCCTGGAATCTGTCGTCCCTGCTTTGCCCTGGCTAATTATTCTTCATCAGGTTAAACCTGTCCTCACCCTACACTGTCATCTTGCTCCACTCAATTGGACTGGTCTTTTAGGGGTAAATTATGTTATCAGTAATAGTAATTTTATTTTTAATAAGCTATTACCAGCCATAAATACTATTTAGGTTTGTTAATTTATTGAGTGGAGCTGGGAAATGAAATCCAACAATATATATCACACTTTTTGTGATCTCTAGGAGTAAAATGGATGGATTCAGTTTTGGTTTGCATTTGAAAGTTGGTGAGACTAATGTCTAGATCCCATGAATATCTTTCATCTTACCATTTTCTTTTCCTCAGGAAACATGTGCCTTGTTGCTACAATCTTATTTAAAACCCATGAACCTAGTTTGAGGCTTCTTTGTTAAAAATCTTTGGCGTAAACAAATTGCCTTGTTACTGTTTTATGAAAATGTTTCCCTAATGATGCATTTTTAAAACTTAAATCACATAATTAACTGTTGGAGCTTTCTCCCAATGTGCTTTTTTGCCTTTCTGCATAAGCTTGCACTTATTTTATTTGCTTTTCCAGTCTACTTTCTGCTAGAGCTGCCAATTTTAGGAGCTACTCATGTTAACATAGTCTCAACCATCATATATTTCCTCAAGGCAGGCATCACCTGTTATTCTGAATTTCTAGAAACTGTTCAGGGCTGTTGTATATGTTTTATTATGCAAAGAATTTTGAGTCAGGAGTTTTTGAGAACTGTTGGCACAGTATTTGCTTCTAATTTTGGAACAGGGCAATGTAGACACATGAGTGGGATTCAGACACTAACTCAGTTCACATTCAAGAACACTCAATCTTAAATAACAAATGGAGAGAGGGCAGAAATAGAAGAGCAAAATGAAGCCAAAAATGCTTTTTCTATTAGTATAAATATTATCTCAACTTGTCTTTTTCAGTACATAAATACTTTGTATACTCAAGCAGCTTTTGGCTCTGTAACAGTTATGTACATCACTAAACATTTGGCAAATGCTTTTGATTTTTAAATGAAACTATTTGTGCTTAATCCAGAGTCTGTTGCACTTACAGAATAAATAACACGTTATTACTCTAATTAAAGACAGGTGAAATTTTAAGTTACAACACTAATTTTTGAATTCATAATTCATCAGTCAAGCATTCAAGGTCCTTTAAGGTGTCTTTTACTGTCTTGTTCTCTTCTCCACCCTCCCCCAGCTGATTAAACCAGCTTTGATCATATTGCATCTTCCACTCAGAGCATAAAAATAGAACTGTCTTTGAGTCCTGGGAAGCATCAGAGCCCTGCACGACAGGGTATAGGGACAGTGTAGGCGGAGGTGATGCCAGAGAACTGGGCATTAGGAAGACATGCTTGGAATATTTCTGTTTTGACTCTCAATGAAACAGTGCCAGTGAGCAAATGAAATATAAAGATCCTTCTTTTGTTTTAAGTACTTTTATCCATGCTGGTGAATATTCTCATTTACATGCTTTAGTTTGGGGTAAAAACAAAACTAAACTAAAATGTATTGCCACACCAGTTGGTCATATGTTTCCAGCTAAATGACATGTGCTAATTGGACTCTTAAACATTCAGACCAAAAGTATGTGTGTCCTAGAAACCAAAAGAACAACAGTTTGTTGCTAAGCTAAAGGAAATGGCTTTACTTTGGCCAGTTGGCACCTGACATCAAATGCTGATTTTTCCCCCACCTCTTGTTCTTCTCTTGGATATTTAAAGCAAATTATAATGAACTACTATATATTTGATATGAAATTCCCTTATTGAGACAACAACGACTTTTGCATATTTCTTGACACCTATTAGGTTGAAATAGAAATAAAAGTTTACGTAGTATGAGTTGAATGAAAACGCCATTTGAACTCTTTATACACTCTCCTGTAAGAGATTAGCTAAGTGATAATAACAATTTCTTACATTTCAGTCCTGCTCTTCAGGTTTCCATTGATTGCAGTGAACCTCACCTGACTTGCTTCTTCCCAATAAGCTTGTGGCAAGGGCTTTATTAGTTTTAGTTTACTTAGGAAACAAGACATAATTTTGGTTCAGTGTGGCAGTTGTTCAAAATGATATTCTTTATGGTAGAGTTAAATATGTAAATCAAACCATTTGTGTCCCAGTATGGCATTCTTAAACACATTTTTTAAATTATTGTAATACAAGATGAGAGATTACAAGATGCCACATGCATTTCTTTCAGCTACCCTAGATTTTTTATTTTTTAATTTTTTTGAAGAATTTTTTTAAAAAAGATTTATTTATTTTTACTACAAAGTCAGATACAGAGAGGAGGAGAGACAGAGAGGAAGATCTTCCGTCCAAGTGAGCACAACGGCCGGTGTTGTGCCAATCCAAAGCCAGGAGCCAGGAACCTCCTCCAGGTCTCCCACATGGGTGCAGGGTCCCAAAGCATTGGGCCATCCTCGACTGCTTTCCCAGGCCACAAGCAGGGAGCTGGATGGCAAGTGGAGCTGCTGGGATTAGAACCGGTGCCCATATGGGATCCTGGTGCATTCAAGGCGAGGACTTCAGCCACTACGCCACGCCACCGGGCCCTACCCTAGATTTTTTAAAAACACATTTTTTTTTTTTTTTTTTACCGCTATGTCCTTGAGAAGTTTTTAAAAGTGCCCAAACAGGGCCCGGCGCGGTGGCGCAAGTGGTTAAGGTCCTCGCCTGGCATGCCCGGGATCCCATATGGGCGCCGGTTCTAATCCCGGCAGCCCCGCTTCCCTTCCAGCTCCCTGCCTGTGACCTGGGAAAGCAGTCGAGGACAGCCCAAAACCTTGGGACGCTGCACCCACGTGGGAGACCCAGAAGAGGCTCCTGGCTTCGGATCGGCATAGCATTGGCCGTTGCGCTCACTTGGGGAGTGAATCCGTTGCGCTCACTTGGGGAGTGAATCATCGGAGGGAAGATCTTCCTCTCTGTCTCTCCTCTCTGTATATCCGCCTTTCCAATAAAAAATAATAAAAGTAAATCTTTAAAAAAAATTAAAAAAAAAGTGCCCAAACAAGCTCTGCTTTTTTACAACTCATTCCTTTTATAGGATACTGTAATCACCACTCCTGACAAGCATATCTCCTGTATTTAATGAAGTTTTTAAATATTTTAAACTTAATTTTTGTTAGTATTCTTATTTTTAACATTTTCATTTTATTATTGATGCTGTATTTAACATTATACATGCCTTACCTTATTCGCTACTGAGAGCAGGAATTCTTCATGAAATGGCTATGGTGATTACATCTCCATTAAATATTTTTTCTTTAAAAAATTAACAGATATGCAATTTGCATGTTTATAGAGTACCATGTGATCGTATGATGTTACATGCAGATGTTGTGTAATCTGCAATCAGTATAAATATGTTTACTCTTTCTACTATTTAACATTTCTCTATGGTGAAAAATCTAAACTTCTCAATGTCTTCCTCAGTTAACTCTGAGGTAGGCATATGGTTTTGCTCCTTTGCAGGGGAGTCTTCATTGATATTCATTTTGCCTTCATGTCTTCTTTTGCTCCTGATCACTGTACTTCTAGTTATAAGATTCTTCTCCTTGGGACAGGTTTCTAAGCTGTGTCACCCACTGGTCTACAGTTTGATTTTACTTATTGCAGTTGGTACACAGCTCTTTGCTTGCAGCCAATTGTGCCATTCCCTCCAGTGAGTTCCAGGTCTCATTCTTATGTTAGATTTCCATCTTGGTCTCCATAGCCCCAACTCCTACCTCACCAGTCTCCACCTGCTGTGCTAGCATGCTGAGGTTGCACTGTTGTCTGTACAACCTTTCTCCCACTTCTGGTTGGAGCTGGTCCCAGGATTAGGGAGACACCAGGTGTCCTATATAGCTAGGTTGTTGGTGGCTCTAATCTTGCCATAACCTGTTGGATGTTCACAGTCGGTATAATTTTCCTTTTGGACCAGTGCAATCCATTGAACTCAGTTCTCACGACCTCAGCACATGCACAGTTCACTGTTGTCCCCTGCAGTCCTAAACTTTTGCCACAGTGTACAAAATTGTGCCTGATGTGTCCCTACTGCTAGAGTTCTTGATCTGCTGGCTGTCAGGTTTGAGGGCTACCCAGACCTGTCTTTGGTGGAACCTGTAGAATGTTGCGTTGCTGCAATTCACTGAGTTAGAAATGAGTTCACTCCCAGCTCAGCGTATGCTCAGTCCTTTCCCTCGCCTTTGCCTCCTTATGCAAAATGGCTCCCAATTCAGCTCTAGGGGCTGATTGGGCTGTGAAATCCACCCTGTTCTCGCACTACTTGTCTGGGATCTGCTTTCTGCCTCTGCTCCTGGTCAAATCAAACAGACCAGAAGGACGAACACTTCCTTGTCTGGGTTCACCTCCCAAGGTCTCAGTGAAAGTCCCCTCCCACCTGGTTGCAGGTTGAGTTTCGGCTGCTGGTGGAGTTCAGATCACAGTTAGCTGAATGCCGCTGGAGTATCAGTCACTGCAACACCACACCATTGTTTTCTCTGCTTTCCTGTGTCTGACAGTCTCCAGGTACCCTTCTGCTGTTGTTCTGGTCCTTTTCCATTTCCTGGAATGTGTCCGCTCTGCTTCATCCTGATCAAATATTTTTCTGCCCATTTACACGTGTCCTTACCCTATTCCACCATCTTGATTCTTCCGACATTCTAAAACTTTATTGAGTAAGTGTAGTGGGAGTAGGCATTCCTCTTTTGTCCTCAGCCTTAGGAAGTCTTCAGCTTTTCCCCAGTCAGTATGATGTTAGCCATTAACTTGTTATACATTGGCGTATTGTGTTGAGATGTGGTGCTTCCATTCCTCATTTGTTTATTTATTTTTTTATCATGAAGGGATAGTGAATTTTATCAATGTCTTTTTTTTTCATCATTGAGATGATCACATGACATTTGTCCTTCATTGTCTTACTGTGAGCTGTCATGTTTATTGACTTGTAAAGCTCAATAAGCCTCTCCTCTCTAAAATAACACTTTCTCATGGCGAATGATCTTTTAAATGTATTACTGTATTTAATTTGCTATTTTGTTGAGAAATTTTGCATCTATGTTCATCAAGAGAATCTGCTTTATTTTCTTGCTATCTCCTTGTTGGTTTTGGTTTTAAGGTAATAACAATTCTGGAATAAATTTCCCCTTTCATTGTTTTTGAATTAACTTAAGAAGCATTGGTATTAATTCTTTAAAAATTTGAGGAAAATGTTCCAGTGCAATGCTGTAGTGCGCTAAGCCTCTGTATAAGGTGTCAGTATCCTTTTTGGATACCAGTTCATGGAGGGTGATTTAAATCCCTTGACCCCAACATCCATGTGGGAGACCCAAAAGAAACTCTCAACTCCTGGCTTCAGGTCAGCTTGACTTTGGATCAGCTCAGGTCTGATCATTGAAGCTATTTCCAGAGCGAAGGAGTGGAAGAAAGCTCTCTCTCTCTCTTTGTTTCTGCCTTTCTTTTCTGTGTAACCCTGCCTTTGAAATAAAAATAAAGTTTATCTTTTAAAACTGAAGTCTGATGAAATTCAGTGGTGAAGCCATCTCTTTATGTATTCTCTTTGATGGGAGATTTTTATCTTACTGGTTCAATATTGTTAGTTATTATTGGCCTGCTTAGATGTTTTATTTATTCATCATGAAATCTTGGTAAGGTGGATGTGTTCTAGAACTTTTCAATTTCTTCTACATTATTAAGTAGCATAATGACCTTAGCAATTATATTACTATATAATTGGATATAATAAGAATAAAAATCCTCATCTTTCTTGGTTAGTGTTGCTGAAGATTAATCAATATTATTCATTATTTTCATTTCAAAAATTTTTAGTCTCTATATTATATATTTTTGTTCTGAGTTTATTGTTTCTCTAATATCTCATCAGAATTTGAGTTGTTCTTGTTTCTGTGCTTCTCTGAGGTGCAGTAATATGTGGTTCACTTGACATCTTCCTTTATTGTGCAGATGTTACCAGAAAAAGCAATCAGGCCCTTGCTGTTTGACACTGGATGGCCAATTCGCCCGACAAGAGTATGTAAGCAGAAGTAGTTTATTTCAAGAAGCTGGCAGTGTTGGGGAAAGGGCATTTTTTTTTAAAGCAAAATGTGCTATTTCTGCTGGCAAAAAGATTTTTAAAGGGAGAATGGGTAGGTCCAGCAGAAGACTAGAGAGAAACCTGAGTCAAGTCTATTGATAATGAGGCAGCATACTGTGTGGGTATGGGTTTGAGCCTTGGCTGCTCCACTTCCTGCTCAGCTCCCTGCTGTTTCTCCTGGGAAAGCTGAAGAGGATGGCTCAAATGCTTGAGCCCCTGCACCCATATGGGAGAGGCAGAGGAAGCTCCTGGCATCAGTCTAGCTCTGTCCTGCCTATTGCTTACAAGGTGAGTCATTGTGGTTGGCCCCACTGAGTTTCTTTAAAACAAAACTTTTGAAATATTCGTCTGGGGGTTTGGAAATGTCCAATTCCTAGATAGCTGGTTTTTTGGCACCTTCTTTTGCTCATTGGGTAAAATTAAGCTTTCCTGGAAATTGTTGACATGCGTTGGTGTACAATACCATCTATGCATAGCTGGATTCATCAGTAGACTGGCTTCCTTTTTAGTAGCCCTTCTAGATATTAAAAAAAAGTCTATTTTCTCTAAGCCTGTGGATATTATTATTTCACCACCTGATAGCACCTTAAGTTGTGGTTTGCTTCAGACCTGTTGCTGATACATTGTTGCTAATTTATTCTTTTTCAGTTAATATTTTTTTTGAGTTTCACTAATTCATATTCTTCTTTTAAAATTATTTTCTGTAATACAGTTTTGTTGGTATAGGGGTTCATCCCTCTCCCTCTCCTTCCTTTCTCCTTTTCTCCCCTTCCGATGTTTCCCTCATATTTTCACAGCAGTTTAGCCCCATAGTAACTGTTACAAGTTTAACCTCCAGTTATTTAAATTTATCATGCCCTAATATGTATAGGCAAATGTGGAAAACCTAGTGTCATACTGTAAGGTATATTTAAATGTTTCATTCAGAGTCCTCAAGAGTAGAGACATGCATTGCTATGTTTCTTTACTTTCCAGTATGCTAGTCTCCATTGTACAGTACATCAATGAGAATATATGCATATATTTGCTTACATATATCAATTTATTTTGTACTTGGCATAAAGGCTGTCTTATATCAGAGAGAATATATGGTATTTACCCTTTTACTTCACTAAGTATAATGGCTTGCAGTTGGGACCAGTTTGGTACAAGTGGTAGGGTTTATTCTTTTTTATGGATAAGTAGTATTCCATAGAATAGAAATTCGACAATTGGATAAGGAAATTAAGGATTTTGGATTCCTGGCTTTGGATCATTCAGCTCTGGCTGTTTGAGGACACTTGGGGAGTGAACCAGTGGATGAAAGATATTTCTGTATCTCCTTTTCTCCATGAATCTGATCTGCCTTTCTAATAAAAATAAATAAATCTTTATGATAATTTTTTCTGTTCATATTGAATGTAAAGTATGGAATTTCTTTATGCAATCCTCTGTTGACGCCATATGGATTGATTCCATATCTTTACTCTCGTGAATCATACTGCTTTATGTATAAATGTGTTGTAATTTGCTTTCTTGAATTCAGATTTTATTAAAATAACTTCCAAACTCCAATCTTGACAAAATCTGCAGTTCATATGCTATTTAATTTAAATGGAGGAAATATACAAAATCTTTTCTTTTAAACATCTTCCTTGGTCTATGGGAAGCTCAGACACTTCATGTTGTATCTACCAATATCACAATGCTAGATCACATCTAGAACTCAAAGCCCATCATGAGCACTACAGCCTGGTGTAGGAAGAAAGAATATTCTGATATTATCTGTCTGATACAAATGTGGGCCTGGAGGTAGGAGTAAGATGGCCAGTTGGGGTAGGAAGGTGTAGTAAGAGTACAAAGAGAGCTGTAAAATAAGGTCAGGTGGAGCACAGAGCTGGAAAGAGGAAATCATCAGACTGGGTGACTGATGCTCCCTAGAGGCCACTAGAGAGAAGCAAAGAACAGGTTTTGAAACTTCACGAGATTGCAACCACCAGCCCAAGAGGAAGATGAGCTACAGGAGGGCGCACCAATGCACAAAAAAAGGACTGGTGAACTTGAAGCCTGCACTAAGGGAACTCCCAGCAGATGCCCCTCTTCCCTCCAAAGAGACAGTGAGAGACAAAAATCCATAGGACAAATCTCTGATGAGGGGATCAAGATTGAGTGGAAGCTCACAGGCCATTGATTGATCACACCCCAGATTGGGACAGACACACTGTTGGGGAGCCAGCCATTGGTGAATGTGCAGCTGCAAGGTTGTCTGACTGAGGAAGGGACTCAGGGAAGGAAGACAGTACCCACCCCACACTCAGAAGGCTTATACCCTAAGCACCCTGGAGAGATACCAGAGCCAACCTGAAGAGAAATGCTGCATCTCTGAGCGGGGTGGGCAGAAACTGGGTCAGGATCAACTGCATGAATCTCAGAATGAAACACGAGAAAGCTCAGATGCATTAACATTAGCGAGCACCAAGACCTAGCAGTCTAAGACCCAATACCGGGAACATGAAGATCCACAGAGGTGCATACCTGCAGCAGGAACCACCTGGTGGCATGCTTGAGAAACCCAGTCCCCATTACTCAGTAAATGGGAAACTACTGCCAGAGCTAACTTTCTTTGCAGAGCAGCAGCCTTAGCAGAGATATCAGCAATAAATGTGCAGACCCTCTTGCTCCACAGACTGAGGGCAGGATGAGAAAAAGAGGAACACCACCCAAGTGACTAAGGAAAATAGCCAGGGCAGCACTGACTGCAGAGACTGACACTGAAGCTTCCTTACCCACAAATTTGAAAACCACAAACACAACTTAAAGGCAAAAATTGGCTTGAAGAGAAAACCCATAAATTTGAAATGCCATAGGAAAGGGAAGTAAAAAAAACAGTGAGCAACATAAATGAGGAGACCAATGTCTCCCTTAAAAATAAGCAAAAGACTATCTCAATCTTAGAGCTAAGGCGTGACAACATCGAGGATCTCCCAGACAAAGAATACAAAAAATTCTTTATAAAACTCTTAAGAGGTAATAAGAAACATTGGCAAGAATTCTAGGAATTTAAAGAATATGCCACAACAGAGATACAACCTACGAAACAACCAAATTGAAATACTTGGACTAAAGAATACAATAGGGCACAATAAAAAGGCAACAGAAAACCTCATCAATAGAATGAGTGAGACAAAAGAAAGGATATCAGAACTGGAATATAGCCTATTGGAGGACACACAATTAATCAGACACATACGGAAGAAAATATGAATAAAGCCAAGAAAACAATCCAAGAACTGAATGGCACCATTAGAAAAATCAAATATAAGAATGATAGGAATTCCTAAAAGCCGGGAAAGAGAGACAGGAATTCAGAAAATATTCAATGAAAGTATAAAACAGAACTTCCCACACATTGGAAACACAAGGGGAAGCCAAATGCAGGATAGGCAGAGAACCCCAGACAGATTCGATCCAAAAAGAACCTCACCCAGACACATTATTGTCAAGCTTCTATAAACTGAACATAATGAAAGAATACTGAAACAAGCACATAAATAGGATCAAATAACATAGAGAAAAACAAATTAGACTCACTTCTGGATTCTCAGAAGAGAGCCTTAAAGCAGAAAGAGAATGGAGTGAAATTTTCCAGATCCTAACATAGAAAAACTGTCAACCCTGAATAATATATCAAGCAAAGGTGTCATTTGTGTTTGAAAATGAAATAAAATATTTTCACAATAAAAACAAGTTAGAAGACTTTGCCAACACTAAGCCAGCCCTAGGATAACTACTAAAAAATGTGCGGAAAAAAGAAACAAGTAAGCCAAATTCAATGATGGCCAAGGGGAATTTCTCCCCATTAAAGTACACTTAAGAAACTAAGGTTAAACAGAGATCTCAACAAAAAACTGACAGGACCAAATGGAAACCTATCAATATTAACTTTGAATGTGAATGGCTTAAACTTATCAATCAAAAGACATAGATTAACAGAATTGATCAAGAAGCAGGACCCATCTATCTGTTGCCTACAAGAAACACATTTAATTAACAAAGATATGTGGATGTTGAAAGTGAAAAGATGAAATAGAATATTTCATGCCAATGGAAAGAAAAAAGAGCTGATGTAGCCATTCTAATATCATGATATAGACTTCACCATAAAAAACACTGGAAGAGATGAGGAGGGAAACTACATAATGATGAAAGGATACATCCAGAAAGAAGAAATAACAATAATAAATTTATACACACCAAATACAAGGGCACTTAGCTACATGAAACAATTATTGATGGACCTAAGGGGAGATACAGATGCCAATACAATAAAGTGGGGGGGGGATCTTAACATCCCACAAACATCAATGGATGGATTGACAAGAAAGAAACTCAGCAAAGAAGCAACAGTTCTCACACAGATAACAGAACAACTGGGCTTAATTGATATTTATAGAATCTTCCTTCTCATGAACACTGAATACACATTTTTTCAGCTGTCCATGGAACCTTCTCCAGGATTGACCATATTTTAGGTCACAAAATAAGCCTCAGTAAATTCAAAAAGATTGAAATCAAACCATGCTTCTTAGAGCACCACAGAGTCAAACTAGAGATGAGTAAATCAAATACCCCAGAAAATGTGTAAGTTCTTCAAAGTTGAACAACATGCTACTGAATGAACAATGTATTAGAGAAAAAAATCAAAGAAGAAATTTAAAAATTTCTTGAAACCAATGAAGACTCAAACACAATATATCAAAACATAGAACTCTGCCAATGCAATCTTAAGAGACAAATTATTGCAATTAATGCCTATATTAGCAAACAAGAAAAACACCAGATAAATGAACTAAGCAAAAACCCCGAGCAACTAAAAAGAGTGTAACAACCCCATGATCAACAGAAAAAAAATAGAAATAATAAAAATAAGAGAGGAATTAAACCAAATAGAGACCAAAGAAACAATACACAAAATCAATTAAACTAAGTTGATTCTACAAAAAATAAATATACACCCCACTTGCACAGCTGATAAAAAGTTGGGGGAAGAGAAGAGTTAACAGAATCAAAGATGAAAATAGGAACATAACAACAGATACCAGGGACTTCAGAGGATAATCCCCAATTACTACAAGCAGCTATATGCCAACAAATCAGAAAACTTTCAAGAAATGGATAGATTGCTGCCCACCTACCATCTCCCAAAACTGAGTCATGAGGCAGCAGAAAATCTAAATAAACCTATAGCTAAGATGGGTATAAAATCAGTATCCAAATACCTCCCAAAAAAGAAAACCCAGGCCCAAATGTCTTCTCTGCTGAATTCTACAAAGCATTTCAAGCAGAATTGACTCCAATTCTTCATAAAGTTTCAAAACAATAGAAAGGAAGGCAATCCTTCCAAATTCTTTTTGTAAGGTCAATATCACCTTACTACTGAAACAAGTCAGAGACACAACAGAGAAATAAAACTATAGTCTGAGGTCTCTGAGGAAATAGACACTAATATCTTCAACAAAATACTAATCAACAAAATGCAACAATACATCAGACAGATCATCCACCTGGACCAGGTGAAATTTATTCCTGGCATGTAGAGATGGTTCAGTATATGCAAATCTATAAATATTATAAAACACATAAAAAAATTGTTGAACAAAAATCATAATGATCTCAATAGATGCAGAGAAAGCATTTAATAAAATCCAACATTCTTTCATGCTAAAAACTCTAAGAAATATAGGGATAAAAGGAACAATCTACAACATAATCAAAGCAATTAATGAAAAATCCATTGCCAGCATCATACTGAGTGGGGAAAGATCGGAAGCTGTTCCACTAGGATCCGGAACTAGACAAAGATGTCCACTATGGCCACTTGCAATTTAACATATTACTGGAAATCCTTGCCAGAGCTATCAGACAAGAAAAAGAAATCAAAGGAATTTTAATTGAAAAGTGGAAGTCAAACTGTCTCTCTTTGCAGAAGACAGAATTCTATACATAGGAGAACCAAAAATATTCAATAAAGATTCTGCTATAGCATACAAGGGAATTTGGAAAGATGGCAGGGTACAAAATAAGTGAACAGAAATCAATGGCCCTAATTTACACAAACAACTCCAGGGCTGAAAAAGAACTAGTCAGTATTGTCCCTTTCAAAACAATAAAGACAACACTTAAATACCTTGGAACAAACTTAACTAAAGATGTGAAAGATCTCTGTGAGGAAAACAACAAAACCTTGAAAAAAGAAATAGAAGATCATAAAAATGGAGAGATATACCATGTTCCTGAAAAGGCAGAGTCAACATCATCAAATGTTCATATTACCAAAAGTAATATACAGATTCAGTGAGACTCCAGTCAAAATCACAAAAACGTTCTTCACAAAGCTGGAAAAAATAATGCAAAAATGTATCTAGAAATGCAAAAGACCACAAATAGCCAAAACTATCTTGAAGAACAAGAATGTAGCTGGAGGGGTCACAATTCCAGACCTTAGGACTTATTATAGGGCAGTAGTAACCAAAAGAGCCTGGTGTTGGTGCATAAATCTATAGGAAGATCAATGGAGCAGAATAGGAATATCAGAAGAAAATCCACACATGTACAGCCATCTAATTTTCAACAAGAGAATAGAAAACAACCCAGGGAAAAACATAGGCCTCTTTAACAAATGCTTTTGGGACAATGAATTGCAGCCTGCAGAAGTAAGAAACAAGACTCTCATCTTTCATCATACATAAAAATCAAACTACTGTAAGAAAACCTAGGAAATATTCTACAAGATATAGGTGTAGCAAAGACTTCCCATAAAAACCATCAAAATTCACACAGTCACGACCAAAATAAACAAATGGGACTACATCAAACTAAGAAGCTTCTGCACAGCAAAGGAAGCAATCAATAAAGTAAAACAAACAAACAAAAAAACAAACAAAAGAAACCCTAAACCAACCAACAGATTGGGAGAAATTATTTGTACACTACACAACAGACAGGGGCCTAATTTGAAGAATTTCAGACACTCAACAACAACAACAACAACAACAAAACAAACCAGTTAATGAGCAAAGGAAATGAGCAGATATTTTTTCAAAGGAACAAATCCAAATAACTAGCAGGAAAAAATGTTCAAGTTCCCTAGCAATAAATGAAATTCAAATAAAAGCAACACTGAGGTTCCACTTAACGCTTGGGAGAATGGCATGCATACAGAAAACTAACAACACCTGTTAGCAAGGGTGTGGGGACAAGATACCCTACTCCACTGCAGCACTGGTACAACCACTATGGAAGTCAGTATGGAGAATACTCAGGAAACTGAAAATTCACCTACCATATGACCAAGTAATTCCACTCCTGGGAATACATCCAAAAGAATGGATACATACTTGTGAGAAAGCAATCCGCACCCCTATATTCGTTGCAGCACAATCAACAATTGCAAAAACATGAAAACAGCCTAGATGCCCATCAAAGAAACACTGGATAAAGAAACTGGTACATCTACTCTATGAAATACTACTCAGCTACTAAAAAGAATTAAATTTTACCATTTGCTACCAAATGGTCCCAATTGGAGACCATTATGCTCAATGAAATGAGCTAATCCCAAAAGAACAAGTATATGTTCACTCTAATATAACACAACTTCCATCAAGAATGTGAAACAAAAAGTAAGATAAACAAACATACACTTATAATCTCACAAACAAAGAATGTATTGGAGACCAGAGTACCAGCAATCAAAGAAAATCAACAGAATATGTCTCTATAATTGAGTAAAAGTAGACCCCAAATGAGACTTCTAAGTATACCTGGACAATAAAATATTAAACTTCCTACCTTTGCCTATGCCATTATGACTCATTTAAGGAGCAGAAATTTGAAATCAAGAATACACTTGATAGACTGTTTTACTACAGAACACAGGGGACAATGGAGGGTAGATATTAAAAATGTAATTTTTTAGTACTGTTTTTGCTATATCTCATATTTTCTGTTATTTGTGGTTTTATTTTCATTTCTTCAAAAAAGTGTTTTTTTTTTTTCTTACTAATTTCTTCATTGACACATGGGTCATACAGTAGCATCACTTTCGTCAAGAAGGTTTTTTATTTTCTTTTTTCATTCCTTTAGTGATGTAATGGTCATTCTGCAGCATGTTATTTAACTTCACGTTGTTGTAAATTTTTAGTTCTCTTTCTATTGTTGATTTTGTTTTGTGGCTTTTCATTTAAGGGAATATATAGTAAGTGCGTAATAGAAACTATCATAACCAGATGTGGAGACACAATGCAGTATGCATCTCTACTTCCAAATCAAAGATGGACTCCTGATGAAACTGTTAAATATATCTTGAAAATAAGATGTCTGGCTCTCTGCCATTGTCCATAACTATAATGTCAGGATATACTTAAATAGCATAATGACGGACCTGTGACTGTTTATGAAGGACTGTACTATTGTAATAATACAGGGGAAATCAGTGGAGAGGGGACTTTGGGAAGGGGAGGGGAAATTCCAGAACCTATGGAATTGTATTATAAAATAATAATAATAATAATACTAAGAAGAAGAAGAAGAAGAAACAAATGTGGGTCTGCTGTCCAATGCCAAACATACCAGACACTGCTAACTTTGGGTAGGGTATAAAACTGACTTTCCGCAATCACAGAACTCTACATGATAGACACTGGCCCAGAAATAGGCACTGTTAGGATCTGCTGAGTGCTGGGTTTTAGAAACCTGACAAGTTTGCTAATACTCTTGAAGCTCTTTGCTGTCTGTCCAGATTATAAGAAGGAAAATAGTGGCAGCCAGTCCGCTACTCAGGCCAGTCCTAGATTGGTCATACCTTGATCTCCCACTTGCCAGGCCATATACAATCATGGAAGTGCACACCAGGCCTTCAAGGAGCTGCTAGTGTCAGCTCCAAGATGAATGTGTCTCAGTAGAACACAGGCTTCTGCCTAATATTGGGGCAAGTCTGGAGACTGTTCACAGGCACTTTCCTAGCACTGGAATATTCTAGTTTAGCACTGTGTCTCAAGACAAAGTCCCATTGCCCTTTTCGTCTTCCTAAGTTTGGACAAGAGTGATAAAGTTGGCTTACCAACAACCCAGACTGGCCCTTGGTTGGTCCCTCTTGGACCAACACTCAGAAGTTCCTACAAATTATCAGGGGCATCTGCAAAAACCATCAAACGATGGCAGTGATCCATGGCAAGATGAGTTTAACCCCCTGGAGCACATACCTTTACCTGGGCTGGTTAAGACTAGAGACTCAGATTGTGAGCATTAGCTGGAAGCTAGAGGCCTTTGGACTTTATCAGGTGCCAGGTCCCGGCAGTGTAGACTGGGCTCTGAGCCTTCAGTTGTGGTCCTAAGCTCGCTCTCCTGGTCCTGTGAGCAGATACAGTTTTGTTTTCTGCCAGTAGTTAGGAGAAGGGTGGTAGGGGTGGTTTGGCATTGAAACTCCAAATATTTAGTCCAAGGCGTGGGATGAGGCAGGGGTGTTCATCCCAAATGAATTTGTTGCAGTGGGTGTGGAACTTGGATTCAGTTTGCTCCCCCTGGCCTGGTAAGAGGTGTTTATCCATGCCACACCCATGGAGCTGGAGAAGAGGTGATGTGGTCAACCTCAATGCAACTTTCTATGATTATAACAGCACAAGGTGTTATGACCTCTTGCCTGGTTTTCCTGTGAAGGTGTTTTAGAGTATGTGTATCCCTGTTCACATTGGTACCAGGAAGATGATCTTGGAGCCTCTTACTCAGCCAATATTTTTGTTATTTCTGATTTAATTGTTTAAGAGCACATAACATGCAATTTACTGTTTTGCACATTTCTAAGTGTATGGTTCAGTTATGCTAAGACTACTTACACTTCATGAAATTATTCCCCAGAGCTTTTCAAACTGCTTTTCTCCTCTCATCTCCTGGGAAATAGCATGCTAGCTTCTACTTATAAAAATCAGATCACATTAGAAGCCTAAATAGAATCATACAATCTTTCACTCTCCAGGTGGTTCTGCAGTTCAACTTGACAGAATTTTCCCTACTCCACTTCCCATGCATCTGCCATCTGATGTTGTGGCAAAGCCCAACCCATCAACGCCCACTCTGGCTTATGCATGCATCAGTACGAATGGTCAACCCAGCCTGGCTTTCCCCTGATCTAGCTCATGTGGAATCTAGAAGGCATTGTAGCCCTGCCCAGCCTGGTCTGTCCCCATCCCAGCTCTAACTAGCGGAAGTAGTGGTCCAGTAGGGAAGCCCTTCACAGCCCCCTACCAGGTTCACCCCCTCCTCTCCCAGATTTCATTTGTACTGGTTGGGTGCTGACCAGTCTGGCATGGCCTGCTTCAGCTCAGTATTTGCCAGTAGATGTTGTAGCCTAGTCCGGCCCAGGTCACCCCCAATTTCAACTTGTGCTGGTGGGGGCTACAGCCTAGCCCAACCCTGCCAGCCCCCAGTCCCGGCCCTCATGTGAACTGGCTAATATTGTGTTCTGACCTGGAATGACCCACACATCACCTGGTTCTCCGATTTGTCAGCAGGTGATATGAATTGGCTCACCCCAGCCTGGCTTACCCCAGACCTTAACCAAAGGTAAGAACATGGATACCATAATCTGGCCTGGTCTGGGCTGCTCCCCATTGTGATTCTTGCACTCACCTGCAGGGACTATATCCTGACAGTGGAGTTCCCCAAGTTCCACCATCAGAACCTCTCCATGCCAGATCTCACATACACTTGTGGGTCGATGGGCTGGCTCTGCTTAGTCCACCTCCTGTCATAGCAGGAACAGTAGCCTTCATTGACTAGCCCTCACCCATTCCAGTTCTTGCTTTTGGGTGCCACATCCCAGCCAAGAAAAGTCCACACCTGGACATAACTCACACATAGCTTAGCAAGGGAGAGACCTAGCACAGCCTGTCCTACACCCACCCTGGTACTAAGGAGCACCAGTGGGTGCTGGAGGCTAGCCTAGTCTGGCACACTCAGTCCACACTTTTGCCGAAGGACATTACTGTCATGTCCAGACCAGACCAGACAGCAGCCCCACTTCAACCGTTATATTCAGCAGTGGGAACCACATCCCAGTCAGGGCAGCCCCGTTGCTCCCCAACAAGGCCTGTTCCCAGCCACAGATTTCATGCATGCCAGTGGTTGTTTTGACCCAGCTTGGCACAGCTCCTCACCTGTCTTGACCTTTGCCTTTGGATGCTACAGCCTGGCCTGAAACAACCAGACCCCAGTCCCAACTCCCTCTGGTGGGTGCTTCAACTTGGTCATACTCAGTCTGCTCCCCTTCCTGGCTCATGTAAACCAGTAGGCATGAAAACCTAGCCTGGCATGACCTGCTCTCCAGCCTGGTTTCAGTCCTTGTCAGTGGTTTAATGTTTGCTCAACTATTCCCGGTCCTCCTCTTTCCAAAACAAACCCACACACTTGCCAGCAGATGGAGCTACCTTGCCCAGACTGCCCAACACCTAGGCCTGAACTGTGTGCTCACCAGAGGGAGCTATGACCCACTAGGGGAGTTTCCCAAGTTCCCTTGCTTGGCCCACTCAGCTCTCATGCCAGCAGGTGCTAGGCCCTTTCCTGGCATAGCCTTCCCCTCCATCCTGGTCTTTGTATGAGTTGGTGAATGTTGCAGCCTGGCCCACCCCATACCCTCTTTTATGGTGCTCATGTGGGTGCTGCAGCCTGGACCTGCTCATCTTGTTACCAGCCTCAGTTCCCCTGAGTGCTGGTGGATTCTATGGTAATGCCTAACTCAGCCCATCACCACCCTAAATCTTAAGCTAACCAGTGGCACTTGTATTTTCACAAGACCCACCACATACTCACTACAGAATCTACCTCCAGATCTTGTTCTCTTGCATATTGATTAGTGTCATGGCCCAGCCTAATGTGACCTGTCTTCTATTCTGACACTCATAGTCAGGTACTATGAACTAACCCTGCTAGACAGGATCCCAGCCCTAGCTTTCTTAAGGATTGGTGTGTAGTGGTCAGCAATGCTCTGTACTAACAAGCCCAGCTCAGGACTCCCATGTGGGCTGGTACGTTGGTCTAATCCATAAAGGCATTCCGGACTCTTATCTCCAAACTACCAGGTCTCAGTCTCCTCACTTACCTGCAAATACAGTGACCCTGTGGTTGGAAGTCCCTCAGTGACCCTGTGGTTGGAATCATTCCTCACCTAC
This sequence comes from Ochotona curzoniae, assembly GCF_017591425.1. NCBI lineage: Eukaryota > Metazoa > Chordata > Mammalia > Lagomorpha > Ochotonidae > Ochotona > Ochotona curzoniae. The sequence goes on along the minus strand of NW_024467087.1, from coordinate 54,227,833 downwards.
ACATATGGTTGCCTTATCCATGGCTGTCGCTAAGCAGTAATTCCTCACCAGCCAGAACAGTGGCAATATCCTTGGAAGTCCTTTGGCAGTCAGTCATCACCTGGACCTGAAGTCTCAGGTTCCTACATAACCCCCACCATTGCCAACGACCAGACTGTTTATAGTCCTACACCCTCACGTCCCCAGAGCTCATTGCTGCGTAACCAGATGGCTTCCCCTGGCGCCATTGGCACCCTAGCTGCCTGAACCAAGGTGGTACCAGCTGCACTGAAGCAGCTGATGTATTGAAATTCCCAGCTTGGGAGGCTAGGTGTCACTCTTTCACACCAACCAAAACTGTTGCTGTGGAAGCTCCCATTTGTGCACCCAGCCTGACCCAAGATAGCATCAGTGTTATTGGAAGTGCTGCTTTCAGCTGGTGAGAGGGAGCACAACCTAACCTCCCAGCCTGGAAATCTCACTGTGCCAGCTGCTTCAATGCACAATATACTTGCATTCTTATTGACTGAGGACTTTCTTGTCTTTTCCAGAGGCTGTGAGAAATGGTGTCCATAGAGTAAACTAATTCACAAAGAAGAGCATTCTCTGTGATGAGACATAAGGAAGGTGGGAGGAGGAAGTAGAAACATTGTGCATATTGATAAAGGTGACAGGGAAAATAGGTTGAGGATTAGGTAAAGGCTAGAGAATGAATGTGTTGTGTAGGCTACTACTTAAGAAAAACAAGGAGCCATTTCAGGGAAATGAAAGGAGAGGTAAAGTTCCAAAGAGTGAACCAAGAAATCTCAAAGAGGAAAGAATATAGGACTTACAAGAGGGGAAAATAAAATTAAAGGGACAGAAGTAGAACATTAGCAGTGAAGGAGAAGCAACAATTACAGGATGTAGTTAGAATCAAGAAGGAGATTATCATAGACCAGAAATGGAAAAGGGAGAAAGAAGTGAGGAAGAAACATGGATGTGGGGAGAAAGATACCTTGCTCCACTGCTAGTGAAAAATGTAGATTCTATGGAAGTTAGTATGGAGAGTGCTAATGCAACTGAAAAATTGATGTGCCATATGATCCAGCTATCCCACTCCTGAGAATCTATCCAGATGAAGTGCAATTTGTATATGAGAAAGTGACATGCAAACCTGTATTTATGGCAGCACAATTCACAATAGTGCGTACATGGAAACAACCCAGACACCTTTCAAAAGAAGGGTGGATAAAGAAACTGGCATAACTACTCCATCGAATACTATTCAGGCACTAAAAAGCATGAAATCCTACTGTGTTCAACAAAGTGATCTTAACTTGAAACCATTATAAAAGCCTATCCCAAAAGGACAAATATAATATTTTTGATATAAGGCCACTCTCATTGCAAAATACAAGATCAATAGATGTATGAGTATACATGTATACACATAAATTCTCATAGATGAACTGTATAATGGAGATTAGCATACCAGGAATTGAAAATATGTTGCAGAAGGCTTCTCTACTCCCGAATAAAAGGAGGACTCCTAGTGAAACAGTAAAACATAATGTGATAATATGATACTAAATTTTCTACTTTATCCATACCTATAGAGCCTTGATATACTTAACTAGCAGAATGTTAAACTTGAAACTGTTACTAAAAATTATACTACTATAATAATATAGGGCATGGTGGTGGGAGAAGAGAAGGGAGAGGGAAAGGGAACGAGTCCTATACCTACCAAAAAGCTATATTGTGAAGAATAATTTTTAAAATTTTACAAAAGTTAGACAAAAGAAAAAACTTCAAAAAGAACATAATAGAATAGTGGGAGGTAGAAGCCATCAAGGTATCCTAGCAATGAATTTTAGGAAACTGGTTATTCTGCTTGCATCTTGCAATGTCTGTGTTCTGTCTATTGGGTAAATGCAAACAAGTCGGGTCATTGGTTGGCTAGGGATTTTTTTTTTCTTTTTTTAATTGCACAAGGTTTTTCTATTTTTGTTAGTTATAAGTCTGTCCAACACAATCTAAGAATTTGTCTTAGATCCAAAATTCAGGTCTTCCATCAAAATTTTTTCAGTCAGTAAACACTGAATGTTTTCATTGCTGAACCTCTTCTAAATGATGCAGAATAATGTCAGCAGATACATTTGTACACTTGGTACATCAAAGAATAGATGGAATTTAGACAGAAACAGAGTCTGATGAAGAAGCATTTTAAGTGGACAGGGACAATAACACAGTGGCAGAACATAGTGCCAGAAAAAGCCAAGAAGTAGATGAGGACCAGTGCATGCAGGAACCTAGTGCATGCAATGTTGAAGCATTATCAAGTGAAACAGTTCATTTACTGTTTATCTGGGATTAACATCAGCTTTGGGATGTGGTCTGCCATGTTGACTTTTATCACTCAGTAGAGCTGAGGACCCAGAATGCAGGGCAAACATGTTTTTAAAGGGCAATGTCTAAGAAAAAGTTTGTACTTGAGTCAATGCCCAGGATAGAGCTATAACAGAATGGATCCTGAGTACTCCAAAAGTAATAGCTATCAATTATTAAAACCTTACAATGAATCAAGCCCTATTCTCACCATGTTACATACTCTCACCTAGTGATATTATCTCATGTGGTTTTCTCTTTTATTCTCCATATCTAAAATTTTTTTTATGATGCAGCTCCATAGGCTCAAGGATTTCCCCCTCCATTTTCCTCTTCCCCCTTCCTCTTTCCTCTTCCCCACCCCCACCTGATTTCCCCCATGTTATTACAATAGTATAGTCCTTCAACGGCAGTCACAAGTCTATTATTCTGATATTTAAGTGTATCCTGACATTGTAGCTATAGACAATGGCAGAAAGTCCAGATATATTTAGCAGTTTCATTGGGACTCCATCTTTCAATACTAGCCTATCAGGAAACAGAAGCTCAAAGGGTTTATGCTACTTTATCAAGGCCATGCAGGTGCAAAATGACAGAGCCAGGCAGTGTAGCTCCTGGGCTGTATTATTAATCAGTACACTGTGCATGTCACAGAGTAGGAACTATTCAGCGGGGTCCTTCATGGATCCTTTAACCTGGATTTGGTACCATGAGATATGGACCACAAATTAAAATGTTCACCAATAGAATATTACTATATAACAGAAACTGATGAAATAGCGATACATTCAGCAAAAGAATGAATCCAAAATATTCATGTAGCATTAGAGAATCCAGACAAAAATGAATATGTTACACATGAATCCATGCGAAGAAAGCTTTAGAAAATGCAACCTGTCTGTAATGGCAGGGAACAATTCAGCGATTTCCTGGAGCTGAGGGAAAGGAAAAAGGGAATTATTATCAAATAACATGCAAAAACCTTTGTAGGGAGAATATGTTCATCATCTTGATTGCAGTGATGGCTTCATGCATGTGCATGTTCCTTATAAAATTGTACACTTTAAATATGGTAATGTCATGTAAATTATGATCATCTTTCTATATATCTTATTTCCAGAAAAGTCTGATCTAGCAACATAGCACAAAATCATACAATAGGTGGAGTTGTAAGTAACTTGTTTTTACTAGTGACTAATTGATTTGGGGACGGGGGCAGACTCAGACATTTCAGAGATTAAGTTAGTTAGTTGTTTCACATATCAGGTCTGAAGAGAAAAAATCATTTGCACTGAGCTTGGCATATGGAATCATATGAGTATGGTTTCTATAAAAATTTTTAAATTGCCCAATCCTTGGACTAGTTACTGGATAATAGCCTCATAGGAGGTCAAAACAGGAGCTTGTTTGGAGCAGGTGGCTTTGATATGGAACATTGGTGTTGCTTTCTGAAATTAAGATTCTATTACACACGAACAGCAAGGCTTTTAGTTTTTCATACCTTCTAAATTGTTACTCTCCTAGCTAGCTCTAAGCAATTTGGTTTAATATGTCAGCCTCTAAGGAGCTTGGCTATGACTAGATCAAAGTTGGAAGTTGCTCAGTACAACTGTATTCCTACGTGGGATGTTGGTATTTATATGAGTAGAGTAAGCTGTTGTCTTTGTTGTAGAAATGAAAAGGTAAGGAAAATGTACTTTAAAATAATTCCTCCGTAATGCTAAAACTTACATAATTTGAGATGTAGACTCTATGCTAAATTGTACTTTCCTTTGTTTTATTCTAAAAGGTAACTTGCCTAAGAACATTTGAAAAATGTTCAATTTGAAAAAATGTAAAGCGCATCATGATCATTATGATTAGAAATTGTCATCTTTTCATCTAAGATGAAATGATGTCAATATGAAAAATAGTACCTATAAAATGTAATTTTTTAAATTTTATTTTTTTAAATATATGTGTTACTCAATACTATGTCCACTAATTCCATAATGTTGTGGATTGTTGCTGATGTTATGTTGGGGATTTTGATTGGTCGGGATGACACTCTGCCGGCTCTACCTTCGGACCAGAGATGGTCTCCACAAGAAGCCATTGAACTTATCTGGACAATGAGATGCTGGACTCTATGTTTGGTATATGCTTGCAGTGAAAGAACCCCAACTGAACTTGAACTGTGGCAATACAGCAAGGTGGAGGAATCCACCATGGGGAGAGGGGTGGGAGAAATCTCAGTACCTACAACTGTGTCACATAATGCAATGTAATAAAAAAATTAAAAAATTAAAAAAAGAAATTGTCATCTTTTCAGATTGCCTTTTCTGTCATTTGGATGCAATAAAATAAAATCTGCATTAACTTCTTGTAGCATCTCAGTCCTCTTTTTCTGGAGTCTTCTTCAGTTCTGCCTGATCTTCCAACAACAGATTTCTCCTAACTACAGGCTCTGCACTATGCAGCAAGGATTTGTCTCCTCCTTACAAAGCTGCTGACTTTTATTGGATTGGAGCTAATAAGTGCATGGCCTGGACTTGCTCTGAAATAAAGTACTAGGATCAACTGAACTTGTAAAAGTGAAAATGCTTTAACATTTTGATGATCCCATTTTCAATGGCAGTCCATCCAACTCATAGGATCACTGTCATGCTTCAGCCAGGAATCTGTAGCTGGTACTTGGTAATAGCATTAGCTACAGTCTGCCCAGCATTTACTATGTACCAAGAACTATAAACTTAACCTGTTTTTTGTTTACTCTCACAATGAACCTGTGGAATATTGCTTCTACTCTATAGACAAGGAACTGAAGCTCAAATAGTTTCCTAGGACAATTTTAATAAGGAAGTTTCTAATATAAATTTCTCTGACTTCCCACTGCAGTCATCTTCCTCTTCTAGTTCCACCTTTTAAAATGTCCTGTTTTGTACCATCTGATTCCTTTGGGGCTTAGGTTCTTCTGGTTAGGGAAAGATCTAAAGATAGCACAAGCCAGAAATCATTTTGCAGTCTCAACTTGTTTCTTGACTAACTTTAACACTTATCCCAAATTTGACCATGTTTCCCAAATCTTTAGTTCATAAAACTTCTCTAACCAAAGGAGAAAATATGTAAAGCTTCAGAAAGAAGGGCAAAGGAACAGTTTTCTGTGAAGTGACTGTTAAGGTGCTGAAACTTTGAGTAAGCACTTTGATGAATTAGATTTAATTTAATTTAATTCTATTTTGTTTAATCTTCCCAAACCTGCGTTGGGGGTTATTATTTATATTTATGACTTAGGAAATGGATAAAGTTCTTGGTGATTAGCCAATTTTCAGAAATAACTTTCCAAAGGTCACAAGCTGAAGTGCTGGAGGCAAATTTCACTTTCCTGTACCTGATTCTAAAGTCTTAGTTCCTTTTCTTTAAAGATCAATGAGACATAGTTTGTTTATGTATCAAACTTTATTTGTTGAGATGCTTTGTTAAGGAAGAGTTTTGTAGCTATCGGGTACAAAAGAACTAAAGGCTCCAAGGAGAAAGCCTTTACTGAAAAAAGCTTCAATGGAAAAAACTTTCACTATTGTCTTTTACACAGTCTAATAGTTCAATCAGTCAGAGTTAAGCTAGAATCTTTCCTAGATTAGTTCAATCAGTCAGAGTTAGTCTAGAACGACATTCCTATAGTCTGATGGAATTTAAGAGTGTTAGCCAGTGTTTGGGTCAGTGTGGAATGGATAATATATCCCAGAAAGCACTTGATTCATTTATTTTTACTAAGTTGATTAAATGATGTTAAACAATAGTTATCATTTATGGTGTCCTTACTATAAGGCGCTGTAACAAGTAGTACTGTGTTTTTTTGGTATTGACATTTCCATTTTATATATGCGTATGATGAAACTGAGTTTTGGAGGGCTTGAACAACTTGGTTCAGCGTCACTTAGCATAGCTAGGAACCAAATGCAATATTTCTTCTTTCTCCATACAGAAAAATATAAGGGGCTTAGAATTACAACTTTGGAAAATAACTGATTATATTGAGATGTGCTTTTTTGTGTGTGTGTATCAATGAGGCTCAGGCCCTATAAAAGTGGCAGAGTGCTTATGTGTCACAGAATAAAACGCTCTTATTGGAAGTAAATGCATGAATGTAGAGGCTTAAAATAACTTTAAAAATAATCCTACATTCTTGAAGACTGAAGATGGTGAAGACATTTTCATTATCATCTCCAAGTATATGAAACTGCCTTTACCATTGTGTTTGGCAATTAAGAGATACCTCAAAATTTGACTTGCCTTGTTGAACTAGTTAGCTTTTGGTTTTCACATCCTGCCTCTCAAGTGTGAACTCTTAGAAAGAGAGTCCTGGGTTACACATTTGTTGAAATCCTCCTCTCTCTTCCCTGCCTCTGAGAGGCTGTTGGCAGAAGAAGTCCACAATACACCCTTGCAGACCACTGGTTAGTCATATCTGCTCTAAGATTTGATTTTCAATCTTTAAATTTCAGAAACCTGATTTTAAAAAAGATTTTGTGGTAGCATTCTAATAAATGAATTCATATTAATTGACCTTCCTTATTGCTAAATTTCAACTCTGAATAATATCATATATACTTTTCTAGGGTGTCTAGGTAGCATCAGTGACACTTTGAACCTATATTCAGTCTTTGCTTACTTTTTTCTCTGTATCAACTTTCCATGAAGTCTACTAGACAATACACCATCCTTGAAAGGCTTACCGTATGCTGGTGGCAAAACAAAAAGCAGAACTCTGATCCTGAAGAACTTAGTTTTCTTGAGTAGTAGGAATGATATGCAAAACAGGAAATTTATAAATAACCATTGCAACGGGGTATTGTCAGGTAGCTGAGCCACAGTAGTAGGTCGGGAGATGACCAAAGCATGGTCCAGGGAGCTTCTGTAGTCCCAAAAACTTCACAGAGGAGACCCAAATTTAAAAGGATCTCAGAAAACTAGAAAGATTCAGATGTGCTTGCCTTGGGCTGGAGAAATCCACATAGGGGAAATAGAATTTCTTATGACCCTAAAATATCTATGGGAAAATGCAGCTTACAAGTTTCCCAGCTGTACTCCCTTCTGAAGGAGCAAAAGAAGACAACATTTGTTTTAGTCTGCAGTATTTGTAGTCCAACTTTTTGCATTGCTAAGAGTCAAACGTTGTCATATCATTGAAGCAGGACGTTCATCGTTCTCCCCACTCGGCATTACTTCAAATGTCTTAGGTAACAAAGCATTTACTGAGTATGCAAAATTTAATTAGTTTGATAATAGTTTCTTCAATAAGTATAGACTGAATATGGTATAACATAGTGAAAAACTGGTGTCAAGGCCTTTTACTTGTAATTGTAAATAACTGGATGGCTGTGTGAACCTGGATACAACTATTTTCATCCTGTTCTCTTGTGTCATTAAGTATGAGGATGAGTATCTAAATACTTCAGCCACCTCATCCAGACACTAATCATCATCTTCTTAATATACTGTTTTAGAAGGCACTACCAGTTAATTAGAGCTGGCCCGGGACATGTACCGTATCTGCTATCCCATGGACTAAATTTTAAAGATCTTTTCTAGTTAGAACATTCTCATGGGTGTTTCACGTGGACTAGCACTTTTTGTTTAAATCGATATCTCTTTATAAGATCACAGCTCTGCACTGCAATCGAATTAATTATTAAATTATAATAATTTCATAAATTATATATTGGTGAATATATTATCATTTTGTAGCTATTATTTGAAGTTTCTTTCATTTTTTTGCATACCAAAAACGGAACCCAGGCCTTGTCTCATTCAGCCTCTGAGAGGCTTTGCTTTGGGGACACCAGAAGTGATCTCTCATTAGGTTATATGGAAATATCTGCCCTTAGGGCTCTCAAACAACCTGAGGTAAGTCCTTCTTTTATTACTAATTTGTTGCACAGATTTTAGAAAGTCACCTTATCTTGATAGGTCTTATTCATCTAACTATGAGTCTTAATTATGTTGACCTGTAGGAACTCATCTTGCATGGATGATCTTGTATTATTTGAGGTGCAAATGACAACTTATTAAGAACTAAATCTCCTTTTTTGGTTATGAAACATTTTAACACATACATATATTTACAAAGTCAAAGTTTTTCAAAGCCACAGATTTAAACAGATAAAATTTTTGAGTAATGTTCTCAATTGAACTAATTCAAGGAAGCAAAACACAGTCTATACAGAATATTTTGAAAAGCAACCGAAATGCCCATCAGCAGAAGACTGGATAAGAAAGCCTTGGTTCATCTACTCCATGGAATACTACTCAGCTATTAAAAAAAACAAAATGCAGTTCTTTGTGGCTAAATGGGCCCAACTGGAAACTATAATGCTAAGGGAAATGAGTGAATCCCAAAAGGTTAGATACCACATGTTTGCCTTAATTTAACCTGTAATTTTAAAAAATTTTTTGATCCTGTCATTGATACTGTCTCAACACATGTGTTTTGAAAAATTGAACTTGCATTATTTTTAACATATTGTTTACTCAATGCTATGTCAATCAATTCCATAACATTTTATGTTGTTGCTGATGTTTTGTTGGGGTTTTTAACTGACCAGGATTTTACTCTGTTAGCTCTACCTTCAGACCAGGGAAGGTCTCCCCAAGAAGCCGTTAAATGTTATCAGGGCAATAAGATGCTGAACTCAATGCTGGGTATGTGCTTGCAATGAAGGAATCTCAACTGAACTTGAACTGTGGTTATGCACCATGGGGGGGGGGCGTTGTGGGAGGGGTGGGGAGAATCCCAGTGCCTATAAAACTGTATCACATAATACAATGTTATTAACAATAAAAAAAAAAAAAGAAAACCATCACTAGGCACACACAATTTTTTTTTTTTTTGCAGTGCTTAAGAGCTACTTAGGATGCCCACACTGTATATTGACATTTCTGGGTTCTACTTCCAATTCCAGCTTTCTGATAATCTCTACCTTGGAGTATAATAGCTCATTGATTAAGTAGTTGGGTACTTGTCAAATAAATGAGGAACCCTAGTGGCTGTCAGGGGAACTGGCTTCGGCCTGGAGCAATCTTTGTTGTTGAAGGCACTTTCGGTGATCAGAGAATGGGAGGTCGCTAATCTCTGGATTTCTGTCTCCCTCTGTCTCTCTCTGCCTTTCGGATAAATAAAATAATAAACAAATATGTTTTAAACCAGTAAAGAAATTCTATACAAAATAGATGGAGCTCACACCACTCAATTTCATAGCATGTTCAATGCTTACTTGAAGATGTTAATTCCTGTGGCTTACTTTGGCGGAGTCTTTACTACCACCACTCTCATTTTTTTTTTTTTTTGAAATTTTGAATGTTATGGTACAATGGTGTAGGGTCTAGGTTCCCACCTCCAAATTCCCTCCCCTTGACTGACTTTCCCCATATTGTTATAATAATATAGTCCTTCATAACAAGTTATAATTCAATCAGTCTGTTATTTAAGTCTGCCCTGACATTGCTGGTACAGGCAATGTCAGACAGTCCAGCATCCCATTGTCTAGATATGCCCAACAGTTTCATTGGAAGTCCATCGTTGATTTGGAAGTAGGGATGTATATTGCATTGTATCTTCACATCTGGATATGGTAGACTCTACTACTCTACCACTATACATTCTCTTAAGTGAGAAGCCACAAAATAAGGTTGACAATAGATGTGAAGTTAAAACAAAGACAAAAAGGAGGAGCTGAGCAAACTGGCTCCCTTGTGGGATGGAGGCTCCCCGGGTCTCTGGGACCAATCCATCCTGGAGGCCAGGTTTTTGACCTGCAGGGCTACCTGCAGCCAGGCCACATGCTGCCCTTGGGGAGGGGCTCATGCGGCAGATCTTCAAGACCCCGGCTTGGAGGCTTATCGACCCTGGCGAAAGGCACGAGCAGCTGAACAAACTGGTTCCCTTGCGGGAGGGAGGCTTGGCGGGTCTCCAGGACCACCCTACCCTTGAGACCAGGTTTTTTGACCAGCAGTGATACCTGTAAGATGTCGGGTTTGTGAACCCCACAGGTGGTGAATCCAGTGATGTTTGAGACATCAAGCCCAGCTTCTTGGACTTGCCTGCAAGACCATGCCCTACTTAGTGTAAAAAGGTGGAACTGTGTACACAGGCTCTGATGTAAAATGAGATTAAGGCAACACATTTTGTGCTATAGCAGAAGGTCAACTAACTGGACAACAACCCCAAGCAAACGAAGGCAGCAAATAATTCTGGTGAATGGAGCCAATGGACATTGAGAGGGTCACATCATCCTTGAATTAGTGAAATCACATTTCAGAACTATCCAAACCACTTGGACAGAACCCTCGGAATATGTACACATTAAGACTCTGGGTTGATGCAAGGTGGTGGTTCCTTATCGCTGGGTCCTGGGATGTGCGCAAAGTCATGAGTGGTTTTCGCTCCTTTGTCTCTACTCTACCCCCAGGAACAAGAAATGGCAAACTTTAAAGTAACGAATTCACCCAATTTTCCCTAAACCTTGATCATTTCCACACTGATCAACCATGTAATAATTATTAAAAAAAATACAAAGACAAAATGAAAAAAGAAAAAACATATATCACCATAGTCAAAAGAACATGTCACTAAATGACCAAAACAAGAAGAAAACAGAAAAGCCTAATTTACATGATGGTTCCCTTATACTATAAAGAATATTTGGTATTTGTCCTTCTGGGATTGTCTTAATTCAGTGAGGATGATGGTCTCTAGTTCGGACCATCTAGTTGTAAATGGCATGATTTCATTCTTTTTAATGGCTGAATAATATTCCACAGAGTAGATATACAACAGTTTCTTTAACCACTCCACTTTGGTCAGGCATCTGGATTGTTTCCATGTCTTTGCTACTATAGATTGTGCTGCTATAAATATCGGATTACAAATTCTTTTCTCATACTCAGTTTTTTATTTCCTTTGGGTATATTCCTAGGAGTGGGATTGCTGGATCATATGGCACGTTTATTTGCAATTCTCTAAGCACTCTCCATACTGATTTCCATAGTGGTTGTATTAGCCTGCATGGGCCTGGCACTGTGGCTTAGTGGCTAAAGTCCTCGCCTTGAACACTCTGAGATCCCATATGGGCACAGGTTCCAATCCTGGCAGCTCTGCTTCCTATCCAGTTCTCTGTTTGTGGCCTGGGAAAACAGTTGAGGATAGCCCAAAGCCTTGGGACCCTGCACCTGCATGGGAGACCTGGAAGAGCTCCTGGCTCCTGGCTTCAGATTGGCTATGCATCGGCCATTGTGGTCACTTGGGGAGTGAGTCATCAGACGAAAGATATTTCTCTCTTCTCTCCTCCTTTCTCTATATATCTGACTGCAATAAAAATTTTTAAGAAAATTCTCCCATTCTGTTGATTGTTTCTTTTCCTTGTTAATTGTTTTCTTTGCCATAGAAAAGCTTTTTAGTTTGATGTAGTCCTATTTGTTTATTTTGTCTTTGACTAACTGCTTTTGGTGTCTTTCCTAAGAAGTCTTTCCCCATTCCTATTTCTTGGAGAGTGCTTTTTATATTTTCCTTTCATACAGCCTCTATGGAAATCAGTAGGAAGAACACTCAAACAACTCAAAATCTGCATATCATATGATCCAGCAATAGCACTCCTAGGAATGTATCCAAAGCAACTGTTACACAACAAACCAACATTCACCCCTATGTTCATAGCAGCACAATCAGTAATTGCAAAAACATGGAAGCAACCGAAATGCCCATCAGCAGAAGATTGGATAAGAAAGCTCTGGTTCATCTACTCCATGGAATACTACTCAGCTATTAAAAAAAACAAAATGCAGTTCTTTGTGGCTAAATGGGTCCAACTGGAAACTATAATGCTAAGGGAAATGAGCGAATCCCAAAAGGTTAGATACCACATGTTTGCCTTAATTTAAGATGAAATGATGTCAATATGAAAAATAGTACCTGTAAAATGTAATATTATCTCAACCTCAAAAAGCCTATCTCACATGCAATAAGATATTGTAAAGTAACCAACAAACCAACAATCGATGTGAGTCAGACTGCTTATGATCTACATCAAAGAATTGTAAAACTTAATATACTTTTGATACCCTATGTTATTCTGTAATGGAGCAGGAGAACAGAGAAATCTTCCATCTCCCTAGAACATGTGAAGAATACATGAAATACAACATACCAGGATAATAATTGGTAACTCATAGAAAACAGACTCAAATCAGCATTAGACAATAGTTAAACTACAAAGATATATAGGGGGAATCAAGAGCAATCCTGACAACCTCTTAACAGGAGGTCATATTCACAGAATAGGGAGGGGACCCCAGAGTGGAGCAGGGGTATGGGAGGAGGCTTGCATCTCAACCCTGAAGACTCTCTGATTCTCACCAAGAACTACATCCCAACTGCCAAGGAGACCATGGGGAATTGGAATGCCTTCAGAAGCCAAGAACCCTGAGGTCATCCACTCCAGCTTGGATCTACCACAGGGGATGGAAGTCCAAATCCTTCCTCACAGGATCCATAAGCAGGGATCTGGAAGGGAAGCGGGCCTGCTGGGATAGAACTGGAGCCCATATGTGATCCTGGGCTTGCAAGGGGAGGACCTCAACCACTTGCGCCACTGTGCCGGGCCCCTCTCTGCTATTTTAAAGGGGGCTGTACTTATACTTTCTTTCTCAGCCATGGAATTATTTGTGTACATTTGTGCCATCAATTTGTGTTCATTGATTTTATATCTTTCTACACTGCTAAATTCTCTTATGAGATCCAGTACTCTCTTGACTGAGTTTTTTTGGCTCTCCTATGTAGAGAATCATATCATCTGCAAATGGAGATATTTTCAGTTCCATGTTTCCAATTTGGATTCCTTCAATTCCTATTTCTTATCTAATAGCTCTGGCAAGGAGTTCAAATACAATACTGAAGAGTAGAGGTGACAGTGGGCATCCCTGTCTAGTTCCAGATTTTTGTGGGAAGGCTTCCAGTCTTTCCCTATTTAATATGATGCTGCATTGAGTTTATCATAATCGCTTTGATTATGTTGTAGATTGTTTCTTCTATGCCTACCTTGCTTAGGATATTCAACATGAATTGGTGTTGTATTTTATCAAATGCCTTCTCTTCATCTATTGACATGATCACATATTTTTTTTCCTTCAATTTCTTGATGCGATGTATCACATTTATTTATTTGTAAATGTTGAACCATTTCTGCATGCCTGGGATAAATCCCATCTTGTCCAGGTGAATGATCTGCCTGATGTTCTGTTGGAACCTGTTGGTTGGTATTTTGTTGAGGAGCTTTGCATCTGTGTTCATCAAGGATATTGGTTTGTAGTTCTCCTTTTCTGTTGTTTCTTTATCTGGCTTTGGCATTGGGGTGATATTGACTTCATAGAAAGTGTTTGGAAGGATTGCCTCCCTTTCTATTGTTTGGAAAATCTTTATTATTATTATTATTATATTTTTATTATTATTTTATTATTCTGACTTCCACTGGAACCAATGGGTGTTGCACTCCAGCCTGGTGATGCTCAGCACATACTTGGCCCTCACATAAACCAGTGGGAGCTGCAGCCTAGTTAGAGCAACCCACAATAATCCCCACCAGGACCAACCCCTACCTTGGTTTGCCAGTATGTGTAGCAGTAGTCCAGTCTGTCCCACACCCCATTCCACACCAGCCCCTGTCGTGCCCTCCTGTGGAAGTGGTAATCCAAGAGGGAGGAGCCCACTATTTCCCTCCCAGGCCTCTCCCACTCCCAGATTGTGCTCTCTCCAGGTAAGTTCTGTGATTTGACTTGACAGAACTAGGCCCCAATGCCAGCTTCTGCCAGCTGATGCTGTGGCTAAGCCCAAACTAACCTCACCCACTCTAATTTTGTTTGCAGCAGTAGGAATAATCAGCTCAGCCTGGCTTTTGCCTGATCTAGTTCACATGAGGCCCACAGGTGTTGTAGCCCTGCTTAGTCTGGTCTGCTCCATCCCAGCTCACGCTCTCCAGTGGGAGTAGCTGTCCAGCAAAGGAACCCTCCCTTATTCCCCTGCCGGCTCTGCCCCCTCCCTTCCTGGTTCTCATGCGTGCTGGTTGGGTGCTGTGGTCACATCTGGTACAGGCAACCTCACCTTGGCATTCTGTATTGTGCGTTGGTCTTTGTCGAGACTGAACCTGGCTCAACCCACACCGTTCTGGTGCTTGGATTTGCCAGTGGATGATGTGAGCAGATTCAGCCTGGTCTTCCCCTGACTCATGTCAAATGTATGCCAGTGGGAAACTTCCCATGGCCTAATCTGGGCTGTTTCCTATGTTTCTTGTGCTTACCTGCCATGTCTGTGTCCTGCCAGAGGAGTTGCCCAGGCTCCTCCATCACAACCTCTCCCAATGCCAGATTTTGAGCATACCAGTGGGTCCATGAGCCAGCCCTACTCAGGGCACCTCCTGTCCTAGCAGGAACAGTGGCTTTTCCTGACTGGCCTTCAACCCAAACTGGTCCTTGCTGTTGGATGTTTCAGCCCAGCCATGGCTCGTCCATACCCACATATGGCTCACATATCGCTCAGTAGGGGTTGAGACCTTGTCTAGTCCATTCCACATCTACCCTGGTCCTCCAGGACACCAGAGGGTATTGGAGTCTGGCTGTTTGGAAAATCTTATGGAGGATTGGGATAAGTTCCTATTGAACATTTTGGTAGAATTAAGCTATGAAAGTCATTGGGTCCAGAACTTTTCTTGGTTGGAAGGACTTTAATTAACAAATCAATTTCAGTTTGTGTTATATGTGTATTTAGGTTGTTAGTTGCTTCTTGATTTTGTTTTAGTGGATTGTATGTGTCCAAAAATCTATCCATCTCTTCTAAGTCTTCTTATTTGTTCACATATAGTAGCTTGTAATAGTACCTAATAATTCTCTGTATGTGTATCTTCTCATCTATCTTCCCCCCCCCCTTTTTTTTGGATCAGTTGGGCTAGTGGGGAGTCTATTTTGTTGATTTTCTCAAAGGACCAGTTTTTTTTTGGTTTCTATTTGTTTTTTTCCCCTTATTTTGATGGTTTCTTTTTTTCTACTAATCTTGGGATTGCTTTGATGTTACTTTTCTAGAGCCTCAATTGTAAGGTTAGCTGATTTACTTGATGCTATTCTAGTTTCTTAACATAAGTTGATTGAGATGAGCTTTCATCTTAACACTTCCTTGATTGTATCCCATAAGACTTGGTATGTTGTGTATTGATGCCTTCATTTGTTTGAGGTAGCTTTAAAATTTCCCCTTTCATTTAGTCTCTAACCCATTGCTCATTTAGTAACATATTATTCAGTCTGCATGTGTTTGTACACCTTCTTTGGTGTTTTGATTTCCTCATCTCTAGTTTCACTCCATGATGATCTGAGAAGATGCATGATATGATTTCAATTTTTAAAAATTTTCTGAGGCTTGTTTTGTGGTCAAATCTGGTCAGTTCTGGAGAAAGTTCTATGTATTCTCTCTCTGTAGGATGAAAGGTTCAACTAAATCAATTAAATCCACTTGTTGTAGAGTTTGGGTGAGTTCTGTTGTTTCTTTGCTGAGTTTCAGTCTTGTCAATCTGTCCATTGATGTTAATGCTGTATTAAGGTTACCCACCATGAATGTAGTGGAATCTATTTCTCCCTTTAAGTCCATTAATATTAGTTTGACATAGTTAGATGTTTTGGCATTTGGTGCACATACATTTATTATGGTGATCCCTTCTTGCTGAATGGAGGCTTTGATCACTATGTGATGTTCTTCATCTCTTTTGGTGTTTTTCATATCATAGTCTATATTGTCTGATATAAAAATGGCTACACCCACACAGTTTTCCTTAACATTTGCTTGGAATATTTTTTCCATCCTTTCACTTTCAGTTTCCTCTGATCTTTGTTGGTGAGCAACAAATCGATGAGTTTTATTTTTTTGATCCAGTCCTCTAATGTGTAGCATTTGATTGATGTGTTTAAACCATCTACATTCAATGTTAATATTAATAGGAGGCAGTTTGGACCTGTCATTGTAGTGGTGAGTTGTTCTTTGATTGAGTCTTCTGCTAGTCTTTTAGTGGAATATTCTCCACATTTGCCTTTGGTTTTGGTAGTTGCTATTCCTTTTTTCTTTCACAAGAACATCTTTGAGTATCATTATAAGGCAGATTTGGAGAAGGCAAATTCTTGGAGTTTTTCTTTACTGTGGAAGAATTTTATTTCATTTTCAACGACAAAGGAGAGCTTTACAGGATATGCTATTCTTGGCTGAAAAATTATCCCTTTTGGAATCTGGAATATGTCACTTCATTCTCTTCTGACCTGTAGTGTTTCCTATGAGAGGTCAGCTGTGAGTTTGATTGGGATTCCTCTATAGGTCACTCAGTTTTTTTCACTTGCACATTTAAGGATTGTTTTCCTTTTGTTCAACTTAAGAGAATTTGACTATCATGTGTCATGGTGAAGTTCACTTTTGATTAATTCTGTTGAGAGTTTTGTGACCCTCCTGTGCATTGTTTTCAAATTCTTCCTCCAGACTAAGGAAGTTTTCGCTTGTTATTTCCTTAAATGCCCTCTTTATCCCAGCTTCTCTTTCTGTGCCTTCTGAAACACCCATAACGCTTATGCTGGCCCTTTTAATTGTACTTTTTAATTCTTGGAGTTTTTTTCTTTCTTTCTTTTTTTTTTTTAGCTTGACCCAGCTCTGCTTCCAGCTTTTTGTTTGTTTCCTCATGGTGATAGAAAATATCTTCCGGTTCTGAAATTCTTATACTTCATTCATTCTATCTTTGAGATTCTCCACTGTATTTTTAATTTGCTCCACTCTGTTCTTAAACTCATTACTGCTATTTCTTGTGTAAAATATTCCTTAAATTCCTTGCACTCCTGTATGTGCTTCTCATTGTTGTTCAGAAACTTTACAATGAGTTTTCTGAATTCTGTGTCTCCCATTTTTTCAATGTCTTCCTCCGTTAACTCTGAGGGTGGTCAGGGCTTTTGCTGCATTGCTGGGGAGTCATTAGTAACATTCATAATACCTCTATACCTTCTTTTACCTTTTGATGTTGCAATTCTGGTTGGCAGGTTCTTCTCCTTAGTGCAGATTTCTAAAATTAATTACTTGGTTGCCACTAGAGCTGAGTCCTGGCTGCCGTTGGATCCTTGGTTGTTGCTTGGGTCTGGATCACTGCTCACTAGCTGCTGGCAGGTTTTCTGTTCTGTGCAACACTGCTTCACTTCCCTGTGTCCAGAGCCTCTCCGGGTATCCCCCTGCCAACTGCCTGACCCTTATCTTTTCCTGTAATCTGTCCCTTGAGTTTCACCTAATGATTCTTCATCATCCAACCCTAATTTGCCCATCAGCTAGCCAGGTAGTCAGAATGTTTGTTGGCTGCTGCCACATTGTGGGTGGCCAGTGCTTTCACTCTCCTCGGTACTCACCTTTCCTGTTGTAGGCTGGTATGGGGCTGGTGATAGTTCTGACCATAGAATTGCTAACCAGGGCCAGTGTGTTTCAGCTGATGAAGCTCCCCCGCTGCCTGGTGTTTTCACTGCCTCTGCCTGCAGCACTGACACCCTAAGTGATAGTGGTCCAGGTGTCACCACACAGTTTGAATTCAGCAGCATTCCGAGGGTACAACATCCACTCTCAATTGCGATCGGATAGCGACCATAAGATTGCGTGTTTTTGTTCTCACTCACACACCCTCTGCTTCCAAAAGTAAATGTCTTTGTTCAGAAGAGAGTTTGGATGGTCAGTGGTGTAGAAGGTGTAGGAAAGGAAAAAGGGAACTGATATTTTAATGTGGAGCAAAGCATGAAATTAAAGGGATAGAATTTTGACCAGTGGGAATTTGGATTCAAATCAACTGGCAAGGAAGAAATTGGGGGGGGGGGTGGAGAAAGCTTTAAGATTGATGTATTCTGCTTTGTAATTTCTCATATTAATTCTAAGTGTGGGAGACATTTGGGTTCACTTTTGCATTTGGACAATGGATTTAATCTAATCTCTCTATATGAGAGATGCAAAGGTAGTGTTTGGCACACTCTCCGAAAATCACTGTCAAGACTAACATAAGGGACTCTACTCCTGTTTTCTTTTAGGAATTCTTTTTATGATTTCAGATCTTATGACTAGGTCTCTTACTTATTT
This sequence comes from Ochotona curzoniae, assembly GCF_017591425.1. Classification (NCBI taxonomy): domain Eukaryota; kingdom Metazoa; phylum Chordata; class Mammalia; order Lagomorpha; family Ochotonidae; genus Ochotona; species Ochotona curzoniae. Next base: position 54,209,331 of record NW_024467087.1, on the reverse strand, counting down.
TGAGCTGCCTTTTGTGTATACTCTAAAATAAGGACCATTTGGTATTTGGAAAGTGAGCTTTCTTTTTTTACTATGTATGAAAAGGTTATGCTTTCGTCAGGGTGACTTTTTGTTGTCTTTGTCAAAATTAGTTGATTATATATGTTTGGATTTATTTGTTAGCTGTCTATTTTGTTCTGTTTCCCATATCTGTTTTCATTCCAATACCACTCTGTTTGATGGTTATACATTTGTGATATGGTTTTATATCAGGAAGCTTATTACTTTCAACTTTGTTTTTATTTTTCACAGCTATTTTATTCAGGGTCTTTTGTGATTCAAACAGATTTTAGAATTTCTGTAAAGAATGTCATGAGGATGGATCTCTGTATTGCTTTAAAGATTATTGGCATTTTAATTATGTTGTTTTGATCTGTGACCAAAAGTAACTTTCTATTTATTTGTAACTTTTTATTTATTTGTGTATTTTTTCAAATTCATGTAAAGCTTTACAATAATTTTTATTACCACTTAATAATTTAACCTGAGTATGTTTATTTCAGTAGGTAAATTTATTTCCTTAACATTTTCAATGGATCCATGGTATTCTGTTGTTTAAACTTACTACAATTATTAAGGATTTAAATACTGTTCCAAACCTTTTGCTCTAGAGTAAATTACACTTGCACATGTGCAATGTATGCTTTATAAAATGTTTTGATTAGTTAATCCTTCCTTCAAAAGGACACACATGTGAAATCATTCCTTATTTGCAATTTACAATTCCTTATTTATAAAGACCAGACCAGGCAGGACTGCAGCACCTGTGGGCCTCATGTGAGCTGGATCAGGAAAAAGCTAGGTTGGGCTGACTGTTCTGACTGGTGCAAGCAAAAATTAGAGTGGGGAGAGTTGGTTGGGCTTTGCTGCAGCCTCACCTAGCAGAGTCTGATGCTAAATCTGTCAAGTTAAACACCATAACCACCTGGAGAGTGCATAATCTGGGAGTGGGAGTGGCCTAGTAGGGAAATAGTGGACACTTCCCTCTTGGGTTATCACTCTCACTGCAGAGCACAAAGACCAGGACAGGAGCAAGCATGGCTCTGCTGAAAGGCACCTGCCAGTATGTGTGTGGGCTTGAAAATAGGGTTGGTTGGGTTGAACTAGGCTTCAATGCCCATTGACATATACAAGAGCTAAATGGGATGTGGGACAGACTGAATAAGCCTGCGGTACATACTGGCAAGCATGGAAACCAGGATAGGGGCAGGCCTAGTCGGGGTTTTGGGGAGTCACCCCAACTAGGCTGAAGCTTCCACTGGTTTGCGTGAGGGCCAAGTATGAAGTGGGCAGGATCAGGCTGGACTGAAACAACCATTGGTTCAAGTGGAAGACAGGGCTGGAAATAAAACTGACCCAGCAATTGCAACGACCAGCATGTGCATAAGCTGATTGGGGTGACGGACTGTGTCGTATCCTGTACTGGCAAGCACATACAAGAATCAGGTCTGTTCTGGGATCATCTCAGACAAAGTTTCTTTGGGGATTCCTCAACTGAACTGCTGATCTCAGAATACCAACCATGAAGAGAGTGTGTCAGCCAGTGGATTCTGAATGGATTTCATTGTGATTGGAATAGCGAGATTGGCAATTCAGAACTGTTGAACTATCAAAACTGCCTGAGCAGGACCTGGGAGCATGCCTCACATCAGGGATCTGGGATGGGTGGGAAGCTGGGTAGTGCTTTTTCTTTTGTTTTTCCCCTGAACACAGATACAGGGGAAAAATGATATTAGTGTGTAAACAATGGTTTTACCAACTTTCCTGTAGCCCTTGATCCTTTGTACCCTAATCAACTAAGTAAGATTATAAAAAGATAAAAAAAATTAAAAAATAAAATGTTTTGATTTGTTAACCCTTCCTTCAAAAGGACATACATGTGAAATCATTCCTTATTTAGAATCTTTTATCTCAATGTCATGTAATTTATGTTTTCTATGCTATATAGAAATGTTTATTTTCATTCAAACTTTTGGTGTGATAACATATTTAACAGCATCTATCTCAAAGAAACTACTGAGTTTCGTGGTATGTGAGAATGATATTAAATAAAGGATTGCATTGATCTCAAGTACTCTTCCTTCTTCACTTCTTAAAGTTTGTAAGAAACAGTGTAAGATGCATCCAAATCAAACCTTGAAAAAGTTGAAAATGATCAGTTTATACCTTCATTTTAGTGGCCAAGGCAAGACAAAGTATATAGTGTCCAGAGAAGTTGTGCAATATGGTGAACACATTGCTGAGTCAAAAGTCAGGAAGGGAGCTTTGAATTCCAAGTCCAATACTAACTCATCATTGGGCTAAAAACAAATCACTTCCCCTTTCTGTAACTAAATTTTATAGCATGAGAAATAAATGGAGTGGTCATCAGAGACGATCTTATGAGCTTCCTAGCTTGGAAAGCCCATATATGTGTGTGTCACAAAGAGAAAATTTATACATATTTAGAGCCTGTGAGGAGGCTTTGCAAAGGTCAGCATTTGATGAAGACAGGCATATGTTCATGTTTTTTGTTCATAAGTTTATTTCTTGTATCTGATATCTAAGAGTTCAATAATCTTTTTGGTTCTCTTTCCATGGTGAAGAGAGTATTTAATAATCTTTTTTAAGTGAATGTCATACAGACAGTACAGTATAATTACAGGCCCTGTGCTGTACATTAGATTCCCAGAATTTATTCACCCATGTAACTATAATTCTTACCCTTTGATTGACTTCTCCCTGTTTTCCCCATCCCAATCCCTAGTAACCATAAATTAACTCTATTCTAAGGAAAAGGAAAAATAGTTTTAAAACATTGCAAAAGATTAAATGATGATTCAAATTTTCAATAAAAGTGGCCTGAATCCTACTATTTGGGTCAAAAAAATCTGTAGAGAGTGGTACAGCTGGCGTTAACTTACACCATTTGCGGAATCAAGATGGCAGAATAGGGTAAGGATATGTTTAAGCAAATGAAGTATGTTAGCAAGTGTGAAGAAGAGAGAGTACATTCCAGGAAATAGGAGAGGACAGCACAACAGCAGAGGGCCACGTGGAGACTGACAGACACAGGAAAGAAGCAAAAACAACAGTGTGGTGTTGCAGTGACTGATATCCCAGCAGCAGAATGTGATCTGAACTTGACTGGCAACAGGAACTCCATGAGCAACTAGATATGAAGGAACATTACCGAGGAGCTCAGGAGGTAAGCCCATACAAAGAACTGCCTGTCCTGCTGGTATGCCTGATTTGAACAGGAGCAGAGACAGACGTGCAGGTCCCAATGGACAGTGTGAGAACAAGATGGATTTCACAGTGAAGTCAGCCCCATAGAGCCAGACTAGAAGCCATTTTGTTGAAGGAGGCAAGGGCTATGGTGCATATGATCTCATTTTTGGCTCAGTGAGCTACAACTATGTGGCATCCTACAGGTTCCACTCAAGACAAGTCCAAGTAGCCCTCAGATCTGACAACCAGCAGATCAAAAACTCTAGTAGTGGCACATCAGGTGCCATTTCTTATGGTGTGGCAAGAAATTTAAGACTGCAGGGGACAGCAGTGAGCTGTGCGTATGCTGAGCTTGGCGAGAACTCACTGAGTTCAGTGCATTGCACTGGTCCCACAGGAAGATAAAACCGACTAAAGCATTGTATGGGACAAAATAGGTCCATGTGGCCCTGAGACCCAACATCCAACAGGTTATGGCAAGATCACCACTAACTACAACCTAGCTATGTAGGACACCTGGTGTCTCACTAATCCTGGGACCTACTCCAACCAGAAGTGGGAGAAAGGTTGTACAGACAATGGTGCTGCCTCAGCATGGTATTACAGGAAGTGGAGACTGGTGAGGCAGGAGCTGGGGCTATGGAGACCGTGGTGGAAATCTAACATAAGAATGCAGGCCTGGAACTCACTGTAGGGAGTGGCACAAGTGACTACAAACAAAGAGCCATGGACCAACTACAATAAGTAAAATCGAACTGTGGGTGACACAGCTTAGAAACCTGCCCCAAGGAGAAGAGTATGATAGCCAGAAATGACCAAGAGCAAAAGGAGAGAAAGAGGCACAATGAATATTACTGAAAACTCCTCAGAGTTCACTGAGGAAGACCTTGAGAAAATGGGGATAAGAATTCAAAACACTTGTTATAAAACTTATCAACAACGAGAAACACATGAAGCAGGCACTCAAGAAATTTAAGAAATGCATCACAGAGGAAATGAATCAATTGAAAGCTGATATATCAGAAATGCAGAATACAGTGGAGCAAATAGAAAGTACAGTGGAGAGTCTCCAAAATAAAATGAAGGAGGCAGAAGAAAGAATCTCAAAATTAGAAGATGTTTCCTGTCATCAGGGGAAAACAAACAAAAGGCTGGAAGCAGAGCTGGTTGAGGCCAAAAAAAGTATTCAAGAAGTGAATTAAAAAGGCCAAACATAAGAGTTATGGGAGTCACAGAAGGTGCAGAAAGAGAAGCTAGATTTACAAATGTATTTAATGAAATAATAAGGGAAAACTTCCCTTATCTAGAGAAAGAATTGGGAAACAGCATCTAGGAGGGACACAGAACTCCCAACAGGGTTGACCAAAAGTGATCTTCACCAAGACACATGATCATCAAGCTCTCTTCAATCAAACATAAGGAAAAGGTCCTTAAATGTGCATGTGAAAAAAAAACCCATAAGACTGACATATAAAGGAATGCCAGTTAAGCTCACAGGAGAGCTCTCACAGGAAACTCTACAGGCCAGAAGAGAATGGAGCGACATATTCCAGATTCTAAAAGCAAAACTCGTCTGCCCAAGATAACATACCCAGCAAAATTTCCTTTTTCTTTGTAAATGAGATAAAATTCTTGCACAGTAAAAAAAAGTTAAAAGAACACGCCTCTTTCAAACCTGACTTACAAATGATACATAAAGGTGTTCTCTTGACAAAGAGGAATAGCGCTCACCAAAACCAAAGGCAAATGTGAAGAACATCCCAAGAAAAACAACAACAGAAGACTAAATCAATGAACAACCCATTGCTACATGACAGAACCAAATTACCAGTGTTTGTATTAACCCTGAATGTTAACGGCTTAAAATTCATCAATGAAATGTCATAGATTAATAGACTGGATTAAAAAACAAAACCCAGCTCTTTTTTGCATACAGGAGACACATTTCACCAACAAAGATCAGCAGAAACTCTATCTCATGTTTTTTGTTGCTGTTGTTGTTGTCGTTGTCAGTTTCATCTCTTTTTTTTTTTAAGATTTATTTTTATTATTTTTTATTGGAAAGGCGGATATACAGAGAGGAGAGACAGAGAGGAAGATCTTCCGTCCGATGATTCACTCCCCAAGTGAGCGCAATGACCGATGCTATGCCGATCCGAAGCCAGGAGCCTCTTCCGGGTCTCCCACGCAGGTGCAGGGTCCCAAAGCTTTGGGCCGTCCTCGACTGCTTTCCCGGGCCACAGGCAGGGAGCTGGAAGGGAAGCGGTGCTGCTGGGATTAGAACCGGGGCCCATATGGGATCCTGGGCGTGCAAGGCGAGGACCTTAACCACTTGCGCCACCACGCCGGGCCCAGTTTCATCTCTTTAAAACACTTTCTTCTCATTAAATTCTTCACTGACTCAGGTTATACAGTAACATCATTTCTTCAACAAGGTTCTTGATTTTCTTTTTGATTTCTTCAGCAACACATTAGTCATTCAGTAGCATGGTGTTGTTAATTTTTTTTCTTCCTTCCTGTTGTTGATTTTGTATTGTGTCTTTTCGTTTAAGGGGCTGTACAGTAACTGTGTAATGGAGACTATCATATCCAGAAGTGAGGATACAATACAGTATGCGTCTCTTCTTCCAGACAAAGATGAATTCCCAATGCTACTGTTTACTCTATCTTGACAATAGGATGCTGGACTCTGCCATTGCCCATGGTACAATGATGGACATATGATTGCATATGAAGAATTATACTATAGTAATGATATAGGGTAACTGAATGAGGGGTGAGGGAATTGGGGAAGGGATAAGGAACATTTCAAGGTCTATGGAACTATATCATAAAATGATAATAATAGAAAGAAGTGAAAAAAAAACTTACATCATTAGAATCTTCCTTTGGATTTCTATCAGGATTCTATCTTCCCATCATTTTATGATTCAGGGAAACTATTTGCAATTACAGGTTAAAAATAACAACAACAAAATTCTGGTCATCAGTTCTTTCCTCTAGGACTGTAAAGTATGTGTACAGTGAAGAGCAAGCATCTTACAAATTTCTTCCACGTTCCATTGTGTTCCTTGATAAACCCCACTGCAGAGGTACTAAAAATATAGCAGAAACCCTAAGGAAGAAAGGACGATATGATGATACATGATCTGAGATAGTCCAGGAAGGGCTTCTGAACTAGATGGGAACTTGATTTTCATACCAGGCAAACTATTCAGGACCTCTACTAAGCTTTCACTTTGGTAGAAGTAGGGCTTTGTGGAACCCTGTAACCTTGGCACAAGATGACATAGGGCAATCATGAAGGATAAGGCACAGCCCAGAGCTATTTGTAGACCTGCTTACCCGGCCTAATGCAAAGGTTATTCTTAGAGCTTTCCTTTCCCTTACTCAGTGTCTTGTTTTTCCTAAGGAAATGGGAGCCCCCTGCTGTTCTCTTCCACCAGCTGCAATGATCTATTATTCTGGATGAAGCTAAAACTGTTTGGCTCTGGGATAGGGAAAAAGGAGCAGGTGCAGAGTTCATGTAGTGAAATAGCCCAGGAATTCTGTTCACTAGTCAGTCATTCTTTAATGGCATATAGTCAGGACAAACAACACCAACTGTGAGTAGCCAACAATCCCTTCTCCCTAAGTTGGAGGAAGGTTACTCCTTGCTAAGTGTGAGCTCAGGTATTATATTGTCAGGACAAGTCTGCAATGCCTACCAAACATTCTACCTCAACAAAATTGAATCTTCTGAAAAAAATATTGGTGATTCATGAAATAATTAGTACTTGGCACCCTTTAAAAAGTTAATAATAAATATATTCCAAGTAGAGAAGTATTTCTAGAAGGATCATAGCTATGGATTTCCAAACCTGTGACAACACTTTTTCAGAGTCTCAGATTCTTGGAGTCTTCCCATCTTTTCTGGTTGTATTTTCATATAGAGCTCTTTTCCCTACCTTTGGTAGAAATATTGTGTAGCCAAGAGTCCATAAATGTGGATAATTGTTCTCATTTTATCACTGGCTCCCAGTTTTCCCACATGAAAAAATGAGCGCTGGGCCCAGCAGCTTGGCCTAGTGGCTAAAGTCCTCGCCTTGAACGTACTGGGATCCCATATGGGTGCCGGTTCTAATCCCAGCAGCTCCACTTCCCATCCAGCTCCCTGCCTGTGGCCTGGGAAAGCAGTTGAGGATGGCCCAAAACTTTGGGACCCTGCACTCACATGGGAGACCCGGAAGAGGTTCCTGGTTCCCGGCTTCAGATCGGCGCAGTACCGGCCATTGCGCTCACTTGGGGAGTGAATCATCGGACAGAAGATCTTCCTCTCTGTCTCTCCTCCTCTCTGTATATCTGACTTCGTAATAAAAATAAATAAATCTTAAAAAAAAAAAGAAAAATGAGCGCTTAGCTCATGATGTATGGTAGTGTTCGGTGCTTTTGGAAGTAATTGCAGGTGAATTTTAATAGAGTCCACAGACACAAGTTGTAGATGTTGTTATATAAACTCCATTGTACAGACTGGAATATTTAGAAACTGCTTTTACTTGACTGTCTTGTCTGAAAAAATACTTACCTTCGGATTAAAATTCCTCTGCCTACAAAATTGTATCATTGAAATTAATAACAATTTTAAAAAATGTTCTGCCTCAGTTATTCACATCTTGTGTGTATGTGTGCCTTTCTTCCCTTTTTTCTTGTCCTTGTCCTTTTCCACTCCTCCTCCTTCCTATTGATGCTTGGTTCCTCTCGGCCTATAATGAAAAAGAAAGGAAGGAAAGGAAGGAGGGAGGGAGGAAAGGAGGAAGGGAAAGAAGAAAGAAAGAAAGAAAGAAAGAAAGAAAGAAAGAAAGAAAGAAAGAAAGAAAGAAAGAAAGAAAGAAAGAAAGAAGGAAGGAAAGAAAAAGAAGGAATGAAAGAAAGGAAGAGAAAAAGAAAAGAAACAAAAAGGAAAGAGAGAAAGTTATAGAAAGAAAAAAGAAAGCTATAGAAAGAAAGAAAAAAGTCAAACATCTTGGCATAGATTCTTATGGAAATACAGACAATTTTCAAATGGCAGAGTACTATTTTCTTAAGATTCTTAATCAATGTTCAGGTTCAATTTGATCTTGTGTATGCATTTATTTACTTACAGCTCATTTTCTTTCAAAAAGGATTTGAGGCAGGCAAGTCTCAAAACATAGTTTTGTTCAAAATTCTAGGTGTTGTTCAAACCAAAGAAGACTGAATTTCCCCACATCTTAAGAGAAAACAAGAAGTTGCAGCATAAACCAAAAGTATCATCTTATCAAAATTACACAAAAAGTTATTAACTGGTGATTCCCATATTTCCTGTGAAATCAGCTAAGAGCAGATTCATTATAGGCTTAAATAGATTGACTAGATTACCCTGAGTTGCAGCTAAATATATCACAAGAATGAAGAAATACAAACAGAATTTCTTTCTATTGCAGCTCATTTATTCACACCATTAAGAGAGAGTGTGCAGTCGCCACCACTACAATCATCTAAGTGTAATATCTATGTTTTGAAAATGTCTAAAAGGCAATGAGTGTATCTGTTATTGATCTTTAAAGTATATGGATGGGGCTAGCTGGAAAGAAAAGAAAATACAGTGACAACAGATGAGAACATGACTTTTTGCCTTAGATTGCTATACCCCATTGTATGCACTGAGCACTAAACTCCTGTTATCTGCTTTTAGCAGGTTTCTCTCTGTGCATGCATGTGTAAATGTGACTATTAGTGCTGCTTCTGACCGGATTGTAGAATAATCAGGGGCGAGAGACTTTGCCTTCATTCTACCTATATCTGTGGTGCCATCATTCATGCTGAATAGAGATTGTATTTTCCTATGTGGAAACTAAATCGTCTAGCCAATCCTAATTTTTGCGGGAGCACAGTCTTAAGAGTTTACAAAATCTGCGCTTTTTTTAAGTTAACTTGATTTTTTCATAAAATAATTAATAAACATTTCACTTTTTTGCATGTAGGAATGTCCAGAATTTGGCTTGACAGATATGAACAGTGTAGCTACACAATCTTTAAGTCAGTTGATCAAATTTAAGGTTGGTCTTTTTTGGTGCGGTAGGGGTGGGGTTAATTTACTTCTATTTTATTTTGAAGATTTATATGCTTTGTTTTTTTCTTTATTCATTTATGTGTTATGATTTTCTTTAAGTATTTCTTTATTTTGGGGGGCCAGCATGGCAGTCAAGGGGCTAAAATCCTCACCTTGCCCACACTGGGATAAATCTTTAAAAGTTTCATTTATTTCATTGGAAATGCAGATATACAGAGAGTAGGAGAGAGAGGGAGAAAAAGATTATTATTATTATTTTAACATATCCTGTGAAATATAGGAAACATAGGTACCATTACCTCCACTTTACAAACAAAAAAGCTGAAGCTTAGGCTAAGTAACTTGACCAAAATTGAACACAGCTAAGAGGTGATAGAACTATAGAATTCAGGCTTGCCTGACTATAAGACTTTCGATCGTCCTTTTCTGATAGTTTTGACATGTTTTACATGATGTTAAAACAGCAAACAGGAAGTTTTGAATTAATTTCCCACATTAAAAAGCTGAGTGATTTTACCCAAATGTTTGACTTCTGATTCTTGGAAAATGAAAAGTAATAGCAGTGATAAACTCAAGATTATTATCAGTTCTTCCCTGGAAATAAGTAATTAGATTGCTTTCCTGGGCCTTGAAAGTATTTGCATTTATGCCTCCTATGAGTATTCTTTCTTAGTCATGGAGTGTAAAACAGTAACAAAATTAAACAACTTACTATACTGCATACATTTCTCAGTGATGGGGCTGTTCATATTACATATCACACAAATAAGTAAACTTTAGCAGGCCAGAATATTGAGATTCATATACATGTGAGGTAGCTTTCATTGAAGCAAAATCTTTCTCATAATAGTTCTTTTCAACTTTTACATTACTTGTTCTCCAATTTATGTTATTTAGTTTGACCATTAAATCAAAGTTAGCATTTATCATGTCTTCATAAACAGTCCCAGCTATTCTAATGATAGGCTTGAATTGTGCTGTCTATGCTTTTTGCCTCCTATGAGAAGCCTGAATACATCAGTGATGTTTTCAGTACCTACCTCACACAGGCTGTATGCTACGGGACATGCAGGAGAACTCATTTGAACAGAAAGGATATTCTGAATAGGCTACTGTCAAGTGTGAAAATGCCAATATGAAAATTATTTGGGCGCTATGGGATAGATGCTAATTTTGACTAAAGCTTTTGCTTATAGGAAGGAAGAACACCATGTTTCATGTTTCCTTTCAATGTGTTTATTTCACAAAAAGAAATTCTTCTGGTGCACTGTCCCAGAGAAATCCTATCCTTCTTCAACCAGACATTGATGCCAAGTTCTTGCCTCTGCTAACAATTTGTGAAATGGTCAGATCGATAAGATTCCAAATAGATAATTCCATCAAATCATGTGTGGAAAGCATTGAAATAGGTGTGTTTTGGGCATCAATTGCCACAAGCTATAATTTCACACAGCATCAAGATCTTAAAAGTAGGTGTAATCATGGGAAAGATAATTTAGAATGTTGGCTGGCTAACATATTGAATTATTTGTACTACATCATAGATGTTTTTAGTTAATTTTGTTGATTTGAAAGGAAGAGATACAGAGAAAGATGGAGAGAGATGAAATCTTACTTAAAAAAAAAAACTTAACTTTTATACTTATTAGAGAGAGAAAGAACTCTCCCATTCACTGTTTTATTCCCTAAATGCTCACAATAGCTGGGACTAACCCAGGCCAACATCAGGAACCAGGAACCAGGAACCAAGAGTTTAACTTGGATCCCCCATAGAGTTGGCAGGGACTCACCTGCTTAAGTCACTACCTGTTGTCTCCTAGGGTGCACATTAGAAAACTGGAATCGAAGAGAAGCTCAGTCTTAGGTGATTGAGCAGAGAAATCCCCAATAACTTAGCAAGTGAGGAATAACTGAACTCTGCATCCTACCTAGTAAGGCCTAGGAAAAGCTAAATCAGGCACCTGAGCAGTAAGGTACAGGCTGAGCAATTATAGGCCAGCTGATTTTTCCTGTCAGTTCATAGCTTTCTATATTAGTCTGTCTCTATCTGAATTCTACTCTTGAATTGTTACTATATGGCTTGTTAGAGTTATAAGCCTGTTTTGATTATCCTAAGATGCACAAAGTTCTGTAAAATCTTCCTTGAATACTATAAACTGCTAAGTTTAAATATAATAAAAAAAAAAGAATGGTAGAATCAGCAGCAGAGCTGTGACTGAAGCCGTGAGGCATTCTGTTATGAGATATGGGTAACCAAAGTTGCCTTCTGATCAGTATGTTGAACGCCTGTCACCAAAACTGTAGCTTTAATTGACTTTAAGTTGTTTTGCATTCATCTATATGTCACTTTCCTTTTCTGTTTCACTACAGGAATACTGTCCACTTTATTTTTTTTCCTTCTGCACGTCAAGAATGCATGAAAGCTCTCTGAAGGCACCTGGCATTCAAATACATACAGAATTTTGTTTGACCTTTTACAAACACCGTTATCACTCTTCTGGGATTGTTTGTCAGTCTGTATGTCACTCTGATATTGACATCAACTTTTGTATCCAGTAAATCTATTACAGTGTTTATTAGTAACAGCTCAGGCAGTTGTTTTAGTTGGCTGTAATGTCTTTTCTGCCATGACTCAAAATGCAATAAAGAGTGAAATAGTACCATCTTCATTTCAAACAACTTTGAGACAGAATTTCCAAGAAGCAAATGTATGTATCAGTTCCCTTCTACTTAGCTGTATCAGTCTTGAGGCCTTTTTGATCACTTTCTTTCCAGTGGAGACACGTTTAGCCGCATAGGACTACTAGATGTGCCAGGATGGCTTATAAGATCATCTGGAATGTTGTGATTGCTAAATGTTTCCTTTATCAGTTGAAGTGTTTCCAAGACCTTAACATCACTTCTCTTAGCATTCACAGGCAAGTTTTGCTCTTGCTGAATTTCTGTAATGTAGCCACAAGGTTACATTTGCTTACCCAATTGTACTACTTTTAAATATCTTCAATGTGTATATTTTTATAAAATGCATTTCAGAGTGCAGCCTTGAAACAGCCTATGATGATTAGTTGTATCTGTCAATCTGACTAGAATGTGATTCCAAGTTTTTGAATCAAACGCTAATGTCAATGCTATTGTGAATGTATGGTTTTGTAGAAGTGATTAATGTTTACAATTAGATGACTTTATGTAAGAGACTACCGTCATGGGTGTGAGTGGACCTCATCTAGTCAGCTGAAGATTTCAAGAGCAAAAAAATTAAGGCTTCCCAGTAGAATGAATTTGCTTCAAGACTTTAGCATAGAAATGCTGCTTGATTGCTGTGTATTTATCTGCCCTACTGACTTCAGACATCACACTCCAACAATTCTTGCCAAAAACTATCATGATCATATTTTGTACAGTCTTTAAAATCATCTAACCTGATTACTTAAATATAAAAACAATAAAAATTATTTCCTATGTATCTTGTTTCTTGGAAGAGTACAAACTTACACTGATTTTGGTGCCAAGACTCACTCTAGAAGAACATAATACAAGTTTCAAGATTTATTTATTTACTTGAAGGGCAATTACAGAAAGAGAGAGAGAGAGAGAAAGAGAGAGAGAGAAAGAGAAAGAGAAAGAGAAAGAGAAAGGGAAAGAGAAAGAGAAAGAGAAAGAGAAAGAGAAAGAGAAAGAGAAAGAGAAAGAGAAAGAGAAAGAGAAAGAGAAAGAGAAAGAGAAAGAGAAAGAGAAAGAGAAAGAGAAAGAGAAAGAGAAAGAGAAAGAGAAAGAGATGGGGGGCCAGATCCTTTGGCTTCATTTTCCAGATAGTTGCAATGGTTGGGCTAGGCTAAGCCAAAGCCAGAACTCTGGAATTGCATCTGGTGTCCTATGTGGATGAAAGGGGCTCAAGCACATGGTCATCTTGTTTTGCTTCCCCAGGCACATTAGTAGAGAGTTGGATTGGAAATGAGCAGCTAGGACGCAAACTGGCATCCATATGTGATGCTGGTGCTGTGTATACTGGTTTAACCAACTGAGACACAATTCTGGCCCTATAAGAAGCATAATATTAAGGGTAATTTTCCTGGGTCAGTTCTGGAATTTCTAGAACTTCTAGCACTGATTCTATGGTTTGATCAGCCTTGAAAACATTTATGACTTGGTGTCCAGTAGTAAGTAGTTAGTTAAAGAGGCAATATATATATGCAGAATATCAGTAATGGATACTCTTAAATACTTCATAAAGGCAACGCTCTGGTTGAACACGTGTTTTAATACCTGAGAACGTACTATAAAATGGAGTATAATGAAAGTATTTCATTGTCCCTAACTGTGCAGAAAAGGAAGAGCTCAAAGTTTCAGATTCCTGGATCAAGTGCTACATAGATGATTTGAATGTTTCTGAAATGGGAATTTATCTTCACCCACAGAACTAATATAATGGCTCATCTACTGAATGATTGTAACACAAATAGAATTTCTAACATTGCATGGTGTCTGCTACTAAAGTGAGAACATTGGTTGGTAAGGAATGAGATCCTCAGAATTGGTACAGACATATACGAACAGATCCTGATGAACCTGGGATATTGAACCCCTAAATTTAGCCAAGGTTTCTGTGCCCATAGAAACAAATTTCCACCCTATGTGAGGAGATTAATCCTAGGTTCACTTGAGGAAACTGCAGTGATCTCTCTTCTGGTACCTATCTTGTGTAGTTCCATTTTAATTTTGGTCTTCCACCCACTCCCTTTGCTTCTAAGACTATAATTAAACTCAAGTCACAGCAGATTCCCAAGGAATAACACGCAAAATGTGATACACAAAGATGAGTGCTAAATTGCAAAAGAACGATGTCATTTTTTTCAATTTACACATATAACAATTTGAAGAAAATATGTAATAATGGGTATCACTGGTTTAGGATACTGGTAGAAGAAGCATAAGATCAAATTAGAATGAATCAAACAGTTAAATAGTTCTTCCTTTTTAATGTTGGCAAGTTTACCAAAAGTATAAATTGTGAGATGGAGATCTTATGTTTTGTTTTGTTTTGTTTCGGTATGTAATACTGAGTATTTTTCTAGGAAGGAGTCAACTTAAGGTATGTGACTATTTCAGTTCACTATTGGTTCAATCTATGTATAAAGCTGACCCTATATAAACTAATTTTCCAGTAACTGGCAAAAAATGTTGATTGTGGGTTAACCCTAATTTTAGTTATTCTATGAAATGAAAATTATATATTGTCATTGTTCTTTTATAAAGCAAAAGTAGGGAACTGAGCAAAATGTTTTTAAAATATGTAAGCACTGATATTTAGAATGCAGAGTTGTGTAGAATGAGGAAGAAACAGTGACATATGCACATAGAGACAGATCTGTCTTCTGGTAGACTTTCCAAATGACTGCAATGGCTGGGCCTGGGCCAGACCAAAGCCAGGAGCCAGAACCAGGAACCAGGAGCCAGGTAAAGGAACTCCACCCAGATTTCCTATGTATGTGTCAGGAACTCAAGTACTTGGGCCATCTTCTGCTATTTTTTCCGACACATTACCAATGATCTGAATTGGAAATGGAGTACCCAAGACTTTAAGCTGGCACTAATACAGGAAAGTCCTATAAAAACAAAGTAGGAAGAAGAGTGAATTTAAGTTTTAGCTGGGGTAGCTTCATTAAGAAGGTGAATACTACTTTCAGTGAACACCTGAAGAATAAAAGGCATGAAGACAAAGAGCAATTCATGTTCAGAAACATTAGAGAATATTTAGACCTTATTTCATAGATGAAAATCTGAAGCCCAAGTGACTCAATCAGACTGGATTCCTAATGTTCAGTCCTCTTATTTCTTAAGAAAAACAGCTTCGAAAAAGGCCAAAACCATCGTAAGTTAGTTTTAAATAGCAACTTTTCCTAGTCTGAAGACATGCTTAATGCAAAATTCCTTCCTTGGAATTTTGGGTCTACTTTTAGCAACACAGTCAAATGTGATGCTCCCTGGCTCATCACTTGTGGCATTCTGGTAAGACTCATGAACAATTTGGACTGTGTTCTCCTGTGTTGCAATGAATGGCAAAAAAAAATAACAGTGAGAAGAGGCTGCACATTCTAACAGAAAAAAAAATAACTATGCTCTTAGATGGCAATTTCAGTTAACCAAATTGACAGAGGTTACTTTTCAAGACAGATATTTGAACCCACGACTCTAGTGCTTTTTAAACATTTAAGATAGTCTAATTTAAATAGAAAACGAAGATGATGAAGTATGCTTTTCAGTTTTGATGCACCATAATACAGTTGGGATTCATGAGTCTGGAATTGGCTGCATAGTGTGACTACTTGTAGGCTGTTACTTCATATTTGATTTTCTAGAAACTCCTAATTATCCATATGGTCCTGGGTAAATCTCTTTCCTTGTTCAGAAATCAGTTTTGTCATCTGTGTCATGTATTGTGTTGGGATATTTCTTTTAAGAGTCATTTATTTGTTTGAAAAGCAATAGCCAGGAGCTTCTTCTGGGTCTCTCACATGCATGTAGGGGCCCTGGGATTTAGGCAACTTCCATGGCTTTCTCAGGCCATTAGCAAGAAGTTGGAACAGAGGTGGAGCAGCCGGGACTGAAACAAGGGTTCATATGGAATGCTGATACAGCAAGTGGAGAATTATTTTGCAATGCCACTGGATAGGCACCTGGGATATAATTTCTAAGAGGACTTAAAACTCTGAAATTACAAGATTCTGGTTTTATTCCAACCAGAGAAGTTCTAAAGTAAAAACATATCGGGAGTATTTGTTTACCAAACTAAGGAGATTTTCACAGCAAGGGAAAGTTCTTAAGATATACAAATATCCTCAAATATATAAGAAATGCTAAAAATCTTTATTCATCATTGAAATGTAAACCAAGAGGAAATATCTTGCTCAAATTAGAATGAGTATTAGCAAAAACAGCAAAAACAAATGCTAATGAAGATATGGAAAGTGTAAAAATATTATATACTGTTGATGGGGCTGCAGATTAGTACAATCATGATGGAAAATGGTTTAGAGATGCTGAAAAAGTTAAAAACAGATAGTTACATTAAGTAAAATGAGCCAAGTACCTGAAAGACAAATGCCACAAGCTTTTATTCACATTTGCAAATTTAAATTTTGATTTTGTGGATATAGTAGAATGGTGATCTAGGGTTGGGCAGAATGGGGCAGGTTAAATAGCAAATACCACAACGCAGATAGGAGCAGTTAGTTGTAGTATTCTATTGCACAATAGTAGGATAGCTATAGTTTATGACTAATACTGGTTATTTTGCTGTATTTATAATATGCTTTGTAATAACTAGAAAAAAAGAGCTTACATGTTCCTAATATATAGAAATATTAAATCTTGAGATTATCTGTTAATTACACTGATTTGATCAGTACACAGTGTGTACATACATGAATTGTCATACTGTACAGCACAAATGTATACAAATAAGTGTGAAAAAACATGACAAAGAACATAGTTCTTATACTACTACTGTTGCTGCCTCAGCTTAGATATCCATTTTTAGTAATTTTTAATTAAAATGATTATAAGAATTTCCCATCCTAGGCACATTTTTCCTTAAGAAAAATTTTAAAATTCATGTTTTTCTTAAAATTTTTAACACACCTTTGCCAGTAGACAATTTCTTTTCTGAAAAAAACTCACCCTAAAACTCTTGATCACCTTCAATTACCTTTCCTTCCTTATCTATTCCTGGTTATCTCTCTCTTGTTACACCAGAATACTTGCCTTTATTTATATTTACCATATATTTCTACTACTTTGTTCTGTCTTGTACTCTATTTTTCAGAAGGTACTCAGATCTTAGCTAGTCAAGGAAGCCTTCCCAGATACTCTCTAATCCCAATGCAAAACTCACCTCCTTGTCACTCTGCTGCCCATCACACTTTCCATCAACAATTTCTCACCACGTTTCTTGAGCAAGTTAGTTGTTTTCATGTCCATCTCTCTGACTGGAGACCAGCTTATGTGCCTTTTCCCTCTGAAATTATCTCCCTTGCCTTTTGCCAGCCACTACTTCATATCTTGTGTTTAATAGTTTTTCGGTAATGCATTTTACATTGAACTAAAATTCCCAAGATATATATGGCAAATACAGCACTTAAGTGAACAGGGAAGTTTCTTTGGCATGGCAGCGTTGAGTCATTGCAGAATTTTCCCATTTACATAGCAAAGTATTGAGCCATTTAATCATTTCTGGTGGAACTTTGTCTAAGATGTTTCACATTTATTTTGTGATTTCAATAGACAAATGAATTTTAATAAAATCAATTCACTCTTGTTTTTAGTTGATCTAGGAGCTTTACTAACTACACAAGATATGCAGGGCTGTTAGGATGGAATCTTCCCTGGCTTGGTTCTGTGATTTATTTAACAGTTCTTCTAGATTAAATTACTCCCTAACTTCAGTTCTCAACTTGGTGGTATTTCTGTGTATTTTCCTTGTTAGATGCAAATTCTTCCTGGGTTTTCCATGATAAAATACACAGTCTTCTGTAATTTACGGTCAAGCTGAGAATTGCTGGGAATGAACAGACAACAAGGGACATTATGCTTTTTGTATAATTCTAAATCAACAGATTAGACCACAGAGGGCTAGTTAGAGGTTTCCCTTTTAATTCTAGTTTTGTGTCTGCGTTCTGGATGACTGGGATTGCTAAAAGCCTGACCCCATACCCTGAGACAGCTCCACCCTGTTTAACTAGTCATTCTGGACTAGTCAGATATTTACGTAGACAACCAGGAATGCTTTAGTGGCCTGGGTTTCAGATGTCTGAATTTAACAAATGTAAACTTTTTCATCTACCATTTGCAAATCACATAAAGTGATTACGATCATTACGTTTTCCAAATTTGCCTCAGAATATTCTTCTAAGTTGTGTCCGTGTTGACATTTACAATCATCTTTCAGGTTACTGCTGGCTAGATAATTGTCTCCTATTCTAATCCAATGTGCAAAACAGATCATTACTCACAATGATAACACAGGTATTTTGGTAGTCTGAGATTCCATTGCAAATTATATATTAGGACAAGTCCAGTTGTGGTGACATGAAATGGATATTTCTCTGAAAAATTTAAAACCAGAAAACATAATACATAGAATTAATTTTAAAGAAAATGATCTTATTTCATCTATGTTTCCTTTGTCAAAATTTATTTCTACTTGGAATTCCCAAGGAATAGTTTATAAATATGTTTTTCCTGCAAGTTTTTTAGTCATGTTCAATGATTGTCATAGTCTTATATAATCAATTAAAGATTTGATATTAAGGAGACAGATATTCTTCACTAGTCAACAGATGTAAAAGACTTTAATAAAGCAAGGAGTTTTGAAATTATCTAAGGCAATATCATATCCTCAACAAGTAGATTTTAAACTGGGGCCAGTTAAGTGTATTTAGAGGTTGGTGCTTCTCTTTGGTGTATTAGTTTCTCTTTGACCCATCTGTTGACTTACTTTCAGACTACATGTCAATTACCAATTTTAGAATCCTAGGCAATAGCTTTTCCTATGTAACATTGAGAAAATGAATTTCCATAGTAGTCTCAATTCGTAGCTTCTGTTACTTAACCTGAGAGATCCGATGACCAGGTAGAAGGTTGCTATTTTATTACAGGTTTGCAGAGTGCAGTTTGTATTGGAGATGTTTATTTTTCTGTTTCATCTTAGCTTTATTAATTTAGCTATCAAATTTTTGGTATGTTTTTGGACACACTCTGTTCTCAGGGACAATGGGTTTATCATGTTAATTTTAGATTTGACAACTGCCCACAAATATTAAAAGGAAGTCTTTTTAATGTTATAATATAATCATACATAATCTTTTCAGTGATAAAAATAGCATTCCAGTATATATTTCCATCATAACGTTAACAGAAACATGGTTGTTAGAGAAGCCATGCATATTGCACAAATCATTTGTTCAATTTCAAAAGAGTTAGACAAAAGGAGAAATTTTGGTTTGGATTAGATAAAGGACAATGAATGCTTAACTGAATCCTTGGCATGTTTGATGACTTTTTTTTAAATATTTGTTAATCTTGAACTTTTAAAATATAAATATTAATAGTTTTCTGAAAATAAGTAAAGCAAATATATTATCCAGGAAAACAGACAGGATTTTTTATGGATGAAATACAGGACCTCTTAGTTGGTAATTGAAATGTAATTCCAAAGCAGCATCTTAACCTCTGTGTTATGTATTAACAGTATGGAATATTTACAATCTCAGAATTATGAAGGTATGTTTTAAAATGTTATTCAGATCAGTACTCTGGCTATTATTTGTTCAATTTACATTTGTCTTAAGGTAGTCTTAAATTTTTCTTTAAAGCTAGGAATCTAGAAACTAACACATGTATATTAGTTCATATATGCATTTATATATGTGTGTGTATGTATAGACATGGTGTCATGTATAAAATCTCATCATTAGTCCCCAATCTCCAATGCTAATGCACTACTTCTAAAAAAAAAGTCAGCTGCATGTCCCACCTCAGTCCCTAAAACCCTCTTAATTGTCTCTATACTTGTGCCTTTTATAGAATGCCATATAAATTGTGTAGCATACTATGCAGCTCTTTGGTTTGACTGCTTTAATTCAGCAAAATGCGTTTACAGTTTTTAGTTTATCCATGCAGTGCATGGATCTTTTTTCATTTTTATTGTCAGATAGTATTCCATTGGATGAATGTGCTGCAATTTGTTTACTTATTGATTGCTGGTTTTTCATCCTGAGTTGTTTTCCTTTTTTGGCTGTTTTGAATAAAGCTGTTATGGACATTTATGTATAAGTCTTGTTGTGAACACATGATATTATTAATGTTGGACACATAACTAGAACTGGAATCATTGGTCATGAGAAAAGTAAATGTTTAACTGTATGAGAAACTGACAATCAGTTTTCCAAAGTTGCCACAGTAGTTTGCATTCCCTTGGAGGCATTTTCAATTGAATCCTAGTACATTGCATTTTGTATTTGTACTTTATTTCCTCATCAGGCTTCTTTTTCTCTTGTTCCTTCTTTCATTTTATCTTTCTCTCTTTTTACCAAAATGGTTGTCTCTGAGGACATGAAATTTAAATCAAAGCCATGCCACTTCATATCTCAATCTAGGAATCCCTTTCTTTTTATCATCATTATTATTATTTTAATAATGATTACATGGTTGATCAGGTTGGGAAGGATCAAGGTTTGGGAAAATTGGGTGAATTCATTACTTTCAAATTTGCTATTTCTTCTTGTCGTTCATGGGGAAAGGAGAGAAACAAAAGAGAAAACAACTTACAAGTTTCAACACATCCCAGTACCCAGGGGTGAGAAACTGCCATCTTATGTCAACCCAGAGCCTCAATGTGTAAGTATTTCAAGGGCTTTGTACAAGAGGTTTGGATAGTTCTGAAATGCTGCTGCAATGCAAGGATGGTGCCACCCTCCCAATGGCCATTGGCTCCATTCACTGAAATTTTCTAGCTGTCATTGTTTGTGGCTGTTGTCCAGTTAGTGCTCTTCTACTACAGCACCAAATGTGCTGCCTTATTCTTCTTTTACAACAGGGACTGTGTCCACTGCTACACTTTTCATTAAGTAGGACATGTTCTTGCAGGAGAAATCCCTTTCTTTATTGGTTTCTTTGAAAGCACTGTCATGACCATTCTTTTTGAACCATGCCAAATGTCTCCTCTTGGGAGAGGTATTTACACAATTTTCAATCAAAAGCAGCCATATAGTTTTTATCCAATAATTCAACTTTTTGTACTTTCATTTATTATAAATCAACATTTCCTTGTTTGTTACTGGGTTTTACAAATATTATTTCATCTTAAACAGATTTGTAAAACATTGTGCATTTTTTATGGGATACCATATGAAGTTTTTATACATGTAGAAACTGAGCAATATCCAATTGGAGTAACATATTTATTTTCATTTCCATGTGTTTGACATATTCAACAAATCAAAAATCCCTCCATTGCTTTTTTTTTTTAGAGAAATATATCCAGGGTATACAAAGAGCCCCAGAAATACAACAATGGTAAAACAAACAAACCAGTTAAGAAATGTGCGGAGGAAATGAGCATTTTTCAAAGAAACAAATTCAAAAGGCTCAGGCTCATCAATATTAAGGGAAATACAAATAAAAGCCACATTGGAGTTCCTGTAAACTATAATGAGAACTGCCTACATACAGAAATCTACCAACAAAACCTGCTGGTGAGGATGTGGGAAAAGCAACCGTACTCCACTAGCTTTTGCAGCCCTATCGAAGCCAGTATGTAGGGTTCTCAAGCAACTGAAAGTTTTTCTAACACATGACCCAGCAATCACATGCTTGGGAATATATCCAAAAGAAGCAATACCTACATATACTCATTGCAGCACAATCATCAATAGCAGACATGGAAACAACTTAGATGCCCATTGAAAGAGGAATGGGTATAGCAGCAACAACAACAGCAAAAAACAGTGGTTCATTTACTCTATGGACTACTTCTCAGCCATTTAAAAGAATGAAATTCTACCATTTGCAACAAAATGATCCCAACTGGAGACTATGTGTTCAGTTAAATAAGGCGATTTCAAAAAGACAAGTATTATATGTTTTCTCTTACATAAGGCAACTTTCCTCTGAAATAAAAATTGGAAGATATATAGGCAAGTAAGTATACACTGATAATCTCACAAATGAATGATGTGAAGGAGACCTGAGCACTGGAATATTGGGAATCAAATAACTACAATATGCATCTCTACTCCCAAATAAAAGTGGCCCCAATAAAACTGTTGAATATACCTTGACAACAAAATACTAGACTCTCCACCATTGCTTCTACCTACAATGTATGACATTCTTAATGAACAGGACACTATAATAGAGATTACGGCTGAAGGACTATATTATTGTAAAATACAGGGAACAATGGGGAGGGGAGAATAGGGACAGAGAAAATGGAAGGAAAGGGAAGCCCTATACCTACAAAAATTTAATGGAAAATAAGAATAAAAATAGAGAAGTACAATACATTATCACTTACAGTCGCTCTACTGTTTAATAAAACACCAGAACTACTTACTTCTAATTAGAACACAGTATCTGTTAAGCAAGTCTCTCATCATATCCACATTATTGTAACAATTTTTTTTTATGGCTACTAATTCATGGTGTGCATGTATACCACACTTTATTTTCGTCAGGCGATGATGTGCACATGTGTTGATCACATTTCTTGGTTATTCTAAATCATGCCACAATGAACATAGGAGTGCGGATGTCTATTCAACAGAGTGATTCCACTTTCCTTTGATATATGACCAGATATGGGATTGCTGAATCATATGGTGGATATATATATGTTATTTATATATATGTTATATATATAATATATATTATTAATCATATGGTGGATAGTATATATATTAGCTTTCTGGGAAATTTACATATTAGTTTCTATTATGACTGTATTAGTTTACATCCCCACCAACAGTTAGAATTCTTTTTTCTCCACATTCTCATCCGAAATTGTTACCTTTTATCTTTGTGATAATAGTAATTCTGAACGAGGCTGTATGTCTTTGTATTTTGATTTATACTTCCCTGATAAATGGTGATATTGTCCATCTTTTCATGTGCTGTTTGGACATTTGTTTGTTTTCCTTTGAGAAATATTTGTTGGAATCTATTGCCCATTTTAAATTTGAATTATTTGGGTTTCACTAGTGAGTTATTTGAATTCTTTATATAGTCTGGTTGTTAACCTATTTGGACAAGTATAAATTAAAAATATTTTCTATGTACTTTTCCTACATCTGGAAATGAATTTATTTCTATTTTGATAGGTATTGCATTGAACTTGTAAATTGTTTTGGAGAGTATGAGCATCTTAGTGATATTGATTCTTCCAATCCATGAAGATAAAATATATCATCTCTTTGTAGCCCTCTAAATTTCTTTCATCAATATTTTTTAGTTTTCATTGCAAACATTATTCATTTTTTGATTAACTTTATTCCAAGGCATTTTATCTTTTTACAAATGTTGCAAATTAAGTTGTTTTATTGATTCAAAGCTGGGAACCAGGAGCTCCTCCAGGTCTCCCACATGGGTGCAGAGTCCCAAGGCTTTGGGCCGTCCTCGACTGCTTTCCCAGGCCACAAGCAGGGAGCTGGATGGGAAGTGGAGCTGCCGGGATTAGAACTGGCGCCGATATAGGATCCTGGCGCATTCAAGGGTAGGACTTTTAGCCGCTAGGCCACGCCGCCGGGCCCTAAGTTACCTTTTTAATTTATTCCTTGCCTCACTGGTTAAGAATAATTTAATTATTATGGGTTTATGTAGTTTCCAAAGGTTTTTAAAAATTGATTTATAGTTTTATTGCATTGTGGTTAGAAAAGATACTTGATATGATTTCTATTTTTTAAATTTGCTGAGTTTTTTTTTTTTTTTAAGATCTACCATAGGACCTATCCTGAAGAATGCTCCAAGCACTGTTGAGACAAACGTGTATTCTTTGGCTGATAGAAGATCATTCTATGTATATGTGCTATGTGCAATTGATTTAAGATATAATTCAACTCTCCTGTTCCTTTGTTGATTTTTTTGTCTAATGGTCTGCACATTTCTGAACTGGGATGTTCAAGTGTTCTAATAATGAAGATTATCTTTTTGAGCATTTTATCGTTTTATTATGTATTTAAGTGATCTAGTGATCTAATACATATATATTTACAACTGTCATTTCCTCTTGTTGAATTGAACCCTTTATCATTATATAATGACCTCCCATGTCTTGCCTTAATGTTAAATCTTATTTATTTGACTAGAGATGTTTTTATTGTGTTTTCATTCTTATTTTGTTTACTTTTCAGCTGAAGAATTTCTAAGTTCTCCTGATGTTTGCTGAGTTACTTTAAAACTCTTAATTTAAATATTTCATCTGGGCGTTTGATAATGTCAGATTCAAGGTGGCTGGAATTACATTTTTTTCCTAGGTGAGGTCTTGTTCCCTGAGAGTTATTAACAGCTTTTGAATTATGATGTCATTTATACCTTGTATGGTTAGGTTTCTAATCAACCTTCATTCGTGATTTTCCTTTTACCAAGTCTAAGCAGTCGACAATTTTCTCTGAGTCTGTCGACATTTCCACTACTTCAGCACTGGGTGTTCTCTTAAGCTGTAATTTGTTACAAATCCATTGCTATTGCATCATCAATGCCTGAATGGTGCCCAGAGGTCACATATTTTCCAAGTCTGCAGTCTGCATGTTGTGAAGAATAAACCAGGAGTAGTCTATCCCCACAGGTATTCCCCTGGGGCTGGGGCTGGGGTAGAAAAGAAACAGTATCTTTGCCATCCATACCACCTACTTGATTGCTCCCAAGAATTCACAACCTGCTCAGACAGGTGCAATGTGGAGGTTGCATCAAAGCATACTTTGCTGTGGCCTGTCTACTGCTGAGATGGATTCAGAGCCCATGGCTTATGTAACTATCTGCAAATAATGCTGGCTGGAGTGTAATTTAAATGAACTGGATCCAGGGGACTCCAGTTGACATGATGGTAAATTCAGAAATTTCATTGTGAGCACTAAACTGAAGATGAAAACTTTTAGGATTTGCTCAATGTTGGGTTTTTCCAGCTTAGTATTGTGTCACAAGACACTACTTTTTCCTTGGAGGAGGGAAGGCCTGCTGACCTGCTGAACAGGCAGCGTGTTCTCACAACTCAATCGTGAGGACTTACATTCAGTCTAGGGGGTGGCACAGGTGGGGACTTCAGGTTTCTTGTCCAAGAAAGGAACCACTTCCGAGGTGAGATGAGCCATGCCATTCTGGGGACAACGGGGAAGGTATCATTAGCCTTGAAAGCAGGTGTCTGGTAGGGTCCAGGTCCTTGGGCCTGCCTGCCTGGTGGATGCTGAGTCCATGAGCCCCTAGGGTGGGGGTTCTGGCAGGGTCCATGTCACCTGGCCTGGTTTCTTGAACCTGCCTACATGATATGTGCCAGTCCTTGAGCACTTGGGGTCATGGAGTTCAGTAGGATTCTGGTCACCAGGCTCAGGTCCTTGGACTCACATGTGAGACTTGGTCCTCCTTAGTGGAAAAGATGGAATAGTGGATGGCTGTCCCAGGTCCAGATAGAAAATATAGCAGCCCTTTTGGGGCCTTCAGAAGATAGCTGTTACCATAGCAGAGGAAGGAGAACAGAACATATTGGACATCTACCCCAGCCCAAAGATGACAGCAAATATCTGGGTGAATGGAAACTCTGAGGTGAACTGTGTCAGCCAATTGACGTTGAAAGTGTTCCTTTATCTGTGGATTGGTAAGATTGACAACATTTCAAATCTATCGAAACTACCTGGACAGAACCCTCAGAGTGTATGTCACATCAGGACCCTGGGTTGATGTTGGGTAGCTGTTCTCCCCTCCCCTGGGTGTTGGGGTGGTTGGGAGGCCGATTGTGGCTTCTCTCCTGGTCTCCTCCCTCCCTCCAGATACAGGAAAAAGAAATGGAAAACCTGGAGACAATGATCACACCCACTTTTCCCTGACATTCAGTCCTTCCCACCCTGGTCAATTATGTAGGCATCATCTAAAATAAAATAAAATATAAAATATAAATAAATAAATAAAATATTTAAAATATGTGAGAGAAACTAGGGTATTTTAAATAGTAAAGTAATAATCTTATTCACTTTTCCCTGACACTTGATCCTTCCCACCCTAATCAATTATGTAAGCTTCATCTGAAATAAAGATAAATAAAATATTTAAAATATGTAAAAAAACTAGGGTATTTGAAGTAGTAAAACAATAATACTCTATAATAATCTTATATATATATACACACATATATGTATATATAGAAATGATTGTGCCACCCTAAAAAAAAAAAAGACAGTACTTTTATTCTTTGTGGAGTTCCCAGGGATGGGGAAGGGTAATACCGGCAGCCTGTTGGCTGCTCAGGCTGGCACTTGGTCGCATCAAACATGAGTGTCACAATGGCCTAGCCCTGAATAGTCTCAGGGGTGCATGCTAGGCTCACATGAGGCTGATTATGACACCCAGATGAGTATGTCTTGCCTTGGCACTGGATTTTGTCTGACGCTAGCTCAAATCTGGAGGCTCTGTGAGTACAGACCTAGACATGAAGGTTTTTTAGTGTTAGGCTTCACAGTAGAGTCTTATCTGTGACCTGTTAAACAAGGTTCTAAATTCACTTTATTGTCCTATTCCCCAGAAGCTAGAGTTTTGCTTTGCTGTGTGCTGGAAGCTTGGGGAGAGATGGTGGAGGCATTTCTTTAGCTAGCAGGCTAGGGAGGGTAGAAAAACTGTTGTGGGTAGGGATCCTGGGGAAGGGGCCAGATGAATCTGTCAGACAGCGACATTTTAGTGGCAGGATTCAAATGTGAAATTTGGAGGCAAAATGTCTTTCCATGATGTGCTACTTGTAGACTGCAGATGAGTGACATCTGCTTTCTTTGATTTACTTTTTATTATTCTTAGATTTAAAACCAGGCACCATGGTCTCTTACCTAACTTCCAAAGTCATTATGAAGGTAATTTGATATGCAAACCATTTTTCAAATTGTTGTATTTGTGGGAGGAATGTTACCTGGGCATCTTACTCATTAGCTATATTGCTCTGTCTATCTATTTATTCCCAAACACACAAATGTAACTCTCCAGGAGTAAGAGCTTTTGTCTATTTTGGTCAGTCTGTGTTTTCCTGTACATGAGTCAACACTGACATCTAGGAAGCATTCAATCAGCATCTATTAAATTGGTCTTCACATGCCCCTGAACACACTCATATCCCATTTCCTGCTTCCATGCCTGGTCCTTACCACTTAAGAAGGCTTCCCCCACATAGATGACTCTTTGTGCATTTTGTCTCAAAACACTTAAATGCTTAATTGATTGAGTCATGGGTGACATGTAAGAAAGCTAAAGCAAAATATTTGATTCTTCCTGACAAAGTAGGAAGGAGCCTGGCTAACAGTAAGTTTCTTGCTCAATATAAATTGGAAAGTCTAGAAGTTTATTCAGATGAACTTAAGCAGTGACATTTATGCCTTGTAAAGACCGGGGGCAATCTTACAAAACTCCAAAACAGGAAATGCAGTCTTGTGAGTTTACTGGAATCAGTAACAAGGAATCATTATGAATGCTGGAGGAAATTTTCATCTGTACTTTTCTCTGTATATTGAGCACCTGTTTTTCCCCTTTTCATCTTTATCACTCTCTTCTCATTTCCTCCTGTTTTACCTGTAGACTTTATCCTCTTCCCTATTCCCTCCTTGTCTCCTTTCCTCTCCAAACATCTTTTTCTTGGTGTGCATGTACTTAGATGGGCCAAGGGGCAGGTATGGAAGTACAGTAGTTTAAGGCATGTCTTGGAATCCCAGAATTCCATATTAGATTAGAACAACTTATGCTTCTGCTTCTTATCCGGTTTCCTGATAATGTGTATCATGGAGACAGCAGATGATAGTGCAAGTACTTTGATCCTAAACATTCAAGTGGGAAAATTTGATGGCGCTACTGGATCCTGGCTTTGGCCTAAAACAGCAATGGCTGCTGCAGGCATTTGGTTGGTGATCTAGCAGATGAAGGATTCTCTCTCTCTTAAATAAATAAATAAATAAATAAATAACTTTTAAAAATGTGCCACAATTTAGCTCCCAACTTTACATTTTCTCATGTCAAGCTTTATTTTTCGGAATTTGTCACAGCATCCATAGTGATGGAACTCAAACCTGATGGAGTTGCACCATCTTGAAAGCTCAGGCTTCATTTCCTTATGTTTTGATCTTGCCTTCTCTTGCCCAAGGTTTTATCCAACTTAATTCCACATTTTCCAAAATCCCCCAAGTCCACCAAGATGCTTGGCTTTATTTGGAAAAGCATGACTCCCAGCCATTCAGAACTACATCCATGTTCGTGACACACTTCCAGCCAATCAGGACTGCACCCTTATTTTTACCATTTTAGATTCAATATAAGCCCACTCTCCTCTTGCAGCAGCCACCATTCTCCTCTTCTCCCAGGGTTGATCATTGTCAGTTAACTCATTTACCTGACAATAAAATCTCTTGTGTGATTTGTGGTGTGTTGAGTAGTGAATCTGGCTTCTCTTGATGACCAAGAAACTTGAGATCTTCTACGTAGATTAGTAGAAAAGAGCATGGTCTGGTAATAAGCAGTCCTTGAATTTCTCAAGACCATATTCTGCAATCTTTCTAGAAATTCTTGATTTACTTAACTTATTCAGAAGGCAGAGCAACAGAGACAGAGATATTCACTCCCTGAAATTCTTGCAGCAGCTAAGGCTGGGGCAAACTGAATCATGGAACCAAGAACTCTTAGTCTCTCACATGGATAAAACAGACCTAAGTATTCGAATCATCACCTGTTGCCTTCTTACACTAACAGAAAGCCGTAACCATGAGATGAACTGGAACCGGAACCGAGGCACTTTGATACAGGATGTGAGCATCCCAACTACCTATTAATCACCACCCCAAATTCCCAGTATGTAATCTTAAATAATTTACATATCTTTTTATGACCATTTCACAATTTGCAACTTACATAGTGTATTTGGGTCATTCTACTTCTAATATTCTCCTGCCATTGACTTAACATACTGTTCAGAAAAGGGAACTTCAGAGTTAGTTACCTGATGTGTCAAATGAGATTGATAATGCTGATCCTGATTAATTCTCACATGCAAGGAATCTTGTGAAGTTTAACTTTCTGGTACTACTAGTAGAGTGATTTTAAAAGGTAACATCAGAAGTATGAGAACATGTGAAAGCAAGGTTTTCTTACTACTGTTGCCACTATTACTACCACTCCTGTTATTGCCCCCATTTTTTTTTCAGAGAATTTGTATTTTACTTCCACTTCTGTTTTTTTTTACTTATGTATAGTAAATTTTAATCACAGATCATTCAACTAAATCAATAGAACATTCTTAACCATCAGCTTGACAAAGTATAACACAAACTTTTCCAAAACTGTATTGGTACTAGTATTGAAACACACAGACTTTTTGTTTTTACTATTTCTTTCTTTTAGTTTTTTGTTTTTGTTCATGACACAGTTCCATAAGTTCAAGGATTTCCCCTTTCACCCTCCCGACCATTTCCCCTATATTATTACAATAGTATAATCTTTCAACAACAGTCGTAAGTTCAACATTTTGCTATTTTAAGTGTGTCCTGACATTGTAGGTGTAGACAATGGGAGAAAGTGC
Organism: Ochotona curzoniae; assembly: GCF_017591425.1. Classification (NCBI taxonomy): domain Eukaryota; kingdom Metazoa; phylum Chordata; class Mammalia; order Lagomorpha; family Ochotonidae; genus Ochotona; species Ochotona curzoniae. The sequence continues at coordinate 54,179,710 of NW_024467087.1, read as the reverse complement.
AGCATCCTATTGTTAAGATGTATTTAACAGACGCATACTGCAGTGTATCTTAACTTTTGAAATGGTAGTTTCCACTATACAGTTTAGTTTACACACACACACACACACACACATATATACATACATACATATGTATGTATATACATATTTACCTATTGATCTTATATCTATTGTACCTTGATCTTGTACCTTGACCTTGTACCTTGTATCTATTGACCTTGTATCTTGCATGAGGTTGCCTTAGTGATACATGTCTTTTGGAGCATAATGATCAGTAAAATAATGGAATCATTTCTTTGCAAATGGTAGAATTTCATTTAATTTAATAGCCGAGTAGTATTCCATAGAGTAGATATTCCACAGTTTCTTTATCAATTCCTTTTTTGATACATTTAGGTTGTTTACATGTCTTCACAATTGTAGATTATGCTGCTGTAATACAGGATCACAGCTCACTTTCTCATATGTAGATTTCATTTCCTTTTATTGTATTCCCAGAAATGGGATGCTTGGTTCGTATGGTAGACCAATTTTCAGTTGTTTTAGCACTCTCCATACTGACTTTCATAGTGGCTGCACTAACCTACACTCCCATGAACAGTGGGATAGGGTTCCTTTCTGCTCACATCCATGCCAGCAGCTGTCGTTAGTAGATTTCTGAATGTAGGCCAATTTCATTGTAGTTTGGTGAAACCTCAATGTGATTTTTATTTGTATTTGTCTGACAGCTAGGGAGCCTGAGCATTTTTTCACATGTCTATTAGCCAATTAAATTCATTCTTTCGAAAAATGTCAATTCATTTTCTTTGCCATTTTCTTCACATGGTTGTTTAATTTGCTGTTGTTGAGTTTCTGAAACTTTGTAAGCCCTGGATAACATTGTGTTGTATCCTTCTTCATTTTGTTGATTGCTTCTTTTGTTGTATAGAAGCTTTTTAGTTTCACATAGCCCCAATGGTTCATTTTGGCTTTGTCTGCCTATATTTTTGGTGACTTTTTAAAAAGTCTTTACCAATGCCTATATTTGCAGAGTGGATCCTGTTTTTCCACTGATACTTTGATTGATTCTGTGTGCAGATTTAGATCATTGATCAATTTAGGTCTGATTTTTATATAAGGTGAGAGTTGGAGGTCTTATTTCTTATCCAGTTGTCTGAATAACATTTGTCGAAGAGACCAGGCTTTTCCCCTGGATTCTTTTCAGTTCTCTTGTCAAAATTTAGTTACCTCCCCTGCTATGCTTCTACCAAATTCTCCTTAGCCCCAGCTCCTGGTTCATCACTCCCCAGCCTCTGTGATCCTGAGCTGTGACTGCCCTGTTTCCTGCTCAGCTTTTCTGCCACTTCTGGTTTCAGAAGTACCCAGGATTAGGGAAATATCAACTGTGACTTTTTTTTTTAAAGATTTATTTTTTATTATTTTTTCATTGGAAAGGCGGATATACAGAGAGGAGAGACAGAGAGGAAGATCTTCCGTCCGATGATTCACTCCCCAAGTGAGCGCAATGGTCGATGCTATGCCGATCCAAAGCCAGGAGCCTCTTCCGGGTCTCCCACGCGGGTGCAGGGTCCCAAAGCTTTGGGCCGTCCTCGACTGCTTTCCCGGGCCACAGGCAGGGAGCTGGAAGGGAAGCGGGGCTGCGGGGATTAGAACCGGCGCCCATATGGGATCCCGGGCGTGCAAGGCGAGGACCTTTAACCACTTGCGCCACCGCGTCGGGCCCTCAACTGTGACTTTTACCTGAAACACAGAGCTGTCAGTGAAACCCATTGCACATTTTTTTTTTCTTTGCTTTTCTTGTCAGAACCTAATGGCAATTAGGTCTTGGTGCAACTCTGACCTATTTTGGGTGGAACTTCTGAGATACCAAGTCAGTATTTTTCTTCTGGTGGGACCAGTGCAATGTGTTGAGGTGAAAGCGAGTTCTGCCCTGGCTTATTGCATGCACAGCTTGCTATTATCCCTTCCCAGATCCTTTGCCACAGTACTCAAAATGATACCCAGTATGATAATGGTGTGTGAGCCTACACTGTGAAATCCACCCAGATGCCAGACCCATCCAATAGGACTCTTCCATTGAAGAAATCATCAGGACTTGAAGTTCCATGGCTGAATTCACTTCCTGAGTTCCTGGTGAATTTCCCTTCTCACTTGGCTGCCAGTGAAACTCCGATTGCCGGTGGGGTATCTATTCACTGTGGCACCGCTCCACAGTTTCTGCTGCTTCCCTGTGTCCACATGTTTTCAGGTGTTGCTCTACTAATGGCCCATCCTCTCCTATTTCCTGAGACTGCACTCTTTCTGCTTTACCTCAGCTAATCTTTCTTTGTCTGTTTAAGCCTGTCCTTATTCTATTCCACTATCTTTAAACTCCCTGTATCTTCGGATACTAGTACTTACTAGTGCTTGTTTTTCAAATGCTGCTGTTGCTCCTTCTACATGACTGAGTTGAACCTTGAGTAAAAGACAATCATTCACCAAGTATAGAGCTAAAATGTGCATTAAGATGGAAATAGCTGGAGAATGTGACAAGTTTAAAAATATTAACATGCAGATTAATTCCTGTACTTTTTAAAACCTCTGCCTCACACTTCCAACGTAACCTTAGGAGGTCCATCAATACATCCTTTACACTATGTAGGGAAGCATTTCCCAGTGGGAAGCATGGCCCATAGAGGCACAGAGGCAGATAGGTGTTTATCAAATGTTTGCTAAATACTTCCAGGTTTCTCAGTCCTTTGTAAACCTTCCTAGAACTTTCATTTCAGGTGACTACTTCACTATGCAAGTCTCACTCTGTTTTCATATCAAAGCATACAAAAATATTCATTCTGAATAAATAAAGAGAAACTGGAAAGTTCTTTTATCTAATCAAAAAGCATATTAAGCAGCTATGTAATGAGATTTCATAAATGCCATATCCTGTTTCTACACCAATGAGAAATTACTTAACCTGTCTATGAAATTTAACCTTGAAAAGTTTAATTTTTATTTACTTGAAAGGCTTGTTTTAATTTTTGATTTTTATTTATTTGAAAGAGGAGTGGGTGGAGGGAGAAAATTGCCCAATCAACTGACTTACTCCTAAATGTGCGTAACGTCTAAGGCTGAGCTACTTCAGAGTCAGGAGCCTGGAATTCCATAGAGGTCTCCTGTGTGGGTGACAGGGTCCCAAACACTTGGACAGTTTTCCACTTGTTTTCCAGGTGCATAGTCAGGGAGCTGGATTGGAGATAGAGCAGCTGACTTTGAACTGATATCCTTATGGGATGCTGGCATTTCAGTCAGTGGCTTAACTCGTGGCAGCATGACACAGGTCCCAATTCAATAAAACCATATTAGAACAATCCATTTGAGATTCATAACAAATTAAATTAGTAAGCAAAAGTATACTATTATGTATTTTTACTTTATATATGACAGATTGAATCTTTTTATAGTGTGAATCCATTACTATAATGTAATAATTATGTTATGATTGTTTTTGTATATTAAAATAGAAGTGATATAAATACATATATATATATACACACTGATATCACTGATCTATTTATATATGTGTGTGTATGTAATTTCACTCTAGTCTACATTGGTATATTTACTTTTTTAAAAAAAAAAGATTTTTTTATTGGAAAGTCAGATATACAGAGATGAAGAGGGACAGAGAGGAACATCTTCCATCTGATGATTTACTCCCCCAGTGGCTGCAATGGACGGAGCTGCGCCAATCTGAAGCCAGGAGCCAAGAGCCTCTTCTGGGTCTCCTAGGTGGTTGCAGGGTCCCAAGACTTTGAGCCATCCTCAATCACTTTCCCAGGCCACAAGCAGGGAGCTGGATGAGAAGTGGGGCTGCCGGGATCAGAACTGGAGCCCTTACGAGATCCCGGCACGTTAAAAGGTGAGGGCTTTAGCTGCTAGGTTATTCTGCTGGGCCTGGTATATTTACTTTTTTTTTTTTTTTTTTAAAGATTTATTTTTATTATTTTTTTCATTGGAAAGGCGGATATACAGAGAGGAGAGACAGAGAGGAAGATCTTCCATCCGATGATTCACTCCCCAAGTGAGCGCAACGGGGGCCGATACTATGCCGATCCGAAGCCAGGAGCCTCTTCCGGGTCTCCCACGCAGGTGCAGGGTCCCAAAGCTTTGGGCCGTCCTCGACTGCTTTCCCAGGCCACAGGCAGGGAGCTGGAAGGGAAGCGGGGCTGCCGGGATTAGAACCGGCGCCCATATGGGATCCCGGGCGTGCAAGGCGAGGACTTAACCACTTGCGCCACCGCGCCGGGCCCGGTATATTTACTTTTAACAGCAACCTTTAAACCTTTATGTTCTTTCCTTTTGCTATTTAGATCTTTATTTCAATGCTAAAGTCCTTTAGCATTGTAATACTGATCTCATGCTGCTAAACTCCTTCCACTATTTATTGTCTGGGCAAGTTTTTAACTTCATTTTTTAGGATAATTTTGAAAGATGTCATATTTTGTTTGGTAGGACTGCTAGTATTTTTCAGGAGGTTATGCATAAACATGCTCCCTTCCAATCAACAGGATTTTTTTAAAGATTTATTTTATTTTTATTGGAAAGGTGGATATACAGAGAGGAGAGACAGAGAGGAAGATCTTCCATCCAATGATTCACTCCCCAAGTGAGCGCAACGGGCCGATACTATGCCGATCCGAAGCTAGGAGCCTCTTCTGGGTCTCCCACGCAGGTGCAGGGTCCCAAAGCTTTGGGCCATCCTCGACTGCTCTCCCGGGCCACAAGCAGGGAGCTGGAAGGGAAGCGGGGCTGCCGGGATTAGAACCGGCGCCCATATGGGATCCCGGGCGTGCAAGGCGAGGCCCTTAACCACTGTGCCACCACGCCGGGCCCAATCCACAGGATTTTAATGACAGTCTAATTAGTGCTCCTTTATGAGTTGTTCCTTCCCTAGATATGGGAATTCTGCATTCATCCTTTAAACAATGTCTCATTTTTTAATTTTGAAAATCCATAATATGTGGATTAATTCTCTTGATGGTGTCTCATTAGTCCTTTAAGCTTTTTTTCACTCTTTTTCTTTCTTCATTTTGCTCTTCTGAATGGATAATTTCAAATGACTAAACTTCTACTTCACTAGTTTAGTCCTTGAAGTAACAGTGTGCTGTTGAATCGTTCTAATAAATTGGTTAGTCAATTGTTACATTTTACTGTTCCCTCATAATTCTTAGCTATCATGTTTTCTTATTCAAATTGTTGTTTTCTGTGATATCACTTTTTTCAGAATTTCTAAATCATCTCGGTGATATTATTTGGAAAGATTAATCAATAATTCAATTACCTCCATTTTAAGGTTCAATTACTGGAGACCTTTTTTAACCCTTATTTTTCCTGCGCTTGCTTGTTTTATTTGGCTTGGAATTTTGTTTTGACATGAGGTATGCACACTAAGGAAAATCAGTCACCTCATTCACTCTTCATGAACCAGCTGTGTGATGAGGGAAGAGCTTCACCAATCATGTCAGTCGGAAGTCCTGGTAACCTCTCACACCGCCGTCTGTATGTGCATCTTTTATGGATTTGTGTGCTGATCAGATTTCTAATTACAAGTTATTGGCTTCATTGAAAACAAAACTTATTTATATAAAATGAATAAATCTTGTGGGTTTTTTCGGGGGAGGTGGATTCTCTTGTTTTCAGATGATCTCTTGCTCCCTCTGGTGTTTGTCTGTTGAACCATAGATTCCCCTGAAGCAACAGCATGTTGCTCACAATTTATTATTATTATTATTGTTATTGTTATTATTTAGCTGTCCCAAGCATTTAGAATATGCAGGGCCCCATCCATGCTCCAGAGATAGGCTACATCAAGATAAGTCATAATTAATGGCAGAACGATGCACACATGCTCTAGTCTTCTTTTTTTTTTTCCTTTTAAAACTAATTTATTTTTATTGCAAAGTCAGATATACAGAGAGAAGGAGAGACAGAGAGGAAGATCTTCCATTAGATGATTCACTCCCCAAGCACCCTCAATGGCTGGAGCTGAGCCTATCCAAAGCCATGACTCTACCGGGTCTCCCATGTGGGTGCAAGGTCCCAAGTTCTTGGGCCATCCTTGACTGCTTTCCCAGGCCACAAGCAGGGAGCTGGATGGGAAGCAGGGCTGCCACAATTAGAACCAGCTCCCATATGAGATCCCTGTGCATTCAAGTCGAAGGCTTTAGCTGCTAGGCTATTGTGCCAGGTCCACACATGCTCTACTCTTTTCTGCCTACAGGAGGTGCAGAACTGTATAGGACACTACTTGCTCAGCTTTGAGTCCTCTGAAGAAGTGCTATCCACGTAGATCAAAAGATTTGCCAAACAAAAGTTTGCCAAGAGGCTCCCAGTTAACTCTGATGTGCCAGTGCTCTTTCATGAGATAGGAAGCAGTCCTTCGGATAGCCACCCTTGGAAAATCAGAACATTGGCTATAAAGTCCAGTTTCTCTTTGCAGCCCTCAGGACATATTGAGAGTTGAACATTCACTTTTGGTCCTAAAATACTGTTCTTAGACTTAAGTTTGATAAAGTCATAAGTTTTATTAACATCTTTGATGTGGTTGGTTTCATGGTTGACTAGTGCGAAGGGCTTCTTAACTGCGTTTCAGTTTTCTCACAAAGGGAATTTTGAGAAACTATGGTTTATGAAGTGTTGAATCAATGTCCCAGCGTGGGAAGGGAGGGTCTGATTTTTCTTATTCTACAATCTCCCTGATGTCATCCTTCTCTCAGATGTGTTTTGGTAAAGGTCTATTTGCTTAGAAGGGACAATGACAGGGAAAAAGGAAGAGACCAGGAACCAGAGATGTTCCATTTACTAATTCGCTTCCCAGACAGCCATAACAGAAAAGCTAAACCAGGCCAAAAGCAGGAAACTGGAACTCTAACTGGGCCTTCCACATGTATATCAGGAGCTCAACTACTTGGGCCATTATCTGGTTAGAAATGGAGCAGCTCAGACTTGATCCAGGCATCTGATAACAGATGAGGACATCCCAATCAACACAATACTCTGTGCCTCAGTGCTCACTCCTGAGATACATTTTAATATAGGGTGTATTGAATAATATTAGAGAAAAGCCCTACCCATATTTCTCGGCTGAATTTTAAAAGCATTACTAGTACCTAACAGTCTGTCAACATGAACTTAGTTATGACTTTATGTCTTTATGCATATCTTACTTTACCTCATTGGGTTTTAGATTAGTTTTGATATCACAGATAATCATTTTTTTTTCTGAAGGATATTTCTTTATATTCTTACTATGTCACTGTTGTATAAGCATTTTCAAGATGGTGACTCTTCTTCATCGTTAATTTTTCAACTCTCAAATATGGTGAAATATTTGTTGGTTGAAAATGTAACCAGTTTGGGGGGGGGGATTACGGTTAGCTCAAATTTTGAAGGGCTTCTGTTGAAACAGAAATCTATTATCTCAGGGAAACATACCCTGATGTATTTGGCTATACTAATGAATTAGCAAGATCCACAAGACAGTATCACTTTATTTTTTTATTTGTTTATTTTTGGTAGAGCTATGGAAGAATACGGTTTCATAGCAGAGGGAAGCCACACTGAAGTATAAGACACCTGTGATTAGATGCCGGAGTGGAGTAATCTGAATTGTGTTTTACTGATCGCTTTTATAGGGTAAAATTGTTGAGTATTTAACTTTCCTAGACACGAAAATTGTAGTTTCTTTCAACTTAAGAAATATTTTTGGCAGTGCGGACTCAACATTTCAGAATAAGTCCATTTATATTCTTTACTTTCAAGAGATACTTAACACTACCATGTGATAGTTGAAATAAGTTTTATTTATATATCCATAAATGATTGCAAATAAATAATTGGGTACCAAATGTGTTTAGTAAAATCATACTATACACCTGTGGGCAACACAGCTTAGAAAACTGTCCAAAGAGAAGAAGCTGATCTCTTTTTGGCCTTTTGGCTAAGATCAAGTGTAGGAGAACAGTCTGCTAACCACAAGTGCAATGACCAGCTGCAAAAGAAGAGACAGAGACACAATGATTACTATTAATGTGGGCCCAGCGCCGTAGCTTAGCTGCTAAAGTCCTTGCCTTGCAGTTGCTGGGATCCCCTATGGGTACCAGTCTGTGTCCCAGAAGCTCCATTTCCCATCCACCTCCCTGATTGTGGCCTGGAAAAGCAGTAGAGGATGGCCTAAAACCTTGGGACCCTGCACCTGTGTGGAAGACCTGAAAGAAGCTCCTGGCTTTAGAAGGGCTCGGGTCTGACTGATGCGGCTGCTTGGGGAGTGAGACAGCAGATGGAAGATCTTTCTCTCTCCACTCTGTAAATCTGATTTTCCAATAAAAAGAAATAAAGCTTTAAAGGTATTAGAGATGCTTCCCTTACAAAGGAGCAAAAGCCATTGTCAACCTCAGTTAACTGAGGAAGTCATCGAGGAAGTTGAGCATAAAGAATTGGAAAAAAATTTGTTATAAAGCTACTTATCAACAATGAGAAACACATAAAGAAGTTTAAAAAATTTAAGGATATGTCACACAGGAAATAGCAGTAATGAATCAAATGAAAGTTGATATGCTGGAAATTAACAACACAATGGTGCAACTTAAAAATTCAGTGGAAAGTATCAAGGGTAGAATGAGTAAGGCAGAATTGGAATGTATTTCTTGCTACAACGGGGAAACAAAACACTGAAAAAGAAACTGAGCCAAGGAAAAAAGTATTAAAAAATTAAGAGACAGCAATAAAAGGCCAAATAAAAGAGTAATGGGAGTTCCAGAAGATGCAGAAAAGGAAGCTGGGTTTAAAAGTATATTCAAAGGGGCCCGGTGCAATAGCATAGTCTAGTAGCTAAAGTCCTCACCTTGTACACACTGGGATCCCATATGGGTCCCGGTTCTAATCCTGGCAGCCATGTTTTCCATACAGGTCCCGGCCTGTGGCCTGGGAAAGCAGTCGAGGATAGCCCAAAACTTTAGAACCCTGCACTCACATGGGAGACCCGGAAGAAGCTCCTGGCTCCTGGCTTTAGATTGGCTCTGCTCCAGTCGTTGGTTGCGGCCTCTTGGGGAGTGAACCATTGGATGGAATATATGTATATATTCATGATCCAGATGGCTTCACCGTTGAAATCTACCAAATGTTTCAAGAACTGACCCCAGTCCTCTACAAGCTTTTCCAAATAGAAAGAAAAGCAATGCTTTCAAACTCTTTCTCTGAAGCCAACATCATCTTAAAAGCAGAGTCATATAGAGATGCAACAGAAAAAGAGAACAAGAGACCAATATCCCTGATTAACATAGATGGGAAGACCCTCCACAAAATACTAGCCAACAGGATCCAACAGGATCCATCAGGCAGATCATTCATCCAGACCAGGTGTGGTTCATACCAGGTATGCAGGGATGGTTTAACAATTACAAATCAATAAATGTGATTCACCACATCAACAAATTGAAAAAAAAGCATACGATAATCTCAATAGATGCAGAGAAGTTATTTCATAAACTCCAACATCACTTCATGCTAAAAACACTAAACCAGAGAGGAATAGAAGAAACTTTCTATAGCACAATCAAAGCGATTATGAAAAACCCAATGCAGCATCATACAAAATAGGGGAAGACTGCAAGCTTTTCACTAAGAATTGGAACTAGATAAGTATGTCACTGTCACCTCTGCTGTTCAATATACTGTTGGAAGTCTGTGCTATATTTATTAGGCAAGAAAAATAAATTATAGAAATTCAACTTGGAACTGAGGAATTGAAATTATTCTTGTTTGCAGATGACATGGTTCTCTACATAGGAGAATCAAAAGATTGAGTCAAGAGAATATTGGAACTCAAGAGAATTTGTTAGTGTATCAGGATACAAATTAATGAACATAAATTAATGGCACTAGTGTACACAACTCCATGGCTGAGAAAGAAATTGTAAGTACAGTCCCATTTAAAATATGAAAAAAGGATCTTTAATGCCTTGTAACTAACTTAACCAAAGATGTGGAAAGCCTCTATGATGACAATGACAAAACATTAAGGAAATAGAAGCAGACATTAATTAAAATATGCACAACCATACCATGTTCCTGGATTTGCAGGATCAATATCATCAAAATATTACCAAAAGTAAGATACAGCTTTAATGTGATCCCTATCAAAATCTCCACAACATTCCCAGAAATTGAAACAACAAAAAAATGATACAAACGTTCATCTGGAAACACAAGAGATCATGAATAGCGAAAGTTATCCTAAAGAATAAAAATCAATTTGGAGACTCAAGATGGCAGAAAAGGGTAAGGTCATGTTTAAACAGATGGAGAAATATTAACAAATGTGAAGCAGAGAAGGCACATGCCAGGAAAAAGGAGAGGATGGAAATACAGCAGAGGGGCACCTGGAGACTGCCAAATATGGGAAAGCAGCAAAAACAATGGTGTGGTGTTGCAGTGACCTTTATCCTAGCAGCATTCAGCAAGTGGCAATCTGAACTATACTGGTAGCTGGAACTCCACCAGCAACAAGATGGAATGTCGCCATCCTGTGGCGACACTAAAATGACGAGGAATCTTGAGAGCCTGGAACCACCACCACAACCAGCACACATACACTGAACAAACACAGGAACACACACACAAACAAACAGGCGAACAAGAAAGGAGAGATGAATGAAAAGGGGCAGGTGAATGAAAAGAGAGTTATTGCCAAAAGCCGGCTGCTTATATAGTTCTCCACCAATCACTTCTCCCCGTGGGTCCACTGGGCGCTACCTGATAGGCCGGTAGAATCACTAGCCTATCCCGGTGACTTCCTGTTTACTTGCTGGTGAGATAAATCCTGCCTCCTGGCCCCAGGCCAGGCGCCATCTTGCGGCAGCCCCCCATGCATGTGGGGTCGGCCGCGCCCCACAATGGAAAGGGGCATTCACCAGGAGCTCAGGAGGTGAACCCAAAGAACTGCTCATCCTGTTGGTCTATTTGATTTGACCAGGAGCAGAGACAGAGCGGCAGGGCGACGGAAATTGCCAGAACAGGTTACATTTCACAACCCCGTCAGCCCACTAGAGCTGAATCGGGTGCCATTTTGCGTAGGGAAGCAAAGATTATGGAACAGTACTATGCATGCTCTGAGCTGGGAGTGAATTGACTGAGCTCAGTGCACTGCACTGGTCCCACATTAAAAATAATACCGACTGTGGCATTGTACGGGTTAAAATAGGTCTGTGTGGCACCCAGACCTAATGTCCAACAGGTTCTGACAAGATCAACACCATCAACAAACTAGTTTTATAGGACACCTGGTGCCTTTCTAATTCTGGGAACTGCTCTAATAGGAAGTGGGAGAAAGGTTGTATGGACAAAGGTGGAGCCTCAGCATGGGATCACATGAGTTGGAGACTGGTGAGCCAGCAACTGGGGCTATGAAGACTATGGTGAAAGCCTAACATAAGAACCCAGACCTGGAACTCACTGGAGAGAGTAGCACAACTGAGTGCAAAGAGTCATGTGCCAACCAGAATAGGTAAAATCAAATTGTAGACCTGTGGATGACAGAGCTTAGAAACCTGCCCCAAGGAGAAGAATCTGATAACCAGAAGCGCAATGACCAAGAGCAAAAGAAGAGACAAAGGCACAATGAATATTACTGAAAACTCCCCTGCAAAGGAACAAAGGCATTTGCCAACCTCAGAGTTCACTGATAAATACATTGAGAAAATGGGGAATACAGAATTCAAAACACTTGTTATAAAGCTTCTTATCAACAATGAGAAGCACATAATACAAAAGTTCAAGAAATTTAAGGAATGCTTCACACAGGGAATGAATCAAATGGAGGCTCATATATCAGAAATGAAGGATACAGTGGAGCAAACTAAAAGTACAGTGGAGAGTCTCCAAAATAGAATGAAGGAGGCAGATAAAAGAATCTCAAAATTAGAAGATATTTCCTTTCACCAAGGGGAAACAAACAAAAAGCTGGAAGCAGAGCTGGGTCAAGCCCCCAAAAAAGTATTTAAGAATTAAAAGACGTTATTGAAAGGTGAAATATAAGAGTTATGGGAGTTCCAAAGGTGCAGAAAGAGAAGCTGGGTTTACAAATGTATTTAATGAAATAGTAAGGGAAAATTTCCCTCATCTAGAGGAAGAATTGGGAAACAAAGTTCAGGAGGGGCACAGAACTCCCAACAGTCTTGACCAAAAACTATCTTGACTACGACACATGATAATCAAGCTATCTTCAATCTAACACAAGGAAAAGATCCTTTAATTGTGGATGTGAAAAAAAATAAACTGACATTAAAAAAAATGCCAACTAAAATCTCAGGAGACCCCTCACAGGAAACTCTATAGGCCAGAAGAGAATGGAATTCTAAAAGCAAAAAAAAAAAAAAAAAAAAAAAAAAAAAAAAAAAAGTCAGCCCAGGATGATGTATCCAGTAAAGTTTTCCTTTGTTTTAAAAATGAAATAAAATTCTTCCACAATAAAGAAAAGCTAAAAATTTTTCCCTCTTCCAAACCTGCCCTGCAAAATGATGCTTAACAATGTTCTCATGACAGAGAAAAGGAATAGCATCCACCAACACCAAAGGCAAATGTGAAGAACATTTCAAATAACAGAAGATGAAATCAATTAACAATCCGTGGCTAAAATGACAGGACCAAATTGCCACCCACTCATATTAACTCTGAATGTTAATGGCTTAAACTCATCAATCAAATGCCAGATAAGTAGACTGATTCAAAAAAACAAAACCCATCAATTTGTTGCCTACAGAAGACATATCTCACCAACAAAGGTCAGTGGAATCTGTATCTCATGGATTTTGATGTTTTTGGTTTAGTTTTATCTCCTCAAAACACTTTCTTCCTCATTAAATTCTTCACTGACTTGTAGATCACACAGTAGCATCATGTTCTTCAAGAAGGTTCTTGATTTTTTTTTTCATTTTTTTCAGTGACACATTAATCATCCAGTAGCATGTTATTTAACTTCATGGCATTTTAATTCTTCTTTTCTTCCTGTTTTTTATTTTGTTTTGTGGCTTTTTGTTTAAGGGATGTATAGTAACTATGCAATGGAGACTATCATATGCAGTAGCATGTAATTCAACTTCATTGTGTTTTAAATTTCTATTTTTCTTCCTGTTGTTGATTTTGTATTGTGGTTTTTCATTTAAGGGGATATATAGTAACTGTGTAATGGAGACTATCATATCCAGATGTGAGGATACAATGCAGCATACATTTCTACTTCCAGAATAATGATGAACTCCCAATGAAACTGTTTACTATACTTTGACAATAAGATGCAGGACTCTTTGCCATTGTCCATGCTCACAATAATAGACCTATGACTGTTTATGAAGAACTATTATAGTAATGATATAGGGAAACTCAGTGAGGGATGTGGGAATTGGGGAGGGGATAAGGGAAATCCCAGGGCCTATGGAAATGTATCATAAAATGATAACAATAGAAGTTAAAAAAAATTAATCTGGAGTGTCACTGTCCTGCAGCAAATGACTTGGTGCATGGAGAAGATAATAACTTGCATGTACTATTGACTGATGGTCAATAGCCAAAGTTTATTATGAGCATCAGACTTTTAAAAGAAAGTTGTCAGGTAGGCATCCAGGGAGGAGGGACTTGTGCCATTTACATCTCAGCAACAAGATACAGTCTCTGTATCCTTTAGCAGGTCCTTTATCTAAACCTGTGACCTGTGAGGTTTTCTGCTCATTCATCTCCATACCAATTGCTCCTGGTGCCTTCAGGGGAGATTCAATTGGCTATGTCTCCCACAATAGCAAGGATTCTGAATGTCCTTCTATACTAGAGGAATCACAATTCCAGACCTCAAGACATATCACAGGGCAGTGGTCATCAAAACAGTCTGGTATTAGTACAGAAACAGAGAAGATCAAAGGAACAGATTAGAAACACTAGAAGGACTATTGGAGTTACACTTACTATATTGGATTCCTTATATAAGAGAGAATATATGGTATTTGTTCATTTGTGATTGACTCACTTCACTGAGCAAAATGGTCACTAGTTGGGATCATCTGTTTGTAAGTAGAATAATTTCATCCTTCTTAATAGCTGAATAATAATATTCCACGGAGTAGATGTACCACAGTTTCTTTAACCACTCTTCCTTGGACGCATATCTGGATTGTTTCCATGTCTTGGCTATTGTAGATTGTGCTGCTGCAAGTATAGGATTACAGATCCCCTTCTCACGTGCCAATTTCACTTCTATTGCATATATTCCTAGGAGCAGGACAGCTGGGTCATATGGCAGGTGTCTTTGCAATTTTCCAAGCACTCTCCATACTGATTTCCACAGTGGTTATACTAGCCTGCACTCCCACCAGCAGTGAAGGAGGATGCTTTTCTCCCCACATCCATGCCAGCTGGTGCTGTTGAGTTCTGAATGTCTCACTGGAGTTAGGTGGTACCTCAGTGTGGTTTTTATTTGTATCTCTGTTATGGCTAGGGAGCCTAAGCATCTTTTGATGCGTCTGTTAGCCGTTTGAACCTGTTCTTTTGAGAAATGTTTGTTCATTTCTTTTGCCCATTTTTTTTCAGGGTTGTTTTTTGTTGTTGTTGTTTTTTGGTTTTTGTTTTTTGCTGTCCCTGGGTTTCTGAAACTCTTTGTAGATCCTGGATATTAGTCCCTTATCACTTGTGTAGTATGCAAAAATTTTCTCCCATTCTGTTGGTTGCTTCTTCACTTTGTTAATTATTCCCTTTGCTGCACAGAAGCTTTTTAATTTGATGTAGTCCCATTTGTTCATTTTGGATTTGATGGCATTACTTTTCCCAAGAGACTTCTGTGTTTCCTTTTTGTCACTCATTTGTTGGTTACTCATTGGCACTTTTTTTTTCTCATGGTGCTGTAATTTGTTGTTGATATTGCTGTTGCTGTGGCTGTTCTAACTCATACCAATTGTTGACCTTGTTTCATGGCTTCTCATTTGTGGTAATGTATAGTGATGGAGTACTGGGGTCTATCATATACAGACATGAGTGTATAATGGAACATGCATCCCTGCATCCAGATGAAAGATGGATTCCCAATGAAACTGTTAGACATGTGCAGACAATGGGATGCTGGACTGTCTAACATTGTCTGCACCAACAATACCAGGGTACACTTAAATAAGAGACGGATAGAATTACAATTCCTTATGAAGGATTACACTATTGTAACAAGATGGGAAAAATCTGATGGGGTGGGAGTTTGGGAGAGAATCTCAGCCTATACAAAATTGTACCACATAATTCAAAATTCAAAATAAAGATATATTTTTAAAATACCAGAAGGGAGCCCATAGATGCATAGCCAATTAATCTTTGACATGAGAACTGAAAATAATCCAGGAGGAACACCTGGTTTTTTCAACAAATTCTGTTGTTACAATTGGACAGCAGCATGCAGAGGTAAGAAGCAAGACCTCTAACTCTCACCTTAGACAACACTCAGATCTGAATTGATCAAGGACCTACATGTGGAGCCAGAAAACATCAGATCAGCTGGGGGAAAGGTAGGAAAAACTCTATAATATATAGGCATGGATAGAGACTTTTAAAAAAGTCACCAAAAGCACAGGCAGACAGAGCCAAATAAATAAATGAGACTACATCAAACTAAGAAGCTTATATAAAGCAAAGGGAATAGTCAACAAAGTGAAGAAGCAACCAACAGAATGGCAGAAAATCTTTGCACACTGAATGAATAATAAGGGTCTAATATCCAGAGTTTACACAGAGCTTCAGAAACTCAATGACAACAAACAACCCTGTGAGGAATGGGAAAAGGAACAGACTTTTAAAAGATTGAAATTCTAGCATTTACAACCAAATTTTCCCAGCTAGAGACCATTATGGTCCGTGAAATACATCAATCCCAAAAGGAAAAATATTGTATGTTCTCTCTGGTATAAGACAACCTTCTTGTAAGCTACAAGATCAATAGTCCTTTCAATACTGCTTGTGCTGCATTTCAGGGGATTTGATGGTTTTTATTCTCATTTAATTTTTTTGTTCTTGTTAGTTTCCTCACTGACTCATAGGCCTCACAGTTGTATCATTAGCTTCAGGAAGGTTTTTGAAATTTTTTTCATTTCTTCAGATACACAATATTCATTCTGTAGCATGTTATTTAACTTTGTGGCATTGCAAATTATGTATTTTATTTCCTGTTGTTTATTTTGTTTTATGTTTTTTATTTAAGGGGGTATAAGTAACCGTGTAATAGATACTATCATATCCAGATGTGAAAATACAATGCTGTGTGCACTGGATGGACTCCTAATGAAACTGTTGAATGAACCTTGACAATAGGATGCTGGACTGTCTGCCATTGTCCATACATACAATGTCAGATACATTTAAATAACAAGATGATGGACTTATGACTGATTGTGAATGACTATATTATTCTCATGTTAAATCAGTGTGTGTGGGGGGGATTTGAGGGCATAAGAGAAATCCCAGTGCCAATGGAACTGCATCATAAAATAATAAAATTAATAAAATTAATTTAAAAATCAAATCAACCTAAAATGGTATAATGTAATAAATCTGTCCTTCCTTTTCTGCTGTAGTTGTAGACAAAATTTTAAAAATGTTGAAACACTTGAATAGAGAAAAATAAGCATATTTATGTAATCTAAATCCTCTGTTTTCTTTTTCAAAATTTTTATTTTTATTTTTTACACATTTGAGAAGGGTGCATGCTCATGTGAACCACTGATTAGAGTGGGAAGAGTTGAGGAATAAGGAAAAGTGGATGAGACAATTTGCTTCCAATTTTCTTTTGCTTCTTCTTGTTTCTGGGGGAAGGGATGAGAGAAGGGGAACAGCCACACCCAACATCCTAACTGCATTAGTATTCTGGGATGGGTGACAGCCACCTGATATCATCCCAGAGTCCTCAATGTAAGACATGCTCTGAGGGTTCTGCTCAAGTGATTTTGATAGTAGCAAAATGCTGTTGATTTTGTTGCTCCGAGGATGAGAAAATCCTTCCAAGGTCCATTGACTGACAGAGCGTACCTTAGTCTTCACTTGCCCAGATACTTGCTGTCAACCTTTGGATGGGAGAATTGTCTAATTTGTTCTGTCCTTCATTCTCCATTATGGTACAAGACGTCCTCTGCAGACCCCCTGTACATCTGGGCATACCACCCGCTGTATTGTCCTCAGCAAATGAAGATGCCCAGTTCTGACACATGCACTCCACAGTCAGACCACAGATCCTGCAATTTTCCCTGTGGCTAGTGTTCTGAGTCCAGAGGTTCTGTTGTTGGTGGTGGGGTCTCCAAAGAAACCTCTTCAGAGGTGACCCCAGACCTGAGTCCTGTGAGTGCTGTCCTGTATGAGGTCTGGCTTAGTCTGTCACCCACATCAGCCTACACACACTGGCGATTGTAGTTGCTGGGACAATTCTGTCTTCAACCCCATCTCTTATGCAAACCAGTGGATGCTATGGATCACCCCAACCCTGCTCGCCACACACTCAGCCCTTATGAACACCAGTGGGATCTGCAACCCAGTTGAGTTGACCCCAGTAATGCCACACTAGGTACACACCTAGCCCTTGTTCCTGTGCATGACGATATGTGCAGTAGACTTGTCTGGTCTGTCCTACATCCCATTCTGTTTTTGCACACAGTAATAGGAGCTGTATGTATGCTTAACACAATGCACCCCACTATTCAGCTCACACTTACCCTGGTGGGTGCTATCGCCAGTCAAGCAAGGTCCACACCCAATACTGGTTCACATGTTCCCTGGTAGGAGTTGCAGGCAATCAGAGAGGTGCCCACAGTTCCCTTCAGGGAGCATTCTCAACCCCGGATCTTGCACTTTCTGGGTGGTTCCATGGCTGGTGTTGTGGACCAACCCAGCCTGTCCTACAACTTATCTTGTTTCTCACATCTGCCAGTGGGTGCTATGAATAACCACAGGCCTGAGCCACATGTATGTCAGTGGTCACTCTAACCTGGCCTTGTTTGGGCTGCTCCTTTCATCAGTTCTTGAGCTCACCTGCAGGGAATGAGTCTTAACAGGAGTTCCCAAAGCTCCTCTATCATGTTTCCTCCCAGTAGCAGATCTCATGCATACCGGTGGATATTTGGCCCAGCCAGACTTGGCCCACTTTCTGTCCTGGCAGTTACAGCAGCCTTGCCCGCCTGGCCCACACTCATTTTGGCTCTTACTGTTGGGTGCTGCAGTCCAGCTATGACTGGTCTACCCCCAGACCCAGCTCTCATGTGTTTCAACAAATGCCAAGACCTAGTCCAGCCCATATCCACCATGGTTCTTGTGAGCAGCAGCAGGTTCTGGAGCCCAGTCCTGTCTGGCACACCCAAGACCCAGCCTATACCAATGCCAAAGTATCTTACAGCCAAGTGCAGCCTAGTTTGCTACCCTCATTCTTGGTCTTTCATTCACCAGTAGGAATCACATCCCAGTTGTGGCATCCCCTTAGCTCCCTGAACAGGCATGCTCCCACCCATGTATCTTGTACATGCTGGTGGTTTCTCTGACATCACCTGACATAATCCGTTCTCCATCTTAGCCTTTGGCATTGGATGCTGCCACCTGGCCTGGCCTAGCCTACTTCCAGTCCGAACTTTTGATTGTAGGTGCTGCAGCCCAACCCTGTCCTTTCTGATCTTTTTCCTGGCTTTCATGCAAACTGGCAGGTGTGATAGCCCAACCCAGCATGGCCCTCACTCTAGCCTGACTCCTGTATATGCCAATGTGATTAAGTTTGGTCTGGCTCTGCTCAACACTGCCCCCCACCCCCAATCAGCTAACACATAATTGAATATACCCTGAGAGAGGCCAGGCTCCCAATGCTGCATTTTACATGACTCTGAGTGTATGAAACACCCGAAAAGACACTTGCTAACAAGAGGGGCAGTCTTGCCCAGTCTGACCAACACCCAGGTCTGACTCACTTGCTTACCAGTTGGAGCTACAGCCTACCAGGGGAATTCCTCAAGTTCCCCCACCAGGCCTACTCCCAGACCTAGCCCTGACCTAACCTGCCCCCCTCTGTCTCAGCCTCTGTGTTTGTGGGTGGATGTTGCAGCCTGGCATACCACAAGCCCTATTCCTGGGTGTGCCTGTGGGTGCTACAGCCTGACCAGCCTGACCAGCCTGATCTTACCCCAGTCCCAGTACCCATGAGTGTCTGGAGGTTCCAAGGTTATGCCTAGCTCTGTCTGTCACCCACACCAAGTCTTGAGCAAACCAGTGGATATTGCTGGGATAGATCCCACCTATTCCCCACAGAATTTGCTCCAAGTTCTTTCATGTGCTGGTTAGCCTAACATTGCCTGTCCCTTGTTCCAACATTTACTGGTTGTTATTGTGATCTGACCCTTTCAAGTAGGTCCTCAGCCCTGACTTCTGTGTACACCAGTGGGTGATCGTCAGTGGTATTCAATGCTCACTAGCTCTGTTCATGTTTCCCATGTGGGTGGATGCACTGGTCTGAGCCATAAAAGTCCTCCAACCACTGAGTTTCAGCCTTGTCACCTGCAAGTACAATGGCCTTGTCAGCAGAAGTACCCCAGAAGTAATTTCTTACTTGTAAAATATTCCCTCAGCAGTTCCCCCTCCCACACATCCTATACTCCCTTCCCTGATCAATCCACAACCCTATACCCATGAGAGCATGGGTTCCCCAGCCCGGTCTTCAGGCCTGGTGGTATGGAGCACAACCTGCTCAACCAGGATACCAGAGCCAGTTCTCTTGCATATGTGCTGACCTGGGTTGCTACTCATCGGCCCAACCAAGACTCAAGCACATTAATGAGTCCGTAAGCCCAGTCCACCAACACACCACACCAACATGACACCGTGGGACCCTAGCGTGCGTACACACACACACACACACACACACACACCTCCCCTACCCATCTTGGACCCAAATATGTGGGGAGTTCCCAGACCTGTTCTCTGCCAACCTTCAGTCAGAGTCACCAGGCATCTAAGGCTGCCTAGGCATTGGCAAAGAAACATTGGTCTAAACCTACTTATTTATACAACTGTTCTCTTTGCTCTGTAGGAATAAACTACAAGGAGATGCAATAGCAATAGTTCAGCATTTTTTCTTTATTTTTAAATCTGTAATTTCAAATTGTTCTTTAGGGAAATTGACAGTGTATATTCTTGAAAACATAATCTGCAAATGCCTGTTGCTTCAAATTTAAATTTTACTTTATTCACTTATCTGCCTAGAATCTAACTAAGGCAAATTTAATTCATCCTATCCTTTATTCTAATATTTTAAAAATAGGAATATCCCAATAAATAACCTACTCTTCTGCAATGTTGTCACATTGTAGAGGAGTACTTATTAAGTCCATTTCACAAAATGAATATGCAATTTTCATTATTGGATAGTCATTACCTTTTTTCCTTAGTTGAAAGCATTGCATCTTTCCAAATACTGATTATTCCCAAACCTGTATCTCCAGCATACATCTGTCTCCATCTGTATGTTGCAGATTACTTGTAGAACATTTAACCTATTCCTATTTTGTATTAGTCTGTATTTCCCGTGGCTGAATTGGGTTTCATCATCCATCATTAGAGCTAAATGGAATATTATTCTATTGTGTACATATACCATAGTTTATTTTTTATTTTTATTTCTTATTCTTTTCCATGATGCAGTTTTGCAAGTGTAGAGATTCCCCTCATTACTTCACCTTTCTCCCTCCCCATTCTGTCAACTACTTTCCCCATAGTATAGTCCTTCAGCAATGGTAATAAGCCCAACATTATGCTATTTAGGTATAACATGGCATTATAATTATGGGCAGTGGCAGAGAATCTAGTATCATATTGTCAAGCTATATTAACAGTTTCACTGGGAGTGCATCTCTTGTTCCAGAGTAGAGATGCATACTGCAACATTTCTTCCTTTCCTGGTATGTTAATCTACATTATACAGTCCATCTATGAGAATATATGTTTACCTATGAGAATATACATGTTTACCTATATATCTAATGATTTTGTATTTTGCGTAAAGGTTTTTTTATATCAGAGAGAACATATGGTATTTGTCCTTCTGAGATTGGCTTATTTTACTGAGCATAATGGTCTCAGACCATTTTGTTGCAAATGGTAGAACTTAATTCTTTTCCATGACTGAGTAATATTCCATGGAGTAGATATACCAGTTTCTTTATCCATTCCTCTTCCCATGCATCTGGGTTATTTCCATTTCTTTACTATTTGGGTTGTGCTACAACATGTAGGACTACAGGCCACTTTCTCAAATGCAAATTTCACTTCCTTTGAATATATTCACAGGAGTGGAATAGCTGGGTTATAAGATAGATCAATTTTCAGTTGTTTTATTATTCTCCACACTAACTTCCATAGTGACTGCATTCCCACAAACAGTGGAGCAGGATACCTTTGTCCTCACATCCTCACCAGCAGGTATTGTTAGTAGAGTTCTGTATGAAGGCCAACCTCACTGGAGTTCAGGGGAACCTTAACGTGGTTTTTTATTTATAATTCCCTGACAGCAAGGGAGCTTTAGCATTTTTTCCACATGTCTAGAAGTCATTTGAATTTGTTCCTTTGGAAAATGCCTGTCCATTTCCTGTTTATTTTGCTGTTTATTTTGCTGTTGTTGAGTTTCTGAAGCTCTTTGTGAATTCTGGATATTATTCCCTTATTGTTCGTGTAATGTGCAAAGATTTTTTTCTCATTCTGTTGGTTGCTTCTTCACTTTATTGATTGATCATTGATTGTACAGTAAGTTTTTAGTTTAATGTAGTCTCATTTATTTATTTTGGCTTTGACTGCCTGTGCTTTTGGTGACTTTTAAAAATGTCTTTACCAAGGGCTATATATTATAGAGTGCTTCCTATGTTTTCTTAACAGTCTGAAAGCTTCTGTGCACAGATTTAGGTCCTTGATCACTAAATGCATTCCCCAGATAGATTTAATAACCAGAGCTTGGTTAGACTGAAGCTAGGGTCCCGATTCCAGGAGCTTTTTCTGGATCTGTTATGTGGGTTTCAGGGATCCAAGTATTTGTGCCCTTTTTCTGCTTTCCCAGAAGTGTCAGCAGAGAGATGGATCAGAAGTGGAGTAGCTGGAGCACAAGCTGATGCCAATAGAGGATGTCAGTTTCACAGGTTGTAGCTTAGCCCAATATACCACAAAGTGGCCTGCTGTTGGGTAGTTATTGATTACTGATTTAATTGCTTTCTATTTACAAGTATATTTAGATTCTGTTTCTTTGTTTTTTCAGATTGGATTTATTTTATGTTTGCATGAGATTGTATATTTCATCTAGTTATACAGTTTATTGACATGTTTATTTCTGTGGAATTTGCAATAATGTCAACAACTCTGTTTTAATTTTAGAGACATGTGTTCTCTCAGTGAAAACAGTTAGCAATTTATTAAGTTTTCTAAACTTTTTACTATGGCTTTTGTGGTACCTGAGTACCTGCTGGTAAGGAAATCATTAATGATGGGAAAGCTCATAGCAATAAGGATTTCCCTAGTGATGGGAAAGTCCATAGTGGAGGGAAGGTCCCTAGCTAATGATAAACTGCCTCATATGTACATCTAACAGATTACAGTCTGTGCTGTAGTGGTGGTCAGCTTCTGCCTATCCAGCTAGCCCATTCCTCCTTTAGATTATATTCAATCAATCTAACTCTGCTCACTGTATCTGGTGAATCTTTCATCACTCACAACATTGGCCTCATTTTTCCACTTCCTGTAGCAGTTTGCCACCAAGCTACCTGTGTTGAAATTTAAACTCCAGGGCCCGGTGCGGTAGCCTACTGGCTAAAGAACTCACCTCGCACGTGCCAGTATCCCATACGGACATTGTTTCTAATCCTGGTGGGTCCGCTTACCATCAAGCTCCCTGCTTGTTGCCTGGGAAAGCAGTCAAAGACAACCTAAAGCCTTGAGATGCTGCACCCACATGGGAGACCTGGAAGAGGCTCCTGGTTTCTAGCTTTGGATAGGCTCAGCACCAGCTGTTGTGTTCACTTGGGGAGTGAATCATCGGATGGAAGATCTTCCTCTATCTCTCTCCTCCTCTCTGTATATCTGACTTTGCAATAAGAAAATAAAATAAATCTTAAAATAAAAAAGAAATTTAAACTCCATTATGAAGCAGTGAAAGGTTGGAAGCCCAATCTGAAGAGTGTTGGTAGAGCCATTAAAACGTGATCAAGATTATACAAGCTTATTTGGTAAGTCCTTATCATTGAATCTTAGTGACTTTATGAGCATAGAGGAAAACAGAAACTCATGTGCTTCCTGTTTATGCTACTTCAGGACTCTACTAGCAAGCTTGTCACTTGATGAGAGTCTAGGTGGTGCTTGGGAGGTGGTGCATTTTTCAGAGATGAGGCCAGTGGGGCTCATTAATGGTGCCTACCTAGTCTCTAGCTTTGTGTCTCACTGTGTTGAGCTTTTCCTGTCATTGTCATGCAATATGACATGAGTTGATGCCACCAAGGAAGGCCCTCACCACAGCTGGCACCATGTTATTTGAAATTTCTGTCTCCAAAACTTGTAACCAAATAAAACTCTTCAAATTTCCTAGCTTCAGTCATGTAATAATGGAAGATGTGGTAATCCAGGGTTTTACCAATTTGGATGTACATGGTTTTTAAGAAGTTATCAATGAATAGGCTCATTTTCTTTTAACTACACTTGTCTCTGTCAGGGTAGTGAAATAACTGAAGCACTTTAGAACAATTTTGGTATTCATTAAACTTAGTTTGCCTTGCCTGATCCTTTTCCTATTGTGTTTTTGTGGGCAGGTAACAAGCAAGGAGACTCTAGGAGAATCTGCACATGAGCTCATGCAGCATAACAAAATCAATTCACACTTTCTTACTCCAGTCTATCTTTTCCATGCAGCTTAATGTTATTCCTAACTTTCCTAAGAGTAGTCTATTCTTTTTAATAAAGACTATGTCTCTTCCTTTCCCTCTGTTGTAACTCTGCATTTCACATAGAAATAAATAAATCTTTAAGAAAGATCACACTATTTGTAGTACATTAAAACACATAGTGAGAGCAGAAATGAAGGAGGTATCAGTATGACAGTTTAGATTATTTTGCTGCTTATCTAAAGTGACTGTTAACTTGAATAAGCTTAGGACAAAATTGTGTATCACCAGGTAAAATAGAAGCCTAATAAGAATAATAGCCATTCGTGTAGCTAGTTCACTAGATAGTCTTATTTTCTGAAATTCATGTCAGTTGTGGTCAGTCATGTGCTGAAGATCATAGTCAACTATTCTCTGGGATACAATCCACCCTGATTCTTTTTTTTTTCTCATGATGTATTTCTGTAGGCTCAGGGATTTCCCATTCTGTCCTCCCTATCTTCCCACCTCCACCCCATAGTTTTGCTTCACAGCTCATCCAATGGCTACTGAATCTTGGACCTCACTTAGATGAAGGTGTACTTTTATATAGCTACAATCATAATGATAATTATACAGCTAAATGAATATTTCTGTGAACTGATGAAATACAGTGCAAAAGTATTTTTTGTGAAATATAAATTGAACAGTTCAGAAAGACTTGATCAATATTGGAGAGCAAATTTTTTTTTTCAGATGGCATGAGTGAAAAAGATACTGAAAGAAATTGTTAAAAACCTTAAAATATCTATTCACTATATTTTGTAACTGTTTAAGATTCTTATGTACTTTAAAGAAAGAAAATTTGCTTACATAACATAATATATAGGACAATAGATGATAAATTTATATTCAAATAAAAGATCCTGTTTAAATGACAAGAAGAAGAAATGGCAAAAGGATTTGAAGAGAGAGTTTTCAAAATAAGAAACATATGTAGCCAACAAGTCTATAAAAATTGCAAAACATCACTAGCTAACAGGGAAATATAAGATATGAAGATACAATACAGTATGCATCTCTATTTCCAAATCAAAGATGGACTCCCAGTGAAATATCTCTTGACAATAAGATGCCAGACTCTGTCATTGTTCATGCCTGCAATGTCAGGATACACTTATACAGTAGAATGATGGACATATGACTGCTTATGAAGGACTATATATTGTAATGATATAGGGGAAACCAATGGGGTTAGAAGATTTCAGGAGGGGAATGGCACCTGAAGTGGCACTGATGAGGTTCTGACTTGTGAAATTATCTGGTTCCTGCACCCTCCTGTTTGGACTCTGGCACTCTGTCTCTGCTCGTGACTGAATCAAGCAAATTAGTATGACAGGCAGTTATATGCCTGGGCTCACTTTCTGAGCACCCAGTGAACTCCCCTTCCTGCTTGGCCACTGGCAGATGATGCTGGGGCATCTGGTCACTGCAACACTACTCCATTCATTGTCTTTGCTGCTTTTCATGTCCGTGGGTCTCCATTGGCCTGTCCTTTCCTATTTCTTGGGATTGTGGCCTCTTCTTCACCTTGGCTAATGATTCTACATTTAAAATGTCCTCACCATACTCCACCATCTTGTCCCTTAGAATGTCCACATTTTAAAGATGAGAAAACAAATCAAGACTCAAAGCACTGAGCATTAAAGTACAAACCTCTTCTTCATAATGCTTCTGATGGTCTACCTGCAGAAACTTAGTAGTTTTCTGAGGGACTTTTTAATGTAAAATTGAAAATAGAACAAATTAATTATTTAGTGTGTTCTCCCAGAGTATTTTTTGTCACTTTCATCGAAGTTATTTGCAAGTACAACCAGAAATGTGTGGCAATGAAAAGCATAATGATCAATAATTTAATCGGAAAACACTACCATGGTTCAAGGTGCCTGAAGTTGTATCCACATTTGCTTTTGCATCATGAGTACAAGTGTCAGTACAATGAAAAAGAAAAGACATCATGTCAGTAGTATTATGGAAATAGCTTTAACCCTATGAACCCTTTGAATATACTCCAAGCACCCTCAAATGTTCACAGATCACTCTCCGGAACCACTAATGGAAGAGCCTTCAAGACATGCATTTCTACTAACTTCCACAAGATGGTGGTATTATAATGCGATCTGAACTTAAAAGTTAGGTCTAAGTGGAATGTTTAGAAAATTTTAGTTTTCAGCATATACCGAGGCTGAACTCTTTCTCATTTTCCTTTCAGAAAATTTCCTTGGTGATCTTTCAGTACACTAGGTCCATATTTTTACCTCAGTCCTCACTTCTACATAGAACCTTGTCTCCTCTGCTTTAACATAAAACAAAGAAGAAGAAGAAAAGGAAGGAAGGAAAGAACAGGATTGAGGAAGGGAGAGAAGGGAGAAGTCTCCTTAGAACTGTAGCTCTGTAATGTGTGAAAGCTGTTATGTTTATCAAATTTTCTTTAAAAGAACCTTTGCTTTAGTGGAAGAAACTTGTGGAGCCACCAGTATTTCTTCCAGTTCTTGATAAAAGTGCAATTCAAGCTGGAAAAAAAAAAGAGTATTTATATCATTTTATTAAAGTTTTGCTGTTATAATTGACTGTAAGCTATAAAAAAAGTTTTTACCCTTTAAAAATCTCATGCCTATGTGGGTCAGTTTCAGTTCTGACTGTTCCATTTTCAATTTAGCTCCCTGATAATGTTCCTGGAAAAGCAACAAAAGGTAGTCTAAGTTCTGGTTGTCCCTGCGATCCATGTGGGAGACCTGGTAGAATCTCTTGGCTCCTGGCGTAGGCCTGGCCCAAGCCCAGCCCTTGCAGCCATTGAGGAGTGAATCATTGGATAGAAGATTCTCTTTCTGACTTTGCCTGTCTTTATCTCCAGGTGATTCTGCCTTTTAAATAAACAAAATAATTTTGTGGAGAAAGATCTCATGCCTGTAGTTGATAAACACACAAATGTCGTGCCAGTGTATGAATTTTGTTAGGGATCTTTTCTATGAGGAGATTTCTGTCTACCTTAAGAATCATACTATATATATATATATACACATATATATATATAGTATGATATATATACTAGTATATATATATATATATATACTAGTCAAGTAGATTTAGCTATGCTTTATTTGTGTATTTTATATTCTATATAGTACATATTAAAGATTTATGTATTTGAAAGGTAAGGTTACAGAGAGAGAAAGAGAATAGCAGATTGGCTTTCCATGCACTGGTTCATTCCCCAAATGGTTACAATGGCCAGATCTGGGCAAGGACTAATAAAGACAGGAGCTGGGAACTTAATCCAGGTCTCCAAAGTGGGTACAGGGGTCCAAGAACTCAGGCCACCTTCTTCCATTTTCTGAGGCCAATCAATATGGATCTGGATAGAACTTGTGTTGGTGTGGAAGGTAATGGCTTAATCCACTGTGCCACAGTGCTTGCCTGTTGTTTTCTATACTGCAAAAGAACACCTCTTCTTAAGTTTTATACAGAACATTATATTTGCTTTTTTTCCTTCGATTCATTTGTCACCTACTCTACATGTAGGGATTTGACATTTTTTTTTTGAGATATTATACTGCAAAATTAGTCCATTAAGCTTTTTCTTTCTTAATTTAAAAAGAACAGATGTCATGTATTTCATTGATAGAACTCTTAGATACTCACCCACGATCCTCATTCCTTCTATTTTTTATTGTTAATTTTTGGTATAATATACTTTCAATTCACTTTATAATCACTTAAGTGGGAAATCACCCCAGGAAAGAGACATGTCAAACCAGTGGTGATATTCTGTGGAATACTGGTTCCCACAGAAACAGTATCTGAAAAGATTTCATTTGCAGTTTTAAAGAAGCAACAGATGTAATGGGAGAAAATATTTGCTCGCTACAACACAAATGGAGGACCAATATCCACAATTTACGAAGAACTTCACAAACTCAATGACAGCAAAACAAACAACCATGTGAAGAAATGAACAAAGGATGTGAACAGGCATTTTCAAAAGAAAAAAATTCAAATGACTGAGAGATATGAAATATTGCTCAGACTCTATAACTATGAGGGAAACAAATGAAAATAGCATTGAGGTTCCACCAAACTCCAGTGAGATTGGCTTACATTCAGAATTCCACTAACAACATTTGCTGGCCTGCATCTGGGGAGAAAGGTACCCTACTCCACTGTTGATGGGAGTGTAGGCTAGTATAACCACAATGAAAATCAGTGTGGAGAATGTGATGACAACTGAATAGAAACCTGCTGTATGACCCAGGTATCTCACTTCTGGGAATATATTCAAAGAAAGTGAGATTGACCTATGAGAAAGTGACCTATAATCTTATATTTATAGCGGCACAACCTGCAATAACAAAGACATGAAAACACTCAGATGCCTGTTGAAAGAGGAATCAATAAAGAAACTGGTATATTTACTCTGTGAAATACTACTCAGACATGAAAAAGAATGAAATTCAACCATTTACAACAACATGGGCCCAACTGGAGATGATAATGTTCAGCAAAATACAACAACCCCAAAATGATACTATCATATATTATCTCTGATATAAGGCAACCTTCATGCAAAATACAAGATCAATAAATGTATAGGTAACATGTGTATATTCATCTAGAGGAATTATATAATGGAGACTATCATACCAAGAAGTGAAGATACATCGCAGTATACATCTCCACTCTTGAACAAAAGACAGATTCCCAATTAAAGTATGAAACTGACTTGACAAAAGAATGCTGGTATTCTATCATTGTATCTACAAATATGTATATAAACAAAAAACTAAAAGACACTGATTTGTAGATGTATTGCAAAAGATTTAGCACACTGGACTGTGAACACCACCTTAACTTTTGATGCTTTAAAATTTATAATACACATTTTAATTTACAGATCTGAGTCATAATAATAATAACATTTTATATTTTATGCTATTTATGGCAAGAGGCTATATACACACATTTCATTGTTTACCCACTTCCCCCTTTATATCCTGTTTTACAATTCATGAATTCCATCTTCACTCAGTCTTCTTAGGAACTTGGTTTCTCCGAAATAATATTTTATCCCCTTTTCCCTTTTCTTTTGGAATTTTTCCATGTTTCCCTTGTTCTGACAGCTGGAGTCTAAAGTTTAAGTAATGGGCGAGCGATGTGGTTGAAAGGGGCTGAGGGTACATATAGGTCTCTACAGTCCTGCTTGCTGGATCAAACCGAATTCAGCCAACTAAAGCTCTGTTGCTTAAAGCTACTCCTTGACGAAAAAGAAGCTTGAGGACCTGAAAGTGTAATCCAAAAAAAGGAGCATAGCAGTGCCTTTGATCCCTTAAGTCTTTTTCCCAACCTCCATTCTGGACTGATTTTACGTGTGAATTTGGACAAATCACTTTCCTTTCAGCATCTCAGTTTCCCTTTTGTGTGTACAGAATTTTAAAAATGTAATTAATCTTGCCTGATATCAGATTTACTCTTCTATAAGTTGTTTGATCTTGAACTCTGACATTTTATATTGAGGTGTAACCACTACATTTTAAGACCAAGAGATGTTGGAATTGAAATCTATGGGGTTGAGAGAAAGTTAACCTCAGGAGAATAAGAAAAAACAAGTACAGCTCTTTTTGAAATACATGTAGTGAGATGGCCTCGAGTACAGAAGTGTAGAAACCAGGGATGGTAATGGACTGGGAAAACTCATAAAAATCAGAGCTTCTGGCTTTGCAGCATTGCTTTACTATACTAATAACACTATTGTACAGATTTGTGACAACTCGCCAGACCTCCTACTGCTGTCTGTCCTGAGGAACTCCCCCTCAATTCTTTAACTCCTTGTACACAAGACATCAAGGCAAGATTCCCTGCAGTACAACTGCAACATAATCACTTTTTCCTAAAATAGCGATGCAATGCTTTCTATTGTTTACAGCAGGAAATATAGATTCTTTTACTTTACATATAAGAATCTTCAGACTAACTCTTGAACTGTTTTTTTTTTTTAATATTTATTTTAATCGGAAAGGCAGAGTTACGGAGAGATCTTCCATCTGCTGGTTCACTCCCCAAATGATCACAATGACCCAAGCTGGGCTGGTTCAAAGCCGGGAGCCAGGAGCCAGGAGTCAAGCAGTGCTTCTTCCAGATCGCCCGTGTGGGTGTTGTGTCCCAAGGATATGGGTCATTTTTTGATGCTTCCCCAAACAATAAGCAGGGAGCTGGATTGGTAAGCAGGGCAGACAGAACTTGAAACAGCATATGGGATACCGGTGTCACAGGCTTCCCTTCAACTAGTTTCTAAGTCTTTTTCACTTCTACCCTACAAGGATTAAATGTACAGGTCACATTGGATTATTTTTTCTTACAATATACAATGCCTGTATTGACTTCAGTAGGAAATTATGTTCACATTCTGTAGTTCAATTTGAAATGATCTTCCCTTCTTTTCCCCTGAGTCTTTGAAATACTCTACTGCTCATAGATACTTACAAGTTTTGACATATGTGCCTTTGCTTAAGAGTTCTCGTTTAGGTGTAAAATCCAAGAAGATAGCAACTCTTCATTATTCATTTTAGTGGCTGTGATTCCCATCCAAAGCCTAGAGCCAAGCCTGGTGTGGAGCTGTGCATATTGTGAGTTGAATAATATTTGTTGGAACAATTTTGATGCTTTAAAATTGCTTTCTCTGAACATAAGTCTTCTTTGCTGATTCCTAAACAAATAAAAGAGATTTTAAGCTGTAAGACCTTTAGGGGACCATTATATGGTAAGAGACTTGGGTAGTGGGTCTAAGAATATATTCCACTCTTAAGTTTATTTTGATCTCTATCCAAACCTGCAAACCCCTTAACATTCTGGAGTAAGATAAGAGAAGGTTTGGAAACTATAACTGATTCTATTGAGTTATGAAAATGTCTATTGAAATTAAAGTGAATCCAATACCCTTAATAATATACTTTCATCTATTTTACATATTAACCCTTTTATTACTCCCAAACTAGGTTCTTGGTATTTCCACAAAGAAAACTTGCCTATATAAAGTTAATACACTGACAAGGTAGCAGGTGTCCTGTCTGTGCCACACATTTACCCACTTCACTAGTCTAAGGGAAATTTCTACCCCGAAGTCAGTTAAGCAGCCTTTTCTTGGGGATGGTTGACAGCGTTTCCTAAAGTAGAAATAAAGGAAAATTGTATCTGTGGCCATTATGGGAATAGTTATGAATGTAATGAAGAATGATACTGTGGGTCAAGGAAAGCAGATGAATTACAGTATGAATTATGAGCTTTCTGGTCCTATAATTTGCCCTATTCTCTCTCTATGCTTCTATCTCTGTGGTAACCTTGAAAACCAAAAGCTTAAAATTATGGTGGAAACTAGCGTCCTAGACAGCTTCTAGGGGTGGAAGAATGCTTCATCTCCAGATAATTGTCATTATTTGGCCTTTTTGGAGCTTTGCTGGAAGATCTGCCCAATTTGCATAGCTGTCTCTATTTTATTTGGCCCAGAGTTCATGTAGTGATAAAATCTCCT
Source organism: Ochotona curzoniae (assembly GCF_017591425.1). Classification (NCBI taxonomy): domain Eukaryota; kingdom Metazoa; phylum Chordata; class Mammalia; order Lagomorpha; family Ochotonidae; genus Ochotona; species Ochotona curzoniae. The sequence continues at coordinate 54,148,213 of NW_024467087.1, read as the reverse complement.
TTCCTCGGCTACATTTCTTGAGGGAATTGGAGGCATTGATTTAACTTTTCAGATATTTTAGGTAGTGGATGATGGATGATAAAAAATTTTTAAAGAAAAAGCTGGAGAGTGAGAACAATTCTGATATATTCCTTAGAATCTAGGAGGTTTCATTTGTGATTCGGTTTCTATGGAAAATTAGGATGGTGTGTATGTTCAAAAAGGATCTGAGAAAATCCAAAATTAACACACGTGACTTGCCTTGAGGCTCTGAACAGGAAGAAAATGATAAAGTGACACAAAAACACCTGAAAACAATGGACGAGCTATTGGATTCAGATATTTAAGGAAATTTATTTCTAATAATTAGATGATCATTAAGATAACTGAACAGATTTCAGTAACAGCAGAATGTCATATAATGCATAGTTTCTGAAATAAATTTTTAAAACAGTAAATGAACAAACATAAACAGCAATGAACTCTGGGAAGGGAAGAAAATGAGACTTCCATAGTTTACACATCATGTTCTTTCAGATGTTGAAGTTTCCAGGTAAAAATAAGAGACCTGCAAAGAAATAAGAAAGCATCATCTATACACAGGAAGAATAATAGAGGAACTGTGAAGAAGTTCAGATATTGGACTTACATGAAAAACAGTTTAAATCAACTACTGTGAATATATTCAAAGAGTTAAACGAAAACATGTCTAAAAACATAAAGTATGAGAAAAATATTGCACCACACAGAAAACATAAAGAAGTAGAAATTACATGTGTATATTAAAAGATCAATTAGGAGTTTCAAGGTTGAAAATCACAGTGATTGAAAAGAAAATTTTGATTAGAATGACTCAAAGCATATTTGAGCAGAAGGATCATTCACTTTAAAGTATGTGAAATAAGACTGTTCAATCTGAATAACAGAAATAATAATCAATGAAGGAATTCAGAGACATGTTATACCTCATCAGATGTACCAACATTTGTATACTGGAAATTCCACGTGGAGAGAAAAGAGGCAAAAATCAACAAGCAAAAAGGAAGCTTGTTGTATTTTAATTTGTTAAGTGTGAAAAATCTCTAATGAGCGACACTGACTGTGCACGTAAGAGTTCCAATGAACTCCAATTAGAATGAACTATAGAAGCCAGACATAAATATGTCACAATGACTGTTGAAGCCCACATTTCTGACACTAGGCAGTAACTTGGATCCACAGGAATAAACAAAATAGCACTGATAATGGTAATTACATAGATGATTTTAAATAATATAATTGAATTTGTTTGGAATTTTTCTCTGTGAGTTAAAAGTCAATGCATTGAGCAATGATTATAAATCTGTATTGATGGGTACATGATATTAATGATGCAACTTGTACAATAATAGTCCAAAAGAAAGGCAAAAGTACACTTAAATTGTAAACTACTTTTGTATGGTATTGAATTGAATTACATTGATTTGAGTTAGATTCTTACGTAAAATTTAGTCATTATGGATATCACTAGGAAAATAAATAGAAAAATATTGTGAAAGAACAAGGAAATTAAAATGATGCAGTAAATATACTTAACATAAAAGGAAAAATAATAGAGAAAACAAAGTTAGCATAATACATTAAAAAATTTAAAAGTGCAGCCCTAGGTCCAAATTTATTAGTAATTAAGGTAAATAGGAATAGATAGGGGTTTGCATGTTGATGCAGCAAGTTAATCTTCCACCTGCAAGTGCAGGCATCCCAGTGGGGACCTGTTTGTGTCCCAGCTGTTTCACTTCTGATCTAGTTCCCTGCTTATGTATTTGGAAAGCCTAAGATGATGACCCAAGTCCTTGAGCCCTTGGACCTATGTGGGAGACCAGAAAGAAGCTCCTGCCTCCTGTCTTAGGATCAACTCAGCTCTGGTCATTGCGGACATCTGGGGAGTGAACCAGTGGGTAGAAGATCTCTCTCTCTTTCTCTCTGTAACTCTACCTTTCATATAAAAGTAAAATAAATCTTTAAAAAATAGTTAAAACATTGCAATGAAAACACATCGATAGAAAGAACTGATTAAAATATAAGCCAATTAAATGATATCCAGAAGATACATTTTAGATACAAAACCAGAGACATATTGAAAACAAAAGTATGGTAAAAGATACACTATCAAAACACTAAACAAATGTGAGCTTTGGGAGCTATACTAATATCAAGCAAAATATAATCTAGGGAAAATATTACTAGAATATCAGTATGTTATTCTAATGTGGTAAGTGGGTGCACATATACAGGCATATAATAACAAAGACAAAAACATAACAAAGTAAAAAAATGAGAATTGAAATGGAGAATTCTGCAATGAAAGTAGTAAAATTTAATATCTCACTTCAATAATATGCAGTGCTGCTAGGCATAAAATAAACAAGGAGCTGGGGCTTGCATAAACCAACTAGACATAACAATCATCCTGACACTACTCCATGCAACAAGAGCAAACTACAAATGATTCTTAACTGCACATGGGAAGAACTCTAGAGCAAATCATATGTTACACCATAAAGCAAATTTCAGCATTTTACTGATTTGAATCACACAAAGAATATTTCCCATCAACAAAAAATGAAGCTAAGTCATTCACAGGAGGAAATTTGGGAATTCAGATATATGTCAGAATTGAGCAACATACTCTGAAACAATCAATGGGTCAAATAATAATTTACAAAATACTTTGACAGAGATTAAAATGAGTGAGGGCTGGTGTTGTAATGGGTAAAGCTGCTGCTTATGTCATTGGCATCTGATATACGTGCTGCTTCATGTTCTGGCTGCTCTACTTCTAATCCAGATTGTGCATCTCTTATGATGCCAAGAAAAGAGTCAGATTGGACCCTCAGAATTCAAGCTGATAGAGTATAATGCCGTCTTTTAGAACAGAACCACTGTTAGGCTCCTTGTGTTAAGGCCCAATAAACAGCCACTTAATTGAACCAAAAGCCCTGAGCTGTCATGCATGTCATAGAGTAAAGGTCAGGCTTCCCATAATCATACAGATTTAGAAATACTTCTGCCTGTGGTTCCAGATATTGTAAAGCCTCAGGATCAACGCCTCACTGAGTGGTGCCTCAAAATTTTTTCTCCCAGTCCCACTACTCCAGGACTGTTGCTAGTATTTTAAGTCCCAGATCAAACAGCATTATTCTTGCAGAATCCAGGGTCATTTCTCTGAGTGTCCTTTGGCATTAAGACTATGATAAAATAAATATCAAAATGCATGAAATGTCATGACATAAGCAAATGATATTTGTCCTATGGATGCAAGAACAGTTCAAATTCTGAAACCAATATACCTAATACATAAAATGGGTGAAGAACTAACCATCCCTATGTTTGTAGTAGTTCAGTTCACAATAACTAAGATATAGAATCAACCCTGATGCTCATCAATTGATGACTGGATAGAAAAAAAATGTGTTATAAAACACAATGAAAGCATACTCAGCCATAAAAAGAATGAAATCCCGTCTTCTGCAATACTATGGAATATTGGAGACCAAAAACCAAATATCATGCTTTTTAAAAAGTTTACTAACATATAGAGTAGTGAAAAATATGAAATGTATATGAATAAAATATGAATAAAATTGCCATTTTGAGGCTGGATTATTATTAACTCTTATCTATAACCCAGAGGAATAGTAGTCTTTCTACTTACAACCTGTTGAATTCTTTAGCCAAGGATTCAGCTTGTAATTTGAAGTAACTGAAGTTACATCATTGCAAAAATTGATAGAAAGAAAGAAAGAAAAGGAGATAGAATATATCATTGTGTTCTTATAACTGCATATGTAAAATATGTGAAATCTGTTCCCTTTATATAAATGAAGGAAACAGAAAGAAATAAAGTTTAAGGCAGTTCTGGTTGAGCTCATAGAGACAGAAGGGTGATAAGTGCCAGTGGCTAGAGGAGGAGGATGGGTGACCCATAACCTTTGGGAAAGGTGCTTTCTCTATGGATGAAGAAGGAATTTTGGACTTGATATATGTGTGATGTTTTGATCATTATATATCATATACATGTATCAAATCACTGTACTATGTCCAATAAATATGCACAAATATTCTGTACGAATAAAAATGTTAAACAGAATTAACATATGGGTCAATAATTCTACTCCTTGTTGTATATCCCCCAAAACTGACAACTTAATTTGTCATAAAACCTGTATGTGAATATTAATACAACATTATTTGGAAGAGTCTAGAAACAAAAACAACCTAGGTGCCCAACAAGTGGTGAAATAAAAATGGGGAAATAAAAATGTATTCTATTCATAGAAGGGAATATTATTCCATTACACATAATGAAAACAGGGATTCATACTATAGCATGGATGAACTAAAAAATATTATGCTAGATGAGAAACTAGACACAGTGATCAGCAACAGCCAGCGAGTCTCTATCCAGTGTTTTTGGTGTTCGGTACAGACCATAAGAGCTTCTTCCCTGCCAGCCCCAAGGCCTTCTGTCAAGGCCAGCCTCTGGTTTCAGCTCCCTACCAGTATGGGTTCGCTCACTTTCATCTTGCTCCTGTTCTGGTTACTGTGGTCCTGCCTGTTCCTTGTTGACACAATGGAAACTAAGCAACTGTGGGGGCAGATGCAATGATGTAACAGGCTAATCCTTCACCTGTGGCACCGGCATCCCACATGGGCATCAGTTCTAGCTTTAGCTGCTCCACTTCTGCTCCAGCTTCCTGCTAATGTGCCTAGGAAAACAGCAACAGATGGCTTGAGTGCTTGGGCCCCTGCATCTGTGTAAGGGACCTGAAAGAAGCTCCTGGCTCCCAGCTGCACACCAGCCTAGCTCTGGCTATGGCTGCTATTTGGGGAGTAAACCAATAGATGGAAGATCTCTCTCTCTCTCTCTCTCTCTCTCTCTCTCTCTGTAACTCTTTCAAGTAAAAATAAATCAATCCCTAAAAAAACTAGACACAGAAATCTACACATTTTTATTTCATTTATATGAGGTATTGGGCAAATGTATAGAGACAGAATGTATATCAGCTGGGAGGAGAGGAATAGAGACTGACTAGTAATTTTACAGGGTTTCTCCTTGGGCTAGTATAAATGGTCTGGATTTAGATAGTGATGATAGCTGTCTAGTATAGTAAATATTTGTAAAAATCATTGAATTATGTACTTTTAAATGGAGAACTTTATGATATAAAAATTAAAGCAATTATATTACACTGCAATTTAATGTTCTGAAAAGTTACAATATTTATTAGTTTGTATTAATATACACTACAGTTTCATTATGGTTTCAGTAAGGTATTTCTTTCTTATGTTTAAATCTTAAATTTCTAAGTTTAAGATATAAGTTACTTTAAAGATTTGAAAGGCAAAGTTACACACACACAGAGGGTGAGATAGTAAGAGAGATGTCTTCCATTCACTGGTTGACCTCCCAAATAGCTATAATACCGGTACTGTGTAAGCTGAAGTCGGTGGCCAGGAGCTTCTTCCAGGTCTCCCAAATTGCTGCAGCAACCCAAGGACTTGGACCATTTTTGCTGCTTTCCCATGCACATTAGCAGAAAACTGGACTGGGAGTGGAGCAGCCAGGACTCAAACTTGTGCCTATATGGGATATAGCACTGCAGCTTAATCCACTATGCCACATTGCCAACCTGATATAAATAATCTTATAAAAAGATATTAGCTAACACTATAGGAGTCATACAATTAAAAGTAACTTCAGGGGCCATTTTTGTGGTGCAACATGCTAAGCCAACATACTTGCAATAATAGAAATCCATATCACAAACCTCAGTTCAGGATCGGACTTCCCCACTTCTGAGGAAACTCGGTTCTAATGTGTCTGGGAAAGCACTAGAAGTTAGTCCAATTTTGGGACCTTGTTACCCGTGTGGAAGACCCGAATGGAGTTCTTCACACCTGGACTCTGTGTGTGTGTGTGTGTGTGTGTGTGTGTGTGTTTCTCTCCATAGCTCTGCTTTTCAAGTGCACACATACATACATATGTAAATACATAAATAAATAAATAAATCTTAAACAAAATTTAAAGATTTATTTTTTTTATTATTTTTTCATTGGAAAGGCGGATATACAGAGAGGAGAGACAGAGAGGAAGATGGAGCAGTGGACAGCATATTCAGATGCACATGCAGAATCTGGCAGTCCACTTGAGCCTGCAGAGGACACCTGGTACCATGGCAGAGGAGGGAGGGCAGAATAAATTGATCAATTTCGCCAGCCAAGCTTGACCACAAATTTCTGGGTGAATGGAGACTCTAAGGTGGACTAAGTCAGCCAGTAAAGGATTTCCTTATCCTTGGATCTGCAAAATTGACAGCATTTCAGAACTATCAGGACCACTTAGACACACACACACACACAGAATTGAGCAGGACCCTTGTGGCATGCTCCACATCAGGGACCCTGGGATGACATCTGGTGGCCATTTCTCATTCCTGGTACTGAGGTGGTTATGAGGCAGGGTGTGGTTTCTCTCTTTATCTCCCTCTTCCCCCAGACAGAGGAAGAAGGAAAAAAAATTTGGAAATAATCGTCATACCACTTTCCCCTAAGCCTTTCCATCCTAATCAACTATGTAAACACCATCAAAATGAAATTTTTAAAAATCAAGTGTATGCTGCAATGTAGATGAACCTTGGAAACATTCTGCTAAGTTGTCTTGTATTTTTCAAAATGTTATGCACACACATGTTCCAGTACTTCATGTAGTGAGAAAAAGTTAAGCAAAACTACTAGAATTTTGGTTTTGATTAGAAATTTTAAACTAATTTTACCCTGTAGTTGGCTAGATTTTTGCAAACAGTGCAGTTTAAATAATAATAAAATCACATATAGGAGTACTTCAAAATGCATGGAAAGTGGAATGAAAAGATGTTTATTTTTGTGCAAAATTTTTGAAATCTATGCATTGTATGGTACATACTTCTATGAAATTTTGGATGCCCTTTACATGAGTGGATTTCAAAAGCTTTTGCATTTATTTTTAAATTTCATTTTCCATAAACTTTATGAAACCTCCCAGAATTACTTGTATATATGTGTCTTGAAGAAATACTAATAATATAAATAATAGCTATACATTTGTTACAAATAAGTACTGTTAAATATGTATAGAAAATCTAAACCATAACTACTAAAAGTTTAAAATATGAGATTAAATTCAAATTCTCTATCAGGGATTAGGAAATTGACAGAAGTATGGACATACAAAATGCTATGCAAAATATTATGTTATCTACTTGATTTTAATATAAGCTTTATACATGTATTTATATATTAGACTTTAGAGATAGTATGTATGTGGTCATATATGCATAGAAAATATCCAGGGTGCAACACAAAGAGTTAACATTAGTTATCTATGGGGAATTGGAAAAGAGGTAGAAAAGGGAAATTTTTACTTTATTTCTCTCTGCACTGGTTTTCTTTCTTTCATCCTGAGAATCACTTATTTTTATTTCTTCTCACTTTGCGGAGTGCAGTACAACTCATTTTTGTTTGGAGAAGCAAGGTCAACCACTCAGAGTTTGTGGGACTGCCTTCATTATACAGATTAGGAAATGGGTCAGGAAAATGAAATAACTTATTCAAGCAAAGTCTGTAGCAAGAGCAGTTTGGGGAAGTATATCCTCCAGACTCATACAGTGCTTTTTCCATTCACCCACACCTGTTCAGTTACATTGCCCATTCCTGTGAAATATAATCACAAAACCATCAGTCACTCCAAATGTTCCAAGGATGTTTCCGGAGTACACGATTCAGAACAGCAATGGAAAGATTCTCACAGTACAATATTTGTCTGTTGCCATAATCCTAAAAAAGGCAATCACATTTCCAAGAATGAAAACAGATGCAAATGTATAAGCAGTTGGAACTGAAACATAAGCATGTGTTCAGAGGCCATGAATAGCTTCTTTTTTCCTCCCTAGACATAGTTTAACGATGTGATCTTTCCAGCTTTCAGAAGAGCAACGGCTGAGATTCCAGCTTAATCCTTAGGTAACAACTCCCATTGAGGCCAGTTGGGACTTTGCCTAGTGTCTTATGCAGAGAATTCTGTATTATGGAAAGGCTATGGGGGGATTAAGTGAGATGCAAACCTACAAACCTAGTAACTGTCCGAATAACTGGATGTTGGGGATTTGTGTTGTGAAACTGTTCAATTCCTGTGATACCAATGATTTTTTTATAGGATTTTAATATTTCAAAGCCATAAGTATCATTAGGGATTACTTAATCCAAACGCCGTATTTTATGTACAGGGAAACTGAGGTTTAGAAACAGAGTTGATTTTCCTAAAGTCACGAGTTTGTTTTCATTTGTTTCAATTTTTAAAATGAACTTTCTCTCTCTCTATATATGCGTACATATATATACATATAGAGAGTTCATTTATATACATAGGGAAATAATATGAGAAAAAATATGTATATATATTATTTTTCAGATTTGTTATAAAATTAAAAGGCAGGTTTTCTGAATTTTCACTGATTTATTTTTTCATAGGTTCTCAATTTGCACTTCCCTGGCCCATCAGCGTCAGCTACAAAAGGATTTATTTATGTTTATTTATGAGTAGAAAATTCCATATATTGAAAGTACAAATTCCAAATCAGAAACAAGGGTTGAAGTCACAAAAATATGTGTTTTACAGGAATTTCAAGTGATTCTAGCACATACTTATGTTCAGGATCTTCCATTATCACTTTATTATTTATCACTTATTATAAATTTGCTCTGACCCAAACTCTGTTATGGGTTCTTCCATGTGCATTTTCTCATTTAATCTTGCCAATTGAGACCTATTATTATACAATTTACATTTAGTATTTACTTAAGGTCAAACAGCTTGTCTCCACACTATGAAGTAAGTAACCTCTGGGCTTTCTTTTCTTATAAGCTCCCTCTACCTGGCCCATTTACCTCCTACTATTGCCCTAACACTGCATTGAGCATAATATTTGTGTGAGATGGAGGGTCTAACACCTAGAATCTGTACTCCTCTTACTGTGTGATTTTTAATCTTTATTCTCCCTGCTCTGGGCTTCAAGTTATTTATGAGTGTGTGTGTGTGTGTGTGTGTGTGTGTGTGTGTGTGTGTGTGTGTGAAATGAGAGCACTGGACTCATCAGTGACACCTCCATATCAACCTTATCTACTCTTGGAAAGACCCTAATATCGCTCACTTGCCCTAATGTAAATTGAAGTCACTGTCTTCCTTTTCCAGGATATCTGTGTCCTAAGTCTAATCCTCCATGTATTATTAAAGACATTCGTGGCTAAAAAGTAAATGGAGGATTTAACTTTCAGCTGGGAAAGCTATTTTTATTGGGTAAAATTCTGATATGGGGGCCTAGATACAACTTTGGACTATAGCAGAAAACATGAAGAAATAATGTACATTCCAGGCATGCAGATTTTTTTTTAGATTCTTGGTGGTGGCAAGAGAGAAGGAATTTTCTGACATCTGTTTTTTTTTTTTTTCCCTCACAATTAATGACCAGTCTATTAGGAGCTCTGTGGGGGAGCAATATTTGCCTGTTTTACAAGGCCAGCCAATTGATATTTTAGTGTGATTTTTAAATCATTACAACATCAGAAAGAGCAGGTGTTATATGTACTATATATAGCAGAAAGAACATTAACTTTGAAATAAAGTAGTATTGATTTTAGTTTCCAGCTCCATCGCTTACTAGTGATGTGATCCTGAGAACAGCACATAATGTCTCTGTACCTTGGTGTCCTCATTTGTGAAAGAGCTAGTAACACATTCCTTGGCTGTCTTCCAGATAAGGCATGAGATAATGTACATAAACGTGTCTGGAACATGGTAGGGGCTCAATAAATATTTGTTGTTGAAGTCCACCTGGAGTATGGCCAACAGTTACTCAAGTTAACTGCTATTGATTTTAGTGTTGGAAGCAAAACGTGGGGAAAAAGCTGATTTTTCCACCATTAATGTCATGCCTCTGGATCTCCTGTAGTCTCTAAGGAAAATGTAGTTAGTTCTGGGATAGGAAGTACTTGAGAGCCTGGTTAAGTTGGAGCATATGACAACAGAGAAGACGGATATTGGGGATGGGATATAGGAATGCCATCATCTTGAAAAGTGTGTATTAGGGAGGCTAGGGTGGACCAAGCAAAATATTGTTGCTTTTGTCATGGTGGCAATCGACCAATATAAAACTTCATTTGAATGCCTTAAGGATAGGAATAAGTTAGGGTTAAATCTAAATGCAACAGAAACATTACTTTGAGATCTGTAAAAGAGTCCAGGAACCCTCCTGGGACTTTCTTACTTTAAGCAAAATTAAAGTACCATAGGCAGGCCTAACTTTCTTTTGTGCTGAACTAACTCATTTACAGTATATTTATGAGTTAAGTATTTTTAAAAAGTGGTTCAGACTTTACATGAGTGTATAAATTACTAATAGCCCCCTAGTTATAATTTCTCTACCTCCAAATTGATTCCTCACCTGAATGTGCAATCCTTAGCATATTTTTCGATGACTAATCTTTAGAGTCTATAGGAGGAAGTAGGGGTAGAGTATTGATTTGCTTTTCTGTTCTGTTATCCTTACTATCTAAAGCCAAAGGTCTAAACTGTGTTTGCTTCTCTGCTCATCTTTAGATTTCAATGTCCATAGCTGAAGTGTGAGGTCAGTATGCCATAGATCCACATGCCTCTCCAGATTTCCTTGTCTGCCCTGTTCCAAAATACATTTGAAAACTAATCTGGTTCAATAGATAATAGAATTTCAAGAATATCCTAACCTAGTCATTGTCATTCCTTATGTATTTTCTATGGACCAAACTCTGCTAGGTTCTTCAATAGATTTTATCCTCCCAGTGAGGTATTCCTTTTTTTTTTTTTTAATGAGGAAACCAAAGCTCAGTGAGATAAGATATCTTTAGTATATCCACCAGTTAGTACATACTGAACCTAGAGTTTGAACCTAAATCTGTCAGAATTCATTGCCCTAGTTTGGCAATGTAGAATCTTTTGAGTCACAAATCCAGACAGTGTCAGAAAAACTTTTCTCCCAAGTGACCTGTGGCTCAAGTGACTGATAGATTCATGTTCTCAACCTCTCTTTTGACTGCTTATATTCTTATTCTCTTTGAGATTGCACTTTGAATCATTGAAAATATGTCTGTTCTCTGATTCTCTGATTCCCTGAAAAACTAACCAAGAGAAAATGTGAGCTTCCCAAAGATGCTGCCATTTTAGTCATTATCAAAATAATGAAAGTGACATAACTTCCAGGAGAGTAGAGCTGATAATAATGTAAAATTTTATTGTCTTTTTAACTCATTTGCTATTAATGAATGCCGATTTGCCTTAATGCAAAAATAATGTTCATGCAAACTGATGACCATTTGTAACATTTTGTTCTGAGTGTTTCACTACTGTTGTAGTCAAAGAATCTGTTCACACAAACCCAGCCACGAGTTTTGTCTCACTAAATATGTATATTATTTTACAATATAGGAAAATGTTGGTGTAATCATTAATTAAAAGAATTTGCATAATGTTTAAGGTGGAATGGATATTTGGTTTCACATCATATAATTCCTTAATGCTCATGATAGAAAAAATGAAAGGGGTGGTAGAACTTGTCCAAGGAGTACATGGGTCCCTAACTGTGAACTTTCTTCTCTGTTTTAACAGTGAACAATATGTACTTACTGATCAATCAAATCACAAATAGTTGTTGTTGGTGAGATAGGGAGGTTTTTCTGGTATTCCAAAAGCAAGTCATAGTTTAAATGATATAATACTAGCTAAGTGTTAAATGTACACATGAATATTTCTTGTATTTAGATGACTGTACCACTATGGTTCTACCAGTTATATTCAGCAATTGTCTACACACATTAATAATGTCCATGACATAGCAGTTATAAAATATTTTGAATGCCAATCCTCCCTGTTGGTGCAAAATACATAATTAAATAAGGGGTGGGCTATATGAGAATATAGTAGTTTCCTAGATAGAGCAGGTTTTGTTTAATGGTGAGAACTAATAATCAGTTTCAGATCTATATTTCTGTGCAGCAAAACAGGTGCAGTATTCGTTCCTAGGTCTTCCTTGTTAAGAGAAGCTGAAAAATTCGTACTTCTGAGTGAAATTGTCCATTTGTGTTTGTAACTATTTTAAGCTTCAAAAATTCTCTAGAGACTTACCTTTATTATTATGATGTGATAACAACAAAACATTAATTCTATCACTAAACAAATATAAGGCAAGATAAAACTCATGAAACAATAGTTTTGGGAATCAGAATACCTGGAATGCAGGACTTTAATCTTGGAGAAAAAGAAAAAAAAAGTAATCTGGATTCAAAGATTGCCACAGTTTAAGGACTGGAGAAAGTTTTCAGGGTAGAGCCTGTGGTGAGGGAACCCAAACAAGAGCCTGAAGATCTTCCTGAGTTGATCAAAGCTCAGGAAAGTCAATGTGAGGTGTAATACCAAAGAGAAGTGGGGGTGGAGGAATTTCACAAGGAGAAAGCTGGAGAGATCTGTGTAGGAATGCTCTGAAGTCTTTGCTTGAGTGTTAGTCTACTTAGTGGTGAAAAGAAACAAATTGACTGTATGAAAAGAATCACTGGAAATTAGTAGGTGAACCAATTCTTTCCGCACACAATTGAGGAAAGATTTCATGTATCTACCCAGCATAGTGGAAATACATTATAATACAAAGGCATTAAATAGGTTGAGTCTTCAGAAGGGAATAGCCCACTTAGTAGTCAGGCTAAATAAACTCTAGACTAAAAGATGGTCTTTATTCAGAACAACAAATCTTAAAAACAACTAACAAAATTTATTTGATTCCAAATAACCTAAATGAATATCTTAGCAAAATCAAATTAAAGTACGGTGCTCAAAATATTCACACTGAATAAAATCCTACTAGGTGGGCAAAGAAGCAGAGAATAAAAAGATCATACTCGGGAGAAAAACCCACCAGTGGAAATATACCCAAATGAACAGAAATGGAATTAGCAGACAAGAGTTTTAAAACAACTATTGTAAATTTCCTTCATATGCTCAAGAAGGAAGAGGAAAACATTAAAATAAAAGAAATGTAAGAAATATACCCAAATGGGAATGCAAGGAAAGAAAAATATATTAAATGGAATAAAAATATTGGATGGGATTCAGCACCGAATAGACAGCGTGTGGGAAAAAAGCAGTCAGTAATCTTGAGAACACTGACATAGAAACTACTCACAGAGAAGCACAGCCCAGAGTAAAAGAGCTGGAAAAGCAGTATTAGTGACTTGCTGAATAATATCAAACAGTTTAAGATACAAGCAAATGGAAGCCTGAAAAGGAGGTATTTAAAAGGAAATAACTGAAGGAACATTGGACTAATTTAATAAAAATTGTAAAGTCACACATCTAAAGAATTTAAGCTATAAGCAGAATGAAAATGGATAAATTATAATAAAATTACTTAAGCACAGTGAAGAAGAGAGAATGTCAATAATTCACACTAAATGCAAAGAAACAAAGAATGATAGCATATTTCTTGTCAGAATCTATGCAAATCAAAAAAACAGCGGAGGATCATCTTAAAAGAATTGGAGAGAGGTGCAAAATATGTCAACACAGAATTCTTTAGCCCAGTGCATATAGCTGAAAATGTTTTTTTTTTTTGAAAATATGTTTTGTAAATGCACGTAAAATAAATACCTTTTCAGAAAATCAAAAGCTGAGAGAATTCTTTGTGTAGAGCTACATTAGAATAAATGTGAAAGGAAGTTTCTGTGCTACTTGAAAAATAATACCAAATGGAAATCTTGGCTTGAAAGTGAAAGATGACTTCAGAAAATGTAGATAATGAGTAACAATAAAATATTTTCTTCTCACTTTTAAAATATCTTAAGGAAAGTTGACTGTTTAAAACAAAAAATAATATAAATGTATCGTGAATTTTACAAAACATTTAGAAGTAAAATATTTGACAGCCTGCTGGGTATAAAGCGGAAGAAAGGTTTAAGATTACTGTGCTATTTGTGATTTCCTATATTCTCATGTGAAGTAAAGTATGATAAGTTAAAGAAACATATTATAAAACATATACTGAGGTCACAGTCTTTTTTCTCTCATGCTACATTTAGGATTGTTTTCCTCTGAACTTAGGAGTTTCATTATGATTTTTTTATATTTATTTTGTCTGTAGTTTGCTAAGCTTTTTGTTTTCAATCTGTGACTTTATTTGGCTTAACACTTAAGACAAAAGTTAGGATGTCTGAATCTCACACTGGAGTACTTGGTTTCAATTCCCAGCTCTGGTTTTGATTTTAGCAAGGCTGTTAATGTGCACCCTGGGAGGCAGTCGTGATGGCTCAAGTAGTTAGGTTCCTGCCAACTGTGTGAAATTTCTATTGAGTTCCAGGATCCAGGTTTTGGCCTCATGGCTATTGTGGGTATTTGGGAAATGAATCAATGAAGGGAGTTATTTCTCTCTCTGTCTCTCTACATGCAAATAAATTTTATACAAAGAAATATAGCTAGTAAATCAACCTTAAAGGAATAAAGGAATAACTAAAACCCATAATAAATCCAAAAGAAACAGGGGAAAAATGATGCTTTTATATTAAACCAATCATAATCTCTAAGATGATGAGTTTAAATGAAAATATGTTGGCAATTAAGGTAAATGTAGATTCTATAAAAGTTTCATTTAACAGAGACAAAATGTCAGATTGGATAAAATGTTGGACACAACCATTTCTTTTCTGTAAGAAATCTGCTTTAAATATCTGTTAATGCACTGCTCAGTAAAAGGATGGAAAACTGCTCAGCATGCAAGCACTAATCCAAAGAATCCAGAATAGTTATGTTAATATACGATAATTTTAAACCTCATAGCCAAAAAATGTTATTGTGTATAAAGGCCATTTCATAATGATACAGGGAACCGTCTCATTAAGAAGGGAATAATCGTAAACGTGAATGCACTTAATAACAGAGATTCAAGGGGAAGGGAGCCAAAATGAACAGACAAATGAGGAAAAAGATCCCAATGTTTATTTAGAAAGTAGTCTTCTCCCAATAATTGATGGAACTGGTAGCGAGAAAACCAACTTATAGACACAAGATTTTGATAATATTGTTAATTTACCTAATTTCTAAAACATCCAAATAACAGCAGAATAAAATTACTTGAAAGTACATACAAAATAGACCAAGATGGATTGTATTGTGTGCCACAGAAAATGTCTTAATAAACTTTAAGAGAATTCAAATAATAAAATGAAAGTCCTGTGATCAAATAGTTAAACTGGAAATAAATAATAGGCAGATATATGGAAAATTCATAGCAGTATAATTTCATGCATATATGCAAAGCCTAATGATGAAATCAGGGCAATTATCTTTCTTGCCTTATTTTTGGGGGACAAATTTTTCCTTTTTTCTCTTAAATGTATGATTAATTCTTGTGAACTACAGTTACCCTGCTGTACTGCAGGACATTGGAAACACTCTCCTCTTCCCCAGTTGTGTTATGGTGCTCATTATCCACCATGGTTACAACAGTTTCTGTGTATGAGTATTCCAGACAAGTCATTGTTTGCTTAGAGTGTCTAAGGCTCCATTGAAAAATAAGGACAAGGCATGGTTGAAATCTCTCTCTCTCTCTTTCTCTCTCTCTCTCTCTCTCTCACACACACACACACACACACATATTTCAACCACACACACACACACATAATATTTTTTCCTAGTTTGAAAAAACCCGATAAAACAGATGTTAGGCAGCTGTGTAAAGCAAACTTTGACTAGCTGCAGAATAAGAACATAATAGAAAAACAACATCACAGAGTAGACATTTTAGAACACATATAGGCTACATATTTTTAAAAACCCTTAGTTGTACCATCAGTTTCCAATTATTTTTTACTGAGGTAGACGAGCCAAGAAGTATCAAATATGTTATATTTAGCTTTTCAGCCAAGAGAGAGGCATCTTGCTTGATAACCCCAGTAAACACATGGACCTACACAGGAAGGACAAAGACGTGCTTGTATGCATGTTCCACATCTCTGCTTGCATACCCAGGCATTTAGGATTGTTATTGGAGGCTTTCGGTGGTGCAAATGCTGACTGAGTTTTCTGACAACTCTGAGTCAATATTGACAGTTCTGCTATTGATCTAACTTGTGACTGTGAACATCCACGGTGCTGGCTCTACTCATGACTGTATTTGTTACTTTCTACCCTTGGTGTCAATGTATCTTGATTCATCTGTTAACTTAACAAGTATGTATTAAGTTTCTACGTTGTGCCACCCACTTGGTTTGCCCTTCTGGAAGTTTATAGCCGAGCCCAACAGGGAATACTTGCTTCAAAATGAATACCTAAAACACAGTGTGAGCAATGTGACAAAGCTGCTTTCTGAGTGTGGAGGAAAGACTGCTTATTTTTATCTCAAACATGGGGGGGTTAGTATCAAGATTTCCTGAGATTACACTAGATGTGAACATAAAATGACATCACAGGGTTTGGCTATGCAAAAAATAATTAGTATTCATCACCTTTTAGGTTCAGGAAGAGGAGAAAATGCATGAAAATGTGAAAGGGAATGAGTCGTTTGCTTAGTGAAATAAGCCAGTTCCCAAAAGACAAACTTTTTTCTAATTTGGGATAACTAATAGACAGAATACTACAATTTTGATATTTGTTATTATCAGCCTTTGTCTGTACTCCAGAGAAACAGTGATTTTTCTGTTTACTACTTGTTGAATATATAGGGAAGATTAAGCTTGTAATTACAAATTATACTGAAGGTGTATCACCACAAAAGTGAAGAGAAAAATCAGAAAGGAAGGCAAAAGGAAGGATCGAGGGTGGAAGGGTGGAAAATACATGTTCTTAAATCTGTCAATATGAAATACATGAGACCTGTTCTAAATAAATAAATAAATAAATAAATAAATAAATTTTGAAAAGGAATGAAGACTTGGAAAATATAGCTCGTGTGAGGAACAATTGTGAATATAGAGCCTTTGGTAAACAGGATGGGTGAGATGTGTAGCTGGAGGGAAAACATTAGCATTAAACTTTGCAGGTACAAGGCACAGCAAAATGTTTTCTGTACAAAACTTCATTTAACTTTTGCAAAAGTACTAAGAATTAATGCTATCCCAGTTAAGCAGAAGTAGGAAATGAGGCTTACACAAATTGAGCAACTCATCTAAAATAATCTAGCAGATAAGTTCCACATGAAAACTAGATGATAGCAGACAGCCATAGAACTTTCTTCAAGTCCCTCTACCTAAAGACACAAATTAGCTGAACCAGGCTAGAATAAATATTGAAATCCTGAATATAAGAAATGAAGAAACATACATATTTAAAATTGAATCCAAGAGGAACTAGGAATAAATGGAGTCTAGAGAAAAAACCAAACATGCCAGGAGAAGCTGATGACTTCTGATAACCAAAAAGTGATAAAATTAAGCAGGATAGGTTTGATAAGCAAGAGAGGGAGAGGGCTGGAAAAACAGCTTAGAAACAATATAGCTATTCATGAAGATTAGACCTAGAGATGGGGGGACTTGCAGTGTGGCATAATGTGTTAAGCTGCCATCTGTGACACCACTATCCAATAAGTGTTGCTTCATGTTCTAGCTGCTCCACATCAGATCCAGCTTCCTGCTAATGTCCCTGAGAAGGCTGTGGAAGATGTCCCAATTACTTGGCCCCTGTGCTCACAAGGAATATTTATGGCTTTGGCCTGTTCCAGCCTTGGCCATTGTGCCCATTGGAGAGTGAACCACAGATAGAATCTATGCATCTCTCTCCTCTTTCAATAAATAAATACATTTTAAAAAGAGAGAGAGAACAGGCCAGAGAGATCCTCTGCCTCCATCCAAAGAAATGTTTTATGAAAATATCATTTGTAATCTTAGGATAAAGTGTTTTTTTTTAACAAAGAAATGTATAATTTTTGTAGATTCATCCAAATAGTTCATGTCCAGGCTGTTCCACTTGCTATCCAACTCCTTGCTAACGTGCCTAGGGAAAGTAGTGAAAGATGGCCCAAGTGCTTGGTTTCCCAGTATCCATTGTGGAAGACTTGGAAGAAACCCCGGGCCCGTGGCTTTAGCCTGGTGCAATTCTCACTGTGGGTTGCCATCTAGGGAGAGAACCAGTGCATGGAAGATCTGTTTTTTCATTCTCTCCCTCTCCCTGTCAAATTGACTTCCAAAATAAATAAATACATCCTTTAAAAAGGAAAAATTTTCCCTGATATTTTAAGCAAAAAAAGTAAGGCAATAACTCCTTGTTTCATTGTTAAATTCATATACACTAAAAGTTGAAACATCAGCATAACCTTAAATATATCTAGTGGTAATATTCCAAATGCTTATAAGATAAATATAATATTCTACAAAACAAGATGTTTCTCTTGTGGGTATAAACTACATAATGGTGATAAGGGTAATAAAACTATTCTGAAAGAAACAAGAATGTTGTAGGGCTTTGGAAGCATGTCATAGAGCATAACTTCAAGATAATGCATTTGTTTAAACTTGTAATGGTGTGGGGTGCTGTTGGGGATAAGGCAGATAGCTAAGGGTTATCATGGGGCAATGACAACAGTCTGCTCTGTGTGGTCCAAGGGAGGAAGCTGTATAAAGAAAGATATCTGTTAAATCTAAGAAAAAGCTTTCTAATAAGCAGAGGCATTCTACAGTCAGAGTTGGGGACTGAAAGTTTGAGAGAGATTAAAATTTCTGACAAGTGAGCTGGACTTGATAAACTTCATAGTTCCTTTCAACTTTGAAATTGCAGAAAATTCAACATCGTTTAGGGAGATGAAAAACCAAAGAAATACATTAGGTTGTTTTTCTAATTTTGAAAATGGAACGTTGACAAAATGCAGACATTGGGTAGGAAAAAGCTGGGAGGTAGAATTTAAAAAGTCAATAACTCAGAGAACGCCTGGAAACTATCTAAAAACCCAGGATACCTATGGCTGGAGATCAAAAATCTAGGGACTTGGAAAAAACCAAACAACCACAGTATAACTACCTGACCAAATCAAACAGGCTATTGCAGGGAGAGAAGACATCTTTCTTTCAGTGACTTGAAAGGCAGGCCAAATCTGGAGAACAGGAAAGCACAAAACTTTTAAGTCTTAGGGGAAAGGAATTTCTAGGAATCTGGCTAGGGGTTAGCATGGAGATTTCTTCTTGAGGGACAGCATTTACAGCCTTGGGTATCTGTTTCAGAGTCCAAGAAATGGGTCTCCATCCTGTTCTACCATTCCAATTTTTGTTTTTCCATTATCACCGATTCTTGTACTCTGCCATCCAAGTGTGTCTACCTTTAAATCCATGTTTTACATTATTATTGTATTTGCTTTCAGATAATTTTTATTTTCTGAAATTAATAGCAAAGGACTTGAACTTCTCTGCTCACTAATCTGTAGCAAAAACAGAAACAGAACAAAGCAACAACAAACCCCTGATTTAGTAATGACAAACTGACTTCTTTGTGAGTTCTTGAATATTTTTTCCTCCCTTGGATCAGTAGTATTTCATTAATAAAATATTTCCCAGGACTGGTGCTATGGCATGGCAAGTAAAACTGCCACCAGCAGTGATGGCATCCTGTATGGTATACCTTCCCAGCAGTACAAATTCTGACCCAGCTCCCTGCTAATGGCCTAGGAAAACAGTAGAGGAGTACCCAGTGCTTGGGTACCTGCATCCCAGTGAGAGATCCAGAAGAAGCTCCTGGCTTTGACCTGATCCTGCCACTGCCCTTGCTCCAACCATTGTGGGCATTTGGGGGAGTGAATTAGCAGATCGAGATCAAGCCTCTGTGTGTGTGTGTGTGTGTGTGTGTGTGTGTGTGTGTGTGTGTGTCTTTCAAATAAGCAAATGAATCTTTAAAATCTAATGTTCCCTAATTCTGATTTTAGTGCCACAACAAGGCTGAGAATATAGTCTGTGATGATGGGAATGGGAAAAGGAGATAATCAAAGCTTTCTATTTCCCAGATATATTCACAACGAGAGCAATTATTCCTTGCATAGTCCCTACAATAAGAAAAACCATAAGAAGGCAGAACTGTCTTGGCGAGACAGTCGCTATAAAAAGATACTGAAGGAGGATGCTAAGAAACCCATTGCTTAGCTGAAATGAAAGAGGTGGGGGTATCATGAAGATGCTTAATGGTCATGAAATATCTCTACTGGGGCTTCATTTGAAACCAATGTCCTTGTGCCTATTCAACTGCCTCCTAGTGGTAATCTGGATCTGGGTTCCCTCTTTATTTAAAACTTCATGTGAACCATATGCTTTCATAATTAAAAATTGATGAACTCATTTTTAAGAGAAGTTGAGTTATTACCAACAAATGTTCTCTATTAGTGAATTGTCTTATATGCTCTTCCCACAAAATATCAAGATGGCTGACGTCAATAATTAAATTATGATTAGACATAGCTGTGTGATGCTCCCAAATTCATTTATCAAATCTCTTGTTGGTATGCCAGCTATTTCACTGACAAATGGCTCACCCAGATGTTGGCAACTTGTAGTTGATTCAAGAGTTAAGTCCTGTCATTTGAGATTTCCCTACTTGACTTGCCTTTTAGCAATGCATTCTTCAGGGGGAAATAATGACCAAGTAGGACCAAGCTTGTTACCTTCAGGCGTGGACACTGATAGGCACTTTAAGGTCAAATGGAGGTCATCCCACACCATCCAGCTGGTCGCAGGAAGGAAAAGGATCTAGTCTTTCTTCTCCAGCTGTTTTCATGTGGTAGATACTCATCTCCTCCCTCCCCCCTTGGGAGGGTTAAGGTATCAGCTCTGATGAAGTGTGGGAACATACCTCCAAGTAAGTATGAAACGGCCTAATGCAACAAAACTTGGCATCATTGTACTTGAGTTATGACACACAAAAGCAATTTCTTTACCACCATCTGTCAACCACATGTAATGTCTTTTTACCTGTCCCCTAATTATAAAAAAGTCTCATATTTGAGTGACGCTTTACAAATTCCAAAGTATGTTCACTTTTCTGTCTCATTTGATGTTCTCCATAGCCTCATGAGAAAGGCTTAACTGTCCTGACTTAAAAATGAGGAAATAGATTTGGAGAGATTAAGGTACTTACTTGAGATTTCACAGATGCAAAAACATGAAGCTGTACCTCATTAAAAGCCATGTTTACTGAACCCAAATGTAGTGTTTTTTGAGGGTCTTGTGCTTTTTCTTGATTCCTGATAAGAAGCTCTAAAATTGAAATCGTTAAGTTACACAATAAGTAAATGGCAGAACTGTGATAGTAAAAATTCCAAGCCTATAACGTTCTTTCTCTACTTACCCACAATTATGTCTCTTAAAATTTTAAAATTTGAACCCTGTACACACACACACACACACACACAAATTTTCTGCTTGAAAGTCTACAACAAACTCTCATTACATTAAAGAATAATTGTGACTTTTCTTGCTGGTTTATAAATCTCTCCATCACATCTGAGCGATATATCAGCCTGTGATATGGGAACTTGAATATTGGTTTAGCGTGGAGCGGAGCCTCAGAAGCAAGAGTAAGAGATCAGTGAGCATGAGACAGAATGAAGAAATGCAAGTATTATGGCAACATTATTGAAGTCATTAATGGGAGTAAGTAGGGGCTTGATTCAGCCAGGATGTAACAGAAGCATAGAGACTATCTCCTAGAATTGACACCATAAGGAAGCCAGGCTAGATCATTTATCCACTAGTTTCCCCGTTAAGTGATGATTGATTGATAGTACTATTAATTCCCTAGATCTCCTTTGAGCTTGGGCTGAGTGGGTGGGCTTTCAGGCTTTTAGCCCAGGCCCAGAAAACAGAAAGTGGGAAGGTACTCTACTTATTAGAGTGGAAGCACTTTTCTGTATGACTTGAGTTTGAGCTCACATGAACTATCTGCAACAGTTCCATCTCAAGTCACAAGAGGGTCCATAGAATGGAGGGGACTGAATTCCATTACTGTTTCCAAGGCTAGATCCTTTTCATCGTTAGATCCCAATGTGCATGTCACCTTTTCTTACAAGCCTTTTGAGACCACAGTTTAATTAGATTTCCATGGCTGCTTCTGTGAGTGCTTCTCTTTTCATCCTCTTTCCGCTTGTTATCATTCATCATGATTTGCTATTTGTCTTAATATTTGACACACATCTCACCTATTAGGAACAGCTTTAAAGAGCCTGACCCATAGAAGGCAGGTAATAGACATCTATTGAATGAGTGGATAAATTGATAAGATTTGAAGGTATGATATCTTGTTTCTTTAATTTTGCAAGTCTCCTCTAGTGTGCAGATCTCATTCCCACAAAGCAGCCAAGAGAGCAAACAAACAAAATGACTGAAGTGAAGAGCAGAGAAGTTAACTGAAAGAGTTGGTTGAGGTTATTATGGTAAAACTGAGAATACACTAGGGCATCCAGGAAGTAGACTGGTATTGAGTTATAGAATTATAATGGTAAGGACTGCAATCTTTGTTGAGCACTACTGTAATTCCAATATGCGAAGGTCGCGACTTGCATCTCCTCACTTGACTGCCACAACAATTCTTGTTCCTTCCATTTTCTGTGTAATGAACTCAAGATTCCAGAATATTAAGTAGCTTTCTCAAAATGCGCATTGAGTAAAAAAAAAAAGATGGGACTGGGATGAAAGCTATTAAATACATTATCTGTGTTTTTCTTTTCTCCTTCAAGTGCTAATGTAGTGTATTTTACATACTATAAAATGCACTCATTTGAAGTAAAGAGTTTAGTAGTTTTTATCACATTCACAGGGTCGTGTGTAACCACTACTTTGTCAGAACTTTTCAACACCCCTAAAGCAAATCTCGTATCCATTAGTGCTCATTCACTTGTAGCACCTCTTCTACTAACTGCCTCCCAACTCCTACTACATTTATTTCAATATTTCTCTCGATTTAATTATCATCAAATTTATGACCAATAGTCATTTATTATTGGTTCTTGGTCTTTGCAATGCACTTTTTTTTTCACTTACCATCATGTTTTTCAAGTTGATTCATATTGTATCATTCATATTGTATTCATTTTTTGTTTTGTTTTTCAGTTTTTGACAGAGGGAGAAAGAGAGGAAAAGCTCTCATCTCTGCTGGTTTACTCCCCACATGCCCACAATGACTCTGGCCTGGAGTCAGAAGCACATGCTGGGACTGCACTCCAGGTTTCCTGAACGGGAATAAAAATCGCAGTACTTTGACCCATTCCTGCTACCTCCCACAGTCTGCATTGGCAGAAATTTGGAGGAGGAGCATCAGCTGGAAATCAAACAAAGGCACTTGGGTGTGGGTCACAGACATCCTACTGTTCCGCTAATTGTCTTGCTGAATGGCTTGCCATTGTGTAAGTTGTGAATATTGTTTATGAATTCATTAGTTAATGGACACTTTGAGTTGTTTTCGCGTTCGGTCTGTTAGAAGTAATGCTGCCACAAACATTTATTTGTGAATTCTGTGTGAATACATTTATGATTTACTTGGATATATACATAGGAAGGTTATTATTGGGTCACTTGACAATTTTATGCTTCACGTTTTGAGAACTTGCCAAACTGTGTTCCAAAGTATTTGCAATATTTCAGACTCTTATGATTATTTGAAGATTTATTTTTTTATTGAAAAGTCAGATATGCAGAGAGGAGGAGAGAGAGGAAAATCTTCCTTTCACTGATTCACTCCCCACATGGCTGCAACAGTCAGAGCTGAGCTAATTGGAAGCCAGGAGCCAGGAGCCTCTTCTGGGTCTCCCTTGCTGGTGCAGGGTCCCAAGGCTTTGGGCCATTCTTGACTGCTTTCTCAGGCCACAAGCAGGGAGCTGGATGGGAAGCAGGGCAGCCAGGATTAGAATCAGTGCCCATGTGGAATCCCAGAACATGCAAGTTGAGGACTTTAGCCACTAGGCCACTGCACCGGGCCCATGTTTTTATTTCACTTTTTGATGATGTCTTCTGAAATTCAAAAACCTTCAGTGATGATGAAGACCAATTTCTCTTCTGTTTCCTTTTGTTTCTTGTATTTTAGTGTTATATCGAAAAAAAACCATTACCTAATCCGCAATTGAACACATTTAATACTATGTTTTTTTCTAGCAACTTTATAGGTTAACTCATATATTTAGGTTTTCATTATATTTTGAGTTAGCTTGTGGAAAAAAAAAAAAACTTAGGTGGATAGCTGACTTTTCTAGGACTGTCTAGAGAAAATATTTTTCTTTCCTCGCTGAATTGTGTTGATACTTTTGTTGAAAATCAATTGGCCATATATACATTTGAGAGTTTATTTCATGCATAGTTTTACCGAGTCTTCTTGTATTTTAGAGTTTGTCAAGGGTTCTATAATGGTGAGGTACTGTAGTTCATCAAGTCTTTTTTTTTACATTGATGTGATTATGTAGTTTTGCCTTTTACTTATTAATAGTTTTATACTTAAATTTGTTAATGTTTCATTGTATTAATTGCCTTTCAGATGTAGAAATTACGCTCTTACAATAAAACCCACTTTGTCATGGTATAGTCTTTTATGTATCCTGCTGGATCACATTTGCTAGCATTTTGCTGAGAATTTTCAGATTTCTAATTGATAAGGGATATTGGTGTGTAATTTTGTTGCTGTAACTTTGTGTGGTTTTGATTTGAGTTTACACTTGATCTTAGCCAAAAGGCCAAGAAGCGATTTGATATGAATTTAAAACTCATCTCATTAAATGAATCAGAACACGTTCTCTTCTCACTATTTTCTTGACAGATTTTGTTAGGAATAGCTTTAAATAATTGCTAGGACTCGACAAGGAAGCCATCCATTATTAGGTTTTATTATGTAAATTTTTCTGAATAACAATTCAGCTTCCCCTTATAGTAGAAGTCTGTTCATGTTTTCCATTTTTTATTGGATATGTTTCAGCAGTGTATTTCTTTTGCAAATTGGTCAATTTCATCTAGATTGTCTAATTATTAATAAATAATTTTCCGTAGTATCTCCTTGTGATCTTTTTGTTTCTGCAAGCATGATAATACTGCTCTTGTTTTCATTTCAATAATTTGAAACTTCTGTTCTTGTTCTGTCTACATAAAAGATTGTCAATTTTGTTGATGTTTTTGATGAAACAACTTTTTGATTTGCTAATTTTTTTCTTTATTACTTTTTATTCTCCTAATTTCTTCTCTAATTTATGTTTATTCTCTTCTGCCTGCTTTGGATTTAGTTTACATTATTTTAATTTCTTTCAGCAGGAAGATTATTAATTTGCGACCCTTCTTCTTTTCTAATATAGATCTCTACAACTTAAATTTCCCTCTAAGGATTATTTTTGTTGCATCCCATAGTTTGTTGTTATTGCTGTTTTTGTTAATTTTGTGTCATCTTTTTCACTCATTTCAAGATATCTTATAATTTCCCCTACGAATTATTCTGGGGTCAATGGTGATTAGAATTTGATTGTATAATTTCCACATAATTACAAATTTTTCTAATTTCAATTTTCTTCATTTCTAGTATCATTCAATGTAGTTGGGCAATATTTTATAGAATTTCAATCCATTTTAATTTACTGATGCTTATTTTATGGCTTAACATATGGTTTGTACAAGAGAATGCTCCAGATTTGCTTGAAGAATATGAATTCTATTGTGGTTTGGTGCAGTAGTACGTAGACTTGTTTTATGTGTGATTGGTATGTAGCATTGTGCATAGTATGGGTTTTATGCCAATCTAGCCAATTTTTTCCCTTTTACTTAAAACACTAATATGTAAAAACCAAATCATTTTTTTTGAAAAATAGGCAGAAAGCTAGTAGACAAATTGACATACAGTTAAAAATTAAAAAGCAATTTCAACTAAGTTTAAATATAAAAATGTTTTATCCTTTGAAAATTGGCTCCTATAAAAATAATTTTAATAAAATTAGAAAGTAAGAATTATGTTTCTTAAGTGCTTATTCAGTTTTTTTTATATTTTGTGAATATGATTAAATTGGCACACAATGAAATTTAAAGGAAAAACAGAAGTCATGAATTGTAGACCTGGTTCTACTCAGTTGCCACTAAGTGGTTATATGGCATCTGTAGAGTCTGACTGCAGGGAGGGTCTGTATGTCAATGGGAATCATTTCACTTCCAGTATTCTTTCTCAGGGTCAGAAAAACACATGGGAATTGAGAAAGACAAGATTGAGTCTGTCTTAGAATGTCATTCTCCTTTTTTTTTGTTTAGTTTTTCTTCAGTCACATATTGAACAGAGATGAAGTGAGGGTAGGGGCGGGGATAGAGGGAGAGTCCTTCCACTGGCTCATTCACCAAATAAGTGCAATGATCTGAAGTCAGAGGCTAGGAATTGCATCTGCATCTTTTGTGTGGGTTGCCAAAACCCAAGTACTTGAGCCATTTTCCACTGCTTTCCCAGGAGTACTAGGAGCACGCTAGATTGAAAGTAGGGTAGTTGTGTATCACAAGTTTTGGTGTTATCTGCTGTGCCACAATACCAGTACCTCATGAATTTTTTCTAAGTGACCCTCACATCACTGGGACTTTATGTTACTTCATAAAACAGGGAGACTAATTCACATCATGTTGATTGTTTGTTAGGTTAAATAAGTTTTTACACATGAAATACTTGGAGCTGGCCTATCTAAACAATAGATGCTTATTAAGTGTCTCATATTTCTCTTCTTTATGAGTGAGCAAATAAAAACCTAAATAAGGGTAGACATTTGTCTCAGTGGTTAAGACATCATGTCGGATGATCTCATCCTGCATTGGATTACCTAGCTAGAGTTCCAGTATCTCTACTACCGAGTCACAATCTTGCCAACACATCTAGAAATGCAATGGATTATGTGTCAAGTATTTGGGCCCGGTTACCCATGTAGGAGACTCTGAGGAAGCTTTGGGATACTGGCTTCAACTCAGTTCTGGCTGTTGGGGATATTTAGGAGTAAGTCAGTGGGTTGGAAATCCCTATCTTTTGAACAAAATAAAAACAGTTTTAAAACGACTCAGCGTTAGTCATAATGAGAATGAGAGTTGGGCCCGCCGTGGTAGCCTAGCTTTGCACACTCTGGAATCCTATATGGGTGCCAGTTCTAATCTAATCTAATCTAATGAGGGGTGGCCCTGCTTCCTATCCAGCTTCTTGCCTGTGGTCTAGAAAAGCAGTTGAGGACGGCCCAAAGCCTTGGGACCCTGTATCCATGTGGGAGACCTGGTAGAGCTCCTGGCTCCTGGTTCCTGGCTTTGGATTGGCGCAGTTCTGGCCATTGTAGTCACTTGGGAAATGAATCTACAGGAGGAAGATCTTCCTTTATATCTCTCCTCCTCTCTGTATATCTGACTTTCCAATAAAAAAACAAATCTTAAAAACAAATGATAGTTGTTATCAAGTATACACATGTGTATTTTTAAGTGATAACAAATGGGCAGCTTGCATATCTAATAGGCAATTTTTACAAGCTAGATAGCCATGATAATAATCATTAAAATTTCCAATATAAAAAGGATGGCCCGGCGCAGTGGCCTAGCAGCTAAAGTCCTTGCTGGGATCCCATATGGGCGCCATTTCTAGTCCTTGCAGCTCCACTTCCCATTCAGCTCCCTTTTTGTGGCCTGGGAAAGCAGTGGAGGACGACCCAAGGCCTGGGACCCTGCACCCGTGTGGAGGACCTGGAGGAAGCTCCTGGCTCCTGACTTCAGATTGGCTCAGCGCAAGCCGTTGCAGTCACTTGGGGAGTGAATCACCAGACAGAAGATCTTCCTCTCTGTCTCTCCTCTTCTGTGTATCTGACTTTGCAATAAAAATAAATAATTCTAAAGAAAAAATGAAAAGGAAATGCAATATTTTATTGAATTCTCTTTTTATCTATCCTTTTCGCAAAAGTGATATTCTTTTGCATGGTTCTGCAGCCTTAGAGCAATTGAAATTTTCACATGTCTGAACTTGCTGTTTTGATATTTTCTCATTCGATCCTCTATCTTGGCATATAACAGAATGTAGCAAATGTTTATTGAAAAACCAAATTACTCTTTGCAATATTTTATGAAGGTAAACAGCATACACATAACTATTATAATTTGCCCTGTGACGAAACTGAGCCTCAGGAGGGAGGCAATTAACGCTTCTTAAGTTCCAGGACAAGTTGAAACTAAATGTGAAATTAAGGTCTCCTGAGTGCGCCTCCCTCTATTTCACTATGTATGACATGATTAAAGCTTTTTATTCCTTTGCCTGCTTGTACATTCTTTACCTTCAGAACAATGTATTGTTCAAAAAAGTTTTTAAAGCAGAGTTATTAAATCAACCTCAGGTTTTCTGAGCTAACTTTTTCCCCTGGTGGAAAGGCAATAGTGATTGGATTCTGAGTATTTTATTTAGATTTTTAACAGACACATAGAAGAAAAAGGGCCTAGACAGAGAGCAGGACTGCAGAGGAGGCAGAGAACATTCTGTTGGAACCATGCTTTCTGGTGTTTTCCATGCCAGAAATTGTATTTTCTATATTTTATTTTTTGGCATTTTTTAAAGCTATTGGAACATAATAAAATTTTCTATTAAAATATTGTTAATTCTTAAGTGTGATTTTATTTTGCCTTGACCGATTAGTTTCTCCCCCCATTCTTCAAACACATGTCTGATTTTGTAATAAAGGGTGGTGTTAAGAAACCAAAGTTGAAATACGGAAATTCCCTTTGGTATTTACATTTCTGAGAATGCCTTTAACTTATTGGAGTTCAGTCAGCGTTTCTTCTAATAATCAGAAGAGCTTCACTGGCAATGCAGCTGGTTCACTTGTTGCCTATTATGTGGTATCTGTGGTATAACTGACAGGAAGACAGCAATGTGAAAGAGCAAGCAAAACAGTGAGCTCAGCTATAGCGTTTCAGACATTCTGTTCTGTGTGGTTGTAAAATTTCATGCTTTCTTTTTCTCATGTGAAATTTAGGTTGCCAGATGTCTTGTGCACATATGACTGTTCTGTGTTTCTGTGCCATATCCCATTTTCCTCTGTATCGGAGTACATAATGGCCCCTCCACATGAGCCAAGTCACACACAATTAGTTGACTACTGTTGGCAGTTGTCCCCCACAGCCCAATTTCCCCACCAACCTGACTGGAACATGTCCCACATTCTGCAATTGAAAACCATTTTCCAAACTTTCTCACACATCTGAATCAGTGCAACCGAGGTGAGACCCTGTTAGTCGTATTAAATGATGATGGCAATTGCTTCCTACCGACATTCTGACTTACTCAGGGGCCAGTGCAACTTGACCTTTTAACTTTCAGTTACTTTCATAGAAATCATATAAAATGGAAGTGAAAAAGATAACGGTCTTGTGGGTTTTAACTTCGAAATTTAATTTTATCCTAGTGAATGTGCAAGGATTAGTCCGCTTAGAACTATTTTCTCTAGGCTGGGTTAAACAGGTGAAGACATATGTTGAGACCGATTATAGTAATTTATCTTACAGTTTATGTTCACCAAGAAGGAAATGGCATTTTGGAAAGTACTAAATAGAGTGCTGGTATTGTTTACACCAAAGCTGTAATTATAAGAACACCAGAAAAAGTACTTAATATAATACTTGTATTAAACCCAGGTGAATCTTGCTTTAACCAGTTTTTAAAAAAGGTTTCTAGAGTAGAGGAAGTACTGAGTAAAGGTAGAGGTCTGTGAAGTTGAAATATAAATGAATTCCAATGGATTGAAACAAGCATATTAATATCTTGAAAGGCCCTTGGGGTCATTATTACAAACCTAAGTTAGTATAACAATTTTATTTATTAGGCATTTAAAAATTTTGTAATGATTTTTTTTAAGAGCTTCTATCCGCTGATTCACTCTCCAAGTGGACGCAATAGCCAGTGCTGGTCTGAATCCTGAAGTCAGGGACCAGGAGTTTCCTCCATGTCTCCCACACAGGTGCAGGGTTAGGGTTAAGGTTAGGGTTAGGGTTATTATAATTGGTCTCAACATATGTCTTCACCTGTTTAACCCAGCCTAGAGAAAATAGTTCTAAATGGATAAATCTTTGCACATCCGCTAGAATAAAAATTAAATTTCAACCATAATTTTAGAAATATACAGATGTTTTAAGACCTGGAATCTGTGTCTGTATATATCTATCCACCTATATCTAACTATGTGTATATTTCCATGGAGTGATCAGAACTATTCCAGGCACCCTTCAATATCCTGAAGTAGCAAATATTGCATATATGTTAAAAAAAACAGAAATTAAAGTTGCTAAATAACGTGTGTACAATTTTTGCATTATAATTTAAACTTAGAAAAGTTAGCTAAAGATGTAACTGCTCTCTTCACTTATGCAAAATGTTATGGAATATTTACTTTAGTAAAAAAAAAAAAAGAAAGAAAGAAAAGCTTTCTGTAGATAATCCTAATAATTTGACAGTGACAATGACCAAAGGAAAAAGTGGCTTTTAAAATCATTCATGAGCTTTGGTCTGTTATTAGATTGTAAAATTCTTGATTGTAAGAAAGTTTGTCCTGCCTATATATTTATGTGACCTTTAATGGCTCGCTCACAGCAAGCCCACAATAAATACTTGGGGAAATTTGAGCTGGATTTACTTTTAATTTTTTCCTCTGATAATTTCAACTTATCTTCTTCAAATCTAAGGACATATGAAGGAATGAGGATACTTTGTCATTTTGTCTCTTATAATTTCCTTATCACTATCAAAGTACTAAAACAAATAATGATGTTTCCTCCTTGAGAAACTCCTCATTTTATGAGATAGGGACAAGGATATAGGAGAATCTTTTCCTCTTTGTGTTATAAATTCCTGATAGATTTGAATTGCTGCAGTAAGTGTGCCTGACTTCATAGCAGGGGAGGAAAATACAGGCAAATCTAAACCAGAAGAAAGAAAAGAAAAACAGATCTTGATTTAAATCACCCATAGGATAAAGTTTGTCCTCAGCCAGCGATTTGGGTCTTTAACCACAGATTTCCAATCTGCTTATTAAGCTTCAACTACTGACACCCCATCCTACACACACAAACACACTCAAAGAACTGTCTTTTCTCAAGACCCTGCATTTTCTTATTACAGCTTGCTTTTTTGTTTGCACTTTAGTCAACCTAGAAATCCCTGCTCCCTTGCTTGTTTCCAATAACGTTCCTTTGAGACTCAGATAGAAACACATTTCATTTTTTTCTTTTTTAACAAAACAAAACCAAAAAAAAGACTTTATCTTTGTTGGAAAAGCAGATCCACGGAGAGAAGCAGAGACAGAATGATCTTCTATCTATCGGCTCACCCCCAAAAAATGGTCATAATGATTGAAGCGGGCTCATCCAAATCCAGGAGCCAGAAGCCTCATCTGGGTCTCCCTTGTGGGTGAGTGTAGGGTCCCAAGATGTTGGACCATCCCGTGCTGCTTTACCAGACCACAAAAAGAAAGCTAGATTAAAGGTGGATCAGCTGGAACACAAACTGGTGCCCATACGGGATAGTGGTGTTTGCAGGTGGAGGATCAGCCAGGCAAGTCAACGTGCCAGCCCTAAGATGCATTTCTTCAGTCCCAGAAAAATTAGAGTTTTCTCTGAATATCACAGTATTGTGTTATAACAACTCTCCCTGTTCAATTGTGAGAAAGAACCATGAGTTATAATTTAGATATAGTTGTACCTCTTCTCTCTTCTTTCTCTTACCTGACCCCACATCCACACCATGCCTGTGCCTGACATTTGAAAGGCTTTCAATAAATGCTTGGTGAATGAAAATATATTAGTGACTTTTCTCAGGGTGCTATAACTCATTTATAGAAATTTTATGGTTATAAAGGGGGTTAATAAGGGCAAAGAATCTTTATCCTGAGAAGTGATGTGGTAACACTGGGTGGAGCCCCAGCTTTGGAGTGTGACAGGTCATGGTTTCATTTTAGCATCCACCAATTCTAGCAGCGTGACTTCTGACAAGTGACTTCACTGTGTTTCAATTATTTTACAAAAATGATTTCAGGGATAAAAGTTTGAGGGGAGTATTTCTAGCCACTGTTTCACTCCCCAAATGGCTGCAGTGGTCAAGGAGACAGAACAAGAAGACAGAAACTCAATCCAGGAACCCACACAACTAGCATGAAACCCAACCATTTGAGTACTTGACTCATCACTGCTTCCTCTCAATATCTGCATTAGCAGGAAGCTGGAGTTGGAAGTTGAATGCAGACACTATGGTGTGAAGTATGGACATCCTCACCATTGTTATAATAACTAGACTAACTGCCCATCCCAGCTACAATTATTTGGTTTGTATAATGGGGCTAGTTGTATTTACCTTGTAAGCAGTTAACAAAACCCCAATTACCCAACACAATGTCTAGCACAAAGAGAATGCTTATTAAAAAAAATTGCATTGAGCATTTGGTGCTGTGGTTAAGCTACCGCTTATGATGCCTGCATCCCATACTGCAGTGCCTAGCCTGAGTTCTGGGTCCTTTGCTTAGTATGATTCTCGCTGATGTACACTCTTGTAGGAAACAGTTGATGGCTTGAGTCCCTGTCATCAACATAGGAGACATGAGTTGATTTCTGGGCTACTGGCTTCAGTCTTGTCTAGCTCTGGCTTGTTACACACATTTGAGGCAATGAATCAGTATGTGGAGGATATCTCTCTCTCTGTTTCAATAAAAATTTAAAATGCTCATAAGGGGCTGGCAATGTGGTACAGTGGATATAGTCCCTGCCTGTGACACCTGCATCCCATATGAGCTGCTGTATTCCCCATCCAGCTGCCTGCTAATGCATATGGGAAGGCAGCAGAAGATGGCTCAAAAACTTAAGTCACTGCACCCACGTTGTTGACCTGGAAGAAGCTCCTGGCTCCTGGCTACAGACTGGCCTACCTCTGGCTCTACGGTTATTTGGGAAATGAACCAATGAATGGAATGTGTTTCTCTGTCTCTGTCTCTCTCTTTTGGTCTGTAACTCATCTTTGAAATAAATACATAAATACATAAATATATAAGAAAAATAGGACTCATTAAATGAAAGTTGTCAATCTTATCAGCTGACACTTTAGTTTGGCATATTTATTATCTCAGAATTGATCATTTGAAGGTTCATGTTAGCTGCTTTTTTTTCCCTCCTTGATCACATATTAAACCTTTCAGATGTAGTCCACAGTATCTAGCTTAATGTTGTCTACACTCAATTTGTACCTATTAGATTAGAACAGTGGCTCATGGTTAAAAGAGAACACTGAGTATGGAATTAGGGGATCTCGAGAGCATAGAGTTATATTAAGCAATTCTCCTTTCTCTGGGTTTCCTCAGTGCTATCATCCATTAAACTAAGGGAATACATGTGGGTTTTTTCAAATCACACACACACACACACACACACACACACACACACACACACACACACACACATACACACACACACATGATGCATGTTCATGTGGATCACTGATTAGCCTGAGAAGAGTTGGGGAATAGGAGAAAGTAAATGAGACAATTGCTTCCAATTTTCTTTTTCTTCTTCCTGTCTCTGGGGGAAGTGAGAAGAGAAGGGGAGAGGGCCACTCCCAGCGGCCTAACCACATCAGTGTCCGGGCATGGGGATGGCCGCCCAATGTCATCCCAGGGTTTTGGATGTAGAGTATGTTCCAAGGGTACTGCCTAAACGGTTTTGATAGTTCTGAAACACTGTTGATTTCTTTACTCCAAGATCCACTGGCTGACATAGTCCACTCCAGTGTCTTCATTTACTTAGATATTTGCTATCACAGCTTGGCTAAAAGAGTTGTCCAGGTATTTGTATGTCTTCCATTCTATACCATGGTACTAGATGTCCTTTGTAGGCCTCAATGATCTGTCATATTCAATATGTGCTTATGGGCATGCAATCCACTGCACTGGCTTCAGCAGCCGAGGAAGCTTAGCTCTGATATGTGCACTTCACAGTCATAACACAGATCCTGTGGTTTTCCCCATTGTTGGTGTTTTGAGTCCAGAAGTTCAATTTGGAGGGGTACCCAAAGAAACCTTGCCAGAGGTGACCCCAGGTCTGACTCCTGAGTGTACTAACTAGTAAGGGATATGGCTTAGTCTGTCACTCACATCAGCCTACATACACACTGGTGGTTGCAACTGCCAGATCAGTTCTGTCCCCAGCCCCATCTCTTACACAAACCAACGGATGCTGCAGACAGCTCCAACCCACCACACACTTGGCCTTCATGTACACCAGTGAGAACTGCAGTCCAGTTGGGGCAACCCTCAATAACCTCCAAGAAGCCTGCAACCAGCCTTGGCTTCTGTGCCTACTGACATGTACAGCAGAATGGTCCAGTCTGTCCCACATCCCATTTGGCTTTTGTACATATCAGTGGGTGTTGCAAACTAGTTTAGCCTAACTGATGACACTATCCAACCTGTATTCATTCTGGTGGGTGCTACTGTCTGTCCAGTCAGGCCTATCCCCAGCCCTGGTTCTCATGTTCACCAGTAGGAGCTACAGCCCATAAGAGGGATGCCCACAGTTTCCCTACTAGGCCCGTTCTCAACCTGGATCTTGCAATCTCCAGGTGGTTTTGCAGTCTAGCCTTCAGGACTTGTCCCCAGTTCCAGCACTTGCCAGCAGATGCTGTGACAAAGCCCAACCAGCCTGTACTTTCTCTGCCTCATGTAGGCACCAGTGTATACAGTTGGTTAGCACAGTCTGGCTCTCCTCCTAAGCCAGCTCACATGCAGGCCAACTGGCTTTGTTGCCCTGTGCAAGCTGGTTTGCTCCCAGCTCAAGCTCCCACACTCACCAGCAGATGCTGTGGTACAGCAGGGGAGCTCCTGCAGTCCCCCTACCAGGGTCAGCCCTGCGCCTTTGTCTTATTGTGCTGGTGGGGGCTATGGCCCGTTCTAGCATGGCCTACCTCACCACCGGTTGGTGTTGCATCCCGGATTAGCCTGACCCACCCCAGTTCCAGCTCATACTTGCAGGTGCTGCAGCCTAGGCCAGCCCAGCCTGGAGAGCCCTTAGTCCTGTCCCTAATGTGAACTGGCTGGTGTTGTGACCTGACCTGGCCTGTCCCATAACCCATACTGGTTTTCAAATCTGCCAGTGTTATGAACTGGCCCAAAGCAGCCTGCCCCCAGACCTGAGCCAAAGGCTTGCCAGTGGGTACTGCAACTCATCCTGGTCTGGGTTTCTCCCAGCCTGGTTTCTTGCACCCAACTGCAAGGACTATGTCCTGATGGGGGAGTTTCTCAAGCTCCTCTATCAGGACACCTCAAAATGGCAGATCTCGTGCACTTTGGTGGGTCCTTGGCCCAGCCAGACTTGGCCCACCTCTTGTCCTGGCAGGTACAGCTGCCTTGCCCAATTGGCTTTTACCATTGATTACTACTGTCCAGCCCAACCTGATCCACCCCCAGACCTAGCTCTTGAGTTGTTTAGCAGATGCCAAAACCTAGCCTAGCCCAGTCTTGCATCCTCTCTGACTCTTGCTAGCACCTGCAGGTCCTGGAGCCTAGCCCAGTCTGGCACAGTTCAAACTCAGTCCACATTTATGCTGGGGGATGCTGCAGCCATATCCAGCTCAGTTTGCCATCCTCATTATGGCTCTTGGACTCACCAGTAGGAGTCACAACCCAGCAGGAGCATCCCCTTAGCTCCCTGACCAGGCATGCTCTCAGCCATAAATCTTTCATGTGTCCATGGTTTCTCTGACCTAGCCCAGCATAAGCCATTCTCTGTCTTTGCCTTTTCTATTGGATTCTAGAGCCTTGTTTGACCCAGTTCACCCCCAATCCCAACTTTGGCTGGTAGGTACTGCAGCCCAACCCTGCTCGGTCTTCCCCTGTCCCTGTCTTTCATGCATACCAGTAGATGTGATAGTCTCGCCCAGCACATTCTGCATTACATCCTGGCTCCTGCACATGGCCATATGATAAGGTTGGGCCTAATTCTGCCTAGTCTCCCACCCCCTACCCCACCAAACCAACTCACACACTTGCCGACAGTGGAACTACCTTGCCCAGCCTGACCAACAACCATGCATGACTCAATTGCTCACCAGCAGGAGCTGCTGCCCACCAGAGGAGTTACCCAAGTTCTCCCACCAGACCCACTCCTAGATCCAGATCTCACCCGTGCTAGTGGGTGTTGGGCCCTTACCTGGCATAGTCTGCCATCTCTGTCTCAGCCTTTATGTGTCTTGGTGGATGTTGCAGCCTGGCTCATCCCACATCTTATTCCTGAGTGTGCCTATGGGTGCTTCAGCCTTTACCAGCCCAACCTGTTCTCAACCTGAGTACCCATGAATGTCAGGGAGTTTCATGGTTATGCCTAGTTCAGCCCATGACCCACCCAGTTCTTGAGCAAGTCAGTGGATATTACAGTTCCACAGGTGTGATTCCCACATATCCCCCACATTATCTGCCCCCCAGATCCAGTTCTTTCACATGCTGTTTATGTCATGGCCAGCCTAACATGAGACCCATTCCCCTGTTCTGACACTCACTGTTGGGTACTGTGGTCTAGCCCCACCATATTATAGGGCTTCAAGCCCCAGCCTTAGTGTGCACTGGTGGGTGGTAGCAGTTGTGACCTGCACTTACTAGCCCACCTCAGGACTCTTATTTGGGCAGGTGCATCGGTCTGACACAGAAGTGTCCTTCAGTTTCCCTCCTCAAAATTGCTGGCTCAGCCCCACTGCTGTACTTTCCAGTACAGAGTCTTGTTGGTAGAATTACTCCAGAAGTTATTCCTCACCTATAGCATATTCCCTCAGTGGTCTCTTCGTCCCTATGTCACATAATCCTCTTCCATTTGCCATATAACCTTCTTCCTTGGGCAATCCCCAACCCCACATTTGCAAGCACATGGGCTCTCCAGCTGGCTCCTCTGGCGGGTGGATTTCTGGCCTGGAGCCCTGCCCACCCACCTAGAACTCCAGTGCATGCACAGATTCCCAGACTGGCTCACTGAGAGGCAAGCTGGCCTGGAACCCCACCCACCTGTCTGTTGGGGACCCAAGCATTTACATGGGTCCCCAGACCCATGATACTTTGCTGGCCTGGGGACCCATCATGTATAAAAGTCACTAGCTGGGTCCACCTTTGTAACATGCCAGCATGTCAGCCTGGGGTCCTACACTTCCCCCCTTTCCTTTCTTCCCCTCTCCTCCCAATCCTCCTAGAACTGAAACATGTGCTGGAGTCCTCAGGTCTGCTCTGCTGGCCTCAAGCCCTGATGGGACTTCCATGGCCCCTGGAGAGCAAGCTATCCACGCAGGCAGCAGAAGGAAAAAGTTTGTTACTCTATGACTACGTACTTGATTCTGTTTGTGACATAATGAATTGTGCTCTGCTTAAATAAGACTGTGTCATCAGATAGAAAGATTTAGGGTCCTTGTGGGTTGATTATGCATCTCAGTTTGCCAAGAATTGCCCCAATTTTAGCACGGAGAGTCCTGCCTTTAATTTTTATAAATTCCCTCAGTGTTAGGGAAGTTAACAGTTTGCCTTCCAGACTCCAGGGAGGTTTGACCAACAAAAAGCATTTTTGTTTCTTTTTGGTAGCGTAAAGATTTTTTTCTGTTGAATTTCTTGTTAGCAAACAGTGTTTTGTCTTGGGAGCAGAGGTAAACAACTAGGGGGAGAAAAAACAAGAAGCACTCATAGAGTATAAATTAGCCCGTTTCTCTCACTTTTGATGTTTAAACATCATTGAATCAGTCTCTATGAAGATCCTTTCAGGTGCCAAGGACTACATTTAGGGTATGCTGTCAAGTTTAGGGGATATAAATGATTCTGTCCCTGCAAAATATGTGTGGGTAGAATGGGGTGGTAGGAATGTAGGGCATATACTAGGGAAAGACCCCCGCATACCTTAACGCAGTATATAATGCCAAAACATGTTAGACTCTTCAGTAAAGAAAGGGGAGGACAGTGAGGTCAAGAACAACTGGAATTAAAGTTTGCACAGGATTTGGATTGATTATGGAAGTGACTGCGCAGACAGCTCAAGGGGAGTTGCAATGCATAGGTCCTGGAGGTAACTGACCCTAGACTGTCAATTCACACACACACACACACACACACACACACACACACTCAACATGGAATCTGAAAGGGGTTATGCTGCTAAATACAAGGGGTCCTTTAAGAGATGAAAAAGAGCGTTGGGAGGACTATGAGGGGGCTGGAGAAGGGAACTAGAAAAAAAACTGCTCCCCAAGTGCTCCCTATAATTCTTAGCTCCTTGCTGTCCCAGTCTTGCTGGCTCTCCTCACTACATGGGGGAGATTGGAAAGCTGTAGGGAAATGATGTAGGCTTTCAAAAACCAGCATGAGTCCGCCACTCACTGGCTGTGTGTCTTTGAAAAAATGAACTAACCTTGCTGAAACTCTTAGCTCATTGATAAAAACACGAGCAAACAAACTTACTTTACTAGTTTTTAATGGGAGAGTGATGAGACAGTTAATATGTGCAAGATGCCCCTTCCCTGTTTCTTTCTGTGATTGTTATCATTTATTTGATCAGTTTATCTAGGTAATGAGAAGATTCCCTTTTAAGTAACCTCAAAAACAGAGACTCTCAAAGGAGAGTTGCCGACTGCAAGGGAGTGTCAAGATCTCTTTGCACCATTCTCCCTTACCTGGACATCTCAGCATCTTTTTATCTCCTCCATATAGTGTGTGTGGGGGCGGTGCAGTGGGATGGAGAGGGGCTAAGAGGCGGTGGAGGTGGAGATAGGAGTGTGAGGGGGTGATGGGATAGAGGGGAACTGAGGAGGGGTTGGAGGTGATAGGAGAGTGTGTGTGTGTGTGTATGTGTGTGTGTGTGAGGGCGGTGGGATGGAGGATGGCTGAGGAGGGGGTGGAGGTGGAGATATGAGTGTGTATGTGTCTGTGTGTGTGTGTGTGAAAGAGAAAGGGGGAGAGAGAGAAAGAGGGAGAGAGAGAGAGAGGGAAAGGATTGACTGATTGATTGATTCCAGGATACAAGCCCCTCTCAAGCTTAAAATGACTTAAGCTCTCTCCCATGACATGCCTCCCCATGTTTACCCCATCCCCTTCCAGTGTGTTTCCCTGTAGGGAAGAGCAACTGTCAAGTGTAGGAAAGGCAAAATTGGCCACTAACAACCCAGAGGGGTGGCAAATGGCTCCCTGCCAGCCTGCTGCTGTGCACTGGCAGCAACAGGTAAATGGTTATGAGCTCTAGGCTGAATTTCCCTGCTGCAAGAATAAGACAATGTTACCTTAGGGGAAAGGCTGAGCCGCTGAGGGGCCCCTCATTACCTGCTCCAGTGCTCTTCTTTGTTGGGTTAACTTGTGAAGTTCAAGAAATTTGCCGTCAGAGCTGCTCAAGGTCTCCCTTAATGTTC
Organism: Ochotona curzoniae; assembly: GCF_017591425.1. Taxonomy (NCBI): domain Eukaryota; kingdom Metazoa; phylum Chordata; class Mammalia; order Lagomorpha; family Ochotonidae; genus Ochotona; species Ochotona curzoniae. The sequence goes on along the minus strand of NW_024467087.1, from coordinate 54,108,774 downwards.
CTTTGATGTGTTTTTAAAACATTTTTCCTCCCCCTACCCAATGCCCCCAACACCCCTCCAGACTTCCCAACCCTCCTCTCAATCCTTTCCCACCGCCTCCAAATCTGCACCCCTCCCCCAAGTCCTCTGCTTAACCTTGCTTCTATCTTCCCTCAACTCCCCCTACCTCACCCATTCCCAGGCCCAGTGCTTCCTCACTCCCTGCATTCCCCTCCCCTGCCACACAAAAACATCATAACCCACGACCCTTAACTAACCCTGGAAGGTTCAGGACCTCACTCCCATTTAAGCCTTTTCTAATCCTCCCTCCCTCTCCCACTTTACTAACCTCTCATGCCCTTCCCCCCACTAGTCAAGAAATCAGACGCAAGTAACAATTGCCAATGTTTATTGATTATTTCAAAAGATACCACTTGTAATTTATTTTATTCATGAACAAATTGTAACTTTTGTGATAAAGAGAATCTTGATAAGGAAAAATAAAGTCAGGCTAATAGCTACATTTCTCAGTATTAGTTGCTAATATCTATTTCATGCATATTGTTAGTATACTTTGTAATTAAAATGGCCCCACATACTGCAGGGTTCAGGGAGGGGAGGCATGCAGGATTGGTTAAAAAAAAATAATAAAAAGCAGCACAAAGTCATCAGGTTCAGTCCATGATCCGAGAGGCAGGGTCGTTGTACAGGTAGCCTTAGTTCATAGCCAGAGGTTCAGTGGCAGATTCCGAGAGCAGCAAATGCTGACGACAGCTGAGGTAACAGAAGACAGGTTGGCAGGAACAGTCACTGGGACACAGGATTTACCCAGCAATTATTTCATCACGACGTCTTCTATTCCACCTGTGCCTGAAGCAATTGTAGTGACAATAGCGTGATGGAAAAGACACAGTGCGAGTGCTCCACTCGATGATTGGGTCGTGGGTTTCAAGCCAGTGGATTCCAAGAATGAGAGGATATCGTGGCGCATGAATGATGTCAAACTGAAGCTCTTCGACGTGGTTTCCGATTTTCACTTCGACAGGTGGTGTTTCCTTGGTAATGGGTCCATTAATCAACGGACGGCCATCAACGGTTTCGAGCATCAGAGGGAAGATGTTGTTGCGGATGGGAAGCTTCTCACGCAGGACCACAGAATGGTCGATGCTGTTTCTGTAGGAGCCTGAATCCACCATTGCTTGCTCAAAGAACTGTCGTCTTCCTAGTCGGATTTCAACAGTCAGCCATAGGATACGGGACATGGATATTGGAAGAGAGGGGGACGCATATTTGTAGATTGGCCCGCCCGGGATCCCCCTTACCGCCGGGCCTCGATGTTTCCCGCCTGCTGGGCACGATGAGGCTTGACAGGGCAATCTCTGGCGAAATGACCAGGATGACCGCAATAGAGACACAGGTGGCCTTCACGGCGTCGAGCCCGTTCAGCTTCACTGAGATGTGGGCGATTGCTTGCTGCTTGCCCAGCCTGATTTGCAGGTAGTGGAAGCTCAGGCCTATCTCCTTCGTCAGAGGAGCTTTGCCCTGATGGATTGATATCAGGCTTACCGCTTAGCTTCTCTTCTGTGCTGATGTACCGGATGACCAGATCAGACATGCTGGCGGCTGAATTTCTGCGAGACACTTCATCTCGGATAGAACTGAGAAGACTTTCTTGAAAACGGATGCTGAGAGTGCTCTCATCCCCGCTCAGCTCACGGGAAATGACGCAGAAGTGGGTTGCGGACCGGTGCACAGGATCCTCCCCTTGGCAGAGCTGTCGGATGAAGTGGTTGATGTCTTCCATGTTTTCTGGGTTGTCAAAAGCATCCTGCAGCACTTGGAGGAAACTTTCAAATTGCTCCAGCAGAGGGCTTTGGATATCCAGGAAGGGCTGGAACCATCTTCCTGCATCACCTGAGAAGCAGTTGCCCACGAAGCTCACTAGGGCTGCTTCAGTGGGATACAGGTGCCCTCTGACTCTCACGTAAGCACTCAGCTGAATCAGAAACTCTGGAAGCTTTTGGGCATCCCCACTGAAGGCTAAAGGGTACTCCAGAGGGACAGTTGCAACCTCTAACCCAGTGGAGGCCTGTGAGAAACCGGAAGCAGCTGGTGTCTCCATTCTTATAAGGCCCTCCAGCGATTGGGCAGATGCCGAGAGCTCTAAGGACTCCTGGGATTCTGTGGGATCCAAGGGCTCTTGGGGCACCCAGGGTTCCAGAATCTCCTGGGGAGAGGGAAGTTCAGGAGACTCCAGCTGTGCCAAGGTCTCCTGGCATTCTGGTGCCTCCTGGGATTCCTCAGCATCTGGGGGCTCCTGGGGCTCTGGATCCTGGGACTCTGGATCCTGGGGCTCCTGGGCCGCTGAGGTATCCTGGGTGGTTCCGGGCTCTTGGATCTCACAGGCTGTTGCGAGCTCATGGGCTGCTGGGGGTTCCTGGAGGTCCCAGGTTGCTGCGGACTCCAGAGACTCTGGGGCTGCTGGAGATTCCAGGAGCTTCTGGGCCTCATGGAGCTCCTGGACTGCTGCAGGCTCCCCAGCTGAGAGCTGCTGGGGCTCTGGGGGCTCCCAGGCTGCTGGGGGCCCTGGGAACTCTGGGAGCTCCTGGGACTCCAGGGTCTCGGGGGAGTCTCCGGGCTCCCAGGCTGCTGGGGCACCCAAGGGCTCTGGGGGCTCCCAGGACTCCTCAATCTCTGAGGGCTTCGGGGGCTCCCTGGCTGCTGAGGGAGCCAGCAACTCTGGGGGCTCCTGGATCTCCGGGGGCTCCTGGGGCTCCCTGGCTGCTGAGGGTTCCGAGGGCTCTGGGGGCTCTCGGGACTCCTGTGCCGGTGAGGGCTTCGGGAGTTGTTCATCCTCCTTGGCTGCTCGGGACTTCTGGCTCTCTGGGATCTGGGCCTGGAGGGCAGCATTCTCTTCCATCAATCGCTGCACTTGGGCCTGCAGAATTTCATTCTCTAATTTCAGAGCAATGTAAGAGGCTGCTAAGTCCTCTACCATCTTTTGAGTAAGAGGGCTTGGTTTGGCAATTTGCTGCTAAGGCAGATTGGGTGGGCGCTTGTGAGGTCTTTCCTGAAAGCCACTCACAGGCAGACTTCAGGCTCCAGACTCGGAGAGTTTTCCAAGGGGTGGGGATTTGGGCCCCGCCAAGGCTGATTACCAAGAGGTCACTGGGAGCCTCTGCAGCTCAGCAAGGGGAAGTGGCAGATGCACTGTGAAGAGAGTGGGAGCTGAGGATCAGAACTGTGAAAAGCATGCACGTAACATAAATCAGAACAACATCTGCCCAGTAGTGCTGGGTTGCTTTTATCACAGGCTCATGTTCATGACCTGGGAAATATATGCTGGCTCATAGCCCCTTGACATTTTTCAGAATAGCACCTGATCCACACTGTACATTCTTTTCTTTTGAAATGTAACGTTCTCTCAAAAGCAATTTTTCCATATTCTTTTCTCTTTTACACGGTCTTTTAATCTCGAAGGTCTGCCTAATATCCCAATGTAACGCATAGATTTGAGCAGCTGCTTTCAGGGGCTAAATCAAATGTTTGAGCAATATGGGGACTTTCGGCTCTGTGGCGAGCCAGGCCAAAAGATATTTTTGGGTGACTAGCATAGAAGCTAGGGAGGGGGGGACCCTTTCTGACACCTCAGAAATCATGCCACATAAGCAACCACACGAGACCCGCCTCACGAGAAAGCAAGCAAAAGTTGCCTAAATATATATACACACATATATATATGCACTCAGCAGACACATGCATATTATTTATAAAATGCCTCAAAATAGTTAAGAAAATAATCTTTATAAGTGTACGTTACCATTCAGAGACTAGTCCAGGAGCTCGGCTGCCTGCGTACCCATCGCTGAGGAGGGAAGTGTGTGAATGGCTGTGGAGGCTTGCCTTTTCTGCACACACTGAACTCAAACAAACACACCCACTCCCAGAACACGTTCCAACTCTCCTCTGCAACGTAGCTATTTCGAGTGTGGAAGAAGTTTTTTTGACAGTACCTCACAGTTCAGAGCCACAAGGAAAGCAGGATGCTGCGCCGATGTGAGGCAGCCTCATGGACTCAGTCCTTGGTTACTTTAATAAATATTTGGCTGGGAAATTGGGAGTAATACCACTGCCCTTGTGAAAAGTTGCAAACATTTCTGAATGACCACAGTGGTTTGGGGCTTGATTTTTTTATATTTGTCTCACATAACCTACCCTTACTCTACCCACACTGGGCCATTTGTTTCATTCTCACTCAAAGAACAGCTTGCAGCCCCTTAGCCCCCTTTTCCTGCCCACCTACTCAGTCCCTGGGGTCCTTTCTGGCAACAAGTTCTTGGAAATTTTACCACAGATAGAACTAGACACATTATAATCGTGTAAGAATGTGGGGGACGCCAGTTTTATTGATGGGTACTTGCAGCAGTCTCGTGGGCTCTCTGTTTTTTCTGGATGCCCTGGTCCAAGGCTTGTAGGCTCTGCCCAGCCACCTTGAAGCTTCAGGAGGCATCCAAGTAGCCCACTGAGGGCTCCTCTCTTAAGTAGTATGCCTCCTCTGGATCTCGCTTTGTCTTCTTAGGTCAGACTGCAATTGTACCCTAGGTGTGGGCCATCTGACCATCTTAGGCAAGATTTTGGGGCAGTTATTTTCATCCCAGGACTGGGTTTGGGGGTTGTATTCAGCTACTTCAAATCACACATCAAGCCCAGCCATGGTCCAAAACAACTCCTTTACTAATGATCAGGTCTGTGTTAGTTAGCAAAATGGGATAAACCCTGGAGAAGGAATAGCCCCAAAGTACAGCAAATTGACTGGTCCAGCTGAATCTGCATTCAGTCTTTGAAAAAACAAGTCCAATATTTTGCAACTTCAGCTTATTCCCTTCTTCTTTTTCAATGTTACTTTTTAGAAACAAACCACAAATAAACATACCACCATCATTAGAACATGATGTGTTCTATTTTTGTGTATTTTTCAAGATAAATGGAGACTTTCATTTGAGAAAATCTAGCACAAAGCTTATAATTACTTTATTAATTTAAAATCTCAGAAAAGTGTTTAACAACATACATTGCATTTCTTCATCCCTTGTTAAAATGATCGTGAATGTAATAATCTAGGATTTAATAGCTGGGGGTTATCCTTATAGAGAGTATTTAGTTTCCCTGTTGTGATACCATAGTGACTTTTGAAAACCAAAAGAGGTTTAATCTTGTCTCCAAACTTAAAAAGAAAAAAAAATTGAATTGTCTGAACTGCATGGGCTCCAACTTAGCTATTTCTAGTTTCCTTTGCTATTTTCTATTTACTTGCTAACAAATCATCCCACAGCCCATCACATTGCTATCTGTGTGCCTGTGTTAACTAAGTATATGCAAGTTTGGCTAATTACTTAGTTCCTCTAAAGTTAGAGTCTAAACCTCAGTTTATGAAACTGTAAAATGGAGCTGTTAACAGTGTTTAACTTTACTCTCACAAAGATTTACTGCAATAATGTGTGTAAAAGGCTTAGCACAGTGTCTGGCAGCTAGTAACACCCTATAAAGACTAAGAAGAAGAAAAAACTGTGGCAATAGTATGCTTATTTTCTTTTTTTTTAAATCATTTGTGAATTGAGAAATCAGATAGGTAAACTTGCGAAAGCCGTGTAGGGACTGAGCAAGGGCTCGCAAATGAAGAAAGCTGCAGTGCATGGATTTTATGGCATTGATTTTTTTCCCACTCGGGAGCTTTTATCTTTACTTCCTGGCTGGGTTCTGGATGGTTTGGTTTGCCAAATAATTCTGTAGATTCAGAACTGGAGGCACCTGAGCAGGAAGATGAGACGATTAACGTGGGGATTGTGAGGCAGCCAAGATAGATGTTTAAAAAAGTCCGTGGAGTAAAGCACCGAATAGTGCCTTGCCTACAGGCATATTTATTCAGTGGGTAAACACAGGGACCTTTCTTCCCCTTCTCACCGCCAGTAAAGAGCAAAGACCAAATTCAACGTCCTTAAGTACAAGTTCCAAACTGCCTACATATAGAGAATTATTCTCTTTTGACTGGGGGAAAAAGAAAAAAAAAAAAAAGCTGCACTGACTTTCGTCAAATGCCTAAAGTGGTTTTAATATCCTGAATTAGTCAAGTAAGAATAGGAAAGTAAGAATAAGAAAGTAATCACATCCAAACTCTCATCATGTTTCCCCTACAGTTTAATCCTTCTTCTTACACTGGCAACACGATGGAATTCATGAAGCCTTTAGAATGGTTACAAAAACATTTTAAGTAAATGAAGTTTTCTTAACTGGGCAAATGAATATTTCAGGAAGAAAGACAAATATGTTCATGCAACAGATATAAAAAGACTGAGCAATAAGAAATGTTCATGCTCAGTTATGTTAATAAGTTGCATATGTTGATTGTTAGCTTAGAAAAAGAGTAAAGGAAAAGGTTGAATGTGATGAAATTCTGCTTTGTACATTCCACTATGAATCTTAATCTTATTTTGTTGCTAAATGTACAATCTGAAACATTTCAGGTCTCTGCTGGAGTCTTCCTCCCTAAAGCTAGCTGGGCTTCATGTTTAAGGTTCTTCTCCCTCCCTCTTCCCGCCCTGGAGAAGAGTTAACAGGGTAGGTTACCCCATAGGTCTCTGGCACAAAGCCCAGCTTCCCCTTGGGGGCAGTCCCACCCTGGTGTCTGTTTTGTTGAACATGTTATTCCTACGCTTGCGTTGGAGTTTGCAGTACTTTCTTAAATTTAACCCGTAGGACACCGACTACACATTGAAACTTTTTCATCAGCAATATCCTATAAAATAGCACGGGGGCAGTTGGAATTCTTATTTCCTTTGGAAGTCAGAAAGCTGACCAAGACTTTCCATATCCAAATGAATGGGATCCAGAGCATCCGCTAATTGCATGGAAACAGTTGCTTATGGAAGCAGGATTCTGAAGGCATCAGCATCAGTCACCCTTTTATCTTCCTTTATGGCATTTACCATCTTTTCATTTTAACTCTCGTTCAATATTTGGGAGACCTTTCCCCTTGAACAGCTATCACTTCGGAAAGTAAATCCCTGCTGAGATACGCAGCAGCGGTACTTCAAAAAGTTAGTGAAGAATGAAATTACAACACAAGTTTATCTGGGTGCATGCTGATAAGGGATAAGTAATTTGATGATAAGGATGGCCCTTAAGAATCATTGATTACCTACTGCCGGGGTCCATAAAAGCAGAGTCTCTGTCTGTTAGGTATATCGTAACATTTTTCTGAACTGTTTGGAGTAACCACATACGACCTCACAGGATTTTAAAAGGAACTTTCTTTGGGGGATGTTGGTGTTTTTATAGAATATCCTAAAGCCTGCATATCATTCCAGCTCCTCCTGTTAGAAGAGATATCCTGGGGCACAATTGTAAAAGTGCCATGTAGGTGATTTGGTTTCCTCATATTCCTTATATTTCCTTATATTTGATTTCCTTATAAGGAGGATCTGTCGGCCTCTGGTGTTGGCAATTTTGCTTAATGGTCGCAGCACTTTGGCTTCACTGGACACAGGATGTGCTGGCCAGCATGCCATAGTTAATGGTTGAGGCAGTCACCATCACAATCTGACAGGAGAGCAGGGGAACAGGAAGCCCTTTTGGTAACTTCACTCCTGAGGATGCACTTAACCTAGAGATCTGGCCTTCTCTATTTCCTGGATCCTTACTCTCCGGATTTTGCCAGTGCTGGATCACCCAGAAAGCAGACTGAATATGGCCTGATGGTGCTAGCAAAGTGGGATGAGGAGATAGCAGGGAGGGGGCGGGGAAGAGAGAGGAAAAGAACTAAATCCAACTTAAACACACACACACACACACACACACATAAAAGGAAGCAGGTATTTTTGTTGCTAGGATTGCCTCAAAAAGCCTTAATTAGGTCATGCAGGTGATGCGATATTAGTAAGGTTGCTGATTGCTTATGGAGTAGAAGTCCTCTCTGGGACTGGGAGGAAGGTGGACGTGCAGGAGTGGAAGATGTAGCAGAGAGTGACCTGCTGCGAACGGAGAACAGCCAGATCTGCCAACTTCACAGTTTGGGTGTGTTATACAAATGAGATAATATTTGTGAAAGTGCTGTTTAAAATGTGCTAATGAAAAAGCACAGGCTTTGAAATAAAGCAGGCTTAGATTCGATTCCTAGCTCAGCTTTTTACTAGCTGTATGATCTTAGCCAAATTAGTTTAACTCTCTGAGACTCTTTCTTTACCTGGAAAGTAGGAGTTAATAAATGTGGAATGATTGAGTTGTTGTGAATATTGGAAATAATGTTCATATTTTGTGGCCATTTGCTAAGTTGTAACTGATGATAACAATCGTATACATAACACAGGGGTTGTCAATGATTTTTAGGTGTCACCTTACTTAAAGCACCAAACAAACTTTCTCTAAACTTTTTTCTTAAAGTCAGCTTAAGATAATCATTCCAATGCAGTTTGTCTTCCGTAAGACAAACTCATATTCCTTCCTTCTTACTTTCTTTGCACAAATATTTATTCAACAACCATGTGGTTAAAGGCAATGTGCTGCAATTTTCTATATGCACATGTATGTTTGTGTGTTTGGGATGTGTTTGCTGGATGAAGTGTATAAATATGAATATACTTGGAGCTTTTTCTTAAAGAGTCTATAGGCTAGCAGAGTAAGCAAAAATGCATACATTGGTATTACATTGGAACAACCTAGTGCCAAATGTCATCTAAGAGATACGAATAAAGTCCCTTGAAGGTGAAGAGTAAGATCCCTATGTGATGGGGTAAAGAGCTATGGGAAGTATAATCTGAGAAGGTTTCGCAGAAGAAATGATGTTTGAGGTGGGCACTGAGTGGCTAAATTTGGTTGTCCCCAAGTGGAGGTGAAATGAGAATGAGTAAAGAAAAGAGTGATAGAAGAAACAGCCAAAGTGACTGCATAGAAGTTGATCATTGCAGTGTAGAACTGGGGAAAGCAATAGTTTAGTTTGGATGAAGCCTAGTGTATATGAAGGAAGTGTTTAAATTCACAGACATAATGTGATACAGAGCTACTTGAAAGGAAAGTTGAGATTTAGCAGAGATGACAGCAACTGGCAAATGTTTTATACACAAAAGGTGTTTTTGAAAAGTTCATGGAAAATATGTATTATATGAAAAAACTATGCATTGACTTCAAAAAGTTTTATACTAAAATGAGATTTTCTCTTAATTCCATTATTGCCCAAGCCTTTTGAAAAGTACGCTTTTATATGGTCAAGAAATATGTGATCTGACAATTTTTAACTGCCCTATGTATATTATTAATTTGCTAGGCTGCTGATAGATTACTTGATATTCTCTATTGGCTGATCTTTTTCAGTAGTTTTTAGGGCTTTCCGACATCTTTCCTTAGCAGCCTATGATCCTGGCTATGATTTTCTCCAGGTTCAAAATGGTTGAACTCCTCTCCCGCAGGCCAGGTTTTAAACAGTCAGAGACTGTTTCAAGCTAACCCCAGCAGGGGCCTCTTGGTTTAGCTATTTGGTCTCAATCACTTCCTCTAAGAGCATATTTGCATAACCAAATTCCATTTCCCCATTTCCTTCCATTCCATTTCTGTCATAATTTTGTTCTTGTCACTACTCTATTTGAATTTTCAAGCACAGCTGGATTATCTAAAACCAAAGCCTTTGTGTGTACTCCTGACAGAAAGATGTGCCCCCTCTTAGTCTCTGATTATTTCTTGGCTGAAAGATTGAAGCAGAAAATATCATTAGCAAGGAGTCACATCAGATTCCTGGGACATTTGTATTCTTTTCATGCATGCCAGCAGGGCAGGCTCCATCAGCATGTACAAATGGCACTTTACATTGACTGATGAATTATTTCACAAGGACCGAAAAGGCATTTTGGTTTTTGGTTTTCTTCATTTTTTTAAAGAGTGTAATGATTTCTCAGTTGTCTTTAAACAGGCTGGATGCACTTTTTCTCTTAGTATTTGAGTAAGCCAGGTATGGTGCAATCCAGTTGGCTGGGCAACAACAGGACAAATGCAGTAGATAGCATGGTTTGAAAAATCATGATTGTTATTTTAAAAAAGAACTCCATGGGGGACATTTTTTGGCCTGTTTTACAAGAAACTGTTTATCATGGTGACTTTGAGTTGTGGGAATGGAGTGTTTTTCATTTTACATTTTTCTGTAGCATTTGGATTATTTTCAAAATGGAGTCATATATTTCTTTTATGCAAAAAAAAAAATAGAGCCTAATATTCTGGCTGCAGCCTAGTTTCGTGTGTGGGTACTGCAAAGCCTCTAGGCTGTGTGATCCTGTCCTCCTCTACCAATGCTTCTTTTCAGCCTTACCTGTGCTCAGCCTTGTTAGTCTCTACCTTGTAACAGCAAAGCACACTCATGAAAAATGCAGAAATGATAACGTTGCTGTGTCCTCTGGCTGCCTTTCCAATATTAGAAATCTGGTTTTTTCTTTTTGGATAGTTCAAAAAAAAAAAAAAAAAAAAAACCTGCCTCCTCACACAATTTCCTTAGCCAGCAATTCTTTCTTTCTTTTCTGTGCCAATGCTGCAACTTCAGCCACATTGATTATAGTGCTCAGAGTTATTTTTTTTTTCCATCTCAGTTTCTCTCTGCATACTAATTTTTAGGGACCACATTTCTGTTCTATGGACTAGCTGTGTGATTTTCGACATGTAGTAGTCTCTGACTGTAAGTCCTATTTTTAAAAGTGTGTTGTTTATGTTATTTATTAGAAAGAAAGAGAGAAACTCCCATTCACTGGTTCACTCCCTAAATTCCAGTAGTGGCTAATGCTGGGGCTGAAACTATGAGATGCAGGAGTTCAGTCCAGGAGCTGGCATGCTAGTACAGCACCTTAAGGGGCCATTTACAACACTGGACTCACACAGGAATGCCAGTTCAGATCCTGGCTGCTCCATTTCCCATCTAGCCCGGGAAGGCTGTGGAGGATGGTTCAAGAATTTGGACCACTGCCATCCATGTGGGAGACCTGGATGAACTTCCTGGCTCCTGGCTTTGGCTTGGTCCAGCTGTGGCTTTTGCAGGCATTTGGAAGTGAACCAGAAAATCGAAGATCCCTTTCTCTTTCTTTCTCTTTCTCTTTCTCTCTCTCTCTGTCTCTCTTGTTCTGCATTTCCAATAAGTAAGTAAGTAATTTTTAAGAAACCAGTTTGATCCAGATCTCCCAAGTGAATGGCAGGGATCCAACTCCTTGAGCCATGCTTGCTGCCTCCTAGAATCTGTGTTAGCAGAAGGCTGGAATTGGGAGTAGCTTGGACTTGAATCCAGGCACTCTGATAAGGGACACAAATATTTTAACTGGAGTCTTAACTGCTAGGGTAAATGCCTGCCCCTGGGTGATTTCTTAAGTACATATTATTTATTTCTAACAATCTAGGATTCTCATATTTCTGAAAGCAGTTTCAATAACTCTAAAGAAACTTGGTATTTGTATTATACTTTTCAAAAATCCCCACAGTTCTTAGTTTTCTAGATAGAATGCTTGCATTTCTGACAAACTGTACAAATCATCCTAAAGTTTAATCAAAGCTCCACTTCTATGGTTTGACCTAAAGTCCAAGTTACAAAAAAAAAAGAAAGACTATTTTTCACATATTTGAGACAAAATCTTGGACAGTTTTCTTCTATTGGCAGCTGCGCCTTTCATTCTTGAGCTAAAAAATCACTTGAACATATTTTGATTAAATATGGACTTGGCATTCATAGCACACTTAAGTGTTCTTTTTCATCAAGACTGATAATTTAGAAATCTCCTGGTACTATAGTTTAATAATTTGTTCTAGAGAAACTATGTTCTGCATTATGACAACTATTAATGTTTCCATGTATTGTCCATAGCAACAACGAGAACAAAAGTAATACTTCTATAATACTTAAAACGCACTATGTGCTACACTAAGATTTTTACATGTATTAACTCATTCAGCTCTCATAACACTGTCAGATTTGTATTTCCCTCTCCGTTTCACAGATGAAAACACTGAGGCCCAGAAAGGCTGAATAATCAATCAAGGATCCTGCAGCCGGTAATTGGCAGATGGAACTGGGTGACTGTCTTCATATTCTGTGCTCCTGGTGATTAGAATATTTTGTTTTTTGCCCCCAAATTTCTGTTTCGCCCTTGATAAGTCTTTTCCTTTCTGAGCTTTATTTTCTAACCTACATGAATATAAGGTTAGACTACTAAAACATTTCAATTGTTGACACCTATGAGCTTGTTGTAGCCTCCAGATATATTTTACTTAGTCTATACTTATTTGATTGGGGCAGTGAATGTTGTGGTGCAGAGGGTTTAGCAGCTGATTGTGATGTTGACATACCACATGAAGGTATTGGTTCGAGTTCCAACTGCTTTTGCCTCTGATCCAGCTCTATACTGATGCACCTGAGACAGAAGCAGGTGATTACCCAAGTGCTTGGACCCCCTGCATCTATTTGGGAGACCTGAATTAAGTTTATGCTTCCAAGCTTTGACTTGGTCCAGCTCTGGTTGTTGCAAGTATTGGGGGAGTGAACGAGATGATGGAACAACCATCCCCCACATTGACTTCTCTCCCGCTTCTGCTCTTTGCCTTTCAAACAAAATAAATAAATCTTTAAAAATAACATTGTTTGAGAACCAGGAGATTCCATAAAACAATCAACACCCCTATTTTTTCTTGAATAATTGAAATCACTTGCTATACTAGGTCCACAATCTCACATGGCAACCACTAACAGGAGGTGAGTAAATGCAAATGTTTTCTTTGTTTGGTATTCTACTGCAGTTCCATGCAGTTCCACCATTTCTCATGATACTACACCTATGTGCTTTTCCCTTTAGTTTTCTCTGCCTGACTCCTGCTAGATATTTAAGCCTAACCTGTAATCCCTGATATTCCTTCAAACTTCAATACTTAATGGTTGCATATGCAATGAAAATAAATAATATAGGAAGATATATGAACCTCAGAGACATCAAGTTAAGCAAAAAAAGCCAGGAGCAAAAGAGTAAATGATATTCACATGAAGTTCAAGAATAAGCAAAATCAAATGCTTTAAGTATAAACAGAAGTTACCTCTGGGGATGAAGGGCTAGTGACTGAAAAGTTTAGAAAACTTCTATATGTTGATCAGAGTGGCACAATCACATGGGTATGCACATATGTAAAAATCACTAAATGTGTATTGTCATGTACATTAAATTGTATATTGCATTTTGAGCAATATCCTTAAAAAGCAGTGATGTCCAGTGGTTTCCAAGTGCTACTGCGTAAAACGTAGCATCAGAACAATCTGAGATGTTGTTAAAAGCAGATTTTTGGCATCCAGGGAATCAAAGCTGGAACTCAGGTCCTTTTCCGTGTATGATATTTTCAAATCAAGTTTGTAAATTAGTTTCTTGTTGTGCAGGTGGAGCGAAGGGTGGAAAAAGAACTCAAAGTCAATAAAATCATTCTTACAAAGGGACATTTTTTCAGGCTTTCTTGGAATAATGCTTGTGGTTGATTGAAGGAGGATGTGTATGGGGGTTAGAGAATCGGTTGACAAGGGAATGCTGATTCTCAGGGGGAAGTTCATTCTAGTGCTTTTCCAAAGGGTACTCCAGGAAGTCTGGACACATGTCGTCAAGTTAACTATATTATTTAAAAGCCAGCAGGATGTGGACTCATGGTCAACATACTTAACTCACTCATAGTTTTTAAAAAATGGAGTCAGGGTCTGCCCTGAACCATGTTTAAGCTCTTCATGTTGCCTGCCTGCTTTTGCACAATTTTCCCCAGGATAGTTTGAAACCATGATAGTTCTGGCCATATCATAAATTTAACTTCACTTCCATAAGTCAGTGACTTTCTGTACTTCTTTTCCAGGGAGATTTTACATTTGAAAGGGAAGCATAGAACATCAAAGAGAATCCTGGATGATGGTGTTTCAGCACAGCTGCTTCAGGCCAGCAGGAAAGATTTTAGCATAAAGCTAGTTCTTGTTGAGGCAGTCCAGGCTTTTACCCTAGCAACTCACCCCTACCCAGAATGGCAATGGTGAAGTTAATATCCCATCCCTCTCTCTTTGTATCTCATCTCAGAAACGGGACAATGCCACAGGTGTCCACTGAATTCACCGATGTGAGTACAGATGAAGTATTTTGCCTCTTCCCCCTCATCTTAGCTTCATTTTGCCTTAAATTTATAAATTATAAAGACCACTGTTACTTAAACACACACCACGTGTCAGTCATCATGCTGTTCAGATTCAAAAGCTAGATTCATTTTTCTATCACAGAACACAGATGAACCTGGTTGTTAAGAGTGCATTGTAGACGGTCATTACAAGCCCTGGGTTTTGGTTTCTGCTGTGCTGTGTGACATTAAAGTTGTATCTCTGGTTCCTATGTTTCTTCTATACTATGCAAGCTCAGGATAAAAAGAATAGTAGCTACCTCATAGGACTACTTTGTCAGTATTTTTTGGCAGTACTCGTCTCATAAAATAGCGCATGTAAAGCACTCAGCACAATGCCTCCACGATAGTAAGCCCTTGGTAGCCATTGTCAATAGTTTGGTTACTCTGCCTCTCCCTATATATGCAAATGTGCTTTGCTAGCCACTGAAAGAGAATTATCTGATGATTTAGTGCACGATGATCCCTCACTGTTTATGGGGTTGCTTAAAGTGTAAAATATAATAAATGACCTGTTCCACAGATTGAGCTTTCTTAGAAGCTGTTTTGTTTTCTTCAGTCAGGCTTTAAAACATTTCCCAAGCAGGTTGAAGGCAGAACGCCATTTACAAAACTTCAATTCATCCTGCTGGGAGAGGTCTGCGGAGAGGGAGACTCTGAAGCAATCAGGAAATGGACTTTGGATGCAGTTACAGGCCTGGGCTCAAACTTTGCTAGAAACTGTGCTATGTAGGACATGTTTTTTTCAGGACTGATTTCTTTTTTTAAAAGATTTATTTTCTTTTTATTGGAAAGGCGGATATACAGAGAGGAGAGACAGAGAGGAAGATCTTCCATCCGATGATTCACTCCCCAAGTGAGCACAACAGGCCGATGCTATGCCGATCCGAAGCCAGGAGCCTCTTCCGGGTCTCCCACGCGGGTGCAGGTTCCCAAAGCTTTGGGCCGTCCTCGACTGCTTTCCCAGGCCACAGGCAGGGAGCTGAATGGGAAGCAGGGCCAACGGGATTAGAACCGGTGCCCATATGGGATCCGGGGGCGTGCAAGGTGAGGACCTTAACCACTGCGCCACCGCGCCGGGCCCTCAGGACTGATCTTAAACATCTTTAACCATGAGCTGGGGATAACACTTTCTCCTCAGACTGTTTCTAGAAGTCAATAGACAATTATGGAAACACATTGCTTAATGTTTCTACGCCTCAGTTTACTTCCATGTAAAAAGAGAGTAATGATACTTATTTTACATGTTGTTTTAAGGATTAAATTATATTATTCAAAAAAAGTATCATCGCTTAAGATATTAAAGGGAAAATCAGAGAGTTTCACTGGAGGCTGGTAGCTATAGTCACTAAAGTAATAATGTGTGCTGTTTATTAAGAACTTACTATATCCGGCCGCTATGGTAGCCTAGAAGCTAAAGTCGTCACGTCATATGTGCCCACGATCAAATATGGGGACCTGTTCTAACCATGGCGACCCCACTTCCCATCCAGCTCCCTGCTTGTGGCCTGGGAAAGCAGCTGAGGACGGCCCCAAACCTTGGGACCCTGCACCCATGTGGGAGACCCGGAAAAGGCTCTTGGCTCCTGGATCCTGGCTTCAGCTCGGTGCAACTCCGGTTGTTGTGGCTGCTTCAGGAGTTATTTATCAGACAGGAGATCTTCCTCTCTGTATTTCCTCTCTGTATACCTGACTCTCTAATAAAAAAATAAATAAATAAATCTTAAAAAAAAAAAAAGATTGCATGTCTAGGAATGGGGATTGGTAGGCTTTGAGCCCAGGCAGTCTATCTCAAATATTGTGCTCTTAAATACAATTCTGAGAACCAACAGAGGATGCAAAATTGGATAAACAGGTAAGGGGGAATATATTTAAGAAATCAAGAATCTCTCTAAATAGAAGGCAAATTGAACATTTTTGTTAAGGAATACCATGAAGAGTTTAATGAATAAAGTACATAAATTATTCTTATGTTTATATTATTTAGCACTTCATTTCAGTATCTAAAGTAAAGATAAAGATAAATTACTGACAATGGCAATAGTTATCTTGTATCAAAGGACTGATTTTGTGTTAGGTTAGTCCTGGTATGTTTTACATACATTTGTTTTATTTAATCTTCACAAAAAAACTTCTAGTATAGGCACTGCTGTATTTTCAAAAATGCATTTGTTTATTTGAAAGCCTGAGCAAGAGAGGAAAAAGGAGCAAAAGAGGGAAGGAGAGGGTGAGAGAGAGAGAGAAATTGATTGATTGATTCCGGGCATTGGTTCACTCCCCAAGGGTTCCAATGGTTGGGGCCGGATTGATACTGGGAGCCCGGACCTCCATCTGGGTCTCCCACACAAGTAGAGGAGACTCAAGTACTAGGATCATAATCTGTTGCTTTAAAAATGCTAAAGAGCTGTAATAGAAACACGGCAACCAGGATTTGAACTGGTGCTCTAATAGACTGCTGGCACCGTTCTACCGTAATGCTGGCTCTGAGATGGCAATGTTGTTTATTTTGTTATATGGGTAAAGAAACAGGCATAAGAAGTTATGAGCTGCATAGGACAATGACTAGTGAATTGCAAAGATCCAAATTCTGAAACCTTGATGTTAAATTTGATACAAACATAATACCAACATGTTCAAAAAGGACCTGCTTTTGCAGTTCCCAAACACTCAGGTATACCACTAAGGTAAAAATGAAGATGAATAATGTAAACTCAGTATTTACCAAAGGCTGACATTTACAAAATCAGAAAAATTTCCTTTTTTTTCCCAAAATAAATTTTTCTGCTTGAGAAGGGATCTGGGAACCTTCCAATGGGAAATTTGTCTCCTAAAATGTCTCTTTTGCCTCAGTTGCATTGTCTGAAATGTATCACTTTACATTTGATTCTCTCTCTGAGAAAAATATATTCTTTTACATTGAACATTGTCTTTCTTTGGATTTATATACTTTCCTCCCAATGTTACATTCCACGCAGAACCTCAGAATGGTCTACTTAGAAAACATATAAGGTCATAGTGAAAAAAAAGTGGAATTCTGAAACTCCAGTGACTGATGTCTTTATAAGAAAGCTGCATAAAGACAAAAAGGCACACACAAATAAACTGGCCACAGGAAAATGGAGGCAGAGATGAAAGTGACACACGGAGGAGCCAAGCATCGCAGGAGCCACTAGCGCCGGACAGCAGCAAGGAAGAGGCCTTCCCTCTGAATGAGCACTGTCTTGCTGACATGGGCATTCTGGCTTTCCAGCTTTCAGAACTTGAAAAGAATAAATTTTTTTTTCTTCTGTTTTTTTTTTCAAACCATGTAGTTTGTGGTCATCTGCTATGATAGCCTAGGAGGTTAATACAAGAATTTTGCAGAGTTTATAGAAAAGGTATATTTTCTGAAAGCTATTCATGGGTTTCAAATTTGTACCACAATCAATGTATCTTTTTATTCCAGTTTTCCATAAACTTTTTGAGGTACTGTTGTACAGCTGCCTGCACCAAGTCCTCCAAGGGAGGTCCCTGGGTGGGGCAGGCTATGAAATCATTGACACTTCAGGCAGAGAGATAGGAGCCACTAGAAGGGGGTAAAAGGGCTTGGATCAGGAACCAGCAAAGGGAAGAGGGAAGATGGCCATATTCTGCTGATTATCCAATCCAGTCCAGCCCTGTTGATAGTAATCTCCAAAGACTCCTTCAAATGCCCTATTCAGGCTAGCTTTTCTGTCCTATACCAGCATGGAGTCAACAGTGAGCAGCTGTTGCCCCAGCTAAGTGCTCAGGAACTAGGAGTTGAAAACACTTCCACACCCTTGAGACATGAACCCTGCCCGGTCTTTTCTCTCCTCAGAAATCATCACTTGTAAGTGGCCTGGCCTCAGCGTGATTTACGTGAGTAGTAAAGAGTTTGGCAGGCAGGATGATGCTCCCTATGTGGCCCCTAGTCCCATGTCTCAACCAGAATTGGGAAATTTGCTATTATTCTTTTAAATTAACTTTTGCATTTATTTATTGGCTTTGGTTGTTTGCCTTTTTGAACATTCATCTGGTTTTTGATTTTGTTACCCCTTCCCTTTCTTGGCAATGCTTCTGGGCTTGACTAAACTTGGCTTTGTTCTTTGCATCAGGTGATGTTTCATTTTGACTCACCACCCAGGGGAGCGGGGGAGCTCAGGGGTGCTTAGGCTCTGCTTTGCATTTCGCTGACTGGGTCAGAGCAGGGTGATTGTTTCCAATTCTTTTCACAGTTTACTTTTGGTCTAATTGCCTCCCTGAGAAAGTCCTTTCATTTGTTTGCCTTTTCACATCCCAAATCTTGTCTCACATTGGGATTAGTGGATGATTGTATTATATATCCAATTTTACAGTTAGGTATTTTGCTACCTCTGACTTCTGTGTGGAATTTTGCTGATGTGGAACACGGTTTCTAAGGCAGTATACATAAGACAAAGTAGAAATTTATCATACAAGAGAGCTGACAAGTGTGGTATAAAGTGCATGGCAGAGATGCCCTCTTTTGTCCCTGTACGAGAGAGAACAAAGAAACAATACCAGCTTTCATAATGATTTTGCCTGTGATTGATCTGATAGTAGAACTTGGATGTATGCTCTTCGTCCCACATAATGGTTTTTCTTTGATTCTAAAGTCAGATATACAGAGAGGAGGAGATACAGAGAGGAAAATCTTCTATGCGTTAATTCATCCCCCAAGTGACCACAAGGGCCGATGCTACTCCAATCTGAAGCCAGGAGCCAGGAGCCTCTTCTGTGTCTCCCATGTGGGTACAGGGTCCCAAGGCTTTGGGCTGTCCTCAACTGCTTTCCCAGGCTACAGGTAGGAAGCTGGATGGAAAGCAGGGCTGCCGGGATTACAACTGGCGCCCATATGAGATCCCAGTGCATGCAAGGCGAGGGCTTTAGCTGCTAAGCTACTGTGCAGGGCTCGAATTCAGCTTTTTTTCTTTTTAAAAAGATGTATTTATTTTTTTTATTAGAAAGGAAGACCCACAGAAAGAAGGAGACAGAGAGAGAGAAAGATCTTCTGTCAACTGGTTTACTCCCAAACTGGCTGCAATGGCTGGAGCTGAGTTGATCCTAAACCAGGAGCCAGGAGCTTCTTCTGGGTTTCCCACGTGAGTGCAGGGTCCCGAGGCTTTGTTCCACCCTCCATTGCTTTCCCAGGCCACAAGCAGAGACCTGGATGGGAAATGGAGCAAGCTGGAACATGGACTGGTACTCATATGGGATGCTAGTGCTTGCAAGTAGAGGATTAGCCAATTGAGCTATTGCAACAGGCCCTTTAATTCAACCTTTCATGAGAATTCTATAATATATTTTGGAGGAGATCACTGACGTTATTTTCTTTTTCCCAATCTAGTCTGACAGGCTGGGTCTGAAATCTTTGGAGAAAAAATGTTAATGAGCACAATACTGGTTTCTAAATTAAAAGTTCTTCATTTAATAAATTGCAATTGTTTCAAAGAAATCAGTCTTGCTATCTTATATTTATTAAATATTTTTAAAGATTTATTGATTTTTTTATTTGAAAGGCTGAGTTATGGAGAAAGTTGGAGAGATAGAAAGATATTAAGATTTTTCCATCCACTGGTTCACTGGCTGATCTGGCCCGAAGCTAGGTGCTAGAAGCTTCTTCCAGATCTGTAGGTTCAGGGATCCAAGAACTTGAGCGATCTTATGTTGCTTTTCCAGGCTATTAGCAGGGAGCTGAATCAAAAACAGAGCAACCAGGACTCGAACTGACACCCATCTGGGATTTCGACATTGCAGGCAGAGTCTTAGCCTAGTATTCCACAGAGCTGGCCCCTAAATATATTTTTTTTTCTTTCATTGCAAAGTAACCTTATTTGGTCAAGAAGTTTGGCTTAATCTCCACCGTTTCTGTTGTGACAAGATGGTGCCTGGTACGTTGTAGGAAATCAGTGAATATACATAGAATACCTGGATGAATACATGCGTGACTTTGAGAAGCTCTAAGGAGTATGTAACCCAGCTTCACGCTTTACAACATGCTCCCGAACATCCTTGGCAAAAATTCATCCAGTGCAGACTCAACTCTCCTCAAGAACAGGAAATTTACTATCCACCTAGATAACTCTTTTTACTATTATCAGAAAACTCTTGCTTATGTTGAATTGAAATCTATTTATCAAAATCTTTGCCTTGACTTTTGTCTCCTTACTCAGTTGTAAGTTTTCAAGTTTGAAAGACTACAATGATGTTCACCTCAAATCTTTCACAGGTGAACTACCTTTTTTGTATGATATGCTTTTGAGGGGTTTACTTATAATTATTTAAAAGGCAGAATGCCAGAGAGATTGGATGGAGACAGAAAGAGGAGCTCTTCCATACACTGATGCACTCCCCCAAATGGCTATCTAGGGCTGCATCATGCTAAGGCAGGAAGCCTGAATCCATGCCAGGTATCATATGTAACTTGCAGGATCCCAAGTGCTTGGAGCTTCTTTTACTGATGATTTCCAAGGTACATTGGCATGGAGTTAGGTAAAAAGTGGAGCAGTTGGGGAACAAGCTTTCTGATATGGGATGTGGTTATTAACAGGTGTTGCCAGTCCAATTGTACCAACTATCCGCCTCATTCTGTCACTCTTCTGGGAGCACTTATTTCTGTTCCAATATTATAGTCTGGCATGTGGATAGGGTGACTCACATTTCTGGGTTTGTGGACATAAGTGTTCAACATGTTGTATATCTGTTTTGCAATTTATCACCCATTTCATCATTTTTTTCAACTGAACATTATAAGAGATTTTGTGAATCCATACACATTAGGCCAACACCATTTCATTTATCCTTGTAATAAACAATACCTATCCCAAGCCAAAATGAGGTTAATCTAGTTAGGGAAGTAATACCGAATTTTCATGTTTTTCATCCACTTTTGAATTATTGCAAACTGTGTGTTTGAGATGGGCAATGCAAATATTTCGGAAAATTTAAGGTGAAAAGAGTTCATGTAATACAGGCTGTTTGAGGTTAAAATAATATTACAATTTACAGGTACTATTTTTTAGATTGACATCATTTCATCCTAAATTAAGGCAAACATGGTATCTAACCTTTTGGGATTGGTTCATTTTCCTTAGCATAATGGTTTCCAGTTGGGCCCATTTGGCCACAAAGAACTGCATTTTTTTTTTAATAGCTGAGTAGTATTCCATGGAGTAGATGAACCTTAGCTTTCTTAACCAGTCTTCTGTTGATGAGCATTTCGGTTCCTTCCAAGTTTATGCAATTATTGATTGTGCTGCTATGAACATAGGGGTGCATGTTGGTTTCTCGTGTAACAGGTGTTTTGGATATATTCCTAGAAGTGCTATCACATGCAATGAGATACTGTGATGTAACCAATGAATGTGAGTCAGACTGCTTATGATCTACATCAAAGAACTGTAAAACCTAATATACCCTATGTTATTCCGTAATGGGGAGGGAGAGCAGAGAAATCTTCCACCTCCTTAGAATGTGTGAGGAAGACATTAAATATAACCTATCAAGAATATAACAGGTAACTTATAGAAAACAGACTCAAATCAGCATTAGACATTAGCAAAACTATAAAGACATACAGGGGGAATAAAGAGCAATCCTGACAGCCTCTTAACAGGAGGTCATATGCACAGAGTAGGGGGGGACCCCAGAGTGGAGCAGGGGGACAGGAGGAGGCTTGTATCCCAACCCTGGAGACTCCTGGATCCTCACCAAGGACTATCAGTATGGGCACCAAGGGCTATATCCCAACTGCCAAGGAGACCATGGGGAATTGGAGTGCCCTCGTAGGCCAAGAACTCTGAGGTCATCCACCCCTATTTGGATCTACCACATGGAATGGAGGATGACCATATCCTTCCTCTCAGGATCTAATGTCCTCGGAACAATAGCCAGGAGCCCTGAGCAGACCTCAGAAACAGAAGAACAGTAAACTTCCTTCGGGACTTGGGAGGGGGAGCTTTCTCTGGTCCTTACTTAGTTCCAACTTTGGATCCCCACTCTCTCTTGCATTGACCATCAGGGTCACTCCGGAGGATTCCCCACCCCCTCTCAAAAAAATAGATTAGATAGACAGAGACCAATAAGTAAAGCTTAGAACCAGACAGAAAATGGTTAGCTTGAACTCACATATACCTCACTAGCTAGGACACAAAGATTAGTTACTCTTCACTAAGGTATTGAAGATTTCTCTGCACACCTCTCCTAAAACTGTACTGCACCTCAAATGTTGACATATGCCTTGCTAGAGTTATAAGCCAGTTTGGACTATCTAAAATTTGCCAAGTTCAATAAAAATTATGCTTCAATACTATAAACTGCTAAATATAAAAATGAAAATAGACACAAGACAGCTGAATAGTATCCTATAGCCATTTTAAGGTGTATAGCAGCCGATTTGTATAAACTAAAATTGAAATGTCAATGAAGTAGTCACAGGATGTGGTTAAGAACTTGCATTTTCCAACATGTCAGTCACTCAATACCATGTCAATTAACCCCACAGTGTTGTAAATTGTTGTTAATGTTGTGGCTTTTAATTGGAGGGGATGATATTCTGCCAGCTCTGCTCTCAGACCAGAGATGGT
Source organism: Ochotona curzoniae (assembly GCF_017591425.1). Taxonomy (NCBI): domain Eukaryota; kingdom Metazoa; phylum Chordata; class Mammalia; order Lagomorpha; family Ochotonidae; genus Ochotona; species Ochotona curzoniae. The sequence goes on along the minus strand of NW_024467087.1, from coordinate 54,085,993 downwards.
CTCCCCAAGAAACTGTTGAATTTATCTGAACAATAAGATTCTGGACTCTATGCATGGTACATGCTTGCAATGAAGGAATCATGACTGGATTTGAACTGTACTACTGCAGTAAGGTTGAGGAATCCACCACGGGGAGAGGGCACGCGGAGGGGTTGGGGGAATCCCAGAGCTTATGAAACTGTGTCATAAAATGAAATGAAATTAAAAGAAAAAAAAACTAAAGAAGAGAGCAGGAGGGGGGAGAGTGGGGCGAGGGCCAGGGTAAGATGCAGTAGGTGCTTTTAACACTGTATAAAATGTGCTTCTTTCTATAAATAAAAACAAAAATTAAATAACTAAATTTTAAAAATTGAAAATAAAATTTTTATGCATCAAAGAAAAAAAAAGTTCACAAATTTATAAAGATCATCATGGAGCCAGCATCATGCATCATGACATAGTATGCTAAGCATCTACCTGTAACTTCAGCATTTCATATGGGTTCCAGTTAGAGTCCTAGCTTCTCTGCTTCCCATCCAGCTCCCTGTTATGGCCTGGGAAAGCAGCGGAGGATGGCTTAAGGCCTTGGATTTCTGTAACCATATGGGAGACCCAGAAGTTCTTGGTTCCTGACTTCAGATCAGCTCATATCTGGCCACTAAATCTCTTTGGGGAGTGAATCAGTGGATGGAAGATCTCTTTTTATCTCTTTCTCTGTGTAACTCTGACTTTCAAAAAAAAACACAAATTTTTAAAAACCCACTATAATTTCTATATATTTTTCGGATATATGAGAGGACTTCTTTCTGCACACTGTCATCAATGTCCTGAATCCCTCATTTTGTGATACTAATATCCTTGTTTTTAAGATGAGAGTGCAAATTTATAAATATATATAATAATATCATGTAATAAGAGTTGAATGTATAAAATGTTAAAATTTTTCTCTTCAAAACTAAAATTTATAAAAAAGGAACACAGATATAAAACACAAGCTTATTTTGGTGCAATTTAAAATATCTACACTCAGCTGTTTAGCAATGTAGATTGTATGTGAACTTTTTGAAGACCCCTCGTATAAATGGGTTTCAAAAGCTATCAGAAGGAAAATAATATGTTCAGTGCTGCGAGTAAATCCTTTACAATTAGTCTTCTAAATCAATACTTTAGCAAAAAGAGTAGACAAAATACAAATATCACTTGACATATTGTGTCATTATGGCAAGATTCACAATCACAGTTGTAATAGTACAGCTGGTCCTATTTGGAAACTTTTAAAAATTTTTGATAAAAATCACTTTTTTGCTTTCTTTGCCCTCCTCTCCAGAGTAACATAGCCAAGAGAATATAATCGGCAGGAAATCTGGAAGAAGACTGTCCATGCTTAAGGTGCCTGGCCTCCCAAACTTCTATTGTTGCAGGTCACACTACATTCGTTTGCTTGCATGAATGAATAATATTACATTGTATAAGTGCACTTTGGATATTTCTGTCTGGGACAGAGATAAAACATTTCTGAGTCTGAGGCACAGATTAGACATATAGCCCTAATCTAAAATCTAGCCCATTATGAGGATGTTTTTGTAAAATTAAACATTTCAATTTACTAAAAGCCAAGACTTTAGGAAAGTGGTAAAAAAAAATCGAGTTTCTCTCTCTCCTTGCTTTCTTCCTATCATTCACGCTTCCTATTGAAGTACTAGCGTTACTCTAAAGTCTTTCCAAGGAAAATAAATTTGATTTGTAGTGTCCCTGCCAGCTGAGCAATCTAACTCATTAAGTCCAGTCTAAACATAACAAAAAATTCATTAACTATAAAAATTAAATGAGTTCAGTTATCAATGTATATCCTGCTGTTTCAAAACTTCCATTTTTACATAAAGTCGGTTTCCTGAAGCTTAACTTTTGGTGTTTTCATAAAACTGCTTTCCCAGTATCTGCTATATTCTCATGTTTTCGATGAATCTTTACTTTTTGTCTTTAGACTGACTCTCTTAAAGTTTAAATGCCTATTTCATCCTTGCCTAAACATTCTGTGAGTTGTTATGCTGGGTTTGGTGTTCTATATGATGTAAAGGAAACATATATGTGCCATCTCAGATTATCTACGCACCATCAGAAGTATATATAACTAACACAGAGTCTGTCTTCTGCCATGGCTCCTAGAATCTTTCCTCAACTAGTTCTAGTCTTAATTTTACTTTTTCAGAGATTTTTAAAAAGATTTATTTTTTTTTTTTATTACAAAGTCAGATATACAGAGAGGAGGAGAGATAGAGAGCAAGATCTTCTGCCGGATGATTCACTCCCCAAGTGAGCGCAACGGCCGGTTCTGTGCCTATCTGAAGCTAGGATCCAGGAACCTCTTCTGGGCATCCCACGTGGGTGCAGGGTCCCAAAGCTTTGGGCCGTCCTCGACTGCTTTCCCAGGCCACAAGCAGGGAGCTGGATGGGAAGTGGAGCTGCCGGAATTAGAACCAGCACCCATATGGGATCCCGGGCGCGTTCAAGGTGAGGACTTTAGCAGCTAGGCCCGCCTCCGGGCCCCAGAAATTTTTTAAAAAAATGCATTATAATGCAGGTGTATATATTTGATCGACATTGTCCAATGGAAGAGGAGCAAGGAAGTTGGGGATGAAGGCAAATGAAGGAAGTGTTTCTCCTCCTCACCCTTCTCCTTGCGCATGTCTTATTTTTTCAGTTTGTAATTTTCTTCAGACCATAGCCATCTATGTTACACATGCTTAGGGCAGCTTTAAGAAGTTTGTCATATATTGTTTCTTTTTTTTTTTTTTACATTTAAAAATATTTTGTTTTATGATGTGGTTGGCTCTGGGGTTGCCAGTGCCCTTCCCCAAGGTCCCTCTCCCCCCAGTGATTTCCCCTCTAGTTTTACAATGGATGTCCTTCATAAACAGTCGCAGTCAGTTCCATCTTCTTGTTATTGAAGTGTTTCCCGACAACGTGGGCATGGACATTGTCAGAGAGTCCATCATCTTGCTGTTGGGATGTATTCTATTCTTTCCCCAGGAGTCCGTCTTTGGTCTGTGTGCATAGTGACATACAGCATTATGTCTCCATATCTGAACACATCAGTCCCTGCTACACTTCCACTATATATCCCCTAAAATACAGAGCCAGAGAACACAGTCCACAACGGGGTGAAAGTAAGTTTCATCAACATGAAGTTAACAAGCATGCTATAAAAAAATGTTTAAAAAAATGCATCACAGAGTGATAAAAACGGGAATTAAAATCCTTCCTGTAGGAATTGATAATAGTGCATGATCCTTGTGGTGCTAAATGATATTATCTCTTGACCTTGAAAAGCTTAGACCTGACCCTTATTGAAACATATTAGAAGTACAATTTAAAAATGAAAAGAATTTTCTTTTCACAGTTGATACTGTATCAGTTTCAAGCCCAGATGGTTTGTTCTATGGTAGTTAGTTTTGATCTGTTATACTCTAGGTACATTTGGAATTGTCCAAACTGCAGTGTGTGAATCTTTCATGTCTATAGTCTAGGTGATAACATTTTTCAAAAAGATTTATTTATTTTTATTGTAAAGGCAGATATACAGAGAGAAGGAGAGACAGAGAGGAAGATCTTCTGACCAATGATTCACTCCCCAAGTGACTGCAACAGCTGGTGCTGTGCCGATCCAGAGCCAGGATCCAGGAGCTCTTCGGGTCTACCACATGAAGCCTTGGGTGCAGGGTCCCAAGGCTTTGGCCCGTCCTCGACTGCTTCCCCAGGCCACAAGCAGGTAGCTGGATGGGAAGCGGGGTCACCAGGATTAGAATCAGCACTTATATGGAATCCTGGCACATGCAAGGTGAGGAGTTTAACCACTATGCTATTGCGCCGGGCCCTAGGTGATCACGTTTTGTTTAGCCTACAGACTGACTTCATGCTGATCCTCCCTGATCTTTCAGCACCTGTCTATTCTAGCTTTCTTAAAATTATCATCAAACTCTTGGTTCTTCCAAATCCTGGGTCAAAAATTGGCAAAGGGAGAATGGCAATGCCATTACTCAAAAGGTTTATGTTTTGTAAGGCAGCTGCACTTCCACAAAATTTTATTTCCTGTTTAGATACTGTGTCCATAGATGAGGGAATTATTTGGCCAAGTCTGTTTTGCTCCACTTATCAGACTTTCTCCAACCATTTCAAATGACCTAGAGTTTATATGACCATACTCAATTATGTTATTTCTAAACCAAAGCAAACACAATCCAATAAAATGAAATAGCAAATCACTCTTAATTGAATTAAGTTTATTCTTGAAGTGCCATTTTGAAGAGCAACTTAAATCTTAATTTAAAGCAAGATTTAAAGAAATAACAAAGGTGTTGATTTTTAGTGAAGATACACAATGTCTTTCTAACAAAATTTTTCAGGTGCTTCAAAGGAGTCATTTACCCAAAAAACCTCCTAACCACAGTGCCGCACTAGGTGACGTTTCCCATGTTTTATGAGGAAGATGCCACTGGAGATCCAGATTTCTTAGTGTCACTTCCTCAGTCATAGATTGATGCACAACACGTGGATATGGTGTTAGTACTGCAAACATACGTCGTTAATAAGATTGAGACATAGCTCAAGATTTTGGTAGTTTTAGCAGAGCTATTTTTTACTGTCATGAAAATAGAAATAACAAATTTGCAAACAACATAATTACTAGATTCCAACAACATCATGAGTGCTTAAACACCATGGGTTTATGCTCCAAAAATGGCTAAAATTAGACAAAGAAGCTGGGACCATCTAGAACTTACAGAAGAGTTTGAATTTGCAAAATTTCAAGTTAAGTTGTATAACTGCTTATTTCTTTATGAAGAGAAATTTTATTTCAGCTGTAAAATTCTGTTCACTCAAATACCTTTTTTTTTTCCAGTTTTGCGCACTTTAAGAAAACTCTTAAGAGGATCACATGCAAAACAAACAAACATGACACAACAACAAAAAGCAGCATAAATGGAACCATGTGAGTGAGGATTGTTGTGAAAAGCCAATGATAGTCTAACTTTGCAAGTGAATGCCAGATTTGTCTGGGATTGAGTTACAGCGTGAAATGATCTCATTCCTTACACAGACCTTGCATTTTGGGTTAGGTTTGGCAGTGAAATAAATAGGATTTTTTTTTTTTACCATATCTATGTCTGTAGAGTTTGCAACTTCAAAGATTTACCCATCTAAATTAGTTCAGAATGTAGATCTTTGGGTGTTCTTCCTTATTTCATGAAAGCAAAAATATTTATGAAAACTGTGAAGCCCGTCAGCTAAAGACCCCTTCTTTGAAACCATTTTTGTACTACATTTAATGTGTATGGAGCTGAGAAAATCATCGGCTAAAGTCTTCCTAGAACCAGGGTGGTTTCAATAAGTTTGTGAATTATATCTGTCATGTTGTCTGATAACACTTTCCCACAATTAACTTACAAAGAAGGAGCCGAGTAAACTCGAGATGTTGCAGAAAATATTCACTAGGGTAAACGCAAGAACATGATGGAAAATGGATTTCAGTTGTCTTTGACGATGATGGAACAGTTGTCAGAAGGAACAGATGCCGTGTGAAGATGCAGAAACTGTTTGTACTCTTGAGAGTTGCCTGTATTTTGAACAGGATGTTAGCAAGGTATCTCCAAGGCCTGTTGTTATTATCAATTGATGACAAGCCCCAAATAATGTTTGTTTCTTTTTAAAGGAGAAATTCCTTTACCTGAGAAAATATCCAGACTCCTGTCATGATAATACACTCAGGAAAAAATGCTGTGCCTCTGGAGCAATTTTCCAATATTCAGAGGAAGCAAATGTGAATTAATTTGCACTGACCTTGGAATGAAAAGTTGGTATCACATTAATTAGTCCTTCTGAAACGAAACATTTGGAGAAACATCATGTCTTTTTTTTTTTTTCCCGGTTCAATTTGATAGCAGCTATAATTTTTGTAAGTTATAGGAGACCAAAAGTGGTCTGCTGATTTTGGAGGAAAATGAGTTGATCCAGCTGTTCAATGGATAACAACTGATGACTTGGGGTAGTGCTTATCTTTACTCTGTACTCACAGCTTTTGCCATACTTTACCTCGAGTTCTCACAGGAAGGAAGACATACCCTACCTCCCACCAAGGTCCACTAATGAACATCTGAAGATGTTGACTAATTATCCTGGTTAGAAGTTACAGCAATTATAAAAGCAAAAGAACTCTATGTAGCCAATTACTTTGACATAGCATGGAAATAAAATGATGAATTTTATCAAATCTATGGGAGTCAGTCCTCATATTGATTCCTGGCCAAGTCTTGGAAGCAAAACCCTATTTTTCAAAACTTTCATTTAGATTTTTAACCTCTTTTTATACAAGTTTCATTTGCTCAGTGAGATAACAGACGGGTTATACGGTTTGGGCGAAACGTTTCAACTAGCTTCAGAAGTTTGTACTTATAAAGGCATGCCTGAATTTGTCCGAGGATTTCATAATTATTTTTGCTAATGACAAATGAAAATATGCCATGGTGGATTTCATTTCTTTCCATGGATGTTAGCATGGATGTCTGGATTTCAAAAGTAAGGTGATTAAACTGACCTTAAAGCTTCAGTTTTAAACTCAATGTGATGTGGTGTAAAGAACATTCAATCTTGGGTAAATCACCTACTATTTCTGAGCTGCCACATTTTTCTAATTTGCCAAGTGGAATAGCAACACCTTCCTACCAAATCCAAACGATGTTATGGAAATCAAAGAAGAAACAAGGAACGCATTTCAGAAAGTATAAACTTTATATAAACTATATACATAGTTTATGATATATATAGTTTATAACATACAACTGTAAGATATCGCACACCCTATATTTACCCTTGTAAATTGAACATTCTTGTCCAATGCTGGCATTTTGCAGATAAGCAAACTGTGTTAGAAAGTTTAACAGAATCCTCATGACAATAAGCAGCCAAGCAAGTACTGGAACCTAATTGATCTTATTCTCACCACAGAGCTGTAAGAATCCACGGTTACAGAAACTAGAGAAAGTTAAACTTTTGCCTCTGTTTGTAATACATCAAAGCACTCGCCTATGCCTTTGGAAAGTCCTTCCTCTGCTTACTCAATTGTATGGACGACAAACATATTGTAATATAAGGAAGCACTTTTTTTCCAGAAAAATATTTGTATGGAGGTGAAAATATATCTCTTCTTAGCTTCTGTATACTTGTTCTGGTTTTGATCAATGTGGCTGAAGGAAATATCAATTCCTTTCCCTATGACAGAACTTGAAATGTGTGAAAATGGCTCCTAAGTTTCAGCCCCTATAATTCTAGTTTTCGGACGAAACAGCTCAATTTTGTTTAGCTGTCCATTTGTAATATCTAAAACTTTAAACCTTCTTGTTAAACTCCTATTATGAATTCAGCTGGAGAGCAACAAGAGTATCTAAGAAGTTGAATAAGACAGTCTCTGCCTTAAGAGAGGGGGAAAAAAGAAAAAAGGATGAGTTAATAGTTAAGTATTGTGATGGAGCAGAGGGTGCTGATGGGACCCAACTACAGTTTGAAGCATAGTAGAAATGTTACAGAATGTTTGCAATAGGTGATGTGCTTTAGCTGTTTTTCAGGGTTGGAGGTATTGGAGAATATGGAATACTGGGGACAATTATTAGTTGTTTAGCATGGTTGAAGTGAAGAATATTTATGGATATGTCAGAAAATATAAGCACAATTAGATCATATGGGCTTTATATGTTCATAATTCTGCGTGTGTGTGTGTGTGTGTTTGTGTGTGTGTGTTTATGTCAAATTGGATTCCAAAACTGAACAAAGAGTTCTATTTACATAAATTCTTAATGCAGACCAAGATCCCGCTTATATTTTGGCAGAGCCTCTTGAATTATACTGATCTTAAAGCCATCGAATCATCAAGTCTGTTTTTTCCACACATTGCTGATAATATTTTATTTGTCTTGCTCTTATGCATGCAGTTCTTGATATCTGTGTCAGGATTTTACGTTTATCCCAATTAGATTCTTTTACAGTAGATCTTATTCAATGTGTCTGGCAAAATCTTTTTGATATTTATTCTATCATACATGGAATGTATTTCCTGTTTCTCAGTAGTACATGCAATCTACTACCTCTTTTGTACTATAGTTGTTTTAATTTTGTTGGTTTGAAAGTCTCCTTAATTTTTACAAAGAGTTAAAAGTATAAGCTGATATATTGACAATATTTTCACCATTTTTCCTCAAGTGTGTGGGCAATGGTGATTTAAAAATATTATCAACTTTTGAGAGAAAACAATTTATTTTTCAATACAGTGATAAAATAATTTGCTCACAAAATCAAATACTTATGAAAACTTGCATCATACCTAAAACTAGTTATGATTATATTTCGAAATATGGTCTCAAATTTCCATTCCCATAAAACCAGATGTCATTGGTTATAACACTGCTTCATTTTTTTCTCTTTTTTTGAAAACTTTATTTTATTTATTTGAAACTCAAAGTGATACACGCACTGAGAAACAATGAAAAACAGAGCTCTTCCACCTGCTGGTTCACCATTGTGGCTCAAATGGCCACAATTGCCAGGATGTAGGACCTCCATTCAGGTCTTCCATGTTGGTGGCAAGGACCAAAGAAGTTGAACTATCTTCTGCTACTTTTCCAGGGGTATCAGCAGAGCTGAATTAAAGGTAGAGCAACCAGTGCTCCAATGTGGGATATTGATATCACAGGCAAGTGTCTCAATTCTGTTGTGCCCACAGTGCTAGCCCCACTCTGCTCCATATTCAGCTATTGTAGATGGTGAAACATAAATTAATGATTGAATTGATCACATGTGTCCTTGACTTTATTAAACAGTTATAGCTGTATGGAAAAATTATACTGTGTAAATAATGAAGCTTGAAATTTTGTGACTTTTTCTTTAGGTTAACAGAGTTAACTATGAAGACTTGTTTTGCCAGTGTAACACATGGAGGAGTACCCTAAAGAAGCACAGTTATTACTCTTTAACCTCCAGGACAAATCTTATACAGTTTGGACAGGGATTACACAGGATGCACTTCTCCATCACCTTAGAATGGAAACTTGTGGAGTTCAAGGACCTCTGGAGAGTATTTAATCCAACTCTCACTACTTGGTTGAATCTGCAGTTTGTCAAATTAGTCAAGCAGTTCTCTGAACACAAATGGTCCTATTTGGTCAGGTTTAGATTTAACTCATAAATTTAAAATTGTTGCCTAGAAATGATTTGGTAAGACAATCCTACATTGAGTACTGTTGATATGTAAAATACCTTTTGAGAAGTCCCTGAAGAATGCTGCTGACGGTGGGTATAAAGGGTGATCAAAACTTTCTTGTTTGCACCTGTGCTACACATGAATTAAAAAAATCAATGACCAGAGATTCCTATCACTATGATTTAATTTGCATTTATTCCATTTATTCTTGTATTACAAAGAAATTGAAAATAATATCATTGAGTCCCAGAAAACAGATTTGCCAGTCTCAGGAATTGGTTTCTCCCATTCATGGGACAGAAAAGCTGATTTAAAAAAAAATTTCATATTTTCTGTCTTAAAACTTTGCAGATATAGGTTTTCCCCGTTTTCCTTGTCTTTTTCCTTTCCTTCTCCCCCTCCTCATCATTCCCTGTGTTATACAATAATGCAGTCCTTCAACTCTTGCATTTGTTTCTGAAGAAATTCCAGAATCTTGTCTTCATTCTAAATTCAGTTTGAGTTAGAGAACTCAAGTGTTCCTTAAACAAACTTTCTCTTGTGTGTACTGGAGCTGAGTATACTCTGAAGCACGAATATAAGGATTGATAGTCCACAACTTGTTTTATCTATCATTGCAAAGGGGACTGATTTAGCAGTGATTTCTGTTCTTGCGTTCTGATGGAGCCTTAGCTACGTGATATTTCCATTTTGTCATTACCGATACCAGCATGATTATCTTTTACTTACTGTTGTCTTGTGAGAGTTACCAGTATTCTTTCATTTCTTTCCTGTCTACAAACAGGGATTATTGACACTTGGCGTAATTGTCACAGAGATCTATTTTGGGGTAACAAAGGTGAGTATTATTTGCTGAATAATAGTGGTTTTTTTTTTAAGATTTCTTTATTTTTAGCTGAAAAACAGAAATAGAGAGAGAAGTAGAGACAGAGAAGAAAATCTTCCATTCACTGGTTCACGCCCAAGATGGTTGCAATGACTAGAGCTAAGCCGATCCCAAATGAGGAGTCAGGAGCATTCTTCAGGTCTACTACACAGGTGGAAGTTGCCCAAGGCTTTGGGCCATGCTCCGCTACTCTCCCAGGCCATAGGCAGCTGGGGTGTGAATTGGCACCCATATGAGATGCTGGCACCTGCAGGTATAGAATTAGCCTGTTGAGCTAAAGTGACACTGGCCACTTTACTGAGCAACTGTTATGCCAGATGTCTTTGGTATATACAGTCTCATTTCCCTCAGAATGTACCTTAAAGATACTGATTTTTGCCTTTGATTGATTGAGAGAGAGAGAGAGAGAGAGAGATGAAGATATTAAAATTCTGAGAGGACAGGTAATTTGACCAAATATATATACCTGGATACTTCAAAAAGTTTATGAAAGACTTAGGGAAGGGCCTTAAGCACAGTTGTAAAGTTGCTACTTTGGATGCCCACATTCTGCATCAGAATGCCTGGCTTCATGTCCTGTCTCTGCTGCCAATTACAGTTTCCTGCTAAAGTGCATTTAAGAGACAACAGATGATGACTCAAATAATTAATTCCCCATCAACCTCCATGGCTTCAATCCTATGCTTCTGATTTCAGCCTGGTCCAGCCCTGGCTGTTGCAGTCATTTATGGAGTGAACCAGCAGATAGAAGATCTCTGTCTATCTCTGTCTTTCTAAAATAAATACATATTTCTAAAATGTAATGTTAACTTTAACACAAAAATCTTTTTAATTCCTGGATTCAAAATGTCTTTTAACACTTCACATAAATGCATATTATAAAGAACTGGAAACTTTGGAATTACAATATAATGCAAAAGTTCTATCAACTATTTAGTCATTGCGGTACATGTATTTAAATGTTTGCATTTCTAAAATAAAGTTCTATTAAAGTTTCTGTACGTTTGGTGGTTATTCATAAAATGTAACAATCACCAGATCCACCTTTCAAAATCAGAGAATCAATAAAAAAAACATATCCTACAAAAATGGAACTAATCTTAGGTTTTACTGAAGTATCATCAAAACAAATTCTCCATAGATTGAAGAAGACAGAGAATCTCAAATTTAATGTGTTTTTTTTTATTTTTCTGTAGGAATGGATGCACACTTGATAACATTTTAGAGCCAGATGCAAGGAAATGCATTTTCATTGATCATGCACTCCTTTGCTGGAAAATCCAAGTCTGGATTGTTTCATTCTCATCCACACCTGGCACTGTTTCGCCTTGAAGGCCTTATGAATAACTCGTAAATGAACACATGCATTTAGCAATGTAGTAGTTCACGGGAACAAGTCTCTGTCCTGGGTAGAGTGTAGGGAAGTAAACAGAGGGCAGAATGACAAGGAAGAAAAAGAACCCAGAAAGGAAAAATCAACGGTGCTGACATAAAACTTGGCTGAATTCCACCATCTCGCTGAGGACTTGCTTTGGCTAGAACAACTGCAGTGGTGCTGCACGTGAGCATAGGAACAGAAAAGCAGGCAGCAAGGAAAAGAAAAGAAAAATGTAATTCTGTATATACTCTCCAAAAACAAACTTCAAGATCCAATTTAAAGTGTATTCCCCATTTCGTTGTCCTTCTATGGGAAGTTATCTATGAATCTGAAGAGGTTCTCTGCTTGGTTCTGTTTCCAACATGGTTCAGCAATGATTGGCCTTCTCATAATACTTCAACATTTTTTTTCCTTCTCATTTCCTCTCATTTTAAGTCACTTTAATTCTAAGCAGGATTTAAGACTCCAATTTTCATGTGTCACAACAAACATTGAGAATTCTTTTCTCTCTGGCTTATGGAAAATTGTGGACTTGGACAATACTAATGTCTTCCAGCTGTAGTAACTATTCATGTGCTAAATTAAGGATGTTGATACAAATGAAACTAGGGTATCCTTCCTGCAAAACTACTGGCCTGTTCGGGAGCAAACAAATAAACAAATAACCTGGACGTCAACTTGAATTTCTCCTTTTTTCCACACTCAGGTCTATATTTTCTTTTGCTAGGAGAAAGAGAAAGGATAGAATAATGTAGAAAACATTACACTGTAACATTTGCAATCTGGTTACACATCTTGCCATCACTTTCCTCTTTTTTATAGCTCTGGATTTATTTCCTTTTCTCTTGGGTTTTGGGGCAGCTGTAGGTGAGACTATATGCCCCCAGCCACAAAGACAATTGACCTAGCATATGCCTGAGTCTCCCTCAACATCGCTCATTAGCTTCAGATTATTTTATTCTTTGCCAGAACTTTCTGCCTTAACAAAGATTGATGTTCATGGCTGAGCACCGGGTTCTATCTCTTCACTTTTTCCAGGGCAGGCCCTAAGCCAGCTTGTAAAAGCAGCACAGTTGGAGCTCAGTGCAGCCTTTGCTTCCAGGTCTGTAGTGATCTCATACGTTCCACATTCCCTCGTTCCCCTATCAAGATGAACTTTTTGTGAAAAATTGAATAAGTCGATGTGCATTGAGGTGTAACTACAGGAAAAATGTTGCTGGATTATCTCTTCTGGGATGAATATACAGTTTCTCAGAGATCTAAGTTTTAAGCCCAGAGAATGACTTGTTAATGAGATGATTTCTATTTGAGGAGGTTTTATTTACTCCCGTAGGCACTGGCAGTTTGTTTAATCTGTATACACAAAAGACTGTTCCCAACTGGTGTATACTGTACTCCTTTCATATGTGTTTAACCTTATTTTGGCTTTTTAGTCCCAACTTGTTAGGCTTTGTTTGGACTTTCTCAATGTGTCCCTTTCAGGAAGTGCGGGAGTGCTCCTTATTTGGTGGAATGAACACGGAGGGAAAAAAACCTGCTCTAACACTGCTAAATTGAACTCTTTGTTCCACTATTTACTTACTGTATGACTTTGAACAGTGTATTTAGCTTCTTTGAGTTTCTTTTTTAAAAGCAAAAACAGATCGCTTTTTAAAATTTTTACTTTTCTGTCTCTGCCTCTTCCTGTCTGCATCACTTTGCCTTTTAAATAAGTCAAAAAAATATAAAAATTAATAAGAGCTCTGATGTTGTGGTTCAGTGTGTTAAGTTGCCACCTACAATAACAGCATTCCTTTGTCAGACGTGGAATCCAGTTCCCTGATAATACACCTGAGAAAGAAGCGGGGGATGACTCAGTGAGGATCTCTGCCAGCCACAGAAAAGAAATGGATGGAATTTCAGGCTGCTGGCTTCAGGCTGACACAGCCCCAACATTTGTGGTTATTTGAGAATGAACCTGAATTTGGAACATTCTCTCACTCTCTCCTTTCCTTCCTCATGTTTTCTTTTTCTCTCTGTCTTTCAGATAAATTTTCAAAAACCGTTAGTTTTACTAGTTTACTTCTGCTTATTTGAGAGACAGAAAGAAAGAGCAAGACAATTGAAAACGAAGAGGGTTAGCTGTCATCCATTGGTTCACTTCCCAGATACCTTCAAAGTCTCTCTCACTCTGTGTCTTCTTTCAAAGAAAATAAAATAAATAATATTTTAAACCACTGGACAATAAAATAATTCCAAGAATTAAAATACTAACAAAGATGCCAAATAAATAGCTTGCGCCATATTAATGAGAGCAACTCATTTTATTATGTGCCAACCTTCCACTTGTTTATGTAGGCATTAGAAAGTAATAACAAAGGGCAGTACGATTGCAGTTCAGAAGCACATTGCTCCTATCCTGCTGTTTTCCCCACTACCCAACCCCATGCACATTCCTGCTTTTTTTGTCCCTTTGCTCCTCGGAAATTTCAAGCATGTTTGTTGTTTTCATGCTGCTTTTTGTCCTGAATTCCAAAAAGTTTCTGCCACCAAATCTCTTCCTCTTCATGTATTTCTCTGTTCACCTTGATTGCTACTGTTCATATAATTTACTGCCTCTACTGTAGTGAAATACCATTGGTGACCTTTTTGCCTTCTCAGTGATTTCCCAGTTGCAACATCGAGTCAGTCTCTCACAGGGGAATTTCGTGAAGCTTACAGAAGCAGCCCATCCAAGATGACTGCAGAGAGAGGCCTTGCACTCGCTTCTACCGGACAAGAGCTGAGACCACAAAGCAAGTAGTGTGTTTCCAAACTGACAGAGGAAAAACTACAGTAAAGAAATGACAAGAACTGCAAACAGTAGAAACTCAGAAAGGCAGCACATGGTAAGGAACAAAACACAATGTAGCTTCTATCCCAGTTTCTCAGCTGCAGGGAGGATAGGAGGGGCTTGCCCATCCTGGCAGGAAAAGGTGAGTGGAAAACTCAGTGACCCCCCCGCCATCACCACAGACTGGCAACTCTAACTACAGCAGAATCTCATGGGCCTTAAATCCAATTTGGAAAGCTGACTGGAGTCCAAGTGACGGTTTTCTTCTAAAAAGAGGATTCGCATTGCTTCATCTGCCCCCAAAAGTCCTGTAGCTGAACTGCTGAGGCGCAGCTCCTGCAAGCTGCCTTCTGCCTGAAGAGACAGCAAACAAGTAGGCCCGTTACTGTCCTAAGCCTCCAGAGCTGGAGCCAGGGTGCTTCCCAGGGTAACAAGCAGGCTTCTCTACATTCTGCAGGATGGTGTTGCTAGGCCCAAGCTCCTGCTTGCTCAATCTGCATAATCAAAGGAAATTTGCCTGTTTCTTGGGATCAGGGCCAGCATTAACCTAACACATGAGTCTGGAAGAACACATATGAGGCTATCCCCTTCTGCAAATTTGTCACAGAGTGTCAGGTGGAGAAGGCACAAGCCCAGACATTGCCCTTATATGTTGTGCGACAACCAGGGACAGTCTTTTCTGTATCCTGCAGCTCTGAAGTGGTCACTGTTGGTTCTATAATCTCTGGTTTAACTTCTACTCGCTGATGGGGCTTGCAGGGCTCTGTCTCTATTTCTCCACTTTCAGATTGGTAACTGCCAGTCCTTACACCACAGTAAATTTATGCTCAGTTTGTGAGACTTGTGTGAGGATGCCACTGAGTTTTGGTTGTGTAAATTTTAGGTATACAGCACTGCCATGTGGATCACAGGGAGGGAGATATCTGTATTTCCACGCTCCAAGCCTGCGCCTGCTGGTGCACAATCCCCACTATAACGTGTGATCACCATATGGGACCACAGTAAATTGCCTTCCAACTTATGGTGCATTAGAACTATGACTGTTGGTGCTATAATCCTCAGTGTCACTTGAGTTCACCCCAAGAGACCTGGAGTAAGGATCGCAGTGCATCATTCAGTTCTGAGTCTTGACTGTTAGGTCTGCGAATTCTCTTATCTTCATTCCACTGATCCAGTTTTGCATAGCCTAGTGTACATTCTCCAGATAGTCTATGATCAACCTGTGGGATGTGAATAAAACATTCACGACATTGTGAACCTCTGAGACTGAGAATAATGGAGTTACTCTTCAGAGAATCACCTGAATTGTGCTCATGGGGCATGAGGAAGAGTCTAGCTGCAAAATAATGCCCCAGATATATACCTACCAGTGAAATAGCAAGCCTAGTCATGAAGCCCAGTGACTGTGACTATTAGCTGTATAAATCCGGGGAACTCTTGCACTTGCCTTTTGGGATCTGGGAAAGACTTTAACTCATTTCCTCTATGGTAATTACGTGACTGTCAGTGCAGAATCTCCAGCATAACTTATATCTTCTGTGTGGAACCTGGGCTAGGTACATACCATTTCTGTCCTAGAGCTCCAAATGTGAGGATACAATGCCGAAAGCACCTCTAATTCTAGATCAAGGATGGACTCCCAATAAAACTGTTAAATATATTTTGATAATTAGCATGCTGGACTCTCTATCATTGTCTGTGCCCACAATGATGGAGTTATGACTGTTTATGAAGAACTATATCACTATAAAAAAATAGATGAAATCACTTGGGGGGAGGGGTCTTGGGAAAGGGGTCAGGGAAATCTCAGAGCATATGGAACTGCATCCTAAAGTAATAATAACAATAATGAAATGGGGAAAACACTAAAAAGATTACATCCAGTTTTTCTTTTAGATGTGAAGAAAAATTAAGTTTTTTTTTCTATAAAAACCAAAATCAAAGAACATTAACCACCACCAGATCAGCGATACCAAGAAATTCTGAAGGGAGTCCTATGTAAGAAGTATCTATTACATAAACACATTACCACCCAAAATTCACCAGTAGCGTATATACAAGACAGAGAATCCAACCTTGGCCTGGCAGAAAACTAATGAAATGCAAAGAAAAATAAGAAAATAAACACGAAGAAATAATATATAAAACCAAAAACAGCTAACCAAAAAAGGTGCTAGTTCTTAGCTGCCAATATTAACCTTGATTTAAATTTGGTTACACATCTATGTTAAAAGAGATTTGCTAAATGGTTGAAATCACAAATCATTACTATATGGTGTCTGTAAGAAACTCAATTTACAGGTAAATATGTGCATGATGTGAAAGTGAATGAATTGAAAAAAAAATTCCAAGCTAGTTGAAAAGCAAAAATGAGCTGGAACAGATGAAATGGACTTTAAATAAAAAGCTAACAAAGGACAAGGAAGGAAGGACACTATACATTGGCAAGAATATCAATCAGACAAGAAGATATAATATCATAAATATTTATACAAACATCATTAGACCACCCAGAAATATAAATCAAATATCATTAGACATAAAGGAATAGAGAGACTTGAATACAATAATAGTAGGGGACTTGAACACCCTGTTATCATGCATAGAGTTAATCTAGACAGAAATTCAAAGATACATCAGAGCTGAGCCATGCTATAGAACATACGGACCTAAGAGGCACTACAACATTGCACCCAGCAGTTCCACACATTTTTCTCATCAGCACATGGAACAGTTTGTAGGATAGAAAATATATTATGCCAAAAATTAAGTCCCAATAAATTAAAAAATGATATCATGCTATCTCATATCACAAAAGAGTAAACCTAGAAATCTACAAGAACAATACAAAATTTCAAAATACACAAACATAGACCACCATGCTCCTGGATGATCAAAGGTTTAGTGAAGAAATTAAGTAGGCAATAAAGAAGTTTCTTGAAACAAATGAAAATATAAACACAATGTAACAAAATCTGTGTGATTCAGGGAAAGAAATATTAGGAGGAAAGTTTACATCAATAAATGTTTACATGAAAAAGACAAGATATCAAAAAGATAAACTAAAGATAAATTTAAAGGACTCAGTCAAGCAAGAATAAAACAAGTATGAAAGTAACAGGAGGCAGAAATGAAGGCCTGTACAGATCATCTTGCCTGGTGCTCAGAGCTGGAACAGACTGGCTTGCCCCAGGAGTCGACTCCCAGAAGACAGGGCTTGGACTGGGTGGCCCGGGCACCAATGGCATTGGGCAAAGTCTCAAGTCAGCCCATGGTAGATCTTGAGGCAGGGAAGGGGATGCAAGGACCTTTAAGGTTCAGATGGAAACAGCAGTCTTAGAGGGATAGCAGAGCTGGGGTAGTAAGTACTGACCCATGCCGAATACCACAAACTGGTGTACTCTAAAGCTAGGGCTGGGGGCCTATGTGGCAGGGCTAGATGACAGTACTTGCCAATGAGAGTCAAAACTGGGAATGCATAATGCTAGGTTGGGCCATGGCACTAACCAGTATGTAACAGAATTGGATCTGGGTGCAGATTCCATGGGGGGATGTGTGGGTCTACCCCTGTGGAACTGAAATTTCCACTTATTTGCTTGGGGCTGGGAGGTGGGATGTGGTGACAAACTGAGCTAGGTATGATATGGAGCCCTCTAACACTCATGAATACTAGGGTTGGGTATAGGCTGGGTTGGTCCAGGGTTCAGCAACCACACTCACATCCAAGAATACAGTGTAGGGTGGGCCAGGCCACAACATCCACTGCTCATACATATGCAGAATGGAGGAGGTAGCCAAAGACTGGTAAGGGTCTAGTACACACTGGCATGGGTGAGATCAGGGTCTGGGAGGGGGTCTGGTGGAAGAACTAGGGAAACTCCCTTAATGGGCAATTGCTCTCACTCATGAACATGTGATGCAGGCCTGGGAATTGGTCAGACTTGGCAGGGTAGCTCCATCAGTCTGCATCTGTGTGTGGTAGTTTTGGAAGCTGGTGGACCGGGCAAGATCAGGCCAACCTTAATTCACTGGAAGTGCAAGAGCCAGGTTGGAATGCAAGACATGCCTGGCTGGGCTGTCACTCCTGCAGGCTAGCATGAGTCAGGGATGGGAGTAAACTGGGCAAGGCCAGGGTGTAGCACTGGCCAGCAAGAGTATCCAACTCTTGTATCACCATTTCCTGAGGACGGGGGGTGAGGTCAGGACAGAGTGAAGCATCTGATGGCAAAGGTCAAGACAGGTGGTAGGCTATGCAGAGCTGGGTCAGAGCAACCACTGTCATGCACAAGATCTGGGGCTGGGAACAGGCCTGGTTGGAGAGCTTAGAGAACACGCCAGCTAGGCTCTGGTTCTCATTGGTAAGCACAAGGGCCAAAATGGGGATAGTGGTCTGGGATGAACATGACTACAGTGTTCCTTGGCATGGCCGTGGACAGGCTCTGGGGTGTGCCAGACTGGGTTAGACTCTGGTATCCACTGGTGCTCATGAGAGCCAGAGTGGGAGTAGGACAGGTTGGGCTAGGCTTCTGCTCCCATTGGGTCACATGAGAGCTGCATCAGAGCATGGACTAGGTGTGGCTGGTCTGTAACACCCCAAAATAAGAACATGATAGGGTTTGGGCCACTTGGGTAAGACCAATGTTCCTGCCAGGACAGGAGGTGAACTAAGTGAGCCTGAACCAAGGACCTGTCAGGGTGCCCCAGATCTGCCACTAAGAGGAGACCCAATAGTGGAGCTTTGAACTTCTTTTTTAGGGTGCAGTCCCTGTAGGTGAGCACAAGAACAAAATTGAGGAGCAGCTCAGAGCAGACAGGTTTCTGCATGACCAGCAGGTTCACATTAGGGCCAGGGCTAGGGGCTGACTGGGCTCAGTTGTGTGGCAGGTCCAACCAGCACAAGCTGGAATGGGGGCAGGCATGGTCAGGTCAGGCTACCACACCCACCGGCAAATGCCATGGTGAGACAGGCCTCATTAGAGTGGGCCGCAGCACCTACTAGCACATGCAAGACTGGGACAGAGTGGTGAGTCTGGTAGGGAAGTAGTAGGGACTCCACTGCTAAGGCCATTGCTCATGCTGGTGAGTATGAAAGCTGGGACTGGTAGCAGACCATGTAGGGCAGGGCTACAACACCTGTTGGCCTACATGTGAACCGGTTTAGGGGGAGAGCCAGGTTGGAGTAGCTGATTGTATCCACAGGTACAGGCATGAGCCAGAATAAATGCAGGAAGTTTGAGCTTTGTGTGCTTGCAAGTGCTGGGACTGAGGGCAAATTTTGTCAAGCTAGACTACAGAACCATCTAGAGAGTGCAAGGTTTGGGGCAGGGAGTGGACCCAGTGGGGAGTTTGTGGGCTCCTCTATGGTGGACTTCAACTCCCACTGGTGAGCATGAGAACCAGGACTGGGGGCATGCCTAGTTGGACAAATGGTGGCACCTGCCGGCAGGAGTGTGTGTTGAGGGTAGAGTCGGTTGGGTTGATTAGGTTTCAATGCCCAATGACATATACGAGATCTCAATGGGATGTGGGGTAGACTGGACCTGGCCACTGCATATGCTGGCAGGCACAGGAACCAGGGCTGGGGGCTGGTCCAGTGGGGATTGTTTGGGGTCACTCTGACTGGGCTACAGCTCCCCCTGCTGTACGTGAGAGCAAAGCGTGTTAGGCAGGGCAGGGCTGGGCTGCAGCACCCATTGATGTGCTGCGGATGGAGGGCAGAACAAAACGATTAACTGCCCCAGTGAAGCTTGACAGCAAATTTCTGGGTCAATGGAGACTCGGAGGCAGACTATGACAGCCAATCAACCTCAGAAGGATTTCTTAATCCTTGGAAAAGCATTATCAGCACATCTCAGAACTATCAAAACACATGCTCAGAACCCTTAGAAAATTCTTCACAAAGGGGACCCTGGGATGACATCGGGTAGCAGTTCCCCAATCCCCAGGATAATGCAGCAGTTGGGAGGCTGGATGTGGTTTCTCCTTTTGTATCCCTATTTCCTCCATATACAGGAAGAAGAAAAAGAAAACGTGTGAACGATGATCTCACCCACTATCCCCTGATCCTTGATCCTTCCCACTTTGATCAACAATTAAGCATCACTGAGTATAAAATTTTAAAAACTAAAAAAGGAAAGTAACAAGAAGCAGAAATAATAAATGCCAGAAAAGAAATATATGAAGTAGACATTTTAAAAACTATAAAAGATCAAGAAAATGAAAATCTTTTTAAAAATGATATATAAAAAGAAAAATCGTTGAAGCATTAAATAAAGAAAACATAATGAAAAGCTCAAATGAATAAAATTAGATACAAAAAGATGTCAACACAGTAAAAGAACAAAAATTATTCAATTATGTCAATATAAATAGCATTTGATAAGAGTCAACAACTCTTTCATGAATAAAGCACAATAATTCATGAGTGGAAGGAATATATCTGAAAATTATAAAGGCTACGATGTGGAAAATTCAGTCAATATTACAACGAATTGGAAAGAAAGTTGCCACTCTTTTCTTTTCTTCAATACAATATTGGAATTATTGGCAATAGCAATTACAAAAGAAAAATAAAGGACATTAAAATTGGAAAGGAGGAACTCTAGCAATTCATATTTACAGATGACATGATTTTGAGCATGGAAAAATGTAAATATTTCACCAAAAAGCTGTTTGAACTGATCAACCAACCCCAAAGCCACAGAATACACAATCAGCATACAAGAAAAAGCAGCATTTTTACATACCTACAGTGATCTTGCTGAATGAAAAATCAAGAAAGAAATACAATTTCCAATCGCTACAGAAAATTTAACCAATTAGGAAGAAATTTAACCAAAGAAGTGAAAGATTTCTGTAGTGAAACTCATGCTCCCTCCTGTCACTAGGACAGGAGTCTCCTTTCTCAACCTTTCTAATAAATCTTGCTTTAAAACAAAACAAAACAAAACAAAAAAACAAAAAACCCCTTGTGGAATAAATCAGCAGGGATACAAAACTTAAGAATATAGTCCTGTTTATGTATTGGATGCATTACTATCACCAAAATGTCCACATTATCTATAGAAATCTACATATTCATTGCAATAAGAATATTAGTTATAGCACTTTACAGAATTGCAAAAAAAAAAAATCTCAAGATTCACATGGAATCACAAAAGAACCAGAATAACCAATGCAATCCTGAGAAGAAAAAAAAAAATCAACTATAGTAATAAAAACAGTGTGGTTTGGGAACAAAAACTGGCATGTAGATCAAGGAATAGAATACAGGACTCAGAAGTTAATCCATGTTCATTCAGCCAACTGATTCTTGGCAAAGGTGTCAAAAATATATATTGGAGAAAGGATAATCTTCTCAATAAATTGTCCTGGAAAAAATTGGATATACATATGTAGACAAATGAAATTAGATCCAAATGTCTCACCATATACAAAAATCAGTTCAAGATGGGTCAAAGACCTAAATGTCAGATCAGAAATGATAAAATTGCTAGAACAAAGCATGAAAGAAACACTTCAAGATTTTGGTATTAGAAATAGCCTTTTGGATAAAACCTTTAAAAAGCGGTCAAAAAAGCAAAACTAGATAAATGGGAATATATCAAACTTGGTATCTTTTGCACAGACAAGGAAACATTAAAAGATTAAAGGTACATTCAGGAATGGAATAAATACTTGCAAGTTACTTATTTAATAAAGGATTAATGCCCTAGAATATATGAAAAACTCAAAAAGTCAATAACAATAAACAGCCAATCTAGTAAAGAAATGAGCAAAAGGCTGGAACAGATATTTCTCCAAAGAAGATGTGCAAATGGCCAATAACTGTATGAAAAAGTGCACATCACTATTGCCAGGGAAATACAATTCAGAACTATAATGGAATATCACCTCACCTCTGTTAGAATGACTAGTATCAAAAAATGAGGGAATAATGAATGTTGCTGTGGATGTAGAGAAATGGAAACTCATACACAGTGGGAATGAAAATTACTGCAGCCATTTCGTAAAACAATATGGAAATTGCTTTAAAGATTTGAAATAAAACTGCCATATGATCTAGCAATCCAATTACTGGGAATATATCCAAATGTCACAAAATAATTGTATCAGAATGATATTACTGTTCACAATAGCCAAGTTATGGAATCAAACGAGATTTCCATCATCAGATGAGGAGACAGAGAAAACATAGTATATGGTGCCAGAGCCATGGTGCAGTAGGCTAAGCTTTTGCCTTTGGCACCAGCACCCCCTATGGACACCAGTTCTAGTCCTGATCAAGCTCCCTGTTTATGGCCTGGAAAAGCATGAAAGAATGGCCCAAGTCTTTGGGTCCCTGAATCCATGTGAGAGACTGGAGGAGGTTCCTGGCACCAGCTTACCTTAGTTCAGCTCCAGCCATTGAGGCCATTTGGGAAGAGAATCAATAGATAGAAGACCTCTCTCTCTCTCTCTCCTTTGCTCAGGGATTTTGCCTTTCAAAAACATTAAGAAAGAAGGAAAGAAAGCAAAAACAGTATATATACACAATGGAATACTGATCAGCTGTCCTGTATGAGCACTGGTTTGTGTCCTAGATGCTCCACTTCTGACACAGTTTCCTGCTTACGGCCTGGGAGAGCAGTGGAAGATGGCACAAGTCTTTGGGTCCCTGCACCCATGTGGGAAACCCAGAGGAAGCTCTTGGCTCCCAGCTTCGGACCAGCTCAGCTCTGTCCTTTAGGGCCATTTGGGATGTAAACCGGCACTGTGTGTTAGTGCTTCTCTCTGTAACTCTGTATTTCAAAAACAATAAAAGAAATCTTTAAGAAAGAGAAAAAAAGAAGAAAACCCTGCTATTTGAAGCAAATGGATGTAGCTGGAGTACATCATGCTAAGTGAAATAAGCCAGGCATAGAAAGACAAATCCCACATGGGATCCCTCATATATGTGAGATGAGTTAAGATTAAAACACATCTGAACACAGAATGCTGATTACTAGAGTCTGACAAAGGTGGAAGGAGTTTGGATAATGGGTACCAAATCAGTAAGATCAAAGGAATGAGTTCCTAATGCTGCACAGCACGGTGGGGTTACTATAATTCACAACAATCTAGTATATATGATTTGAACAAATAGAAGAAGCTCCAAGCTTCCTTTCAGGCAACAATGTCAAAGGAAGCAAAATGTTCATTACTTTGATTTGATCAGCAAACATTATATATGTATTCAAACATCACATTTTTACCTGTAAATATGAACAATTATTACTAATAGAAAGTGTTAAAATTTCATGAACGTGTATGCATGCAATGAAAGAATCTTGACTGGATCTGAACTGTAATATTGCAACAAGGTGGAGGAATCCACAATGGGAGGAGGGTCCGGGGAGGGGTTGGGGGAATCCCAGAGCCTATGAAACTGTGTCACATCATGAAATGCAATTAATAAAAAAAATTCATGAAAGATGCAAATAAAGATATTTTGACACATTTCCAAAATCTATACACAGTTGTTCATACATATTATGAATTTTAAAATGATTCATGAAACATATTATGAGTTTCATGAATTTTAAAATGATCTCTCATGTAGTTACTTGTGCTTAAAGCCTGAAAGTAACCAACGCTCTTTCTGTCATCACTTATCAGTTTGCTCAATTTTGAGTTATGCATTGCATTATTATTTTATCAGAAATACACCAACCTTTTAGTTAAATCTTAGGAGTAGTTAATATAGTCAGTTAAATCCTTTACTCCAGTAAAATAGTCTTTATGCTGCTAGTAAGAATTCAGTAAACTATCAAAGTTCCTTTCCCAGAGAAAGATTTCAATGATTCTTATTGTAATCATAGGTCCCTGATGTTCTCATAAGAAGAAAATATTTTTCACTTCATTGAAAACCTGAACTCAGTGAAGTGAGGCAATTGGGTGCTCAGAGTGAAACTGGAGTATTGCTAGCTATAATACTCCTTAGTTAAATAATTTAGTGTGTGTGTACTTTCTTACACACTGGGATTGACATAGTATGTACTGCAGAGTCAATCTGCTTAGAGGTGTATTTGTACATCTACTGCTTGGGGATTCATTGGTAACCCAGGTGTGGAAAAATGCTAGCCAAACTCTAACTCTGAAGGAATATCTAACCTACGAGGTGACAGGGCTAACTCTGCACCCCATTTCCATGTCAATGGACAGAATGCCTACTTAAACAAAGTATAATTACTTCATTGCCCCCCCCTTGCAAAAAAAAAAAAATAGAACCATCACATAGAGCTGGAAACCAGCAGCTGGAAAATCTGTACATGGAAAAACAAATGACCGTGGGCAGCAGAAATTAGTTACCTTGGCAGATACCAGACATGTCCCATACACATTCAAGACGTACTTAAAGTGAAACCCCAGCTACTCCTAAGCAAAGCCATATGTTAGTTATGAGAGACAAGGAAAGTTAAGCACATTTTGAATGTTGCTTGTAATCAAGAATGGCTATCAAATGTTTCCTGAATGCAAACAGTTGAATGAAATGATATGTGATATATATAGAAAAGATGAATAGGAGAAAGTGAAGACACTCAGATCTTTTGCATTTTTAAATATACAAATTATATATGCTTGACTTCAAGGCATTTTTAAAAAGTTGTGAAAAGTGTGCTTGCTTTAGTTTCCTACAAAATCTGTCTTTTAAAAAATATTTTAACTTTTTTTTTTACAGTTTTATATGTATAGGAGTTATTCCCTCCCCACCCCCCATTATTGGTCTTAAAATTATCATACTGATATAGTTACTTAATGGACAGTTACAAGATTAACTTTCTTCTATTTCGGTGTAGCATGACATGGTAGATATAGGCAGAGGTAGGAATTCCAGTGTCATGCTGTATAGCTGTATACAATATGAAAATATATTTGCTTATTCTCTAAAGTTCATAATACTCCAATTACATATATGAAACAGTTAAATGAGATTTGAGATGAATATGTCAAAAATGTATTTTCCAGATTTAAAAAACTTGTGACATGAAATGTGACATGAAAAAAATCTTTAAAATTACTAAGTGTTCAAAATATTACTTTCTGTTATAAAAACATCAATAAAGGCACTGAAAAACACAGATATCTAGATTTTGGTTTCATACTTCCTGGGAATCTCTAATTTTTTTAAAAATGTTGAATCACTTAATTGAGAAGCAGGAGAGAGAGAGAGACTGAGAGATTGAGACAGATCTGCATTGATTTACTGCCCCCCAAATGCTTGAAACAGCTGAAGGTAGACTGAAGCTTGAGGCAGAGCTGGGTAGGAATTCAATCTGAGTTTCCCTCATAGGTGACCAGGGGCCCAGTTGTTTGAGTTACCACCTGATGCTTCCCAGGGTCTCCATTGATGGAAAGTCAGAACTTGGAGCCAGAGTCAGGTATGAAACTCCTGTCTATACTGAATGCAGGCGTCTTATTAACATTGTAACTGTTCTGCCAAATCTCTGCCCTTAATCGTTTATTTTTAAAACTTTAAATGTTCTTCCAGTAAGATGAAGTAAATGAAAATTTCCATATACCTTCTGCAATGAAAAACCTAAGACCTTAAATATAAAATAAACATTAAGAAGAACCTGAAAAGATGGAGGGACTTTAGGGATGTTAGGGCTTGAGGACATGGTGGTGAATCCACTTTGTCTTCTTTCAGCTCCATACAGCCCACGCTTGCAAAAACAGTTAACATGGAAATACCAATGAACACAAAGCAACAGATGCCTGCTCTTCCTAGTCAAAGGACCATTAGAAGCACATTTTTTTAGGCAGAAAACTCTGACGACATAACCCTCTAATCTTGGAAAATTCTGATCTTTTAAAAACTAGTTTCTTCAATGCCATCCACGTCTTAGTGCATTGCTTAGAATTACATGTCAGTCAAGTTCCAATGAAGTACTGCAACACCTCGTCTGTCAGAGGCCAATTCGAGAGCAAAGGATTTCATTCACATAGGACAGTGTCAGTGCATATTGATTGGTGAATCAAGACTCCAAGTGATCTGGCAGCCAGAAATATCTATTGGACTAACTGCTGGAGCTATATTATTAGAGGAAAGGTAGAATGGGAATTTTCACCCCTGCCCAGCATTAATAAGGCTACTCCTACCGTGGCATAGTGCAAGGGCAAGTAATACGTGCAGAGTCAGAATCCTCATCCTTTCCTAACAGATAACAAGAATGTCTGTAATCACTCACAGCTCGTGTCAATAGAGACCAAATAGGGAATATGAATAACTACCTCCATCTGGCAGTAATAAGAGACCCTCACTTTGTTAAAGTGTCATTAGGGGAAGCTGGCGAAAATAGAAAAAGAAAAAGAATACGATCCAAAGCATCATTACAAAATATGAAAATTTCTAGTTCGTGTGCTAGACCAATAGAGTTTTAAAAGCAAAGAAAAATTCAATCAAAATTGAAATGATCAGAGATGTCAAAACTGTGATACATTTTATTTTAAAAACTTTTTATAAGAAATTTGTAAAAAATTTATGATAAAAAGATTAGATGAGCAATCAGAAATACTTGAAACAAATGACAAATTTGAAAGTCAAAGAAAAGAAATAGAAGATACAGAGAACAATCAATTACACATTGATTGTAGCAATGCAAATTAGCAAATGTATTACAGAAAACAATATAGCAGTTCCTCAGAAAGTTGAAAATAAAGGTACCAGATGATCTGGTAATCCCACTACTGGCCATATAGCTAAAGGAAACAAAGCAGGTTTGTCAGAGTCCCATATTTATTTCAGCACTATTTGTAATAGCCAACAAATTGAATCAATTTAAGTGTCTATCAGCTGATTAATAGATGCAATTCATTGGAATACTATGGAATGTAGTTCTATGGAATCTATAAACAATACAATATTATTCAGTAATAAAATGGATGAAATTTTGTCATTTACAACAGCATGGATGGAACCGTTTGACATTATTCTAAGTGAAGTCAACCATACAGTGTAAGACAAACATTGCATAATATAACTCATTTTGGGGATTCTGTAAAAGATGAACCTGTAGATTTTGAGATTGGAACAATAGTTACAGGAAATCAGGTGGAGAAAGGGATCAGCAAAGATAGTTAAGAGAAGAAAGTTCTAATGTTTTCATATACAATAGAGAGACTATAGATGCCATAATGTATAGTATATTTGCATTTTAAGAAATAGAAGAAAGTTTCCTAAATTGTTTTATCACAAATAATAAATGTCTGAGTAGTAAATATGCTAGCCTAACTTAAACATTACAAAGTCTGTATATATCAAAACGCCATGTGGCACGCACACAGATATGTCCAATTTTAATAAGTCAATTAGTGAATAAAATAATTAAAACAAAAATATGTAGTAAATGAAATAAATCCTTAGTGAATGGACTTGATAGCAGAAAACAGGGGTTTTGAACTACAGGATAGAACAGTAGAAATTATCGAAGTTGAACAATAGAGAGAAATTATGCCAAAGAAAAATAAATTAATAGAGTTCACAAATAGGTGTAGAATGACAGCAATATATTCAACACTGATATCACTGTCGACGCAGAGGAAGAAGAGAGGAGAAGAAGCAGTATGGCTAAAAGAGTATCAAATTGTTGAAAATCCCCAAATTTGGAGAAAGATATAGACCCATGTTTTCAGGAACTTGAAAAAAATTCTAAAAGGAGAATGAAAGAAACCCATACCACACTTAAACTTGTAAAAATAAAGGGAAGAAAAAAATGTTGTTAGCATCTAGAGAAGAAAACAGCACCTTAACATAAAAGAGAGAAACAATTCAAATAATGAGAATGGATTTCTCTTAAGAAACAATTCAAGTCACAAGGAAGCATCACAATATTTTTCAACTACTGAAGAAAAAAAAAAAAAGCTTAGAATCCAGAATCTTATAGCCAGCTAAAATATCTTTCAAAAATCAAAGTTACAAATCAAAATGCTTTCAGATGAAGGAAAACCAAGATAATCTGTCAATAACAAGCTTACCCTAGTAACATCCTCAGGAAGTTCTATATACAGAAAGGATATGAAAAATTGGATCTTGTAATACCAGAATGTAAAAACAAAAAATCAAGCAAACAAAATGTAACACAATAAATGTTTCATCTTCTCTTGAGTTTTGTAAATTATGTTCAATCATTAGACATTGCCATCTGATATGTCTCATTGTTAAAACACTGTCTCATGGTGCTACTTGTATTTAGAGCAAATGATTGAGACTATCATAACGGGAGAATGTAAGAGTATATAATGGCTGGTGCAGTTTTGTACTTCATTTGAATTAGGGAATTAATAGCATCAGTAGACTGTGTTGTTGTGAACACCTAACATCAAGAGTAACAACCAGGGGCTGGCACCATGACAAAGTAGGCTAAGCTACTGTGTGCAAAACTGGCATGGCACATGGGTGCAGATTGAAATCCTGATTGCTCCACTTTTGATCCAGCTCCCTGCTTATGGCCTTGGAAAGCAACAGAGGATGGTCCAAGTTGATGGGTCCCTGCATTCACATGAGAGACCTGGAAGAAGTTCCTGATGCCTGACATTGGATCAGCTCAGCTCTGGCCATTCTAGCCATTAAGGAAGTGAGCCAGCAGAGAGAAGATCTCTCTCTTGCTGTCTCTTCTTCTCTCTGTGTAAAAAAGAAGTCTACTTTCAAATTAAAAAAATCATTGGAAAATTAAAAAGAAATTCTACAAAAAAGTAAAAATACATTTCTAAAACAGACATTTAAGTAACTCATAGGAAATCATAAAAAACAAACAGGGGCTAGCATTGTGGACCAATAGATGAGGCTGCTGAAATGTACTTGGGCTCCTGCCACCCCATTGGGAGACTCGGATGAGGTACCAGGTTCCTGACTTTGGTTTGACACAGGCCTTGTTGTTCTATTGTGGCCATTTTTGGGGGTGAACCAGCAGATGGGAAATTTCTCTCTCTCTTGGTCACTACTTGGCATGTAAAAATATACATTAAAAAAACCCAAGAAGTAAAAAAGAGAGGACAAAGAGAAAACAGAAAACAACAAAATATTAGACTTAAACTGTAACACATATTTCATTCAATGTAAATAGTCTAAATATACCAATCTAAACACAGACATTGGAAAAATAGATTAATGAAACATGACTCGACTACATGTTGTCTATAAAAAACTCTTTTCAAATATAATACTCATATGTGTTGGTTGAAATTAGCCAGATGGAAAAAAGATTGTCTTATACTGACTTTAATCCAGAAGAAGCCGTAACTGAAACCATCAAGTTAGTAGAGGAAAACTCTGCAAGACATTAGCATAGGCAAAAATGTCTTGGAAAAGACCCCAGAAGCACAGGCAATAAAATCTAAAATAGACAAATGGGATTGCTTCAAGTTGAAAAGCTAAATTGCAAATGAAACACTTAATAGTGGATAGACAACCTACAGAATGAAAGAAAGTATTTGCAAACTATGTACCTTATAGAGTGTTAGTATCTAGGATATGCAGTGAAATTAAGAAACTCATCAACTGCAAAACAAAAAAATACAGTTAAGAACTGGGCAAGGAAATGAACAGGCATTTCTCAAAGTATGAAACTCACTTGGCCAGCAGACACATGAAAATGAGCTTGCAATTAGGGAAATACAAATGAAAGTCCCAAAGAAGTTTCACCTCACCCTAGTTAGAATGGGTATCATTCAGAAATCAAAAACAATGAATGCTGGTGAGGATGTTGGAGAAAAGGTGCCTGATTTACTGTTAGTGGGAATGTAAGGTAGGACATTCAATATGGAAGACAATGCAGAGATTTTTCAGAAATCTGAAAATCTACCATATGACCCAGCAACCCTCTCCTGGAAATTTATCCAGACAAAATGAAATCAGTGTATGAAAGACTTATTTGTATCACAGTGTTTATTGCAGCTTAAATCACAATGGTTAAGGCATGGAATCAACCCAAATGTATATCAACTGTATACAAAAGTATGTGTGTGTATATATATATATGTTTGTATATACATTATATACATATATGTAAATATACATATATAATGATGGAATACAGCAATAGAAAAAGAAATCCTGTGTTTTTGAACAATTTGGATTCCAGCTGTACATGAACTGTATAAAGAAAATGTGGTATATATACAGTGGAAGCAGAGGACTACTCAAGCACAAAAAATGAAATCCTGTATTTTGAAACAATTGAATGCATCTGGAAACCATGTTGTTTATTAAGACAAGCCAGTCTCAAAAGGAAAAACACCATTTTTTTTCTCTGAAATGTTGCAGTTATATAAATGAAATATTATTAAGCTATAAAAAGGAATGAAATTCCACAATTTGCATCAAGATGGATTCAACTGAGATATATTTTGAATTAAATCAGTCATCCCCACAAAATGTTGCATATTATCCCTTATATGCGAGAGCTTAAATTTAAAAAACAATTAAATGTTAAGAAAATGGAAAGAAATGTCTGTATATCAATACTGCTGAAAATAAAATTTTGTAAAATTTCACTTGAAAGTTGTATCTGTCAAACCATTGGTTAGGAATAATATGCTATTACAGTTTCAATAATCTATGATTGTTTTGATTTACTGAATATGGGTGAACTGATCACATTTCTATTCAATTATCTTTTATAGGCAAACCTGTATTCCCATTAAACAAATGTCCTTTAAATTTTACCTGTTAAACTTCTTATTCTGTGAAGTTTAAGCTTTCTTCTGTCAAATAATTCTGAAATACGTTATGTCAAAAGTTGAAAAAAATAGAAAAGGAGATGGAGATAGAATGGGAACCAGGCTGGAAGGGAGAGAGGAGGGAAATGTCTCTATTCTTAGAATCATATCTAATCTGTTAAATACTAATTAAAATTAAATGACAAAACAACTAAAATTATATGGCCCTTATGTGATAGCCTAGCGGCTAAAATCCTCACGTTACACACGTCAGGGTCCCATATGGGTGCCGGTTCTATTCCTGATGGTCCCACTTCCCCTGCAGCTCCCTGCTTGTGGCCTGGGAAAGCAGTCTGCAGCCACATGGGAGACCTGGAAGAGGTTGGGCACTCCTGGCTTCGGATTGGCTCAGCTCCAGCTGTTGCAGACGCTTGGAAAGTAAATCAACAGATGGAAGATCTTCCTATCTCTCCTCTCCTCTCTGTATAGCTATCTGTCCAATAAAAATCAAACTTAAAAAAAAGGTATACATATATGGAAATAACATAGACTTTGTGATCTGATTGTTGTTTTTAGCAATTGTTGATATTTCTGAAGCACTGTGATCTTCCTGCTTTTTAGTTGTTGAATTTTATGGTCTAGTGGAGAATTAAGCCTATAATTGTATAGAGTGGATTAAAACTGAGTTTTGAAAAAAATTAATTAAAAAAACAGAATGGAGCGTTGGAAAGAGGTTAGGAGAGAGAAAATAGAACAAAGTGACATATATTTATTTTCTTAGGATATTAATATATAGGATATTATAGGATATCAATACAGTTAACAATTAAGGAAGCAAAAAAAATTTTTTAAACTTAAGTGCAAAAAATAAATCTTTAAAAAAGATAAAGTGAACATTTAAGGAAAGAAAAATCATCTCTGACAGAGAGGGACATTATGTAATCATAAACTATCTTCAGGAATAATCACTTATAGACAAACTAGATTAAAAAATCAAAAAAGACATGGAATAAGTCTAATAATTCCACCAGTCAATAACACCTAATAAATATTTACAGAAATATTCCATCTAACAGTATCAGGGTATGTGTGTATTCTTTTCATGCTTCTACAATACACATAATGAACCAGAATTTATCCTGGAAAAAAATCCTAAAAACATAAAAAAGGCAATCACATAGAGTGTGTTCTCTGTATACAGCGAGCACAATCAAAAAAATCAAAGATTGAATTCAAAGCTAAATAACACATTTCCAAATAATTCATGCTTCAGCAACATACTTTAAGGGACATAAGAAAAAATACAATGAAGAAGAATGAAAATATGAGATATCAAAATGAATTTTTTTTATTTTTCTTTTTATTTTGAAATTTATGGTACAATTCCATAGAGTGTGGGATTCCCTCCCACCTCAAATTCCCACCCTCCTACTGATTTCCCCATATTGTTACAACAGTATAGTCCTTTACAAGGAATTATAATTCCATCAGTTTGTTATTTAAGTGTGCCCTGACATTGCTGTTAGAGACGATATCAGGCACTCCAACAACGCATTGTCTAGATGGGTCCAACAGTTCACTGGGAGTCCCTCTTTGATTTGGAAGTAGGGATGTATATTGCATTCTATTTTCACATCTAGACATGGTAGGCTCTATTACTCCATCAAAATAAATTCCAATTTGCATGATGGTTTCCTTATATTAGAAAAAACATATGATATTATTCCTTTTGGGATTGCTTTATTTCGCTGAGCATAATGGTCTGTAGTTGGGACCATCTAGTTGCAAACGGTATAATTTCATTCTTTTCAATGGTTGATTAATATTCTATGGAGTAGATGCACCACAGTTTCTCTAACCTTTTTGGACTCCTGTTTGGATGGACATCTGGATTGTTTCCATGGCTTTGCTATTCTAGATTGTGTTACCACAAATATAGGATTACAGATTCCCTTCTCAGATGCAGTTTACATTTCCTTTGGATATATTGCTAGGGGTGGAACAGCTGGGTCATATGGCGGGTTTATTTGCAATTCTTTAAGCACTCTCCTCACTGATTTCCACAGTGGTTGTACTAGCCTGTACTTCCACCAGCAGTGAAGGAGAGTACCTTTCTCCCCACATCCATGCCAGCAGGTGTTGTTATTCGAGTTCTGAATGTAGGCCAGTCTCGCTGGAGTTAGGTAGTACCGCAATGTAGTTTTCATTTGTATCTCCCTGATGGCTAGGAAGCCTGAGCATCTTTTCATATGTCTGTTAGCCATTTGAATCTGTTCTTTTGAAGAATGTCTGTTCATCTCCGTTGCCCATTTTTTTTTCACAGTTTTGTTTTTCTGAAGCTCTTTGTAAATCCTGCATATTTGTATTCTATCACTTCCGTAGTATGCAAAAATTTTCTCCCATTCTGTTGATTGCTTTTTCACTTGGTCAATTGTTTCATTTGCACTACAGTGTTTTAGTTTGATGTAGTCCCATTTGTTTATTTTGTTTTTGACTGCCTGTGCTTTTGGCATTTTTTCTAAGAAGTTTTTCCCATTCCTTTTTCTTGGAGATTGGTTTCTATGTTTTCATTGAATAGTCCGATGGTGTCTGAGTACAGATTTAGGTTCTTGAACCATTTAAAGCTGATTTTTGTATAATGTGACAGGGGTGGGTCTTGCTTGTTAATTCTGCAAGCTGCTATCCAGTTGTTCCAACAGCTTTTGTTGAATAGACCAAACTTATTACCTGGATTGTTTTCGGTTTTCTTCTCAAAGATTAGTGTGCCAAATTGTGTGGGCTCCGTTGTCATTTCTATTCTGCTCCATTGATCTTTGTTTCTGTACCAGTACGACTGTTTTGATGACCATTGCTTTGT
Organism: Ochotona curzoniae; assembly: GCF_017591425.1. Classification (NCBI taxonomy): domain Eukaryota; kingdom Metazoa; phylum Chordata; class Mammalia; order Lagomorpha; family Ochotonidae; genus Ochotona; species Ochotona curzoniae. The sequence continues at coordinate 54,052,157 of NW_024467087.1, read as the reverse complement.
AGAATGCCTTGAAGTTTGGAATTGTGATTCTTCCAGCTTGATTTGTATTCTGCAGGACAGCTTTGTTATTCGTGGTTCATGTGTTTCTAGATGAACTTTTGTATATTCTGTTGTATTTGTGAGAAGCATGTTGCTGCAATTTTGATTGGGATTTCATTGAATATGCATATTATTTTTGGTAATATTTACATTTTGATTATGTTGATCCCGCCAATGCAAGAATATGGTAAGTTTCTCTATTTTTCAATGTCTTCTTCCATTTCCTTTTAAAAAATGTTTTGATGTTAATGAGATATTAAGGTCCCCCAGTATTACTGTATTGGAGTCCATTTATCCCTTTAAATCCATTAATATTTGTTTCACATAGCTAGATGTCTTGTCATTCAGCATATATATGTTTACTATGGTGACCTCTTCTTGCTGAATGGATCCTTTGATCATTATATTGTGTCCTTCTTCATCTCTTTTCATGTTTTTCACATCAAACTCTATATAATATAAGAATGGCTACACTCACACCTTTTCCCCTACCATTTGCTTGGGATTTTTTTTTTCAACCTTTCATTTTGTTTTTCCTCTGATATTTGTTTGTGAGATGTGTCTCCCATAAACAGCAGATAGATGGGCTTTGTTTTTTTGATTCAGTCCTCTAATCTACAGTGTTTGCTTGATGGGTAAAGCAGTTTTCATTCAATGTCAATATGAATAGGTGGCAGTTTTTGTTCTGTCATTTTAGCAATGGGTTGTTCTTTGGTGTGGTGTTCTGTGGGAGGTTCTTCACATTTGCCTTTGGTTTTGATGGTTGCTATTCCTTTTCTTTTTCACCAGAACATCTTTGAGTATTATTTTAGGATAGGTTTAGAGCAGATGAATTGGTGTTTTTCTTTACTGTGGAAGGATTTTCTTTCATTTTCAAAGACAAAGGAGGGCTTTGCAGAATACGTTATTCTTGGCTGAAAATTTTTCACTTTTAGAATCTGGAAAATTTCACTCCGTTCTCATCTGGCCTGTAGTGATTCCTCTGAGAGGTCAGCCATGAGATTGAATGGGGTTCTTCTATAGGTCACTCAGTTTTTTACACGTGTAAATTAAAGGCTTTTTTCCTTTTGTTTAACTGAAGAGAGCTTGACTATCATGTGTCATGATGAAGTTTGCTTTCGATCAATTCTGTTGGGAATTCTGTGACCCTCCTGCACATTGTTTTCTGATTCATCCTCCAGATTTGGGAAGTTTTCATTTATTACTTCATCGAATACACCTTTAATCCCAGCTAATCCCAGCTTCTCTTTCTGTGCCTTCTGGGACTCCCATACTCTTATGTTGGGCATTTTTATTTTATCTTTTAATTCTTGGATACCTTTTTTTAGCTTGGCCCCACTCTGCTTCCAGCTTTTTGTTTGTTTCCCCCTGGTGACAGGAAATATCTTCCAACTTTGAGATTCTTTCCTCTGCTTCATTTATTGTATCTCCGAGATTATCCACTGTATTTTTAATTTGCTCCTATATTCTTTACTTCTGAAATGTCAGCTTTCATTGATTCGTTTTCTGTGTGACATATTCCTTAAATTCCTTGAACTCCTGGATTATGTGTTGTTCATTGTTGGCCAGAAGCTTTAAAATGAGTTTTCTGAACTCTGTGTCCCCCGTTTTCTCACTGTCTTCCTCAGTTAACTCTGCGGGTGATAGAGGCTTTTCTTCTTTGCTGGAGAGTCTTCGGTAACATTCATAGTGACTCTGTCTCTTCTTTTAACTTTTGTCATTGCAATTCTTAGTTATTTGGGGTAGTAGACTAGAGGGTAGAAAACCTCTCTCCTTTGCCTTCCAAATAAATAAAATCTTTATAAAAAAATCTATTTCCTAACTCAATAAAATGGAAAAAAAGAGTCAAATAAACACAAAGCAAGTATAATGTAGGAAGCAATGACAATTAAATCAGGAATCAGTGAAATTGAAGATGGAAAATATTAAGCAAAGTCTTGCTTCTTTGAATAAATCAATAAAATTAGCAAAATTCTATCATGACTGAAATGAAAAAAGTGACAAGTCACAAACAGAAGAAATTACTAAAGGCTTTCCACACAAATGGTATAATAGAAAATACTATGAAATATGCTAACATAAATAAATGGACAGATTTCTCAAAAATGGTAACTACTACAACTCATTTATTATAAAGTAGATGGCTTGAATAGAGTGAAATTGAAGCTTTAAGTAAAAATGCCCCAAAATGAAATTTACAAGCCCAGATGTCTTCACTGGAGAATTCTACAAAATGTCTAAGAAAGAATTTAAATCCCAGTTTATTTTGTGAATCTAGTATTACTCTTGCTTTAAAAGATATATTTTATTTATTTGAACTCAAAGTTACAGAGAGAGAGAGAGAGGGAGAGAGAGAGAGAGAGAGAGAATCTTCTGTCTCTTGGGCTAGAGCTGCTTCTGGGCATCCTACATGGGTTCAGGTATCAAGGCATTTGGACCATCTTCCACTGTCTTCCCAGGTGCGTCAGCAGGGAGATGCATCAGAAGTGGCGTGAGCAGCTATGGTGCTGGCCCTGAAGCTAGTATTATTCTGATATTACATGAGAAGAAAAAAGGACCAATCAAGCAAACCAAACTACATGCAATTATTCATCAAGCAGTGATTCAAATAGCTGGTCCCTGTCACCATATGTGAGAGATTAATATGGAGTTTCTGGTGCCTGTCTTTGACCTGGCCCAGGCCCAGCTTTTGCTGGCATTTGGAGAGTGAACTAGTGGATAGAAGATCTTTCTCCCTCTCCTCTTCTCTAACCCTCTTTCATTCTGCCTTTTAAATAAATTGAAAATGAAAAAAAATTTTTAAAACCACCACAAATATAGAAACAAAAATGCAAATTGGATTGAGCAACATAATATATGCATACTATATAATAATAATAATAATCCCAAGTAATCATGAGCATTGTTTTCATTGTAGAAGAGTTGGCTCAATATTTGAAAACCAACCAATATAATTACCCATATTTGAAATTTTTTAAATTGATACATATTGGGCCCGGCGCTGTGGCGCAAGTGGTTAAGGTCCTCGCCTGGCACGCCCATATAGGCACCGGTTCTATCCTGGCAGCCCCACTTCCCTTCCAGCTCCCCGCCTGTGGCCTGGGAAAGCAGTTAACGACAGCCCAAAGCTTTGGGACCCTGCACCCATGTGGGAGACCTGGAAGAGGCTCCTGGCTTTGGATCGGCATAGTATCGGCCGTTGCGCTCACTTGGGGAGTGAATCATCGGACGGAAGATCTTCCTCTCTGTCTCTCCTCTCTGTATATCCGCCTTTCTAATAAAAATAATAATAATAATAATAAATCTTTTAAAAATTGATACATATTTATATTTATGAGGTATTATATCATATTCCAATGCATATATATATCGTGTAATATTAAATCAGGGTAAATGTATCCATCTCTTCAAACATTTAGCACATCTTTCAATGAAAGCATTAAAAATCTTTTGTTAGCTTTCCAATAAAAATGATACACAATGAATGACAAGATGGATGCAATAGGAGACCACTTTTCAGTGAAATAAATCAGTCTCAAAAGGACAACTATGCTTTTTCTGATGTGTGGTGATTAACAGAAATATAAAAACTGTGTAAGAATGATCCTGACATTTTAAAATTTATTGCTTATAGCCAGTGTCTACATTTGCTGTGGAACAATGGTCTTGTTCAGCATTTGGATTAGTGGTGCACTTAAGCCTGTGGTTATAAAGAAAATAAAAGTGTGCATACTATTTTTCTCTCACTTTTAAGCTTGCTGTACCCAATTAATTTGTTGTTTTCATTTTGTTTACTGCATGATTCAAAAAATCCTTAACCATTCCAATATTCTAAAATGTTTCTCCTCTATTTTCTTCTACTGATTTCATAATTTCTGGTCTTATATTGATAACTGTTATACATTTTGAGTTGTTTGTATGTGATATTTGATGAGGATTCAACTCCTATTTTTCTGTGTGTGGATATCCAATATTGTCTCTTCATTTTGAAATGACTATCATTTCTCCATTGCATGTTCTTAGTCCAACTATCTAAGGTCTCTTGGCTATAGACGCATGGATTTACTTACCTTTAATCTCTCTTGTCTGTTTTCAGGGTATATGTGTCTATTTCTTGACAATACTCTGCTTTATTACTGCAATGCTGCATATTTCAGGAGGCTAAAGATGAAAAATATTACAGACATATCTATTGATCTAGAAAACAATAATTGATAAAATTCAATACCTAGTCATAATAAATGCTCATAGGAAAGTGGGACTATTTGAAAACTTCTTCAATTTAATAAAGAAAAGGTCTGAATAAAATTGCATTTGATATTATACTTATTTATTTATTTTTCTTTTTTTTTATTGTTAATCACATTGTATTATGTGATACAGTTTTATAGGCACTGGGATTCCCCCTACCCCTCCCAAATGGTGGATTCCTCCACCTTGCTGCATATTCACAGTTGAAGTTCAATTGGGATTCATTCATTGCATCATATACCTAGCATAGAGTTCAGCATCTTATTGTCCAGATAAGTTCAGCGGTTTCTAGGGGAGACCTTCTCTGGTCTGAAGGTAGAGATAACAGAGTAAAGTCCGGGGTCGGTTAAAAGTCCCTACAAAGCATCAGCAACAATTTATAATGTTATAAAATTGATTGACATAGTATTGAGTAAACAATATGCTAAAAGTAATGCAAATTCAATTTTTCACAACACATGGATTGAGACAGTATCAATGACAGGTTCAAAAACAAATAAACCAACAAACAAATAAAATTACTGGTTAAATTAAGGCAAACGTGTGGTATCTAACCTTTTGGGATTCGCTCATTTCCCTTAGCATTATAGTTTCCAGTTGGGCCCATTTAGCCACAAAGCACTGCAGTTTGTTTTTTTTTTAGTAGCTGAGTAGTATTCCATGGAGTAGATGAACGAAAGCTTTCTTATCCAATCTTCTGTTGATGGGCATTTCGGTTGCTTCCATGTTCTGGCAATTACTGATTCTGCTGCTATGAACATAGGGGTGCATGTTGGTTTCTCGTGAAACAGGTGTTTTGGATATATTCCTAGGAGTGCTATTGCTGGATCATATGGTATGCTGATTTTGAGTTGTTTAAGTGTTCTCCATACTGATTTCCATAAAGGCTGTACCAACCTGCAGCTCCACCAGCAGTGGAGTAGGGTTCCCTTTTCCCCACATCCTCGCCAACAAGTGTCGTTGGTGTTCTTTTTTATGTGGGCCAATCTTACTGGTGTTAGGTGGTGCCTCATCGATGTCTTAATTTGGATTTCCCTTATTGCCAGAGGGCTGGAGCATTTTTTCATATGTTTGTTTGCCATTTGGGCCTGTTCCTTTGTGAAATGTTTGCCCATTTCTCATGCCCATTTCTTGAGTGGCTTGTTTGTTTTGGTGTTTTGGTCGTTTTGGTGTTCTTTGTATATTCTGGAGATTAGCCCTCTATCTCCTACATAGTGCACAAAGATCTTCTCCCATTCTGTGGGTTGCTTTTTTACTTTGCTGATTGATTCCCTTGCTGTACAGAAGCTTCTTAGTTTGATGAGGCCCCACTTGTTTATTCTGTTCTTAACTGCTATTGCTTTTGGTGTCCTTCTTAGAAAGTCAGGTCCTACTCCTAGGTCTTGCAGGGTATTTCCTGCATTTTCTTCCAAGAGTTAAACCGACATTATACTTAATGGTTAAAGACCAAATGCTTTTCACCTAAGATCGGGAATAAGGAAAGAATTCCTGTCTTATATCACTCTCATTCAAAATAATAGTTACATACAACACATATCTACCAGAGCTGTTAAGTTCAGCACTGTCACAGAATATAAAGTTAACATAAAAATGGATTCTTTTCTATATACTGGTAATGTTATGTAGAAACAGAAAGTAATAGTACAGTGTCCCTTAAAATAGTTGAACTGGTATATTTACATATAAAATGATCAAAAATGTCATGGATTTGTATATTGGAATAAAAGTTCAGATGAAAAAAATCAAAGGAGCTAAAAAATGGAGAACTACTGTTCATAAATGGTCTGAATTAGTGTTGCCAAAATATCAATTCTTCCCAAGGTTATCTATAGTTTGGACTCAATACTTTCATATCCACAGTAATGTTTTTACAGATATTGGTAAGACTATTCCAAAATAGCTAGTTAAATAATTTTGAAAAAGTCGAGCGAGGAAGAATCAGCCTTCCTGATTGCCAGACTTACTATGAAGCTCTAATAATCAAGGTTGTGTGGTTTTGGCAGTGAAAGAGACCTTTAGATCAATAGTAGAAGAGAGTAGAGATCCCAGAAATAAGCTACAAGTATATGTCCCACCAATATTTTAAATGTAAATTTATTGAGATATAATTCACATATTATATGATTCATTTGCTTAATATAAAAAATTTAGCAATTTTAATATATTTACAAACAGTACAACTGTCACCAGTATCTAATTTCATAATATTTTAGTCCTCCCCAAAAGAAACCACATATGGTTAATCAGTCATTTCGCATTCTCCTTAAACTCCTAGTATTAGGCAAGCATTTATCTTCCTTGCCTCAATGGGTTGGCTTCTTTGGGTTGCTTTGTATAAATGGACTCATAAAACATGTGGCCTTTTTTTGTTTGGCTTCTTCCACTTAGCATAATATGTTCAATATGTTCACTCCTGTTGTAGTATGAGTCAGTAATTAGCTAACTTTTATGAGAAACAAAGCAAATCCAAAGGAAAGATAGCCTTTTTCAATAAACAGTTCTGGAGCAATTGGATATCCATAGGCAAAAAAAAAAAAAAGAGAGAGAGAGCGAGAACCTCAAGTTAAATCTCAAACCTATTCAGAAATTAATTCAAAATGTATCAGACTTAAATGTATAATGTAAAACTACAAAAGTTTTATCAAAACACACCCGCATGTGCTCACACACAAAAAAATTTTTCATGGCCTAGAGTGGATTAACACCAAATAAAAGGTGATCTGTAAAAAGGAAAAAGTTGCAAATTGCACTTCATGTCATTAAAAAATTATTTAATTAAGTACCTTATTAGAAGGGCAAAAAGAACAAAAGCAGCTTTCAAAAACTAAACATCATGCACTATTCAAATTTGGGCTAAGTTTGTAATGATGACTCTAGTCATCAAAAATATGGCATTGATTCACACACCTATTTATGTAACTATGTGAGCAATTTCTTGCACAAACATGTTTTGAAGATTTTTCTGTGATTAAACAGGGAAGCCAGTGTCGTAATTACAATCAGAACTCTGTGAAGACTACACACCTGTGTGGTACAATTAATTCAAACTTTGCAGGAAATGTTACATTTAATTCTCTTAAAAAAACAGATTTATTTATTTTTATTGAAAAGACAGATTTACAGAGAGACAGAAAGAAAGATCTTCCATCTGTTGGTTCATTCCCTATGTGACCATAATAGCTGGAGATGATATGATCTGAAGCCAGGAGCCCGGAGCTTCTTCTGGGTCTTCCACACATGTGCAGGGTGTGAAGACTTTGAGTTATCATCTATTGCTTTCTCATGCCACAAGCAGGGAGCTAGATTGGAAGTTGAGCAGCCTGGACCCATATGGCATCATGGTGTGTGCAAGGCGAGGATTTAGCTGTTGGGCCATTGTGCCAACTTCGTTAAACTCTTGCAAAAATTTAAAGTGTGAGATTGACAAAAGCCTTTACAAGTAAACTTCTCCAACCAGGTATACAGAGCAAGAGTGTATATAATACACATAAATAAATGTCATATATTGTTTTACTATATGTGATTAATGATGCAGAATTATAAAATTATTCCGCAAGTAAATTTTGACAACCATCAAAGAACACTTCACAAAATTCTTTAAGATTTCTTGATAAGATACAGTACCTGGTCTTCCTCTTTAAAACTGAATCCTGTTTTGTTTTGTTTTGTTTTTTGCATTACTTATAAAGCACCTGAAAATTAATGCATATGATATCCTAATTGGTGGCTTCAAAATTTTTACTAGGACTAACAGGACTGCCTAAGTAAATAGATAACCAAAGCATTTTTTCTAGGTTTATTAAATTAATCAAACCAATTAGGAACCCTCTGCAGAAAAAAAACTACAAAATTTACAAAGGCAAAATATAAGAATGTTGAGTAATGTTATTGTACCAACTGAATAACTCTCACCCTCACAACTTACATCTTGAACGAACCGTTACACAAACCATTTTCAAATGGATATTTTTCAGTGAGACAATCTCTGTACAATTGTTCTTTTCCAAACATTTTAGAAATGTCTGTATCCTTGTTTGCAGTTTCTTACTTTTTCAGCTACAAAAAGTTCTAAACTTTTTCATTTACGTGAAATGGTCTACTGACAGATCACAACACTTTTTCTTCTTGAGAGTCTGCCAGATGATGTATATTGGTTTATTGGAAAAACACTCTTATTTTAAGGGCATGTTTATTCTCATGAAGCATGGAAATCTTTTATATACACTTGGCTGTGCATTTCTTTTTCATTAGACTCTTTGAAAATTTTTATTATGGGTAGGCTGACATAACCTCTCATAAGTGATTCATCTTTAGGAACCATTCCTTCGCTTTAAAAGTTGCCTGACAATACTGTAATTTCTTTCCGAAACACTAAGTTGTCTTAAAACTTTGTTGATGGGGTAAAGTTTCTTCACAGCTTTCAGTTTTTAAGCAACATCTTCACATGTGAAAGTCTGAACACTGGTCTATAATCAAGAATTAGCTAGCATAGAAAAATCCTGAACAACTTACTAAGCCTCATCAATCGGTGCTTCAGTTGCAAGCTCCGGACCAAAACAGTATCTTGTTCTTCAAATATGGTACCTAATTTTGCAGAATAAACACAAAGATATAAACAGCCTTCTATGGTTTAAATATGTTCTCCGAAATTCGTGCGTTGGAAACTTAATCCTCAAATCCATATGTTTATGGTATTTGGAGCTGGGCCCTTGGAAGTTAATTAATGTTAGATGAGATCATCAGATTGGAGTGCCCATAATGGGATTGTTGTCTTTATAAGAGGAGTAATGGAGACCTGAGCTGACGGTTTCTCACTCTCACCATGTGATGCTATTCACTATATTGTAAAGCAGAGAGAAGGCTCTTGGCAGATGCTGGTGCCGAGCTTTTAGCTCCCCCACATCCAGAACTGTAAGCAAAATTCATTTTCTTTAAAAATTACCCAGTCTGTGGTCATCTGTTGTAATAACAGAAAATGGACTAAGATGTACTAATCAAATTTCCTTCAAATTTTAATAATTTAGCAGAAGTTACAGTTAGATATTTTCACAATTTTTCTTGTCAAAGGATTATGATAATACAGTGTATTAAATAATAGTAATAATAAACACTGTCCATTCTTTTGCTTCTGATGCCCTCCTCCCTTTGTAAAATGATCAATGTAAAACAGAGGACACTCTTCTCTTGAAGAATCAGTTCCCTGGAAATGATAATCAAGGATTATGTCATTGATACCTCCTTCGTTAAGTTTTCAGTCCTTGCTTTTAAGCTGATTCCATCTCAGTCCCAACAAAATGTGTAAAGAATTTTCCAAAAGTTCATGGAAAATATATATCATGAAGATATTATACATGAATTTCAAAAGTATTTTGTGTCAATTATAATTGCTCTTTATTTTTATTTTCACAAATGTTTTAAAGATTTATTTAATTTTTAAGGGAAAGTCAGATACATGGAGAGGAGGAGAGACAGAGAGGAAGATCTTCTGTCTGATGATTCACTCCCCAAGTGACCGCAACGGCCAGAGCCAATCTGAAGCCAGGAGCCAGGAGCTTCTTCCGGATCTCCCATGTGGGTGCAGGGTCCCAAGACTTTGGGCCGTCCTCAACAACTTTCCTAGGCCACAAGCAGGGAGCTGGATGGGAAGCGGGGCTGCCGGGATTAAAACCGGTGCCCATATGGGATCCCAGCATGTTTAAGGTGAGGACTTTATCTGCTAGACATCTGATATGGGAACCAGAGACAGGGTCTCAAAATCTGACACTTCCTGCAAAGTTGTTTCGTAGCATCTATCCAGGATGTGTGTGAGTTGGCTGGAGTGTATGTATATTTATAGATTCAGCCGGGGCTCTGTGCCCTTCACACAAGTTAACTATGTCAGGTTGTTCAGATTGTACACTAATATATCAAATGTATTTGTTTATTTTAACTTGAGAAAGATACACTTTTTTTAAGATTTATTTATTTACTGGAAAGTCAGATATACAGAGAGGAGGAGAGACAGAGAGGAAGATCTTCCATCCGATGATTCACTCCCCAAGTGAGCGCAATGGCCGATGCTATGCCAATCCAAGCCCAGGATCCAGGAACTTCTTCCGGGTATCCCACACGGGTGCAGGGTCCCAAAGCTTTGGGTCATCCTCGACTGCTTTCCCAGGCCACAAGCAGGAGACGGATGGGAAGTGGAGCCGCCGGGATTAGAACCGGCGCCCATATGGGATCCCAGGGCGTTCAAGGCGATGACTTTAGTTGCTAGACCACACCACCGGGCCCGATACACATATTTTTTATTTACACAATGTCTCTAAATGAAGGCCAAAATTGATGAAATGGATTGGAAGAGGATGGATTGATAGGTATATAAATATTTATTAATTTTTATTGGAAAGGCAGATTTTACAGAGAGAAAAGGAGAGATAGAGACGTCTTCCATCTGCTGGCCCACTCTCCAAATTGCTGCAATGGCATGAGCTGAGTCCAATTTGCATGCAAGGGCCCAAGGATCTGGGTCATTTTTCACTGTTTTATCAGTCTGTAAGCAGAGAGCTAGATCAGAATTGAAGCAGCTGGCATATGAGCTGGTGCACATGTGAGATGCCGGCACCACAAGACGAAGGATTAGCTATCATGCTGGCCTCTCATAGGTATATTTTGCAAATAGTTATCTGTTTATGTAATCATCATCATAGTAACTTTTGTTTTCTGCAATTGTTGTGTATCATGTACCAGAGATGCAGAAAATCAGACATGGGTCCTGGCCTTCAGGAATTTACAGTTTGAGATTATAAAATCTTGTGAACACGCTTTTTCTCTATTTGATAGGAAATTTTGCTCAAATCATCAGGCATTTGGGCCTATGGTTTTAATTTTTCAGTCTTCTTTGACACTTATTATAATTAAAATGACTAATAGAAGATTTCCAAAATGATCAGAATCAAATATGCCTTGGATTATCATACTAATATGAAGAGATATATTAGAGTTGTAGACCCTCCCTTAAACTCACTTGTGGAATCCTTACAAATGAAGGATCCTTGAATAAGTGAGGTTTATCAATTCCCTGGACATACAGAATGATTTATTTTCATGAATGTACATATGCTTATAGTATGTGAAACTAATGTTGCTTCTAATTAAATATGGCTCCTTTTGCTGGATTCATTGTTGAATAGACAATGTTAATTTCAATGACATGATGATCTGGATGTAAGGAGGTTGTAATCTTCCTTATTTTCCCTGTGTTCATGTCTATGAAGATATCGATTCATGGTTTGACCTTGCAAGAGAAAGTGAATGGTGAAAAATATCAAGTGTGAAGAAAATAAAATGATAGGAAGACCAATTTTCAAAGTAATTACAACAGTGAAACCTTTCACAGCAGGAACTAGTTTTTTCCAGGTATTCATGCTTTCATCCAAGTACTAACCAGATCTTACTTTGCCTAACTTCTGAGATGAGATGTAATTGAATATACTCTGGATAGTAAGGCCATAGACTACAGGTTGTCATAATGGGACAATAATCAAGGTTATTGTGGAAGGTTATCAAGGTTATTGTAGGGCCCAGGGCGATGGCGCAAGTGGTTAAGGCCCTCGCCTGGCACGCCCGGGATCCCATATGGGCACCGGTTCTAATCCCGGCAGCCCCTCTTCCCGTCCAGCTCCCTGCTTGTGGCCTGGGAGGGCAGTCGGGGACGGCCCAAGGCTTTGGGGCCCTGCACCCGCATGGGAGACCCGGAAGAGGCTCCTGGCTTCGGATTGGCATAGCATCGGTCGTTGCGCTCACTTGGGGAGTGAATCATCGGATGGAGGATCTTCCTCTCTGTCTCTCCTCTCTGTATATCCGCCTTTCCAATAAAAATAAATAAATCTTAAAAAAAAAAAGTTATTGTATTAGTCTTTGGTGGTAAGAGTATGCATTAGATATCAGGAGTTGGAGATAAGACATGCAGTTACTGGTGATGACTACCCACTTTTGGGTAGATGTTAAAACAAGTTTTCTAAGAAAAATGAAATAGATAGAAAAATTTCAGACAATAAGCAGGGCTTGGAGTATCTCCCAGAGAGAAGATGACTAGTGTAAAATTCACACACACACACACACTCAAGAGTTTGCCCTTTGGGATGATACTCTGCCAGCTCTACCTTCAGACCAGAGAAGGTCTCCCTAAGAAGCCGTTGAACTTATCTGGACAATAAGATGCTGGACTCTATCCTCGGTATGTGCTTGCAATGAAGGAATCTCAACTGAACTTGAACTGTGGTTATTCAGCAAGGTGGAGGAATCCACCATGGGGGGAGAGTTTAGGGAGGGGTAGGGGGAATCCCAGTGCCTATAAAACTGTGTCACATAATGCAATATGTAATTAATTAGATTTAAACAATTCAAAATAATGAAAAAAGAGTTTGCCCTTGCATTTTAACATATTAACAATTTGATCCCAATTTTCCCTTAAGGAAGCTTCCCTGTGGCCAAATTGAATCACTCCGCTCATTCCTGATGGCCTGGGTTTTCTTACATTCACTCATGGTAGTACAGTTCCTAGCTTGGCCTATCTGAATTCTTTTTTTTTTTTTTTTTCAGGTTCAACTAAAGCAGCTGCCCTAACCTCCACTGAAATCATTCGTTCAATCTGCCAGCAAATATTTTTTTTTGTTACTAAGTCAGCTCTTTCAGATTCCTGTAGCTGCCAATGATCTCTGTCCTTTGATTCCTTTTAGTAATTTATGTTGCCTTGCTAAAGATATTTTCCATATGTAACTATGATTTTCAAAACAAATTACTTTTCTGAGCAACAGGAAAGCAGAAACTATGCTTATTTCTTTTTATACACTTCAAAATAAGCTGAACACAGCTAGTATATGTTTTTTTGGATGATCTTTGGAGCCCTTAGGGAACTCTCAAACTCTCCTGCTTCCCTTCTTTCAATTTATTATTTCTATTATATGCCTGGAAAGTCACCGGATAAAACATAACCAGATTCCTCAGCAAATAATTTTCTCATGAGGTCCACATTTACTAGAAGAGGCCATTTTAAACGTTTCATATTTCTCACAAATAACACTTCAAAGCAAAGTCTCAGTTTTTTAGGCAGATAGAAACTTAGCAAAATAAGCAATTATGCAGAGGCAGAATTCAAAACAGGTCAATTGAACCACTTTGCTGAATGGACAATAGTATTTCAAGGATGGAACAGTTTTTAAAGGCTAAAGGCATGTCCTACCTAAAAACATCCAGTCTTGATTCTGATAAGGAAAGCACTGTGGATGTCCTGCCTATGTAAATCAGACAACTGGAACACATTAAGTAGTGGCTGAACCTTAGGAACCAAACCACACCACAGTTGCCAAAGGCGACCTGCCATGACAGTGCATAAAACCAGAAATGCCTTGTTGTTCAATAACATACTTAACCAAATTTAAGTGGAAAAATTTGATCCAGGAAAGTGGGTCAACTTTGGCATTTTCACTTGAGCTGCAGAATTTATCAAAAAGTGGGTGTTGGCAGAGTGGGAGGAGATTTTCCCCCTTAATGTTTAATGAGAACACATGGTGGTAAAAGTTAGAGGAGGGTTTGGATTTAGTATCAGTTAAACTTTTCTTGACAGTGATATCTTTTTAGCCTAAGGGATAGTTTCCAAGGGAATGTGACAGCATTACTTAGGGCACTTCACCATGGATTGAGCAATATTGTTGAAGGCTAATCATAGAAAGCAATCTGGTACTGGCAAGAAGAGCAACTGTACTAGCCTCTAGATGTTTCCTATCTTTTCATCTGGTGCCTCAACCCTATGATTAATTCCATGTTTTTATTGTTTTGTTACAACATATATTTGAAAGGCTAGCTAGGAAAATAAAAGAGGGAATTTGGTCTGGTAAGCCTTGGGTCTTCAGTAAACAGATAGGGTAAAACCAAGATAGAAAAAAATATGTCATGGAGTTGTGTCAGATGGAGAAAAGTGGCACAGAATGTGTAAACAGGCAGCTAGTTGGCTTAAAAAATCAAAATAATGACCAAGTAAGAGGAGCAAGAGGGAGAAAATAATGATTTCTTTGAAAAAGAATGCTATTACTCATTGGTATGGGATTTTTAGAAGGAAATCCACTTTGCTGTCCTCACAGAAAATTATTTGCAGCCTGAAGGCTAGGACTAGGGCTAGGAAAAATGGTGAAACAGCCAGTTTACTCTCAGCTGTACCCTGGCATACCTTTTCTAATTGGTAGGGTGCTGAACTTTAGATATTACTATTCCATCTAACCAACTAACTCTTTTTATAGATGGAAAAATTTGAACCTGGCTAGGAGGAAGGATATATATATATTTGTTCTCCTTTAGGTTAGAGATGGAAGAAAAACATGTGCTTTTGCCATCCCTCTGGAAATATATATATATATATTTCCATAAAAGGGACTTCAGCTACTTGTTTTGATACCAAATGCACTTCTGTTTCTGTCAGGTCATGGCGCTCATGGCATTTCACTTTTACTTTCAGAGTCTATGCAGTCTACAGGTCCTTTGTACTCATGCTCCCCTTCCATGTGCAAGACAGCAGCAAACTCAGACTTTTCTCCTGCTTGTTTTACTTTACAACTATATCCTCAGACTTTCTTCATCAATGTTAATGTTTCTGTCTCTTCAAGGATGGATAATGAAGTCACATCCATTTGTTTATAGTTGTTTTTATCATTACCTCTTAGGGCAAATCCACTGTAACAACAACCTTATCTCCCCAAAGAGGTTGTCATGATAAAAATTTCAATCAGTAAAGCAGATCTCTGAGGAGATACTTTAGGTTAGGATAGAATTTTAGGACATGTACTTAAATATCTGCTTGGCCCTAAACAACAAATCGTTTTTTGTTAAGATATACTGGTTACTCCACTTTTGAGGTATTAAAACGGCCAGCTACTGACTGTGCAGGGAGTCATTTTATGTTTTAGTTTACTATGGACTTATAGTTAGGGCCGAAATCCTTAATCATAAATTACCTCTTTTAAAGGCAATTTCAGTGACTTACCAGCACATTGGATTTGGATAAGACATAAATCAGACATATTATAGATTTCTGAAAAAAGAGAGCTCTACCAAAAGGACACTTTTCAGTTTTATTTCAGTTTTTATTTCTGCTTTTAATCATAAATTGGCCATGGTTCACTGGAGAGTATTTTAAATCACTCAGAGAAGGTTTCCAGCCTTTCTACAAAAAGGCTGTCTTTTGGGTACTTTTTCCTATTGCAAATATTCTTGAAAAACAGACTTCTTGGCTTCTTTTGCAGTAAATGTCCTTGTTCCATTAGATGAAGCTGTTCTTTTTTTTTTTTTCTTGCAAAACTAACCTATAAACATTTTGAAATATAGTAGTCTTGTAATCCCTCTAACATATTAGAATTGTTTAGGTTTTTGGAGCTGCCAAGTCAGCCTGACAAAAACTGTGACATGCACATATGTGTTTCAAAGTGACTACCGTCTTTATTTCTTTGTAAAAAATTGCAGCTGGGGTGATTCTCCCATCCATCCCTCACCCCCAGCATATTCTGGTTTATGGTAAGAGAAGAGTTTTTAATGACTGTGTCCTAGAATGGGCCTCTCTATGGTCAAACAGTATATGTCAGACTTTTGAAAGACCTTTTTCTTCTTGGTGTGCTGTGCTTTGAGGAATGCAAGCTCATAAACCAAACGCTCGGCTACAGAAAGAAATGCCAAGGTTACAAACATTTACCTGAAAGAAGTAACAGGATATGAGTCAAAAGTGAAATGAAAGTTGCTGTGGAGAGTTTTAGTGGGCTGGGTTCATTTAAAGTCAGAGTCAGAATTTTCCAGAGGGATAGCAAAAGCACATGTTTTTCTTCCATCTCTAACCTAAAGGAGAACAAATGTCCTACATCTAAGCTTTGTTGAACATACTTTACACAATCTTTTTTTTTTTTTTTGCAAAGTGAGAGTAAGACTAAGAAATGAATTTAAGTTAGAATTAGCAAAGAACTAGCTAGCAAGTGCAAGTTATATACATAAACAGAATCAACTTCTCTTCTCAGGGAACATTCATTTAAGTTTTTGAAGGGCTTTTCTAGCAAACATAACTTAACCCTAAAGTAAGCCAAAAATCCTTTTCATTCTAAACAGGGCTAGATTATTCTGGTTTTGCTTAAACCTATAAAACTGAAAGTATCCACTACGTTAGACTCAATAAAAGTTAATCCACAGTTACCTAAGTGGAAAGATTCCGAAAATCCATTTTCAGAGCAAATGTTATGTGAGAATTTAAATGAGCCACTGCCATCTGTTGGGTAGAATATCAGACAACCTGTTCATTTATCAGCATGTCAAGATTCCTTGACGATGTAACAGCTGGGATTCAAACCCCAAAACGTAGCATGAATGAGAACCTCTGCCTGTCAGATCTGAAGATGTGAGACTTGGAAGAGAATAGCATGAAGGCAACTGGGAACATGAAGAGAGTTCCTGCTCTGACTAACTGCAGCAATCACCTTGCCAGAAGAGGCTCTTGTCTCATAAGACATGTACATTCTATTTACCACCTAAAACATCAGAATTTCCTGCTCTCAACTAGCTTGTAGAGGGATGAGACTCTCTCTCAGCTTCAGTTGAAGAGACAGCATAGACTCACTCTAATGCCACTCGCAACACAGAGATGATCGCCTCATGATCTCTCCTTTGTACTCCCACCAAGAAACATACAGTTCCAGGAGGAAGAGGAAAGGAAAAAAAAAAAAAAAAAAAACTCATGCAACAGGTGCTGCTGACATCCCTATGATCTAGTTTAAACTCACAGCTGGTGTCTCCCTAAGTCCAGATACATTTGAAACCCTGAACACATGAGCAGGAGAAAGGCTGAGCAGACAATGGTAAGACCACAACACAGAATTGCAAGGGGTAGAGAGTGGTGACCTGGAACCCAGGGCTCTGGAGTCTGCAGTAGAAGTGCAGCATGGAAGCCCAGGGCTGAGTGAATGGAGTGAGTGACCCAAACAAAGAACCGGGCAATAAAAGGATGAGTAACGTCAACTTGCAGACCTACATATGATACAGATTAAAAATGGGCTCCAAGAGAAAAAAACATCTACAAATAAGAGTTGCAGAAGCCAAGGGCAAAAGAAGAGGCATAGGTGTAATAAATGAGGTTATTGACACAGAGGAACAAAAGATTATGTCAAATTCAGAATTAAGTGAAGAAGACATCGAGGAACTTCCAGATAAAGAATTTTAGGGACTCATTACAAATCTCCTTAAAAAAAATAAGTAGTACATGCAGGATTTCAAGGAATTTAAGAAATACTTTACACAGGAAATAACATTAAAGCAAAATCAACATAAATTGTTAGCAATGAAAATTAAATACTGCAAACTAAAAATTCAATGGAAAGCCTCCATAACAGAATGAGTGAGGAAAAAGAAAGAACACAAAACCTGAAGACACCTGTAAAAATGTTTGAAACAGTCAGAAAGCTGAAACAGGAACTGAGTTCTAAGCTAAGAAAACTATTCAATAATTGACAACATCAAAAGGATTGACATTATAGTTATGGAAGTTCCTGAAGGCATGGAAAAAGAAACTGGGTTAAAGATGTATTCAGTGAAATGATAAATGAGAACTTCCTAACATGGAGAAAGAAATGGGAAACCAAATACAGGAAGGACAGAGAATCCCTAGTAAGAGTTGAGCAGAAGCCATCCTTGCCATGAAACACCATAATCAAACTCTCTTTGGTTGCGCATACAGAAAAAACTATTAAATATGCACATGAGAAAAGTCATAGAGGAACCACAGTCACACATACAGGTAATCCCTCATAGTAAACCCTACAGGCCAGAAGAGAATGAAGTGACCTGATTCAGATCTTAAAAGAAAAAAGAAGTTAGCCCAAAATAATATACCCAGCACAGTTTTTTTGTTTGTTTGTTTTGTTTTGTATTTGAAAATGAAATAAAATGCTTTCAAAGCAAACAAAATTTGAAAGACATCATCTCTACTAGGCTGGACCTACAAATGTTGCTTAAAGATGTGTTACAGAGAAAAACAGCACCTACCAAATCCAAATGCAAATGTGAAGACCATCTCAATAAAACTACAAAAGAAATCTAAATCAAACAATGAGAAATTCAGTGCTAAAATGACAAGAACAAAATCCCTACCTGTGATATAGACATTGAATGCACATGGCTTAAACTCATCAATAAAGGACATATATTAGCTGACTAAAAATATGACCCATTTATCTGTTGTCTACAGGAGACATATCTTCACAGCAAAGATACATGGTAACTGAAAAGGAAAGGATGGAAAAGGATATTCCAGGCTAATGGAAAGAAAAAAAAAATGAGCTGATATAAGCATTGTAACATCAGACAATATAGACATTGATGTAAAAATCATTAAAGAAATAAAGAAGAACACCTTCTTTGATTAATGATTGATTAAGGAATCCATTCAGCAATGATTAAGGGATTAGGGGAGTAAGAGATCCATTTAGCAAGAAGAAATAATGATAATAAATGTTTGTGCACTAAATGTCAGGGCACCTAACTGTGTGAAACAAATATTAATGGATTTAAAGAGAAAAATATATTTCTATTACAGTAATAGTGAGGGACCTTAGCACACCACTATCATCAATGGGCTGATTTGATGAGACAGAAACTTAGTGAGGAAATAACAGAGATAACTCAGACATTAGAACAAATGAACTTGATATCTATAGAACCTTTCACCCTACAGACCAGAATACACTTTTTTTTTCATAAATATACAAACAACTCCATGATGAGAAATAATCTGTAAGTACAGTTCCCTTAAAAATAGCAGAGAATACCTTAGAATAAACCTAAACAAAGATGTAAAAGTATCCTATGATGAAAATTATAAGACATTTAAAACAATGGAAGAATACATTAAAAAGCCATGAAATTTACATGTTCCTGGATCTGTAGAGTCAACATCATCAAAATGTCCATATTCTTGAAAATAATATACAGATTCAATGTGATCCCAATCAAAATCCCAACAATATTTTTTTTCAGCAGTAGAGAAAATGATACTAGAATCCATCTGGAAGCAAAAGTGATCATGAATAGCCAAAGCTATCCTGAAGGATAAAAATAAAGCCGCAGTAATCGCAATTCAAAATTCAAGGCATATTCAGGGAAGTGGAAATCAAAACAGTCTGGTATTGGAAGGAAACAGAGAAGCTGAATGGAACAAAATAGAAACCCCAAAAGTGAGCCAACTAATCCTCGACAAGAAAACTGAAAATAATCTAGAGAAAAAGGTTGATCTGTTCAGCAAATGTTGTTGGGACAATCAAACTAAGAAGCTTCTGTACAACAAACAAAACAGTCAACAAAGCAAACAAGCAACCAACAAAATGGGAGAAAATATTTGCACACTACACAAAAGATAGAGGACTAATATCCAGAATTTACGAAGAACTTCAGAGATTCAATGGCAGCAAAACAAGTAACCCTGTGAAGAAATGGGTAAAGGAAATGAACAGGCACTTTTCAAAAGAAAAAAAAAAGTTCAAATGGCTAATAGACCTATGAAAAAATGCTCAGGCTTCCTAAGTATCAAGGAAATACAAATAAAAGCCACACTGAGGTTCCACCTAACTCCAGTGAGATTAGCCTACATATTCAGAACTCCACTAACAACACCTGCTGCCATGAATGTGGGGAGAAATGTATCATACTCAGTGGAGTCTCTGTTGGTGGTAGTATAGGCTAGTACAGTCATTACGGAAGTCAGTATGGAGAGTGCTCAGACAACTGAAAATTCATCTGTCATAGGACCCAGCTATCCCAATTCTGGGAATATATCCCAAAAAAGGAAATCTATCACTTCTCAACCTTTTCTCTACGATCAAGTGTAGAAAGTGAAATCTGCATATAAGAATGTGACTTGAAACCCTGTATTTATAACAACACAATTCACAACAGTGAAGACATTAAATCAACTCAGATGTGTATTGAAACAGGAACAGATAAAGAAAACTTGGTACAGGGCTGGCTCTGTTGTCTAGTAGGCTAACCTCCACCTTCAAGTGCCAGCATCCTATTTGGGTGTTAGTTCATATTTCAATTGGTCCACTTCCCATCCAACTCCCTAATTGTGGCCCTGGAAGCAGTGGAAGGATGGCCTTGGGACTCTGCACCTGTGTAGCAGACCCAGAAGAGGCACCTGTCTCCTGGTATCAAATAGGTTCAACCTTGGCTGTTGTAGCCATTTGGAGTGTGAACCAGCAGATGGAAGATGTTTCTCTCTCTGTATCCCTCTCTTTGTCTCTTTCTGCAATTCTGTCTTTAAAAAAAAGATAAAGAAAACCATTGTTTTCATATTTTTCTTTTTCTTCTTCCTCTATCTGAGGGCAGAAGGGAGATATGGGGAGAAGCCAGTCTCAGCCTGACAACCACCTCAGTACCCAGGGATGGGGAATGGCCACCTGATGTCATCCCAGGGTCCCCAATCTGGAGCATGCTCCCAGAGTTCTGCTCAAGTGGTTTTGATAGTTCTGAAATGATGTTGATCTAGCCGATCAAAGGATGAGGAAATCCTTCCAAAGTCCATTGGCTGACATTGTTCACATCAGCTTCTCCATTAACCTAGATATTTGCTGTCACTACTTAGCTGAGGTAGTTGTCCAATTTGTTCTACCCTCCTTCCTCTGCTATGGTACCAAATGTACTCTGCAGGCCCTAATGGACTGTCATATCCTCCATTTACATTTGGATATGCGGTCCACTGCACTGTCTTTTCCCCTGAGGAGGCCCAGCTCTAACACAAGCACTGCATTGTCAGTTCATTGATCATGTAATTCTCCCCATGGTGGGAGTTTTGAGTACAGCGGTTCAGTTGAGGGGATCCCCAAACAGACCTCATCCAAGGTGATTGCAGACCTGACTTTCATGTGTGCTTGTCAGTTCGAGGTCTGTCTCAGTCTGTCCCCCAGGACTGCCCTCAGTCTTGGTTCTCATGCTCATCAGTGGGAGTTTGAGCCCGTCAGAGTGGTGCCCATAGATTCCCTACTGGGCCCACTCCCAGTTCTAGACCTTGCACTATGCTGGTTGTGCTGCAGTGTAGCTTGACAAGATTTGCCCCCAGTCCCAGCATTTGCCAGCTGATGCTGTAACAAATTCCAACCAGCCTGTACTTACTCTGGCTCATGAATGTACCCGTGGATACAGTTGGGTAGCCCAGCCTGGCTCTCCCTCTAACCCAGTTCGCATACAAGCTAATGGATGTTGTAGCCCTACTTACCTTAATCTGTCCCCGGCCCCAGTTCTCATGCTCACTAGTGTGAGAAGTGGCACAGCAGGGGATTTCTCACCTGTCCCTCTACCAGGCACCCCCCCGCCCCAGACCCAGGTCTCATGTGTGTTGGTGGGTGTATTCCCAGATCTGACCCTCACATATGTTGGCTTGTACTGTAACCTGGCCTGGTCTGGGCTGCTCCTTGCCTTAGTTCTTGTGCTCACCTTCAGGGACTGCATCATAACAGAGGAGTTCCCCAAACTCCTCCATTAGGTCTCCTCTCAGTGGCAGATGTCATGCACACTTGTGGGTCCTTGGCCCAGAAACAGTGGCTCTGTCCAACTGGCCCACACCCATTCTGGTTCTTACCGTTGGGTGTTACAGCCCAGCCACACCTGGTCTACCCTCAGACCCACCTGTTGAGTGGTTCAGTGGGAGCCAAGACCTAGCCCAGCCCATCTTACACCCTCCCTGGTTCTCATAAGCATCAGTGAGTTCTGGACTCTAGCCCAGTCTGGAACTCCAGTCCAGACCTGGACTGAGGAACACTGCAGCCATATCCAGTCCAGATCACTGCTACCATTCTAGCTCTCGTGCTCACCAGTTAGAACCACAACCCAGCTGAGGTGTACCCTAAGCTCCCCAACCATGCCTGGTTCCAGCCACAGATCTTGCATGTGTCAGTGGTTACTCTAACCCAGCTAGGTATAGCCTACCCCCTGTCTTGGCCTTTGCCATCAAGATGTTGCAATCTGGCCTTTCCCAGCCCACCCCCAGTCCCAACTCTTGCTGGCAGATGCTGCAGCCTAGGCCTACCCATTCTGCTCCTATTCCCATATCATGCAAACTGGTAGCTGTGGTAGCCTAGCCTAACGTGTTCTGAACTCCAGCCTGGCTCTTGTACATGCCAGTGTGCTAAGGTTTGGCCCAATCCTGCCTGGTCTGCTCTCCTCCAGAATGAACCCACACACTTGCCAATGGGTGGAACTACCTTTCCTGGTCTGATCAACACCCAGTCCTAATCAGCAACAGGAGCTATTACCCACCAAGGGAGTTTTCCAAGTTCTCCCACCATGTCCATTCCCAGACCCAGATCTCACACGTGCCAGTGGTTACTAGGCCCCTACCCAGCATAGTCTACCCCCTTCCGTCCTGACTTTTGTATGAGCTGGTGGATGTTGTGGCCTGGCCTGCCCCACACCCTATTCTTGGCTGTGCCTGAGGTTGTTTTGACCTGGACAAGCCCGTCCCATCCCAACCCCAGTACCCATTAGTGTCAGAAGGTTCCATGGTCTTACCTAGCTCAGTCTGTCACCACCTCCAGCTCTTAAGAACACCAGCGGAAACTGCAGATCTTAGGGGTGGGCCCACGTGCTCCTACAGAATCTGTCCCCAGATCTCATTCTCTCACGTGCTGGTTAGTGCCATGGCCTAGCCTAACATTACTTGTCTCCTGCTTTGATTCTCACTGGTGGGTATTGTGATCTAGACCAGTCAGGTAGGCCCCCAACCCTGGCTTTAGTGTGTGCCAGTGAGTGGCGGTCAGCAGTGGTTGATGCTAACTAGCCCAGCTCAGGTCTCTCTGTGGGCTGGTACATTGGTCTGACCCTTAAAGGTCCCACAGTTCTCTCTTCCATACTGCTTGGTGTCAGCTCCCTTGCTTGCAAGTACACTTGCCTTGTTGGTTGAAGTTCCTCTGTATTTATTTTTCACATGCAACATACTCCCTCAGCTGTCCTCCCTCCCAGACATTCCCTCACCCCCTTCCCTGGGCAATCTGCCTTTCATCCTCTGCTATGGTATCAGATATCCTCTGCAGGCCCCAATGCCATATCCTCTATGTGCATCTGAGTATGCCATCCACTGCTTCATCTAAGTCACTGAGGAGGCTCAGATCTGCAAGAACAGCAGCCTTGTCAATGAGAGTCCCTCAGACGTTATTCCTCACCTGGATGTGAGCCCCCAGGTTCCGGAATACCCCCACATGTGCTATCCCCCAGGCCCCCTGAAAGCCCACACATCCAAGCCCCCCACGAATGCACTGTTGGACAGCCCGTGGACTTCATCAGGTGCCATTGGCACCTCAGGGCAACCCGATGTGGGCCGCATCCAGCCCCCTCTGGGGCTCACTAGCCCAGCTCCTTAAAAGTGTTTATCTTGAATAAGCCATGTAATAATGAAGAAAGAAACAGAGCTAGGGATTGTGTGAGACATTTTTTGTGTGTGTGATTTATAGGGAGGCTGAAGAAGTTATCCATACTTTTGTCACAGGCTGAGAACAGTTACCCCCAATCCAATCACGTCTGAATCTGCTGTGGCTTCGTAAGTGTATACAAAAGTTTCTTTTGAAACACCAGTGATGTGGCACAGACGTCCGAAGGAGGTTTGTCTGCGTACAGAGAATTGATAAGTTTTAAGTCCTCAGCATTCTCTGGTGAAGGAACACATTCCCCACCTCCCACTTCCCCACTAACAAAATCAGAGCCTGGAAATGGGGAACAGCTCTCTGGACAAGGAGCTCTGCTTCCAAGCTGATGAGAGAAGCAGCTGCCCTCTAGAGGAGGAGTGAAAAGGGGATTAGCTAGGATTTCTTTTCAGGGCATACCACACTTTGAGACCCTCAAAACATTGATAGCTTCCAAATGTTCTTTGTGTCCCATACAGTAAAGGGTCGCTGAGGCAGAGCCAGACCTGGAGCCATACACAAAAGGAGGTTATTAAATACATACTTCCCCCTCATTGTGCCTCCGTCCCTCCCCCACTTGAGCTGAACTGGCTGGGATTAGTTGAGAGAAATGCCTTAAAAACAATGGGAAAACTGAAACAAAGATCATCACAGTGAAAATGACCCTTGGTAGAAAACAATCATTTAAGCTTCATTAGCATTACACTTGCTGGAAAACTGGCCATTATCCAGGTAAAAGGGTTCAGAGGTTTAGTCACAGAGGCAGTAGTTACCTAAATTTCTATCTGAAACACCAAGGAATGGCCTTGCGGTCAGTCAGTTGTTTTGATTTTGACCTCCATTCCCTTTTCTCTTACTTAATCTCTTAGGCTAGCAGCCACATCCTGTCTTCTCCTTTCCTCTCATTCTGAACCTCATTTCAATGACACTTTCTCAAACATTTTCCATTTTCCTTTGACTTCTTCACCTTCCATCTCACAACTTTGGCAACCCTTGCCCAGTTCTGGCTCAATTCAGTGGTCCACTTTGCCTGTTCTTGTTCCCAGGCTGCTGAAGACCCATCTGGGGAAAATCGCATATCCATGCTCATTGGCTTCACTACAAATGCGTGCTTTCCAACCTCAGCTGGACCCTCAACTCTTATCCCTAATCCTTTTTTCATCCGTAGTTGGCTCCTTCTTCCATTTCCCACAGCAGCTGTTCCAAACCTTCATTTCTCTTCTCAGGCTCCCAAGTCAGGCCTCCTCACTCTGAGTAGATGACCTATATTTTTATTTCTCTAAATTATGCCATCAGGAGAAAATTTTCTCCTACTTTCCCAGCCAATGTGCTTGTACTCACTCATCATTGGCCTTGTATGTATCATTGATCCGCACGCTCCGTTCTAATGTTTCCTCACAACGTGCAAAAATGTCCCAGTGTCAATTGTTTGTACATCAAACTTTTTATTCTTCCTCCTTATGCCTCAAGCTGCATATGCCTCATTTCTTTCATAATCAGATGTCTTAAAGGCATAATTACTAATTGTTATCATTGATTCATCATCTTCAATTTACTTCTCAACCCGAGAGTATTCATCAAGTGTTGGCTTTTACGTTTCTACC
The DNA here is from genome assembly GCF_017591425.1 of Ochotona curzoniae. NCBI lineage: Eukaryota > Metazoa > Chordata > Mammalia > Lagomorpha > Ochotonidae > Ochotona > Ochotona curzoniae. The sequence goes on along the minus strand of NW_024467087.1, from coordinate 54,026,812 downwards.
AGATTTGTCACTAAAGAGTTCTAGAAATAAGTAGCTCCCTTGTATTTGTTCTCAACTCTCCCCATTTTCCAGAAGCTACTACTTTCAGTTGTTCCAGTTGTTAAGTTAACCATAGCAAGGATCAGTGCCGTGGCATAGTAGGCTAAGCCTCCACTTGTGGTGTTAGTATCCTCTACTGGTGCAGGTTCAAGTCCCTTCTGTTTCAGTTCTAATCTAGTTCTCTGCTACGGCCCAGGGAAAGCAGCAAGAGGATGGCCCATGTCCTGGAATCCCAGTACCCCTGTGGGAAACCTAGAAAAAGCTCCTGGCTTTGGATCATTCCAGCTCCAGTCACTGTAGCTGTCTGGGGAGTGAAACAGTGGCTGGGATCGCTCTCTGTCTCTCCTTCTGTCTATAACTCTTTTCAGATAAAGCTAAAATAAATCTTTAAGAAAATAAGAAAAGCAATAAGCTACTGCAAAACCAACTGCTGTCCAGCTTTGATAATTGTGTTATTCTTAAAAGTTCTTTTTCTCTTTCCAGTTTTGGGTTTGTGATTCTAAAAAGAACCCGATGTTGTGTTAATGGAGCTCAGAAGAAGAGAAAAAGTTGGACATCACATTCAGTTGTGATGTTTGTTTAGAATTACCACGATCTTTCTATGGCTCCTTATTCTATATGCCCCTTTTAGGGGTTTTCCTTGACACACTGCTTTCAGTTTTTCTCAATTCCTTGTACCAATTCTCCCAAAGTGCTGATATTCACTTCTGGGTTTTCAACTGTGTCATATATGAGTATGACCCAAAATGTGCACTCCTGAAACTCTTCCCAATTCCTGTGTCATCCATCTTTATACTACAACTTCCCCCTGATGTGTCCTACAGGCATATCAAATACAATCTGCTGAAAAACTAATGCTGGGGCCCATGTTGTAGCCTAATGGTTAAAGCTGCCATCTGTGACAACAGCATCCCACATAGGCACTGGTTCATTTCTTGGCTGTTCCACTTCCAATCCTATCCTTTGCTAATGGCCTGAGAAAACTGCAGATGTTCCAAGGACTTGGGCTCCTGCCCGCCACACAGGAAACCTGGATGATACTCCTGGCCTCTGGCTTTGGCCACTACAGCCAGTGAAACAGTGGATGAGAGATCTCTCCCTCTCTTTCTCTCTTTCTAAGGAATTTAGACTTTCAAATAAATACATAAATCTTTCAAATAAATAAACTTGCCCTTCTCCCAGTTACGGCTATTGCTCTGTCACTGAAGCCAGAACATAGAGTCATGCTCATCCATTCCCAAAGAATCTGTGTTTTTCAACCAAGAGATAATGTCTTACTCATTTCTGGTTTCCCTGTCTATTAGCACAGGCCTTCACATATAAGAAAGTTAAACTGTTGGAAACTTGCTTTTGGAGTCCAAATTTAGTGTAAATCTACACTCACCATGGACAATGAAACACACCAATCTGTTCAGCTCGTATGTGGTCAAGCTGTTTCTTTTCTAAAGTTCTACCTTGACATGTAACCAAGTTATGCGTGATTTGCCATTAATAAAATCATCTGTCTTGTTTTCTTGAAAAGGGAAGTGTCTAACAAAACAAGGCAATTGTCTGACATATACTTTATATATCCCTTTAAGTGAAAATTTGCTGTACTGATTCAAAACTCCTTATATTTTAATGAGAACATCTTAATGTTCCTTAAAAAGCACCAGAGAATATTTCTTTAGAAATTCTGGTAACGTATTAGCCAGCTGTAAATGCTTCCAATACAGTTTTCTATTACCTCTCTGAGGAGGCATTCCACAGCTTTATTTTGATAAATACAATATAATAACAATAGCAACAGCCTCTGGGACATATGTGGGGAAGTAGACATAATATACAAAAAGAACAAAATGTTCTCATTTCTATTTTTCTTCTCCTTGTCTCTAAACAGAAATAAATCTACACATGAATATCCTAGCGACATTTCTTTGAATTTCAAAGTGGTTACAGTTTTTTTCTTTATGTTCCTTGACAACGTTATGAGGAGGCTATGTACTTACGCCTATTTAGTCATCAATCAATGCTTCCAGATAAGCTATTAATTTTGTTTTTGAACATTCAATTTGCATTAATTAATTTCAGGTGAAAGCTTGAGCAATTACTGTTTCTAGATTAAACTTGAAGATTTTGAATGAACCCCTCCTCCTGTTTTTCAGACTGCGAGAGAAGTTTCATCCATTTCCTTTGTTTCTTTTATTTTCATTTTTTTTCTCTTTCTATTTGAGAGCCAAAGATACACCGAGAGAAGGAGAGACAGAGACGCAGAGAGAAAGAGATCTTTCACTCATTGCTTCACGCCCCAAATGGCTACAAGAGCTGGAACTGAGCGGATCTGAAGCAAAAGGCCAATAACTTTATCCAGGTCTCCCGCATGGATTCAGGATCCCAAGAACTTGAACCATCCTCTGTTACTTTTCCAGGCCAAAACAGGGAGCTGGATCAGAACTGGAGCAGCCAGGACAAGAACTGTGCTCATAAAGAGATGTTGGCACATCAGGCAAAAGCTTAGCCTACTACATCATTGTGCCTGATCCCATTTTTTTCTTTTGTTTTGTTTTTTTAATTTGAGACTTGCAGCAGTACACAAACTTTGAAATCTGGAGTATTTAGCATTTCTTTTACACACAAGAAAAATGGATATTCTAGGGGCCAGCCTTGTGGCACAGTGGGTTAAGCCGCTGCTAGCAATTCTAGCATCTCATATTGGAGCATGGGTTTGAGTCCTGATTCCCATTTCTAATCCATTTCCCTGCTAATGTCCCTAGGAAAACAGCAGAGAATGGCCCAAGTTCCTAGGTTCCTGTTGCTTACATGGCAGACCTCAGCCCCAGTAATTATGATCATCCATGCAGTGAACCAGCAGATGGAAAATCTTGTTCTCTTTCCTTCTCTCTCTGCAAAACTCTGCCTTTGAAATTCCTAAAATGCATCATTTTTTTTCCCGAGAATGAAATGTGTTTATTTTGTTTTGAAGATGCTTAAAATATTTACATTTATATTTTATTTATCTTAAAAATTTTTAGACAATAAGTATTCCAGTTAAAAGACTTGTCAAGAACCAAATAGAGAGAAAATATGTAGTAGACCCAAGATTTTTATACAAGTTTCTATACTTGTACATCCTTTTATTTTCATGGAGCAAATATTATAAAATTATTTTACAGGCACATTTTTGTTTGTCCCGCTATTGTTCAGGAAATATCCCACACTACCTCAACTAGTAGTCCTATGCTTAGTGTCTATGAGGATAGAATTTGTTGTTTTGAGTTGGGTGCGGTTGTTTATTTTAATAGTTGTTTATTTTTATTGGAAAGGTAGATATACAGAAAGAAGAAGATACAGAGAGAAAGATATTCCATCCACTGGCTCATTTCCCAAGTGGCTACAGTGACCAGAGCTGAGCCAATCCAAAGCCCAGAGCCAGAAACATCCCCTGGGTCTCCCATGTAATTGCAGGGTTCCAATGCGTTGGACCATCGTCCATTGCCTTCCCAGGCCACAAGCAGGGGGTTGGAAGGGAAGTGGAACAGCCAGGAACCAAAACTGGTGCCCATATGGGATCCCAGTGCATGCAGGGTTGGCAACTTAGTCACTAGGCTATCACGCTGGATCCAGTTGTCTTTGTTCATGATACAGAATGTGAAAAATTCAGTCTTCTGCCTCTACTAATGTGATCAATGAGAACTAGGGCTGAGTTATTGCAGAGGTGGAATAAAGTAAGTAGTGAATATGCTTAGATTATTAGAACTGGAAACAGTTTAAGTAAATGGTTTCATTTTTAAAGAACCACCAGGCAACTTTTTCAATGCTATTTTAGCAGTTTAGTGGTATATTAACATACTTAACCAGTACTAAGATTTTTCAGGGTGAGGAAACCTATTTTTCCTTTTCAGGGAGAGGAAACTTAGTATTTTTTTTTTCTGTCAAGGGCCATTTGGATATTTACATCATCATTCCTGAGCTGTAAATATTATCAGCTCCACAACTGGCCTGCCTTAGATAATTTTGAAGGTTGAATCCCAGCTTCAGTTGCATTCAATTGGCCAGAACTGATGATTTCTCAGGCCTATGGGACAGACATTCCCCACAGCTGCTTTGGTCTATGTTTTAAGTGAAATATATCACTATTGTAGCTTGCTGATGTGCCCGAGAAACCCACCATCACGAGAAGCCTGCACATTTGGATGAGTAAATCCAAATACTGACATTCTTGGGAGAGATAAATATGTCATGCTTCCTTGCATTCTGTTTCTTCTTGAGTACTGTTGGAGCTTTTTTTTTCTTTGAGCAGATAGAAAACGAATACTTTAGCTAGTGTGGAGGAAAAGGATAGAAATCCAGGGCCTAGGCTGCTGGAGAGTGAAAATAGGAGCTTCTGGGTCATTGTGCTTTAACTTGGAGCCACGAGGCACTTACAGAGCTATGGATAAGGCAGAGAATATAGCAAAATGGTATTACATGACCAACACGTACGAACTTCACCAACTTCCAAGCTCTGCTCTTAGACAACAGTGATCATTTCTGGCTTTATGTGTTATCAATAACATGACCAAACTGAGATTTAGAAAACTGTTCTTTCATGCATGTAAGGCTTTAAAGGAGGAAACATCAAGAAATTTATAAAAACCTCACATTGTGAAAAAATATTAATTTATAAATTTCTAATTGTTATTTTTAATAATTAAATTTTTATTATTTTGATATTCATTGCATTCTCTTTATTGTAAAGTATTTCACATAATACAGAAGAATCATGAATGTGAGTTCAATGATCACACATATTTAAAAAAATTTATATTCATTTCATATGAAAAACATTATATGTTAATATGATATACACAGATACATACTACTTTTCCTCAAGAGCAAGGATATTAGTATCACATAATGTTAGATTCATGACAAAATCACAAAGTGAGAAAAGAAGGGGGTATTATTATGTGAGAGATATAGTAATTGATGACAACATTATAAATTTCTATATACAAATAATATGGCATCTATGTATTTCTATACTGTATATATGCACACACACACACATATATACACATAGAAGAAAAAATGGAATTTGTCTTTCTGTGTGTGGCTTATGTCACCATTAGGATTGTCAATTTTATTCAGTTCATTCTTTTTATGACACAATATTCCATTTTTTATCTACCTTTTTTTTATATAGACAGCAGTTGATGAACATCTATGTCAGTTCCATATATTCACTGTTTTAAACTGAACTGCTATAAATACGGTTTGTAGGTACAGTCTTCATATGCTTATTTCATTCCCTTTAGATAGATTGGTAGGCTCACGTTTAGTTTTTTGAGGAATCACCAGTAATGTCAGTACTAATTTGCCTTCTCAGCATCAGTGTATTAGGGCTCTGGCTTCTGTACAACCTCATCGCCATTTGTTATTTTTTGATTCTTGGATAATAGCCAGTCTAACTGGACTCAAATGATACCTCGTCGGAGATTTGATCTGCATTTCTCTGATGGCTAGTGATGCTTAGCATTCTCACGTTTATTAGTCATTTGTTTTCTACTTCTAAAAATGTCTGTTCACAAGTTTTTTAAAATTTTATTTTTGCTAATGTTTACATAGTTGAGACAGATGCACACCCATGTGAAGTACTGATTAGGGTGGGAAGGGTCAAGAACTAGGGGAAAGCACGTGAGACAATTTGTTTCCAGTTTTCTTTTACTTCTTCCTGTATCTGGGGGAAGAGGGTACAGAAGGGGAGAAAGCGCACCTGGTGATGGAAGATGGCCACCCCATGTCATCCCACGGTCACTGAGGTGGATGGAGAATGCCTCAAAAGTACCTCTCAAGTGGTTTCAATAGTTGTGAAATGCTGTTGATTTCGTTATCCCAAGGATGAGGAAATCCTTCCAAGGTCTATTGGCTGACATTGTCCACCCTAGAGTCTCCACTTTCCCAGATACTTTCTGTCAATGCGTGGTAGGGTAGAGGTGTCCAATTTGTTCTGCCCTTCATCCTTTGCTATGGTATTACATGTCCCCTGTAGGCCCCAATGGCCCGGCATATTTTCCATGTGTATCTGGGCATGTCATCCACTGCACTGTCTTCCGTAACTGAGCAGGCTGACACATGCATTCCATGGTCAGACCATAGATCCTGAGATCCTCTGCGTGGTTGGAATTCTGAGTCCAGCAGTTCAGTTGGGGAATCTCCAAGAAAACTTGTCTGAGGTGACCCAAGACCTAATTGTTGTGTGTGCTAGCCAGTGAAGGGTTGGGCTTAGTCTGTTGCCCACATCAGCCTAAACACACACTAATGGTTGCAGTTTCTGGGTCACTTCTGTTCTCAGCAATATCTCAACCGTAAAGGTCCTCAAGCTTTCCTCCTCCAAACTGCTAGTCCTCAGCCCCCTAACTTACCTGCAAGTAGAGTGGCCTTATTGAGAGAAGTCCCCCAGCAGTCATTTCTCACCTGCAATGTAGTCCCTCAGAGGTCCCCTCTCAAACTAGCAATTTAGTCTCCAGCCTGGTCGTCTGGTGGGGTAGCATGCTGTCCTAGACCCCCTGCTAGCCTATCCTGGATCCCAGAGCTGGTCTTCTAGCATATGTGCTACCCTGGGATGCTACCCCTCAACCCAGCCAGGACTCAAGGATGTTAAAGAGTCTGTAAGTCCAGTCCACCTGCATACCATGCTAGCATGCCAGCCTGGAGTCCTAGCAACTCCCTCGCCCCACCCCCCCCAGCCCACCTGGGACCCAAATTTGTGGGTGAATTCCCAGCCCTGCTCCATCCCCTGGCCCCCAGCCTGAGTCTCCAGGTGCCCTTCCTGCCCCTCCCTGCTCGCCAGGCAGCCTGGGTACCACTACAGTAGAAGCCATAGTTTCATCATATTCTCTATGTTAATCCTTCATCAGATACATAGTTTGCAACTGTTTCCCATTTTTTCAATTGTCTTTTCACTTTGTTAACTGTTTGCTGTACAGAAGCTTCTCAGTTTGATAAAATCCCATTTTCTTTTAATACCTACACTTTGGAGGTCTTATCTAAAGAGATCATATCCTATGTCAATGTCTTTATGTGTTTCCCTACATTTTCCCTTAGTAGTTAGTTTCAGTTCTTATATTTAAATCCTTCATCTATTTTTTGTTGCTTTTTGTATAGGGTATAATGTAAGTCTTGTTTCAAATTCCTACATGTGGAAATTCAATTTATCCCGCACTGTTTATTGGAGATTATTGTGTATCCTGGCAGTATTTATAGCACATTGGTCACAGATAAATTGATTATAGATACTTAAATTTAATTCTGTGTTTCTTCTTTTGCATTGATCTATGTGTACATTTTTTGTGCCAGTGTCATTGTTTTGATTATAATAGCTCTATAATGTGTCTTGAAATCTGATATTACAAAGCCTCTTGCTTTGTTTTTATTGTTTAAGCTTCATTGGCAGTCTGGACCTTTTTTGTTTCCATTTGAATTTTAGTATTTATTCTAATTCTGTGAGTGATGTTATTGATATCTTGTTTAAAAAGATTTATTTGTTTTTATTTGAAAAACAGAGAGAGAGAGGGGGGGGGTATCTTCCACTTAAGGATTCATTCTCTAAATGACCCACAATGGCCAGAGCTAGGCCTTTCCGAAGCTAGGAGCCAGGAGCTTCTTCTGGGACTCCTGCAAGGGTACAGAGGTTCAAGCACTTGGTCCATATTTTGCTGCTTTATCAGGCACGTTAGCAGGCAGCTGGGTTAGAGGCAAAAGCAACCAGAACTTGAACTGATAAACATGTGGAATGCTAGCATCACAGCCAGAGGCTCAACCTACTGATGTGGTGATGATGCCATGTCATAGATACCCTGATGGATGTTAAGTTGAATCTACATTGTTTTGGGTAGTTTGGACATTTTTGAAATATTAAACTTTGTGATCCAAGCATGTGGGAAGTTTTTCCATTTTTTGCATCATATTTTAAAACTTTTATTAAAATTTAGCCTACACACAGAAACTATAAATATTTAATGGGGGTACCCAGTGATGATTTGTTGCACATATATTCTGTACAATATTTAATCAAGTTGGATATATTTCTGTCTTCAAACATTCAATACTGCTTTGTAATGGATACATCCAAAATCTTATTTTCTAGTATTTTTGGTGCAGAAATATCTAGTGCATTAACATTGTCTCTGACTACCCCTACTGTGCTATAAAACCATAACTTTTTATAAAACCTCTTACCCATCAGTCAACCTTTCTTCATCCCTACCTCCATATTTCCCTCCCCAGCATATTTCACTTAAAATAATGACCTCCAGTTCCATTCATGACATTGCACATGACAAGATTTTATCCTTTTCTTACAGTTCAGTTATATTTTATTGTGTATATGTACCACATTTTCTGTATTCATTCAACAATAAAAGAACTTAGAGTATTTTCATTTTTGAGCTCTTAGGAGTAGTGCTGTAATAAACATGTTTTTTCAGCAGATGGATTTCATTTCCTTGAACTATCTATCTAGTAATAACATTGCTTGATCATATGTTAGTTCTATGCTTGGAATTTTCTTAAAGATTTATCTATTTGTTTGAAAGGCAGAGTGACAAACAGAGAAGGTGAGACAGAAAAAAAGAGAGCTTCCATAAACTCTTCATTTCATTTCATTCCAAAACTTCCATTACTCTCTAAATGGCTCAACAGACATGTCTGGTAAGGGCTGAAATCAGGGACCTGGAATTCTATCCATGTTTCCCATAAGTATGGCATGGCCCAAATATTTTGGTTGTACTCTGATACATGAGGGAGCTGAATCACAAGCACAGCAGCCAGGACACAACCCAGCACCCTGATACAGCATGGTAGTATTAGAGGGGATGGCTTAACCTTCTTAACAGACCTCTGGTTTTAGGATTCTGAAGAACTTCCCTAATCTTTTCTACAATGGTTGTACTAATTTACATTTCCATTGCAAGGGTTACCTTTTCCCTACAACTTTGCCAAAACTTGTCTTTCTGTCTTTTTAATAATAACAAATCTAACTAGAGTAAGGTGATATTGTGGCTTTGATTTGCATTTACCTAGTGATTCGTGACATTAAACATTTCTTCTTGTACCCACTGTCTATTGTTATTGTCCTTTGAGAAGCGTGTTTAGATTTGTGCATTTTTCAATTGCATTTATTATTTTTATTATTTTGCTATTCAGTTTGAGACCCCTTTACACATTTTTAAAGATTTAGTTTATTTTTATTTGAAAGGCAGAGTTATAAAGAGAAGGAAAGATGGAGAGAGAGATCTTTCTTCATTCCCCAAATGACCTTAATGGATAGAGCTGAGCTGAGTTGACATGAAACCAGGAGCCAGGAGCTTTTCCAGGTCTCCCATATTGATACAGCAGCCCAAGCATTTGACCCATCCTCCTCTGCTTACCCAGCCAATTAGCAGGGAGCTGCATCAAAAGTGGAGTGGCCAGTACTCAACTTCGCATCCATATGGGATGTTAGTACCAAAAGTGGAAACTTAGCCTGCTACGCCATGATATCATCCCCTTAGGTCCTTTTATACTATCCCCTGTCATATGCATGGTTTGCAAATATTCTCTTCTATTTTATAGCTTTACATTTTGCTCTTTTAATTGTTTCCTTTGCTATGCAGAAGCTCTTTAGTTTGATAAAAATCCCATTTATGTGTTTTTGCTTTTGTTACCTGTATTTTGGTCTCATCCAGATAATCCTGCCTGCTCCAATGTCCTTCAATGTCTCACTGTTTTTTGTTTTTGTTTCTTTTCCTTTTTTCCCCAGAACATTCAGTTTCTGGTCTCAGACTTAGTTCTTTATTTTGGGTTAATTGTTGTACATGGTGTACAAAGAAGTCTAATTTTATTATTGACATATGCTTATCTAATTTTCCGACACCCATTTATTAAAAATCCCTCTTTTACCATTGCATGATTTAGTTCAATGATTAGTTGGTTGTAAGTGTGTGGGTTTACTTATAGGGTCTCTGCTCTATTGGTGTTTTAAATTTGTTTTTATGACTACATTACGCTATTTTAGTTACTGTAGCTTTGTAATACGCTTCAATGTCTGCTAATGTAAAGCTTCCTGCTATGTTCTTTATGCTCAAGATTGAGGTATTTGAGTTTTTTTCATGATTCCACATATACTTTTGTTGTGTCTTTTGCTAGTTCTGTGAAAGGTGTCATTATAATTTGGACAGATTGTATTGAATCTGCAAATCACTTTGGGTATTATTCATATTTTAATGGCAGCGATTCTTTTGATCCTTGGATATGGCATTTCTTTCTGTTCCTTTCTGTTTCATTCCTCAATTATTTACTTTCATTGTAGAGATCTTTCAAGTCTGTATTATTTTCTGGACTGGTGTTGTGGCATACTGGGTAAAGCTGCTGCCTGACACACCAGGATTAGAGTTCCAGCTGCTTCTACTTTTGATATAGCTCCATGCTGATGATCTGGGAAAGGGAGCATAAGAAGGGCCAGGCACCTGGGTTCCTGCTCCCACATGGGAGAGTTGAAAAAAGACGCTAGGCACCTGGCTTTGTCCGGGACTAACCCCAGCTTTTGGCGCCATTTCAGGAGTGAACTAGTGGATGTACGTGTGTGTGTGTGCATGTGCGTGTGTGTGTGTGTGTGTGTAACTGACTTTCAAGTAAATAAGTAGATCTTAAAAGTAAATAAACAAATATTTTATTTTCATTTGTAGCTATTGAAAATATGACACCTTTCTTGATTTTCTTTTCAAAGAATTTATGATTGGTGAGTGAAAGTTACTGATTTGTGCACATTGATTTTCTATCCTGCAACTTGGCTGATTTTGTTTATTCTATTAGCTTTTTGATGCAATCCTTGAAATTTTCTGTATATAAGATCCCGTTATCTGCACACCATGAAAACTTGGCTTCCTCCTTCCCAGTGTGGATGCCATTTATTTCTTTCAATTGCCTAAGCTAGAAACTGAGCATTCTAATACTATTTTGAATAAAAGTGCTGAAAGTAAGTATCCTTGTGTTTTTGTAGATCTTACAAGGAAGACTTCAGGTTTTCCCCATTAGACATGATATTAGCTATTGAATTACTGTACATGACCTTTATTATTTTGAGCTGTTTTCTTCCTATGTCTGATTTGTTCTGTTTTTAACATGTAAGAATACTGAATTTTATTATATGCCTTTTGTCTGCCTATTGAAAGAATCATATAATTTTTGTCCTTCATTTTCTTGATGTGGTAATACCACATTTATTGATTTGCTTATGCTGAAGCACCTTGAATGTGTGGAATAAATCCTATTTGATCATGGCGAATAATCTTTTATAATGTGCTACTGAACTCAATTTGGTAGTTTTTGGTTGAAGCCTTTTCACATATGTTCATCAAGGAAATGACCTGACCCTTTCCTCTGGTGTAGTCTTACTTGGTTTTGGTATAAAGTTGATGCTGCTTTCATAGAAAGGATTTGGAAGAGTTGCCTCCCTTTCTATATTTGGAAACAACTTATGTAAGTTTGGTTGTAAATCCTTCATTTTTTGTCTTATTCTCTATTTTATGAAACGGTTTAATAGGCATTTGGGTTGCGTCTCTTCCTCCCCACTTCCCCCGTTGTTCTCCTCTCCAGTCTTTCAGTAGGTGTAATAGGTTCTTCCGAGTGCCCTCAGAAGTCTATCACACTGCCATTGAAGTGGCTCCCGACAATGTAGGGGCTTCTCTGTCACGTCGCTGTGAGACCATCCTTGCATTGCATTCTCTCTGTTTCTATCTATGGACATCTTTTGCACCACCCTAGCATCACATTGATATCCCTGCTACGAGTTCGACAAGACCATGGAGATGAACACTCACTGTTTTACTTTTATTTTTTAATTTTTTTTCCTTCTCAACCCATGGTGGACTACATCTAAGGGAAGCTATAAGACAGACTCCTGGATGACTGGACAGGCCCCAGGCTTTTCACACCTGCTTCCCCGAGTCACCGACCCCTGTAAAATCTTGTGGGTGACCACCAATTCCTCCTGAGACAATCAGTGAGACATACCAAAATAAGACTGACACACAGTGCCATGCCTTAGACTAGGATATTCTAGAAGCTCGATCTGTGAATACTGATTGGATACTAGTAGCCTTTGAAATTTATAAGATCCTGGGTTTGGGCACAGTAGGCAGGGATATGAGCTTCAAGAAACAGTCCAAAAATCGCTCTGCTGCCATCTCCATATTACTGACACTTAATTGTCTGCTGGCAGTTGGGGTAGGAGTGCTGGGGATTTCAGAGCTGCAAAAGTTCCCATTACTCAGCCCATAGGTACAATTTTGGGGTCTGGGCTTGGGAGCTTAGACTGAATTGCTTCACTATAGGATTTAGGGTTGGTCTCACTTCAGGATCTTTCTCCCAAGTAGTGGATTTTTCTCCATGATACAGTTCTAAAAACTCAAGGAGAAAAAAAGAGAATTGGAAAAAGAGTTCTGACAATTAACCAAAAATTAACCAAAAAAAAAAAAAACCCAGAAACAAAAACACAAAAACAAAACCAAGGATCTCAAGGAAAGGAGACATGGATGCCACTTTTTTTGTTGCTTTATTCAACAAAACATCTGTTATTTAAAAAAAAAAAACCAAAACCAGAAAAATGTTTTATTTGTTTGAAAGACAGAGTGAGAAGGAAAAAGAGGATGAAATATAGGAAAGTAGAGAGAGGGACAGGGAGAGAGAAAAAACGAACTTCTATCCACTAGGTTACCCCCCCAAATCCCAAATGCCTACAATAAGCAGGCCTGGGCATGCCAAGCTTAAGTCAGGAGCCAGGCATATATATTTGAGTCTCCCACAAGGGCGATAGAAATCCAAATATTTGGACCATCATATTCAGCCTCCTAACCACATTAACAGGAAGCTGGATGGGAAGCAGTGTAGCTGAGACTTTGAAACAGACACTTTGATATGAAATGCAGGCATATCAAGCAGAGGTTTAACATGCATCACGAAATCTATCATAACTTTCCTTCTTTCTATACAAAAATGAGACAAAATGACTTAGTATGTGAATAGCTCTTCAAATTGGTGTCTTTATGGGGAGGTGGTCACCAGAGTTGTCTTATGCAACCGGCATCTTGACTCCTGCCCTCTGGCTTCAAATGTTTTTGCACTAAAGTGAATTAATATTTAAATTGTTTTCTTTACAATTTTTTCAAAGCTTCTTCTCTTTTTCTTTGTTCTTTCTTTTGACAGAGTGAGCCCTATCCACTGATTCACTTAGCAAATATCCAGAATGTCTGAGACCAGGCTGGGGCCAAAGCTGGGAGCCAGAAACTCAGCCTCATTTTCTTAGGTAGTTCATAGAAACCCAGGCACTTGAGCTACCACCACTGCCTCCCAGGATATGCACTAGCAGGAAACTGGAGTCAGAAGCCAGAGATAGAAATCCATTGCAGAATATGGGCATCTTAACTGGCATATTAATCACTTGTGGTCCACCATAACATTTTTTGAAGTACCCTTATTTCTCTTCCTAAATTTGGCTTAATTTCAGTCCATTATATACTCCAATGGTACTTGAAACCATTACCATTGCATGCCATTTTTCTCACTATGCATGCATATAGCCACCACAGCTGGCCATCCCTGGGGCCAGTTTAATCCCCGTGGACAACCAAAAGCACTTGCTGACTCTTTTACTTAAATTTAGGGATACCCAATTAAGGCCTTCATTTGAGAAGTACTCTAATTTGCTCCAAGCAAAATGGTTAAATTTGTCTTTGTACCTTTGCTTAGTGTGAACATTTCAGAGTTGCTTACACTTTAATTTGACTTAAGGCTTATGCAATTGTCAAGGCACTGGACTTCACCTATCAGGGATGATCTATCAGGAGACATGTTGCTTTTTTTTAAAGATTTATTTGTTTATTATTGGAAATAAAGATATACAGATATACAGAGAGGGGGAGAGACAGAGAGGAAGATCTTCTGTCCAATGATTCACCCCCCAAGTGAGCGCAACGGCCAGTGCTGTGCTGATCCGAAGCCAGGATCCAGGAACCTCTTCCGGGTCTCCCACTTGGGTGCAGGGTCCCAAGGCTTTGGGCTGTCCTTGACTGCTCTCCCAGGCCATAAGCAGGGAGCTGGATGGGAAGCAGAGCTGCCAGGACTAGAACCGGTGCCCATATGGGATCCCAGGGAGCTCAACGCAAGGACTTTAGCAGCTAGACCATGCTGCCGGGCCTGAGACGTGTTGCTTTACTTTGGCGGGGCTGGTATTCACTTTCCATTTTTGTTTATTCACTTAAAAAAAAAAGATTTACAGAGAGAAAGATTTCCAATCCACTAGTTCATTCACCAAGTGGCTACAATGGCCAGGGGTGAGCTGATCCAAAGCCAGGAGCTTCCTCCAGGTCTCCCACATGAGTGTGGGGATCCATGGCTTTGGGCCATCCTCGACTGCTTTCCCATGCCACAAACAGGGAGCTGGAAGGGAAGAGGAGTAGCTGGGATATGAACTGGCAGCCATATGGAATCTCAGTGCATACAAGGCAAGGACTTTAGTCACTAGGCCACATGTGCTGGTCGTATTGTTTATTCACTTTTATGTGTCTTATAAAATTGCAAAATTTCTTTTCTATGATTTCTCAACACATTAGCTGACCTTTTAGGACCCCAAGTACACAGAGCATTGGCTTTTGTAGAAATTTGGCATGTCTTATTTTTGTCTCCTTATGGTGCTAGGAAGAAATAACTCATCCTTTATGTGACAGCTCTGGTAGGCAGACTTGTATCTGAACTGTTTCTCTGTTTTCAATCCTCTCCATGACTTCAATTTTTTTGTGTGTGCACATATTATGTGCAGAGCAACAGGATCTCATATGATCATCAGGATATGCTTAGTGTGAGAGCAGCAATTAATGAAACCACGGGCACTGCCTTTACTTAATGTACAGTTCTATGAGAAACAACATCATACACATGAATGATTTGGTATACGAAAGAATAGAATGAATACTGCCAGGGAGATTTAGAATCAGTGTTGTGAATCCAGTATGGGGAGGAATTCTATATACTTGGGAAATCAGGGAAGGCTTCGTAAATGTGGTAAAAAAAAAAAGTGAATTGAATCTTGAAATATTTGTGGAATCCAGCAATAACCAAAATCATGTACTGTAGGGAGCATATTGTTGGACATAAGAAATATCACTGAGTGTAGATACGGATGTGAAAAAGTACAAGACACGTGCAGTGAAGAGTAACCACAGTAGTGGAATGGTAGCACACCAACGGCTTTGAGAGAAAAAGGTATGAACTTTGGAAATTTCATGGAAGTTCATGGAAAACCACTGAAAGGTTTTGAGCTCTAAAGCAACATTCTCAAAGAAAGATTCTGATGACAATACACGTGATGAAACTAGGGAGATTAATCATGGCAGCCATAACAATCTATTAAGAAGCTGTTGTAATAGTGCAAATGTGTCCTGAGATCTTAATGCGAAAATGGAAAGAAAGGGAGTGTTACAAGACATTCACAAAGACTTCTTTACTTAAGGAATTCAGAGAGATGTTCACTAAGCCCTGCACTTCTGTGACATAGAATGCTCAGAATTGGACTGAAGACTCAGAAATCTTGTTAGTTGAGAACTCTCCTTATTCTACAGATTGGCAAATTGAGTGCAGATATAAACCATCACCTTCTCGAGGTCATTTGAGAGCAAGGTAGCAAGATAGGAACTCAACTCTGCTGAGGACGAATCCAGTGTTTTTTAGTTACTACCATCTGAAGTAAGTATTTACAAAACAATGAGATTTGGCTGCATGTGTATGTCAGCAGGTGGTACCAACAAACACCCTCAATGAAGGAATTAATGGAATTGGAGGACAACTTAGTGATCACCTACTGTGAACATTTTATTTCACAGATTAAGGTTCTGCAGTCTAAAGAAAAGTGATTTGCCTGAGACCACGTAGATGTTAAAATGTGGTTTCTATTTGAGATAAATAAAACCAGAGAATGTAAAAAATAAAGTGTTTAAGGAGAAAGAATATTACAGGCAGATGTCTTCCAATACCAGAGTAAGGGTATTGCCTGCTAGGTAAATAGGTGCCACTAAATAAAAACTATTATTGCTTCTGGCAAGAGATAACAAAGTTTTTTCCTGTGTTGTACTACCTATAAACAGTTAAATTAAGGGACAAATAGGCTGATCAGTTTCAATGGTAAATGATTCAATTTTTGATTGAAAATTCCTTCTCTAAGAAGGAATTAAGGAAGCAATTAATTAAGGAATTAAGGAAACACTGTTCTTTAAGTAATGAATGAAGTCTGCTCTCATTTTATCCCTCTTCTGACATATAATAATGTCCAGGAAGTATTTTATTTGAAGAAAAAAAGCTTTCTTCTTTTCCTTTCCAAATTTGAGTTTCTTCTTGTAGCCTGATTTTTACTTTACTCACTTCCTTCCTCACTCATCTTTTCTCCCTTTCCTTCATCAACTTTTTTGCATGTTCATCCCAGGTTCTTCTAATAGAGCTACAGTTAGATTTTCGGACACATTGGCATGGAAGAAAAGGCACAAAGTTACTCCTTGAATCTGTAGCTATTTTCCCAAGTGCAAACTTCCTTGGCTTGTGAGCTGTAACGATATTAGGCACACTACTTGGTCTGTACTTCTTTATAACTAGTCTGGATCTCATAACTTCTTTATAAGTAGATTCACTCCTTTCATGAGTGAATAGAGAAGACTGAAAATGATTTAGTCCTCAGTAGCAAACTAGAGATGGATTTGAGAAGCTAGTAGTCAAATTACCATAACAAATGAAACCCAAAAGATGCTGGAAAGTGCAAGAGGAGATTTTCCAAAAGATCAATAATGGTGTAGGGTTTTTCAGATCCACTGTCTTTCAAAGATATAGTAAACTGAAATGTAAAGTTAAAATTGGAATAACATGGATGCTACAACTGACTTTTTGATTGCTATTAGTGCTTTGTTCAAAATGACAGCATTCCATGAAAATGTGTGAAAGGGCAAGCTTTTAGCTTGCTTTAAAAATGAGATAAACAAGTTACTATTAATTTCCTACTATGTACAAATTTGTGCTAAATGACTACAAAGATTAGCAAAATAAGAGTTCCTTTCCTATAGCCTTAATAGAATGGAGAGAAGAGACTGGACAAATCGATGAAAACCCAATAATAAATTCAGAGAATTATTGGAGAAAATTTTAAAAGAAGCAGATGTAAATGCCAAATAAAAAGGTTAGAAAGCAGACTGTGAAGGATTTATGGAGCAAATGAAACAGATGAATTGAAAGTTCAATGAACAATTTTTTTTTGTGAAGGGCCCATACTCACAATTTTTTTTATGACTTTCAAGTTTTTTAAGGCTTTTTTTAAAAATTGGGAAGTCAGATATATATAGAGAAGGAGAGACAGAAAGGAAGATCTTCCATCTGATGATTCACTCCCCAAAAGGGTGAATCCTCCAGAGCCAAGCTGATCCGAAGCCAGGAACCAGCAGCTTCTTCCAGGTCTCCCATGCAGGTGCAGGGTCCCAAGACTTTGAGCCATCTTCAACTGCTTTCCCAGCCCACAGAAAGGGAGCTGGATGGGAAGCAGGGCTGCTGGTATACGAACTGGCACACACATAGAATCCTGGCATGTTTAAGGGGAGGACTTTAGCAGCTAGGCTACTGTGCTGGGCCTTGTTTTTTTTTGAGGGGGGGGGGCTGCATTACACTAGTTATTTATGTAAACAAAGTGCCAAAAAATGAAAGATAACTGTAGATAGTTACACAGTTGAAGAAAAACTTGCTGGATTTTATAAATAGATGACTTTGCTTCTTTTTTTTTTTTCCTTCTTCTCTAAACATTAGGAGATCTTGGGCCCTATACAATGGCTCAGTTGGTTAATCCTCTACCTGCAAGCACTGGCATCCCACAATGGTGCCGGGTTGTGTTCTGTTTGCTCTGCTTCTGAGCCAGCTCCCTCCTGATGGCCTGGAAAAGCAGCAGAGGATTGTACAAGTCCTTGGGTACCTGCAGGTGCATGGGAGTCTCAGAGGCATCTCTGACTGTTGTGGCCATTTGGAAAGTGAATCCCATGGATGGAAGACCTTTTCTCTGTCTCTCTTCTCTGTAAATCTGATTTTCCAATAAAAAGAAATAAAGCTTAAAAATGATTTTCTAGTCACCAACCTTAATGGTGAATTTTGAGACTAACAGAATTCTTTAACATTTAACAAACATTCCTGATTAATCTCCCCTTTTTGGATATATTTAGTGGATTTGGGATCATATTCTGTTCCTTGTTCTTTGCCTTGCTCACTCCTTATTTACAGGTAATTACTTGAATATGATTTTTGTGCTTTCCGTTGGTGAAGTCCCAAGGCTTCAAATGCTTCTTCTGTAGAGAGAATACTAAGACCTGTATCTTTAGTCCTGCACTAGCACCTTAGTTTTGACTCAGTATCTCAACTTATTAGTAGGAAATATTCATTTTGAGACCTTATTTCCATCTAAATACCTTATTTTAAAAAAATATTTGAAAAACAGTTACATAGAGAGTTGGGTAAAGGGAGGGAGACAGAGAGAATTTTCCATCTACTGGTAAACTCCCCAAATGACTACAATGGCCAGGACTGAATCAGGCCAAGACCAGGATCCTGGAGCCTCATGTCCGATTCCCGCATGAGGTAGCTGGAGCCCACACTTGGGTCATCCTGTTCTAGCTTCTGTAGTATATCAACAGAAACCTGGATCAGAAGTGGGAACCCAGGACTCACACTGGCCCAGACGGAATACTGGTCTCACAGTGGAAGTTTAAGTTGCTTCACCACAACATTGGCATTTCACCTAAATCTTAATACATCTGAAAAACCACTGCTTTCATGTGCTATTGTAACTCGTACAGGATAAACTAACTTTCTTAGCCCTTCCTCCATTTATTGAATCATTCTGGAACTCCCTTTGTTAATCTCTTTTGAGATGAGAATCTACACAATGTAATATGCAACTCATTCATCTTATGAAAAATCACATAACACACACACACACACACACACCTCTTGTCTTGTACTGGCCCAAACTAATGCCTGTCATTTCCAAGACTGGTTTTTCTTTGGAACTTTCTTGTTTTCAGCAATGAGTTTTCTTGCCTTTTGTTTTTTTTTTTTTTTAAACATTCCCTCCTTCCCCTTCCCATCAGCGTGCCAGGAAATGTTAGTCCTTAATTAGTACGCTTCAACTGTTATAACATAGTCTAACTGATCATTGCATGTTTCATCATTGTATTTTCCACATTTTTGCAGCATTAATCTTAATGCAAAGTTATGGTCACTGCATTTTAAGGTTTACATTTTTTGAATAATTAATTCCATTTGACTGTACCTTCAAATATTGTCAGGGTCCAACGTTTCTCTAATGCTCTGCCCTGCCTCAGACAGCTTGTACAGATAGGCTAGGCTTGTATAACTAGCACATTCATTTAATTTAGGTCCTCATTTTCTCTAGCAGAATGAGTTTACTCATCTTTCAAGCATTCTTGTGTGTTTCTATTCACACACTTCTCTTTCTCCAAATGTCCAAACCAGATGCACCTCCCCCCTTCTCCAAATTTTATTTTGGCGTCAAGGTTCATTTAATGTCTTTTCTCCTATTCTCGAAGCCTTTCTGTTTTAACGGTTAATTCGCATGGTTTTCTGCTTTGCCAAACTCCTGTGACAACCAGTAAGATTTGGGTGGATAAAATCTGCAGTGAAAGGCAGAGTGGCATTGTAAGTGAGGTACCATTAGAAAGGCTGGAATGTGCAAGACATTTAAAAATGGAAACAAGTAAGCCATTCTCAGTTGAATGACAGATTCATGAAGGAGAAAGTGTTGTGTGATAAGTTTGGAATAATGATTTGGAATCATTGTGTGGAGCCTTTTAATGTGAAGCCAAGGAGTCCCTTCTCCTGTAAATTCATCAGAGAGAAATTTGTTCACATTTAGCATAATTCTAATGTCATGGCACTTTATTGAAGACAAAAATATTAAAAAGTTGTTCATCAATGGATGCTAGAGTTTACCCTCTTCAAATAGTGAGAGGAGATTTGCTGACACAGATATGAAGAAGTAGAAAGTAGGGGAACAGGTATACAGCTGGTACATTGGGACAGACAGAAGTCTGGAAGCAGAAATACACAAGGATATTTGAGGGATCCACAAACTTTTCTTTCAAAAGGAGATCATTACACTTATTTTAGTTTTGTGCATTATCAAGGTTATACTTCCATACATGATTGACATTGGGTTTTATATATTTAGTGTCACAAACTTTGACTTTTTAAAAATATGTATGAGGTTGATCTCAGTGTTACACATTTATTGATGACAGTGAATGATAATAATGAAATAAAATTAGGTGTTATACTGTACATAACCAGATGATGGGTGAACTTACAGAACCTAAGAACTGGGGTATTTTATTAAAATGCAGTCCTTTTAAATGAGGAATCTTCTATATTTTCTTTCTTGGTTTTCAATAATGTTTGTGGTTATAACAGTATATAGTTCACCGATGCCTCATACAGTTAAGTTAGAGATAAGATTGCAGGATAAGCTGCATTTATATAAAATATTTATTTAGTTTTATCAGAAAGTCAGATAGATATAAAGAAGGAGATGCAGAGAGGAAGATCTTCCATCTGCTAGTTCACTCCCCAAGCAGCCATAACAGCCAGAGCTGAGCTGATTTGAAGTCAGGAGCCAGGAGGATCCTCCAGGCCTCCCATGTAGGTGCAGGGTGTCAAGGCTTTGGGCCATCCTCTATAGTTTTCCCAGGCCACAGGCAGGGAGCTGGATGGGAAGTAGAGCAGCAGGGATTAGAACCAGTGCCCCTATGGGATCCTGGCACATGCAAGGCAAGGACTTTAGCCACTAGGCTACCTTGCAGGGCCCTAAGCTGAATTTTTGAATGTTTCTGATGGTAATTTCTTGATGTGATAATGGCCTGGGAAAGCAACCAAAGATGGCCCAAATGCTTGTGTCCCTGCTGCCCATATCGGAGGTGTGAGTGAACTTTTTGGCTCCTGATTTTGGCCTGGTCCAGTTTTGGTTATTGTCATTATCTGGAGAGTGAATCAACAGATGGAAAATCTAGTTCTTCTTCTTGCTTTCATGCTACCTTTCAAAGAAATTAAATAAATATTTTTTAAAACCACATTACATTCAATGATCCGTATTTAGGAAGAAACCAACATGATAGAATAGAAAAACCTGAATTAAGATAGTCAATGGCTTAGTGGTTGGCCACATTGACAAAAATGATAACTTGGATAAGGTTGGGGATATGGGGAAATGCTTTTTTTCAAAAATGCTTGGATGGAATGGTAAATTAAATGATGTAGTAAAAAATCTATGTGTATTTCATAATTTTTAATCTCTCATGGCCAATTTCTGAGTTTCAGTTTTCCAAGTTGTAAAATGTGAAAGGCAGAGTTGGTAGGAGAGACAAGGTTGCACTTCTTGAAGATCCTAACCAGCTCTGACATTCTCTGGTTCCAGGGTTTAGCTTCAAAGGTAGTTCTAGGGAATGGCAGACATTGTGGTGCAGCACATCAAGCCATCATTTGTGACACTTACGTGCCATTTTTGAGTTGAGTCTCAGCAGCTTATGCTTCCTGCTTCCTGCTTCCTGCTAATGCAATTGGGAAAGCAGGTCATGGTGACTCACATACTTGTACCCCTGCTATGCACATTGAAGACCTAAATGGAATTCTTGCCTCCTGACTTTGACCTGGCCCAGACTCAGCTGTTGTAGCTTTTTGAGGAGTTAAATAGAAGATGGAAGATCTTTTTCTTTCCGTTCCCTTCTGTTACTCTGCCTTTCAAATAAATAATTAAAGAAAGAAGCACTTAATAAAACTTGTTTCCAGAGAGAGCCCTGGGTCCCAACTTACATCTGTATTAGACATTCAGCTCTTTTGAATTGAATATACTATGAGTAACTTATACATATTTATAATATATATACTTATTTATATTTATATATGTTATAAATATATATGTATTTATAGCATTTACCTGTTCATGCACTAAAGGAAATACAGACTACCCACTCCTGCTGTCTCATAAATGAGAACAGCTATGTTTTATATTTTTTGACCCTATCACTCTGGACATAGCTGATGGGACAATAAATAAATAAAAACTGTTCTTAGACTTGCCATCAGTTTATGATCCATGAGTCTTAGCCTACAAAAGATGAACTTCACTCTTAAGCAATTAACAATAGTAGTAGAAGCCAAAATGATGTTTTGAAAATCACCATAATATTGACAGTAAAGGCTCATTTGAGCACATGCTATGTATACTCAGTTAAAATATAACTCATTCTATCTTAACAATAGTCTTAGTGGAATTGATTATATTATTATTAGAATCATTCAGAAGGTCAGGAGATGGAATTACAGAGATCCTCTGCTGATTACCCAGTTCATAAGGAGGTATCTGGATGGGAAGTGGAGCATCCAGAATACAAACTGGTGCCCATATGGGATGCTGGTCTTCGCAGGCAGAAAATTAGCCAATTGAACCATTGTGCTGCCCCCTCTCCTTTACTTTCTTTGACACCCTGTGGTATCTTTAACATACCTCGACCTGTTAATCCGAATTTGATTTATTGAATTTCTCTTTTTATATCCAAAAGACAACTAAGTAAAATAGTAAAATGTCAGACAAGATACTGTAGAGGAAGTTATATATGTGATCAACTAGATCTCTTACATTAAATAGCTGGCAATCTAATTGGAAAGATAGGATCTCCAGATAGAAATCACTAACAATCACTAACAGGATCTAACCAGTACAAGTTCAATGAGCAAATTCAATGTCATGTGAGGATTGAATTGATGCTTAGAAGCTACACAACTTATGAACGGTTCATGTGCAGTAACTCTACCCTACAGCATGTTAATTTGGTAATTGGCTAAACATGAATGAGAAAATTTCAATTGAATTGGAAAACACATTTCTACATTCACTTTCATTACATAAAACTCTAATCATATAGAAATTCTTCTCTTATTAAAATGAGTCTTGATACCATAATAATTGACTGTTCTATGACATTTGTTTCTCCCAATGGATTTTTGAAAGGAAATATCATGATATCCATAAATCACAGCATAAGGTCATATGAACAACAGAAAGCCACAATATGGTTGGTACTCATACCATTTAGTTAACTTGGCATAAAATTTTCATGAATTTGATGTTTGATTTTCTTTATTTCTTCAAAATACTTTTCATTCTCATTAAATTCTTCACTAACTCATAGGTCATACAGTATCATTTTCTTCAAGAAGGTTCTTGATTTTCATTTCTCCAGTACCACATTCAGTAGAATTATATTTAACTTTATGGCATTGCAAATTTTTCTTCCCATTAATGATTTTGTTTTGTGGCTTTTCATTTAAGGAGATGTATAGTAGCTGTTTAGTGAAGACTATTTTACCCAGATGTGAGAATACAATGCAGTATGTATCTCTACTTCCAGATCAAAGATGGACTCCCAATGAAACTCTTGAATATGTCTGGATAAAAGAATTCTAGACTCTGCCATTGTTCATGCCCATAATGACGGACTTAACTGTTTGGGAGGAACTATACTATTGTGACAATATGGGGGAAATTGGTCAGGGGAGGGGTAAGGGAAATCCCAGAGCCTATGGAACTGTATCATACAATAAAGTGGAAAACAAGAACAACAACAACAACAACAACAAATTAGCATTAAATGGCCAATAAAATAATGTTAGTGTTATATTTTATTAGAAAATCGCAAAAAGGGAGCAACAGAAATTCTTGCCCATTGTTGGTGGGAATGTAAAATGTCACACCCATTTGAAAAGAAAATGTAACAACTTCATGCAAAAGTATACATATTTTGTCCTATCATTCACCAATCCCAAACCTTGATTATTTGCCTATATAAGTTGAAAGTTATGAAAAAAGCCTGCACAATGACATTTATCATAACCTTATTCAAAACTGCCAAAATTGGAAATGGTTAAGATATTCTTCATTTGGTAAGTGGATAAACAATCTGTGCTACAACCATTAATTGGAATATTAATCAGTAACAGCAGGAATTAATTATCATGCTATGACAAGACATGCATATTGCTAACTGAAAGCAGGTAATCTAAAAGGCAGCATGATGTAACACTTACAAAATTCTTGGAAAGGCCAAACTATTGCGACAGTAACACATCAGTGGTTACTAGAGGTTCACAGAGAGGGTGTGAGAGAGGAATAGATGGACCATAGAGGAATTTTAGGGGAGGGAAACTAGTGTGTATTACACTGTAATGGTTGATACATGACATCATGTATTTGTCAAAAACAGCAGCATAACCCAGAATGAATCCTAATGTTATCTGACTTTTAATAATAACATATCAAGATTGTTTAATCATTTGTAATTCAAAAGTACCACATTAATGCAAGATGCTCCTGATATAGAGAACTGGACAGAGGAGAAGTATATGGAAAGTCTTCACACTTTCTGTAACATTTCTGGAAGCCTAAATCTACTTTAAATTTTAAAATGTCTAACAATTTAAAAAAATCTTGAAATGTGAAATCCTCAGGGGAATCTTTGATTATATATTTTTTTACTGAGGCTTTGAAGAAGAGGACAATGTTTCTTTTTTATGTTTATACTGCCTTCTGAGACACTGTACAAATTCTAACTACAAAGGAAAATGTATTATATTAACCACAGAAGAGTATAAAAAGATTCAGTTCCCTAGCAGCCATAAAGTATAGCAGTATGAATACGAAGTCAATAAAGGCCCCTCAAACTCATGTATTGCAGGACAGAGATAGGAAGTAGTGATTACAGAATATTTTAAAACAAATTTAATTTATGATCAGATTCATACGGTAATTGAAATTAAACTGGCTACTGTATAGGTGAGGTCCATAAGAGGAAATACATTAAGAACAGCCTTTTTCTGTGTATTTTATAAAAAAAAAAATCATGATTTATTAGAAAGGCATAAGGACAAAGAGAGAGAATATTCCATCTTCTGGGATACACCTCAGATAGCTACAAGGCTGAGGTTGAGCCAGGAAGAAGCTAGGAACAGGAGCTCTCTCCAACACAAATGTCCAAATACTTGGGCCAGTCTCTACTGCTTTTCTGGATGCAGTAGCAGGAAGCAGGATCAGAAGTGCAGCAGCCAGGATTGCAACTGCTGTTCATATGGAATGCTAGTGTCACAGATAGTAACTTAGCCTGCTGTGCCACAATACCAGCCCCCTCTGTATTTTTGTTCATATTGTTTTCAGCCTAGATTGGCATTGCTCATTCACTCTTGAGGCTTGAATGCTGTCTACTGACATGGTAGGCAGGACTTCTTCCTTCTGCATTGATTTACAGTTTTCTGAGCTCATATCAGTCTGATGCTTGGAGGCAGAGCACAGAACTTAATTATCTCAATTATAGCATTTTTATTTGAAAGGCTGGTTATACAGAGTAATGGAGAGACAGAGAGAAAATCTTCCATTTGCTGGTTCACTTCTCAAATGGTTACAATGGCTGCAGCTGAACCAATCTAAAGCTGGGAGCCAGGAGCTTTTTTTTGTCTCTTATGTGGATACAGGGACCCAAAGACTTGGGTCATATTTTGCTGCTTTCCCAGGCCACAAATTAGAGAGTTGGATCAGAAGTGAAGCAGTTGGGACGCTAGTTGGCACCCACGTCTGGCACTAGCAGACAGAGGATTAGGTCATTATATAACTGCATGGGCCACAATTCTATTATTTTGTGCTGTGTCTTGTATATTAAAACCTGGGAAATATATTTAGAACAATTCAAATGTAGTGTAATAAGGTTTTTAAATGGTTGCTTCATTTTATGTTTTATGGTGACAATCATTCAGTAAAGGATTTAGTAAGGAAAATAGACAACAACAAGCAGTTACATAATGCAAGCTGGATTTAATATATCATTTTAGCATGTAAGAACCCTATAGATCTTGATTAACTGATTCAACCTTTAGGTCTTCAAAGAGTCGTTCACTTGGGTGATTAGGCCTCAAGCCTAATTCTGTCCCAAGCACGTGAACAGGGACCCTGATCAGAAAGGGAGCAGCGAGGATTGTAAAGGAAGCTCATATGGGATGCAGGCTCTTGTAGGTGATGGCTTAACCTGCTGCACCCTGCTGATCCCCAGTTGTTTTAAAGACTATTTTACCTGATGTTAATGTAGACAGTCCAATTTCCTTTTCTGATTACTTCAAGGTGTATCTGATTTTGATATTTTTAGTTTCAATCAAGTTGTAACTTTGATATAAATAGATATTTGACTTTTGTTTTCTAATTACATCTTGTAGTCTGTGCTTTTTGATTCAATTGTATAATCACATTTAATATTATTATTGATACTTTGGATTACCATTTTGCTTTTGATTGTAATCTATTTTGTTCTGTGCTTTTTCACTGCCATCAGGATTTTTTAGTGTTATCTGTTCCATTTATGTAAGGATTTTAGCTGAATTTAAAATGTATTTATTTCATTTGAGACTGGAAAGACAGAGAAGTCACATATGCACAGGAATGCTCCCAAAATTCTTGTTTTGACTGGTGCTGGGCCAGATCCCAGATTGGAGCTAGGAACTCAGTCCAGATCTCCCACGTGAGTGGCAGTCATTCACCTAATTGAGCCACCACCTGCTTCCCACGGATGCACTTAACAGGAGCCTGGACGGGAGAGAGAGAGCTTAGGTTTGAACACTGCTACACTAAGTATAGGATGCTGGAATCCCAAACAGCATCTTAGCTTGTACACCAAATGTCTGCCCCTATTTTAAACCACACATTTTAGACTTTTTTTTCAGCGACACTCTTGGGTTTCCAGCAGATAACTTACGAAAATCTATTTTGGATTTATACTAACATATTTCCAAAATGTTTATGCTTTGACTTGGTTGTATTATTTGCCAGTTTTGTGTCTTAGATAAAACACTTTTCTTCTGTTTCTGAGACTTGGCCTGTGATACTAGGTACCTTATTAGCAAACCCAGAGATTTTCAAACTTTTGAACAATGCAAAAGCCACACACTCTGAAATTTGTCAAGTTTTAAAACATAATTTGCATCACAAAAAGCAGAATCTTTATATTTGCTCATGAACAAGGTTATGTATACAAAATTCTGAGCACTGTACCAAAGGAGATATGATTTGGATTATTAGTTCAGTAATTATTAGAATCAATGGAGGGAATTGCTAACTGTTAATTTGAGTAGTTTATTTAGTCTCTTTGTATTTGATTTTTCTCAAGAATAAAATAAGAACAAGGTGTTGCTATTTCATTAAATATGGTAAATAAATACAGGTAAAATCTAATGTATTGCTGTTAATACAATTTTGGGGGCATTTTCCTATTATTGTTATTATTATTATTACTATTATGACTTTCAAAAATATTTTACCTTCTATCAGGTGTTTAAAGTTGCTGAACTATTTCAAAGTTCTTTGCTTAAAAGTTTGCTTTGTCAGTCCTTACTCTAGCAGTGAAAATGCGTTGTTTGAATGTATTTAGTGAGAAAGAAAACCCAGTTGACTATTAAATAGGTAAGAGCTGAAGGTGAATTAATAAACTAAAAGTCTTCCAAGGATTGTGCTTGAAGACATTTTTATTCTACCATTTATTTATTTAATTTTCATTTTATTTGCAAGATGGAGTAAGAGAGAGAGAGAGAGAGAGAGAGAGAGAGAGAGAAACAGATACCAACAGATTTTCCATCCACTGGTTCACTTTCCCAAATGTCAGCAATGTCTACTGCTGGGGCCAAAGGTGTAAGGTAGAAATTCAATCTAGGTCTCTCATGTAGGTGGCAGGCACCCAATCAGTTAAGCCACCACGTGCTGCTTCCCAAGTATGCACATTACCAGGAAGCTGGAATCAGAAGCAGGTCTGGGCACTGAGCCCCAGTATTCACATATGGAATGCCAACACCTCAAGCAGGGACTTAACTACTGTACCACAACTTGCATCTTTTTATTGCCCTTTCTGAGATGCACTGTCTTAAATGAACTGGTTAGGGACCTCATCTTGTGATCCTTTTTTCCTAGGAAGCAAAAGAAGACTATGAAAAAAAAGGGTTGCAAGATTCCAAATGTCAACCTTCATTTTTAATGTTTATCTTTTTTTTATTTTTATCTACTTGGAAAGCTGAGAATGAAAGTGAGAGAAAAAGATAGATAGATAGAGAGATCTTTTATCTACTGGTTCACTCTCAAAATTCCAGTAAAGTCAGGGCTAAGCCAGCATCCTAGAAATCTAGGGTTTCTTACATGGACCGTGATGGTCCAAGTACTTGAATCATCATCCGGTGCCTCCTAAGGTGCCTTTGCAGGAAGGGAAGTGGAGTATGGGAAATGGAGTAGCCAGCATCCAAACTGGCTTTAAAAAAATGCTTTAAGGCTTCTACCAATCAATTCAAATTTAGTGATTAATCAGCTCCTGTTTCCTTGAATACTGCCTAGTTTTACAGGGGTACTGTGCTCATTTAGGGGTCATGAGTTACCAAAGCTCATAGCTAATCCATAAACACGGATAAAATCCTTTGGTTCCATTCATACTGTTTCTAGGGAAAGTAGCACAGTGTTGACCTACCAGTGCTTAGGAGTAATTTGCCCAGTCCCTTGATACTGCTGGCAGAAGAAAACAAAAGTCAGTTTGGGTTTGGAGTGTGAGGTTCCAAGCTTCTGGCTGCTCTTACTCTTATATGTAAACTCCCAGTTGTGAGTCATAGTTCAGGTACTCTGTTTTTAAACAAATAAAAATGAAATGGATATTGCTCCCAACTGTCCTGAATGTAGTTTTTCAGTTACATGTTTGTCCCCTCCCCTCTTGCCCCAGTAGCACAGATACTGACAACTCAATAAGGGCCTTTTACGGGGCATTTTGGGTTAAGCAGTATGGCTATAAATTGGGTAGTTGGAAAACATCTTGGAAAAAATTTTATTTTTTCCTTCCACCTTCCAAAGAACTAGAAGATTTGCAATGAGGACTGATTGGAAGGGAAATGGGGGTTATGTGGACAACCAGAGTATTTTCTTGCCCATAGGACCTCCTTTCTTTATGTGTGTGTGCCCTTCAGCCTAAAATAACACCTTGATGTGGATTTGTGTGCAAATGGATAAAATAGCACATGCTTTCAGCTTTGAAGCTAAAAAAAAAAAAACCAATTCCTTGTTTTGATTGGACTATAAGGATGGTCAGGGAAAAGGATTTTTATAAACACCATTAATATCAAGTATGAATTCATCATATTTGAATCATGTTATATTAGACTTTATAGTTAGGATACACATAATCAAATGATCACACACACATTACATGACCATATCAACTTAAGCACAGAAAATTAATCATTGATGAATGTGAGAAAGAAGATCTTCTGTTATAGAACGCATAACGAGTGAGATGAACTAAACTAGGGGTTAAGAAGTGGTTCCCTGCAGGCCTGATTGCTGGGATAGAGTTTGAAGCAACAGCAAGAACTGGTGAAAGGGTCATTAGACAGGAGAGTATTCTGGGCAGAGGGAATCACAATTGGAAATGTGCATGGTGTGAGGAATCACATCTCATTCTAGGCTCTGAAATATGGTCAGTGAAGTGAATGCTCGGAGGCAGAGTGTGCAAAATGGTCTGTAACTTCAGTGGCATGATAAAAATTCTGGGATGGAGGAATTTGTGAAATTAATTACTTGAGTGCTTGAGTATCACAGAGAAAAATGAAGATAAAGGAATGAGAAGATTGACAGATGTCCATCCATGGAGGAAAATGATAGTCGTAAGCACAGTAAGCATGAATATGAAGTTAACTCTTCAATCATTATGAAGCTTTATGTTGCTACAGCAGAGTACTCATGCTTAAAGGCTTTTTCTTACTCTTCCTTCCTTCACAAATCACTTCGTCTCACTTCGTATCTTCTTAATGTGATCACTTGGCTCAAGCCACCTAGAAAACGATCCACCTCCCTTCTTGGTTTATTTAAACTCTAATAATCTACCAAGGTTCAGCTCAGATTCTGCTTCTTCAGGGAAGCCCTCCCAGCTCTATACACAGGATTTTATCCCCATTCTCTGACCCGCTGTAGACTATAGCCCTCACACTCAATATAAGGGATTCCGTGTTTTTCAGAGTTTGTTTTATTTATGTCACCGTTTTGAGTCTCTGTGGCCTCCGCTGGACTTTGAAGTTCCGTCGGAAACTGACTTTATCTTTCTTTTTGTGGATCCACAAATGGGACAAGGAGTGTTCTAGAGTCCTGAATAGGTAACAGACCATTTTGAAAGGTCATGTACGAAGATACCAGAGAGGGCTAGAAATTGGCATATCTGTGACAAGCAGAGAAGAGATCAGAAAGGCAGAGGCTGGCGAGCAGAGGTGGGGGAGGGGAAGCATCAGAGAAAGTGATTTTTTTTAAAGAGTCAGTGAGGAGTAATAAGGCTAGTGTCAGCTTCACACTGACTTGTTTACTGGCCTTGACTGTTAGTGAGAACAGCCACAATAGAGCAGCAGAGAGGAAGAATAAATAAACATGCAACATGTTCTTATTTGGGAGGCAGCTTAATTATGCATATTGACGTTTTAACACAGAGGTTCCCTCAAGTCCCCAGAGACCTGCCTAGAGAAAGAAAGCACCTTATTCCTGGCCAGAGAGTTTCATTCCAGGGAAGGGGGAGGGGTTGCTGGTGATGTTAGCAGTGGGTGGGGGTAGTGGAGAGCCCTGGTGGGGGTTGGCTGGGGGAGGGAACGGATGGGCTAGCCATGAAGTTACAGATAGAAGAGTGTTGCTGCATCAAGTTCAGATCAGGGAGCAGCGAACAGTGGGAAAAAATAGGGAAGAAGAAGAATGACAGAAGAATGACAGTGTGGGTGACCCCAGAAGTTAACCTATAGGAAAGGAACTTTCCCAGGGCAAGGAAGGGGGTACCGTTCAAGATAACACCCTATCACAAACAGATTGATTCTGTGCTATTTATTCTGGGTTTTGGTAAACTTCTGGAAATTTCGTAGTAATTAGACTTCCTGCCAGGCACTTATTTAAGGAAAGGGTAGACCCCTGCTTCTGCTTTTAGCCTGAGTCCCTGGAAGGTAGAGGCTGAGGCTCAGGGATCCCAGCACTTCTTCGGCTGAGGGAGCTTCATAGGCTAAAGTGAGTATGATACTGAGTGTTATTTTCTTTTATTTTTGTACTGGTGGGAATTTTGATTTTGCAGAGTATAACAGAAATGTAATCATGGCACCTTTCACTTTTTTTTTTCTTTTCCCTAGCTGCTACTTTTTATTACCAATATTATTTTCTGTGATTTTTTTTTTAAAGTAGGAGCAAACTTGGGTTGTTCCTGTCACCGTCCTCCCAGTTTTCAGTTTTGTCTCCTCCTCCTCCTCATTAGAATTGTAAGAGAGTGGCAGTCCTGCAGCAAAGACAGGCACCCAGGCTTTCTCTGTGGATAAATTGGTCGGGAAAGACACTTTTTTATATTGTCAAGTGGCACTTAAGCCACTAATTCTTGACTGTGAAACTGCTTTTCCTGGGCAATGCTCTTTAAGGAAAAATTTCTTCAGTCCAGTGATTGGTGACTAAGGGAACCATGGAGCACAGGGGATTGGGCGGGATCTCGGCTCCTAATAATGCCTCCTTATCCAATGAAAAGCATTTCCTATTGAGACCCCCAAGAGTTCCCCGGGCCTTCGCTCCAGCCCGGACTTTGGGCCTTTTCTTGTGTCCTGTTTGTTAAAGGCATGCCGGCTTCAGCATTCAAGAAGGCCAGTCTTTAACAAAGGGAAAGAGATCAGTGTAAAGAAGCTCACATTTGCAGAATGAGCGGTTTGCAGTAAGAAGCTGCGGCAGCCCAGAGTCTGTTACTTTGGGCTGGGCTAACCTTTCCCTGTTTAAAAAAAAAAAATGGATAAAAATATGCACTTCCAAAGTGCGAGTTGCCCGTTTACATGTTTGCTAGCTAATTGTCTGCAGGCATGAGCACACTCTCTCATCTAGCACACTGTTTCTTGGGGTAAGTCTCTTTTGAGAAAGATTCGATTTGGGCGTTTGGGGGTGGGGGGATGGCGTAACAAACTTCACTGGAAACACTGGTGCTGTGAGTGTTTTGGGGAAAGACGTTAGACTTCAACTCTGAAGTGCTGAACAAAGATCGTCGTGTTGAATGGTAAAAAACAAGAGTTTCTATTGTTTTGACAGTAATGCTGTTTCTGTGGAAGAGAGATGCAGGATTTTCAGGCTGTTTTTTTTTTTTTTTTTTTTTTTTTTTTTTTTTTTTTTTCATGTAAACACAGTTGTCCTAAAAAGCCGATTTAAAATCACAGGGTAGAACAATTTAGAAACTCTTTTGGCTAGCTTTATATTTCTTTGGTTTACAATTGATTGTGAGGTAACGTGGCTTCTATTATGATGAGGTTTCTTTTAGTAAAACTATACACGACATGCCTTTGATGCTTAATTGATTTATGAAGAATGTGACATTTGCTATATTGAATAATTCATGAACTTGCCCTTAAAGGAAGAATCATGTTTGAATGAAAAACTAATTCTGGCATAAACTGAATTTGCTTTTATATGTGAAATTAAATGCTTTTTGACATACAAATGTAACAATATGGCATCCTTAAAATTATCTCATTGTATATACAAATATTTTAATATCTTCGGTAAGAAGATCTTGTTGAATGGAGAAAAAGCATGTTTCTAGATACTTTAACGGAGTTTTTAGAGTAATTCATCATTATTTTGTGTGGGAAAAGACCAGATAAGTGCAAATATTAGCATATTTTAGAGCTTTGTGTGGTTATTCATTTTGCTGTATTACCAAATCATAGCATTTTTCTTTTTGCCTTGACTAACATGAAAATAGCAGTTAATAATCAACAACCCAAATTATCCAGTTGTTTTGCCACATGTTGACTTTTTAAGAACAAAATTTCAAACACTGTTTTAACCTTTCGACATAGATGTTTTTAAATCCTTTCGCCTAATTGCAGATGGACTCTGCGATACAGTCTTGTTCAGAAGGATGAGTTCAGCTGATAAAATTGGTGGGATCTACATTCTAAAGCATCTCCTGCCAATCAGAGATGCGAACGAGAGCACTATTGGAACAATCAGGCGGGCCTTTCAGAATGTGTAGTCTTTGTAAGTTAAAAAGAGAACTGAGAAGATAACTCACAGCCATACTCAGGCCAACCTTAGCTAAAGTTTGATCTATTCAATTCCTTTGGAGGGGAAAAGCAGTGAGATGTGTTGTCCTCACTGTGGTTTGGTTAGAGCCTGATTGTATAGTTACCTTTTGTTTGTATGTAGAGTCATCAGATAGAGTCTATCTTGGTCCCCTTCCCTTTCAGGGAAGAAAAAGAGTCATCATGCATTTAATGAAGTGAATATTGTTACAGAAAATTGGAATCTTGATAGGAGGCCATTCATTACCAGGAATCAGCCTCATTTTTAGAAGAGAAATAATGGGTTATGAGAATAATATATAGAATGAGTAGTTTGCTGATTACATGTGACTGTGTTCAGAAGTATGCAAATAACCTCATATTTTGAGGACAGAAAGACAGAATGTGAGGAAAATGAGCCCATCTGTATGACTGTTGGCTATAAATGACATCCTGCTTTGTGATTGTTGCCTTTTGATGCCTATTGATTGTATTCTTTTTTCAGATAAATCTAGCAATCATTTTGTGGAAGCTAATAAAAATTAATGGCCCTCACTGCAGACTTTGAGGGATTAAAGGAAAAAAAAAATTTTGAGGTGACAGATGGGAGCAGGTGACAGTAACTGACAGGAGGGAACAGCCAGTGAAGCCATCACCATGGCACCAGTTGAAGGCTCCTGTCATTTAGAGTCAAAGGTAGAAGAGAAACTGAAACCTACAAAATACTGTGATTTGCTGTCTCAAAGTTGGATAGTGGTGGGGCTAGATATGATTACACTGATTAATGCTAGATATGAAAATTTCTAGGTCTTTGAAGTTCCTGGTTTGCTTGGATTACAAATGAAAAGGTCTTCTATATAATCTGTAATAAAAGAAAATATGTTAATCTTTTCTATTTTCCTTTTAGATAAACCAATAAAATGATATTCATTTCATTCCAGGAATACTGGTCTCTGGAGGAGTGTGAAAATACATTCTCCTTAATTTTAAGGTGATCTCAACATATTTTAAATTGTCTAGTGGTTTTTTTCATATGTGTTACTTTGGAATAGAGAAAGATCATTTCAAAAAGTTGGAGTATTATGTAGCAGTATGCATTGTTGTAGACTACTTGTGCTCAAACGAGGGTTAAGTGTGACAGGAGTACTAAGTTGGTCACTAACATGCTTTCTTTATAAACAGAGGTATTGCAGTGAGTAGCCAGCCCTATTTGCATGAACCACACTGCGGAGTATTTCTAGCTATAGAGAAGTATTTTGTGCAAAGATGTGATTTGAAACTATTACAGACAGGACTATATTGAGTGGGCCTAAGAATATTTCCTGGTAAAAGCATAATGATTGTCAGTCAGTGCGTTAATACCTAGTTATTGAAGCCTTCCTTAGGTTACTGTAGTTGGGGGTGGGGTGGGGAAAGGAAATCAGACATGGGTGCAGGTTAGAGTTCCAACTTGTTGTTCCAGCCTTCTTTCCTCTTCCCCAACCAAGGTCCCAGTCTAATAGCAACTGCTGTTGCCAGGGAAAAGGAAAAGAAAAAACAAAGAACAAATGTTACTGCAGGCCCCCAAAGAAGTCTCCTTTGTTCAGTTATTTTTAATGTCATGCATTACCTTATGGGAGTGGGGGAAATATCATATGCCCTTTGTCACCAGTTCCTTTAAAAGATAAGTTACACAGGCTCATTGACTATAGTCATATACACTTTAGTAAATACCATTAATAAAATAAGAAACAGTAGTGATAGGATCACTGGACTCAGTCGGCCTCTTTTTTTTTTTTTTTAACCTTGGTTTCACCAACTTATAGAAATATGGGAGTGTAATCTTCTCATTTTTCTTTCCCATTTACTTTTCATCAGGAAGGTAGTCAATGATAGAAGATAAGAATTTAGAAACTAAGAAATAAAATGAGATGGTTATCCAAGTAGTCTCTTCTGCAAACTCCATCAGTATGGAAAAGGAGTTGTCAGAAAGCAGGAGTGATCTTCACTTGCTAATTAACATGCCACCACATTCTATTATCTCATCATTCACTGGACAAACATATTGCTGTCCAACATCACAAAGAAATGTTATAGTCTATGTGCTTATTTTAAAAAATCATAATTGATATATTGTGTATAGAGTAGGTACTCGACAGTTTTTGAACATGAATGTTCTAAAAAAATAAACTAATGTATGCAATTCCGAAATAATCAAATCCAAAGCATTCAAATAGCATTTAAAAACATGCTGGCTCAAAGTTACTCTGACATATCATGTAATAGTATTCTCTGACTTAAAATTTTTGCATATATTTTATTTAAAAAGCTTTCTTTATGGCCCACTATTGTGTCCCATACTATCTCACAGCACCCATTGAAGGAAATCTTTAATCAGAGTGCCTCCAGAAAGTTCAATGGTTATTCAAGTCTCGGATAAAGTTGATACCAGAATTTGGTTTGAACTAATGTGGTGAGTACCACTCTCCTGCTAGTAACTTCCTGTATAAATCCTTAATTTTATTCTTCATCTTTTTTTAAGCAGCATATGCATTTCCAAATAATTACAAATTGTATGATCCAAGGATCTGGAATTGATGGAGGAGCTGTAATTGTGCATTCTATTCCAGATAATTTTGGCCTATAAAAATTTGGATGCTTTGCATCAGCTCCTCTGTGTCATTGGCATATACATATAGAGAGGGAATACATGGTTTTTATTCATGTAATTAGGACCAGTGTGCCAGAACATAATAGAGTTGGTTTCCAAATTGATAAATAAATTTATGGAATAAAGATAATTTCCTACTTGGCGAGCGTGCACTTTGCAAAAATTTGGAACTGACCCCTTTTAGGAACACCCAAAAGTTTTCTCAAAAGGTCTAGGGCTTTTGCTGAGATGAGATATTGAGTCTCAAGGCTCTAGACAATTTCATAATATTAGGTTGAGCAATTTCTCTTCAGTTTTCTTACTCTATAACGAAGTGCTAGGGAAAATTGTACTTTAGTACGACTGATGCAATCTTTGGCTCCATCATGTTGAACCCAGACCACATTATTTCTTAAATATTGGACTGTATCATTAGGTGAAGGGTTAGTGAGACTGGAATATTTTTCTTTTCTTTTTTGCAGAAAGCAAAAAAGAGTCAAGTTAATCACTGAGGATCAGATCTGGTCAGATTGAGACGTGCCAGTTCCCTGCTGTCACCAAATAAAATGACATGATACAGTCATAACAGTGAAAACCATATTCAACAGAGATGTCACTTTAAAAAATACGTCTTCTATCAAAAATAGAAGAGGCTAATAAAAAATCAGCTTCCCAGTTCCATTCTGGAGTGAAGTGCTTACCCCATTTGTGGAGCAAGAGTCTGGAAATGCTCCCTGTTACTATGTTTCCATCACCTTTGTGTATTTTTAAATTCACTTTACTGCTAGGTGTGTATATCTAAGTATGTGACAGGTTTCAGCTTCTTCTGGAAACTGTTGTGTCCACTTTGATAAGCTTTGAGGATCAGCAGGATTCTGACAGAGAGAGCTTGAGTGTTCTCTGCCTCCAAGGTCTTTGCTCCCTAAGTTCTGGACTGTCTTCTGTAGAGAACTGAAGCAAGGTAGCCTTTCTAGAGCACTGAGCATGTGCTAGAAGTTAATAGATGTCTTTTCCATGTGTCATCTAAAGTTTTAGCATTTCATGAATTGAAGTGTTTTAATATTTATTATTATAGGTCCAAAAGGTGTATGCACTTTCCTTTAGGAGCTCCCAAAGTCCCCTAAATATGATATACTTCATTATTGTTGGGAATAAGTGAAAGAATAAAAAAGGAAATAAGCTGTGATCATTACCAAGAATTGATTCCATATGTATAGATCAAAATGAAAAATTCATTGAAGTTTGGATTTTTTTGAGGGGGTGGGGTTTGTTTTGTTTTTGGTCAACCTGCAGGTTGACTTCTTCTTTCCCATTGTCAGTGAAACTACATCTTTGGAACAATCCTGCTTCCGGGTGATTAAGAGTCTTTGAAAGATAATAATCTAAGGCTATTTGTGGTAGTAGATATAATGAACTGCATTGGTCTATTTTTTTTTTCCTTCTTTGTCTCATCTGAAGCTTATGTGTTGATTCTTTGCTCCATGCACTATGTCATAGGCATTTAGGAAGATCTAGTGGCTAGACACGGTTCAATGTAGTCAAAACCAAGTAAGCCATTCTATTTCTGGAATATCATTGATTCTCTTTTAGAGTGGGCCCAAGGACCAACTGCTTCTCTGACCTTTTAAAATCATGGTTGATGGAAGATAGTCCTTTGGAGACTATTTTTCTCTTTGGGGAAACCTTCCTAGATTATCCCGTTCTAAGCAAATTATGTAGTTAAGATTGGGTCTCTAGAAGGTGCTTTTCTGAGGTACAAAATGCACTTAGTATTAGGGGAAAGACAAATTGCTAGTATAAAGTTCAGGGTGCCAAGAAAGAGAGGCATAAATTTCCAGTTGTGTCAGAGGAGAGAGAAGGAAACAAGCTTCTATAATGTTTCTCTGTGGCCAGGTAGGACTGCATGCTGGCAAACTCATAAAGTTACTCACAAGCCTCATTGAATCTTCCTAGTGTCAACTCTGAGGCTCAGAGGTAATGTTTATACAGGGAAGAGAAGCAGTATAGCCAAGTTACAGAGTGAAAGAGTGTCTGAGTCAGAAATAGAACTCCTTGCTTCCAATGCTGTGTTAAGTCCCAGCACCACACCCTCACTGCTAGACAGCAAAGGTGGTGTGTATTTGAGCAAGGGGGAGCTATGAATAGGGCCATAGTGGCAGTTTTCCCATGCCCTCTCTTCAGGATTGAGACTGTGCTTTCTTGTCTGAGGTACTTTCTCTCCCATAGGATTTGATTACTCAAAACAGCACAGCGCAAGTGCCAGGCATTTGCAAACTGCCAGCTATGGATATAATATATATGCTCTGGGGGAACTGAAAAATGAAGTGAGACAACGTACGTGGACATACACATATATCAATTAATTTGCTATAATGATTGTTCATTATATACATATATCAAAACATTACATTGCACTCTATGAGTATGACTTATCAATTAAAAGTAATACAAATTTAAAAATAAAATAATGGAAATAAAAGACTCAGATAGTGCACCTATTTCAGAGGGATAGTTCTTTTGTCTTGAGTTCTTTCAAGACTGTGAACGATGAACTGAGAGTTAAAGAATTTGGGATTAATAGACAGTATATGGGTTGTCAATACTATTCATATAAAGTGGTTTAAGTTGTGAAAAAGTTTGACATTCATTTTTTTTCCCCTGCCATCCCACTGATGCAACAAATAATGGTTGAATCAACTGCTCCCAAAGTGAGTTATGAATAATGTTAGGTGTGATTTTCTAGACTCCTCTTCCTCTCTAGGCTTCAGTGAACTTAAACAGTAATAACATACTGGTCTTCTGTCTGATACAACCAAATGGAGTAATACCAAGCCAGGTAGAGAAGATGTGATCCCAGGAAGTATGAGCAGGAAATCCATCCACTGACTCTGAATGTTAATTAAATAGCCATAATGGTCCCTAACCAGCAAGGTCTTTACCTCCTCTTTCCTGCTTTCTTCCTTATCTAGGTTTTTATTTCTCGGCTTCTTTAGTTTCCATTTCCTCTTCCACTCCCTTCATTTATTTTAGTTTTTTTTTTCTGTGTCTGGCTCTTTCTTCCTTCCTGGACCTTAACTTGGTCATAGTCTCCTTTTGTATATCAAGATTGCATGTGGAAAATGGTGAGATAGATGTATTTAACAGGAATGTCACGAAAGAATGTGAGCTGAGTGCAATGTTAGGCTTAGAAAATTACTTCATAAAGGTTATGTTGAGTGAGAATTCAGGGATAACAGGTTTCCAATTATAACTTGAAAACTATGAAAATTGACACTCCTTCACATTGCTTTGTATGTTCTTCATGGTCACCACTCCCTGTAGGCACTGCAATGAGTAGAATTTTTTTCCCTCAAACTAAACAGTTATTTATCAAGCTAAACATTTTATCAAAGTGACGTTAAGTGTCTGTTTCTGGCATGTTCTCTCCTCCACTCTTATGAATATTCTATATGACTAGGACCTATTTTGTGGGAGTTGAAGGAAAGAATCACTTCATCAAAGTGACTTTTTCATCATAAAGCATAATCATGTGAAAATGCAGTATTAGATAAAGCAATGGACAAAGACCTCTTTCACCCTGTATCCTCCTCATTCAAAAGAATTCATCAGCAGTTTCATATCCAAGTGTATTATGGAGCATGTTCAAATGATATGCAAAATCAGTGGTAGCTATTGCTCTTGGAGAAAGTTTGTAAAATTCTACGCATGCAATCAGACATTGTTAACCTAGATAACCAACAAAGATGATAAAGTCAGTGACTGCTCTATGTACCAGCTGTGTCAAGCAGAGTGCATATTAGCGTACAGATCAGAAATGTACATTAGTTAAAGACTGTATTCATCAGGACTATCTTACGGCACAAAAGGCATAGAAATGTCTGATGGGGAAAATAGTGGGAGAGGATGAAGGAAGCTATCTCAGATTTAGGATCTAACATGGGAGAAAGTTGGAAAGGTACTACAACCCTCAGGAGAAAACACTGAGATTTTTATTTCAACTATTGTTAGAAAGGCAATGTGATAACAGACAAAAGCCCCCATTAGCTAGAAACTCATTAATCAGATGATGCCTACCATCTAAATTCCTATTTCAGAAGAGATTGTTTGAAACTTTAGTAAAAATATTTCTACAGCGTGCCTGGGAAGTCCTGTATTCAATGCTTTATGTAATGAAAAGAAGACAAATAGGGAAGACAATTCAGAGTGGCTTTAAAATACATAGATTAGGAATTTTAAAAACCCTTAATTCTGGTTCTAACTATGTCTTTTACAGTATTTTAAATTCTGATATGCTTTAGTTCTGAATTACTTAGACTTCACTTTCTACTTTGGAAAATAATGATAATTCTCTTATGCCCATCTTATGGTGTTATTGTAAGAATCAAATAATGCAAAAAGAAAAGATTCTGGAAATGAGAAGTCACATGCAAATTTTAACACAATTAACTGTCAATTTTTTTGGGAGGTCTCAGTCAATACACACCCTTATTCATGGTTATTGGAATATTATAGTATTATTTCTACTGTATCGTGTGGGAATTCTTCCCACTCTTCCCAGAACATTCTTACCATAGTATTTAATATATGACAAGAGCTGAAAAAGTGTATCAAACCAAACTGGATGTACATGTTGTTTTCCCATTCAGATAGGACACTTATTACTTTATAGATGTCATGAATAGAAGGCAAAATTGATGATTCATTCCATCTTGTCTCCAATAGGAGGAAGGCATTCCCTACCAGTCCCTAGTTTCAAAGTGGTGAATCCCTGCTGCCAGCAGGCTTCTTCAGAAAAATCCATGGGTGACAGAAGATTCATTGACTTCCAGTTCCAAGATTTAAATTCAAGCCTCAGACCCAGGTTGGGCAATGCTACTGCCAATAATACTTGCATTGTTGATGATTCCTTTAAGTATAATCTGAATGGTGCTGTCTACAGTGTTGTATTCATTCTGGGTCTAATAACCAACAGTGCCTCTCTGTTTGTCTTCTGCTTCCGTATGAAAATGAGAAGTGAGACTGCTATTTTCATCACCAATCTGGCTCTTTCTGATTTGCTTTTTGTCTGTACTCTACCTTTCAAAATATTTTATAACTTCAACCGCCATTGGCCTTTTGGTGATACCCTCTGCAAGATATCTGGGACTGCATTTCTCACCAACATCTATGGAAGCATGCTATTCCTCACCTGTATTAGTGTGGATCGTTTCCTGGCCATTGTCTATCCTTTTCGATCTCGCACCATAAGGACCAGGCGGAATTCTGCCATTGTATGTGCTGGAGTCTGGATCCTAGTCCTCAGTGGTGGTATTTCAGCTTCTTTGTTCTCTACCACTAATGTCAACAATGCAACTACCACCTGTTTTGAGGGATTCTCTAAACGTATCTGGAAGACTTACCTGTCCAAGATCACCATATTTATTGAAGTTGTTGGGTTCATCATTCCCCTGATATTGAACGTCTCTTGCTCTTCTGTGGTGCTGAGAACTCTCCGTAAGCCTGCTACATTGTCTCAAAT
This sequence comes from Ochotona curzoniae, assembly GCF_017591425.1. Lineage (NCBI taxonomy): Eukaryota > Metazoa > Chordata > Mammalia > Lagomorpha > Ochotonidae > Ochotona > Ochotona curzoniae. The sequence continues at coordinate 53,985,434 of NW_024467087.1, read as the reverse complement.
TGGGACTAATAAAAAGAAAGTGCTGAAGATGATCACAGTGCACATGGCAGTCTTTGTGGTATGCTTTGTACCTTACAACTCTGTTCTCTTCCTGTATGCCCTGGTGCGCTCCCAGGCCATTACTAATTGCTTGTTGGAAAGGTTTGCAAAGATAATGTACCCAATCACACTGTGCCTTGCAACTCTGAACTGTTGCTTTGACCCTTTCATCTATTATTTCACCCTTGAGTCCTTTCAGAAATCCTTCTACATCAATACCCATATCAGGATGGAATCCTTGTTTAAGACTGAGACACCTCTGACCACAAAGCCTTCGCTTCCAGCTATTCAAGAGGAAGTTAGTGATCAAACAAATAATGGTGGTGAACTAATGCTAGAATCCACATTCTAGGTACGAGAATTGTCTTCACATCCGGACATGGTTTCTCTTATGATATGTTTTTCCTATACTCTCGATAAGATTTTGAAGCTAATGATACTGAGAATAAATTAATGAACCAAATACAGTCGAATACATTTGTTTAAATGTGTATTGTATATATGCTGTTTTGTTCAGTAATTATAGGTCAAGTCTAATTACGACAACCAAAACAAACTCTTCTGCTGGATTGAAATTTCATTATTTTATTGTATCATGCTGTATAAGTGGCCAATGGCCCTGACTTTAATGATAGGGAGTTTACCTTTTCTTTTGTTTTTTTTTTCAATTTATATTTTAATGTTATTTGGTAATTGGGTTGGGCCTATAAATATAGAACAAATTCAGGGATTATTTCTAAAAAAATATTTTGTATTACTACTGACATACACTAGTAATTTTTCCTTTTTTGTCATTGAATTTATTTTAGCAGAAGAACATAATTTAACCTAACATTATTAAAAAGGAATGTATTGAATTAAAAAGAGTTGGGAAAATCTGTTATGTGAATTTTGAAAAGAAATTTTTGCATGAATATATGTGGGAAGAAGCAGAAAAGTTACAGGATTTACATATTTACAATCATAAACAGTGTCTTTTATTAAAAATTTATTTTCTTTACTATAATAAGATTTTCATATGAAATTTCAAAGTCAGAAAGCTGCTAAATGCAAGTATGTTGCCAGCAGGTGCAGAATGAGAAATCACATAAAACAACAAAATGTCAGTAAAAATTCCTCACTGCTTTTCTTAATATTTTCTATTATATTTCTTTTGGTAAACTGAGTTTTACAAAAATATTTATTCTCCATGTATAAACATTTAGAGCACAATGTAGCCAAAAGCTGCTGAATTTGTGCCCAGGTCGGGAGCAAACTGAAAATTAAAGAAGCAAAATAATAACAAATAATAAACAAAAGAACTTATTTAGATAAGCAATCAGTTTTAGGAGGGTAGATATGTATAAATTTAAAATATTTATTATGACTACATTTTGGAGTGTGATATAGCCAGAGTTGCTGAATTAGTGATCAAATTGTGCGAAGATTGTAAGGAAAAAACTATACAGAATCAATCCAATTGCACAAAATAACAAAACAGATAAAGAACACTAAAAAAGCAAACACAAGAAAGCCACCCAACAAACAGAAAAATTCTAACACACTAGTATTTTATTTATTTTTTGAAGTTCTATACACTTAAAAGTATTCAGTCATATATATGAAATTTCGGAGCACAGTGCAGCTGGAAATTTGATAAATTAGTGTCGAAGTCAGGAGTAAGACGAGATATATAACACACCCAAAAAATCCCTTACAAAGTGAGAACATAAAAATTTTAAGCAAGATAACAACATTTTAGTTTTGCATTTTTAAAGCATTTATAAAACATGCACAGTACTATAATTTGCACTTGGTGCTTTCAATCCAAATGCAGCTGGCAAGCTGCTGAACTGGCTCTTGAGGCAGGAGAAATTAAAAATATGTTATCTCAGAAAATAATATGGTATTTAGCTGAAACAGATATTTAAAAAGCTACAAAAGAACAGAAAACATTTTTAGTAAAATTTAAAAATTCTGAAAACTGCTACGATTTTGGGGTGGAGTGTAAATTTAAGAATATTAACATTTGTAAGTAAGAAAAAATGTAGTTTAAAAAATACTGCATTTGTGCTCAGGTCAGAAGCAAAGGAAATAAAAACTATCACATGTGCACATGGAAGAAAAAAACAGAACCCACACTAATTTAAAGAACCTGAAAAACAGCAAAAACTATTGAAATGTGCACTGTTCCATTTTAAAAATATTTGGATGATATAATAATAATAAAATCCTAAGAATTTTCAACTGAAGTGTCCAGGAATAATGCATTTTTTAAAATGCTGAATTTGTGCCAGAAAGTGATTAAACAACTTTTGAAAAGTAAAAGTACTAAAATAATAAAGGAGTTCCTAAAATTCATAAGCCTTTGGTTTTCTTTCTCATGATAAGGCTTTAAAGTATTGAGATTTTAAAGTAAAAGTTTATAAACATAATGTAACTTTAAAAACTGCCTGGGTTAGGAAGTAATTGAAAAAAAATGGTAGACAATAGAACAATAGTAAAAATGAATTCTGAAAACTGGCACTACGTTTTCATCATGATTTCAAGTCCTAAAAATAACCATGCACTATATTGTCTGGAGAAGAAAGCTTCTTAATGGAATACATGTGACATTAAATTCAGATAGATGAAATTAGCTTGGTAGGTTAAGTTTGGTTTTAGGTTATATTCTCAAATGAAATTAGTAATTACAATATGAATAATCTTTGTTTCCTTTGATATTTTTCTTTTCCACTTTGTGTAATTATAAATTATATGTGACCTTTTGTTTGTGTACTTGGTTCTTGAAATAAAACCGATAGGATAATACAGCAAAGCATTTAATGGGATATGTTAACCAAGTTGGCATAAAATGTATCATAAAGTCAATTTTCTTTTATGTAATTTTCATCTCTAGTTTTAATTTTTCATATTTCACTTTCTTTTAGCTGATTTTCATTTTATGGTTAATATAACTTGCTAATAATAAAAAACTTGTCATATGAACAGTGTAAGCAACAAAATGTGTAACGGAGTATAAATTGACTGTTTTACATTTTAAAGCAAAAGCAATTCATCTATGATTACAATTTAGATTTCAAATGCTTATTAAATATAATAAAATGTATTTGAATTATCAGCAGTTACGCTGTGGTCAATTATTTATTCATTATTTTTTATTTGTGGACATTCACAGGTATCTCTCTTTTATGTTCCCATCCTCCTCCAAAAAAGTGTTTATTAGAATATAGTATCTAATCAATTCTGATACTTTGGTTTGAGACTAGTGCAGAATTGGCAAATGAAAAATCCCTGGGTGGCTTTTTGTGGAGCAAAATAAAATATTAATCACATCATTCATCGTTTTTTTTTTTTTGTAAATTAGCTTTGATCTATTTTTTATTTATTTTTAAAAATTTTTAAGAATATTTTACTCCTTTTTATTATCATTCTATGATACAGTTCCATAGATTATGAAATTTCCCTTATCCCCCCATTCCCTCACCTCTCACTGAGTTCCCCTGTATTATTGCTATAGTATAGTTCTTCATATACAGTCATATGTCCATCATTGTGGGCATGGACAGCGGCAGAGAGTCTAGCAGCCTATTGTCAAGATACAGTAAACAGTTTTATTGGGAATCCATCTTTGTCTGGAAGTAGAAATGCATACTGCATTGTATCCTCACATCTGGATATGATAGTCTCTATTATACAGTTACTATACATCCCCTTTAATGAAAAGCCACAAAACAAAATCAATAACAGGACGACAAAAAAAAAAAAAAGAAATTAACAACACCATGAGGTTAAATAACATGCTACTGAATGACTAACGTGTAACTGAAAAAAATGAAAAAGAAAATCAAGAACCTTCTTGAAGAAAATGATGTACTGTATGATCTGAGTCATTGAAGAATTTAATAAGAAGAAAGTGTTTTGAAGCAATGAAACTAACAAAAAAAAAACAAAATTCATGAGATATAGTTTCCGCTGATCTTTGTTGGTGATATGTGTCTCCTGTAGGCAACAAATAGTTGGGTTTTGTTTTTTAATCCAGTCTATTATTCTATGACGTTTGATTGATGCGTTTAAGCCATTTACATTCAGGGTTAATATAAAAGGGTGGTAATTTGGTTCTGTCATTTTAGCAATGGATTATTCATCGATTTAGTCTTCTATTGTTCTTTTACTGGGATGTTCTCTTTCAGAATCATTTGTAGGGCAGGTTTAAAAGAGACGTATTCTTTTAATTTTTCTTTACTCTGCAAGAATTTTATTTCATTTTTAAAGACAAAGGAAAGTTTTTCTAGGTACATTATCCTGGGCCAGCAATTTTTCACGTTTAGAATCTGGAGTATTTCTCTTCATCCTCTTCTGGCTTGTAGAGATTCCTGTGAGAGGTCTCCTTTGAGTTTAATTGGCATTCCTTTATATGTCAGTTGATTTTTTTCCACATGCACATTTAAGGATCTTTTTCTTATGTTTGACTGAAGAGAACTTGATTATCATGTGTCTTGGTGAAGACCGCTTTTGGTTAAGCCTGTTGGGAGTCTGTGCCCCTCCTGGATGTTGGTTCCCAATTCTTTCTCTAGATGAGGGAAATTTTCCCTTATTATTTCATTAAACATATTTGTAAACCCAGCTTCTCTTTCTGCAACTTCTGCGACTCCCATAACTCTTATATTTGGCCTCTTAATAGTGTCTTTCAATTCTTGAATACTTTTTTTTTTTAACCTGATCCATCTCTGCTTCCAGCTTTTTGTTTGTTTCCTCCTGGTAATGGGGATATATCTTCTACATTTGAGATTCTTTCTTCTGCTTGCTTCATTCTATTTTGGAGACTCTCCGCTGTACTTTTAGTTTGCTCCACTGTATCCTTCATTTCTGATATATCAGCTTTCATTAATTTCATTTCCAGTGTGACATATTCCTTAAATTCCTTGAGTGCTTGCTTTACATGCTTTTCATTGTTGATAAGTTTTATAACATGTGTTCTGAATTCTGTATCCCCCATTTTCTTGATGACTTCCTCAGTGAACTCTGAGATTGGCAAGAGGTTTTGCTCCTTTGCAGGGGAGTCGTCATTAACAACTGGGAGGCCTGGGAAAATCAGGATGTTGGTAACATAGCAGCACAGCTAGATGAATACCTACAACAATATCTTGATCAATACTTAGAACAGGTTGAGGAGTCCCAGGTTGGTAATACAGGAGATTTCAAGTGGTCAGATACACAACTGTAACTCTCAGAGAAAACTGCTTTATGCTTTGATTTCCAAGGAAATGACAGCAAACACTGCCTGATCTGAAATTGTGAAGTGAATAGCTACATTTAAAATGAGAAGAACTTTGCCATTAATTACCTTCTTTAGTAGGTCCTCAGAAACAATCATTTGTTTCACGTACCTTTTTCTCTGCCTTCTGTCTCCATGCCCAACTCCTCGTACCTTATGTTTCGTATAGATTTTATGTTTCACACTCTGTTTTTTTCTGTGGTCTTTGTACTCGCCGACATCTCTTCCCACTGCAGATACACTTGTATAGCATGAACCCAAAACAATATAACTATTTCTGTCAAGACAATGCCAAGTGGAACGGATTCCCAATGAGGTGGATTGATCATCCCTCACATCCCTGAAATCATATTTAATCTTCAAGTTATTGTTTGTACCTTAGGAAGGGATTATAGCTCTTTCAAACAACTGTCTGCAGCCAGGAAGCAAAGTGCAATCTAGTTCTCTCACACGGATGACAGGGACTCAACTACTTGTCATCACCTGCCACCTTACAGAGGAACATTAACAGGAAGCTGGACTCTGAAGCCAGAGCTGGTCATTGAGCCCAGGTACTCCGGTATGGGGAAGTCTACTCTCACAAATTATCTTTTGAGGCTTAGCTTTTTTCGCTTCATAGTAGGTCTTCTGTAGTGCAACTTCCTCATCTGATCGGTTGAGATCATATGCTATCACTAAAGTCCAAAATACACATCACCTTTCTCCAGATAGCTCTCTTTTCAAAATTTCCTGCAATGACTACAAACCTATAACGTCATCTCCTGCACTCTTCAGTTCTTTACCCCAAATGTCTCCTCCTGGTAGACTTGGTAAAAGCATTCATAAAATATGAGCTAGCTTGTTTTAATAAGCAAGCTTCTGAGTCAAAATTTCCCGTTTCCAAGCTTGAAATGTCATGTACTGCTCACTTCTTGCTTCTCTGAGAGCCTAGGAATGCTCTTTTCTCCCAACATCTGGAGAGGTGCTGTATTCAGGAGCTTAGAAAACTGGGTCCAGTGTGAAGTCTGAAATGTCATGGCATTGGAAACCAGGCAGGAACTCAGATTGGCGTGACTGGTGTAGTCCTAACAACTGGCCTGTCTTCCTAATTTATCATGGAACGGATACCATCAATGCAGATAGATACCTGTCCCCACAGTGTCCTCAGCACTTCCCATTACCAGACCCGTTTAAACTGCTCCACAAGTTGTAGCTTTCCTTCCTCAAGCTGTTAGTAAGAAAGCCAAATTGTGGGCTTTGTTCCTCACTAGAGGCCCTGAAATTTGTGGATTAGACATTCATCAAGGAAGCTTGAGTTTCCTGAGCAACAGGCTGGCTGTAAAGAATTCCTGGGGAATCCAGGATTCACATACTGTTCAACAAATTGCCAACTATGTTCCGGACACTGGAGGCATTCTGGATAAAACAGAAGAAATGGTTCTTATTGAAGGTTATGTTCCAGAATCAGACAAAGCCAATACAATTGAGCAAATTAAAGAATACTCAACAGGTGAAGGTAACAACTACAGACAGAAATTTTCCAAATAAAAAGGAGCACATGCATTAAAGCAAATTCCTTGTTCCATAGAGGGATTGGGTTAAATTTGGAACACAGTACTTACTGATGAGATTGTCTCTGTCAGTACATAAATTTAAAATGAAAAACAATGATGAGTTTATTGATGCATGTGAGGAAGTATAAGGAATTCTGGTTAAAATGAGTTATGAAGTCCTGAATCACTGTTTTGAAAAATATCTGTGTAGTAGGTATATTGTTGGGAGTTTGTGCTCTGATTCAAGTCACAGAGTCATCCACCCCGCCCCCCTGCAAATATGAAGGCCCAGGCCCAGACACCTCCCAGATGGCAATGCTGATCTTGCCAAGGCCTTATCCTGTTCTTAATTCTGCTTCCCCTATCCTGACACAGGGTTGCTCTTGGCCCTTGGCCTAGGCAAGATGCTATCTCTTTTTCTCCTTTCTATCACTTCCTGCTCTGTCCTCCTTTCTTTAAACATCCTTCCAGAGAAGGAACTCAATGATTAACTGTGTTCAGTAATAAGGAAGTTTGAGCTAGAAGGCCAGATCTGATTTTTCACATTTATGTCTTCTAATCAGTTATTTGTTGCTGAGTTCCCTTATTAGCAAAATGATCAAACTACGCTTAGGCATCTCTGACAGATGTTTCTCCTTCTCCTCCTTCTTCTTTTGTAAGACCTATTGTTTTTTGAAGGTCAGAGTTCACAGACAGAAAGAGAGATCTTCCACTTGCCAGTTCACTTCCAAAACAGCCACAATGGCCAGAACTGCAGAGCTGGGCTGGTCCTGTCATCTCTCTGGAGCTCAAGCTATACATTGTGGTGCTGGCCACTCTCTGCTATTTTTAAAACTGAAAGTTCACATAATCATGCTGAGTCAGAACTAACAGTGCTTAATAATGGTAAAAGGAATGAATGAAGGTGTACAATAAAGTACTAGATACTGTGCTAAGCATTTAATTACATCACAGCAATTTGGGAATTAGCCTTGCTGCAGAGGAGAAAACTGAAAGAACTTGAAATAGTCATAGAGCTTATAAGGGGGGAAGATCTGATTGGTTCTTGGTTCAATACTTCACTAAAACCATATTCTTAATTGGTTCTGCTATACATATCTGACACTGTGGGCCTTAAGTGCAAGTGATACATGTTTAATGGTGGAATTTTAGCCATTAAGGACAACAGGTGACATGAGATATTTCCAAGTTTCTTTGAAGAAGCTCCCTATTACAACTTACACAAGTCCAGACAGCTAAGACCAATGATTGGGCCCTGGTCTACAACTCATAGTACTCTTTTATATTTAAACTTTGTGTACATTGATCTTTCTGCACTTTTATTAAGTGACACTTTTGTCTTAAGGACCATTTCTTTGCTCCTGGATCTATATGAATCCATTTTCATCAGGTCTTCCTGTGGCTGCCTCTTTGTCATATTCAAATACCATCTGTTTAGAGAGGGTTTCTGTGATCATAAAATCTATGGCAAATACCCAATCACACTTGCCACATTACTTTAGTTTATGAAATGCTCAAATTTCCTTCCTTTTAATTTATTTGCTCAATGTCTGTCTACGTCATTATCACCCCAATCCTTTTCCACATTTTTTCTTTCGCTGTATTTTGATATACAGATATCGCATTAGCAATATTCATTGCATGGATCAAAGTGACATATTTGTAATAGGAAACCAGGGCTATACTACTGTATTGTCTTGCAATTTATCTCAAAGCTTTCTCTTTCCCTCTCATTGCAACATGTTTTCCATTTCTTAAAAAGATGAATATATTTGCTTGAAAGTGAGAGAGAGAGAGAGAGAGAGAGAGAATCTTTCACATGTGGGCTTACCCTTTACATGGCAATGGGCCGAACTTCCAAAGCCAGGAGCCAGAAGAATAATTTAGGTCACCCTTTTTGGGGTGGGTGTCCAAGCATTTAGTTCAACCTTCGACTTCTTTCCAAGGCCCATTAGCAAGGATCTGGATAGAAAGTGAAGCAGTCACTACTGGACTGATGTCCATATTAGATGCCCATATCACAGTTGGTGGCTTCACCTGCTGTGCTACACAGTCAGTCTGGCAATTGGTTTATGTTAACTTTCATCAGATGGTGAACATTGATGAGCAAAATGTTTTCATTTTAATACAATTGGTAAAACAAATACCTAATCTCCCAGATAGCCTCTATTCATTACATCTCTCATTTGTTTTTAGTTTTTATTATCTTTGCAAAATATAGGGGCTCCCAAATACCCAAATGTTCAAGGAAGAATTCAAGGAAAGAAGACAAATCATGAACATGGTTAGAACTCTTAAGCTATATTCAGGTTCCAAGTAAATAACTCCACCTTTCCTTTTGCAGTTTCCCCTCATTTAATTTGTTCTCTCTGGCACTTGCTGACACTTTGGAGTTATACATTAGACTGCAGACTTCAGTTCATATGGTCTGTCACATAACACATAAAGTCTACTACAAAGAAATATCTTGTTACTGGTGATTCTGAAAATTTTCCCATTCCTTTCAGCATACATTTTTTTTTTGGTTGATTTGCAGTCCATTTTTTTTTTTTTACTAGAAACCACTGTCTAGCCATTGAGAGAACATGTTTTTACTAAAAAGGGGGGAAAAAAAAGTAAAAGTAAGCGGGAAGGGAGGGAAAAGTGCTATGTGATTGGATGCCATCCAGGAGGTGCATACATAGCTTTAACTGTAACGGAGTATAATGGCAGCCTTTTTCTAGGAGGATCAGGGGCCAATGCTCACAGTTTTCTGTTTGCAGTTTTACTGGGAGAAGTCTGTGCTGGCTTTTCAAATAAAATGTACTGCTATCATCATTTGCCAAGATGCTAACTGAAAAGATCCATTATTTTTGATATTTAATACCTTATAAATTATATGGAGATTGTGTTGACCGACATGGACATCTGGGATGATGGTCAGAGACTTTTTTCCCCTAGGTCAGGTAGACTGTGTGAGAGCCTGTTTGTTCATCAATGACCAATTATGCATTCATAAAGAAAAGGTCTCTTCTCAGCTGCTGGTCAGCTAACCTCAGAGGAACTGGGACAGATGAGTTTGAAGGAAGGGATGCAAATGAGCAGTGGCTAGCTGACATTTATATGGAAAATGTATAGCTGCCTGTGCTGAACAAAGATGGATTGTGAGCTTGCCAGGGCTGGAAGGACAAACAAATCCCGTCTTGGTTAAGCAGGACTGGATATGTTTTTGGAGTTATTTCTCACCTTCCCATATTGGCTGTCTTCACAGACCAAGGAAGGTGTATGGCTCTTGAGTGCCAATCACAAGTTACCAACTTTATGAACAAAGTCTGTCAGTGTGCTCCCAGACTCATCTCAAGAAGAAAAAGATGGAAATACCAAAACAACACTAGTATATGGCTGGTCATGAAGACTTTTCGTGCTCTTGTTAATTCATAAGTTTGTTTCCTGCCAAAAGACTTGCAGTTATGTTTCTGTCCATAGGTTTGGTTTGTTCTGGCCATTTTTGGCTTCGTGTTTAAGCCTTAGTATAGGGAGTGTCTGACACACCTCCCCCTCAAACAAGGAGGACATGCCTGGGGATTAGCTGTTCTCACAAGCTGAGATGGATTTTCAACGAGCCGTTCATTCTGTCTTGCCTGGTCCCCTATGAAAAATGGCATGTTTTTGCTAGGCAGCAAGCTGGGGCTGAGGCTATACTGAGAAAAAAAAGAAGAGTACATGCAAAATAGTTTGAACTCTAGTGGGGGGAGCATATAGCAATTAAGACTAATAAAAATAACCATCTTTATTGAATTAACAGATGGTGAATTTAAAAAGAAATGAAATTAATAGCTTTTGTAAAGTCAGTGGATTGAAAAGTATCGAAACATAAAAACTATTTTATGACTGTAATTGTTTTTAGTTGATTTTTAAAACCTAAATCAGCATTTAATCATCAACAAAAACGTTTTCTAAGCCTCCAACCGAGCACTGTACCCACTCAGTCCTGGATTCCAATTTTGTTTCTGCATGTGAAACTTACTGTAATTGTATAAATTTATGTGTGTATTTGTGTGTGTGTGTGTGTGAGAGAGAGAGAGAGAGAGTGTGTGTATGCACACACTCACATATTAGTGCATAGTTTTGCAAGACATACATGATAGATGAGTGTATGATATCTACTCATGGGTGTGTATATTCTGTCTTTCTTGGAAGCCCATCCAAGTGAGTAGGTAATGAAATGTGTAGAGTCATTGCTGATAGGAATACAACTTCTGCTACCTGATTGCCACCGACAGTGGGCATCGTAACTTTCTATTCTGAAGTAAAGGTAAGAGAGTAAACTTATTTCAACGAGGGCATTTGTTTTCTTGTTGCTGTTGAGAGAAACCAAAATATATGAGCTGTCTAAATGGAATTCAGCATACTGGAGAGAAATACCTCCCAATCCAACTTCTCAACAGTATCTCTAACAAAAATCATTGCTATTTATCACTTATTTTCTGTTTATAATTATCACTTAAGAGAAAATTCAAATGTCCCTTCCTCTAGTAATTTCTTCCTTTTTATCCTTGATACATTATTGGTTGTTCTCTACTTTCAGCTATCAAAGAAGCTTGTACAGAACTATTTTCCAAGTGGTGTTGTAATTCACTTGAGTCCATATCTACCTCTCTTGTAGGACATGCTTACCTGTGGCACTGTTTGCTAGAAAACAGTGAATACTCAGTAACAGCATTCTTGTGACAGAATAAATGACAAAGTGGCCCATTGGATGACAATATTACTGCAAAGATCTCTGAGAATGGTGATAATCATTTCTGAATCAATAACCTAACTTATCAAATCACTTTAAACTACTTGGGATGAGTGGCAGAGGAAGGAGTTACATTTTGAAAGACAGATATTGTAATTTCCAGAAATTTTCAGTGATTTATGAGCACATAGCATTCAATTGTTGAAATGGTGTCTGCCCTGGAAAAGCAAATACGTATGATTACCTCCAGGGAGTGTGCACTTAGTTTGGCAAATGTGAGAAATATGTTGCATAGGGGAGAAGGGTGGTGGTCATGTTTCCCATAAGCTGATAGTGTGGAATATGTGAATAAACACAATGAACTCAGATGGCTTCAGATTTATTTGTTGAAATACTCTTACACAGAAGAAACACAATACATTATTCCAGTCTATTCTTCATCAGCAGCTACACTACTCCAGGCTTCACAGGATGCAGGAGAAAGTGGAGTAAGTGCTTAAAAATGCTCCAAGTCTTGCACCTAGTCTTTATAGCATATTATCTCATTTTTTCCTACCTTATGGGATAGACACATCACATCTTAAAAAAAACAAACTAAGATTCAAGAGTGATGAAGTTGGAATGCCAACATGACTTGAATGGCTCTGACGTGCTGGAGGTGGTCATCAAAACTAGTTTGTAGTACCTCAAAGCTCATCATTTTCGTACTGCACTTTGGTAATGACTGGATAAATTGAGTTCCACAAGCCCATAAAGTCAAGACAAAGAAATTACTTTTTAAAAAAAATATTGTTGTGAGTTGTCATATACTTTACCACACTTAATACAGGTCATCAAAACACCATTGCTAGCCAGATACTTTTCCCTCAATTCTATAAGAACTGAGCTTCTTTAGAATAAGAAAGAAAAAAAGTTTAAAAACTTGCTTAAATCACATGGTAGATGATAGCTTGAATCCTAACAAAGATACACACTTTTGGTGTATTCTAAAGCCCAGATTTTCTTAGATATATTTTGATCTCACACTGTCCCTTTTCCTGCTCCTATCCTAAAGGGAACTATGGTGCCTCATCTGCTGTGGACTCCTTTCTTTTCTCCTAGGACATAGGCAGTCGTCAATAATGCCCAGGAACCAAATCACCAGGAAGACTATTTGTGACACATGTTCACCATATATCCACGGCCACTCAGATTCTGAAACCCATGAAATATGAACTTGCCCTCCCTCTGACCTTGGAACTGGCAGAGAAGCATCTCTCCGAAAGGACAGAATACTCCTAGGACCCTGTAGTCGGAGATAAGCTTGCTAGTTCAACAAGTCTTCCTAGATGTCAATAAGCATGTATGTTCTGGCAAGCACTGGAAGTTGGTTCTAAATGTCACTTTGCAGCTGGGGTCTTGGGGAGGAAGGAGGGAAGAGAAGATTGAAGGCTGGGCTTCTGAAAATCCACTAGTTATGCTTCACCCTGGAGGCAGCTTTATGAGCCATGCACGAAAGCCTTGACAAATATGCAAAGCAAGAGCTGACTTCACTCTTTCCAAAGTCTATTCCTAAATTCCCTTCCCCTGTGTAAATAGTTCATGTTTGCCTCATGTTTGCCCATTATTTTCCTCAAAGAGAGAGAGACAGAAAAAAAGAAATAAACTATGCAAGTTCCTATGAGTTTTATTTTTCATGAAAAGTGTTCGTGTTGTTTGAATTATGTGTTCCATTTGTGTGACCAAAGAAGGCAGCCCAGCCAGATGTAGGCATGTGAATAGAGAGAACAGTGAAAGGAGAAAAAAAAAAAGTATTTCCTCTATCTCTCTATCATCTATTTCCTTGTTTTCATAAATATTGCAACTTTGAAGTGTTTCAAGAAATTCCTAAAAATGTTGTCTTTATCCTGTGGAATTTGTATCATAAACCATTAATAGTATGTGCAGTTTCCTGCTAGACAAATTACAGACATTATTTACTTATACATCAGATCTCTCCATAAAAATGCCTCTGTGGAGAGAAATTTACACTATCAGCAGCATTCTACAGGCCCAGGAAATGGATTATGAGAAGAGGCTTCATTGATTTAGTGGAAAGAAGCATTTAGCACAAAGGGTTTCTCTGCTTGCTTGCAGAAAAGGATAATCACTTTCACTCTGGGTGGAAAAAGAGGCAGAGCAGATTATTGCACTTATACAACTAACTGCTGATCAGTTGCATTGGCTAATTCTCCATAAGAGGTAGTGAAGAGGTAGCAAGAGAATTCACCTTGGAATCAGATAAATCTGAGTTCAAATCTCAACTCTTATTTAGTGCATATGTAATTTTTGGAAGATCACATGTCTTTTCTGTGTTACATCTTTTTCTTATAAAATGAAGACATATAATATCCATTTCATAAGATTGTTGCAACAACCAGAGATAAGCTAGTGTCACCCAAATTTGGTGGTTAGATAAACATACATGAAATGAGTGAAGAAAAATGGATTGTTGTGTAGACCTTTCCCCCAATAGTTATATTACCCTGGACTAGTCCTTCCCCCATTTTGGGACTATGTTTCTTTACAGATACAAGGGCAGGGGTGGACTAGTTGGTTGTCCAGAGTTTTTCAGCACTAACTAGGGACAATGTTGAGAGCTGATTTAAGTGCAAATTTAAAGTAATTTATGTTTTCTTGGAAAATGGTGGTTTATCCTTTAGTCTCTTTATTGGCACGCAGTGCCTTCCCTAGAGGTGCAGCTGAAGCCAGAGGGGGCTAAAAGAAGGAAAAACTGTGATTTTGTGTTTTGGGAGGGTCTCTCCTCCCTCTCTTTCCCCTTCTTTTTACTCTTTTTTTTCTTTCCTTTAGGATTTTAAAAAAGATCCTGAGAAAGCTGTCAAGTAGGTCCCATGTTTCAAAGGTAAACAGACCTCCACCAAGTAGTCAAAGGCATTTCCTTTTCTTAAAGATTTATTTACTTGAAAGGCAGAGTTGCACAGAGAGAGAGAGAGAGACAGACAGAGAGAGAGACAGACAGACAGAGAGAGAGAATCTTCTATCTTGTGGCTCACTGGATCAGGTTGAAGGCAGGAGTCCGGAGCTTCCTCAGGGTCTCCCATGTGGATGCATGGGTCCAAGGATTTGGGCCCTCCTCCACCTTTCTCAAATACAGAAGTCACAAACTTGATTGGAGTGTTGAGCAGCTGGGACTCAAAGCAGTGCCCGCATGGGCTGCCTACTACAGGCTGCAACTCAATGTACTGTGCCACAGTGCTAGTCCCCAAAGGCACTTGCTAGGGAGAATGGTACCCAGCTATCAAGGCCCTCTGGAATTGGTTCTATGTCAGAATAAATGTGAACTGGACTTGTAGAAACTGAGAGTAATGAAGGAAGTTCTTAATTATATTTAGCTCTTTTTTATTGTTAATAACATTGTATTATGTGATACAGTTTTATAGGTGCTTGGATTTCCCCCGCTCCTCCCATAACCCTCCCCCATGGTGCGTAACCACAGTTCAAGTTCAGTTGAGATTCCTTCATATATTAACCTCTTGCTTCACAAGTGTTTAAAGAACATATGCCTGAATACCTCCCTCCTAAACACTTATTTTTGTTAAGGCTGAATTCATACTGATAATATATAATTCTTTTGGAATTAGATAAATGTGAAAATGTAGTGTGGACAAAGAACTGTGTCTCTGGTCTTGAACAAGAAAACTAAGTTTTGGCTCCATTTTACCTATGTGCAACATGAAGTTTCCTTGTGGGGTTCTAGTGAGGATTAAATGAAAAGACCAATGTGAGGCATGGAATACACATCCTGGTATGTAATATAGTCAGTAAATGATAGCTTATATTCTAATTTAGCTGGGTTGAGGAATCCAGTACTTAAGGAAGTGTTCGTAATTTAGTTTCTAGATAAAAATCTGGTTGTTGGACACATGTAGACATTGGTTAATATTTACAGTGAAATTTGATCATTGGATATCATGTTTGGGAGACAAGGAGACTCACAGACAGTTAGGTGCATAATTATGTTACCCACCAAGATGGGGAATATAGCACATTGGAAAGGACAGCGGTTTTCATTTTGGGGCATGTTGAATTTGAGATGCATGTAATAGCCACCCTTATTTTCAAATTAAGGTGGCTATTACACCATTGCATATTCTCATTTGAATCTTGAGAAGGAGCTCTGTCTTGGAGAAATAAAGATATTGATGAAGGTGATCATATAGAGAAAGTGTTTGGGAGAGCAAAGGCCTGTTGGACATGTACAGAACACTCAAGAACATCAACGTTCAAGAAAAGGGAGTTTAAAAGAGACAAAATGTCCATAGAGTTATGAGGGAATCCTGGTAGGATGAAGCTATGGAAGTCATGGAATGAATAATCCAGGAAATAGCAGTAAATAATGTGAAATGTTGACAGAAAGGCAAAGAGATAATGGAATGAAGAATGGTTTTGTATTTAGCAATAAACAAATTGTGATTTCATATGATATCCATGACTTTTCTGTGAGCCTCTGATTAGTGTTTTGGGATATAAAGAGAGATGAACCATAGTTGTTACTTTCAGGAAACTTACTAAAACTCCGTTAGCCCATACAATATATGATAATTTTTAAAGAATTTATTTTATTTGAAAGAGTTAGACAGAGGCAGGCAGAGACAGAGAAAAAGATTTTCCATCTTCTGGTTCACTCCTCAAATGGGCAGGGTCAAGCTAACCTGAACTCAGGAGCCAGGAGTTTCATTCAGATCCCCTATGTGGAAAACAGGACCCAAGCACTTGCATTCTCTTGTGGTGCTTTTTCTCAGGTGCATTGGTAGGGAACTGGATTGAAAGTGGAATATCTGAGACTCGAACTAGAGCCTATATAGAATGTCGGTGACATAGGTGCAGCTTCATCTGCTACACTGACCCCTTCAACATATACTTACTATGTCTCTACCACATTCTAGGCCTTATGATGATTACAAGATGGGTAGAACTATTGCTTGTGTGAAGTGTATGGTTTATGTTCTGAAGATTTGCACTTTCATTTATTGGGGGATAATCACTGAACAACCATCAACTTTCTTTTTTTCCCAGCACACACTCGATGCCCTGCATTAAGTTATGTTCACTTACATGTTTAGAATAATTCTACCCTATTCTGTATGAAGTTTGTGATACGACTTTAAACCCTCTTGACAGCTCTGATAACATATGTACTTTGCTATAAACCATGAAAATCCTTGTTGTAAACAACTAAGTATAAAGTTTAAAAAGGCATATATACAAACAATGAAAACACTAAGAATAACATATATTTTGAATGTTCCCAACACAAATAAAGGAAAAATTCTTGTTACTCTGATCTGATTCTTACACATTGTATACATGTATTGAAATACCACACTGTTTCCCTTAAATACGTACAATTGGTATGTGCTAAGGAATTTAAAAGAAATTTGAAAAATGAAATAGCAAGGAATGGAAACAGAACCCTTCCTAGCTATTGTGTTTTGTTTAGATGGCCTTCACACAATAATTACCCTTTGACTTCTCTTATCCTTGTTCATCGCCAGCATTCCAAACATCCCACTAAAAAAACTAAACCTAACTTCCAAACCACTCACTGACTCACTTGAACAGACTAAGGATTACAAAAATGTATCGCTTTAATTCCTGTCACTCACTTTTATGAATTAAAGTTCAAAGGGAAAGCTGTGCAGAGGTCATAAAAAGTGTGAATTGTTCAAACTACGTGATAGCGTATGGCACTTTGTCTGGGGCATTTCCCTCCTTTTCTCTATATCTTCATGGTACTGGCTTTCACTCGCCAGTTCACTTCTCTTTTCCTATATGTGATACATGTCGGCTGGGGAAGGAGGTGAATGTGGAGAGTTTGAACATCTGTTCTGTTTCACCCCAGTGCTAAACGTATGGGAACATGATGTCTAATACTGTTCCTAGACAATTAAATCCCACAAGAATTCAAAACAAAACAAAACAAACAAACAAAAACAAGCAAACAAATAAAAAACAACTGGCTTTCCCGAAAAATTTATAGAAGTCAGGTTTTATCAGCATGCACATATGTTAAGAACAGACTCCTACAGGACTAACTTTGTTTATATGCATTTATCTCTTTTCTTTTTAAAATGGAAGCATACAATGTGACCCAGGAAAAATCACTAAAAAGCTGAAATATTATACATATTAGGGTACAAAATAAAAGGAAACTAGCAACAAAAATTAAATCCAAGCCTCATCACAGAGTGCGAACTTTGCCGAGCACTTCCTTGGCAATAGGATCTTTCTTCTCATGATGCTCTCTAAATTCCCTGTGCCCTGATTTAAGAGGACTTATTATTTAGCATGCAGAAGCTAAGGGATTATGCAGTATTTCCTTTGAAATTGTACGTTTCTGCTAGGACCTTTCTGAAAAGACATGTGAAGACAAGTAGGCCTCAGTCTAAGGGGTATTAGTGCTTGTCCACAGTAAACACTAGTTTTGTTTCTTTCAATTTCTGTTTTGGGGGAAAAAGATGTTGTGTCTGAGATACAGACCTGACATGGGCATTCAGAAAATAATTTGAAGATGGAGGTTCTTTTTGCTGCTTTTTGGATAGGCAATCCTTTCCCTGTGTGTGTACCTTACTTTCTCTCAGATGTGAAAATCTTTTTCTAAACATGTCAACATCCACTGATGAGATTATAGAGACAAAATTATTCTAGAATGAGAGCAAACATCCTTTGACTAGGGAACTCAGCCTAGAGAAGCTGAACCTGGTTATGAGTAAATTTAGAAGGACAAAATGAATCTTATTTCTATGCTATACTCACAGTCATTGCCATATACGGCACCAGAGCTACAGAGAGATTAGGAGTACAGAGTTGGGAGTGGTTTATTCTCTAATAGGCAAGGGTAAGGTGATGGATACATTTCCAGTGCAGATCACAGGGTAAAGAATCTAGCAAGAACATTCTGGAAGGTATAATCCTAGAAAAGAGCCCATGTTTGGAGTCTGAAATCAGAGGTGAGAAAATGGATACAGTTCTGTGAATATCTTGAAATATTTTTCTGCCCACTAACAGCCTATTTATCTGAGGTGGTTTTATTAGGTTGCCTCTGTCTTCTTTTATTCATCTGTTGTTCTGTGTCCTTTAAGGAAGAATTTGTGAGATAAATATGGCTGGACAGCAAATTTTTTGGCTCAGCATTTTAAAAAGTCTCTGTTAGCATCAAATCTAAACTCCTTAGTTCTTTCAGTGCAGTAACCTGCTGTTTCTCTATGAACTCCATTTGCTTGTTTCTTCAGAAGATTTACCAAAATTGCTGAAGACAATGATCAAGTTTAATATAATACAGTGTAGTATACACAATATAATATAGGAATTTTTGTTGAATCCTTACTATTTGCCAGATAGTACTTTGCATACTATTGCTTAACCATAACAATCATAGTGATAAAAAATTTGTTAAGTATTAATTCTCCATTGTGCAGATGATTAAAGTCCAGAGAGATTAAATAAGTTTCTCAAGGTCATGCAGCTAGTGGGCAATTACCAATATCCCAAAACAGGTGTGTATGAATGTACTTATCTTCTTCTTTTTTGCATTTATTTTTTTTAAAGATTTATTTTTATTATTTATTTTTATTGGAAAGACGGATATACAGAGAAGAGAGACAGAGAGGAAGATCTTCTGTCCAATGATTCACTCCCCAAGTGAGCGCAACGGCCGATGCTATGCCAATCCGAAGCCAGGAGCCTCTTCCGGGTCTCCCACGCGGGTGCAGGGTCCCAAGGCCTTGGGCCGTCCTCGACTGCTTTCCCGGGCCACAGGCAGGGAGCTGGAAGGGAAGCAGGGCTGCCGGGATAGAACCGGCGCCCATATGGGATCCCGGGGCGTGCAAGGTGAGGACCTTAACCACTTGCGCCACCGCGCAGGGCCCTCTTTTTTGCATTTCTAGAGAAAGAATGTTTTGTTCATCAACACACATTGGTTTCCAAAATCAGTATACTCCAAATAATCAGTGTCTTTTTGAAGCACTCTTGACCAACTCTAATTTTGTTAATTGAATTTTTACAGCTCTGACCTTCATAGCACTTAAGAAAAAGTATCAGAGATCTCACCATGGTATGTTGACAAGTGTCTCGCATGAGCACACAGTGCCAGAAGCATGCAGTGGATACTGTCTTTATCCCAGCCTTAAGTTTTTTTGGAATAATGTTATGTTCATTCACTTGCTGAAAAAATTCAGATGACTCTGTATCCTTTACTTTGGGATCAAAAGAATCACATGTTGTCCTGGAGAATCTGACTTCTTCAGACTATGAATGTCTTTTGCATAGAATATAATTCGTGAAATGATTATGTCTTTCTTTAATAATACTATTCATAGGGCTGGCACCGTGGGATGGAGGGCTGATCCTCCTACTGCAGCGTCACCATCCTGTATGGGAGACGATTTGAGTCCTGGCTTTTCCAATTCCAATCCATCTCTCTGCTGATAGCCAATGAAGGCAGCAGAGGATGGCTCAAGGTCTTGGGCCCCTGGACCCACATGGGAGACTTGGAAGAAGTGTCTGACTCCCACCTTAAGACTGACCCGACTCTGGCCATTGTAATCATTTTGGAGTGAAACGGTGGATGGAAGATCTCTGTCTCTCTGTAACTTTGACTTTCCACTAAAATAAATCTCTTCCACTGAAATATAGAATACAATTCCAAAAACATCCTGAGGTACCTCTAAAAGACCACAGATTATGGGAAATAAATGTATGAAACAATTGCATAGTCTGTATGTTCCAAATTGAGGGATTTGAAGTTATTTTGTACCACAGGCACAGAGGCATTTTGAGCAGGTAAATGACAAGACCATTGTTAGCCTTTGGGGGAAGATTATTTTAAATGTCTTGCAGATAATGGAGATATAATGAATATTTAGGTGGCAGGTTTTAATCCAGATGGCAATTTTCATTTAAAAACTATAGGAATGGAAAGTAAAGGACACGTCAGATCTATTTGTTATTAATTATACTAAAACCAATTAGGAGAAGAACGGAGGTGTTACTTAGCACACTAAAACTCACGACTTGGGAGATTGGGTGTATGGCTGTGTTAATATAAAGAAAGGGAATACTGGAAAGGAAATATTGAGACTGAGATAGGGAGAAATTTACTTGTTTGAAAATTTTGAGATGAGACCCTTGCTGCCTTTTTAAGTGGGGCATCTTATACAAATTTGGAAGGCAAATTTTTGATAGACTATAGATCAAATGAGAATAAACTGAGAAATAGAAAATGACTCTAGGATGACACTATGGTATAGGTCATAGAAGGTACCCACAAAGGACATTGCATAGTAGCTAGAGATGCCTATTGTGAGGGATGGGAGGAGAGAATTTCACCAGAAGGAACATGTACTTGGATAAGTTGTAAATGGATAGAAAGGTGAAATAAGCTAATGATTAAAATGGTCTAGTGATTAGAAACTAAAAGTCCTCACTGACCTTTTTGACATAGTGATTGTAATGAAAGCAAAATTACTGTACGTTGAAGTATAAATCAGCAATAGGACATGGAGAAAGCATAGGCTTTTTTTTTTTGAGAAGTTATTTGTAAAAGAAAATATAGACAGAGAAATTAAGGGGGAAATTATGACCAAGGTTTGTTGTTGCTGATAGTTTTAAGGTGGAAGTACTTGAAGAAATTAAGTGTCTTCAAAGGGGGGGTCAAAACAGAGGGAGGGAAAAAACAAGGTTATGAAAGAAGCAGGAGAGAGTGGCTGGTGTTGTGTCATAGCGGATAAAGCTGCTCCCTGTTGATTCTGGCATCCCTTATGGACACTAACTGGAGTTTTGGCCGCCTCACTTCTGATCTACTTCTGTGCCAATGGCCTGGGAAAAGCAGGCGGAGATGGTTCATGTACTTGGGCTTCTTACTACCCAATGTGGCTATGTGGGAGGTGAATCAGCACATAGAAGATCTCTCTGTCATCTCTCTCCTCAGCTCTGACTTTCAAACAAATAAACAAATAAATCTTAATTTAAAAATGATGCAGGAGGGGATGGGCTAAGCATTGAACAAGAGAACTCTTCTTACTGAGATGTGAGGTGGGATAAGGATTTAAAGGCTACAGATGCAGATATATTTGTAGCGTTTTAGGCAAAAAGATGTGGAAATTCTGAGGACAAGGGCTTTTCACTGCTAAGCAGGAAGTATGTCATTTACTCTAAGTGGGGGATGGGTTGTGGTATGGATTCAGAAAAAGGATTTAAAGTAGTTCCCATCAAATAGTGGAAGTATTTTATGATTACAAGAATGTTCCATCTATATGCTGAAATTCTGTTAGGATCTGCAGTGGTTACTCCATATGACTGTGCCAATTTCTGTCTGAGTAATACATTGCTTGAATGTAGCAGTAGAGAAGGCAAGGGCTTAGATTGCTTCAAGATTGAAGCTTGGTAAGGAAGATAATATTCAAGAATGAAAGGAAAAGGTTACTGAGAGTCCTTGGACAAGAAATTCAGGTGAGGTCTGTGTGCACTGAGGTAAAGGTAGGGGTTAAATGACCACAGGTCAGAAATCAAGCATAGTCAGAGTAAGCAGCCTTGTAGATAAAACACTGTTGCCTACAGTAGCAGTCAGATATGGTCAGAGGTGCATGTGGCTGAAGCAAAGTTTGGAAAAAAAGAATTCTTTTTTGACAAAAGGTCAAGGAACAAGGATAGAATATCAGAACATGCCAATTCTTCTTGACTGTGTTTTGCTATCTATTATTACTCAATCACTCTTTGTCCATTCTTTCTCCAGCCTTTACCAGTTTCTGGTAATCATGAGTATATGTTCAGATATACTGTTTTAGAAAACATTTACACATATAAGAGATAATATATGATATTTGACATTTTGTGTTTGACTTATTTCACATTATGTTATGATTTCCAGCTCTGTCTTTTTGACACACATGTCAGGATTTCTTCTTAATGACTGAAAAATATTATATTATGGATATATACCACATTTTTGTTATCCAATCATCCATTGATGGACACTAGATCTATGCCATGTCTTTTAAAAAGTTTGAATAGTGCTTCAGTAAACATGGGAGAAAGTTGTCTAACTTATATTCTGATTTCATTTTTCCGTGTAAGTGTGTTGTCCATTTGCATTTCTTGTTTCAAGAACTGTTTATTTGGATTCTTTGCACACTTCTTGATTGCATTATTTATTTTTATTGTTGATGTTTTGTTCCTTATATAGTCTTGATATCAATACTCATTAGATAAATAATTTCCAACTGCTTTCTTCATTCTGTCAGTTGTCTCTCTACTCTGATTATTGTATATTTTACTGTGCACAAGTTTCTTAGTTTGGTATAATCCCACTTGACTATTTTTATTTTCATTGCCTGTGCTTTTTAAAGTCTTATTTGAAATATTGCTACCTACCCCAATGTCTGAAAGTGTTTCCCATATACTTTCTTGTCCTTTGTTTTTGACAATGGTTGAAAAATGTATTAACTGCTTATCTTTGGCATTTCCTTGCCTGTTGAACAATCAATTCAAACAGCTTGAATAACAGGTAGAATGTAGTGGAACTGCCATTTGGTATGTACGTATAGTGCCAGATCAATAGGAAAAAAAGTAGAGCAACACACAGTGAGTGTCCTAATTCTGGTAGCTGCTTCATTCGTCATCCAGATAGGTCTCCAGCATAGAAACTTCACCTCCAAACTGTTTTCATCTACTCTTAGGTGACAATAACTTTAGGAATTTAAACTGCCAATTGTGCTGGGAAGAGGAATAAAATGAAGGCAGTTTGATTATCTTGAACTTGAGGTTCTGTAGGCCTGCTGTCTTCTGAGGCTGTAAGAGAGCTCCTAGAGATTTCAGAAAGTAAGAGAATTCCACTTTTCATGTGAAAAAAACAAATTTCCTCCTGCAAATTGAGTGTGTGTGGAACCTCCTAAATGTTGCCAGCATTGGCTTGGGATCTAAGCCCCACACTCAAGGAGACAAGGTGGGACTCCAAGAGGAAAACTTTCAAGTCCAAGTATGTTTGCCTTTCTTTTTCGTGTTTTTGAGGTTTGGCCTACATTTAACTGATCAAGAGTTTACTAAAGCTCATTAGTTTGGTTTCTTCTTAGGGCTTATAGAAAGCAGGACCTGAATATTTTCTTTTCTTTCTTTCTTTTTTTTTTTTTTTTCTGAAGAAACAAGAATTTCCACAGGTATGGAACTGAATGTTAATTTCCATTTGACATCTTTCTGAGCCTTACTAATTAAAAGTATTTGTTAACCAGAGTTAGTTTCAGTTCAAAAGTATGGAGGAGAAAAATTTCATGGAACAAAAATCAGATTCAGTTTCTTGAATTCAAGTATATATATGGCCATTTTCGGTTTGCTATTTCTCCTCAGAATCCACCTTAGACTTAGGAAGTACTGAGGGTTGTTAAGTATTACAGTTAAATGTATGCTTTCATCTAGGTCACCACCTCGATTGAAGGAAAATAAAACTAAAGAAATTATTTTACCTATTTTGCTTCTGCCTTTCACTGTATTTCTTAAGCAGAAATTGCTAAGTCATTATTACACTGATTCAGAGTAGATTACATCCATTCATTCCCCACAGGCTCAGCACCGCCTAAAGACCCGAGAAGAAAGGAAATCTTGATTCTTTTCCTTATGTTCAAATTGGGAAAATGAAACAGAAAGACATACAGACTGTTTAAATGAGGTAATAAGTACTAAAAGCTTAATTAAGTATTGACTACAATAGAATTAGAATGGAGAGATGTGAGAGTTAAGTGTAGAATCATTAGAGAAAACTTCATGGAAAAAAAGCCGCATTGATCTTGAGCACCGGTGAGAGACTCACAGGTGTAAAGGAAGAAATGATAAAATAAGGTGGGGAAGGTGGATAACATAAGCAAAAAGCCTGAAGACAGGAAGGAGGGAGAAGGTGTGTGAGGGCTAGGCATAGATCACCCTGCTGGAAGCAAAAATGCCTGGGTGGTAGTCTTATTGAAACCATACATGATTTCCATCAAATGAAATGAGATGAATGGAAATGCCTATAACCTTTTGTTAAAACACTGACTCTAGACCTAATTCCCAGAGTTTCTGATATAATGGGTGTGAGTTGGGCTAGAAAATTTCAATTGAAACAACTGCTAAGAGACTGATGCGGCTGGTCCAGAGATCATACATTGAGAAAGACTGATTCAGTGAACTTTGAAACAAGATGTTATATTTGCAGGATTCTCTAATGGTGATGAAAACCTGAAAGATGAAGGAAGGCTACCTATAGGATTGTTAGAGCTATCAATACCCAAAATACCTTACAGGTGCCATTTTCCCAAATTAAAAAGGTCACTGTTAGCGAAAATGTGTGGGGCATAAGCAGTCATCTTGGTGGAGATATAATAGGATTCACCAGGTTAGTGGCCTCAACAGTGATTTTTCCAAAGTTCTTTGGATAAATTAGTGAAAACAACACACAGATATCTCTTTCTTTGATACTTATGAGAAAATGATGATTTACTATGCAAGATCTGTGACTGCTATTGTGAAGTTTCTTTAGCCAAATCCAGTCTACCGCTCCATAATTTAGATTGCCGTGATTCTCCTTGGAATATCACAGCTTTGGTGAAATCAACAACACTCATTAAAACTAGATCATAAATACAGTCTCTTAGCTGAGGGGAAGAACTTCTACAGGGTAGATTCTGGGAAAGAGCTTGTCCAGGACCAGTGTTTCTGTTAAGCTGATCCATTGAAAGGACTCATTAAACAGTGTCCATTCTGTATGGATGCCAATATATTCACTATTTTGCATATAAAAATAGGCCCTAATGGTGAGTCTAGCCTTGAATTGAACCAAGGTAAACGTTTATTCTGGAAACTTCTTGAAAATGCTTGTTTTTCCAAATCTGAATCAGTGAGAGAACAAAGGTGAGGATTCAGAAACTTTGACTCCCAGGTTTGTGCTAAGTATATTAATATGTTTCCTACCACCTATTTTTTCCTCTTTTTTTTTTTTTCCCTTTGGGAAAAAGCAGTGTTTTGTATTTCTTAAGTGAAGTGAATCATTCAGAGCCTTTTTGGAATTCATGCCTCTTGAGCCGATCTGTGTACAGGATGTGACAAGTGGACAACAGTCTTAGGATAATGGACTAGATGTAAGCAATACTGAGGAGTTGGCACTATGGCATGAGGTGGAAAGCCACTGCCTGTAGTACCAGCATCTCATATGGGTTCCAGTTCAAGTCCTAGCTACTCCAGCTCTTATCCAGATCCCAGCTAACGTGCCTGAGAAAGCAGTGGAGGACGATCCAAGACCGTGGCTCTTGCCATCCACATGGGAGACCTGGAAGAAGCTCTTGGCTCCTGGCCCCAGCTTCAAACCAGCCTCATCCTAACTTTTGAGTCCATCTGGAGAGTGAACGAGCAAATGAAATCTCTCTCTCTCTTTCTTCCCATAACTCTGCCTTTCAAATTCATAATTTTTAAAGGATTTATTTATTTTTATTGGAAAAGCAGATTTACAGAGAGAAAGAGAGATTTTCCATCCACTGTTTCATTCCCCAAGTGACCACAATGACTATAACTGAACTGATATGAAGTCGGGAACCAGCAGCTTCTTCTGTGTCTCCCATGTGGATACAGGGTCCCAAGGCTTTGAGTCATCCTCTACTTCTTTCCCAGGGCACAAGCAGGGAGCTGAATGGAAGAGGAGCATCCAGGACATGAACTGGCACCCAAGTGGAATCCTGGTGTTTTCAAGATAAAGATTTAGACATTGAACTATCGCACTGGGCCAAAATTAATATATGTATATAAATATTTATTTTAAACATACTGAGTGGTGGGATCCAATAACAAACTACAGAGGGAAAATTCTTTATGCCACATGCTTGGGTGCCAAAGGTTAACAGGTTCAAGAACACAATTCATCTTGGTTTTCTTGATATCCAATTGAGTATGCCAGGCATGCATCAGCAAGGATTTATGATATAATGCAGCACATTTTATAAAAGAACAAGGATAAAATTACCCTGCAGAACCTGACAGGAAAAAGTTTTAACATTATTATTAGGTGAAAGTTCATCCTGGCTTAGAGATTTAAAGACAAAGACTGAAGACAAGGAAACATGTCAACATGATACTATATGAATGGAGGTGTGAAATAATGGGAACAGAGCCAATATTGTGGTGCCAGCATCCCATATACATGACTGTCAGTTCAGTGTTGAAAGCTTTGCTTCCAATTCAATTCTTTGCTAACATGTCTGCAAAATAAGTGGCAGATATCTGTGTGCTTGGGTCCCTGCCATCCATGTAGAGATTCAGGCATAATTACAGGTTCCTGGCTTTAATCTGACCTAATCCTGGCTGTTGGGGAGTGAAGCTACAGATTGAAAATCTCTGTCTCTTTGCCTTTCATTTTTTTTTTCTTTCTGCTTTTCAAACAGAAATAAAAATTAAAAGAATAATTACAGGGAGTTGGACTTTCATGTTTAGAAAAAATGATGTGATAAGGACTGGCTTTACCTTTGTGTTTGAAACTATAAAATTATAGATAAATGACACCTATGGAAAGTTAAAAGCTACCATAACATAGGCAATATGGCAAGGATATACTCTTGTCAGCTCTTCCATAGGCAATGCAATATGACAAAGACAGAAAAGGTGAAGGAAGAAATAGAATTGTCTTTATGCACAGTAATCTTCCTGTAGATGTAGGAAATCCAATGGAGTTTATCAAAAATGGCTAGTTATTGTATCAGCATAATAAGATTGTAGAATACAAGATTACTACACAAAATAATCTGTAATTATGCCTTCCATCAATTAACCATCAGGAATAAAAGTAAAAGTACAATTTACAATTACTGCAAAGTTAACAAAGTATTCAACAATACTTAGGGATGAACTGACAGAAAACTCACAATTTGAAAATTTGAGACAGACTTGCAGGCAGAAAGTTTCACAAGGTATCTGTGAGAAATGAAAGCTCTAAATCTAAAAGCACAGAGAGCTATACTTGTACTCTGTGACAGAAGACTTAGTGTTATTCTTTCCACACTGAATGAATTAAAAACTACAGCACACCTTTTTTTTTTGTAAAAACTGAGAAGTTGACTCTAAAATTCATTTGAAAATGTAAAAGCTATGTGAGTAGCTAAACTTTTGAATATGAAAACAAGTTTGGAGGCCTAACATTATCTCAATTCAAAATTCATTACAAAGTTGTATCAATCAAAACAGTGTACTATTAGTATAAAATTGGTTGAGTAGATCAAGAGGATAGACTAGAGAATTCAGGGATAGACTCATATATACATATTCATATACATATATATGATTTATTTTTAACAAAGGCAAACGATGATTTAGTGGAACATAATGATATTTTCAATAATGGCACTGGAATAATTGCATATGAGAGCATGTAAAGGCACTAGCTAAAAATGGGTTGTAGACCTCAATGTAAAAACATAAAAGCATAAAAAATGAATCTTTGTAACTTAGGTTTAAATATTTCCTAAATGTGACATTAAAGAATGAAATTATTCTATTTACAACCAGGTGGTTCCAACTAGAGACCATTATGCTCAGTGAAATGAGTCAATCACAAAAGAACAAATACCATATATTCTCTCTTATATAAGGAAACCATCATGGAAAATGTAACTCCCATGCTCCAATCCATAGTGTTTTTTGATTGCTTGTTTGCTTTATTGGCTGTACCCCATGTGTTCTGATGTTTTTTATTTCAGCTTGGTTCCTTCCAAATAATCTCTTTTCTCCAGTTGAATTCATCACTGGCTCATGGATTACATGGTGGCATCACTTTTCCCAAGAGATTTCTGTGTTCCTGTTTTGTCACTCATGTGTTGATTGCTCAGTGGCGCTTTTTTTTTTCATAGTACTGTAACTTGTTGTTGATGTTGTTGTTGTTGTGGCTGTTCTAACTCATACCAGTTGTTGACTTTGTTTGTTTCATGGCTTCTCACTTATAGTAATGTATAGTGATGGAATACTGGGGTCTATCATATACAGACTTGAGGGTATAACGGAACATGCATCCCTGCATCCACATGAAAGATGGAATCCCAATGAAACTGTTGCACATGTGTAGACAATGGGATGCTGGACTGTCTGACATTGTCTGTACCAACAATGTCAGTGTACACTTAAATAACAGACCGATGCAATTATAATTCCTCATGAAGGACTACACCATTGTAACAAAATGGGAAAAATCTGAGGGGGGGTGGGAGTTTGGGGGGCGGAATCCCAGCCTACACAAAATTGTACCTCATAATTCAAAACTCAAAATAAAAATATTTATAAAAAGTCTATAAAATTAATTGGCAAATGGATTTTATCAAATTTGGATAATTCTCCCACTAAGAGGATGAGAGTATAAAAAAAAGATTGGAGTAAACTACTTTAAGATAAAACAGTTTATAAAGAAACTGTATTGATAATATCAGAAAAATCCTCAAACCGCAAAACTGTCAAAGCAAACAGTACAATTAAAACTATGGAGGAATGAATTTGGATAGCTATGTCACCAAAAAATATATAGAGATTGTAAATAAGCATAAAAAGAAAGGTTCAAAGTCACTAGTCATTAGGGAAATCTATGTTCCAAATATCATGAGATTTTTATATGCACCTATGATATTTGCTAAAATCAAGAAGCCTGGTCATATTAGACACTGGAAATAATGTGAAGGATCTGATGTCACTGTACACAGCTAGTAAGAATGTAAAACGATAGTTTGGATAATTTAGGAATTTAAAATTTTACACACATACCTACAATGAGATTCATTCATTCAATTACTTTGGTATTTCCTCAAGAAACGAAAGCATATGATGAATGTAAAAAATATGTGCAGAGGGGTCAGCATTGTGGCCTTGTGAATTAAGCCACTACCTATGATGCCAAAGTCAAATATGGTGCCACTTTGTGTACTGACTGCTCTGTTTTCTATCCAGCTCCCTGCTAATAGCTTGGGGAAAGCAGTGGGGGGTAACTCAGGTGCTTGGGCCCATGCCACTCTCAGAGGAATTCTGGAAGAAGCTATTGGATTTGGCTTTGATCCAGCCAAGTCATGGCAATTGCAGCCATAAGAGAATGAGCTAATAGAGCAGACACCTCTCTCTCTCTGTCCTTTATCTCCTTTCCTCTCTCTGTTTCTGTCTCACCCTCTTACTCTGAACCCTTTCAAAATAAATAATCTCAATTCCATAGTCTCAGGGATTTCCACATTACCCTAACTGACTTGCCCAATATTATTGTACTGGTATAGTCATTCAACCATAGTCATAAGTCTATCATTCTGCAATTTAAGTGTATACTGCCATTGTAGATATACACAATGGCATAAAGTACAGCATTTTATTGTCAAGATATATTTAGCACTTACATTGGGAATCCCTCTTTTATTTGAGAGTAGAGATGCATACTGGAATGCATCTTCGCTTCTCAATATGTTAATCTCCATTACATAGTTCCTGTGTATGAATATGTCCACATGCACATTTACATATATATATATCTTGTATTTGCTTTTATATATATATCTTGCATTTGCATGAATGTTGCCTTTTATCAGTGAGAGAACATATGATATTTGTCTTTTCTGTGGTTGGCCTGTTTCAATAAATATAATGGTCTTTGGTTGGAATCAATTTGTTACAAATGGTAGAATTTCATTCTTTTAAAAAATAGTTGAGTCATATTCCACAGAGTAGATGTAATGCAATTTCTTTACCCATTACTCTTCAATAGATATGTGAGTTGTTTGCATGTCTTGGTTGCTGCAGGTTGTGGTCCAATAAATATGGGATTACAGATACATTTCTCATATGCAGATTTCATTTACTTATATATATTCCCAGAAGTGGAATGGATGGTTCGTACAGCAGATAAATATTCAGTTCTCTTAGCACTCTCCATACTGACTTCCACAGTAGCCTGAAGTAGTCTACACTCTTACCAGCAGTGGAGTAGGATACCTTTCTTCCCACATCCATGCCAGCAAGGGTTGTTAGTGGAGTTCTGAATTTAGGCCAATCTCATTGGAGATAAGTGGAACCTTAATGTGTTTTCAATAGTATTTTCAACTTGGTTTTTTTTTTTAAGATTTTTTAATTGAAAAATTAGATATACAGAGAAGAGGACAGACAGGAAGAACTTTCATCTGATGATTCACTCCCAAAATGGCTGCAATGGTTAGAGCTGAGCCGGTCCGAAGTCAGGAACCCAGAACCTCTTCTGGGTCTCCCATACGGGTACAGGGTCCCAGGGCTTTGGGCTGTCCTCAACTGCTTTCCCAGGCCACAAGCAGGGAGCTTAATGGGAAGCAGGACCACTGGAGTATGAACCAGTACCTATATGGGATCCTGGTGCTTACAAGGCAAAGACCCTTGCGACTAGGCTACCATGCCACACCCTGTATTTCCCACTTTTTCATACGTCTATTAGCCATCTGAATTTGTTCTTTTGAAAAATGTCTGTTTAATTATTTTGCCTATTTCTTCACAGGATTGCATGATTGGCTGTTATTGAGTTTCTGAAGTTCTTTATAATTCCTGGATATTAGTCCCTTATCAGTTGTGTAGTGTGTACTTTCTCTTGTTCTATTTGTTGCGTCTTCAATTTGTTGATCTTTTCTTTGCTATAAAGAAGCTTCGATGGATCTATTATACATAAATAATTCCATGGCTGAGAAAGAACTTGCAAATACAGTCCCCTTTAAAATGGCAGAGGAAAATCTTAAATACCTTGATATTAAGCTAACCAAAGATTTGAAAGACACCTATGTTGAAAATTACAAAATACTAAAAAGAAATAGAAAAATGAATTAAAAGATTAAGAAACTTACCATGTTCTTGAATCAGCAGGATCAACATTATCAGAATGTCCTTACTACTAAAAGTAATATACTGATTCAAAGAGATCTCCAAAAAATCCAGCAACATTATTCTCAGAAATAGAAAAGACGATCTAAAAGTTTATCTGGAAACACAAAAGACCACAAAAAGCCAAAGCTATCTTGAAGAATAAAAATAAAAACATAAAAAATAAATAAGACTGTCATTTTTGAGTGCATGGGATGAAAATAAGGAGTTGAACCTTATATATATGCTGACTTACTTTAATATTTTCATGGAACTATTGGAAATGGCCAGAAGAAAGTAGTTTTTATGATCTGAAGTTCAGAAGTAAGCTCTCTCAACTGAACTTGAACTATGGTTATGCAGCAAGGTGGAGGAATCCACCATGGGGGGAGGGATATGGGGAGGGGTGGGGGGAATCCCCAGCGCCTATAAAACTGTACTACATAATACAGTGTAAGCAACAATAAAAAAAAAAAAAAAAAAAAAAAAAGAAGTAAGCTCTGGCTGGATATAGGCATTAGTAGAGTTTTGGTGGTAGCTGAAGCCATAGCACAAATTAAATCACTTGAAACTAGAATATGGCACAGAAAATAAATGCCAGGGACAAATTCCCCAAGAACAACAATATTTAGGGGATATATAAGGGAGAAAGAGGCCTCAAATGAGATAGAGATGGACTTTTCAGAATGAAAGATGGAACACTAGGGAGAATGATGCCATAGAAATCAACATGAAAATTACCTGGAAGAGTATGTGATTTTATGTTTTTATGACCATAGGGTTGAGAAATTTGTAGTACTGGCTCTAAGTTCTAAAACTAGTCAGTTACTTGTGAACTAGGATGATTCTTGACCTTCCCATGTTTTGTGAGTTAAGAATAAACCAAACATTCATAAAGAATTCTATAAAGCCATTAAGTATGAAAATGAGTTATGTTAATGAATGCCGCATTTGAAAAGTTTTGCATTTATTACAAATATATTTTGAATATATACATATTCACGAATGCATTATTAGATATTGGAGAGTTAGTAAAAGAGTTAGCAACCTCTGCGGCTGCTTCCAGGTGACTTCCTAAATACCACATGGGTTTGCTTGTATTCTGTTCTATCTCAGACACACTGGAATTTTTACCAGCTGCTAAGTTGGGGTATTGAAGCAAAAAATAGAAGCAAGCTGAGGTGGAGTCCTGGGAAAGCATGGACAGGATGTAGAAATTCAGGAAGTGGAGCCAAAATGGAGCTGAAGGCTAGCCAGGCTCAGCTTCCACGTTAGCACAGCAGGAGATGATAAATTGGAGTGTAACAATCAAAGGCTGCGGCAAGCCTGTAGGCAAGGCATCATGGCTTCTTAGGGAGGCTTGAAAAGGACTGTTGGAAGAGTTATTGGTGAGCCTAGACAAGTGCCTGTGGATGATACCCTGCTGTGGCGATGGTAGTGAGTTTTCACAGATAATATTAAAGACACACTTTTCTGAACTTTACTCATCTCATACTGTTTCTGTGTCTCCACTGAGTAAGGGCATGGGCCCTGTGAAGACGGCAAGGGTAAACAACTGCCATGATGCCTTAGAGCTGCAGAGATTATTCCTTATCATTGAATGCAGACTATTAATCTGTGCTAGTGCCAAGAGGTCATATTCTTATCTCTACAATGATAGGAAGAGAGCACAGACATGCCTACATTGGCAAAACGGTTTCTTTGGGAATAAGGATTCCTTCTAGGAACTTGAGGTGCCAAAAATAGAGACCCTTAGTTCAATAATGTCAGTTGTGGAGAATGATCCTGAGAAAAGCATTTGCATGGTACATAAAAAAAATATAGGTAAATGGTGTAACAAACATGCTTGAATTAGAAAAGGGGCTCCCACTGCCCATCCCCTGAGTTTTCACTTTTTTTTTTTTCAGAATATTGTTAGCCAGAGGGTATGCTTAAGAAGCTTTCAAAATGCTTGTGATTTGACTTTGGAAAAAAATCAAACCCTCTTGGCAAAGGCTTATACCCAGAGAGTCAGG
This sequence comes from Ochotona curzoniae, assembly GCF_017591425.1. Classification (NCBI taxonomy): domain Eukaryota; kingdom Metazoa; phylum Chordata; class Mammalia; order Lagomorpha; family Ochotonidae; genus Ochotona; species Ochotona curzoniae. The sequence goes on along the minus strand of NW_024467087.1, from coordinate 53,951,990 downwards.
GTGGTGGTGCAATTAAAATCACGTTTCCACTTGCCAAAAGCATCACTGGAGTGTGTACTTGCAGAAAAGCTCAGAGAAAGAAAGTGGCTCCTGGATGGCTTTTCTTATAGTTGTCTCAATTTAGATAACAGGCAATACAATTACTTGAGGTGGAGGTAAACATCACATCTCAAGTGCTCCACATGTTTCTGCCCCTAATTCTTTGTGATAAGGTATCTGAAGGAAAACCAAACTGGAGGGTGCAAGTTCATGTCCCAGCTGTTTTACTTCTAATTCAGATGGCCCAAGAGCTTGAGCTCCTGCATCCATGTTGGAGACATGGAAGTAGCTCTTGTTCCCTGACTTCAATGTGGCCCAGCCTCAGCCATTGCAGCCGTTTGGGAATGAACCAGGGGTGGAAGGTCTCTTTCTCTCTGTTTTTCTCCCTTCCTGTCTCTCTTGCTAAACATTTTTCAAATAAATCAATAGATTTTTTTTTAAAAGTATTTCAAAAAAGTTTATGGAAAAATCAGTTCAAAGATAAAGTTGTTTTGGTGTAAGGATTTTCCAAAAAAGCTCATGGAAATGTATTTAGTGACAAAATGCTTTGCAAATATTTAAAATGTTTTTTTCAAACTAAAATAAGTTAAATTTTTAATTTAATTTTTCACGAAATTGAAAAAAAGTTTCAATTCAGGGACATACTTTTAAAATGGTGGCTAGTTTCCTGATTGAGAAGCTCTTAAGCTATCGGTCTTTTAACTTTCAGGAAAGGAATAAAGACTTCTTCCATCAAATGTTTCACCAAGCTTATATTATGTTTGGCAAAATCAGGGCAGCAAATACCTGTGAGTGCCAGGCACCATGTTAAGCACTCTACATGGATTATTTCACATAGTTCTCATAAGGCTTTGAGATAGTTACTCTTACACTTCTTTTTACTTAAAATATGACTAGGAAAATCAGTCTTACAAACTAAGGTGAATGAGAGCCAGTATTTGAGTTATAGATTCTGCACTAACAATTATCTACACAGATTGCCAGTCCCACACTTAGTCATTAGCAAGGCCACAGTTGCTTATGTAGGCTGAGATTTGACAGTAAGGTTCAGGAGTGCGAACACAGTCTGTTTTATTGTTATACCTCTTGTGAGGAACCAAGTCACTACTCCAGTAGCATATGTTAGTCATTGACCAGTCCATCTCAGTGGGTTTCTGAAATTTGGCTATAGAAAGTAAATTCTGAATCATAGCATCACTATGGAGTATATGCAGATAGACTCATACCCCTCATAAGTCAAAACTATTCTTTGTTCTTACTTACTTACTGATTTTAGAAGTCTTCCCCAGTGTAAATTCAAATAGTTCCATCTACCTCATCTGGTTACCTGAGAAATCACTTGTTTGAAAGAGCATCTTAAAGGTGTCATAAGACTATTGGAGCTCTTTCAAAAGATTTAGGGTGCTTTATAAACCCCAAAGCAAATGCCAGGTGGTTCAGTGGATGCTTCTGCTAACCCAGTGACCTTGGCTTGCAGCATTTTCATCCGTTTAAGTTTGCACCTGGGCTAAGGAGCCTTGTTCTCCAGGTGGAGGGTGGGGCTTTCTGCTTACAGTATGAAGTAGCTCTGTCATCTCCCCAGTGTTCTCTGGAAGCAGGTGTGGTCTATAAGAGCAGATTCTTATCTGGCCTTTTAGCTGGGTGGAACCTGACAAGCTGTCAGCCCTGAGACAGAAGCATAAAAGCCTTAAATAGGCAGGTTGAGGTGGAGTGTTTTAGAGTCTGTCTGGATGAGATACGAGAATCAAGTGTGTTAGAGCTAAAAGCAGAGTTTGCAACCAGGTTGTCTTTAACTCCTAGGCAAGCCGTAGGAGAGATGGCAAATTTGTCCCCACTATTCCTTCATTTAAAACTTCTTGATGAGGGTGGCATCGTGGCACAGAAGGTAAAAATACTGCCTTGCCATGTTAAAATCCCTTATAGGAGTATTTTCATGTACTGGCTGTTCTACTTCCAATAAAGTTCCCTGCTAATGCACCTGGGGAATCAGTGGAAGATGACCCAAGTGATGGTGTCCCTGCCACACACATAGGATGCTTAGATTAAGCTCCTGGCTCCTGGCTTCATTCTGTCCCAGTGCTGGCTATCTGCAAAGGAAATCAGCAGATGGAAGAGCTCTGTCTCTCTTTCAAAAATAACTAACTAAATCTTTAAAGCAGGTTAACTGAAAGAATGCATTGGCAGTGCTAAGGAGTTTGAGCTGGAACAAGGAGCAACTCGCTGATGTGAACCATTGTCAAATGTGTAGTAGTGTCAGCTTCAAAACCAAAATCTTGTGTTGGTAAAAAGAAATGAAGAAAGGAGAATAATGAGGATTCTTGAGGTATTAGTGCTTTTGTTGTTGATTTGGGTGTTGGTTATGAGTGTAATCAGATGACAAAAAAATCTCATTGGTATATTTTTGTGCATTTTTTGGTATACATACTGTGTTTCAGTAAAATGTTTAAGAAAAAAAGAATCCAAAACACAGCCTAAACAGCTATACAAGTCATTCACTATTTTATCCCTTAATCAAAAGAGCTGTTAAGGATGGCTGTTGTGTCGCACAATTTCTGAACAACTGTTTATCACTTTTTCATAGATAATGGCCCTGACCTTCAAGACAGTACAAGATATAATCTTTCTCACCCTTTCTCCACTTGGCAATGCTGAGTGACATGAACCACCTATGAAATGCTCGTTAAATGAATAAGTAAATGAATAAAACCTGATTTTATGAATATGAGTTTACAATCTTTTGGTAAACTGGGCACCGAAGCAGGCAGGAATTTATAGACAAGGAAGTATAGGGACCACTAAGGCTGTGTGTGTTTGGCCAGAAAAAAAATTGTAGATACTTTTAAACAGAATATCTATCAAAAGAAAACATTTAACAGAATGATCTCATCAGTGAGATAATCAAAATGTGATTTTCCAATTGCATAGAGAAATGAGAGCTACGGACATTAGTGTTTTGATTGAATTTTCTCATCAGAATAGATTTGTTAACAAATTGCTACATCTTGGACCCGGCACGGTAGCCTAGCAGAGATCCCACATGGGTGCCGGTTTTAACCTTGGAGGCTCCTCTTCCCATCTGGCTTCATGATTGTGGCCTGGAAAGGTAGTTGAGGATGACCAAAAGTCTTGGGACCCTGCATTCGCATGGGAGACCCAGAAGAGGCTCTGGGCTCCTGCCTTCTAATTGGCTCAGCTCCTGCCATTGTGGCCACTTGGGGAGTGAATCAACGGATGGAAAATCTTCTCTCTGTCTCTCCTCTCTGTATATCTGACTTTTCAATAAAAAATTAAAGAAAAACCTGCTACTGCTCATTTCAATTTTTGAGACAAGCAAGTAGTAGCTCACAAAGATTATGTAACCCTCTTCAAGTCATAAACAAATAAATGGTAAGGGAAGTCTTAAATCCATAGTTTGAGTCCAAGCCACAGAATCGATCACACCAGGCTGTTTTTTTTTGTTACTCACATGTAGTATAGGACGGAACTTTTGGCTGTAAAAAGATGCATTTATCCCCAGGCTCCTCCCTTACCACTTTGTGTTGTTTCTGAAATATCTCCAACTAACGTAATTTATTAGGGCTTTTTCAAGCAGGGATACCCTCTATATTACATTCAGCTACTATGGTCTGCTGGTTTCGTTGACCTCTAAGAGTTCAATTGCTGAACAGGGTCTTGAATGGATCAAACACAAATCAGGCCTTCTTTTTTTTTTTTTTTTTTTTTTTTTTAGATAAAGGAGATTAAAGACAAGGAGAATAAAACAATGCAGTCTTTTGAGGGTCAGAATATGCGGGAATTTTAGCAGACAAAAGTTCATATGGGGGAGGAGGGATATGGGAACAGTCTCTGGGTATCCATTGATTCAACAAATGTGAACTGATTGCTTACTCTGTGTCAAGCATTATTCTAGGCTATTCAATAAAGAACAACGAAAAAAACTGCCTTGTGATATAGAGCTATTTTTCTAACAGAGGGAGATACATAATAAATTATAGATATAACAAATAGCCAAATTCTATGCTTAGAAAATAATAGTGTAGAAAAAAGCAATAAACACCAGGGTAAGGTAATCAAGAGTGCTGAGAATGAGAATTGCAATGATAACTATTTTGAGTTGGATAAGGTTCATTTGAGAAGGTGGCACTAGAGAAGACTTGAAGTGAGGAGAGATTGAAGCAGGTGCATATCTTGGAGATGAGATCAAAAAGGTAGTGTAGGCCCTATCCTGTATCACTTTTTGGACTGTTGCAAAAACGTTTGGAATGCATAAGCTCCAGGAAATCAATGGTCATGTCATTGCTCATCCAGTTGTCTATTCCCCAGTGTTTGATGCAATAACACATTTAACATTTATTCACTTTATGAATGAAAGACAGTTGCCTACTCCAAGGAAGCTTTTATAATGCCAGTGATTGGCAGACTAGGGAAATGACATGAACTAATAGACTTCAATAGGTTTTTCCGACAAGCTGGTATTATTTTTACTGATTTTATAGGAAAAACATTACTTCCCAAAGATTTATTAGTACAGTGATCTTGAACACAGATTCATTAAAGATTCATCACAGATTCATTAAAGTTTATATAGAACTTAACGTATAAAAATAGATCAAATGGAGACATTTTGATTGAAAGACTGTATAATGGACACCTGATCTCACTTTAGTCCTGTAAAGTCACCCTATAACTATCTCAGAATTTTTTAAAAATGGATTTATTTATTGGAAAGGTAGGGTTACAGAGAGGGTGGGGGGGTGGAGAGAAAGAGATATTTTACCCACTGATTCACTTTCCAACTGGCCACTGTGGGTGGAGTTGGTCCAGGCCAAAGTCAGGAGCCTGGAACTCTGAGTCTCCCATGTGGTAGCTGATGTCCAGGCACTTGGGCCATCATCTGCTGCTTTTTCAGAGCATTATCAGGAAGGATCCAGAGTAGGGCAGGATTCCAACTTGAGATGCTCACTTCACCTGCTAGCCTCTTGCCTCAGTTTTTAAGCAGTACTCTAATCTGGTGTTAAACCATTTGGTGTAAAGGATTATAAAGTGATCTATTGACAAAGAGCTGCAATGAGGATACAGGTTACTTCTGATAATTACATGTCCCTATGTTTATTGACAAAATTGAAGACCTACAGAAGAGCACAAACATATGTGGGTGACCATGTTAATGTGACAAAATGAGTTTCAACCTTTAAATTCACACATAGAATTTTATGGATGTACAAGGTTCTCTCGTCCATTTCTTCCTAAATAGTGGCTTAGATGGATCTAACATATCTGAGGATGTCTCAGGTTGTTTTGCCACATCAATGGCTTTCTTCTCTGCTTTATTTCTTGTGGCTTTTACTGGCTTTGGTGCTTGGTACTAATGGTTAGATATTGATATTGTTGCTGGAGTTAATTATATTTCTGCTGTCCATGTTGATATCTCTGTTCAGGCTTTGTGTTTACTTTTTCATATAGGCACTTCTCATGTACAATGTGTTGGCAAAACCCACATCAAACATGTAAGTGAAAAGGAAATGTAACTAGCAAAGGAGGTGAGTGATTTCTAGAAAGAATGAACCAAGTCTTCCTACAAATTACAATAAAATCCTTCTAATTAGTCATTTTATCTGATGCATAAGTAGACACTGAGTTCTTTAAACACTCCCCTCAAATATGACTGCTTTTTAAAATAAAAAAAGTTTGTTTTGTTTTCGATGATGTTTACATCATTAGGATGGATGTAAGGCCCATACGGGGGATGGGGAAGCTGGAGGAATAGAGGAAAATGGGTGAAACAACTAATTCCAATCTCCTTTTTTTCACCCTATATCTTGGGGAAGATGGGAGAGAAGTAGAGAGGGCCACTCCCAGCAGCCCAACCACACTAGAATCCTTGAATGGTGGACTGCCACCCGATGTCATCCCAGGGTCCCCGAGCTGGACATGTTCCCAGAGCACTGCTTAAATGGTTTTGATCCTTCCAAGATGCTGTTGAGGAAATTCTTCTGAAGTCCATTGGCTGACATAGTTCAACCCAGAGTCAAAGCTGTCAAAGCTTGTCTGGTAGAGCTGTCCAATTTATTCTACCCTGCATGGCACTAGATGCTGTTTGCAGACCTCAGTGGACTGGTTGTCATATCCTTCTTCTGCATGTGGGCATGCTGGTGATGCCGTTTGCTGTATAGGCTTCAACAACTGAGGAGACCCAGTTCTGACACATGGTCAGACCACAGATCCTGTACTTTTCCCCATTGCTGGAGTTTTGAGTCAAGCAGTCCACTGGAGGGTGGGGATTCCCAAATAAATCTGGACACTGGTGACCCCAGACCTGACTCCTGTGTGTTCCAACCAGTATGGTGTTTGGCTCTGTCCATCACACACTTCAGCCTACACATGCATTGATGGTTGCAGTTGATGGGTCAGTTCTGTCACCAGGCTCATCTTGTAGGTAAAATAATGGATGATGTTGCCCAGCCCATCCCCACCCACCACAAACTAGACCCTCATACATATCAGTGGGAAATGTAGCCTTGTTGGGGTGACCCCCAATACCCACAATCAGGCCTTCTCCCAACCCCAGGTTTTTTGCATGCTGGGTTATGCAGGAGACTTTTCCTGTCTGTCCCACATCCCTCCCATTCAGCTTTTGTACACAGCAATCGGTGTTGGAAACTAGCTTAACCTGACTGGCCAACACTCATAACAGCAGGTGCTGCTGCCTCTTCAGCCAGGCCTGCCCCCAGCCCTAGTTCCCATCACTGGTGGGGGCTGCAGACCATCAGAGTGGTGCCCACAGTTTCCCTACTAGGTACACTCCCAGGGCCAGATCTTGGACTTTCTAGGTGGTTCTCTGGTCAAGCCTGACAGGATTTATCCCTAGTCTCAGTATATGCTAGCCAATGCTATGGCAAAACTCAACCAGCCCACACTTACTCTGGCTCATACATGGACCAGTAGATACAGTTGGTTAGCCCAGCTTGAATCTCCTCCTGACCTAGCTCACATGCAGGCTAGTGGGTTTTGTAGTCCTGTGCAGCCTGGTCTGTCACCCAGTCCCAGATCTCGTGCTCACCAGTGGCAGAGGGACCCAGCAGGGAAGTCCTCGAGGCCCTGACACTAGGCTCATGCCCTATGCTCTCCCACCAGTTTTATGTGTGCCAGTTGATCCTGCAGCCCAGGCTAGCATGTCTTGCTTCACCTTGGCCTTCACCATTGGGTGCTACAGCCTGAACCTGCCCAGGCTGCTCCCAGTCCCAGCTCATGCTGGTGAGTGTTACAGCCTAGCCCAGCCTGGACTACCCCAATCCAGGTCCCAGTCCCGGCCCTAGTGTGAATTGGTTGGTGTTGTGGTCCAACCCAGCCTGTGCTGAACCCTGTCCTGGTTTTCAGATCTGCCAGTGGGTGTTATGAAATGGCCCAGCTTGGCTTCCCCCCAGGCATGACCCATATGTATGCTGGTGGATACTGTAACTTGGTCCAGTTTGGGCTGCTCTGAGCCTTGTTCTTGTGCTCATCTGCAGGGACTGCATCCTGACAGAGGAGTTCCCCAAATTTCTCTATCAGGTGACTTCCTAGTTGCAGACTTTGCTCACATAGTTGGGTTCTTGGTTTGGCCTGACTTAGCACACCTCCTGTCCTTGCAGGTACAGCTCCCTTGCCAGACAGGCACACACCCATTCTGGCTTTTAGCATTGGATACAAGAGCCCAGACCTGCTTGACCCACCCCAAACTCACCTTTTGCATGGTTAAATGGATGCTTAGAGCTAGTTGAGCCTGTTTGATACCTGCAGTGGCTCCTGCAAGCGCTAGTAGGTGTTAGAGCCTAGCCCAGTCAGTGACAGCCCAGACTCAGTCCAGACCCATGCTGAAGGATGCTGCAGCCATGTTCCACCCTGTTCACTGTGCCCATTCCAGCGCTCATGCTCAGTAGTGGGAACTGCAGCCCAGCTGGGGTGTACACTTAGTTCCATGACCAAGCTCACTAAAAGCCATAGATCTTGTGCATGCCAGGAGTTACTCTGACCATGCCCATCATAACCCATCCCCCAACTTGGCTTTGCTATCAGATCCTGCAGCCTGGGCTGGCCTGTACCAACTTTTGTTGGTGGGAGCTGCAGCCTGCCCTCATCCCTGGCTTTCATGCAAACCATTAGTTGTGATAGTCTAGCCCAACATGGCCTGCACCCCATTCTCACTACTGCGCTTGCCAATGTTCTCTAGTTCTCTAGTATAGCCATGCCTGGTAGGCACCTTCTCCCCATTCCCACCCCACTGGGCAAATCCACACACCTGCTGACTAGAGAAGCAACCCAGTGTAGCCTGACCAATATCCAGCCCTGACTCACATGCTCACCAGCAGGAACGACAGCCCACCAGGGTACTTTCGCAAGTTCCCTCACCTGACTCACTCCCAGACCCATATCTTACATGTGCTGGTAGGTGTTATGTTATGTCCTTAATCTGCACACTTCCCCCCCCCAACCCCCTAGTGATGGCCTTTGTGTGTGCTAGTGGATGTTGTGACCAAGCTTGTCCCACAACCAATTCTTGGGTATGCCTGGAGATGCTACAACCTGGACCAGCCCAACATGTTCCCAATTGCAGTATACATGAGTTTGATGAGTTCCATGGTTGTGCCTAGCCCATCTTGTCACTACTCCCAACCCTCAAACTGGTATGGCAGTCCCACAGGAGTGAGCCCACAAATCCCCAACAGAATCATCTCCCAGATCTGATTCTTTCATGTGCTGGTTAGTGTCATGGCCCAGCTGGATGTGGTCAACCACCTGCCCTGACTCTCATTGGTGGGTACTGTGTTCAAGCCCTGATTATACCAACAATCCCAGCTCAGGTCTCCCACATTTGTAGCTGTATTGGTTTGGTCTGAAAGGTCCTCCAGATTCCCTCCTCCAAACCATTTCGTCTCAGCCCCCTCATTTACCTGCAAGTGCAATAGCCTGGTTGGTTGAAGTCCCCCAGAAATCACTCCTCACTTGTCACATTCTGCCTCAACAAGTCCTCTCTCCCACACATTCCCAGACCTCTATTCCCTGAGCAATCAATACACCAGCATGCCCATGAGTGCATAGATCCTCAAGGCCAGTCATCTGGTTGTATATTGTGTTGCCCTGGGACCCTGCCCACTTGCGGGGGGCCCACACTCACTCGTGTTAGGGCCCCCAGGCCCTATCTGATTGCATGCTGTTATCTGTCTCCCCACCACCCCATATCTTAAAAAAAATGGAAAATTTCCTGGCCCACAGAAGCAGTTAACACAATTTTATCATTGATTATGTCCAAATTGCTTGTCTGCTATTATATTAGCTGCTTTTCTCCGAGCAGTGTATACTTGCCTAAGCAGTTGTCTTCAGCTTGGTGTGGTGGTGATGGGGGGCTCACTTTTGTGGATCTATCTAAAGCCTCAGCTACAACTGTGTTGTCCTGAAAATGTAGTACCATTACGTAACACAGCTCTGTTGCCTTTGTTGTTGTTGTTGTTGTTTGTTTTTGTCTTTGGTTTTTTTAGGAAATGACCAAGATACACTGGGTAACAGGTGACTTAATGGACAATTTTTAAAGGGTCTTTACAGGAAGGAAGCTGACTGAAACAGCATACCTTTAATTATCTTCATTGCATAGTACAATTTACAGGGAAAACAAAGTGGTAGACTTACAGAATGTCAGGTGCATTCTGGAGGGGAGAAGGTTGGCATAATGGCTCAGTGGCTAAATCCTTGCCCTGAATACATCAGCATCCCATATGGGTGCTGGTTCATGTCCCATCTACACCACTTACCATCTAGCTCCCTGCTTGTGACCTGGGAAAGAAGTAGAGGGTTCAGCATTGGTGCCCTGAACCTGCATGGGAGACCCAAAAGAAGCTTCTGGCTTCGGATTGGCACAGCTTTGGCTATTGTGGGCATGTGGGGAGTGAACCACTGGACAGATCTTTCTCTCTGTATATCTGCCTTTCCAATAAAAAATCAAACTTAAAAAAACTTTCTTCCTTATGGAATGGATTTCTATTCATTGATCTATAGTACTCAAAGGGAATTCTGAACTTTAAGGAAGGCTGTATTACTCCACTTTTGTGGCCTGAGCACTTTGCTCAACCAATTTTTGTCTGAATTTCTTCACCTCTGTAGATAATGGCTGTCTGGACTTCCTTGGAAAGAAATGACATGATTTACACACCCTCCCAAGGAAATCTGTCTGTTTCCTGCCATATGTCATCGTACTGGGACCCTGAGAGAAAGAAAAAGAGAAACAAGCATTTTCTAGTGTTAGGCACTGACCTAGTTAACAGTCTTAGGAGTAAAATAGTATTCGTGTAGTGTGTCTCCTGGACTTGAATTAAACAGAAATATTGCCTTCCAAATTTAATTCAAATAACTTTTAAAAGAAGGTAGTGTTTCATTTAAATAACTTATGACAGAGGGTAGTTCAAATGCTCGTGTTCAAAAGTAAGAGATGTAAAAGGAATCCATTTACTTTGAGAAAGCTGATTAAGTGATTGACCCTTTCTAAATTAATTTTCCAACACCAGAGCATCATTTTTGTTCTTTCGTTTTGTAACAGAACTTAATTTTTATATCCCAGAGAATAGGACTGAGACCAATGGATTTTTATTATAGAAGAATATCTTTGACTTAAATGTTTACATAAACACGCAGGTAATTAATACAGAAGACAAAAAAGTTGTAAAGGAAAAAAGCAGACATCTTGCTATTTCATTGTTGTTTTCGCCCTTGTTTATAGTAATGTAGATCTGTAGCCTTTCCACTTATTACTTCATGAGTATTATGGTGCATTAATACCATTGTTATGGGGTGGATTGAAATGATATGTTTGCAAAAAGTGAAGGAATAAAAGAAAGTAAAGAAGGAAGGGAATTGAGGGAAGAGGAGAGGGAAGGAAGAAAGTGTGGTATCTCCTTAGAATTATACCTATGAAACAGGGAATTTTTTCTTTATCATTTTTTGTAATAAGTAATATAAATAAGATGTAATACTTTTGTTAAAAATAATGAAGAAAACAAGCTGGCAAAGAACAAGTAAAATTTTCTAACAATCATTTATTGGAAGGAGCTTTGTTCAAGTGAAGTTTGGCTGTCACCTATGGTGGAAATATATTGTACGTAGAATAATGGTTAGACTTCTTAGATTTCTGTTGTATATTCTTGAAAGTCAAAATATATGAGAGATCATCAAAATCTGTACAGAATGCACATTATGAAAAAAACTATGAGAGTCTTTGAAAAAGTTTTGCACCAAAATAATCTTAGGTTTTATTTATATTCAAACATTCAGTTTCAGAATACTTTTAAATTTGCAAAACAAAATTTTTGATATAGTACAGAGCTTCTATATACCTCCTAGAATACTTCCCCCTTTAGTAACTCTTACAGTAGTATGTTATGTTTATCATAATTACTAAATCACACCAAACTTCTATCATTAGTGTGTCATGCTAATATATGACAATTAATGAAACATACCAAAATTCCTCCAATGTTTTAATCTAAACTCATTTATGTCCCCACCCCTGTAAATTTTACTAAACTCCATTGTTTAAGTATTTAAAATGGATTTTTGTCTAGCTTATTTCATATAACATTATATCCTCTAGTTGCATCCCTTTTGGTGCAAATAGGATTTCATTCTTTGTAATGACTGGATAGTATGCGCATGTATATACACCACATTTTTTTATCCTTGCAACTGATGATAGGATGATCTATCAAGGTGAAGCAGTTATCATAGTTCAATTTAATATTCTATGTACTAGTTTTGAGACAGCATTATTTTAATCTGTATGATAGCGAAAGCTTTAATGCAAAAAATACACAGTAAAAAGAAAACTGGCAAAGCCTACAAACAAAAGTCAAATGAAAGCATTTTCAGCTTCATTCATAGAAAATTAATTTTCAATAGTCACAAAATCATTAAAAATTGTAGTGGCATATAATTGTTAACTTTATTTAACAAAGATTGAAATGATGATTGATAAAACACAATATTCAAAATCAAAACCCATACAAACTTTTCTTTCTTTTTTATTCTTATTTTTCATTTTAAAAATGTTATCCTGCATATAAAGAGAGAAAAAGTAATCTTCCTGGCTTGATTTTTTTAGTCAAGGTTCCTTTGTGAATTCTGGATCTTTTGTGGTTTTATATGCATTTTAGGTGTTTCTGTTTGTTTTTAGTCCTTTAAAGAATGTCAGGACCGGACCTGGTGCAATGGCCTAGCAGCTAAAGTCCTCACCTTCAATGCACCAGGATCTCATATGGGCACCAGTTCTAATCCCGGCAGCCCCACTTCCCATCCAGCTCCCTGCTTGTGGCCTGGGAAAGCAGTCGAGGATGGTCCAAAGTCTTGGGACCCTGCACCCACATGAGAGACCCGGAAGAGGTTCCTGGCTCCTGGCTTCGGATTGGCACAGCACAGGCAATTGCGGTCACTTGGGGAGTGAATCATCAGAAGGAAGATCTTCTTCTCTGTCTCTCCTCCTCTCTGTATATCTGACTTTGCAATACGAATAAATAAATCTTTAAAAAAAAAGTCAGACCCAACATGATGACTCAATTGGTCAATCCTTCCCCTTACAAGTGCCAAGATTCGATATGGGCACCAGTTTGTGTCCTGGCTGCTTCACTTCCCATCCAACTTCCTACTTGTGGCCTGGGAAAGCAAAATAGGATGGCGATTTCTTGGGACCCTGCACTCATGCAGGAGACCTGAACAAGCTCCTGGCTCTTGGCTTCGGACTGGCTGAACTGCAATTGTGCCATTTGGGAAGTGAACCAGGGGATGGAATATTTCTATCTGTTCTTCTTTCTGTAAATTTGCCTTTCCAGTGAAAGCAAATTTTTTTGGAAGAATGTCATTGGTGTTTTTGTAGTGATTGCATTGATCTGTATGCTACGTTGGGTAGTATGGAGCTTTTTTCTTTTTCTTTCTTTCTTTTTTTATTAATTGCATTGCATTATGTGACACAGTTTTATAGGCACTAGGAGAAACCCCACCATTCGCCTAACCCTCCCCTCATGGTAAATTTCTCCACCTTGTTGCATTACCACAGTTCAAGTTCAGTTGAGATTCTTTCATTGTAAGCATATACCAAGCATAGAGTCCAGTATCTTATTGTCCAGATAAGTTCAACGGCTTCTTGGGGAGACCTTCTCTGGTCTGAAGATAGAGCCGGCAAAGTGTCATCCCGATCAATTAAAAGCCATAACATAACATCAGCAATAATTTATAATGTTATGGAATTAATTGACACAGTATTGAGTAACCAATATGTTAAAAAAAAATGCAAGTTCTCAACCACACTCTCTGACTTCTTCATTGACATTTCAATTTTACTTTATATACAACCTGGTTCTATACACCTTAAAATGGCTCTGGATTACTATTCAGCTGTCTTGTGTCTATTTTCATTATAGTATTTAGCATTTTATAGCATTGAAGCATAATTTTGCTGAACCTGGTTGTTTTTCCGGTAGTCTAGACTGGCATATAAATCTAACAAGGCATATGTCCACAGTTGAGGTGCAGAACAGTTTTAGGAGGGGTGTGCAGAGAAATCTTCAATACCTTAGTGAGGAGTAATTAATCATTGTGTCCCACTTAGGGAGGTATAAGTGAATCCATGCTGACCGTTTCCTTTCTGGTTCTAAGCTTTCCTTGTTGTTCTCTGTGTATCTATTCTAGATTTTTTTGTTTATTTGTTGTTTTTTTGTTTGTTTTGAGGGGTTTCCGGAGCGATTCTGATGGTCATTGCCAGAGAGGGTAGAGACCCAAAGTTGGAACCAAGTGAGGACCAGAGAAAGCTCCCCTCCCTATTTCCAAAGGAAGTTTACTGTTCTTCTCTTTCTGCAGACTGCTCAGGGCTCTTGGCTGTAGTATGGAGCTTTTAACAGAATTCTTCTTACATAAGAGAAAAAAATCTTTCCATATTTTGTGTTCTCAATAATTAGTGTTTCATTCTACAGATCTTTCACTTCTTTGATAAAACTTATTTCAAAATATGTAAAGTCTTATAATTATTGTGAATTGTATTTGTTTTTTCTTTCTTATTCGGTATGATCATTATTGGTGTATAAATGTTCTACTACTGTTTGTGTGCTTGCAACTGTTGAATTGATTTATCAATTCTAATAGGGTTCTTCCTCCTCCTCCTTCTTGTTCTCATTCTTCTTTTGGTGATTTGTTTAGTTCTTTCTTTGTAAAAAAAAGTACTATTGTTTTGTTTTTCCCTGAACCTTCTGAAGCACCCTTGTATAAATCTGATTTTGAAAAGCGTTTATTTATCATGGGAACCTCTTGACAGGAAAAAAAAAAAAAGATAATTTGCTTTAGTTAGAAGACAGCTTCAATTGTCAAGTCCTTGATAATCAAACAAGTTCAGTTCAGTAAGTCCTTGTTAAATACATGATTTAAGTTATGCCCTGAGGAAGGCAATGCAGGGAGACAGGTAAAAAATAGTTACCCTCACCTTCCAAAAGCTTTCACTCTAATAAAGAGCAGACAAGTTAATACAAAACCCGTGTTAGTACAGGAAAACAAGTATAAAAATGATAAAGAATAAATGAATGGTAATTTGTTCATTACTTACTATTTTTAATGATGCTTATGTTCATTATCACTATTTTCTTTCCCTGCCCAACTAAAGACCTGCTCAAATCAAGACATGTAGCCCCAATTCCACCACATAGTGTCCACTAATTTTTCAGTCTTCATACATTACTCTCATTTCAAATTGTTATGGGTTTGCATTCTCAAAAAAAAAAAAAAGATATTTTACAGTTCTCACTCTTGGACTCTGTGAATGTGAACTTATTTAGAAATGTTGTCGTTGCCATGAAGTTAAAATAGTCTCATATAGTAGAGTAAGAGGAGCCTTAAATCTAGTGTAACTAGTGTCCTTGTAAAAACAGGAAATGGTGTACACTGTGACCAAGACAGAGAAAGAACACCATGTGAACAGAAAGGTAAATATTGTGGTACATCTACAAACCAAACACCAACAATTGCTTTTACTACCACCAAAATCCTTTTTCAAAAAGATTTATTTATTTTTATTGGAAAGTCAGATATACAGAGAGGAGGAAAGACAGAGAAGAAGATCATCCACTCTCTAATTCACTCCCCAAAATGGCCACAACAACTGGAGTGAGCTGATCTGAAGCTAAGAGCCAGGAGCCACTTCCAGATCTCCCATGTGGGTGCAGGATCCCAAGGCTTCGGAACATTCTGGACTGCTTTCCCAGGCCACAAGCAGGGAGCTGGATGGGAAACGGGACCTCTGAACTGGTGCCTGTACAGGATCCTGGCACTTTCTTTCTTTTTTTTTTTTTTAAAGATTTATTTTTATTATTATTTTTTTTTATTGGAAAGGCGGATATACAGAGAGGAGAGACAGAGAGGAAGATCTTCCGTCCGATGATTCACTCCCCAAGTGAGCGCAACGGGCCGATACTATGCCAATCCGAAGCCAGGAGCCTCTTCCGGGTCTCCCATGTGGGTGCAGGTTCCCAAAGCTTTGGGCTGTCCTCGACTGCTTTCCCGGGCCACAAGCAGGGAGCTGGAAGGGAAGCGGGGCTGCCGGGATTAGAACCGGTGCCCATATGGGATCCCGGGCGTGCAAGGCGAGGACCTTTAACCACTTGCACCACCGCGCCGGGCCCGATCCTGGCACTTTCAAGGTGAGGACCTTAGTTGCTGGTCCACCACGTTGGGCCCTATTACCACCAAAATCTTAAGATTAAAAAAAAAAAAAGTGGAACAGATTTGTATTCAGAGTACCCAAAATGAATTGGTGTTATTCTTGATTTCAGACTCTTGGACTCTGGATATGTAAGAGTGGGATTCTGCTGTTTAAGCTGCAAAAATGTTGATGCTTGGTTACAGTAGCCTTGCTATAGTCTCTTGACTATAGAACACGGTTTAATGCCTATACTTCTATACTTCTATACCTGCCACCAACAAAGTATCAGAAATAAAAATAGGTAAATTTGTTATGTACTTTTTCTGTTTCAGGTATTGAAATAAGCATTTTTAATGCCATTTTAGTTATTTTTACAATTTAATGGTATTCATACTATTATACCCATTTTCTGTATAAAATTTAGCTGGAGTAAAATAATTTGCCCAAAGACTGAGGAGGAATAAAGTTGGAATTTCAAGTCAGGTCTGTTAGGACATTTGTGTTCACTGGGCTTTAATAGTTTATATAACCCTGAGAGCAAGGAATACATTTTTGGACAATGGAAGAGGCTCAAAGCAGTCTCTTCATGTAAAATTATTTATGTGTTATAATAGTGCTATAGAACACTTAGAAAATAAAGAGAAATAAAATATGTCATTCTGTAACTATCATAAACTATTATTTTGGAGAGATTCTTACTTTCCAACTCATTAAGGCAAAATCGGTAGGTTGACTCTTTGTGTTAGACATCCTGGTGACACAAAAATGGGAGAAACTGTCTACCCACAGGGATCTGTGATATTCAAAGAGTAGTATCTATGTGGGCATGGAATGTTTGAGATAATATAGGGCTTCAGGAATATATACATTCTTTAGTTGAAACTTGCATTGTAATAATTATAAATTCATACAGAGTTGGATGTACCAATGGTAAAACGTGAATAAGAGAACAACCAGGAAACTATGTAGATATAACTCACCAAATTTAATCAGAATCCTTGAGTGCTTTTTAAGACATTTATTTTATTTGTTTGGAAGACAGGCTGTCAGAGAGAGAGATGCAGAGACAGAGAGATCAAGAGATGTTCCATCTATTGCTTCTCTCCCAAAATGGCCTCAATGGAAAGGTATGAGCCAAGTTGAAGCCAGGAGCTGGGATTTCCATTCCAGTTGCCTATGTTGATGGCAGCAGCCCAGTTACTTGGGCCATGTTCTATCATTTTCACTAGTTCACTAGCTAGATCATTGGGGAGTGGCCAGGACTTAAACTGGCACTTCAATATAGGATACTGACATCACAAATGATACCTTAACTTGCTGCATCATAAAGTTGGCAATTAGAATTCCCAGTTTCAATTACAATTATTTACATATGTGTATGAATGTGTTCACTTGTGTGTGGTACGTTCTCAACAATTTTTTCATCTGAGTTTCTTGGAAATCAGAATACATAATCAGGATAGATAGATATTATATCTTGAACATCTAGCAAGGTGTTTTATACCAACTCTTTGTAGCTCCACTGACCATTTTTTTCTCTTGCATCCTTAACCCCTTGACACCTAGTAATCTGGTCTTTATAATTTTGTTATTTCAAGGATGTGTTTTTTTTTGTATATATAATCATTTAGTATGTATTTTTTAAGATTGATTTTTCCTTAATTGTTTTAATTCCATAGGAGATCATTTTGATTACTGTACTTATCAATATCTAATTCTTTTTTATTGCTGAGTACTATTCCACAGTGTGAATGTACCTTATATGTAAGATGTGATCTATTTGACTATTCTTCTGTCCAATGACATCTCGGGCATTTTCCCTGTTTAGCCATACTAAAATAAACTTGTGATGAATATTTATTTGCCATTTTTTCCCCTGTGAATATGTTTAATTACTTTGGGCTACATACTTCAGAGTGCAATTACTAGCAATTGTGTGTTTACAATCATAATGCTCTTTTCCAGAATGGCCATGCAACTTCACATTTTTATTAGTCATTTAAGACTAATCAACCTGTTTCTCTGAATCTTTGCTGTCATTTTTCATCTGTAGCCACTATTTGTTTTACCTAACTCATTCTGATAAATTACATGTAGTGACAATTCTTTACATTTTTAATGCACATTTCCTTGATTCCTAATGATTTTGGACAACTTATGTTATATGTGCATTTGAAGGAATGTACAGAAAAAAGTCTCAGAGTGCAATATGAGTTTGAACTAAGTGGGATCCAGGTCAGGATAATGAGGCTGTCAATAGTTTAGCCATATTTATAAAGATGAGTCAAAGCAGAAGATCAAAAACTAGGTTTGTGAAATTGAAAGACCACATACCAGTTATATGTAAGAAAGTAGACAAACTACAGCTCATTGAACATGCAACTGTCCCACTGTGTTGTTATGTTTTCCTGCTTGCGTAGATGTTCCCAGCAGAAATTCTGAAAACCACACAAAGATACAAAATGAAAACAAGAAAGAAAAAGATCAGCTATCTGAAATGTTTCCTTTCTTTGAGTCATTTATTGTTTTGTACATACACATACATATAGATACATGTTGATGGGTGTGTGTGTGTGTATGTGTGTGTTTGTGTGTGAGTATGTAAATTGAGAAATTACTTTTTACGTTATCTTTGTCTTGCTTGCCTTCACATTACAAGTCTTTTGTCATAAGATTTAATGTAACTGAAAATGCAATTTTAAAAGTTTGTAAACTATCCCATCACAGTCATAGACAACACTATATTTGAGTTTATTTTTTTCCTGTTGTTGGTCTTTTAGGCATTCAATGCTGTAATGAGTGGCTTATAAATTAATGTTTGATGGGTTTCTGATTATTCTGTTTGGTCAGCTTCTTAGAAGGGAATTTTTTTTTTTTTGTGAAAGCTTTTGGACTATTTGAACTCTATTGATATGTTTTAATTGCGTTCCAGAAATACTGGGATGACTTGCATTTCACAAATATATAAGGATGCCCCTTTAATCACAACATATCAAAGCTTTCTTAGCTTGACATAAAGAACAATGGTATCACAGTATCACAGTTGGTGTGTTTTTCTTATTGTTATTGAGATTAAAATTTTTATATGTTTCAATCATTTGTAATTTGTACTTCTGTAAATCATTTGTGTTTTTTATTTTGCTTTGGTGTTATTAATACTTCCCTGATAAATTGAATTAAAATAGATTTATTTAGCCCCATTTTTCAGATGAGGAAACTGAAATTATGAGAAATTACATAGCCCTGTAGAAAAATAAAATTTATAAGAATGATTTGCAATCAACTCTGCCCAGGACCAAAGGCCTGTTCTTTCTCCCATGCCACATCTCCATTAATAATAATTGTCTTTTGTGGTGAGGACCAACTGAGAACTTGGCTTCTTGATTAATAGATATTTCCACAATTCATCATCTGCTAAATACATGAATATATCCAAGCCACACAGTTCTTCCCGTTAGCCAGTACAGTTCATATTATTTCTGGCTTCATCCAAATTCCAAATACCCCAAAAGAATTGAACTCGAATTCAGTGCTAGCCACAGTTAACTTGGTTAGTTCTCCAGGAATTTCCCTCAACACAATTTTCTTTCCAGACTTTACATTCTCCTACTGACCAGAGTGATTGCATCCAGTTACAAAAACAATTCAGAATCCAGGCAGACAATTTGGAATGGATTTTCATTTTATTTGATACCCAATCACTGGTTTGGCTGAATTTTTCTTGTTTCAATCAGTGTGTTCTGGCACTGTGCTAAAGTGGCTGCAGTTTTATTTTGTAACTGAGAACAATGAGCAAATTTCAATCTAAACAAAAGTTACAGAATTGGCTAGTGGCTTAGATGGAGTCATGATATGTTCAAAAGTGTGAGAATTTTCCAGATCTTACCGATACACTAATCAGCTTGCTATAAAGGAAGCTGAAAAAAGATAGATCCACATTTGAAAATAAGCAATCAACTGCCTTAAGCTTAATCCCTCCCATGGTATAAGTGTCTGAATCCACTGCATAAAAAACAAGCGCATAAATATGAAGACAAAACCAGTCACTGCATTGAAACCAACATTCCCTATCAAATTTCCTGCTAAGGAGCTATAATAAATACAATATTTGGCCATCCACAACAGTATTGAAAGTCTGCTGGGCTGTTCTCAGCAACTGAGATTTAATTAGTATCTAAGGAAACAAGAAATTCCTGTTTGAAAAAAATCAAATAAAACGGAAAAAACAAATTACAATTGGTGTGCACATTTTTCCTGGCACGATGGCCTCTGAATAAATGTGGTACTGTGACCCAGACCTCTTTCCTCCTTGTGTGTGTCTGTCTTTCTTTCCTTCCTCTCACTGAATACAGTTTAAATAAAGAAACATCTGCTGGCACTCTGAAGTGGGAGGCCCTTATTTCAACAGACAAAAGAGAAAAAAAAACTTTAAGTACTTGTACAGATGTATACAGTACAGCATGCAGGATCGTTGCCAAGGACAGACCATAGTTTGGAAGTCTCCCATCCTTAGAAGGAAGCTGCATAATTTTGCCCTCAAGAATGGAGAAAGTACTACGAATGTCACTCGATGGCCAAGGGGTTGTCCTGTGATATAGAAGCAATTGGGGTTCTGAGAGAGTGATGGTAGTAATACACAGATAGGTAGATACTATGTAATGAGTACTGATTAAACAGAAAAAAATAGAATAAATACCTTATCTAACTTAATCCTCAGAAATCCCTAAAAGGGAGATATTAATAGCTTAACTGGAAGTCAAGAGAAGTGAGGGTAAAAGAAGTTAAATTACTTGTTCAAAGCTTTTCTTATTCTGCTTATCATAATATTGCAATACCGACTAGTGCAATAATTTCTATTTCGCTTAAATAGAAAAATAAAATGAATACTTGCTTTTATTCTTGCACTGAGTCTATACTTTTATTATTTTCTTTTTAAAAAGCTTGGGTATCTTTGAATTGTACCTATGCAATCTATGAAATCTGGTGTGTATATTAATGAAAATTTAAAAAGAATGAATGTTGAGACTTCATGTCAGAATAAGATGATACAGTCCAATATTTATCTCTTACTAAACAAAACTATAAACCTTGGAAATGACCCATGGAACTGAAGGAGGACTATCAAAGGTGGTAAGACAGGTTGGGGGTGGTGTTTGGTGTAGAAGTTACAATGCCTGGTGGAGTTTATGCATGCAGTATTCCAGTACCTGGGCCAACTTCCAGCCTGGGAGGAAGCAGGTGAAAACTCAAGGACTTGAGTTTTCCACACGGGTGGAACTGGATTGAGTAAGTCTGCTTATGTTGATTGAGTCCTAAAAGAATTCAATGGCATTGAAATAACACTACAGTTTACAGGTACTGTTTTTCGGATTGACATCATTTCATCTTAAGTTAAGGCAAACATGAGGTATCTAAACTTTTGGGACTGGCTCATTTACCTTAGTATAATGGTTTCTAGTTGGGCCCATTTGTCCACAAAGAACTGCATTTCATTTTTGTTTGTTTGTTTAATAGCTGAATAGTATTCCCTGAAGTAAATGAACCATGGCTTTCTTATCCAGTCTTCTGTTGATGGGCATTTCAGTTTCTTCCAAGTTTTTGCAATTATTGACTGTGCTGCTATGAACATAAAAATGCATGTTGGTTTCTCGTGTAACAGGTGTTTTGAATATATTCCTAGAAGTGCTATTGCTGGATCATATGTATGCAGAATTTCAGCTGTTTCAGGGTTCTCAATACTGATTTCCATCATCCCCTTATCTACACATGTCCAACAGTTTCATTGGGAATCCATGTTTAGTCTGGATGCAGGGATGCATGTTCCATGATACACCTATGTCTGTAAATGATAGACCCTAATACTCCATCACTATACATTACCATAAGTGAGAAGCCATGAAACAAGGTCAACAACTGGTATGAGTTAGAACAGCCACATCAACAACAACATCAACAACAAATGATAGCACCTTGAAAAATAATGCGCCACTGAACAATCAACACATGAGTGACAAAAAGGCAACACACAAGTCTCTTGGAAAAAGTGATGCCATCATGTAATCCATGAGCCAGTGATGAATTCAACTAGAGAAAAGAGGTCATTTGGAAGGAACCAAACTGAAATAAAGACATCAAAACACATGGGATACAGCCAAAAAAGCAAGCAAACAATCAAGAAACAGTACGGATTGGACTATTGGAATTACACTTTCCATGATGGCTTCCTTATACGAGAGAGAATATATGGTATTTGTTCTTTTGGGATTGACTCATTTCACTCAGCATAATGATCTCTAGTTGGGATCACTTAGTTATAAACAGAATGATTTCATTCTTCTTCTTTTAAAAAAAATTTATTAATTGCATTGCATTATGCGACACAGTGTTATGGGCACTGGGATTCCCCCCACCCCTCCCTGAACCCTCTCTCCTTGGTGGTTTTCTCCACCTTACTGCGTAGCTATAGTTCAAATTCAGTTGAGGTTCTTTCATTGGAAGTATTTACCAAGCATAAAGTCCAGTGTCTTATTATCCTAGTGGGTTTAACGATTTCTTGGTGAGACCATCTCTGGTCTGAAGGTAAAGCCAGCAAAGCATCATCCCAATCAATTAAAGGCCCTAACATAACATCAACAGCCATTTACAACCTCATGGCATCAATTGACATGACATTGATTAATAGTATGTTGATAGGAAGATGCGGTTTCTTAACTACATCCTGTGACTTCTTCATAGACATTTCAATTTTGGTTTGTATTCAACCTGATTCCATACAGTCATCAGTTTAGGTACATTTTATTTTTTTAGGATGGGTGTGCAGAGAAATCCCCAATACCGCAGTGAGGTGTAACTAATCTTTGTGTCCCACTTAATGAGGCATGTTTCGGTCCACGCTGGCCATTTCCTGTCTGATTCTAAGCTTTCCTTGTTGTTCTCTGTCCATTCTAGATTTTTTTGTTTGTTTGTATATTTGTTTATTTGTTTTGAGGGGTTAATGGAGCGATCCTAATGGTCACCGCGAGGGAGGGTGGGGACCCAGAGCATGAGCCAGGCTAGGACCAGAGAGAGCTCGCCTCCCTATTTCCGAAGGAAGTTTATTATTCTTCTGTTTCTGCAGACCGCTCAGGGCTCCTGGCCGTCATTCTGATGGCGCTGGTTTCTACATGGCAGAGTTTGGACTTCTTCCATACCCTGTGGAGGCTCCAGATGGGGGTGGGTGACCTCAGAGTTCTTGGCCTCCGAAGGCACTCCAATTCCCTGTGGTCTCCTTAGCAGTTGGGATGTAGTCTTTGGTATCCGTGTTGACGGTCCTTGATGAGGATCTGGGAGTCTTCAGGGTTGGGATGCGAGCCTCCTCCCTGACCTCCCGCTCCACTCTGGGGTCTCCCCCTGCTCCATACGCATGACCTCCTGTTGAGAGGCTTTCAGGATCACTCCCGATTCCCCACTTATGCCTGTGTATTATTGCAATCTCTGACAACATGTATCCAATGCAATAAGATAATGTGTTGTAACCTATAATACAACAATTAATGTGAGTCAGAATGCTTATGAACTACATCAAAGAACTGTAAAACCTAAAACACTCTTAATACCCTATGTTACTCTGTAATGGGGAGGGAATGCAGAGAAATCTTCCATCTCCCTAAAAAGTGAGAGGAAGATGTGAAATGTAGCCTATCAGGATCAAATCTGATAACCCATAGACAACAGACTCGAGTCGGCACTAGACAATAGTAAAGATTTCATTCTTCTTAATAAATGAATACTATTCCATGTAGTAGATGTACCACAGTTTCTTTAACCACTCTTCCTTGGACGCACATCTGGATTGTTTCCATGTCTTTGCTATTGTAGATTGTGCTGCTGCAAATATAGAATTACAGATCCCCTGCTCACATGCAGATTTCACATGTATATTCCTAGGAGCGGGATCGCTGGGTCATATGGCAGGTTTATTTGCAATTTTCCAAGCACTCTCCATACTGATTTCCACAGTGGTTGCACTAGTCTACACTCCCACCAGCAGTGAAGGAGGGTGCCTTTCTCCTCACATCCATGCCAGCAGGTGTTGTTAGTTGAGTTCTGAATGTGGCCAGTCTCACTGGAGTGGTACCTCAATGTGGTTTTCATTTGTATCTCTCTGATGGCTCGGGAGCCTGAGCATCTTTTCATATGTCTGTTAGCAATTTGAACCTGTTCTTTTGAGAAATGTGTGTTCATTTCTTTTGCCCATTTTGTTTCAGGGTTTTTTTTTTTTTCGTCCCTGGGTTTTTGAAGCTCTTTGTAGATCCTGGATATTAGTCCCCTATAAATTGTGTAGTGTGCCTTTACCACATGCAATAAGATATTGTGATGTAACCAATGAACCGACAATCAACGTGAGTCAGACTGCTTATGATCTACATCAAAGAATTGTAAAACCTAATATACTTTTTTAAAGATTAATTTTTATTATTATTTTTTTATTGGAAAGGCAGATATACAGAGAGGAGAGACAGAGAGGAAGATCTTCCGTCCGATGATTCACTCCCCAAGTGAGCGCAATGGCCGATACTATGCCGATCCGAAGCCAGGAGACTCTTCCAGGTCTCCCACACGGGTGCAGGGTCCCAAAGCTTTGGGCCGTCCTCAGCTGCTTTCCCGGGCCACAGGCAGGGAGCTGGGAGGGAAGCGGGGCTGCTGGGATAGAACTGGCGCCCATATGGGATCCCGGGGCATGCAAGGCGAGGACCTTAACCACTTGCGCCACCGCGTTGGGCCCAAACCTAATATACTTTTAAGACCCTATGCTACTTGGAAATGGGCAGGAGAGCAGAGAAATTTTCGATCTCCTTAGAATGTGTGAGGAAGACGTGAAGTATAACCTATCAGGAACATAACAGGTAACTTATAGACAACAGACTCAAATCAGCATTAGACAATAGTAAAACTGCAAAGCCATGGGGGGGGGGATCAAGAGCAATCCTGACAACCTCTTAACAGTAGGTCATATGCACAGAGCGGTGAGGGGGGGTACCCCAGGATGGAGCAAGTAGATAGGAGGAGGCTTATATCCCAGCCCTGAAGACTCCCAGATCCTCACCAAGGACTATTGGGCACCAAAGACTACATCCCAACTGCCAAGGAAACCACACGGAATTGGTGTGCCTTCAGAGACCAAGAACTCTAAGGTCACCCACCCCCATTGTGATTTCCCACATGGGATGAAAGAAACCCAAATCCTTCCTCACAGGATCCAAGGTAATCGGAACGACAGCCAGGAGCCCTGAGTGGTCTGTAGAAACAGAAGAACAGCAAACTTCCTTCGGGAATAGGGAGGGGAGTTTTCTCTGGTCCCTACTTAGTTCCAACTTTGGATCCCGACCCTCTCTGGCAATGACCATCAGAGTCGCTCCGGAGGCCCTCCCTCCTGAAAAAAAAAATTAGAATAGATACACAGAGAACAACAAGGAAAGCTTAGAATCAGACAGGAAATGGTCAGCATGGACTCACATATGCCTTACTAGGTGGGACACAAAGATTAGTTACTCCTCACTAAGGTATTGAAAATTTCTTTGCACACCCCTCCTAAACCTATTCTGCGCCTCAACTGTTGACATATGCTTTGTTAGATTTATAAGCCAGTTTAGACTATCCTGAAATCTGCCAAGTTCAGCAAAATTATGCATCAACACTATAAACTGTTAAATACTAAAATGAACATAGAAACGAATCAGCTGAATAATACCCTATAGCCATTTTAAGGTTTATAGAACCCGGTTGTATATAAACTAAAATTGAAATGTCAATGAAGAAGTCAGAGAGTGTGGTTCAGAACTTGCATTTTTTTTAACATATTGGTTATTCAATGCCATGTCAATTAACTGCATGATGTTATAAATTGTTATTGATGTTGTGTTGTGGCTTTTCATTGGAGGAGATGATATTCTGTCAGCTCTGCTTTCAGACCAGAGATGGTCTTCCCAAGAAACCATTGAATATATTTGGACAATACGATGCTGTGCTCTATATTTGGTATATGCTTGCAATGAAAGAATCTTGACTGAATTTGAACTGTGGTAATGCAACAAGGTGGAGGAATCCACCATGGGGGGTGAGTATGAGAGAGGTTGGGAAAATCCCAGAGCCTATGAAACTGTGTCACATAATGCAATGTAATTAATAGTAATAATGAAAAAGATTTCAATAAAATCCAGAGAATGGCAATAAATGGACAAAATATCTATGATTTAATAAAAAATCACATATTATGCCAACAATGAATAAAATCACAACCTGAATAAAATAAGAAAAAATTGATACAACATCAAAATAAATACTGGATAGTGAATGAATTTACAATAATTTAATGCAGCTGTAATAAAATGCTTTAAAAAGAAACAAATACAGCTTATCTTGTGATCAACTGAAAAAAATGGAAAATCTCAGCAAAATAAACACTGCAGGTTTTTGTGCATAAACTGCTCAATAAACCATTTGATTTATCTTCAGACTTCTTTTGATACTTCTTAAAGAAGAGCTTTTAGGTTTAATTTAATATCCCTATTTTTAAAACTGAGATAACTGACCTTCACTATAATCTCTATTGCATTACATCTGAATAGTTGTAACCTCTCTCATGTTTGTAGTTGTGTACCATCACAGCTAGTCAAAAGCAGGGAGGACACTAGAGGTAAAAAGTATAAGCAAATACACAGGCATGGAAATTCATCATTTAAAGGTAATGAGTGGATCAGACTGGGTAAAGCAGAAAGTAATTCTTAAAAGATTTTTTTAAAATTTTGATTGCAAAGTCAGATATACAGAAAGAGGAGAAACAGACAGGAATATCTTCTGTTCAATGATTCACTCCCCAAGTGGCCACAGTGGACGTTGCTGTGCCAATCTGACACCAGGGGCCAGGAACTTCCTCCAGGTCTCTCACGTGGGTGCTGGTTCCCAAGGTTTTTGGCCATACTCAACTGCTTTCCTAGGCCATGAACAAGGAGTGGAGCTTCTGGACTTAGAACTGGTGCCCATGTGGGATCCTGGCACCTTCAAAGTGAGGACTTTAGCAGCTAGGCCACCATGCCAGCCTGAAAAGGATGTTTTGAGGGGCTGGTGCCTAGGTTAATCCTCTGCCTGCAGTGTCAACATCCCATATGGGTGCATGTTTTAGTCTCAGCTACTCCACTTTCCAACCAACTCCTGTTAATGGCCTGTGAAAGCAGCGGTGGATGGTCCAAGTTCTTGACCTCTTTACCCACTTGGAAGAACACAAAGAAGTTGCGGGCTCCTGGTTTTGGATCAGCTTAGCTCTGGAGACTGGCCATTTGAGGAGTGACATAGCAGATGGAAGATCTCTCTCTTTTTCTCCTCTCTCTCTTAACTCTATCTCTTGAATAAACATATTTAAAGCTTAAATAAATAAGTCTTTAAAAAGAAGGTTTGAGAATTGAATATTATAGCACAGCAGATTATTACACCATTTCGCATCCCATATTGGAGCACCTGGGACTGCGTCTCACATCTACTTCTGATCCAGCTCCTTGCTAATGTGCATCTCAGAAGGCAGCTGAGAATTCTTTAAGTAATTCAATCCCTACCATGTGTGCAAAAGACAGAGTTGGAGTTCCTGGAACTTTGTTTTGGCTTGGCTCCAGCTCCCTGGTTGCTGCAGGCATTTGATGTTTAAACCAGAGAGTGCAACAACGACAACAACAACATTCTCCTTGTCCATATCTTTCTCCATCTCCATTTCCCTTTCCCTTCCTCTCTCTCTCTCATCCTCTGTTTCAAAGAATTAAATAAACTTAAAACAAAACAAAATAAAACAAAACAAACGTGATCCTGTTGTCAAAGTGTATTTATCAGTTACATTGAGAGTTATCCTTTTATTTGGGTGTAGAGATGTATACTGCAGCGTGTCTCCACTTCCTGTTATGCTAGTCTCCATTATACAATTCATCTATGATAATATATGTATAAACATGTTTACATATGTATCTATTAATCTTCTATTTTGCATGAAGGTCCCCTTATGTGCAAGAGAACATACAATATTTGTCCTTTTGGAATTGGCTTATTTCATTCAGTGTAATGATTTTTAGTTAGGACCATTTTCTTGCAAACGTAGAATTTCATTTTTTCATTGATGGGCAGTATTTCATGGAGTAGATGTATCACAGATGGATTCTCTACCACTGTTTATAACCTACAATGTCATGATACACTTGAATAGCAGAATGATTAACTTCTAACTATTGCTGAACGATAATGCTATTGTGAAAATATGGGGAGAGGGGAAGTGGAGAAGAGAGAAGAGGTTGGAGGGGGAATTCCTGTACATATGGACCCATATTTTGAAGATTAGTTAAACAAACAAATAAAACAATCTCAAAACATATGAGTTGAAGAGTAGTTGAATAGCAAAGAGATAAGAAGGAGTCATATTATAAAGGACCTTAATATGTAAACAGAAGGATAGGCATGGGAGCTCTTGTAAGCTCTTGAGATAACCTGATAAAAGAATATCATGAACAAGAAAGACACAGGAAAAAATGCTAAATGGAATGAGGGAAATACAGAGGAGATGAGGATGAAGAGAAAGAGGAGATAGAGATGGAGAGAATCAGAGCATGAGTAAGAGAGGGAAGGAGAAAGTGAGAGAAAACAGAAAAAGAAACTGGAATGGTAAATTCTTCTTACTGGCTATGTCTTCTTTGTTACCAGTTTCTCATATATATGCTATGTAACAGTCAGGCTCCTAAAGTTGCTCTCCCATCTCTGAGATTTTTTTTTCTTTAACATTTTATTCATATTATTATCATTTTATGATACAGTTCCATAGATTATGAAATTTCCCTTATCCCCTGCCCAATTCTCCCCCCCCCCCATCTAGTTCCTCTATATCATTACTAAAATATACCTCTTCATACACAGTCATATGTCCATCATTGCGAGCATGGAAAATGGCAGAGTCCAGAATTCTATTGTCAAGATATAGCGCACAGTTTCATTGCAAGTCCATCTTTGTCTGGAAGTAGAAATGCATACTACATTGTATCCTCACATCTGGATGTTAGTCTCCATTTCACAGCTACTGCACATCCCCTTAAATGAAAAGTCATAATACAAAATTAACAATAAAAAGAAAAATAGAAATTTACAAAGGTAAATGACATGTTGCTAGATATGACAGTTTCCATTACACAGTTACTATACATCCCCTCAATGAAGAGCCACGAAACAAAATCAACATCAGGGAGAAAAAAGAAATTAACAAAACCTGAAGTTAAATAACATGCTACAAAATGCCTAATGTGTAGCTGAAGAGATGAAAATCAAGAACCTTCTCGAAGAAAAAAATGCTGCTGTATGATCTATGAGTCATTGAATAATTTAATCAGAAGAAAATGTTTTGAAGAGATGAAACTAACAGAAAACAACAAAATCCATCCAATATAATTTCTGCTTACTTTTGTTGGTGAAGTGTGTCTCTTCTAGAAAATAAATAGATGTTGTTTTGTTTTTTTTTTAATCCAGTCTACTAATCTATGGCGTTTGATTGAGCTTAAGCCATTTACATTCAGGGTTAATATGAAAGGGTGGTAATTTGGTTCTGTCATTCTAGCAATGGGTTGTTCATTGGTTTAGTCTTCTGTTCTCATTTTAGTGGGATGTTCTTCACATTTGCTTTTGGTTTTGATTGGTGCTAGTCCTCTCTCAAGAGAACATTTTGAAGTATCATTTGTAGGGCAGCTTTAAAAGAGGCAAATTCTTTTAACTTTTCTTTACTGTGGATGAATTTTATTTCATTTTCAAAGACAAAAGAAAGCTTTGTTGGATATGTTATCCTAGGCTGACAATTATTTTCTTTTAGAATCTGGAATATGTCACTCCATTCTCTTCTTGCCTGTAGAGTTTCCTGTGAGAGATCTCCTGTGAGCTTAATTGGCATTTCTTTATATGTCAGTTGATTTTTTTCAAGTGCACATTTAAGGATCTTTTCCCTATGTTCAATTGAAGAGAGCTTGATTATCATGTGTCTTGTTGAAGATTGCTTTTGATCAAGCCTGTTTGGAGTTCTGTGCCCTTCCTGGATGTTGGTTCCCAATTCTTTCTCTAGATGAGGGGAATTTTCCTTTATTATTTTATTAAATACATTTGCAAACTCAGTTTCTCCTTTTGCAACTCCCATGACTCTTATATTTGGCCTCTTAATAGTGTCTTTCAATTCCTGAATGCTTTTTTTGGCCTGATCCATCTCTGCTTCCAGCTTTTTGTTTGCTTCCCCCTGATGGCAGGGAATATCTTCCAATTCTGAGATTCTTTCTTCTGCTTGCTTCATTCTAATTTGGAGACTCTCTGCTATACTTTTAATTTGCTGTACTGTGTTCTTAATTTATGATGCATCAGCCTTGATTTGCTTTATTGCTTCCTTAAATTCTTTGAACTCTTGTATGTGTTTCTCATTATTGATCAGAAGCTTTAAAATGAGTTTTATGAATTCTGTATCCCCCATTTTCTCAAGGTCTTCCTCAGTTAACTCTGAGATTGGCATAGGGTTTTGCTCCTTTGAGGGGATTTTTCGGTAATATTCATTGTGCCTTTGTCTCTTCTTTTGCTCTTGGTCATTGTACTTCCGGTTAGCAGAGTTTTTCTTTGCGGCAGGTTTCTAAGCTCTGTGACCCACAGGTCTACAATGCGATTTTACTTGTTGCAGTTAGTATACAACTTTTTGCTAGCAGCCACTTGTGCCACAACATCCAGTGTGCTCCAAGTCTGGGTTCTTATGTTAGATTTCCACAGCCCCAGCTCCTGGCTCACCACTCTCCTCCTCCTGTGATACCGTGTGAGGCTGCACCGTTGTCTCTGCAACCTTTCTCCCACTTCCAGTTGGAGCAGGTCCCAGAATTAAAGAGATGCTAGGTGCTCTATATAGTTAGGTTGTCGGTGGTGCCGATCTTGTCGGAACCTGTTGGATGTTAGGTCTGGGTGCCACATGGACCTATTTTGACCTGTACGATGCCACAGTCAGTATTATTTTCCTGTGGGACCAGTGCAATTTGCTGAACTCAGCGAGTTCTTGCGAGATCAGCACATGCACAGTTCACTGTTGTCCCCTGCAGTCCCAAAGGTATTGCCACAGTGTACAAAATGGCGCCCGGCATACCACTACTAGAATTCTTGATCTGTTGGCCATCAGGTCTGAGGACTACCCAGACCTGTCTTGGGTGGAACCTGTAGAATATCATGTTGCTGCAGTTCACTGAGTCAGAATTGAGTTCACTTGCAGCTCAGTGCATGCTCAGTCCTTTCCCTTGCCCTTGCCTCCCCATGCAAAATGGCACCCAATTAAGCTCTAGGGGGCTGACTGGGCTGTGAAATCCACCTGTTCTTGCACTGCCCATCTGTGCCCTCTGCTCTGTTTCTGCTCCTGGGCAAATCAAACGCATCAGCAGGATGGACAGTTCTTTGTCTGGGTTCATCTCCTAAGCTCCCAGTGAAAATCCCTTTCCACCTGGTTGCTGGTGGAGTTTTGGCTGCTGGTGGAGTCGAGATCACTGTTCGCTGAATGCCGCTGGATATTCAGTCACTGCAACATCACACCGGTGTGTCTGCTGCTTTCCCGTGTCTGTCAGTCTCCAGGTACCCCTGTGCTGTTCTGTCCTCTCCTGTTCCTGCATGTGTCCTCTCTGCTTCATCCTGATTAAATGTTTTTCCATTGGTTTAAACATGTCCTTGCCCTATTCCACCATCTTGATTCTCTCCCCACTCTGAGTTTTTGAACATGTTACCCATCTTGCTTGGAATTCTTGTTGGCTACTCCACTTCTGTATCCCAGTCCTTACTATGTTTTTATAGACTCCTCCTGATCGCCATTCAAGAACCATCTCAGATATGTCAACTTCTGCAGGAATTCTTTCCTGAAACTCTCTTCCACTAGGCATTTTCCCTCTTCTACTCCTCCCTTACCATGTTAAGTCTTCCCCATATTCCCAGATCCCAATAAGAATGTCTCCCCATGAAAACTTACCCTGATGTATTTATTCATCTGTCAGGTTTATTTCAAGGACTCAGAATTTCTTGAAGGCAGGAATCAGATTATACCAATTTCCAAAGCCTAAGACTATCATAATATTATACATATGGTAAAAGTTTAATACATCTTTGTTTAATTGATGAATGAGTGAATGAGTGAGGAGCAAATATCACATAGGGCACTTAAAATAAGTTATTTAATTTAGCCTTCACCTAAATACATGCTAGAAGCAGCAAGCATAAGAGAGATGGATATTCCAGGCAAAGGTGCAGAGTTAGGGAGGTCATGAGACAACATGCTGCATTCTAGGAACGACAAGACATTTTGTATAATTAAAATGTAGAAAATGAGACGGAGGGTGATGAAATATGATGCTGAAGGGATAGACAGGGGGCAAACTCATAAAGTAGCTTGCATACCTATTAAAGGAATTTGTCCTTAGGGGGAAATGCTTTAAGCAGAAAATGACAAGAACATCACAAACAACTAAATGTATACAGTGTCTACGTGTATAGTGGGATGTAATTGCTTCTTGACAGTACAGATCCAAAGGTAAGAAAAAGTGCAAGGATATTCGAAGAAGAGTTCTTGGGCAAATAGTTGCAGATCCCTCATTGACTGTTTGCACAGAGGGTGTGTAGGAGGTTGTTGGGCACAATCTTGTGAAATTCAGCACACAGTCTGAGCACTTCTCTGTTGCACAGTATTGGGTCTCTTTAATGGCATGTTGTAGATTGATGCTATACTTATGTATATGAGAGTGGATCCTGAGCACTACTTACAGGAAGTAAGTTTCTGTTTACATATGTGACAGCAAGTTCTTAAGCTTCAAAAATAAATTTTTTTCTAGACATGAGGAGTGTTTATTCAGTGCTGAGATTTACTCACTTATGTTGATTTCTGCTATTGCATTTTTCTTATATAGTAGATGAGATGAATTAATCCTTGACAAGGAAATGCTAAAGGACTCATTATTAATGAGCATTTCCAGATGAGTAGCTTTTTTCTTTTCTTAAAAAATTTTTTTGATACGATTTAGTTGGCAGTGGGCTCTCCTCCTGCTCCCCCGAATTCCCTCCCCTCCACTCTGTTCTCCCCTCTAGATTTATAATGTCTGTCCATCATGGATTTTCTTAAGTCCATCATGCTTCCTCTGGAGTGTCTTCCAGCCTTGTAAAATAACTTTTCATTGTAGATTAATTCTTGTATCCTGAGGACCTAACGTAGGTACAGTGAGGATTAAGTCTTCGTTGTTTATGGGCAGTACCAGTAAAAGTGATAGAGGGGACACTGACTCTCTCAGGTGATTATAAACAATCAACCTCTTGTGAATGGTTGATTAATCAATTACATCACAAGCTCTTGTTACAATAGGAACAAGTATGTATGAAGTAACATTGATTAACACAGTGTAAGATTCACATATAATATCTCTAGATTTGATATTATATTATATTATATTATATTATATTATATTATATTATATTATATTATAGCAAACATACGATATCTGATCTTTTGGGATTGGCTCATTTCCCTTAGAATAATGGTCTCCAGTTTGGCCCATTTGGCCACACAGAAATGCATTTCATTTTTTAATCGCTGAATAGTCATGTAGTAAATGAACCAGTTTCTTTACCCAGTCCTCTGTTGATTGGCATTTAGGTTGCTGCTTCCATGTTCTTGCGATTGTTGATTGTGCTGCAATAAACATTGGGGTGCATGTTGCTTTTGTATAGTAAGTCTTTTGGATATATTCCTAGAAGTGGTATTGCTGGGTCATATGGTAGGTGAATTTTTTAATTACCTAAATGTTCTCCATACTGACTTCCATAGAGGCTGCACTAGTCTGCATTTCCACCAGCAGTGGAGTAGGGTTCCCTTTTCTCCGTAACCTCGCCAGCAGGTGTTGGTAGTTTTCTGTATATGGGCAATTCTTTCAGGTGTTAGGCAAAAGTGCAGTGTTGTTTTTATTTGAATTTCCCTTATTGCCAGAGAGTGTGAGTATTTTTTCATGTGTTTGTTAGTCATTTGAATTTTTTTCCTTTGTAAAGTTTCTGCCCATTTCCAGTGCCCATTTCTTGACTGGTTTGTTTGTTTTGGTGTTATTGTTGTTCTGGAACTCTTTGTATGTTCTGGAAATTAACCCTTTGTCTTCAGTGTGGTTGTGCAAAGATCTTCTCCCATTCTGTTGGTTTCTTATTTATTTTGTTGATTGTTTCCTTTGTTGTGCAGAAGCTTCTTAGCCTAACGTAGTCCCATTTGTTTATTTTGCTCTTGACTTCTTTTGCTTTTGGTGTTTTTCTGGGAAGTTTTTACCCATACCTATATCTTGTAGAGTGTGTCCAACTTTTTCTTCCAAAAGTCTGATGGTCTCTGAGTGTAGATTTAGATCTTTAATCTATTTAATCCATTTAAATTTGATCTTTGTGCATGGTGAAATGTGTAGGTCATGTTCTTATTTCTATATGTTATTAACCAGTTGTCCCAACAGCATCTGTTGAAGGGACCTTTCTTTTTTCCTGGATTTTTTTCTGTTTTCTTATCAAATATTAGATAGTTGTGCATGTGTGACTTCCTTTTTGGATTTTCTATTTTACTCCGTTGATCTTTCTCCCTGTTTCTGTACCAGTACCAGGCTGTTTTAAATACCACTGCCCTATAATACATTTGGAGGTTTGGGATTGTGATCCCTCCTGCTAGGTTCTTATTCTTCCGGGTAGTTTGGCTATTCATGTTTTTTTGTGTGTGTTTCCAGATGAACTTTTGCATCATTTTTTTTTTCGAGCTCTGTGAAGTATATTCTTGGTATTTTAATTAGAATCATTTTGAATGTGTATACTGGTTTTGGTAATATGGCCGTTTTGATGATGTTAACTCTGCCCATCCAGGAACAAGGTATTTTTCTCCAATTTTTGAAGTCATTTTCTATTTCTTGTTTTAATGTTTTGTAATTTTCCTCGTATAGGTCTTCCATATCCTTTGTTAGGTTTATTTCTAGTTATTTCATTTTCTGCTCTGTTATTTTGAAGAGCCCCATGCTGGCTAGTCCTTCAGCCTTGGGGCTGTTTGTGTACATTATGGTTGTTGATTTCTTTTCAATTATCTTAAATCCTGCCACTTTGTTGAACTCTCATATTAGTTGTAGAGGTCTCTTTATTGAGACTCCTGGTTCTCCTAAGTATAGGATCATGTCATCTGCAAACATAGACAATTTGATTTCCTCCTTTCCATTTTAATCAGATGATTAGTTTTTTATTGGCTAAATGGTGCTCTTCCTGGAAAAAATATTTATTTATTTTGCAAAGACAGAGATACAGAGAAAGAAAAAGAGAGAGAGGGAGGCAGAGACAGAAAAAGTTTCTGCTTGCTGGTTCACTTCTTAGATAACTGTAATAGATAGGGCTAAGCCAAGGCCAAGCTAGGAGCCAGGACTTTCATTTGGGTCTTTCATGTAAGTGCAGGGCTTGCTTTGACAAGGGTAAGAGTTTGAAAAGTTGACATTATTTGTTATGCTGATATGGCATTTCTAGTAAACCCGTTAGGGCTATTTTTGGGAAGTGAATGAAAAATAAATGAGAAATGCTTTTGACCTCTGATGTGTTGGCGAAACACAACGTGGAAATTTAGTCACATTTTGTTTAATTGGGCACAAAGTAAGTAAGCAAAAGTGCTGATGAAGAACATCATGGTGCTAATAAAACTACAGTGATCATAATTATCACTAATTAAAACGTTACCAGACTAAGCTCTTTACATATAATATCTACATGTTTACTCCATGTTGATTTTTGAATCTACCAAAGTGTCCTGGTTGTAAGGCAGGAAAAGTAACTGAATGCTGGATAGAGACAAGTTTCAAAGATGAGATAGGGAAAACATCAACTGATCCACATTTCCTAAAGCATAAGAGGAACAGGGAGCCATTACAGAGCTGGAAAAGGATAACTCAGTTAAAATTTGAGATAATTTATTTTTTTAAGATCTATTTATTTTTATTACAAAGTCAGATACACAGAGAGGAGGAGAGACAGACAGGAAGATCTTCCGTCAGCTGATTCACTCCCCAAGTGACCCCAATGCCCGCTGCTGCACCAATCCAAAGCCACAAGGAACCTCTTCCATGTCTCCCACATGAGTACAGAATCCCAAAGCTTTGGGCCGTCCTCTACTGCTTTCCCAGGCCACAAACAGGGAGTTGGATGGGAAGTGGAGCTGCGAGGATTAGAACCAGGGCTCATTTGGGATCTTGGCGCATTCAAGGCAAGGACTTTAGCCACTAGGCCACTGCGCCGGGACCAAATTTGAGATAATTTCTAAAATCCTCAGATGAATTAATGAAGCAACTGAGAATAAACAGGAGTCTGAAACTCAAGGGAATTGAATTTCCCGCTCTCATAATATTTTCCTCACAGGTGTTCTTGGAATAATCACAAGATATTTGGAGAATGAAAAGCAGAACAGAAAGAGAAAAATTTACAGGAGGTGATTATGGCCACTGGAGAATAGAAATAAAACATCTGTTTTCTCTCATTCGAAGCAGAAGTGTTAACTTACGGAAGAAAGATAGAAGCAAAACCCATTCTCTTTCAGGAAGTCTACCAGAATTCTTCTTTTTCACCATGAAGACTGAAGCGAAAATACACTTCTTTAAGGGGAATTATGTAAGTGAAAAGTAAAGCCATTCTATCCCTGGGAAAAGAAATATCTCAAACTCAGGACTCTGCATCAATAGAAAACATACATCTGCTACTATAGGGAGAATTAAGATGTTCTCTCTCATCCAATACCCATCACAGATAGATTATTACATGATAGAATGCTACTTATGACATATTTCCAGTCTGAGTTACAGGAACACAAGCCTTACCAAGGACACAAGCTGAACCAAGAGGGTAGTACTATGCAACCAAAATAGCTAATGGTGTTGTAGACAAACTGTCTCCATGAATAGGAGAGACAGGCAAAGGCTAAAGAACGTCCTGAATCAAACAGAGACAATGAGAAAACCTAAAACCATGGACTCACTCTAAGTTCCAGATAACAGCATCCTGTTGATACATTCATTTGAAGCACCTAGAATAATTATAATAGTAACGAAAATCCAAATACAGATTTGTTATTATATGGTCTCTAAATCCAACAACAATGATCTGACAAGAGAAGAATCAGGTCCATTTTCAGAGCCCATTTTCAATACACATATCATCCATTCTGCTATCTACTGTTTGACTACATCATTTATCTAGAATTTAATAAAAAATATGGCACATAGAAGAAAGGAAAGATGAAACCATCCTATCATCATGTGGTGAAAGAATAATCAGAACATGAAAGACAGATGATCATGACATTAGGATTATCAGTTATGCATGGTAAAATAAAATTTAATTGAGTGGTGAGAGCAGGAACTGTGGGATAAGAATCTCTAAAACTTTTCCTCAGTGTAAGAGAAATCACATCAAAATAAAATAGCTAAAATCAACACTTTTAGAACTTCAGGAAGTAATCAAAACTGTACAGAAACTCAGAAAGTATTTTTAGAGAAAGATCTTTGGCCTGCTAACTCACTGCACACGTGACCTAAGTGGCAGGAGCTGAGCCAATCCAAAGCCAAGAGCCAGGAGCTTTTTTTCTGGGTTTCACACACGGGTGCAGGATCCCAAGGTTTTGGGCCATCCTCAACTGCTTTCCCAGGATACAAGCAGGGAATTGGATGAGAAGTGGAACAGCCGGGATATGAATTGGTGCCCATACAGAATCCTGGTGCACGCAAGGGGAGGACTTTAGCCACTAGGCTACTGTGCTGAGCCCAGAAAATATTTGTTTTTTTTAAAAGGCTAGATATTGTGAGCTCCATGAGATTTTAATTTACCCACCTCCTATTTCTTTTTCCTGTCCCCATGGTAGCCTTCGAACTCTACTCCTTGAAAATTACAGAAAACCATCAGCTTGGCAGTCACCGGAAGAGACATTGGAACTCCTAGAATGCCCCATTCCAAAGGAGTTGCAATCTGATCAGCCTAATTTCCCCTAAGAGCTCATACATTAATCTTGTCTTGATTTTGTCTAAGAGTTAACTGCTTTGTTAAGTGCCTTTTTCAATATAGCTACTCGGTAAAAACAGTCTGTGACATTTTTTAAAATCACAATTGAGTGAAATGGTAGATCATAATTGAGGAAAACAATAGAACAATAAAAAAGTATAAAAGGAATGCATGTAGAATAAGAAGTCCATGCTAGATTTTTGAAAGTCCCAATATTATCCTGAGAATCTATAAGGCCACACTGATGTGGCTTACCTTGAGATCCTGTATAGTGTCTGAGACTGGAGCAGAGTTGTCAGTTTCTAAGCTGCGTGTGAAGGGCATGCACCCACAAAGACACACACATACACACACACTCAGAAGAGACTGACCTATTCGTTTCAAGTATTTAAGGAAACCTCTACTCTCTCATTAGTTGGGTACCATTGGGCCAACTGAGGTAAGATATGAGTTGCCTTACACTAAAAGCATAGGGATTTATAGAAGATTGGTTCTCCAAAGTTAAAATATAAGCAGCATCGGAGGAAAGGACAACAATATCAAATAGCAATAGTAATCAGTCTTGGAAAAGGGAATAATTAGATTCCCAGAATTTCTAGATAACATTTTTAATATGTCTGGTTTTTCAAGTAAAATGCAAGATGCTAAATAAGTAATTTTAGGTAGATTTGAAAATGTGGGAAGTTATATTGAAACAACTAGGGGTAAACTTCAGCATATATTTTACCAAATAGAGAATGTTAATAACAAAGGGGTAAATGTGAACTAAACAGAAATTCTAGTATTGAAAAAAAAAACTCAGTGACTTAATTTAAAATTGTGCTACCTCAATAAAAGATCAGACCAAACTGAAAAAAAGAATTTGTAAACTGAAAGATGTATTTAGATTATAAAATACAGGGCATACAATTAAAATTATGAAAAAATGAGCAGGATATTAGAGACTTGTGGAATAGCATCATGCATACCAATATATGTCTAATGGAAATTACACAAAAGGGGAAAAAATAAGTTGAAGAAATAACATCTGAAAACCAGCATAAATTTGATGACAACTGTGAATAAACATTTCCAAAAGATTTGCAAATCCAACAAGAGAAACTCAAAGAAAACCACACAGAGACACCGTAATTAAGCAATCAAAAAACAGAGATGAAGAAACAATTTCTTTTTCTTCAAAGCACTGTTTAATTTGCTGGACTAGTAGGTGGAAACATAGCAAAGTGACTCTTACAGGTTTTGGTGATGTAGTTGCTTTTTTAGTATTCTGTGTATCTTGACACAAAATGCTTATGGAGTGTCATGTGATAATTTGTTATACCTACACAACATGTAGTG
The DNA here is from genome assembly GCF_017591425.1 of Ochotona curzoniae. Lineage (NCBI taxonomy): Eukaryota > Metazoa > Chordata > Mammalia > Lagomorpha > Ochotonidae > Ochotona > Ochotona curzoniae. Next base: position 53,912,839 of record NW_024467087.1, on the reverse strand, counting down.
ATTAAACAGAATAATTGGTGTTTTTGTAGGCTTAGACATCCATCATTTCTGTGATTTGTCTAGTGATAGTGAACATGAACTTTTCCCATATGTGATAATTTGTACTTTATATCTGAGAACTTGCTATGCATACCCTTTGTTCATTTCTTTACTGAACTGTTTGCTTTAATTTTTGAGGGTTTTGATTTCTTATATATTCTACCTATTAATCCTTTGTCTGTTATATATTTTGCAAGCATTTTCTTCTGTTTTACTGCTTGACTCTCGATTCTGTTGCTTTGTTTAACTGTGCAAAGACTCAGTCTGACATAGTCCCTTGCATCTATTTTTACTTCTGTTGTTTGTAATTTTGTGATCTTAAACACAATTTACTTATGTATTTGAAATGAAGAGAGAGAGAGAGAGAACTTTTCCATCCACTGGTTCATTACACAAATCCCCACACTATCTAGGATTGTGCCAGATAGACATCAGTAGCTGGGAACTACCACGTGGGGGGTCGGAGCCCAAAGTTTTGAGCTATCTTCTGTGGCCTCCCAGATGCATGAAAAGAAAGCTTAATAAGAAGCCATGGTGTGGTTTTTGTTTCTATTTAATTTATTTCTGTTATGATCTTTATTATCTTCCCTGAACTTAATATTTCTTTCATGCTACTAAATTTAGATTTCATTTGCTCTTGGTTTTCTCAGTTGTTAAGATGCATTGTTGAGCATTTTTTAAAATTTGATATCTTTCTTTGTTGTATATGCTTACTGCAATAAACTTTCCAGTTAGTACTTCTTTTGGAACCTCCCAAAGGATTTGGCATCCATATGCTTCAATTTTCTCTAGTTTCAAGGAATGTTTGTTGTTGTTAAGATTTTTAAAACATGTATTTTTGTTGGAAAGGCAGATTTACAGAGAGAAGGAAAGACACAGAGAAAAATCTTCCATCCATTGGTTTACTCATCAAATGGCTGCAAAGACAGGAACCAGGAGCTGATCTGAAGTCAGGAACCGGGAGCTTCTTCTGGGTCTCCAAAATGGGTGCAAGGTCCTAAGGCTTTGGATCATCCTCTACAGTTCCCCTAGGCCACAAACAGGAAGCTGGGCTGGGCCATATGTTGGCATCCAAATGGGATTCTGTACTTACAGGTGGAGGATTGGTCATTTGAACCATCATGCCAGGCCCAGTTTCAAGGAATTTTTAAATTTCTCATGCATGTCTTGAAGTCTCCATAGATTTATTTAATGTCTGTATTTCCTTTTATTGTGGATTTAGAATTTCATCATCAGGAAAGATATGTGATATGATTTGATTTAACAAATTTTGAGTCTATCCTAGAAAACGTTTCGTGTACTGATGAGAAGAATGTGTGTGTTGCATTTGTTGGATGGAATATTGTATATATGTCTGTTAGATTTGTTTGGGTATGTAAACTATTATGTTTTTGTGCTGATATTTTTAACTGGATGATTTTTATAGATGAAAGTAAAGTATTTATTTTATTGTATTTTCTCTCTCCTATTAGATTTAATAATGCTTGTTATATAAAATGAATGGATCCCAACAGTAGTTGCACATGCATTTATCATTGTCATATCTTTTAAAATTAATCCTTTGATAACTATTGATTCCTTCTTTGTTAATTAGACTTTTTATCTTAGTCTATTTTTTATCTGTTATCTGTTATAAGTGAGTGTTTAAGTGAGTAGGTCTAATCACTTATGGCTTCTATTTCTGTGGTTTAATTTTTCATCCTTCACTTCAATTAAACATATGTCTTTACTGATGAAGTGAGCTTCTTGAAGGAGACTACACCTGAGTCTTTTCTTTTAATGCAGCCAATCTGCATTTCTTATTGGGAGAAATTTAATTCACATATATTTAAGGTTATTTTTGATGAGCGATGACTCAATCCTGACATCAAAAAATTGTTTATATATGTTCTTCTTTTTTCTTTTCAGGCAGGTTTAATACTCCCATATGGTGTTAACTATCTTTATTTTTCACCTATGTATAGAACTGAATCTTGGTCTAGTATTTCAGTTTTTACTTGTCTAATTATTTCTCTTTCATTGATGAATGGCAATTTTACTACATATTCTGTTCTTGGTTAACAGGCTTTATTTTCTTTCAGAACTTGTGGTGTATCATATTCTATATTTTGTGTAATGAACAATCCTTAGGAATTTATTTTTGCTGATCAAAATAGAACAGGTAAAATACAAACAACAATTTTGTTGAGAGCATTTAATGACTCTTTTATTAATTTATATGCAATGTACTTATGATCAAGAAAGGCATACTTAACAAGTACTGTATGTCCTTACTTTTTTGAATTTTTCTTTTGAATTTTGAATTTCATAGTACAATTCCATAGTATCTGGGATTCTGCCCCGCCCCTACCCAGATTCCCACCCCTGGCTGATTTTCCCCATAATATTACAATAGTACATTCATAAGGAGTTAAAATTCCATCAGTCTGTTATACAAGTGTGCCCCGACATTCCCAGTACAGACAGTATCCGACAGTCTAGCATCCCGTTGTCTAGACAGTTCCAACAGTTTCGTTGGGAGTCTTTGATTTGGAAGAATGGATGCATATTGCATTGTATCTTTACATCTGGATATGGCATTCTCTATTACTCCATCACTGTACATTCCCTTAAATGAGAAGCCACGAAATAAAGTGAACAACAGGTATGAAGTGAACAATAACAACAGCAATAATAAGAAAACAAAATTATAGCATGATGGAGTCAAAAAAACACACCATTGAATAACCAACCCATGAGTGACAAAAAGAAAACACGGCATAATTTGCATGATGTTTCCTTATATTAGAATATATTGTATTTGTCCTTTTGGGATTGACTTATTTCACTGAACATAGTGGTCTCTACTTGGAACCATCTAGTTGCAAATGGTATAATTTTATTCTTTTCAACGGCTGAGTAATATTCCAAAGAGTAGATATACCACAGTTTCTTTAATCACTCCTGTTTGGATGCACATCTGGTTTGTTTCCATGTTTTTTCTATTGTGGATTGTGCTGCTGTAAATATAAGATCCTTTTCTCAGATGCAGTTTTCATTTCCTTTGGGTATATTCCTAGGAATGGGATCGCTGGGTCATAGGGCAGGTTTATTTGCAATTCTCTAAGCACTCTCCATACTGATATCTACAGTGGTTGTACTAGCCTGGACTCCCACCAGGCTAGTAAGGAGGAAGGAGGATACCTTTCTCCCAACATCCATGCCAGCAGGTGTTGTTAGTAGAGTTCTGAATGTAGGCCAATCTCACTGGAGTTAGGTGATTCCTCAATGTTGTTTTCATTTTGTATCTCCCTGATCGCTAGGGAGCCTGACAATCTTTCTGTGTGTATGTTAGCTTTTCGAATCTTATCTTTTGAAAAATGTTCATTTCTTTTGCCCATTTTTTTACAAGAATTTTTTTTTTAAGATTTATTTTATTTTTATTGATAAGGCAGATATACAGAGAGAAGAGACAGAGAGGAAGATCTTCCATCCGATGATTCACTCCCCAGGCGGCCGCAATGGTTGGGGCTGAGCCAATCAAAGCCAGGAGCCTCTTCCGGGTCTCCCAATTGGGTACAGGGTCCCAAAGCCTTGGGCCATCTTTGACTGCTTTCCCCAGGCCACAGGCAGGGAGCTGGATGGGAAGCGGGGCTGCTGAGATTAGAACTGGTCCCCATATGGGATCCTGGGCCTGCAAGGAGAGGACCTTAACCACTGTGCCATTGTGCTGGGCCCCACAAGAATTTTTTACTTATTCTTATTTTTTTACTGTCCCTGGGTGTCTGGGGCTCTTTGTAAATCCTGGATATTAGTCCCCTGTCACTTGTGTAATATGCCAAAATCTTCTCCCATTTTGTGGTTGTTTCTTTGTTAATTGTTTCCTTTGCTGTACAGGAACTTTTTAGTTTGATGTATCCCCATTTGTTTGCTTTTGACTGTCTGTGCTTTTGTCATCTTTTCTAAGAAGTCTTTCCCTGTTCCTATTTTTGGGGGGAGTGCTTCCAAAAATTTCCTTTTGTAGTTTGATGGTTCTGGGTGTAGTTTTAGGTCCTTGATCCATTTAAAGCTGAGTTTTTATAATGTGGCAGGTGCTGGTCTTGCTTGTTAATTGTGCAAGCTGCTATCCAGTTGTCCCAACACCATTTTTTGAATAGACCAAGCTTTTCTCCTAGATTTTTTTTTCCAGTTTTCTTGTCAAAGTTTAGTTGACTATACATGTGTGGACTCTGTTCTGGTGTTTCTAATCTGTTCCATTAGAACTTCTATGTTTCTGTATCAGTACCAGGCTATTTTGATGACCACTGTTCTATACTATGTCTTGAGGCCTGGAATTGTGATTTTTCCAGCTTGATATTCATTCTTCAGGATAGCTTTGGCTATTTGTGATCTCCTATGTTTCCAGATGATCTTTGTATTTTTTTTCTATTTCTGAGAAGAATGTTGTTAGGATTTTGATTCAAATTGTGTTGAATCTGTATATTACTTTTGGTAACGTGGTCCTTTTGATTATGTTCATCCTGCCAATCCAAGAACATGGTAAGTTTCTCCATTTTTCGATGTTTTTTTTCTATCACCTTTATTAATGTTTTATGGTTTTTATCATACAGGTCTTCCAAATATTTGGTTAGCTTAATTCCTTGGTATTTAAGATTCCTCTCCACTATTTTAAAGGGGAGTATACTTAAAATTTATTTTTCAGTCATGGAATTATTTGTGTACATTAGTGCCATCAATTTGTATTCATTAATTTTGTGTCCTAATACTTTTTATTGGCCCCAGTGCCCCCGAAGCTGCTCATGACAGCCGGCATTGATGACTGCTACACCCTAGGCAGTGGATGCACTATCACACTGGGCAATTTCACCAAAGCCACATTCTACACCACTTCCCAGACCTACATCTACCAAACCGCAGACCTCTCAAAGAAGACCGTGTTCACCAAGTCTCCCTACCAGGAATTCACGGACCACTTGATGAAGATGTATACCCACATGTCTGTGCAGAGGCCCTTGATCCCATCTGTGTCTACCACCTAAGCTTTGTACACAAGGACAATAAAGCAATTTGACCTAACAGAAAAGAAAAAGAAGGGCTAAAATCTCTTATGAATTCCAATATCTCTTGACTGAGTCTTTTGGTTCAGAATGTAGAGAATCATGTCATCTGCAAATAGAGGTGGTTTTAGTTCCTGATTTCTAAATTGTATTCCTTTAATTCCTTTTTCTTGTATAATAACTCTGGCAAGGACTTCCAATACTATATTGAAGAGTAGTGGTGACAGTGAACATCCGTGTCTCATTCTCATTCCAGATTTTACTGGAAAGAGTTCCAGTCTTTCCTCATTTAGTGTGATTCTGGCATTGGGTTTTTCATAAATTGCTTTGATTGTGTTGCAGAATGTTCCATCTATGGCTATCTTGCTTAGGGTTTTCAGCATGAAGTAGTATTGTATTTTATCAAATGCCTTCTCTGTATCTATTGAGATGGTCATGTAATTTTTATTTTTCAGTTTGTTGATGTGATGTATCACATTTATTGATTTGTGAGTGTTGAATCATCCCTGCATGCTTGGGATGAATCCTACCTGCTCTGGGTGAATAATATGCCTGATGTGCTTTTGGATTTTATTGACTGGTGTTTTGTTGAGGATCTTTGCATCTGTATTCATCAAGGATATTGGTCTGTAATTTTCTTTTTCTGTTATTTTTCTATCTGGCTTTGGTATTAAAGTATATTGGCTTAATAGAAAGAGTTTCTAAGGATTGCCTCCCTTTGTTATTGTTTGGAAAAGCTTGTGATGGATTGGCTAAGTGTCTCTTGAAATGTTTGGTAGAATTCAGCAGTGAAGCCATTTGGTCTAGGACATTTCTTGTTTGAGAGGGCTTTAATTACCAATTCAATCTCAGTTTGTATTATAGGTCTATTTACATTCTTAATTGCTTCTGGATTCAATTTTGGTGGATTATATCTGTCCAAAAAAATCTATGCTACTCTTCTAGGTCTTCAGATTTGTTCACATATAGTTACTTGTAATAATTTCTAATAATTCTTTGTATATCCAAGGTATCTTTTTTAATATTTTCTTTCTTGTCTCTGATACTATTGATGTATATCTTCTCCCTCCTTTTATTTATTTTTCATTAATTGAGTTAGTGGGGAACCTATTTTTTTATATATATTTTCAAAGAACCAGCTTTTTCTTTGAATCACTGATCTTATGTGTGGTTCTCTTGGTCTCTATTTGGTTTATTTCCTCCCTTATTTTGATTATTTCTTTTTTCCTACTAATCTTGGGATTGCTTTTTTTTTTTTAGTTCCTTCAACTGTACAGTTAGCTCATTTAGTTGGTGCTTTTCCAGCTTTTTAACATAAGCCTTGATAGAGATAAACTTTCCTCTTACCACTGCCTTGATTGTGTCCCATCAGTTTTGAGATTTTGTGTTGATGCCTTCATTTGCTTCAAGCAATTTTTAAATTTCCCCATTGATTTCCTCTCTTACTCATTGCTCACAGAGTAGTGTATTATTCAGTCTCCATGTGTTTTCAAGTTTTCCTTGTTGTTTTGACTTCTTGGTGTCTAGTTTCACTCCATGATGCAAAATTTGCTGAGGATTGTTTTGTGGTCTATAATATGATTAATTTTGGAGAAGGTTCCATGTACTGATGAAAAAAAAAAGTGTATTCTCTGTAGGATGAAAGGATCTGTAGATATCAGCTAAGTCCATTTGCTCTAGCGATAGGGTGAGTTCTGTTGTTTCTTTGCTGAGTTTTAGCTTAGTCTATCTGTCCCTTGATATAAATGGGGTATTAAGGTATCCCACTATAGTTGATTGGAGTCTATTTCTCCCTTTAAATCAGTTAATATTTGTTTTACATAACTATGTGCCTTGGCATTTGGCACAGATACATTTGTTATGGTGATCTCTTCTTGGTGAATTGATCCTTTGATCATTATGTGGCATCCATCATCTCTTTTGATATTTTTCACATCAAAGTCTATAGCATCTATGCTAATGGAAGCCCCTTTAAAAGTTAATTAATATAGTCCACTTGAAGAATGAAAAATTCTCTGTGTTGTACATTTGAGCATTCAGTTATCATGTGTCATGATGAGGATGATATACGATCATGTCTATTTGGCATTGTATAAAGTTGCTATTCAGGGATGCTCAAATGTTTCTTAAAATACGTGATTTTTTCAGTTATTATTTTTTTATGATTTATTTGTACTTTTGGAAAGTCATATGTACAGAGAGGAGGAGAGACAGAAAAGAAGATCTTCCTTCTGATGATTCACTCCCCAAGTGGCTGCAATGGCTGGAGCTGAGCCAATCTGAAGCCAGGAGCTCTTCCGGGTCTCCCATGTGAGTGCAGGGTCTCAATGCTTTGGGCCGTCCTTGACTGCTTTCCCAGGTCATAAGCAGGGAGCTGGATGGGAAGTGGACTTGCCAGGATTAGAACTGGTGCCCATACAGGATTCCTGTGCGTTTAAGGTGAGGACCTTAACCATTATGCTATCACGCTGAGCCCTCAGCTATTATTTTGTAGAATAGATTACCTATGTTGTTCCTCTCTTTGTTCTTCGGGCTCCATATAATTCAATTTTTTTTTTTTTGGTTTAATGGTGATCCAAAAATCTGGGAAGCTTCCATTATTTATTATATCTGTATCTTTGTTTTTGACTGAGATATTTCAACAGGAACTTTTTGGTAAAGTTTATATATTCTTTCCTCTGCCTAACCTAGTCTTCTATTGAGATGTTCAATTGCATGTCTTTTGGATAATTGGGTTCTTCATTTCCAGTATTTTTATTTTGTTCATTTTCAATCTATCTCTTTTGCTGAATTTCTTGTTCAAAATGTATATTGAGATACTGATTTTGTTCACTTGTCTGCCTAGATATTCATCAACTTTTTGAATATCCTTAGAATCAGCTTTTGAATTATTTTCCAAGCATTTTATTGGAGTGTGTCTTCCTTTTCCTTGAAGTCTGTTTCTAAAGTGTTCTATTGTATTCATTGAAGGATACTATTGTTGCCTTGATTTTACATGTCTTGTCTCCCTACATCAATATATCTGTACCTGAGAGATTAGTTGTTTCTATCACTTTTTTGAGATTTACTTATTTTGGAAACAGAGTTGCAGAGAAAGTGGTAAGGGAGATCATCCTGGTTCCCCCCCCCCCCCCCCCCCCCGCACACAAACACAGTTACAACAGTTGATACTGAGTCAGGCTAAAGTCAGGAGCATAAAAATGCTTCATTCAGGTCCCCCAAGTAGGTGGCAGAGCTCCAAGCACTTGGGACATCTTCTGATGCTTTCCAAGGCTCAGTAGTAGGGAGATGGATTAGAAGTAAAGCATGTAGGATGTAATTTGACACTCATATGGAATACTGACATGGGAGACATTTGCTTAACCTGCACATTATCTCCTTTTTCTATCACTTTTAATGAATGGTTTTCATGGTAAATGATTCCTAATTGAAGATGTCTTCAGCTATTGATAAACAACTTAGCATTTATTTCCAGTTGAATGCTCTATTTTGTTCTGGGACTGTTGATAGTAGATACTTTGGAGTGTGTGGCATTGTTCTCAGAGCCAGAAGTGGCCTAAGGGTCTTATTGTTGGCCCATGGGTTAGGGGTCTGGGGGAACTTGCCTGAAGTCCTAGAGAAACTACACAGGTACTACCATCGGCAGGGGTATGATTGAGATAATGGTGTCTTATGCCAAAGACAAAAAAAAAATGTGTAAATCTCTAGATACTAATTGTATTATTTACTTGACAGTGAGAGAAGGAAAGTCACACAGATAGAGAATGTTCCGCACACTGATCCACTCCTCAGATGGCCTCAATGGACAGGACTGGATCAACTCCAAAGCCAGGAGTCTAGGAGCTTTGTCTGGCCCCCTAGGTGGGTGCCTGTGTTTCCTCGGCCATCCTCTGCCACACTCATGATTTACTGACAGGAAATATAAAATTTTTGCAACAAAAGTCATTTGACAATTTTTCAAAGCAACGAGTGATTATTTGGCTTAGGAATTCCACTACTGACTATAAATCTAATAGATTCATTAAGAAAATCTACCTGAAATCTTCTGTACATATATTCTTAGCAGTGTGATTAACAAGAAGACAAAATTGGAGAAGCCCAGATTACTCTAAGCTGATTTGCTGATTAATTAAATGTAGTATATGCATACATTTCAATATTATTTAGACATGAATTGAGTTATCAATACTTTATTTTATGCTAAATGAAATTCTCTATGCAAAATATCACAAAATGCATTATTATTTTTAAGGGAAATGCCTGGAATAGTCCATTTTATAGGCATAAAGAATATTACGGAATGTTAGGGGTTGGTGGGAAGTATATTGGGAAGAAACTAATAAATAGTAGAAGATTTAAAATGGTTGCATAACTTTATGAATATACTGAAAACTACAGAGCTGTATATCCAGAAAGTGTAAATTTTTAAGAATATGAATTACTTTCCAAACACATAATACGTGAGGGAAATAGCCGTGTATATATTGAGGCATGCATTGGAAAAAGTGGACATTATCACAGGATGAATTGTAGCATAGAGGAAAAACATTAAGTCAAAATCAGTTCTATATAAACATGATATAAAAAATGCAATATCGAGATTGAGTCTTTCCTTAGCATTTACATTTAAATAGGTTCAACTAAAGGAAGAAATAGTAAATAAAATAGGTCAAAGGAAGTTAAAGTAAAATGGAAGATAATTTTATTTTTTTCTCTCTAGTTTGGATTCTACTTATTTCCCGTATAAAAAAAAAACATTAATACCTCAGAAACAAGTAAATGGAAAAGTAAGAGCTAATAATGAACTCAGCAGGGCCTGGAGCAATAGCATAGTAATTAAAGTACTCAGCTTGAATGCGCCAGGATCCCATATGGGCACCAGTTCTAATCCCAGAGGCCCTACTTCCTATCCAGCTCCCTGCTTGTGACCTGGGAAAGCAGTCCAGGACAGCCCAAAGCCTTGGGACCCTGCACCCGTGTGGGAGACCCAGAAGAGCTCCTGGCTCCTGGCTTTGGACAGGCTTAACTCCAGCCATTGCGGCCACTTTGCGAGTAAATTAGCAAATGAAAGATCTTCCTCTCTGTCTCTCCCTCTCTGTATATCTGACTTTCCAATAAAAATAAATAAATTTTTATAAAATGAATTCAGCAAAGTCTTAGGAAAGAAAATGATTGTATAAAAGCTGTGTTTAGGTACCTGTGTGGTGTACTGAACTAAGCAATTGCTTAAGAGGCTGACCTTCTTTTTTTAACTCCTTTTATTACGATCATTTTTATTTTACAGTTCCATAGGCTCTGGGATTACTCTTATCCCCTTCTCAACTCCCCCGCCCCCTTCACTGAGTTCCCCTATATCATTACTATAGTATAGCTCTTTATACACAATCATATGTCCATCATTGCAGGCATGGACAATGACAGAGAGTCCATCATTTTATTTCCAAGATTTAGTAAACAGTTTCATTGAGATTCCATCTTTGTTTGGAAGTAGAGGTACATTCTGCATTGTATTCTCACATCTGGATATGATAGTCTCCATTACACAGTTACTATACAGGCCATTAAATGAAAAGTCAGAATACAAAATCAACAACAGGAAGAGAAATAGAAATTTACAATACCTTGAAGTTAAATGAGATGCTGCTAGATATGATAATCACCATGAGACAGTTAACTGTACATCCCCTTAAATGAAAGGGCACAAAAGAAAATCAACAACAGGAAGAATAAAAAAGAAATTAACAACATCATGAAGTTAAATAACATGCTATAGAATAACTAGTGTGTCACTTAAGAAATGAAAAAGAAAATCCAGAACCTTCCTGAAGAAAATGATGTTACTCTATGACCTATGAGTCATTGAAGAATTTAATCAGAAGTGTTTTGAAGAGATGAAACTGACAAAAAAATCAAAATCCTTGTGATATAGTTTCTGCTGATCTTTGTTTGTGAAGTGTGTCTTCTGTACGCAACAAATAGATTTTTTTTTAAGATTGATTTTTATTTATTTATTTTTTTTATTGGAAAGGCAGATATACAGAGAGGAGAGACACAGAGGAAGATCTTCCGTCCAATGATTCAGTCCCTAAGTGAGGGCAACGGCCGATACTATGCCAATCCGAAGCCAGGAGCCTCTTCCGGGTCTCCCACGCGGGTGCAGGGTCCCTAAGCTTTGGGCCGTCCTCGACTGCTTTCCCAGGCCACAGGCAGGGAGCTGGATGGGCAGTGGGGCCGCTGGGATTAGAACCGGCGCCCATATGGGATCCCGGTGCGTGCAAGGCAAGGACCTTAACTACTGTGCCACCGTGCCAGGCCCAAATGAGTGAAATTCGTAGGAATAAACATAACAAAGGAGATAATATACTTGTACATTGAACACTACATATTGATGCATGAAATTTAAGGAGACACAAATGGAAAGATATCATGTTTGTGAATTGAGATACTTGAATTGCTAGATGTCTATCTTACTCAAAGTGGTTTACAGATTTAACATCACATAGATTAAACTTTCAATGGAATTATTACAGGAATAAAAAAATCTTAAAATTTATATGCAGTCTATAATGACCAGTATAGATAGAGTGATCTTGAGAGAGAAGAAAAAGCATTAAGGCATCATACTTCTTGATGTAAAAATGTATTACAAAGGCAAAAATAATGTGACATTGATCTAAAGACAAGAAATGGAATAACAGAAAAATGAGAGAGCCTAGAAACAAACCTACTTATGCAATATTAACCAACATTTGACAACAATGTCCCAAATACACAATAGATAAAGGATGGCTTCATTAAGAACATGATGCTGAGGAGATGGGCTGTGTGATACAGCCTCAAATACCCCCACTGCCAACTATGGTCAAGATTATACATTACTGATATAGCTGTGCCAGCAAATTATGTTGCTGTTTAGTGCAAACCTAACTACTTGAATCCCTGGTGCTTAAGTGAAATACTCAGGTTTTCTTAAGTGAAATCAGGCTACTCTGATCTGTTTAACAAAAGTGCTCTTCAGATCTCTTCTAACTCTATTATGCTTGTCACTGTGCTTCTTTTGACTGGAACCTTTTTCATGACTATAATTTGCTTCCTGCTATAATGTTATATCAATGAGAGAAGGGTGGGGGGGAGTTTGATGAGGCTCTCCCGGTGCTAATCATTGGTATTCTAGTGTTTCTACCAAGAGTGAATTGCTAACTATGCATCCAAAGGCTATTGCGGATACTTTGATGATGATATTCCAAACTTTGGCAATTAGCATCTCCACTTCTGAGATGAAGAGTCACAGTGGGACTGCATCCATTTCTATGATACTGAACAGAAAATGGGTGGCGACCCTTATTTGCCACCCATTCTATAGTTTGTTGAAGATAAATGACACATGACCCAATGGCCAGATTTTATTAATATATTTCCTTAATGATAAGTGGGTTTACAATTAGCTAATTAAGACATAGTGTTTTTTTTTTTCCATCTTCCAGACCTGATAAAAGCTCCTGAGAAGATTTGCAATATGAATCTGTATCATGGAAGCATAGCAATGTTAATCGAGAAAATAGGAGATCATTCTGCAGTACAAAGTTGTGTGCATTTGAGAGAGACTGACACAGAGTGCACCCCCATCTACAGGTTCATTCCCCAAATGTCAGCAGTGGTGAGAACAGAACTGCAAGTAAGTGCCAGAAACTCAGTCCTGGTCACTCACATGTGTGGCCAGAACTCAGTTACTGAGCCATCACTGCTGCCACCCAGAGTTCACATTAGCAAGAAACCAGAGTCAGGGTCTGGAGCTAGGAATTGAACCCAGGCACTTCTATGTGGAAGCACATATCTTCAATAGCTTCTTAATTGCTAGGCTAGACACTCACCAGAGAATTTCTCTTTCAAATACTCTTGAATAACAATTTTCTTATAATAAATGGAAGAATGTAGTATGTCTTATTTCTCATTACTAAGTAAATTTATTTACAAATAACTAAATATATTCACTACGTTTACCTTTACCTTGTGTTTTAGTAGGAAAGCCTTGGTACAAATTCAATATCTGAGTAGGCCTATCTGTAATATTTTCACTCATTTTCTTAAACAACAAACATTTTTTTAAAATGCCAAGTAATTTTCTAAAGTGTAAAATTTCTATGCAACAGTTCTATTTTTTTTCTACTCCTTTGGCTAACACATAACTTGTGTCATTTTATCCTATGTATAAACATGTTCTTTATATCATGCCTTTAAGTAGTGGGATTGTATCTGTTACTTCATAAACAGTTATTATTTGAAGTCTATAACAGAAATGTTAGTGGCTTCTATTATGATGCCATTCTGCCTGAGATTGCAATATTTAGCCTGGATCTCTAGGGAACTATTTCACCTTGGATGATTCCTTTTCTTGGCATACAAAATGTGACTTATGGTAAAAAAAAAAAAATTAAAAATTAGAAATCTGAGAAAAAAACCTCATAAAATATAGTGCTGTAAAAAAATCAGATATTCATATGCTAAAAAATGTGGAAATTTACCTTACCTTCCACACAAAAATTAACTTAAAATGAATTAAAATACAAACAGAAGATATTAAGCTGTAAAACTCCGAAATGAAGCGAGGGGGAAATAATCTTCATAAGGGTTTTGGCACTAGTTTCTTCAATATGACACAAAAATAAAGATAACAAAGGAAAAATATACAAGTGAGATTACATCTAATTAAAAGCTTCTGCGCAGGAAAGGAAACAATTAGCAGAATGAAAAGACAACCTACGCAACTGCAGAAAATATTTACCATCTAGATATCTGATAAGGATTTTATTCCCAAGGTATTTAAGCAACTCTTAAAATTCAATAGCTCTCTGTCTCTCTCTGTATGTGTTTGTGTGCATCTGGTTCTACTTGAAAATGGAAAAATATTCTAATAGATGAAATATTTGAAAGAAGGCATACAAATGGTAAACAGATGTATGAAAGGATGCTCATGTCAATTTTGAGTCTCAAGGAAGTATAAAAGAAAATTACGATGAGTTATCACCTCATCTGACACCTCTTAAGACGGATATCACACACACACACACACACACACACACACACACACGTACAGTGTTTTTGAGGCTGTGGAGAAACCGTAAACCTCGTATAATGTTGGCAGAAAATAGTACAGCACTATCTCAAGGAATTAAAACTAGCACAATTGCATGATCCAGCAAATGTACTTCTTATTATTCATCTAAAAAAAAAAGTGAAATCAGGTTCTTTCAAGGGTATCTTGCACTCCCATGTTTATTGCAGCATTGTTCACAGTAGTGAAGGTATGAAAATAACCTGAATGTCTATCAAAAAAAAATGAACAAGGAAAATGTGATGTATGCATACAATGGAATATTATTTAGCTTATAAAAGAAGGAAATCCTGCTATTTAAAGCAATATAGATGAACATGCAGGACCATGTGGTAAATGAAATAAGCCAGTCATAGAAGGATAAATATTTAGCGAATGTGTTTATGTGGGATATCAGTAATAATGAAACTTATAAAAGCAGAGAAAAGAATAGTTTCCAGGTCTAAAAAGTGGAGGCACTGTTGGGCAGTGGCTTAAACTTCTAGTGCAACTAGATGAATATGTCCCAGCTGCACTCATATCAGCATGGTAGCAGTAAAGAAAAGAATATGTATCTTTACTATGTTGTACTTATACAACTTTTTAAACATGTGTTATTGTAAATTTCACAATTTGTTAAGACAATAGATCTTCTGTTAAAGTTGTTACCACAAACAAATCAAAGCAAAACAAAGCAAAGGGACATATAAAAATCCTATGAAAAGTTGAATATGTCCCTAGAATTGCAGTTATTTGTGTATATTTTAAACATATAGTTATTTGCATACCATTTATAACCAAACAGAACTGCTAAACAGTAAGATGAAAGAGCAAGATACATTTTTTTTCTTAAGGATTTAGGATATGGCATAATGTACATGATTTTTTCCTGTCAAAATCTTTTTGATAAAATGATGACTATAGCAATGACAGCTGGTAATTAATATTTGACAAATGTATCAAAATCTTGGAAATTGTTGTCCAGCTAGTTACTGTTGCTTACATTTTACTTTAGAGAAACTTGAAGTTTGGAGATGTTATATGACTACTCACAAAAGTTGCATGTTAGGGGTGAATGTTGGCACACCAGTTGATTTGCCTCTGGAGGAGATATTATCCTATACTGGAATACCTGTCTTGAGTCTCAACTACCATGATTTTGACCCAGCCTACATCTGATGTACACCCTGGGTGTCAGCAGATAAGAGCTCATGTGCTTGGGCCCTGACTGTGGAAACAAAGATTTGGATTGAGTTTTTGATTCTTGGCTTTGGTCTAATACAACCCTGCTCTTGAAGGCGTCTGGGGAAAGAACCAGGAGATTAAACACAACTCTGCTTTTTTCTGTGTCTGTGCCTTCTTCATACAAAAGAAAATGAGTACAAAATTTACAAACCCTGTAATTTATTTTCTAATGAATGGTTGCTAAAAGGATTTAATTCAGATTAATGCTGATGCCAAGTGCTAAACCATAATACAACGTTTCATTTTGCCTTTCCTTGATTCATCTCCTTAAAAGATAATGAGGCTGTTATTTACTTCAGCATCACGTCTCTGGCCACAGATCATTCTTGGGCATTTATGCTTGTTTCCATTTCTTAAAATTTTGTACACTGTATAAGTTTTGCTTTTGGTCTTCTCTACCATTGAATTATGACTAATTAGAATATGAAACGGTTATAAAAGCTCATCAATTGGAGCTGGTATCATGGCACAGTGGGTCAAATTGTCTATGATGCTGGCATTCAATATCAGAGACCCGATTCAAGTAATTACCACCTCCTCCACTTCCAATTCAGTTCCCTACTAAAGCAGAGGAATAAAGCCTAACAGGCCAGTGCCGTGGCTTATTGAATTAAGCCCCTGTCTGCAGTGCCTATATCCCATATAAGCACTGACTCAAGTTCCAGTTGCTCCATTTCCCATTCATCTCCCTACTAATGATCCTGGAAGAGCAGTGGAAGACAGTCCAAGTCCTTGAGTCCCTGAACACACATGGGAGTCCTAGATGGAATTCCTGCCCTAGCTTTGGCCTAGCCCAGTCCTGCTCATGTCAGCCATGTAGAGAATGAACCAGTGAATGCAAGACCTCTTTTTCCTTCTTTCTTTCTGTAACTCTGCCTTTCAAATAAGCAAATAAAATCCTCCTTAAAAAAAAAAAAAAAACAAAGCAAAACAAAAACAAAGAAAAAAGAGGTGGTCCTGGTGCTGGATTTGGCTTCAGTCTGGCCTAGCCCTGGCTATTGCAACTGTTTTGGAAGTGAATCATTTGGAAATTTGGAACAACTTTCTCTGTGTTCTGCCTGTATTTAAAACTCTGCCTTTCAAATAATATAAATAATAATATAAATGTTGTTATAAGTGATAATAAAATATGTATTATTGCAATTGATGGTACAGCACAACTTTGCAGTTTATGATTTCATTCATAACCAATTAGAGCTACTTAGCCAACTTCATCTTATAGCTGATTGTGATTCTGACAACCCATATGATTCTTTGGTTCATAAACTGGATACTTCCTAGAACACCTTTTTTATTTTTTAGATCAGAATTCTAGAAATAACCTACCTTGACAAGTGATTTTTGCATTGTAGATGCAGAAAGCTCACATGAATGGCACCTTGGTATATTTTCTGTTTTGGCCCACTTAATATGGTCCTGAGGCAACTGGGTGAGAGTGGCACTCTGTTACTTTTAGAAAGGTGAGTATGGAAACTCTCACTTCCATAGTAAGCTAAGGCTGAAATTATTCTTCTCCTTTGTAAAGTTGGAATTTAGTGACCCATGCTGTGCTGTAGCAAATTGAGGTGTGACCTGAAACACTGGCATCCCATGCCTGTGTGCCTGGCTTCACTGCTTCAGACCCAGCTGCCTGCTAACGTACCTCCGAAATCAAAGGGAAATGACCTACACATTTTGTCTCCAGCCACACACATTGGAAATCTACATGGAGCTTAAAGTCCCTGGCTTTAGTCTGGCCCCACCTCTGCTCTTTTGGCCACTTGGAGAGTGAAGCAGTGGGTGGAAGATCTCTCTTTCTCTGTAATGTTTCCTTTCAAATAAGTACAATAAAGCTTTAAAATTAAATTTGCAAATTAAAAGACACTTTCCCAGTGAAATAATTCAATGTTAATTATTTTTAATTAAAACTAATGCAATTAAATGTTTACTAGACATATAGTCTATTTTGGATAATATGCTGAGTCCTGGGAATAAATGCTATGCAAAAATTGTTTTTTCAGAGTTCAGTTTCATGGGACATGTGAACCAAGAAAAGATGGTAAGATTGTCCTTGTTTATAATATCCCTCTACCTTAAGGATTAAGAGGAGTCAAGGAAGGTTTATGGAGAGCATAAGGTTAAAGCTGAATCTGGAAGCATGAGTAGGCACTGACCAGATAAAGAAGTAGAAAGTCATTCCAAACAGAGGGAACAACATAAGCAAGGCATAAATATGTGAAACAGATGCATGAAACAGTGTGATTTACATAGAAAACTGAAATTGCATGAAACTATGGAGGTGGCAGAAGTAAGTGGATTGTTAAGCTTGTATTTCTAAAGTATCTTGAAAATATGTCATTGTAAAAATTAAAAGAGAAAGCAAGGAAGATGGAAGATATGAGTGTGGATAGGACAGAGGGTATCATTTTGCTCTTAAAACTGTATATATGAAATACATGAAATTTGTTCCATATATATATGTGTATATGACTTACAAAGGAAGGCCTAGAATAGTAACAGTTTTAATGGGAAGACATTAAAGGCACATTGACAGAGAAGTGGCCCGCTCAAATTACTTTGGAAGTTAGATGAAAAGTTGAGGATCTGAATTACACAAAGAGGGGTTGTGGCAATTACGTATGCTAAGGATAGTGAAGCTCCAAAGGGCTAGCTATGATTTACTAAAAATGGCAGAGAGAAAATAATTTGGATTATAATTTACTTCATGAGAAGTCAGAAGGAACATGTTTTTTTGTTTTGTTTTGTTCTTTTTAGGTTTTTTAAAGTGTGATTAGCAAGGAGTTGGAATGGCAAGAAGAAGGAAACTGGGAAAGAAAGTGCAGTTTTGGACTTGTTAAAGTTGAATTGCCTGTAGGAGATCCAGGTGGAGAACCTTGCAGTTGTAGCTATGCATTTGAAGCTCAAGGGAGAGATGGGAGCTAGAGATAAATATTTGGTGATAACCAACATTTAGGTGGTGTCTGAAGCTACATGTGTGATGAGATCACCCAGTGAGGGCATGTGGAATGAAAAGAACAGATGTTTGGTGGGCTGGAGTAGGGCCCTAGGCACTGTTAAGAGATTGATGTCCATGAGACATTGCTCTCCAGAGCAGAGAATCGGTTCCTATGCTTTGACTTTTCCCTCTATCACTGGGACTTAAATAAATACTAAGCTAAAATCACACCAAACCAAACCAACTCCCATCCTCATGTTTACAGTAGTATTTTAGGGATTACTAAAGTACTTTGAGATTCATTATCTCATTGATCATTGCAACATCTGTGGGGCAGGGCAGGGCAGGGATTCCTATCTCCAATCCATTTCAGTGCTGGTTTTGCATCTCTACAACAGACTTTTGGAATATAGCCAGTTTGGAAGTTGAAGACAATCCAAAATAATCATGTTTCATATTGATAATAATATGTTCTTTTGGGACATTACCCATTCTGGCTAACGCAAACAAAGCTAGAAAAATTATGAAATTCAGAAAATTATGCCAGTTTTTACCAATGAGAAGCCAGAGATTCACATATGGTAGGCAACTTGCTAAACGTGATAAAACTCCTTGGTAGGGGAATCAGGCCTAGACTCAAACCTTATTAAGTCCCCAGTTCACTGCTTTTTCCATGAAACAATCTTTAAATGGTACAGTAAAATAGATCCCAAACATAAAGATGATTATTGATGTTTATTGTAATACATTTTATTTTTATAATTTTAAATATTTTATTATTTTATATGATATGGTTTTGATACAGTTTTGTACATATAGGGGTTCCCTCCAATTCCCTTTCTTAATTTCCATTCCCTACTCCTCTCCTATTATTCCCAAATGATTACAGTAGTATAATCACTTAGTAACAGTTATATCATTAACTTTCAGCTATTTAACTGTATCATAATGTGCTAGGTATGGGTAGAGGTAGAAATTCTAGTGTCATGCTGTACTGGTATATTTACATGTTTCATAATGGGATTCCTTCTTTAGTCAGGAGTAGAGACATATACTGTAACATAGCTTTACTTACCAATATGTTAGTCTCTGTTGTATTATTTATCTGTGAGGGTGTAGGTATGTACTTGTTTACCTACATCTACCTATTTTGTAATTTGCTTAAAGTCTGTCTTACATCAGGACATGTGATATCTGTCCTTTTGGAAATGACTTACTTTACTAAACATGATGATCTCCAATTAGGATCATTTTGTTGCAAATGATATGATTTCATTCTTTTTATGGCTGAGTAGTATTTGGTAGAGTAGATTTACCATGGTTTCTTTATCCATTCATCTCTTGATGGGCGTATGGGTTATTTCCATGTCTTCGCTATTGTGAATGGTGCCTGCTATAAATATAGGGCTTCAAATCACTCTCTTGCAAGCTGATTTCTTTCCCTTTGACTGTATTTGCTGCAGTGGAATAGCTGGGTCATATGGTAGATCAATTTTCAGTTGTCTGAGCATACTGACTTCCATAGTGGGTGCACTACTCCACACTCCTACCAACAGTGGATTAAGGCACTCCCCCCCACCCCGGCCACACACACACATTCTTGCCAGCAGTTGCTGTTAGATTTCTGTATGTAGGCCAATCTAACTGACGTTAGCTGAAGTCTCAATATGGTTTTCACTTGCATTTCCCTTGTATCTAGGGAACCAGAGTATTTTTTTCATGTGCGTATTAGCCAATTAATTTTTTTCTTTTGCAAAGTGGCTTTTAATATCCTTTGCCCATTTTTTAACAGGATTGTTTGCTCTGTGATTACTAAATTCTGAAGTTCTTTGTAGATCTTGGATATTAGTCTCCTGTTTGTTGCATAGTGCTCAAATATTTTAAGCATCCCATGGAAAAGAAATGTCAAATCTTATATTTTTCATTTTAACAGAAAAGATATAACAAAAAAAATGAAGACAATTGAAACATAAAGGGATGGTTCAACTCTAATGCCAAAACAAGTATCACATAAGCTTGTAAACAATCTTAAAATGTAGTGAAATATATAAAAAGTAATTGTATTTCAGTTTGCCTCACTGCAGGTTAGGGGAATAGTATGGCGAAAATTAGCCGAGGAGGTAAAATGAGTTGAGCTAAAATGAGGTGGGGCAGGGGGCGAAGACCAACCCAGAAAGAAAGTCTCAAATAATGTAGAAGCTAAATTATGAAAGCTCACTGTATTTTTAAAATAGAAACTTGGAATGACTTGTCTTATGAATAATATTTTGTGCCTTTAAGGTTATCAGCTTATGCCACTCTATTTTAGGGTTAGTATTGCTCATCTGGAATTGGCGAGGGTAGGTGCACACTTAGGTAGACAAGGAGATTTATTTAATGGGAAGGCTTGCCTTCGACAACCTGTTTGCAGTGCATGAAGTTGCTTTTTTGTGTTCTGTTTTGGAATCTTCTCACATGGCTCTCTATTTCATTTTGAGGTAGTCATTTTTTTTTTTTTTACATAGGGACTTCCGCAAGGTAACTATCTGGAGTGGCAAGGAATAGATATATCTTCTGTTCAGGCTTGAAATTTGTATTTTCCAGAACTCACCTCCCCCCTTCCTAAAGTTCATATTTTCACTTCCGCTTCTGTCCTTGGGGTGGTACATCGCACTGAAGAAGCAGTTTGGGGAAAATTTTGATTTAAGGCAAGCGGAAGTACGAGTAAACGAGGAATGATTCTTTAGTCTCCTTAGAAGTAAGTGCAAGAGGGTGCTTTACTAAATCATGAGATTTAACAATTGGTAGACTTTCTGGCTGTGTGACAAAATGAAGTGAAAACAACAGCAACAATGGAGCAGTGTGAGAAAAGGTATTTTTGGTTCAGGGTATCACCACAGGCAGTCACCCTGAGAGTGGGCCCCGGTCACCTCCCTTAGGCTGTTCCTGCTTTTCATAATTTCTTCCTTTCTTCTTCTTCTTTTTTTTTTTCCTCATCCCCTGCTTAGGAGCCTATAGATTTTCCCAAAGCATTCATATTTTATAGAACAATAGTAGGGAAGCCCACCCTCCCTCCTTGGGTTAACAAGGGACTAGGCTGACTCAGGGTTTTGTATATGCTGGCCTAAATCTGGGTCTTTTGTAAACAGGGTGTGAAAAGCATGGCCTGGCAGACTAGAGGAGACAGTGTGTTCCTGAGTAAGTGGATTGAAAGACTTAGGCTGAATTGAATGTTCCAGGAGGTGGTTCTGGGGAAGTTGTTAATTGTTGTAGGGATATTTTCTTTAAAAGGGGCAGCCAATAGCTCTCTAAGGTAACCCTTAGGACTTGCACATTAGCAGTGACAGATCTCTCCCATCAATAAGTTACATGATTTTTGCTTTTGGCAAGAACCCATAAGGATACACTTGAGTATGTAATGTGGGGATAGGGTGGGTTGAGGTGATTAGAAGTTTTTAACTGAAGTATTTTATATATCAGTACAATAAAGCCATCCTTCTGTTCTACTTTGTGGCACAAGTGTTCAGTCTTACATGCTTAAATCATAATGGTTTAATGATAAAGTTACAGAGCACAGGATAACGAAAAACTGGAACCAGCCCTTCAACCACCTTAGTAGGTGAGAGAGTCCTAACTTGGGGGAGAGATGATGCAACTACAGGGCCAGATTATGTAATAGCCTGCTAGTCAGTTGAGGCTATAGTTTATATGGGAATAGAGATTCTGACATTTTAGTTTAAGTCAGTGTTCAATCTTATCACTTCCCTTATGCATTTAAGAATCTTGGTCATTTACATAGCACCCATGTAGTATATCAGGTGGAGCACTGACCTTAAAGTCAAATGAATCTGGTGTTTCATTCTAATTGTTTCATTGGTAAAAGTTTTTAATAGCAATTATATGTAACATTAGATGTAATTTTTATGTAACATTTCATATCATCCAGTTTTTCTATCCACATATATGCAATTTTGTGGACTACTAAGATGTTTGGATAAATCATTTCCTTTATTTGGGCTTCAGCTTCCTTTCTAAAAGTAGATGTATTTAGCTACTTGAACCATTTTACAGTGAAGTCTATATTACTGTAGCTATACAACATTTAAGGTCATATTATGTGAATATACTTGTGACAAAACACTTATATGACTCAAGACCTAAATAATTATGTAACCAATAATTTTTCTCTAATGTCATGAATATATACCAAAATATTAAAGAAGTTTGCATTTTAATACATAACCCTAGAAAAAAGTGGTCCCTAGACAGAAAAGAATAAATTTGTGAAATGTACTCATAGTAACACAAGTATAAAGGCTGCTTCAATAAATAGTGGGTTTTTAGGGTAGGCAACCTACATGAGTTCCTCAAACCAAGATATGTAGCTTGTTTTGGTGCTGTAAAGGAACAGTTCTGAATATATAGATATATCATTTGTCCATGCAGAAGGGCTAACAGACAGTTAAAGTCTCTGGCTCCTGGTAAAGTTACCTTTTAAAGCATAAATTTTTGCTTCACCCCGTTTCTTACCCTTCCAAGGCATGTTCTCCCATTGAGGGAGAACCAAAGGACAGACTATCAATTCCAATCTCTTAGAGTTGTTGTCATAACAAAAGCAAGGAGACATAGCCCATACTAATTCGATCTTTGGCTCACTGTCAAAAAGATGGTGCCTGAGTTTTCAGCTTATCATCAGAATGGGAGGAGGAAGCCACCAGTCCCATTCTCCTGATGTCCTTTGGTTCTGAGGTGGTACACAAAACACACCTCTTCCACCATTTTCTTGAGACTTTCTTCCCTTGGAGGCCCCTCCTTTCATTATGGCAGGGACCCTTTTTCTCCCTTTCCTAAATAAATCTTGCATTGTAAACTAGAGTTGTCTGCATGAAAATCTTTCTTTTGTCTGAGACAAGGAACAATGTTGCTGCCATGTTTCTAATTGGATTCCCTACAACAACTATATAATTAATTGAGATTCAATTTTGTGACAGTCTCGTAGTAAAAACAGAAGAATAGTGAGATGAATAAGACATCCATCCTACCTTAAGAAACGTGAAAAATAGTCCTTTAAATTTATGATTTATTATCCACTATGAAATGGAATGGTTGATCCCTCTGAGAACTTGCTAAACTAATTGTAATCAACCAGCCCAGTGGCCTTGGCTGAAGTGTTGAAATATAATAAACTGCTCTTTGTTCAAACATTCTGAATGTTACTAATATCTACAGAAAATAAAAATAGTAAAGCCAAGTTGGGATCATAAGTAACATTTAGTAAATCTTCATTATTATGAGTTTCATGTTTCTCTTAATATAAACTGTGCTAAATACAATATGCTTAAATTCATATTAGCAAAATCTGATTTGACATCTACTTGGATATTATATTATTTATTTATCTGAAAGATACATAGTGTTCAGGTCGCCATCTGATGGTTCCAGGCACAGAAGTAGGAAGCTGGATTGGAAACATAAATAGGGCTCAGTGTCAGGCACTCAAGTATAGAATGTTAGCATCCCAAACTGCAGCTTAGTGTGCTGTACCACTAGGCCCAACACCAAGGTCAGCATTTTTTTAAAAAAAAACAGATTATCATTCTCTCTCTCTCTCTCTCTCTCTCTCTCTCTCTCTCTCTCTCCTTCCCCTGCTTTAGACTCCTTTTTAGTTATTCTTATGTATGTAAAAATAAGGGAATAAGATACAAGGGTGAACATGAATAATTTTCAAACATTTTGTCATTTTTTCAAGGATTTGCTTATGTGCTTGAAAGGCATAGTTGAAGGAAGATATATCTATAGATATATATATCATATATATATATATATATATAGATATATCTTCCTCTCTCTCTCTCTCTATATATATAGAGAGAGAGAATATCTATCATCATTGGTTCATTCTCCGAATGGCCACAATGGTCAGACTTGTGTCAGACTGAAGCCAGGAGGTTGGAATTTCTTTTAAGTGTCCTGTGTGGGTGGCAGGGCCCCAAACACTTGGGCAACTTCTACTACTTTTACTTGTGTATCAACAGAGTTGGACTGGAACAGCAGCAGCCCTGTTTAGAATCCATGTTCACAAGAGGATGCAGGTGTCACAGACATTGGTTTAACCAGAGGTGTCACAGCCCTCGTCCTTGTCTTTATATATTCAAGACCTATATATTTGTGATTCATTGAATTTTCATTACAGTCCAGTGGATTTATGTTGTATGAGGCAGGGAGAGGACTGGTTGCTATCAATGTTTTATAGAAAATGAAACTGCAGTATAGAGAAGTTATGTGACTTGATCAAGAATTACTACCTTTTTTTCCCCTCTTTCTCTTTTACAGGGT
The DNA here is from genome assembly GCF_017591425.1 of Ochotona curzoniae. Taxonomy (NCBI): domain Eukaryota; kingdom Metazoa; phylum Chordata; class Mammalia; order Lagomorpha; family Ochotonidae; genus Ochotona; species Ochotona curzoniae. The sequence continues at coordinate 53,888,178 of NW_024467087.1, read as the reverse complement.
GATTAACTCTCCTCAATTACCTGGCAATCAGGGGAATTTCTAATACTCAGAGGATCTAATTATAAATGTAGATCAGTTCAGTGTAAACCAGTATGAGTTGATTATTTTTGTCCTCTTCACCGAATCAACTCAAATTTAAATCTAATCTCTGATCTGCCACTACTAGCAATTCATTTTTGGCAGGTTACTCAGTATTTCCCAACTTTTATTTCAGAAATTATAAAATTTAGGAGCCGATCATCTTCAGAGTTTTAAGAAGATGTATGGTCTCTCGTTCCAAGGTGATTGATCAGTGGCTAAATTCTTCCCTTGCATGTACTGGGATCCCATATGGGCACTGGTCCTGGTCTTAGCTAATACACTTCTCATTCAGCTCTGTTTGTCATGTAGGAAAGCAATAGAGGATGATCCAAGCCTTGGGACCCTGCACCCATGTGGGAGACCTGGAAGAAGCTCCTGGCTCCTGGTTTCAGATGAGGTCAGCCGTTGCTGCCACTTGGGGAGTGAGTCAACAGATGGAAGATCTTTGTCTCTGCATCTCCTTCTCTCTGTAAATCTGACTTTGCCATAAAAATTTTAAAAATCTTTGGTCCAGGTGTGGTAGCCTAGTGCCTAAAGTCCTTGCCTTGAACGTGCACGATCCCAAATGGGCATCAGTTCTAATCCTGGAGGCCCTGCTTCCCATCCAGCTTCCTGCTTGTGGCCTATGAAAGCTGTAGAGGGCGACTAAAAACTTTGGGACCCTGCACTTGCGTGGGATACCCAGAATAGGCTCTGGGCTCCTGGCTTCTGGTTTCGCAGCCCCGGCTGTTGCAACCAGTTGGTGAGTGAATCAATAGATGGAAGATCTTCCTCTCTGTCTCTCCTCCTCACTTAATATCTGATTTCCCAATAAAAATAAATTAAAAGAATTTAGAAAAATATTTCAAAAAATATGGTCCCAACTAGAGACCATTATGCTCAGTGAAATAAGCCAATCGCAAATATCATATATTCTCTCTGATATAAGACAAACTTCATACAAAATGCAATATCAACAGACATACAGGTAAAAATGCAGGTATATATAGTCATCTAGAAGAACGGTATAATACAGACTATCATATCAAGAAGTGAAGATACATTGCAGTATGCATCTCAAATTGCGAATCAAAGATGTACTCCCAATGAACTATTAAATATATATTGACAATAGGATGTTGAACTTTCTGCCATTGTCTGTACCTGTGTCAGTAATGATAATATCAGGATGATGGGCTTATGACTTATTTTGAAGGAATATGCTATTGTAATGATATAGAGGCATTCAGTGGGTGCAAGGGAACTAGGGAGGGGGGAGGGAAAATCCCTGAGTTTATTTGTCTGTATTATAAAATAAATGAATTAAAAAAATATTAAGAAGGTGTGATGAAATAGTGATTAGTAAGGGAGGGAATATGGAATCTGACCCGGAGGAGGCACACAGTAGTTGTTGCTTCCCTTTTTCTTACCTGTGGATAGTTGCTTTTCACTTTCTAATCACACCATGTAAAGGCAGCCTGCTCACCCTACACGTGGTTTCCTATAACCTAGAAAACTCATGGGTTGTTTGCTGACTCTGCAAGCCCTCTTCGAGAAAGATCTATTGTGCTGATCATTTGAAACAGAAATTTTTCACACCTGTGTGCTGACTAGCATTACGTTTAGGCTGCCGGAGGGTAGGGGGAGGTGTACGGTACTCTTCTTCAGATGATTTCAGAGATATATTGTCTCTACCACAAGTCTTTCGTGGAGGTAACAGTGTGTCTACAAAGCATACTAATGGATAGTCAAGGCTTATCCAACCACTGCCTCTGAGAGCCTTGTTGACAAATAGGAGGATCTGCAAACATGGGAGAAAAGATGAACCAAAAGCTTGTTGGAAATCAGTGAGCATTTTTGCCTTTTCCCTACTATTTCCCAACAAGCCCCTGTTTGCAATTTTTGCTGCAGTTCCAGACTGTCCTATGTTACTTTCCCTAGCTTCAGTTCTTGGACTTTTTTTTCCCCTATTCCATCAAATGTTTCCCTTTCCCTATATTGTCCTCTTTCTTCAATTCAGCTCAATATAGTGTTCAAGAACTAAACTTACATTGTACCTGTTAATTGATACTTTTTGTTAGTACTATCTTCCCAGTTTAATTATTATAACCATGACTGATGTTAACCTTCTATATCCTCCATGCAGATTTGATAATAGAGAACCACAACTTAATTGATTAAGGGTGTGTGTGTGTGTGTGTGTGTGTGTGTGTGACTGCCTAAATCTCATTCTTGGACCTAGCCACAAGACACTACTGTCTTACCTTGTATAATTTACTGAACTGAGAAACTAGCATACAAAATAAATTTTTCTCTTTCACAAATGCTTGCCCTCTCTTCCCCTGACTTAGACTACCCCGATCTGCAGTCTAAGTAGTTCCAAAATGTCTCCCATTATTCAAAAACTTGCTCCATTATTTTCATGAAGTCCCCATGTTCTATTCAGTGGCAGGGAAGCATAGAACAATCAAACAATCATAAGCTTGAGTCTGGGAAATGTGGTAACAATTGTATGTGGGAAATACAATAATTTCTGTTAAAGCCCCTGTTCTGGGGTCAATTATATCTGGAATGAAGTATAACAGAGAGAGGATTTTGTTGTCATTGTTTCTATCAGTACACAAGTTAAAATTAAAGCAATGTGGAGAGGTGATTTAAATTGAAAAAATAAATTTTCTGAATTTCATGCTGCTTAAGGTTGAGTTCTTCCCAATCAGGTAGTATCCGAGATCTTTGCTACCCCTCTTCTCCCCCTATTAAATACAAGGCCTTTGATTTGCACTGTGCCTAAACTCCCATCAATTCCTTAATCCATTCAACAGTGCTTGTTTTGTATCTGCTGTCTGCCAGAACTACATGCATATGCCTTGCTTCGCACTAAAGTTAGAACTGTAAAAGAAAGCCATAGTCTGTAACCACCTATTTTATATTCAGATGGGAGATGCAGAAATAACAACAATCTTTTGTAAGGAAATGAATTAAGTTTGTTCATAGGAATTGATCATGGAGCTTCAAAGCAGGGTATGATGGGAGGATTGTGATGAAGAAAATCATCCTTGACAAAAACGATAAAATAGATCTGAGGGAAAAGTCAGGAATTAGAGGTAAAGGGTTGAAGTTGGGGGAGGGGAACAAGACAGAAAATTTAGGCTAAGAATATAATATACACGAAGAGTGTGAGGTGAAAAAAAAAATTCAGACACATCCAAGGAATAAAGTAATTTCCTGTGATGGACTAACAGTATGAAATGGAAAGTACTAACACATGGGTCAAATTGTATGGTGTCCTGTAAATTATGCCAGCAAGTTTAGCTTTTTTTATTTATCATGGTGATGAAATAATAATACATCAAAAGACAAAGAATGATATGAAATTAATGTTTTTTAAGAAATAACCCTTCTACAACATTTCTTAAACTAGTTTGTAAAATGTAAAAACTTTTGAAATCAAGAGACAAATTAGGAAGGCATCATTGCCCAAGAGCCAAGAAAGATATAAAGTTGCGTAACTATCAAAGTGAAGGAAGAATAGAAACATTTTTGAGAGGTACTTGGGAAGTAGAATCTGAAGTATTTGCTGATGAGTAGGTATCAGAAGTGAAAAAGAATGCTAAGACAAGGTAAATCAAGTTTATGGTTTGGGTAAGTGTGTGTGTGTGAGGAGACAGTTAATTGAGGTAGCAAAATAGTTAATTTGCTAAAGAAGTTTTGGGTAACACCTGCATTTTCACGAGAATCTTGGAGACACTTGAAAAAGAGAGTACTAGACATCGAGGGAGAGTAGTAAATGATGTCTTTCTTCTTTTGCAGATTGAATTTTGACAGAGGCAATGCAAGCATCCTTCATGTCATATATGTTAGAATCTACCAGGTTGAACCTGTGTATGACACAATTAAAATTTTCACAAATCAGGTCCTAGTTTCTACCACTGTATTCCGATTAGATATGGAGATTTGGGGTTGATATTTCAGAGGTTGCTATGTAGATCAATGGGTGCAGATATCACATATGGTTCTTCCCTTTCGCACATCCCCACTTCATTTAAACGAGAATTAGTGTCAATCTTATATACTCGATTTGTATGTAGTGTTTTATTTTAAAAACTGTTTTGTTACTAAGGTAAAAGTTTGAAAGCTACTAGATTGAACTTTAATCTCTGAACACAATCATGTGTTTCCAGCAGTATGTCACTCTACACACACTGTTTATGTCTAACAGCTGTTGTGGGAAATTCAGTGAGGAATTCTTTCTAACCTTGTCCTAGAGGAGTTTTTGTAAGGTGCACCTATGAAGAATCATATAACGTAAGAAGAAAATACTAAGTGCTAGAAATATGGCTGAAGTGTTCTTTAGAGTGAGGGAGGGAGAATTTGAGAGAGAGAGGATGCTCAAATTGTTTGTGACGGGTGAGTGGAGATAGAACTAAAGAGGGAAGCTTATGTAGATGATGACAACAATAAAAGAATGTCATAAATTCACCCAAAGGCAGATTTTTCATATAAGAAGCAGTGCTGGAGGGGTGAGAGTAACATTTGAAGAAAAGGAAACAGCTTAAGTAAAAGCACAGAATAAGCTTGGAGAATGCATGGAAAGCTTTGTAATGTGCAGTTTAGAATGGATCGTTTACACCATGAGAAAAAGCAGTGGGATGCAAGCTTGAAAAAGCATTTGAGGGCCAGATGGTCAAGGCTCCTGATCGGGAGACTAAATTCTATGTATATAGAAGCCGTTGAATGGAAACAGGGCACTGACATTGACAAGGCAGATAACTTTTTCTAGATCAAATTAAACTGTGGGCCTGATGAACCACTGATTCTGTCCTTTATTAAATGGAAATTAGTGCTTAAACATGCTATGATCTAATACTGCATTGCACTTTGGGTTGGTTTAAGGAAAAACCTTCTCTAAAAGAGAGTTTTGCAGTGCATTTCCACACTCCCTCAAGCGTATCGTATTGATTTCCAGAAAACTGTTGATGGAGAAATGCATATTCTTTTTTTTTTTCAGTTTTATAGTTTAATGCAAGGAGATGACCCAGGTGGAAAAATGCGACATAGAGAATGAGAGTGAATAGTAACAACCAACAATCCAGAAATTTTTAAAAAGTCCATTTCCTTTTGAAACAGTGAACTTTTGAAATGTTCTCCCAAGTATTCCTCCAGGATTGGTCCACACTGGCATGGATCCGAGAAGGGTAATTAACACACCTGTGTTTCACTTAGAAAATGTGCCAAGTGTTCCTTACTGCTTTCGCCATACGGTTCTAATTGAGTCTTCTTGGACTGGCTTGGGATTCTCTTTGACATATGCAATGAATTACATTACAGAGCAAAGTTAGAAAGAGTATCCTTTTGTGTGAATTCCCGGCAGTTGGATAGTCATTTTTATTTCTGGGCATGCAAATCCAGAGCTCCACTGAAGCCAAAAAAATGAGTGGATGAGAGGCTGCTTCTTATGTATTTGTGAAATTACATACCAATAAGTCCTTTTGCTTCTCTAGTGTACACCTGCTTTACTGCAGCCATCTCCTCGTTCAAAGCCTCCAGACTGTCATGCTCAGAAATCTTCCTTTTGATAGCGATTGTTCCGTCCCCTTCCCTGCCCCCAGGCCCCCGAGAAAATTGAGACCATGTGCTGTAAGCTTTTTCAGTGGGTATTCACATAACCCTAGCATGTTCTTTTCCGCTTTTATCTCCTTTCTTCCTCCAGCCCTAGGATAATCTATTGAGTTCCATCTTTAATCTTTTTCTCTATTTGATTCCACTCCTCACCTGAATACTGACTTGTTGCCATCTACTGTCTGCAGATGCTCAGTTCTTTCACAACCTGTCAAAGGCTTCATCTTTTTCTGGCATTCCTCTCCTATTTATTAGTTGCCTGTATAATTTCTTTTTCTTTCTTCTTTTTTAACAAATTTTTAAAAACATTTATTTACTTTTAGTAGAAAGGCATATTTATAGAGAGAAAGATTTTCCTTCCGCTGGTTCACTCCCTAAATGGCCGCAATGACTAATTGTGCTGATTCAAAGCCAGGAGCCAGAAACTTCTTCAATGTCTCCCACATAGGTACAGGGTCTCAAGGCTTCAGGCAATCCTCCACTCCTTTCCCAGGCCATCAGCAGGGAAGTGGGTGGCATTTGTTGAGAGGCTGGCACATGAGCTGGAGCCCATACAGAATCTTGACGCATGCAATGGGAGGATTAGTCAGTTCTGCCATTGCGCTGGGCTCATTGCCTTCACTATTTCTTAGTACATTTTCAAGTTCCAACTGATACACAAATAATTGCATATTTGTAACTCAGCCAATTTGATAAGTTTAAATATATTCATATACCCATAACCCGTAATCAAGATAAAATGTGTTTTCATTATATTTCTAAAAGTTTCCTTGTGTTCTTTAGCTTTTTTTGTTCCCTTCATTCTTTTAGCACTGAAACATTCATTGTTTCCATTTCCTCACCCCCCACCCCACACTCAGTACTTCCATTTCCTTGCTTTCCCACATAGTGATTACGGTAATGTTTACTTATATAGCTTAACTCATTAATTCTCATGGTAATCCTATGGCATAGGTACTCTTTCTTTATCAATTACGAGGTCAAGCAACTTGTTCAAAGTCACACAAACAGCAAGTGATACAGCTGTACTCAACCTGGACATTCTTGCTGCTGAGTTAATGTTTGTCACGCTGTGTTTTTTTTTTTTTTCTCATAGTAATACTTTTGGAAGTCAGTGATGTTGTACTCCCATTTAAGAGTACCTATTTAATGACTTTGTACCAATTCCTCAAGTTATTAACAGTTGCTGACTTAGTTCTTATAACCCAACTATATCTCAATTTTCTTTTTACTTCTTTTATTACTTTTGGCTTTCCGTGACTCTCTTTCTGTACTACACCCAAATGGTTGGTTAATTAAGAAACACATAAAATATTTATATAGCATTAATTGTGTGCCAAGCTCTGGAATAGGTAGTGAGCAGCATAACTGTTAACAGGAGTTTGTCTTCATTAAGTCCAAAATGCCTTTCACAACCTCACCCCTTATTGATAACTCTCTTCAAGTTTAAATATATTTTGTATTTTCAAAAAGTATGGCAATGTGTAGCGACAAGATAGTTCAAGGAAAGAAAAGCAATGCCATTGGATGTAAATTATCAAGAATACAGGTTTTGTGAAGTAATATAGAATTTTCAACACAGGTATTTTTTTAATGAAATGATTTTGTAGTAGTGAAATATATGTGGTTTAGGTGCATTAGTCTCTGACAGCAAGCTAAGAGAGAAATGTTAAGCCAGCAGTTTTTCCTGAGTCTCACACATGGGTGCAGAGGCCCAAGAACCTTTGACCATCTTCTACTTTCCTAACTATATTATCAGGGAGCTGGCTTTATAGTGAAGCATCTGGGTCTTGAACTGGTTCCCCTGGGGATTGTTGGTGTCACTGGCATTGGCTTTACAGGATGTGGCATCACACCAGTCCAATAAATAGGCCTTTAAAAATGGTTTATTTTGATACAAAATTTTTGAAATCTCTATGTAGTGTTTCTGTTCTATACATGTTAATGAACTTTTTAAAGCCCTTGCATGCAAGCATTCTACAACGATTGCCTATATTTCCTCTTTCCTTCTGGGTTTACTTGCTCTGTTTTATAAAACAATCTTAGACTTGCAGTTAGCCCAAAGTATTTGCCCTCCAGTGACATGTAACTCATTTTACATAAGTTACAGGACAGTGAAATACAAACTTCCTCAGGATCTTTGAGGTAAAGTTTACTCCAGGCTCCTCACTGGCCCCTATAATACTTTTGTTTCCTCCAGGGCACAGTTCAATTCAATGTATGCTTCTAAATCACTCTCTGTGCTCTGAGAACAAAGGATCATTGTATTGTAGTAAGATGTAGTTGATGTACTGAAGTATGAACTAAGAGACTTGTCTTGTTCTGGTGCTGTCAATAAATAGAATTTGGAAAAGCTATTTCCTCTTTGTGTGTCTTAGTGCTTCAGCTGTATTTCCACATGAGTAAAGTAAAGGGCTAAGCAATCCTTCAAATTTCTTCCCAACTGGACATTCTGGAGTAGTAGTTGATGGGTCAGTGATTCTGACTGCCTTGGCTCGGTATCACTATGTTTCAGTTACCTGTCATGACAATACCCTCCCTCCACCAGATTGCAAGAATTATCTTCTGTGCCATAAAAAACGTGAACTATATTCATTTTATTTAAATGCAAAAATATTTAAGAAAATGATTATTTGCTGTATTTTTTAGGGATTAAGGGTTTCTTCATCATTTATGAAGTTATTTTGGCTCTCCTAGGTCAGAATTCAGAGTATGGAGTTAATGAGGGCAAGGTCACGAGGGCCATTTACTTTAGGTGCATGCTTTATTTCACTGAGCAAATACTACTTGTAGCTATTTCGCCAACACAAGTTTTAACACAAATTTCAGCATGAGAATCTTCGGACTCCTCAAGACAGCAAGGAACTCAAGTGAATTTTATGCAATACAATAGGGCACCTGAAGGTAGCATAATCATAATCAGTAGAGGTCACCATGGTTTCTCGAGGTGATGCTCTGTCTTACATCAGCCATCAAATACATGACAAGAACAGTCAACTAAAGACCAGCCAGAAAAATTATCCAAACGCCTCTGCTTTGTCAGTTTGAGGTAGTACCTCTGCCAACTATGAGCCAAATTATGGCCTGGAAAAGTGCAGATTGAGAGAACTGTTTGTAGTGAAAGCCATCTGGGTTTTGTTTTTACTTTTGAGCACAAAACAAAACAGTTGCATGCATTTGCAATGGGTCTGCCAGATTCTTGAACACACACACGCACTTTCTCTCTCTCTCTCTCTTTTTCTTTCTCAGATTTTCATGTAAAATAATTGAATGCAAGTATTAATCTGCTGCAATTCTTTTGGTTACCTAGGAGAGCAAATCTAGAACACTGTGGGTACTACTTCTTCCTCAGTGAGAGTAAAGCACAAATCGATGGTTCTCATGTGTGACTGATCATCAAAGCCTTCACTGTAGCCATGGCTTATATTGCAGCCTTGAAAAATAATTCCCTAGCCGGCACACTCTACAGAGCTAAAGCTTAGGTGTGAGTAGTGGTGGTTCACAAAACTGAACTTTGGTTTTCCATCAGAGCGTCATTCAAAGCCTGCACAAAGGGAAAATGAGTGGAAGAAGAAAACAAAGAATTACCATGTCAAAAGAATAGCAAGTATTCAATTAGGATGTTGTAAATCTAATTCCAGGCATATCATAGAGGAGGTACTCATTCGTGGTGCAGATTGGGAATATATGACACCCAAACCCAAGGATTAAAGAGATTTGAGGCCAATCATGTATTGTTTTTAAAGCTGAATTTTTGTATAAGGCGAGAGATATAGGGTCTTGCTTTTTTACTTCTGTAGGCTGCTATCCAGTTGTCCTAACAGCATTTGTTGGAGAGATAAGACTTTACCCTGGATTATTTTTAGTTTTCTTGTTTAAGATTAGTTGTCTGTACATGTGTGGGCTCACTTCCAACGTTTCTATTCTCTTCCATTGATCTACTTCTTTGTTTCTGTACTAATACCAGACTGTTTGGGTCACCATTGCCTTGTAGTGTATCTTGAGATATGGAATTGTGATTCCTTTAGCAATACTGCCTTACTCACGTACTATTATCAGCTTGGGTAAACTCAGCTAACCATATTGAGGCTCTGTAAAATGAGGATGGCAACAGCACTTACCTCACAGTTTTAATTCTCACTTGTTGTAACTCCAAAGGTCTAGGATTCTATGCAGCTTTGCTACAAATCTATTCTTTTCTTCCTGAAGTTTAGAACAGATTTATATGACATGTAAATATTGATATGGGCCGTAAGAACTAGCTTTTACTTCGAATCATGTGTAATGACAGGTTTTATGCCTTAGAACATGAATCAGTGAGAGATGGAAGTGACACGTGAAAATATAGTATGGGGCAACAGCTGCAAAAATGCTCTGTGATAGGTTTTATTTTTAATTATAACTTGACTGAATTCGAACTACAATACTGCAACAAGGTGGAGGAATCCACTATTGGGGGAGGGCACGGGCAGGGGATGGGGGAATCCCAGAGCCTATGAAACTGTGTCACATAATGCAATGTAATTAATAAAAAATTATGTTATAATCAAAACTCCACGGATTAATAAGTAAGAAATATCATGCACATATTAGAAAGTGTAGCTGCAGATTGCTATTCTGCCGAAGGCCAATCAGGTAGACAATGCCAGAACTGCGATTCAAATATAAGATGGATGGTTTCCAAGTTTGAGGACTCTATGTATATTTCAATGGGTCTTGAAAACAATTCTATGGGATAGGCAGATAGAAATTTTAGCTCTATTCTATGATCCTTATTTTTCATGAGGAAGCTCATGAAGTTTAATGACTTCTGTGGTATATGCCAAAATAAATATTAGAGTTGTTGCGATTCTTCCTACTGTTTACTTCTCTCACCCTATCTGGCTCCCTTTCCCAAAATATTGGCACTACTGGAAAAGCTTCAAGCATAGTGTGGTTTTGTCACCTGTGGCACGTGCTCTATCAGATAATGGAGTAACCATTTGGTAGAAGGTACTAAAGTAATGTCAGGTTAACAGAAATAATCTCAACACTTTCTATGCTGACATCTAGAACCATGATCTTTGCTATTTTTTTTTTTGAGTCATGCATTCCTACAAGAATATGGTAGAAACAGCACATCCCCCCCCCCAAAAAAAAGTACTTGTACGCCATTCTACAAATCACTTTGAGGGTTTTATAAAGTTATGGGAAAAGAAGATAATTTATTGATTTGGGGAGCTACCTCTGAGATATTCTGAACTGCTTTGTGTGAATCTAAATAAATAAATAAGTAAATAAATAAAATTATTTAACATTCTGTCCTAAAATGTTTAGAACTGATGAGCCACATTCTGCAGAAGATGTTTTCATTATTCATCAAATGTTAATATTTTATCAGCTCCTTTAGTAGACTGTGAGTGCCTCCACTGTGCTGAGTGACACATGTGTATATATTTGAACTAACCTCTTCTCTGAGAACTTTTTAAGGGAGAAACTACCATATTGGGGAAGAAAAAGAATCATCACCTCACTTTGCTCAGTTTCCAATACAAATTCTTACTTCTGTGCATAGCAATATCCATGGCCTTGCATGGATGGACAACTCTTTGCAATTTTCTAGCACAGAGTATTATTTATTGCTATCTCAGAACAATTTCCCTCCAAAGATTGTAAGGCCAAGTTTTCAAGTTGAAATTGCAAATAGTCTTGTGTTATTTCTTGTGAAATGCTTTGCAAATGGTTACAGAATATATTATTAATTAGTAGCAGAATAATTGGGCCTAAAGACTGTGTAATGTTTATAAATAATAGTGATCTGAGAAGCTCAGGCTTTCAAACAGTAAAGCAGGAACTCACCATCTATTTTACTGAGATGAGAGTATGTTTGCATTCAATCAGGAGGTACTACTTATTAGAAAGGGTGAATTTCATGGATCTAAAATATAAAATTTATATATAATTTTTTTACACACTGAATCATCAACAGAATGGTATGGTATATGAAAATAGACCAGCATGAAGATGAAGTTCAAGGAAAAGTATCTATCATCTGTCAATTATCAGCCAATCAATGTATCTGTTAAAATGATCAACATAAGTAATTTGTAAAACCTAGAAATATAAATGAGATAATAATAGTGATGCTGCTGCTGCTGATGCAACAAAATCTAATACTTTGGATACCTGTTACACTCAATGGTAAGTACTTTACGTGTATTGAGTAATTTATTTCTTACATCGCCCTGATAAGTGATTTATCCAGGGTAGGAAAAATGATGTCAACAATGCATCTTAGATTAAATGCAGTTCTCATTGACTGTAGAGCATGAGAAATGGGACACTGAGGAATTCTAACATTTATGGAATGGGTAGAAAATGAAAAACAAACAAAAAAGAAGAAGAACCTAAAGAAGACCGAGAGAAGGCAGAGAAACAAGCAAAGTTTGAAGAAAAAAAAAAAGAGTCCTATGGAAATAAAGGGGAAAGAACTAGGAAGTGAATGGTCAATAGCACTGAATTGAAAGAACTAATCAGAGAAAGATGGGAAGTATCTAATAAGCTTAAGTGCTACTTGTCAGAATTGTTCTGATGGAGTAAGAACGGCTATAGTAGACTACTAATGAAAAGGTAGTAGGAAAGTGAAAACAGTGAAAAGGAATTGCTCATTTGTGAAGAGCAATTCGTGTAAGAGAAGGAAGTTGGATCAATGCACATTATCTGACTGTTTAACAGTACAGAATAGTGATTATTGGCATCGACTTTGGATTCTAACTATCTAGAGTTGAGTCCCAGATTTGCTATTTACTAGCTGTGTGATTCTGGGCAAGGTCCTTATACATATATACGCCTCTCTTTTCTCAGCTGCAAAACAATGTTAAAATTATTTAATAGCCAACAAATTTATTGTGAGGATTACATTAGTTAGATTATGAAAATCCCTTAAAATATGCTTACCACACCATAAATACTCTGTTGTATGAATTCTTAACCTTATATTTAGGAAGAAATAATTTTAAAAGTTAAGGAAACTTGATTGTTTATAGGCCACAAAGTATCAGATGGGATGGAATGAATGACTGAGAAGAAAAGAAAGATCTGGAATACAAATTAAGTAAAGGCAAGTTTGTGGTTAACAAAGAAGGATAAAAGCATAACAGTTAATAGCAAAAGATCAATTTCTTTGAGACTGGAGGAAAGTAAGTAAGATAGGTAAAAGTCATAGACAAAGTATAGAGGGTAAAATATTCTTTCATGGGGGCCTTGTTTTGTTTTTTTTTTTTTTTTTTCTCTGCATTAGATCAAACTGTAGAAAGCAGAAACTTTGGGACTTAGGTCATTGGTGCTTTCCATTGAAGAGGGAAAAAGGCAGGTGACAGAAGTAAAAGGATCCCTGTTTAGTGTTGAGTGTCCAGGTAAATTTGAAAATTGTATAGCCAAAGATGAAAATTTGTGCTTTTAGATGATTTTCTCCAACAACTCTTTAGGTAGAAAATGGCATGGGACTGTGGAGCTGAAAATAGTAAGGGGACCATGCTGCATGAAGAAGAAAGAAAAATACAAATGCAGAGTAGGAAGGAGAGCCTCAAGAGAGAAAGACTTTGAAATGAATGGATGCATACTTGACCAGGAACTAGAAGTAGCTAACTATTGGTTTTGAATACATTGTGTCCTTAACCTAATGGAGCCTCAGTTTCTTCATTTGTTAAAAGAAAGTGTTAGCAGATTTGATCTTTCCGGATTCTGGATTGTATTTTCTCTTCTGTCATTGCACTGCCATCTAGTGTGTAAAGGATGTAGACGAGAGGCTATAAGAAAGAAATACAAAGGCAAAAATAAAATCTCCAGGCAAATGTATTTATTAAAGGGCAGATATGGTGCTAGATGGACAATATCTGATATTTAGTAGTGTTTTCATTTGCTTTTTGGGGATGTTTTTGTTCTAGTGAATCCTGCGTCCTGTTTGTCTAAGCCAACCTCATTTCGTCTTTATCTGTTGGAACAGATTCCACGTACTCCCTCTTAGAGAGTTACTCTTGAATAGTAGTAGGACTTTCAATGAAAATTATAAATATACCTTTACCTTGTGATACTATGATTTCTACCTCTTCGTATAGTTACAATGTCATAGTACATTTAAAACCAGAAAGTTAAGTTTGTGACCATGAACTGAGAGACTACACTTTGTGATAACATGGGGCCAAAATAATGGGAGGGGAAAATAAGGGGGGGGGAAGGGGAAGGGCGGGAGTGAATTCCTATGGCTATAAAATGATGTCATGGAAAATAGTAATAGATAAGTAAGTAAATAAAGAAATATTTCATAAAAACAACAAAAATCCAGAAGTCCCAAGTGAATACATGTGTTATGATGAAATTTTGAACAATATCGATATTGGTAGGGAACATTTTTTTTCCCCATAGGAACTTTTCAAATCATCTTCTTCCCTAATAAGTGATGTACTTTTTACCTGTACTGGCAACAGGGACCTGTGAAAGGAAGGTGGAAAAAGTAAACTAAGCAAATAAAATGAGAACAAAGCATCAGAAGGGCAGTTTGACGTATGGAAATGACTTTATCAAGTGATTACATTTTGGCGTGATCAAATACTTCGTTTCTCCTCATATTTGCATCCAGTGTATACTGCATTTGATTAGCTAAAAAGGCTGAGAAATGATTAATTCGGTGTACATTAGCAGAGTGAAAAGTCAATCCACAGGAGAAAATATTTGTAAATCATAAGTAATTTTTTCCAAAACATACAAGCAACTGCTTCAATTCAATGTTAAACAAAAACAAATATCCCAATTAAAAGTGGGAAAGTAATTTAAATACTTATTTCTTTAAAGAAAACACAGCTGACAGCCCCACATATAAGTTGTTCATTATCGCTAATCTTCAAGGAAATGCAAATTCAAACCACAGTAAGATACTATCTCACAACTGTCAGTGTGATTATTATCAAAAAATAAGAAGTAAGAAGTACTTGCACGGTTGTAGTGAAATTGGAACCTTTGTATTTTGTTGATGAGAGTATAAAACAGTATAACCATTATGGAAAAAAAAAGTCCCACATACTGCATAATTCCACTCATGTGAGGTGTACATAGTAGTAAAACTCATAAAAGCAGAAAATATAACGGAAGGCACAAGGAGCTACAACAAGGGGGAAATGAGGAAGTATGGATATAACGTTTGAATTATTCACGATGAATAAGTACTAGGGATTTGTTGAACAATGTAGTAGCCAACCAGACAGTATTGCATACTTGCAAGTAGTTAACAGGATGCTTCTAATTATGTTCTTAGCATACACACACACACACACAAACACCAAAAAGGAGACACAAGGAGACTTTTGGAAGTGGTTGATGTATCTATTACTTTGGCTGTGGTAATGGCATAAGTATATGCATATGCTCAAAACCATCAAATTGTGTGCATTAAACAGTGGATGTTTTTGCACATTAAGTACACCTTTATACAACAGGAATAATTTTAGAGTGTTAACTAGGCACTGCAAAGCATTCAAATCTATAGAAGACAAGAAGTTTAACTTTTAATTATCTGGTAAATCTGTCATCACGCTGTCAGATAGTTTTCAGTAAATGCCTGACTCGTTAACAGAACAAACTATATATCCAGCTGTGAACCTGCATTTTTTTCTTTTTGCCAAGCAAATATTTACAGAGCCCATTCTGTGTCCTAGACACTGCGTTAGTTGTTCATAGATTTGAATCAACAAGAATTTCACATACACTTTGCTTAGATTCTTGACTCAGTAACAGAATCAAATATTAGAAATTAGGAAAATATGTTGTACACACAATAAATAAAAGAGAAACAATATTGAGGGCAATTATGTTTGCATGGAGGATGCAGTTGTTAATAAGGTTTTTAATATTGTGTGCAGGGAGGAATATCAGGATCGGTAGAGCAAACAACCATGAGTATTCAAGTTTAAAGCATCGGTGGGAACAAAAAGACAAAGCAAATGGACTGAGAATATGTCCACAGCAGGAAGATAAAATTTGTTATCAGGAGCGATAATTGTTGGGTAGAAGTAGGGAAATTGTATTGAACAGAGGAGTGGAGCAACTTGCTTCAGTTTGGGGAAGAAAAAGTTTTGTTGAGATAGGTAATAAGGAAGCATTATAGGCACCTAAAGGATAAAGTGAACTCGTGAATGCTAAATTTATTGAAACTTCATCAGTGACTGATAATGCAAGAGGAATGTAGGAAACAGTGCCCTGGGCCAGGAAGTATAATCAAGAGTTTGCTACAGATATTTCAGCCATGGGTGTATAGAAGAACAACTGGAGAATTCAAAAGATGTGAAAAAGGAGAACAAGAGACAAACCTTAGAGACATTTCACAAGAGGCAAGGATTGAAAAGATGTTTGTCGTGTAGCTGGGAAAGAAAGAATAAAAGAGGAGCCTGAAATTTTAAAAAGTGAGAAATAAAAGAAACTATGACTGCATGTGAACATGAATGAAAGTATAGGAATATGGATTCAGCTTTGCAGCTAGAAAGGATAATACTGATTTTTCAGAGATTTGTTTAGGCTTCTAAATAAAAATGTCTTGCAAGGATTTACAGATGCATATGTGATTAATGCACTGGTGCAATTTGCAGAAATAAGGAAAGGTAGAGCGAAAAGAAAGAACAAAAGGAGGAAGAGAAAGAAAGGAAAGAAAGAGAAGGAGGGGAAAGCAAATTAAACAGGTCAGAGGATAAGGGCTTGAAGAAGAAAGAGAGGAAGGCAGAAAAAAAAAGGAAACAGAGAAAGAATGTGAAAAAAGATTGTTTAGAAGGAAATAGAATATGTGGCACATAATGGGCCCCGAATATATGCTTATTCACCCAATGAACAATGTCAAAAGTGTTAAAAAATAAAGAAAATAACCCCAGGGAATTGAAAGTAGATTCAAAAAGATCATAGGTTGTGGCAACAAAAAGTTTTTAGAGTCTTTGGGGAGAACAGGTTGGCAAGTGGGATGGAAAGCTAGGGTAGGAGGAGGACAGTGAAGGTGACAGAAGGGCTAGTTTATAGAATGTTGGAAAAGAACGAATGGGTCAAGAGTAAAAACGCAGATTTTGTAGACAGTTTCGTCGTTTGTTTTATGTAAAGAAGCCATGAGTCCCTTTGACAGATAGAAGAAAAAAAAGAAGTCCATAGTACTTGTGATGGAGGATGCCAGAGTAAAGAAGGGGAAATGACTGATTAGAATGTATTTGTTCCTCAGTTTGTAGACAGAGTAAGACCTTAAAATATAACAATAAAACCCAATAGAAGAATTTCAGAAAGAATGTTTTGAAAAGCTGGGGTCATTTTCCCAGTCTCAATTCGGTTATCTTCTTTCCAACCAAATATACTAAAAACAGTTAAGCTGGTTTACTTTACTTTTGATTTCTGTGACATTACCTTTGTCTCTAGGGATATTTAATATTTGAGAAAAAACAAGGAAGCAAGCAAGAAAACAAAAAACCAGGTGCTTCTAAGTGTCCCAAAGAGTTCCAATTTCTTGGTGGTAGTTCAGGTGATTTGAAATATCAGAGAGAAACAGTTATTGTGGCTCAGATTCTGGGAAGTTGCACTTCCATGCACAAATTTTCTGGAAGTTGAACTAAAATTGGGAAAGTTGACTTGAAGTCTTTTTATGTGGAATTCAATGTCATCCTCGTTTGGCCTTGTCTCATCCAGAACAGGACACAAATCTCCATTCCACGTGCCCTTTCAGTGCCAAAGAAAACATGAAAGATAATTCTTTTGCTGCTTGTGCAAGTCTCAGACACTGGTGCATTGGTGTTCTGACTCAGAGATATTCATCACTGTCTGCAATCAGGAGCCTTTTGATTCAGTTAACAAGAACCACACAGCTTGCCCTTTTCCCCCTTCAACTCTTGCCTGGCCTCTCTGTTAGCTTCAGTTTGAATCAGGAAATCTTCCTTGATAGGAATACATGGATTGAGTTATTGATGGTCAATAGGGGGCTGGATTGTCCTTGGGACCAAAGAAAGATTTCCCATTCCCTGTGAATTACACTGTTTTCTATATATTATAGATAGTTGAATAAGATCTTGAAAATGAGTCTTTTTTGCAAACTAATTTTATAATCTGAATTTACCAAGTGGTCATTCCACTTCAGAAGAGTTGAGTAGATTCAACAAACATATACACCAGAGTTCATAGTCTCATTTAATATGATAAAAAGCTGGAAGCGATCCAAGTGTACCTTGAAAAAATGAATGAACAAATGGTTGAATCAAAGAGAAAAAAGAGACAGCCAGAATTTGTCTGTAATACGTTTGTCAGCTAATCACTTAAAGTTAAAAGTTCTTTTTGAGTTTGCAGTTTCCCCAAAATGTGTTTCTCTAATCAGACACTTTGTAACCTTTAACAGTTACTCCTGTAACCAAAGCCTGCTAGATCAAAAACAAAAGTAGGGGGAGGATATTCATCTTCTAGATAATTATCTTTTTCTGAGTAGTTGTTGAATAAAAACATTGGCTAGGTCTTGAGTTGAAATGAAATCAATTTTACCTTTGGTTCTGATTGCACAAACCTAATGTATTCAACCATTCAACAACTATTTATCAAGGTGTGTTTTATGTATTAGGTCAGATGCTGAATATACCAAAGCAAGGCGTGGTTCCTCTTCCTATGCAATTAGAAACACTCACAGGAGAAGGTGGTGGCTAATGTGTTTTTGTAAAATAGACATTTGAAATCAAACTTTACAGTAGCCACATTCACAATGACCAAAAGCTGGAAGAAGTCCAAGTGTATCTTGAAAAATGAATTAAAAAGGGCCTGATATGAGGTTCCGTGGCTAAATCCTCGTCTTGCACATGCTAGAATTCCATATGGATGCTGGTGCGTGTCCCAGATGTTTCACTTTCCATGCAGCTCCATGCTTGTGGTCTGGGAAAGCAGTTGAGTTTGGCCCAAAGCCTTGGGACTCTGCACTCATCTGGGAAACCTTGAGAAGCTCCTGGCTGCTTGCTTTGGATTGGCTACACTTCAGCCATTTCAGCCATTTGGGAAATGAACAGTGGATGGAAGATCTTTCTCTCTGTATTCCCTTATTTGTGTAAATCTACATTTCCAATAAAAATAAATTAAAAAAAAGAAAAGAAATAAATCCTTGTACATATAAGGGTACTGCAAAAGGTTCTAGAAAATGGAATTAAGTAGTAAATTTTCTGTTGGTCCAAAAAGCTTTGAGATTCATACATTTTATTTCATTATAAAATTTCCCATGAATATTTTAAGATGTTTCATATGCATCGAGCTTTAATTTATTGCACCCAAACCAAATTTATCTTTTAATTTCATTTTCCATGAATGTCTGAGGAATCTTTACTCATACAATGGAATAGTATGCAGTTTTTACAAGGAAGGAGATATGATAGATGCTACAAGCAAGTAAATCTTGAACATATTATTCCAAGAGAAGCAAGCCAGACATAAACGGACAAAACATATTTGATTCTGCTTGTGTGAGATTCCTAGAATGGTCAAATTCATGGAAACAAAAACAGAATTGTGGTTTTCAAAGTCTGGGAGAGGGGATTAGGTAAAGGGTTACTGTTTATCAACTTCAGAGTTTCAGTGTGTTTAATGACATGGAACTGTACCAAGTGGTTAGAAAGTTTCATGTTCTGTGTGTTTTCTTCACAAAGTGATTTAAAAGCTGACATTACTCACAATGCAACACTTCTTTGTTTCATTGAATCATGATACCTATCAGATTAAACATCATCTTGATTGGACTTTGATGTTTAAAATGGCAAACTAAATAATATCCACAATATAGCTCTGTGATGATCACTGTTCTTGCTCTATTGCACTTTCTGTTGTTCAAAATTCATATTTTTGTATTGGTGTGGCAGTACAGGCTAGTCCTCCACTTTGTGGTCCCAGCATCCTATATGGACCTCAGTTCATGTCCTGGATGCTACGCTTCCAATCCAGCTCTTTGATTATGCCTGGCAAGCAGGGGAAGATGATGCAAAGTCTTGGGATAGTGCACCAATGTGGATGACCTGGAAGAAGCTCCTGGCTCTTGACTTCAAATCACCTCAGCTCTGGCCATTGCTGCTATTAAGGGTGTGAACCAGGGAATGGAGAGACGTTTCTCTTTGTTTCCTTCTATTGTAAAATGTTTTTCAAATAAAAATAAATACATCTTTACAAAATTAAAAAAATATTCACAATACACATTCTTTAATTTTTCATAATCCAACAATATCAATTGGCACATTTATATGTGTAACCTTTGCCATGAGGTGAAATGGATTTTTTTTAATTTTTATTTTTCGTTATACTGTTTCAGAGACTCAGGGATTTTTTTTCCCCTTTCACCATCCCCACTTGTCCTCTGGATTGTTTTCCCCTATATTATTGCAATAGTATTGTCATTCAACAAGTCACAATTCCACCATTCTGTTATTTAAGTGATGGGATTTTAAAGGGCCAAACTTACCAAGATCAAGGTGAATGCATGGAAAGTACAGCTGTTCTAAAGCATTCTGCAAGGCTACAGATGTGTAGATTGCATCAAAATTCCTATTGTCATTGCAGGAAAACATAGAGCTCTTCAGCTCTACTTGCTTGGTAATGAAGAGCAGATTCCCACTGTATTCAGATTTCATTTTAGAAACACTAAACCCTTCCAAATTAAAATAATAATAATAATGATAATAATAATAATAGTAATAATAATTTTAAAAGTCGGGTGACAGGGGCCTGGCACAGTAGCCTAGTTGCTAAAGTCCTCGCCTTGCATGCTCCAGGGTTCCACATGGGTGCTGGTTCATGGTCCTGGCTGCTCCAGTTCCCACTCAGCCCCTGCTTGTGACTTGGGAAAGTAGTAGAGGAAAACCCAAAGCTTTGGGACTCTGCACTCATGTGGGAGACCCAGAAGCAGCTCCTGGCTTTGGAACAATTCAGCTTCAGCTGTTGCACCTACTTGGGGGATTGAACTAGTGGATGAAAGAACTTTGTCTCTCTGTAAAATCTGCATTTTCAATACAAATACATATTTTTTTTTCTGTAGGGTGACAAAAGAGAGGAAAGGAAGAAGGGAATGAAAGATGAGAGAGAGAGAAAGAGAGAGAAACAGGGAGAGAGAATGTTGAATATATATCTACCGGTTCACTTCTGAATAGCTGTAACAGCTAGGGCTGTACCAGGCCAATATCAAGAGCCAGGAACTCCATCCAACACCTCCAAATGGATGTCAGAGGTTCTAGTACTTGAATCATCGTTGGTACTTTCTCAGCCATATGAATACAAAGTGGTTCAGACAGGGATCACAGGTACCTTGATATAGGATGTGGACTTCCCAAGTGACACTGCTGTGTCACAGTGCCAGCTCCTTTCCGATACGGCTTTGATCGAATTTCTCCGACTTTTCTCACCAACTCCCCTTCACATATTCTATGAATCCCATTCAATCTTGACTAACAGATAGTTCTAAGATGCCCCTCGAATCTCTAATAATTTAGTATCCGTCATTCAGCTTTTACCCATCTCTCCCTTTCCACATTTCTTTCCAGCTTCTCTTGACGATGACCATAATATTTTTAACTTCTGTGAGATCACCTATATTTCTGTACTCTTAGTGAATGAAATTCTATGATATTTGTATTTCTTTGGCTTATTTCACTTAAAATAATGATCACCAGATCTATCTATGCTGTTGTAAATGACAAAAAATTGTATAGTTTTATGATTACCATTATATTGTACATATATTCTGCATCATTTTTTTAGTTTATCAATCTTGGTTTTTAAAGATTTATTTAATTTTTTTTAAACATCAGATTTACATAAATAAGGATAAACAGAAGAAGAGAGAGGTCTTTGCTCCCCAAATGGCCTCAGTGGCTGGAAATGGGCAGATCTGAACCCAGGAGCTAGGAACCTCTTTCAGGTCTCCTACATTGGTACAAACACTGATCTTTCCCAGGTAATTAGCACGGGATTAGTTCAAAGGTGGAGCAGCATCTGGACATGAGCCAGCACCCATATAGAATGTCAGGCACTTCAGGCAGAGGCTCACCTACTAGGCCACTGAACCTTCTCCTCCACATTTTCAGTATCCATTTATCAGTAAATGGACACTCAGGTTGTTTACATTTCCTGGCTGATGCGAATAGTGCTGCGGTAAACATGTGAGTGCAAATGGCTCTTAGACAGATGGATTTCATTCCCCTTGGATGTGTGCCCAAGAGTACAATTGCTGGATGATATGCTAGTTTATTTTCAGTTTCTTTCTTTTTTTTTTTTTTAATTCCATGCTGTTTTCCACCATGCCTGTATTAATACACATTTCCACCAACACTGCAACCATGTACAGTTGCCTTTTCTCTATAAGCTTGGACACACTTATCTTTTACCTTCTTGATAATAACCAATCAAACTGGAATGAGGTGATATCTCAATGTGATTTTAAGTTACATTTCTCTGATGACTAGTGGTATTGAGTATTCTTTAATGTACCTATAGGCCATTTATATGTCCTCCTTTAAGGAATATATATTTAGATATATTGCAACCATATGGAAAAGTTGTAGGAAATTCATTTTATTATTTATTTGAAAGGCAGAGTCAGAAAGAGAATGGGTGGGGGAGAGAGAAAACGTCTTTTCACTGGTTCAATCCCTAAATTGGTACAAAGGCTGTAGCTGGGACAGGTCAAAGACAGGATCTCAGTACTCTACATCCAGGTCTCCCATATGGATGGCAAGGGCCCAAACATGTCGAAAATCTTCTGTTGCTTTCCCAGGTTCATGGTTAGAGAGCTGGTTCTGAAGTGGAGCATCTGGGACTTGAATGAGCACTCACATCAGATGGCAACATCACAGGCTGTGGCTTAACTCACTGTGCCCTGCTGTATTGCCTGCCCCTCATTAAATTATTTTTTTTTGCCCAAGTTTTTTATTTATCCTGATTGACCCCTTGTGAAAGGTATAGCTTTCAAATATCTTTTTTTGGTGTTTATGACTCAGTAGTAGATTTCCAACATTTGTTCATGCTGTCTTGTCATTTATGTGTGAGTGTCCACCAAGTAGAGAATTATTCAAATATGAGGACCATATCAAAACTTCCATCACACAACTACCAAAGCCCTTGCTCCACATAATTTCTTATTTGGTTCTGAGATATATTGGGTAGAGCAATTGAACTGCACTAAGTAAAATTGAAGCATTCAGACTAGGAATTATGTGCCAAGCCAGGAGGACAGAGTGTCCCTTCCCAACAAATTTCAAGGTCAAGCATCATGTTTTCTCCCATCTGAGGGCCTTTGAACTTGATTTCTTTCTGCCTGCAACATTTTCCTTTTAGACGATGGATTGATAACATATTAGTTATATAGTCCTTTGCACAAAATGGCTGCTATAGAATATCCCATTTTTTGGATATTATATCAAGTTTGATTTACCACATTTAATTTAGTTTTGCTCTCCCAAGCTTGCGGGAAAAATATCAGTTTTTAGGGATGATTGACTGTAGCTTGAAGAACTCTTCTGAATAAACAAAATACATGCAGTATAACTTGTGTAACTTCCCACAGCTTCAAATGTGTGTGTGTGTGTGTGTGTGTGTGTGAGTGTATGTGTGTTTAAACTAAACTTAAAGAGCTTATAACAGAGCATAGGAGTAGCAATTATTTTATAATTACACATGTAAGCATGAGGGTTGATTAATTATGGATTTTCAATTTAACTTTTACAATTGCATAATTATATTTTGCAGCTGTTACATTAGAATATTTAACTGTAATCTTGAAGTAGAAAGTCTGCGTTTTAAGAATCAGTATAAAGTTAAATGAACACTTTAAAATGTATAAATGTATACTGTACTTTTCTTTTATTTGTAAGAATCTTAACTACAAAATGTAACAGAGGCAATTAATGGCTTGTGGGCAAGCTGATTTTGTCAGAAATTATACACTAAGTTTGATACACTAGAGAATGTCTTTTTGCACTCATGAACTTTTCTAACAAGAACTTATACACTATGATGATTGCATATTATACAAATTATTATTAAAATAAGTGAAGGGCAGCCCCAAGCACCCACAATATAATTAAATGTACATTCCATCATAAGCTATCTCTTATCCCCATTTTTATGTTTAATTTTGAGGGAGGGAGAAGGGAGAGTGAGTGATAAAGAGGGGGAGGAAGGGAGAGCGAACCAGAGAGAGAGAAGGTGAAGAAGAGGGGGAGTACCCATAAGGGTAAGAGCTGGGCCGGCCCAAATCTGTGAGCAAGGACATCAATCCAGGTTTACCATGTGGTTAGAAGGGACTAAATTGAGGCTTTATTGTATTCTCATCTCTTCAGTATGTTCAGATAGGTTTAGGAAGGATTGAGATTAAGTCTATCTTAAATGTTTGGTTGAATTCATCAGTGATACCAACTGTTCCAACTGTTCTAGGGCTTGTCTTTGTTACAAGGTTTTCATTTCTGACTCCATGCACCTGGTGACTTAATGATTGATTATGTATCTATTCAGACTTTCCATTTCTTCATATTTTGGTCTTGGTAGGCCATATGATCCCCAAAATTTAGTCATTTAATCTAGATTACCCAATTAGTTGTATGTTTTTACAGTAATCTCTTGATATCTTTATTTCGCTAAAGTTATTAGTGATATCTTAACTTTCATTATGTTTTCAAATGTTTAAATTGTGTGTTACACTTACTGTTTAAAAACACAAAGAAATTTATTTTATGAAAATGGAAAAAAAAAAAAAGAAAATGGTTATTTTCTTTTGCTGCCACAATACCCAAATGGAAAGTCCATTGATACTAGATGTTGGAGAAACAAGAGTGTAGATTTTCAGTTAGGTACTGTGAATAGCTGGGACATATGCAGCAGCTGTGAGAAACACAGCAGCCTCAAAGTGTGTGAAACTCCAGATTTCAGTCGTAAGTCGTGGATGGAGACACAATAGAGTTTTAGCAAAGAGGATTCTGAAAGATTCCCTGTTGGCTGTTTTATAGCTGTGCCCAAATAATTTATCTAATGGAACTCATTTTTCCTTCAATCCTAGTGCTGCCTCCTGAAATCCTACAATTCAGGGGCTTGTGCTTTCCAGGCTAAAAATTCCAATGTCTTCTTACACTTTTATTTCTCATTTTGTTTAGCTCCACAGTACTTAACGAAACTGTGAATTCTCCTTTACTAATGTCTTTCATCTATCCCTTCCTTTCAATTCCCAGTAACATCGTCCTTGCCAAGAACATACTATTGTTCCTATCTGAACGAATACACACTTTTGTCTTCCTTCTCCTGTTAGCAATGCTGTGTATTCACTGATACTGTCAATATTTTATAAATACTCTCTCTATATGTATTATAATATTGCTACCAAAGTTGAGTGTGTACAGCCCAGGAAATATGTAAGATAATATATGAGGAAGAGAAAATATTAGAACTTCCATTTTGTTTGCTTAACATTATTGTCTTAAAATTGTATTTTGTGTATTTTTTTCATGTGTATAATGTATTAAAATAGTAGATGTGAATATTATGTATAAATAAAGGGATGAATTTGGAACACACTTTATTACAGAATTGTAAGTCCTAAGAAGTTTTCAGACAACCCAATACAAATAATTTAGCCAAGTACTCAATGTTAAGTACAATTCTCCATTTAAATTAGTCTGATCTTCAAACAATTGGAAAGATTTATTTTGCACATGAGCAAATACTCTTTAAATATTTCTCAACACTACATCATTGATATTGTCTCCTGACTGTGAATGATATCTTAGCTTCTTTTCTTATCTAATCACATGCATCTTTGAAATATAATTCATACCACATGTCATCTGGGCAAGCTTATCAGCTACTAGAATTTTCTGAATTCTTTTAGCAACTATGATTTCTAATTGTGACATTGAAGTGTATCCCGTATGGCAGTGTTACCAGCATTTTATGCAATACGTTTATTTAGCTGTATATTTTGTTTGCATGTACCTCGGGTATACAAATAATTTGTTTATTTTCCTATAAGGTTCTTCATGGAACCCAGAATGCATCAATATTTAGTTTCAATAAATGCTTAGACAAAAAGGGCACATATGCACAAAAAATGTGAAACAGCTACAAATATATATATATATTCATATATATATATACGATGAAGGTAAAAAGAGAAGAATGAAGGAGTTGTCAGGGATGATTATAGAACGTTTCTGAATGAATTTTGTTGTAGGATACAAAACTGGTTATACATGAGTTCAAAAAAGATATTCATTGCTCAAGAATCAAGGAAAAGCATTTTTTTCTGCTCAAACTTTGTGTTAAAAGTCTTAAAGGCTGAAAGTGGTGGAATGCATGAGAGTATATTGTTAAAGACTTAGGAGTTGGTGCAATGGGTCAATGGACTAATCCTTCACCTGCAAGCACCAACATCCCATATGGGAACCAATTCCTGTCCTGGCTGCTCCACTTCCCATCCAGCTCCCTGCTTGTGGCCTGAGAAAGCAATGGAGGATGGCCCAAAGCTCTGTGCCTGCATGGGAGGACCAGAAGAGGCTCCTGGCCATTACAGCCATTTGGAGAGTGACAAATGGAAGATCTTTCTGTATCATTTCTTCTGTCTTTAAAATCTGCCTTTAAAAAATGTGTGCAGGGTTTAGAATCAAATCGATCCTTTGGATCTTATTTGTGCTCCAGTATTAAGTCTGTGATCATGGACAATCTATTTGAGTTCTAGGAGTTTCAATGAGCCCATTCATAAAGCGGAACTAGTAATCGTAGTGTCTAACTTTTGTGGCTGTTGTGAGACCTGAATAACATAATGTACATAGTGTGCAAAAAACATTAGTTAAATCCGATATTTCCACTACTACTATCATCACTATTACTGTTACTAAGTAAAATAAATTCATTTCAAAAGTGATTTGTATATTACGATATTTTCCTAAGTTGTAATAAAAATTTATTTTATATTTATTGGAAAGGCAGACATACAGAGAGGAGACACAGAGGAAGATCTTCCATCTGATGATTCACTCCCCAGGCGGCTGCAACAGCTGAAGCTGAGCCAATCCAAAGCCAGGAGCCTCTTCCAGGTCTCCCGCGTGGATGCAGGGTCCCAAAGCTTTGGGTCATCCTCGACTGCTTTCCCGGGCCACAGGCAGGGAGCTGGATGGGAAGCAGGGCTGCTGGGATTAGAACCGGCGCCCATATGGGATCCCGGGCGTGCAAGGCGAGAACCTTAACCACTGCGGCATTGCGTCGGGCCCAGAGCAAATGAGTTTTCTGAGCATGGGGTTTCTAAAGAGGTGAGTAGATTGGCTAGACATTGTGCATGAAAAACGACAAAGTCATACACCATGAGGCAATCTTCACTTTATTATTTTATACCATTGAGATATAAATTACATACCACATGAATCACATAATCTAAGTGTTATATGCAGAGATTTTAGAATATTCACGGAATAAGGTGTCATTTAAACACGTTTCCAAAACACTCAAGCAATATCCCATATCCATCATCAGAGCTTTCAATTCCTAATTCTCATACCCTTTTTTGGGCATTGGGAAGCCACTAATTTAATGTCTCTGGATTTTTCTGTTTTGTACCTTTAATTAAAGTACAGTCATTGATTTTGTGATCACTATGGCTAGTTTTCTATATTAAGTTGAGTGGGCCACAGTGTCCAGATATTTGCTCAAACATTACTCTGAACATTTCTGTGAAGGCTTTTTGGGAGAAGTGATATTAGATATTTAAGTTGGTGAACTTTTTAAAAAAAATGTATATTTTTTTAAAGATTTATTTTTATTTTTTTTTTTATTGGAAAGGCGGATATACAGAGAGGAGAGACAGAGAGGAAGATCTTCCGTCCGATGATTCACTCCCCAAGTGAGCGCAACGGCCAATGCTATGCCAATCCGAAGCCAGGAGCCTCTTCCGGGTCTCCCACACGGGTGCAGGGTCCCAAAGCTTTGGGCCGTCCTCGACTGCTTTCCCGGGCCACAGGCAGGGAGCTGGATGGGAAGCAGGGCTGCTGGGATAGAACCGGTGCCCATATGGGATCCCGGGCGTGCAAGGCGAGAACCTTAACCACTTGCGCCACCTTGCCGGGTCCCCCAAAAAAATATTTTTTAAAGATATATGTACTTGTACTGGAAAGTCAGATTTACAGAGAGTAGGAGAGAAACATCTTCCATCCACTGATTTACTCCCCGGGTGAATTCTGGTAAAGGCCGGAACTGAGCTGTTATGAAGCCAGGAGCTTCTTCTGGGTCTCTCATGCGGGTGCAGGGTCCCAAGGCTTTGGGCTGTTCTCGACAGTTTTCCCAAACCACAAGTAGGGCACAAGTGTGGCAGCTGGGACATAAGCTAGCAGCCATATGGGATCCCAGTGCAAGCAAGCTGACGACTTTAGCCACTAGGCTGTTACTCTGGGCCCTAAGTTGGTAAACTTTGAATAAAGAAAATATCCTCCTTTATTTAGTTGGGCCTTCTGCAACCGATTTGAGATCTTAATAGAACAGACTTTCTTCCACTGAGCAAAATGCAATTTTATCAATGGACTATCTTTGGGTTAAAACAGTAGCTCTTTCTTTTCTTCTTTAAGATTTAATTTTTTAATTGCTAAATCAGATATACAGAGAGGAGAGACAGAGAGGAAAATTTTACGTCCGATGATTCACTCCCCAAGTGACCACAATGGCCGGTGCTGAACCAATCAAGCAGGGAGCTGGATAGAAAGCAGGGCTGCAGCAACTAGAACCGGCACTCAAATGGGATCCCGGCACGTTCAAGGCGAGGATTTTAGCAGCTAGGCTATCATGCTAGACCCAACAGTAGCTCTTTCTTGGATCTCTGTATTGTTGGCCTATGCTGCAAAGTTTGGCCTTATTGAGAGTCCACAAACACATGAGATCATTCCTCAGAATCTCTCTCTAACCTTCTTTATACCTATTTACATTCATTGATTCCATTTTTCTGGAAAGACATGGATAATCCTGTGTTTTTTTGTGACTTCTACTTTTGATTTAATATAATATCTTCAAGAACCATACATGCTGTAGCATGGATCAGTACTTTATTACTTTCATGTCTGTGTAACATTGTACAGCAATACTGTTATGTTATACAGTATGTTACATTATATTATATTATATTGTATTTTATTCTATTTATACACCTGATGACATTTTAAGTTCTTTCTACTCTGTCTTTAGTAAATAACAGTGGTGTGAACTTTCATGTGCAATTTTCTGTATTAATTTGTTCTGAATTTTCTTGCATATAGACCTAGTAGAATAAGAAAATAATATCAAGGCATAGTATTTTTGGCAACTGGCAGGCTGTTTTCCAGTGCTGCCGTACTAATTTTTATTCACATCAATAGTGCAGAAGAGTTCCAATTTTTCTACATTCTCCCCAAAATTTATTATTTTATTTTCTTTTAAATGTGTATATTGTAATCCTCATGAGTATAAAGTGGTACTTCGTTGTAATTTTCATTAGCATTAGTCCCATTATTAATGATACTGAGCATTATTTAATCGGGTTATGACCATCTTTATGTATTTTCCTATACATACATGCAAGTTTTATGTAGAATCTTCCAATAAATTTTGATTAGCTCATTTGGACAGAAAAAGGCTTATATTAGTCACACAGCTGAACTGCTTTTGACAGAGGAACATAAAAATTATCTTATTTAGCATTTGTTATTTTTATTGAAAAGGCCGATAAGATTTATGGAAAGAAGGCGAGACATAGAGAAAGATCTTCCATTCACATTCATTCCCCAGTTGGTGGCAACAGCCAGAGCTGAGCTGATGAGAAGCCAGGAGCCAGGGAAGTCTCCCGGATCTTCCATGCAGATGCAGCATCCCCAAGGCTTTAGGCCATCCTCTACTGCTTTCCCAGGCCACAAGCAGACATCAAGATGGGGAGTGAAGCAGCTGGGACACAAACCAGAGCCCACATTGGATCCTAGCTCTTGTAAGCTGAAGATTCAGTCAGCGAGCCATCATGCTGAGCCCTTGAACTAATATCGTCTGAATGAAAGGAACTTCCAAGAATATTGCCACTAACATGGTCCCAGTTGAAAATGATGGAAAAGACGAACATGTACCTAAAGTGAAAGATGGTCCTCCCCATCACTTTTGTTTGGGTTTAGGGAGGGTTCTCTTCATAGATTTTTGTTTAAAACTGAGTTTACAACTCGGATGTAATTTGTCTATGTGGATTCAGTTTCTCTCATCTGGTGTTTTGGTATGCTATTCAATTTAAATGCCTGTTTCTGCAAAGAAAACAAATGGATCCATGAAATTAGTGGAATGAAAGGATCCGTTATGTATTTTTGCTCAGTACAGTTTCTCAGCATAGGCAATTCTGCTTGGAGTCAGCAGATCATCCCAACTGGACCAAATGTAATTCCAGTTAGCATGTTTGCTGGCTTGATAATAATGTGAGTGCATTTACAGATGACTTCTTCATTAGCTTGGAGCTCAAATCCACTGCTATTATTTTTCAATCTTACCAACTGTAATTAATTTCCTCTCACGCCTCCAAAACAGATATCACTTGATGCAAATAGATAAAGAGTTCACAAGATCATTTGAAATTCTTCAGCAAATAAAGTAATCATGGGATAAAGGCAATCCCCATCTTCACATGCTTTCCACAGGATTTTTTTTCCCCCAAGGTGCACAAATCTTGGCACATTTCAGGTTCCAAATAAAGACTTCACTGATGAAGAGTGAAAAGGAATTCTATGCTAAAATAGTAGGAAGATATATCTTGCACAAGAATCCTCGATGAGGATAGATGAAAGCCATTCCTATAACGAGTTTAGATGGTTATTGTACTACAGAAATTCACAAGCTACAATATTTCTTCTCTTCTGGACAGACAGATGGCTCCATCCTAAGTCCAAGTACTCAAATTAATGTTTACTGAGTGTATTGTATTATCTGGCAATATTAGAAACGCAGGTTTGAATGGGCCATGTGCACCAAGGCATATTGTAACAGCCTTTAATGTGTTACTTCATCTGTTTCCTAGATAAATTCTTTCCTTTGAATGTATGTGCTATAAACTCTTATGATGTGTCATTTTTATTTCTGTCTCCTAAAATAGACTGATGTAATACTTTAGGCTAGAAACACTAACATAAGTGAAGTAACCCTGCCAGACATACCAAAACTGAACAGAAAAAAAGTTCCTAATTATCAATTTGGGGATTTTATTGTTAATCTTCAAACTCAGAAACAATCTCACAAACAACTCAGAACTATGGGTGGATTTTCACCTCCTTCCGGTTACTTTGAATTGCCAATATTCACCCATGACTCTCTGCAGGGAAGTGTCTTAACTGAATCTGAGTCCTAGCCCTGTCTTAGGCGAGCCTGTGAGACGTTATTCATCTTGTGAGTACATTCAGAATGGTGGGAGCATCAGAAGTCATAGGTCCTGGTGTGTTTTCTTTAGGAGACTTTTTTGTTTGAATGAATTTCTTCTAATTTGTTCCCACAGTGAGCCCTTTAATGCAGTCTCCTGGTGCCTCTCTCCTGGCCAAATGCAACGATTTCTGCAATATCTCTGTCTTTTGGGTATTACCCTTCTCAACTAGTCTTTATGTATCGAATTTCATGATGAGCTTTCCCTCAAAAATAACTTCTTTCAAGTTATACTCTGCTCAAAAAAAAAAAAAGCACCTTCTTTTAGATAAAGGGAATAAATTAATGTATTTCATATGTAAGTTTTTTTTTCAGAGAATTACAAATGTTATTAAAGGAACAAATTTCATGTATTTAATAGGTATAATTTGAAGAAGATGATCATACGTTCCTCTCTCCTTTCCTCCTTCCTTCAATCCCTCTCCTTCTTTTCTTTTAATTTTCACAATGACACACTTCCAATTTACTTCATAATCAAAAGCTTCGTCTTCCCCTACATAAAGAATGCTACAACTAGTTAGTAGAAAAATCTTTTGTTTCTCTGTAGCATAGACAAAGGTTATAAAATAATCAAATCTCAAAACATCAGTTTCACTAATATGCCTTACATTTTCCTCATTATATTAGTTATTACAAATCATACAACCCATGTGATATTTGTCTTTCAGAGACTGGCTTATTTCACTAAGCATAATGGTCTCCAATTGCATCCACTTTGTTGTGAAAGAAGGACTCCAATATATTTTATGGAAGAGTAGCATCTGGGTAAATTTAAACTTGCTCTGCTATTCTAGATTCGGCTTCACGATGAGATCCTAAACCTAACCCTGTTGTTGCCCACTGTTATACTTGGTGAAATAAATACAGTGACAGTATTCGAGTCATTGTTTCCTCCAAATAGCACTAATGTTATCATTAATTTACTCTCACTACGTAATGTTTCATCTTTCCTTTCATGCATGCTGATTTTGGAAAGATAAATTTATCTCTAGTAGGTTGAAACCCTGGCACTGATCTTCATGTTACAGCAATTAAGACCATTATATCTAAGTTAATCAAGTAAATAAATGAACAAAAAGAATCGTGCAAATAAAGGCACTCCAAGGACATTTTTAAGGGAATAATGAAGAGAATGACATCCTCAATGAAAATGTAAATGTTGCTGTTTTGCAAAAATCTACTGGGCGTAATAAGACACAATGTAAAAAACAATAATAATATTATAAAGGCTTAAGGTGAAGCTCAATTTCTTTAGTTCTTTGTCTAGTTTCTCCATTGTGCTAAGGACTGACTTTTACTTTAGGGCCTCTTAGCTTCAACATGATCAGTTCTCAAACTCTCTTACAATAAAGGAGCTACTTCAGAAACTATGTGTGTGTTCTGGAGACAAAAAAAAAATAGACATACTTGCTTCAGTTTCTATGGTTTTCTCTTTTAAATTGTAACAAACAGAGTATCTTTTTGTTAAGATTGGCTGAAAGACAAAGTTTTGGTTTCTGGACACAATGGAGTGGAATTACATTGTGAAAGCCTGTATGGATAAACTTTATACCTTCTCTCAAATGATGGTTCGCTAACTTGGTGGCAGAAAGCTTCCTGTAGTCTTAGTCTTAGCTCCTAGAGACAGAAGTCTCATCATTCCAGTGCTCTGCCACATTTTCTTGGTTGGTTTTTCTTTTAAATATTCTTCTGCATAACTGAAAAATCCTTGTGCTTTGTTTCATAGGATTCAGGTCTCTAGGATGGCCTGTGGCAGTATATAACCCTTCAGAGTTTTCTGTAAGTATTGTTTTCTTTTTGATATAAGTGTGAGGTTACTCAGCTCTTCCATCTAAAGAAGGCTGATGTGAATGGTACTGAAAGAGTTTCTAGCACCATAATGGCAACTCTGAGCAGTTTTCCATGAGGACGAAAGTCCAGTGATAGTCCCGTAGGTATTTTACCCTCTAGAGCACAAGGTGTTACTGGTGAAGCTCGGTGGGTTCGTTCCTCTGCTTAATAGAGAAATAAAAAGCCAGTAAACAGGTGCAAGTGGAACAGAATCTTTATTCAAAGCAAAGTGATAGGAAAGCACTGCCTCACGGAGAAATAAGGGATGGGATGTCTGAGGGACACTGGCTTTGGGGGAAATAACTTGGGACTTTTTTTTTAAGAGTTATTTTATTTTTATTGGAAAGGCAGATATACTGAGAGGAGAAGAGTCAGAGAGGAAGATCTTCCCTTCACTAATTCACTCCCAAAGTGGCTGCAACACCTGGAGTGAGCTGATCCGAAGCCAGGAGCCAGGAGCCGCGTCTGGGTCTCCAATGTGGGTATAGGGTTCCAAGGCTTTGGGCCATCCTCAACTGCTTTCCCAGGCTACAAGCAGGGAGCTGGATGGGAAGTGCAGCTGCCAGGATTAGAACCGGCGCCCATATGAGACCATGGTGGTGCTAGGTGAGGACCCCAGCCACTAGGCTACCGTACCACTTTTTAAGGTTTTTTTTTTTTTTCTTCTGTGAAAATCATGAGGGGCATAAAGGCACCCAGGTGACTAGACTGATAAAGAGGTATCTCCAATGAAGAGTATTCAAGTGACTATCTTATCCTATTCTGGGAGCAGAGCCTGCACCTTCCCACTCCCTAGGTCTGGGCAGAGAAGCAGAGGGAAATTTCCTTTGCCTTTGTTGCCTTGGCAACTCCAAGGTTATTCTTTACACATCTGGCCTGTCTAGTGCTTGCACCTCCCTCTCCTCCTCCAAGGCCCTGGACCCAGCCTCATATGGGACTGGTGCCAGTCAGTTCTGTAACCCAGAAAACAACTGATTTCACATAGTCACAATTCCAAGTAGGTTATAATGCTTGCAGAGAATTACCCATTTTGCCCTTTTGCTTTTCATTTTTTTAATACCTCCCTCTTATTATTACTATTGTTATAAATATAACTTTCTCCACTTCCATACTCCTCCTTTCCTCTCTGTGTTTCATTTTTGAAAGAGTTGAAGATTTATTTAAGCATGAGAGAGAGAGAAGTATGGAGAGAGAGAATGTTCCATCCAACAGCTTATTCCCCAAATGGCTGCAAAAGGCAGGGTTGGTCTAGACCAAATCTGGGAATCAAGAACACTCTTCTGAGTGGTAGGTACCTAAGCAATTTGATCATTATATCTTCTCATTTTCTAGGCACAATAGGAGGATGCTAGATTGAAGTAGAACAGCTGAGACTCAACCATCACTGTCCTATGGCATGCCAGTGTTGCAAGTGGCAATTTAACATGTTGTAACGCAACGCAGGCCCCTCAAGCATCTGTTTTTCAGAAGTGTATGTATTTTGCTCTGGCAACACATGCTCCCCTATCATATTTCTCAAAAACAAATTTTCACTGATAATTTATACCCCAATTAACACAAGTCTCATAAAGTCAGAGATGGTCAACTCACCATTATCCTAGCTAGAATACTAGTGCCTAAGCTTCATTAGGCAATGGATATGTTCAACAAACTTTACTCATCCTTTTCTTCTTAGCCATAAATCAGTTACAGTAGGAGAAAAAATAATTCTGTAAGATCTTTGTGTCATTATAGACCTTTCACCTAGACAAGGAGAAAAATGAAAACCAAGTGTACTATTTAGCAATTATGCTGGTGAGATTTTGAAATATTTATTTTAGTTAAGAAAAAATTCATTTAAAATAAAAATTCAAATCTCAGAGGATGTTTTCTCAGTAGAAATGAAGAAACATAAATCTGAAATGTTTCTAAAGAGAGAGAGGGAAAGAAAATCTGCCAAACTCTTGCTTGGGCTTCAAATGCTCACAATAGCTAGAATAGGGCCAGTATGAATCCAGGAATTCAAAATTCAATCTGTGTCTTCTATGTGGGTGTCATGGACCTAAGAACATATTGCCTCACAGGGTGTATATTAGCAGGAAGCTGGAACTGGCAGAGGAGCTAGGACATGAGCCCAGAGAGTCAAACATGTGATATAGATATCCCCGCAGGGCCTTAATAACTCGTTAAAGATGTTTTATAGAAACCAAGGTCTCTTTGCATTTATGGCAGAAGCCCAAGTTTAGTCCACTCTGATGATTGAGATTATCATACAATATCATTAAACAGGGCATCTTGAACCTCATTCCTCATCATTTTTCTGAAGAATATGATATACTTAGCATGAAAGCCAATTCTAATTTATAAGCTTCTCTGGGTTAGTGCTGATCCAGAAATACTCTGCTGAGATCCTTTTCTATGGTTTACTGCAAGACCTTTCTAGGACCTTGATGGGAACTTGGTGACCTCTTCCTGACTCTCCCCCACCCACTTTCATGTGAGGTTTTGGACTAGCCAATTGGCTTTGATCCTTCTGTGGAACTGATTCAACACCTGACCTTCATTAGGCAGCCATTTCTGTCTGGGGACCATGCTGAGGAACTCCCCCACACTGTCCTGAGCTTTATTTACACTTTGGAAAGCACCCAAAGATATAAGTCTGGAGATCATCTTTTTAGAGTTCAGTACTTTAAGAAGACCCGTGAACCGCTTCTCTATTTTCTGTTGAACTGCTTCTCCATTTTCCAGCTGTTGATCTATAATGAAATGGCACAGCTCGCTATTAAGGCTATAGTCTCTGCCAGCCTGATCTCTGAAATGAATAACCCAGCTTATGATCAGTGCTATGAACAAACAAAGGGATAGAATGTTAACTGAACAAAATGAAAAGATACAATAACCCAAGAACTATATTGGTTTTTCAAGGTGAAACTCCATGGCCGGCTTGATGTTGGTAGGGACTCTGAGTGTGACAGGATCCAGAAAAAGAAGAAATGATTGTATCATTCAATTCAGACCTCAAATCCATGAAGTCCATCCACATTGGTTATCATGTACCTGTGAATATAGCTATCATTACTAAGACCTACCAGAAGTCATGTGAAGGTATGGCATCTAGCATGGCAAACAGGCCTCAGACAAGTCCCCCTTGTATTTCCCAGGGTCCTTTTTCAATTGCCAAGTATGACACAAAACTCAATTCCTCTAATTTCTATCCCTGTAAGTATTCTACGCAAATAGTTTGCCCTTCCCACACAATTGAATAACAAGATTTCTTGTGCCTAACTGTTCTTTCTTATATGTCTTGGGTGTATATGTGGGTGTAGGAGAGATTTCTATTCTCACTAATTCTATGTAGAGATCAACTCTAGACCTCTCCTTGGACTCTACATTATCCCTGCCTTCAACTACTTCACAGTCTAAAGAGCATTATCATACAAAGCATGTATAATACAAGGCACACTTGAAGAAGAAATCTATCATGAAAGTACTGAGGTTTTTAGAGCTGATTAATTCTTCTAAAGAAATGCAGAAATGCCTCACAGAGGCATAATAACTCAAAGAGGAAGAACTAGACAGAAGCATTCAAAGTTGATCGAGACAAGAATAACCTGAAAGTTTAAAATATTAGTCTCTCAAGGTGTTTTGTATATCACAGTTTGTTAAATTTCAGGGAACTAAAAATTTGCTGATTTACAAAATTAATTTTGTTTCTGCTCACATGAATTAAATGTTGAGTTATTATCTGTAGAACAAATATCCAGAGTCAAACCTGGAGCCCGGATACTTCACCATGGATGGGGAAATGTAGGCTAAGATCAGATCCGAAAGCTCAGACAGCCAGGCAAGGGAGGAAATCGAGAGCCAACATAAATAATTTGAATCTGAGTTAGTAGAAAGTGGGAAGTCACCAAAAGGTCTTTTAAAATTAGGATGGTAAAATGATCAGACATGCGTTTTAATGTGATGGGAGAGAAGGAAACATTCCGAAGGCTGTTTAATTACAAAGAATGCATGATGGTATGGAAAAAGATTGTAACAGAAGGAAGAAAATATTCATTTGAGGGATATTTTGAAAATAGAGTGAATAAAACTTGAAACTAGCTTTGGCTTGGTGAATGAGGAAGATAGCAAGATTAAAGGCAAATTTTTAAAACATACATAGCCAAATGGTGAAAAGGATAGCGATGATCATTATGATCCATTGGGCATCTACTGTGTACTTCATGCTTTCTTAGTTTTACAGTCTTTTAAGTGAGGTGTTATTAAACAAGTCTCCATTTTAGAAATTAAAAAAAAAAAAACCGAGATGCTTCAAACAAATTGTCTAGTCTTACATATTCAATAACCAGAGTTTATCTGAGCTTTGAATTTATAATTTCTAGTGAGACATTTATTTTCAAAATAAATATCTACAAAATTCTTGGTAAAATTACAAATTTGAACAGAAAACAATTGAAGAGCCATGCACTGCTGACAATTAGTAGTAATTGATTCAACATCTGTCAAGACAAATCAAAATATATTCCTTTATCATTCCTGATGGTTGCCTCAAGATTTTTGTTAAGTAGCTCTACCAAAAAAAAAAGACCTGATTCTCAGTAAAAGGTGACTTGTCCTTGGAAAACACTAGCTTAATTTTGATCAAAGATTAGGAATAGCATGTTTGAAAGATGTGGGACTAGAAGAAAATGGTAGAATGATGAAACGCCCTGGAAAGACAGGGAGTTTTTTTTTCTTTTTTTTTTTAAGCATAACCAATTTAGAAAGAAATGCACAAAGATTCTCTGACTTGAATCAAAGGGAAAGAAGAGACACTCTGAATTTATCTGTAGTACGTTTGTCAGCTAATCACTGAAAATTAATAGTTCCTTTTGAGTTTGCCTTTTCTGCAAAATATGTTTCTCTAATCAGATGCTTTATAATCTTTAACAGTTACTCCTGTAACCAAAGCCTGCTAGATCGAAAACAAAAGTAGGGGGAGGATATTCATTTTCTAGATTATTATCTTTTTCTGAGTAGTTGTTGAATAAAAACATTGGCTAGGTCTAGAATTGAAATGAAATCAATTTTACCTTTGGTTCTGATTGCACAAACGTAATGTATTCATCCATTCAACAACTGTTTATCAAGGTGTGTTTTATGTATTAGGTCAGGTGCTGAATAGAACAAAGCAAGGCGTGGTTTCTTTCCCTTTGCAACTAGAAATGCTCACAAGGGAAGAGAGTGGCTAACTGTACTTATGAAATAGTCTCATAAGTGTTGTGCTAGAGATGATGGCAGATGCCTAGGGGGCTTAGCGATTTACATAACTTAACCTAAAATTTGGGGGGAAAAGGAGCCCTATTGTATAGGTGGGAATGAGAGTGTAAGATAGGAATTGATAAGAGATGAAGCTGATCCGGTTGTACAAGTCTAAGATATAAAGAACCTTGTAAACCATGTTAATATTGCTTCTAGCCTAGGGAAGGCAGGGGAAGATGACCCAAGTGCTGGGGTCCCAGAAACTAGAAGTTCCTGGTTTCATCCTGCTTCAGTTTTAGCATTGTGGCCATATGGGGAGTGAATCAATAGAGAGAAAATCTGCCTCCTCTATCCCTCCCTCTCTTTGTAATGCTGCCTTTCTTTCCTTTCCTTTCTTTTTCTTTTTCTTTTTTTTTTTTTTTTGGTTAAGATTTATTTATCTGTTTGTTAAGTCAAGTATTCGGAGAGGAGGAGAGACAGAAGGGAAGATCTTCAGTCTGTTGATTCACTTCCCAAGTGGCCGCAAAAGACAGAACTGAGTTGATCCGAAGCCAGGAACCAGGAGCTTCCTCCAGGTCTCCCACGCAGGATCCCAATGCTTTGGGCCATCCTCGACTGATTTCCCAGACCACAAGCAGAGAGCTGGTTGGGAAGTGGGGCAGCTGGACATGAACCTGTGCCCATATGGGATCCTGGCGTGTGCAAGGTAAGCACTTTAGCCACTAGGCTATCACACTGGGTCCACCATTTTTTTTTTTAATTCTCTATTTTTCATGATACAATTCCTTAAACTCTGGAATTTCTCCTTCCACTCTTCCCCATCCCTTCCCCCTATTATTTTTCCCCATATTGTAATAATAGTTTAATTCCTTTGCAGTAGACACTAATCCATCATTCTTCTATTTAAGTGTATTCTGACATTGTAGGTATAAAGAATGGTTAAAGTCCAGCATTCCAATGTCAAGATATATTTAACAGTTTCATTGGGAATCCATCTTTTATTCAGAAGTAGAGATGCATACTGCAAAGTATCTCTAATTCATGGCACACTTACCTCCATTGTACGGATCCTCTAGATAAATACATGTATATGCATATTGCCTATATATCTACTGATTGTGCATTTTGCATG
Organism: Ochotona curzoniae; assembly: GCF_017591425.1. Classification (NCBI taxonomy): domain Eukaryota; kingdom Metazoa; phylum Chordata; class Mammalia; order Lagomorpha; family Ochotonidae; genus Ochotona; species Ochotona curzoniae. The sequence goes on along the minus strand of NW_024467087.1, from coordinate 53,848,871 downwards.
AAGGTTGCAAGAATATATAATACTGACTTTCGAATAGAATAATCAAAACTCAAGTGGTCCATTTATTCCTTCATTTAGCCCTTGTTTACACTGTTGGGAAACTGCGATCTCTCTTTTCTTTTCTTTTTTTTTTCTTTCAATTTTTTTGGTGTTGAACATTGTGGTTAGTGATGCACGAAACCTGTGATTGTAAAGTGGACTGAAACTGTTCTTGTGAAAATTTAAGATTAAAAAAAAAAAAAAGGAAGGAGGGTGATTTAGCTAGGGAGGTAAGAAGGAGATAAGTATGGTCGTCTATGACACCTATGAAGTGCATGGTGTCTGTTCTTTTTAAATTAAGAAAACAGAGAAAAATTAATACAGTAAAAAACACAAATAAATTAATCTTAATGGAAAAAAAGAAATTTATGTTTATCCTGAAGCAACTGGAAGATGTTGAAGTCAGAGACAGGGGATTTAATAAAAACATCAGGTATTTGTTTTGGATTCTCTCTAGAGGCAGTAAGGATGCCACTTATAATTCAGGATAAATCTGAACCCCAAATTAAAAGTTATTTAAAGAGATAGTGAAGCCTGTATTAACTCAAGAGCCTTTTGTAGAAATAATCACCAAATGTTGAGGATTGAGTTTTAGGGTTAAAAAGAACAAAGCAATCAAGATGGCATTCAGAGTTTTAGCCTGAGTAGCTTTGCCTTTGAAAACACTACTGAACATAGGGAGAGAAGAATGCTGAGGGAGGAAATAGGTTGTGTATTGGACAGAATGTAGTTGAATGTGTGTAGGACACTCAAGCAACGTTTGTGAACTATGAGCTTGAAGTTTAGAAAAGAACTTTTGGTTGGAGACACAGAACTAAGGAACCCGTAGTTCATCATGAATCTCTCAGGTTATAAAATATATCTTGGCATTTTCAGCAGCTCTGGTGCATATTTAATCCAAATTGGAGACTCTACAGACAAGATCTCATAGTCAAAGAATGTGCTATGGAAGGTTAATCACAAGGAGATCCAGGACTTTCATGAAATTCATAGTGTGCTCTTATTTCTCATAGTATCTGTTCCTCAAACACGAACATGCAAAGGAAAGGGCAAGTCTATTTTAGCTATGTTTCTCCCATTTCTGGATAGCTGCATGATTCAAGCATATTACTAGAATATGAAGGGTTTTAATAATTCTTAATGTTGTGTCAGTTGTTGTATTGAATTGGGGCTCCATTAGTTTATGTGCTGCCATTATTTAAGGAGGCAGATGTTGTCCCAAAATATTTTCTCAAAACAAAGGAAAATCTTGCTGAGTATTTCTTTATTGCCTTGCTCACAAACATGCCAATGAGACTTTTTTTAAAGTGGATTTTAGAAATCATTGCATATATGCATTTAAAATATTCCTAGATGTTGCCAAATTGTTCTTTTAAACATCATATGAAAATAGATGATTTTCCACGTTGTCATTTATGCTGTTTGTCTTTAGTATAGACTTCATGATCTAGTATTTTGTCTTCTAAATTCCATTAAATTCAAACCTTTTTTTAGAATGAAAATAACATTTTGCAAGTTTCTATAAGACTTTGGAAGACATCAAGATGTAATGATTCCTTATTTTAAAAGGTGACTGATAAAGTTTCCATTCTGGAACCTGAGGAGATCAAATATTTAAAGTGGATGCTTTGAGATATATTGAATATTTTAGTATCTGCAGACGTGCTGCTGTCTTGAATAAAATTTTAGCATCTTGATAAAGCTTGCATATAAAACTAGTATGAAATGATAGCCTCCCTCCCCTCTCTGTGACTTTTCAGGGTTCTGCACTAATTGTGAAATTCTCTACATCCTGTGCATCAACCTTAAACCATATCAGGGTGATGAGATAAATGATTAAATTATTGAGAAATCGATGTGAATCTGCCAAGTTCTATGGTAACTTCTTGAATCAGTAAGCATTTTTTACCCATGAGAATCTGGTATAAGTTACTCCACAGCTGCAAGAGATCTGTTCAAGGAAAAGGACCAAGGATGACTTCAGCAAAAGCATTACTGGCTTCCTGTGTGTGTGTATAATCTAAAATATCATAATGCTGAAATGCAAAGAGCAAGGGAAAAGACTTGGAACAAAGCTAGATCCAGATTTACAAGCCAGATTGATTTTTTTTTTTTTGGCGAGTTAATCACTTAGCAATTGAATTGTTTATTCTTGTTTATGTTTTGGTTGCTAAGATACTTGATTAGATCAGCTGTTCTGGGATCTATACATTTTCTACAACCAAGGAAGAAAAAAAGAGTAATTTTACGTGATTTTATCTAAGCATGGCTTTTAATGAACTATAATGATCTAATATTTTCATTGAAGATCAGGAAAGCATCTAACAGTTCTTGATTTTAGTGCCTTGTTTTATTCCCTTTCAAAGCCATTTCTTTTGCACATAATTTTGCTCTCAGTTCTTGCAAAAATCCTCTGAGACAAGGAATATTATCTGTATTTTACAGCAGTACTGGAACTGAAGCCCGGCTCATTTATCTCTTGTGCTTTCCCTTAAACAGATATAGAAATCCTCTTGTGAATAGGGTCACAGCAGTTGCTGCAAAAAAATTTAAAAACAAGATTAACATATTGAGTGTAAGGTAGAAAAGTATCAAAGAACTTTTAAAACACATGATACCATCTCAGTTTAATTTACATCAAGATGGCCTCCACATTTGGAATACTTCTAAGAAAATAGATGAAAAAGGGTAAATACTTTACCATTCCAAATCAAAGTACCCTTACAACAGTCAAAGACATTTAGATATTTTATAATTGTGCCTTCTTCCATAATAAGGAAACGAACAGAAGATTTCCACTGGCATAACATATGGATCCTAACTCATTGACCACCAGGTTCAATTTAGTTTTCAATAAAATCTCTGAGTACTTACTGTATATATAGCAAGAACTTATAATCTATTCTAGTGTGGGGGACATGGTAGATACACTGGATTACTTCATGTATATGCATTTATTCTTATAGATGAATAGTATGATGGAGCAAGCATTTCTGGAAGTGAAGATATTTTGCAGTATGTATCTCTAATCTTGAATAAAAATAGAACCCCAAGTGTAACAGTTAAATGTTCCTTGATATTATCATGTTAGATTTCTCCGCATTGCCAATACCTATAATGCTATAGTGTACTTTAAAAGCAGAATGTTAAACTTGTAACTGTTGCTAAAGGATTATACTACTGTAATAATATGGGAGGCAATGTGGGAGGGGGAATGGGGAAAATAAAGAGGATGGCAAGAGTGGAATCTCTACACCTACAAAAATATGTCACAAAAGCAATAAAAATAATATAAAAAGGAACCACTCATAGAATCAAAATGTCAAACACAATAATTCATGCCTAAATGTTTTGCAAGTTAAGAAAATGGAAAAGTCCCATACAAAATGATAAATTACTGGTAACAGAGCAGGTATCATTGAAGAGATGCAGTTTGGCCAAAATCAAGACAGGGTTTGAATTTTGACTGGTGCAATAGAGAAGAGAGCTCTGGAAAGACAGAGGGAATCACACAATGGCTTGAGAGATAGGAAAATTTAACATGTCTTGTGGAATAGTGACAAACCATTTCTAGATAGAGCTTAATTCTAGTAGTGGTGTTAGAAAAGAGGCTAGAAATTGCAGTAAAATAATAAAGACTTGGAGATCCAACTCAAGGAATTTAAGAACTAGGGCACACTGGTGAATCATCGCAGGCATCTAAGGAAAGGGACATGATAAAGTTAATGAAACTAAGCTATGGCTACATAGGGCATGTGGCAATGTGAGCAGTTGGGAGTCTAAATGTAGCAGCTGAATTGTGGCATGGACTTAATCTGAAATTTCAGTGTTCATAAATATTTATTGAGACAGGGCTTTATGCATATTTTACATGTTTTCTGTGGACACTTGGATGTTACTCTGGCAGAAATGAGGCTAAGAGACCTTGCAACTCCAAAGTTGACAATAATTACTACATGGCTGTTTAAGAAAAATGTGCTAACTCGGTACAGAAAAATCAGCCTTGTGTGGCTGTTACGGTTGATAACAAATTACAACATCAATGAATGTTGATTTGAAGGCTGTCTTTACTTCTCACAAGCACATTTATAGATTTTCACACTGTTGTGTGTGCTGGAGAGTATTATATCTTGATTATTTGCTCTGATAATATCACGTATGAGTATGTTGCATCTGAAACCAGTTGGCTGTTTGAGCCATGTAAATTTAGAGATTCCAAACTTCACGGGAAGTTTATGTCCATTGTCAGAGGACCGTGGCAGAGTCACTTCAATTTCCATTCCAAGAGGTTTTTTTTACTTCTTCCCTGGCCTGTTGTTGAACTGCAATCTCTTTATTTGTGCTCTTTATAATGGCACTGTTCCAGTTAATACTGCAAAGCCAGTTTATCTATTCGTAACTTTGTCTTCCTTGTTCTACCAATACTCTTGCAAAGGAAGGAAACTTTGTTTATCATGTTTCTCTGTATCATGGCCATTTAGATCACTTTTCTTCCAGCTGTGCTAGATTATAGCCACAATGATTGGACAATTAGGTGACTTCACAACTCCTGGAGCACTGCTGAAAATAGTCAAAACATGGAAACAAACTAAGCATTCGTTGATTGATGAATGGATAAAAGAAAAATGTGTGTTTGTGTGTGTGTGAAATAGCATATTATTCAATCTTTAAAAATAAGGAATTTAGGGAAGATGTTTTGGTGCAGTTCATTTGCTGCTAGGGAACTCTGTATTCCGTATTGGAGGGACAGTTTGCTCTACTTTAGATTCAGTTTCCTGCTAATTCATCCTAGGAGGCCGGGAGTGATAGTTCAAGCGCTTATGTCCCTGCTTCTCATATGGGATACTCCAGTGGACCTCTGGTCTCTCGGATTGCGTCTCGGGCAGTCTTGGTTGCTGTGGCCCAGGTCAAAGACCAGGCCAGATTAGTGGGCATATTTTTAGTTGTATGTTCTCAATGATTATGGTAAAAAAATTATAAATTTTAACCAAATTTCACTGAAATCAGCAAAAAGTTGAATGTCAAGTCTTCGTACTTTGAACTGACAAGGGAATTACTTTAGGTCTGCTTTTGAGAGAATGCAAAACAGCTCATGATATCTCAGTTCGCCTGGTACTCTCAAATAAGCCATATTTTCTTGTCAACCAACATTGCAACCTCATGTCAGCTTCAGCTAATGTTACTGTGACACTATGGTGGATCAAGGCCGAAACACAACTACTCCATAAGGATGGCTATAATATGAATAAAATAAACATCATTGCCACAACATACCAAACACTTCTTTTTTTACAGCTTTACTTTTAAGTCTTCCCATTATGGAAAACATTTACTAAGTTACTAAATGATAGAAGTGATGGATATCTTGCTGCCTGATAACATCCAGCAGAGAGCAAGATTATATTTCCTGGGCCCAACACCGTGGCCTAGCGGCTAAAGTCCTCGCCTTCAACGTGCTGGGATCCCATATGGACACTGGTTCTAATCTCAGCAGCCCCACTTCCCATCCAGCTCTCTGCTTGTGGCCTGGGAAAGCAGTCGAGGACGGCCCAAAGCTTTGGGACCCTGCACCCATGTGGGATACCCGGAAGAAGTTCCTGGCTCCTGCCTTCGGATCGGCATAGCATCGGCCATCGCGCTCACTTGGGGAGTGAATTATCGGACAGAAGATCTTCCTCTCTGTCTCTCCTCCTCTCTGTATATCTGACTTTCCAATAAATAAATAAATCTTTTTTTTAAAAAAGATTATATCTCCTTAAATTCCAAACCTTCATTTTTTTTTGATTGTTGATTCATTGGTTAATTCACAATATCTTATTGCATGAGATACAGGCTGTTTGGGGGTGAAATAATATTACTGTTTTTTGGATCGACATCATTTCATAACAGCCACATCAACAACAACAATAACAACAACATCAACAACAAATTATATCACCCTGAAAAAAAATAACACACCACTGAATAGCCAACACATGCATGACAAAAAGGAAACACAGAAGTCTCTTGGTAAAAATGATGCCATCATATACTTCATGAGCACGTGATGAATTCAACTAGAGAATAGAGATTATTTGGAAGCAACCAAAATGAGATAAAACCATCAAAACATATGGGATACAGCCAAAAAACCAAACAGACAATAAAAAAAAGTAAAATGGAATAAAAATCAGGATAGATTGGACTGTTGAAGTTACACTTTCCATGTTGGCTTCCTTATATGAGAGAGAATATATGGTATTTGTTCTTTTGTGATTGACTCATTTCACTCAGCATAATGGTTTCTAGTTGGGACCACCTCGCTGTAAATAGAATGATTTCATTCTTCTTAATAGCTGAATAATATTCCATGGAGTAGATGTAACACAGTTTCTTTAGCCACTCTTCCTTGGACGCACATCTGGATTGTTTCCATGTCTTTGCTACTGTAGATTGTGCTGCTGTGAATATAGGATTACAGATCCCCTTCTCACATGCAGATTTCACTCCTTTTGGGTATATTCCTAGGAGCGGGATAGCTGGGTCATATGGCAGGTTTATTTGCAATTTTCTAAGCACTCTCCATACTGATTTCCACAGTGGTTGTACTAGCCTGCACTCCCACCAGCAGAGAAGGAGGGTACCTTTCTCCCCACATCCATGCCAGCAGGTGTTGTTATTCGAGTTCTGAATGTGGGCCAGTTTCACTGGAGTTAGGTGGTACCTCAATGTGGTTTTCATTTGTATCTCTCTGATGGCTAGGGAGCCTGAGCATCTTTTCATATGTCAGCCATTTGAACCTGTTCTTCTGAGAAATGTCTGTTCATTTCTTTTGCCCATTTTATTACAGGGTTGTTTTTTTTTTTTTTTTTTTTTGTCCCTGGCTTTCTGAAGCTCTTTGTAGATCTTGGATATTAGTCCCCTATCACTTGTGTAGTATGCAAAAATTTTCTCCCATTCTATTGGTTGCTTCTTCACTTTGTTAATTGTTTCCTTTGCTGTGCAGAAGCTTTTTAGTTTGATGTAGTTCCATTTGTTCATTTTGGATTTGATTGCCTTAGCTTTAGGCATCTTTTCTAAGAAGTCTTCCCCGTTCCTATATCTTGGAGTGTGTTTCCTATGTTTTCCTTTAATAGTTTGATGGTTTCTGGGTGTAAATTTAGGTCCTTGAGCCAGTTAGAGCTGATTTTTGTATAATGCAACAGGTGTGGGTCTTGTTTTTTTATTCTGCAAGCTGCTATCCAGTTGTCCCAACAGCATTTGTTGAATAGATCAGGTTTTTTACCTGGATTGTTTTCCTTTTTCTTGTCAAAGATTAGGTGAGTATATATGTGTGGATTTCCTTCTGGTGTTTCTATTCTGTTCCATTGATCTTCTTCTCTGTTTCTGTACCAGTACCAGACTGTTTTGATAACCACTGCTCTGTAGTATGTCTTGAGGTCTGGAGTTGTGAGTCCTCCAGTTTGATTTCTATTTTTCAGGGTACCTTTAGCTATTTGTGGTCTTTTGTGATTCCAGATGAACTTTTGAATCATCTTTTGTATTTCCGAGAAGAATGTTGTTGGGATTTTGATTGGGATTGCATTGAATCTGTATATTGCTTTTGGTAATATGGTCATTTTGATGATGTTGATCCTGCCAATCCAAGAACATGGTAAGGTTTTCCATTTTTCAAGGTCTTCTTCTATTTTCTTTTTAAATGGTTTATAGTTTTCATCATAGGGTCTTTCACATATTTAGTTAGCTTAATTCCTAGGTATTTAAGATTCCTCTCCTCTATTTTAAAGGGGACTGTAGTTACAATTTCTTTCTCAGCTGTGGAATTATTTGCATACACTAGTGCCATTGATTTGTGTTCATTAATTTTGTATCCTGCTACTCTGCCAAAGTCTTTTATGAGTTCTAATAGTCTCTTGACTGAGTCTTTTGGCTCTCCTATGTAGAGAATCATGTCATCTGCAAATAGCGATAATTTCAATTCCTCACTTCCAATGTGTATTCCTTTAATTGCTTTTTCTTGCCTAATAGCTCTGGCTGGGACTTCCAAAACTATATTGAAGAGTAGTGGTGACAGTGGACATCCCTGTCTAGTTCCAGATTTTAGTGGAAAGGCTTCCAATCGCTCCCCATTTAGTATGATGCAGGCATTGGGTTTTTCGTAAATTGCTTTGATTGTGTTGTAGAATGTTCCTTCTATGCCTATCTTGTTTAGGGTTTTTAACATCAGCAGTGTTGGATTTTATCAAATGCCTTCTCTGCATCTATTGACAGGATCATATGGTTTTTATTTTTCAACTTATTGATGTGATGTATCACATTTATTGTTTTGCGAATGTTGAACCATCCTTGCATGCCTGGGATGAATCCCACCTGGTCTGGGTGAATGATCTGCCTGATGTGTTGTTGGATCCTGTTGGCTAGTATTTTATTGAGGATCTTTGCATCTATTTTCATCAAGGATATCGGTCTGTAGTTCTCTTTTTCTGTTTCTCTCTATGGCTTTGGTATTAAGGTGATATTAGCTTGGGAGGGTTGCCTGTTTTTCTACTGTTTGAAAAATCTTGTATAGGATTGGGATAAGTTCCTCTTGGAATGTTTGGTAGAATTCAGCTGTGAAGCCATCTGGTCCTGGACTTTTCTTGGTTGGGAGGGCTTTAATTATTGATTCAATTTCAGTGAATGTTATTGGGCTGTTTAGATTGTTAATTGCTTCTTGACTCAATTTTGCTGGCTTGTATGTGTTCAAGAATCTATCCATCTCCTCTAGGTTTTCTGATTTGTTTGCATATAGTTGCTTGTAATAGGTCCTGATGATTCTTTGTATTTCTGAGGTATCTGTTGTTATAGCTCCTTTCTCATCTCTGATACTATTGATGTGTATTTTCTCCCTCCTTTTTTTGATTAGTCGAGCTAGTGGGGAGTCTATTTTGTTGATTTTCTCAAAGAACCAGCTCTTTAATTGATTGATCTTGTGTGTAGTTCTCTTGGTCGCTATTTGGTTTATTTCCTCCCTTATTTTGATGATTTATTTTTTCCTACTAATCTTGGGATTCCTTTGTTGTTGTGTTTCTAGTTCTTTCAGTTGTAAGGTTAGCTGATTTACTTGGTGCTTTTCTAGCTTCTTGACACAAGCACTGATTGAAATGAACTTTCCCCTCAGCACCGCCTTGATTGTGTCCCATAAGTTTTGATAAGTTGTGTTGATGCCTTCATTTGTTTCACACAATTTTTTAATTTCCCCTTTGATTTCCTCTCTAATCCATTGCTCATTTAGTAACATATTATTCCGTCTCCATATGTTTGTAAATCTTCCTTGGTGTTTTGACTGTTTGGTCTCAAGCTTCACTCCTTGGTGGTCTGAGAAGATGCATGGTATGATTTCCACTTTTTTAAATTTGCTGAGGCTTGTTTTATGGCCTATAACATGATCAATTCTGGAGAAAGTTCCATGTACTGATGAAAAAAAAGTGTATTCTCTGTCTGTAGGATGAAGGGTTCAATAGATGTCAACTAAGTCCATTTGCTCTAGAGTTTGGGTGAGTTCTATTGTTTCTTTGCTGAGTTTCTGGCTTTTTGATCTGTCTGTTTGTGTTAATGGGGTATTCAGATCTCCCACTATGAGCGTATTAGAGTCTATTTCTTCCTTGAAGTCCATTAATATTTGTTTCATGTAGCTAGATGCTTTGGCATTTGGAGCGTAAACATTTAGTATGCTGATCTCTTCTTGCTGAAGGCATCCTTTGATCATTATGTGGTATCCTTCTTCATCTCTTTTGACGCTCTTTACATCAAAGTCTATGTCATCTGATATAAGAATGGCTAGACATGCTCGTCTTTCCTTACCATTTGCTTGGAATATCTTTTTCCATTCTTTCACTTTCAATTTTTTCTGATCTTTGTCGGTGAGATGTGTCTCCTGTAAGCAGTAGATAGTTGGGTTTTGTTTTTTGATCCAGTCCTCCAATGTATGGCATTTGACTGATGAGTTTAAGCCATTTACATTCAGCGTTATTACGGATAAGGGGCAGTTTGGTCCTGTCATTTTGGCAATGTGTCGTTCTATAATTGAGTCTTCTGTTAGCCTTTTAATGGCATGTTCTCCGCATTTGCCTTTGTTTCTGGTGGTTGCTATTTCTTTTTTCTTTCATGGAAACATCCTTGAGTATCATTTGTAGGGCAGGTTTAGATGAGACAAAATCTTGAAGTTTTTCTTTACTGTGGAAGAATTTTATTTCGTTTTCAAAGACAAAGGAGAGCTTTGCAGGGTAAGTTATTCTGGGCTGAACATTTTTCTCTTTTAGGATCTGGAATATGTCACTCCATTCTCTTCTGGCCTGTAGTGTTTCCTCTGAAAGGTCAGCTGTGAGTTTGAACGGAGTTCCCCTATATGACACTTGATTTTTTTCACGTGCACATTTAAGGATTTTTTCTTTTTGTTCAACTGAAGAGAGCTTGATTATCATGTGTTGTGGTGAAGTTCATTTTTGGTCAACTCTGTCTGGAGTTCTGTAGCCCTCCTGTATATAATTTTCCAATTCTTTGCTCAGATTAGGGAAGTTTTCCTTTATTATTTCACTGAATACCCCTCTAATCCCAACTTCGCTTTCTGCACCTTCTGAAACTCCCATAACTATTATATTGGACCTTTTAATCATATCTTTTAATTCTTGGATACTTTTTTTAGCTTGACCTAGCTCTGCTTCTAGCTTTTTGCTTGTTTCTTCATGGTGACAGGAAATATCTTTTAATTCTGACATTCTTTCTTCTGCCTCCTTTGTTCTATTTTGGAGACTCTACACTGTATTTTTAATTTGCTCTACTGTGTTCTTAATTTCTGATATATCAGCCTTAATTTGATGTATTACTGCTATTTCTTCTTTGAATTCTTGTTTGTGCTTCTCATTGTAGACCATCAGCTTTGCAATGAGTTTTCTGAATTCTTTGTCCCCCATTTTCTCAATGTCTTCCTCAGTTAACTCTGAGAGTGGGCGAAGCTTTTGCTCTTTTGTTGGAGAGTCTTCAGTAACATTCACAGTGCTTTTGTCTTGTCTTTTACCTTTTGTAGTTGCCAATCTGTTTGACGAAATCATCTCTATAGTGTATTACCTACAGGTCTATAAGTTGATTTTTATGTTTAATCAGTGCCTTGGATTTGGGAAACACGGCTGTCCTGAAAAATTGCTTTGTCCGCGGCACTGATTCTGTAGGCAGCACTGAGCTTGTCGCCCCATGTTGGCCAACAAATCAGAGTACCTCCTGGGGTTATTTTGGGTGGAGTTGGCCGTGTGCCTTGTACGAGCTGTTTTCTCTGTCGAGCCTGTGCAGTGCTCTAAGATGGTGGTATTTTTGTCCCCAGTTCAGTTCTTAGGGGACTCAGCTATCCTCCCTTCAATGTAACAGTGTCTTGCCCCGTGACACTGTTATCTGAGAGCTGCTGAATTAGCACATGCGCAGTTTACCACTCCTCCACTTGCAGTTTATCAGTGTTTGGAGCGCTTGCCACGGTGTCCAAGATGGCGCCAGTAGGGGCACCAGCAAAGATCTGGGGGCTGTCAGCAGTCAGCTCCAGGGACCACACCGACCCTACAGGGAGCAAAGCTGGTGTTCCCCTCCCCAAGTAGATCAGTTCCGGGTAAACAACCAGAAAGGAGCCTCTGTGCGGCTCTGTCAACTCCTGGTTCTGCCTCTCTGCACAAGATGGCGCCCTGAGTCCCCTGCTCTCTCCGCCTATGGCTGGTTCCAGTCACTCAGCTTGATTGTCAGCTCCCGGACTATACTAACTTTCCTAGCTCCCCATGAGGACCCAGGCTCTCACCTGGTGGTCACACTATCTGTGTGGGAGCCACTGCTGGATGCCTGGCTGGTGCTGGAAACGGATCGCCGGAGCCTGGATCACCGGAACCTGGATCGCCAGGGTCTGAGTTGCTACTCACCGTCTGCTGGTGGGTTCTTCGATCCACTACAACACTGCTGTCTCGTTTCTGCAGCTTCCCTGTGTCCAGGGGGGTTCCAGGTGCCCCCCGCTTACTACCTGAACCCTATTTTTTCCCTGAAATCTACTTATTGTACTTCTCCCTGCCTAAAGACTTTCCATCCCATCAAACGCGTCTGCACCCTATGCCCCCATTCTGTTTCATAGGCCTTTACTTTTCCACCAGAGGATCTAAACCCTTCTTCCCTTCGCTGTGAGAGAGGAGTTAGAGTGGGTAGTAGGCAGTTAGGGTATTCTGGGTCCCCGAGTAAAAGAGAATTTCCCCACCGTGTCTTGGACTCACCAGAGCACGTCTCTTTCAAGGGACAGGGGTGCTATTAGCATATCAATGCCCCATCTGAAGTATCGGCCATCCCCTCTGGTCATTGTGGGAGGGCCTCAGGCTGATCTCTTTATCATTGAAAGGACAGCAGGAAGAAGTAATACACATCTGCCTAAGGCCTGGAATGTCCTATGTCTGGCACCTCTGTGACCTTTTGTCCCAAGGCCAGGTGCCATGGAAACCAGGAATTTTCTTTGTTCTTGGAGAAACATTTTTGAGGTAAACCTTTAAAAGGTGCATTCCCCACCATTCATTCGGGTTTTGGCTTCTTGTCCTCCTGCCACTATGGCAGAGCACTAGGGTTCTTCTTCTCTTCCTGCCACTATGGCAGAGGGTTTGGGTTCTTCTTGTCCTCCTGCCACTATGGCAGAGGACTAGGGTTCTTGTCTTCCTGCCACCATGGCAGAGCACTAGGATTCTTTTTTACTTCTCCTCCTGCCACTATGGCAGGAGGTAAGGGTCCTTTCTATCTCAAAACCCCCTCCCGTCGCTAGGACGGGAGTCTTCTTTTCTCAGCCTTTCTAATAAATCCTGCTTTAAAACTAAACTGTGTCCACATGAAAATTCTTCTTTCCTGCGAGACAAGAATTCGAGGTTGCTGCCATACTCGGAGTCAAAAATCCTGCAACAGCTGCTGCCCTATTCTTCCTGTTTCATCCGTCATTCTTTCCCCAGTCTTTCTCCTCATTGCCCCCTCCAAACCTAATACAACTAAAAACCCAGAAGTTTTTTCTAATAGCCTATTAACTAAAATACCTTACAGTTCCCCATAATATGTGTTCTCTATTGCTACACATACCAATAAATCTAAGTTGGGTGAGCACAAATGCAATCCTAGTGATATTTTACTGAAGAAAATAGGCAGAAATGGAAAATATATCAATATTTTATATCTGCCAATAGCTAAAGCTCTTATTGTCCTAATAGTTACTAATCAGTAATGGTGTATATGTATGCTACATGTTGTGTGATTAAGCTATTCAATATGTTACTTGCTCTTAGTTGGGAAAAAAATTTCACTCTGCATTGGCTTCTTATAAAATCATGAATTTTTTAAAAAATTTGTTTTATTTTTATTAGAACGTCAGATTTATAGAGAGGAGGAATAACAGAGAAGATCTTCTATCCACTGATCCACTCCCCAAGTCGTAGCAAAGGCCAGAGCTTAGCCAATCTGAAACCAGGAGCCAGGATCCTCTTCCTGGTCTCCCACATGGGTGCAGGGTCTCAAGGCTTGGAGCCATCCTCGATTGCCTTCCCAGGCAACAGGCAGGCACCTGGATAGGGAGAGAGGCCACCAGGATTAGAACTGGCGCCCATATGGGATCCCAGCGAGTGCAAGGTGAGGTTTAGCTGCTAGGCTACCACGCTGGGCCCTATCTTGAATATTTTAAGGTTTGGGTTTATGCTTTCTTCCTCGGAATAATACCTTTTGGGGTGTTTTTTGTTATCATCCCTACTTTATTTTTTTTTTTAATTTTGTAAAGATTTATTTATTTTTATTGCAAAGTCAGATACACAGAGAGAAGGAGGGACAGAGAGAAAGATCTTCATCCGATGATTCACTCCCCAAGTGAGGGAAACAGCCGGTGCTGCGCCAATCCGAAGCTAGGAGCCAGGAACTCTTCCAGGTCTCCTATGTGGGTGCAGGGTCCCAATGCTCTGGACCATCCTCAACTGCTTTCCCAGGCCACAAGCAGGGAGCTAGATGAGAAGAGGGGCTGCTGGGATTAGAATTGGCCACCATATGGGATCCTGGCGTGCTCAACGCGTGGACTTTAGCCTCTAGGCCATTATGTCAGGCTCCATATCTACTTTATTGTGTGGTAGAATTATTTTCTAGCCTTCAATACCATGTGGTCCTATGAGTATCTGTGAACATGTCTTTAGTTTTATCTGTAAGTGAAAGAGCCCATGTGGACAGTAGAAATACAGGACAAATAAGTTTGTTCTCCAGCTGTTTCAGGAAACATGAAGTAGAGTATCTCCTCAGAGTGACGTTTCTTTTCACAAAATTTCCCTGAGGTTGCTCCGAGTTTTGCATTCTGTGTAACAAACAACTTAAAACCACACACATTTCTTGCCTCACCATTTCTGTAGGTCAGTAGTCTGTGCAAACATCATCTAAGTTCTCTGCTACAGTGTTTCGTCAGACTTTGGCTTATCAGAAGCTGATTCAGATAAAGAAAACTTTCAGTATTCTTCATGTTGTTGGCAGAATTATTTCCCTTGCAGATGAAATACTGAGGACTTTCCTGTCTTGTTAGCATTTGGCCTCAATTCTTAGACACAATTTGGGTATGTGGACTTCTCCATCCTGTTTTTTTTTTGTTTGTTTTTATTTTGTTTGTTTTTTAGTGTTTATTTAATTTGAAAAGAAGAAATAAAGACAGACGGAAAGAGAGAGAATCTTATCTTTTTTGGTTTCCTTCATAAACATCAGTAGCTGTACCTGTGCCAAGCTGGAGCCTAGAGTCAGGATCTCCATCCTGGTACATAGCAGGAGTTCAAGTGCTTTCAATAACATGAAGAAGCAGCTGATAAAATGGTAGAAAAATGCTTTCAAATTATACATCTGATAAAAGACATGGAATGAACTCCAGAAACTCTGCAACAACACAATAATCAATCCAGAAGGATTGGGGTATCTTCTCCCAATCCTCCATGTTGGAGGGAACATAAACTGAGACCACCAGCATGGATGACTGTATGGAGATTCCACAAATATCTGAAAATGGATCCACTCTATGACCCAGCCATGCCACTCCTGGGAATTAATCGAAACAAAATCAAATCAGCATATGATAGAGTTCTTTGTATCCCCAAGTTTATAACAGTTCAACTCACAATAGCCAAGATATGCAATCAACTGGTATCTGTGTAAAGAAGTTATGGTGTATATGTCCACATGATACAGTATTACTCATTCAATATAAATGAAATTATGTCTTTGTAGCAAAGTAGATGCAATTGGAGACCACTATGTTTAGTGAAATGAAACAGTTCCCTCAAAGACAAATATCATGTTTCCCCTGATTTGTACTAATGAATACAGAGTAAGAAAAGTAATGTATATGAGCAAAATTGACATTTTTAGATTTGATTATGTTTTATAGCCTTTATCTCCACTCTTGAAGAACTGTAGCTTTTATATTTAGCATTTATTGAATTATTTATTTTGTAGAAGGTTATGCTTTTTTTTTAATGAGGAAAATCGGGGACTAGTATATTGGTGGAGCATGCTAATCTGTGCTTTGGCACCATCATCTCACATGAGCACCAGTTCATATCCTGACTGTTCCACTTCCCTTCGAACTCTCTGCTAATAGCCTGGGAAAGAATAGGAGGATAGCCCAAAGCCTTGGGATCCTGCACAAATGTGGGAGACCTGGAAGTGGCTCCTGGCTTCGGATTTACTCAGTTCTGGCTAATGCGGTCTTTGAGGGAGTAAACCAGCAAATGGAAGACCTCTCTCTGTTTCTCTCTTTGTAAATCTGCCTTTCAAAATAAATCTAAAACAAATCACTAAAAATCAAAAGAAGAAAAAATAAAAGGAAAATGGAGAGTGGAAGTAAGGGAAGGAGGAAGAATGTGGGGGGGGAGTATCACTGTGTTCTTAAAACTGTACGAAAAAGGTACAAAAATGGAAGAAAATGTTACTTTCTACTTGCTGTGTAGAGCAAGTATTATCGAGTGCAGTAAATTAAGCCTGTTGATATAGAATGGATTAAAATTACACCTCTGCAAAAACATAGATAGGGAAGTATTGGAGAGGAATTGGGGAATAGGAAGGGTTGGAATTTCAGCTGTCTTCTCGCCACTGTAACTATGGAATGCATGCATTGTTATTATTTATAAAAAATAATGAAATAACTTCTAAAACTTGAGGAAAAAACAAAAGAAGGAAGGAGAGTGTTTTGTGAGAGGAAGGAAAGGAGGCAAGTATGGTTTTTTTCCTAGAATTTTATCTATGAAATACATGAAATCTGTTATCTTTATATTAATAAAATCTTAAAAATGTTTTGCTTATTTAAAGGGCACACACACACACACAAATCTTTCATTCACTTGCTCACTTCCCAAATGCCAGCAGCTATGTCTATGCCAGCCTCGAGCCAAGAGCATGTGGATGTCAGGGAATAAAGTAGTTGAGCCATTTTCCACTCCCTTACCAGCAAGTTAACAGGAAGTTGTATGCTAAGTGCAGATACCGGAACTTGAACCCACATTCTGACACAGGACACCTGTTTTGCAAGTGATGACCTATCTGTTTGCACCACAATGCCAACTTCACATTGTTTCTTACTTCATCTGGTCTGAAAAACAATATGTGATGTCAGGGACATCCTAGACTTATTTTTGAGTGTTTAACCTGATCAAATCAAGATTAATCTTTTTTGTAAGTAAACGCTACTGTGTATATTTGAGCTACACAACTTGATGTCATGAGATACATACAGATAGTAAAAATGTTTTTGTAGTAAAGCAAATTAACATGTCTACCATATCATATACATATGCTTTTCACCAAATACAGCTAATATTTGCACACTTAGCAGGAACTTCAAGCAAAATACAATTTTGTTACCATGTTATCTTTTACTTCTGTAGAATCATCTCTACAAATCTATTACTTACAACCATCTAACATCTATTTTTCCTACCGATCATCCACTGACATGGCAAACCACTGTGTGTTTAGTATTTTTGCCCCTGTGTATTTAGTATTTTTGAGGCTGCATTTAAACATTATACAATATTTTCTGTTATGTGCAGGCTATTTCACTTAGCATAGTGTGCTTCAAATTCATCCACATTTTAACAAATGGCAAGGTCTCATTCTATTTTAGTGCAATTTGTTTATCTGTTCATTCAATCATGAAGACACTTTTTTTTTTAATATCTTGGCTTCTGTGAATATGCTGTTGTGAATTTGAGGGTGGCGGTAATGTATACAAACTGATAATTATGTATTTCCTCTAAGTATGTACCCAAAGAGGCATTTCCGGGTTACAACATAGTTCTGTTTTTTTGTTTGTTTGTTGTTTTTAAAAATTTATTTTTATTTGAAACACAGATTTACTGAGAAGAGGAGAGCTAGAGTGAAAGATCTTTCATCCACTGATGTACTCTCCATGTGGCTGCAATGACTGGATCTGAACTTATCCAAAGGCAGGAGCCAGGAGCTTCCTCTGGGTCTCCCATGCAGGCACAGTGTTCTGAGGCTTCTGTCCACCATCTACAGCTTTCCCAGGTCACAAGCATGGAGCTAAGTGGGAAGTGGATCAGCTGAGACATGAACCAGTGTCCATGTAGGATCTTTGCATTTGTAAACGAGGGGCGTGGGAGCGGGTAGGACTTAGGCAGTGGAGTCATTGTGTTAGGCCCAGTCCTTTTTTTCATTTTGGAATTTCAGTAGTGTTTCCCATAATTAGTATGCCAATCTACATTCTCACTAAGAGTGTACAAGTATTTCTCTACCCTCACCAACATTATTGTCTTTTGAAAATATTTTATTTTACTTAAAAGACATAGTCAGAGAGAGAACAGAGAGAGGGAGAAACAAAGACCTTCCATCACTGATTCATTACCCAAATAACTGGAACACGCAGAGCTTGGTTTTTCTGAAGCTGGGAGCAGCGAGCTTCTTTTGGGCCTCCCAAATAGGTACAGGGACCCAAGGTTTGGAGTCATCCTCCACTGCTTCCCCAGCTCATTAGCAAGGAGCTGAATCAGAAGTGGAGTAGCCAGACTTAAACCAGCACCCATATGGGATGCCTATGCCACAGTTGGAGGACTAGTCTGCTATGCCCACCATGTTGATCACATGATTAACTTTTGATAAATGCCATAGCTATCCTAGCTAATGTGAAGTGGCATCTTTTAGCGTCTATGATTTGCATTTTTATTAAGATTAAGGATGCAGAACAATTCTAAGCTAATTTGTTGTATTTGAAGATGAGATTTACCATTTGTTGATTCATTCCCCACAAGCCCACAATAGTGCTTACTGCGACAGGCTGAAGTTAGAAGAGGTCAGTCCCAGGTCTTCAAGATGAATAGCAGGGCTCCAACTACTTGGACGCCTCCTGTGCATCAGCAGAAAGCTAGACCCAGAAGAGTCAGGACTCAAATCCCCGCACTCCAGTGTAGGGCACTGGCATCCCAGTTGGGCCAAATTGTGTTCTCTTCATTTTGTCAGCCAAAATGTTCTCTTCAAATGTTCTTTTCATTTTGCATATCTCCAGATAAATGCCAACTTATTTATTTGTCAATTTAAAAAATCAATTTTGTTTTTCCATTATTGAGTTTTCTGTGTTCTTTACCAATTTGGGCTATTAATTGCTTATGAGATATCTGTATATAATTTGCAGTTATGTCTTTCTGGTTCAAAGATGGTATTCCAGTTTGTTACTGTTTCTTTTGCCGTGCAAAAACTTTTTAAATTTGTTGTGTTTCTGTTTACTTATCTTTATGTTTCTGTTTTTAGATTTCAGTGTGACATTAAGAAATTATTTTCAGTATAAATGTCCAGAATATTTCCCCCTATGTATTATTTCTAGGATTTTAATGTGTGTTTATTATTACATATTAGATAAGATAGGTAACAAATTTCAACATTTTACCTGTAAAAATCCAGTTTTCTTAGCACCACTAGTTGAAGAGACTATCATTTCTGTGTGCTATGTTTCATTGTTTTCTGTACATCAGTTTATCGCATTGGAGGACTTTTTTTAAGATTTATTTTATTTTTATGGGAAAGGCAGATAAACAAAGAGGAGGAGAGTCAGAAAGGAAGATCTTCGATTCACTGATTATCTCCCAAGCCGCTGCAATGGCTTGAGCTGAGCCAATCCAAAGCCACAAGCCAGGAGCTTCTTCTGGGTCTCCTAGGTGGGTGCAGGGTCCCAAGACTTGGGCCATTCTCTACTGCTTTCCCAGGCCACAAGGAGGGAGCTGGATGGGAAGCGGAGCCACGAGCATTAGAAATGGTGCCTATATGGGATCCTGGCGTGTACAAGGTGAGGACTTTAATTGCTAGGCTACTACTCCTGGACCTGCATTGGAGAACTTTAAAGACAATGTAGAAAGTTGGATTCGAAAATGGGTTTGCTTTTTCACAAAGTTTCTTTTTAAATTCAAGTACCCACTAATGTTGAATAATTGGCTGAAATATGTATTAAATATAGATATTCATGGATTTCCTTTGTGTTTATGTGTACTTCTGAGGCCTTTTCTTTTGTTCCACTGACCTATGCCTCTATTTCTATGTCAGTACTACACTGATTTGATCGTTAGAGTTGTGCCTTCATTAAAAGTCCTAAGTCCATCATTCTGCTATTTAAGTGTATGCTGACATTGTAGGTATGGACAATGGCATAGTCTAGCATTCTGTTGCTTCAATGAGAGTGCATCTTTGAATTGGACATAGAGATGCATACTGCATTGTATCCTCACATCTGGATATGATAGTCTCTTACACAGTTACTATACATCCCATTAAGTGAAAATCCATAAAATAAAATCAATAACAGGAAGAAAAATAGAAACTTTACAACAACATGAAGTTAAAAAATATGCTACTCAATGGCCAATGTGTCACTGAAGAAATTAATAAGAAAAAAACTTTTGAAGAAAGGAAAATAGAAACAAAAATATCAAAATCCTTGAAAACATTTATAGCATCAGGTGTTTACAAAAAATCTAAATATCTCAAATAAATGATTTTAAAAATGCCTGTCAGGGACTTACTTAAAAACATGAACAGGAACCAAAAAAATGATAAAAATCACAGCAGTAGTAAATTAAATTAAAGTTAAAAATTATAAACTGTAACAAGAAAGAGCTATTTTTAAAGATAAGCAAACCAAACTTTTAGCCAAACTAGCAAAAAAAAAAAAAAAAGCAAGTTAAACAAACAAACAAAAAAAAAACAAGTAAAATTAGAATCCTAGTAAGATGATCTTTTCTTGACGCATGGATCATTTGATCATTATGTGGCATCATCTTTTATCTCTTTTAATCCTATAAAACTGTATCACATAATACAATGTTATTAACAATAAAAAATTTAAAAAAGTATTATTCATGTCAAAGTCTACATTATCTGCTGTAAGAATAGCTACACCAGTTTGTTTTTGTTTTCCGTTAGCCTGCAGTATCTTTTCCCATCCTTTCACTTTCAATTTCTACATATCTTTGTTGGTGAGATGTGTCTCCTGTAGGCAACAGGTAGATGGATTTTGTTTTTTGATCCAGTCAGCTAATCTATCATGATTGATTGATGAATTTAAGCTATTTATATTCAGGGTTAATATCGATAGCTATTACTTTTATCCTGTCATTTTAGCAATGTGTTCTGCATTGTTTGATTTAGTCTTCATGTGCTGTTTATTGGGATTTCTCTAGGCTTCCTTTGGTGTTGGTAAGTGCTATTCCTTCTCTTTGTCAATAAAACAACTTTAAGTATGATTGGCAGTGCATGTCTGGAAGAAGTGAATTCTATAAGCATTTCTTCACTGTGGAAAAATTTTATTTCATTTGCAAAGGTGAAGAAAAGCTTTGCTGATGAAGTTACTCTGGGCTGGTATTTTTTTTTTTTTTCCTCTTAGAATCTGTACTTCATCACTCCATTCTGTCCTAGCCTGTAGAGTTTCCTCTGAGAGTTTAGAAGTGAATCTGATTAGGGTTTTTCTAAATGTTAATTGGTATTTTTCACCTGCATATTTAAGCATCTTTTTTTCTGTGTTCAACTGAAGAGAGTGTGACTATCATGTGTTGTGGCAAAGACTGCTTTTGTTGAACCCTGTTGGGGGTTCAGTGGCTTTCCTGTAAGTTGTTTCCCAATTCTTTCTCCAAATTACTGAAGTTTTTCTTTATTATTTCATTGAATACATTTTTAAACCCAGCTTCTGTTTCTGTGCCTTGTGGAACTCTATAACTCTTGTATGCAGTCTTTTGATAGTGTCCCTTAATTCTTGAATATTTTTCTTAGGTTTACTCAGTTCCAACTTCCAGCCATTTTCTTTTCCTCCCCGTTGTTGAAGAAAATGTCTTCCAATTCTGAGATTGTTTCTTCTGGCTCACTCAGCATATGACTGAGGTTTTTCCACTGAATTTTTAATTTGCTCCATTGTGTCCTTTATTTCTAAAAATCTGGCTTGATATTTTTCAATGTTACTATATCCTGTGTGACATATTCTTTAAATTCCTTGAGCTCCTCTATGCACTTATTGTTGTTAATAAATTGTGTACATTTTTTTAAAAAAAAATTTACCCCCTCCCGTTTCCTCAATGTCTTCCTAAATTAACTATGAGGTTGACAGAGGCTTTTGCTCTTTCGTAGGGGAGGCATCTGTAATATTCATTGTGCCTCTGTCTCTTCTTTTGCTCTTTGTCATTGTTATTCTGGTTAGCATATTCCTCTTCTCAGGGCTAGTTTAGAAACTGTGTTGCCCACTGATCTGCAGATGACGTTTACTGATTGCGTTCAGTACCTCATTCTTCATTTGCAGTCACTTGTGGCACTCTCTCCAGTGAGTTTCAGTCCTGGGCTTTTGTGCCAGGCTTCTAACATGGTCTCCATAGCCCCAGCTCCTGGTTCACCACTTTCCACCTCCTGTGATCCTGTGTGTGGCTGAACCACCCTGCTTGCAAAGCCTTTTTCCCACTCTTGGTTTAAGCGGTGCCTGGGATTAGGGACACGCAAGCTACCCTAAATCACTGGGTTATTAGCTGTGCTGCTCTTGCTGGAACCTGCTGGCTGTTAGTTCTGTACCTGTTTTGGATAGAACCCATAGATTGCCAAGTCAGCACTTTTTCCCCTGTGAAACCAGTGCAATATGTTGAGAGGGAAATGAGTTCTTTCCAAGCTCAGCACCTGTGCATCTCCCTGTTGCTCCTTCAGCCCCACAACCTTTTCTTCAGTGCACAAAATGGTGCCCAAAGTTGGGCCCGGCGGCGAGGCCTAGTGGCTAAAGTCCTCGCCTTCAACGCGCTGGGATCCCATATGGGCACCGGTTCTAATCCTGGCAGCTCCACTTTACATCCAGCTCTCTGCTTGTGGCCTGGGAAAGCAGTAGAGGACGGCCCAAAGCTTTGGGACCCTGCACCTGTGTGGGAGACCTGGAAGAAGTTCCTGGATCCTGGCTTCGGATCGGCATAGCATCAGCTGTTGCGCTCACTTGGGGAGTGAATCATCGGACAGAAGATCTTTCTCTCTGACTCTCTCCTCCTCTCTGTATATCTGACTTTGTAATAAAAATGAATAAATCTTAAAAAAAAACAAAAAACAAAAACGGTGTCCAATGTGGCACTGCTAGAGATCTGGGCCGGAATTATTTTGAGTGGAAGTCTGTAGGAAGCAAAGTCAATAGTATTTTCCCCATAGGACCAGTACAATGTGTTGAGCCAGACGTGGGATCTCTTCCAACTTATCACATGTGTAGCTCACTGTTGGCCCTCCAGCCCCACAGCTTTTTCCTCAGTATATAAAATGGTACCTGATGTGCATTGGTGCTTGTCTGAGCTATGAATTCTACCATGTTCCTGCACCTGCTTGCTTGGATTCTGGAACTCTGTTTCTGCTTGTGGTTAAATAAAACAAATCAGCAGGACAGGCTGTTCTATGTCTGAGTTCATCTGAATGCCCTGTGAACTCCTCCTCCCACTTGGCCACTGGTAGAACTCTGATCTCCAATTGCCGCTGGGGTATCTGGTCATTGCCATACTGCTCCACTGTCTCTGCTGCTTCCCCGTGCGCATGGGTCTCCTGAGGGCTACTTCACTCCTATTTCCAGGATCATGGTTTCTCTTATTCACCCTAATAATTTTCCATCTGTTTTAATGCATCCTTAACTTGTTCCGTTGTTTTGTTTCTCCTCAACAAAGTATTAAACCTTCACCTGTGTTTGTATTCTTACACAGAGACCCTATTCATGTGACAGTAACAATGTGTGGAAGGCTGGGGATTGGCAGAAGCATTCCACATGTCCTATGTTAGTGTCATAGTCTTTTAGTTATCTAATAGCTCTGCACTGTTGCCTTCACGAGAGCACCTCAGCTTTTCCCCTCTTGGGTGAATCAGGCATGTTACAGGAATCAGAGTTGGGTTTCACTCTTTCTCTAAGCCAAATATAGCTTCTGGAAAAATACCAGTTGGTTAGAAGCTCATCAAAAGTTTCCCTTAATGGAAATTAAGAAGACTGGGATCAGAATCATGATGGCATGGGTAAGGCCACCACCTGCAATGCTAGTATCTCATATGTGTACTGGTTCAAGCACTGGTGGCTGCACCTCTGATCCAGCTTCCTGCTTATGTCCTGGAAAACCTGCTGTAGTTGGCCCAGAGGATTGGGCTGCTGCATCTACATGAAGGACCTCGAGGACGTTCCTGGTTCCTTAGCTTGGGATAGGCCCAGTTGTTGTCATTGCAACCAGTTGATGGGTGATCGAGTGGATGGAAGATTTTCTCTCTCCTACTCTCTATGCAACATTGAGTTTCAATTGAGTGTTTTGTACATATTTCACAAAGAATATCTATTTCCCCCTGCCAAAGGCATACATTTGTCTTGAATTTTCTCCTGACTACTGGTGGTAACAGTTATGAAAGTGTATGTGGAGATCTCTAAGATAGCACCTTCCTACAGTTTTTTGCTTCTCATGCTAATCCATGGAACTGCCCTGATATCCTACTGGCTAAATCTACTTTGCAACCACTGGGATCCCATATGGGTATCAGTCTGTGTCCTAGATTCTCCACATTTCACTGCCTGTGGCCTGGGAAAACAGCAGAAGACTGCCTAAAGCCTTGAGACCCTGCACCAGTGTGGAAGTAACTCTTCCCTCCTGGCTTTGATTCAGTTCAGCTCGAGCTGTTGTGGCCACTTGGGGAGTGAACCAGTGGATGGAAGATCTCTCACTGTTTTTCCTTTTCTCTACAAATACACTTTTTCAATAATAACAATAATAATAATCCACACCAAATTTCCCACAGTTTAGCAACGACAGCTTGAATTATCCTGCCTTAATGTTAGTCTCAATGGTAGCTAGTTCCTCCTCTATAAATCTCTGTGTACACTTTTTTTTCTCCAATTTTGAAGACAGCAATTTTGTTCCTTTCATGAGGAATGGAAGTGGCAACTTTTAAGTACCATATATTAGCAGATTGGCAATAAGAAGTCTTTCATCTTATGCTTCACCAGTGTTTAGTTAGATGTTTTCTAAAGTGGAAAATACGTTGTAGAGAAGGAAGAGATAATAAAAAAAAAGAGATAGCTCTCTGTTGGTGGAAAAAGATATCCAGGGGGAGGAAAACTCATCAGCTGCAGAAATGGTGCTTCCTCTTTTTTGCAGTTCATTTCTGGGTTACAGTGATTTGCCTCTTCAAAATAATTTTCCTCTCTACTGTCCAAACCTCTTTCTTTGAATGTTATCTGTTGTTGACTGTTACTTCACATGTGAAAATAACTGAGCTTGTGACAAACTGAGGGTAAAATACTTTTGCTTCCTTTCCAGACGCTTTGAAAATGCTTCACCTCTACTTTCCTAACAAGTAGCCTTTCTTTTCCCCTCAGAGCATTTATAGTAGTTCTCTACTAGCCTTCAGAATTGTAGAAATAAGTGTGGTGACTGTTTGATATGTGAAATAAAGGTATGTAGTGTCTGGGGACCAATCGTCCTATTTCAGACTACTCCTTTTCTGCATATCTCTTTTGCTTCCTACATAGCACTCAGTTGATGAATTTCTAATATCCATTCCCTCATTTCCAACACTGCTATTCCTGGTTTGATTCAGCTATTCATAAAGTAATATACTTTTAATTGGAATGGACTTCCCTACCTGTCTGTCTCCTGGCACTTTTTTTTAAAAACACTAACATAATAGTATTTTTTCAATTTTTGTTACACTGAATAAGCGTAGTGAAAGTGAACTTCAATGTCTCGTTTCAGATCCAAGTGGAAAGGCTTTCAGTTCTTTTCATTCAGTATGGCATTAGCTGTTTGTCACATAGAGCTCATAATTTTGAAGCATTTTTTTCCTATACCTAGTTTGTTGAGGGCTTTTAAGTAATAATATAAAAGGATGTTGAATCTTCCTAAATGTTTTTATGCATCTATTGAGAGGATCTTTTTAAAAATATCTTTATTTTGATTTGAAAGATAGAATTTTTACAGAGTAAGAAGAAATAGAGAGGTTCCTTCTTTGCTGGTTCATACCTCAAATAGCTGCAACAGTCAGAGTTGAATTAATTCAGAACTGTGAGCCAGGAACTTGTCCCAGGTTTCCCAAGAGGGTTCAGGGTTCCATCCTCTGCTGATTTCCAAGGCCATAGGCAGAGAACTAGACTGGAAGTGGAGCAGCCAGGACACGAATCGGGATGCTGGTGTGACATGGTGGAGGTTTAGCCAATGTGCTGCTGCACCTCAAGATAATAATAATTTAAAAAATATGTTAATTCACTTATTTCAAAAGGAGAGAGGAGAGAGAGAGAGATAGAGAGAGAGAGAAAGAGAGAGAGAGAATATGTTTCTTCTGTTGGTTCATTCTCTAGATGGTTGTAATGGTGAGATGAGAGCCATGCTGACGCCAGGAGACAGAATCTAGGAACTTCATTGAGGTCTCCCACAAGGATGCAGGGGCCTAGGTACTAGGGCCATTTTCTGCTGCTTTTCCAGCCACATTAACATGGAGGTGGATTTGGAAATCCAGCTGGGCCTCATGTGGAATGCTGACACTTTATGCAGCAGCTTGACCCACTGTGCTCCAGTCTGCCCCAATCATAATTTTTTACTCTTCCTTTTGGTGAATGTTGAATCTGCTTTGCATTTCTTGAATTAATTCTGTTTCATTTTTTTCAGTGTGATGCTGAATTTGATTTGCTAGTATCTGATTAATCATTTTTGCGTCTATGTTCACCAATAGCTTTGTTTTTCTATTGTACCTTTGCTTAATTTTGCTACCAAAATAATACTGGCCTCATAAAACATAGTTGAGCAGATTTCTATTTGTGTATTTTGAAAAAAGTTTGAGGATTATTTGAGTTAGTTTCTCTTCAGATGTGTCATATAATTCAGTTGTGAAGCCTTTGGCTTCTTTAGCAGAAAATTTTAAATTTCTGCTTCAATGTTGTTGGTTGTTAGTGATCTACTCGAGTTTCCACATTTTCTTGAATTAATCTTGGTAAGTTGTATCTATGTAGAAATTTATCCATTACCTCATGGTTTTTCAATAGATTATTATATGGTAGATCCTACTAGCTTTTTATGACTCTTGTTTTTGTGGTGCCGGTTGTAAGGTCTTCCTTACCTCTGATTATATTTATTGATGTTGTCCTCATTTTTCTTTGTTAGTCTAAAGTTTGTCAATTTTTTCATCTTTTCAAAACAGCAACTTTTCATGCTGTTTTTTGCAGTGATTCTTGTTTCAATTTAATCGAGTTCCACCTTGATTATTATTATTTCTAGCTTTTACTACTTTTGATTTTGTTATGTTTATGGTTCATAACTTCTTAAAATTAAATCTTAGGTTTTTATTTGAAATATTTCAAAGCTCAAATGTCTTCACTTAGCACTTGAAATTCATCTCTCTTGAAAATACTTTCGCTGTGTCCTGCAGACTTTGATAAGTCATTTTGCTTGCAATTGTTTCAAGATTTTTTAAATTTCTTTTTAAACTTTTCTCAATTGCTCCATTGGTCATTTGGGAGCATGTTGTTTAATTTATATGTAGCTCTAAATTCTTTGTTGTTCTTGATTTTTAATTTTATTCCACCAAGAGGATACATGCTATTATTTCAATTATCAAACATTTACCGAGACTTGATTTCTGGCTTGACATATGGTCTAACCTAGAAAATGTTCCATGAGGGAGTTGGAGCTATGAGTTAATTCATCACCTACAGTGCATTCATCCCAATGGGCACTGATTTAATTCCCAGCTACTCCAGTTTCCATCCAGTTCCCTGCTAATGGCCTGTGAAACCAGTGGAGGATGAGCCAAGTTCTTGGGCCCCTGCATCCAGGTGGGAGACCCTGAAGACAGTCATGGAAGTTTAGGAGCAGATCAGCTCTGGCCATTGTGGCCATTTGGGGAAAACAGTGGGTGGAACATCTCTCTGTCTCTCCTTTCTGCAACTCTGCCTTTGAAATAAAAAAAGAAATATTTTTTAAAAAGGAAAGTGCTCTGTGAGCTGATGAGTAGAATGTGCTTTCTGGAATGGTGGAATGAAACTTTCTGCTAAGTATATGTTAGATGTGTTTGTTCTATGGTCTTTCTCAGATAAGATGTATCTTGTTGGTGTTCTGTACATTGGTCACAGTGGGGTGTTGAAGTCCCTTATTAATAGCAAGAAGAGATATATTCTTTTGTTTTATGTTGGGTGCATACATAGTTACAATCACCATATGTTCTTGCTGAATCAATCTTCTTATTAACATATACTATGTTTCTTTGTGTCTTTTCAAAGTTTTTAATTTGAAGCCTATTTTATATATTCAGATTGTGATTCATTTTTTATTTCTCTGATCCTCCACTCTCAGTTAACATTTATCTTTAATTATAAAGTGAGCTTCTTGTAAGTGGAACATACATCATTCTTGTTTTTATTTCATTTTTCCAATATTTATTTTTTAACTAAGGAGTTCAATTAATTTAAAATCAAGGTTAATATTGATAGATAAAAAGTATCTTGTAAAGCTGTGGAGTTGTTATCCAGTTTCCTTGTGATGAACTCAGGTGACTCTGTGCAACATCGTTCCAACATCTCCTGTCCCAGAGCTATAGGATTTAGAAAGTACCTTATCTAAGTCACACACTATGATCACAGATACCCTAAGGATGGTACCCTAGCATTTCCATTCCTTGCACAGAAGAATGCAGATTGGTCCACCCCTGGTTCCATAGGGGAAGAAATGTTATCTCTAAGACTTATGGGATCAATAGTCCAAGTTCCATGATATGAACTTGGTTTCTTTCCTATCTGTCACAGGATGACTGCCATTGCTTTGTGGATATTAGCAGTCAATATCCTGAAAGATGAATGTATGCAGGATCCTCAGGTACCACTCATCTGTGCTAGCTATTGTGCTACTGCAGGGGTTGTTGTTGATACAGGTCACAGCCACAGGCCTATAGCAACAGAAAGTTAAGTAACTGCCCCCGATCTCATAAAATGATAATATTAGAGTTTATACCCTGGACACCCAGCACCCTGACTCAACAGATGATCCTCTGAGTTTATATATGATGGTACTGTTGATGCCAATCCCCACAAATGCAAAGGAGGGAATGACCTTGTTTGCTCACAGCAAGCAAATATTGTTCTGGCTATTGTGCCACATCTGTAGGATGCAGAAAAGCCTGCTGTTTCCCCTTTGAAAATGCCCTGACTGGTGACATTGGAGCTGCAAGTTGTGCCCTAACAGAGAATGGAGCTTAGTGGTGGTTGTCTTGCAATAGCTTAGGTTCTTGGAGTAGAAGCTTTGGTGGTAAGAAGTAACATGAATTCCTTTACTTGAGCAGCAAATCAATGGTTCAGACCCCAGTCAGTTTTCTATACCATATTTAAAGCTGGTGAGGGCTCTGGGATTTCACTGTAGTTGGGGCTGGTGGCCTGTGGTGCTGGTGGAGGTTAAAGAGGTTTCTACCTGAAGAAATGAGCATAAAAAGAAGGGAGGCAGTACACAGCTTACACCCAGCATTGCCTCTAACCCTGGTTCACAGAGACAGACTTCCTTGGATTTGTTCATGGGATCTGAAGCAGAGTGGCTGTTTGCAAGAGGTCCCCTACCCAGGTCCCAAGTGAAGGACGCACATCCTGGAAGGAGGCAGTTTGACTGACCAGTGTCACACATTAACACATGAGTAAAAACTTTTGGCTTGCAGGAACTTCAACTCAGCAGACATTGCTTGCCACCTGACTTATCCATGTGAATTTAGACTATTAAATAAATATTGGTCACCTTAAAGAAAGGAGATTTCTAACTACCATTTCCCAGTAAGATGGAGTTCCCCTGGCGAAGGAGTCAGAATACAAGCTACACTTTGCTTTATTCCTATTTCTATATGGGCTTTCTAAGTTTCTGTGTTCTCACTACTTCTTTACCACAGTTTGCCTCTTTTAGTGCCCTTGAACTAAGATCTTACCTTTCTGTATTCATTCTTCCTTGTGGTGTAGACTATCTTATTTTCAATTTTCTTTTTTTAAGATTTATTTACTTTATTTGTTCATTTGTGAATCTTTATTTTGAATTTTGAATTTTATGGTACAATTCTGTAGAGTCTAGGATTCCTCCCCACCCCCTGCCAAATTTCCACCCCCAACTGCTTTTCCCCATGTTACAATAGTATAATCCTTCATAAGGAATTATAATTCCATCAGTCTGATATTTAAGTATGCCCCGACATTGCTGGTACAGACAATGTCAGACAGTCCAGTATCCCATTATTTAGATATGTCCAAGAGTTTCATTGGGAGTCTAGCTTTGAGTTGGAGGTAAGGATGTGTATTGCATTATATCTTCATATCTGGATATGGAAGTCACTATGTATCACTATACATTCTCTTAAATGAGAAGCCATGAAACAAGGTCAACAACAGATACGAAGTTAAAACAACGACAACGACAAATTACAGCACCGTGGAGTAAAAAGAAAAAAAAAAAAGTGCCACTGATTAAGTAATGCATGGGTTAAAAAAAAGAAAACACAAAAGCCTCTTGGGTAAAATGATGCCACCATGTGATCTATGAGCTAGCAATGAATTGGACAAGAGAAAAGATAGTATTTGGAAGAAAGGAAAATGAAATAAAAACATAAAAACACATGGGATGCAGCAAAAACAGCAAGGAATGGGTAATTGAACTTATAATTTGCATGATGGCTTCCTTATATTAGGGAGAATGTATGTTATTTGTCCTTTTGGGATTGCCTTATTTCACTGAGCATAATGGTCTCTAGTTGGGATCATCTAGTTGCAAATGGTGGAATTTTATTCTTTTTAATGGCTGACCAATATTCCATGGAGTAGATGTAACACAGTTTCTTTAACCACTCCTCTTTGGACAGGCATCTGGATTGTTTCCATGTCTTTGCTACTATAGATTGTGTTACCATAGATATAGGATTACAGATCCCCTTCTCAGATGCAGTTTTCATTTCCTTTGGATAGATTCCTAGTAGTGGGATCACTGGGTCATATGGCAGGTTTATTTGCAATTCTCTAAGCACTCTCCATACTGATTTCCACAGTGGTTGTACTAGCCTATACTCCCACCAGCAGTGAAGGAGAGTACCTTTCTCCCCACATCCACACCAGCAGATGTTGTTAGTAGGGTTCTGAATGTAGGCCAGTCTCACTGGAGTTAGGTAAGTCCTCAATGTGGTTTTCATTTGTATCTCTGTTATGGCTAAGGAACCTGAGCATCTTTTCATATGTCTCTAAGCCTTTTGAATCTTAACTTTTGAGAAATTTGTGTTCATTTCCTTTTCCCATTTTTTCACAGTTTTTTTTTAAATTTTTTTAAAGGTTTTTTTTTTACTGTACCTGGGTGTCCGGAGCTCTTTGCAAATCCTCGATATTAGTCCCCTGTCACTTGTGTAGTGTGCAAAATTTTCTCCCATTCTGTTGGTTGCTTCTTCGCTTTGTTAATTGTTTCCTTTGCTGTGCAGAAGCTTTTTAGTTTGATGTAGTCCCATTTGTTCATTTTGGATTTGATTGCCTTAGCTTTAGGTGTCTTTTCTAAGAAGTCTTTCCCTGTTCCTATTTCTTAGAGAGTGCTTCCTCTGTTTTCCCTCAATAGTCTGATGATTTCTGGGTGTAAATTTAAGTCATTGAACCATGTAGAGCTGAGTTTTGTCTAATGTGACAGATGTGTGTCTTGTTTGTTAATTCTGCAAGCTGCTATCCTGTTGTCCCAACAAAATTTGTTGAATAGACAAGGCTTTTCTCCCGTATTGTTTTCAGTTTTCTTGGTCAAGATTAATTGGCTATACAAGTGTGGGCTCCTTTCTGGTGTTTCTATTCTGTTCCATTGATCTTCTTCTGGTTCTGTACCAGTCCCAGATTGTTTTGATCACCACTGATTTGTTATATGTCTCGAGGTCTAGAATTGTGATTCCTCCAGCTTGATTTTTATTCTTCAGGATAGCTTTGGTTATTTGTGGTCTATTGTGTTTCCAGATGAACTTCTGTATCATCCTTTCTATTTCTCAGAAGAATCTTGTTGGGATTATGATTGAGATTGCATTGAATCTGTATATTTCTTTTGGTAATATGGTCATTTTGATGATGTTGATCCTGCAAGTCCAGGAACATATTAAGTTTCTCCATTTTTCAATGTCTTCTATTTTCTTTTTTAAAGCTCTATTTACTTTTATTGGAAAAACCTATATACAGAGGGAAAGAGATGGAGAGAGAAAGATCTTCCTTCCACTATTTTCCTCACCAAGAGGCTGCAATTGCTGGAGCTGAGCTGATTCAAAGTCTAGAACCAGGAACTTCCAACTGGATCTCCCAAGCAGGTACAGGGTCCCAAGGTCCCATCCTTTTCTGTTTCCCCAGGAAACAAGCAGGAAGCTGGATGGAAAGTGGAGCAGCCGAAATATGAGCCAGTTCCCATATGGGATCCCAGTGCATGTAAGGAAAGGACGTAGCCACTGAACTATGGCAATGTGTTAATTTCCATTTTCATTATCTTTTTTGAAGTATCCTCCCACTAGCAACGCACACACACTATTTTCTACTATTTAACATTCCATTGCTCATTCAAAGATATTTCTACTGCATATCTGAAACCTTTTTTCTGGTTTTGCCAAGCAGAGGAGGCTCTGGACTCCTGGCTTTGCATTGGTTCAGCACCAGCCATTGCAGCCACTTCAGGAGTAAATCAAGGGATGGAAGATCTTCTTTTTTGTCTCTCCTCTCTGTGTATCTGACTTTCTAATAAAAATAAATGTTTTAAAAATAAAATATGGAACTATGCTTGCACACTGGGATAGCTAACACAGGTTTGGCATTAGCCAGGCCCAGAATGCCTGCTATTGGTTGCTTTTCTCCCATCAGTGTAACATTTGCCTAGGTGTACAAGGCAAACTAAGCAGCTGTCTACAGCCTTGCATGCATATTGCTTTGTATATTACCCTTAGTCATCATTTTCTTACCCCATTACAGTTAGGTTCCCATTCAGCTCCTTTGTGTTGATATTATAAAATGTATTTTTCTTTGTAGTGTACACAATATAATTATTACTCCATTGTTTAGTGTGTTTTAAAAATCAGTAAGAGGAAAAAAAGGAAAAGCTGTATGTAGTTATGTTGTCTCTTTTACATCTATTTGCATTTGCTAAAACTCTTTTTGTCTGTGGATTTATATTTCTTCAACTTTTTTTGTGCTGGGCTGTCTAGAAACACATTCAAGTTTTTAACATGTGACAATGTGTTTTTTCATATTCACTTCTGAAACAGATTTGATTATATAGAATTGTTGGCTAACAATTTTTTTAATAAAAATTTTATGTAAGTTATTTTACTTCCTTCTGGCTTCCATAGTTTTTGATGAGAAGTTGCTATTTTCAAAACCTCTTTGTTTCAACTTTTAACCATTTAAGTACATTGTGATTATGCATCAATATTTGTGTTTACCAGATTTTGATTTTACTGAGCTTCTCAATTATGTAGAATAATTTACTCCATACCATATTTTTGCCAAATGAATGGTTTCACCTAGTATTTCTTTGAATATTTCTTTGAATATGTTTTTCTATCCCTTTCTTTTCCTCTTGGGGGGCCCCTCCCATGCAATCACTGATTTGATGGAGGATGTCTCACACGTTTCAGAATTCTATTCTCTTTTCATCCTTTTCTCCGTCCTGCAGACTATTAAAAAAAAACTTGAATTATCCTACCTTTATGTCTTCTAATTGTTGCTATTTGTAGGTTTTATTTCATTTTCGCACTTTCACCTTCAACATCTCTATTTAGCTCTCTTGGTTCATTTGTATCTCTTTATTGATGTCTTCTCTTTCATGAGGTGCTATTTTCATATTTTAATTATTTAGTCATCTTTGAACATTTAAGTTCTTTTTTTAGTGAATCTCCTCTCTGAGCATCATTTGGTAGTTTCTACTAATTGCTTTCTTTTTTCTTCTGCATCATGTGCCATATGTTATTTCTTTCACATTCCTCATACTTTTTTTTTTTTTTTGCTATACATGGCTATAGTTATATAACCTGGATATTCTAAAAACTGGCTTTATTTTCCCTCTTCAGGGTTTGTTGTTGTTATTATTTATTGTTTTGCTGTAGATTTAGTTACTTTTTCTAAAATGCAAACTTTTTTCTGAGACTTCCATAAATGTTGTGTTATGTGTGGATGTAAAGTCTTTGATCAGTTATTTTCAAGAAATATAATGATTTAGTAGAAATTGTGTGGAACCTCTGGCTCCCCTAGGCTTTTTCAAGAGGATCTTTGTGCGTGCTTGTGGCATACTTTCAACATGCAGCCTCATCATTTCAAATATTCTCACTCATCTCTTCCTCTTTGCACAATCTTAAATTTGGCCAGAAATGAGAACTAAGTGAATTTGCAGGTATTCCTTGAGCATGTGCATAGCAGTGGGCATTCACCTATATGTGTGTGTTGTAATGGATTTTTAAAGTATACTGGAAACTTTCAAAACTCCTTATAGATTTATTGTTTTGTGGGTTCTCCTTTGAACCATTTTGGCTAGATTATTATACACACCCAAGTGTTATCTACCACTTCAGGCATCCACAGTCTCAGATAATTATTAGAAATATATTGAAAATACCTCCAGGGTAAATCCTATTTGGAAAGAAAAATATATGAGTCAGTTCAAACAAATCCTGTCACTGGTGTTTTCCAGGAAATTCGCATATAAATCCCATAATGACAAATGCCTGAGAATTGTGCCTTGGAACATTCAGTCTCTTTCTAACTCATCCAATGCTTATGAGGCTGTCGGTTTTTACTGTGAATATAAATCATTGGATAAAGTGTTATTGCAAGACTGAGGTGAACGTGGTAGGAATAGGTCAAGTTAAAACAATATAAAAATACATTTCTTACTACGGTTTAGCCTATTTTCCTCTTTTAAACCCTTTTTAGATAACTTCTGGATTTATGAAGATGCTAATTTTAGATTGTGACTTCAACTACATCTTTTAAATATTCTGTTGTGACAAACTGAGACATAATTTCTAAAGTACTTCTGTTGCAAACTGAAGTATGATGGTTGTCTCAAAGGAAACTGCTTGTGAATTTACTAAGGCTTTGCATGGGCTAGAAACATTTTCAATAAGATATCACTTTTGCCCTAAATGATAACTGAAAGAATCATGCTCATTTATATTTAGGTATTTGTCACATGTTTCTGTGGAAATGATCAAAGTTAGCCTGTCACTGACAGGAAATAAAAGCTGATGAATATTTTTTGTTAATGATAAAAGTAGAAATTCAAGTAAAAATTTGAATATTAGAATATATGCACCTATTACCATGAGCTTCAGTGCTATCAAAAGAATCTTTAAATCAGATTACGGCTGATAGCCACAAATGTGATTCATTTTGATTCTATGTTGATATGTCAACATTTCATGACTCAGTGAATCAATATTTTTCACAAACTCAAAGCCTGCTGTTACAAACATTTCATGATTAAAATATCTCCTGAATCTTACATATCTTACATAAACAGATTTTTAAAATTTATTTTTATTGGAAAGACAGATTTACAAGAATCTTCTACCCACTGGTTACTTCCCGAATAACCTCAATGGCCAGAGCTTCTTAGAGGTCTTCCATGTGGGTGCCGGGTTCCCAGAACTTGGGCCACTTTCTGCTGCTCCCCCAGGCCACAGGCAAGAGAGTTGGATCAGAAATGGAGCACTCGGGACTTGAACTGGCTCACATATGCATAGTGTCACTTGTGGGTGGAGGCTTAACATGTTGAACCACTGTGCTAACTTCTAAATCCAATAGATCCTGGCTTTATCTTGGCCCAGGCCTGCCCATTGAAGATATTTGAGGAATGAAGCAGAAGATGAGATCCCCTCCGTCACTGACAATCTGCTTTTAAAAGAAAATAAATCTTTTAAAAACCAGATATTAAAATGTTTGCAAAAATATAAAGCAATGTCACTAGTATCACTATTTTTTGTAAATTAGTTTGTCATAATGTATGTTTTCAATGGAAAAATGTGGGACCAGTACAATGGTTCTACTGGCTAATCCTCAGCCTACAAGTGATGGCATCCCATATGGATCTGTATTCCTGTTCTTGCTGTTCCACTTCCCATCCAGTTCCCTGTTTGTGGCATGGGGAAGCAGTCAAGGACAGCCCAAAGCCTTGGGACCCTGCACCAGTGTGGGAGACCTGGAGGAAGCTCCTGACTCCTGGCTTTGGATCTTCTCAAACTCTGGCCTTTGTGGCCACTTTGGGAGTGAATCAGCTGATGGAAGATTTTTCTCTCTGTCTCTCTTTCTCTCTGTAAAATCTGATTTTCCAATAAAAATTAAATAAATCATTAAAAATACTTATTTTAAATATACGGTTACACACAGAGAGATAAGAGAGAGAGAGAATGAATATTCCATCCACTGGCTCACTCCTCAAATGTCTGCAACATCTGGGATTGGACCATATTGATAGCCAGCTGCTCAGAGTTTTATCTGGATCAGCTATGTTAGTGGCAAGGGCCCAAGCATTTGGATCATCTTCTTCTGCTGCTTTCACAGGCACACTTAACTGGGAGCTGGATTTGAAATGGAGCACCTGAAGCTCAAAGTCACATCCATTTGGGATGCTGGTGTCACAGAAAGCGGTTGAATTGGTTTCATTACAGCATTGAACCCTGTATTTCAGCTTTTGAATAGTTGTCAACTGTTTTACGTAGAGGTTATACCATTTTACATTTCCACAAGCACATGGAAGTGTTCCCATATCTTCATATCATCAACAATTGCTGCTTTTCATTGTGTCTGCTATTGCCATCTTAATCAGTATGAAGTGATGTCTCAGTGTGGCTCTATAATTCCCTAAAAAGTAGTAGTGTTGGACTTTTTCATGTGTTTACTGAAAATGTTTGCATATTCTTTGATGAAAAGCCCATTCAAATCATCTTACCAGCATTAAATTATTATTTACCTTTTTTTATTCTTGAACTTTAGGAGTTCTTCAAGTAATCTGTGCATTTTAAGAGTTATTTACAAAAAAAAAAAAGAGTTATTTACATACTTGCTTGAAAAGAAGAGTGATAGAGAGGCACGCAGGCACACACAGGAGTCAGGAACTCCATCCTTGTTTCCCAGAGTGGTGGCAGTGGCCTGAAAACTTAAGGCACGATCCCTGACCTTGTGAATACAGTAGCAGGAAGCTGAATCGGGAGCAGGCGAGCTGGGACTCAAACTGGCACTGTTGTGTGGGAAAGCAGCACCACAAGCTTAGTGAGGCTATTAAATGCTTAGAAGGTTTGTGATTTGCAATTTCTCTTTCACACTTGATAATGCGCTTTGGCAGATACAAACATTTAATTTTTGTGAAATTCAATCTGCTGTTTTATGATTTTAAATTGACACTTAGATATATCTGTGATATAAAATGTGGTGATTTGACATATGTATGTAGAGTTTAATGACCAAATCTGGGTAATGAGATTTTCGCTTCTACAAATGTTTATTGCTTCTATGCTTTGGAAACCCATGTTCTTTTGTAGGTATTTTAAAAAACTGTTGCACACTACAGCTAATCTGCTAGGCTATTGAACACTACAACTAATTTATCTATCCACATTTGACTATTACATAACCACTGTTTATTCTCTCCCTAGCACCCTAGCCTCTAGTGACCACTAAAACATACTTATTATCATGCAATGAATCTGTTTTTGGTGAATGAATGAATGAACAAATAAAAATTAGTTTCAGACTGCAAATTGATATGCCATATATATTTATATATGCCACATTCACACAAGTTTTTTAGTATCCTAAATGATTTTGGAGCATATAAAGCAGGCAACCAGCAAAATGTTGATTTGAAGGATCTTGTGTTAATCATCAGTGTCTGAAATCCCAGACATTTAAAATATATTCTTTGTGTTGTCAATTCTGAATCAAAAGTATTTAGGAAAATGGAGCAAAAGTATTCCTTCCTCACCTACTTCCCCTTTCTTAGTTCTGCTGACATGTATGAACTCAGTAAGTCTTGCAGTAAGAGGTATGAAATAAGAACTTGAGATAAGATAGAACAGTCTTTATCTTATCCTTCACTTCTTACTCACTGTTTACTGCTTTAAATGAAACCAAAGAAATCATCACCCAGAATCTGATGATTTTCAGCATTCTGGTTAATCCATAATGTGTAGACCCAAAGTGATCATTTCTTTTATTGAATGAAATCTCTGTGAAAAATTCTCCGAAATGTGTTTCTGTAGAAATCCACATATGAGCCATTTCCTGTCTAAGGACTGCAGATTCCTCACAGGGGCCCGTAAGAGTGTTTTTGTGCCAATATCTATCTCAAAAACAAGCCTCTAGCCTTCAGGAAGATGAACCACTTTCCAGCTACAAAGTGTGTTTTTGTCACTGTATGAAAATACTTAGTGTGTAATACAAGGAAGTTTTAATGGAAAATATGCAAAAATTGAACCCCTTCAAAAACTGATTTATTCCTATTCTTAAAGATTCATTTCCTCTTTCATTTTATTGATTGCAGTTTTAAGGACTCTTGTGAAAATGAGCTCTTTTGAAATTACTTCGAGTCTCCATTTTTACTATCATTGCCCTAATCCAATGCTCTAATGAACTTAAATTTGAATTATTAGGGTATCCTTCAGAAGGGCTCTCAATTTCCTGTTTCTCCCCTCTTTTTAGTTGAGTCTGTGTACTGTTGTTTCAGTTATCATTTAAGGAAGTGAAGGAAAGTTTGGACTCTAGAGTCAAGCAGGCTTGGGCCTGAATCTTGCCTCTCTCTCTTATTTATATGGCCTTACAGAATTTAATCTCTTTGGATCTCAGTTCACTAATGGGGAATTAATATTAATCCCTATTCCATAGTATTGTTTGAAGAGTTGAGATGATGTCTTCGGGTTGACTAAAATTGTAACAGTACACAGAATTAATAAAAATATACTTTTTTTCACTTCCCCCCTCAGCTCTTTTCAAAATCTTTCAGTGATTTTTCTGCATTCAATAACTTCCATACTCTGAGGCTTTCATTGTATGTTTCCATTCTCAAAGTTTTTCCCCTACCTCCTTAACATGTCTTATGTCTCAAACAATATTTTGTGCTAATATAGCACAAACAATATATATTATTACTCTCCATTCATTGTCTTGGCAGTATTATTCCTTCATGGAGTTTCCTTAAATTCACCAAACTTCAGACACTCAAATGTCCTTACACGATTTTTATTATGCTTACTTACCCTTTATTTTTCTGTTTTGTGAATATAAATGCTGAAATCGGAATTTTCAAAAATGTAGCTATCTACAT
Organism: Ochotona curzoniae; assembly: GCF_017591425.1. Lineage (NCBI taxonomy): Eukaryota > Metazoa > Chordata > Mammalia > Lagomorpha > Ochotonidae > Ochotona > Ochotona curzoniae. The sequence continues at coordinate 53,810,025 of NW_024467087.1, read as the reverse complement.
TAGCCACATGTTAACTAATATTATCAATAAAAGTACAGGTTTGAAACAAATATATAACTTTGCCTTTTTAAAAAAGGGCATTTCCAAGGACCAGCATTGTGGCATAAACAGTGAAACTCCCAGCCGCACTGTCAGCATCCCATATGGAGGCTGGTTTGAGTCCTGGCTACTCCATGTCTGATCCATCTTCATGCTAATGTTTTGGGAAGAGCAGCAGGAGAGTGCCCAAGTGCTTGAGCCCCTTCCACCCACATAGAGAGACCCAAAAGAAGCTCCTGGCTCCTTACTTCAGCCTGGACCATCTATAGGTACCACTGCCATCTCAGAAGTCAATCAGTGGATGGGAGATTTTTCTCTCTTTTGTCTTTCTGTCTCTTTCTGTCTTTTTCTAGTCTCTTCCCCCTCTCTCTGTAGCTCTAATTAAACCAAAACTTTCCCATTGAACAAAATATTTTCAACAAGCTCAACCCTGATGGATTCATCTTAGCTTCATGTAGTTTGATAACAAATCATACACTATGCCAGGCTTTCCAGCTCTTTTGTAAGTGTTCAACTTGCTATTAAAACTAAAGATTCTTTACAGATGTGCAACACATTCATTCTTTGAATCCCAACCCATTGATCAGGCATCAGAGAAATTATCGTAGTTTGTTAAATACGTATTGAATAATTAATTTTAAAGTACATAGGATGGGGACAGCGTGGTGGCATAGCAAGACAGCTCTTTGCCTACAGTGCCAGCATCCCATAACCAAGGTTGGTTACTCCACTTCCAATCCAGCTTCCTCCTAATGGCTTGGGAAAGTAGCAGAAGATGGTCCAGGGTGCCTACATTCGAGATCCGTAGCAAGTTATTGGCTCCCAGCTTCAGAATAGCCCAGCTCTAGTAGATGTGAGCAAGTAGACAGAAGGTCTCTCACTCTCTCTCTCTCTCTCTCTCTGACTTGCAGATAAAACACATAAATAAATCTTTATGAAAAGTGCACACAAATATGTGGATATGTGACCAGACATAGGACATTCTTGAAATTGTTTTATCTAAAGCAAATCATATTCACTGATTCCACTGCTGTTATAAAAGCGATTAAAGGTTATTTTAAAGGATGTAATAGAGCAAGATAATATTAGCTAAAAATATTTAGAACAAGAGATGTGCAAGGGCACAAAATCAATCCATAAAAAGGCTAATCTAGAAAACATATCATAATATTCCGTTTAAAATGTAGATCCTATAATTTGCCACAACACAGAACCGGAGAACTTTATGCTAAGTGACATAAGCCTGATATAGGAAAAATATTGCATGGCATGTGCAATCTCTGTTTTTTTAAAAAAATCAAATATGCAAGGCACCTGGCCTAAATGCTGTGGGACAGTGATTTTGGAACATAAACTCCTGCATTATTATTATGAGGTCTATGTGACCAGGATATTTTCCTTGAGAAAGCAGGTAAAATGAAAGAAAATTGATGCTAATCCTCAGTATGAGATGTCAGCATTCCATATGGGTGCCAGTTCGTGTCCCAGATGGTCTACTACTGATCCAGGTCACTGCTTATAGCATAGGGAAACAGAATAGGATGGCTCAAATGCTTGGGCCCCTGCAGCCACATGGGAAACCTGAAAGAAGGTTCCTGTTTCTGGTTTCAGATCAGTTCAGTTTGGGCTGTTGAATCAGGGAGTGGAAGATCTCTGTCTCTTTCTCTGTCTCTCCTTCCATCTCTCTGTAAATTTCATGGAAATGTTTCCTTAAGAGGAATCCTTGATTGTAGCATCATTTTCAAGAAGCTTGTTGATTTTGTTTTTCATTTTTTCAGTGACACACTAGTCATTCAGTAGCATGTTATTTAACTTCATGGTGTTGTTAATTTCTTTTTTTTAATTCCTGTTGATTTTGTTTTGTGGTGTTTCATGTAAAAGGATGTACAGTAATTGTGTAATGGAAACTGTCATATTTAGCAGCATGTAATTCAACTTCATGGTGCTGTAAATTTCTGTTTTTCTTCCTGTTATTGATTTTGTATTGTGGTTTTTCATTTAAGGGGATGTATAGTAACTGTGTAACAGAGACTATTATATCCAGATGTGAGGATATAATGCAGTATGCATCTCTACTTTCAGACAAAGATGAATTCCCAATGATACTGTTTACTCTGTCTTGACAATAGGATGCTGGACTCTCTGCCATTGTCCATGTCCACAATGATGGACATATGACTGTATATGAAGAACTATACCATAGTAATGATATAGGGGAACTCAGTGAGGGGGGTGGTTGGGGAGGGGATAAAGGAAATCCCAGGGCCTATGGAACTGTATGATGAAATAATAATAAAAAATAAATAAAATTTTAAAAAGAGAGGGATCCTTGAACCATATTGAAAGAGAGAAAAAGCAGCTTGTTGCAGGATCTCAGCCCAAAGTAGAGTTCCAACAGTAGCTCTACTGGTGACAGCTTCCTGTTTTCTTTGCTAATGGCCTTTCACTGCTTGCAGGACTTCCCAGCTTTACCCACACCAAATGTCTCCAAGCACAAATTCTGCCTTGCACACTAGTGAAGATAAAGAAATGTAAATTTTTATTCTTCCTTTTAACTCTGCTTTGTCCCATCACCTTCACAGATTCTCTGTTAAATTTCAAATTGTGATCCCAATGCTACAGCACAACAGAGAAACATTTGGGGCAAGGAGCGGTAGGAATGAGGGAACCAAAATAGTTTATCTTCCAAGAGTTATTAATCACACACAATATGAAGAAGGGTGTAAAATAAAAAGCGAGAAATCAGGAAAGCAAGAAAAAGAAAGAGAAAAAGAGAAAAAGACAAAAGGAAATCCAGAGGAGGCTCTGACTACTTTAGAAGTCTGTTCTGCATCCATTACATCCATGTACCTTGCCCAAAGACCTTGCTTTATTGTCCATTTTCATGCAATACTAATAGGGAAATTACAGTTATTATTATTAATTATTATTTTGAATTTTTTAGTGATGATGTTTACATAGTTGGTTAGGGTATTTTATCAGTCTTATCAATATTTTTAAAACCAATAAACTTCCATGGACCTGGCGAGATAGCCTAGTGCCTACATCCTTGTCTTGCATGTGGTGGGATCCCATATAGATTCTGTGTCCATGTCCCATCGAGCTCCCTGCTTGTGACCCGGGAAAGCAGTGGATGATGGCCCAAAGTCTTGGGACCCTGCACCCATGTGGGAGACCCGGATGATGCTTCTGACTCCTGGCTTTGGATCAGCTCAGCTCTGGCCATTGCAGCTACTTGGGGAGTGAACCAGTGAGTGGGAGATCTTTCTCTCTGTATATCCTTTTCTCTGTATATCTATCTTTGCAGTAAAAGAATAAAATAATACAATCTTTAAATGTAATTATCAGAACTACAAAACGGATTTATATATATGGTTATCATGGCAAGATATGGGCATAAAGGATGAGACAGATGTAAGAAATCTAAGGTACAACCCTAGGATTGCCCTTAATTAAATTGAGTTGTATTAGAGGCTTTTGCTAAGTAAGTAGAATTTAGTTGTCTTTCTGACAAAAAGAAAAAGCAATACAAAACATGTAAAATGATACCTATATTTGCTTTGGTATAGTAATAATTTTATTTTCTACAGGTATCCATAATATTACAAATATTAAATAAAATGAAAATTAAATAAAAATAAAAATATTTTTGCTATATCTTTATTATTTTTCACATCTTTTTAATTTTTATTATCTTGCTGTACTATGTATTCTTTCAAATCCTTTTTAATCCCTTTGGAGAAATGGTGGAATCAAAAGTTATAAAATAAATGGATGACATAATAGTTGTGCCATCAATTCTTTTTATTATTATTATTATTATTATTATTATTATTATTATTATTATTTTATTTGGAAAGTCAGATATCCAGAGAGGAGGAGAGACAGAGAGGAAGATCTTCTATCCACTGATTCATTCCCCAGTTGGCCACAATGGCCGAAGCTGAGCTGATCCAAAGTCAGAAGCCAGGAGCTCTTTCGGGTCTCCCATACGGATGCAGGGCCCCAAGGCCATGGACTGTCCTTGACTGCTTTCCCAGGCCACAAGCAGAGAGCTGGACGGGAAGTGGGATTGGTGGGGTATGAACCAGAGCCCATATGGGATCCTGGGTGTGCAAGGCGAGGACTTTAGCTGCTAAGCTAACACGCAGGGCCCTCCACCAATTATTTATGTATAAGACTTAGTGAACATGAATTGTTTAATATTTCTGTGTACTGTTACTATTCTAGGCAACCCACAGATATCATCTTAATTTTTCAAATAGTCCTGGGGACTAGGAATAGTAACTGATGCAATCACAAAAATACAATTCAAATTAATAACAGTAGGACAACTTCTCCTTAATCTGTTCTCTCATTCTGGACTGATCTTCTCCCAAACCTTTCACTCATAGGCTCAGAAGTAAGCTATTCTGTACTATTCTTATTTTCTTATTACCTGAGAACATAGAGCAAAAGTTATTTTAACTCATCTCCATATTCCTAACTAGTCTAGAGAAAGGCACTGATAACCAATATTTATTGAATTTAAATAGTGAGGTAATGTGTGAATACATAAAATATCCAACAAATGTATAATAATTAAATGGCACTGATAACTAAAAATTCGCCCAGAATGTTAAAATTCTGGTCTTGATGTACGATGTCTATGGGTTATCACAGCATGTACATAAAGGGAGGTCACATACTTGGAGACTATAACCTCAGACAAGCCTGACAGAAGTTCTGGTGAGCGAATCTTACAAAGCATCTGGAAAGTCTGTCGGCACATAAAGGGACCACATTCTGAACTCAGAGCTTAGAGTTGCAAACAGTCTTCGGGGTAATATCCATAGCAAAAGAGGAAAAAAACTCCTATGACTCAGGTGAAAGGGTAGCATTTTGATTTATGGATAAGTCTGAATAAGGAAGAAGCTCCCTTATAGAACCAGAATAGTTAAAGGATTAGGTGCAGGGAGCCACACCCAACACTGAGAAGTGCCAAGAAAAATCGTAAGGACATCAAGAGAGAAGCATTGGAAACTAAGAACTTGGGTTGATTGATGAAAAGGCCATGACTTCTGGGGACTGGCAAAGGAGAGGGTGCTTGTCTGGCTGATGTATGTCAAATGAAATAAGCTTAACCTTGAAGTCCCCTTCCTAATTCTGATTTCATGTGTTTATCCAGCCTCAATCTGTTGTTAATTTAGTTTTCTGACTTGGCATTCCTACTGAAAAGAGAATATATTGACAGGCCAACACACATCTGAGTCCACTTGGCAGTGCTGTTTCTCTCCATAAATTATTAAATTGGCTTTTGGACACAAATCTGTCCCTTGTGAGTTTGGGCTATGTGAGCCAGTTTCCTAGGGTATGATCTGAACAAAGAAAGTTTCAGAGTTGCTGAGCTTTAAAGCTAAACTTTTTGAGAGTGGGAGAAAAGGAACCCTTTTCTGATAATTAACTATCATCACGACATCCTACATTTATTTCACTAGCAACACCTTAACATTTCAAGAAGAAAGCCTATCAGTATACCATATTTCTCTCTTGCGTGCAAGTAGCTTCTTCTGTCGTCTGCCCTAAAAAGGGAAGCAAAAGAAAATTGGAGGTCAGTTTCCCAATTCATGTAAAAAAAAATTTTTTTTTTAAATCAGCTCAAGTGATTTTGCATGCTAACTGGGAAAATTAAAGCTGTACACAGACCAGAAACAGCTTATAATTTAACAGTTAAGTCCAATTAATTTTCACAAGAGAGTCCTCCAGTTTTTGAGTATGTCCGATGGTCTAGGAATTGATACTGTCTGAAATTAAGTAACAACTAACCTATTCATAACAATAAAAAGTACTCACTGGGACTGACATTGTGGTACAGTGAGTTAAGTTGTTGCCTGAAATGCAGACATCCCATTTGAGCAATGGTTCAAATCTCATTCTACTTCCGTCCTAGCTCCCTGCTAATGTGTCTGGAAAAGCAGTAGATGATGCAAGTGCTTGGGTCCCTGATACCCAAGTGGGAGATTTTGATGGATTTTCAAGCTCCTGGTTTTTGTCTGGGCCAGCCCTGGCCACTACAACCATTTTGAGAATGAATCCGAGATTGAAAGACCCCTCTCTCTCTCTCTGCATGTGTGTTTCTCCATCTATTTCTTTGTAATCTTCACATTAAAATAAACAAAATCTTTTTTGAAATCATACTCAGGTATCCCATTTTAAAACTTCACTATTATTATTATTTTACAATACTCTAGGTATAGTAGTTTTTCCCTCTTCCTTCTCTTCCTCCCTCCCAGTTTCCACTTCTCCACTATTAGCCCCCAAATTATCATAATCGCATAGTTCCTTGATAACAGTTACAAGATTAATTTACTGCTTTTTATGTGTATCATGATATGGTAGGTATGGGTAGAGGTAAAAAATCTAGTATCTTGCTGAATAGACATATTTGCATGTTTCAAAATGAGAGTCCTACTGTAGTTAGGAGTAGAGACACATGCAATAAACGAACTTTACTTGCCAGTGTGCTGGTCTCTGTTATATCATTCATCTGTGAGTGTATTGTATATTTACTTGATAACCTGTATCTATTTGATTTGTAATTTTACTATATCAGAGAGGACATATGGTAACCCCTTTTTGCCTATAATTCTGAATTCTTCTCTTCTTCCTATACCCTATAGAAATTTATTTTTATGGGTGTACTGTATCTTCCCAATAATGGAAAAATATATTAATTGGTATTTCAAAAGCTTTTGGTTTCTTTAAGTAGTTATAAATTGGGAATGGTAGGTTCTGCTGAGGGCATCATTCATCACTATGTTCTGTGTTTCCTGTTAATGCCTAAGAGTCTTATCTGCTCTTATATCACAAAAAAGCTTATATTTTCCCTTCTGGTTTAATTTGATTTTACGTATACCAATTGTGTAATCTGTTATAAGTTGTCATGCATATCTCTTCAAACAGTCTTTTAAAAATCCTGGTTTGGAGGAATTGGAGCTTTTCTGTTATTAGCCAAATCCTCTTCATATTTTGCTTGAAAATCATACTTTCATTATGGAACCTACTGGAATGCAGTGACTCCAATGGGCATATGAACTATGGTGGAGATAATTCGGGGAACTTGAGGAAAGCTGGCATGCAGTCATAATTTTAGTGTATGTAACCTATGACAAATGCTTTGAATTTCTCTGCACCAATGAAATAAAAAAGAAATAAGACTATAGTAGCGTCATCAGCTCAAGGGACTTACCTTCAGTCTGCAAAAAGGTTTCTGTGGTGAGACTAAAAAAACGTAGTCAACTTCCTCTTTCAACAACAAATTGGTTTAGTTATCAGACGAATCTGAGCTACTCAGGACTAGTATATTTACCCCTACATTCCTGCAAAGAAACAAGAGTGTTTATTCCAGCTGAATTCCAGGGTAAGTAACAGCCTACCTATTTATAGGGATTGGTGATTTCTTCTGGGAGGTCTAATGGGAGAATGGAAATCAAGATAGAGGGCAAATAGGTGGGGCATTCTCTGAACTGAAATGTTTACCAGTTTCTCATCTCAGACTTCTTACAGCAGGAATAAAGATGGTTGCCTTTGAATCTGACCAGAGTCCAAAGATAGGATTAAAGCTGCAATCCTCACCAGTGCTCGAGATTCATGGAGAACTTGATCTAGTTCTCTCTTTGCTGAGGCTCTTTGTAGACCAGGTACCTGGAAAAAGAGCACACACTTAAGAGTGTGCATTGGGATTCTTTTGGACAATTCGTCATATTAAGGTAGTAGAAAATGAACTGAACTTTCTGCTCTGGATAGCTTACCAACAGCTATATAACAAAGGAAGATGGATGGCTATACTACCCTTGCTTTGGTAAGTTTGGGATTTAAACACACTGCGATCAATGCTAGGTTCTTTCAGGAAGGAGAAAAAAGAAACTTGGATCATGGATGTTGGAGTCCAAGGATTCTGAGAGACCAAAATTTTTAGAATTCATTTGGAAAAAATGGAGAGCCAGTGTAGCTTGGAGTCATCGGGCTGCTTGGTGGCAGAGCTGTAATTAGCACCTGTGTATTCTAATTCATGGTCCTGTTCCCATATTATAAACATTATCTATCACAGAATACTATGAATGTGTTTATGGTCTTAGATTTCAGGTGAAGAAAGGATAGACTACCCCAGGTAAACAGAGTCTTCTCAGAGGGATTCTTTCATTTTTTTTTAAGCTGTTGTGTCTTTAAGGATTTATTTATTTTTATTTGAAAGGCAGATTTTACAGACAAAGAAAGACAGACAGATCAGCTGGTCATTCTGCAAACGGCTGCAACACCAGGGCTGAGCCATTTTGAAGCCAGGAGCCAAGAGCTTCTTCCAGATCTGCCATGTGGATCTCAAAGCTTTGGGCTGTCCTCTGCTGCTTTCCCAGGCCATAAGCAGGGAATTGGATTGAAAGGGGAGCAGCTGAAGTATGAACCTGTGGATGTATGAACCATGCCTCAGGTGCAGCATTACTTGCTATGCCACCTTGGCATCTCCCAGAGCTATGTTTTGCTCTAATTTCAACCAGACTGTATAGCAGATCCCCCAGAGTGATATTTTCAGTAATTATTGCTGTTAATTACGAGTTAAAACACCTCACTGGCTCTGAGCTGAAATGATTGAGTCAAAACGAATCTTGCAGTTGGAGTTCCTGGAAGTTCACTCTGCCAAGTCAGTTAGCGCCAGGATCAGTCTGATTAGAATAACAGACTTTCTTGTGCTTTTAGGGGGGAGTAGTCTCGGCTCAAAGGATACTTGAGAGAATATTTCTATTTTGGTTGTTAAAAGTGATGAGATGAGTCATCCTCATTTTTGCTAATTGAGAATTTTATCTCTTAGCAATTGCAACACAGTAAAATTTTTCACCGCCGAAAGTGGGTTATATGATTGTAAAGTAGAACGAGGCCTAACCTATACTGAGAATCAGATCACACTTTCAAGGCAACTGTTTTTTTGTCATGGTTTCTGTTGAATAAAAATACAACTTCTTTTTGGGTTAAATTACAAGCCTTTAAAAGTTCAAGTTGCACAGACTGCCTAGATTCTAGCAGTAACAGAGCATAAGAAACCAAATAATTAAGCATACTTCTATGTGCTGTGGGGTTGCTCTTGGTGGCTAATTTTATTTGAGCTGTGTCATTTGTGGTCCTAAGAAACAGGTCATGTTGCTAGCAAGCAGAACAAAGCTATTGTGAAACTACCCTTTTTTTTTTTTAAATGTTCCAAGAAGCAGGTTATACTTTATATAAAAATATTGATCCACTGGCAAAGTGATGTAGTGAATAAATGGAGTGATGGATCAGTATACAAAAAATGAAGACACCTACACTATTGTCCAAGTTCTTCTTGTCACTCATCATGTGGCCCTGGGCAAGTGGCTTTGTTACAATAATTCTCAGTAATCTCACTTCTAAAAACAGGATAGGGGTTTGGAATTAATGGCATCTAATTTCCTTCCTAACAATAAAATTATTTGATTCTAGGCTTTTAAGTATCTGGGAAGTCATATGAAGTAGTGAATGTTGGGGCCATGGCAGATTGTTACTAGGGAAGGCCATCTGAAAATGGAATTCAGATCTCCAAAAGAATCTAGTAACTTTTCCCAATGGCCCTTCAACTTATTCCATAATATGTTACATAAGAGCTTTAATTTAGAATGCAAAATTATACTTTGTAAATTTAAAATTTTAGTTTAAGCTTTACCATTTCAAATGCTAAAACCCAAACAAGGAAATTTTTTTGAAATCAGATTTCCAGAATAGCAATGATTTCAGATTTTGTAGGCTTTAAAAATCAAGCCACATTTTGTGAAACATAAAAATTTTGCTACAAGATTATCATACACTGATCTTCCTAGGAACTAGACTCTGTGGCTGTGGAAGGTGTTTCATCACATTGAGTATTCTGAGTGCAACATTTGGAAAAAATTGTTTGTATTTCAGCAGTTTGTATTATAGGGACAGTAATTTTGACAAAATCTGAATGTATTTATTGTCATAAGGAATACATATTTTTAAGGAACATGTTTTTCACACTTCCACTTTAAGAATTATGCTGAAAACCTTTTCATCTTGTCTAATAACTGTGTTTTGGGGGGATTTTTTAAAACCTAGAAAAATGTGATCTATGCAAAAACTGTAGAAGATGACGCTATGAATGGGTAAACAGGAAATGAGCTCACATGTGTCTAATGCTTACTGTCCCTCAAACATGAACATAGATATTTTCACATACTTGTCCATTTAATCTTCCCAATGACCTATAATGCAGGAACATGACTCTGATTTTATAAATGAGTGAACCAAATTCCAGAAATATGAAGTGAATTGTTTTGTGCTGAAAAAACCAACCACTAAGACATGCCATGATCTGTCCAAACAGTATACTCATTTCCATCTATAAATGCTGCTTCCTAGTCAAAGGTAGTGCTAAACTTGTCATTCTTCTCAAAACATGAAAACTTTGGTAAAAATTTATTTATACATTTCTTTATATATATAATTATATAAAATATATTAAAATATATTATATATAATATATATTTATATATAAAATATAATATATATTTCATATATATATATGAAAGCTCCAATTCAAATTTCAAGAGTCATTTTATTTCATTTTAAAATAAATTTTACTTCCCTCATTTAACAGCAAAAAAAAATTTGTCTGGAGTTGCAGAATATATCCAAAGTTCTGTGCTTACAAGATCAATCATGGTTCTTTGAAATTGATTTGAATTAATTCAGGAACTAAAATCCCCTCTGATTGTAAGTGAATGAATGAAGAACACTGTGGTTATAAAAATTAGACTGGTTTGAGTAATTTATGTGGGCCAGATCAGAAAAAACAAAATAAATTCCCCCAAATGACCTGGGAATTGTCTCCTGGAGCGTCGGAGGGACTTTCATCAACGAGCTTCTATCTCTGTTTATTTTCTCCTTTTCCCAAGGTAATAAGCCCACAAGCCAGCCCTATCATGAAATAAAACAGAACAAGTACATTTGACAGATAGATTTGTTTAATGGTGTTAGTGACTTAATGATGAGAGATCAAAAGATGGAAAAGATCGAAAGGGTTGAGAATTGCAGAATTCTGACTAGGGAAAGATCAGTCTCCTTGATCTCAAAAATCTAGGCTCTTCACTCCTACATCCTGTTGCTTATTATTAGCTATTTGTAGTATGGGAACCATAATTTTGTTATTAAAATGAATGTTTTTCATAGTAATTATAATAAATAGTATACTTTTTCTTCAAAAACACCTTTTTCCAACCTTTCACTTTAAGAATCAATGCTGCAGACCTTGTAACTCTTTCTGTCTTAAGTATGGTTTTCAAGAATTTTCTAAACCCAGAAAGCTATATGCTCCAGTGCATCATCAGGTAAATGGGGTCACTTCTCGGAACCTCATTTTCCTATGGGTAAAACCTGGATGATACACCCTGATCTGTTCATTCATAATGCATAGTTTAGTAATGATTAACAGCAATCACACACACACACACACACACAGTCTTGAAAAAAACATCAGAAAAGTACGTATTACTAAAATATACTTGGTTTCACTTTTTTTTGTACCAAATTTTTCCACAAACTTTCTGATGTACCCTCATTTGTAGACACACACGCAATCTTCAAAAAATGCCGTTGAAAATGTGTGTTCTGGAAAAGCTATGCATATATTTAACAACATTTTGCACCAAAATAAAATTATATTTTGAATTAAATTCTTATGAATTTTTAAACACACTTTTAGATATATAAAATGTTTTGTAAAGTATAAATCTGCATGTTGATTGACGTGGTGGCAGTTGTATTAGTGATGTCCATGGCATCATTGGTAGTATGAGTCCAAGGCAAAGACAGAGAGGAACAATGCTCATAAAATCATCCCCATGTTTGGACTGAAATAGTTAAGACTCTCTAGTAAAAATAATTGTCTTTTAACAATGAAGGATATAAAGGGTTCACGCAAAAAAAAAAAAGTTGCTACTTGAACATTTCCTGGAATACAAGTGTCTCAGCTCCAAATCCAGTCTTTTCAATATTTTCTATCACATTTGTGCCTTGCAATTCTTACTCGATCCAGTTTGCTGTTGCTATAATGAATTTTTCCAGTACTTACATTTGCTGATCTATTATGATTTCACTCAAGCAAACTCCATAATGATCTTTGGTCTACAAATAACCCTACCCTGACCCTGGTGGGCAATAATTTGCCATTTGTGCATAGTGCCTGTGCGTAGAAGAGCCAGGATTAGAAATGAGGACAAAAGTTTCTCCATCTTTGAGGTGCAGTCTTATTCACACAAACGCTACTTTAAAATATCTTTCTTTCGTTCATTGTGACACCTTTTTTCGGGGGAGGGGGATAAGGAGAATTTCATCTGTCTACATAATAATAAAAACTGTTGGACTTTGAGAAAGTAATTTAGTCCTATGAGACATCATTTTCTAATCCGTAAAAGGATACAATATTAACAAACTCAGATTTCTTAAATGGCAATGTATACACTGTATAGGACACTAGAAACTGAAGGTACTAAGAGGTGTTATTTTTATAAAGGCTAGTGTTGAACTTTGAGATGTCTTGTCTTCTCTCGCCAACAGGCTCACAGCCACACTATTAACGAGTAAAGTTGCGGGTACATTGAAGTACATTGAAGAATCGATGGGAAGTGAGTAAAAGGAAACAATTGTATAAGTAAATACATTGATGTTTATTTAAGAAAGAAGGTAACAAACTAAAAAAAAAATGCATAAAACAAGAGAAAAAAAAAGAACACTTTGTAGGTTAGGTAGAGACTTGATGAAGATCAACCTGAGTCAAGATAGCATAATGATCTAGGAAAGAAAGAGGGGTGACTGACTGAAGCGAACCAAAGAGCAAGGAAATCCATCTTGAGCAAGAGGAAAGACAACTGCTTTGGGATGAGAGAAGAGTGCTGTGATAGAAAAGATTGTTTCGGGAGCTCACTATGGATGAAGTTAGTTGCTTTTCACAGAAGAACCTTATGTTTGTGAGGCAAGGGGCGAGACCCTATGCTGATGAAGGTGGTGGATATGAGAGTAAGGGAGAGAGTAAGAGAGAGAGGAGGTCACTTTAGTAAAATTGGGAGGGTGCTGAACAGTCCCCATGGGAATCAAAGAAGATGCTAATCAGGTGCATATGAAAATTGATAATAGTAAAGCATTTTAAACTACACACCATTTTTTTATTTGCACCGTTATGAGTAGATTGTGGTATATTTTCTATACTTTTAGTTATTTTGAAAAAGAACAAGCCAGAGAGAGAGTTCTCCCACCCGGTAGTTCAACTCCAAACACCTTAAACAACTGAGGCATGCCTAGGCTGAAGTTGGGGCTCAGTACACATTTTTAACATTTTAAATTTTATTATTATTATTTTAAATTTTATGGCACAATTGCATTAGGATCTGGGATTTCCCTATCCCTTCCCCAAATTCCCAACCCCTGATTGATGTCCCCCATATTATAACAATAGTATAGTCCTTCATAAGCAGTCATATGTCCATCAGCGTGTTATTTAAGCATGTCCTGACATTACTGGTACAGACAATGCCAGATAGTCCACAACTGGGCTTTTTACACAAGGTGTCATGGGCTCATCTACCTGAATCATCATCTGCTGACGTGCAGGGTGTATGGTAGCAAGAAGCTGCAACGACGAAGAAAGCAAATTACCAATCAAAGGCATTCTGATACAGAATGCAGGCATCTCAAGCAACTTTTGAATTGCCCTGTCATATGAATGTCCCAATCCTGGTATTTTTAATGTGATCATTCAGCTATTTGGGTAGCAAGAAAGAAAATCGGCTGTGGACTTGATTTAAAATTAGAGTCTCTCCAAGATGGTGCAGCAGAAGAAAGGACAAGGAAGTTGTGGGTTCTTGCGTGAGAGAGATCAATTTGACTAATCTAGGCTGGGTGTAAAGGGAAGTACCACAGGGGAGAATGCTAAGTGAGAATAGGAGAAATGAAAAACTTTAGTTTTTTAAGAATTCTGGAGGGTGTGATGCAGGTCTGTGGGATGCACTTTACAACGGACCTCAGTGATTACAATGTTGAAGAAAACCACTCGAAGTGCAAGAAAATAATGCAGCTAGCACAAATTTGGAAAGTTGGAATAAGGAAGAGATGAATTCGTTCAGGTTGTCAGAAGAATACTGTAGTTTAAACTTCTTTGGAAAAGTACAAAAACTAGAATATCTGTTTCACATTTTATAAATTAAATCATCCTTGATTTTGCAGTCTCCTAAACTTCAATTTCACTTGTACTTTAAATTCCTGTATTCTTGTGTCACAGAGGTTTAAGTCAGTGCTTGCAGTCAGGCAAATCAGAGTGCTGGTTTGAGCACCAACCTTTTTGCTGCTGCTGCTTTTTTTTTTTATCTTTATCTTTCATGATGCAGTTCCTTAAGCTTAGGGATTTCCTCTTCTCCCCTTCCCCCTCCAATATTTTTTCCTATATTATAACAATGGATTGGTCCCTCAACAAAAGTCACAAGTCCATCATTCTGCCCCCCCCCTTTTCTTTCTTCTAATGCATCTCCCCGCTAATGCACCTGGGAAAGGAGCAGAGAATAACCCAAGTGCTTGTGCTCCTGCCACCAATGTGGGAGACCCAGATGGAGATCTTAGCTTTCAGTTTCCATCTGACCCAGCTCTGACTGTTGTGGTCCATTGGGAAGTGAACCAGGATATAGAGGATTCTCTCTTCTTATTATTTTTCCTCTTCTTATTGGACTATTTATTGATCACACTTCTTGCTTTCAACGTCTTTAAACTGTGTGTGTCCATCCTTCCAGTCCATTTTCCACATTTTTGGAAGAGTGATTCTTACAAAACACAAGGGGAGTGTGATGATAAATGTGTCTTCTCAGATTCTGTGTAAAGGACATTGAAAACCTTCTATGAGCTCGTCCTATCTACACTAGTGGTCTCGTTTTCCTTTCTGATATTTTTCCTTTCATCTCCCATGTCAACCTCTTTAGTATTTCACTATATCCTGCAACTTGGAAACTAGGATAGAACAGCTATTATTCACTTCTATAGATCATTTTTATATTTTGGGAAATTTGAATGTTATTAATTTTTCCTGGACTCTTCCAGCCTTTCTTCTCCTACATCTTGCTTATCCCTAAAATTGTTTACTGAAAATTATCTTGTACTTCAAGTTGTACTTTTTTTTTTAAGATTTATTTTTATTATTTTTTCATTGGAAAGGCGGATATACAGAGAGGAGAGACAGAGAGGAAGATCTTCCGTCCGATGATTCACTCCCCAAGTGAGCGCAACGGCCGATACTATGCCGATCCGAAGCCAGGAGCCTCTTCCGGGTCTCCCACACGGGTGCAGGGTCCCAAAGCTTTGGGCCGTCCTCGACTGCTTTCCCGGGTCACAGGCAGGGAGCTGGAAGGGAAGCGGGGCTGCCGGGATTAGAACCGGCGCCCATATGGGATCCCGGGCGTGCAAGGCGAGGACCTTTAACCACTTGCGCTACCGCGCCGGGCCCTCAAGTTGTACTTTCAATATTTCTCCTCTGTGTGAGATTTATTTCTGCTTCCAAAGACTTTATTTATTATCTCTTTCATAGTAAGTTTTTGAAATTCTCATGATTAGTTATTCCTTTTTTAGTTTTATTTGTTTTTGTTTGACACGGAGAAAGGTAGGAATCAAGAAAGAAGAGAAGGAAGCATGTGTGTGTGTGTGAGAGAGAGAGCGAGAGAGCGAGAGAGAGAGACAGAGAGAGAGAGAGAGAGAGAGAGGAGAGAGAGAGAGATCATCCATCCACTGGTTCACTCTTCAAATGGTTGCAACAGCCAGATTTAGGTCAGACTGAACCAGGAGCCAGGAACCCCACCTAGGTTTCTCACATGTGTGGCAGGAATCTGAGTTCCTCAGAAATCACCTGCCCGCCTCAGGGTATGTATTAACAAGCAGGTGGATTGTAAATCAAATGAAAAGTCAAATCCTGGGACTATAATAGAAGAGTGACCAGCCCAGTGCTTTAAATGCTATACGTCCATCCAAATTACTCACGCTTGTATCAATCTGTCTCTTCCAGGTGATTGTAACCTACTCTGCTATCTTCAACAATCAGGAGACAGATTATGTACACATGTATGTTATGTACACATAATTGCTTGCTGGATGAAATCATAAACTATTATGCCCCAGATGTATGATATTGATAATAATCAGTGCAGGCTGACAGTTATATTTCTTCAAGGGATTAAACAATCCTAGATTTGAAGGGTTACTAGGATTTATATAGATTGGTGGGTAACTCATGCAAAGTAAAATTAACTTTATTTGGTCCTTAGTCACCATCACTACTTTTCTTTCTAACTCCATGCTTATGAGAATCAATAAGAGAATGCAAATGTTACAGCAAAGATGTTGTCTGTGACTTGAAATTGTATTATAATTTGCTAGAGGTCACCTGAGAGGGTGGGAAGAACATTGAATAAAAAACTATTGATATGTGTCCTATTTACCTTGCTATGCTAACATGAGAGCGTCAAATCTGCAATGCCTCTTTCTTTCTTTTTCTTTTCTTTTCTTTGTTTCTTTCTTTCTCTTTGTTTTTCTCTCCTTTCCTTCCTTCCTTCCTTCCTTCCTTCCTTCCTTCCTTCCTTCCTTCCTTCCTTCCTTCCTTCCTTCTTTCCTTCCTTTTATCCCTCCTTCCTTTCTCCCTTCCTCCCTCCTTTTCTTTTCTCTTTTCTTTTCTTTTCTTTTCTTTTCTTTTCTTTTCTTTTCTTTTCTTTTCTTTTCTTTTCTTTCCTTTCCTTTTCTTTTCTTTTCTTCTTTTCTTTTTCTTTTATTTCCTTTCATTCTCTCTCTCTTTCTTTTGCACACTGGAATGAAGTTGGAATTTTTCTTCATGTTTCTCCAAAACTAAAAGAAAAAACGCTCATGAACTGATGCTCTGATGAATGATTCCATGTTTTTCACAGAACCTGGTGTGGGGGGCACAGGTTTGGTCTTACTAAATACATTTTTTGTCATACCCCATGGTATCAAGAGTCCTCAACAAAATTTCACAATGAAAAATAGTGTTACTTTCCCTTGATGCTTACTTTCCAAGTATACTTAGATTACAGATGTAGTTTTCCTTTCCGGTCCCATATATAGGTGATTATGAAATCATTTGTTAATGAAATGAGGCAGTTGCACCTTTTATAACAACAAGCATCGCCACTACCATAACATAAAAAACTTCTGGGAATCCTATTACAAGACTGTAATCTTACTAAGATCCAAATAGTAGCGTTGATGACAACTTGAGATCCTTGGATGTACTGTTTTATATCCACAAATCTGACTACTTGTGATTTTTAAAATTGATTTCTTTACACTTCCCTCAAAGTATGATTTTTCTGAATTAGAAAAGGTAGGCAAGGGCCTGTACAACAGCTTCATTGGTATCCCGTATGGGCACCAGTTGGTGTCCTGGCTGCTCCATTTGCCATCCACCGCCCTAATTGTGGTCTGGGAAAGCAGTAGAGGACGGCTCAAAACCTTGGAACCCTGCACCCGCGTGGGAGACCCAGAAGAAGCTCCTGGCTCCTGGTTTCATATCGGCCCAGCTCTGGCTATTACAGCCATTTGGGGAGTGAAACAGCAGATAGAAAATCTTTCTTCCTATCTCTGTCTCTCTCTCTCTCTGTAAATCTGCCTTTGCAAAGAAAATAAATAAATTTTTTAAGGAGAGGTGGAGGGGGCATAGGCAGATGTTAAAAAGTCCAAGCCAGAAAACAACAATTTGGAGGAAACAGCAGCACACAGAAATGGATTAGTTGATACATCATCAAAGTTTTCATTTTTGATTAATGCTTATAAATAGGAGTTTGAAACTATTGTACATGCAACTCAATAAAATCATACAAATATTTTCGTGGGTAGTAGGCTTTATCCTGGCTATTTAATGAACAAAATAGAACTTTTATGGCACTAAGTTAATTAATAATGTAGTGGTTAAAATAGCTAATAAACAAGGGAAGAAAGACACAAATTATAAATGTATAGTCTATAAAAAGAAATAGCAAACAGTATGGGAGTAGTTAGTGGTGTAGATAACGTTCAGAGTGAGGTCCTCTTTGACTTAAAAACCGCAGTTAAAAAGAGCAAAGCTTGTAAATATTTGGAAGAAAAGAATTTCTGTCAGAAGGAATAATGTGTCCAGAAACCTTCGCCAGAAAAAATATCTGGAACTGTATGAGTAACTTAAAGCATTTGAGTGTACCAAAATCTATAGGGTGAGGAAGGGAATGGAATGTAATAATGTTTAAGGACAGAAAAATCATAATATTACACAGCCTTTGGGCCAAAGGGAGAAGTGTGAGCTTAATAATAAAAGCAATAGAGATCCAGCAAAGGATTCTAAGCAGAAAAGGGGCATGTTGTATTAAAGAAGGATTACCGAGGTCACAGTGTGGAAATGATTAGTAGGAGTTCAGAGACAACGTTGTTTCTTCTATGAAGGCATGAAAAGTTTAATTAATAAAAATATATTAAGAGAATTTCAGCAAGTGCTGTAAGCGTCCTAATACAGTTATTAGTCTCTAGAAACAAGTATGAATTCTGTTTCTGTACTACCTCTTCTGTCCTGTACAAGCATTGTGACTTCAGCATGAATTTTTAAAACTAAGATTCAATTTCATCTGTAATATGGAGGTAATCATAGTGTTTCTGTGAGGATAAGTAACACAATGCATAAAGAATGCTTAGCCTATTATTAAATGATAGCCTTCAATAAATTGTAGCCATATTTAACGCTAGTGTTAAACATCATTTGGGAACTAGATCAGAAGGGAAACCCTGGGATGCAGGAAATACAGTAAAGCAGCTATTATAGTGGCCCAGAACAGTGTTTCCAGTAGCCTGAATTAGGATGGTGACAGGGAGTGAAGCTGAGTTGGAGAGTTTTCTAAAAAATGTTCTTTTGAAAATTTGAATTTTAGATTCGTTTTTTAAACAGATTCAATGTGGATTGTGGATACAAGTCTAAGAACCTAATGCTATTTCCTTCTTTCCTCCCTTTCTTCCAACCTTTTTTTTCTTCTCTCTCTCTCATCTTTGAAATAATGTATTTTAAATTTACATTGCAGTAATTTAAAAGATAGAATCTCTTGGTTTACGGTTTGAGATGGGAGGAACATTGTGACAGAAGAACTAATTCATCAATTTCCAGTTTGAGTGAGTGAGGGGAGAGTCCTGAAACTGATTGAGAAAGGAAGCATAGATTCAAGACTGAATCCTCAACCTCACATCGTTGTGTCAGACAGAAACTGAAGTTATGTTTATGTTGAAGAGAGTTACTGACAATCCAAGAGATAAATCAAATAGAAATAATCAACAATAGAGCCAGAGTCAGAATCATGAGAGAGATGAAGACAGAGAAAAGGAATGCAATCCGACTTTAAATCTTTCTCCCAGTATTTTCTCGTTAGTGGTTTCTTATGACTGTTCTTCTTACTGAAATTTCAGAAATAGCACAAATTGTCTATGGTAAGCTAAATATTGCCTCCTAAGAAAATCTGTAGTTCTGCCCAACCCAATATAAATTCCCTCTGCTTTTGGCTGGCCTGGGGATTTTACATTTCATTGTCACAATATAGATTTGGAGAAAATTCCTCCCTGCTTTACCTCAAATCTGGTGTAAGGAAGAAGGGTTTGAAAGTACCCCATGCAAATATCTAAGCTTACAAGGAAGTGTGAATTACAGAGGCATAAAAACCCACAATAAAAATGAAGCGGTGAATTTCACCTCTAGCTTACCACTCTGGCATAATCTGTTATTTACAACAAAGGTGTGAACAAAACATGCCTCTTTAGTAAGGGAAACTTTCTACACAGATGAAGTGAAAACAAGCAACCATAGCTGTTAAGTCTAAAAATGCAAGTATGATTTGAGAGGATGTGAGCTCTTATTAGTTTTTTTGAAATCGTGATACAACAGACACAGCTTAATTTGCTGGTTCACAGTCCCCGCATGGATAACACATGAGAGTAGAAGCAGTGAAGATACTGAAGTCAAAATTTTGTGGTGAGGAGGGATGGCCGGTGTGTATGTGAACAATTTTTACTTTTATCTTGACAGCCTAACTAGCTGAACCTTAGGGTTATGCAATCAAAGAGTACTTGCATGCGATTAAAAAGGTCCTTCCAGCATGTGTTCTTTGCATGTCACAAAAAGGAAAGTGAAAGTGGCTGCATTCCACTAAGTATTCTCTCCTATTCAAGTAGAGGTAAGTGGCATATGGAAAAAGTATGCATTTTGGAGCAACCCAGACAATACAGATAATGCGATCTTTACCAATTTCTAGTTTTCCTTTTTAAAAATCAATTAGCTGAATCTCTCCAAACCTTAGTTTCTTCATTGGCAATTTGAGAACAATAATAATTCCCCTCCCTGGGATTGTTATGAGAAGTAAATCAGATAAAACCTGTGAAAACTTCCTTGGTAGATTTCAGGGCACATCCTTGGTTGTCATCACTTGACAATCATATCCTCCCTTTCCACCTGAGAACACCCCTCCACTCTCTACTCTTGTCATACATACATATGCAAGATGAGTGCATGACTGAGACATAGCACAGCATCGATGGCTGGGCAAGAAAGGAGGCTGAATTGCAGAGGAAGGAAAATGAGAGTATTCATTAGAGAACAGCAGCTTACTACATGAGCACCTTTGAAAAGATGATTTGTTTCAATGGCAGAATTACAGACAAGGACACACAAACACATATATACATACTCATAGATCTTTTTATTTTATTTTTTAAAGATTTATTTTATTTTTATTGCAAAGTCAGATATATAGAGAGGAGGAGAGACAGAGAGGAAGATCTTCCTTCCGATGATTCACTCCTTAAGTGACTGCAATGACTGGAGCTAAGCCGATCCGAAGCCAGGAGCCAGGAGCTCTTCCGGGTATCCCACATGGTTGCAGGGTCCCAATGCTTTGAGCCATCCTGGACTGTTTTCCCAGGCCACAGGCAGGGAGCTGGATGGGAAGTGGAGCTGCCGGGATTAGAACTGGTACCCATATGAGATCCTGGTGCTTTCAAGGCAAGGACTTTAACCACTAGGCCACTGTGTTGGGCCCTAAATCTTTTTTTCAAAAGTCTTTTTAAAGGTATTTATTTATTTATCTTTATTGGAAAGTCAGATCTTTGACTCACTGATTCACTTCCCAGTAGCTGCAAGAACAGAGCTGGAACAAACTGAAACCAGGAGCCTGGAACTGCGCCTGGAGTCTCTCATAAGAATGGCAGGGCTATCTTGGGCTGCTTTCTCAGGCATATTAGTAGGGAGCTCAACAAAAGTGGAGTAGCTGAGAGTTTCACTGGTGCCCATACGGGATGCCAGCATTGCAGGCAGTGACTTAACTCAATGCACCACTATGCTGGCCCCACATAAATGCTTTTTTATATATGTGAATTCTTTGCTAGGGTTTTTACTCTTTTATCACATCTCTCTTTTCCTAGAATAGGGCGGAACATTTTATAAAAAGCCATTCTGCAAATTAAAAGGGGAATAAAAAATGAAATAGTTCCTTTTTATATTAATTAGAACAAAACAAAATGAAAAAAACTAAAAACAACAACTTTCTCACTTCTATTTCTATCTCTAAATTTAATAAACATCCCTGTAATACAAAGATAAAGCAGAGTGTGTGTATGTGTGTGTGTGTGTGTAGATTAGGTTACTTGTCCACCTGCCTGAAATCTCAGAGCTTCCGTTTGATAGTCACAATAAACACTCTTCTCTGAGTTTGTCTCAATTTGATTTTCAAAGATAATTTCTAATGTGAAATTCTGCAAGATATTTAAAGTAATAAATCTATTTCTCTTTTTCTATTCTTACGTACCAGAGGCTTGCGTAATTCCATGGACAGATCTTGAGAAGCGCTAAATACTACTTTCCCCACATTCTGATACAGCACATAATAAGATACATTACATCCACAAAATATATTTGTGGTCATTTTCTGCTTATACCCTATGCATCATTTACTGTAATCATTGGATAATCTGCAAAGCCAAGGAGGCCACACAAGTTCAGAATTCCTCTTAGAGGGAGAATTTATCTTTTCCTTTCCAAGCTCACATGAGGGAGAATACTCTAGTTCAGCTTTTAAATCAATATACTGTCAAAGTATTTCATTTCGGTTTGCAATGGAACCAAAGCCAAGGGAAAGACAAATATCAGGAGAATCTCTGAGTCACAAACTAATGTAACACAATAACAAAGAGACTGTTTTCTGGTTCTCAAAATGGCCATGACAATGGGGCTGCAGGTTCAAAGAACATGACTATTTTCCAAGTGTTGGGTTGCCATGGTAGCAAGCCAAGACCCAATGAGAGCAATATGAGAAAATCCCAGAAGTGAAGGTAAACTTCTAGCATTGTAATTAAGTGAGCAAGATTCATTCTAACCAAAATTTTGAGCAAAATAAACTTGGAGGCAAAAGAAACTTGTTCAAAACACTGTGTGTCTAAGGTGAGAACAATATATTAAATATTTCAAGATATCCTTGCCTGAAAGGCATATCTTAGGTAATTCAGGAGTGTAATTTTGGGGCACTTACATGTTTTCCTAACTGATTCATTAGGTCACACTGAATTAATTGTATGTAAGCCTTGAGCTTTTCGTTCTTTGTATGCAGAACCCTTTTAATTATAATTCAAATGTCTTAATGCATAGAGAAATGGATATTGATAAAACAATATAAAGCCATTACATTCTATTTTTTAAAATTTTTTCAGGTGTCATAAATCCATAGCTTACCTTGATGAATATACTGCAATACTCAAGATGGGTAGCAACGACACCAGCAATGCCGAAACTGACTGCAATGTCACCAATGTGACATTTCACTATTCGCTGTATGCAACTACCTATATCCTTATATTCATCCCTGGTCTTCTGGCCAACAGTGTGGCCTTGTGGGTTCTGTGCCGCTTCATCAGCAAGAAAAATAAAGCCATCATTTTCATGATCAACCTCTCTGTGGCTGACCTTGCTCACGTGCTGTCCTTGCCCCTCCGGATTTACTATTACATCAGCCACCACTGGCCGTTCCAGAGAGCTGTTTGCCTGCTGTGTTTCTACCTGAAGTATCTCAACATGTATGCCAGCATTTTCTTCCTGACGTGCATCAGTCTTCAGAGGTGCTTCTTTCTGCTCAAGCCCTTCAGAGCCAGAGACTGGAAGCGTAGATATGACGTGGGCATCAGTGTGGCCATCTGGGTCATCGTGGGGACTGCCTGCTTGCCATTTCCCATCCTAAGAAGCACAGATCTAGGCAACAACACTGATTCTTGCTTTGCCGATCTTGGTTACAAAAAGATGAATACAGTGGCTTTGGTTAGTATAATTTCATTTGCTGAGCTTGCAGGGTTTGTAATCCCAGTAGTAATCATTGCATGGTGTACCTGGAAAACCACTATATCCTTGCGACAGCCACCAGTGGCTTTTCAAGGGATCACTGAGAGGCCAAAAGCACTGAGGTTGGTTTTCATGTGTGCTGCCGTCTTCTTCATTTGTTTCACTCCCTATCATATTAACTTTATTTTTTACATTATGGTAAAAGAAGCCATCATTAGCAGTTGTTCCATTATCCAAAGCACGCTGTATTTCCACCCTTTTTCTCTGTGCCTTGCAAGTCTTTGCTGCCTTTTGGATCCAATTCTTTATTACTTCACAGCCTCAGAGTTTCGTGATCAACTATCTCGCCACAGCAGCTCTGTGACACGTTCTCGCCTCATGAGCAGAGAGAGTGGTTCATCAATGATTGGTTAACAAATAAAATAATTCTTAAATCATGGGCTTTGTTGACCTAAGTTTCCTTGGCCTTTTTCCAAAGACTAAAATTACAAGTCAAATAATGTCTTTAATTGTACTTGGAAACAACAGAAGTATATGTTTTCTTGCATGTTGATTGTCACCACAGGAGTTGGATTGTGAAGGGACAGTAAAAATGTGGGAGAAGAAGGGAAGATGGCATTATCTGTTTCCTTTTTGGCAATTCTAGGCACTTTCTTACTGAAGAGTTGTAGATTGAGTTTTCGTATCTGTTTTCAAACAGAAATTGAATACTTTAACCTTAAATACTTCCTCAGTGAATACATTGTTCATGTGATAAATATAAAATTTCTTTTCTAGCAAATGAAAGTAAACCTCTTTCCTATAAAGACTGTAATTTATGAACTGGATTAACAACCCTCAGTCTTGGGTGGTGTGAATAGTTGAAGACTTGTCTGCATAAATATCAGGATCACAATATTCTGTTGAAGGAAGAACATGGGACTGCATTTATTCATTGAAAATGTATCAGATATCTATCATGTTCTGGGTTGTCACTTTCTTAGTTTCTTGCATGGCATTTGATCTGGTCCTTTGGATAAACCTGTAGAAAGTTTCCAATTCAAATAATAAATGGAGCTTCATTGAGATTAAATGACTTGCTTCAAGAAAAAATCATGTGTGAGCTAAAATATATCCAGTACACAGTGCATATTGTTAAGTCATTTCCTCTGTTTGTATTGTTGTGTGTGTTAGATCCTAAATATGTATTCACTGGTGAAGACACAGACTACAGCTAAACTACACGAAGAAAAGACCATTTAAACAGAAATCATGTTAACTGAAATGTCTGTGGATTATTGGATTGCCATGTCAACCTTCAGGCTACAAGATCTCAAGTGATAAATACATTATTCTATTACTGTCCCCATCTGCAGAGTCCTTACAGTAAGAAACATCGGATGCACAAAAATTTCATTATTTTCCCAAAAACTCGATTTTAAAACTTAATGCAGACTATACAAACCTCATATGTAGATGCAATAAATAAAGCAATACAACAGAAGTGGGTGTTTATTAAGCAACTATGAGATTGATTGGGATACCACATCCAGTTGTCCAAGAACCTGGGGTGAAATTCCAGCTCCATTCTCAAATATGGTTACTGCTAATGCAAACTCAGAGAGACAGCAGTGATGGCTCAAGTGGTTTGGTCCCTGCTGTCCACATGAGGTACCTATACTGAGTTTCCAGCTCCTGGTTCCAGCCTGTTCCAGGCCTGGCTTTCACATTTAAAGGGTAAACCAACAAATGGGAGATATTTGTCTGACACATATGTCTGTGTCGCTTACAAACGAATAGATAAGTCACTCTGAACAAAAATGTGTTTACGAGGTTCTTGAAAAGCATCTTTGTATGTAGAACTATCACGTTAGAAGAAAATATTACCAAATCAGGAATAAATTGGGGGAAAGTATTGGTGCCTCACAATTGGGTTTTTCCAAAAGTTACGGATGTTGTTTCAGCTTTATTCTGGAGGTTTTGAACACAAACAATCCTTTAGCTTCTCAGGTTGACGTTTATTAAGCTCAGTGCAATACTCTGATCTTTCATGACTTCAATGTGAATAGCAATCTTCAGAATACTGCTTTGAATAGACTGGTTATGAAAAAGGAATGAGAAAATACAACGAAGAGAAAATCTTTTGTTTTAGAGAATTAAGTTTGTAGGTGTGGGAATTCTATAATTACAAAGTAACAACAACAACAACAGCAAAGGAAAACCAGTTTGTTCTTGCACATTATTAGCATGGATATGAAGGCACTGACTAAAGAGAATGTGCAGATGTGCTTGGATTTCATATCAGAATTATCAGAATGACTCTTTGGAAAGCCCCACCCTAAGAAGATGACTTTGAAATAAACATGTCTGAGAGCACACATCCCGCTGTGTTTGCGGAGGAAATAGTCCTCAGCTATTAAGAGTAGCATTTCATATTGCCGCCTTTCAAATGGTTGAAAAGAAATGGTGCTTGAAGCACACGGTTTATTAATTAGTGGGCGAATTAAGAGATTGTGCTTAATTTTGACACAATTTAATAAGACTGATTTTATTCTGACACATGAATTCTTCATATAATGAAAAAGAAGAAAATTAAAAACATACAAGCAAGCTGGGGAACCGTACATGATGTGAGGGGGAAAGATGACAGTGCTTTAACTAATGAGATAACTCCAGAAATCATCAGGGCCACATTCTAACTTCTCCATATGCTTGTCACAGCGATGTGATATGAGAAATAATTGGGTGAAAATAGGAAGAACAGAATTTTCACAGTATGTACAGCCTTAAATATATTTAAGTGTAATTTCATTATGCTGATTTACCTTTAGAACATTTTAATGATTAGCAGGGTGTTGATAAAGCAGATGTTTTAGCTATATCGATTATCCTCAGAAAAGTTGATCAATTCTATAAAAAATATTTTTCAAGCTTTTGCTTGAAACCGTAACATTGCCATTCTAAAACTGCTGCTCTAAGAAAATCAGCTTCTGCTTGTATCTTTTTATAGATTTTCCAGGAACAAAAACCACAATGAAGATAAAATTACTGTTTATAATATAAAGTCACATTCTCCTATTATGTAGCAAGACACATAGGTATAATATTAACATTTTTGAACTAATACTGTGCCATTGAATACATTATATATGCAATATGTACAGACATGTAAAAGTATGCAGTCATCATCTAAGAGACTGAAAGTTTTAATTAAATTACTAAGATCTCAAATTTGCTAGCGATCAATAGATAAGGTACTGTGATTCTTGGACATTTTAATTATTGGCCATGTTTTTGTTTTCAAATTAACACATAGCATTATTTTCATCTATATGTTACTTTTACAAGTTAACTATGTGTACATCATGTTGAAAGTATAAAATTTATAAAAATATAAAACAGTTTTTTAGAAGCTGAATCTCAAAATGCATACTAATGAAGACTGAACAGTAGCAAAGTTACGGGAGCTGCTAGCATAGACTATTCACAGATCTTCATGATTTGGAGGGTGGGTTTTCATGACCTGAGAAATTGCATTTCAACTGTGACATGCATAATAGAAATATGTTAAGGTTATGTGAAATACAGAAGAAGGGTCAACGTTCTTTTTGGGCTCCCTTATCTACCAAGGGTGGAAACAGTAAAAGTCAGAAACTGAACAGAACTGTGCCCTTGAGCATGGTTAGAAATACAGAGTATTGATAATTAACAAAGTTGTAAATGTTAGAATTTAAAATATCTTCATTTTTAGGTCTAGAATTTGAATGCATGTGTGAGTCAGTATACATCTTCAAAATAGAGGAAATTAAAAAGGAAATAGGTCCAAGAAATGATGATTGGATATAAACTACGGACAAGAAACTTTATAGAAGTATACATCATTGTTTACTCATTCATTTAACATTGGAGCATATACATAATTTCACATTCACATGAAAAACCAGAAATATGCAGCAAATATACTATCATGTGTTTTATGTAACTATATAAAGGGCTTTACATTGGTTGTCATATTTCTCACAATAGCCACCATGAAAAAATTTCAAAAGCAGATACAGTTTAGAAAATCTCATCTTTCCCACATTCATTTTTAAAGACTTATTTATTTTTTTATTAGAAATGCAGATTTATAGAGAGAAGGAGAGACAGAAATATCCAGCATCCATTGGCTCACTCCGCAAATGGACACAATGGCTGGAGCTAAACTGATCTGAAACCCAGAGCCAGGAGCTGCTTCTGAGACTCCCACATGGGTTCAGAGTTGCAAGACTTTGGGCCATCCTCTGATGCTTTCTCAGGCCATAAGTAGGGAGCTGGATGGGACACAGAGCAGGCAGGACTGGTGCCCACTTAGGATCCTGGTGGAGGATTAGTTAATCTAGCCAATGTGCTGCGGCCATCACAGTCTTTTTTATAAATATTTACAAGCCTTTTTTTTTTAAAGCACTGTCAGGGATTACAGTAAATGGATATATGATGCTATAGATGTCCTCAGACATGAGTATACATAATTTTTCAAAGCAAAAAGCTTGAAAACACATACTAAAATTTCTAATCTACTTATATCTGGGATATCTGATTATAGATGAGTGTTATTTTCCACTGTAGATTTTTATGATTTTTCAGAAGTTCTTTGGTAAACAAACTATGTTTAAATGATTTATTTATGTGAAAGAGTAATCAGAAATAAAGGGAGACAGAAAGAGATCTGCCTGCTGATTCACTCCCTAAATGTCCACAAAAATCAGGGGTTGCCCATGCCAATGCCGGCGCCTCAATGTGGGTCTCCTTCACAGGTAGTTGGAGGACCAAGCACTTGAAACATCTTCCCTTGTTTTCGCAGGAACATTAAGAAAATGTTTGAGTGGAAGCTCAGCAACCATTACTCAAACAGGCACTCATATGTAATACTTGCCTCTCTGGCAATAGTTTGATATCTGTGCTACAACTCTAGCCTTAACATAGTATCTTTAACCACAACATT
Organism: Ochotona curzoniae; assembly: GCF_017591425.1. Classification (NCBI taxonomy): domain Eukaryota; kingdom Metazoa; phylum Chordata; class Mammalia; order Lagomorpha; family Ochotonidae; genus Ochotona; species Ochotona curzoniae. The sequence goes on along the minus strand of NW_024467087.1, from coordinate 53,781,595 downwards.
ATTAAAATGTGTAGTGACAATTAAATGTTGAAGAAAAATGTTATTTCCTCAATACAAAGTGTTGGTACTGCAATAAAAAAAGGAGCAACAAAAGGCAATCACTTAGTGTAGCAGTTAAGATGCCAGTTGGGGTGCTCGCATCCTCTACTAAGACGGCTGATTTGAGTCCTGGGTGCTCTACCTCTTACCTAGCTTTCCATTGATACTCTGAGCAGCACAGGTGATGGTTCAAGTACTTTGGATTGCTGCCATCCACGTGGACACCCACATAGAATTCTTGCCCCCAGTTTTAGTCAAGCTTAGCCCAGAATATTATTGGGTGTTAGGAGAGTCAAGCACAAATGGAAGATATCTCTGTCTCTCTCGTTCTCTCTCTTATTTCCTTTTAAAATAACGTTCAAAACATATCAATGAAGCATAACAGATATTTGGAAACAAAAACACATAGTAAGGGAATGTAGATTATGAAATTGATGTAATGCTTACAATAGTTTTTATGAACTAGCTCACAAGGAGATCTTCAGAAGGCAAAAGAAGTTTTTGTTCATAGAACATTATATGGTTGAAATTATGACTAAGGTAAATTACATGAAGTAGAAAAGGCAGAACAAATATGAGACAAAAATCAGAAAATAATATGGTTATTCCATTGCAATCAATACTTTTCTGTTCCAAATAATTATCAAACCAAGCAAGAACAAGAAAATATAAAGTTAATTGCATAAGAAGTTATGAAAAGTGTTTAATGAATTTCCACTAAATGAAAATATGCCTGGTGTATTTTTAAAAATTTCAAATACATAATTTTAATTTCTAATAATTACTCATAAAAGTGGGTAATAGAGGTAAACTTTGAATTCATGTTCTAATACAATTTTATGGCTAATAAGAAACATATAGGGCCCAGCACGGTGGCCTAACGACTAAAGTCCTCGCCTTCACAGCGCCAGGATCCTACATGGGCGCCAGTTCTAATCTGAGCAGCCCCGCTTCCCATCCAGCTCCTGGCTTGTGGCCTGGGAAAGCAGTTGAGGACTGCCCAAAGCCTTGGTACCCTGTACCCGCGTGGGAGACCTGGAGGAAGTTCCTGGCTCCTGGCTTCGGATCGACGCAGCACCAGCCGTTGCAGTCACTTGGGGAGTGAATCATCGAACGGAAGATCTTCCTCTCTGTCTCTCCTCTTTTCTGTATATCTGACTTAGTGATAAAAATAAAAATAAATCTTAAAAAGAAACATATAACAATGAATAAATTAATGCCAATTGTATAGTCAAAAAACCTACATAGTTGGTTAATATAATTCAGTGATGCATTAAAATGTTACTATAAATATCATATAAGATATAATAATTCTAATGCATTATTATATAAGGTATCTTCCAAAAGCTTGTGGAAATATACATTATAAAATAAATTATGTGTGCATTTCAAAACATTTCTGCAACAAAGCAAAGCTATTTTTAATTCCAGTTTCCACATATTTTCAGATGCACTTTCTTATTTAGGCAATCCTTCCATAATGAATTTTGTTCAAGTTTGATGTTAAGAATATAATGAATCTCAACATAAAGTTTGTCAATTATAAATCATCCCAACATGTTTCCCTCAAACTGAAAATTTACCTCAAGAAATAAATCTGTTCCCTTGCCCATCTTTGAGGGATGGCAAAAGAAAACAATAATAATAATCTGATTGGGAGTGGGCATTTCAGCCCAGTGAGACAGGGCAGTTTCTTGTGGATAAGCCCCCGGGAGCCAATAGATAAATGCCCAAGTGCTTAGATCTCTGCCACCCATGCAGCAGACCCATTAGGAACGTCTGACTCTTGACTTTAGCCTGGCCTAGCACTAACAATTTGATGCAGATGTTTAAAGGAGTGAACAAATGACTATAATGATAATCTCTCTCTTTCTAATCATTTCAAAAATGTTAACTACCTAGATGTTTGAGCTGGTTATGATCAAATGAACAAGTATGAGAAAAAAAAACAGATATGTCATTTGATTACCACCATTTCATCAGAAATGGAATAGGTGTGATGACACATCTCAAGAAAAATTGGCCTTTAGAACTTTTTTTGACACTTAGCAATGTTTGGCATAAAGAATGCAGAAGATTTTAATTTATAGTGCATATGGGCACTCATACCCAGGTGGTAGAAAGAATAAATATTTGCTAATAGTCTCTGTAGACAGCCCATCCAAAATAAAGGGCAATATGGTTAGAAACACAGGCAGAAATCAGATAAGGCATTGAAATAAGAGCCCATGATACATTTTTTAAATCAGGAAAATTATTATGTTGAGAAATGTGTCTTCTGGTAGTGCATATAAAGTCATCGATAATACAATGACTGGGCCACCGAGAAATGCATGTTCACCTTTCTCTGCATTTAAGAAAAACATGCCTTTTTTACTGCTCCAGACACATGAAACGTTTGAGAAAGAGGAATTTACCCTATGTTTTTCTTTGGAAAATCAAACTTACTTTAAATAAGTATTACTGAGCTTCTTTCTATGTCATCTGCAAGCCACAGCAATGAATCACTAGTTCCTGATATGCAGTGTGGCTATACTTGGATTTTTGACATATATCTTAAGATGCCATGGACACAGATTCCTTCCAACCACAGACCAACACAGGGTGGCCAAATCCTCCCTGTGATGGAAAACACACATGCAAACCATAAGAGAGACCCACCAAAATAAAATAAGTTTTAAAATGACATTAAAAGTGAGAAGGGGGAAAAGAAAGCCTGAGAAGAAATCAATCTTACTTTTATTTAGCTTCTTATGGCTTCTACCTAGTTGAAAATTTGTTTCAGTTCTCCATTCTGGATGTGTAGGAGCTGTTACTTGTCTCCGCTGTTCTGACAGTCTCTGTGCTGGCACTGTCTTGTTTACCCTCTCAGACTAACAGGACATTGGACTAGACACACAGCTGTGGGTAGAACAATATGGCCACTAGTCCTTGTTCTACTTCCTGGCTTTTTGGTCTTAGGCAAGTCATTTGAACTCATCTTACTGGAATTTTGGAACCTCTGCTTCCTCAAATATTAAAAAAAAAAAACTATGAATGTTTGTCTCACTAGATTGTAGTGAATATTAAATGAAAACTGTCTATGAAAGTGCTCTGTAGTTTGCTATATAATTTTCTGGCTGTTCACCTATATTTACTGAGAGCACAACCATGTAAGGCACTTATATAAGTCTGTTAGACTCTAAAACCAAATACAAGAACTTTTGCTTTTGAAGGACCTTATTAAAATCTGGGTATTTTTCCTGTACACCTCCTCATATATACATGCTTACAAAACTTTTACCAGGCCTGTGTCCCATTAATGCAGGACAGTGATATAAATTCTTCAAATTAACAAAATAATCTATAATAATATAGTAATGCCTCCTGAGCACATCAAAAATTGCTCCTTAGAATTAATGAACACTTAAAATAGAGCTCTTGGAGACTATGAAACAAACAAAGCAATGACTAATAGTGGGATTTTCAAGCGCCCCACCTATGAATTTCAGCTTTCTAAAATCACATGTGGAAGTGGTTTTATGTACTGATGATGTGTGGGAGAGCAATTCTGCAAATTTTTACTGCAATGAAAAAATATGGCTCTTTATGTGGAAAGCAACTTGACAAAATGAATCAAGAACTTTAAAACTAACTATAAACTTTGCTTCAGAAATGGTGTTTTGTGGCATCTCCTAATACGCTAAACTTTACAAAGCAATGTTGGCAACAATAGCAGCAGACAATAGTACAATGCAAATGACCAGTGATGGAGGAGTGAGCACAGGTGAGGATGGGGGGGGTGGGCGGAGCAGGCAAAGCCTACAGGGGAATGCATGGCTCCCCTGCTAGACAACCACTACCACTACCACTACCACTGAGAGCATGAGTTGGAATGGGGGCAGACCAGACCAGGCAGGGCTCCAACACCTGTGGGCCTCACCTGAGTTTGATTAGGGAAGGACCAGGTTGGGCTGACTGTTCTGACTGGTGCAAGCATAAATTAAAGTGTGTGAGGATTGGTTGGGCTTTGCAGCAGCATCAGGTGGCAGAGGCTGGCACTAGGGGCTTAATCTGTCAAGTTAAACTCCAGAACCACCTGGAGAGTGCATAATCAGAAAGTGGGAGTGGCCTAGTAGGGAGATAGTGGGCACCTCCCTCTTGGGTTACCACTCCTACTGGAGAGCACAAAAACCAGGACAGGGGCAGGGGTGGCTAGGCAGGCACCTGCCAGTATGTGTGCGGGTTGAATAGTAGGTTGATTGGGTTGAACTAGGCTTCAATGCCCTTTGACATGAGAGCTAAATGAGATCTGGGACAGACTGAACAAGCCTGAGGTACGTAATGGCATGCATGGGAACCGGGGTAAGGGGTAGGCCTGATGGGGCTTATGGGGAGTCACCCCAACTAGGCTGCAGCTCCCACTGGTTTGCATGAGGACTGAGTATGAAGTGGGCAGGATTGAGCTGGACTGCAACACCCATTGGTTCAAGTAGAAGACAGGTGTGGAAACAGAACTGACCCAGCAATTGCAACGACCAGCAATGTGCATAAGCTGATTGGGGCAACAGACTGTGCCAGACCCTGTATTGGCAAACTCACACAAGAATCAGGTTTGGGATCCTCAGATGCAGTTTCTTTGGAGAACCCTCCAACTGAACTGCTGATCTCAGAACCCCAACCATGAAGAGACTATGTCAGCCAGTGGATTCTGAATAGGTTTCATCGTGATTGGAACGAAGAGATTGGCAGAAATTCAGACAGGTTGAACTATCAAAACTGCTTGAGCAGGACCCTCATAGCACACCTCACATCGGGGACCTGGGTTGTGTGGGAAGCTGGGTGGGTCTTTTCCCTTTGTTTCTCCCCTGACCCCAGATACAGGGGAAAAAAAATGATATTAGTGTGTAAACAATGATATTACCCACTTTCCTGTAGCCCTTGGCCCTTTGTTATCAAATGAACTAAGAAAGATTATTTAAAAAATAAATTAATTTAAAAAACAACGCAAATGACCAGTGATGGAGGAGTGATTGCAGAATTTTTTTGTGGGGGGCGGGGCATGAAGCACTCAACCGCTTATTTATTTTTGCTTGTTGCTATTGATTCCTGTTTTTGAGAATTTACTTACTTTATGAAAAAGTTCCACAGGCTCTAGGATTTGCACTGTATGTATCTGACATGTTATAGAGCCATTAAAATCTTAAGTATTGTAATAATGTAAAAAATACTTTATGTTAAAATTTTGATCAAAGAGAAAAGATGAATTTTATTTGTACATGTTCATATATATAGTGAAATTTGATTATATAAAATAGATCAATATTTGTAAAAAATGGTAAAAATATATTTAGTAATGTAATAGATCCCTATTGCGCACTTAATACTTGTATGTGCTTCCTAGACACTTTTGTATTTTATTATTTTGTGATATAATTCCATAAGTTCTGGGATTCCCCTCCTCCACCTCCAAATCCACCCACACTGTTTTCCCCTGCATTATTAAAATAGCATAGTGCTTCATAAACAGTACTAAGTCCATCATTGTGCTTTTTAAGTGTATCCTGACATTGCAGGTACAGACAATGGCAGAGAGTCCAGCATCTTAATGTCAAGATTGAGAGTCCATCTTTGATTTGGAACTAGAAATGCATACTGCGTTGAATCTTCACACCTGGGTATAATAACCTCTATTGCACAGTTACTATGCATCCCCTTAAATAAAAAGCAATTAAAAAAAAAACCAGCAGCAGGAATAAAAATGGAAAATTTACAACATTAAGTTAAATAACATGCTACTGACTGGCCAATGTGTCACTAAAAAAATCAAAAGAAAATGAAATCTTCTTGAAGAAATAAATTCTACTCTATGACCTAGATGTCACTGAAGAAATTAATAAGAAAAAAAATCTTTCGAAGAAATGAAAAGAAAAAATATCAAAATCCACGATTTTACACATCTAATTCACTGACTGAAGGGAGTTCCTACATACTTGATGAAAGATCTAGTTCTGGATATGCCTTTTATGGTTTTGCTAGAAGAGAATAGTATTTGAATCCATAAGCTGCTTAAAGACCTGATTTCATCAAAGTAGAGAGGAATGATCCTGTCTGTTGAACACCTGAGATTACAATAAAAAGCAGGAGGAAGATTCTGTTAGTTTGTTTCCCTGGAGAACCCTAATACACTTGCGGTACTTACTACCCATGCAAAAAAGGGTATTGAAAGGGATATTTATAGCATCATTATACATGGAGAAACAAGATAAAAGAAGTCCCTACTCTCATAGAGTGGGAAGAAGTGAAAGAAATGCTAGCTGTCAAGTGACAGGGATGTAGTAATGGAAATAAAAGGATTTATGAAATAAAATACCTGGAAGAAATTAACCTAACACTAGGCGGTCAGTGGAAGATTTGACAAAGTGACATTTATGGTGAGATATGAATAGTATGAAGAGAAGAGCCATTAAATTCTTGGGTGAGATGGGTGGGCCTTGTAGCACTGCAAGTTAAACTGCTTCCTGGAATGCCCACATTTCATATGGGAGTGAATGGTTGTTCCATGTTCCATCCAAGTTTCATGCTAATGCATTTGGGAAGCAACAGAAGATGTCCATTTCCATGGGAGAACTGAATGGAGACTGCAGACTGCTCACTTCTGATTGTCCTAGTCTCTCTCTCTCTCTCTCACTCTCTATCTCTTTCTGCTGGCTATCTTCCTTCCAACTCATAATTTCTGAAAAATATTTTCTTGTTGAAATTGAATAACCATTGCAATTAGAAAGGAATATTATCTTTAAGCTAAAAAGAAAAAGAAATAGTTGGATTGAGAAAACAGATTAAGGAAAATCAAGAAGAAATTTTAATGAAATAACATATTAAAGAAGAATCTGAAAAGCTCATAGTCATTTTTCTCTCTGAAGTTTAACAACTGTTTGTTATGAGAATATCTGCTAACTAGACTAATCAAAGAAACTTGTTAAAGGAAATCTTTCTTTTTTTTTATTTTTTTTATTGTTGCTTACATTGTATTATGTAGTACAGTTTTATAGGCGCTGGGGATTCCCCCCACCCCTCCCATACCCCTCCCCCCATGGTGGATTCCTCCACCTTGTTGCATAACCATAGTTCAAGTTCAGTTGAGATTCATTGCTTGCGAACACATGCCTAGCATAAAGTTCAGCGTCTTATTGTCCAGATAAGTTCAGTGGCCTCTTGGGGAGACCTTCTATGGTCTGAAGATAGGTCTAACAGAGTAAAGATCCGGTCAGTTAAAAGCCCCAACAAGGCCTCAGTATCAATATACAACATTATGGAATTAATTGACATAGTATTGGGTAAACAATATGTTAAAAATAATGCAAGTTCCATTCTTCGAAACATCTGGGTTGAGACAGTATCAATGACAGGTTCAAAAAATAACAAACAAGAAAAAAGAACTTTAGGCTAGTCAGAATTTTCAAGTATTTTCTCCTGTTGTTTTCTGTAGATGTCTTATTTCCATATTTTGTACTTCACTTCATGTTCATATCTTACTTTGTATGATATATATTTGTATAAATTAATTTTTGTGTAATCATAAGTGAATTTTTTTCCCCATTGAGGCCTAGTTTTTCCAACACTGTTAAAGAATTCCTGAATTTCTTTTGTTTTGTCAAAAGTTGAGAGCAGATTAAGCCTAGTGGTTAACATGTGTGTATCCTAAGATCCATTCTCACCTCTGGCTCTGGACCCCAGCTCTCTGCGAGTACAGAGCTTAGCAGGCACAGGATAGCTCAAGTAACTGGAATCCTGCCCCTGTTGTGGGAGACATGGATCGAATTACCAGCTTTTGGCTCCAGCTTAGTCCCAGCCTGGCTGTTACAGGCATCTTATGAGTGAAGCAGTAGATCAGAGCCTTTTTTTTTCTCCCTCTTAAATAAATAAATACTAGCTTAAAAAATTAAAAAAAAAAAAAAAAGGAAATCTTTCAAGATGATCCTTTGTACCTCTTCACACAGGAGTCCCTTAATTATTAGCTCATTTCAAGACTGGAGATAAGTTGTAAAAAGTCTTTTGTGAACTTACTACATGGTCTAAATTAAGGTATCTAACTTCTTTTTTTTTTTTATCTAATAGCTAAGATTAAGCCTGGTTTGTTGATGCCATTACACTTAGTACTGACTGTATTAAGTGACATCAGTAAAGGTTTTGACCTGAAGGATTTTTGGTACTCAATTTCTTTTTTTTTTTAAAGATTTATTTATTTTTATTGGAAAGGTAGATTTACAGAAAGAAAGAGACACACAGAAAAAGAACTTCCATCTGCTGATACACTCCCCAAGTGGACACAACGCCTAGAGATTATATGATCTGAAGCCAGGAGCCAAGAGCTTCTTCTGGGTCTCCCATGTGGGTGCAGGGTTTCAAAGCTTTGGACCATCCTTGACTGCTTTCCTAGGCCACAAGCAGGGTGCTGGATGGGAAGCGGAGCAGTCGGGACAGGAACTGCTGTTCATGGGGAACACAGATGTGCATGTTGAGGATTTTAGCCATGGACCCATTGTGCCATGCCCTGGTAATTCAGTTTCTTCCTCCTATCATCTCTAACAAAGCGAAAGGTTCCATTCACCTTCAGGTTTGTGGTAAATCCTAAAGAACTCTGTATTTTCACATGCTCAAGTCATCATGCCTTCTCTGTTACTTACTCTACCTCAAGATAAAAGCACGAAATGCACATGTTCTTTCATAATGTATAAACTCTCAACATAATTTAGGAATTCCCGTATCAAATATTTCAGAAAGTGCAGTTGCTCATTTGTAGGTTATATTATATTATATTATTAAAAATTCGTGGAAAGTGGATTTAAAACAAATATTTTGGTGGAAACAATTTTGGAATCCACGTATAATTTTCATGATATACAGTTCCCATGAACTTTCTGAAGATTTTTCATATAAATGCAAACACACACATACACACACAAACGGTCCTTCTATCCCATGCTCTTATCAGAGAATAAAGAAACATTAATGCATTTAATGAAGAATTTTGTGAAGGCTGAGAGAGTTTAAGAATTCTGCAGCTTTGAACTAGTTGTGGATCTGAAGTTGTAGATATTTGAAGTCTTGTGTTAAAAAGGCAGAAGGTGTTAGAAAAAAAAATCAAGGGAACATGCATAGTAAGTACCGCAAGTGTATTAGAGTTCTCAACTTCCTCCTGCTTTTTATTGTAATCTCAGGTGTTCAACAGACAGGATCATTCCTCTCTACTTTGATGAAATCAGGTCTTTAAGCAGCTTATGGATTCAAATACTATTCTCTTCTAGCAAAACCATAAAAGGCATATCCAGAACTAGATCTTTCATCAAGTATGTAGGAACCCCCTTCAGTCAGTGAATTAGATATGTAAATTAAGCATCACTATGGACAAAGTGGCACCAATATGCTGCTAATTAAATAGGGGCAATTACAAAGTCAAAATTCTTCTTCTTCTTTTTTTAGCATGACACTACTCTTCTGCATAAAAAGGAGAAAAAGAATTCTAGACTCTTCACCAGAAAAGGAGGTAAAATCCTCCATAATGTTTACTTTTTTTCAACATTCCAGAATTTAAGTACTGTGATGTAAAATTTGTAACACTTAAATACTGATAGAAGTGAACACCTCTTATCCTAAATGATAAGGAAATATGAGAGGAATAATAACAAATTGCATTTGTTTATCATATTATATATGCACATGTAAACATGTTACATAAATATTATCCACAATAAAATAAGAAAATAATGCTCATGACAATTACAGTTCTTGTTTTTCAGTTGGTCACATGGTTGAGATGATATTGATAAAGAATTTTTTCTATTATCCATTCTTACAATTCTTCATCAATCCTTTTAGCTGATTATGGTTTCATTACCTTAGGGGACTTGCCAACACATCATTTCTGGCTGCTTTAGTCATGAGTTTGTTAAATAATATAAGTAGCTGGGAAAAGGAGCAGAGTGACACCCACAGAACAGGCATCCTTATATGCTTGATCATTAAGGTTTTTTTTCTCTGTTAAGGTTACCTTTAATGAATATTTTTACAAGACACAAATATCTTCCTACAGTTTGACCTTTCAGAGATCTATCTACATATCTTTCTTAAAATTTCTTTGTCGCTAGTTTTTCAAATAACTGCTTTGTCTAAATCCCTGAATACTCAGCTAAATCATTGGCCACAGCCCATGAACTGGTATTTAATTGTACACATGGCTATTTCTCTTTCCAAATAAAGTTCACAAGCAGTACATCACCTGATGTTCTGCTCATTGCAAACATTTAGCTTCATCACTATACTTCAGGTGTATCCCAGAAAGGGCTGAGATGCAGCAGCTATAAACATTTAAGTGGTTCCCGCACACCGTGCAATATAATATGTAAAAACAACCTCAATTGTTATCTTCCTCTATTAAATGACCATGAGTACAAAACAGGCACAGGTCAGGCCAAGAAAGAGAAGGCATGTTTGAAAGAGTGGGAAGAGTAGGAATTTGAGATATGTTATTTTAAGTAAGTTTTAGAGCTTACTTGGGCCCATATAGGAGAGTACTACAAAGTGTTCACACAAATATACATTGCTCTTTTAAAATATATTTATTTTATTTTTATTTGAAGGACAGAATTAACAGAGGAAAGAGTTGCGTGCGCACACGCGCGCGCGCGCACACACACACACACACACACACACACAGTTCTTCCATTAGCTGGTTCACTGCCAAAATGACCACAACAGCCAGAGATGAGCTCATGTGAAACCCGGAGTCAGCAGCTTCTACCATGCTTCCATATGGTTTAAAGGGCCTGAGGGCTTGGTCTATCTTCTGTTGCTTTCCCAGGTAATAAGCAGGGAACTGAATTGGAAGTGGGGCAGCCATACAGGATGGTGGCTGCATAGACTGAGGCTTAGTTTATTATACCAAGGTGCTAGCTCCATGTGCATCTTTTAGGTCCCACTTTCTATAAATGTTTTGAAGCACCTTTGTATGCTACTTTAATTTGATTATGGGAATATTGCTGTGTACAAGCAACTTTATGGCTTTATGGGCTTAGAGAGCACTCAGCTCAAAATATGCAGCTCACTGAATACAGTAACTTGGTGGCCCATGAAGAAACATTGTTGGGACTATGGCCGATTCTCAGGAGCAGATTTATTTTGCCAGTGACAACAGTGACAACAGTGACAACAGGGTCTTGTTCCAAAATTCAAAAGACTTGCATTGTAATTCATTTATGGAGACTTGTCGAAACGTCTAAGCAGTGTTGTTGTCTGCCACTGACACCTCCCACGTAGCAGAGCGGCTTGCATAGCTGTAGGAACCTGCTGCAGAACCTTTTTGTTCTTGCTCTAGGTCCTTTTTTAAAATTGTCAGCTTTTCAGATCAAGCAGTAAATGGACTGAAAGAGGACACCCAAAAGTGGAGAGAATGAGTTTCAAAATCCGAAAAGACCCACTAGAACATTTGCCTCTTCCTTGATTGTAGGGAAGATCAGATGCAACACGTTATTATTCACTTTAGAAGACACATGTTGATGTGCTCCAAAACACTAGACTTCCCCCCCCCCCCGGAAACGTGTTGAAGTTGAAGTTTCCTAAGTTTCAGTTGGGTTCATTTGCTACCATTTAATGCGAGTACTTCTCACCAGTAAGTCTGGAATAATGACTGTTTCTCAATAGGTCCAATCAGCTACTGTCATCAATGTAATGGGCCAGTATTTCTTTTTTCAAGATTTATTTATTTTTCATTGCAAGTCAGATATACAGAGAGGAGGAGAGACAGAGAGGATGATCTTTCATCTGCTGATTCTCTCCCCAAGTGACCACAATGGCCGGAGGTGCACCAAGCCAAAGCCAGGAGCCTGGAGCCAGGAGCTTCTTCTGGGTCTCTTATGCAGGTGCAGGATCCTCTACTACTTTCTCAGGCTACAAGCAGGGAGCTGGTTGGGAAGCGGGGCTGCTGGAGTTAGAACTGGTGCCCATATGGGATCCTGGTGCTTTCAAGGCGAGGACGTTAGCTGCTAGGCCACTGCGCTGGGCCCAGCCAGTATTTCTTCTGGATTAGGTGATTAGGATCTCTGTGAACTAAAGCACAGCATAAGGTTGGAAAGTTGATATACCGCTGAGAAGTAGTTAAGGAATGCTGCTAAACTTCCTAGCTGAAAAACAGCTGTTTATGGTGAGTTTCACAGACAAGAATGAAGAGAAATAGCTTTTGATGTATCTATAGCTGAACACTTGGCATTAGGGAATGTGCTACTTTTCTCAAGCAATGAAAGCACATCTGCTTTAACAGCTGCAATTCAAATCAACACTGGGCTAAGCCTACAATAATCCACTGTTATCCTCTATCTGTCTTCTGCATTGGCTGAATAGAAGAGTTGAGTGGGCATGTGTGGTATGACCAACTCTACATCTTTCAGAATCTTGATAAAAACATTGATCTTTGCAATTCCTTGAGGAATACTATATTTGCTAATTTCCCAGAGACAGTTCTAATGCCTTTCACTTAACCTTTTCTACCATAGTAGTCCCACAAGTCATACAATTAAGTTAGCAATCTCCTACCTGTTGAGTGTGCATTTTGAAATCGGGAAACATGGACCCAGTGGCTCCTTTTTGCAACAGACTTGAACTGATGCTCCATTGGTCATGTGACCTCTGTAATGACTTATTCTAACTGGTGAGCCACAATGACTTTTCTGATCTCCCGAAGTCAATGTCAAATCCATTCTTCCAAACACCCCACCCATCTGATTATTTTCATTTCCCCAATGTAGTTACCTTTATGAAAGAATATAAACTCATTTGGAGAAGGATTCGAAGAAATATTAATAATTCACACTTTCAGTGATGTAAGGAGGTCCTTCAAGAGATCCAGACTCCCTTCGCTTAAAGCATTCTGAGAAAACTGGCTCAAGTCAAATAGGATCTGTGACTATTTCTGTGATCTGAGTTAGACATGGGTTTACTTGAACTGGAATTTCTGTTTATACAGATCAAGAAAGAATTTAATACACTTCATATATATTTTATTTCTATAAACATTGTGGTTAATTAGACAAAGTCATAACTCTATGAACATCAGAATTTTTTATTTGCTGCTCTGACTCCTGCCATGCGTTGGTAGTTGAGTGACACCACTTGGCTTCTATTATCCCGGAATCAAACTGCAGTCACACATCACTTAATAACAGTAAGACATGAAAAATGTGTAGTTAGGGGATTTCATCTTGTTGTAAACATCACAAAGTATGCTTGTACAAACTGAAATGGCTATGACGTCACAAGACAATCTAATCTCATGCAGATATTATATATGTAGTCTTTCACTGACTGAAATGTCATTATGTGGTACATTATTGTATTCCCAAGATATTCAGGTTTTCCAAATGGAAATGGCTGTGGTCTTCACTTTAATGTCTGGTTTGCAGAGAAAAGAAATAACTAAAGTCTTCAGGAATGATAGGGCATCCTCACAGATGTTTATGTAAAAGTACGTTGAAAGGTCAACCTGAATCCTCCAGATAAGAGTAAATAAATCTGAAACTTCGAGTATGTTCTTAATCCTTTCTCTGTGTTAAACCAAGAGAGATTTAACATTTCCAACTTACTCATGTTGAACCATATTTTATCCATATTTCATTCAACATGGTAGAGCTCTTTTTTAATTTTTTGTATAATGTGTCCATATCAGTAAATGCAGCCAGATCTAAATTAAGGTTCTTCTGCTGCTATCCACACACTTAATATCCATTACCATACATGTTCTCCGATTTTCTAGTTGTATAAATTAGAAAATGGGTCTTTTTTCTGAAGTATAATTCACTCACTCATGTATCATACTTTGTAATAGAAATTAGATACTTTATGGGATTTCAAACGAATTACAAGTTTAAACGGAAAGAGGGGTGGTGATGTTGATTCTTGAGAGGAATAAGAATTGGCTTCCATGGCAACTGTCTCAGAAGAAGCCATACAACTTTATCAGGCAATGCAGCATTGATCCTTTGAGGTTAATGATTTAGGTGGCTACTCCAAAGAAGTTGGATGTGAAGAATACTGCTACCACAGTAGGGGAAGAAGATGAAAACGTCACTGCCACTGGGAGTGGGGAATCACTCTTTTACTTAAAAGATTCATGAGAATTTGTGCACACGAAGTCTTCATTTTCATTAACATATGACTACACATAACTTTCCCATTTTATAGGATCATGCTGTTTAATATATACTTTTAGCAGTATACACAGAATGAGGCATTGTGCTGAATGTTTAGGAATTTCAGTCCCATTGCTACAAGACATGATATGCCATCAGGGAATCATCAATGAAGCTCTTAAATCATCTATGCTGTACTTCAGTTGAAAATTTCAGTCAGTGAATTTACCCATTTCCCATTCCACCATGTCCAAGGACATCTGGACTAATTAGCCAACATCATTGCATGCCTTAGTTTTCAAAACATGTTCAGAAATAAATATCATATGCACAATTACTTAATTGCATTATTATTTTGCCAGTTAAGTTAGCTTTATTTTTTATTTATATAAGATGATCAAATTTCACCTATTTCATATATACATATGATCATAATGACACTTCCCACCTTAACCTTCATTATATCCTTGTTCTCACTCTACCTCCTTTTTGCTTTCCTATACTTTTCTTCCAATCTTACTAGTGGTCCAAGGTTTGCTCAGTACTGCCTGGTGCGCCCATTCCATTGCCTTTTCATACATTGATGAGCCGTTGGTGCTACTTTGCCCAGCCTGTCCAACCTTCAGGTCTGGACCCCCTGTTCACCAGTGGGAGCTATAACTCACCAGGGGAACTTCCCAAGTTTCTCCCCCCAATCCCCTCCCAGACCCAGTTCTCATACATGCCACTGGGCTTTAGGCTAATGCCTGGTGCAGTCTGGCCCTCCCCTTGGCCTTGCTTGAGCTGGCCCACCCCACACCCCACTCAGGATGCACACTCGAGCGCTGCTGCCCCAACTTAGTCCAGACTGCTGTCAATTCTCCAATCTGTGATCAATGGTAGGCTCCCCGGTCACACCTGGCTTAGTCCACCTTCACTCCATCTCTTGAAGTAACCTGTGGGGCTAGAATTTCCATAGGGTTTGGCCCACAGATCCCCCACAGAATCTTCCCCCGGATATGGTTCTCTAGCGTGTTTGTTAATGTCATGGCCCTGCTTAATGTGACTGGACTCCGCTGGGAAAGTTCTGTTTCCTGCCCTACCATCCATTTGGATACATTCATGATTATCTCCTCAAGATAAATTAATAACAGTGGAATTTTTAAGGCAGATTTACAGAGATAAGCAAAGACATAGAGAGAGAGATCTTCCATCCACTGGTTCACTTCCAAATGGCCACAATAACCAGTACTGGGTCAATATGAAGCCAGGAGACAAGATCCAAGAGCTTCTAGTGCATCAGCGGCCCAAGGACATGACTATCTTCTGCTGCTTACCCAGACCTTAAGTAGGAAGTTGGATGGGAAGTGGAGCATCCAGGACACAAACTGGCACTAATATGGGATGCTGGCACTGTATCTGAAGGATTAGCGAGCTATGCCACCATGTTGGTCCTAAAAGCAGAATTTTTAAGTCAAACCATGCATTTTCCCATCCCCACAAACAAACAAACAAAAACCCCAAAAACTCACTGAACAGTAAAATTCAAAGAATTCATATATACTTATCCACTGTTAAAAAATTATTGCAAGGATAATAATCAGGGGTGGAAATGTAATGCAGCTGTTAAGATGCTCTGTAAGATGCCTATACTCCCTTAGTTCAAGTACTGGATGGGCTTCTGTTTCTGGCTTCCCACCTAAAGGCACAACCTGGGAACAACAGGCAAGGCAGAACTAATTGGAAACTTGCTAGTTATCTGGGAGATTTATGTTGAATTACTGGATTCTGGCTTTGAATTGGCCCAACTCTGGCTTTTGTGGCCGTTTGGAGAGTAAACCAAGATAATATGTTTTTCTGTCTCTCCCCTCTGTCTGTAGCTCTACTTTTCCAATCAATAAGTCCATCTCCAAAACAAAACAAAAACAAAGCAAAAATGAAAAAAATCTTAAACCAAAGAGACTATAGGAGAGATCATACCTATGATGAACAGCAACAAAAATACTCAATAATGCATTAACAAATCAAATTTAACAGTAAAATGACAGGTTTAATATACATTTTACATTATTCATGTATTTTGTTTTTAGGTAATTTACATATAAAATTAAATTCTTCTGTCTCCCCCACGTGGTTGTAGTGGCCCAGATACTTGGACTATCCTCTGCTGCTTTCGCTGGCACATTTGCAGGGAGCTAGACTGGAAGTAGCTAGGACTTGAATTGCACACACCTGGAATGCTGGCACTGCAGATGTAGGTTTACCCATTACACCATAGCACTGGCTCCTGGTATAGGTTTAAAATAATGCTGGCTCCATAAAATGAGTTCAGAAGTATTCTTTTGGATGAGATTGAAAGGCAGTGTTATTCAGTCACCAAGTGATCCAGTCCTGGGATTTTCTTTCTAGGCAGGTTTTGGAATTCTTACTCAACTGAGTTAGTCATTGTTCAGTTCAAGTCTTATACTTCATCTTGATTTAATTTGGTATGTTTCGCATTTTCAAGAATTTATCCATTTCTTCTAGGTTATTCAATTTGTTGATGCGTAGTTTTCCAAAGTAACTTGTTACGTTCTTTTGTTCATCTTTATTTGGAATGTCTCCAGTTTCTTTGTGATTTTATTTAAGCTTTTTTTGGTGTCTTAATCAGGCCAATATTTTATAGTATGTTATCATAATAAGCAATCTTTATTTTCACCCATCCTTCTGTTATTCTCTTTTAGAAAACTTGTTTTATTGAAAGGCAGAGTTGAGAAAAAGAGAGAGTGAGAGAAGTCTATTGGTTCAGTTACCAGATGTCTGCAACAGCAAAGATTCAGTCAAGCGAAACTTAAGTCATGATCTTCAATTAGAATAATCTTACACTCCACATGGGACAAGCTGGAGATTCCTCTTTCCTTTTGCTTTTCTTTTGGAAGAGCTTGTTCAAAATTGATACAAATTTTTAATAAAAATTTGTTGAAACAATTCACCAAGTAAAATCAATTGTTCTGGAGTTTATCTTCATCAGAATACTTTATTTGCTATTTCTTCCCCTTTATAGTTATTACTCTATTTAGATTTTTTATTTATTTCCACAATCACTTTGATTTTCACCTTCCTAACAATTATTTTCCTTTTCACCTAAGTTATCTAATTTGTTGGCATATTGTATCTATTTATTGTTATAATCCTTTATATACATTATGTATATGAAATATGTGTGTGATATATAATCACAACTGTTATTTCATTTATGAAATTAATAATTTGAAATTTCTTTCTTTGTTTTTGGTCAACATAGCTAATTGTTTTCCAATTTTATTATCAAATCAATGAGCCAACTCTTATTTCTGTTTATTTTTCCTCCAGTCTAATATTTTATAGCTCATTTATTTCATACATAATTTCTATTATCTTCCTTCTGCTTGATTTGGATAGTTGATTTTTTTTGTTTGTTTTTAAATTTCTTTAGACTGGAAGTTAAGACAATGATTTTCAATTTTCCTGTTTTTAGCATTGTTAACTTTAATAAATTTGTTTAATCTTCTGGAATAACTGTTTCAATTTTATAGTAATAATGTAGGAATGTGCCTTTCAATATGTGAAATTTCCAAACGTTCTACTGTTGTTTTATAGCTTCATTCCATTTTTTTTTCAGTGAAGATACACTCTGTGTAGTTAGTCTCATACCATTCAGATATATCCAGACTTGCTTAATGGTTTATACTCTGTCCTAGAGCATGTTCCACATGAACTTGAGAAGAGTACATATTTTGCGTTCAGAAAAGACCTTAGATATAGTTTAATGCTGCTCAGTTCTTCCATATCTTTTAATTGTGGTCACTTTAAAATCAATTCCAGATCATTTTAGAAGTTATTGTATTGTGATATGTATCTCATTTATTCTTTTTTCATTCCTATGGTGATTTTCTTATCTACTGGTATAGGAAGAAATTTTAAGATGAAATGTAGGCATTTAGAAAGTATTACATTATGAGAAATTTTCTCATCTGACACTTTCAGTAATGGTTGGGAGATAAGATTTCACTACTGACAAAGCAGATTTGTTTGTTTGAAAAAGATTTATCGATTTTTATTGAAAAGGAAGATTTACACTGAAAGAGATACAGAAAGATCTTCAATCTGCTGGTTCACAGTGGCCAGGACTGAGCTGATTGATCCAAAGCCAGGAGCCAGGAGCTTCTTCCAGGTCTCCAATGTGGGTGGAGGGTACCAGGCTACACAAAACAAATTTTAAGTTTAGGTCCCCCCCTACCACCTGGGGATGATTGTCTTGTTTCTGCCCCCATGTGGCCTCCATAGGTATTGGGGGAGATGATGTCATTACCCTTGGTGAAAGTCATGACTCTCCATTACTACTGCTCTGATTCCACCACAACTAAATGATGAAGGCAATCCTTTTCACGTTGGATCTTAGTGGGAGCTCAGGTGCAACCTATGTTCTTCATAGGAGAAAATACGTTGCCACATAATTAAGATAAAAGCCTTCACCCTTCTGTTGCGTTGGACAACTGCAATCAGAGAGGTGGGGGGGTTAAAAAAATCATGTTATATCCTAGGTTGTGTGTGTGTGTGTGTGTGTGTGTGTATGTAAGTGTATGTTCCTGTATATGATGGCAGGTGTGGAGCTGGGATCACAGTCTTTTTCTGCAGTATTTGGTTAGAGCATGAATTCTATTATAGAAACATTTTCATCCTTGCTACGTGCTACTTTTCTGATCCATTGGGTTACCCAATGCAGCTTTTCTTACCATTTTTCTATTATGTACTCACTGACATTTTTATGATGCTGCCTTTCCATCACCAAATGTGGAATACATGAAACAATAAAAAAATCCAGGGAAATACATTTCCCTGCTGCTCCCCAAGTCCTAATATTCATATACAATAGCCCTTCTTTATACCTCTCAGAATCTTCCAACTAGATGTATATAATGTGTGTGTATGTATACACACATTTGATGTTTATGTTTTCATTGTTGCTATTTTTGCACTTAGTAGGAGAAATAGAGGAAAACACATCTGCCTCACATTTCCAGAAACAAAATCAACTAATTTCTTTTCGTTTTCATATCTTTGATTGTCAGGACATTTTTTCAAGTGTGTATCAGCTACTATTTTTTTCCTCTTATTTGTTTCTGTGGTAATTATGTTAGCATTTAGTCAAAATCTTAAACTTTTCTATTAGCTACTTTTTTAGACTAGTCCTTGTCAATGATACAACCCTAATACTCACTGCAAGCGCTTTCTTTATGTTTAGTCATTTTCCTAATTATTAAGAAAACTATGTGGCCACACTAATGTTCTTTTTTTAAAAAAAGACCCCTGCATTTGATATTTTGCCTTCTCTGTTTCAAAGTTATTTATATATCATCACACTATTCTTCCACTGGCATGAAATCCTAGCTTAAAAATTGTTCACTTCTTATTTGTCATTAATGGGACTTTTAGGTTAAACTATACTGTAATATAGAGAAAAGAAAATAAACTTTATTTTCAGTGCACAGAGCCATATATTAATGTTAGCTTCCTAAATATACTTAGTTCTCTCTCTCTGTATTTCCTATTCACTATTCCCTTAACATTAACTCTTTCTCTAAATACTCTGAGATAACAAAGAGCTTCTGGAAACCCCATACTTAGATTTTCCATGCCCTTCTGTAGAGAAACTGAAAACACTTTTTAATGTTAACACCTGGTCATTAAGAGTCAGCAGGGCTTTTACCAGTTCATTAATTATAAGTGGCTCTGATAGTTTCCAGGCCCAGCTCAGACCAGAATTCTTATTAGGAATTAGGGTTTGGCCCTTAGTATAGAAACATTCCTGAAAAAACCAAGATCCTGCCTAATGTTCATTTCAAATATCAGAATTCTACAGATTCAGAAACCAGGGTCTTGGAAAGGTCTGCAAAAAGTGCTGACATCTGTTTGGAGATTAAATGTGTGGAAACAGATCAAACCAAGTTAAGTCCTGTCATAAGAACCCCCAAATTATCACTTGCCCTCTGCACTTCCCTCTGGAGGAAACACCGAGTAGATTTCTCGGCAAGACAAACAGAACACTATCATCCTTTGGCCTCTTGTGTATAGGCTGTCCTGGAGACCTCCTAAACCATGCCACGAGATTGGAAGCCTTACACTAAATTGCAGGAATTTGCTTACTTTTTTTCATTTATTTTGAGTATCTGGTGACCCTTTTACATTCTTGGAGCAGAAGCCAGGTATAAATCAGGGCATGAAAATGTTGGACTCATTTTTTTTCCAATAGGTGATATGTCTCATTGCTGTCCATCGATATGCTTTCAAGATACGCATTTTTGAGGAGAGTTTACAAAGTTCTCTATTCCACCCCCTACAGCCCCGTGTACAGAACACAGACTCTGGAAAGACCACATAGAAAAGTAGTAAAGAGTCAAGGAAGGGTAGTGGAGCTTAACGTTTTCAGATATTTTAGAACAACCAGAATTGAACTCTTGTGAAAATGCAAAGGAAGCTAATTTTGTCTTAAACTTCCTCTTCTTATTACTTGTTCTCTACCTCCTTCTCTAGAGTGTTCATACACCGTTTACTTCCTATTCAAAATGTCCTATATATGCCGAGGTGTGACTGACTTGTTCGTCGATTTTTCATTTATCGTGTCTTTGTACAAGGTTCTAGGTAAACGGAGATGAATAAAGCAGGATTCTGAAAGATCACAACTTAATATGTTATTACAGGCCAAGAGGGTGTCATTTTTTATTGAAACCATTTGTTTTTAAGTTAAAGACTGGCCAAACGTTGGCATTGTAGGCACTGCTGGGAGGCATTTGGAGGTCCCTAAAATAACTTCTGCAAAACTCAGCTGCTCCTAAACATAGATCCAAGTGTGTCAATGGGTTGTGTAGAATCAGTCATCACCAAGAAAGCTTAGAGAAGTAGAGAGGGAACACTTAAATTACACTGAAAATTCTTTGCTAATTCACAATCAGCCACTTTATATAGTTCAGCTGTGAACACCAAGTGTTTACCAGAGTTTAAGGTGCATGTATAGGAAACCTGTGTTCTAGAAGCAAACAGGAGAGGATGGGTTAGATGCGCTTGAGATTTCTCACAAAACACTTGGAGGCAACTGTCTGAGAAGATCCTCTTTCTTTTTTGTTACTGTTGGCGAGGCCTACATTTTCACAATATATTTTTATTCATCTATAATAAGATATTTCACCAACAAGCAAAGGAGCTAGAGTGTAACCAAAATTGGCTTCATCTGGCAAAGTAAATTTTTTTTAATATAGCTGATGACTATTAAATTAGTCAATATGCAAGAATTACACTATGAAGAGTTTCATGTTAAATATTATGCAAAATGAAAAAAAAATAAAAGCAATATATCCTTCATCTTAGAAAGATTGTTTACTTTCACGGAAAGAAGAGAGTTTCTGGACATATAGGGCTTGAAGGCCTTAATGATTAAACGACATGTGTAATGGTTATCATGGACAAGTTGTTGTGGCAGCTTTTAGATATATGTGTTTCATTTATTTCAGAAGAGAGAATATTCCATCAGTCAGGAGCATGAAGTACATTCTAGGTCTCCCATATGAGTGACAGGAACCTAAATATTTGAGCTATAACCTGTTGCCTCCCATGGTGCATATTATCAGGAATGTGGAATTAGAAGTAGAGCCAGAACTTGAACCAGACACTCCAATACAGGATGCTGATGTCCTAAGTAGCGTTTTAACTGTTGTGTCAAACACCTGTCCCACATTAGAGGAGGCTTTTAAACATCAAATTTCTAATTTGTGAAATGTGCATAACAACAACACTCATATGAGGTGGCTCTAAGGATTGCATGAAATAATATATGTATGCAAAATTTTTATTTTGGAGTTAGACTTTGAGTTTCCTGCCAAAGCTTCTCATTTAATCTTGGTATTCATATACTACTGAGGTCTCTGATACATAAGCAATGTTCAGTGTTTTGGCTCTAACAATTGCATGAAATAATATATGTATGCAAAATTTTTATTTTGGAGTTAGACTTTGAGTTTCCTCCCAAAGCTTCTCATTTTAATCTTGGTATTCATATACTACTGAGGTCTCTAATACGTAGGCAATGTTCAGTGTTTGTGTAGTTAATTAGCACATTACGTATAATTTGTGCAGAAATAAATTCACAGCCTATTTTCCAAGGAACAAAGAAACAGCAAAAATAATAGCTTGTTCTGTTTTAATAGGATCAACCATGCAACAATAATTAAAGACTTATTCAAAAATACATTTATAAAGTCTAAATTGCTTCACACACATATACGAAGGCTTAGCACTCCAAAAGAGGATAATCTTATTTTTTTTAAATGTTTTTCAAATGATTTGGAGTGTACTTAAAGTTTAAAGAAAAAAATAAGTGTTTCTCAGCCAATCCTATAAGTCTGAAAAAACAATTACAATTGTGTTGAAATTGCATCACCAACTGTAGGAAATTGTGGAAACAGGACATCTGCAGTTCAATTTTTACAGAAATCTGTGATAGAGTTTGAAGTAGATTAATTTGTTCTGGTCTGGAAACACTAAGTAACCTAGGTATATTGTTTTTACTTAATGATTTGCATGAACACAGTGTTGCAATGCCAAGATTGCACTGCACTGTGACTCTTGGGTATTGGCGTCAAGAAGGAATCACTCTTCAGAGCAGGCTTAAGGCTACCTCCATCACCCCCCAACTAGGTGAACGATACTGGTTTCTCTTGAAGTACTTTTCCGTCTGAGAAATTTGTGCAAGCAACAGAAATGTGGGCTCAAATAAATATGATGAAGGGGAAAGCTCATAGCAATTAGAATTATGTTTAATTCCTGTGTTCTTTACATTCATGTGAATAAAGTAGATTTCCTTTTTATTACCACCAATCTACTCTTTTAAGAATTGTAGATTCCTCTCTATTAGGGTCCCTTCAAGTTGGAAAATAAATCGTGATATGCTGAACAAATACTCCTTGGGTGCAGAGGTCATGTGAGCATAGTGTTGCAAGTGCTGGATACATCCGCCAGGTGAAGTAGCTCTGCGGTCAGCTGAAAACACTGATTATCTTAGATTTCAGCTCCTGTGAATACTTAAGCTTTTCACTGCTTTAACACTGCCTATCCTTATGCAGTAGCCCTGGCTTTGCATACATCATTGTTCTAGCCTAAAGTTTATATTGAGGTGCCACAGCTTATAGCAATATCATAACCACTTGGATTTTCTTCTGTATATTAAGCAGATAACAAAATAATCTTTACGTGCAAAAAAAAAATATCCCAAGGCAAGAAAGGTGACTGAGGATCATTTAATATTCCCAGATCCTCAAGTTACAATTACATGAACAGTAAAGTCAGCATCTGAGCGGAAAATTGAGGATATTCTAAATAGTTCACCTACTATTTGTTTCAAAATACTGCTTTCACTGCCTATATTTCTCTTTTCAGGCTTAAGTTTGCAAATGACTGTTGGCTAATCCTACCAAAAGGATTCAGTGATATCAAGATCATTAAATACTACATGTTTCCCTTTGAAATCCCTACCATTCTTTGGTAAGTTTTCTCCATCTTACGCATCTTACATCTCAAACATCCTATCTTCAGTATTGGTGTTAACAATTTAATGTGGGGCGCGATAGCCTGGTGACTAAATCCTCACCTTGCAACTGCCAGGATCCCATATGGGTGCCAGTTCATATCCTGTCTGCTACACTTTCCATCCATAACCTGCTTGTGGCCTGGGAAAGCAGTGGAGGATGGCCCAAAGCCTTGGAACCCTGCACCCACTTGGGAGACCTGGAGGAAGCTCCTGGCTCCTGGCCTCAGATCAGCTCAGCAACGGCCATTCCAGCCACTTGAGGAGTGAAACAGCGGACTGAAGATCTTTCTGTCTCTCTTCTTCCCTCTGTAAATCTGACTTTCCAATAAAAATAAATAAATCTATTTAACAAAGAAAAGAATTTAATGTGATAGAATGATCATTTTCCAAGACAAGTGTATAGAGGAAAATACTTAAACAAACCCTAAACAAGTAACCTTAAGCCTTTTTATCAAGTACAATGCAAAGTGCAATCTTTCTGGTGACCATAAATCATTTCATTTTGATGAGCCAATAAGATTTGTTGTAATTTCCAATGAAGAGCCTATTATTGCCACGCTTTAACTTTCGAAACAAGCAGTATGGTAGAGTACAGTAGTTTGTCATCAACAATTCAACGCAACTTGGAAAAATTTACCTCATATGACTAGCTTAAATATCATGGTTGATTCACGTGGATGCATGCCTCCATGCACAAAGAAAAAAAAAAAGGAAGAACAAAGATGATGATATAATAAGACAGGCGTGTGCAAACAGGAAGCTCTGTGCATTTTTGACACATTCTCTTTCCAAGCGCCATAGCAAAAACATATGCACATTCATGTCTTTAGATGGAAACAGCAGCCATTGTATTCATGTGATGTCCTAATGGTGTCTAGGAATATATCTTCTGTAAACTTTGCAGGATATGTAATGACTACCTCTGAGACTTCAGAATAATGCAAATGAATTCCCCCGAGAAGTAGATGCCTTGCAAGAAGCAGAATGAAGTTATGGTAAGGAACAAAATACAATGGACAAATAATGCGGGATCAGTATAAAAATAAATTATTACTGCTCTCTGTTAAAAAAAAGTCATTTGTATTTTAACTACATTAATGTTTATTTTTTTTTAAATGGCACACAAAAAAATTCTAACAGTTAAACTGGATTTGCATAACCCAAACTAAACTTTCAGAGTAGACTGGGAAAATTATGGTACTACGTGGCAAATTGAAGTCAGACACTGTTCCTGATTGAAGAAGTGTACAAATCATGGAAACTCTGAATTTATCAAGGCTAAAATTTGAAGCTTCTTTGCCCACAATATCCTCTGAGAGGAATGCTTTCCTAAACAACCGAGGGATGCTGACGAACACTTCTACCTCCCATTAGAGGTAAACGATTTTGTTTTTTTCCTGTTTTGCTGAATAAACTACGTTACTTCCTCTTGTAGCTGAAAAAGGCTTCACTCCTCTACAGGATATCTGGGTAGAAAGGGTAAGATTCTTGGCTTTCTCTTTATGCACTGAAAAAAACAGAACTTACAAATCTCTGTGAATTGAAAACAACAAAGTGAACTTTTCTGCTGCTTCCACTGAAAATGTAGTTGTGAATCTGCTGCTGTCTTACTTTTCGGGGAATATATTGTTATGAAGAATGGAGACTCCAGTGAGGTAATATCTATTTATAAGTTTAAGTGGGTAAAATGTTCATTGAAACTGCTGCTTGCTTTGTGAAAGGAAACGTGGCTGTCTAGATGGAAAGCTCCTTTCTCTGCAATTGAATATGTCGTTGACAAAAACCAGGAGTCTAGACTTATATTAAACACTGCTCCTAACAATTCTGTGCTAAAATAGAAATTGTGGTTCATTAAATGCATTGCTTTTTCTGTGAGCAAAGGGGGGGGGAAAAAGCTAAAGTTTTAAATCCATGGCTTATGTCAGCCAAATTAAGTGGCAATCAAACAGTAAATACATTTAAATACCTAAATCTTTTCATACGCTGAAACTTGACATGTTTTCTTGGATGGGACATTTTCCATGTGTACATTCTCGTGTGGGATGTGATGGCCTCAAATAGCACAAAAGGATTTTCATCAAACTGCGGAAGCTAAGCACAGCTGTCCAATCTCAGTGGAGCTGATTCTCAATTTACAAGGAACATTTCTTTGGATGTGTTTTTATGTTAAGAACAAGGGAAATATTTTAGTAAGAAGCTCCAATTATTTGGCTGTCTTTTTAAAAAAGATATATTCTTTTTACTTTCCTTACTTGAAAGAGTAAGAGCCCCTTATTGCTGTTCAAAGTCAGCTAATTTCACAATTGGAATTTGATTCTAAAATATAGAAGATTATCGCCAATATATAAAATTATATGTGGTCCTAGAGAAAGTTAGTGTAAGCCATTATAAGATCAGAAAAAATCTCATCATGTTGCCACATAATCATATGGGCAAGTTAGTATATTATGTATTGAAATTTTTTGGATGAAAAAGTTGGGCATACTAAATTCCCTTTTAGTAAAAAGTGCCTCCGTGAACTATTTCCTGTGAAATATAAGAACAAAGACTTTATTGTATGCTTAGCTTTTTCCTCCGGTGTGTGTGTGGGGGGCGGTGGGAAATGTTACTAACAGCTGTAGACTACATGAGCATGAATCACAGGATGGCCCTATCTGTATATTGTGGTTGCCAAGTGGCACCATAATATTGGATATTGAAAGCAGCTCTGCCTAATCTCTCTGACCACAAGTATAGGTGGAGTTTTTCCTCTGTTGAAGTAGTTCCAGAGTGACTGAGGGTGGGACAGTGTATGAGCTGGCTAAGAAGCTGCATTGCTCCAGGGGATCTCCCAAAAACTGTTGAAGCAATACTGCTTTAACAGACTTTCCTCAGAAACTGACTTGTGGTGGAATTGTGAAAAGAAAGGGCCTTCTCAGCAGATTTATAATCTCAGGATGGAGTTTTTTCTTGCTTTCAGTTGCTTTTCCCTCCCCACCTCAGTTCAATGAAGAGGAGACCGGTTACACAACAGATTGCTGAGGCCATGGATGCTGGGGACACTTGGGCATTCTGAAAATCAAAGTTTAGCCCAAAGCTCGTGATTAGTAGAGGTTAGACACTGGATGAATTGGAGAGCCCTGGGGAAGAAAAGGACAGCCACTGGCTGACTCTGTGGGGATGCCTTGCTTTCTGCAGCTGTGGATGTGGGTGTCCTAAAAGACAGAAATTATTACTAGATTTGAGACATTCTTCCACATAGTCAAGATTATTGATTGCTCCAGTCTGTAAACTGATAATTGTCTGTAGTTTCTTGAGGTGTGAAACAATAACACACCACTAGAATTAGACTTCCAAATTGGCAACTGCTTAAGCATACAAGTTCAATGCAGGGAAAGCATATTATTTTAAGGCACCCCCAGTCTGATGTGTTTTCTTGTACTCCCTCTGTCAGGCTCGAACTAGAACTACCATTATTAGTAATATTTTCCTAGAGGCTACTAAGTGCCACTCTAAATTACTATTTCTTGAAATGCAAATATTCCCGCCAGTGTTAGATTTATCATCTGGCTGTTCCAATGCTTCAAACGAGGAATGCTTGTATCTCAAAACATACTAAGTGATTCAAAAGATGGGAAGAAGAGCAAAGGAGATGTTACTGGCCAGCGTAAAGGGAAATTGGACGGAATACACAAATGATGCTTCTACCCCATATCTACTCAAAAACCTGTGAATGACTCATAGGGTAAACTTTTTTTTCTTGTACCTGTTCTGAAACAAATCTTGATACTATTTCTTAAAATTAATCATGAAATCATTTTATTTTTACTGCATCAATGTCTATTCACAAGTTTATTTAAATCATCTATTTCTATTCTAAAATTTATTTTAACTGACAGATAATAATTGTACATGTACAATGTGATGATTATAGCACGACTCAAACTAACTAACATACTCTCCAGTTAGGTCTCATCTTTTCTAGTAATCATATTTAAGATCTATCATTTTGGTCACTTTGAAACATGCCATATAGTTTTATTCTATGGCCACCATAATGTGCAATGTATCACTAAAATATATTCACCCTATCTAGCGAAACTTTGTATTCTGGAGAATATCTTCCCTTGCTTTACTGTTTCCCATTTCTTACTCATCCTTTAGAAATTACTTTTCTACCTTAAGTTTGTATAAGATCAAGATGATTTAGATTACACATGAACATGAAGTCACGCAGTATTTGTCTTTATGTGTCTGATTTATTTCACATAGTAAAATGTCCTTCAGTTTCATCCATGTTTCTGTGTGGAGGGCAAACTTCCTTTCATTAAGGCTGCATAATATTACTCTGTGTGTGTATGTGTGTATTCATATATTCAGATTTTCTTATCCATTTATTCCTTACATTGCTTTTATAATACATTACTCCCTTCTTTAAAAAGATTTATTTATTTTTATTGGGAAGCCAGATTTCAAGAGAGAAGCAGAGACAGAAATGAAGATCTTCCAAGTGGCCTCAACGGCTGGAGCTGAGCCAATTCAGGACTCAGGAGCTTCTTCCATGTTTCTCAGGCGGGCACAGGGTCCCAAGGCTTTGGGCCGTCCTCTATTGGTTTCTCAGGCCTCAAACAGCTTTCTGGATGGGAAGTGGAGCAGCTGGGACAGGAGTTGGTCTCTGCATAAGATCCTGGCAGTTGTAAGGAGATGAGTTAACCGCTAGACTACCACAATGGGCTCACATTCATCCCCCTTTCACGACTATAAAATGCCTGAGAGTGGATAATGTTTTAAGAGAAAAGAATTCATTTGGCTTAGAGTTTTGGAGGATGAAATCCCAAGATCCAATACCCTCATTGGTTCAATCTTTGATTAAAGATGTAGAACAGATGATATCACAGTGGTGGTCATGCATGCAAAAGAGATCAGATGGTGAGTAGCAAGTTAGATAAAGCAGAGAAAAGTCAGTCTTGTTCTTTTATAACAAATGATTTTCTCAAAAACTACTGAAATTCCATAAAACCTAAATCAACTCATTCGGAAGGCACTGATCCGAATACTCTATATACTCACAATAGGTTCTACCTCTTCAAAATATTATCTTCTCTCAGCATGTATGCTGAGAACTAAACTTTCAGCAACTGAATTTGCAGAGATCAGATACAAACTGTATGTGAATACATATCTTACCTATTGTGAAAATAATGAAATTGAACATGGAGCTACAGATATTTGTTTGAGATAATTATATCCTTTTCTTCAGATATATACACAGAAGTGGGATGACTGGATCTCATACTATTTCTATTTTTAGTTTTCTGGGAACATTCCATACTGTTTTCCAAAATGGCTGTACCTATATCAACAGTGTGTAAGTGTTCCATTTTCTGGCAGGGTTTTCTTTACTGACTTTAGACTGAAGCAATGTTATGCATTTCTGTGAGCAAGTCAGAGAGGCAGGAGTTGGCCTGCTCTTAAAAATCAAACTTTCTGAATGTCTTGTTTCAGTGCTGGCTCTAACAAGAGATTTCGTTCAGGGGCTGAAAAATGACCTCATATTTTCCCAGAGAGTTTTCTGAAGGTGTAGTTGTATTTCCCAAAGCCAAAGAGCAGTTTTTATGCCAAACAAAACCAAAGGAAAAAAAAAACCCAAAGAACTTCTTGATTATGGATCAACATTCATGACAATAAATATCATGGAAAGTTTCTGAAAAGTGTTTTGTATATGAAAAACCAATTAACTTTTCATTGGTTTCTTGACTGAGCCTACCAAAGATGCATCAGTGTAGTTCAACAAGACTTAAAAAGTTTTTTTGAAATATTTTAGTCTTATAAGAAGAAGTAAAAACTAATACAGAAATCATTGAGCACTCTTCACTCAGCTTTCCTAATAATAAGTAGTTGAAAATCTGCAGTACAATATCCAAACCACACTGTGTATTAACTAGATCACAGACAGACTTTATCTAGTTTTTCAACAAGTAACTGTTGTGACATTGGCATCCCATATGGGCACTATTTCATCTCCTAAGTGCTCCACTTCTGAAACTGTTTCCTTCTAAGGGCCTGGGAAACATTTTGGAAGATTTTCAAAATGTTTGGACCTCTGCTACCCATGTGAGATCTGGAAGAAACTTCTGGATGCTTCCTTCCTCCTGGCCCAGCCTTGGCTGCTATGGCCATCTGGGAAGTGAACCATCAGGTGAAAGATGTCTCCCTCTCTCTGCTTCTTTCTTTGTCACAATTCCTTTCAAATAAGTGAGAGAGAGAGAGAGAGAGAGAGAGAGAGATCATCCATCTGCTAGCTAGCTTTGCAAATGACTACAATGGTCTAGGCCAGGATGAAACCAGGAGCCTGTAGTTTCGTCTGAATCTCCCACCTGGGTGGCAGTAACCCAAATACTTGGACCATCTTAAAATAGTTTCTTAGTTGCATTAGCAGGAATTTGGATTGGAAGCAGAGCAGCTGGAACTTGAATGGGTGTTCCAATATGGGATACCAGTACTGAAAATGGTGACTTAACTCCCTGAACCAAAATGCTGGTCCTATTTCATCCATTTTAACATACACTTATGCTTACGTGTGTATGGTTCAACCACATTTCTTAATTATTTTATTTGTAAAAATTAATTCATCTGCCTCCATCTGACATACTGCCTTTCAAATAAAGATAAATCTTAAAAAAAAAAAAGCATAAAATGGCTGGAGCTGCTGTTTTGCAAAGTAGGTTGACCAATTACCTATAATGTTGGACACCCATATGAGCGTTGCTTAGAGTGTCACCTGCTCCAGTTCTGATTGAGCTCCCCGCTGATATGCCTGTGAGGGCAGCAGAAGATTACTCAAGTGCTTGGGACCCTGTCACGCGCGTGGAAGGCCCAGATTGAGGTACTAGCCTGCTCAAGCCCTACATGTTATGGGCATCTGTGGAGTAAGCCAGTGGTTGAAATATTTCTCTCTCACCCTCCACTGCCTTTCAAGTAAATGAATACATTCTTTAAAATAATTGAACACAAATGTGGCACATATATATATATTGGCATATATATATATATATATATATATATATATATTTCCCTGATACTTGCAGAAAAGGATTGGATTTGAGTTTATATAGCAAAGTGAAATAAGCTAGACCCAGAAAGACAATCATAACATCATAACAGACCCCATGTTCTCTGTTACATATGTAAAAGTCAAGAAATCTGCAAAAATTGTACATTTTGTAGTATACAGTGTAAGTGTTTTAATGCATACATGCAATATAAGCAGGCCAGGCCATTAGTATTTCTTTTTTAGCTACTTTAATTTCTTAAATTTCCATGTAAGTTATAGAGTAAGCTTATTGGTGCCTACAAAAATACATGCAGAGATTTTATAGAAATTTTATTAAATATATTGATCAGAGTAGGAAAATTTATATTTGTACTTTATTTATTCTTTCCAAAAATGAAAATATTATATTTCTCCATTTATATAAATATTTGATTATCAACATTTTATAGTCAGGCATACAATTAATGTGATGTTTGTTACATTGACATCAAAACATTTCTTGGATATTTTTGAGATATTATAAATGGTTTTGTGTTTTTAATTTTGTATCTCACATGCCCTTGCGGCTACCGTATAGAAATATAATTCATTTTGTGTATTAACATTATACCGCATAGTCTTTCTAAATACATAATTATTTCTAAGACTTTTTTGAAGGTTCATTGATATTTTCCACATGTATAATTATGTCACATAAAAACAAAGGTTTTTTTTTTTTTCCTTTTTAATTTTTTCTTTATTCCTTTTCCTTGCCTTATTGTCCTGGCTACAATATTCAGGAGTATCTTGACCAAAAGAGGAGAGAATGAATATCATTATTTTGTTAGTGAATTTTGAAATAAGATCTAAATGTTTAATTCTTAAATATAACATATCGGTGGGGGGTTTGGGAGATACTCTCAAGCTGAAGTAAATCCTCTTTATGTCAAACTGAAAGGGTTTGATGTTTTGTGAAATGCCTTTATGCATTTGTTAATATGTTCATGCATTGTTTCCTTCTCTTACACATTCATGTACTAGATTACATTGTGTGATTATGATTTCAATTTTAAGAAATTCTTATTTAATTAAACATATCACACTATTTATGGGTTACACATATTTATGGGGATTCAGTGTTAAACTGGGGAATACTCTTATTTTCTGCAAGTGCTTGTCTAGAACTGATGCTATTTC
Organism: Ochotona curzoniae; assembly: GCF_017591425.1. Taxonomy (NCBI): domain Eukaryota; kingdom Metazoa; phylum Chordata; class Mammalia; order Lagomorpha; family Ochotonidae; genus Ochotona; species Ochotona curzoniae. The sequence goes on along the minus strand of NW_024467087.1, from coordinate 53,749,611 downwards.
TTTACTAATATTTGAGGAAATTTGTCTGTAATACCATAGGGGCCTGATGATTTTTTGGAAGTTTCTGTCCGATTAATTCAGTTTGTTTAGTAGTTACAGTACTGTTAAGATGATCTGTTTTATCTTTGGTTGGTTTGTTGATTTGAGGTTTTTTGAAGAAAATACATTTATTTCATCTAATCTGTCGACTGCATAGACTAATTCATACATGGAATAATTCACAGTATGTGACTGTTTGTCAGGTTTGAAGTGAATTTTTTTTATTTTTGATGCTAGTAGTTTATACATTTTCCTTTTGTAAAATTTGCTGGTATTGCTAAAGGTTTGTCATTTTCACATGTCTTCAAAACTGGGAAAGACAAATAATTGAGGAAATAAATCAATAATTGAGGAAATTTGTTTTATTTATTTCCTCAATTATTGATTTATTTCCTCAATTTATTTCCTCAATAAATAAATAAATAAAACAATAAATAAAACAAATTTCCTCAATTATTGATTTATTTCCTCAATTATTTGTCTTTCCCATTTCAGGGATTTCTCATCTTTATTATCCCATTCCTTCTGTGTGTATTATTTTTCATTAATTGCTTATTTAAAGTGAAAGTGTATATTATTGCTTTGATAAGTGTTATTTTCTAATGTAAGTTCCTAATGATCTCAATACACGTCTAAACAAGTTTAACTGTCTTTCGCATATTTTGATATATTACATTTTGACTATCATGCAGATCAATGTGTAGTAGTATTTCCCACTAAACCTACTCTTTGACTATTGTAGTTAAAAGAAATGTGCCTTTTTATTTCTGAGGATTTAGAAAAGTACTTATAGTCTTTTAACTTGAGCTCTAATGTATTATTGATTGGTTAAATTCCTAGATTGGCTTTCATATTGGTTCCATCATAGTGAGAGAACACACCATGCATTTATTATTTTCTATGATACACTTTTGTAGGTTAACGGATTCTTTCCTGCAACTCCCCTTATTCCCCATCCCACTAAATCCACCCCCCCATATCATTATAATACTGTAGTCCTTCAGCAATAGTCACAAGTCCATCATTCTGTTCTTTAAGTGTATTATGGCACTGCAGGTATAAGCAATGTTAGACAATCTAGTTTTATATTATCAAGGTGTATTTAACAGTTTCATTGGGAGTCCTTTATTTGAGAGTAGAGATGCATACTTCAGCATGTCTTCACTTCCTTGTATGCTTGTCTCCATTACACAGTTAATCTATGAGACTATATACATGTTTATGTGTGTATCTGTTTGTTTTGTATTTTGTGTTTAAGTCATGGACAAACATTATACAAGAACTGATTGCATAACCCAAGGCACATGACTTATTACAACCACTTTTCCTAGATGGATAGATAGACAGATAATGGTTTGAATGCAATCTGTCTCTCAGAGGCTCACTAACTTGATACTTGGCCCTCCATTGTTTAATATCAGAGATTGAATATCAAAGCAGAAAAGCATAGTGAGAGAAATTATGTCATTACATTATGTCATTATGTCCCTTTCCTCAAAAGGGACTACTTTAATTCTTCATTTTAAAAGATTTATTTATGTATTTGAAAGTCAAAGTTCCGAGAGAGAAAGACATAGAGAGAGGTCTCCCCTGGGTGTCTCCAGTCTTCAAATCACCACAACTGCCAGGGATGGGCTAGGCTGAAAGTAAGAGTCAGGAGTTTCCTCTGAGTCTCCCATGTGGGTGCAGGAGTTCAAGCGCTTGGATTGTCTCTTGCTATTTAACAAGTACATTAGCAGGGTACTGGATCAGAAGTGGAGCACCTGGTACTTGAACCAGTATCCATATGTAATGCCAGGGTCACAGGCAGCAACTTTATACACTATGCCATAACACCGGCCTGTTGTCTAATTTTTCTTGGACGCTGAGTTACTTCCCACTAGAGTGAATAGTTACAAAAGTAAAAGGCTTACTCCTCTTCACTCTCTGGCCTCCTGTTTTGCCATGTGACGCCTTCACACACTATTGTGATGCTATCTTCTCTGAGGTTTTCATTAGGAGGCTTAATTGATAGAGATACCTAATCTTGGGCGTTCACCCTCCAAAAGTGTGAGACAAACATTACATATATATATATGTATGTATATACATATATATGTATATTGATATCGATATAGATAGATACACTTCACCCACTCTCTGCCCTTTTGTTTTGAACATTTTATTAGTATCAGGTCCGGCACACTAGTCTATTAGTTAAAGTCTTTGTCTTGCTTGTGCTGGGATCTCATATGGGCACCAGTTCTAATCCCGGCAACCCCACTTCCCATCCAGCTACTTACTTGTGGCTTGGGAAAGCAGTTGAAGATGGCCAAAAAAGCTTTGGGACCCTCCCTGCACCCGCGTGAGAGACCTGAAAGAGGCTCCCGGCTCCTGGCTTCGGATTGGCTCAGCTCCGGCCGTTGTAGTCACTTGAGAAGTGAATCATCAGATGGAAGATCTTCCTCTCTGTTCCTCCTCCTCTCTGTATATCTGACTTTGCAATAAAAATAAATGTATCTTCAGAAAAAATTTATTATTATATCTCTCTCACACATACACATATACACAATTTTATTGCAAAGAATCATTTTATGTAATTGCAAGTGCTGCCTAACCAACTTTAAAAATCTCTATGACAGATTTCAGAAATAAAGTGGTTGTGCTCTTGGAAAATGAACATTTCAGTCCGTATGTGCTATCACTTCTACACAGAAGTCTCAATAAAGGGTCCTCAATGGACTGAATCAGATTCATCTAGGACATTTATACTGACCTTCATTAAGTACTATAAATGAGAAGGTGATATTTGAGATACCTATACTGATCAGTCTTCAAATAAACAATTGTATAGGATATTTAAGCAACAAAAATTATTCTGGTTGGGCCCAGCGTGGCAGCCTAGCAGCCAAAGTCCTCACCTTGTACACATTGGGATCCCATACGAGAGCTGGTTCTAATCCAGGCAGCCCAGCTTCACTCCAATTCCCTGCTTGTGGTATGGGAAGGCAGTCGAAGATGACACAAAGCCTTGGGAGACCCAGAAGAAGCTCCTGACTCCTGGGTTCGAATCGGCACAGCTCAGGCCATTGAGGTCACTTATGGAGTGAACCATCAGACGGAAGATCTTCCTCTCTGTTTCTCTCTTCTGTGTTTATCTGGCTTTCCAGTAAAGGTAAATAAATCTTAAAAAAATTAATGTGGGAGCTGTCAAGGGCTTATTTAAGAATCTGATCCAATACAGTAGAATAAAAAAAAAAAAGTCTAAAAAATAGTTGTCCAGTATTCTCTTTGAGTAGAGCAGCATACTTGAGGTACCTTCTGGCAGGCAGGAACAAAGAGGGCAGCAATTGTGGGGCAAGTGCCAACACATGTCTAGTGCACTCAGAAGAGCACAATGACATCTTTTCTCATTGAAGAGTACTGCAGCTTCCCTGGTAGTTGAGAAAGAGATAAGTAGGATCACAGAACCTACACTCTTGAAAATTCCCTAAACCCTTGCTTCTATTGTCAATAATCACACAATTTTGGCTGCTGAGGAACCCCTCAATTGTTGCCAATATTGATCTCAGTTTTAAAGCTGCACCAAGAGCACACCATTGGGTCTTCATTGGAGTCAAAACATCTGCAGGTTACTCAGCTGAGGTTATTACACACACACACACACACACACACACACACATTGGGGAAGGTCTGTATCTGCTGGCTACTGTGGGCATTTAGGGAATGAACCAGTGAATAACAATGCTCTGACAGTGAATAGTCAATTGCAAAATGCTATAATATAATAATGCTACATAAATGGCATATAGGTGATAGCAAACAATCAATTACAATGGCATATGAAAAGTAAAAAAAAATGTGGAGCTGAATAATAAGGAGAATGAATCATTAATAATCACAAAAAAAAGTCCAAAACTGAGCGACTTCTACCAAACATTGAAAAGATAAATAACAAACTTTCACTACTTTTCCCCAAAAAATTAAAGGGGAAAACTTTTAATCTATTCTTTTCTGATTTTGGCTTATTTTATTTATAGAAAATGAACAAATTTCACTTACTTCACAACACAGATTTAGGAGCATAGTGATACTTCCCATGCTACCCTCCTTCCTGCCCATGTTCCTACCCACCCTTTTCCTTCCTTCTTTGGTCTATTTTTGGATTTTTACAAAAGCATACTGTCAGTTCACGTCACAATCACAGGCTCAACTTTTCGTTAGAAACAAAACCCCTCAAACAGCAAGTAAGAAAAAAAAAAAAAACCCTACTGTTCATAAAGAATATGGACAAAGGTTATAAATTTGTGAATTTTACTCAAAAAGACTGCATTTTTTAGACTCTTTGTGTTAGTCCCTACAGACCAAGGAAAACATGATATGTGTCTCTTTAGAACTGGCTTATCTCAATAATCATAGTAGCTTTCACTTACATCTTTTTAAAACAGTTGCAAAAGACAGGATTTTGTTATTTATATGGCTGAGTAGTTTTCTATAGTTTATGTGTACAATATTGTCCTTATTCAGTCACCTTTTCATGCATATCTGGACTGATTCATATCTTTTAAAATTTCATTTATCGTCATCATCATCATTTTATGATACAGTTCCATAGGCCCTGGGATTTCCCTTACCCCTTTCCCAATGCCCTCCTCCCAAGTGATTTCACCTATATTATTACAGTAATATAGGTCTTCTAGAGAGTCATATGTTCATCTTTGATGTGGAAGTAGAGATGCATCTTGTGCTGTATCCTCATACCTAGATTTGACAGTCTCCATTACACAGTTACTATACATCCCCTTAAATGAAAAGCCACAAAACAAGCTCAAGAACAGGAAGAAAAACTGAAATTGACAATGCCATGAAGTTATGCAACATGCTACTTGATATTATAGTCTCCATTACACAGTTACTGTACATCTCTTAAATGAAAAATCACAAAACAAAATCAACAACAGGAAGAAAAAAAAAAGGAATTAAAAACGACATGAAGTTAAATAACATGTTACTGAATAATGTGTCGCTGAAGAAATGAAAATCAATAATATTCTTGAAGAAAATGATGTTGCTGTATGATCTACAAGTCACTAAAGAATTTAATAAGAAAGTGTTTTAAGAGATGAAACTGGGATCTGGCAGTGTGGCCTAGCAGCTAAAGTCCTCACCTTGAACGCGCCAGGATTCTGTATGGGCGCCGGTTCTAATCCCGGCAGCCCCAATTCCCATCCAGCTCCCTGCTTGTGGCCTGGGAAAACAGTTGAGGATGGCCCAGATCTTTGGGACTCTGCACCCACATGGGAGACCTGGAAGAGGTTCCTGGATCCTGGCTTCGGATTGGCGCAGCACTGGCTTAATTTCTGATATATCTTAATTTCTGATATATCAGCTTTCACTTGATTCATTTCCTGTGTGGCAAGTTCCTTAAATTTCTTGAAATCGGGTGTTACAGGCTTCTCTTTGTTGATAAGAAGCTTTATAGCAATTGTTATTCTTTCTCAATGTCTTCTTCAGTTATCAGTGAGGTTGGCAAAGGCTTTTTTTTTTCTTCCCTTGCAGGGGAAGCTTCAGTAATATTCATTGTGCTTTTGTCTCCTCTTTTGCTCTTGGTCACTGTACTTCTGGTTGGCAGATTCTTCTTGGGGCAGGGCAGGTTTCTAAGTTGTGTCACCCACAGATCTCCAATTCAATTTTACTTATTCTGATTAGCACACTAACTTGTCTTTGTTTGTCACCACTTGTGTCACTCCCTACATCGAATTCCAGGTGTGGGTTCTTAAGTGAGATTTCCACCATTGTCTCTGTAGCCCCAACTCCTATCTCATTACTCTCCACCTCATGTGATACTATGCTGAGGCTGCACCATTATGTGCATGACCTTTCTCCCACTTCCAGTTTGGGGAAGTCCCCGGGATTAGAGACACACACTGAGTCATATATAGCTAGGTTGTTGATGGTTCTGATCTTGACTGAACCTCTTGGCCATTATGTCTTGGGGCCACACAAACCTCTTTTAACATGTGTGATGCCAAAGTCAGTATTATTTTCCCTGTGGAACCAGTGCAATGCACTGAGCTCAGCGAATTCGCTCCCAGCTCAGCACTTGTGCAGCTCACTGTTTCCCATGTAGTCTTAATTCCTTTGCCACACCAAAAAATGTCACCTGATGTGTCACTACTAGAGTTTTTGTTCTGCTGGCTGTCAGCTCCGAGGGCTATCCCGACCTATCTTGGTTAGAACATGTATGATGCAACATTATTGCAGTTCACTGAGCCAGAAATGAGTTCACTCCAAGCTCAGTGCATGTGCAGTCCTGTCCTGTAGCCTTTGTCTCTCTAGACAAAATGGCGCCCTATACAGCTCTAGGGGATAGTATCAGCTGTGAAATCCATCCTGTTCTGGCACCTCCGTCTGGGACCTTCACCCTGTCTCTGCTCCTGATCAAATCAAACAGACCAGCAGGACGGGCAGTTCTTTGTCTGGGTTTGCCTCCTGAGCTACTGCTGATTCTCTTCTCACCTTGTTGCTGGTGGAGTTCTGGCCGCTGCTGGAGTATCAGTCACTGCAGCACCACAACATTGTTTTCACTGCTTTCCTGTGTCTGTCAGTCTCCAGGTACCCCTCTGCTGTTGTTCTGTTCTCTCCTTTTTCCTGGAATGTACCCTTTGTGCTTCACACTGGCTAATGATTTTCCATCTGTTTAAACGTGTGTTTACCCTATTCCACTGTCTTGATTCTCCTGATTCCATACCTTATTGGAAATTGAGCTATATATATGGGTGTTCAAGAAGCTCTCTTATATTCTGACTTCATTTCATGTGGGTATAGTACCAGAAGTGGAATGGCTGGGACACATAGCACATTTATTTCCAGTTCTATTGACAATGTCCAAATTGTTTTCCACAATGGTTGTTTTAAAGGCCATGATTGCTTCTACACCAAAGCCAGGCAAAGACACTACAAGAAAACTCCAGGCAACTATCTCTGGCAAGTATAGTTTCAAATATCTTCAATGCAATACCAGCAAATCACATTTAAAAGCATATCATTGAAATTATAATTTATTCACCAAGTACAATTTATCCCTGGGACAAAAGAATGATTCCCAACACACAACTCAATAAATACAGTATGCCATGTTAACAAAAGGAAGAAAAATTTCAAAAGATACAGAAAAAGCATTTGATAAAATTCAACATCCTTTCATGATAAAACTTTTTTCGGAGATTTATTTGTTTTTATTGGAATGGTATTGCATAAAAATACGAGAGAGAGAGAGAGAGACAGAGGAATGTCTTGCAATCCTTGGTTCACTCTCCAAATGGCTGCAATGGCCAGAGCTGAGCTCCTCTGAAGCCAGGAGCCGGAAACTTCCTCCAGGTCTCCCATGTGGGTGCAGGGTCCCAAGATTTTGGGCCATCCTTCACTGTTCTCCCAGGGAGCTTAGTGGGAAGTGGAGCAGCTAGGGCATGAACTGGTGCCCATATGGGATCTGGGGCTTGCAAGGTGAGGATTTAGCCATTCAATCATCATGCTAGATTTGACAAAATTCTCAAAAATCACTTGTTCATGGCATGCCCAGATGCTCATGAAAGATATGGCAGTACATTGGGGCCTGCAAAAGACATCTGGTACCACTGAAGGGGAAGAATGGCAGAACAAATTTGACAACTGCCCCAGCCCAGCATTGACAACAAATATCTGGGCAAATGGAGACTCTAAAGAGTACTATGTCAGCCGATGGTACCTGGAAAGATTTCCTCACACTTGGAGCAACAGCATTTCAGAACTATTGAAACCACTTGAGCAGAACTTTTAGCACTCTCCACATCAGGGACCCTTGGATGATATCTGGTGGCCATTCCCCATCCCTGGACACTGGGACGCTGGGAGTGTTTTTTTTTCCCTTAACCACCCCCAGTCCTCCAGATACAGGCAGAAGAAATAAAAAAATTTGAAACAGTGCTCTCACCCACTTTCCCTTAACCCTCAATCCTTCCCACCCTCATTAACTATGTAAACATCATAAAATAAAATTAAAATATAAATTTTCCTATTAAAGAAATGTACCCTAGCATAGTAAAGTCCATGTCACAAACACATTGCTATTATGATACTCATCGTAATGATGAAAAGTTGAACACATTTCCTCTAATATTAGGACTAGAACATTCTAATCTGTCATCTTTAGCAGATATTTTCAACTACTTCTACCACTGTCCATTGCATATTTTCATTTCCTCCAGCAAGTACTTTGTCTTTCCCTGGATCTTTTCTTCAGGGTAGCAAACCAAACTTTCATTTGTTCCTCAGTATTATAGATTATTAAACATCTTCCCTGACTTTAGACATTGTACTTTTCATTGACTTTTCTCACAGATCTTGATAGACTAAGACTTCATAAAGGCACATTCTTCTATCCAGACATGCTGTTCCTTCAACCAGTAAACCAGTAAACTCTTTCTTACCTAGGTTATGTAGTAGCAACTTGTTTTAATCTGTCTTTAATTAGCATAATGAGAGCAGATTATTTTCTATGAACAAAATTTGTTTTAGTTAATGGTTCTGGAAGTGGGAAGTCTATGAAGCTTACCTGGTGATGTCCGTGTTGCTAGAAGAGTCTCCAGGTAAAAGACAAGTAGCATGTGCAGCCTAATTTTTAATGTCACTACATCTCAATTGTTAAGATGCCATCATATTAAACTGATATTAACAATTCATATTTTTGAAAGTCCTGCCTCCTAAATATCATATGGGACTAAGTTTCTACCATCTTAATATAATTAGCATATGATTTGGTGTTAAAGTCCTGAATGATTTTGGAGAACAAACCATATTCAAACTGTAGCATAACTCAATTTCCCCCTTGTAATCAGAATCACAATAAGTGAGGTCAGCAAGCCATTATCTTATTTGCCTTTGCCTTAGAGATGTAAGTTACTCAGTATCATGGAAAATAATAACAATAAAACGTTTTTAAAAGTGTTTAAATGGTAGTTTCAAACTTCCAGTTCAGTGGTATCATTGTCATGTTTCTACAGAAATCATTCCTCCCTTTCTGATTCATATCCACATAGTAAAAGCCAAGGTTGTAAAGATAGGAAGCAAATATTTTGCTAGGAGGTCACCGAAACTAATAGTGAGTTATGTCACTCCCATTTACATCCTTTTGATTATTGGATTCATGAATGAAACCACCAGGGCACCTATGCAACAGCAGAGGCAAGTCTCCTGAAGACTATAGATTTAGGCTTGCAAATTTTTTCCAATTAGTTTATGCTATAATCAAGTCTTTATACTGTCATTGCAGTCCAAAAGTCATTCTAATCCATTACATTGGGATCCTGGGGAACACGAGAAGAATATTGAAGCCTTAATTTCTGTTACTCCACACAAAATAATGGGTGGCACAGAGGGAATACAGGTTCATATCAGACAGGGCAAGCATTTAGGCTAGTGATTTTCCACTAGGAATTCCTGCATCTTATGTTGGAGTATATGGACTGAAGTTCAGGTTTACCTAGCTTCCTAGTAATATGCAGCTTGGGAAGCAGCAAGTGATGATTCAAGCTCTGAGTCCCTGCTACCTATGTGGGAGATCGGGTTTGCATCCCTAGCATATGGATTCCAGCTGTTGTAGAATTTGAGCAAGAGAATAGGAATCTTTCTCTCTCTCTCTCTCTCATTCTCTCTCTCTCTCTCTCACACACACACACACACTCTAAGATAAAATAATAAGTGAAAATTTAAGAACAGTGACTGTATGCTCTAACGAGAAAAGAGTGACTCTCCATTCATGAACTCAAGATAGAGATCAAATAAATCTGCCATGAGGTAGTGAGGTAGTGGGCTGATCAACATGCTAAGCCGGTTACTTAATAATGTTCTCCTTTGGTGTAGTTTTGGCTACTCAGGAATGATTTTTACCCAAATTAGTCTTGGCAATTGGAGATAAGTGTTTCAGAGGTCATATATAGATTCTGTTCCAGCAACTGTGGTCATTTGGTCATGAGTAGATTTTTCAGTTAGTATAGCTGGTGAAAGAAATTCACTTGTATTCACAGTCCATCATCCTATTCATTTGATTATTGAACATTCCTCTAATAGGGGCACACTTTGCTCAACATTCATGAAGGGCACAGATGTAATCACAATAATATTCAGACAGCTTTTACCCACATTTACCTGTCACTATTATACAATCTTGTTTTTCTAGAACTCCATCAAAATCATTGACTATGGCGCAAGGTTTGGCATGCACTTGTATTTTCTGTCATTTCTTTTTGTGATCAATATGAGCAACCAAGTGTACTACTTGTGTGTTCTACCCAGTGAAAGTGTTTGCCCTAACTATTCATCTTCATAGATGCCCCACAAAGAGACTATGTAAAGGTTGCAACTATCTACTTGGCAGTGGTACTGGTGAATCATGCAAAACCATCTGTAATCCTAGACAGAGCTATGTCTTATTAAATCAACTGCTTGAGGGGAATTATCCCATAAGGCCGTATTGACTGTAAATAAAAAGAAGAAGAAGAAGAAGACAATGTGGCAAGAGTGGTGGAGGGGAGAAGAACATTTGGGACACTTTGAGCAAAGTGCTTTTTTTATGATGTACTCTTCATGCTTGGTCCTGAATTCACTTCCATATGATAAACAGAGCACTGTTGTGTGCTATGGGAGTATATTTTCTGCATTTTTTAAATTCCAGATTCTTGCCCTTGTGCGGGATTAAAATTTCAAGTAGCGTAAGTAAGGTGCATAAATGAAGTCAGGGTTGATTTGGAAGTGAGATAGAAACTGAGAAAATATTCACATACATGGGGGTCAACCTGAAGAGGAAAGCTCCCAATGAGAGAGAAAGAGAGGTGCCCACAAGGACAGAACATGTGAGAAAAGACAAGAAAAGGAAGGACAGAGCAGTTAAAACAAAAACAAAAAAAGGACTTGTCCAACTTTCAAAATTTTACTTGCTAAAAGATTTACTTTTTATTATTGTTTATTTGGAACACAGAATTTTATGCACATTGATAAAGGAAAGAGAGCATGACGGACACAGAGAGAGAGAGACAAAGTGCTCAGCCAAGGCTGAGGTTAGGTGCCTGGAATTCCATCTAGGTTTCTCCCACAGAAAAATGATCACAATTACTTAGGCTGTTTTCTGCCGTTTTGCCAGATGTATTAGAAGGGAGCTGAGTCTAAAGGAGAGCAGCATGGACTCAAATTGGAGCTCTGGTATGATGCCATCATGGTAGCGTTTTAACCCTCTATACCACAACAGCAATCCTGAGCACTTCCTTTTATGCAATAATGGGTTGCTCAGAACTGAATATACAAGTAGGGTGATGTTTGGGTGGAGTTTAGTATGATTGAAGTTTTCTGGGAGTTTTTTTGATGAGTTCATGTGCAGTTTAACTCACATATGTTCATTATGGTGCTCCTCCTTCCTGGTCCTGGAAAAGCAAATATACTAGATCACTGGATAAAGGTGTGGAGATACAGTGACGGACTATAGAGAAAGAAATTTTGAGAAAATCCCAAGTTCATTTATTTCTACTTAACTCCCTGCCTAGTTCTTCCATGTAAATGTACATACCAAATTTATAATGTAGGGGTCAAGCAGCATCTAGTTTTCTGATGAATAGTTCAGGTGGCGTGCTTATTGACCCATAGTTTCATATTCAGTAACCAATAAGACCTGGTAGAAAACCATATATTTTAAGAACAATATTTATCTGCAGTGAATGACAAGGCTTTTCTGCAAATTCAGAGTATCAATAGTATGATTCTAAGATAGAGCTCCCTCAACAGTTCACACACCAGCTTTATCTTCAAATAACATTTTAAATATCAGACCTTGCAATGCTGTGATACACAAATAGCAGAATATTGGACTTTTAACTCTTGCTGAAGGACTATGTTGGTGTAACAGTATAGGAGAAAATTGTAGGGGAGAATGGGGAGGGAGAAAGGGGAGGATTCCTGTAAATACTAAATTATGTCATGGAAAATTTTTGAAAATCATCACATCTGTTAAATTATGCGATGCAAGTGGTAGAACATCTTGCACACTAGTCTCGATTTATTGAGGAGCCTTTCTTATTTTGGGATCTAATCACAGCTAGTAGCTTTTTGGCTCACTCAATGAATGCCATTGTCTTAGTGTACTTGTATAGCTCTAATAATTTACCATAAACTGAGAAGCTTATAAACAATAGAGACTTATTTCTCATTTTTATAGAGACCAGTAAGTGTGAGATTGAGGCGCCTTGGTATCTGATGATGATCTTTGTGATCCATTGATGATAAACCCTTGCAAAATCCGTAGATTATGGAGAAACAAGGCTGCTTCTTAGTGTATGTTTCATGAAAACACTAATCCTATTCATTAGGGACATGCCTTAATGATGCCATCAGTTGCAAAAAAAATCCCTCTAATGCCATCATACTAATGATTAGATTTCAATATGTAGATTTTGAGTAAACAAACATTCAAACAAAGTGCAAAGAAAGCACACTCAACTGCAAACTAGGTTTTTGGTAAAATTCAACAAGGTTGATTATATGTTCTGTTTCTCTTTTGGTATTAGAAGGGACCAGATACAGATATTCCCCCTTGACCTTAGAAGAGATGTAACAACATGGAGAATTTCTTTAGATACCGCAAAATTTCACTGAGATAGTAATCTTCAGAAATTTTGTGTGACATTTTTCCCAATTTCTGATATTCAAATGTCTTACCAATATGGCTGGAGTTACTTTCTACTCATCAAGTCAAATCAACATATCATCAAAATTGAATTCCTTATCTAATGCAAAGGAGAGATGATTACAGTGCGTATAGACTGGGCCCATTATTGTGGCATATCAATTGAATCTGTCTGTCACCAGCAGTGCTGGTGCCCAATATGAGAGCCAGTTTGAATCCCATACGCTATAGTTGTAATCTAACTCTTCATTAATGTGCCTTAGAAAGCAACAGGAGGTGAGCTGAATGCTTGGGACCCTGTATTTACATGGGAGACTTAGATGAAGTTCCTGGCTCTTTACTTAAACCTGGCCATTGTTGTCACTTGAGTAGTGAACCAGCAGATGAAAGATCTATCCTCTCCTCCTACGTAACACTTCATTTAAAATAAAACAAGTAATTGGGCCTGGTGCGGTGGCATAGTGGTTAAGGTCCTCACCTTGCAAGCCCGGGATCCCATATGGGCGCCAGTTCTAATCCTGGCAGCCCCGCTTCCCATCCAGCTCCCTGCCTGTGGCCTGGGAAAGCAGTCGAGGACAGCCCAAAGCTTTGGGACCCTGCACCTGCGTGGGAGACCCGGAAGAGGCTCCTGGCTTTGGATCGGCATAGCATTGGCCGTTGCACTCACTTGGGGAGTGAATCATGGGATGGAAGATCTTCCTCTCTGTCTCTCCTCTCTGTATACCTGCCTTTCCAATGATAAAATAAATCTTTAAAAAAAATAAAACAAGTAATTCTCCCAAAAAATACCCATATAGATGAAAGTATTTCACAAAACTGGGGAGTTAGCACCTCTGAGGTATAAAGGCATATTCCTGGCCTATCTCTTCTTTTAGTCTTTGCTGGCAGGTTAAAACGAAGCAAAACAAAACAAAAACAAAAACAAACAAAACATCAATAACAACAAAAGCTTTCTTAGTTTAAGATATATGGAATTGATATGGTGATGCAGCAAATTAAGTTGCCTCTTGAGACTCCCACACCCCATATTTCAGTCCTTGGTTACAATAACAGCTGTCCTGTGCTTCCAACTCAGTTCCTCTATTGTAACTAGGAGGCAACACATAATGGCCCAAATACTTGGTGTGTGGATTCATGTGGTAGACCAAGGTGGAGTTCAAGGCTCCTGATTTTGGCCTGGGCTATCCCTGGCTGCAGCAGATATTTGGGTAGTAAGGTGGTGTACTTGAGATCAATTTCTCTCTCCTCTCTTTCTTTCAAATAAAAAGAATTGAAAGGGAGATATGCAGGAGCTGACAATGTGACATGGTAGGTTAAGCCTCCTAGGGGTGTTGGAATCACAACATGGGTACAAATTTGAGTCTCAGCTTCTGCACGTCCCATCCAGCTCCCTGTTTGACTTTTAAAAAAAAAAACAAAACTTATGCTAAGTATATTATTCTTTTTAAAAAAGGTTTATTTTTGTTAGGAAGGTACAGTTACATAGAGAGAAGGAGAAAGAGAGAGATCTCCCACTGGCTGGCTTACTCTCAAAATGGCTGTAACAGCTGGAGTTAGGCCTGTCAAAAGCCAGAAATTGGGAGCTTCCCCTCCAGCCCATAACTCCCACAGGATTACAGGGGCCAAAAACACTGAGCCATCCTCCACTATCTTCACAGGCCACCAGCATATAACTGGTCAGAAATGGACCTGCCGGGACTCAAATTGCTGCCTGTATGGGAGACTGGCACCGCAAGTGGAGGTTTAGACTGCTACACCATGGTGCCGACCTCAAGTATTATATTCTTATAAATGATATTATAAATGATATTATGTTTTCAACAGCATTTAGGATGGTCTATTGTTAGTAGATAGAAGTACAATATCGTCTTTATATTGAGTCTGTATTTCCAAACAGAAATGCTGAAATTGCTGTCTTTTTTTTCTCATTTCATTCAACATGATGTGCTCCAGTTACAACCATTTTGCTGCAAGTAACAGAATTTCATTCTTTTCGTAGATCTGAATAATATTCCATTATATTTATTTTTATTTATGTGGGAGATCTTCTGTCTGCTGCCTCACTGCCCAAATTTGTTAATTTGCTTGGTATTATATTTTTTTGGTATTTTCTGTATTCAAAATTACATCATTTACAAATAAAAACGTTTACTTTTTCTTTCTTTTCTTGCCCAATTTCTCTGGATACAAATTATAGTGCAACATTCCATGGAAGTGCTAAGAGTGAATATTTTATGCTTCATTCCTTTCATTTACCTTAATTAGAAAGCATTCAATATTTTATCTAGGGTTTAAAATTAGCTGTGGATATTTACAGATATCCTTTTTCTGGTTGGGTAAGTGCCATTTTATTACGTTTGTTGAATGCTTTTAATGAAAGGAAGTTAGGGTTTTTTTTTTTTTTCATTCTTTTGAACTTATTGAGATGACCGTATGGCGTTTGGTTTCTATTTTTACCTTGATCAAGACTCATGTGGTAAACCAACTTTTGTTATGCAGTACAATTATTCACCTTCATTTCAGGATAATACTAACATCCTTATAGAATGTGTTGGGAAATGTCTCATCCTCTTCTGTTTTTTGGAAGAATTTGTAAAAGATTGGAGTTATTTCTTCTTTAAAAGTTTACTGTATATATTCTGGGCCTGGCGGCGTGGCCTAGCAGCTAAAAGTCCTCGCCTTGAACGCACCGGGATCCCATATGGGCGCCGGTTCTAATCCCGGCAGCTCCACTTCCATCCAGCTCCCTGCTTGTGGCCTGGGAAGGCAATCGAGGATGGCCCAATGCCTTGGGACCTTGCATCCGTGTGGGAGACCTGGAAGAAATTCCTGGCTCCTGGCTTTGGATCGGCATAGCATTGACTGTCACGGTTCACTTGGGGAGTGAATCGTCAGATGGAAGATCTTCCTCTCTGTCTCTCCTCCTCTCTGTATATCTGACTTTCCAATAGAAATACAATAAATCTTTAAAAAAAAAGTTTATTGTATATATTCTTAGAAGTGATATTGCTGGGTTATATGGCCTAAGTGCTTTTAATTGCCTACGTATCTTAATTGCCTAAGTATTTTCCATACTGATTTCCATAGTGGCTGCACCAGCCTGCATTCCCACCAGCAGTGGAGTAGAGTTCCTTTTCCTCCACAACCTCTCCAGTAGGTCTTGTTTGTAATTTTCTGTGTGGGCAATTCTTTCTGGCATTAAGTGGAACCTTGGTATTGTTTTTATTTGAATTTCCCTTATTGCCAGAGAGCTTGAGCATTTTTTTCATGTGTCTGTTAGCTATTAGAATTTGTTCCTTTGTAAGTGTCTGGCAATTTTTGCATGAGAAAGCATCATGCACCCCAGTGTTCATTGCAGCACAATCAACAATTGCAAGAACATGGAAGCAACCTAAATGCCCATCAACAGAGGACTGGATAAAGAAACTGTGGCTCATCTACACTATGCAATACTACTCGACAATTAAAAAAATGAAATGCATTATTTTGTGACTAAATGGACCAAACTAGAGACGATTATGCTAAGGGAAATGAGTCAATCCCAAAAGGTCTGATGTATGTTTGCTCTAAGATAATATGATGTCACATCTAGGGATATTATATGTGAATCTTACTCTATGTCACTTCATACTTACCTATACCTTCTGTAACAAGATCTTGTGATGTAATTCATTAATCAACCGTCCATAAGAGGCTGATTGTTTATAATCACCTGAGATGGTCAGTGTCCCCTTTATCACTGTTACTGGTACTGTCCAAAAATAACAAAGATCTAATCCTCATTGAACCTACTAAATTAAGGCCCCAGGATGCAAGAATGAACCAACAACAAAATGACAGTATCCTACATGGTTGGGAGACACTCCAACAGCAGCATGATGGACTTGGGAAAATTAATGAAAGACGCCCATTGTGAGACTGGAGAGGAGAACAGTGGGGAAGGGAGGGAAATTGGGGGAGGAATAAGGGAAAGCCCAGTGCCAACTAAGTTGTATCAAAAAACAATTTAAAAAAGTTTACTGTAAAAGTGAATATTTTGCTATGATAAATTGAATTACTGCTTGGGGAACCTAAATCCATTATCAGAGTGCCTGGTTTGAGGCTTCCTTGCAAAATGTGCCAGTACCCAGGGATGCAGAACCATCACCTGATATCAACCCAGGGTCCCGATGTGGTGAATGTTCCAAAGATTCTGCCCAAGTAGTTTAAGGTGTCTCTGAAATGCTGTCAATTTTGCTGATCCTAGGGTGAGGCAACCCTCCCAATATCCGTTAGCTGACATAGTCGACCTCAAGTCTCCATTCACCCAGATTTATGCTGTCATCATATGACTGGAGTAGTCCATTCTGTTTAGTTCTACTATGGCACTCAATGAGCTGCCAAATTCTCCATGTACATCAGGGTCTGCATCTACTGCTCCACTGTCGCTGTCCTGCAGCGATGGACTTGGTGCACGGAGCTGATAATAACATGCGTGGACTCTGACTGATGGTCAAAAGCCAAAGTTTATTAGGGGCATCAGACTTTATACTCTGAAAGTCCGTATGGGGTAGGGGAGGAAGTATCGATAGGGGAGGAAGTATCGAGCTCATACACAAAACCATCAACTGTTATCGCACTCTAGATTGGAATTCCTTTAGTCTTTACATCGCGCTATGTGTTCTCATTTACATGCTGTTTACTCAACCCGTGGGAACTATCTCCCAACAGGTATGCAAGAGATAGCCATTTGGTTGTTTCTATGCAAATACTGCCCAATGAACTGCAATCCTGTGCTGCTGGCCTTCCAGGGACACAATGTCCTCTTACACTCCACCTTTTTCACTTGTAAGCAGGCACAAAGACCCAGACCAGACAAACTGAGTCCCACCAGGTCTCCCACCGCTGGGGCTCACAAACCTATCATCTGCCTCACATACAGGCCCCCAGAACCCAGGCTAGGCAACTCAAGCCCTGCCAGATCCTTCACACACAATGCATATGAACCCAGAACCCATCTCGCAGTGAGCCCCAGGACCCGAGCCAGGCAATCAAAACCACAGCAGATTCCCCACCTCTGGGGTTCACAAACCTTGCACCCACAGACCCCAGGCTGACACGACTCACCTCACCTCAGCATTCAACATTGTGTTGCATAGCCTGGCTCAGTCCAACCTGCCCCCAGTTCCAACACCTACTGGTGGGTGCTACAGTCTAGTGAGCAAGCCCAGTGAGATCCCTACCCCAGCTCTAATGTGAGCTGGCTGGTATTGTGGTCCAACCTGGTTCCCCGCAGCTTGTCCTGGTTCTCAGGTGTACCAGTGGATATTATGAACTGGCCCAGCTTGGTCTGTCCCCAGACCTGAGATACATGTATGCCAGTGAGTACTGTAACTTGGCCTGGTCTGGGCTACTCTTTGACTTGATACTTGCACTCCCAAGCTCCTCTATCAGATCTCTTCCAAGTAGCAGATCTAGTGCACACCAGTGGGTTCTTGGTACAGATTAATATTATTCTTTTTAATGGTTGCGTAGTGTTCCATGGAGTAGGTGTACCATGGTTGCTTTATCCATTCCCCTTTTAATAGGCTTCTGGGTTGTTGCCACATCTTGACTATTGTGTATTGGATTGCAGCTCATTTTCTCATTCACAGACTTCACTTCATTTGGATATATGCCCAGCAGTAGGATAGCTGGGTATTATGGTAATTAAATTTTCATTATCTTAGCACTCTTCAAACTGACATCCATAATGGTTGTACTAGTCTACATTTCCATTAACAGTGAAGTAGGGTACTCTTGGGATGCTGAGTCAGTATTGCTTTCCACATGGGATCAGTGAAATGCAGTCAGCTGAAAGTAAAGTCTCTCCTGGCTTAGTGCATACAATACTCACTGTTGTCCCTCCACAGAGACTTTGCCACAGTACTCAGAATTGCTCCCAGTGTGGTATTGGTATGGCTCTTGACTGTGGAACCCACCCTGTTCCAACATCCAACTGCTTGGGCTTTGTCACTCTGCTTCTGCTTATAGTCAGATTTTAAAATCAGCAGGACCTGCAGTTCTATGGATGGTTTCATCTCCTGAGTTCCCAGTGGACACTCCTTCCCAACTGGCTGCCAGAAGAGCTAAAATGGACAGTGGGAAATCTGTTCACTGTAATATCACTTTGCTGTCTCTGCTGCTTCTCCATGTTCACAGGTCTCCATGTGTTTCTATGCCATCAGACCATCTTCTATTTCCCATGGTCAGGTCCCTGGCTAGTTCTTCTTCATCTGTTTAAACCTCTCCTCCTCCTATTCTGCCATCTTGATATTCCACAATGTTTTTATATTTATATTTTTATTTGTGTTACATAGATGTTTTCTTGCAGGTCACGTCAATTTATTTATCTTTCATTTTGCATGAATGTTGCAAAAATATCAGATAAGATATCAGAGAGAATATATGCTATTTGTCCTTGTGGGACTGGCTTATTTCACTGAGCATAATGGTCTCCAGTTGGGACCGTTTTGTTGCAAATGATCAAGTCATTCCTTTTAATGGCTGTTTAGTATTTTATACTGTAAATGTACCACAGCTTATTCATTTCTCTTTCAATGGGCATCTGTGTTGTTTCCGTATCTTCACAATTGGGCATTTTACTGCTATGGACATAGGGTTGCATGTTGCTTTCTCATATGCAGACTCACTTCATTTAGATATATTCCCAGGAGTAAGATATCTGGGTATTATTCAATTTTCAGGTGTCTTAGCACTCACTATCCATACTGACTTCCATAGTGGCGGTAGTAGCCTATACTCCCACAATATAGTGGAGTAGTTTTCTCCCCACATTCGTGCCAGCAAGGGTTGTTGGTAGAGTTCTGAATGTGGACCAATCTCACTAAAGTTAAGTATAGGCTAGTATTTATTTGCAATACCCTGATAGCCAGAGAGACATTTATCCTTTTTTCTAATCTTTGTTACTGAGGTATTTTTTTAAATTTAATTTCGTTTTATGACAGTTTCATAGACTCTGGGATTCCCCCAACTCCTCCCCATGGTGGATTCCTCCACATTGTTGCAGTAGTACAGTTCAAATCCAGTCATGATGCCTTCATTGCAAGGATGTACCATACATAGAGTCCAGCATCTTATTGTTCAGATAAATTCAACAGTTTCTTGGGGAGACCAGCCCTGATCTGAAGGCTGAGCTGGCAGAATATCATCCCGACCAATGAAAAGTTACAACATAACGTCAACAACAATTTACAACATTATGGAGTTAATTGACATGGTATTGATTGACCAATATGTTAGAAAACGCAAGTTCTTAACCACTTCCTGTGACTACTTCACTGACTTTTGAATTTCAGTTTATACACAACTGGCTGCTATACACCTTAGAATGGTTACAGAGTACTATTCAGCTGTCTAGCATCCATTTTAATTTTAGTATTTTGCAGTTTATACTATTGAAAGATAATTTTTATTGAACTTGGCAAATTTTAGGATAGTCCAAACTGGCTTATAACTCTAACAAGGTATACGTTAATAATTGAGGTGCATATGACCTCCTGTTAACAGGTTGCCAGGATTGCTCTTGTATCCCCCTGTATGTCTTCATAGTTCTGCTAATGTCTAATGCTGATTCGAGTCTGCTGCCTGTAAGTTACCTGTTATATTCTTGACAGGTTATACTTAACATCTTCCTCACACATTCTAAGAAGGTGGAAGATTTCTTTGCTCTCCCGACCCATTACGGAGTAACATAGGGCATTAAAAGTACGTTAGGTTTTACAGTTCTTTGATGTAGATCATAAGCAGTCTGACTCACATTGATTGTCGGTTCATTGGTTACATCACAATATCTTATTGCATGTGGTGAAGGCTGTTTGAGGTTGAAATAATATTACAATTTATGAGACATTTATTCTTTTAAAAATGTCTGCTCATTTCCTTAAACCATTTCTTCACAGGGTAGTTTACATTGTTATCACTGAGTTTATGAATCTCTTTGTAAATCGTAGGTATTAGTCCCCTATTTGTTACGTAGTGTGCAAAGATTTTCTCTCCTTACTTCTTCACTTTGTTGATCATTTTCTTTGCTGTTCAGAAGCTTCTTAGTTTGATGTAGTCCCATTTGTTTATTTAGGCTTTGATTGCTTGTACTTTTTGTGAATTTTCTAAGCAATCTCTAGCAATGCCTGTATCTTTTAAAGTGTTTTTCATATTTTTCTCTGTTGGTTTCTGGTCGCAGATTTAGGTCCTTGAACCATAGAGAGCTGATTTTTTTGTGTAAGATGACAGGTGGGGGTCTTATTGATTTGACTGGGTAAAATTATAAATAGAAGTAATTTATACAGGCTGATAATAGTAAGAAGTAAATGATATGATGGTTGTTTGAAGTAGAATAGAGGTGATAGATAAAGAAGTGGCTAAATTTGTAAAGACATCCTAGGATTTGTTGACTGGGACTAGGGCAATAGCAGATGAATATAGTAATGATATCGCCTAGGTTATATGGGTGAGTGTACTGCAGAGTAATCATACATAACATCAACAGCAATCAGATACTTTATAAGGCTGTGCTATTATTAATTGTAGTGTATTGATACATAAGCCAGAATTGTGAAAAGCAAATCAGGATACATGAATCATCAAAAACATGGCGACAATAGTGGAAAAGTAGCAACGTAAGATTTGTTCTAAATACTTACTAGGCTACACTTAAGTAGCAGAATGATGAATTTATGACTGCTTAAGAAATACTATACTATTGTAATAATATAGGGGAAATCAGTAGAGGGGAGAGAATTTGGGGACAGGGTAACTGAAATACCAGAGCCTATGGAATTCCATCTAAAATATAATAAATAAAAATAAATAAAAAATAAATCACATACACACAGTTAATAAGTAAATGTACTTTCAAAAAAATTAGTTTTGGGGCCAGAGTTGTAGTGTAGAAGCAAATGCTACACTAGCATATCATCTGGTACAGCAAGTGTGTGCTGCGGTGTAGGACCAGCACATGTCCTGGATGCCCCACTTTAAATCTGTTAGTTAGCTGTTTCCCATACCTGAGTCTTACTTATTCTCCAAAATCAGTAGTAGTAAGTGCAAATAGGAACAGAGACGATGTGCAATGAATATAGATAACATAATCCTTTCTGTTACCAAAAATAGTAGAAAGGAAATATTATAGTGGGGCTGGATTTACATATGTAACTGCAATTGCTATGATCTGAGGGATTCAAATATATCTCTCACCTCCAAAGAATCTATGAGTTAGATTTCTACTATTTGAAGTTCTACCATTCACGTTTGAATATTTTTTTTTAATTTTTTTCAGTTTTCTTAATTTTTTCCATTAAGTAGAAATATCCTTACAAGGAATATTGTTTGACTATACCCAGCCATCACCATTTCAGTGTGCTTTTGGGTTTTATATCATTGATTGGGCTGCTAGGGTAGAGATTGCAATAGAAAGGCTGTGAAAGGACAACGTTGGTGACACGAATGCAGGTAAAATGGAACCTTGATAAATAGGTAATAGTTCTTTAAGTGGAAAGAGGATTTGCTGTAATACAATCAGATTTCAAGCTCCATAAGGGAATAGAACATTTCTGTCTTTATGCCATTTTACTGCTAGTACCTAAAACAAAGTCTAAACATTGAAGGCATGGGGAATGTTACTCAGGTAATATCTTCTATTGGGAAGATAATGTTGTGATATGAGGTCCAAATATAGTTATGCATGTAGAGGTAACATGAAAAGCTATAACTAAGGGAAACATCCTAAAGTACTGTATGGACTCCCCCCAAAAAGCAGATAGGTGGTGATAGAAAAGATTAAATCATCCCAGGGAAAACAGGTGTTTGGGAGGCTGGGTGTGGCTTCTCTTTTTGTTTTCTCCCTCCCCCCAGATACAGGAAGTAAAAAAAAAAAAAAAAGAGAATGTGGAAATGGTGATTTCATCTAACTTCCTGTAGCCCTCTACCCTAATCACCCTAGTCAACGATGTAAAAATTATCAAAAATTAAAATAATGAATAATCTAAAAAAACTAAATGAGTATAACCAAAACTTTCTGTCGGAGCCCGTGTTTTCTCCCCACAAGAGGACAACTCATTTACTCCAAGATCTCCCTTACCCTTGTGCTTTATTTGTTTATTTATTTATTTATTTTTGATGAGGTGGTTGGTCAGGGGTTTATCAGCACTCTGTTCACTCATCATAAGTAGGGAGCAGCTAGGTGACATAGGATTATTCTTATTGCGAGTGTGGACTTCTGCCAATTTAAAATCTAATTAGTTTGGCAAGTGTTTTGATCATTTCATGACTGTTCATCCTCAAAAAAATATTATAAAAGTGGCCCCAGCATGATGGCCTAGCAGCTAAAGCCCTTGCCTTGCACACAATGGAAAGCCATTATGGGCACCAGTTCTAATCCTGGTGACCCTGCTTCCCATCCAGCTCCCTGCTTGTGGCCTGGGAAAGCAGTTGATGACGGCCCAAAGCTTTGGGACCCTGCACCCGCGTGGGAGACCCGGAACAGGATCTTGGCTGCTAGCTTCGGATTGGCACGGAACTCCTGCCATTGTGGCCACTTGGGGAGTGAATTGGCCACTTGGGGAGTGAATCAACAAATGGAAGATCTTCCTCTCTGTCTTTCCTCCTCCCTGTATTTCTGACTTTCCAATAAAACAATCAAATAAATATTTTTTAAAAATTATAAATGTAAACATTTAAACTGTTCTTTTTATTTTCCATGGGTAGAAGTTTCCGATGCTGAAACCAATGAGGTGAACTTTGCCTAAGCAGATAATTCGCTGTAGTTGTGTCTCGCAAATGTTTCTGAGGAAATAGTGTCCTGAGATAAACCGCTTGCAGGATCCTCAGTAAGAAACATGGAATTCAACAACAGTCAGAGGAGTATAGTAGTAGTGAGACTATCTTGTGCTTAACCTTTTTGGAAAAAAAAAAAAAAAACAACACTGAGACAGAAAGCTATCTCTATCTTAGCAGGTTTTGTCAAGCTGAGGTAGCATTCTTTGTCCCTCAATTCTAGAAAATTGGTAGCAATGGAGAATGGCCAAGACTAGGAAAGACTAAAGTCAGAACCCTAAAAGTTCATTTGGGCCTTTCACATAGGTGGCAGCGACACAAACCATTGGATCCTCTTCTACTACCTTCCCAGACACATTAGCAGGAAGCTGCGTTGGACCTGGAGCATTCAGGACTCAAATCAGCCCTCATATAGGATGCAGGTATCCCAGGAGCTGCTTAACTAACTTGCACACACATCAGCCCAGATTCTCTGGGATTCAATTTCTCATCCTTTAGGAACTAGCACATGGGCATAAGAACAATATCTCCTTCCTTAAGTGATTGTCAAAGTATATTGTCAAAATACAAAGCATTGGTTTAAATATATTTAGCCGACTAATTAGATAAATAGATAGATAGATAGATAGATAGATAGATAGATAGATAGATAGAACAAACTGTAGTGCCTGGCACAAACAAATGTCATTGTCATTAGTACTGCTGCCATGTGTTATATATTGCTAGATCCTTCAAAAATCCCAAGAAAGTTAAGGTCAACAAAGACAAAAGAAGTCAAAAGCAGTTTCCTGGGGTACATGAAACTTAAGCTGAATTTTGGAACATATTTGTGTGTCATCTTATTTCATAACTTAGAAAAATTATACAAAATGAAATGGAAAAATAGCAATTCTGGTTGTAATAATATGATTTATTAGATTTATATTGAATAACTATTTGACTGTAAGAATCCCAAGTTGTAAATTGTATAATGTAAGAAATTGTAGATAGTCTAAGTTAGGAAATATGATTCATATTCAAATTCAAATATTTCTAGGTCCAATGACTGCAGTTGGAACCACTGCATTACACTGAAAGTCAAGAAGAGTAAATAAACCTAGAAAACGAAATTAACATGTTGGCATTAGGTGAAAAGGCGTTTCAAGTAGGTGTTTGTAGAAGAAAGTTTATGTGACTTTCCATTTCTCAGGGAAAAGTTAAAATCAGAAATACGCTTTCCCTTTATAAATGAAAATTAGTCATAAGTTGGGCCCGGTGCGATGCCGCAGTGGATAAGGTCCTCGCCTTGCACGCCCGGGATCCCATATGGGCGCCGGTTCTATCCCGGCAGCCCCGCTTCCCTTCCAGCTCCCTGCCTGTGGCCTGGGAAAGCAGTCGAGGACGGCCCAAAGCTTTGGGAACCTGCACCCGCGTGGGAGACCCAGAAGAGGCTCCTGGCTTTGGATCGGTATAGCATCAGCCCGTTGCGCTCACTTGGGGAGTGAATCATCGGATGGAAGATCTTCCTCTCTGTCTCTCCTCTGTGTATATCCGCCTTTCCAATAAAAAATAATAATAATAAATCTTTAAAAAAAAAAGAGAGAATTAGTCATAAGTTATCAAAGCACTTACCAGTCACATTTTGAAAGCTAATGCAGTATTTTAAATCTATTGTGCTATTTTCTTAGAGTGAATTCACTGTCTCCAACTTTGGCATTCTAGAATACAGGAATGATTAGGTGATTATCTAAAATTTTATTTTTCTATAACATGTGGATAGTTTAGAAGTTTATTGACAACGGAATTTAAAAGTTTGTTTCCAAGTGAACAATGTTGACGTATGTGCATAATTGTTTCTTTGTGATAACCAGAACTCAGTCTTGAATAACAAGAACCCAATTAGTTGATCCATCACTACTACTGCCCACAGTCTGCACTGGTGGAAAGCTGGAATCATGAATTAGAGTTATCTTATCAGACTTAGGTACATCAGTGTGTGATGTGGACATTTCAGCAGGTGTCTGGACTACTAGGCCAATGCCCACTCCACACTATCTTCTGAGCGTATTTTCTCATAAACATTTGAAATATTTTTACATATGCTTTGATTTATATTACTCTTGAATTTTCAGAAATTATGTTTCCCAAAGTGCAAAAGTCACAAAACAGTTGGATCTGAAAATTAATTATAAATCTTACATTGAAATCAATTGGATAAGATTGTAAAAACGTTTCAGTAGTAAGTTTTTAAGGCTTTCTCAAAGATATATAGTAGTAAAAAATAATGATTAAAAGTTTAACTTTTCATTAGGATATTCAGAGAGGTATCATACCCTTCCAAATGCAGTAATTTAAAAAAACGAAGAATTATGCTGCTTTGATTTCTAAAACGAAAATGCAATACAACATTTTTGTTATGGTTGTCTTTTTTCTTACTATCACTTTTTATTTCCCAGCAAGATAGAACAAATAATTCAATGCAGGGAAATTGACCAAATTATAGTACACGATTGTAATTGTTAGGCCACAAACTTTTCCATGAGTTTCTTTGGGTCCCATATGAAAAAGAAATTATTACTGGTCTTTAATTGAATGATTCAAATGATTCATGATATTCATAAGGAGATAATATATAGATTTCTCAGATAAAGCATGGTACTTGCTTGTCTTAACAATCTGTTAAGGTGATGATTTTCAAAGTCTGGTCTCTGAGTCATATGAAAACATGTTGGAAATACATATTCTCAGTCTTCACATCAGAACTACTTAAGAAACTCTTTGAATAGTATACCCCTTTGGATAATTCCAATGCTTGCATAAATTTCAAAATCATAGTTTTAAGATGAGATTGACAAATCCTCTTTGGATTGGTTTGTGACAATGTAGAAGTTACTTCTCAGTTAAGTCTTAAATAATGAAACAAATTCTGAAGAGCTATCACATATCATAGTATTAGGATTAATTAAATGTACAGAAGACTTGATTATTCAAAAGCAGATTTACAAAAGTAAGCATGTTGGGTTATGGATATATTAACGTGAGTTTAGCATTGCAAACTGTATATCTTGAAAGATCACATTGTTCATCAGAATTAAATGAGTTCAGATTCTCTCATGTTTCTTTTCCCAACCAAATAAAATTTGTTATGTTTGGAAAACCCACATATTTGAAATTGTAATG
This sequence comes from Ochotona curzoniae, assembly GCF_017591425.1. Taxonomy (NCBI): domain Eukaryota; kingdom Metazoa; phylum Chordata; class Mammalia; order Lagomorpha; family Ochotonidae; genus Ochotona; species Ochotona curzoniae. Next base: position 53,722,913 of record NW_024467087.1, on the reverse strand, counting down.
TTATGAGAAAGAATTACTTTGGAATTTCACATAGGATGACTTCTTGAAAGATAACTCAGTATTATGCAACAAAAGCCTAGAAACTTCACTTTAAAAAATTTATCCAGCGCACGGCGCAGTGGCCCAGTGGCTAAAGTCCTCTCCTTGAACGCGCCAGGATCCCATACGGGGACCCATACGGGCACCCAGCAGCTCCACTTCCCATCCAGCTCCCTGCTTGTGGCCTGGGAAAGCAGTCGAGGATGGCCCAAAGCTTTGGGTTCCTGCACCCATGTGGGAGACATGGAGGAGGTTCCTGGCTCCTGGCTTTGGATCAGCAGAGCACCGGCCATTGCGCTCACTTGGGGAGTGAATCATCGGAAGAAAAATCTTCCTCTTTGTCTTTCCTCCTCTCTGTATATCTGACTTTATAATAAAAATAAATAAATCTTTTAAAAAAATTATCCAAAAGAAATAGTTGCTCAAGTTTACAAAGATGAGTGTACAGAAATGTTTGTTTCTAAACATAAAACAATTAAAATCTACCTTGCTCTCTAGTAGTTAGCTAAATTATGGTATAAAATTATAGTTCCATATTTATTGACATATATGTACATTAACAATTATTATTGAATTGCTAATAATTTTAGAAGAATATGTTTATACAAGTAAAATTTTATTAAATTAATTGCATAGGTGTCATTTATACATATATGTGCACATAGAAAAAGCCAAAAATGTACACACACAAAAATGTTACTAAAAGAAATTCTTGATATACATACATTTTATTATGTATAATATGTTATACACATAATTCTGGCTATATACATATATATTGTTTTATTTATCTTTGTTTTCTAGTATGAAACTCTAATCCTGTGTGAACAAATCATGGGAGTTTAAAAACAAAATAATCCAAGATACTTTAACTGGCTTCTTACACAATCTTATCACTAGGGACTAGAAATATTCATTTTTACAAAAAGGTATTTGTCCCAGAGTATTTGAAAGCAACTAATCCTTCTTGCTATAGTAGTTCACAGTGAAGGTCAATAGTCTAAAATCTGGCACCGATTCATTTCTGAGCATTTGTATTATTATTAGATAATTGTAAAAATATGTTTTTCATTTTAGAAGTCCCTGGAAAAATAGGAACAGCCAGTAATAAGACACAAGAGATCTTGGTTTAGCCTCTGCTGTTAGCATTTTGTATGCTCTTGGAAATTTTAGCCTCCCTCTTTCCTGGCCTTGCTTTCCTCACATAAAAAGTAACTGAATCAAAAGTTCTTGATGGCATTTAGCAGCTCTAATAAACTAGGAATCTACAATGCAGTTAGAAGTCAAACTGTCAGTAGAGAGCTATATGAAAAAAATGTGGGGGCTAAGAAAAATAAAAATAACCCCCAAAATTTTACAAACACTCTTTAAAAGAGTCTGCTTCCAAATTTGCACAGGGTGTGGTTGATATTTCTCTTTCTTAGGAAGATTTTTACTTTAGTGACTTTTAAAATATATATTTTCTGTTAAATACCAAAAGCTTCTTGAACGTTGGTATGCTTGTGACACCTGGTGGTCAACTTAAAAATCACAGCTAAATTTCATCTCCGACACTCATTCCCATGCTCTCAGTGAGCCATTTTATTTCTAGATTCATTATCCATCAGGTACTCAGTTATTCACCTAACAAGATTCAGTAATATTTTAAGTTTTGTGAATCTGTGAAATGCTTGAGGCACTTTACTAAACACTTTACGGTTGAGGAAAAGAGGAGGATGAGTCAACTGAAACGTAACCATCGTAACACAACTGAATCATAAAAAGTTAAATTACAATAGCATACTAGATGTGATAAGCATATTCTCGCTAAAGAAAATGATTAAAAATATCAATTCTTGAAGCCAGTAAAGATGTCTTTCTTGAGGTCTCAAATGTCCCATATGTAAGTTAATACCAATGATTTACTGTGTCACAGGAATGCTGTGAGAGATTGTAAGTGTATACAGAGTGTTGAGCAGAGAATCTGGCCAAAAGTAGATATTCAGTGACTGTTAGTAATTTTTATAACAAAATCTCAAAGTGTTTAGGAAAAACTTTATGTTAACTGTTGTTCTGCAATTTTATTTCAGGAATGCTTCTGGTCCAATATTGAATTCTAGTATATATATGAAGATTATGAAATATATAAGTATATTTTAAATTCACACTCACTAAACATGAGGTTTTTTGTTGGTTCAGTTGATTAGCAAATGAAACCACACAAAAAATACAGTAAGGTGTCTTTATTAGAATAATTGCTTGATTCAACAAACAGTTAACTAAATCTAAAAGAAAACAAAATTAATTGAAGGTAGCTGACTGAGTGACAGGGTTATTTGAATGCAATGAGCTGTCAGTTCAGTAAATAAGATGTTTCTCAGAGCCTCACATGAGCAGTGTAAAGCCATCAAATAGGTTGTCTGACACTGTGTGGGCTATACACATACATTTTCACGTTTTTAATGGTTGTATTTAAATTTCAGTAGACATACCTCAGACACTATATTGCTTTTCAAACTCTTATTTCAAGAGTTGTTGCAAAATGTGCACTCACTTTTGCACTATATACTGCCAACTTAATATTAAGACTCATTTCTCCTTTATTTCATTAAAATATATATCAAAATAAAACTAACTCCAATTGCAAGCAATTTAAATTACAAAGGAGTGCTAAAATCCTATAGTTTTGCATCTACAATAAAATGAATACACTGTATTTCCTAAAAGCATTAAAAATTTGAGTAGTTGAACTGTTCATTTTCAAAAATAAAATAAGCTATTTTGTTACTGGCTTTGGGCCAAAAGCAATAATGTTTGGACACAAAATCAGGAACAAGACCCATGTCATATTAGGAATGCATATTTAATCTGGATAAAGAAGATTTGAGATAGAAAAGGAGTATTATCTTCAGATATTTTAAGTGATTTCTTTTATAAAGGGAGTAGACTTCATTTTATTTGGCTTTGGCAACAACTAGATTGAAATGACAGGAACAGGTTTTGACTCATAGACGGGAAAATGTTTATTAAGAAGCATTATTTAAAAAGCATAACTTTCCATATCAATAACTTTTCACCAGAGTTACCCTGGGAGTTGGATGATATTGTTTTTTGTTTTGTTTTGTTTTAAGATTCATGTATTTGTCTTGGACAGTCAGATTTACAGAGACAAGGAGAGACAAAGAAATATCTACTGATTCACTCCCCCAAGTACCCACCACAGCTGGAGCTAAGCCGATCCAAAGCCAGGAGCCAGGAGCCTCCTCCCGGTCTCCTACGCAGGTACAGGGTCCCTAAGGCCTTATGTCATCTTCAACTGCTTTCCCCGGCCATAAGCAGGGAGCTGGATGGGAACTTTGGCCACTGGGACAGGAACTGGAGCTGATGTGGAAGACATTGAAAGGCAAGGGTTTTAGCCACTAGGCTACCGGGATGGCCTGAAAGTGCTTTGTTGTTGTTGTTGATGTTGTTGTTGATTATTTGCTTATTTGCTGCTATACTTACTACCAAGGCCTTTCTATCCTTCACATACTTTGATAGCATGATCTTCTGAAAGCATGATCTTCTGAAACTGTCATGAATTTGTTAATGGACATAAATGTTTAGTTGCAGAAGCCTGGCTGTCCAGGGGTCGGGGAAGTCCCAACTCTGCTCTGTGGAGTGCAGACCTGCCCCAGGGGTGGGTGTGCTGGAGCCAGGCTCTTGGCCCACACCCCAGATTCGCCAGCCGCTGGGCACCATTGGAGCCCCTCCCTTGCCTTTCCTCCTCACTTCCAGCCCCCTCAAATTCAGCTCCAATCCCACAGGTGGAGGCTGCGCCTCGGGGCCCAGCCTGGGGACATCCACAGCACCCCAGATGGACAGTCGGTGCCGGCTAAGGTCCAATGTCTCCCCTCCAGCTCTCGGCAGGGCCTGGCTGGGGCTGAGGGCACAACACAGTCTCTTCCTAGAGTTCTTGTTGTTCAAGAGGGTGGCCGCAGTCCTGGCCTGCAGGATCCTTCTCCCTCCTGGTGCCGGGCTGGTCACCTGCGAGGCCAGGACACCTTGCGCTCTTGAGTGAGCGCTCCTGACCCTGAGGTGACAACTCCGACCTCACCAGGGCCCTGAACCAGAAAGGGCGTGTCAGGCTCCAGCCGCCAGGCTGGTCTGCACTTGGCAGATGTAGATAGCAGATCGGCTCCACGCAGCAGGCCTGGGCACCGCTGTGGCTGTTGGGGTACACTTGCCTCTCTGTTCCTCCCGTTTCCATCTCTTTTGCATGTTTCTTTTGGGAAAAAAAAAATTTCTTAACTGCCATAAAACATACCCAAGAATAATTTTGTCCTCAGTAAAAATCAAGAAGGGAGAGGTAAATATTGTCAGAGTTGTAGTGTCTTTTCGAAGCCTCTGTTCTTCCAAGCCCTCGTGACCTGTCAGTCAGGGTCCATATCCCATATCTCATTCAAAAAGGTTCTAAGACACACCTCAGAAGTCACAGAATCCAGTAAAAGACTGTAGTTGAAAATGGAGTAAGTTTTCTCTCTTCCAGGATTGATGATAGGGAATTTAATTATATTGAAAGTAGAGCTGGTGACAACTGGAAAACAGAAGTGTGAAACTACCCCAAATATTGGAATATATGTGTAGGGTTATTTGGTAGTGAAGGCATGCCAATTGATTATGACTTGTGTTACTTTCTCTTACCACTAAAGGGAACACCTGACTATGGTTATTGCCAAAATACTACTGAAAATTTCTTTCTCAGTATTGTTATCCATTTGCAGATTGCGATGATATTTTCAGCTTCCACAGGCAACATGCTTTAGTTTCATAAAAGTTCTGAATGTCTCTGTGGTACGAAACAAATATACTTGTATACTGATATATGGATTGGCATATCCTTGATCCTGTTTTTGTTCTGTTTTCTGCAGATACCATCATTCTAATGCTTTCCAGAAGGAAGGAACATAAATACTCAAGATGGGAAGTAACAGCACCAACAGCACAAGAACAAAGTGCACTGATCTTCAAATGTCCTTTCAATACTCCCTCTACGCTACCACATATATTCTTATATTTGTCCCTGGTCTTCTGGCCAACACTGCAGCCTTGTGGGTTCTGTGCCGCTTCATCAGCAAGAAAAACAAAGCCATCATTTTCATGATCAACCTCTCTGTGGCTGACCTTGCTCACGTGCTGTCCTTGCCCCTCCGGATTTACTATTACATCAGCCACCACTGGCCGTTCCAGAGAGCTGTTTGCCTGCTGTGTTTCTACCTGAAGTATCTCAACATGTATGCCAGCATTTTCTTCCTGACGTGCATCAGTCTTCAGAGGTGCTTCTTTCTGCTCAAGCCCTTCAGAGCCAGAGACTGGAAGCGTAGATACGACGTGGGCATCAGTGTGGCCATCTGGGTCGTCGTGGGGACTGCCTGCCTGCCAATTCCTATTCTGAGAAGTGCTGGTTTAGCCAACAACACAGAATTCTGCTTTGCTGATTTAGGCCTACACAATATCAGCATGGCTTCCTCAATTGGCATGGTAACTGCAGCAGAACTTGGAGGGTTTATATTGCCTGTTGTAATTATTACTTGCTGCACTTGGAAAACCAGAAAATCTTTACAAGAAGTTCAAATCCCCCCTCAGAACACCAAGGAGAGGAAAAAAGCTCTGAGGATGGTCCTGATGTGTGCAGTGGTGTTTATTGTATGCTTCACCCCATATCATCTTAACTTTCCATTCTTCATGATGGTGAAGCAAGAAGTCTTTTCGAATTGCTCCTTTATTAAGGTTACTTTATGTTTGCATATCATTTCCCTGTGTCTTGCTAATTTGAATTGCTGTCTTGATCCAATTATATACTATTTTATGACCTCGGAATTTCGTGATCAATTTTCAGAGCATGGTGGCTTAGTTCTTCAGTCATGTATAAGATGTAAGGACAGTGCTTTGGAAATTCACCAGAGGCAAGAAGATCTTCAGACCATCTCTCTCGAATGTTTGGAGGATTCTAGGACAATGTAATCACATAATTTGTTAAAGAGATCTATATACTCTGTCGATTTAGCTATGTTCCCGAGAAGACATTTTCTTTAAACATGGTATTCCTGAGTGATTTAATAAAATATGGGCTGCCTCCTTCCCTTAATCACAAAAAAATGATAATTCTGAAAGAACAATTTGTGCCTGCTTGTGAACATGGAAATGTACTGTCCTGCAGAACATGTCAGAAGATATCTTTCTTTACAAAAATAATGAGCAACAGCATGAGTTGCACACCTGTTCATCAACAAGGAGTTTGGTTTTTTCACCCTCTCTTAAGTGGAAAAAAAAAACATAAATTGAATGTGTAGTTATGGATGAATTTCCCATTGAAAATGACCTATCAGACACATATATGCCTAGCATTATTTACAAAGTGTGTATGACTTTGAACAAAACAGGTTATGGAGAAAAGAAATTTTAACATCGAGTTATGAAAATTAACAACCTTATAACTTAGAATAACAATTTTTTTTCTTTCCTCGGGTAAATAAACAATTCAGATAAAATCCAAATATGTCAAATGTTTCATGGAATTTGCACACAACACATGCTTTAAACACAAAATAGAATCCTGTTGTAACATCCCACAAGCTTAAGTCTCGGGAGTTTCAATGATGATTCTATGCTTCATGAAACTAAACTGCAGCCATGGTGTGTCTAGATTTAAATCTCTAAATACAGTTTGAGTTGCAATTGCCCTTGATTTGTGAGAATCAGTGAGTTGATGAAAAATCAAAAGCAGTTATACAGTATTTCAGTTCCTAAACACTAGTCGGATTTTGTTTCTAGTATGTGAAGATGTGTATAAGAAGACTATTGTTGAACTGAATTCTATTATGGGTAGGGAATGAAAAGAGTAGTTATTCTTGAAATCCCCGAAGTTAGATCATTTAAAAACATTAATTGCTACATTTATATGTATTCAAACTGGATTTTTATATACATATCCATTTTTCCTTAAAATAATATTTTAAAGGTAGTGATTAGTTTCACAACGGTAAAAATACTTATCTGCTTGTATATGATTGGAAATCCACAAAAAAATTTGTGGGACTTTTTTGGTAACATATTGCTTATCAGAACAACAGCAGGTAACACGTACCACATGGGAGTAAACAAGGGAAGACCTAGGTGTTTGGAATTCTGGAATGGTACTATCATTCAGACTGGTGTATTTATGTAGAAAGAATTGTTTAACTCTGTAAGTGCCTGAACATTTTTTTAAAAACACAGTGCTAGGTGCAAATGTTTCTGCATTATATTTCTTCTGCCCTCGAAAGCAATTTGTGTTAAATTTGGTGAGTGAAAAAACTGATCCAGATTCAGAGGACCAGGATGCTACTTTGAGGCCTGTCACCATTAGGCTACTTTTGATAAATTACTTCTGAGTTTTACCCTTATTATTCATATGTGCAGCCGCTAGAATAGCTGGAGATCAAAGTGAGGCATGTTTTCTGGCACATGTGTTTTAAATACTAACCACTTCACAAATGTTTGTTGCCATTGTTGTTTTTACTATTACTAAAGAATGTCTAGCATTTGATGTACTCTTCAGTACCATGAGGGATCATTGCTATAAACACCAGTTACTTTCCTGACTGTACCTATTGCTCCTCCCAGGGCTTTAGAGATCTATGTTATTAATAGGTCCACGGATTTTTGTTCTTATCTATAAGCTATATGTATAGTGTTTCTATCTCTACAATTCCAAGGTATCAGTTCTCACATCCTGCCATTGTTAGTGGTCCTTTCTCAATAAGTCAATCTTTCTGATTAATTATTTCTAATCTTTGGTGGCATCCAAAACACTAACTAGTTTGGATAGAGGTACAATTCAACAAAGTTAGTAAAAGTGTATTTATTTTGTTTGGAGAGGATTGCATGGAAAAGGGAAAATCTCCTAAGGGAATGAAGTGTGCAGGGTTTCATCTGTACATTTTATGATGTCTATTTTGGCAGTTCAGAGCTATTTTTCTTCCTTCCTGCTCTGTCCACCTGTGTGTGGACAGATAAAATTGCCAGGTGCTTGAGCTCTAGATTACTGAGGTATGATTAGCTACTTTTGGGCACCTGAAATATCTTGGAATATAAATATTACTGGATGGGTGGCTAAACACACGTCTGTGTACCTAGCTACACAGAGATATAGATATAGATATAAATTTTGGATATATTAAAAGCCATTACTCACTTCATCAAGCATGAGTTTATAACTATTTTATTACTCTTAGTGAGATTATTTTCTATTTCCTATAGTGCTTTCCAGAAAACATTTCACCATGGCTATTGTTTCTTTCTTGTACAGACACACTTTGTTGAGATTCCCCTAAGTATTTAAAGTCTATCTGAGATACATTGATCTGCTTCTTGCAACTGACTTACTGTTATTCTGAATAATGAACATTATCCATTATATTTTAACAAAGATAATGGATTAGCTTACTCACTCTTCTGAAATTGTCAAAATTCTCCAGAAATTTTCAATTTATTCTTCTAAAGAAATATACACAAGAGTATGTCTGGGGCAAAGTAACTAACCACGTTTTTAAATTCACTGTTTTCTGAACCACTGGACTATAGGAATTCTAAAAATAGTAGCCTTGGATCTATAGCTGTAAATGACTGAGATTATATAATTTACCCACTAGTCCTACCCCTATTTTTACTTAACTGTGTGATGTCAAGCAAAATATTTTATCACTTCTCAAGACTCTTGGAAAGTTTAATAAGGGGATACATATACAATATATAATATATACTATATACATGTATATGCAATATATAATACATACCATATACATATCATATATAGGTATATATCATATATTGTATATAGATGTATATATGTGCATATATAATATATGTATGCATATATGTATATGTATAAAGCCATTTTAAAACTATAATGGTTAAATATAAGGCAATATTAAGAATGAAATCAGATCAGGGAAAATGCCTACTCAACTAATCACATCAGACAAAGCATTAATAAAGATGTTTTTAAACATTACCACATAGAAAGCATGAAGATTTGATGTAGTGCCCAGAGTGAAAACAGCAGTGGTGAAGATCCCTGTGTTTTAACATACGGAAGTATTTGCCTGCGTCCCTAAAATGAGCTCTTTAGGTTATGCATTAATGGAATTCATCAGTCCTGCATCTTTGAAAACTCAAGTGAAAGACTAACTATTGCTTTAGGAGCACAAGGAAGATCCAGGAGAGCATAGTCAGTTTCCCCAGTGGTTACACTGAGTAGATGGGAGGCAAAGTCTGTAGAACTTTGAAAAGGAGTGCATTTGAGAGAAAATTAAAGGAATATACACTTACAATGGAAAGAACTGAAGACATACAAAGGTTATCTAATTGTTGTTAGGGCATGAATGAATTTTCTCAGTGGCCTTTAAAGGTTCAAAAGCTTGATCTGGCTAATAAGTTGAATAATCAAATCTACATAAGTATGTAATACTTAGTTTAAAAAATTAAGTATTATTTCAAAAACTTTTAAAGAAAGATTTATTCATTTGAAATGCAGAATAACAGAGCAATAGACATAGAGAGAAATATTCCATCCACTGACTCACTCCCCAAATAGCCACAATGATTGGGAATGGGCTAGGCTGAAGTTAGGAGTCAGGAACTCCATTTGGGTCTCCCACTTGGATTATAGGGATGCAAACACTTGGACCATTGTCCACTACTTTCCTAGGTGCATTAACCAGGACCTAGATTAGAAGCGAAGCATCCAGGATGTGAATCCGTGCTCTGACAATGAAATGCAGGCAATTTCAAGGGGTAGTTTAACACTCCTTGGCCACAGTACCAAACCCATTCCAAACTTCATGAAAAATCATTGAACATGCACGTGTTTGGCATTGCTCCCACTGATTCCCTGTCATCCTTTCCTTCACTTATCTATACAACTTGATGCAAATATTTCTGTATTCAGTTTAAATAAACAGAGTACACATCATTTCTTATACTGAACGACGTAATTAGTTTGAATTTATATCTTACAGGAATATTGACATTTTGGCAGTTAATTTACATCAGTAGATTAGTTAGGGGGTTAATATTCTTTCTCTATGGGAGTGTGTTTACAGGAATAAACTAGATAGTCTTTTGATAGAGTAAACACGCAAAATAGTTCTCTTACATCATGAAAAATAGTCAATATGCTCCTGATGAAAGATTTAAAGGGAAATACACATTGATTGGACTGTTAAAATACTAGTCTTTACAAAATTTGTATCAACATATATCAACTTTAGGATGTAAAAGTTTTATGCAGTGGTCAAGATGTTGCTTGAGATAACTGCATCCCATATTGATATGCTTAGTTTTGGGAACTAAGTTTGTTTACAGTTTTCTGCTAATGTGCACCTTAGAAAGTAGGAGGAGATGTCTCAAGCACTGGGTTCCTGCAGACAGCATGAGAGATATAGTTTGAAATGGTCACTTCAGTCTGGCTTAAACAGATGACAGAAGGGGTGTGTATGTGTGTGTGCACGCACACGTGCACATCAATTTTTCTTTGTACTTTTCAAAGAAATTTAATTTAAAAAGCTGAAAACCATACTTTTGTTCTGCATTTACCATAACAACTGTTAAGAATTAGGGGCCTATAAAAAGGTTCTTTCAATGAATACCTCCCATTAGAGTCATAGCATCTTGGCAGATTTTGGATTAGAAATAACTCATCTGAAGTATATTCTGCCTTTTGTGGTTTTTTTAAATATATTTTTGAAAGATTTATTTATTTTTATTGCAAAGTCAGATATACAGAGAGAAGAAGAGATAGAGAGGAAGATCTTTCATCCAATGATTCACTCCACAGGTGACCGTAATGGCCAAAGCTGAGCCAAACCAAAGCCAGGAGCCAAGGGCTTCCTCTTGGTCTCCCACATGGGTGCAGGGTCCCAAGGCTCTTGGCTGTCCTTTACTGCTTTCCCAGGCCACAAGCAGGAAGATGGACTGGAAGCAGGGCCACCGGGGCTAGAACCGGTGCCCATATGGAATCCCGGCACATGCAGGGCAAGGATTTTAGCTGCTAGACCACCGCGCTGGGCCCAGAAGTTTGGTAATATATGTTTTTAAGCTATACTTTAAATTTTTCAGAATTTTTTTCCTTTTGATATTACATTTGTTGTTATTAATAAATGGTAACTTCACCTTTCCTTAGTAGGGAAATGAAGGTGTGAAAGAGTAGGTGCAGAACAATGACAGTAGCTCATTGAATCAGTGACTTTTGTTTGTTTGCTTTTCCTCTGCTTCATCAATTCTTTCTTTTTTATTTCCGGCTATTCCAAAAAGGTGCTGATAAACTCAGAACTGTGTGAATTCCATCCAGGTTCTATTTTATAGCATCATCTTCTTAAGCTTCCTCTTAAGTAACAATAACCTGCTCCTGTCCTCAAGGCCACTACAATTCCCATCTTAGCTTACCATTCTGAATGGGTCTTTCTTTCTTACCTTCTCTGAGGCTTTGGTTCACTTGGTTGAAGCTTTCTACCAAGAATTCCGTTGAACTTCGGTAGGTTTTCTTCATTAAAGAAAGTCGCTGTCACATTCTAGGCTCCAAACATCTGTCATACCAAATAATAGGAAAGCAACTTTGACAGGAAGGATAAGACCAGAAGACCACCTGTAGTATAGAGCCATGATGAGAGTGGGTATACAAGGGGAGCTTAGCATAGGTCATTGAGCATTGGGGTGATAGGTGTAGGTTTATTACTTCAGTGCCTCAAAATGTGTTAAGTGCCTCCTTCAATTTACATACCTCAACACACCTTCTTTGGCATCCACTGACTGACAGATCAACTTAGAGTTCTTGGTCTGATATTTAGTGTAAATCCAGATTACTTTACCCATTCCCACCTCCATCTGTTTCTATAATCACCTTAGTTTTTACTGTCCCCCAGGAATCCCTTAAGGTTTTCAGTCTCTGTGGCTCCTCATCCCTCTTTTGAGAAAATACCTTCTAATCCCCAAGCTATTTGAATCTCAGCATCTTTCACTATGTGTCCCACTTGGTTTACTAATGTATTACAAGGCTGGAATTATGGTGCAGTGCATTAATCTGTTGTCTGTAATGCCGGCATCCCGTATGAATGTCAGTTCAAGTGCCATGTCACTTGCAGTCCAGTTCATTGTTAATGTGCCTGGGAAGGCAACGGAACAATGCCTATTACATTTGCCCTTGTCATACATGAGGGAGATGAGGATGGAGGTACAGATTCCTGGTTTTGAGCTAGTTCAGCCTTCTATGCTTGTGTATGTGTGTGTCCATCTCTCTCCTTCTCCAACAATGCCTTTCAAATAAATAAATCTTTTAAAAGGAGTGTACTCCAATTCCCATTACTCTTAGTGATGATTTTATTTCATTCTTCAACCTAAACTGCCATTACCAATTCCTGTAAGTTCAGGGGAGGAAACAGAGTCAAAACATTTCCAGAGACACACAGTAAGTGATTTCACAGAAAGTCATGTTAAAATAAGAAATCAAACTTAGATGTTCTAATTGCCAGTCCTGCATTCTTTCCAGTATATCTCCCTTAGCTATGTTTAACTTTGTGAATACATTATTTTAATTCTGTTATATAATGCTGAATTTCCTTCATTCAGAATCTAGAAGCATTCACACTCATCTCCATTTCTTAAAACAGTTCAGCACAGGTTAAGAGAAATGGGTAAATAACCTAGAAAGAGTTGGCAATTTACATATTTACATTTAGTGCCTTATGATGATTAATATTTTTACTTTGCCATTATTCATCTTGTGTCACTTGGCAGCATAATTGAGTGGTCTTTAGCATAATTGCATCTATCTATGTATCTGTCACAAGACTATGACACTAGGCTGTGATTGATACTTTTGAAACCTTGAGCAAACCACAGTCTCTTTCAGGACCTTGTGGGATAACACAGTGTATTTGACAAACTTATGTAATTTTTATGTGTTATTGTAACACTAGTATATGCATGCCTGCAAACTATTGTGGTGTAGCGCATATTTACTAATATCTTTTCAACACTAAAATTTCAATAAGGCTGATTTATCAGATTTTCATTGCTTAAAAAAAATCTCATTACAATAAGAACAGTTCATATAATCGGTACATACAATAAGGAATCCATCAGCCTTTGTGGCACAACACGTTAATCTACTGTCTACTGTCCTGGCATCCCATATAGGCACAGATTTGAATTTTGGCTACCCACTTCTGATCCAGCTCCTTGTTATGGGCCTGGAAAAAGCAATGGAAGATGGTCAAAGTGTTTGTGTCCCTGCCACACATGTGGTAGACTTAGATGGAGCTTCAGACTCCTGGCTTCAGCCTGTCCCAGTGGTAACCATTGTGGCCATCTGCGGACTGCACCAACAGATGAGAGATCTCTCTCTCCCCGACCCTCTCTTTCATTGTGTCTCTCTAACTCTGCCTTTCAAATATATAAGTAAATCTTGAGCATAAATATGTATCACATCGCAGCAATTATTATCTTTTTAAAAATGTCTTTATTTATCACTGCTTTTAAAAATTATAATTTGAAAGGCAAATTTACAGACAGGAGAGACAGAGAAGGCCGTAATGGCCAGAGCTAATATGATCCAAAGCCGGGAGTTTTTTCCAGGTCTCCCATGTGCATGCAGGGTCCTAAGGACTTGGGCCATCTTCTGCTGCCTGCTCAGGTCATAAGCAGCGAGCTGGATTGGAAATGGAGCAGTCAAGACACAAACTGGTGTCCATATGGTGTGCTAGCACTACAGATGTAGAATTAGCCTGCCATGTTGGCCCTAATAATTACCATCTTAACAACATGTAATACCTGATGTTCACATGAGATCAATTTTAGCTGGATGGACACCAAAAATTGGTGACTGAAACTTGAGTCTATGAAACAGATCAATTTCCATTTATCTCTGGTACTTTTAATTTCCAAAATTGGGACAATATTAATATTCACTCTTTTTTAGTACTGAAATACCAAAGGAGGACAAAGGCATTAAAGTTGGATAAACTCATTCTTAAATGCCTACTGCTGCATTGACCATTTACCTTTGGATGAGTTACTTGGTTTTTCAAAACTGTAATTCTTCACTGGAAATTGGAGGTGAAACTCTTAAAGAATTGACATGAAGACAAAAAACATATACAGGAAAAGTCTTAGAATGACATATGACATCTGTTAGAGCTGCGGGACATTTTAATGACAAGTTGTTTCATGTGTGGTTGGTATTAGGAGAGGGCTTTTTATTATATCTTTTCTATGCAAAGCTAATAACGTATATCCCACTCAGAAATTTATAGTTTGGGCAATGGGATTGGTGAAAAAAGCACAAAATAACCTCTTCCTACTGATATCCTATGTACCATACAGCCCACAGTTTAACATTTACATGACAAAGAAACAAAAGAAGGACAAGGTGGTAGATGTTAAGAGGTGTGGCTTGAAATGATACAGAGTACAACAATACGCAGGCAGTCAGCAGAATTGTTATGAGCTGGTTCTTAGTACGAGCAGGCCCTTCAGCCCACTGGAAAAATCAGAATTCTCAGTTTTTAATAACAGATGCTGATTCATGGACCCCCTTAATATTGGTCATATACATAAATAAGTCTTGAGTGAGACAACTATTTCCATGGACATTGGAACTTGCTGTCATCTGAATCTCTCAAATGTACTACCAGTGATTTTGTCTTAATCCCTGTTTCCTTGCTTTACTCAATAGGTTTGATGTTGTAAATTCAAAGCACTGAGGTCAAATATAGAGAGTTGAATGAATAGATCTTTAAAAGAGGCAGAAGGAACAGAAATGAAAAACAGTGGAAAGCATTTGTCTCAGCAGTGAAGATGATGCTTGGAATGTGCACATTGAGTATTAGGAGTGATTCTCTGATTCCCCTTCTTGCTAATGTACATCCCTCGGAGGCAACAGAGGATGGTCCAAATATCTGGATTCCTGCCTCTTATATTATGTGGGAGATACAGATGGAGTTCTGAGCTCCAAGCTTCGGACTGCCCCAGCCCTGGCTTCTTTCTCTCTCTCTCTTTATCTTGCTCTTACTCTGTCCCTCCCTTGCTTCCTAACTTCCTATATTTTCAGTAAACTGAAAGTAAATAAATGGAAACTAGAAAAACAGAAAGGAAAGAGGAAGGGAAATGAAGTAAAGAAGGGAGAAAGGAAGGAAGGAGCTAGGGAGGAAGGGAAATTAAGTCAAGAATAAAGTTGTAGAAAAGAAACCAATTCACAAAATCTCCATACACTATAACCTAGAGACCAAGCTAGTCTTAAGCCAGCAAAATGGCAATATTTACTCCCCATGAGTCCCTAACTTGTTTTCAATCCTCAGGCATAAAATTCTACCCTGTCTCTGTTTCCTCTATCGTTCTGACTCCGTTGCTAATGGGACTTATCTTGGTGGCTGGATGTGCTAGTAATTATGAGGCAAAGTACTACTTTTGTAGAGGAAAGCACTGGCCTACACCCTAAGAGACCCTGGATATGTGGTCCTCCACTCATTTACTAGGGCTTGACAAATGATTATCTCTTTTAGGGTCACTGTTTCCTCTTCTGACAAAGGAGAAGGTTAAATTTAACCTTAGCTTTTTTCTTAAGCACTGTTGTTTGGTGACAAAAAGGGGTTATTAAAGTCAGCAACCTATAGGTATACTGATGCAAATATCTGAAGTGTCTGAGGTAGAGGAAAAACAGGCTACAGAAGATGTCAGTCTTCAAGAAGGGAAGATTAGCGCATAATGAATTTTATGCTTGCTGAAAATAGCCAGGCCCTATCATTCATCCTGCTTACCTGGGCCTATTTAGTCCATAAAAACTT
The DNA here is from genome assembly GCF_017591425.1 of Ochotona curzoniae. Taxonomy (NCBI): domain Eukaryota; kingdom Metazoa; phylum Chordata; class Mammalia; order Lagomorpha; family Ochotonidae; genus Ochotona; species Ochotona curzoniae. Next base: position 53,707,035 of record NW_024467087.1, on the reverse strand, counting down.
ATAGGTCTCCAGGAGAGATACAGTAAGGAACAAAGAACAGATCTAAGTCTAATGCAACTGGGAAACAGGAAGCACCTGGCCACTACTTTTCTTTTCCAACAGCCCTATTGAAAATGCATTCAAAATATTTATGTAAAGCAGTTTTCAAATCAGTATGCAGTTTAGAATTGTATTTATTTATATCCGGATAGCAGTTACTGGAGAGCAAAGTTATTTTCTGTGTCATTACAACGTTTTTATTATTATTGTTATAACCATCTTATCCACTTCTTAATATACTCCTGATCTCCTAAAACTATATTTCATACAGATTCTGGAGTACCTTTCCCTAAAAATATGAATCAGATCATACGAATCACACGGATCACTTGCTTAACAGCCACCAGCTGATTCTTATCACACCGTTAACCCAAACTTTCCAGGTCACTCAAAAGACCTCTGTCAGCTTCCTAACAGCTCTAGGAGCTTCCTTTCTTTCTGTTACTCTCCCTTCTTGGTCTACTCTATTTGTCTCCTAGAACTCCTCAAACCCAGTCCTACCTCAAGGCACTCTTCATTTTGGCTTCATGCCCTTCCTGTAAGTTTTCACTACTTATTTATCACCATTCTCGGTTTCAAAGTGACATAAGCACACAGGTTTTTCGCATCTCCATTTTATAATAATTCTTCACTCAACAGTATATTTTCTTGTTTGTCATTTTCACATTTTGTGACTAACACAAAATACAAATATTTCTTTTCAGTGTTGCCCACTAATCTGTAAGCTCTGTGACAGTAGGGACCGTATTTCTCTTCACCACTGCGTCTTCAGGCCTACTGTGTATGTAGTATATTAGGTGCTCAGTGTTGATGGAGTGGATAACTAAATAAATAACTCAGTTGATTAGCGTAAGTTACGTTTTTAAGAAGAAAAATTGAGAGAAGCAATTCTGTGAGAGCACCACTGCCACAGGACATCTTTAAGTGGTCTATATATCCCAAGAGTGAATGATAAGACCATTTAAGATGAGGAATTGGATCTAGAGCACGTGTCTGCCTTAGCAGTGTGACTGTTATTTTTGGGGTGTTCCCAATACCTAGGTCTTCTAAAAACACGCTGCTTGATTCTTTTATTCTAACCCTGTATTCTGTCTTATTAGTCAGTTATGTATCCAGTGATAATGTTATGAGTATCAATTAATAGAAAGTCATTGAAAATCTATTAGCCACCAGAAAGTTCTATAATTTCTAACAGAATTATCAAATTGTACAGGAAAATCTGGGGCTGTGGATCCAGTGGCACAGCCTTATATAGCATTTGCATGACGAATGTCAAAGGGGTTGTAATACCAGTAAGTCTGCTTGAGAAAAACCAGAAATATTTTTGTGATTTTAGAACTTTCAGTCCCATGAATTTATTGTTCAAGATTATTTTGACAATTTATAGAACTTCACAATTCTATATTAACTATTTTAGTATTTTATTTTGAATTTTGAATTGTATGATACAATTCCGTAGAGTCTTGGATTCCCCACCTTTCTAATCCCCACTCCCCTACTGATTGTCCCCATATTGTTACAATAGTATAGTCCTTCATAAGGAGTTATATCCTATCAGTCTCTTATTTATGTGTGCCCGACATTGCTGGTACAGACAATGTCAGTCCAGCATTATATTAAATTAATCTCTAAATAAGATTAAATTTCCCATTTCTGCCAAAAGGGTATTTTCTGAAGAGCATCACAATGAATTTGTAAGAAACTTACAGAATTTATCTAAGCAATATTAAATTTTGCAATCCATGAATATGGGTTGACATTGCATTCTTTTAATGTCTTTCAGAAATATTGCCTTAACAATCCCTTAGATACTTCTCTTAGAATTCTTTAATTAACAACAGATTTATTTGTAAATAATTACATTTTAATTATTGATAAATGTCTTGCCGTATTTAATTCACATGTAGCTATTGGACACATACTCTTATAAAAATTTATTTATTTGAAATGCAGAGTTACAGAAACAGAGAGACAGAGAGAGGCAGAGACAGAGAGGAAGAAATCTTGCATCTGCTAATTCACTCCTCAGATTGATTAAATGACTGGAGCTGGGCCAGGCTAAAGCCAGTGGACAGGAACTAATAGTTGGCCATGTATATATACCACATTTTTTTTTATCAAGTCATCAATTGGTGGACATCCAGATTGGTTCCATATCTTTGATATTGTAAACTGGGTGGCAGTACACATGGCAGTGCAGGCATCTCTTTCATATGATGACTTCACTTCCTTTGGATATAGTCCTAGAAGTGAGATATCTGGTCTTATGAAATGAATTTTTGCTGCTCTCCTTCCCTCTTCTCCCTTCCCCTAATCTCCCTCCCCTCCTTCCTTTCTTTTCTCTCCTCTCTGCTTTTCTCCTCCCTTCCCTTCCTCTCCCTCTCTGCTTTCCTCCCCTCCTCTCCTCTCCTCTTCTCTTTTTTTCCTTCCTTCCTTCTTTTTTTTTGTTTTTGGGGAACCCCTGTTATTTTTTTCCATAGTAATTGTACTAATTTGCCTTTCCACATACAATGTATTAGGTTTCCCTTTTCTCAGCATCCCCACTGGTATTTATTTATTAATTTTTGGATAATGATAATTCTAACTAGAATGAGACGATACCACATTGTGGTTTTTATTTCCGTTTCCCTGATGGCTGGGGAACCTGAACATTTTTCATGTGTTTATTTGTCATTTTTGTTTCTTCTATTAAAAAAAAAAAGTATATCCTGATCCTTTTCCCACATTTTAACTGGATTGCTTATTTTGTTGATGCTTTCCTGAGTACTTTATATATTCTGAATATCAATTCTCTATTTAACCCATAGTTTGTTAATTTTCTCTCTTGCATTTCATTGTCAATTGTTCCCTTAGTTTAACATAATACCATTTGTCTGTTTTTGCTTTTTTGTCTGTGGTTTTGGAATATTATGCAAAACCACTGTCTATGACAATGTCTTGGAATAAATTTCCTAGGTTTTCCCTTGGAGGTTTGATGACTTTTAGATCTTATAATCGTATCTTGGATACATTATGAGCTAATTTTTTGTAGGATGTAATGTGTGGGTCTTGTTTCAAAGGTCTACATCTGGAAATCCAGTTTCCTGACAGCACTTGTATAAAATACTATCCTTTATCCAGAGAAGTGTTTTTTTTTTTCTTTCTTTCTAAAACACATCTGTCAGAGATAAATAGATGAGTGGATTTATTTTTGAGGTTTCTGGTCTTCTCTGTTCTACATGTCTATTTCTATATCAGTATCATGCTGTTTTGGTTACAGTAGCCCTGTAGTTCATCCTGAAATCTAGTATTGGAATCTCTCATGCTTTATTTAGATTGCTTTGCATATTCAGTGTATTTTGTGATTTCCATATAAATATTACAATTTTTTCTACGTCTGTGAAGAATGTCATTGGTATTTTAATGGGATTGCATTGAATCTGTGAATTAGTTTGGGCATTTTGAAAGATTAATTATTCTATCCATGAACTTGGGATATTTTTCCATGTTTTATATCTTCTATTCATTTTTATTCTTTAAACTTTTTCTAGAAAATTATTCTACAATAATTTTCCATTTTTATAAATTTTACAGATAGAGATTTTTATTATAAGTATTCTATAATGTTCTGCAGTTCATTTTTATTCTATAAAAATGTATTCTGCAAGTTTTGAGAGATATTTCAAATCTTTGCTTTAACTAATCTCAAGAAATTTAAATTCTGACGGTTATTGCAAATGCAATTGTTCTTTTTGTTTTATTTGCTTGTTTTAATTTTCATTTATTTTTAATACTGTATATTGCATAGTTGAGAGTGACACGCACCAACATGAGCAACTAATTAGGGTGGGGAAAGTTGTGGTATGGAGGAAGGTGGTGAGACAAACATTTTAGTTCTCTTCTTGTCACTCTCTCTCTTTTTTTTCCCCCCTGTGTCTACTGGAGAAGTGAAGGGGAGTGCTCCATGCTGTCAAATTACATCGAAGCCTAGGAATGGGGGATGGTCATTTGATAATGCCTTAGAGACCTCCACGTAAGGAAGAATGTTCTGACGCTGTTACTTGAGTGTTTTTGATAGTTCTGAACCATTATTGGCTTTGTTGCACCAGCATTAAAAGATCTTTTCAAGCTCTATTGGCAAACCAAGTCTACCTTAGTGTATCCACAGACCCAGGAACATGCTACAAAGTGATCCAACATAGTCTACTTTCCATCCTTTGATGAGGCACTCACAACATCCTATGCTGACCCAGATGACACAGCTGTCATGCTCCCTGTGTGAATCTGCGTATGCTTTCCACTGCATGAACATCAGCAACTGAGGAGGCCAAGTTCCCATACATATATTCCAATGGCTGATCACATGTATTATTATTTTCCCTGTGGCTAGGGTTTGAGTTCAGTGATCTAGTTGAGGAATACCCGCAAGAAATCTCCCTTGGGGTATCTCAGATTATCTCTTGTGTGCAGCAACTAGTGTAGGGTCAGGTTTGGTTCATCACCTGCATCAGTCAATGCATCAGTAGATGCAACTGCCTTGTCAATTCTGCCCCAGCCCCATATATTTCAAATGAACTGATGGGTGTTGTGGCCAAGCACAGTCTACCACAGGCATAGTCCTAGTAAGGGTGAGCCTCATTTTTTATATATGCCAGCATGGGCAGTGGCCTAGCCTAACCTGGCCCTCATTCCATCCAGCTCATGCACACCCATCGGTGCTGCAGTTTAGCTCAGCCACACTTGCTCCCACCTGACCTATATGCATGCTGACAGTCATTGCCCTCTTGTCCAGGCTGGCTGCCCTCAGCCTGACTCTCATGCTCAATAGCAGGAGCTGCAACCTTGCAGGAGAGCAGTCAGAGTTCCCCTACCAAGCCTGTTCCTGGCTTCAGATTTTGCGCTTGCCAAGGGGCATTATGGTCTAGTCTGACGTGACCTACATCCAGTCCCAGCACTCACTAGTGGGTGCAGCAGCCTAGCCCAACTGGTCCACACTCATTTTGGCTCTCATATATGCCATTAGGTTTGTCAGCATAGCCCAGCCTGTCCTTCCCTCATACCCAGCCAACATACCAGCTGAAGAATGCTGCAGCCCTTTGCAGACAGGGCTGCCCCCAGTTCCAGATCTTATATTCACAAGTGTAAGGAATAATGTAGTAGAGGATTTCCCAAAGTTCCTTTACCAGGTCCTCATGTGACCTGGCAAGTATTGCGGCCAAACTCAGCCTGACCTGCACCCATCCTGTTTCTTGCTTTTGCCAAGCATGTGCTGTGGACTGGCCTAGCCTGGCCCACACCCAGACACTGTCCACACATATGCCAATGGGTGCTCTGGCCTGACCTGGCTTGCCTGCAACCCTTGCTGTTGTGCTCAACAGTGAAAATTGTGGTCTAGTAGTGGAGTTCCCCAAGTTTCCCTACCAGGCTTGCTTTCAGTCCCAGATCTATTGTGTGGTAGCAGGTGCATACCAGGCTGGTATGGCCCGCCCCAGTTCTGGCCCTCACTGGAAAGTATGACAGTCTAGCCCAATCAGCCTGGATCCATTCTTGCTCTTGCCAGCATGTGCGACAGTCTAATCCATCTTGGCCCATTCCCAGATCTGGTATTCATGTGAACTGGTAAGTGCTGTGGCCTAGCCCATCTTATCCTGCACCCATTCTGTTTCTTTTGAGTGTCAGTGGGTTCTGGGGCATAGTCCAGTTTTACCCACCCCCACACAAATGCCAATAAGTGCTGCCACCAGAGTTACCCTACCAGGTCCATTCCCAGTGATGGATTTTGTGTGTGCTGGTGGGTGCTTCCACTCTTCTTGGCATGTCCCTCCCATGTCACAGATCTGTAGGTGGTTGTTATATCCTAATCCAGCCGAGCCTGGCCCACAACCTGTTCTAGCTCTTGAGCACGCTAGTGGGTACTGAGCTTGGCCCAGCCCCTCCTAATCTCAGACCCAGTCCACACAAATGCCATCAGGTGCTGCCACATTATCCAGCCTGGCCTACCCCCTAGCCCTGGCTCTTTTGCTCCCTAGTGAGAGCTATAGCCTAATAAAGGAGTTACCCAAATTCCCCACTAGGCCTGTTCCCAGCCCCAGATCTCATGCTTGCTAGAGGGTGCCACAACCTTACTTGGCATGGTCTGCCCTAAGTTCTGGCCTTTGCATGTGCCAGTAGAAACTACAGCCTAGCCCAACATGGCCTCCTCCCAACCCCAGTTCCAGCCGGTATTGATCAGTTCCATGGTCCAGCCTAACTTGGTTTGTCACCTCCCCCAGATCTAAAGCAAACTGCTGGGTGATGCAGTGCTATGGAAGTGAGTCCACATGTTCCATATAGAATTTGCCCCAAGATCTGGTTTTTCCACATTCTGGTGGGTGCTGTGACCCCACATGATGTGGCCCATCTGTTGTGTTAACACAGCCTTACCCAGTCAAGCATGCTTCTCAGGCCCAGCTTTTGTGTCTATCAGCAGGAGGTAGGTAATGTTACCTAGTCCAAACCAGGCTATGATCCATCTTCCTGCTATTGTGCATCTTGGGAAACAGCAGGTGATAGCTTGCTCCCATGTGGAAGACCTGGGTCCATGCTTCCTATTTGGAAGACCTAGATGAAGTCTTTGGCTCCCGGCTTTGGCCTGAACCAACCCAGCTGTTGTACATGTTTTGGAAGTAAACCAAAATATTTGGACAAGTTCTGTCTTTCACTGTGACTCTGTCATTCTGTCTTTTAAGTTAATAAAAATGAGTAGACTTTTAAAAAATTCTATTTGATTCTTGTTTTGTAATTTCTAACTATTTATATTATTTGGTAATACATTTGTCACATGGTTCTTGATTTCTTCGTTCATTTTTTTCACCTAATTCTTTCACTATGTTCAAAGAAGTGGGCTTAAGTTGTTATCTGGGAACTTAAATGCCTATACTTTATCCGGAGCAGTTTATTTTCATTTATTCCCCAAACATTGGGAATGGATAAGGATTTATTGCTGTTTTTATTACATTATTTTACTTTTTACTAAAAATTAAATTTTTGCTGTAATACAAAACCATTGGAAATGAAATATAATTTCTTCCCCATTTGGGATTTGGTTTGGGTGCTTCTTGTGGGTTGCTATGATTTGTTTTTCTGTTTATTTATTGTATTGATTTTCAGCATCGCCACTTGTCTGTGTTTCATTGTCTTAGTGGCAAGGTGCTGTCTTTACAAGGATTCTTTAAATGCCTACTGAGTAACTGAGCGTGCTTTTGGCCTTGGAATCAGTCTGAAAGCAGGGCTTAAGATCTCTTATTTCCTTCTGGAGAATGCATGTTTTGCGTGCTCTGTGTGACCTTTTTGATTCCTATGTAGAAGTGTCTGCTTTTGGATGTCTTAATTTCCAAAGGGTCTCATTTCAACTTCTTTTGTTGTCTTAGGGAATTTATTTTATGTCTATATGTACAATATGTTGCTCCAAGAATCTTTGGTTTTGTAGTTGCCCTAAAAGCCTATGGCTTTCTGCCACTTTTCTGTTCTGGGATCTGAATCATACTTCTTGTCCTCACCTGATATTAGAGTTTGTAAAAGCACAGAAAAATCCTTTACACAGCATCTACAATAATTAAAACTTGCAATAAAGTCTGCTCTGTCCCCTCTTATTCTTGAAAAAAAAATTGAGGACATATGCTGCCACCTCCACCAGAGCAAGGCCATATATACCAGAGAGAGTAGGGTACATAAAAAGCACCATGACAATTCCTACTGTTTGAAATTTTCTTATTTTTTGATTGAATGCTCATTTAGTTCCTGTAAATAATTTTCTGCTTTCCAGATTCTCTATTATTTTAACCCATCTCTGGTTGCTTTTGACATGTTTGTGAAAATGCATTCATATCTGTTAGGTATATTAGAGTACATTGCTTTTAATAGTTCAAAGTATGTTTATATCATTTCATAAATAAGGATAGTCCTCCAATGTCATTCACTGAAACTAGATAGTTGGACAAAATCTCATTACATAGCAGATCAAGATATGTTGTTGTCATTTGTAACAACATGTCTTAAAATGTTTCACATAAAATTAACATTCCATTTCTTTTAAGATTTGAGGGAGCCTGTCATCAAGTATATTTAGGAAACACCGAGGTAGCTGGATAGTCCCCCTCAATCTATCCCTGTGTGTGTTCTTTTGTCGGTCATTGTTTTGATTTATGTCCCTGCTGGCTGATCCCTGAGAACTCCACTATACTTCTCTTGCCCATTGGCTAGTGAGAAACACCTAGAAGAGATCAGAGATTTGATAAAGAGAATATAAAGTGTCACACAAGAAGTGACAGTTGAGTTGAGCCTTAAAGAATGATGAGGAGTTTGCTAATCAAACAAGAAATAAGAAATTTTGTTATGCTTCAACATCCTCGTTGAACAACAAAAATCTGTCTGGATTCTCTAAGAAGTTTCTTTGTTAAAATATCTTTATTCTAACGATGCGAAATAAACTATTTTCCTTCCAGGGTCCTGACTGAGTTAAGCAAAATTTAATAGGGTTCTTTATTGAAAAGACTTACAGAGAATTTAGTATTCTAATTACATTGCTAATCTCCCAAAGGAAGCTGGTGTTTGGCATAATTTCCCAAAAGCATTTGTTCATAGAGTCCATTTAGAATAATTGTTGTTTTTTATTCATTTATTTGTTAGGGCTTGTTCTCATTTTGTTACTCAACTCACTTTTGGAATTATAACTTCCATTTATCAAGTGTTATGTGTAAGCATTACACTGAGTAATTTCCTTGACTTATCTCACACAGTCTTCGTCAATATCCTCTGATGAGGGTTTTATTGTTTTTATTATTATAATCTTATAGCTGTCCTTTCTGATTCTTTTAAAGATTTATTTATTTTAAAGTCACAGAGAGGGTGTGGGAGAAAGAAAGAGAGAGAGAGAGAAAGAAATGGAGAGGGAGAATTTTTCCAGGCCCATTAGCAGGGAGCTGGATTGGAAATTGAGCAGCCAGGACTCGAATTGGCACTTGGCACCCATATGAAATGTTGGTACTGCATACAGCGACTTTAAGTACTATGTCGTAGCGCTAAACTGTACCATTCCCAATTTTTACAAGTAAACACAAGTTTCAGAAAATTGGTAGCATATTTATGTTTTTTTGTTGTAGACATTTCACTGTTTTTCAGAGCACCTGTTTTTTTTTCGTCCATGTTGGTTGTTTTCTCATGTTGGACAGTTCACAACTGGTAGATTACACTTATAAGATATTTTGACTCAGTGTGGGGAGCTGTGCAGTTGGGTTGGATGGCATGGGTGTGTGATGAGCACCGCTCCTCAGTTAGCAAGGCTGTGAGGAGTTTCTGGCTGTGAGGCAAGGCCCGGCAGAATGTCTCTGGTCACCTCATTGCTGCCTCACCCCATTGTATGGAACTCAATCACCTCTCTGATGTTTCATAGAATTCTTTTGAGGGTGTTGTTGTTGTTTTTTTGTTAATGTGAAGTGATTCCTGTAACTGGTATGACACCTCCAATTGATAAATCATGTTACAATAAATACACCTTTAGTAATGTAAGGCTATGACACACAGCTAAAAGTATACAATAGTACAATTGAGCCCACTATGTTTCCAAACATCCTGTTATGTGCCCACTTTTGTCCTGAAGATTGCCCTAGTATAAGTAATGTTTTCCTTAAGAAATGGCTTGATAATATCCTGGAATAGATGGCAATCATGGAGGTACAAAGAGTTTGTTTACCATACACCTCGAACTGTTACAACACATGATATGACGCATTTTAGTTTCTTACCACAAGAAAGCAAAAATAAATGAGGCATCTTCTAAAAGGAAACAAAACAAAACCCCCTCAAAATGGCTTAAAATCTCAATCTTATACTGGCATTTATATTTAGGGAAAGAAAATAGTTTATATAGATGAAAGGAAGTTTCTTGTAAAGGCCCTCTGTTTGTAGATTAGCTGAATTGCCTTGATCCCTTTCACTGTCCTTTAACAAAAGAATGAAAAACAATTGAATCAGCACTAGGTGAAGGTGACGGTAATTAAAACATGATTTGATTATAAGAATTAGCAAAGAAATCTATGTTATATACTTTTATAAAATCCTTTCATTTATGATCTTTTAATTCTGTACTCTTAATATTTTAGGCAATATTAGTTTGATTGTGTTTAGTAAAAATTGATTTTGAGTATAAGTAAACTACTTGTCACTATGTAACCACATGCGCCGCCAACCGTGGAGTTCCTGGCTTCAGCCAGGTGACTGCAGGTTTCAATGAGTAATGGTTTGTTGAAAATATTTTCCTAAAGATTGTTTTTTGCATTTTCATAACCATGATGTAATGAAAAATGAAACAATTGGATGTTGTGCAAAAGCTTGTGATGATTTATGTATAAAGAAGGCAACTTTTCTGAGTTGTCCATTATGAGCATCATGTCATAGTGGTCCGTGTCTTATCTATTCCTATCATCTCGCCAATCCACGCATCCTTTGCAAGCTCTCAGTCAGCTGGAGCCGGTCTCCCGCAACTCAGGAATCTTTATCCCTCACACAGCTAAAGCTATATTGAGTTAAACTGAGCCTGCTGTAGTGCAGTTGGCCTGAAAACAATGCTCACCACATACGAATACTTTAAGTGGAATTATCTAGTTAGTCCATGAGCAGTTCAGTCAATGTGACTCAACTGTCTTACTCAACAGGTTGTTATGTGCTACTTAGGCAATTATCACTATTTAATGGCAGTTTACCAAGTGAGGGTTCTTGTAACAGAAGAAAATTATTATTTACATAAGACCTAAACTTTCCGCTTGGGAATATAAAGTTCTACTCAGTGTATTGCATGTCCCATTACAACAAAAAGCAGTTTCTCACAGGTATAGAGCTCTTGAAAAGAAGGATTACTCTTTACTCATTAATGTGTCTTTCCAACATATGACAGTATGATAATTATCACATGGTAAGCACTTGATAAAAGTTAAAGTGAATCCAATTGGAGGACATCATCTTGAGTGAAACAGATCGGATGCAGAAAGATAATTACCATATGTTCTCCTTCATATATGGGAGATAACATTTAAACAATAATCAAATGAGAAATAGAAAGAAATATCTGTAGTTTTTCAATATTGTTGCAAAGACAGTTTTGTAAAACTTTATGTTACACCTTTGTCAACCCAAGGGTTAAGAATGCGATACCACTATAGTGTTAGTGATCTTTGAATTTACTGTATATGGCTGAAATGGTCATTTTTTCATTTAACTATTGCCTATAACTATTGTCTCAATTCCTGCCAAATTAAAGTTATTTGTCTTTTGGGCAGGGGTGTTTTTTGTTTCTATTCTATTGTGTCTCTTTTTTAACTTATTAAACTTCTTATTTAGTGAAGTTTTCAACTTTCTAACAGTAACAAATTTAGAAAAGGTTATGTCAATATTTTAAAAAAGAGAGAATGAGAAAATAAAGAAGGGCGACAAAGGGAGAAGTGAAGAAGCAAGAAGGAAGGGAATGTCATTATGTTCTTAGAATTGTGTCTACAATTCACAAAATCTGTAAAAACTGATTGAAATTAAAAAAAAAGTTTCAACAAAAGTTACCTTTTGACTTTTGTGATAAAATACATCTTTTACATACTGAAACTGATTGCCGGGACAGAGTGGTTTTCCACTCGTCTCACCTTATTTTTGGTAACATATATTCCATCCTATTTTTTATCACATATATATTCCCTGCTTTATTTTTTAGCCTCACTTAAAACTCTTTTTTTTATTTACAGCCTTGGAGACAATATAGCATGATTAATAACTGTTTTGGTTATGGTTCAGGTCATGGTTAAAAAAAAAAGAGTGGAATAGCCAGTTTGCTATCTCAGAGGCTGGGAGGTAAGCTGTCTATGTGTGCTTTGTGTTTGTGAATAGCAGGTGTGAGTATGTAACATGGTGTATGCATGGTGTATATGTGGTGTACACATGTGTGTCCTGACCTATTGAGAATTAACAAATGCATGATAAACTAAAATTTGGCTGTTGTTAGGTTTTCAGTGTAAATTATGATTCTCTAAATAAATGTGTGTGTGTATGTGTGTGTGTGTGTGCGTGTGTTTCGTGTTTGTGAGTAACAGGTATGGGGCATAGTTTATATGTGTGTCATTACCTACCAAGAGTGAGCAAATGCATGATAAACTGAAATTTGGCTGTAGTTAGGTGAAAATACAATGTCATCTAACTTGTTTATTATCCAGGCTACTTAGGTACAGTTCATTTGCCACAGAATTGTGCAATTAAAAATATGTTTACCCATATTTGAAAATAAGTTACAATTAGTTTCAATCAGGCAGCCAATGTTTTTGACCGCATAATTTTAAGTTAAGCTGATATTCATAGAAATTCTTAAATAATGAATCTTTTTGTTGTCTTGAGTGTTAGCTATCATTTCTATGAATGATAAAGTATTTTTGTGTTTACCATATTTTATATCATCTTACATATGCCACGTTAGTTAAGATTAATCATCATTTAATTTTTTCCTGTATTTATTTATGCCTTGGTATTTCTTAATTAAATATAAATTTCAAACGATTCAATGACATTAAATAGTAGTATAAAATATTATTACCATAAATAGAAAAGGTCAGCTAAGTTTATCACAAGTAAGTGATAACATTAAAAACAAATGCAGTGAGAAAAGGCATTGATATTAAAACTCATTTCCAGACACTTAGGGGTGTCCACAGTACTAAGCCTGATGTCTGCTCCCTCTGTAACTAAAAAAGTCAGCACATATCACGGAAACACTAAAGAATAAAATTAGGAACTTTGTAGTAGTTGTTATTATCTGAACAGTTGAAAGAAAATTAAGGATATGCTTCTCTAGCTTGTAATTTGATTGACTTGACTCTGAAGCTATATTATATTACTGTTTCACATTTTAGGAAGCATTTGGATAATTTTTTCCTGTCTATTATTTCTAGCTGCAGTATAGCATTCTAGTGTCTCACTAGACAATGACAACTAAGAGACCCTGTGGAGAATGCCTTTTGTTCTCTGGGACCAAAGTACACTAAATCTGGAGAGAGGAAGTCCTGTCTGACTGTTACTAAGAAATCCCACACAGTTATGGAAAGCTTTCTTGTCTACTATGAAGAAGATTTTGGGCTTACATGGTTTATTATAAAGCATTTAAGGCCTAAGGCAGTGGATATTATTGCAAATAACGAATGGATTAAGCATTAATAGTATTTAATGAAGCTTAGTGTAATAAATCAAGATATCACTGGTTCATTTTTGTGAATAATTTTATATGTTAACTGTTCAAACTACATTTGTGAATGTTTCTGTAGGAACAAAATCTAGGATTCTCTTAAATTTATGCTGGCATTTTTATGTTGAACATTTTAAAAGGAATGAATATCCAAATATATCAAAATCAATGCATCATTATAAATAGGATTCATGATGTATTACATTAATAAAAATAACAATAGTTTTCAATAATCAGTTGCCTAATAAATAGCAGACATTTTTTATGTATCATTTCATTTACTTTATCTAACCAACTGCTTACAGGGAGGATTTAGCTATCATTGACTGTGGAATGGCATGCTCTCTATGACTCATTATTTTAAAAACTATAATGTTTGAAAACCACAACAGTTAATGACTGGTGTGGTTGGTATTACTAACATCTCAGTTTTAATGATGGGAATAGTAAATCTCAATGTCTATGACTCCTGAATTTTAGAATCAGATATGCAAATTTCCAAATTTCAGTTTCATCACTATTTCCCAGAAATTACTGACAAGTTATTCTCTGAATTTCTTTTTTTCCCCTTTTTTATAGTACTCTATCATAAGAATTATTGTAGACTGAAATGAAATTGTGTAACTGAAAAGAGTTGGTGGACAACAAATATTCATACCTTTTCTCCTTATATTTGACACTTCTGGTTGGCACTTCAGCGTTGTGGAAACTGCTCAACAGCTGTCATAATATGCGTTTTATGCTGAGTTAGATTACCTTATACTCATATGTCAGATGGTTAAAGGGGATCCCCACAACGGGTCATTTTTATTCTTTCTGATATGTTTCTGGCTGTTCCTGCTCGCTAACTAGTCTGCAAGGTAATGGAGGGCAAGGATCTTGTCTTGTCATTCTTTCTGGAGCTCAATGCAGGAAATAGCAGAACAGTTTCAGGGAAAGGGTCTAGAAACAGAGCTATTTTTTAGTTTCTTAATTTGTGTGATCTTAGGAAAATCATCTAATATTTCTGAGTCTATTTCCTTGTAAGTGTGATAACTTAATACCCACCTGAAAGATTGAATGGAATATTTATGTAAAATATTAAATATAGCAACCAGTACATAACAAATACTTAAAAGTGATATTAGTATTAGTATGAAGCTCAGCTAGTAATAAAGACATAATTGGTCTAACTGAATGCTAAGAAATTAATAACAGAATCATGAACATTTTGAGGTTTAGATTTTTTTATAACTTTGTATTTTGGCACGACTATTAGTGTCATTAATATTTTCTTCTATTTCAACTTCACTAGGACAGATGTTAGCCTGCTATTGAATAGTAGATACATTTTCTTTTGCATTATTTCAAGTATTTTGCCCACAGGATGCCTTGTGTTTCATATTTCTCATATTCAACACAGTGACACTATGTCAAAGGAGTTCTGAATCAATTATCTTGCTTGTTTCAGGTCATAGACTCATTATTTGGCTGAGCACTGAACTTTGGTTGCTATTCATAAACCACTGGCAAAAACAGGATATAACATCACTTCCTTGGCTTTAAGAAAAAAAAAACCTACAAGAGTAACTAATATAATCAAAGTAAATATGCAACATCAGACACCTAAAGCCCTTTAGTAGTTAGCTGTTAGTGAAAAAAAAAAAGCATACATTTGGGAATGTATCAGGTAATAAATTTACTAGAGAGCCATATCATGAAAAGGTAATTTGGATTGCTCAAGACTATCTTATTGTGTCAACGTGCTCTCTTGAAAATAAAACTTCGACACTACAATTTATAAAGTTTGTAAAGTAAACAAGCAGGACAAAGCAGACACCCTACCATCTGTGTCAAAACGTCAAACTTCAGCATGCAGATCGTTGTGACACACGTGTGCCATGCTCTATGACCTATCAGCCCCTACATTTTGTCTTCTCCCTGCTTCTTACTGATTTCTTAGATCACATTGTTTTGTTCATCCATTTAGTTAATTAGCATGTTCTAAATGGGCTTATTAAGATTATGTGGCTTCTCCACAAGCTTGTTAACTACTAACACTACAAAGATTGCTAGTTTCAAGATGTTTTTTTAAGAGTGCTTTAAGGAAAACAGACAGTTATGAATTGGATGGACAAAGGGTCATTCTTGTCACTATTCTTCCAACTATTTTGTGTCCATTAGAATTAATTGGCCAATGTGTTGAGCATACTACTAGATATATTTCCCTATTTGTGGCTCTTCCCTTATCTTGGACCTACCGCATGGATTTAAATAAATAAATGTGTAACAGATTAAAATAGCAGAACAAATATTTTCTAAGCTACAAAAGCGTGTGAACCAAATTTTTGTTGCAATATTGCTACACACATGCACACACACAAAATGAACAAAGAAACTTCCGCAGTTTCTCCCAACCAATGAGTTTAATTTATTATTCTTGAATTTTTGATGTAGAAGCCCTTAAAAACATTTTCTATAGCACTCATCGACACCTGCATTTAGATCACTCTTTTCTGAAGCACAGTTGGGGCTCTTTACTAAACAATCTTCAACCTTGGCAGACAGCTTAAATGCAGAAACAATCATGTCTTTAATTTTAAAATTAGCAATAGATTGAGCACTCAAAGAAACTTGATTGCCATTTCAGAAACTGCAATACTTCGTACTCCTTTTCCCAGAGGTTCAAGCTTGCAATTAGAGAACTTTGAGCAATCAACCAACTGAACTCTCTAAGAGGATATGAGACATCAGGCCAAAATTTGAAACCCAGTAAGTGCCATAAGTATCAGTTGTAAAACCTTTAAATTTTAAGTGCGGTATCTCAAAGGGGAATTTTATGTCTGGGCAATAAAGAGCATCCAAGTAAATTCCATGATAATAGATTTTCAGTAAATTTACAAAAATTGAATTTTAGAAACCCAAGAATAATATGCTAATGGTTACAGTTATACTGACAGAAATTCCATTTGCCTCAATGAATTATCAATATACTGAGCTACCTACTTCATCAAAAAATAAAAATCCAAACAACACAAGCTAAAACACAACCCAAAACAACAGAATTAATATCAACTCTACTTGCTTCTGGGTGTACAAAGCCTGGCATTTTTGTCAAAGTATATTTTCAATCACTAGAATCCAGTTTCCAGGAAGCTACATCTATGTGTTTGCTCTTTTCAATTCTAGAAATATATGATTTCTATTTCCCCAATATTCAGCTTTTTATCCCAATTTATTTCTCCCCATTGTGGTATTTCTCACTTGTTCTGACCTCAGTTTCATTCTTTTACCCTATGATGTCAATGTCTAAGAACAACAAGTCTGTACTTAATGACGTGTTATGGATAAGCTCTCTTGCTTCATTTTAAATGAATGTAAAATTTTAAAAGAAAGGCATCAAGGGACAGTTTTTGTATCCATCAGTTAAAATACAGTGACTAAGATATCTGTGTCCTATATCTGAATAGCTAGGTTTAGTATTTGGCTCTCCTCCAGACCTAAGTTTCCTACTAATTAAACCCTGGGGGCGGGGGCTGCAGTTTTCGAATAAGCAGTTGGGTTTCTGCCACCTCCATGGCCTGGATTGAGTTCCTGGCTCCCACCTTCTGTTTAGCACTTTCCCGTCATTGAGCCCATTTGAGTAAACTATTGGATGGGGAATTTTCTATATTCATTAGATTCTGTCTCACATTCTCAAGTAAGTGAATAAAATAAATAAGAAAGTTATAGGTGCATGTATGCATGCATATTCATATATACAAAGAAAAGCTCTTATGTAGGAATACTTCAAGCAGTTAAGGTAGCTTGAAAGAATTTGAATTTTTTTCCCATAATGTAAAACCCATGACAGTTCTGAAAGTGCTCTACATTTCAAAATTAAAATGTAAAATCTGTGATTTTAAACTTTTATTTTTAGTTTGAAAGGCAGCTTTATAAAGACAGGAGGAGAAATATAGAGACCTTCCATTTGTTGTTACTCCTAAAACAGCTGTACTGGCAAGAGTCAGTCTGAAGCCAGGAACCAGGAGCCTGGATGTTCTTTCAGGTCTCCCATTTGGGTGCAAGAGTTCAAAACATTAGACCATCCTCTGCTGCTTTCCCAGGCCTTTAGCAGGGAGCTGGATTGGAAGTGGAACAACTGGGACTTGAACTGGTGCCCACATAGGAAGCCAGCATAGTAGGTGAAGACTTAGTCTTATACTCCACAGCACTGGCCCTCAAATCTATGTTTACATACCAAGATGAATTCTCTATTTGTGCTTATGACTTAGGTGGCTTCTCCATATAAAAGGGTTCTTCCTTCTGCCATCCTAATTTGCAATTAACAGAGTTTCTTTTAAATATCCTCTTAACAAAACAGCAACTATATCATCATCACAACCATGTTGAAAATATTTAGTTCATGATGGGGTTCCATGGTGTAATGGTTAGCACTCTGGACTCTGAAAATATTTAATGCGTGCAAGGCAGAATCCTGAGTATGTTTCAAATTGCATTCATATGATTTATCATTTTAGATTTAACACTTATTCACATTTTGCCATATTCACTTCAAATGTAGATATTATATAAATATACATATATACTATTTTACTTGAAAACAAGAATATTAATATTAAATAGCATGAAATTCAATATAATGATTATAATGTAAAAAAAAAGAAGGGCATAATGTATCATTCAGTGAAGAAAATATTCATTATTATGTCAAATTATTCAGTATAGTGAATGTCCACAGTCATTCCTTGGAGTGAATGGAGCAGATCTTAGCTCGGCCTGGCAGATGAGGCAACAGTATCTAGACAGTCTCACACTCATTCAACATCAAGTATGAAATAAGTGGCATACCTGAGACCATTTCCCACATCTTAATGACTTAGCATCTTACACACTCTCTTAAATTTGACCTGTATTAAAATTAGTTGTATTTATCATCTACAGTTTCTGCAGCAGTTTGATAGGCAAGATCCAGTACCAAATGTTTTGATTTCAAGGAATTCTTGCTGTATCTTTGACAGAGGAAGTTGTTGTATATGTGAGGCTTTTGCATCACAGACTATAAATCCTATAGTGGAGGGAAGGGTCTATAAGGACTTGCAAGAATAGAGAAAGGAAGCAGTTCACAGCTGTGGGAGAAATGTAAGGTTATGCATCAACCTTGGAATTTTGCAGCTCTGAGGCCAAATTTGAGTAGGCGATGTCCCAAATTGAGTGATGGGAGTCCAGCACGGGGAATGTATGCCTTGGGTTCTATGTGCTGCTGGAAAAATCTCCACCAAGTGGGAAGTCCTTCCAAAACAAACCAGATCAAAGAGACAGATGGAAAGAACCCTTCAAAGGCTAAGTAGATTTCAGAAATCTGTGGAGTTGCAAATGATTTCTGAAATCATCTAATCTAACGCCTTGTTTTTATAGAGAAAGAACTAGGCTTGAGTTAATGGAGTAAGGGTAAATAAGTTACATAGTAAGTTAATGGGAGATCTGGGACAAGAGCCCAGTTCAGCATGCCTTGTCTCCAGGTTGTTTTTCCTTTTCACCCTGCTTCAAAGACTGCTAAAAGCTTATAGCAAGAAAATAGCATTCTGAGAAAAAAAAAAACTTGTAGAGTTAAAAGGACATTTGGTTAGAAAACATTAATATGATTTTGGCTTCTTTTGTTAACTAAAAAAATATATACTTCCATAATCTCTGATTGCCCAAATAGCTTGAAATGTAATGAATTAGGTGTGCTGCATGCAGAGGGGATTTAGCCATGGACATTGTACAAATATCCAGGAAGAAGACATGAGGGCTTTCCATAACAAGACAAACAGCAGTGCACAGCTGTGGAATAACAGAAGAGTTAGAAAACATGCTTGGAATTTCACAGCTTTGGAGCCAAATTTGCAAAAGCTGTATTTCTTCCTGGGAACAATGAGCTGAGCATGGGAAACATGTGCTCCAGTGTAGCTGGAGTTCCAAGGCAGATAAGGTTTGAGATTTGGGGTTTGGGAACGAGATATCCTTCAAACAAGCAGAAAACATCTGCTGCTTCTGAAATGTTTGATACCAGTAAGACCAACAAAATCTTCAAATGTGCAGTTTTTCGTTATAAACTTTTTCTAGGTAGGAAAAATATAGAAGTCAGCAACTAAGAACCGTGCAAACTTCATCTAGGTACATTGAGTACAGAAACCACTTAACATTTATTTGACATTCTAGTGAATCCTGTTTTTTGTCACTCTGTTGGTCTTCACATTGCCATTTCAATTGTCCAAATTCCCTTTGGTATCTTCCACCAAGGCATGTCCTCCTTTACGTACGTATAGTCTTCCCAGGTTACTTTTCAAACCAACCTACTAACACCCAAATCAGAACTTTCATTTCTTGAAACAGTTAGTAGGATTGATTTACATGATGATTTCTATTCTTGTCAACCAAATTACACTTTTAACAGGTCTCTGGTCCAGCCCAGCTGTTGGGATCATCTGGATAGTATACAATGTATGGAGGATCTTATTGTGCTTTTCTTTCTCTCTTTCTCGCTTTGTAACTCTGCCCTTCAAATAATATCTTAAATAAATACTAAATAAACTTTAAATATTTAAATCCATATTTCAAAAATACATCCAGGACCAAAGGAATCTGTACAAACACACCTATATAAATAAATAGGTGGTGTAATTAACCCAGGGCACCTGGGAACAACAAACATTTAGCTGGAAAATATAACACAAAATAATCACTTAACGTATCTGAAAGTTAATCTAAGTAGCACATGGTAAATGATGACACATTTTTCCAGGAAAATCTGAATATCCTCAATAAGAGTTAGAATCTGCGGCATATGAATCCTGGACTGGTCACTCTTGCCCTCCTCAGTTTTGATTTGTAGAACCTATATACTAGGTAATTTGTTCGGACAAGCGCAACCAAGAAGAGGGGATCTCCTTTTTCTGTAGTGTCCTGTGAGGTACAAGATTTGTATTGTTTAAGTTCCGTTTTCCAACAGTAACATCTAGGAGCATAAGGAGTCCTTTATTCTGTTCAATTCCCATTCATGCGGGTAATACTTTAACATACACAATATATTGCAGACTAATTAGCTCTGCCTCTGTTTCTGGCACAGCAAATGTTCCATGCTAGGAAAGGTAAGCTGATACAACCAGAACCTATATGAGAGAGAATGTCAAAAATTCATAGAAAAAAATGAACCTTGAAGATGAGTTTATTTGATGCAAAAATAATTTTTGCAATGTATAAAAATATTTTCATGCATTTTTGATGAGCCCTCATGCTTCTTCCACGTATAGCATATGTATATTACAGGGATGACACTGCAGGAGAAATAAGCTGCCTAACTCCAATACAATTTTCCCTGCAATGAATTAAGAATCAACTTGTACTTCAGATATAAGTAAGGCAGCGGAGCAGTCATATTGCTTGTTTGTTTGTTTTATTAATTACATTACATTATGTGACACAGTTTTATAGGCTCTGGGATTCCCCCCACCCCTCCCATAACCCTCCCCCAATGGTGGATTCCTCCACCTTGTTGAATTACCACAGTACAGATTCAGTTGAGATTCTTTCATTGCAAGCATCTACCAAGCATAAAGTCCAGGATCTTATTGTCCAGATAAGTTTAAACGGTTTCCTGGGGTGACCATCTCTGGTTTGAAGGTAGAGTCGGTAGAGAACAGCCATATTTTTAAAAGAGACACCTGGAGAACAACACAGCCAAGAAAATCCTTTCCAGAGTAAAATTAAACTTTAGCTGTTGCAAAAATTGTATACATGTACTACTCGGGGACAATCACAGCAAAACATGGACATATCTGAGTATATTCTGAAAGCCACACACAGGTAGATCAGCCATAAATGGAACTTGTGAAACACTGACTCAATAAACTATGAACCGCTCATCTTGGCATGGAAGTGAAGCAAAATGCAAGCCCCCTACAATATAGAAATCGTCACCAAGACAGGTATACATATCTGATAATAAATAGTACAAACTTAAGTGGTCAGAGGGTTTAACTATAAACTTTAATCAGCAAGTCATTTATGATGAACCAAGAAATCCATAGTAAATAACAAAAAAGACTTATGTTAAATTGGGAAGGGATGTCAGATGCTGCAAACTGAGGGAAAATTAGGCTTCACAGAAATAGTCCAAATGAATCACTAAACAAACAAAATGAATGGGAAAATAAATATCAATAAAACCAAGAAGTAGAGGCCCTCAGTATCCAGAGGAGCCATAATACTATCTTTCTGCTTTTCAATAAAAACCAGAAGATACACAGAGAACAAGAAAAATATCATCCACTTACAGGAAATAAAGGAAGTATGAGAAGGGAACCTTGAAAACACACATATTTTAGAATGAGAAGATACAGATGTCAAAGTAGCTTTGCAAATATGTGCAAAAAATTTAGGGAATGCTTGCTTAATGAGTTAAATCAAATATGAAGACATATGAATATATCGTCAAATAGATAACATTAATAAAGAACCAGAAGTAATAAAAATGAGCGTTCTGCAGAAAAACGTAAAATAGGCAGCATGAAAGATTCTATAAGCAATTCAAGAATGTTTGGTCCTCAGACTAAAAAAAACAAACCTTAAAATGCAAAACTTGAGAACAGATTAATAGCGATTATTCAATGTGAAGAAGAGCAATTAAAATCTTCATAATAATGTGGGGCATGATGAAACAGGATAACACATGCATAGTGCTAATAACAGAAGGAGAGAAAATAGATGAAAGGAAGGGCAGAATAATACCTGAGAAAAAATAAGTTTGTAAATTTCACCAACTTGGCAAAAAAACACTACTATTCCAATCCAAGAGACTAAATAAAATTGGATGGAGAGAGTAAACACTATAAACAGCCATACTGCAATGTAAATGCTGAAAGCCAAAGACAAAGAGCAAAAACAAAGTAGGCGACAGAAGATTAATCATGTCCAGGGAGCCATATTAATAACAACAAAGAGTTTTATGTTGTTAACAATGGAAATCACAAGATAATAAGGAGAGGCGTTTGAAATGCTGAAGGGAAAAAAAATCCAAGAATAACATTCTTCAAAAACAGAGGAGAAATGAAGATATTCCCCGATAAGCTAAAGCGGGGATTTTCTTGCTGAGGGGCATGTTTCAAAGCAAATAAACTGACTTTATTCTGATTGAAAGGCACTGACCGTAGATTACTATTCAAACTCACATGAGAAGCCAAAGAGCTAAAGACGTTCATGAACGTAAAAACAAA
The DNA here is from genome assembly GCF_017591425.1 of Ochotona curzoniae. Lineage (NCBI taxonomy): Eukaryota > Metazoa > Chordata > Mammalia > Lagomorpha > Ochotonidae > Ochotona > Ochotona curzoniae. Next base: position 53,684,532 of record NW_024467087.1, on the reverse strand, counting down.
ATAGAACAATCACACACATCCTTGCTTTTCTCTTCTGAACTCTGTTTTAAAATCATTTGTTTCACAGGCACACACACACAGACACAGAGAAAGAGACAGAGAGAGCCAGGTGTTCCACGTAGATGGCAGAGCCCCTACCATTTGAGGCAATACCTGCTGCCTCTCACAGTGCACATGCGCATCAAGAAGGAATTAGGAATGGAGGCAGGTCTCAAATTCAATAACACTCATAGAGGATGCATTTGTTCCAATTAGCATATTAACACTAGGCCAAATGACGGGCATCTTCTCTGAATTGATTTTAAAAAATTAATAAAATAATATACATACAAATGTGTTGTGGTGACAATGATAAATATGTATTTATTTACATATCAACTATAGCAGTATTAGAGTGAGACTATTAGATGATTATTCAGATACAGAGGAACTAATGTCGGCAGTCAAAGATAATAAAGACATTAATATGTATTTATTAAACTGTCTACAAATACACTCATGTTTTCCTGTCTTCTCTTGGTTTCTCTGAATGAAATATAATCACAAAGCAGTAATTATATAGCACGATAGCTTAATTTACTGCATAAGCAGATTTGAGCATATGCACAAAAGTGAGAGAACAAAAGGTAGTATGTAGGAATAAAGTTCCCATTCCTTACTGGAATTAAATTGGTATACATCCAGAACAAATTCTAATAGGCTCAAATAATACTATAAGTCTGAAAACTATGTCAGAAAACAAATGAAATGTAAAGCCAGAAAACCTTAACAATGCTTAACTTCATTTATTAAAGTACATTTTAAAACAGCCAGGAATCATTAAAAATATAGTAGCACACAACAATTAAAAATTTGCTTGACAAAGATTTAAAATATAGTTTGAAAAAATAGTATATTGGCTGCAAACCTGAAGTTGAACATTATTTGATCGTTGTTTATAGCCCTTGTCCTAATGGTCTTGTTATATTTTATTTGTTGATATCTTTATTTAAAGGAACAGTAAGCCTTTGACTATCATGCAAATCAGAAACTTGTTATTTTAACAATAATAGGGGTTGGCGCCATGGTGTAGTGGGCTCTTCCCTCCACCAGTGGAAACCAGCATCCCCTATGGGCTCTATTTCAAGTCCCTGCTTCCCCAGTGGTGATCTAGCTCCATGCTAAAGGCCTGGGAAAGCAGCACAGGATGAGCTAAGTTCTTGAGATCCTTTAAAAAAATAAAATCGCTAAAAACATAAAACAAGTCTGTAATTAAAATGATGCACTGGAAAATGTTCACTTGATTTGGAAAAGGAAAAAAAAAAGGTAGTAATAAAAGAATGGAAAAAAGAACACAAAAGAAAGAAAATGTAGGAAATGCAAAAATTTGCCAAACATTTGGCCAAGAAGTTAAGATGTCATTTTAGACACCCTCGTATCAGAGGGCATGGATTAGAGTTATGGCTTCCCTCTTGCTTCTATATCCTGCTAATGCTCACTTTGGAAGGTCACAGGCACTGCCTCACTTGGCTATGTTCTTGGAATCCACGTGGATTAGAACCAGCTCTCATATGGGATCCCAGCACATTCAAGGCGAGGACTTTAGTGACTAGGCCACCATTTCAGTTCCAAGAGAACATCTTAAAGTATCATTTGTAGGGCACTGGACAAAATGGCACCCAATGTGGCACTGGTGGAGTTTGGGATCTGCTGACTGGTCTGGTGGCTACCTGGACCTATTTTGGGTGAACATGTAGCATGCAACATTGGTACTGTTTTCCCTGTGGGGCTAGTGCAACAGATGGATCCATAAATGATTTAGCTCCTGACTTAGTGGATGTTCAGCTTGCTGTTGTCCTTCTAGTCCCACAGCCTTTGTCTTTGACACAATGGTACCTGATGTGATACTGGTGGGGGGTCTGACCTGTGAAATCCACTCTGTTCTTGCACTGTCTGCTTGGGGTCTGCTGCTCTGTCTCTGCTTCTGATAAGCTCAAATAAATCAGCAGGATGGGCAGTTCTTTGCCTGGGTTCACCTCCTAAGCTGCCAGTGAACACTCCTTGCCACCTGACTGCCAAGGAAGCTTGAATTGCCACTCACTTACTGCCAGTGTGGTATCTGGTCACTGCAAAACCACTCCATTGTTGCTGTTGCTTCCCCATGTCAGTCAGGTTCCAGGTACCCCTTTGTGGTTGGCCTGCCCTCTTCTATATCCTGGAATCTGCCCTTTCTGCTTCACCCTTGCTTACGATCCTCTGTCTGTTTAAACATGTCCTTATCCTATTCTGCCATCTTGATTCTCCTGGAGTAGAGACTGTCATTCTTCAATTATGCAAGTCAAGAGGTATATAAGGAAAGACTAGGAATATGTCAATAGATTAGAAAGTGAATAAAATGAGAAACAAAATTGTGGCAAGACATAAATCACTGAACTCACATGGAAAAATCTAACTGATTTATATGCAAATTTTAGAGGTAAATTAATATATCATCATTATAATTATCATCAACAAAGACAAAAATAACTGCTAAGTGAATGTGCTAGATTAAAGACACTGATAAAATGAGACACATATATAGAGAAGAATTGATAGCAATTGTTTTGAACCTCTTCTGAAAAATATAAGAGGAGAAAATGCTTTCTAGCTTATTCTATAAGGAGATTACCCTGTATATGATGCTACATAAAGACACTACAAAAAACACAATGAACTAAAAGCCTATAAGGGCATAAATGTGAGATGAATGCATCAAAATATAAAATAGATATCTGACAGATATGATTTATCTCAGAATGCAATGTTTTTTAGCATTCCCTTAATTAATCCAGGCTATATATAATACAAATCAAAGGAAAGATACATGATTATTTTAATAGTTGAAAGAATACTTTGAAAAAAATCTAAAACTCTCTAATGATCAAAAAGGCCCAATAAAATATTAAAACAAGAAATTTCCTCAACTTGTTATTAAACGGTGTCAATGAAAAATTCATAGAAAATGCCATATATATGATGAAAATATTGAGCAGTGTGCCCCTAAGTTAGAGGACAAAGCATGGATGAGAGCTCTCACGACTTCTGGAAGTATGAAATAAAGCAAATATGAAAAAAGAGAAGTAATCAGAATTAGAAAGCTGAATTTAAGAGTATATTCACTCTAAAGGATCAAACATAAAGTATCAGAACAAACAACAGCTGTAATAGGTGGAGCTAACAACCACAACAAAAAATGTTCAACAGGCTTGAAGTATATAAGGGGAATATACAAAAATACATTACATACCATAGCAATGAGAATTCTGAAACATAACTTTAGAAACATAAATATGACAAGATGGAATGAAGTGGTAACTAAGATGCTTCTCCAATTTTTTTCACCAAAGAGCAATAAATTTGAATGTCTAATCAAACCAAATCAACAACCGCAGTACCTTTCACTAACATAATAATAAGAAAAGACAGGTTGAAAATGGCAGGAAGAAAAGAGAAATGCACTATCACTCCTGCTTCAAGTAAAACAGCACAGACTCTTATCTGGGGCCAGGAGAAACAGCTGCCTTTATATCAGGCCAAGTATCAGGTTTAATGTAGTGAAATTCAGTGCCAAGCAATATTAAGCATAACTTCATGTCTCCTGACCCCAAAAATATACCCGCAATCTTGAGCCTCTGTAACTGCATTAGCCAAGTGGCTACGTATGACACTGCCTTCACTATTGCTCCTACAAGTTTGTTTTATTTATTTATTTATTTATTTTTTATTGGAAAGTCAGATTTACAGAGAGAAGGAGAGACAGAGAAAGGTCTTCCCTCTCCTGGTTCACTCCCAAAGTGGCCACAACATCTAGAGCTGAGTTGATCCAAGTCCAGGAACTAGGAGCTTCTTCTGGGTCTCCCATGTGGGTACAGGGTCATCCTCTACTACTTTCCCAGGCCACAAGGAGGGAGGTGGATGGGAAGTGGAACAGCCAGGATACAAACTGGGGCTCCTATGGGATCCCAGTGTGTGCAAGGCGAGGCCTTTGCTCCTAGGCTGTCATCCCAGGCCCTCTCCTACAGTTTTATCAGTACTGAGGAGACAGTTCAGGAAGCTTAATTTTGGTCTAGATGTTGGTCTAGATGTCTATGTGTTTCTCTTACAAAGATGCTGAGTACAAAGCATTTCCTTTCCATCTCTTAAGACCAACCCTGAATCAAAAGAAACTTTGCTGAGTGGGTTTAAACAAGGAAGAAGACTCGAATAATTCCCATTCTAGTATCAAGCCATGAGAAAGTACAAATTGTTTGACACTTCAAAATAATGATATTTTAAAAGACTATTTATTTGTAATTCAGCTACACAAACAGGAGAAGGAGAGAGAAAAGGGGAAGGGCTTTATCTGCTGATTTAATCCCCAAACTGTCATAAACCACAAAAGGAGCTTCATGAGGATCTCTCATATGGGTAGTGGTGTTGTGGTTTAAGTTTGAGCCAAATATTTATTTCACAGGTTCTTACTCTTGCTTAAAAAGCATTCAAAACACATGCAATGATACAGCTTATGCAAGTGGTAAAGTTTATTTATAGGTAAGGAATATAGACACACATGTGCCATTTTCAGGGAGAGTGACCCAGAAAGTAAAAGGGTAAGGGAGAAAGATCGCTGCCTTCTGTCCTTATAGTAAGCCTGCAGGAATCCAGTTAGCAAGTGGGTATGTGCGATGCTGAGAGTCTGAGCCATAAAGAATGCACTGAGAGTTAGAGAATGACCCCTCTCAACCCCCATTCGGGCTTTAAGGGGCTTGGGAGTGTAGTGGTTATGCAACAACACAAATATCACCCCACATCAGGTTCCAGGTAGTGATAAGTGAGTGTCATTTGACTCACAGGTGGGCAGAAAGAGGTACATAGGTGGAAGGGGTGTGACGTCCAAACTCCTGACCCTGAACTAGCTGCTTAATACCATAGCAGAAGAAAGAATTTCTAAGTTTGAAGCTAAATCTTTAGTAATAATCCACTCAAATAGGAAAAAAAGAAAGTCACAAGGAATAAACAGAAGCTTCTGAATGTATGGGGCATTGTTAATTGAGCAAATATTTACATTATGGGTACTTTAGAAGGAGAAGATAAGGGAAATGCATAGAAAATCTTTTCAATGACATAATTGCTGAAAATTTTCTAAATATTTGGAAAGATATAATAAGCATCAAAATCCAGGAAACCCATAGATTTCAGTTAGCCCCATAGATTTCACCAAAAATAAAAACTTCTGTGGCCTATTATATTCAAATGATCAAACATATAAAATAAAAAACTAAAGCAGCAAGAGAAAATAAAATCACTTGTAAGATAATCATTATAAGAATGGCTCAGCTGGCCAGGTCAAGGGTGAATAGAACAAAACATTCCAAGTCTTAAATGAAAACAATTGTCCTTCAAAACTACCACAGCCTGAAAAATCTATCCTTCCATTTTCTATTTTTTTCTTTTTGAAGAAGCATGTACATTATAGAGAAGTTGCCAAATTTGTCATAAAAATTTAACACTCTCAAAATGAAAACAGTTCACTTTTTGGTCTCACAATTGTATTATTGGGTATATAGCCAAAAGAGATGAAATAAATCTGTCAAAGAAATAACTGAAGTCCCATGTTTATTTCGGCACTATTCACATTAGCCAAAATATAGAACCAACATATGTGTTTATTAATAAATGGAGGGTATTACACAACATTCCTTCCATAACCATCCAATTTCAGGTCCTTTTCATATTCCAAATATATGCATTTTATCCTGACAGCCCCCAAAGCTTAACTCATTATAGCATCAACACAAAGTATGTCTCATCTAAATATAATTTAACTCAGAAATGAATGAGACATCCCAAATTCTCCAGCTCTAAACATGTTAAATCTATTACATGTTACATGTCTAAAATATGATGGTAGAACCGGCACAGCATAGTAGAGAAAAACATTCAAGTAGAGAATTAAATTCCAATAAAGAAAAATAGAAAGAAAAAAAAATAATAAAAAGGAAGGCTATGTCCCTGGCAAGTTGAAAACTGATGAGACAAATTCCATTAGATCTTCCAGCATGGGAACAAATTTTTTTTTTTTTTTTGGTTAGAAGCTTCATTTTCTGGCTACACCTGTGTTCTAGTTTCATTCCTGAAGATACACTAGAAAGGGGATTCATAACCTAAAACTTGACAGACCTGGAATTCCAGATACAAAGCTCTAGGCAGCCTTCCTCATTCCCCATAGCTCTGGTTAAGTGATGTTTAGAGCCAAAAAGACAAGTCTGATGTATTTGAGAAAAGGTTCATCCTTCCCTTTTCTTGAACATAAGTGTATATTTACAGCCCCATAGTTCTAAGCAATAGTTCTGTAGTATCTAAAACATCTGACAACTTTCCTTCTTTTATCTCATTTTTTCCTATCTTGTTTAGTCCAGAAATGTTCCTGCTGGTTTAGGTTTATATTTGCAATGTTTGTTATCTTGTTTATACCAGCAATTTTCTGGTATAAACCAATATTCATTCCTGGCTTCTCTTGAGATGGTTAAGTCCATGAGTTGCACCCATGATTTTGTCATCAAATAGTTGTTCAGCTGCACACTTAGCATTCTTTTCAAAATCTTTTCAAAAAAATTTTATAATGATTTTGTGCTTTGTTTTAAAGATTTATTTATTTTTTATTGAAAAGGCAGATACACAAAGAGAAGGGGATACAGAGAGAAAGATCTTCCATCTGTTGGCCCATTCTCTAAATGGCCACAAGGCTGGAGCTGAGCCAATCTGAAGCCAGAAGCCAGGAGCTTCTTGCAAGTCTCCCACATAGACACAGGGTCTCAAGGCCTTTGGGCCATCCTCCATTGCCGTCCCAGCCCACAACATGGGAGCTGGAAAGAAAGTGAAGCAGCCAGGACACTACAAACCGGTGCCTGTATGGGATCCCGGCTATGTATTCAAGGCAAGGATTTTAGTCATTAGGTTATCACACCGAGCACAATAGTTGAGCTAGTTTTAATCCCCATCAACAGTGAAACCGCCACATCCTTGTCCAAACGAATGGATTTTGATATTTGGGTGGTGGATATCGACCTAGATATGCAGATAGAACAATCCATAAGTCATTTACAGAAATCTTTAACATCCTTATCTGAGGTTGTCCTTCAGAATAGATGAAGCCTCGATCTTTTTTCTCTAACAAGGCGGACTTTACCCTGCTCTCAGAGAGGAATGTTGTTTTTGTACTGATAGGTCAGAAATAGTTAAAGATTCTATGGCCAAGTTTAGAGAAAGTTTAGCAAAAAGAAGTAGAGAATGCTATCAAGACCAGGGGTGATCCGAGTCATGGTTTAATTCCTCTCCGTGGCTCAACCACCTTGATTTCCACTCTTGCTGACCCTTTGATTATCTTATTAGTTCTACTCGCCCCCTGGTCCCTACATTTTAAATAAACGTGTTCAGCTTATTGAACAGCACTTTAGGACTGTGACCTTATTGGCTGAAGTGTTTGAATTCTTGGCCGCAATCACTGCCTGCCCAATGCCTGGGTTCATGCCGCCCTTCAATAAATCACCAAAATGGCCTAGCACCCCATAAGCCCTTAAAGCCCATCTCATCGGCTTGGCCAGCTAGCCAATGATGGGTAAGACCCACAGAGGAAGGCAACCTAAGCCAGGCACAGCCGCTGTGGATCCCAGCCCCATTTAACAAAGAAAGGGGGAGATGTGAGGCTCAGGGGCAAAGAGGTCACTAACCCAATAAGATGGTGACTAACAGTCAAGGTCACTGGGTTACCTGTGGCGAGCAAGATGGTGGCCAAGGACAGAGCCCTGAGCATGAACCAAGGCAGGGGGCACATTGTTTCAAAGAAAGACTGATTGGCCAGGACCATTTCATTCACCTACCCCTGGCCTATGGGAGGTGGCTTCTGCAGTCATGCTCCTAGCAATTGGCTCCTAGTTTCTCCCCTCCTGGAAGTCCTGAAATTCCTGGCCTGAGGCTATCCCTTACCCTATATAAGAAATTGAATTTCCCCAATAAATCGGAACTGCTTAGACAGAACCCCTGTCTGTCTGTTTGTCTCTCGCGGGCCGGGAGGCTGGGTGGCGGGCAGCAGGCTCATCCCCTCCCGCAGTGGGGTACTAGAGGAATCTGTGGGGAGACCCTGCAGGGATGAGCAAAAACCTCTTCATGGTTTTGATTTACATTTACCTATGACAAGCGATCCTGAACATTTTTTTTTTCATCTTTCTGTTGGCTACTTGTATTTCTTTTTTAAAAATTGCCTTTGTTGGCATCCAACAGCATGCGTGTGGGCTAGATAGTGGAGCTGGTTAGGTTAAACTATGCTTCAATGCCCATCAACATGTATGAGAGCTGAATGGGATGTGGGACAGACTGGACTAGTCTGCTGCACATACTGGCAAGCACGGGAACCAGGGGGCGGGCTTAGTGGGGGACAAGTCAGTCAACTACCTCAGCTACATGTTGGCAATGAAAAACTGGGCAAACGGAGACTCTAAGATGGATTATGTCAATCAGTGGATTCTTCAGCAACCTCATCGTGCTTGGAATGGCAAGATTGACAGCAATTCATAACTATTGAACTATCAAAACCACTTGAGCAAGAATCTCGGAGCATGCCCCACATCAGGGACCTGGCATGAGTGGGAGACTCGGTGAGGCTTCCTCCTCTTATCTCCCCCTTTACCACAGATACATGAAAAAACAGTGTGGAAATAATGGTCTCACCCACTTTCCTGTAGCCCTTGAACCTTTTTTGCCCTAATCCACGATGTAAGGATTGCCAAAAATAAAGAAAAAAATGAAAAAAAAATTGGCCTTTGTTATTTTCTTAACTGGATTTTTAAAATAGGTCAGCTTATAACTCTTTGCAGATCATGGGTATTAATCCGCTATTATTTTCATAGTTTGTAAATATTATCTCCCATTCCATCAGTTGTCTCTTCACCTTTGCTCAGTGTTTTCTTTGCAGCGCAGAAAGCTTTAGAACTTGATTTAACATCATTGTTGCTTTTAACCATAATTGCCTGTGCTTCTGGAGTCTTTTTCAAGAAGGCATTGCCTACATTTATGTCTTGCAGAATTTCCATGGTGTGTTCCTCTAGTCATTTTGTGAAATGAAATAAGGTCATAGATTTCGATCCTTGATCCATTTTGAGGATTTTTTGTTTGTTTGTTTAAGGTGTAAGTTAAGGGTCTTATTTTGTACTTCTATTCGTGTAGACCCAACTTTCCCAGTACCTGAGACGTATAGGACTCAAAGGGGAAAAAACAGCCATAGGATGCGACGAAGCTCCAGAAAGGGACAAATCTTTTGGGACTCCCTTATTGGGAGTCTGATTAATTACTTCAAGGAGGATTGCCTTTTGCAATGGGAGACCAGAGACTCAGCCTATTTATATATATATGCACAACTGAAACATATTAGTCATTACTGTCACTTTCATCTTGTATGGCAATAGAGTTGGTGCAATGCCTGTTCAGTTGAGGCTTTTTGTGACCTTGAGAAATCTTTGTTTAATAAATAATGACAAGCAGAAATAAAGACAATAACTGATGATGATTTTGTGTATTTGATTTATTACAAACAAGAAAGCAGGTGAAAATCAAAGATGTGATTTCATGTTGAATATAATTTGCACACCTAAACAACTAGGAAAACGAGCCTAAAATACATAAGTCCTTTCCAGATTTAAAAATGGTGATAGGTGGAGTAGCACATGAAATCTGAACAGCTTAATCAACAAGAAGTATAAATGCCCAATTTGAGAATATATATTCTATTCTGCCAGAGTTTTAAATTTTTCTAATATGTAGCCCAAAGGGGTTTCAGTAGCAAGGTACAATGGAACCAGTTTAGGCCAGCTCTCTGAGCCAAGGGATACTTTTTCCTTATTGAACATTCTTTGTTTTATATAACACAAGTGCTCACATAGTATATGAAGACTATACCTATAATAGAATATTTTACCTCCAGTGTCCCCAAAAATAAAAGTTGTATAATTTGCTTCTCTTTGTAAGATTCAGGGTACTGACTGAACAGGAGCATCAATATATAGCGACTTACAGTTGCTTAGCCTTCCCAAACTATTCATCTCATTTCGGAGTTCTGTGAAGATCTGAAGAATACTACCTATTCCAGTTCTTCACTCTCACCAAAACCACCATGCTTACTATCTCCACCTTTAATCAGATGTTCTTTACCACTGAACTATCAGACTTGGTATTCTTTTTATAAGTAGCATTTAATTATCTTCATTATTTTTTCCTCTGGTAATTTTTTTTTGTCTCCCCCCAAAAATATATAATGCCAGGGATCAGGTATCAATGTTGAGTTGACAGTTTCCCATCAGAAGCAGATACAATTCCAAAAAATACAGGTAATTCAAAATTAGTGCTGCAGTTGTGGCTTTGCAGGAATTCGTATTTTATGAGTATTCATATTCAAAGTTTTGTTTGAATTAGAGTTTTCTATCAGATTAATTCACTATGAAGTTAGATGGCTTTCCAGTATCCTAAGAAGTATCAGCAAGTGATTTCTAATTTTACATCGTACCTTGAATGGGTCCCTTATTTCTTACCAAAGCCAACATCCTTTATAAGCTATAATATAAAAGAAGTAACCAATCTTTGCTTCCACTAAAAATCTTCTAAACTGAGCCACCCAATATCTAGCATAACCCCTTCCAGGCAGCTTCTGTACTACTACATCCAGAAATTGAAATCTCTCTTTCTGTTTCTCCTCTGTCATCTTTCTTTTCTTTCTTTCTTTCCTTCCTCCCTTCCTTCCTTCCTTCCTTCCTTCCTCTCTGTCTCTCTCTCTCTCTCTCTCTCTCTCTGTCTCTCTTTATCTCTATCATCTATCCATCTATGCTCAATCTGCTCTACCTGGTATACAGATCTATAACTCCAGGTTAAGTCATCCAGCTAATTTTCATTAAATGTACCAGAAAACAATAAGAGACTTGAATCAGGCAGGAAGCTTAGACTTTCTGCAACAAAGCCTGAAGTATCTGTGATAATCTAAAGTCATATGTATTGGGAGTTGGATGGAAACCACACCATTGCTTTTGTTGGAATATTCCCATGGTGTAACTGGGCATTGCTTTTAGCTGAATTGTCCCTGTCTGTGTGGCATCTAGGCTTACATACTTATTTTCTCTAGGAAATTCAGTGATTTATCTAAGTAATCATTTTGATTAGTCTTAAGATAATGCAAATAATTTGAATAAAAATTGAGAATTTTTATTCCAGTCTTGGCTTTTCTCTTTACTAGCTATGAGAATATGAGCAATTTCCCTGTATTCTCCGGACCATTATTATATTAACTGGAAAATTAAGATAATGACTTCTCAGTTTTTTTGCAAAATACCTTATTAAGAAGCTTATGACAGGTAAGGACTATTTTCCTAGTAAAATGCACCCAGAAAATTAACATAAATACATGCACTTTACATAAATCGATGTATAAAAATTGTGTAATTTCAGAAGTTCTTTAAGCTGAAGGATCTCTACTTTAAAATTATTTTCAACATCATGGCCACAGCCCTGATGATCCACATTTTCTTTCCCCTTTTACCTCCTTTTTTCTGCCTTAGCCCAGATCTGAAAATATCAGCATGCACCTATATCCAACACATTGAACATTTACTTCATCACCAATAATGACCCCCAGGATAAACCAAGGAAAAATACATGATAAGGGCAAATCATCCTCCAGAATAATTTCCATTGAGCTTGTCTTGCTTACCTAAACCATATTTAACCGAATTGTAACTCACTGGCCTTCAATTTCATTGCATGTAAATGAGGAAGTTGGACAGATCAGTGGTTTGTAACTATTTGGGGGAATTATCATCTGAAAACCCTTACTACTGGCTTCTTCCTGTCAGGTTGCACTTCCTGGTTGCAGACAAAGGTAGCAATGCTTGTTAGCTCAATTGTTATTTTTGTCTCGACTATAAAAGTTCTCCTAAAGATGTACAGATGAGACACATAGAAAATTCTATAAACGTTTCCAGAGATTTGAAGACATGAAGTCCACGAATGACCCTTAATAAAAAATATCCATGTTCAACATGTCCAAGAATTCTTTTACTTCCATCATTCCATGAATTTCCAATGTGTTGAACATTTTTGACTCAGGGAAAAATTGTATTGGGAATGAATCTGTACACTTTTTCTATTCCTATTCAGCATTTCTTTCCTACTAATTTACCTGAAATTTCCAGAAGTTTTACTAAAAGTTTATTTACTTGATAAATCCAAACTAATTAAAGAATTTGAGGCCATACATCATTTCTTTGAAACAGAGTTTATTCATATGAGAAGGAAATAAAAAGGGAAGAGCCAAAAGGAAAGAACACACATGGCATGGGGGGAAATGGTTGTTCAGATGGCAGCATGTGTATGGATGGGCTTTGGGGAGGTATAAAACTTGCATTGAGAATTACACTGTGTGCATTAGACAACCTTTAGATCTGTGTCTGGATAAGGGGCTTTCTTTTACTGTATGACTATGGCCATACCTGTATCCCTGAATATCAGTTGTGTAATGTGACAGTTCTAGGTACCAGTCAACTGAATATCCTGTTACCAAAGGTATAGATTCATTAATGGGTTGTTAATGACTGTAAGGACTCAATGTCAATAACAATAAGACAACTGCTGACTTGAATACTGTTTTGATCGTCTAAACACAAATAGCACTCCTTTGCTCTGACATTCAATATCATTGTCATTGTGAAAGCTAGTGTTGATTTGTACTTCATACTTGTGATTTTCAGTGTAATGCTCTCTGGATATTTTTCTATAAAATTTAGCTTCCTTTTATACATCAAACTTGCAATGACATGACGACACCATCATTCTAATATTTTAATTTTGCGTACTTCAGACCATTTTTTTTTTCTTTTAAAGGAAATTGAACTTACAGACACACTTTGCTGTCTTCGTTTGGAAAGTGAATGCAATCCTGAGTGAACCAGAACTTTGTATTTTGTTTCTGCACTATTTTTCAGGGATAGAAACAACTCTCCACCCATTCTCCTCAACAGTCTTCCTGGACTCAGTGAATTTCTATAAAATGAATTTCCATAATCAGTTCAGAGACTAGGTGTTAAGGTAAGAGAAAATACACAGACTCAGAATTGAAAATTTTTGACAAGGAAAAAACTGAGTAGGTGGTATCATTTGTAGATGCTTATAATCATGGTGGTGAGGATTATTTAATATTATGTTATGGGAGTTCCCTAAATACGGGATATCCCTACGGGCACTATAACTTCGGTATCTCAAAATCTGGAATTTTTCCATCATCCCATTCACTACCCAAATTCCTGCATCAGTCAGGCTAGGATAGGCTGAAGCCATAGGCCCAAAGATCGATTTAGATCTCTCATGTGAAGCTGCCTCCCAGGGTACACATTAGCAGGAAGCTGGAGCTGGAAGCAGAACAGGACTTTGAACCCAGGTAGTCATTTTGTAATAAAGACATCTCAAGTGGCAACTTAATCACCTTGGCACATTACTGTCCTTGAAGTTCCACGTTATTTAGGACGATTGATAGAATTAAACTTTTTTTTTTTTTAAAGACTTGCTTATTTGATCAGCAGAGTTATAGAAGGGAGGAGAGAGAAAAAGTACTACAATGATCAGGGTTTTTCCAGGCCAAAGACAGGAGCTTGGAACTCCATCTGGCTCTGCCAGATGAGTGTGGGGGCCCATCTTCTGCTTTTCTCCAAGGTACCTTAACAGGAAGATGGATTAGAAGTGGCGCACACATACTCAAATTGGTGCCCATATGGAATGTCAGCACTGCAAGCTATGGTTTAACCTTCTGAGCAACAATACTGGCCCCACAATTATATTTTAATGTTACAGTTTACTAGTAGGTACTAGAACCTGTATTGTTAGTATGGCCTAAACATCGGCAAGGATGTTCTCTGGCTTGAATCATTTTTAATTACAAAACAGAAGTCAATACTCAGTGTTTCTTGATTTTCAAGTTTCCACAACAGTGAAGAAATTATTTAACATTATGAACATGCTTTCTCAAGCATAAAATGTAAAGAAAACATTTTTTAAAACAATTCTTTTGCTGAGTAAATTAGATAATAAAGAAAATACCTAGCACAATGCCTGGCTAATTGCCAACTTTAAGCTATAAAATATTGTAAAATACCTTCCCCTTCATAAACAAACAAACTGTTTTAATTACACAAAGAACAAGTAGAGTTAGCATTTAAACAACTGATGCTAAAATAATTAGGGTAACCATTTCAAAAAATGCATTTTAATGCATTCAATGAAGCACTATCATTAACTGGGCCAGTGTATGTCAAGGCATAAAGTACTTTTCAGTCCATAGAGTGTTAAACAAAATTTAATTGTGACTAAGTAATATCCAGTATGAAAGTTAAATAGGACATTTTTAAAACGAAAGAACCTCTTAAATTGCAGATTGGGTAGTGTGGATATGCTTTAAAAACATATCTTAATCACTATCTCTATCATAACATTCAATGTTCTATATGCAGCATGGCCAGTAAGCTAAGTGAAAACAGTAATTTTAGCATCATGAGGTAAGCATTAGATGAATTCTTTTTTTAAAGAGATAATGCATAACAATAATAATAATACTTCACTTCTATTTTAGTATATTTTATATTTCTGAAATAAATCTGAGAAAAAAATTTCAAATTGTTTGTGTCTCTGTTCTTAATTTGAGTGAGCTTGACCTTTTTCTTTTCTCAAGTACATGTAAATCAGTCAGAATATCTATTCTTTAAGGAAGAGCCAATAGAGCTCAGAGTCCATTTGATATGTGACTTTTCCTCTGTAACCAAACAAAACAAAGCTTTGTCACAGATAATGTAACTGCAAATAAATCACCCATTTCATAGATGCCACTTGGTGTTGGTGCATGGAAATGATTTTGGTGAGGACATTGTCTTCAGAGTTTAGAAAACAGATTTCAGTTCCCAGTTTTGTAATTAATTTATTGTGAGATTGAATTCACTTCCTTCTGTTGTTTCATTTTCAAAATGAGAATATGATCTAACTCATCACTGACACCCCTTTCAGCTCTGACATGCTATGAGAGGGACAGTCCTTTAATTTTCATCAGTTCTTTGACCTAAACACGAAACGTAAGCGCAGTGTAGTTCAATTTCATCATTGAGTGTTTTATTTAAAACTACATAAAGATTGACTCCTGTATGTTTTATCTGAGGCTGAACATTCGAAAGATGTGCGTTCTACATAAAATGACTGATATACCTGCATTCAAAGCTTATTTAGTGAAGACAACTCAGAGGAAAATAAGCGTTTTAAGAAATGACCCTTTCAATGCATCAAAATTTGTAGTTTAAAGAAATCCACATTTGTCCACGTCTAACAGACTCAGCTCAAAATTTATTCTTCCTGGAAGACTTGCCAGCCTGCCATACTGAAGTTATAGCCTTACACCACTCCTCTATCGTGCTTCACTTCCTCTTTGAGATCTTACAGCATTAGATGTGACACTCTTACCTTCAAATCCAAAGCCACTGCAGACTATCTTATCTGCTTAACTGATGTCAGCAAAATAAAAAGAAAGAGAAGAAAAGGGGAAAACGTTTGGGGTGGTGCTTTATCAGCTCTTTTCTACTCTTGTCTCCCATTCTTCTTTCCCTAGGTGTGTAAGACCCACTGCTTTGCCAGTAGCAGTTATTCAATAAGTACTTACTGACAGAGGTAAGGCAGTTTGACGAGGAAAAGCACCAAAATAAACACTGGACACAGCAAAACCAAGTAGAAATGATTACCTAAGTGAAGGATTACCCATGTAATCTTCCAGGGCTCAGTGGCATAGTTAGAAAGACAAAGTAGGAACACTGTTTTCATAGGCAATCAATATGTCTGGCCCCCTCAACATCTAGATCCTTTAGCCTGCTTCTCCTTTAATCGTAGCCCACATTCTCCAGATCAGCCTTACCTCAGTTATCCTAGAGCAAAAGTTCTGTCTGCTTTTGGCAGTTCAGTTCCCATCTTTGGATATTTTCAGTTTTCTTCTATATCCTGCCTTTCCAGTTATTATAGTAAACTCCTTCATTCTGAAGTTTTTAAACCGGTATGCTATTTTCTGGGAACATCCATATTTTAAAAATCAAAAGTTCAGGGTGAAGATAAGGTTTCCCTCCAGAAGACTAGTGTTTCTGAAACAATGGAAGAGGTAGTTTGGTGTTTTTTTTTTTTGTCTATTTGTTTGTTTTGTTGTTTGTTTGCTTTGTTTTTTTTAGACAAAAGTGTTTTCAACCACTGGTTATGCCCTGTTATCGATCTGGACCCGCACCAGTGCCTTTTCCCCAAACATCTCATCTGAAGGTGGCTTTGTTCTAATCTAGAGCTACTCCTCAAATCCTGGGGTTTTTCTCCACCTACCCCCTGTTAATTTTCTTGTGATTTTCTGGAGGGGCATGCTGGGTGCCTAACATACTGTGTTTTTCCTCTCCAGGGCTTCTGCATCCAGAGGCTCTAAATTTAAAACTTCTGCTTTAAGAATTCTCTACTGAACCTGGGGAACAGGATATATCAGTCTTCTTTCACCCAACCCACCCTACCCACAAGCAGGAAACACAGTCTTACCTATACTTCCTGGTTACAGGGACCCTTAGGGCAATGCGAAGTAGGGAAACAAAAAGTGCAAAATGTGTTACAGCACCAAATTCGTTTAAAGGGGTAGGGTATTTATTTCAATGTTAACATTTCAGGAGTTTGTGTGTTCAAGATGTGTTCAAGAATAAACAGAGGTTATCCCTACCCTCACCTATCCTATTTTGAGCTAGCAAAAGGTGAGTAGAGAAAAATCCACTCTCACAAAACAAAACTGAAGACTGCATAAAATAATCATACTGAAGACTGAAGTGTTCCACTGTGGAAGGAGCCAGAGAGCATCTGACATCAGCAAAGGACCTCAAAAGCAAGTAGGCTGTGTGTTAACACAAACTCAAAGCTGAGTGCAACCACAAAATTGGAAGACAATGCTCTGTGGCCCTATAAATAGAAAGAAGAGTTTCTTTTGCTAAATGAGAAGCTTTGTCGACTCTATGTACAGCCTATAGTGTAACTCTGCATCATTAATCAGACAGAGAGAGAGAGAACGCTGCCCCCTGGAATACGGAAATATTCAGTGTGCACAGAGTGTCTCACATATTTCACTCTGACATCTTACTACCATGTTTTTCAACATGGTAGTGGTTAGGTAATCCGCAAAAATTAAGTTCCTTCTTTTTAATTTATTTTTGCTTTCATCATTCTTTTTTATTTATTGCTTTTACTGTTTTCTTCCTTCCTACCTCCCTTCTTCCCCTTTATTTTTTTTTTTTATTTTTTGTTTTCTTTTTTCTTTCTCCTCTCTTTCTGACAGTGAAGAGAGATTGGATTGGTTGTTCTCAGAACAGAGTGCTGGAATTGATGCACACATCACTGGCGTCCTTGTTGGAGTGGCTGTCGCATGAATTCTTTGGAGATCCCTGGAGGAAACAGAAAGAAAGTGAAACGGTATGCTCCAAATTTTAAAAGCATAATTAGTTCTCACTTGTACATTTCAGTGTTATTGTCCTGAATTGGACTCTTTATGCCAGGTTCTGGGTAACGTGTCAGATTTAAGGGTAATTGTGGACCATCCTCACATGTCATTTCCTTGGTATTTGCACAAACAAAAATGATTATATGGTTGACTGATTGAGGTGGGAGGGGGAGGTAACTTAAAACTTGGGGAAATGCAAGTTTGACATGGAGAGATTTTTTAAAACGTGCTTTGCTCCATTTATATTCAATTGAATAGTCCTGTGAGCCTTTGTAATTTAACTTACTGCATTAGGGTATTTACCTGAATGTGCAAGGTGAATTTTATCCTTTACCATAAATCTTCGGGGATGCTATTTTTGTCTATCAAGGGTTTAAAATGGCTAATATTGCCTCCTTCTTAAATCATCTATAACCTTAAAGCTGAGAACTAGAATATATGAGAATTTGTGCCACTGTAAAAGCATCTTCCTGTCTTCCTGTGTAAATTACATATTTTCATTCTAAAGGTGAATTTATTGTTGTAGCTAGTGATAGCCTGAAAAAACCCTGCTTTCAAAGAAGGTGGTCCAGAAAATAATGATTATGAAAGTCAGGAAAAATAAGATAGAAGACAGGCACAGTTATTCTGCTTCTGATGGATAAGCTGTGACTATCAGAGTAAGTAATCAGTACATTAAAAATGAGCTAAATGATTGCAAATCAAATTTACATTTCTAGATACTCATAATTGCCTTACATTATTTTGGTGAAATGTAAGGAAATTTGTTTTCTGGTTGGTGTCATATTTCTTTTTTGTGCTCAAAAGGAAGGTATTTAGAAAAGGTGCTTTCTAACTCTAAATTGAATGATGAGATTATCAGAGGCGTGCAACTGCCCGGAGGTGTATTGAGAGTGTGAGAGAAAGGAAAAGATGGCTTTTCATTTGTGATAATAGCAACAAGAGGGATGCAGTACACCATGACCCAGGATTAAATCTCAAATAAATTTCCTGCTGTTTTCTTTGCTGTTAACTGCAGTGCACACACATCTTACCTTTACTGTTCTAATTCTTCTAGGAAAGAGAAAGCCGTAATTGTTTGCAATAAGGACTAGATATTTTAGAGATCTTCAGAGTACTTAACATGGAGTATTATTTTCTTCTAGCTGTTGTAAATATCATATATGAAGCAAAGATATATATTTTATGAATAGAACTTGTGTTTCTTAGCCAAGGAAAGTTTCTACCAGCCAAAATGGCAGATTATTTGGGTCACACAAACACCATTCTCTGAAAAACTGATGTCTGAGGGAGAATGTATTTTTAATGATAGAAAATGTGCTTTGAACTTGTAAACACATGTGCTGTTCCATCTTCTTATATGTTTGTAGTCATGTTTTCTTGTGATTGGAACTACCCAGTATATCTACTGCTTTGAGGCCAGTGTGATGTGGTGCTAAGTAATGTGAAGATGAATAAATACCAAGTGGACTATTGACTGCTCTAAAATTCTCATGAAATTTTATCTGAAGACCCTTAGGGATGAATGAGCTTTGCCATATTCATTTTCAGTGACAAGGAGAGGAAAAAGAATCCTACTTCCTATCGTCCTCTTGTTGCCATTTTTGGCACTACTCAGATACCCTGGACTATGAAGGGAATTGAACTTCTTTTCCTGACCTGTATACAATCTTGAATGGAGGGGCAACATACAGCCCTATTTCATTTGCTTACTGGCATGACCTCCTCATAGCCTTCCATTTTCACAAGCTCTGCCAGAAATCAGTCTTCAGATTTCTAATAGAAAAATAAAAAGTTATCAGAAATAGATTCAGATCCTGCCGTTTATGGAATCAATAACAGATTATCTGTGATGTTTGTGTCAGGAAGGTGATGTTGATTGACAATTTACATTTCATTGTTGGAACAACTCAGACTCAGAGAGCAGAAGTTTTGGGGGCAAGTACTTCTGTGAGTAAATGAACAGAGGAAAGGTCAGGGCTTAGGTCTGTTGACTCCCAGTCCACAGTTTGTTTTGTTATTCTTTGCTGCCTAACAAGGCTGTGGATTAAGAAGCATGCATTATTCAGTGGGAAGTATTAAAATACATCATTTTGCAATCACTGAAGAATCTCTCAAGACCAAGGTACACATCAAGATTCTCCTAGAGGATCTGATATGAAAACAGATCTTGATTTACTGGGCTTTACCACTATTTCATTGTAAGAACAGGGAATAATTATCTCTGCTGTACCAAAGAATATTAAATGCAAATAAATATGCGCTAGTGCTGTAATACAACGTTAAACTAGACTTCGCCATGTACTGGATGCTTATCAAGCGTTAGGGCACCAGTCACCAATTCAGAAGACAAGAGAACATATGCAGGATGTCTTGATGTGTAAGAATTTCCAGGCTTCAGAAAGGAGTCAAGGTCTCAGAGTAGCTCTGAAAAACATGTTAAGGATCTAAGCAAGTACAAGTTTGGTGGTTTGTGAATCCTGATGAAAATACAGTAATTAGGAGCTTGACGAATACTAATGAATATTATATAACCAAGTGTTACCTGGGTCTTAAAAATCAAAGTGGGCTGTCTCGGTGTAGGTTGTGGGAGGGACGCAGGGAAAGTGTGCTTCTGAGGTATGGCTTTCATTTGTAGCAATGATGGCATTAGCATCAGCCAAGAATCAATATGTAGACAAAGTTGCTAAAAAAAAAAAATCAGAATTGCAAAATATTATCCAAAATCAAGTCTGTATAGACTATTGAATTGTAAACAGGGGCAAGAGTTTCACTACATGATTTCATGAGGAAACCAAAGTTTAAAGAATTTATATCATCAGCTACAAGTGTTATGTAGAAGCATTAATTGTGCCCAGGGTGAGAACATGGGCTACCAGGTCAGGCTCAGTTGCACCTTGGACAGTACAATTAGCATCTCAATGGCAAACTTAAGCACACGCAAAGGTCTGCCATCAGGTCAAGAGCCTCTCATCCCCAAACTTACTTCCTGATAATGTATCTGTGTCTTGCAAGAATTTTGGTTCAAGGTCACAATGCTTGTGACAGATAATACCAAGGATTTCTCCGCATTCTGCAATAACAGACAGAAGAGTTTAATACTATTATGATTACTTGTCTAACATCAGTTTCATCTTTAGTTTGAAGATCAGATTCAGATACTCTTATAAACTGATTTTGTGCTTTTGTAAAATTTGTAATTACTTTTTATAAATGAGTGTACTATAAGATACACTTAAAAGCAAGAATATTTAGGACATTTATTCTATTTGAAACCTCAGATCAAATAATGTGCTGATATACATAGTGTGTAGAAGATACACTGATTTATTGTTTATCATATGTGGCACTACAAGCTAAATATCATTGCCCAACTAATTATGAAAAGATCCAGTCCACAGAGGGGATTTTTAGAAACTGATATTCCATTTTAGTCTATACTTTCCTGCCCTCTATTTTTATACCAAAACGATTATTTATTCTTCTAAAGACACATTTCCTTGACTTTTTGTCATATTATCATGATAGTAATATCTTGCTTTCACGTATCTAGGCCCAGTTTTAATGGGACCCATTTTTCCTTTTTGCCCCCCTTGTAATCCTACAATTCTTCTAACTTTGAGGGTACTAGGACACCTCCTCTTCTGACAAAGATAGGGCTAAAAAATAAGTGGTGATGATTTTTTAACACTTCATAAAATTAATTCTGCCAAATAAAGGGTAGCTTAATATCATGACCTGGAAGTAGTCCCCCTGAAGAAGAACCAGAGGACAATAGAATTATCTGGTCTAGTTAATCAAAAAGCAGGCACCATCCATAACATGACACCTGATACAATATGCCTTTCCCTCTGAAACTCTAAGGCCTCCAAAAGATAGTCAAGGCTAAAAAGAAAAACCTAACTAACTGAAGCAGAATGTGAACATGACAACCTGGACACTAAAGCGCCCATCCTAGATAATTAATGACGATTAACTGGGAAAAGAACTTTTGAGTCCTAAGTGGGGGATCCTATACTGGATTTTGAATTGCTCAGTTTTGTTTCTGCCACCTTGCTGAAAGATCGCTTTGGTCATGCAGTAAATGTCCTTCCGTTAGGTACCATGAAATTTGATTAAGCAAACACAATGAGGACATTTTGCAATTTGCAGGCAGAAAAGGGCTGTTTTTCAGAATACAGAATAGGACCAGGATCAGTCTGACACAGAATGATGTGGTAATAACCATCTAGGTTCTAAGTTACAATTGTAAGAATTGCACGTTGGGATATGTAATCCACGTGCCTGTTTTGATTTTTCCTAGGGAGTAAAGCAATAAGGAATTCTAAAGCTATCAGATTTCTGGGAATCAAATTTGAGAAATCCCTGTGACACAGTGCAAAAGGAAAGAAATATTAAGGTTGATTACGTTGGGTTATGCATTACTCCCTGACTGGGACTTGGGCCAAACACATATGACCAGAGTAAAACTCCATATCCATAAAAAATCTGAACTTTGGCATGATTGTTAATCATAATGGCTCCTCACCAGATGCTGTGGCATCTCCAATAGGTGGGTTGCTTTGCCATTGTTTCCCTCACTCTTCACATTTATTGACAAACAAGGAGATTTGGAAATATTTTGGATGCATTTAGAATTAAAATTGATGATGAATCATCCCAATGTATTTCTCCCTAAAAAGTGTATGACACTGTTAAAAAAAATTTTAAGTCTATTTTGGTAATTTCGACATGTTAAGTCACTTCTCAAATTGGGACAAAAATATGAAATCCTTCTAAAAGGGTGATCATTTCCATATTTTTTCTTGAATTTAAAAACATTAATTTAAAAAGAAATAGGCTTATACATAAAATATGCTTTCAAAGTAAGGTTTTAATTCCACATAGCCCTTTGATAGATTTGGAGTCACGTTTAGGTTTGAAAAATGTAGCTTGGAAATGTAAATAAGATTTGGTTTGCTCAGTCTCATACATAAACCCACTGGCTTCATTTTTCTCATGGAGAGTTCCAAGCCCTTGCTTTGTTTTATTACCATAGTTCTAAGGATTATTCAAGTGTCCATAGCAAAAAGGAAATAGACAGAAATTTCCATGGTGATGCATGGTTCTGGAGGTGTATTTAGGATTTCCCAGAGCATCTGCACATCTTCAAAGCATGGCCAAAGTCCCAATCATAAATGAAAGGTTTATATCAGATTCAGAGAATTCTTGAGCTGTTTATTTTGCTCCTATAGAATCTTTGCCAATTCTAAATAATATATCTTCCTAATACTGACTCTAGAAAAAGCTACAACATATATACATTGTAACTGCAAATCTAGTTAACATTAGTTGCCAAAGCTCTTTCCTTTTTGCTTTGCTGTTGCTGTATGATTAAGCCATAACTTGTTGTCTTATCCTTTTCCATTTGAGGATGAAGACAGTTCATAACAGAGATTCAAAGTGTACCAATTTAAAAATAGGCTTTTTTCAAAGAGAGACTTAATTTACAGTTGAGTAAGGAAATGGGGAGCATATGGAACAGAGAATAAAATGATTAAGAATAGTGTATTATTATATATTATTATTATTCTCTTCAATGAATCATTGCAATATGTTTACTTCTTTATCTAGTGAGGTACGAGTAACAATAACAGTCCCTTCCCTCGTGGAGTTTATTCATTTGTGGAGAAAGATCTGATGCATATTATATCTGCACAGAAGGAATTTAGTATGAATATATGTAAGTTTATGATGTTTTCTACCTTAAATAGAGTCACTACCTCATCTATACTTACACTGATTGATAGATGAAGGGTCTCACATTAAAACCTGTGAAAAATCATTTCAGTTCGTATCCCTTTTGTAATCTGTAACACACTAAAGTTTAAGAGTAAAGGTCCTGAATTGCAGATATAGAGCTCTTTCAAAGATTAAAAAAATGTGCTTTTATATGCAAGTTAAAATCAACAACAACAACAACAACAAAAGGCTTTGAAGGGGAGAAAAACTACATGTAAAGCTTCTCCTAAACAAATCTGAGGCAGTAGATTACTTTTTATGCACTCTCATTTGGTGGTTTCTTACTGCAGTTTATGTTGGTTACAGGATATTAGAATTGGAGAGAATAGCATGTAATCATTGACCCCAAAAGCAAAGTTATGTGTCAATCATTAGAGCACGGTTAGAACTATTATTTTTTATATTTAAGAGTAAGATCTTTCCTTATGAGTTGGAGTAACAGCATGCAAGTACAAGGTTCACAGTACAGTCTACAGCTATATTAAAGACAGCATTAACTAGAATCCAACTAATATGGTTTTTGTTTGGTGATTTAGTTTGATAATCATTCTATCCAATCTGCTTTAGAACACAACTGGAGACCATTGTGCTTTGAAATAAGCCAGTCCCAAAAGGACCAATATGTTATCTCTGATATAAGGCAACCTTCATGCAAGGTGTAAAAACAGATATATAGGTGAACAGGTACATACTTACGTTCTCATAGATGAACTGCATAATTGACAGTTGCATACCAGGAAGTGGGCATATGTTGCAGCATGCATCTCTATTTCCAAATAAAAGGAGGACTCTCAGTGTAACAGTTAAACATGCCTTGACAGTAGTATACTAGATTTTCTCTTTGTCTATACCTACAATGCTATGATGCAGTTAAATAAAAGAACTTTAAACTTCTGTCAGTAAAGGATTAAACTATTTTAGTAACTTTGGGAGTGGAAGGGGGATGAAGAGGGAGGCAGAGAGAGGAGCAAAAGGGGGAATCTCTATGCCTACAAAACTGTATCATGGCAAACAATAACAACAACAACAACAAAACTAAAACATAAGACAAAAACAAGGTATTAGATCACTCCATCTCCTGACCATATTTTTTTCCTTACTATATTTTCCTTCTCTCTACTGCCTCAGTCCCACATGGTTATGATTTTTATACAAGAGGAAAAGAGTCTTGGGATATCCATATCTGAGCCCTGTTCTAAACCATGGTTTCAGGACAAAACCAAGCTTCAGGTCATGGTTCTTCGAGGTTGACTAGAGACAAAGGCCTGCTCAAGACAGTAAGATTCGTCAAATTTTTTTATATTAAGAAAAAAAATGTAATTAAAATATATGGATAACCATGTGACCCTGGACATATTCATTGTATCGTTTTTGGTCTGAACTCTTATATACAGTTTGCAAACACTATATGATATCACACTGAAGCCATATTGCAAAACCTGAGTTGTGACTGTGTTTCACCTGACAGATTTCTTTCAGTGCATGGCAGCATTATCCTTTGTCAATCTCACAGCTTGAAATTCTTATGAGGAGTAGAGTGAAAGGTTTGCAGCTGGATAAATAAGAGGAGCATGGGTTTTGTGAATTAGTGAAATCATTACGTTTTAAAATGTCATATGAAATAACCCAACCACTGTTATAAGTTTGCGCCCTACATGTATGACACCTTTCCTTATTACCTGGCATTTGACTTACTCAATTTAACAATTAATTTAATACAACTCTTGTTTTTCTTTTTTTTTTTTTCTATTTTATCAGTGCTGACAGTCTATAAGTTCTCAAAAGTGGGAACCATGTTTCCTTTCTTTTATATATTATGGAATCTAAAATGATGACTTGATTTGACACAAGGTATTGTTCAGCACTTCATTTGTTTGTATCATCTTAATAATTTAACAGAATATCCTGACAGCAATAGAGAGGGAAAGTAAAACTTTTTTTCCCACTTCAGTTGCTTTATTCCTTTCAGCATTACATGCCACTGGAAATGGATCATTTCATTATAGACACTGAGTGCATACCTCTATACAGGGAAGTAGAGTCAGGGAGACAATGTGTGATAAAAGGAATAGGTGGTAGTTTATTCTGCAAATAGTAGAAAATGAGAGTTTCCATGTCAGTGCAGAAAGTACAGTGACTTTTTTTTCTGGTGATTTGTGCACTGGTTTCTGATTTAGAAAGCTGACAACACTTAAAATAAAAAATCCATATTCAAGTAATTCATGTATATAAGATAAAGAGAAGCATTCACATATACTTGAGGGGAATGCAATTTGGAAAATGAGTGATATGTGCAAAGGAACACAAGGTTTTCAGACCAAATGTTGATTCTATCTCTGCTTCTGTCATCAACTTTTTGTGTAACTCTGGATGCATCCCTTGCTTTCTCTGGGTCTCAGTTATATTGTATCAATGAAAGAGTAAATACAAATCAATGACAGGTTAACAAATGCATAATAAATACTAACGAAATTTAGTCTTTATTTAAAATGCTTTATCATCTCTTCTAGCAGATGAAGCAAGTTATAAGATGCACTGAGTAGTTATTCTTGTCAACATTATGCTTATCAATGAAAACACCATGCTGTACAGATGTCCACTACATATGTGCTGACAAACTTGTTGAATGCTGCCTGAAAGGCTCTAGTGTAACATGTAAGGAGGATTTGGAGCTGCCTGCAACATGGCGGGTATTTTCCCTCTGTGGTATTGTGCTCCTTTTGGCTTAGATCTGCAATGATTGCCAAGACTGAGTTGAGGAAGTCGGCTTGGGAAAATGTTTGCTTGCCCCCCTTTGAAGGTCCTGGATACTCTTTTCTAATTTTGTGCCATTAGTATGTTAGCTTAAGTCCACTTTTCAAATATCAGTGGTTTTGAGCTTAAAAAATGGTTTTGAATTAAAAACAGCTTACCTAAGGGAGATCAGGCAACAACAGGAACAAGTCTGTGCCAACTAGGAAAACAACTTAAGACCATGAGTCTTGGGTTGTACATGGAATCAACATAGTTAAGTTGTGGTATGAGGACTTTTTCTCAAGTGTGGAGTGACAAAATACTAGAAAGAATTTCTCAATGTATTTTTTAATTTTTGTCAAGAATTAGGCTGTGTGTTGAATAAAATTTTCCATGAGGCTGATTGTCATAACTCAAGGTAACCTTAGGAGTAATCTAGTCTACAGAATGAGGAAACGAAAACTGAGGCTCAGAGGTGGAAGGAACATTCATTGGGTCACACCCTTAAACAGTGATAAGACCAAGAGCAGACACACGTAGTCCTGTATTTCTGACTAGTGTTAATTTCCCAATACTCTGTCGTCTTTGGTCTAGTTTAAGGAGTTAGCAAGTAAAACACAACAGTTTTGTGATAAGGATTGTGTTAGAAAAATAGAAAAATATTGGTAAATGACAACCTCAACATCACTGGGCTAATATCTGGTAACATCTGACCCAATTCCTATTCAAGAAATACAATAAAAATGATTAAAAATTTAAAAGTGCTTTAATATATTCACTCTTTTACTACAATCTGCTTTTTGCTAGCTAGATTTGTGGGGATATTTATGATGAGTCGGTGGCCCTTCTCAGTCATTGAACTGTATCATTGTGGACTGTTACTTGCATGCCCTCACATTTCTCCCTCATTCAGGTGGTGCTTGACAGTTATGATTCCACTTCCACACACAACAAACTAGCATCCTGGATTATAACTTTTCCAATTTGTAGGGTTCTATCTGGGTTTTCTTGTCTAGCCTACATGGAAAACTGACTTGCATTCTGGGGCTCTAGGAATACCATTCAAGTACTCATCATCTTCTCAGATATTTCCTTTATTTTGTTACCCTCTTACAAAGACAAATGATTTTTTCACAGAAACATTTTAACATAATTTTCTTTCTCAGTTCATCTGAAAGAATATATTGAATAATTGTCTGTGTCTATCACCATGCTTGTTAATGATAGGGACAAGGTGAAGAAAATAAGTTAGCTATTTTGGGGGTCAAGCCCCATCTCCTTGGAATTTACTTGAGAAATTTTGCATAATTTTAACAACATACTCTAGGAGAAGTTATTGCTATTGTTAAGTTATTTATTCATTTATTTTAAAAGCAGAGTTAGAAAATGGAGAAAGGCAGAGAGAGAGGACAGAGATAGAGATACAGAGAAAGATCTATCCAATTGTTAATTTTCAAAATGGCTACAATGACCCAGGTAGAGCAAGCCAGATATAGAGACTTGGAAATCCATCCAAGTCTGCCAGGTGGGCTACAGGGTTCCAAGCACTTGGGCTATGTTTTGTTTCCTAGACACGTTAGTAGCTAGCTAGATTCAAAGTGAAGCATCTAGAACTCCAACCAGTATCCGTATAGGTTGCTGGTATTGCAGGCAGCAGTTTAATCTACTGTACCACTGGCCAATTGCTGGAGTAGTTGTTTTTTATTTTATTCATTTTATAAAGGATGCAAGCAAGAGGGAGGGGAAGAGGAGTGGGGAGGAGGATAAAGAGAAAATAAAATAGAATCAGCTAGTTCAAGATCTGCAACTGGAGCTGGCATTTGAACTTATGCCATATACTGATTTAGACTCTGGAAATGATTTTTAGGTACTCATCCTCTTATTGATTATCTTTCTCACTTTGCTAATTTCTTTTAATAAAAATATCTTTAAAGATCTGTTATACACTTTTTCAGTAGAAGAAGTCTATATGAGAAACATCTTGCTAAAGGGATGAACTTGAACTAAATTTGTGTAGGGGTTTGGCTGCCTTCACTCTAATCTTTCCTGTCCTTTGCTGGCCTTTGTAGAATCCTTTGTCAGCACTTAGGCAGTAATCTGGAAGTAATCAGGTAACCTTATTCTATATCCAACCTAAACCTACCCTCTTTGTTACTTCTCCTCTTTCTACCAGAAAAAAAAGTATCTTGGTATATCTGTTTATTTCATTGGTTGCACTTTATTGAACTTATACTTACTTATTTTCATTTTCTTTGAAAAGGAGAGAGGAGAGTTTTCTATCTACCAGTATATTCCACTAAATGGCTTAATAGCTTTGGTTGGGCCAAACCAAAGTCAGGAGGTTCAAACTCAATCTGTGCTTCTCAGATCTGTGATTTTTGTCTGGGTCACCCCACGTAGGTGACAGGAACCCATATGATTAAGTCTTTCTATCAGGATGTGTGGGAAGGTGGATCACAATCAGGGTCATGTGGACTTGAATCTGGCACTTGCAAAGGGAATGCAAGTGTCTTATTGCTGTGCCACATGTTTGTCCTACTCCAATTCCGTTAAGTTAAACGGAGCCCATGTGATGGATTCACTATAGTTAATGGTCTCATGTGTAACCCCCTCTTGTAGTATTTTCGCTTTATTAGGAAGTTGCCGGAAATCCAGTTTTTTTTTTTTTAATTGAATCTGTATGGGACATTTCAGGCAAGTTGGTAAGCTTGAGGAAAGGCTTGTTGAGAAGATCAAAGAGAGGTGGGGTACACAATTGGTGTCCCTAATGCACCCTACATAGGAAGTTATCACCATCCTAGCCAAGGTATGTGCAAGATAGTTTTGTGTAGAAATTAATCTGCCTCCGAGGACCACTTATGCTGATGGCCCTCTGGGTCTTGCTTCACATGTACTCACTAATTACTGAAACAAGTTGTCATCACAAAAACTCCCTAGAAAAGATCACTGAGTGAATAAAGACAGCTTTGACCCTTCAGCTATGTTGTGAGATTGACTAGTTACTGTGGGATTTTTCTGGGACAGTTCATCAGAATTAAGATCTGCTTGTGACCAGGGAGTAGCTTGTGAACACTGCTACTGATATTCCTATATTGTCTCGCCCTGCCAAAAGATTATTGAGTCAAAAATGTCAGATAGCTAAGCAAGTTCCACTCATTTGACTTTACTATCACCATCAGCTAGGTGTACCCTCCCCATATTCTTCTTCAACAGTAATCAACGTCTAGTGTCTCAGTATCTATCTGCTAGAATTTGCCAGCTATCTGTGACAATTTTATGTTGCATTTGATCATTGGTTTTCTATATTCTTTCAGGTATGAATAAAGCTATCCATCCAGATTTCTTACTGCTTCCTCAGGAGACTCCACTGTTTTGAATAAGGAGTTCAGCCACTACTGAAGAGAATGGTAGGTACTCAGATATGGTCTTGACTTATTTTTTGGCATGATTCCTAAAACAATTTTCTTGCATCCCCTGGGCATTGCACAGATACTAAGAAAGTCACCTAATCATCTACTGTGGATGACAAAGAAACGAAATATTGTTATAGCTCTAGGTGAATCATGGCAATTGTCAGATAAGTATGTACTTGGTCTTGACTGGTCAACCTCATGTTAGGTATCTAGTTGGGTGATATGAACTTCTAAGACAATGTGTAATTTTTGGTTTCTTTGTATATCCAAGTAATAGCCGAGATATGCAATTAATGCAAAGAGATTGTTTTGATTCTTGACACCACTTTTAAGAATCATGAGCAAAATGACTGCACAAAACTTACACTGGAGATAAACACTGTATCTCTAAGTTGTACCGTTAACCAGGAAGTCAGGGTGCTGCTAACTCAAGTCCAGGAAAACATATGCTGTAGCTGTGAATGTAATATATAGACTTATATATATAAAGCTGATACTATGTTAAAAACCACATAGGCTTCTGCTGATATAATTAGAATTAAAGTTAAATTAGAATTATAATCAGAATTAGAAACAGAGTTAGAGTCAAATTAGAGTTAAAAGCTCGATGGAAGTGGAAAAGAAAAAAAAAACAAGGCCTGTTTAAATTGTATCAGTAATTATACTGATATATGTATATATGTATAATTATACACATATATGTAAGTGCTTTCTAAAAGTTCAGGAAAAAATAGAACTGAAATAATTTTGTTTTGCTACAAAAGAAATTTTAAGTTCACTCATAGCTTTTAAGAACATGCATTTTCCATGAACTTGAGGACAATTTCTTATATGCCTGAATTTCAAAAATTTGCACAAAAACTACCATATTATTCAATTCCATTTTCACATTTTCTTGTATAAAGCTACTCTATCATGGATCACAAAAACAAGGGAAAATTATGACAAGCAGAATTTTAAAATGTTTGTTTTACTGTAAAAAGTTTTGGAATCCAGACATACAAGAAGAGATCGAAATAAAAAGAGGAGCCTTCACAGGCAGTGGCAAGTACAATCATTTTCAAAAATAATCATTGGTTGGCTCAGATATAGTAATATATTTCTGATGGAGGTATTAACAGATGAAGGTGCTGGTTAAAACTAACCTGGGGGTACTCAAATAAAATTATATTTATTCATATTCATGAGAAGGACTAATCAAAATGTAATCTTGAAAGACAGAAAAAGAGCAATACTCAAACCAGTACTACTAACTCAAACCCTAATCAAGGGACAGGCTATATTAACTGTCATGTAAATTATAAGGGTGAAATTTGAATATTTGAAATAAATTCCCTAGCGTTTGCAATGTTAACCATATCATGGATCCTTTTTAATTACTGAAATGTGAATGATTCATTTTTTTGTCTGTTGTATTCAATATTTAACATTTCACATTTGAAATTATTTTCCACAAGGAGACTTTCTGAAGTTTTTGAAAACTTTCATGGCCTCTTAGGATTTTCTACACAATCTTTTTGCTCTTCAAAACAGTATTCTATAGGTTTTGAATAATCTGGTGTGGAGAAAATGATCCTAAAGTGTAAATAAAACGCAGGTAACTGTGTAGGAAAACAAGACTGCTAAACACAAGGACCAGAAGTGATATGTAACTGAGCTGAAAGGCAAAGAATGAAAAAAAAAATGGGTCTGGTTACACATGCTCAAGAAATTCCAAGTTTGCGTGGGGTTTGGACATTCCCAGGGAAAGTTTCTGGTCTACATCTTTACAAGCATGTGTAGAAGATTCCTACCCTAATGTTGCTACATAGGGCATAAAGGTAATGATTCTTAAAACACAACATTTTGGTTCCAGCCATCAAGTAAAAAATATTTTTTTCTGATTTTTTTTTTTTCTTGAAGGAAGACCTTTTAGTTTCTAAAAATCACACCACATTAAGTAGACTCATACACCCCAAATCATAGCTCACCCTGGGGTAAGGCCCTGCGGACTGATTTACATTTTCCACTCTACCCTTTTCCTTTTTACCAGACAATGTAAGACTGGTTTACTCCTCCACTTTCACAGCCTATTAATCCTGTAGAGCAACAGATAGGGCCCACTTTCAAAACGAAATTTATAAGACAAGGACAGAAAAAAGTGAAAAGGGCCAGAAGGATTTGATTATCTTGGACATTAATTTATTTTATGTAGGCTTGGAAGAGCATAACTTTTCTTTAAAGAAAAAAAAAAATCTCTCTTCAGGTCCAAATGCTCATGTCTGATCTAAAAGACAAGGTGAAGATTCAACAAAGCTGAGGAAAATCCCCAGAGCCGTGTCAGCGCTGAGAATAGGAAATTCATGCAGTTTTACCACTGTAACATAACGTGTGATCTTCTCATCATTTCTACAAAGTGAAAATATTTGAACTTTAATGTATAAAAATGGAGCACTCTCAAACGGTATGTTGTCTTCTAAGAAAAGAGTTTGGCTAAATACATGTAGAGTGATAAAACAGCATATGGAGATACCTAAGATGTTTGACTCCATGTAATTCTTAGCTGTTTTCTAAGTGATTTATAGCACTTATCAAAAGTAATACTTGCACTAGTGTTTAACCAGGTATAAATACATAAGGTTCTGAGAGTCGGTATGGATTACAAGTTAAACAATTCTCAACAAAATAGAGCTTTTTCTTCTAATTGTTTACGATCTTCTATATAGGAGATGTAAAAGGACTTCACATTATATTGCAACTCTGATTGTTGTTCTCAATAAACTTAGTTAAATCTTACGCATTCCTGAGCAATTTGGAGGTAGAGAATTATAACAGTGACTAAAGTTCCATCTGCTGCTAAGGAGCTTCACGATTTAGTGGGATACGTAAGAAAATAAAGCATGTTTCTAATACAAAGTCCTATGAGAGTTCACTGTTACGATCACAGAAAAGCAAGGGATAATGAAAACCTTTATGAGGGAGGTAGAATTTTTTTTTTTTTTGATAGTGGCTGAAGTGGGGTAGGTTGAGGTAGGTAGGGGTGCGGAGGTAGACAAGGTTTCAACCAGAAAACATGGAATAAAATCTTTTAAGGTGTGCGGAGATCAAGAACACAGGCAGTGGAGATAAGAAAGCAAAGCCAATGACTGCCAGAATTCTAGTTTGGCCATGCATTGGACTTTATGGTGTTGTCCTAATAAATCAAGGAATCAAGACTTGAATGCTCTCAGATTGGGTCTTATGTGAAACTTGTTAAAATGTAAATCCTTTGACTACATCCTTAGCATAATTACAGTTTAGTCCATCTGAGAATAAGCATTGAGCCCAAGGACCGTATGTTAAGAATCTAAGAAAAAAAGCAAAGAAGAAAAATACACATCTGTAAATCAAGTGCCTAAGTGAAAGACCATAGGGAGTGAAAGCTATGTGAAAATTACCTAGTTTTTTTTTTTTTATGGGTGATAAAGGCAAGAAAGTACATACCAGCTAAAGTACCCATTGATTTCAGTACAGATTTGAGTAGCCTCTGGTGGCACCCACATCCAATATCAACTCTGGTGTGCTGTGTTTCAGAGTGTGAAATAATTCCAAATGAGAATATACAATAGTACTGCAGAAACCGCACATGATAAAAAATACACACATTTCCAAATTTTTTTCCCTTAGAGCAAAAATCTAATTCAACTTTCCACGAATTTTTTTGAAGTGATCTTTGGTAAAGAAAGGTCTTTGTAAAGACTAGCCAGTTGGTTATTATTCACTTATGTTTTGAGCCTGAGTGAAAATCCTGCCGTCTCCATGTAATTAAAAGAGTACTCTCAGAGTAGAGGACAAATGAGCACTGTCTGCAGAAGAGGAAATAGATTTTAGATCTCAGCAGAGACATTTAGACTTAGCTAAATGAAAGAACTTCCTGGCGAAATGGCAATGCTTACAATAACTACATTGTCTGTCCTCACATATATGTTTTCTCCTTTCCTGAAGTTGACCTACAGGGGGTTTGTAGATGACGTCAAACTTAAGTGGGGAGCCTGATTGGATGTGACACCCAGACAGAGCACCTCTCACGTTGTTATTTTGTTTGTTTGTTTTGTTTTTTTAATATCGCTTCTCGGCCTTTTGGCTAAGATCAAGTGTAATATTATGGAACATTCAGTAGGGAAGAACTAGTAAGTTTCCCAAGAGAATTAACCAGGCATTAACTTTCCAAAGTATTGGCTGTCTGTCCTTTATTCCAAATGCACTTCCTGAACAGGTTTCCCATAAATGTTTTAAGCTATTTGCTTTTGGAAATTTTCAAAAATTATAAAAATATTCCTACAGTTGTCCATGTGTGCTGATTAAGAATAAAGAAGAAATCATTCCACTATCTTCTATCCAGTACCAATCACTTTTGTTTCATAATAATACATTTGCCTCCCATATACACTCATATACCTATTGAGCCCCGCATCATTTGCTGTCACTTGTAGCACTCAGTCTTCTTTTTATTTTTTAAGATTTATTTATTTGTATTGCAAAGTCAGATATACAGAGAGCAGGAGACACAGAGAAGATCTTCCATCCTCTGCTGGTTCACTCCCCAAGTGGTTGCAATGGCCCAAGCTGTGCTAATCCAAAGCCAAGAGCCTCTTCCTGGTCTCCCATGCGGGTTCAGGATCCCAAGGCTTTGGATCATCTTCGAATGCTTTCCTAGGCTACAAGCATGGAGCTGGATGGGAAGGAGGGTTGCTGGGATTAGAACCAGCATCCATATGAGATCACAGCACATACAAGGTGAGGACTTTAGCTGCTAGGCTACAGCGCCAGACCCTCAGTCTTCTTTTTCTTGACTGACTATAATGTACACCTAACCAGAATTTTAAAATAAAGTTAGTTTTTGAGAATTTTTGTTTATGACTGGAGATTATGAGAGATTTCTATTTGAAGGGCTCCATTCCTCACAATAGTGTCTCTACTTGCCACAAGTACTTAAAAAAACCACAATGAGCAATTAAGTGATATAGTAATCAAATATTTTAATCATTTATTTTATTTTATTAAACGCAGATAATCACCTTTGTGGGAGAGGTCTTAAAGTTTTAATCAGTTAGTATCTTCATTCATAGTAACAACTTGCTCAGAGAAAATCTCAAAATGATACACAACACTGTGACATTCATTTGAACTTCACCTGAGTAATCAACAAAAAATCCCAATGTCACTGCAAAATAAGTTTAAGGCAAGTAAAACTCATTTAACTTCAGGTTTGGTTGAACAGACATATTACTAAATAGATGTAACAAATTTCCACCAAATTTCCATATGAAACAATTTTGTAGAGCTCTGAAAATTTGGCATGCTAAATTCATGCCGTCATTCTCTTTTTTTATTTCTCTCTTTTTTTTCCCCCTTCCCCATAGAAGTTAGTGCTTTTGAAGAGAAACTGACTCCTGTAGCAAGGAAACAAATTGTTCAAGGATTATAGCATGTTCCCCCAAAGGAATGTCTCATTTAAAATCAAAGTGTATTTCATTGCTTGCTATAATATGGTTTATTTTGGGGGAAAGAATGGTTTCAAAGAACAGTTATACATATGCTGCAAAAACATGTGTCCTTGAGCTTTTGCTCCTCTAACTGTTAGATAAGGGAATATTTATGGTTATTTAAACACAGTAGATTAAAGCTTTCCCATGCTGGACAACACCGTCATTCATCCCAAGTAACTTTTCCTCAGAGAAAAATAATGTTATCTAAACGAAGGGAAGCAACATCAACTTTGGCAGGAGGAAGCCAGAAAAATCTTACACTTGCTCTTAGCCAAAAGGCTGAGAGGCAATAGACAGAAAAATGTTAGGGGAAATGCTCCTAAATGGTTACCAGCTACCGTATAGAGATGAGAAAGCATGAAGGTGTGCTCTAGAGGGAATGGCCACCAGGAAAATATACACTTCAGCAGGGGCGTCTTGGTATAAAGTTCACTTCACTTTAGGGCGGTATGTTTTCACAGTTTTGGTGACTTCCTTTTGTGTGCTTGTTAAGGACATTGCACATTACTTGGGATTACACATTTTACACTACATGTTTTTTTTTTCTTTTTTTTTTTGCTTTAGATTGTAAGATTCAAGAAAACAAAAATCATGTGCCTTTTTCAGCTGTCTAGATTCTGAAATGATTATTAGAAAATTGTAGAAGCTGAGCAAAGAAGTGATGAATA
Source organism: Ochotona curzoniae (assembly GCF_017591425.1). Taxonomy (NCBI): domain Eukaryota; kingdom Metazoa; phylum Chordata; class Mammalia; order Lagomorpha; family Ochotonidae; genus Ochotona; species Ochotona curzoniae. The sequence goes on along the minus strand of NW_024467087.1, from coordinate 53,648,864 downwards.
AATACTTAACGAACCACAAACATGGCTATAGATGCCCCAGTGGATACAGGGAAATATGTCTCAGGCCGTAATTTCCAGGAGGTTCTAACAGGGTTATGGTGAAGCCGTCGCAGCACAGTGGTGTAAAGAAGACGTAGACACAAATTATGCCACAGGGCAGAGAATGTTAGGTTCTTTTACAGAGGTATAAATGGGGTTCATAAAAAGGGATTAAGCATAAGAGTGTTAACTACAAAATGTCACATGAAGAACAGGAAATTTGAACTGACACAAATATTAAGGAAATTGATAGGTTTGATAAGCAGAGAAGAAGATATTCCAGGGGTAGAAATAGCAATATAAACAAATATTGTTTGTAATGAAAGAAAAAAATGAGTGTTTGAGTAGTGGGAATTCATGCTGATTGTAGTGCTGGGCATACTGGTGAAATAGTGGGAAGAAAGCTCTAAAGAGGAGCTTTCTCTCTCTCTTTTTTTATTTCATTTATGACACAGTTTCATAGGCTCTGGGATTCCCCCAACCCCTCCCCATGCCCTCCCTCTGGTGGATTCCTCCACCTTGTTGCAGTATTACAGTTCAAATCCAGTCAAGATTCTTTCTTTGCAAGCATGTATTATGCATAGAGTCCAGCATCTTATTGTCCAGACAAATTCAACAGTTTCTTGGGGAGATCATCTCTGGTCTGAAAGCAGAGCCGGCAGAATATCATCCCTACCAGTTAAAAGCTACAACATAACATCAACAACAATTTATACAACATTATAGAGTTAATTGACATGGTATTGCTTGACCAATATGTTAGAAAATGCAAGTTCTTAACCACATCCTGTGACTACTTCATTGACATTTCAATTTTAGTTTATATACAACCAACTGCTATACACCTTAAAATGGCTATAGGGTACTATTCAGCTGTCTCGTGTCTATTTTCATTTTTGTATTTAGCAGTTTACAGTGTTGAGCTTTCTTATTAAATGCAACTCAGTGACTATCTACCTTATGATTTGTGAGAAGTAGTGAGCAATTCATTCTTTTTTTAAAAGAACTCATCTTTTTTTTCTAAGATTTATTTATTTTTATTGGAAAGGCAGATATACAGAGAGGAGGAGAGACAGAGAGGAAGATCTTCCATCCTCTGCTGTTCACTCCCCAAGTGGCTGCAACGGCTGGAGCTGAGCCAATCCAAAGCCAGGAGCCTCTTCTAGGTCTTCCACGCGGGTGCAGGGTCCCAAAGCTTTGGGCCATCCTCGACTGCTTTCCCTGGCCACAGGCAGGGAGCTGGATAGGAAACAGGGATGCTGGGATTAGAACTGGTGCCCACATGGAATCCTGGTGTGTTCAAGGTGAGGACTTTGACTGCTATGCTATCACCCTGGGCCCGAAAGAACTCATCTTAAGGAAAAGCATGACAGTATTGTGTGGAAGGGAGTATGCAAGTAACCAATCAAGTGATGAATAAGAAGGGCTTCATTTAGAGTGCAAGGCAAATAAACAAAATAGTTAAAAATCATGAAGTTGTAGACAATAATATGTCATTATAGCTAATATTTATTGATTCATTACTGTGTACTAGATAATATCTAACCACAGTAAGATACATTGATCCAGTTAATTCACATTGATCATGTAGGTTGTGTAGCAAGACTATTCTCACTTTACCAATAACAAAACAAAGGAACAGAGGGGTTTTGTGGTATACGCAGGCTCATATTACTACTAATTGCAGGAGCAATAATTTATAATTGGATCTTTTTGATTCTTAGACATACATTAGTTCTCCAATGGTATGCTACATCTTCCTTGGGAGCCTGTTTAAAAGTGAATGATAAGTAAGAGAGAGCCAATACTTACAAAACTTTGAAACATGCTTCTTCAGAAAAAAGAATTATAATAAAAGTAAACAAATTCAATATAACATATCAGAAACCTGTGGGATACATCAAAAGCAATATTGAGAGGGAATTTTATAGCCTTAAGTGCTTGCATTTCAAAACAGAAATATCTCAAAAGATTGACTGACGAACCTCAAAGAGAGAAAAACAAGAAAAAAAAACCCTCAAAGCAGAAGGTGAGAAATAATAAGGAACAAAGCAGAAATAAACGAAAGTGAAACTTTAAAAAGCACAAATTATCAGCCAATAGAAAATGCGTGTTTTTTTGAAAAGATGAACAAAATTGATAAAAAACTGTCAGTCAGACTAATAGAAAAGAGGAAACAACTAAAATAAATAAAAAATAGAGGTTAAAAAGGAGACACTACATTCAATAATACTGAAATACAATTATAAGAAAGGATCATAACAAACTATATACTAATAAACTGGAAAACCTGAAGTGGATAAATTCCTGGAAACATATAAGCCTACTATGTCAACATGACACAGACAATCCCAACAGCTCCATAGGAAGCAACTAGGTTGAGAGTGTATTGAAAGATATTTCTTCAAGGACAATTCCTGATAACCTTGCTACTGAATTCTACAAAGCTTTTAAAAATGAGCTAACGCTAATGCTTTTCATAATTCCAAGATACTAAACAGACTGGAACTCTACTAAACTTTCTTTATGAGATCAGCATTACTTTGATATCAAAACCAAAGGCAGGACACAAAAACTGCAGAACTCTATACGTAAATCTATTTTATATAGAGAGAATGAAAAAAAAAACGCAAAAACTAAAATAACAAAGAAACAGTAGCTAGTTCTCTCAAATTAGCATGTGAAGACACAGGAAAAAGTTTGTGGTCTGAAATCCAGGAAAGGAACCTTCACCAGAAACTGCATCAGCTGCTTCTTTGATCTTGGATCACTAAACCTCCAGAATCATTAAAGGAAAAAAAAAATACATTTCTGGGCCATGGCACAGTAGCCTAGTGGCTAACGTCCTCACCTTTCTTGCTCCTGGATCCCATATGGGCACCAGTTCGTGTCCCAGAGGCACCATTTCCCATCCAGCTCCCTGCTTGTGGCCTGGGAAAGCAGTCGAGGATGGCCCAAAGCTTTGGGACCCTGCACCTGTGGGATGTCCAGAAGTTCCTGGATCCTGGCTTCAGATCGGCATAGCATCGGCTGTTGTGCTCCCTTGGGGAGTGAATCATCGGACAGAAAATCTTCCTCTCTGCCTCTCCTCCTCTCTGTATATCTGATTTTCCAACAAAAATAAATTAATCTTTAAAAAAATGTTTCTGTTATGTTAGACAAAAATAAAAAAAGTAAATAGCTATAAAAGAAGTTTGTAATGAAATATAGTGAGGAAGGATGATATTTAAAATTAATAACTTACTTGCTAAAATGACTTCATTCACCAAATACTGAGAACTTTGTGTCTTATACATTTCTTGACACTGATATATAGTATGTATTGAAACATACACACATGGTTGCTCTTTAGAACTATTTTTTAAATATATTTTTAGTTTGAATTTTAAATTGTGAGGTACAATTTTGTATAGACTGGGATTCCCCCCAAACTCACACCCCCGTCAGATTTTTCCCATTTTGCTACAATGGTGTAGTCCTTCATAAGGAATCATAATTCTATCAGTCTCTTAATTAAGTGTACCCCGACATTGTTGGTACAGACAATGTTAGAGAGTCCAGCATCCCATTGTCTACACATGTTCAACAGTTTCATTGGGAATCCATCTTTCATCTGGATGCAGGGATGCATGTTCCATTGTACCCCCACGTCTATATATGATAGACCCTAGTACTGTTTTTTGTTGCTTTTTTTTTTCATGGTACTGTAATTTGTTGTTGATTTTGTTGCTGTGGCTGTTCTAACTCATACCAGTTGTTGACCTTGTTTCAGGACTTTTTTTAAAAAATATATATTTTATTTATTTTTATTGGAAAGTCAGATACACAGAGAGGAGGAGAGACAGAGAGGAAGATGTTTTGTCCTATGGTTCACTCCCCAAGTGACCACAATGGCTTGTACTGTGCCAATCCAAAGCCAGGAGCCAGGAGCTCTTCCAGGTCTCCCATGCGGGTGCAGGGATCCAAGGCAGTGGTTTGTCCCCCACTGCTTTGCCAAGGCCACAAGCAGGGAGCTGGATGGGAAGAGGGGCTGCTGGGATTAGAACCGGCGCCCAAATGGAATCCCATCCCATTCAAAGCAAGGAGTTTAGCCTCTAGGCCACTGTGCCAGTACCCTTTAGAACTTTATATTCTGGAATGGAAATATATATATCAAAAAGTACAAAAGATAGAGTATATTGATGAAAATGGAGATGGAAAGAAAAGATGCTAAAGGGAGATAAGCATGCTGAAACATATTTTACACAAAGATCAAGGAAAGTTTCATGAAAACACAAAATTATGTGTATAAATGCATGTTAGTACTTAAAATCTGCTTTCTTGGGATAAGTATTTGGTTTCACTATTAGGATGTCACTTAAAACGCATGTGTATCCAATCACAGTATCTCGATTTAATACCCTGCTTCCATTTCTGAGTCTAGTTTTCTAGTAATGCTGACCCTGGAAATGAGTTGATGATGGCTCTGCTAATTAGGTTCCTTGAATGCACACAGGAAGCCTGGATTGAGCTTGCAACGCTTGTCTTTAACTTGGTTCAGCACCAGGTGTCCTAGCCATTAGGGAGTGAACCAGTTCTCTCTCTTCCTCTTTCTGTTTTCTTTTTAAATAAATCATATTTTAAGCTTTTGGGAATTCTACTTTCCTATCAAATTTCAAATAAATACTAAGTTATCGATCATGGTAGTTCTGCTCTACATTCGATCTTGAGAACTTCTTAACGTTACACCTAGATGTCTGTACCATTCGCCCAACATCTCCTCATGTTTCAATCCCCAGGTGCTGAAAATCACCATTACATTGACTTCAATGAACTTGACTCTTTCATAGTCCATGTATCAACAAGATCATACAGTATTTGCCTTTCTGTGCTTGGCTTGTTTTACATAGCATAGTTTCTTCTACATGTATCCATGTTGTTGCAAACACGATTTTCTTCTTTTTCTGATTGAACATTTTACAACACATATTTTCTTCATCTAGCACTAGAAACATAGGTTACCTGCATATTTTTTCTATTATGAATAATGTTATAGTTAAATGGGGATTCTATACACAAGGTGAAGTACGATTGCTGGATCATATGGTAGTTCTAGATTCAATATTTTTGTGAAATCTGTAGGTTTTGCATAATGACTTTGCAATTTTCATTTCCACCAACAGTGTACAGAAGTTCTCTTTTCTCTACATCTTTACCAGCAGTTGCTGTCTTGTATTTTTAATAAGAGCCATCTTAACAGGTGTGCTGATAACCCATTATGTTTTGCATTTATATTTCCCTGATGATTGGTGATACTCAACTTCATATTTCTGTGTACCTGTTACCTGTCATCCAATTTTGTCTGTGACCTAATCAAGACTAAACTACATGTAAAACTATTTCAAAGCTGTGCTACAGCTTGAGAACTAAAACACCTAGAATTTTGAAACTCTTTCAGTGTTGATGTTATTCTGTGCTTTCTCATGTTGTATGATGTCATCTTTATATGATAAGAAAGATTTCAACTAATTAACTTCTCAAAGTCTTTCCATAGGATTTGCCATGTATCAAACCTTTTAAATAAGGCAAGCAACATGTCTGTGAAAAAAATGGCCTATTTCTCTTGCTAACCAATGGAGTCAAAATAATAATAACAATCTCTTTAACAACTGAATTAAGCATACTTTAAACCACTTGGGTTTGACAATCCAAGACAGGATGTTTCATAATTCCCGTTTCAGTTTTGTTCTCCCCACACATATTTAATGTCACTGAAGTCCTCCTAGATTTCAACAGCCTTGTGGCAACTATCCAGGTCCCTAAGCTAAAATTTGTTTACCTTAGAACTAGGGCCATGGACCCAGCTGTGTCAGCTCTCTGGGGATTTTGATTCTGTGTTCTGGTGCTATGGTCTGTTGTCTTGGATAGTTAAGAGGTGACTGAATGACCAATGTAAGTGGAAGTATGTTAAAAGAGGCTTGTTGCCCACTTATTTTGTGACATCTGGGAAGGATTTGGGCGAAATCAGTGGTCCCCAAATGATGGCTCCAAGACAAATGCTAAGCTGGCTATATCAGAATCATGTGGGAAGTTTTAAAAAAATTTCTAATGCCATGCCCTACACCAAACACATTGAATCAGAATCTCTAGAGAAAATACACAGAAAGCAATGCTTTATATATATATATATATACTTATTTATATATATATACTTATTTATTTATATGTATTCTCCAGACTGTCAGTGAAGTTTGTGACATTTATGTACTTTTTCTGTGATTATGAAGTGCCTTGTTGAAGTATACATATCATCCCCACTCATGTCAAAATTTTCAATTCAAACAAATATATTTTTCTATGCTTAAGCTTTTTTTTCCTTTTTAAAAGATGTACCAAGCAATAACCGGTTTGTTTGCCTTTGCTTGCAGCTCTTCTTTTGTTTCTCATATTTTAGCTTTCAACACGTATCTGAAAACATCCCGGAAAACTGAGCTGTACAAGCTAATCATCACTGAAGAGTGCCAAATTCATCGTGCACTAAAGCAAACCTCCCTTCTGTGTGAGTCAATAAAAGAAAAGCTTTCTGCCAAACACCTACGAAGAGATGGCTATCATCACATGGGGATTTGAGGAACTGCTCTATGGCACATTCATGATGCAAAAAGGAGAAAATTCACTATCGTGATGTCACAGAAGGCATGATAATAGAGTGCATAAGAAAATTATGGATTAGTTGTCATCTGTGTTTGCACACTAGACACCTGCATCGTTAGTATAGATGAATCCTAAGCAAATGCACAGTTCTTCCATGAGTTTCCAAATCCTATGCAGAGGCTTACAGATGTAACACAAAGATTATTTTATAGTCTGTCTCGCTGAGCCATTGATGATCAGTCTTTAAGGAAAAAAAAAACAAAACTTTTTTTTTTGTGTGTGGATTTACATTGTAAACCATTATTTGGCAATGACAACTTCTCTAGAAAGAATCATGCCAGCAAATGACACATGTGTCGGGTCAGATGGAGATAATACAGATTTTCGATACTTCATCTACGCAGTTACATACACTGTCATTCTTGTGCCAGGTCTTATAGGGAACATTTTAGCTTTGTGGGTATTTTATGGTTATATGAAAGAGACCAAAAGGGCTGTGATATTTATGATAAACTTAGCCATTGCTGACCTACTACAAGTTCTCTCCCTGCCATTGAGGATCTTTTACTACTTGAATCATAACTGGCCATTTGGGCCTGGCCTTTGTATGTTCTGTTTCTATCTGAAGTATGTTAACATGTATGCAAGCATCTACTTCTTGGTGTGCATCAGTGTACGGCGATTTTGGTTTCTCATGTACCCCTTTCGCTTTAATGACTGCAAACAGAAATACGACTTATACATCAGCATTGCTGGATGGATGATCATCTGCCTTGCCTGCTTACTTTTCCCTCTCCTTAGAATCAGTGATGACACTCCAGGCAACAGAACTAAATGCTTTGTGGATCTTCCTACCAGGAATATCAATCTAGCCCAATCTGTTGCCATGATGACTGTTGGCGAGTTGATTGGGTTTGTTACTCCTCTTCTGATTGTCCTTTATTGTACCTGGAAGACGGTTTTATCATTGCAAGATAAATATCCTGTGACCCAGGACCTTGGAGAAAAAAAGAAAGCCTTGAAGATGATTCTGACATGTACAGGGGTATTCCTAATTTGCTTTGCACCTTATCATTTCAGTTTTCCTTTAGATTTTCTGGTCAAATCCAACGAGATTAAAAGCTGCCTCGCCAGAAGGGTAATTCTAATATTTCATTCTGTGGCACTGTGTCTTGCTAGCTTGAATTCCTGCCTTGACCCGGTCATATACTACTTCACCACTAATGAGTTCAGGAGGCGGCTTTCAAGACAAGATTTACATGATAGTATTCAACTCCATACAAAATCCTTTGTTAGCAATGACATCATTTCTACCACAGCAACTGAATTATGCTAAATAGAAAGATTCCCTGAATGTGGTCTGGAATCAAAGCACACATTTGCAATACACCAAGCTATAGCAAAGTACACACGAAGCATTCTGTTTTTCAATTATTTTCTGTCTTAACTGCATGGAAGACTCACATTTTCATGTAGGTCTTTTTGGAGCATTATACTCCACCATCATTCAGATTAATGTGTCCTTGTAGTAATTTGTCAGCAAATATGTATGTCTTAAACTATAAAAGTCCCTTAAACTATAAAATACTTTATGCATATATGCTGTCAGCTGGGATCAGCATATAATGTGTGATATAGAAAGAATCTTTCACAGAGTGATCACTAGCTTGGGACCACCACAAGCACATAGTTTGTTACAATGGATACGGAGTCTCTTTATGGAAATGTCATTGTCTGCTTATACTAATAATCACACTTTATGCTCCAGTATCACATTTGGGGTTTGTTTTAAGGATGATGGGCAGCATATGCCTCTATAAAATATTGTAAATATGAATAATTTTTATTTCTTATGTGTATTCGAATACTGGGGCTGAAATGTCAACTAGCAATATTCTTCATTCAGTGTTAATATGAAACATTATCTGTCACACCTATTCACTGAACAGATGTCTTGATTCAAACCTCTGGTATGCTTAAACAGAATACACAGATTCATATACAGTATCTCTCCATGACTGTATAAGATGCCAAGATGCCATCTGAATCTACTGAGGGCATGTAGTTTGCCAAAATCCATACAAAGACACCTAACTGGCATCTAGCACAGGAAAAAGCAAATTGTCACCTATTAGTGATGATCAGAATTCTGATTCTCATGACTTCCTATCACTCCTGGAGATGCATGGACTTTCACAGTAAAGGGAGTTTTCATTGTGCTCTTTGAGTAGAACCAAGGTAATTCAGATTATTGCACTTTCTGAGCCTATGGAAGTAGTGCACTAATTAATTACTAAGCTTTGATCAGAGTAACAAAATGAAGCAAAGTTGAGTACATTTCTCCAATCCTCACCATGTTGTATTTCTTAATGTTGGAGTCCGTGCTGATTGTCAAATGACCTGTATAGCAAGAGTAGGATTTATAGGCAGGAAGTGATGTAGACCCTAGAGTTCGCATTGATCTCTAGGCCAAATGTGACTGAGTGATAGCATTTTGAAGCTTGCACACCTTATCTCTTACTAGCTAGAGAAGATAATTCCTAACCTTTCAAGGAAAACGCAGAAGGTCCCTTCTGGCAGCCCTAGGTATTCCTTTCAATGCCTGTCCTGCTACTCGTTTGGTAATATTGTAAAAGAAATAAACCTCAGGATAAAACATGAGGTTGTAAGTATTAATTGAAACATGTTTTTTTCAAAAAAGCTCTAACTTAAAAAAAAATTGTTGTACTTAAGATCTGTGTGCTGTATAATGAAATTAAATTCTATTCCTCACCTAGAAGGACTGTAGAAACTATTCATGGGTTTCATCATATTTACTAGAGAATAGTTCTAGATACTGAATTATAATACTAATGTGCTTTGTGGGGAAAGTGGTAAAATTAAAATTAATTGTTATATATGAGATTAATGGAATTTTCTTTTTTTTAATTCTCTGGACAAGAGTTAAATTGACTCATAGCTTGTTAAAATATTCTAATAGAAAAACTGACTTTGTGCTGCTAGCGATAGTTTATCTATGTATCTTCTCATTATTCCTTATAAAGTACATGTTGTGATGTGTTAAAACAGTGGCAAAAGGTATTTTTAAAAGGTTGCTGTAACCATGTCTGGTCTGTTTGCTTCAAGGTAACTGTGTTTGACTGCAATTTAGTGTTGTTATAAGACTGTATGTAATACTTCTGGGGAATTGTGAACCACTTGTGGCTACTTGTAATCGGAGCACCTTGTCTGTACTATGTTCACTTACCATTTTGGATATTAGTATGAATTACACTCCTTAGGGCTAATTTGGAAGACCATTGATTTAATTTTATTAATTGACTGGTTTAATATTAAAGCTATGTATTTTCTTCTCAAGGGGAGGGAAAAAAACCTGATTTTCCTAGGAGGATGGCTGCAGCTGGTGCCTGTTTATGAAGCAGCACTTCTACACATTTAAGCAAACGGATAAATGGTCAGTGCCCTTTTTTCTCCCGAGTTCTGCCCATCTAGATTTGTATTCGTTGCTTTCTTTTACTTCACCCAAGTCTCCGAGCCATTAAAGCTTTGTCTTAGACCCTGACTCTTGCTTTTCAAAGTAGTGCTCTGATCAGCCTGTTGAAATCAAGATGCTAATGAGTAATGTTAGTTTGGTTTTAATTTATCCACAGGCCTTAAGACCAGGCATTAAGTCAAAGTAGTGACTTTCAAGGCAAAGACTGTAAATATTGACAGACTGGGATGGGGATCTGTTTTAAAGGAAGTGAATCTAACAGTGTTGCCTTTTAGATTAGCTCTAATAAGTGATCAACTAGATTTCTTATCATAAAAGATATGCTGAATTTTAAGAAACATGTCCACAAGCACAGCTACAGTTCCTTTTAGATAACATCTTGTTTCTTTTTCCTTTTGCCTTTGTCCCTTCCAATGCCAGGCCTGATTTCCAGGAAAAGTATTAACTAGGAGACAAGTACTACTCTAAGCTGCTGCTGTCCAGAGTGGCCTCCTCTCTGAGTCTCCTTTCTTTGTAAACTCCTCAGACCTCTTATTTATGTATTTCTAGGGTCCACGAAATTGCAGTACAAAACTAAACAATTCAATCACAGCAAAGACCGATTCAGGATAAATTATGTCATGTTGCCTATATAAAGTCACTTGAATTTTTATTCTGAAGTACAAATAGAATTATTCAGATGAGTGTGATTTCGAATATGGGGTAATTTTCATATCATTTTATTCCATGATTGTTACTGTTATTTATTATTTTCAAACTGTTTTATGTTTTTATTGTCACTCTGTTAAGCAGCAAATCTGATTAACTGCTAATTCCACAAAGAGGACACGTTTGTCCCAGGAATAACAGGCCAAGATATCTTGGTCTGAGAGGGTGCCCCAGTGAAACTTTTGTGCAACTTTAATTTTATGTTAGTTTTTTTTGTTTTTCTTCCAAGATACTGTGAAAATGTTGCACTTGGAGTATATTTACAGCTTTAATTTATAATATAAATTTTAATAATAAAGATTGTTTCCATAACTATACAGAAGTTCTCTGCCTCCAAAAGTCACTGTGTTTTTATTCACTTCTTCCAATTAACTGATAGACTCAAACATCTTTGATAGTATTCTTACTATCATAGATAAAAGTTCCTGGAGGGATTTTTCGCTGCTTTTCTGCCTTGGGGTAATGCAATATATTCTCAAGAAGAAAAAAAAGTGAGTCATGGCTTTCTCCCTGCTCCCCTGTATTCTCCTAGATAGACCTGTATATTATACTCACTCCACCAGGGTTATTCTCCACCCTGTTGCTGTGAGCTGTGTTTCTAATATATAGCCTTGTGTTTTTTAAGTGGGGACAGAAAGAATGTTTTATTTGTAGTGCTAAAGGTTGCTCAGATCTAGATGTCTGATTTTTCTTTTATTTTGACAGTGGAGAAAATTCCCTCTCCACTTCCCCCTACGCCCTTTGAACTAATCTTACTTAAACAACAAAACTGTGTAATCAGCAAAATTGTCAGGGTCCCTCCTATCAGTCTAGCTCTCTTCCACTTGAATGGCTCTCTTCTCATCTCGTTTTTATTCTGAACGTTTTTAAACAGCCAGGATAGCCTCTGTAAAACCTAAGTAACTACAAGTTGAAAACTGAGTTATTTCAGAAAAACTCCTAAGAAGTGGTATTGGGTTCTTTAAGCAAAAATACCTGATGTTTGGTGGACCTGAAGAAAATCATGATGTTAAGAATATGAGACCTTCAAATTTGATAGACATCTCATCTGCACCCTCATGAAGCCAGCCCAGAAGTAACTTCAATGCTTTCGTTACCGTATTTTGTTAAGAGTGGTGGGGTGATGGGGTAAGGAAAGAGAAACTGCTATGTAGATTGTGACAGTTTTAACCATATTCCTCAGTTATTCAAGGATGTGGTGTACGTGGGAGTGGATGAGAATGAGCTGTAACTCTCTTTAGCTTCACAGGCAGTTTCCTCTGCAGCATTTCTTCAGCCTTAACCACTACTAGATTTTGCAAGAAGCATATTTCTTCTTTTATTGTTTCTTGGCCAAATTTTCTTTATCTTACTTTCTGTTGTACATCTTCTGACTCATCTCTAGGTGCAGCCCTTAGTTCAGGCGTTTAATTTGCCTTCCTGCGACTCTTCAAAGAGTGATATGGCAGCTGTTCCATTGGGAGGGTTATCATTAGACCTGACCTTCTCAGCCCAGTGTTACTGTCCTTCTGCTTTTGTTTTTGTTGTTGTTGTTGTTTCTGTAGGAATGCCGGAAATTTGATTCTGGCCCATAACAATGAGATTTTTTTTTCCAAAATTTCTAAGCAATGTTGTATACACAAGACTTAGAAAAAAAAAAACTGACAGTATTAATGGCTTCACAAATGCTAGCATGGGACCAGGTATTGTGGAGTAGTGGATTAAGTTACATGCATGCAGGTGCGTGTACTGGTTGGAGTTCCAGCTGCATCATTTCCAATCCAGTTCCCTTGAATGAACTTGAGAAACAGCATAAGGGGCCTATATATCTTTGGGCTCCTCCACCTTTAATGATGATGCTGGCCACTGGTTTGGTTATCCTAGCATTGGCCATTACGGCCATTTGGATAGTGCACCTGCAGATGGAAGATCTCTCTCCTTCTTAAATAAATAAGTAAAACTTTTTTTTTTTAAAAAAAAAGAAATATTAGCTTAATACAACTACAAATATAAGTGTATATGTGTGATTTTAAAAAAATATATAACATTTTATATGGGGAAATGCAAACATATTCAAAGTAAGAGGAATCAATATAATGAAACTCCTTCATTAAGCTTCAACCGATACCAACATTTGATTAACGTTGACCAAAAAAATCAGTTATTTACTTGCTGGAAAAACAGACAAACTAACAGAGAAAGACATACAGAAAGATATCTTCCTTGGCCCAGCGTGGTAGCCTAGTGGCTAAAGTCCGAGCCTTGCACATGCCAGGACCCCATATGGAAGCTGGTTCTAATCCCAGCTGCCCTGTTGCCCATACAGCTCCTTGCCTGAGGCCTAGGAAAGCAGTCAAGGACGGCCTTGGGACCCTGCAGCCGCATGGGAGACCCACAAGAAACCCCTGTGGCTGTGGATCAGCTCAGCTCCAGCCATTGCAGCCACTTGGGGAGTGAACCAGCAGAGAGAGGTCCTCCTCTCTGTCTCTCCTCCTCTCTGTATATTCAACTTTCCGATAAAAAAGAAGAAAGGAGATATCTTCCATCCACTGGTTGACTTTCCAAATAACTGCAATAGCCTAAACTCTGCTAGGCTTAACCCTACAGTAGCAAGGCAATGAAACAGGATCTTGCGCTGGGGTGTCTATTACTCAAGCACTTAATCTACCACTTCTGTCTTATAGAGTGTATGCGTTAACAGAAAACCGGAATTGAAAGTGGAGCCATGACTCAATCCCCAGGACTACAAGCACAACAATATGGGATGCAGACTTTCCAACTGGCGTCTTAACTCTTGTTCTAAATGCTTGTGCACTTCAATGTGTTTCTTCCACAGATATGCTTAATCCCATGTCCCAGATCATATGAAAATACATCTCAGAATCTGTAAGATTTCATCCACAAATATCTTAGTATATTATTGTCTGTTTACATAAAGTGTTCAATGTGTGATCAGGAGATGACAAGGAGCAAACAGCCATGTAGATGCTTTCTAGTAACATTAACACTAAATTCTACAAGTAAAGTAAGTTACTTTTGATCAGCACAAGTACATTTAAAAGCAGATAAACACATCTAGTAATTTGACATTTTCCATTAGGTAACTCCTCTTTTTTGCTGTAGAATTCTTAACGAGACTAATGTTGAACTCAGTTCACAGATCCCATAATATAAAATATAGTGGCTTTTGTAGAATGTGATCCAGGAACTCAGTTCCACTGAATGCAAAAACACAAATGCCGAAAGGCTGCCTTTCTACATTTAATTCAAGGTGATCCATTAACCAATATTCATAAAGTGGTATTAGAATGCATCAATGTAAATCTATATTCTGCAATTTTTCTGAAACCTATAGCATAGTTTTGTCTACCCTGTGAACACTGCCCATGCTTATGTGGCTAACCTTTGCTGAAATCTCCCTCAGACATTCTGCATTTTCTTCCTTTCAATCTGTACTGACAAGGATAGATTAGTCGGGCTATGTGTCCAGCTGTTATTAATAGAGTTGTGGCTTGAACTACATGCAAATATATTTCTCTTTCACGTAAAAATCTTAGCCAGCATTATGGCTTTTCTTTGAAAGATGCTTCAAGATCCAAACTCTTCTCTTGTAATGCCGGCCTTTTTGCAGTGCTTCCTTCATCTGAATGTTGCAAGGTGTTTCTTAAGATAAAGTTTAACTATGTGCCTTTAAGTTGAGATAACTGAAATGCCTTGGGTTCCTGTGTAAGCAAACTGAAGCCCAAAGTAAACAGTAACATAAAGCTTAAACCAAACCAATCAGAAACTGCCAATTAACGTCTTACTAGAGACTTTCCAACCAAACAAGGCAAATGTTTAGCCATAGTCAAGTGACTTCCTAACTTTGATTCTATACTGAACAGACAAAACTCAGTATTCACACCACCAAAGTGGAACTCTTGAAAACTTTTCTGATTTTGAGTAGTTCATAATTAGTGAATCATTCTCTGACCAGATAAATTGTGCCAAATTTAGTTTGAAGCTTTGCTTGCAACAGTATCTTATCACATTTCCATCACAAATAGCAGGGCTGGGAAATGGAGAAGGAAGCGCATGCTTTTTCCTTCTAAGTGGATGATTGCAAATCAGCAATATGGTCTTGCCAAGTTGTAAGAGAGAGTAGAAATTGCAGTCATTAGTCTTTGTGGTCACATCCTAAGCCAAGAATTCTTTTACTGTAGAAGAAATATAAGATAATATGGGGACACAATGTGACTTTATTTCTTTGTCATTTTAGGGATATCAGATGTACAAAGGAGATGTTGAAAAAGTGGAATAGTGGGTCAAATCACCACTTGCAACATCAGCATCCTGTATCAAAACACAGTTTCCAATAGTGGCTGCTTGCTGGCTAATGTGCCTAGGAGCACAGCAAGCAATGACTCAAATACTAGGGACCCTGTCACCCATGTGGGAGGCCCAGATAGAATTGCAGGTTCCTGGGTTCACCTTGATCCAACCCTGGCTGTTGTGGCCATTTGGATAGCAAATCAGTGGTTGGAAATATCTAAAACGTGAAGCAAATATCTAAAAAGATACAAGGGACATCATCTGTTTTAAGCCTTTCATCTAAACTGCAAATTAAGCAGTTCCTTGCATGCTCATTTCATTTTATAACCTCACTCCCCACACACCTCCATAGTTATGGCTTTGGTACTTTGACTGTTTATAAACAAGTATCAGCAAGATGGATTAAGAAAGGAGAGAATAAAAGGATTCGGTGCAATGGTTAGTGTTCCATCTACATTTCTCTATATCTGGTTTCTAGAAGGGAAGCAACAATTCTTTTTCTAACCTTCCCTGATGAGTCAATTCAGGTCCAGAGCACACCTCAAGCTTGATTACTCCAGGGAATTAAAATTATTTCAAAATTGGTTTGTAATCTGGTCCTGTGGCAGATATCATGTCTTTTACTTCAGTTTTCAAAATCCTTCAGTTATTAAAGATGATCATCTTATCTAAAGACCTTTTTGCTTATACTAGACATAAGTTCATTTTTATTACTTTGAATTTTTTCCTTTCATGACCACTTGCTTATCTATCAGTCTAAGCATCTTCTATATCTCTTCCCAACTTGACAATTATTAGATTTATCTACTTTTGTGTGTGTGATGAACACACAGGAAGCACTCAAAAATTGTATGTTGAGTCTGGGTTGTACAGTGTGTTAAGATACTAACTGCAAAGATAGTATAAAGTATGAGTACCAATTGAGTATTAACTACTGCACTTCAATCCAGTTCCATGTTAGTACATGTGAAAAAGCAGCAGAAGATGACTCAAGTACTTCAAGTACTTGTGCCCCTGTCACACATGTGGCAGTTCCTGGCTTGTTTTGTACCTCTTCCATGCATGTGGGACTGCCTTGTTCCTGTCTTTGCCCTGGTCCAACCCAGGAAATTGAAGACATTTGGGAGTGATCAATGCATGGGAGTGCTCTCTCTCAGAGTTCTCTTTCTCTCATTCTCTCTCTCTCTCTCTCTCTTTCTCTCTTTCTCTCTCTCTTTCCCATCCCTGACCCCATTCTTAATTCTGCATTTCAAAGAAATAAATATTTTATTATATGTATGTTGTATAAATACAAAATGAGTATAAATACATTCAGCTGTTATCCAGTATTCTATGTACAAAATGTCATATGAGGTGACAGCTTATGGCTTACAGTGCACAATAAAAAATCAGACTCACAATGTATATGTAAGAGTAAGTATGTTCGGGCCCGGCAGCGTGGTCTAGCAGCTAAAGTCCTCGCCTTCAACGCACCCGGGATCCCATATGCGCGCCGGTTCTAATCCCAGCAGCTCCACTTCCCATCCAGCTCCCTGCTTGTGGCCTGGGAAAGCAGTGTAGGACAGCCCAAAGCTTTGGGACCCTGAACCCATGTGGGAGAACCAGAAGAAGTTCCTGGTTCCTGGCTTCGGATCAGCATAGCATCAGCCATTGCGCTCACCTGGGGAGTGAATCATCGGACAGAAGATCTTCCTCTCTGTCTCTCCTCCTCTCTGTATATCTGACTTTGTAATAGAAATAAAATAAATCTTTAAAAAAAAGAGTAAGTATGTTCAGCTTTGCTGCATGTGAGCTTACTTTTGTTGATATGGCATAATGAAAGATATACATAGTATCTATTCTGAGTTCCTTTTACCAAAATAAAAAGACAATCATGTGAATAAGCAATTAAGATCAGTCTGGACTCCTGCAATGGGAGAAGGACTGGAGCCAGGATTTTAGTACACGCCCAATAGCCAATAAACTACCTATATATAATGAAACCTGGTTTCCTGGCTACTGATATTGATGTTCAAGATGGCTGGTACATGCTAACTCTCCTAGGACAGAAGCTCCAGAACTCAAGACTCCCGGATCCAGTCCTATGTAATATTTCATTTGGCTGCTCATATTTATAATGAACTATTTATTAATCACAAGCACAACACTTTCCTATGTTCTATGACTTACTCTAGTGAGTGAACTGAAGCGAATGGATTTCTTGTGGAAAGCCCCAGATTTATAATTAGTCAAGCAAAACTGCAAGTGGCTTGAGCACATCTGGAACATATATTTAACATTGAAAGTGTCAGCAGTCTTGCAAAGGACTTGTCGTTTTGGATACTATATTACATCTTGATAGGTAGTGTCAGAATTCAACTGAATTGTAGGGCATCCAGATGATATCAGATTTGGAGCCAGAGCAATACTGGAAATACTAAGATCCATGTTTTCACTGCTGATTAAATAGAATTCAAGAATTACAACCATAGAAATCATCACCATGGTGGGTTAAACCAACACTTGAGACTCCAGTACTCATATAGCAGGTTGGTTCAAATCCCGGTTACTTTACTTCCAAATCATTTTTGTTGTAATGCACCTGGGAGGGCAAAGAAAGACAGTCCAACTGATTGAGCCCATGTCAGCCACGTGGGAAACCAGACTCCTGGCTTCACCATAACCCAGTCTTGATTGTTGTGGCCATTTAAGGAGTGAGTCAGTAGATGGAAGATTTTCTCTCTCTCTCTCTCTCTCTCTCTCTCTCTCTCTCTCTCTCTCTCTCTCTCTCTCTTTTTCTCTCTGCTTTTTAAATAAGTATGTAAATAAATCTCTGAAAAACAGTGGCAATGAGGCTGGCACCATGGTGCATGGCATGCCAATCCTTTGCTTATGGCTGCAGTATACCTTATGGATGCCAATTCAAGTTCTGCCTGCTCTACTTTTGCAACAATTTTCTACTAATAGTTTTCTACTAATGATCTGGGAAGGCAGCAGAGAAGGACCCAAGTCCTAAGGCTGCTGCACCCACATGAGAAACTTGGACGAAGCTTGAGGTTCCCAGCTTCACAGAGGCCTAGCTCCAGCCATTGTGCTCATTTGGGAAATGAATCAGCAGATAGAAGTTTTTATTAAGATTTATTTATTTTTATTTGAAAGTCAGATATACAGAGAGGAGGAGACAAAAAGAGGAAGATCTTCCGTCCAATGGTTCACTCCCCAAGTGAGCGCAATGGCTGGTGCTATGCCAATCCAAAGCCAGGAGCCAAGAACCTCCTCCAAGTCTCCCATGTGGGTGCAGGGTCCCAAGGCTTTGGGCTGTCCTACACTGCTTTCCCAGGCCACAAGTAGGGAGATGGATTGGAAGTGGAGCTGCCGGGATTAGAACCAGTGCCCATATGGGATCCCGGGTGCGTTCAAGGCAAGGACTTGAGCCACTAGGCCATACCGCCAGGCCCAGATAGAAATTTTTAAAAATGAAAAAAAAAATATTGAAAGGAGTAATAAGTATTAACACACCTGTGAATGCTATCAGAGAGCTTGTAGAGCAAATACTATACTCTTATATAGGTAGGCAGTCCTAATACAGGGATCAAATATTTCAAATGCTAGTTGATCAGATCACTGTTGTTTTGGTAAATCAATCAAGGTTAGACATAAATATAACATAATGAATGCAAGCCAATAGTTTAATCAGTAAATTGAAGCTTAACTGAAAATCTGCTAATTGATCCAGCACTGTTCAAAAAGCTAAACCGTGTTTCTTGCAATAGGCACAGCTCTGGATAAAATTATTAGTCTTTCAGAAGTATCCTTGACTTCTGTGTATTTTCAGAACTCAAGGAGCTTTCGGTCTTTGTTTTAAGCTGTCATGTTTGGTTGTATTTTAAACTTGTCTAACCTTGGTGTCATTAAAACCTACAGCTACATGAAAAGGTGTTTGTGAAATTCAGACCAGGAAGAATATCACAATTATCTATGTGAATACTACACAGAAACTTCAAAAGAAAGAGAAAAATGGCTTTCTCAAAGTTACAAGGGTTAGAGAGAAGTCAGCGTTTGGTGCAGTGGTAAAAAGCCTATTGGGATATCAACATCTCATATTGAAGTGCCTGGGCTTGACTTCTAACTCCACTTCTGGTCTAAGTTTCCCACTCGTGCACACCCTGAGGTTTACACCTTTGGAGTCAGGCCCAGCCCTGGTTCTTGTGAACATTTGGGGAATGAAACATTAGATTGAAGATCTGTTATTGCTGCCCTTCTGACGCTTTGCCTCTCAAATAAAATTAAAATGTAAAAATGGGGAAAAGGACACAAATAGACATTCTTCAAAAAAGAAATACACATGCCAGTCAATATATGAAAAATGATATCATTAGCCACCAGAGAAATACAAATCAATATCACATTAAGGTATCACTCTACCTCAGTTAGAAAGATTATTATTAAGGATAGAAGTTATAAATCCTGATGAAAATATGGAGAAACGGGATGCCTTCTAAATTGCCATGTGGAATGTAAATTAGTACAACTATATAAAATAGCATGAATATTCATCTAAAAACTAGAAATAGAACTACCATGACCTACTAAACAAAATAAATAAAGTCATAAAGTGAAAAAGATATTCCTGAATACATTTTTTTTTGCATCACTTCATGATACTCAAGACATGGAATCAAAATAGGTTTTCATCAATAAATGAATGGATCAAGAAAATGTAATACACATATTACTAAATGCTGTTTATTGCAATAATGGTTGACATCCTGTTATTTTCTCTCAGGCAGTTGCTTCTGCTTCATTGTTGGTGATTTCTTTTCCTGTAAAGCATCTTGTGAACTTGATATAATCCCATTTGTCTGCTTCTGATTTTGTTGCCAGTTTATTTAGGGTTATATCAAAATATTATCAACTACATCAAAATCTTGAATTGCATCCCCTATGCTTCTATTCAGTTATTTCATAGCTCCAGGTTTTACATTTAAGTTTTAACACTTTGAGTTAATTTTGTTGATTGTAAAGAAATAGATCTAATTTCAACTATGTATGTCTACATATCCAGTTTGCCAGTATCATTTATTAAATATACTGCCCTTTCTTCAAAGTATCTTCTTGGCACCTTTGTCAAAATTTGCTTGGCTATGTGCATATGGGTTAATTTCTGACTTCTCTATTATGCTTATTATGTTTGCTTTTAGGCCAGCATCATGTTGTTTTGATTATTACAGCTTTGTAGTGTCATTCAACATCAGATAGTGTGATGTTTCCAGCTTTGTTTCTGTCTTCCTTTCATTTTTCTTTTGCTGTTCATTAATTTATGTATTCTGTATATTTTACGACTCCATGTGAATTTTAGGATTTTTTTTTCTTTAAAGAATGGCATTGGAATTTTACCATGCTTGCCAATGAGACAATGCTCTGAGTAATACTGAAAGATATCTGATCTATATTAGTGCTTCACATCCATGAATTTGGTATTAATTTTTGTTTTTGCAGCTTCTAAGTTCATTTTCATCATTGATATATAATTTTTCCTGGAGAGATGTTTCAATTATTTGATTAAATATGCTCCTAAATATTTTGACTTTTCAGTTCCTTGGAATATAATTTTTTTAATTTATTTTTCAGTGGGTTTGCTTTTAAAATACAGAAATTGTACTTTATGTAAGCTAATTTTATATCCTGAAACTCTGATGGATGTGCTTATCAGTTCTCACTGATTTTGGTAGGATGTTTAGGATTTTCTATTTATAATCCATGTCATCTGCAAAGATTCATGTTATGACTCCCTCCTTCCAAATTTGGTTCCTTCTTATTTCTACTTTTTCCTCTTCATTCTTGCCATCACAGCTGACTTCTGTGTTGATTTCATTTTAATCTAAGAAGACATAGAAATATGATTTTGTGCTCTTAAAATGTATTTATACTTGATTTGTTGCATGAAAGAGTGACAAGGCTGAAAAAAATTTTCATATGTCAATGAGAACATATTTGGCAGTTGTTGGATAAATTGTTTAGTAAATATTTGTTAGATCTACCTATTCTATTGTTAAGTTCAACTTTGATGTATTTGTTGATTTTTTTGTTGTTTTTTGTTTTTTAATTTTATTTTTGGTGATTTTTACATAGTTAATTTGGGTGGGAAGAGCCAAGGACCAGGGGAAAGTGTGCGAGACCATTGTTTCTACATTCTCTTTTTCCTTCATGCATGTGGAAGAAGGGAGACCGATGAGGGAAGAAGCCACACCCAGTCTCCCAACCACCTCCATACCCTGGGATGTGGGACAGCCACCCAATGCCATCCCAGGGTTCCCGGTGTGGGGCATTCTCTGGGGCTCCTGTTCAGTTGGTTTTGGTAGTTAAACAGGTCTGAATTGCTGTTGATCTTGCCACTTCAAGCACAATGAAATGTCTCTATAATCCACTGGCTAACATAGTCCACCTTAGAGATTCCATTTGCCCAGATATTCACTGCCAAAGCTTGGCTTGGGTAGTTGACAAATTTTTTCCATCCTCTCCTCTCTTCTCTCACCTCTTTTATGGTACCAGGTGTCCTCTGCAGACTCCATCGTACTGCCATATCCTCCATGTGAACCGAGACATGCCATCCACTGCTATGTCTAAGCCACTGAGGAGGCCCAGGTCTGACACATGCACTCCACGGTCAGAGCATGGAACCTGTGATTCTCTCCATAGTTAGGGTTTTGAGTTCAGTGATTCAGTTGAGGGGATACCCAATGAAACCTCCTCTGAGATGATCCCAGACTTGATCCTTGTGTATGCTTGCCAGTATAGAGTCTGACCCACTTCATCACTCAAATCAGTCTATACACACACTGGTGGTTGCAGTTGCTGTGTCATTTATGTCTCCAGCCCTGTCTTCTACACAAACCAATGGGTGATGCAGCCCAGCCCAATCGTGTGAACCACACACTTGGTCTTCCCATATACCAACAGGAGCTGCAAGCCTAGTCAGAGCCACCACCAATAACCCCCACCAGGCCTGTCCCCTGCCCTGGTTCTCATGTTTGCCAGTATATGCAGCAGACTGGTCCAGTCCATCCCACATCCCATTCAGCTCTCGTACATGTTAGTGGGCATTGAAGCATAGTTCAATACAACCAACCCCACTATCCAGTCCACACTGATGTGAGCAGGTGCCACTCTTTATCTAGGCATGCCTGACCCTAATCCTGGTTGTCATGCTCACCAGTCGGAGAGGCAACCTAAGAGGGAGTTTGCCTCACTGTTTCCCTAATGTGCACACTCCCACCCCTGGATTTTGCATTCTCCAGGTGGTTCTGCAGTTTAACTCGACAGAATTTGCCCCCTGTACCAGCATCTGCCAGCTGATGCTGCAGCAAAGCACAATCAACTCACACCCACTCTGGCTTATGCATGCACCAGTAGGTACAGTCACCCAGCCTGGCATTCCCCCGATTCAGCTCATAGGCAGGCCAGCAGGTGTTTTGCCCTGCCCAGCCTGATCTGGCCCCAATCCCAGTTATCGTGTTCACTAAAGGGAGTAGTGATCCAGCAGGGGAGCCCCCCGTAGCTCCCCCACCAGATTTGCACTTCCCCCTACCCTGTCTCAAATGTACTGGTTGGGTGTTGCAGCCTAGTCTGTCATGGTCCATCTCACTTCGACATTTGCCAGTGAGTACTGTAACCTGACCGGGCCCAGCCCAGGTTCAGCTCACGCTGGTGGGGGCTACAGCCCAGCCCTGCCCAGCCAACATTCAGTTCTGGTCCTAAGGTGAACTGGCTGATATTGCGGCCTAACATGGCGTGTCCCACACACCATTCTGGTTTTCAGATTTGCCAGTGGGTGAACTGATCTGGCCCAGCCTATCCTGCTGCAGACCTGAGCCAAATGTATGTTGGTGAGTAACATTACCTTGCCTGGTATTGGCTTCTCTGTTATTGTGGTTCTTGTGCTCACCTGCAGTGACATGTTCCGACAGAGTTCCCCAAACTCTTTCAATACCAAATCTCTTGTGCTCACCAGTGATTCAATGGCCTAGCCCGACTTAATCTACCTCCTGTTGTAGCAGGAACAGTGGCCTTTCCTGACCAGCCTTCACCCATTCTGGTTTTTACTGTTGGGTGTTCCATCCCAGACAAGCCTGTCCCACACCCAGACAGTGCTCACACATGGTGCAGCAGGGGCAGAGACCTAGCCTAGCCTGTCCTATACCTACCCTGGTTCACATGAGCACCAGTGGGTGCTGGAGTCTAGCCCAGTCTGGTGCATCCCAGATCCAGTCCACACTTGTGCGCTGAGTATACAGAGTGGAATCAGTATTTTTTTGGCAAGACATATAGCATGAGTAAATGGGAGAGCCTGGGAACACATCAGCAGTCTTAGAGTGCAGTAACCGATTTGGGTTTTTTTGTTTTTGTTTTTTTTTTTTTTTTGGTGTTGTTGTTTGTTTGTTTTTAGTACTGTGTTTTCCTAGATCCCATGCAAGGTCTAGATTCATTGACAGCTGCTTGTGGAAACTTGTTCTACAGCCATGCTCAGACTAGACAGCAGCCCCACCTTGGCCTTTGCACTCACCAGTGGGAACCACAACTCAGCCAGGGAATCCCCTTAGCTCACCAACCAGACCTAGATCTTGTATGTGCCTGTGGTTGCTCTGACCCAGCTTGACAAAGCCCCTTACCTGTCTTGGCCTTGCCTTCGCATGCAATAATCTGGTCCCTAGTCCCAACTCTAGTCCCAACTCTCATTGGTGTGTGCTGCAACCTGGCCCTGCTCAGTCTGCTCCCATCCCTAGCTCATGCAAACAAGTAGGTGTGATAGCCTAGCCCAGCATGACCTGCATTCCATCCTGGTTTCTGCACTTGTCAGTGGGCTAAGGTTGGCTCAGCCCTGCCCTGTTAGCCTCTTTCCCAAACACTTGCCAACTAGTCCCAACTTTACCTACTAGGTCACCATGCTGGCCCACCATCCCAACTCTTAAGCATTAACCAGTGGGACTTGTAATTCCATAGGGCTGAGCCCACCTCTCAATGATTCTACCCTCAGACCTGGTTCTCTGACATGCTGCTTAGTGTCATGGTCCAGCCTAATGTGACCCTTCCTCTGTTCTGACACTCACTTTCAGGTACTGGGATCTAATACTGCCAGGCAGCTTTTGTGTGGGCTGGCATGTAGTGGCTAACAGTGTTCCATGCTAACAAGCCCAGCTCAAGACTCCCATGTAGGCTGGTACATCAGTGTGACCCATAAAGGTCTTCCATCCTTTCCTCTCTAAACCAACAGGTCTCAGTGTCTTTGCTTACCTGCAAGTACTGGAGCCTTGTCATTGGGAGTCACTCAGGAGTCATTCCTCACATGCAAGATACCCCCATGGCAGTCATCCCTATCCCATATTCTATTGCCTCTTTATAATCCTTGCTCCCAGGATATGGGTTCTCCAGCCCAGCCTTTGCAAATCCAACGAGTGGTATGCTGCTCCAGAGCTCTACCTGCTCAACAGAGTTCCAAGTTCCTGGTATATGTGCTGGCCTGGTGCTTTACTTCTCCACATACCCAAGATCCAGGCCGGCTGAAGTTCTCCAGGACTGGTCCACCAGCACACCAGGACAGCATGCTGACATGGGGCTTCTTCCCCCTCCCCTCTCCTTCACCCTGCCCAGAACCAAGCATGTGGGGGAAATCCCCAAGTTCACTTCATCTTCCTGGAGGTGATCTTCCAGGTCCCCACATACCCCACCAGTGCTATGTCCAGAGCCCTCCTTCATTCCAAATCCACATCCTCAGGCTCCCACAGGCTGATGCTGCCCCTCTGCCATCTCAGCGCAGGAATTTGCTGATTTTTATGTCTGAATAATTTGTACGATTTCCCGTTTTGTTCTTTTCTTTCCTATAACCATGAATTTTTCTGTCACTGTCTTCCTTTCTGTTTGGTTGAATTTTTTACCCTGTTATTTCTTTTTGTGTGCATTTTACATTGTCTTAATACTTATCAGCAAGATTATACAAAATCCCTTAGACTTTTAACAATTTATTATGCTGTCATATAAATTTAACTTCAATTTTATATAAAAGTCTACTTATTCATAGCTCTGTTCCTTAGAATTTGTTATTCATATGAAACTACATCTTCATTTATTATTTATTGTTTTATTTAATAAGATAAATTAAGGTTATTTATAAACTTTTTATTTAAATTATGTATAAAATAAATAGTGAAGTTTCTAATTAAATTTATAACCTTGTGTTTATCTGTACTGAAGATCTTCATATTGCTGTTCAATTTTTGGGTAATGTCTGTTCTGTTATTTTTCTGTGATGAGATTTTAATTTCCCTTAGTATTTCTTGAAGGGTTGAGTCAGGTGATAATAAGCTGCATTTTATTTATCTGGAAATGTCTTTTTAAATTTATCATTTTTTGAAGAAAATTTATAGTCTTAGAGTGTTTTTTTTCTTGAAACATTCAAAATATGCTATCCAACTGTTCCTGGTTTCCTGTGTTTCTCCTGAGCTATCATCTGATAGCATTATTAAGGATTCCTTGTACACAACAGATTGATTTTGTCATGAAGCAAAACAAAAACAATGAAATATATGAAACACACAAGCTTCTGAACTCCAACTGAAAAAAATCAATACAGTGAGATGACACCCAAGCAAAATTGAAGAAAATATTTGTAATGTACTTATCTCACAGAGAATCAATATATAGACAATGTGAGCACCTCAAGAAATGTGACAATAAAAAATAACCAGCAGTTAAGAAACAGGCAACTCGATTCAGTTGGAACTAGAGGTAATTTGTTAGAGACAGTAGAGGTATTAAGAGGTCTTCCCACAGGTCCAGCAGGGCCCACTTATGACAAATGGTCCTCCTTGGTGGAAGAGACAGAGCAATGGATGGCAAGCCCTGATGCACACGGACGATAAAGAAGCCATTTGGGGCCTGGAGGAAACATTTGGAACTGTATCATAGGAAGGAGAGCAGAACAAGTTGGACAACCATCACAGCCAAATGATGACAGCAAAAATCTGGATGAATGGAGACTCTGTTGACTGTCAGCCAATGGACGTTGGAAGGGTTTCTTCATCCTTGGATTGGTGACCCTGACAGCGCTTCAAAACTATCAAAACCACCTAGGCAGAACCCTTGGAGTATGTGCCACATCAGGACCCTGTGTTCACACTGTGTGGCTGTTCCCCATCCCTGGGTATTGAGGCAGTTGGGCGACTAGGAATGGATTCTCTTATCTCCTCCCTTCCCCCTGAGACAGGAATAAGAGACAGAAAATTTGGAAACAATGATCACACACACTTTTCCCCAGCCCTCAATCCTTCCCACCCTGGTCAACTATGTAAAACATCATCAAAAATTAAAAAAAAAAAAGAGGTGAGGACCTCAATGTTAGCATTAAATGCATTTATACACAGAAATTCTCATTTTGAAAATCTGTCAAATTAGTCCTGGAAAGTTTGCCATAAGCTTTGCTACAGACATGATCCATTTTTGGCAGCAAGGAACCATGCAAAACCTTCTGAGATAGTAAAAGAAACAGAAGGTCATTCCAAACAGCGACCAGGAACTGCAGATTGCTTCTTTTTGCTTTATTTTATTGACTCTTAACAAGCTAATAAGTAGTGTTTCAATAGGATTGCAAAGGTAAGGACATCAACACCATCTTGCCATGGAGGAAAATAAACTCAATAATTCTGTGTAAAAACTAAAGAAAAAAAGTGAGCTCAGAGAATAAGCTGTGCATAGAGTAACTTCGAAAATTATGGATCTTAAAAGTCAAAAACATGCCTTAATGTGTGGTGTTTAACAGTTTGAATTTTGCATCCCCCTATTCAGCAATATGTACTCCTCCCATGGGCCTGGACCCGCCCTCTTCCATGGTCCAGCAAATGTGCTAACAGGATATGCAGAAATATCATTAGTTATTTATAATTGCCTAGTTTCAAAAGCAACTAAAGCACCAGCAAGCAGCATTTTATAGGCCACAGCAGCATACCACGTGTGAAATGGTTGACAAAACTGGATGTAGCATTCAGCCAAACTACTAAGCTGTCATCACAAAAGAATGATTGGAATTATTTTGGGGGCAGCAGCTTTGGATGGCTGCATATGAAATTCCAACATTAGAGGAAAGATAAAGAAAATTCTGGCAACTGATTTGTTTTTACCTTTCTGCTATGTTTGTCAGAAAGAAAAAGAAAAAGCAAACTTGGTTCACTGAACTACTAAAGACTGCAAGATGTTTGTAAATTGTTTTTACAATAATCTGTCTATGATAAGGAAAAACAAAATCAAAGGCTAAAGGCCAAATTATAGCACAAAACCATTTTCTCAGCTTTCTGGAATAAAGGAAGAAGGCAAAATATAATGATTTTATAACTTTTTCTGATAAAAAAGTAAACCAATGTCACTGGCATTTTTTTAATTTTTAATTTTTTATTATGTTTACATATTGGATCAGTGTGGGAAGGGTTGAGGACCAGGGGAAAATGTGTGAAACTATTGATTCCAAATTGTCTTTTTGTTTTTCCTCTACCTGGGGAAAGGGAGGAGATAAGTGAGAAGTTACACCCAGAATTCCAACAGTCTCAGTACCCAGGGATGGGGAATGGCCACCCAGTATCAACCCAGAGTCCCCAATATAGAGCATGTTCCAAGGGTTCTGCTTAAGTGGTTTTGATAGTTCTGAAATGCTGTCAGTCTTGCTGATCCAAGGATGAGGCAACCCTTCCAATGCCCATTGGCTGACATAGTTGACCTTAAAGTCTCCAGTAGCCCAGACATTGCGG
The DNA here is from genome assembly GCF_017591425.1 of Ochotona curzoniae. Lineage (NCBI taxonomy): Eukaryota > Metazoa > Chordata > Mammalia > Lagomorpha > Ochotonidae > Ochotona > Ochotona curzoniae. Next base: position 53,620,931 of record NW_024467087.1, on the reverse strand, counting down.
TCATTGCTTGGTTTGAGTAGTTGTTCAATTTGTTTTGTTCTCCTTCGTATGCTATAGTACCAGATGTCTGCAGGTGCAAATGGGCTTCTTTATCACCCATGTACATAAGGGCTTGCCATCCACTGCTCTGTCTTTCCCACTGAGGAAGGTACTCCGGGCTCTCCAATCTTGGCCCCATCAGAACTCCTGCCCCCATAGCTCACAGACCAGGCAACCACCACACAGGCAGGCATAAGGTCAAGCCAGGCGACCCGGGCCTTGCCATAATCCCTGCTGCTAAGACACATGGACCTGGGACTCATATCTGTAGAAAAAAATATATGTATTTCTTTAGAAAAAATATGTAACATACATATGTTAACACTGATTTGGCCCTAACCAGGCCTAGGATGCCCATCAGCTATCTCTGAGCAGTATGGTACTTGCCTAGGTACAACGCAATCTAGGCCGTTGCCTATAGCTGGGGTCCCTACCATCATCACTCTTTTTCCAACTATTTTATTTTGGAGAATACCACTTTCCCCTTATACTTTCAATTTTGGATGAGTCTGCCACTCTCTACCTTGACGTAATGTATAGGAAAGCATGTAACCATAGAGTTACCATAAGACTCAAAAATCGTATCCCCAAGTGTATATCAAGGATAATTAAAAATACATTCCCTCAGAAAAACTTGTGCATCAATGATCATTTCAGAACCAATTGTAGTTGTAAAACTAAGAGAAAAGCCCTCCATGGCTAAATTTATTCTTAGTTGCTGTGTTTTATTTTTGTTGCTATTGTAAATATAATTTTCTTAATTTTTTTTAGTTAGGTGGTTATTTGTATATAAAAGTGCTACTGATTTCTATATATTGATTTTGTACTCTGCACATGTATTTAATTTTTTATTTGTGATAGTTTTTGTGAAGTCTGCATATAAGGTCATGCAAATAGGGACATTTCGCTTTTTTCTGATTTGAATGTTTTTTTCTTGTAAATTATTTCGGCTGGGACTTAGAATATTATACTGAATCAAAATAATGAGTGTGAGAGTCCTTACATTGTGCCTCATCAAAACAGAAGCCACTGCAAGGTATCATCTCCTCACACCTGTTAGCATGGCCATAATAGGAAATCAAAAGATGATAGGTCATAACAAACATGTGGAGAGAAAGAGCCCTTGTACACTGTTGATAGAAATGGAGATTGCCATGGTGATTGTAGGAAACATAGAGATTTCAAGGAAAGTTAAAAATAGAACTCCAACAACACCTAGATATCTATCTCTTTGCTGAGAACACAAAGGAAATATAATCACTAACTTTTGAAGATATTTGCTATCTCATGTTATTGCAGCATTATTCATAATAACCAGCTATGGAAACAACCGATGATGAATGCATGAATAAATTAAGAACCTGTGGTACACATATATAATAGAATATTGGTCAACTCTAAAAAAAAAAAAAGATCTTGTGTTTGCATTTGTTATAAATTTTATGAGCCTGAAATATTATGTCAAGTAAGTGAATTCAAGAACAGAGTGAAATGGTGAAAGAGCTCATAAGTGAAACAAAAAGTAAAACTTCAGATACACAGAAAAAAAGAGTGGTTATTTCGGATAAGATAGGGGGATGATATGTGGAGATATAGGTCGAAGAATATGAAGTAGTGGATTGTAGGATGAACAAGTCTGGAGATGTAACGTACACTATGAGGACTCTAGGTAATATGTAACTCATGTTAAATGAGTAGATTATAGGTTTCATTGCTGCAAAAGCAAAAGATTGACAAATTATATAAAATAATGAGTATTAGCTAGTATGAAAATAGTAATGTTTATGATTTATTTATTTTTATTGGAAAGGCAGATATACAGACAGGAGGAGAAACAGAGGAAGATCTTCCATCCTTTGATTCACTCCCCCAGTGGCAGCAATGACTTGAGCTGTTCCAATCTGAAGCCAGGAGCCCAGAGCCTCTTCCGGGTCTTCCATGTGGGTGCAGGGTCCCAAGGCTTTGGGCCGTCCTCAACTGCTTTCCCAGGCCACAAGCAGGGAGATGGATTGGAAGTGGAGCCGCCAGGGTTAGAACAGGAGCCCATATGAGATACTGGCGTGTGCAAGGCAAGGACTTTAGCCGCAAGGCTACCACGCCAGGCCCCATAGGAAATGTTCTGTTATCCACATATGTGTTTCATACTGTGTTTTATACATTCAATATGCAATTTAAAAACTGCATTGAAATAGAAATGATCTCTGTATTGGTAACATAATGAAGATTATCTCAGAAAAGTTACGATTTTGAGATACAAAAGAATTCACATAAAGTTATCACTTAAGATTAGCAAAACTGGGACTAGGATCCAGGTTTACTTTATTCTAAGTCATCTATCGTGGCTATATACTAGTACCTCCTCTTTTCTAATTTCATAAACCAGTATATTAAAAACCTGGGACTGGCGTAAGCTTGTCCATATGTGAAAGGATAAAATGTGATAAAAAATTTTTTTTCTCAGTTTTCAAAAGTTGACAAAACCTTTCTCATGGATGATCACTGAAAGATTTTACAGGCTCTTCATTGGTTCATTGGTGAGCAATCACTGATGGAATGATGAGCAATAAATGACACTGCGAACTTGTAGCAATAATGTTTACATAATTTTCAATTCATTTACTTTGCTATGGTAAAATACTATCAGTCTTATTTGTACATAAGAAGCATATTTTAGTTAAAGCAAATCTGTGACTCACCTTAAAAATAATTGCTGCAAGATTAGCTATAATAATAGTAACTGTGTAAAAAAAATGGTAATGGAAGAAGTAATTTTTGGAACTTGGGAAACTCACCTGGTGGACTATAGCTCCTTTTCTGAGCAGATGTTGGTCAGGCTGGGCATGGTAGCTACACCCATTGGCAAGTGTGTGTGTTGCTTCTGGAATGGTGTGGACTAGGTAGGCCTAGGCCAAACCTGAGCCTACTGGCAAGTGCAGGAGCCAGGCTGGAATGCGAGGAATGCTGGGTTAGGCTATCACACCTACCAGTTTGCATGAGCCAGGGATGGGGTGCCAGGTTGGGTGTACGAATCTTGGCTAGGAAGTATCTGGGTGTAGACCAGGTGTAGCTGGGCTGTAACACCTAACAGTAAGAACCAGAATCCATGTCTCTAAAGGTTGTTGTATATGGCTGCTTTCTTAAATAGTCATTACAAATATAATATTGTTCCAATGATTCAGTTATGCTTCTGTATAGCCTAGAGACAGCACAACTCCATAAACTGTGTTCAGTAATTTGTCTCCACCTTATTGACTTCCAGACTAATGCATGTTGTATTGTATTTTGGTCTCTCTCTTTCTTTTATTGTTGTCAGCTGTAATTTTTGCTTCTGTATTAATGTTTACTATCTTCTCTCTGTTCTAATTTAATGTTTCTATCTTTAATAAAAATGCTTGTTGGAAGATTTGGTGAAATATGATCTAATCAATCTAACCTTCTGTAATATGGATATGAGTTTTAGAAATTTAAAAACGTCTTTGGATGAGAAACCATTGTGTGCCCCTGGGTGGGCAAATTTACAAATCCATTATTCTCCATTACATTTCAGAAAATGTTTCCTTTGGAAATGCTAGGTATTTTGTTTTCACTGGAGCCAGAAATTATCTGAAGAGACAGAAGAAGTATCATGCATTGAGTTGGAAAACAATCCCACCCTCAGAAATGTTGCCAACATGTCTTTTTCGTGTACCAGGATATGTGAATGAGTTTTCTGTGAGGTAATGAATGAGGATAATGGCAATGATCTCTAGGATGCACTGCATGGTATCACAAGTGGGTATTATGCTAGACAGAAAGAGAGAAACACCTCCACCATAGAGCCTGAGTTTTCTGAAGGACCAGAGTACAGCTACTGGCCCCCTCTTCTGGTGAGTTACACATTTTTGGATAAGAAGAAATGAAAACAAACAAACAATAATTAGCCTTAGAGTTTTGGAGAAAAAAAAAAAAAAGATCTGCTATAAAGTCCTTTAAGTCAACATGAAGATGGTAAGTGATATTTTTCTGCAGCTTTGAGCATATTTCTACCTTACTAAAATAATGAAATAGAAGCCAGACATGCCCAACTCATTTGGCTTTAACAAAGGTGTGTTACAAAAAAAGGGAAAAGGTGAGTCTTCAAACCCCACTTCACAGCTTCAGTTTTAGTTTTTGAAACTGCCATTTGCCTATTTTGTTAGAGAAACGCCTACAGAGAAAACTGATTTTGTATTAATTGGACAACCAAGAGAAAGTCAACAAAAATTCAAATCCATGGAGATTTTAACAAAATGCTATAGGAGTTTAAGTAATCAAAATACATGAAGAACAATTCACAAGAGAATGATCTCTAATAAAACATTATAGCATGAGCAAAAATATACTTTAGCCAAATCCTATATTCTTTAGGATAATTGAACTAAAACCCTGAAAGTATCATTGAGTAAGTTTGCGAAGCTCATTGAAGATATGTCAGTGAATGGGGGAAGTAGGATTAATTTAGTGAGGAACAGATGGGACATAAGTGCTTATAATCTCACATTTAGACATAAGCCCATCCTAGAAAAGGTGCATAATAGTTAGTTGTTATCTTTGCTTCTTGACCTCCATCAATAAACGATTATTATCATCACTCATTTCATAAAGCACTTCAGAGACTAAATTTGCTTGGAAGTAATACATTAGGGGGTTTCCTCAACACTCACAGGTTTCAATCATCAATGTATGGGTATATCCAAACAGTAGAAGCAGGGTATTTGGTTTTCCTTGGATAATAATGCAGGAACAATGATGACATTTGGTTGTTGTTGTAGAATATATGACACTGATTAAAATCGTACAATCTTATATTGGCCAAGTTACAGGAATTACAAAATTGAATTCTCAACTAGCCCTTCCATGATTTATATTATCTGGAGTATACCATTTATATATGAGTATATTGAATTTAAAAATGTGAAACAGAATACCTAAGGTGGCATTATGAGGACACGTTTTAAAAGGCAGATTTAGAAAGCAGAGACAAAGAGATCTTCCAGCCACTGCTTCACTCCTCCAAAAGACCACAATGACCATAGCTGAGCTGATCTGAAGCCAGGAGCCTAAAAACTTTTTACAGATCCCCCACATGAGTACAAGGGCCTAAGGACTTGAGCCGTCCTTCACTGCCTTGCCTAGACATAAGCAGGGAGCTGGATGGAAAATGGAGCAGCCAGACATGAATCAGCACACCCATATTGGATTCTGGTGCCAAGGACAGAGAATTAGTCTGCTAAGCCACTGCATCGGCCCCTAAAAATTACTGCTTTTAAGGTTGCGAGTAAGATCCAAGGCAGTTTGACTTTCATAGTCTGAAGAATTCCCTCAGTTACAGCTAATGACTAACTGAGGAAAGCAGTGTTCTTTCATTCTATATTATGATCACTACAGACTATCCCTTGTTTGGTTGTCTCGCTCATAATCATGGCAGAAGCAATTTCATCCTTTTGGGGATAGATCAGTTGCTAGAATCTGCAGGATACAAAAAAAAATCTCACAGCCTAGAATACTCAACAGTATTTTTTTTTCAGGCAAGAGAATGACAATAACCCACTAGCTGAAATGGTTGAGGGAAATTTTGAAGGCGGCCCTCCTAGTCTGAATTGCCATTTGGCAAGTAGAAAGAATGAGAGTTTGTCAGTGCCAGAGGAAACTGGAGCTAGCACACTGTCTTTACAAGTTGGTTTCTCTATGTCTCATCTCACAATCACTTGAGCGGCTGTTTCCATAGACACCCACACTTCAGTTTCCCAGCCTAACCACATTTGAACAAGAATGCAGGCCTTGGTTGCAGCAGCTGTGAACTGTTTTACCATGTGTCTACCAGGCATGGTTTATCTACCTTCCTCTATGTGTGCAAGAAGATAGGTATGGCGTGGCAGGGGGCGGGGGGCTCCAAAACAGTAATGTAACATTACCTGAAAAGTCTTTAGGCATTTCAAAACTAAATACAATTTGTTCCACATAAAATAAGGGGGATAATACTTTCTAGAAGGAAGGAGAGGCTTTTTTCTGTCTTTGGCTTTCAGGGGTACAGATGGATAGTGGCTGTTCCTTAGCTGTTTCACAAGAGCAAAATGAAAGTGCAAGCCTTGAAACAGAGCTGTGGCTCCCTGGAGACCCACAGGGGAAGGTGGTGGGGTGTGGGAGTCTGTGTAGGCACTGAAGTCGATCTAAAAACTAAGTTCATGAGATTTGTAGCCACTGGACTGTGTTTGACTTTAAACTTATACTAGCTACCATGAAATAAATAAGTTAGGTTTAAAAATCACTTGCCTACGGAGAATCTGGAAAAGTAACAGCATAGCAAATGTTTCCACAGAGAAAAAGAAATAATAATAATCCAAAAATTTACTACTGTGAAAAAATATAATAAACTTGTCAAGTGGACTAGCAACTTTGGGTATGGAAGTACTGAAAAATTATGCATGCATATCTACCCAAAACAGCACAATACATTCCTATATAAAGCCTTTTTGTTTACTCGGTACAGAAAATACATTTGTTTGTTTACTTGTGCACACTTGTACATACACACACGCACTAATGTACTGCACACTGAGGAATCATTTGAAATTTAATGTAATCAATGACATATCCTGGGCATAGACAAAATCTAGTTTCAAACAGTATGTGATGCCAAACCACAAGTCTTACAATGGTAATAAACAAATATTCATTTCAACTCAAAAATAATTACAATAACATGTAGATGTTTTCTATTACGATCGCACATCATGGATAAGAAAATTAAGGCACAGAGACATTGACTAACTAGCTAAAAATTATGCTTCCAATAATAAATTGAAACTAATTTTGATCTCAAAGAGTATGACAAAGTTGATGCTTTGAACCAGATTAGTAATCAAGAAGTAGTGCTCTGAGTCCAGTGAAAGAAAGGAAAAAAAAAGGTAAAAGAAAAACTGGGTGCTGAGCCTTTCTCAAACTTTCCCTCTTCTAAATGTCTAGATTTTTTTTGTGAATTTTTGTTCTACTTCAGTATATCAGTAGATGAGTGGGTGGAAATTTAAGAGGTGAAGATATTTTAAGTTGGGAGGTACATGTGGTTTGAAAAAAAAATTCTATTTGATGAGAGAATGAACTCTTTGTAACGAGCTCAGTAAAGACTCTTCGTCTCACTGTACCCTTTGACTGTTAAAACAACACACAATATAGATCTAGCTTTAGATTTTGTTCCCTTAAACAGAGAATAAAATCAGCATGATTTTTAGACAATGCTATTTCCACCAATTCTTCAAGATTTCTTTTCCCTTGGCTTTTACTTCCTGGTTCATGGAGAAAACTTGATTATCCATAAACATCTCCTGGAATTTGCTGGAATTGAGTTTTAGTTGTAATATTTAGATCTATAAATAAGTGAATAAGTGGATTAGTATTTGGTATGAACAGATCAAAGCATTCTTTCTGTTTCCCAGATTGTTCCTTCTTTCTTTGTTCTCAAGGAAAACATTCCCAGCTACTTTAGTCTCTACAAATGGACATGTCATTCCATTTGTTAGTAAAGCCTTTGATAAGGAAAAGTTGTTAGCTTTCATCCAACTTCCCTTCTACACAGATTTAATGTTTCAACTTTCACTATGCATACTATGGAACACTGGAAAGGTATGAACTAAGCACACCAATATTTTTTCTTTTGTCTACTCACCTAACAAACAAAGTAGAATCACAGATTAAACAAAGGAATTAGAACAATTTTTAAAGTGGTATAGTGGCAACATTACCTGTAGCACCAGCAACTCTTTTGAGTCCTGCTTCTAGTCCTGGCTTCTTCACTTCCAATCCAGCTCCCTGCTGATAGTCCTGGAAAGCATCAGGGGAAGGCCTGCCTCGGAAGGCCGTGCCTTGGAAGGAGCTCCTGGTTCTCAAATTTGCACCAATTCAGCTCTGCCCCTTATGGCTGTTTGGGGAATGAACCAGAAGATGGAAGATTATCTCTCTGTCTCCCCAACTCTCTCTCTCTCTGTAACTCTTTCAAGAAAAATAAATACATCTTTTAAAAAATAAAATAATAATAAAAAATAAAATGCTGTTTCTGCTAGTCTTATTATCCATCGTATGTATTGATGCAATGCAGTAAGAAGTATTGATTGAAGTAAGATATGTCTAAGGGCTGACTTTACTGTCATTTTTTGTTTATGCTTGGTAATTTGCTATTTATTACATTTTATTTTTCATATTCTTTAAATAGTTGATAGGGATGCATTACCATGGAGGTCTCCAGTTACGGTGGAGAGGGTTTCAGTATGAGGAAGACATGTGGACAAATATTTTATTTTTTTTTTTTACTGCTGAGTGTGCAGGGGAAAGGGGAGGAAGCCACTCCTTGTCAAAGCTACATCCTGTTCTGCTTTCCATTCTCTAATGGGGCACTTGACATCATCTGCTGGCCTAGATGAGCTGGCTGTCATGTCTCCTGATTGCATCTGTTCATCCTGTCCACTGTACAGGCATCAACAACTGAGAAATGCCAGTCTAGATACATTTACTCTAAGGATATAAGTACCACATGTGTTATGATTTTCCCTGTGGCCATGGTTTGAGTCCAGTCATCTAGTTAGGGAATTCCCCCAAGAAACCTCATCTAGGGTGACCTCAGGCTTGATTCTTCTGTGTGCCAGCCATTGAAGAGTCAGGTTCAGTCTGTCACCTGCACCAGCCAATGCATATACCAGTGGATGCAGCTGCCTGTTCAGTTCTGCTCCCAGCCCTATCTCTCATGTGAACTGATGGGTACTATGGCCTAGAGCAGCCCAGTCCACCGCATGCCTGGTTTCATGTACAGCAGCAGGCACTATGTCCTATTCAGGATAATCCCTGATAACCCCCACCAGGCCTTGCCCCAGTTTCAGATCTTGCACTTGTCAGGGGATTCTGTGGTCCAGTTGGACATGACTCACGGTCCTGGCACTTTCTAGTGTGGCCTATCCTGGCTGACTTACATCCATTCTGGCTCTTTTGTTCTCCAGCAGGTGGCAGCGTAGCTCAGCTTGGCCTGCCTCCAGTCTCAGCTCTCACACTTGCCAGTAGAAGCCATCAGCCCAGAAAAGGAGTCCTCGAAATTCTTCTACCACGCCTGTACCCAGCACAGGTCTTACACATGCCAACAGATGCTGCTGTCCAATCTGATAAGGCATTCATCAACAGATGCTACAACCTGACTCATCCTGTTCCATGCCCAGTCCCAGCACTAGACGACAGGTGCTACAACCAAGCCTAGTCTGGCCCACCTGCAAACCACATGCGAACTATCAAGTATGGCAGTCCAACTCAGCCCTGGCCTGCAGCCCGTCTTGGCTCTCACTCATATCAGCGTGTGCTGTGAACAGGCCCATTCTAGTCCACCTCAAAAAGTGGCTCATACGTATGCCAACAAGTGCTGCAGCCTAGCCTGGCATGACTTGTACCCAGCCCTGGCTCTTGCATTCTCAGGCAGGTGAGAGATGCAGTCTAGTAGGAGGGTTCCTCATGTTTCCCTATCAGATCCATTCCTAGCCCTAGATCTTGTGTGTGTGAGCGGGTGCTGTGTCCCCATCTGACATGGTCTGCCCATAGTCCTGGCACTCGCCAGTAGGTATTGGAGCCTGAGCCAACTGGCCTGTGCCCATTCAGGCTCTTGCCAGTGTGTGCTGCAACTAAGCCAAACCTGACCCATTCCCAGACATGGCTTTCATGTGAACCATCAAATGCCATAGCTTAGTATGTCCTGTCCATATCCATACTGGATCTTGAAAGTATCAGCAAGTACTAGTGCCTAACCCAGTCTGGCCTAACCCCAAACCAAGCCCACATGCATGCCAACTGGTGGCGCAGCCTTACCCAGCCTGGTCCACCCCTAGCTCTTACACACATCAGTGGGAGCTGCAGCCTAGTAATGGATTTTCCAAAGTTCCCGTACCAAGCCTGTTCCCAGCCCTACAGTCTCAGCTCTCTCTGGCAAGTGTTGCAGTCTAGCTCAGCTGGGCATGGCCCACACCCTGTTCCAATATGTGTGGGCTGGTACAATAGCCTAACCAAGGCAGGCATGCCCTTAACACCAGCTTTTGCCTGTGCTAGCATGCAGCAAACAGCAGGCAGTGCTATTTATCCTAGCAGAGGTACACCACATAGGTGATGCCTAGACCTGACCCAGATGTGTCCTTGGTTACCCATCCCCCAAACCACCCTGTCTCAGCTCCCTAACCTACCTGTAAGTACAGTGGCCTGTTCTGTGGAAACCCCCAGAAGTCATTCCTCCCCTGTCAAACATGCCCTCAGCTGTTCCCACTACAATACACACTCATATCCCTTCCACAGACCATCTGCAACACCACCACCACTGCCCGGGCACACAGGTGCTGTGTCCTCGCCTTTTGTTACATCCTTAAAAAATAAAATAGGAAACTATGCTAGCACACTGGTATGCTTAACACAAATTTATCACTAAACAGGTCAGACTGGCCACCAGCTATAATCTTTGCCTAGGTGCAAAGTGACCTAGTCAGTTACCTATAGTGAAAGGATTGCAAGTGTTATAGAACATGCTCAAATCTTGCTTGAGGAATTATAATGGAAGCACCGCCAAATTGAGTGTGCTTACCCAACACACAGTAAGCCTTTTACTGACAGGAGAATAGGAGGGAAAAAAAAAAAGCAGAAGTTTATTTGCAATACTCAGAACCAGAAGGCAGGAAACTATTGCTCAACTCACAAACTCCCCAAGGTTTGGAGGCAGTTTAACATTATAGATTAAAGCAGGAGTTGAGCAACACATGATCAGTTAACATGTGTACTTCTGGTTGGTCCACAGAGTGAGAAGTCTTCCTTTGAATTTTTGGTGATAAGGGCCAGCATGTTTCCTTATGAATGGCAAAGATACATTCTGGTCTGCTTTTTTTTTTTTTTAAGGTTTAGTTTATTTTTATTGGGAAGTCAGATATACAGAGAGGAGGAAAGACAGAGAGCAGAAAGGAAGATTTTCCATCCATTGATTCACTTCCCAAGTGACTGCAATGGCCAGAGCTGTACTGATCCGAAGGCAGGAACCCAGAGTCTCTTCCAGGTCTCCCACACGGGTGCAGGATTCCAAGGCTTTGGGCTGTCCTCGACTGCTTTCCCAGGCCACAAGCAGGGAGCTGGAAAGGAACTGGAGCAGCCGGAATTAGAATCGGCTCCCATATGAAATCCTGGCACGTGCAAGGTGAGGACTTTAGCTGCTAGGCTAATGCACCGGGTCCAAGGTCTGTTTGGTTTTCAAAGCAGGTTGGCTATGATTTCATTTGATCATTGCTTTGATCATTGTTCTGCAAATCTCTCAGAATAGAGTGCATAAATCAAGGCAGTTTGGGCCTTTGTCATCAAGGGTCTTGGGCCTTGCTTTACCCTTGATTTAAACAACTACTCCTTCCAGCAACTGGAGCCAAGCAAAGTATGTCAAAGGCATTGCACTAAAGGCTGGCTTCACAAGGAGAAGAGATAATTGAGAAGCTATTGAGGCACTTCTTGCTTTTACTTATCAGTGACAGTAAAATAAGGGGCAGAAATCAAGGAAGTTTTTGAAGATGGTATGGTCTAAACGTGGGCCAAATTAAGAACTTAAAGATAGGCATTTGTGCATCTTGTAGTTAGTCCACGGCTTCAGTAGAAGAAGCAAAATTACATTTCTGCAGCTAGAGTTCTGATGTAAGCATGAGTGTTTTAACTTTTGGTTGAAGCTCTTGTCTTGCATGAAGGCAAACATTTTCAGTGCCTACAAGTATAAAGTACAAAAATGATTATAGCGAATTTGTTCAAAACGTGAGAAGGTGAACACATATACATAAATAAATGTCAGTTGTCCCCATGGAGAGATACCCATTATGAGTGAGCAGCAGAACAGGTTTTGCAAAGATAGGAAAGATGGAAGAGAAGATATCGTGGGGATACCTAGCAGCAACCCCAGCCATGGCGCACGTGGTCTCTCCCAGTCACCTGGCTTCTTTTATGAAGTAGGGGTGGTGTCTCCATAAGTGTGAGGCCAATATGGAGTTCTGTAGCACCTGCAAGTTTCACATCCACATTTGCATGGCATCCCTCTAGAGCTCCAGATGAAGCAAATGGGAAAGGGTGTGTCTTGATGACAGGTAGTACAAAATTACAGTTGAAGACTTGCAGTGACTTCATGCTTAGCTGACATAAACTAAATATTCATCTAACCTACATCATTTCCATTATTGCTTTTTGGTGCAGTTCTGAGCCTGCTTATCAGTGCTGAGGACCCAGTAGGTGATCTACCCCATTTGATGAGATTTAAAAACCTGACAGTCACAGAGGAGATGTGCTTTCATAACTAAGATGTGAAAGTGCATATTCTGGGTGCTTATTGAGCACAAAGTGTTAAGAGTATTTCCTACAGAAGATGGTGTCCACATCTACTGAGTGGCACCATGAAACCCTTGAATGTCAGAGTCATGTATGAAGTTTGGGATTACCTAAGCAGATGTTTGACAAATATTTTAAGCTATGAAATATCATTTAAAATATATTTCAAGCCATCTACAGAGGCAGCAGAATTAACGTGAACATTATCATTTAGGGGCAGTGATTTAAAACAGGCTGAAGTTTCAGAAGTAAGGGAAAATGTTGAGTTGCTTGGGTAGCAAAATGAATTTCACCAAACAGGTGCTGATAAATTATATCTGGGGATTACTTGTGATGTGAAACGCATATACTTTTCTAAAGCAGAAAAGCCGTGAAAGCCCTGGAGGCTCCACTTAGAAAACTCTAGCTCAGCTGCAGTCAGGCTCCTCGTGAATACCTCACATTCTTGGACTCTAACCCATGCTGCTGATGCAATATGATCTGATCAACTGCTCAGACCATGGAGATGTCTCACCCCAGGTTGGGGGATTCCATATATTCAGATTTCAGTTACACTTAAGGGAGGGATGGGAACTGGCAGACATTGAAACACTGTGATTCAACTTGGGGATTAAGCCTAAAAAACAAGGGAAACACAAGGAAGAAAAAGGGGGAAAGTGTGAAATGGGAGGTGAACTTGAGAACTTGCCAACAAAATTAGTCAGATTTCCCCTGGGTCCTCATGAGAGAGGTATGTTATTTTGAGATTGCCAGCACTGAGTATTACAGAGAGAAGCTGCTATGTCAAGTCCATAAAATAAATAAATAAATAAATAAATAAATAAATAAATAAATAACTGTGCATGCATTTTAAAGTCATGCATTCAACAAGCATGTTAAAGCAGTGGGACCAAGCTGGAAAGGGCTTTCTGTAATTGTTCATTAGTTACAGCCACATTACCCATTTCTTTTCCCTGGGCCACCTCTTTTTACTGAAACCATAGGTCTCTAAGAAGTAACACAACTAGCTAGAACATTCCAAAAGCTTCAAAAAAATTATTATCAAAACTGCTAAAATAAAAATCTTTCCCAGAATTGGGGAATAATATGGGTGGCATTATTCAATCCTAGTGGAAAATGAGGGGAGGAATATTGTCCCATGCTACCTTATGCTTCCAGTAAACTCAGTTCTCTTTTTCTAGGTAACTAAATGGGAAAAGCATGCCCTTAGGTGTTTTTGTTACAGAAAAATAGAAGTGTATATGCGTTACATCAACCCTGTTGCCTCATCTAACTGCCATTCTGTATATTTATGGTAGGAAGTATTTATATGCTATTAAACATAGATAATGTTTTCCACTGAAGTTATCATTATTATTATATTTTTTTATATCTTTTTCACTGCCAGGCTCCCATAAAGGACACATATTCACTGCATCTGTATTTTTACTTCCCACGCTTTCTCAAATTCTAGTTGCCACCTTTTCTAATGAAAATATTCTCTCTTGGGTCACTAGTAATATCCAAATTGATACATAAAGGGTTATGTTTCACATATCCTCATTACTCTTGACCTCTCTAAAGTGTTTGGAGTTCTCATTTTATGAAACGTTGCTCAATGAACATTCTCAATCCACTGACATTTTCTTTCTTTTTTGGTACTATTTTCTTTCATTCTCCTTTGTGGGCAACATTGCCACTTCCCAGACCTTAAGCATTTGTTCATCCCAGCTTCCATTACAGGCACATTTATTATTCTCCCGCTGCCTACTCACACTGATTATGCCAATTTATTTACACTTATGATTTCAGCTATTACTTCTATAAAGATGGTTCAGAATTCTACATTTTGGTTTTTATTTTCTCTGCTCTGGTTCTTACTGGCATTTTGAAATGTGTTTTTCTTCAGACACAAAATATATTGTTCTTTATCCCTTTACTTTATTGGTTTTTATATAGAGCTTATGCTAAATGTTAGGTATTAAATGTTAGAGAAAGTGAAAATATAATGATTTGGTCACCTAAATACAAAGGAAAAATCGTGTGTGATGATTTCTTCAGTTGAATTTTCATGCCAGATAATGCAATAATTATGCTGATATAAATCTGAGATGGTTTCTATCAGTTTACTCCTGGAGAAGAGAACAGCTTCTTCCAGAGGTACACAGCTGTCAGGATACATTGGGACTATACTTTTGCATATGCCTGGGAGAAGATAGCTGAACATGGAAGAAGTCAAAACCCTTATCACTATTTTTACCTTAACCTCTAAAACCCTTTACCCCTGCTATTTCCTGCAATAGCCTCATCTAGATAGAATCTAGGTTCTAATAAGAATGTAAAATGTCATCATTCTTTATGTATGTCATTGGCTTTATTCTGAGCAGCAGTGCTTAACTACGTCCTTGCAATTCATAGTACATGTCCCACGATAATAAAGAACCAATGCATTATCTAGCAACACAGTCACGTAGCTTGAATTGTATGGTGTCATTTGATATTTACTCTGACCAACAGCAGAATATGAGTATTTATGGTGAAATAATAATGCTTAGTTCGTTTCTCTTGTTGGTGTGATACCTTGAGAATAAGTGTAGAGGTTTAGAGACTTGTTGCTGTAATTTCCAAGAACATTATAACTGTAGTAAGCGAGCCCTTCATCTGGGAGACAAATTACTCTTAATGAAAGTGACCTAGGAAGAGCTAGTGTTTTTGAAAGACGTGAAAACTGGGCAGATACCAAATAACAAGCCACATGGCACTGGGTGGAGGGAAGAAAATCAGTGGTAAGACCAAAGTTCATAACTTAATCTCATTTTAGTAATCACTGATGAAAAAATCAAATCTAAGTGTTTATGGGAAATTTGAGGTTATCTGATCATGTTTTTTTTTCAAATGTCAGCCATTCTTATACTTCCTGTATGTTTACATCCTCTTTAACACCCTGAGTGTACTATGTCATTTCTTAAATTTAATTAACTTAAGGTTTTTCCAGGTTTACTTGAGAAAGAGAGGCCGAGAGAGAGGGAGATAGAGAGCTATCATCCATTGGCACAGTCTTCATAGTCTTGGCCAGTACTTTAAGACCTATAGCTCAATCCATGTGAATCAAGGGCACGGCAGGGACTCAACAGTTCAGCCATAATTATGTCCACCCAGGGTATACATCAGTAGAAAGCTGAAATCAAGAGCAGGACCTAGATTTGTATCCAGGCACTCCAATATTGGATACAGTGATCCCTACCTGTGTCTTAAAAGATAAGCCAAATGACTGGTCATACTTGAGGTCATTTTAACTTTTAAAAGGAAGCATTGTATAGTGGCATGTCTTAAAAACAAATAACACTTGGCAAAAATGGGAATGGTAATAATGAAATGTATAAAAACATAACACATAGATAAAAACTTAATTACTAAAAACAGAAGCCAATAACTCTTCAAAAATAGTTTTGCGTGTCAATTGTGGAAAATGGACTGAAGCTTAAATATTTTTTGTGCTCCTGGAGTACACAGAAAATAATTTTATTCCCAGAAATTCTGGCTCCTGTCTGAGGTCACATAGCAAGTCGAAAAGTGAGACTGATTTGGCCTCATGAATGTGTCACTATCTGGAAAAGATTATCATCTTTTTTGTCTACTGAATGGATATAAATCCCACATTAAGTCTCCCCTTGTAAGCAAATCTAGTGCTTAAACCTTAATAGGCCAGCACATAGCTATTACTTCCTAAATTTACTGGCATATTTTGAACCGTACTCCCCATTACAGCAATTGCTGATCCAACGATCAAAAGGCTAAAGAGACTAACTGAAATATGGAACAAGACAGGGATAGAGTTAGATTTGATGTAGATGGATTCAGATGTGCAAAGCTTCAATCTATAAAAACAGAAGAGAAATCTAGCAACTTCCAAAATCCCTAACAGCTGCAAAAATCTCAAGGGCCTGTGAAAGAGGCAGAAAAGCAGCCAAGTAGGACAGGAACACCTGGTTTAACTGGAAAGCTTGGTGACTTGGGAGGAGTTTCAAGCCTAGAAGAAGAGAAGCTAATGTCAGTAATTTCTCTAAAACAGCTGCTTCCTGGATATGGTTTTCCTGGATTGAGTAAATAGTCATTTATCACAACATTTTAAAGTTCATTTTTATCTGCAAATATAGGTGGAACAATTGGTGTAAGCAATTATGCTAAGGCATAATGAATCAAACACAAACGGAACCCTCATTTTGCATCATCATAATTAGTATGGTAGCAAAAGACTCTAATTAAAACCAATGATGATTTATTAGCTGATTAAATAGTTTTATGAGTTGCTATTAGCCATAAGTGAACATTATTGAAAACTAGTCTACTTGTAGTAAATGATTCTAAATGATTTTAACTAGAATTATAAAATCATGACAAACCTGGAAGATTCTTTTGTACAATTATCTTAAATGAGCATGTGAGGCAACTAAGGCCCAGAGAGACAAGGAACTTTCCTTATGATAGTAAGATAGTAAATTAACACCAGTTAACACCTGTTTCTAAATGCCAGGTTCTGTCTGGATGTAAGTTTCTGTCCCACTCTCCTTTCTCTCAATTTCCCACATCTTACCTTACTTTAGAACATCTGTGTTCTTTTGCCACTCCAAGATGTTTTAAGCAAAGAGCCTCTTGTTTACAGCTAAAAATTTCAATAGTCCATTTGAGAAGTTAAGGAAAGTTTTTACTCAAAATAAAACTCAATTCCAAAGTTCATCAATCTCGCTTTAGCTTTTTGCCTAGCCAAGCTTCATATTTTGGCCCTATTCCCCCACACCAACTTCAATCTAAATCTGGCTTCCAAATGGGTAACTCGACTCTGAGATCTGATATCGGTCTCTCTTTCACGCACCTGGCTTCATTTATCTTTGTGCTTTTCAACATGTTTACACTGCTTGCACAAGCTAGATTTTCTCAAACCTCCTATTTCCCACAACTTTTACTTCCACATTCATGCATTTTTTTTCCCTTCAGAATGTTTTCAAAATGTGCATTGTTTGACTAGAAAGTTACTTCAAACAGAGGCAGCAAACTTTTATAGGAGGGACTATTGTTTCTAAGTACTCAGTGTACAACTGAGCTGGTGTGCTGCCTGGCAAACTGCCACTAATGTTTCAAGAAACACATATTCAATATATAAAATATGAAAATTGAACCAAAACTTCAGTGTGAAGTAACATAAATCCACCTTCTTTTGGAGAAACAAAACAGGGCCAGTGTATTAGACAGATTCATGCCCATTTGTCAGCTTACAGTTGATCAAAGGTAAAAAGTACTTGCATTTTAAAAACCTGAAGTAGTTCTAGGTCACAAGCCTGCATGACTGACTTCTAGAGCACAGAAATTACAGAAAATCCATTGAAAATGATTTAGAAAATATGATAAAGAACTTGTAAAATATAACAGCAGTACAATTACTACATATAAAAGAATTATAAAAAATGTTATATAAGATGATCAACTATTACATGTTATTTAAATATGTGTCTGATGAAGTTAGTACCTACTTAAAATACTGTACAATGTCATGAGCCCACATGAGAGATGTTTAAGAAAAATATGTTTGGGCCTGGCGCGATGCTGCAGTGGTTAAGGTCCTCGCCTTGCACGCCCAGGATCCCATAAGACACTGGTTCTAATTCCAGTGGCCCCGCTCCACTTCCCTTCCAGCTCCCTGCCTGTGGCCTGGGAAAGCAGTCAAGGACGGCCCAAAGCTTTGAGACCCTGCACCCGTGTGGGAGACCTGGAGGAAGTTCCTGGATCCTGGCTTCGGATTGGCATGGCATCGGCTGTTGTGCTCACTTGGGGAGTGAATCATTGGACGGAAGATCTTCCTCTCTGTCTCTCCTCTCTGTATATCTGCCTTTCCAATAAAAATAAAATAAATCTTAAAAAAAAAGAAAAATATGATTAAATTTCCATTGGTAAAGACTGTAACTTATTTTTTTTACTAAACTTGCTTGGTTAATTTCTTCAATATTTTTTCTAGGACAACCAACTTATCTGAGATTAGATGCATATGTTTATACATGTGGGGAGTTGGTGAGATATTTCTAAATACAGCTTGATTGTGAAGCAATCACTTCATGAGAGCATTTATAGAAGAGTTAGATCATGCCTGCATCAAAAATGTTCAATGAAAGCAATCTCGGAAAAAATTCCCTTTACTGTCAACCATGCAATGTAACATACATAAGCACAGAATAGTGATGAATCATTAGTCACGCTCAGGGGACCATCAGTGAAATGGATGAACGGGAAAGAAACTAAAACTCTAGCTACAGAAAAAGACATTGAATTTTCCTGAATAGTAGATCCCCTGAAAACACTTGTAAACCAAAGCCACAGATGTGCCCTTTGGTTGCATAAGGTACTTGACAAATAAGAACCTAACTGGGAGAAACCTAGCAACATACAGAATTCTCAAATTAGTTAATAAGAAAAAGGTCCTTAAAGGCCTAAGTTTAGAGTTGGAAAAGAGAGATTTACAGAGAGAAGGAACAGAGAAAAAGATTTCCCATCCATTGCTTCATTCTTCAAGTGGCTGCAATGGTCAAAAATGAGCTATTCTGAAGCCAGGAGCCAGGATATTATTCCAAGTCTCCTGCATGCGTGAAGGATCCCAAAGCTTTGAGCCGTCCTCGACTGCTTTCCCAGGCTGCAAAGCAGGGAGCTGGATGGGAAGTAGAGCAGTTTAGACATAAACCAGCACTCTTATGTGATCCTAAGTCTTGCCGGGAGAGCACTGGCTAATTGAGCCATCATGCCATGCTCGAAGACTTCCATTTTGAAACATGTAAATGCACCTGTACAGCATGATCCAAGGTTTTCTACGCTACTTCACATACCATGTTAGGATACATTTAAATGGCAGAAAGTTAATCTTGTAACTGTTACTAAGGACTACATTACTGTATAAATGCGGGGAATAATAGCAGGGGAGAAGAAACAGGGAGGTAGGAAGGGGAAGAGGGGGAAGAAATTCTATACCTATAAAACTATATCTTGGTGAATAATAAATATATTGTTCAAACGAGACGAGATTTTATTCATTCTTCTTTGTGGCTAAGTGTATGTATACCAGATTTTATCTAATAATCAGCTCATATACATCAGGCTTGATTATATACCTTAACTATTGTGAATTAGGCTGCAATAAACATGAGTGTAGAAAATAACTCCCTTGTAGGCTGATTTCATTTTATTTGGGTGTATTTCCAAGAATGAGTTGGCTGTATCATACAGTATAATTATTTGCAGATTTCTGAGAAATCGCAATTCTGTCTTCCATAATGGCTGTAACTGACATTGTGATGCTTTTACCATTGTTTTTGTGGCTTAAGGTTCTTTAGCTATTTGGAACCTTTTTTGTTTCTATATGAATTTTAGTATTATTTTTACTTTTTAATATCTGAGAATTACACTGGTATTGTAATTGGGTAATTTTATCATACTTCACAACTTTTAACAATGCAATAATATTTCTGAACTTTTACAAAATACTCTGTATTTTTAAAATTTTGAAATATATACAGAAATGGAGAGAATAATGTGATTAATTCTAACATACACATTTGCCAGCTTCCATAACTAAGCATATATTGCGAACCTTGTACCGTAATATTTTAAAACAAACTCCAGATAAAATTTTATTTCACCTCCAAATTTTCAATGTCTCTAACTGATGAGAAAAAATCCTTTATCATTATGTACATAGATTTTACTGGCCCTGGTAGTTGTTATAATACAGACAACATCATAGAATCCTGTAATCCTGGAGTTCCATCCCTAGTCTGTCAATATTCAGTTGTGTGATTGTCAGGGCCTCATCCTCTCCTTTTTGTTAAATAAGAAATGTGATATAAATCTCTACAGGTCCAGTACTGTACTAAGAATGATACCATTTGATTTTCTATGTTATGTCATTTACTAGCACAAAACAAATAAAATAATTACAACTAGATATGTTTAAACTCTGACTGCATTTAGAGTTTGAGTTAGAGGTAGAAACACAAAAATGAAGTTTCATTGTGATTATTTCTGTCTTTGGAGGAAGCATTTCCTATAACTGCTTTCACAGGAACACCCAATAATTATTTGAAAGCAATTACAGTCTGGTTTCACCATTCTGACTACCTTCTTACTTAAAGGGCTAGTAATTGTTTGACAAAAATGCTCATAAAGCTTGTGGCGCCCTCTTCTGACCTGTCACCCAACAGGGTAGGTCTTAGCTTTTGTTTCAGATTTACCATTGCGCTGTGGGCTTTCTGGTTGCCTTATCTGTTGTAACTTACTCTTGAAATATCTTGCAGAAATTCACATCTGACTGGTGGAAGATACAGTTTATATAAAATATAAATGGCTTCAGATCCATGGTGAATATATTTTCTTCTAAGTTTCCACTTTGAAATTTGGGAATTGTTTAATATAAGAAGTTGCTTTGAAATTTGAAATATATCAAAATCATCACTCAAGAAAGCAGAAATGTAATAAAATAAGAAATGAGAATTTTCAAAGGCTATTTACATGAGTTTGAAACAAGTAATTACTGTGTTAAAACTTAAAATTTATATCATAAATTGTGTCTATGGCAGGGCAATCTTGATCAACTGCCCTTGACAAATTTAACTTTGAATGTCAAAATTACTCCTCTCCATGCAGAGATGTTCCTATTTGAAAACTTCTATTGTTTTTATCTCTCATTCTTCTCTATCACCCACTCTTATCACCCACAAATATCCTTCAACTGGGTTTTCTACCAAAATATTGTCTTACAAAATTGCCACTGCTGTCACTTTCATACGTATTCTTTTAACCTATTAAAGGAAATATGTTTTAAATGAGTGTTTCATTTCGCCATGACCCTTTGTCTTTTCTGGATCCTGATATCTGGAAACAAATTATTAAAAAAACTCCATTTATTATTATGTAATTAGATTGATTCTACAAACTGATTCTGAAATACTATGGAAGCTTGTTTTCCAAATGGTTATCCCTGTTTAGAATTCATTTACTGAAAGCATGCTTTTATTCTGATTTTTTTCCTTCCAGTTTGACTTTGATACAGACATACAGAATCATATATGGCTTATTTTGGGATTTTCTCCCCAGACAAGCTTCACTG
Source organism: Ochotona curzoniae (assembly GCF_017591425.1). Lineage (NCBI taxonomy): Eukaryota > Metazoa > Chordata > Mammalia > Lagomorpha > Ochotonidae > Ochotona > Ochotona curzoniae. Next base: position 53,599,396 of record NW_024467087.1, on the reverse strand, counting down.
TTTTCTTTAAAATCCCAAGTTCCCTTCTGAATATTAAAGGAGTAAAATCTAAATCAAACTGAAAAAAATGAAATTCCTTAATTAGGCAGAATGCTCAACGAATGAAAATAAATAGTTCCAGGTCACCTACATAGTATCTATTTAATGTTCCAGCATTCTTTGTCAAGTAATACTTGTGGTTAAGCATTTATTTTATATGAAATCTTTCCATAAAAGAGAATATTAAAGTTGTAATAGAAGAATTGTGTTAATTTCTTAACAATTGCACTTACTGAGGCCCAGTGTGGTAGCCTAGAGGCTAAAGTCATTGCCTTGAACTTGCAGAAGCCCATATGGGTGCTGGTTCTAAACACAACAGCCCCTCTTCCCATCCATAACCTGCTTGGGGCCTGGGAAAGCATTTGAAGACAGCCCAAAGCCTTGGGGCCCTGCACCCACATGGGAGACCTAGAAGAGCTCCTGGCTTCGGATCAGCACAGCTTCAGCTGTTGTGATCATTTGGGGAGTGAATCGTCAGACAGCTCTCTCTGTCTCGCTTCCTCTCTCTATATATATGACTTCGCAATAAAAATAAATACATCTTAAATGAGAAACCAGCATGCACCCCTATGTTCATAGCAGCACAATCAATAACTGCAAAAACTTGGAAGCAACTGAAATGTCCATCAACAGAAGACTGGATAAGAAAGCTATGGTTCATCTACTTCATGGAATACTACTCAGCTATTAAAAAAAATGAAATACCAGTTCTTTGTGGCCAAATGGGCCCAATTAGAAACCATTATGCTAAGGGAAATGAGCCAATCCCAAAAGGTTAAATACTGCATGTTTGCCTTTATTTAAGATGAAAGGATGTCAATCTGAAAAATAGTACCTGTAAATTGTAATATTGTTTCAACCTCAGATAGCCTGTATCAAATGCAATGCTATTGTGATGTAACCAATGAACCAACAGCCAATGTCAGACTGCTTATGAACTACATCAAAGAATTGAAAAACATAATTTTAATACCCTATGCTACTCAGTAATGGGGTGAAAGAGCAGAGAAGTCTTCTGTCTCCTTAGAATGTGTGAGGATGACACGAAGTATAATCTATCAGGAACAAAACAGGTAACTCATAGACAACAGACTCGAATCAGCATAATAATAATCAGACAATAATAAAACTACAAAGACATATAGGGGGAGTCAAGAGTGATCCTGACAACCTCTTAACAGGAGGTCATATGCACAGAGCAGGGGGGACCCCAGAGAGGAGCAGGAGGACAGGAGGAGGCTTGTATCCCAACCCTGGAGACTCCCAAATCCTCACCAAGGACTATCAGTCTGGACACCAAGAACTACATCCCAACTGCCAAGGAGACCACAGGGAATTGGAGTGTCTTCGGTGGCCGAGGACTCAGGTCACCCACCTCCGTTGAGATCTACCACATGGGATGGAAGAAGCCTAAATCCTTCCTCACAGGATCCAAGGTGATCGGAACAAGAGCTAGGAGCCCTGAGTGGTCCGCAGACACAGAAGAACAACAAACTTCCTTCAGGACTTGGGAGAGGAGCTTTCTCTGGTCCTTATTTAGCTCCAACTTTGGATCCCTATCCTCTCTGGCAATGACCATCAGGGTCGCTCCAGAGCCGCCCCCCAAAACAGACAAACAGACAAACAAACAAAATCACAATAGATAGAGAACAGCAAGAAAAGCTTAGAACCAGACAGGAAACGGTCAGCGTGGACTCACTTACTAGGTAGGGCACAGAGATTAGATACTCCTCACTTGGGAATGGAAGATTTCTCTGCACACCCCTCCTAAAACTGTTCTGCACCTCAACTGTTGACATATCCCTTGCTAGAGTTATAAGCCAGTTTAGACTATCCTAAAATCTGCTAGATTCAGCAGAATTATGCCTCAACGCTATAGACTGCTAAATACTAAAATGAAAATAGACACAAGACAGCTGAATAGTATCCTATAGCCATTTTAAGGTGTATAGAATCTGGTTATATATAAACTAAAATCAAAATGTCAATGAAGTAGTCACAGGATGTGGTTAAGAACTTACATCTTGTAACATATTGGTTACTCAATACCATGACAATTAATTCCATAATGTTGTAAATTGTTGTTGATGTTAAGCCTGGGTTTTCAATTGATCAGGATGATATTCTGCCAGCTCTACCTTCAGACCAGAGATGGTCTCCCCAAGAAACCGTTGAATGTATCTGGACAATAAGTCTCGTGTTTGAATTTTGCACTGGAGCTAGTGGAATCATTCACCAAATATGCGATGAGGTTAACTGGGCTATCTATGATAGTTTCCAATAGGGATCGCCAAGCTGAAACTTAAAAGCTAATGATAAAATATAAATTTATAATAACATTTAGTGCAAGATGAAACTCGGTAACTCCCTACTATTCACATGCCATATTTATGGGAAATTGATGTTTGGCATCAAGGAAATGATCTTGCTTCTTTCTGTTAAAATAATACAAAAGTGTTCAGAAACTCACTATACTTGTGTTATAACAGGTGGAATATTTTGTCATTTCAGAAAGTGGTATACAATAAAAATATCTTTCAAGAAATTGATGATTGATGACTCTAAAGAGGTGGACATTTGATTGACTGACATTCATTTACATCATGAAGTGGTTTATTTGAAGGTGTCATTTTCCCTCCTGTTAATGGTTCTGTTTAACAATCCCCATTTAACAGCACCGCCTGTATCAGAAACCTATCTCCTTCCTGCTCTGACATGCTTTTTGAGAAGTATTACCTTTTAATCATAGAACCAAAGCTCTGTTCTATTTTATTAGACAATATTTATCATCCCTTTATGCTATCTTTAGCACCTTTTGGTGTAAATTATAGTCCAGGTATTTGGGTTTTTGCCATTCATGTGACAGACCTGAATGGAGTTTCTGGGTCTGGTCCAGCCCTGGATCTTACGAGGGTTTGAAGCATGAACCCATACAGAATTTCTCCTTCCCCCTTTTTTTTTTTCTCATCTCTTATCTTTCTCTCTCTCTCTCTCTCTCTCTCTCTCTGTTACCATACTTTTCAAACAAATAATGAAAATTTCTTTTAAAATAATAAATAAGGAAATTAAAAAAAAAATCTCAACTCAATAATGTGTGTGATGCTTCCGTAGACACCAAAAAGCCTAAGGCACATCTTTCATGTTTCCTAGTTTATGTTAATATCTGTAAACCATTGGTTATGGGGCTAGAACTGCATTCTCTCATTTATTCAGTCATATATGCATTATTAATTATATTTTGTGTGGTTGCTGAGTGGGTTGGTGTTCTGGACAGAGATGATAGCATAGTGAGCAAACTATTAAATATGCTCTTATGGAGCTACAATCTATTGAAGATTCCAGGGATTTTTTTTTAATTCTAAAAATGATTTTTTCTTTTCCTGTTTCATTCTATAGTGTTATTTTTTTGTTGTTGTTGAAAGAGAAAGGCTAACACAGAGAGATAGACAAAAACAAACAAACAACAACAACAACAAAACTCCCATTTGCTGCTTTACCATTCAAAGTACAAGTAATGGGACAACTGCCCAGAGTTTGCAAAATACTACAGGTCTTTCCCACAGTTTGCATAAATTCACCATTACCTTTGCCTCCCAGAGTCCACACTATGATGAACCAGAGCTAAGAGTTGAACCCAGTTACTCAGATGCAGAACACAGCCATTCCAATTGCTCTCTTAACTGCTAGACCAAATTCCCTCTCTCTTAAGAACAATGCTTCAATTCAAACTTATAATAAGTCACTTTAGAAAGAACAAACTCTTGTGATAGAGACTAATGTGAAGAGGCTGGGTCTTGTGGACTGTGTAATTAGGGAAGACTTCTCTGAAGAAATCACATCTGAAATCATATCTAAATATGATCACGGAGATGGGTGTGGAGATTGAGGGCAACATTGAAGGGAAGAGAGTGTTCAAATGCCTTGAAAAGGAAAGATATTTGGACACAGTGAAACAGGGAGAAAGGTGGCAGCTTTGAAGGAGTTGTAATGGTTCAAACAGTCATGGTTGTAATGAAAACATATTGGCTGTACATAACACAGAAACAAATGCCAAGCCCCAGAGAGTCAGTTATAAACAGTGTTATGATCTCAGCACCTTTAAAGAATTGAGATATCTAGCAGAAGGTATAAAAGTTAAACTAAGTAGTTTCAATGTAATAAGATGTATAAAATAGATGGATAAAATAGGACTATCTGTAAGATGATCGGTTGTAGATTTTGGAAATGTGGAGGAGACTTCAGAAGTAAGTTTGGAAGCGCTAAGACCAGTTCGAAGGTAGTTCTAGAATTCTGATAAGTTCAACAGAGATGTAATTGGGGACTATTTTTGGAGGTGTGTAACTGACAATATTTGGTGATAAACTGAGGTTTGGCAATGATTTGAAACAAAAGTATAAAAGGAAAGGGGTGAGAATGAAAAAATATTTTGTGATTTCATGTTTAACATGTGGAATAGAAAAACGTGTTCTCAAGAATATTAAAATGGGTAGATGAAATTAGAGCTGGGTTTCAGTTGGTGAATCAGTATGGATTGACATTATGAAACTGGGTGTAGTGTGGTATTGTGGGGACATTGCTGCTGATGTCCTGGCATTCCCTATGGGCACTGCTACATAGGACCCAGCTATTCCCAAAATTGCAGAGAAATATCCAAGGAAAATGAGGTTAACATCTGAAAAAGAATCCTACATTTTCATTTTGATTCAAGCTCACTTCACAACAGTGAAAGTATGTAAACAATTAGTTGTCCATTGCTCCTGCTGGTTTATGTGAGGGCCAAGTATGTGCTGGGCAGAACCAGGCTGGACTGCAACACCCATTGTTTCCAGTGGAACTCGGGAGTGAAAACAGAACCAACCCAGCAATTGCAACCACCAGCTGATTGGAGCGATGGACGGTGCCAGGCCCTGTACTTGTTAGCACATACAAGAAGTTTCTTTGGAGATCTTCCTAATCTAAATGCTGGACTCAGAACCCTAACGAAGAAAAGAGAGAAGACAGAACAGGTCAACCAACCATCTCAGCTATGATGGACTACGTCAATCAGTGGATTTTTCAAAGATCTCATAGTGCTTGGAGTGGCAAGATTGACAGTGATTCATAACTGTGGCAATATCAAAACCACTTGAGCAAGAACCTCAGAGCATGCCCTACATCCGGGACCTGGGGAGGGTGGGAAATTGGGTGGGCCTTCTCCCTTAAATACCCCCCTTTAAATATGAAGCTAACAATATGGAAAACATACTAGTATTATCCACTTTCCTGTAGCCCTTGAACCTTCTTACCCTAATTAACTATGTAAAGAATGTCAAAATAAAATTTATTAATAAAAAAAAAGAAGATGGGAACAGAAAAAAAAAGAATTTTTCACAAATTTTATTAAAGGCATGAGTCTACACAAGTGAAAAGCTCAACAAATTGGAGAAGAAAGAGGTGCATACCAAAGCACATTGCATTCAAAATGTCAAAAATCAGTGATAACCTTGAAAGCAACATGATAGAGGAGACTCACCACCTGTGATACTATTATCCTGATTTCTTGTCTGTAAACTTGAAGTCCAAAAGGGAAGAAGCTTAAATAAATAAATAAATAAATAAATAAATAAATAAATAAATAAATAAATACAAAAAAAGAGAATAAGTCAGTAGATTTAAAGTGTCAAATGAGAGCGACAATAACAAAAATAATTTCTAAATTATAAGTCTAACCTTGTCCTTTAAAAATGATGATTAAAATTCAGTACATTCCAAGACAAAATCTGACGATGTTCACTACTATTTTATCTAACCCTACCTGAATATTCATGTAGGTGCCTTAGATTGTTATAAAAGGATATCAGACATAACTTGAAGCCATATAAAAATAGTACTGTAAAGGTAAACACATAGGAAAATCTAAAACTTACTGTTATTTGTAGTGTTGTTGTAATTTCAGTTTCTGTTTTACAAATGACATAAAAACATAATTAATAATCATATGTAATTGTAAATAATGTACAGAAGTCTAATTAAGATATCAATAACACACAAAGTAGTATAATGATGTATAAAATGTAGCTTTTTGCTACTGAAATTAATTTCATAAATATTTGTTCATTTGTGTGTTTGAAATATGTGCATATATATAGTATATATACTATATATATACTATAGATATGTATATATATACTATATATGTGTATATATATACTATATACATATATATACATACCTTTAAGCAGAGAGAGGGAGTGAGACATAGAGACAAATAGACGCACATAACAGAAATAGAGAAATAGCTTTCGCTGTGTTAGTTCATTTCCCAAAATGTCCAGAACAACCATAGCAAGCTGGGCTGAGCCAGACTGAAGCCAGGAGCTCAGAACTCCATCTGGATCTCCCACCTAGGTGAGAAGCACCTGCGTGCTTTTACCATCACCCACTGATTTACAGGATGTGCATTAGCAGGGATTTGGAATTGCAATCAGAGCTGTGACTCAAACCTAGGCACCCCCAGGTGATATCTAAACTACACTAAATATCCATCTTTGAAGTTCAGTTCTTATAGTCTGAATTGAATTCTTATAATTTCAGGATACTATATGCGACCAAAAACAAAATATTTGCAGATTATATACCATAAGAAGTCAGAAGAAACATAAAATGTATCACTACAAAAGTTTGCTATTCGCAAGACAGTAAAGCTGTTAAAACATGATTTGTGTGCTGTATATACAATATTTTAGATATAGTGATGTAAGTCAGCTGAAAACGAAAGAATCAAAAAAAGATACCATGCAGATAATAAGTGGAAGAGAGCTGGTGTAACCATCCTGATTTCAGACAAAATAAATTGTAAGTTAAAAGATGATGAAATAGAGACAAGTTTGGTGTATTGATAAACATTTCAATACATCAATAATATATAATTGATAATCACATGAAATAAATGAGTTCTAAGATATGAAACAAATATTGGCAGAATTGAAGAGAAAACTATACAGTTGACAATATAGTTTAAGGTTTACATTACATTACTTTCCATAATGATAAAACAGAGACAAATCATCATTGAGTAAATGGTGGACTCCAACCATATGTAAGCCCAATTAAACCTAACTGATATTACACAAAGGTCAACAACAGCAGAGTACACATTTTTTGAAGTGCACATGAAACGTTTTCTAAGATAAAATATATATGAGACCACAAAATAAGTCTTCTTAAATTAAAAATATTTGTAGAGCATGTTTTCCAGTCACAATGAAATGAAATGTAATGATAGGAGTATCAGAAAAAATTAAAAACAAAGAAATCAAGCAACCAATCCTTTTAAAGATATGTTAACTTATTTTAAAGATAATATTATATAGAGAGTGACACACACACATACACAGTGAGAGGAGATCTTCTATCTACTGGCTTAATTACTCTTCATATGCCTGCAAGAGCCAGGCTTGGGCCAAGCTTGAGAAAGCACTGGAACTCCATCTGGATCTTTGACATGAGTGAAGGGATTCAAGTGCTTGGACCATCTTCAGCTGTTTTCCCAGGCACATTAGCAGGGAACTGGGTTTCAAAATTTCAGTTTGAGCTGGAGCTCAAACTGATCCTCATATGAGATCTTGGCACCCCAAATGGTGGCTTAACTTATTGTGCCACAATGTCAACACACACTAAAATTACAACTGAAAAGCGAACTTTTAAAAAGAATTAGAAAATACCTGATCCAACTAAAAATGAAAACAAAAGACACTAAACTTAATGACTTAGGGTAAAAGCATAATTTATAGTTGTAATTAAACTATTAAAAAGAGCTGGGAGAATAGGGTAAGGATGCATTTAAACAGAAAATCATTACATAGCATGAAGCAGAGAGGACACATTCAAGGGAGTAGGAGAGGACAGGCCGACGGCACAGGGGCACCTGGAGAACAATGGACATGGGAAGGCAGCAAAGAGAATGGTGTGGTGTCGCAGTGACCAAATATCCCAGTGGCAATCAGTAAGTGACTAACGGTGCTACACCAGAGGCCAGAATCCCACCAGCTGCCAGGTGGAAAGGGGAGTTCACTAGGAGCTTAAGAGGTGAACCCAGGCAAAGAACTACCTGTCCTGCTAATTGGTGTGATTCTAAAAGGAACAGTGATAGAGCAATATAAAAAACCATCCAACCAAACAAACAAAAACAAGCAGATGGTGCAGGAATAGGCCAAATTCACAGCCCTGACCCCCACCACAGCCACATCAGGCACCATTTTGTGTAGGAGGGCTAGGGCTTTGGGACAGGACTGCACATGTACCAAGGTAGGAATGACCTTATTACTAGCTCAGTGCATTGTGACAATGTGGCAAGCTATAGGTTCCACCACAAATTGGTCTGAGTAGCCACCAGTACTAATGACCAATAGATCCAGAGCTCCACCAGTGGCACATCTGGTACCATTTTGTACAGTGTGGCAAAGATTTTGAGACAGGAGAGACAACAGCAAGCTTCCAGGTCAGTATTTTCCACTTGTCACACAGGGAAAATAATACCAACACTGGCATCCTTTGGGTTAAAATAGGTCCAGGTAGCCCTCAGACTTAATGGTCAACAGGTTCTGGTAAGATCAGCACCAGCAACAACCTAGTTATTTAGGACACCTGGTGTCTCCCTAATCCTGAAAACTAGTTGAACCAGAAGTGGGAGAAAGGTTGTACAGATAACATTGCAGCCACAGCAACAGTTCACAGCAGGAGAGTGGTGAGTCAAAACCTGGGGCTATGGAGAATGTCGTAAAAGCCTAACATGAGAGCCCTGGTCTGAAATTTGCTGCAGGGAGTGGCACAAGTGACTGCAAAAAAGAACTGGGTAGCAAATGCAATAAGTAAAATCGAACTGTAGACCTGTACATGTAGACCTGTGCAGCATAGAAACTGTCCTAAGGACAAGACTCTGCTAACTAGAAGTACAAATACCAAGAGCTTAAAAAGAAACAGAGGCACAATGAATATTACTGAAGACATCTGAAAAGGAGAAAAAGCCTTTGACAAACTCAGTTAACTAAGACATACACTGAGGAAATGGGGAATAAAAAAAAAATTCAAAACATCTATTACAAAGCTTCTTATCAACAAGAAACACATACAGGAATTCAAAGAATTTAACAAATACATCACACAGGAAATAGCAATGCTCAAAAAAATTCCAGTAGAATTACTAGAAAAGAAGGACAAAATGGAGCAATTTAAAACTTCAGTGGGAAGCTTTAACAACAGATTGAATGAGGCAGAAGAAAGGATCTCAGAATTGGAAAATATTCCTTGCCACAATGGGGAAACAATCAAAAAGCTGGAAGAGCAACTAGTCAAACTAAGAAAAGTATTCAAGAGTTACGCAGAGCTATTAAAAGGCCAATATAAGAGTTATGGGGGCTCCAGAAGTCACAGAAGAATGAGAGGCTGGGTTTAAAATATATTTAATGAAACAATAAAGGAAGATTTTCCTAATTTGGAAAAAGAATTGGGAAACGACATCCAACAGAGTCACAGAACTCCCAACAGGGTTAACCAAAAGCAATCTTAAGCTCTCTTCAGTTGAACATAGGAAAAAGATATTGAAATATGCATGTGAAAAAAATCAGTTGATACATAAAAGAATGCAAAACAGACTCAGTTTACCTCTCACAGCAATCTCTATAGGCCAGAAGAGAATGGAGCAACATATTCCAGATTCTATGAGGAAAAAAAAAATTGTTGGCCCAGAATAATGTGTCCAGCAAAGTTTTCCTTTGTCTTTGAAAATGAAATAAAATTCTTCTACAGTAATGAAAAGCTCAAAGAATATGCTTCTTCCATACCTGCCCTGCAAATGATACTTAAAGATGTTCTCTTGACAGAGAAAAGGAGTGTCCACCAAAACCACAAGCAAATGTGAAGAACATTCCAGTAAAATAATGATGGAAGACTAAATCAAATAATGAACAACCCATTGCTAAAATGACAGAATCAAATTATCATCCATTCATATTAACCTTGAATGTAAATGATTTAACTCATTAATCAAATGTCACAGATTCATGGACTGGATCAAAAAGCAAAACCCATCCATATGTTGCCTATAGGAGGCAGATCTCATCAAGGAAGATCATAAGAAACTGTATCTCATGGATTGTGATATTCTTATTTTTAGTTTCATTTCTTCATGTCCCAGCTCCTCCACTTCCCATCCATCTTTCTACAGTGGAAGATGGGCCAAAGTCTTGTGGCCTTGCACCCCCATGGGAGTCCCAGAAGAATCTCTTGATTTCTATGGGCTCAGCTCTAGCCATTGTGGCCATTTGGAAAATGAATGAGTGTATGGAAGACCACACACTCTGTCTTTCCTTCCCTCTGCAAATCGGCCTTTGCAATGAAAAGAAATCTTTCCAAAAAGTAAGATATTAAATCAGCAACTTCATGTCCTAAGAATCTATAAAAAGAGCAAACCATCTAACACTATCAGGAGGAAGGAAAAAAAGGGAGGGAGAAGTAGAGGTAAACAACAGCAAATCTATGGCAAGAGCTGAGAAACTCAAAGGTATTTATATTAAAAAAAATCTACATTATTGGCAAACCTTTAGGTAAACTGGCTTAAAATTCAGATCGCTAAAATTAGAACTGAAAGTGGGGAAAGCACAACTGACTTTAGATAAAAAGCACTACATGGGAATAATCTAAATGCTAGTGCTCCAATTTATAAGATAGCCAAAGAAAAGAACAGATTCTTACAAACCAAAGCTGGGGCACGGCGCAGTGGCCTAGCGGTTAAAGTCCTCGCCTTGAACTCGCTGGGATCCCATATGGGTAACACTTCTAATCCAGGCAGCCCCATTTCCCATCCAGCTCCCTGCCTGTGGCCAGGAAAGCAGTTCAGGATGACCCAAAGCCTTGGGACCTTGTACCCATGTGGGAGACCTGGAGGAAGCTCCTGGCTCCTGGCTTGAGATCAGCGCAGCACCGGCCGTTGTGGTCACTTGGGGAATGAATCATCTGTTGGAAGATCCTCCTCTCCGTCTCTCCTCCTCTATATATATCTGACTTTGCAATAAAGATAAAAACAGGGCCCAGCGCGGTGCTGCAGTGGTTAAGGTTCTCACCTTGCACACCCGGGATCCCATATGGGCGCCGGTTCTATCCCGGCAGCCCCGCTTCCCTTCCAGCTCCCTGCCTGTGGCCCGGAAAAGCAGTCAAGGACGGCCCAAAGCTTTGGGACCCTGCACCCGCGTGGGAGACCCGGAAGAGGTTCCTGGCTTCGGACAGGCTTAGCATCGACCGTTGTGCTCACTTGGGGAGTGAATCATTGGACAGAAGATCTTCCTCTCTGTATATCCGCCTTTCCAATAAAATAATAATAATAATAATAAAAATAAATCTTATTTAAAAAAAAAAAACCCAAGCCTGACACATGAAGAAATAGAAAAATTGCAATAGACCTCCTGCAAGTAACAAACCCTTAATAAGACAAAATTCCAGTAATACAGCAATTTTCTGCAAAAATTAGCAAATTGAGTTTTTTTTTTTCCTTAGAAGTAAACAGAGGATTTTTACCCTTATAGATTTGACAATCATATGTTAACTATGCTTTCCAATGCACAGTTAACAAAAGGAACAACTAAGAAACTGGATTTTTACCCAAAATAAAAACATCTGTGCGCCCCAAATCATCATTCTTCAGTGATGAAAAAGCAGCCTTTAGGGGCCTGGTGCGATAGCGTAGCGGCTAAAGTCCTCGCCTTGATCGGGCCAGGATCCCATATGGGCGCCAGTTCTAATCCTGGCAGCTCCACTTCCCATCCAGCTCCCTGCTTGTGGCCTGGGAAAGCAGTAGAGGATGGCCCAAAGCTTTGGGACCCTGCATTTAATAGGAGACCTGGACAAGCTCCTGGCTCCTAGCTTCGGATTGGCTCAGTTCCAGCCAGAAGATCTTCCCCTCTGTCTCTCCTCTGTATATCCGCCTTTCCAACAAAAATAAGCAAATATATTTTTTAAAGACAACGTATGCAATGAGTGAATATTTGTAAATCGTGTTTATAAACCATAAGGTATTAGTGTGCTGAATATGAAACCAATCCCTCCAAATAAAAAAAATTAAGCCAATTCCAAAATTGACAAAGAACTTCATAAGTATTTTTCCAACTTAGCTGGATGATAGACACCAAATGAAAAGATGATCAACATTATTTGCTACTACAAGAAATGCAAATCAGTGATTTCTACTCACTACTTGTCGAATTCTTTATCTAACGAAAGGTTAAGCTTGTGATTATAAAACAAATTTTCAATTTTTGGTTATATTGAGTATGATATTAGCTATAGATGTAGCACACACAGCCTTGGTTGAACTATAATTCATTCTTTCTGCACAAAATTAAGAGTTCTTTTTTTAATCAGGAAAAGATACTGAATTTATGAAACCATCTTTGTTTCTTGCATGTGTTGAGATGATCATATAAATTTTATTCATCATTCTGTTACTGTCGTGAGTCACACTTTTGATTTGCATATGATTAGACATCTCTGTATCCAAAATACAGATATCACTTGATCAAGATGTATGATACTGCAATGTCTTGCTGAATATGATTTTTTATTATTGTCATGTCTATATACATTAAGAATCATGACTTCTAATTTTAGTTTGTTTTAATGTTTGCTTTGATATCAGAGTTAAGTTGACCTCACAAAATTGAAATCATTAGTCTTTAATGTCCAAAATCTCTCCCAAAAGAGGTTGGGAAGGATTGACACGAATTTCTGCTAAATGTTTGATTAAATTTGCAAATGATTTTATCTTGATTTGGGCTCTTTTTTTTTTCATTACCTAATCCATGTTATTTGTTCATATATTGTATTTATTAGTTCATTTCCAGTAAATGGTATGTGTCCATGATTTTTGATTTCTATAGATTGCCCAATTTATTGGCATATAATTGTTCATACATTCACTTCCAGTGGTTTATACTGCTCTAGTACTAGTTGTAAAGTGTGTTACTCAATTTATAATTTCATCTGTTTAAATATTCTTTATTCTTAGCATCACTAAAATATTGCCACCTTGATTTGTCATTTCTCTAAAGAAAACTTTCAATTTGGTTGATTTTTTCTAGTATTTTTCTAGTCTGTATTTCATCTATTTTTGCTCTAATATTTACCATTTCCTTTGTTCTTATAACTTTGGAATTTGTTTTTTGTTCTTGACATTGCAAAGTATGATATTTTATTTCTGCGTTTCTATTTTCCTAATATAGGCATGTATTGCTGTAAACCACCCTTCAGTACAACTTTACTACATTCCATAATTTCACTATGTGTGGTTCTAGTTTTGTTTATTTATATATAAGGTTATATATAAGGTTGTTAATATGTATGTCAGGCCTGTTTGTGCCACAGTATCTTATCATTCCTCTGTTTCATGTCATATTTTTAATCAGTTATCCATAATTACTTAAAATAAGGGATTATGTCCACTATTATAATTGTGTTGCTGTCAGCTATCCCTTAAGTTAATTTAATATGTGCCTTGTTTGTTTAGCTGTCCTGATGTTGGGTGCAGTCATGTTAAAAATTGTCCCATCTTCAATATGAATCTAACTCTTTATTATTTTATTATGATTTCCTTGAGTCTCTTTAACAGTTTTTGATTTAAACTTTATTTGGTCTGAAATAAATATATCCATAGATACTTACATTTGATTCCAGGTTGCATGAAGTTTTTTCCCCATTAATATACTTTCAGGGTATAAATGTTGTTAATGATAATGTGAGCCTCGTATAGGCAACATACAGGTGAATTCTGTTTCCTTAAGCATTCAGTCACTGAATATTTTTAGAAGGATTTAATCCCTTTACCTTTAAAGCAATATTTGATAGGGCGCCACCAAGCAGGGCAATTTTCTGGGTCACAAAGCATAGTCATAGTGAGGGATTTTTTTGTTGTTGTTGTTTTTGTTTTTTGGTTTTAATTTAAGTGGCCTTGATTATGCAAAAGAGGAGAGGTTAAACATCATGTCAAAGGTTCACTGATAAGATGGATTCGCTCCTAAATTTGACATGCCTATTCATAAGGTTTGCTTATTTTTCTTATATATTTGTAAATGGATTTCACAAACACTTTATGAAAGGTTTATTAGCTTCGAACATTACATATGCCTTCCTTCTGTCTGTCACCTGTTTCTAAGAAACAGAATTTTTAATACCTTATGTAATAAAACTGCTTTTTCTCTCTTTATTGATTTCTTTTCTTCTTTAAGGGACTATTCCAAGGTTTTGTCATAGTGTTTAATAATTTCTCATACTTCTTTAAATTTTCTTGAAAATCATTTGTGCCACTAATGTACCTAAAACAAATGTTTTGTTAATCATATAATTTAATTTTATTTTCAAAATGGATAGCAACATGTTATAACATAACTTTTGAATAGTTATTCTTCCTCATTGGTTTATCATAGATCTTCTGCATATTATTATTGCTTAATAATACAACATAACTTTCTCTATTAATGTATGTGTAAACATGCATGTAATTATACATGTTGACAGAATCATCCATTTTCTACAATTCTAAACCCTGTTTTTTTTAAAATTTATATTTTATTTGAAAGTCAGAAAGACAGTAAAAAACAAAAATTAAAAAAAAAAAAAGGTTTGATCTGATCATTCATTCCTGGAAGGGCAGGTACAGGAGGCAAGGTGTCTTGGCTTTGCAAAAATGCCGGATTACCTCAGGCCCATCAGCTAAAAACCAAAGAGACATAATAAAGATGATAAACTCATCTGAGCCTAGGATGGGGGTAGTTGACTTGCTGAAAACTTACTCAAAGCAGATCAAACAGGTTGAGGATCAAACAGGCTTTTTAAAAACTTCTCAAGAAAATTAATGAGCTTACTGGTATTGAAGAGTCTGACATCGGCCCGACCCCACCAGCACTCTGGGATTTGGTCACAGACAAGCAAATGCTACAGGGGAACAGACTATGCAGGTTGCAAGTCGTGCAAAGATAACCAACACTGATTCAGAGGACCCAAAATACAATATCAACATGAAACAGTTTGCCAAAGTTTGTTGATCAGGAGGCACCTACTGACATTGAGGAAGGAATGAGGTTTTGTTTGGACAGAAATAAGTAACAAATCTGCATTTCACTGCCTCCCAAGACTGATGCAACAGACACCAGGAATAAGATGAAAAAAAAAAAAACCCACAACAAACAAACAACAACAACAACAACAACAAAACTGATGTAACCAGTGATGTTGGTGGCTGTATGAAACAGATTAAGTTATTTCCAAGAAGTGGTTGAAATCCCATTACTTCATCCAGAGAAATTTGTTAACCTTGGCATTGACCCTCCTAAGGGTGTGCTGCTCTGTGGCCCACAGTGTACAAGCAAGCTATTTTGTGCATAGGTGGTGGCCAGTCTGACTGATGCCCACTTCATCTGAGTTATCCAATCCAAATTGGTACAGAAGTGTGTCGGCGAGGGAGCTCCAATAGTTCATGAACTCTTTGAAATGGACAGAACAAGAAAAAGAAGCCAGTGTTAATTTTTTTTTTTTCATGAAATTGATACCATTGGAGGGACTCGGTTAGATGATGGTGCTGGAGGTGACAATGAAGTGCAGAGAACATTGCTGGAACTGATCAATCAGCCGGATGGCTTTGATTCCGAGGCATCATTAAAGTCCTTATGGCCACGAACAGGCCGGATACTTTGGTTCCAGCACTCATGAGGCCAAGAAGATGAGACAGAAAAGCTGAGTTTAGCTTACCTGATCTGAAGAATCTGACTCGCATCCTTAAGATTCATGTGCATTCAGAGAGGGAGGGGGGCCCCAGAGTAGAGCAGGGGGACAGGAGGAGGCTTGTATCCCAATCCTGAAGACTCTTAGAGCCTCACCAAGGACTATCACAGTATGGGCACCAAGGACTATATCCCAACTACCCAGGAGACCATGGGGAATTGGAGTGCCTTCGGTAGCCGAGAACCCTGAGGTCATCCTCCCCCGTGTGGATCTACCACATGGGATGGAAGAAGCTCAAATCCTTCCTCACAGGATCCAAGGTCATTGAAACAACAGTCAGGAGCCCTGAGCGGTCCACAGAAACAGAAGAACAGTAAACTCGGGGCTCAGGAGAGGGGTTTTCTCTGGTCCTTACTTAGCTCCAACTTTGGATCCCCACCCTCTCCTGCAATGACCATCAGGGTCGCTCCAGAGCCCCACCCCTAAAAAAATTAGAATAGATAGACAGAGAACAGCAAGGAAAGCTTAGAACCAGACAGGAAACGGTCAGCGTGGACTCACTTACTAGGTAGGGCACAGAGATTAGATACTCCTCACTGGGGAATGGAAGATTTCTCTGCACACCCCTCCTAAAACTGTTCTGCACCTCAACTGTTGACATATGCCTTGCTAGAGTTATAAGCCAGTTTAGACTATCCTAAAATCTGCTAGATTCAGCAGAATTATGCCTCAACGCTATAGACTGCTAAATACTAAAATGAAAATAGACACAAGACAGCTGAATAGTATCCTATAGCCATTTTAAGGTGTATAGAATCTGGTTATATATAAACTAAAATCAAAATGTCAATGAGATAGTCACAGGATGTGGTTAAGAACCTGCATCTTGTAACATATTGGTTACTCAATACCATGACAATTAATTCCATAATGTTGTAAATTGTTGTTGATGTTAAGTCTGGGTTTTCAATTGATCAGGATGATATTCTGCCAGCTCTACCTTCAGACCAGAGATGGTCTCCCCAAGAAACTGTTGAATGTATCTGGACACTAAGATGCTGGACTCTATGCATGGTACATGCTTGCAATGAAAGAATCTTGACTGAATTTGAACTGTAATACTACAACAAGGTGGAGGAATCCACGATGGTAGGAGGGTACAGGGAGGGGTTGGGGGAATCCCAGAACCTATGAAAGTGTGTCACAAAATGAAATGTAATCAATAAAAAAGATCCCTGTGCATTCTCTTTGCTTTGAAAGAGATATCAGATTCAACCTGCTAGCACAACTAGGCCTGAACTGCACCTGTGCAGGTGCCGAGCTTAGAAACATCTGTGTAGAAGGTGGTATGTTTGCGATTAGAAAGCAGTGAAAACTTGATATTGAAAGGAGTTTCTTGGAAGCTGTAAATAAGGTCATTAAATCTTATGCCAAATTCAGCTCTGCTCCTCTGGACATGAGGTACAAATGAGCCTAGAAGGATTTCAAATGAAAGTACTTGGGATTGGAATCCCAATCTTATACAGATTTAGTAACAACAACTTAACAAAATCAGTAGCTTCATAATTGCCTCGGCTAGGCTGAAGTCAGTAACTTAGAAGTCAGTCTGGGGATTCTGCGTATGTGACATGGACCGAGTAACTGCCGCCTACCATCACTGCTACCTGCCAAGGGCACATTCTCAGGAAGCTGGACACATAAGTGGAACAGGGACCCAGGCACTTCAAATGCAGGTGCAGACATTCCAAGAGGCATCTTAATCACCATACTGGTCTTTAAAACTTTGCTGCTATAATTATTGAAATTTCAGATCACACTTTTTTTTTTTATTTGGCAGGACAAAACCAATATTTTCAAAAATCCTTGAAATTTGGGTCCGGCGCGGTGGCGCAGTGGTTAAGGTCCTCGCCTTGCACACCCGGGATCCCATATGGGTGCCGGTTCTAATCCCCGCAGCCCCGCTTCCCTTCCAGCTCCCTGCCTGTGGCCTGGGAAAGCAGTGGAGGACAGCCCAAAGCTTAGGGACCCTGCACCGCCCCCCGTGGGAGACCCGGAAGAGGCTCCTGGCTTCGGACAGGCATAGCATCGGCCGTTGTGCTCACTTGGGGAGTGAATCATCGGATGGAAGATCTTCCTCTCTGTCTCTCCTCTCTGTATATCCGCCTTTCCAATAAAAAAAAATAAAAAAATAAATATTCAAAAATCCTTGAAATTTGTTTTAAATACTTTTCAATATTCAGTCTTCCAGTTGGGTTTTAGAATACATTTGACATGTTCCATTTAGCATCCTATGCAATTATACTCTTGTTTTCTTTTTTTTTAAGATTTATTTTATTTTTATTGCAAAGTCAGATATACAGAGAGGAGGAGAGACAGAGAGGAAGAGCTTCCATCCAATGATTCACTCTCCAAGCGGCTACAACGGCTGAAACTGAGCTGATCCGAAGCCAGGAGCCAGGAGCCTCTTCCAGGTCTCCCGCGCGGATGCAGGGTCCCAAAGCTTTGGGCCATCCTCAACTGCTTTCCCGGGCCACAGGCAGGGAGCTGGATGGGAAGTAGGGCTGCAGAGACAAGAACCAGTGCCCATATGGAATCTCGGGCATGCAAGGCAAGGACTTTAACCACTAGAGTATCGTGCCGGGCCCACTATTGGCTTTCTTATTAGTAGATAAATTTCCATCAATTTTCTACATAGAAAAATGTTTAAGAACAATAGTGTTGGAATAATCAGTTGCATTTATTTTTATCCTGTCTCTGATACTAATTTTGTGCTTTAAAAATACCATCAGGGGCCTGGCACTGTAGCCTGTTGGCTAAAGTCTTTGCCTTGCTCATGTCCAAATCTGATATGGGAACAGATTCATGTCCTGGTCACCCTGTTTCCCATCCAGCTCCCTGCTTGTGGCCTGGGAAAGCAGTTGAGAACAGCCCAAAGTCTTGGGGCCCTGTAGTCACATAGAAGACCCAGAAGAGGCTGCTGGCTCCTGGCTTCGGATCCACACAGCTCTGGCCATTTCAGCTGCTTGGGGAGTGAATCAACGAACAGAACAACTTCCTCTCTTTCCTCTTCTCTGTATATCTGACTTTCCAATAAAAATAAATAAATCTTTAAAAAATGTTATCAGAAGGGCCAGAACCATGACATAGCAAGCTAATCCCCTACCTGCTGTGCTGGTATCCCATTGAGGTGGTGATTCCATTCCCAGTGGTTTCCAATCTGATCTAGGTCCCTGGGAAGGCAGTGGAGGAGGCCCAAGTCCTTGAGACCATCACCTAAATGGGAGGGCCAGAAAGCTCCTGGCTCCTGGCTCCTGGCTCCTGGATTGGTATTAGCCCCACTCTGGCCATTGTGACCATTTGAAGAATGAAACAATATATGGCACTCTCTCTGCCTTTGAAATAAAAGCAAATATTTTAAAAACCTGGCATGATGAAATTAAAAAAAAATTATCAGAGATACCTTCAGATCGTGATTACTTATTCTATTTAAAAATGCTTTTGCCTTTTGGATTTATGCTGCCTGACTTTGTCTTCCATTTCTTTTTGCTAAAATCTGCACACCTTCTAGTAACTACCATACCCCCTCTTTTATTAAAGTTCCTGACACTTGCTTCATTTCCTTCCCATTCCGATGTCTGCTATTATTTTCAACTGTGTCAATTAACATAGGAGTCATGAATGCGGTACACTGTCTTTTTTGGCTCTTGAGGAATGCGAACATCTACAAAGGATCTTTGCTTCCATTCTACTTCAATCATAAACATCAGTGACCACACAAACTTATCGTTATCCTGCTTTTTAAAATTCAAATTAGTTATCCTGGATTACGTAATACAGAATTAATGATTTGTCAAAAAAAATCTCTAAATTCTTTTTTTTCCTAGCTCAGTGGAAGAGACTTAAACCATCATTTCTATATAAGGAAATTATCTCTATTGGCATTTTTTACTCTCCTACCACTTTCTCAAAGTCATGCTTCATTCATGAAATGTGTTGGAGTCCAGAAGGACGACCTCTTTAGACCACATCAAGTCATTGCTTCTCCTGGTTTCCAGTTGCATTTGGCTATTGGAGGATACTAGCAGATTGAAAGGCAAGTTGACTGAGTCCCTGTCCAAAAGGCCAGAAGTACTGTCCTCTGTAGAAGGCGATTTTTCCATTTTCTGGGGATTATTCTTTCCTATCGCATGATCATAGCTAAAAGCCATGAGGGTTCCATTTCGTGCTCCTCCTACTAAAATTTGGGACTTCACTGGGACTTGTCATTTTGTAACCCTTTCTACATCTTACAAGCTTGCAAATCAATCTTCCTTCATTATACTGTTTGAAGGCATCAACTCTCTCATCTTTTTACCTTAAGTCCTGGGACCTGCAGGTCAAAGTCATATTATTTATCATCCAAACATATGTCAGGAAACTGGAACTGCTGAATAATAATACAATTCAACCCTCCTCACTCTTCATATTCAATTTGTATTTATCTTCTGTTATTTTTAAATATATATCTTGATTTACTTTACTATGTTTATAATCATTGACACTTTCTAAGTCCAACTCATTTATCATTATCTCTTAAAATATTGAAATGTTCTCTTGTGGATCTTATGATTTTTGCATTACCATACGTTTTCCTCACTGATGCTATTCTTTCAAAATTTTCTCCCATCCATGACCCTGCTTAAAACTTTCTAAAGTTTTCCTATTCATTTTAGTTTAAAACCGGTGTAGTTGTTTAACAGAGCCTGCAGGGTCTTACATGAGCTAGATGCGATTTCCAAAAACTTTTGCATTTTCTTCACTTGATATGCTTTAACTCCTCATTCTTCCACTGTCTCCAACAGCCACCCTCCCTCCGGCCTCAGAAACTTAGCTTCCACTTTAACTTAGTTAACTGGCGCTTCTCCTCTTTCACCTCTCAGTTCAGATTTTGCATTTTCAATGAATATTTTATTTATAGTCTGAGTTTGTGTCTTTTGTTACGCATTATATAAACTCATAAGCATTCTACACTTTCTCTTTATAAAAAAAAATCTGTAAATTAATTTGAAAAGAAAAATTTCTCCCCAGCAGACTAAGTGTTCAGTAGGAACAGTATTGTTGTTTTGCTGATAGCGTCACAAATTCCCACTGTTGAGCACAGGCCTGACAAACGATAAACAAATCAAAGAGCAATCATGAGCAAGGTACTTGGATGGATAGAAGGACAAGGTGGCATGAGACATGAAATTTAAAACTATGCCTGGCACAACGTCCTTAGATCAATATCTGGCTGCTTTTTCGAGTTGATAAGATTCTAAGTTCTGAGTTGTACTGCAGATTGCCAATAAGTTGGCTTATGTCAACTACCAATTTCTCAGTTTCCAGGATTGAGTTATCCCTTTGCTAACACTCTTAGTGCCTTAAAGATTTTTCTCCATTTAAAAATATTCAATAGCAGCAAAAGTTTGAAAGAGATTTCACTGTGCAGCCTTCTACCTTTACGCTGCTCTATACTGCCAGTTAGGACTCTTATTTTGTGATATAGTGAGTTATCTCAAAAATGTTAATCAATAATTTGATAGGCAATGCATCCCAGTTCATGAAGCTTCCGTTAGAATATTATTATTTTAAGCTTATGAAATTATACCATAAAAATTAAAGTAAAATAAAGTAGGGAAAAATATTACTCTTAGACATTCAAAAAACACTTCAAAAAGTTCATAGGAAAATTGACTTAACAAGCAAGTGTATTTTGATGTAAAAAAATTTGAAATAAGGCTTTTTTTAAAAAAATTAAATTTTTATTGGAAAGGCAGATATACAGACAGGAGGAGAGACAGAGAGGAAGATTTTCTGTCCTTTGATTCACACCCCAAGCAGCTACAATGGCAGGAGCTGAGCCAATCTGAAGCCAGGAGCCAGGAGCTTCTTCCTGGTCTCCCACACGGGTGCAGGGTCCCAAGGCTTTGGTCATCCTCGACTGCTTTCCCAGGCCACAAGCAGGGAGCTGGATGGGAAGTGGGGCCAAGATTAGAATTGGCACCCATATAGGATCCCAACGTGAGGACTATAGCCACTAGGCTATTGCACCGGGCCCCATTATAATACATTTTCATAGGCTTTTGAAGATATCTAATATGAAAGGATTTCAACTTATTATGCATCAAAATGAGCATCTTACCTCCATTTTCTAAAAGCTTTCAGTATACCTTCACAGTAGGGTCTCTGTTTTGGTATTGTATTCTTTTTTTTTATTTTAGGTGAAAGTCACCTGTGACTTAATAGTTGCTCATGTAAGAAATTCCTGATCCCAAATAATCTTTATTTTATTTTTCATTATCTTTTCCTATGTATTTATAATTCTGAATGAAATTTCAGGACCTGATTCGGTGGCCTAGCAGCTAAAGTCCTCGCCTTAAATGCACCGGGATCACATATGGGCGCCGGTTCTAATCTCAGCAGCCCCACTTCCCATCCAGCTCCCTGCCTGTGGCCTGGGAAAGCAGTCGAGGACGGCCCAAAGCTTTGGGAACCTGCACCCGCGCAGGAGACCCGGAAGAGGCTCCTGGCTTCGGATCGGCATAGCATCGGCCGTTGTGCTCACTTGGGGAGTGAATCATTGGACGGAAGATCTTCCTCTTTGTCTCTCCTCTCTGTATATCCGCCTTTCCAATAAAAAAATAATAAAAATAAATCTTTAAAAAAAAGAGTTTTTTATTGTGATATTGAAATAAAGAGAACCGATTTCATGTAGTTCATAGACACAATCCTAATAATACATATTTCACATTTTTAAACTTTTTGAAGATTTATTTATTTTTATTTGTGAGGTGGATTTACTAAGAAAAGGATAGACACACACACACAGAGAAATATCTTCCATCCACTTGTTCATCCTCCTTAAAGGGCCACATCAGCCAGAGCTGAGTGGATCCAAGCCAGGAGCTAGGAGTTTTTGGTATTCCACATGGGTGTAGAGTCCCAAGGACTTGAACCATTCTCTTCTGCTTTCCTATTCCATAAACAGAGACCTGGATTGGAAACGGAGCAGCCAGGACTCAAAGTGATGCCTATATGAAAATTTGGCACTGCAGGGAGAGGATTAAGTTGCTAAGCTACTGCACCAACGTGCCCCTCCTGATTTACCTTTCAACTGAAACATACGATTGTTCATACTTACGAGAAACCATGTGATGCTTTGTTACATGTATACATTACAGAGTGTTCCAGATAAATGGAAATGGGGCTGGTGTTTTGGTACAGCAAGGTAAGCTGCACATGTAATGCAACAATTCATATCTGAGTGCTTGTTCAAACCCTGGTTGCTCTGCTGCCAATTCAGCTCCCTGCTAGCACACCTGGGAAAGCAGCAGGAGATCGTACAAGTACTTGTGCACCTGTCACCTACCAATGTGAGAGACCAGCATGGCATAACTGACTCTCGGCTTTGGGCCTGTACCAGCCCAGGCAGGTGAGGCCATTTGGAAGTGAGTCGGTAATGAATTTGTCCCTCTGCCACTCAAATGAATAAAATAAGTAAGAATAATGAATGCATCTATCTCAAACACTTAGCATTTCTTTACTAATTCACACATTATTGTGTCAATAAGAATGTCTGGAACAATACAGTTTTTCCCTTCTCCAAATTTTATACATCTATTTCATAACAAAATGCCAATTGTTTCATTCTCTTAAATTAATTGTAAATATTCTCCTTTAATAAATAACCGGGCCCCAAATTAAATGTTCAGCTATCACTATTTGCTTTGTATTATATTATTTGTGTGTGCTTTGTTTTGTTTGTTTCCAAATTCTTAAAGCTAAGTGTTCATTTCATTTGTAAAAAATTGATGGCATTTAAGACTATGGATTCAATTGCATAATTTTCATTGCAAAAATTGACCAATAATCAATATTAATAGGTCATTAGTGATGCTTGGAAAAATATTTTAACTAATACACAGGTATGAAGTTTGCATTCTTAGTTAAATGTATAAAGATCACAATATGTGAAGGTTCTCTTTTTTAGGTTTTCTTGATTTTCTTCTGGGCATTTTTAGCCTCTTAAAATTTTATCAAAAAATTTTCAAAAACTAGAGATAAGTATAAAGAAAATTTCAAGGAGAACAGCTGATTACACAGTTTTTAACATTTTGTCATATTCACTTCATATTCCCACTGCTTTTCATGAATGTAGCATGTTTTTAATTACTCATAGACGAGATTGAAGAAAATTATCATGAAATGTAGAAAGACATGTATATTACTGTGTAAAGATAGTGTGAAGATTCTGCGAAGACATGTGTAAATATCTATGTACCAAAAACATGGTATGCACATATGAGAAAAAACATGGAACTTTTCTTTCTGTGTCTGGCTTGTTCTCTTGGCGTAATGAACTCCAGTTCCATTTATCCTGCAAATGTCAGGATTCCATTCCTTTTTCCACTTGAATATTTTTCCCTTGTGTGTATATACCGCAATTTCTATAGCCAGTCATCTGCTGATGGATATTTAGATTAATTCTATATCTTCTATCACAAATTTGGCTGCAGTAAACATGGAAATGCAGTTGATCTCTTTTCCATTCTAATCCTCCTACAAACATTTTATCTAAGGTTAATTGCTTAATTGCACACTTACGTGTTTCATAAAATATGAAACCCATTAAAATGTTTTAAAATGAATCTGAGGTTTCTTAATAGAGATCTGAATTTACAAAAACTGCTTATGGGATATTTATAAAATAATTGACAATATCTCAAAGGGAATGCAATATGCCATTACAAATTATAAATGCATGGAAGTGGGAGATGGAAGCAAAGTCAGGCTCATAATTTTAGATCTATCTCTGGTAAAAAAAAATCATCAAATTAAGAAATATTTCACACCAAGTATATCTCATAAAGCGAAATAAAACAAACAACAGTTGGATATGATAAAATTTATTATAGGGCTGTAGAATCCATACAACCTAAACTGTCACAGCATTCAGAGCACCTTTACAGTTTTGTGGATTTCACAATACCGGTATCAGTGAGAAAGAATCACTGCATTAGTGAATAATGACTTCCTCACGAAAAATGTTCACATATAAGTCAGATTCATCACAGAGCACCAAACAGAAATGCAAAAAAAAAAAACAAAAACGCAGTTTCTAAATTCACAGAACTTACACAAGATGAAAAACAAAAATATTGTTAAGAGATTTGACATGCTTACATAAGGAGGTCAAAAACAAATTTAAAACATGCTCTTATTTGATCGTATGAAGAGCATGCTTTATAAAAACAGAAGATGGAATTCATTGTCAGGATGTTAGTCGACATATTTATGCTGCTTTCAGAAATCTAAACCCTATAAATTCAAAGAAAAATATAGCGTAATTTCCATTTCAAATAACAAGCAATGACAGTGAAACTAAAAGTTGAAGAGAGCTTGCAGTGGCTAGTAGGGAATTGATTTATTTTTTACTATAAGCAATAGAGTAAAGGAAAGAGTAAATATCTTGAGTATCTCATAAACTTTAATGTTGAAGTCATCTTGTAAATCTCTGACTTCTTAATACCGAGGAAAGATACGTTGTTTCTGCCTCTCACTCATAACAGATCTTGCTCTCAATAATGAATTCATTGGGGAAGTGTCTAATCTTGAAGCACTTATCAAAGGCACGCTTGTTGAAACCTACAAGGAAATACACACATAAAAGTGGCTTTTATTTGCTCCCAACATTCCCTTGCTCTCCCCTCTCACTTTCCTCACTAACTTAATAAAACAGAATTGAATCAATCAATCAATCAATCAATCAATTGATCAATCAATGTCTTACCTGGCAAGAGGTCTCTGCGACGAAGGCGGAAAGATTTTCTGTTGTTACAAAGTTGATAAATAAAGATGCCAAGATTACTAACATCACGAATTTCCCCCATAGCAATTAAGTCTTCGTGGACCACATAAGTGTAAGGCAGGTATTTCCCACTCTATAAATGAAAATCAGAAAGAAAGAAAACAAACAAATTGGATGAGAGATTTTTGCTTTCTTACACGTATAAACTTTTTTTTCAAAAAGACTTTGCATAACAGTTTTAGGTTCACAACAAATTTTGCCCCACTCTCCAGACTGATGCAACAGCATCACTGGACCTGACCAAAGCCAGGGGCCAGCAGCTTCACATGGTTTTTAAATGGGGTGCTGGGGCCTATACACTTGGACCATCTTCTGCTTTTTGAAGCCATTGGCAGGAAGCTAGATCGAAAGTGGAGCAACTGGGACTCGAACCAGTGCCCATGTGAGACGGCAGCATCACAGGGTAGTTACTTTACCTGCTGCCATGACATTTGTCCCTTCCTCATAAATTTTTAAAGTTTATCTTATTTATTTGAGTTGAAGAGAATGACAGTGAGAGTCTTCCTTCTTGAGATTCACTCCCCAAATGCTCACAAATTCAGTGTTGGGTCAGGCTAAATCCAGGAAATCCATCTTGGTGGTGACAGTGCTCAGAGTACTGGAATCATCATTCCGAAGTTGGCATTAGCAGGAAGTCGGGTGAAGATGGAGACAGTAGTCTCTCCCAGACACTGTGATATGGGATGTGGACAATCCAAGTGCCAATTCAACCCACACCCTCCAATGTCCATATTTCATTAGTATTTTAATGGGGAAACAAGGCTCCTTGCGAATAAATATAGAAAAACGTAATACAAAATACATACCGCCAATTTGGTAAAGAATTCCATCATATTCTTTAGAGGCATGACAATGGAAGTATTGAGTGGCATCAGGTAGCAGTTTCCCAGCAGTAAGTCAAGGTAAGCAGTCAATCCCTGTTAGGAAATGGGTGGGAGGTAAGATTAAGTATATACAGAGATATCAACACTAAAGATTTTCCAAATACCATTAGAGGAGGCAGCTACATTCTTTCAAAATCAAGTAATATGGGTTCAACAGCAATATGTACATTTACGGATGTACAAAATTTATGATTGCCAAAAAGCCAAGACAAAGAGAACATTCTGCAGTATCTATAAGACTGAGAAACTAGCCTTTTCGAAGTCATGAATAACGGTTGCAGGGTCGCTATCAGAGAAGCTGGGAGCAGGCACATCGATGATCACGACGTTGTCTTCCTCACGAATGTCAGCCTCCTCGGTCACGGGCAGGAAGTACGGCTCTGCTTCACGAAGGAAATGTGCAGGATCCTCAGAATCAAAGAAACACATTTCTCCTCGGTAAATGGTATTCTGAAACACCAAACGGGAAAGTGAAAGCTTCTAATCCTCCCACCAGAATATTTTGATTGTTTCTCACATTCGACTGTGCTAAACTGTTGCTTGCCAATTATCATGAAGACACCAATTTTACGAAATAAGTTATCATTTAAAGGCATTCTCTAATCCTTGTTTTCTGACCACCACGAGACACTAGATTGCTACTAGATGGAGAAAAATCAATGATTAAAAATAGAAAAATTCTAATTTTTACTACCTTGGGCATGAAGTACTTGTAAAGGCAGGTTCCACCAATAATAAGTCCTGCTAAGATGAATGAAATGCCCAAAAGCATAAGCATGCATCTCCCAAGAGAATCGTCATTTTCCTGGGTGGCAACTCGAAGTTCCTGTGTGATAAAAAGACCAAAACAAAAATGAGATGACACCTTTAGACATACGCTTGTATTTGTGTATAATTTACTTTCCTTAAATGCATTTTAATAATGTGCAATTATGTCATCTTAGATTAAGATTATGTTGAGACAATTTCTGACATCTAATACATTTAAGAGCATGTTCAATTATATTGACCTTCCTTCTAGCATTTTCAAACGCAAACACAGATATGAGTTACTTAAAAATACATACTTTTAGAATCAAATGAAAATAAGCATTTATTTACACAATATGTTCTATCTTTATTGAGCTAAGATTATATGACATGGAATTGCTATCTTAAGATTGTCAAATGCACTGTTTAACCACAGTATTTTTAATTATAGGTGTAACATAATATAGCTTATCTCAAGAAGTTATATTTTGAATACAAATGAAAGTGGATAATTTTTGGACATGTACACGGTTAAATGCAGTTATGCTTCTTTACTAATTTTTTATTAATAATTTTGTTACCAACTTAAAAGGAAAATTATTATCCTTTGTTAACCATACGTACTAGGAATGGACATTTTTTTGGTTTTGTTTTGTTTTCATTTAAATTTGCTAGAATTCAATGCGGGGGAGAGGGAAGACATCAATTGCCCTAGATTATTTGTCTTTGAATTGTATTTTAAAGTAATTGTATACCACTTCTGAGATAATATTTTGGCACACTCAATCTGATAATCTAGTATTATTATTGTCCATATCCTATAGTGGGCCAGGTCATGATCCAGTGGAAGTTTCTCCAAAACCTAACAAAGAAAATCAGGCCATAAATAACCATTTCCATTTATTCCTGGCCATACCACAGACCTGGCAAAATACTGCTTGTATAATAATGGGATCTATCTACACATCAAGTCTTTAGTTGTGAGGGGAAAATATTGATTAGTGAATGGCTATATTTAGCTATGGCATCTAATTAGGCCTCACAAACTGGTCATTTATAAAAAAAAAAAAAGTAAGAGGACAATTGCATTTTTTAACTCTGCTATTTTTTTTAAGATTTATTTTATTTTTATTGGGAAGTCAGATAGACAAGGAGGAAGATCTTCTGTCAGTTGACTCACTCCCCAAGTGGGAGTTGGGGAGTTGCACCAATCCAAACCCAGGAGCCAAGAGCCTCTTCCGGGTCTCCCACACAGGTGCAGGGTCCCAAGGCTTTGCGCAATCTTCTCCTACCCTCTTAGGCCACAAGCAGAGAGCTGGACCAGAAGCGAGGTGGCTGGGATTAGAACCAGTGGCCATATTGGATCCTGGTGTGTGCAAGGCTAGGATTTTCGCCGCTGGGTAACCGCACCTGGGATCCTAACTCAGCTATTTCATCAAAACCTCAACAATAAAAGGACGCATTACCTTTAACTTCTTAAATGTATTCAGAAGCTAATTTGAGCGCATGGTTAAATATTGAACATTTTGATAAAAATTCTGCATAAGCCTATTAGCCTTTCAAGTTGTGTGCACTCACAAACGTCTTCAAAATTTCCACTCTGTACATGGAAGTTAAAACTTTATAGATTCAAAATACGGGAGAAAAAACCCCCGTAAGCTCCATATTTGGCAGAACAAGAAAATAAGATTGCCTTTTAAAATTTTGATTGTAATGCCTAAAACGAGTAATAGTTTATGAACACTAAAAACACTGTAGGTGTTTAAAGGCAACTGGACTCAGATTAAATAAATAACGGTTCTCATTTTGGGGAAAATTTTCCACAATTCCTAGCAAAGTTAATAGTTTAAATTACATCATTGTGCTTGCCTCCGATGTCGATAAGGGGCAAGTGGTGTGCTCAACAAGAAGAAACATGGGGTTAAGTGTAAGAAAGGATCCTTATGATGATTTTCGTAGCAGACGCAAGGAAATGCCACTCTGAAACGCACACGATTTTTTTTTTTTTTTAGTGAGAAAGCCCATTGAACACACAAAACTCGAGTTAAAACTAACTTCAGTTTTGACAGCTCCTTTACCTAAGACTAAGCGCCTCCTAGGAGCAAGGAGAAATTGAAAATATGCGTACGCGAGAGGGCGCGCGAGCATGCCCGAGGGCGCACACAAGCACACACTTGCCCAGTCCATCCCGCCCAATGTAAAGTTGCTCTTTCCCCCCACCATCCCAATTCCAGAAGCACTCTGCGACTTTAGAAAGACCTAGATTCGATAGAAAAAGGAGAATTAAGTCTCTTGCCCTGGGTCACTGTGTGCTCTGATCAAGTGTAGGCTACAAGCCTCCCTAGAGTTGGGCGCAAAATAGCAAAGCATGGCCCCATTCCATCCCCAGCTGTCCACAAATTCCCTGGGAGAAGATAATAGTGGTTCACAGGAAATATCCTCAAGTTTCCTCCAGTCTCCCTCCGGGATACGCGGCGTAAACTGCAGGCAAGGGAACACTGCGCGACGCACTGGAATGTAGAGGGACTTGGAAAACTGCAAGCAGGAGGTGGTTGGACAAGACAGAACCCAGACAGCCTGCAAACCAGAAGGCCAGAACACAGGGAGCCTGCCCGGGGAATCCAAGATCTGCAGGAGAGCCTGCAGGTTTTCCTCCACCTCCCGCACGTACCTCCCCTCTCCCTTTGCTTCTTTCCCATTTGCCCACTCCCATTCCCTACCCTCACAGGTAGTGAGGGGCAAAGTGGGGAGAGCTACCTTGCCGGTCAGAATCTGAGCCCGGACGGCGCGGTTCACGAGGGCCTCCACGTCCTGCCGCGCCTCCTCCTTTTGCCCAGCGTTGGGGGTGTTGAAGGCGATTTTAACCATTGTTAATCTTCGGGCTGCGCGATGCGGCGCGGCTCCAATCACCTTCTTGGGCTGCAGGTTGGAAGAGGAGATGGAACTACTCTAAGCAGCACTTACTTTCCTCCTCTGTCTGCTTGCGACTGCAGCGAGCCCAGCTCTGGGATACTTATGACGCAGTCCCAAGCTGGGTGGGAGACCGTGGGCGGGCCCTGGGAGGTGCCGAGGGAGGAGCGGAGGGGGCCCAAGTGCTGGAATGGGGGGAGGGGTGGGGAACAAGGAGCAGCCGGTGGGGGAAGAGGAAAGGAAGTGGAGCCCGTGGTCGGCTAAGGTTAGACGTGTCTCACCTGCACCCAAGGCGTGCGCCCACCCAGCCTCTGTGCCCTCAGATAAAAGCAAGACAGGAAGGAAGCCTGCCGCTTCAATGTGTGTCTCTGTCCTGGCCACAGTAACCCCAGACTCTGACTCTCTTTTCCCAAACTTGAGCCAGGCCCCTCCGGGGGAGGCCGGGGCTGTAGTTTGGCACCAATCCAAGTTGTCTCAGCTCTGCAGCCACCCTAAGCCGCCCCCCTCAGCATGGTTCTGTGACTGTTCTGTTCTGTCCCTTTACAATCTCTTCCATTTAAAGAACCCCTAGAAGCCCGCTTACAGTTACTTGGTTCATTCTGCCGAGATTTTTTTTTTTCTTTCTTTCTTTCTTTTCATGTGCTCGTGCTTTTCTGATTTTAATCTTCTAACCTGAATTCTGAGTGTGTGAGAAAGCTACGGCTTCTGTCTTCGCAGCTCCCCATTTTGTAGATAGGACATGATGAGTCTCAGAGGCATATGGAGAGCTCATAAAAATTCCATGAAACAATCCAGATCGTTTCACACTCTCGGGTCAGGGATGCCAAAGGGTCTCAGCCAGAGAGCCTGCGTCTCTTCAGTCACCACGGGTGAAAGTTACACGAGGGGGAAAAAAAAAAACAGGGCTCTGTGTTCGTGGCTGTGTTTAAGGAGGACACAATGTTGTTGTTGTTGTTGTTGTTGTTTTAAAACGCTAATACAGCTGTAACTGAGGAGAGGGGAGGTGCGGATAAAGAAAAAAGCAATAACCTCAAAGGGCCCTGAGTGGAAAAACCTTTGCTGGATCATTTGCAGCTGATGTAATTAAAGCTGTTTCTTGGTAGTTCACCCAGGTTGGTGATGCTGACAGAGACCCTCACCCCTTGAAACTCAGTTCCTGCTCAGTTGTTCCAAATAGCCCTGCCTCGTGGAAGAGGAGCCCACTGTGCACATGCAAAACAAACAAACAAACAAACAAACAGTGAAACCCCAACAGGACAAAAGAAAAGCAGCTTTTGCTACGGAATTCTTCCTGGACACATCTATGTAACTGAAGGGACTTGAGTATGTTAAGAACTGCCACCCTTCTGTCCAAAAAGTTTCAGCTTGCAGTTTTTCCCACTGAGCTTTCCTTGACTCTGAAGCCTTCCACCGTCTCCACTGTGGGAGCTTTGTGAAGGCAGCCTTGCATTTTCTTGGATAGGCCGCAGATGTTAAGGTGGATGGAGGGAAACAGTGGGGAGCCTGTGTCTCACATAGTGCCAGAAGCTTATAAAGCAGGATGTTTGCATTTGCTTAGAAATATTGGCATCCTGGGTTCTTCCACTTAGTCTTGCTCATGTCTGGCTCTTATAATTTAACATTTATCAGGCAGCCTTTACTGTAGGAGGAGGAAAGCTCAACTTGCTAGGATGTTTCTCTTTATAATTATCTTCTGTTTGCCATCAGCTTTATGACAAGTCAGCCAGGGTCTGTGCTAGTCTGGCTATGTGATTCACACTGCAAGAATGGCTAAAGAAATAGTCGTTTCTACACCTTTGCCTACCGAAGGCAAAGTGTTGCTTGGAAGTAACGTGAGGGGATTCACAAAGTTGGTGGGTATTGGCTTTTAATTCCATTTCGTACACTCCATGAGTCTCCTCCTTACATTGTAGTGTATTATCTTAGTGTATCTTGCCTGAAATGTGGTCAGGCAAGAAGACCAGGGAATTCATTCCAGTGTTTTAGACAAAAATCCTGATAGCAACTCGGGGAGTTACTGGCCAGGTAACATTGAGCAAGTCACCCCATTTTCTCAGGCCTCAGTTTCCTCCTCCGAGTACTCTTAATGTGAGCATCATGTACAGTAATTCAGAAGGAAGCAAATTTTAAATTATTGAGAAAAGGATAGGATAATGCAATGTCTCATTCTTCTGGAACACGTATTTTAGTGCATAGCATGCCTTCATTTCAAGCTTATACAGGTTGGTTTGTTCTTTGTTTTTTTGTTTGCTTACCCTTCACCCATCCTTAACTTCTGGAGCAGCATACGTGCGTAAGTCCACAGTATCTATAAGAGCATCTAAGTGCTCTTATAGCATCTGAAAAAATAGGTCCATCTCTTGTTTGTTAACATACTGTTGTCTTTATGAGTGCCACTCATTCTTTGCTGTTGTTACCATAGGTGATTCAGATACTGTCTCACGTAGGCAGTTACTGCTTTTACTCCCTCAATATGTATAAGTAACACAAAGGCAGCACCATAGAGAAACAGCATCTATTGTTAGCATCCATTTCAGAAAGGAAAAATACTTCCTGCACGCATTTTGAACTGAAAAAATATAAGCTACCCTTACTAGGTAAAACACAAAGTTCAGTTACTCCTCACTAAGGTATTGAAGATTTCTCTGCACACTCCTCCTAAAATTGCTCCGCTCCTCAACCATTAACATATGCCTTGTTAGAGTTATAAGCCTGTTTGGACTATCCTAAAATCCATGAAGTTCAGTAAAATCACGCTTGAATACTATAAGCTGGTAAATATAAAAAAGAAAATAGACACGAGACAGCTGAATAGTACCCTATAAACATTTTAAGCTTTATAGCAGCGAGTTGTGTATATACTAAAATTGAGATGTCAATGAAGTTACAGGATGTGTTTAAGAACTTGCATTTTCTAACATATTGGTCACTTAATACCATGTTAGTTAACTTCATGATGTTGTAAATTTCCATGTTTCTTCCTGTCGTTGAAGTTGTGTAGTGCCTTTTCATTGGAGGGGATGATATTCTGCCAGCTCTACTCTCAGACCAAGGATGGTCTCCCAATGAAACTGTTGAATTTAGCTGGACAATAAGATGCTGGACTCTCTGCATGGTCCATGCCTGCAATGAAGGAATCATGACTGGATATGAACTGTACTACTGTAACAATATGGAGGAATCCAATATGGGGGGAGGGTTTGGGGAGGATGTGGGGGAATCCCAGAGCCTATGACACTGTGTCATAAAATGAAATAATAAAATAAAATTTTAAAAATATATGAGCTGCCACTTGTTCACTGGGTTGAAACCCATAGGGACCACATAATCACCTATTAAAAATTATTCCAAGTGGCTAAGCTCTTTTTTGTATTCTGTCATCTTTAGCTCAGCAACAACTTCTTATTTTTTAGAATCCACTTCTCTTGCTTTCTTTTCTTTGGAAACCGTGAGGATCTGGCAGTCATGCCAGTTTCAGCTCACATTGTTAATCATGTCTGAATGCACACCATTCAAGCTTATAAATGACATCCCTGTTCTCACAAGCTAGATGATGACTAAATTATCACAACTTTGGCTGAATGAAACATGACATACAATTGGATACAAAGCAGGGGTATCAATTCCCTTTGAAATGAAATCTCCACAGATTCAATTGTACAAAGGTAAAATGTAAAGGAATCTGTTACACCATTTACTCATTCATTTATTCATCCATCAAATATTTCCAAATGATTTTTTACATACCTTGTACTGGGGATCACCATGGGAATGTGGTGGTGAGCAAATCAAACAGAACTTTGTCATTTTTAGAGTATATTCACAATGACCAATGACAATAGTGTGCTTGTCACGGGTTCCCTAGCTCTTGTAGTGAGGGCACTGTCCTCTGTTGTGGAAGACAGGAAAATAATTCTGGAAACCATAAGCATTCTACTCACATCCACAAATAGGAACGTTTAGACCCATAGCTTACCTCGAATGGTTATGTAGCCAGTAACTTATTTAGGAAAATTAATTGACAGCAAATGTATTGGGAACCCAGTTAGTCATCTATATTCCAAGTGGATTACACTGAAAATTGAGAGAGAAAAAAATAAATGGAAAACCTCCAAAGAGGTAAAACAGGCATACTTTATAAGGCCAAGTGCTATAATAAATCATGAATATCACAAGAACAAAACATAGATGAAAAAAAAAAAAACTTCCATTGAATGATCAGGAATCCCAGATTGGGATAATGATGGTAACCTTGAGAAAAACACTGAATATTTGTTTAGCACATCAAACACCAAATTTTTGTGCTAAGCATTTCAAATTAATTATATCATCTGTATGTCCCCTTTTGTTTATGAGGAAACAATTTATGAGAGGTTGGACATCTTTTATTAGTTAATATTCTAATCCAAGTGGTCTGATGATTTCAGTGCTTATACACTTAACCACTATACTGTTTCTCTGGCAATAAAAGCAATAAGAAAACAAAGAATGGGATGATTTTAAAAGGAAGAAAATAACTTTCATATTACCTGGAGCAATGAAGCATGATTTCTTTCCATATTGCAGAGATTCTAGTTTAGGACTTTGTGCAGGACTAACTATGTTGGAAATCTTTTAAAAAGCTTTTCTGGTCTGTTTGAAAGATTTTTTCTTCTTTTAGCAGTAGTGTCTTTCAATGGAGAGCATCTACAGAGTTGGCCAGACATTTGCTTTTAGGTATAATTTCAGGAGTTTGCTATCAGTTGCTACTGTGCCAGACCATTTTCTGGAGGCACTATTTAACCACACCTGTAGTTCAGTCTTGGGAACAGAGCTAGGGATTCCAGTTCAAGATAACAAAGCACACCTGCTTTCTGGAATGGATTCTTGTTTTTCCACTTTGTTAAGTGCTTTCTTTGTAGACCAGTAAGCTATGATAAAAGGAAGATGAAACCTTTTTGCAGATGCTGTACAGAAACCTTTTAAGAAGAAGGGGGGGGTGGATTTCATCATCCCTACAATGATGTGGTCATAACTTTGAAGTTAAAAGTAATTGTACTTTAATTCACAAAAAAAAGTCTTTCCTTTTAGTCATTTGGAGAAATTGAAAAATCCAATTAAATTATTTTTATATTTAACATACCTTAACTGAATTCTGTAAAAATGCATACATTCTTATGTAGTATCTTTGGAGAACTATGGAATAAGAGATTTGTGTCAGCATAGAAAATGTCTTTTCTAATCAAATGTTCCTGAAGTTTTAGTCCTGAGAAATGCTAGTAGGAAGCTCAAACATGGCCCCAAGAATGCTTTCCATAACGTTCAGTTGTTTCAGTTGTATATAGCACCATGTCAAGGTACTTTGAGTTTTGACTACAGATTTATTTTCCTAATGAAAGCACAGAAACTTAAGGATTTTTAAAAATTCATTTTAGCCACAGAGATTATTGGAATTTAAGCCTAAAGAATGCAAAAATCTCAACTCATTTCGTATCAGTGGATTTGCCATGGTTGTCTAAATCATAATTTTATTTTGATACTTATGTTAAAGGTGTTTTTAAAAGATTTATCTATTAGGGACCTGGCGTGGTGGCCTAGTGGCTAAAGTCCTCGCCTTGAACGCACTGGGAGCCCATATGGTTACTAGTTCTAATCCCAGCAGCCCCACCTCCCATCCAGCTTCCTGCTTGTGGCCTGGCAAAGCAGTCAAGGATGGCTTATAGCCTTATTATCTTGTACCCACTTGGGAGACCCTGAGGAAGTTTCTGGCTCCTGACTTCGGATTGGCACATCACCAGCCATTGCAATCATTTGGGGAGTGAATCAATGAACAGATCTTTGTCTCTGTCTCTCCTCCTCTCCGTGTATATGAATTTTCAATAAAAATAAAAAATTTATTTATTTTACTTGAAAGTCAGGATTACAGGGAGAGAGGGAAAAACAGATAGAAAGATCTTCCATCCTCTGGTTCACCCCTCCAAGTGGCCTTTGCAGCCAGAGTTGTGCTGGTCTGAAGCTAGGAGCCAGGAGCTTTTCTGGGTCTCCAATATAGGTGCAGGTGCCTAAGGATTTGGGCCATCTTCCGTTGCCTTTCCAGGCCAATATCAGGTAGCTGGATCAGAAGTGCTGCAGCTAGGACACAAACCAGAGCCCTTATGAATGCCAGCACCACAAGTGGAGAATTAGCTTGCTATGCCACTTACACCATCTATTCTGTTCATAATATTTTACTTGAAATTAACTTCAATGCATTCATGACACAAGACCTGTAATTATTCTAAGATATGATGGTATATAGACTTCAGAAGGAAATACACCTTTTTTTCTTTTCCAAAATATAACAGAAAAAGGAAAAAAAGAAATTCTCTTAAATTTGTAGTCAGGATAATGGCAAATCCTTCATTCCTTCTCAGTCCCAGCAGTTTCCATAAGATCATGATTGTAAAGAATCCCTGGCTTAAAGTCACTAGCCAAAGAAAGTCCTGCTTTGACTTCAGAGTGATTGCCGTGTTTCTGTGCCGTTGCAAAAGTGAAATCCTGCTTAAAAGAACATGGCGGGTTGTGACAGCTTTTGTTCCCCTTTTCATCAGTACCTCAACCATACCTCATGACTTTCAAGTTAGAGGAATGTCCTCTCTAAATTCTCAACTTCCAGCATCAGGTAAAGTATACAATGGCACCACTTACATTAAGAAGGATGCTACACAAAGATATTGACCCCACAGCTTGAGAAGGTTGAGATCTCTTTCCCAATGCTTTGCTACGCTGTAGTTAATACAAGTGGCTCCTTTCCTTACATTTGGTGCTGAGATTTATAATTTTAACAGAAGACTCCAAATAGGGAGACTTCTAAAAAATAGCATTTATAAGTAGAAATAATTATCCAAAATTCAATGTTCATCATGAATAACCATTTTTTTTAAATTTTGCACTGTAATGTTATACCTTGACCTCTAAGCTTTAGGAGGACACTTGGCTGTGACACATTTACTTCTCCATTCCTGTGAACCTTGCAAGGCAGCAAAGTGGCTTATCCTGGGGTAATATTACTATCTCCCTCTCTGCTCTCTTTATAAAGGCTGACAAGCTTTGCCCAGTGTATTGGCATCTTCCTTGTTTGTTCATTTATGAATGACTTGAAAATAAATCTAGTATTAATTGACGCCAAGAACTGCTAGTGAAGCACAGTGAGGCATACGCAGATAAGAAAAGTGCATGTATTTTTTTATTGGTGAGCTAAAACTTCACTTAAAACACAAGTACGTTCCATGACACTGAACCTGGACAAGCCTGAGGAAAGAATGTGATAATAGATTAACAATGACATTAATCCAATAAGCAATAACATTAATCTCAGCAAACACCATGCTGGATATGCTGAAACTATTGGCCGAGGATGATTTTCCCATCCTCACTGAAAATTCTCCCCAAAGGAGTGCTGCAAGAAAACGTTACAATCCCAAATTTGCATCCCAAGTGCAATTAAAAATTTCTTTACAAGTCAAAATAAAGGCAGCTACCATCTTGTTTACACAGGCAAGTCAAAGACAATAACAAGTCCCACGAACGTACACACAATTTGTATCTCTTAATTTTTAAAATAAAATATTCTGTTGAAACACATTACAATTTGAGCTTCCAAAGAAGTTTCAACTAGGACTCTGAAAAGCACATCTATTCTGTGTATTGTTGGTGTAAAGACAGATGATAGTAGAGTTCTTTCCACCATCTAGTGCGCATTAAACTAAAGCAATGCTGGCACTGCTCTTAGTATTTACTAGTATCAACTTTAATTTTAAGTTTTCTAAAAGTAAGAGATTCTGTGGAGTTTGTAGTTTTGACTTGAGTTCTTGTAGGAAGATGGGCAGAATCACTTCTAAGTGACAAATAGAAACATCTGCACCTCAGCAGTGATTGTAGCAATTCTAGGATTTGCAAAGAAAAAAATGTAGTAAGTTTGAATGTTGATACTATTAGCAATGTTATTTTACTTTACAGTGAATTCCATATGTATGTTTCACTTCTATCAACGTTTGTTAAATACCTTGGAATTCTTAGCAGTGTTTAGATTATTGCCTGTGAAAAAAAACCATTGTGGGCCCAGTGTGGTAGCCTTAGCAGGATTCCATATGGGCTCCGGTTCCTTTTTTATTCTTTTTAAGATTTATTTGTTTTTACTGCAAAGTCAAATGTACAGAGAGGAGGAGAGACAGAGAGGAAGATCTTCTGTCCGATGATTCACTCCCCAGGTGACCACAATGGCCAGTACTGCGCCGATCCGAAGCCAGGAGCCAGGAATTTCTCCAGGTCTCTCACGCAGGTGCAGAGTCTCAAGGTGTTGGGCTGTCCTCGACTGCTTTCCCAGGCCACAAGCAGAGAGCTGGATGGGAAGTGGGGCTGCTGGGATTAGAACCAGTGCCCATATGGGCTCCCAGTGCGTTCAAGGCGAGGACTTAAGCCACTAGGCCATGCCACTTGGCCCTGGGCTGCGGTTCTAATCCCTACAACCCTGCTTCCCATCCAGCTCCCTGCTTGTGGCCTGGGAAAGCAGTTGAAGATGACCCAAGGCCTTGGGACCCTGAACCCATGTGAGAGACCCAGAAGAGCCTCCTGGTTCCTGGCTTCGGATCATCTCAACTTCAGCTGTTGAGGCTCCTTGGGGAGTGAGTCAAGGAGCAGATCTTGCTCTCTGTCTCTCCTCCTCTCTGTATATCTGACTTTCCAATAAATAAATAAATCTTTTAAAAAATCCCCATTGAGTGATTAAAAAATAGGAGTCATAATAACTTTTTTAATTGGACTGAATCTGTTAGTAGAAATTGTTTCAGGGAAGAAACAGGGAGAAAGAAACAAGCAGAAAATTGACAATTCATTTTACTGCCTATGCTATTTCTTTCTCTCTGTCCACCAGTTAACAAATCTCCACTGAACTTTTACGTGTCCATCTCTTAAAGGAATGTGGAACACAGTGTCTGTCTTAAAGCTGTCTAAGAGCTTTTGCAATAGAATAATTATCTATGTAGAATTCATGTATGTAGAATTGCTTTTGTTTATGAAATGTCTATATGATTTAAACCTACTAAATGTCTATGTTCATTCAGGCAGAGTTTATCACTCCCTATAACAGATGAAGAAGTTGAGGGCCTGGTGAGTTCAGACTTGCCAACAGTCACACAAGAAAAATGTGACACATCTCAGGCTGGAATACAGATAACTTAAACGCAAGCTGAATTTTCCATCCACCATACCATGCTGCTTAGAAAAGCAACAGGTGTCCCCGGCCTCTCAGCACCAGTATCATATATCGGTAGCAGTCTGCAAATATGAACTCTAGTCCTTGCCATTTGCGACATCCCGATCACCAAGGGATTCCATGCAAAAGAATTAAGAACACCATGGAAATTTCTAAACCAGACCATAAGAAAAATTTCTGAAAGAAATCTCACAAATGGCCATGAGGCTGTTTTATTTTTTATCATAACATAGCTGCACTTAGCCACAGCCATCAAGGAAATATTCTTCGGTTAAGGAGAGACAACATGAGCTTTATTGAACTTTTTAATAGCAAAATCAGTCATATCTTGGGAAAAGAGCCAAATCAGTAAGTCTCATCTCTGTCCTGTCTTTGAGTAGTCTAGAATAATGTTTTTGTTTTGTTTTGTTTTAAATTATTATTATCATCATCATCATCTTACAATCCAGTTCCAGAAGTCCTGGGGTTTCTCTTGTCTCCTCTTCAACTCCCCTGCCCCGCACTGAGTTGCCCTATATTATTAAAATAGTATAGTTCTTCATAAACAGTCATAAGTACATCATTGTGGTTATGGACAAGGGCACAGTCCAGCATTCTATTGTCAAGATACATTCCAAAGTTTCGTTAGGAGTCCATCTTTGCTCTGGAAGTAGAGATGCAAATTGCATTATATCCTCACATCTGCATATGATAGTTTTCATTAAACAGTTACTACACATCCTCTTAAATGAAAAGCCATGAAACAAAATCAACAACAGGAAGAAAAAAAGAAATTTACAATGCCCTGAATTTGAATATCATGCTATTGAATGACTAATGTGTTGCTGAAGAAATTAAAAAAGAAAATCAAGGACCTTCCTGAAGAAAATGATGCCACTGTATGACCTATGAGTCAGTAAAGAACTTAATATGAGAAAAAAAAAGTTCTTGAAGGGATGAAAATAAAACAAAGACATCAAAATCT
This sequence comes from Ochotona curzoniae, assembly GCF_017591425.1. Taxonomy (NCBI): domain Eukaryota; kingdom Metazoa; phylum Chordata; class Mammalia; order Lagomorpha; family Ochotonidae; genus Ochotona; species Ochotona curzoniae. The sequence continues at coordinate 53,558,987 of NW_024467087.1, read as the reverse complement.
ATGAAATATAATTTCTACTGATCTTTGTTGGAGAGATCTATCTCCTTAGACAACAGATAGATGGGTTTTGGTTTTTTATAATCCAGTCTACTTATCTATGACTATATCTATATCTTTGATGAATTTAAGCCATTTACATTCAGTGTTAATATGAATGGGTGGTAATTTGGTCTTGTCATTTTAGCAATGTGTTGTTCATTGATTTAGTCTTCTGTTGTCATTTCACTGGGATGTTCTTCACATTTGCCTGTGGTTTTGTCTCTGTCAAGAGAACATCTTTAAGTATCATTTGTAAGGCAGGTTTGGAAGAGGTTTATTGTTTTAACTTTTACCTTTACTTCACTGTGGAAGAATTTTATTTCATTTTCAAAGACAAAGGAAAGCTTTACTAGGTACATTATTCTGGGCCAACATTTTTTTTTTTTTCTTTTAGAATCAGAATGTGTCACTCCATTCTCTTCTGACCTGTAGAGTTTCCTGTGTTAGGTCAGCAGTGAATTTGGTTGCCATTCCTCTATATGTCAACTAATTTTTTTTTTATGTGCACATTTCAGAATCTTTTCCTTACGTTTGATTGAAGAGAGTTGATTGTGCCATGTGTCCTGGTATATAGACTGTTGGCTTTCTCGAGACTTCTCAATAGCCTTCCTTTGATGTGCTGTTAACCAGAACAGAGTCATGTGCTCATTCCTAAGTCAGTTAATGGCAAGAAAAAAGGAATTCTTATGGTAGCAAGAACCTACCTGAAACTAACCCTTGGAGCTGATGAAAGATCAGGGCTTGTGATGTAAACAAAATCAGGTTACCTGAGTCTCAGAAGAATAAGGGTACCCTGATGATAAGGTAGGCAAACAGTCATACCCTATAGTTTTCACAAGCAAAAGGGGGAGGAGGGGGTAGGGAAAGGGGGGAAGAATGTAGCAACATTATCTCCAGTGAAGTCCTAAGGAGTCTTAAGAGTAAAGCATTGCAACTTTGGTACTCTATAAGCAGAGAAAATTTCCAGAAAACTTTGTGTTAGATTTCAGTTTTAGACCTTTCCATTTGATATCTGAACCACTCACATTCTAAATATGATCATTTTTATTGACATAATAGATCTAGTTTTTCAATTTTTCCACTTTTAGCACGCCCTTGCTTACAAGGACTACTACAAGAAACGGAGGTTCAGGTGGAGGAATGAGGAAATGCAGTTGTGTTTGGTTCCAGAAAAACAAAGTTAAAACTAGTACTTAGACTTATAGCAGAATGAGAAGCTTCAAATTTTTTTTTCTTTAGGCTTTAAATAATTTTAGTCATATGTAATAGTATTGTATTCTTATAAAAACTGTTAATCATATGACTTTCTGGCCATTTTGTTTCTTTTTGTTTTTTTCCTTGAAAGAAGAAACTGTGCTTTGTTAACCTAGCAAAAACTTTTTGAAAAATGCTCAATTAGGTTTTAAATTCAGAAGCTTTCAAGCTTCTTTTTAAAGTGAAAAGATTTCACTCTCTGCAGATAACATTTGTTACAGTTTCTGTTTGGTTTCATAACCCAGGAAAAGATAATTCTGCCCTTAGTTGCAGCTCTAAGTAATTAGACTGCTGTGGAATCTCCTTCCTGGACTCTGAGAGGGGTAAGGTTGGAAAACAGGTTCGGTGACAAAGAATAGGGCTGGGTCCAAGCCCCTGAGGATTCAGAAGAGGTTCTCTAAAACAAGTCTTCTAGAAAAACATAAAGAATAGTGCTACCCAAAATGGATAATGTCGAACTGAGAAAATATCTCTGAGAAGATACATATTTAACTATATTAAATCATGTTAAATCATATTAAATCATCAGCATAGTGTCTTTGTACAAGTTGGTAAATTTAAATTTGGAAGTGAGTGGCTGGGGACTGCTGGTATTCGTCACAATGACATACAGAGTCAGGATTTATTGTTTCCTTTCAGAGTAGATATTTTCTACTTAGTATGAATATCGGACTAATATTCAACTGGGAAGGAAAGTAAGAGCTAGCAATCAGGAATCAGTAATAGATGACTTATACAAAAAAAAATAGCTTGTAATGTTTTCTGGATTTCCTCTTTGATAGACAAACTTGCAGGAGTGGGACAGTGGAGTTAGGAAGGGTCCAAAGTACACAATAGAATGTCAAAGGAGGGCCTGGCGCAGTAATCTAAAGGCTGGGTGCTCATCTTGTGTGCTCCAGGATCCCATGTGGGTGCCGGTTCAGGTCCCAGCTGCTCTACTGCCTTTATGGCTCCCTGAATGTGGCCTGGGAGGGCAGCAGAGGATGCCTTGTGTTGGGGATCTGGAGGAGGCTCCTGGCTTCAGAATGACTCAGCTGTGGCTGTTGCGATCGCTTGGGGACTGAGGCAGCAGACGGAGGGTCTTTCTCTGTGTCTCTGCTCTCTCTGTAGATTTGTCTTGTCAATGAAAATAACTGTTTTAAAACAAAAAGAATGTCAAAGGGATCAAATAGTAGGAATCACAGGTCAGTATTGGAAAACCATGGGAGCAACTCAGGAAGACTAGCTGCTTGCGTAAGTCACATTTTTTTCTATCTGCACTTAAAGAGCTTATTAAATATGAAGTTTGGTCTCAGATTTTATAAGCTGTGCTTTCTTTATGTCACAATTAATCTTCAAAATTGAAAAAACTATGGGCAAGCCTAGGTGAATGTGACAGGGGCCCAACTCTGAAATCTAAGAGGCATAAAAATTGGGAAACAAGCTCAGAGCAGGATTAGCAGCATGTTTCCCAGGAATTTTGCAACCAAATTGAACCCAAAACTTCAGAGAAATGATTGGAACCTATTGATAGTGTGCATTCATTAGAAAGACCCAGGAGCAAAGGGACTTTTAACTTCCTTATTCTTCATAGCATTAATACCATAGATTTTCTTTCTTTTTGACCCTAAAGCTTCTAAGCAAAATACCAAAGGAAATCTATCTCCTTTTGCTCTGTGATTCTTATAGAAACTACTGCAATTGTATCAGAATTGAGTGATTTTTCCCTTTTCTATATGCCTATGGTTAGAACCCTCCACTGTTTCCCAACACTCACTCCACAATGCCAACCTAGCAAATTTTGATTATTTATTGGCAAGAGTTATAAAATTAGAGAAATGTCAGAGGGGAGAAGGCTTAAAGACAGGAATAGTTGGCCTCAAGGCATAAAGAAATACGAACTTCTTCCTTCTCCCTCCTCTGTCTAGACATACCAACCTATTGAGTACATATGATGAAACTTGTTTTATGTGTATGGAAGCACCATTTAAATCACAGAAGACCTTAACTGGACTATAGGTCTCACTCAAAGCATCCCTTTGTCTTTTGGACAGTTTCGGTAGTTGTGATGAGAACTCATTTTTATGTATGTCTTTCTTGCCCGTTGCATGACTTTATTCTTTCAAGACAGATGTGATGTTGCATGATTGAACTAGGCCCATAGTCTTTTTTTGTTTTTTAAGATTTATTTTAGTTTTATCGCAAAGTCAGATATACAGAAAGGAAGAGAGACAGAGAAGATCTTTTGTTCAATGATCCACTCCCCAAGTGACCACAATGGCCGGTGTTGAGCCAATCCGAAGCCAGGAGTCTAGAATCTCCTCCAGATCTCCCACATGGGTGCAGGGTCACAGGGCTTTGGGCCGTCCTCGACTGCTTTCCCAGGCCACAAGCAGGGAGCTGGATGGGAAGTGGGGCCGCCAGGATTAGAACCGGAGCCCATATGGGATCCTGGTGTTTTCAAGGTGAGGATTTTAGCCACTAGGACACCTTGCCGGGTCCCCGTAGTGTTTACATTCTGTCTTTTTCATTATTTTAAGAGCCAAGAGAGCTAAGTCTACTCACATTTTAAGCACCTGTTTGAAGACTAAAAGTTTAGCAAGGGGGAATTTTCAGTTTATTGATATGTACTTTACATTAGATAACATAAGAACCTATGCTTTTGCTTTACTACCTTATAAATCAAATATTACTATTAATTTCATATTCAGTTTGCTGTTTTTTTTTAAAGAAATTTCTCTGGGGACCGGATTTCTTGTTGGTTGTTATCTTTGTTTATCCCCTTAGGATTTAAGAGCACTGAAGTATATATCTTGCATGAAAGACTTTTAAAGAATTGCTGTTGTTTCAACATGGCTGAACTGATAGCTGGGAAAACTCTCTCTCTCTCTCTCTCTCTCTCACACACACACACATGCACACACACACACCAGTTTCCCACAGCAGGCTGACTAGTGACAAGAAAATAACAGGTGTAAGGGACAATTATTGGAATCTGCAATCTGGTCTTCAAGCCTATCCAATGTCACATCAGGATGATTTACTGTGGCTTACAATGAGCACAGGTGCCTACATAATCATCTAGTGACCATCATATTATTCTGTCTGTCACACTCACTAGAAAACATCTGAGTTTCATTCCCTGTCTCCTCTGGCTGGGTGCTTTGCACTCACCCTTCAATACCATTTTGCTCTCTTCTCCAGAGCTTGGTGCCTATGTGCTTCGATGAGGATATACTGGCTGCACAGTGACCATATGGAAACCAACAGTGATCATATGTCCACTTGTCCTTGAGAATGTATGCCTAAGAATTGGCTATATGGCACTAATCAATGGATCACATACATTATGGATATGAATTTGATGTTGCTGTTTGAATGCTTGTTTGTTGACTGTGCACCTATTTATTACTGAGTCTTACAGTACTTTTTAGAGAGGCAAACGCTTTGGTTTACGTGTTTTTGGTTTTCATGCCTGATCCATGAAGGTTTTATAAATCATTATGTCACTCACTTTAACTGCCTTCTGGCCATAGTTTGGAAAGACTCTGTAACAAGTGCCCCAAACATATTGAATGGAAAAACTATAAAAACTTCAGAACATTTGATGTAAAACTGATATATTATGTGATATTATTTCTAATAGAATCAGTACCTCATTCATCATAAAATATACTCCTTGGCTAAGTTCCACGCTGTATGTTAAGGCAACTGTCACCCTTGTGTCACACTGCAAATTGTCACTTTTAATCAGAGTGGGGCAACTAGCAACTTTTGAGGAAAATACAGCTATGAAAAATTATTTTTTCCAATGAAAATACAGGACCAATTTAAGCAGTGAGCCTGCAAGGCAGAAGCCCTGGGATGGGCTCAGTTTTATCCTGTAGAAAATGAAGAGACATAGCTCTGGTTTTATGCTTCTGTAATAAAATTCACATCTTTATTTCTTGATGCTAAACTCTGTAGTTTCTCTAATGTGCTAAAGCTTAACTTTAACTTGCTAGACATTAACTAGGGAGCTAGAAGCAACCATTTCTTGATTACAGTTATGACAAACTTTGCCATAATTTAACAGGTCTCTATCTTAGAAAGCATTGTGAAATGTTTGAGAGAGAAACAAGTACAAAATTGATTTGAAATCATCTGAATTGCAAGCAGTCAAGAGGATTCAGTGTTTGTGGTTGTGGAAGGAGTGTTAGGAATCAAACAATGCCCTTTCTCGTGCCCACTCCCATATCCAATCAGTCACTATATTCTGCCAAGTCGTCTCAGACATCTCTTGCACCTGTTCCTTTCCATTTTCTGTACTGCCATCCTAACTCCAACCTCCCATCATTCCACCCTTGGTTTATTTTGCAACTCCCTTGAGTGTTTTCTCTGCCTGTGCCTGTCTATCTTTGGCAGTCATCTTAACGTTTCAGGAATGCAAGTTGCTTTGAAGAAAGCAAAAAGAAAGAAGAGCAGAAATATTCCGAACAGCTTTCCTTTGCTTCTGGCAGTGAGGCAAAATTCCTTTACCTTGAAACTAAAAGCTACTTATACTTTGGCCCCAACTTCCATTTTTAGGCATTAACTTTCATTGCTCCCTCTCGCATGTCCTTCCCTCCAAACAGACATTCCTTAAACATGGCTTTGCTTCTCTCCTGCTGCCACCAAGCTTTGCTTTCAGCCTTGGGAATGCTCAAACTTACTCTATTCATATATGCAGTCTCCAGCTTTGTTTCCTAATTTAGTTTCCAGTATATCTTTTGCTTGAAGTCGTCTCAAGTCACCAAGCAGTGATCTATGAATTCCTTTCAACAATTATTCACTTGGATTTCTATCTTTAACTAGCACATTTGTTCATTATTAAATTGAGCATTTTAATGTTTTGTTACATGGACAGCACAACATGATTAATATGCTTGAGAAATGAGACCAGTGGTCAGGTAGGGAAGCTGACCTTAAATTCTAAATCACAAACTGAAAAAACTTGTTCTTTTTATTCGAGGTACAGGGGAGCGATAAAGTGTGATTGTTTCCTGGTGTCTCCTTGGAATTGTGCCTGTGGAATGATGAACTCTGTTCTCTACATTAAAAAATGCTAAAAGAAGATTAAAAATGTAAAAGATTGCTGCTTTTGAGAGCACAGGGTTCCAATCCATTTTATCTTCCTCAATTTGTGAACTTTGTGTCCTTGAGCTAGTATTCAGTATTTCTTTATTATTTTTCATTATTTAGATCCATAGTCACAGTATTGCCTCCTCCAATCCCACATTTAAAAACCACAAACATCATATGTTCTCTCTAATATAAGGTAACCTCCATGCAAAGTACTTAGCATTTCTAAGTCCTAATTTCTCCAACTGGAAACCAGGAGAAATAATAATCTGAGTTTTTAAGATTTCTATGATTATGAAATGAGGCAATGTGTTATTATAGCAGAAATAGGAGTCAGCATAGTGGCTCAACAGGCTAACCTTCAGCCTTGCAGTGCTGGCATCCCATGTGGGCACAGGTTTGTGTCTCAGCTGCTCAAGTTCTGATCCAGCTCTCTGCTTATGGCCTGGGAAACCAGCTGAAGATGGTATGAGTCCTTGTAACCCTGCACACATGTGGGACACCCAGCAGCTCCTGGCTCCTGGTTTGGGACCAGTTCAGCTCTAGCCACTGCATCCATATGGGGAGTGAACCGGTGAACCAGAGGGTGGAAGACATTTTCTAATTCTCTTTCTGTAAAAATCTGCTTTTCAGAAAAACATAAATTGTAAAAATCACATAGCAGAAATAACAGGCTAGAACAAAGACCAGCATGCTTTCTAACATTTTTATTTTTGTTTCATATCAGTTTCATTATATAAATATTTTCATGTCAGAGAACATGCTTTTCCTAATTAACAGTGTTCCATAAGCATTTTTCCTTTTTCGCTACATTTTTAGATAGATGGCTTGTTAGAGAGAAAGAGAAGAGGAGATGCATCCCATTTGCTGGCTTGCTTCCCAAATGTCCTCTGAAGCTTGAAAGTTGGAGATCCTGAATTTGATTTAAATCTCTCACGCAGATGTCAGGAAGGAGCCAGTTACTTGAGCCATCATTTCTTGATTCATCCCAGAGTCTGTGTCAGCTGGAAAGTGGAATCAGAAGAGGAGCTGAATAGCTACGCAGGCTACTCTGATATGGGACACAGACTTCTTAACTCCTGAGCTAAATGTTAGCACCCCAAATTACTTCTAATAGTTCTGTAGCAATTTGTAGTGTTTATATATCACACATTACTTAAACATTTGCTTATTTTTTACATTTTTGGTTTGCATCTCCTACTCTATTGTTGTTACAGATAATGTGTTTTTAAAAGAAGTATTTAAAATAAGGGCCTTAGTGGTTAAATCCTAGCTTTGCAATTGCCAAGATTCAACAAGATTCAACACAGGCACTGCTTTATATACCAACTGCTCCACTTCCCATCTAGCTCCTTGCTTGTGGCCTGGGAAAACAGTCAAGAACAGCCCAAAGCCTTGGGACCCTGCACCCGTGTGGGAGACCTGGAAGAAGTTCCTGGCTCCTGCTTTCAGATTGGCTTAACTCCCATAGTTGTGGTCAGTTGGGGATTAAATCAGCGCATTTTTCTCTCTGTATCTCCTTTCTGTATATCTGACTTTCCAACAAACATAAATAAATCTTTTTAGAAGGTGTTTAAAATAAAACAACATAAAAATTAAAAATTAAAATTAAAAAATAAGCAATTTTAAGTTGATTAGAAAACAAAACCTGGGAAAACAAAACCGAAGAAATGAAATGCTTTTTCTGAAAGACTGAGTAGATGAAATGTATTATTTTATAAATTGCCTGGTTTTTTTGGTTTGTTTTTTGCCTAGTTACTGATCAGGATCTTGATGTCACTATTTCAGTTTCTATGGGGACTTTACAGAGAATAAAGTTTTCTGTGCATCATTTTTGCTGCCATGTTTTACCAGCTCACTATTTATTGCTAATATCTTAAAGTTAACTTTTTTTAATGCTCTACAGAAGTTTTAACTTGAAGTTCATTATGTCAATGTTTTCCTTCAGTTTTTTTTTTTTTTTTTTTTTTTTTTTTTAATTTTGAGCCTTCAAAGTTACTCTCCAATCTGCTACGTTTGAAAGTTCTTCCATTGTTACATTGCACTAATTTTTGGTACTTGTTATATAAGTATCTTCAATCAAAATTATAAAGTCACTAAATTTAGGTATCCTGAAGAGGTGAAAGATTAGATTGGGAGTTTGAATTACAGGAGAGAGAGAGAAGGAGAGAGAGAAGGAGAGAAGGAGAGAGAGAGACATTTTTCATTTGCTAGTATGCAGGTTTCTAGTATACCTGACAAATGGCTAGAAAGGTCTGTGCTGGGCCATTATGAAGCAGTGCCCAAGCACTTGAATGATTCTCTGCTGCTTTCCCAGTCTCAACACCAAGAAGTTGAACGGGAATTAAAGCAACTGGGACTTTAACCCATGGCCATATAGGGAGCCAGTCACAGACAGTAGCTTTACTCGCTATGCCATAACACTAGTCCTTTCCGTTGGTTTTTATCAGATGTTAAATCCTGCGCCTCTCTGCTTTTTCCCACAAATGATTAGGTAAAGCAGAGTTAGTGTTAAACATATGTTCTGTACACTCTATTGTACCATTACATGACTCAATTGTGATTATTCCTATACCATGCAATGCCCAGTTCAGTGCTGTCTTGATAAGAGCTTCTCCAGTAAATGTGTTTCCTGTGAATCAGGTATTAAGGAAATGGAGGTGTGGACATTGTGGCGTATCATATTAAGCCACTGCTTGGGGCAATGCATCCCATGTCAGAGTGGCTGGTTTGACTCCAAACTACGCTGCTTTCCAGTTGAGTTCTTGTCACCCACATGGGAGACTCAGATGGAATTCCTGGTTCCTCGATCTAACCTGGCCCAACCCTGACTATTGTGGGCGTCTGGGGAGGATGCAGTAGATGGACATAATGTATCTTGTTGGGTCTTTCTTTTTCTTTTGGTAATTCTAACTTTCAAATAAACAAATGAAAAGTTAAAAAAGAAAATGGAAAAGTAATGTATTTTTCTTTAAAAGATTTATTTTTATTGTAAAGTCAGATATATAGAAAGGGAGAAAGACAGAGAGGAAGATCTTCTGTTGGACGATTCACTCCCCAAGTGACTACAACAGCTGGAGCTGAGCCGATCCGAAGCCAGGAGCCAAGAGCTCTTCTGGGTCTCCCACATGGGTGCACGGTCCCAGGGGTTTGGGCCGTCGTCCACTGCTTTCCCAGGCCACAAGCATGGAGCAGGATGGGAAGTGGAGCTACCAGCATCAGAATCGGCGCCCAAATGGGATCCTGGTGCGTTCAAAGTGAGGACACTGGCCGCTAGGCCACCGCTCCAGGCACCCCAAAATTAATGTATTCAATGCTCATATTAGCTATGATTACTGTGGTTATTGTATATAAATTCTATATTTTTTAGTATAAGGCAAACTGAAAATGTCCTACCTTATTGTAAAATCTTTGGTATGATTTGATTTGAGAAATATGCTGACCTACTCATTAATGGCTTTTAGCCAGGTAATTTGGAAGTTCAGCATTGTTTAATCTTTACCCATGAAACAAATACAAAAAATTCTTTTGAGGAATTTTTCATAATTGTATCCTAGTTACAAAATAGTAACTTACTTGTGTACATGATCTTGTAAATGAAAGATACACTGACAAATAAATGTTTGAAGCAATGCTTAAGAAACCAAGAGAAAAAAATAAAAGCCCTCCAGGATCATCTTAGTTCCTATGTTTGAAATCTGGTCTGTGAAACACAGAAAAATTTCTATGAAGTGATAGTGGCAACATTTTGAAGTGCTTTTAATTACATGAGATTTGTGGTCATAAATAAAGAAATTGGACTGGGGTCTTTGTGGCCTAGCAGGGATTGAAGCCAGGAGTCCTTGGATTGGCTTTCTGGTTCCTAATCCTGGTTGCACATTCCTGCCAGTACAGATCTTGAGAAGCAGCGATGTCCAAAGTAATGAGGTGCCTGTAACCCACAGAAGAGACTTCCAGATTCAGCAGAACACAATCTTCCTAGCAATTGCAAGCAATAACCCTCACCAGACCTACTCCGAGCTCTTGCTCTTGTGCATGCCAGCATGTGTTGCAGACTGCTCCAGTCTGTCTCACATCCCACTCAGTTCTTATACACATTAATGGGCATTGGAGCCTAGTTCAACCCAACAATCCCCACTATCCAGCTTACATTCATGCCGGCTGCTGTCACTGCCTGTCTCTCCAGGTCCTCCCAATTCTCATACTGTCTGGTGGGAGTTGGAACCCCTCAGAGAGGTGCCTTCAGTGTTCCTACTGGACTCACTCCCTGCACTAAATCTTGCACTCTCCATGTGGTTCTACAGTCTAGCTTAACAGGTCATGCCCTCATTCCCATCAGTTTCCAGAGAATGCTGCAGAAAGCCCAACCAGCCTGCACTTACTCTGACTCATGCCTGCACCAGTGGATCCAGGTGGTTAGCCTAGCCTAGCTCTCCCCCTAACCCAGTTCACATGCAGGCCAAACAGGTGTTGTAACCCTGCCAGGCCTGGTCTGCCACCAGTTCCAGTTCTCATACGCACCAGTGGGAATAGTGGCCCAGCAGGGGAACCCAACCTGCTTCATTTTATTATTTAAGCCACTCCTACGCCTTGCACTTAAATACACTTTTATCATGTAAACCTACCTTATATCCAAATAATTCACAATTGTACCTACATGAACTTGAGTTGTTGTTTTATGATTTTTAGGTGGAAAGTATCCACTGGTTGTAGCATGAAACAGCTGAATCACTTGGTATTTTTTGTGAAGCATGCGCGGCAGGGCTTGGATTTCCTGATCCCTGCTGTGCGACATGAATATGTTGATGAGCCATGTCAAATCAAACAAACTGCACATTTTTGTCTCCTGTTATGTGGGCTGCACTCAGATAAAGTTTCTTCTTTATCGGGCTTAATGACCTTTCACCTTCTGTCACGCTGTTTTTCTTTAGTGAAAAACTTTACTCCATTTGACTATTGTTAGCATTAGAATTAACAGAAAATTCTTTCACATTTACATCTGTTCCCTGTTGTGAATTATTGTTCAGAAATTCCTAAACGAGTTGGTGATTTTCCAGGAAATATCCACAATACCGGAAAGATACTATTTAGCATAAAAAGAAAGATGCTAGTGTTGACACACATGCGTGTGTGTGCATGTCTACAAGAATTATTTTGGAATAAGCAAACTAAACAACCTTTCATTATCGTAAACCTTAGCCAAGTACCAAAACATTAGAGAACCAGGAACACTGTGCTATTCAAATACTTCAAAATTATAACAGACCATTTTGTACAATAATAAATATAGTAAATTTTCCACACACATGAGAGCAAAATACAATCCTTTATTACTGTCACGCCATATAATAATCCCATACAATAAAAACAACATATACAATCTTAAACACTGGAGATTTCAACTGTGAAGACAAATTGTCATTGTAAGTCAGAATTTGGGGGGGTACTGCTACAGTGAAGCATTGGGACCAATATGAAATTAGCTCGACACTGAATACCGGCATAAATCATTAAGCATGTTTCTCTTTGGGTTCTGCTCCTGGCTCAATCATCAATCATTGTAAATGAGCTACAAAACTATTCAAAACAAACTAACCTCACTTCTAAATATATCAGTGTCTCCACATTTAAACAAGCCTAACATTCAAAGAGTGGCAAATGTGATGTCCTTTTATATGTTAGAGGGTAAGGGGAAGGAAAATCCAAATGGGCAAAACCTGATGAAGTTATGAGCATTGATGGCATGATGCAGAGGGAGTAGTTTGTCTGGAAACCAAAACTTTTGACTGTGTTTTACATTTCCTTTCACTTTCTGCAATATATTCTCCATTTTTCCTGCATATTAGCAGACTTACTTTGAACATTAAAAGAAATAATATGTTTGAACTATCTATGTAAGCTACCAAGGACTTAACCATTTCAAGATTTTTAGTATCAATGATACCAAAATGTGAATTTAAGGCAGCATAAGTAATGGAGATATAACCCCTGTTTGTGGATCAGAAAACTTAGTTGTTAAGATGATAATAATCTTTGAATAGATCAACAGCTTCACTGCAATTTGTGCTAGAAATCTCAGCTCATTTGGGGGCAGTAATTGATGATCCTAAAATTACCACAGAACTGCAAAGGACTCCAAATCTACATCTCAATAATAATATCGAGAAGAAACATTAAAATACTTACAATGTCCAATTTCAAAAAATACTGTAGTAATGGTAATAAGACTGAGAGCACTATAATAAGAAAAAATAATTAAATATATCAAGACATTGTAAGTATGTGATTGGATGAAAAACTGTACCATGGAAAACAAGAAATAGAATATTTAAAAAAATTAAATAGGATTTTTTTAAGATATGAAACTAAACCTCAAACGATCAAAAAAGTAGGAAATTAAGTTTCATCAAAACTAAAGATTTTTGTAGTTCTAAAGACATCCAAATGACTATTGGAGTAGGGGAAATATTTGCAATATATGTCACATAAAACTGGCATTCAGAGTATGAAATGAACTCTCACAATTCAACAATAAAAAGGCAAAAAAATATATAAAAATGGGTGAAAGATTTGAGTAGATATTTCTATAAGGAAGATGTACCAATGGCCAAAGCTCATGAAAATAGACTCAATATTACTTGTTTTCAGGAAAATAGTCATCAAAACCAAACTGATATCTCACTTCGCATTGGCTTAGCAATCTCTAAACAAAAGCTTGAAAAAATGAGAAATTTGGAAGAAGGGGAAATTTGACATTTTATATAAATTGATCAACATATAAAACAATACAGCTACTTGAGAAAGAATTTGACAATTCCTTCAAAAGTTGGCCATACTTACATATAGTCTATCGATTTTGGTTTTAGGTTTATCTTCAGGAGTATATACATAGAAGTTAATACACATATATAACATTATATAACATGTATACAACATAATGTTATATGACACATATGTAACATGTATATACACATATATTTATAGAACTATTGATAACAGCTAGAGTGAAACAGGAATGTTCATTGGCTGATCAATGGAAAACCAATATTTAGCACATTTTCTTTGTCCTTCTGTTTAAGGAAATATTACAAACCACGAAAAACAATTAAATGCTGATATGCACTACAAACTTTATGCTTACTGAAAATTTTATGCTTAGTCTGGCCCAGCGTCGTGGCCTAGCGGCTAAAGTCCTTGCCTTGAACACACCCCGGGATCCCATATGGGCGCAGGTTCTAACCCCAGCAGCTCCACTTCCCATCCAGCTCCCTGCTTGTGGCCTGGGAAAGTAGTCGAGGACAGCCCAAAGCTTTGGGACCCTGCACCCGCGTGGGAGACCTGGAGGAAGTTCCTGGCTCCTGGCTTTGGATTGGCGCAGCACCAGCCATTGCAGTCACCTGGGGAGTGAATCATCAGACGGAAGATCTTCCTCTCTGTCTCTCCTCCTCTCTGTATATGTGACTTTCCGATAAATAAATAAATCTTTTTAAAAAATTATGCTTAGTCAATCACATTAATAAAATATTTTCTGTAAATGAACCCTTAAGGAAAAATGTAGACAATTATTGCCAAGAAAGGAGTGAAGATATAATACTGTATGCTATGGGATTTGTTTGGGGGGGATGATGAAATGTTCTAGAATGATAGAGTGATAATAAGAGTAAACTTGTGAGTAGGCTAAAAATTATTTAATCACATTAAAAATACTGTTTTATATATAAATTGTATTTTTTATATGTTTTAAAAGAATGGAGTTCTTTCTTTTGGGCATATGACTCAGAAGGCAGAGAAGCTACAGTAGAAACCATCCGAAGAAGCAACTTTTCCTATGTTGCATATGGAAACAGCTACAGTCATGCATTATTTTCCTGTACCCATACCACACAGTCATCTTGACACATTAATAATCTGGTAGCTGGTGAAATTTTAGAATCTGGGCCAAATGAATATATTGTATCAAAAGGATACTTGATCTCTCATGTATCTATCATGGTTAGAACAGCATTATTTGCAATAGGCAAAATAAAGATTCAATGAAGGTGCCCATTGTCAGATAAATTGAGAAATTGTGGTGTATATATAAACAATCGAATACTATACAAACATGAAAAATACAAAATCCTGTCATTTGCAGGAAAATGAGTGGCAATAGAAGACATAATCATGAAAGAAATAAGTTACACACAGAATGGCAAATGCTGTACGTTCTTCCTTGTATGTAGGAAGGGTAAGAACAACACTAACAAAAGACCTGAAACACAACACAGTGATTATTACTCCAGGTCTGGAGGAACTGGAGGGATAAAAGAAGTCTGGATTAAGAAATCGCGGAAGCTGGGTATGGCCCATTAATTTTGGAAAACGTACTAATATGAAATACTAGTAATGGTTGCAAAACTGCAATATATGAAACTTTTTGGACTATTACCTCACCATTTTTGACTTGCACGTTTAAAGACTATTCTGAAATAAAACATTAAAAACTAATCAGGCAAGGAGTACCACATATAGACTTCAATGACTATGCTGAACATCAAAGGATTTCTACTTCAAAAGGGCATCGCCTTAGTGAAGAGAGACCTGAGGAGGAGCTGGTGACGTTTGTGGCTTGACATTGAATCGTGTGAATTATCAGTGACAGCCCTTGTCTAATTGCAGTCTATCGCTTCATCTTTCATCAGCCTTTACACGTTCTATGCATTTTAGTGTTCACAGTGGGTACATTTTTATAATTACTGCTTACTTTCTGTTTTAAAATATATAAACTGGGAAGAAGAAACCCTCAAGAATGAGGACCTAAACCTTACAGTAATGGAAAAGAAGATTCAGTTCTCTTTAAAATGGGCTTGAGAAAATTAATTGACATTTGTGCATTGCAGGCATTATCTTCTTTTTAGTTTCAGTTTTCTTTTATTATTTTTCTTATATATGAACAATTCCCCTGTGTATTTAGGAGCATGGTAGTTTCCACTCTACTCTCCCATGTGCCCACCTCACCACATTCCTTCCTGATTTATTCTTACTTAGAAAGTAGCAAATAATATATAAATGGCTACTTAATGCAGACTATTTTTGCCAATTAAATGTGTTTCATTTTACAATTTTTACTCCTGGGGAAGATTTAATAGATTAATAGGCTAATCCTATGGCTGTGATGCTGGTATCTCAGTTCCTTTTGCGATCACTCCACTTCCCATCCAGCTCCCTGCTTGTGGCCTAGGGAAAGCAGTAGAAGACGGCCCAAAGCCTTGGGACCCTGCACCTGCGTGGGAGACCTGGAAGAGGCTCCTGGCTCCTGGCTCCTAATCAGTTCAGCTTCTGCCATTGTGACCATTTGGTGAGTGAATAAGCAGATGGAAAAATCTCTCTGTCTATCCTTCTCTGTAACATTACCTTTCAAACAAAAATAAGCAAATCTTTACAAAAAATCCTACTCCTAATGACTTGCTCAAACCACAACACGTCATCTTTAATCATTAAGTGATACCGTATAGATAGATGGTAACAACGTAGTCCTGAGTATAAATCCAGTTAAATTCACATGTCTCGTGAGATAGTGAGCTTCATGAATTTACAATATTATTTATCTTTGGCTAAAACCTAAATCAGCCACGTTGACCATGTATCTTTACTTATTGAACAGAATCCATAATAACTTGTACTAAGTTTTAGTGATAAAAATCAAGTTATTTGGCCCTATTGATCATAATTTAATACTTAAATTAGAAAGTAAAATTTTGAAAAATATGCATTCCAAAAATATTATGCTGTCTTCCAGTGTGACCGCATAGGATAAGTATTGCTCACTTGGATGTGCAAATTACATAATCACAATAGTCTTTTTATTCAGGAAAGTCCACTCAATCCTCTCCTTTTTGGATTTAATATAAAATACTGGTATAGCAGATTTTTAATTTCTTTAAAAATTAACAAACTAGAACTTGCAAAAAGAAGAAACTTTTTAATATTCACTTAGATAGAGACAACTTACGTATAATTATAACCAAAATTGTTAAGTACTCATCAATTCAGTTATTCATAATTTCACATAAGGGCAAATAAAAATTAGCCATCTAATGAGAAAAAAATGTTTGTGGTCTTATATTACCCAGAGTGCTTTCAATTATCTACAGACTCCACGATTCACCACATTCCTTTGGGTAGACTTAGCCACAGGATCATTGCAATTCAAATATTATTTCTTGATTTGTTTCCAAAAGTAGCATTTGAATCATAGCATGGAAAACACAAGAGACAAAGAAGTAACTGACCTTTTCTCACTGGAATACACTCAATTTGTTCATCTAATATACATTTATTACTTGCCACAAATCACACATTTTTTAACATGAATTGGAAAAAACAAAAACCTTCCAAATCAAGACTACAATAAGACCCCATGAATTAATTCATTGCCCAACTTCAGAAATCATTGCTGTTTTGTCATATTTGTTTCATTTATCTTTTAGCCATTCTGAAAGGTTCGAGTTTTATTAAGTTGCAAATAATGTTAGTTACTTCCTTGAGCATTCAGATTCTTTCTCAGAAAAAAAAAATATAAGATGTTTGAATTGAAAATAACAGCTACAAATGTAATAATATATCATTAGTTATAATAAAGGCCTACTCTCCATTTTAAATTTGTCTGACACTATCGCTATAGCCTAGTGGTTAAAATCCTCACCTTGCATGTGCAGGGATCCCTTATGGGCACCAGTTCATATCCTGGCTGCTCCACTTCCCATCTAGCTCCCTGCTTGTGGCCTACAAAAGCAGTACAGGATAGCACAAATCCTTGGGACCCTGAGCCTGTGTGGGAGACCCAGAAACAGTTCCTGGCTCCTGGCTTTGGATCAGCTGAGCTCTGGCTACTGAAGCCACTTGGGAAGTGAACCAGCAGCTGGAAGATATTTCTCTCTGTATCTCCTTCTTTCTGTATATCTGCGTTTCCAATAAAAACTATTTTTGAAAAAAAATGTGTTTTACCACTTATTTGTCTAGATCAGAGTTCAAACAAGTCCGACTTACTTAGTTAAAATTGTTTCTTAATTATCTTTAAATTTCTTATAGTTTGTAGCAGCTTTCTTCCCCTTTTCCCTACAGTTTAATTCTGTTGTGGGTAGCACTGTTTCAAACATATACCTTCTAGTCTAAGAGTGAAAGTATCAATTTACTTTTTTTCTGAATTTAGGATTATTTATGACTTATTTGAGATCATGACATGTTCATGTATTATTAGTTTTTGTTGTTGTTGTTGTTACTGCTTACAATATCCTAGATCAGTTTTGACCCTGGAAAGTTACTCATGAATATAACATTAGCCCCATGTCATGGAGCTTGCAAACAGTAAATAAATATTTCCCTAATAGTCAATTACATTGAGTTAATGTGATAAAATATATTTCATTGGACAATGATAGAAAGAGGTGGGGTGAAGGTGCTATTTTAGATAGGTGATAACAGATCATCTTTGTACGGGTCTTTATTTATGAGGAATATAAAGTAGGAGACACCTGATTAGTTGAAATTAACCTTAATCTGAGATTCATGCACTTTCATTTCTGGACTGTTTAATTAATACAGTTTTATATCATTGGTGAGATAAACAGATCTCAATTTTTTTTCCCACCTAGAGTATTTTTGAGTTTCACAATGGGTGTAAGTTGGTATGCGTATCCATTTTACAAAGTGTAATCTGTAAATAGATTAAAACTCATCTTAGTTTTCAAAATATTTCATTGAATCTTTTGTGTAACTTATCTAAGTTTCAAAACAAGGGAATTTCTGCCATATATGCATAGATTTATTTATTTATTTATTTATTTATTTATTTATTTTGCTGTGGTGTTTAGTACAGGAAATAGGTGAGAGCATGCAATGAAATTGATGAGATGGAGTGACTTAAATTGCTAAAGCACTTGGAAGCTTCAGAAGACTTGATGTTAATTTAGTATTCAATAAAATTTACTTGAAATATATCTTAAATCTGACATCCAGTTTTGTAATCTACTACACAGATACACAGGCAGACAATAAAATGAAATCAAATACAACATGTATAATCAAAAGAAAAAAAGCTGGGAAAATATGACTAACTTCAAACTTTTTTGTTAAAATATATTAGGTTTCATCACAAGGACTAGTTGAATGCTTTACTAATTCCTAGGTATGGTATTTCCAATAAACTCAGTGTTGTTTTTCCCTTTTTCTTTTTTTTTGTAATTTATCTAAATTTTTATTTACAATTTATGTAATAATTTGTTTTTGTTTTGTTTGCTTTTTCACTGGGTCATCAGAATTCCTAGCAGAATTTCTGCAATTCTCTGGTTACATAATTTTATTATTTTTTTAATTTTGAATTTTATGATACAATGAATAGGGTCTGGGATTTTCCCCACTCCCTCAAATTCCCACCCCCAACTGATTTTCCCCATGTTATTACAATAGTATAGTCCTTCATAAGCAGTCATATGTCCCTCAGTCTGTTATTTAAGTATGCCCCAACATTGCTCATACAGACAATCCAGCATCCCATTGTCTAGAAATGTAAATTCAGTGTTATTTAAATATACATACCCACCACTAGTAGGTTAAATGCCACAGAATAATTATTATTTAATGCAGAATGTTGATAAGTTTCAATGAAGGGAATTTATTAATAAATTGTAGCTTTCTTATACTTCTCTTTCTGGGAAATTGTCATACATTCTGAGGTCAATATTTAAATAAGATCACGGTGAAGGAAGAAAGGAACTTTTTTCTATTTTTTTCCTGTGAACTACTCTAAAGAGGTAAATTATGTAAAGACCAACTTAAGTAAATTGGACCGAGTTTTACCATCTTCTCCTTTCAATGACCTCAATGAAGAAAACCATTTTAACGTTTTTTTGAAGAAATTTCATTCAAGTACTTTTCCCCCAGCAGGTGTATTGTATTGTATATTGTACTTCACATTATGCAAGAGAACATGCACTCAGAATTCTCAAGTACTTTTATACAGTGGGTTCCAGAAAAAGGAAAAAACTATTGGTATTCCATGTTCTGCTTACCCATGCGCATTCTCCATATAATTAGAATAGCTAGAACATTTCTTTTACTGGCCGAATTATGCAATGTCTCCATATCTAAATTTCCAAATTGCTCTTATAGAGATAAGGATCTTTAGACGAACTGTTTCTTGAAAGCAGAAAGCGTAATTACATCACAAGCATGACAAAATCAATAGGTTTTGGTGCAACAGTGTTTGAAAAAGCAGAGAATGGTCAATTAGAGTGTAATCAAATAGAGCTCATGTACTCTACCCCATAATTAACTGTAAATTGAGACTTCTACGTGCTTCTTCTATATTTAGTAATGAATGAGATAGTCTTGTTGTTCATTTACCCTATGGCTTGAACATGTTTTGTAATCTTAGGCAAACAAACTCCAAAATTTCCCATACTGTTCAATTTTACCATTAGTTCAAAATGAATATTTACAATGTATTTCCCTAAAATATTCTCAACAGCTCTCAAATGTCCATGAAGGTGAGGCTAAGCAAGTAACAGTCAACTGAATTCCAGTAAAGTTTCTAGAACTAATCAATGAAACTACTGTAGTACTTGATATTCAATTTTTTTCAAACATTATTGAGACATTCAAAACCAGAGTTCTCACTCTTAATTTCCCAGTTTTGTCATTTTATTTTCTTTATATTCCTTATCAATCTTTCAAAATACACCATAAGGTGAATTGGGGAAGGGTACGGAGGAGAAGTCTTTAGAGTGGAATATACATGTGTATGGAGGGATTTGGTGGTGATGGAGTACATACAATAATTTGATCTCAGGACAACTACATAAGAAGTAGCAGAAAAACCTTCCAAAGTCTTCTGATTATTAGGCTGCAGTGGAGTTTCAAACAGTGATATAGACTTATCGAAGTCATGTAAAAGTGTACTTGCTAAAAGCATAATTTTCTTAGCAAGCTAAATGCTGCATTAGTAAGAAGGATCTCTATAAAATATTTTGTTATTCATCTCCGAAGTTAATAATAAAAAGAAGAGTAGCAAATTTAGTGATAAGCTTATCCTTATTCCAATTTTCAATTTATTTAATCATAGTTTTCAAATTTGTTTATTTGAGAAGAATAGAGACAGAAACAATGCTGTCATCTCCTAATTCAGTCCAAAAATGCCTACAAAGTTTAAGACTGGGCCACCTTGGACAGACTAAAGAACCCAGGACCAAGTCCAGATCTCCTCCATGTGTTTCAGGAATTCACATACTTCAGCTATCACTCTTGCCTGTCCAGTTCCATTTTAGAGCCAAAACCAGGGGTTGGATCTAGACACTCTGATAAACATTATGATCATCTTAAATATTAACTGCTGTGCTAAATGCTCTCAGCTTTTAAAATATAAGCCATAAGCCAAATACTTCTTTTTGGAAGCAGACGGAGTATTTTGGAGCAGGTGCTGTGGTGCAAAAACACAAAGCCACAGTCCAGCATCACATATGGATGCCAATTTGAGTCCTGACTGCTCCAATTCTGATCAAGCTCCTTGCTAATGTACCTGGGAAGACAGCAGAGGATGGCCCAAATCCTTGGGCCTGAAAGGCCTAGAAGAAGATCCTGGCCCCTGGTTTCAAATTGGCTCATTTCTGGCTATTGAGAAATTTCAGGGAGTGAACCAGCAAATGGAAGGTCTCTTTCTCTTTCTCTCTCTCTCTCTGTCTTCTCTCTTTCTCTCTCTCAATCTCTTTTAGTCTCCTGTGTGAGTGTGTGTGTGTATGTGATTCTGCCTTTGAAATAAATAAATAAATACATGCAAAATGTATTTTTATTATTTTTTTGAAAGAAGCATCTTAGACAAAGATCATAGTATCTAACTTAAATTAGTTTGTTTGGCAAACTTGCTTTCACATACTTCACTAATATTTCTCACATTTGTCTCAACTTATTTTTGTAAGTTCTCACAGAATATTTTGAGATTAGCACCAAAGTATTTCCCTTTCACTTATTATGGATTGTAACACTGACTTTAAAATGACTTTTTGTCTTTTCAATTTTCTTACTCCATCAGCGGAATAGCAATAAAAAAATTCTCAATTGATTGAATTCTGTTAGACTACCCACTTAAGTTAAAAAAAGACTGGAAAAGTTTTCAGGAATTAACTTAATTGAGAAGAGCATCGAGAATTGTAATAGTAGTCACTATCATTCAGCATGGAAGACTAGTGAAAAGTTTTAAGTATATTATGAATGTTGAAAATGTGTTTCTGCCATCTATTGTGAAGTAAAAGGGCTGGATGGCTAGGACACTTTAGATTTGTTACCTTTCATGTTGAAATTGTCTACCCTTGCATGACACTTGGAATTCAGAATTTATAGCTGAACATATCTGGCAAGAGATTGCATACTTGATCCAAAACAGAATTTGGGATGGAGAGTTAACTGGAACAGGAAGCCAACTGTTTGACCAACTGAACACTTAAATAAGTAAATGTATAAGTAAATGGATGAATATAAGAAGTGAAAAACTAGAGATGGATAGTGGGTATTTAGTCTAGTAGACACAAGGGTGGTGTTTCATCTTTGAGTATTTGAATTTAATTTTAGGATCTGGCTCTTTTCTGCAGTTCCTTGGAAATAGCAACCCTTAAAGACAATGATGGTTCAAGTAATCGGATTATTGCCAGCAGCTTGGGAAACCAGGATGATGATCTAGGCTTCCAGATTTGGTCCCAGCTCCTCTCCCAGCCAATCACATGGGCATTTCTGTAGGGAATCAGCAGATGTAGTCCTGCTCTTTATCAGTCTCTTCTCTTTCTCACACACATGCATGCTTTGTTTATTCCCGTTTCTCTTTCTCTGTGTTTTTGTGTCTAGTTCTTTCTCTGTGTCTTTCTAATAAATAAATAAAATATTTTTTTCAATGTAGTATTTTTAAAAAAAAATTTGAATTTTATGGTATAACTATGTAGGGTCTGGGATTTTCCCCACCCAATTTCCCACCCCCTGACTGATTTTCCCCACATTGTTGCAATAGTATAGTCTTTCATAACAAGTTGTAATTCCATTAGCCTGTTATTTAGGTGTGCCCTGATATTGCTGGTACAGACAATGTCAGACAGTCCAGCATCCCATTGTGTAGATAGGTCGAACAGTTCCATTGGACGTCCATCTTTGATTTGGAAGTAGGGATGCATATTGCATTGTATCTTCATATTTTGGTATGGTAGTCTCTATTACTCCATCACTATACATTCCTTTAAATAAATATACTTTTAAAAGATTTATTTATCTTTATTGGAAAGGCGAATGGATATACGGAGAGGAAGAAAGAGAAAGATCTTCCGTCCGAAGACTCACTCCCCAAGTGAGCATAATGGCCGGTACTGTGCCAATCCGAAGCCAGGAACCAGAGCCAGGAGCTCTTCCGGATCTCCTCTGGGAGTGCAGGGTCCCAAGGCTTTGGGACGTCCTGGACTGCTTTCCCAGGCCACAAGCAGGGAGCTGGATGGGAGGCGGGGCTGCCAGGATTAGAACTGGAGCCAATATGGGATGCCAGGAGTGCAAGGTGAGGACTTTAACCACTACACTATTGCGCTGGGCCCTAACTAAATATTTGTAAAACCTAGATGGCAGGCCAGATGCAGTAGCTTAGAGGCTAACGTCCTTGCCTTGTATATGCCAGGATCCCATACTCATGCCAGTTCGTGTCCCAACTGCTCCACTTCCCATCTAGCTTCCTGCCTGTGGCCTGGGAAAGCAGTGGAGGATGGCCTAAAGCCTTAGGACCCTGCACCCGCGTGGGAGACCTATAGCAAGCTTCTGGCTCCTGGCTCTGGATTGGCTCAGTACTGGCCGTTGTGGTCACTTGGGGAGTGAATCAGCAGACTGAAGATCTTCCTCTCTGTCTCTCCTCTATGTGTATCTAACTTTCTAATAAAAATAAAATAAATCTTTAAAAAATTTAGATGGACAAAAAGATGACAGTTTAAGAATGATTTTAAGATGCCGTCTACACTTGTATAAACCCAAATAATTTCTAACATTCCTCATGATGCTTCCGTTTTATAGTAAAGGGAGTTCATTAGTTCTAGGGATACCAAGTATAAAACATTAGTATTTCAGTGCTTTGATCTCAAATTACCTTAATTTCAAAGCAGTTGTTCTAGATAAGGAATATTCATGGAATGTTTGTTGGAACTTACTTTTGACTCTCACAAGAGAGTGATGGTTTCTACTGGGATCTAGTGAGTAGAAATCAGAGATACTGCTGAACATCATGTAATGAACATACTATTCCTACCAAAAAAGCTATCTAATCTCAAACAACAATACTTCCAAGGTGGGGAACCTGGCTTATTGGATCTTGACAAAGGAATAACTTCACCCTGTGTTTTCCCTCACTTTAAAATATCCTAATTATCAGAGCCTATGAAATATTGTTATAAAATGAAATGCAATAAAAAATATATGTAAATTTTTAAAATCCATAGACCAAAAAATATATATCCTAATTAGAAGAGTGACTTTCAGATGCTTATCCAAAAATAAGTTCATTGTTCAATGTCTCATTATTTTCCTGGGTCATTTGGATATTGTTCACCATGTCAGACATCCTAGCTTTAACGTCTGGCTCCTAGTAAGGCAGCTACATTACAGTTTTTGTGTGTGCAAATCAAAATGCACACCATGAGTGCATTATCTTTGCAGAAATAACATGAAAATATTTCAGTCTTCACAGGCTGTCCATTATGACTTCTTCAGTAATAATATTTAAGAGCCCTGAAACATGTAAGTGAATCAAACTAAACAGAAAAATCAATGTCCCTGTCGCTTTTCTTCAGTTACTTCTTTCTTGCTTTGGCTTTTTATTTTATCTTAAAATGTTGACTTTTGCCAACCTTCCTTCCTCCAACTCTTCCATGATGGGCACTGCTTTCTGTGTGATCCAAAAACCCAGACCAGATTCAGAAAACAGACACAGGGAGGTGAAAAGGCAAGAATGTGGAAAACACTTTTGAATGTCTGTTTACTGCAATATCATGTAACATTGAATCATTCAAATATTTGTTCAATTTTATTTTTGCATTCTGAGATCACTTAGAAAGTAAGTGTTGTGCTGGATTAGTGACTAGCTCTATCTCTGGGTGAACGGTAGTAGTAAGAAAGAATTCCTTGGGTGCCTCTTATTCATCATTGTGTCCCTTGCACTTGCTATTAGAATATGTTGCATGAAGAAATGATAAATATAACCACACTGAGCTTCTTTGAAGAGCTTAAGAGATAATATATCTCCAGAGTTCTCAGTCTAGTTTAGATACTAAAGTTATGAATGAACATGCCCAATAATATTCCTCAGATTCTCACTTCAGATGTTAAGTTAGAAAACACAATCATGGCATCTAAGCTTCTTTTGTCCAGAGAATGAATTCTTGTTCAATCAAAAGCCTATTTAGCAATATGTCTATCTAGATAGAAATAAATACTATGCAAGTCTAGCATTGCTTTCTTCTACTTAGTGATTGATATTCATCTCCGAAGGCCTGGGATACAATATACTCCAGAATCCCATTTCCAATCTTAAATGACAGAAGTCCACTAGTCATAATATATTGTACAGCACACATTGTAAAATGTGTGCATGAATTTTAACAAAACTTGGTAACCAAATAAACATTTTTTAGCTTTCCTTTTTGCAAAACTGTTCTGAAATTCCTTCATACTTGATAATGTGCAGAAGCTTTTTTCCCTCCATCAACATTCACATTTCCAACTCTAAAACCGGATTGGTTTGGACTATGTTTAGGGGGTTATTTGTTTTACAGCTTCTAATTACACAGCATATGATAATTTTGTCTTGGAAAGCACCATGTATTCAAGATTGGCCATCTACAGTCAGGCAGGTCAAGTTGAACAAAATGACAGCTGTTCTCATTGCTACAGAGGGCTTATTTCCCTATCACCAAAAATGTTTAATAACCTATCACATCAGAACATTACTTATATACTAAATGGCTTTAGATGTGTTTGGTCCTATATGTACATGCCACATTTAATCCTCATAATAGACTTGTAGTATTGGCATGATTATTATTTCCATTTTCTATAGGAGAAAATGAAGATTACAGAGCCTAAGAACAGAATCCCAAATCACAGATTTGTGAGTGAGCTTGGTATAGTAAGCTTCTTGGGATATACTCATTTCATATCAGCATGATGAATTTGTCTTGTTTTCACTTTCCATTTGCAGTTTTCTACTAATGTGCACTGTTGGAGGCAGTAGGTGGTAGCTCAAACACTTTGATTCTTGCCACTCATGTGAAAGATTGAGATTCAGATCCAGTTCCTGGCTTCAGCTTGACCTGTCCCTTGAAGAGAAAGATCAAATATATTTTCATTGTGAACTGTGAATTAAGGTTATAATAATTGTAATACTGATCCAGTTTCAATATTAATAAATAAATGGCTCTCTAGACTACTTACTCTATGAACATTCCTTAGTTCATGTTTGAATTTAAAGGTATTGGCTGGAATTAATCATGTGATACCTATAACAGAACAATACAAATGAATGCTTAATTAATCCAAACAATATTTCAATTGCCATTATTCTGATCCAGACCTGCATAATTTCTGCTTTGATTTATGTCAATAGGCTTCCATTCTAGCTCCCAGTTCAATTTGCAATATCCTATCAGCTTTGTTGTCTATGAAGATCTGTTTTGCTATGTCATGGTTCAGCCCAAAATTCTATCGTGCCATTTTTGTAAGTTGTGTTACACATCACTCTGATCCGTTTGCTTATCATTCATTATTCTTGTCTTGTTCTCCCTTCCATTTATCATTATAAAATCTTCAGTTCAATGAGACTGCCATATGCTCAGTCCCTTGACTGATTTCTTTCCAGCCCTCTATTTAACCTAAATTCTCAGGCCCTTTCTCTTTGCCAATCTTTATCATGAGCTCCTTAGTCTCTACTGTAGCCCATCTCTGAAATCCAATAGCATTTGCTATCTGTTTGGCACATTCTATAATAAGTCTTGCTTATACAGTCACTTAACCTTTCTTGACTTTGTGTTCTCTCTCAGCAAGGCAAAAAGATTCTCCTACACAGACTAACATGGCATACTTCTTTATATTTATTTCACAGAGAATAGTTGCCTTTCACACTGTAGATACTCTGTAAATATTTGTAGAGTAAATGCATAAATGAATTCAATGAAGGAATGTCTTTTAAAAATATATACAAAGTATTTCCAGAATGCTAATCTAGTGGGGATAATAAAATAAACCAGCACGTTAAAAAAGAAAAACATAGCACACACAATTGTGTCCTTTACAAATAGAGAAGATAGTACTGGGAAGTGTTTGTTCTGGCTTTCTGTACACCACGTTCACTGTATATACGATCATGACTCCAATTTTAATTTGTTACATAGTGACACAAGAAGGAGAACATCAATGTGTCAGTTCATAACTATTTTATTCTCTTGTGGAATTCTTGTGAAAGAGATACAGATTTGAAATACATTTACTTTCACTGTATCTCTGTATAAATCTTCCAAATTCCCCTTTTGCACCTCCGCCCACAATCCTTTCAATAAGAATTGTTATAAACTTCCATAGCAGACTGGCTGAAGTGTCCAATAAATGTTAAAATTTGGTCCCAGCTTCTTATATCTAAAGTTGAAAAAACATTTGTTTGAATTTTGGCTGGTATAATATATCAAGCGGAACATAATCCACTTGGGAAATATCTGCTTTTATACTTGTTGAAACATTTTTCCATTTTGAATTTCTGTTTTGCCTAGTTGTCATCTCTCCTTTATATTGATATTCTGTCTTTGTAGCCAATAGTTTAGAGACTTAAAGGCAACACCCTGCGAATTTATAAAATGGATGATTTGTTCATATCCGTTTTGCATAAATTTGATCGTATTTCCATTGAGACATGTAAATTTGGGTTCATTCTCTGTGTGTATGTCTGTGTGTGTGTGTGAGAGAGAGAGAAAGAGAGACAGAGAAAGGGGATAACCAATTTTATTTATTGCTAATTAATGCTTTTGTAAGGATATTTGAAACACAATTTGATACACTGAAAAAATCTGCAACGTACTTGAAAGTGAAAAGGTGAAACATCACAAAACAAAAGCTATTCTTGTTTCCCCTGAAATACCTGCTTGTTAAAGTGACAGCTGTGGGCATATTCATGCTAGCTTTTTTCTTCATCCAACAAATCAAGAGCACTAAGCTGCTTTACAAAACAACGAAACCATTTTCTCAGCTCCAAATTCAAGGAAGAATATGGAATGACTTAATATTTAGCCAACTCTAATGTTCAGTGAAACTGTGTTTTATAAAATAAACACACCCATGGTGAAATAAATCACCTTTGCAAGCGGTTCAAAAACAACTGTAAAAATTTTTAACCAAAGAACTTTTATAAATTGATTCTTGTATTTGGTCTCTCCATGCCCCCTTGTGGCAAGACATATGAAAAACTCTAAAACAGAAAAGGCAGTGAACTCTAAAACTGAAAAGGTTCACTCTTTATGTATTTAAATCCAAATAATAGGTTTTAAATCTCTTTAGATTATTTTATAAACAGATAACTATATCATAAAGATAGATACTGTGGTTAAGAAATTATGTTTCTTACTTTTTTATTTGTTTATTTTAAAGAAAACACTTCTTTTTAGCAGTGGAGCCACAACAAATTATATTGGAAATTTAATAAGGTACACAAAAGTCTCCTTTTTGTGTCTTTTATAACTTAAATTAGGAATAATATAACATAAATAAATAGCTGGAAATGCAATGTGTATGGGATGTATGAAAACAATTTTTTAATTTTTTTGCACAACAAGACACCCCATTCTAAGTTTGTTCTGAGTCTTGAAATAAGAGGTTATTAAAGAAAATCCTCATATAATTAAGTTAATGCAGCAGATTCTAAGTCTGAGAAAGGTAGCTAGGGACGCGAGTGCACCAAAACAGCAAATACAAAATTATACTAAATGAAAGGACCCATATCTTGGAAATACATGTTCTTTAAATATCTCCAGTTTTTGTAGAACCGTGTCTCAAGCCTTGTGAAAAACGTATATAAGTATAGATCTTGTCTGGAGCAAACGACAAGATATAAATAGCTTCAAATGCACACAGAAGTACAGAATATGAGGTATGGTGGCATCTTAAGATCTAGGTCCTATCTGCAAATGCTTTCTAGGTTAGGTTTACCATATTTAGTCGTGCAGACTTTTTGAAGTACTCTCACAGACTAGTGGTGCCTTACAACAGTTTCACTTACACCTTTTTCAGTTTTACAATGCATGCAAGTGATCTTCATTCAGTAAAGCATTTACTGTAAAATATGATGCATACTCTCTTCTGATGCTAAGCAGTAATCCAGAGTCGTAACTCCCAGTCAGGTGTGTAAACATGAGGATAAACAATGGAGACGGTAGTGTTCTGGGTTGCTAAGCTCTGGTGTCTGAGGACTTTTCAGGACCTTGGAACCACTCTTCTGAACATTAGCTTTCAGTCTCCAGAAGTGAAAATGGCAATGGAAACTGCTAGGCCAAATCTGCTGCACACTGAGTCCAGGATGTAATCCAAAAAGTAGTTACTCTTCCCTTTTGTCACTACTAAATCATGCTGTTGCCATGGTTTTCTTCATTTAAATGTCATTATGTGTGCAAGTGTCTGGTTTCTGCATTATGATAGAGCTTTAGTTGTGTGTGTAACTTCATAGGAGCTGATTGTAGCAGTGATTTATGCCTTGCTCATACTTGTTTATAAGTTTTACACTCTCCAAATGTCTCTAAATTTCACTAGTGACAAATCTATAGCCACCTCTTGATTGTTGCCTTTAAAGAATCTGTGCTTTGCCACAGAGCATCATTTTCACATATGCCTAGTGCTGCTTGCTGATACAGTGTGCACTTAATAAATATAAGAAACTGGAATGAATGTGTGAGCAGGCTCATTTTTGTATTTGAAGCTTAACATTTCTCTCTACAAATCTGTCACATCAATATATTTATTTGCAAAAAGACCAGAATAACTCTGAATAGATGTTGATGAAAAGAGCTATTTGTACAGCATTACCCGATGGCTCCTCATTTGATTGAGGCTTCCACAGGGAATAGAAAGAAAAATAGTCATCTAAAAGGGGTGCATGTTTATCAGACAAAGTCTTGGTTTCTCTTCTGAGCAATTATAGAGTGTGTTTGAAAGACATAACTATACATTTAGCTGAATGGGGCTTATTCTCCCAAAGCCAAAGGTTCAGATTGAATCAGTGAGCAACAGAGAAGGCAGCAGCTTTTAAAACATAGTGGTTGCATTAATGTGGTCTGTACAATTATCTGTCACCTGGGGACAATTTACTCAGAAAAATTACTTACATTGCTGAAACTGTTGTCCCTACTTATGTTTCACCCCAATAGTATATAGAGGTTGATTAGTTACTGCTGCTTTCTTCCCTCTGGAACTAAGGAGTGGGTATGCTAACACAAGGAGGCTGTATGCTAGTGTTTCTCATTTTCTGTGGTTCCTGGAAACCTGTCGAAGAGAAATTTACAACTCTGGAAGGCAGCAGAAGTTTAGCTTAGTTAGCATGTGAACTTCAGGGGCTTGGGGTTGTATTAACTTGAAAATTATGAAAATGTTAGAATGTTTCTCCTTCTGCCTTCCTCCTCTTTGTAAGCGTTGCCTGCCAACTGCATTCTTTATTGGCTAATTCATGCAGTATGGTTTGCAAGGAGCTTTAAAGAAATATTTTCCCTGCTGCTATTCCTTACATTCTCATTTGTGGCCTAAATGATCTATGTAGGAAATATTTACTTTGAGGCTTTGGTTTGGCTCAAAATTTGCCAAGTGATCAAATCCAGGCAAAGAGTCCACTGATCTCAGCAATGGAACCTTTCAGTGTAGAATAGCGTACAGGCAAATGGCTCCAAATGGTTCCAAAATGATTCCAAACCATATTTGCAGATTTAATGATGCAAATGTTCTCTGATGTCTAAAAGACAGGTAGAAAGTTGAACTATTTTTGTAGATTATTTGTATATTTAGCAACTTCCCAAAAAAGTAAAAATAAGAATTAAAAGGTGGTAATAATACTATCTGATAATTTTTGCTGTACCCCCCCCCAACTTTGCTCTCTCTTCTGATTTCGTTCCATCCCTTACTGAATTTAATTTTCAGGAACTACTCTGTGAAGATATCCCTATATCCTTGACACTATACTCCACAAGCACACACTTTTAATCTAAGCCCTCTTTCAGATGCAGCTCACATGTGCCCTACATGATAATTCTGTGCACTGCAAGTTAAAAATAATCTTCCACATATTTTACTCTCTTTGAGAAAAATTCACACTCAAATATATTTGAGTAATTGGAGTGGATGTGTAGGGAAGAATATACAAAGCAAAAAATAATGTTTTTCTTTAGGAATGCATTTTTATAAAGAGAAAAAAGCTATATAAAGTAATTTTGAAATTCACAGGCATGAACTCAAAGACTTTGAACCAAGTTTCAAGTAAGCTTGATTTGATTGTTGATTTTTTTTTTCTATAAACACTAAGCATGAGTGACTTCAAGTCATTGATGGAAAGTTTCTGGAAGGACGTTTGGTTAGATATTAACACAATAGCCTCCATTGCACTTGCCAGAGTCGGCTTTAGCACACCATCAGTAGGTTATCACATTTTGCTATTTTCTTTCGAAATATTTACATTACCTACATAAATTTCACAAACAACATTGCTTGTATAAAATAATAATGTGCTAATAAATTAAATGAAATCATAATGAGACACAGATTTATGTAAGATTTATGAGTTACTTCCAGGTACTCCCTGAGCTATATTATATTCAGCAATTCCCCTTCAGTGTAGTCATAATAGTACTCCACTACCATATAGCATTGAGTTTAACTTATTTGCTATGTGAGCTTTTGCAAATCAATTTCCCTGGGCCCGGCACGATAGCGCAGTGGTTAAACTCCTAGCTTTGTACTGCCAGGATCCCATATGGGCTCCACTTCTAATCCCAGCAGCCCTGCTTCCCACCCAGCTCCCTGCTTGTGGCCTGGGAAAGCAGTCCAGGACGTCCCAAAGCCTTGGGATCCTGCACCCGCGTGGGAGACCTGGAGGAAGTTCCTGGCTCCTGGCTTTGGATTGGCGCAGCACCAGCCATTGCAGTCACCTGGGGAGTGAGTCATCAGATGGAAGATCTTCCTCTCTGTCTCTCCTCCTCTCTGTATATTTGAATTTCCAACAAAAATAAAATAAATCTTAAAAAAAATAAATCAATGTTCCTAAAGACCTAGATTTTAGGCATGTTGTGGCTTTTTTCTTAATGATTGAGTTAATTGCTTTTTGATTCTAGGTTCAGATAATTTTACATAAACAGTAAAATAACAACCAGTGTTAAATTGGATAAAAATGTTTATCTTATATAAGGAAACAGAGTTCATGAACTTATTTCTTCATTATTCATTTTTTTTTCCTCTTGCAAAGTTAATTTCCACCACATCTAATTTCTCTAAGGCTTAACGCCCTCATTACCTCTTGTTGATATATTCTCACACTTAGGCCACCTTCTTTGCCTTCATATGTCAAAATGTGCAGTAAGAAATGAAATCCCATGAGTCTGAATCAGAAGCCAAAACCCTAATAGAGAGGTCCAGCAAACATCAGGATACTGGAATTTTCCAGGGTAGCTCTCAAGTCAAACATGGTTTAGAAATTGGATTCTGTCCTGACTCAGTGGCCTGGCTTGCTGTAATAGCCACATGAAAGGAGAAACTAAAATATAAGCAGCACAAAGGCTCTTGCTGTTCATTGACCATTATGTATATGTTGAGTAAAATTATGTGGATTCCAGTGGAATACTTCCTAAACCTTTTGTTAAAGTAATGTTGGTATCGGATAGAAAGAAAGTACTATGCCTATCTGGAAGGTTCCAGGAAACAGTGACTTTAAAAGAAAAAAAAAAAAGAAAAAAAGAAAATAAATCTCTTTCCTCTATACTTTCCAGAATTCTTAAGTCTCTGTCTGCAGGTGTATAAATTCAGGGTTGATTTAAAACTTTCATGTTTAACTTGGAGAGAGTTGCAAAGTCTTCTGGAGTTTCTCAGGAAATGGTAAAAAATTTTAGAATATGATCGTTCCAGGATTAGCCCTGTAAAATAGACAAGCACAGAGTTTGACTTCAATAATCCTCTCTTTTTAAGATATTTCTCTATACTACTTTTGGCACACTCACATCATATTTTTTTGTAGAAAATCAATCTTATTTTTAGATTATGTTTTCCTTGATCTTTTTGATTTGGTCACATTACCTGTCTCAAAGTATTGAGATCAGCAATTCCACAGACATTGGGATAAAGCTATGAAAGGGCTACTGATACTAAAACAACCCTCTGCTTATTTTTTTAAAAAGTGAAATACATATAACATGTAATTTACCATTCATTTAAAGCATAAAATCCATTGCATTAAGCATATTCACAAAGTAGTACAACTATTTCCACTGCCTATTGTAGGAACATTTTTTTTTAAATCACTGAATTAAAAACCTGCTCACCTTTAAGCAGTCACTGCCGTTGCAGCCTCCCCACAGTCCCAAACAACCAGTAATAGTCTTTCTCTGTCCATGGATTTGCATTTCATTTAGATGGAATTATGCAATACAACCTTTATTAATTATTTATTTACCATATATTCAAAGCTCAAGCTGTAGCATATATCAGCACATCATTCAATTGCAATACTGGAAAATACCCTGTTGTATGGTTTGTGACACATTTTGAATATTCACCAGCTGATAAACATTTAGTAATTTTCTACTGTCAGATATCGTAAATGGGGGTGCTATGAACATGCATATAGAAGCAATCATTCTCACACATTTTATTTCTGCTGAGCGTGTGTCTGAGAGTGGGATTTCTGGATTATACGGTATTTCTAGTTTTGTTTTTTTTTGAAAAGTAGAGCGACTGAGAAAAGAGAGAGAACCTCCATACCTCTAGTTCACTCACAAAATGGCCACAATAGCGAGGTCTGAGCCATGATGAAACCAGGAAACTGAAACCCTACTTGGGTCTACCAAGTGAGTGGCAGGAACCCAAGTTGTTGGGCCATTTTCCTCTGTTTTCATGGGTGTATTTTCAGTGAACTGAATCAAAAGTAGAGCGCTCAGGACATGAACTGGCACACTTGTATAAGATGCCAGCATCACAATTAAGCTTGGCCTGCTTGCCATTTATTGAAAGACTATTAAAAGAGAGAAGAGGAAGAAAAGGGGAAAGAGCAGGAGGTAGCTGGAGAAGAGGGGAAGGAGTAAAAAACTTCTCCATTCACTGGTTCACTTTCTAAATGGCTGCAGCTAAGTCTGAGCCAGGCTAAAATGAAGACCCAGAATGTTAATCCTGGTCTGCCACATGGGTGACTGTGTCCCAAGTATTTCAGCCATCAATTGCTTCCTCTCAGGAACATTAGAAACAAGGTGGATCAGAAGCAGAGCAGCTGAGACTCGAGACTACTCTCCATTCCAGTGTAGGATGTTGACATTTCAAATGGTGGCTTAATGCACAACACTGTCCACTGTGTTTTATTTTTGATGAATAGCAAAAATTTCTTTTATAACAAGGGGACACAGGTGTACCATGTTATGTTCCCAACATTAAATTGTGGAAATTTCAATTTATTCACATCAATATTATTCCATATTGCTTGTTTATTAAAAAAGCCATCCAGGTGATTATTTTATTATTTCATTGTTTCTAATTCTGTGAGTTGTGTTTCCATTGTTGGAATAGTATTCTTTGTTGCGCAAAAGATGTTAAATCTAAGGAGTGACATTCATCAGTTTTATCTTTCCTTGCTTTTTGTTAGTCTCATGTATAAAGAATACTGTATGCAAGGTCCTTACATTTGCATATTAACATTTATTATTTTATGTCATATGTATTCTGCCTTTTAGATATTACAGAAGAATCTTTGTGCCTGATGTAAAGGAAAGGTTCACTTTTTTCTTTTGCTGCATATCCAATTTTGCAGTAACACTTGTAGAGAAAATTATTATTTCCTCTTTAAATTTACCACTTGGAAGACCTGGGTTTTGTTCCCAGCTCCTAGTCTTGGCCTTGCCCTTTCCCAGCTGTTGTAGGCATTTGGGGAGGAAATCTGCAGAAAAGAGTTATCTTTGCGTGTGCCTGTCTCTTTGCCTTTCAAATAAAAAAGTAAGAGTAGGCATTCAATGTAGTGATTAAGAGCCTACCTGACATCCCCATAATCCATATCCATGCACCTGGGTTCAAGTCCCAGCTCTGCTTCCTGCTGATGTGCATCCAGGGAGCAGAGCTGTGATGGTTCACATGCTTGGGTTTCTGTCTGCATATGGGACAATGAAATGTACTACTTTTTTTTTTAACTCAGTGTGGTTTTAACTATCCCAAAAAGTTGAGGGAAACCAAAGGGTATCTTTGTCTTTGCCTCTGAAATTTAAAAAACATCAAGTAAAATATACAACAAATAATTTATTCTATAGGAAGCCAATCATTTTCCACAAATAAAAGAAAATACATGTTATTTATCTTTTTGCATGTGGCTTATTTAGCATAATCTCAAATTCCATCCATTTTGTTACAGAGGTCAGATTTAATTCTTTGCTTTATGACTGAGTAATACTTCATATACACATATATGTCATATGCTTTTTATCAAATCAATAGTTGATGAACACTTTTTATGTGTGAGAATTAAATACATATAGAGTATAAAATGTGGATGCTATATCATTTGATGTTCAGTTATAAATATATATAAATGAAAAATACACCTTTCTCCATGTTATGACTATTACCATGAATGTGTGCTGTTAATCTTTGACTTAAAGGCAAAATAACATGTATATGTATATAATGTCTATAATTGAACTTAATGTGTCAAAATGTAAATATTTTCAAATTAAAGGAAACAAATCACAAAATTTGAAAAATTAATTGCCATTCATGTATTAACTAATTTTTGGACTGCACACATATATATTGTGTGTCTGTGTGTCAATATCACATTGTTTTGATTGCTATAGTTCTGTAGTATGTTCTGACATATAAAATGAGCTATCCTCTTCCTTTTCATTTATTAAATCATTTTGATTATTCCAGACCCTTTAAAAATTCACATGAAGTTTAATGCTAGTTTTATCTTTCTGCAAGAAAGTCTTGGGAGATTCTTACAGATTTAACCTAAAGACCACTTTTGGGATATTACTATAATGACAACATTAACTCTTTTGAGTCATAAACATGAACATCTTCTCATTATTTATATTTATTTTAAAAAATTTTATTAGCCATTTTGTAGTTTTAAGTATAGAAGTCTACTGTCTTTTTAAGTTTATTTTGAAGTTTATACTCTTGTGCTATCATAAATGTTATTATTTGCTAAATTATCCTTTTTGGTTGTTAACATACAGATGCATAACTGATTTTTAATGTTTATCTTCCCCTTCAAATTTGTGAGTTTGAAAATTTGTGAGTTCACTCTTTATTTATGGAGTTTTTGCAGATTCTTTAAGATTTTCTGTATTATGATTTGATATGATTAAAGAAAGATTTAATGTTTTATACAATGTGGATTTTCAAAATGTATTTTTCTTTCTAATTATTTTGCTGCTACTACAGGTAAATATCTGCTAAAAATGTTAAAATTTGGCGTCATTTTCCTGTTCCAGATCTGTGAGGGTTAGTGGAAGTACAAGAAAAGTTTGTAGCTTTGTAATACTGATATGATGTTAACTATAGATTTTCCATAAATGCATTCTCCTTTATTGATGAAATTTCTTCTGCTTAAAGCTAAATAACATTTCAATTGTGTGTGTGTGTGCGTGTGTGTGATGTTTTCTTTGTTCACCTATTTATGGACACTCACCTCAGGGTAAGTTTTTAAAATATGTTTCAAATTTGTTCTTAGGCATTTTGTGCAATTATAAGCTATATGTTGCTCTTCAAAATTCAGTGTCTAGTTTTTCTGCCAAAGCATGGAAGCACCATGGATTTTTATATGTGATGTTGTATCCATTGACTGAAACATGGATTTATCAACTAAAATAGTTTATGGATTATTTTGATTTTCATATGCAGTGTTCTACCATCTCTGAAAAAGGGCACTCTGACTGCATCTTTTCCAAATCTAGAACCTTTATTTTTCTTGCTTTATTGCACAGATTCATCCCCTTACTACACTATTAGATGCAAACTTTGACAGTGACTATTTTTTGTCTCTAAAATTCTTCTTTTTTAAAAGAGTTATTTAAATTTGTTGCAAAATTAGATTTGCAGATAGAGGAGGAAAGACAGACAGGAAGATCTGTCAGGTGATTCACTCCCCAAGTGACCGCCACAGCCAGTGTTCTGCCAATCTGAAGCCAGGAGCTAAGAGCCTTTTCCAGGTCTCCCACGTGGGTGCAGGGTCTCAAGGATTTGGGTCATCCTTCACTGCTTTCCCAGGCCACAAGCAGGGAGCTGGATGGGATGCAGGGCCGCCAGGACACATACTGGTGCCCATATGGGATCCTGGCGCGTTCAAGGCAAGGACTTTAGCAGCTAGGCCACGGCACTGGGCCCTCTAAAATTATTCTAAAGTTCCAACTTCTTTGTTGTTATTCTTAAACTCAAATTATTCCCATCAGTCCATAGTATTTCTGCGGTTCTATTCCTGCTTGCCATGACTTAGACAAAACCCATAGAGAATAAGTCAAAATAAATTTAGATACTACATTTTATGCTTTGCTTTTCTTAAATATAGTAGTTCTTCAAGTCATGCCTATATTGGTCTTACTTAATGCCTTCAACTTGTATTCTTATGTATTTAATCCATATTTTTATTTGTTTTCAGTGCAAAATTTATCCAAAAGAAGCTACTCTTACATAATCCAACATGAAAAGTGATCCAATATTTCCAAACACATCTTCACATTTTAAGGCGCTTTATTTGTATAATTGTTTTCAAGGCAAAAGTTATTTAACATAAGCTAATCTCACATAATCACAAAAGAAAACGATCCTGTGTTCTTGAGAACATTTGCAATTTAAAACGATTTCTATATTGACTGGGATGAAGGGGTGGAGGGGGACGCAATCTTCCACTCACCAGCTCATTCTCCAAATGCCTGCTCCTGCTTAGTCTGGGTCAAACACTGAGCTGGGAGTGATATCCAGGTCTCTGCCTGGTGACAAGAACCCAGTTACTTGAGCTGTCATAGATACCTTCAGTTTCTGAATCCACAGGAAGCTAGGGTCAGGAGTTGGAGCCTGTTGTTCAATCTCAGGTTCTTTAGTGCAAGAACAGAGAGCATCTTCCACTGGTTTTGAGAAAAAAAAAATTAGAATTTTATTCTTTTCAACCATATCCTATTGTTTTTCTCTTTGTTGTTGCTTCTCTTAGATGGCAGGTCCACTCTCAGGTTTGTACGTATTTTCATATTGGTTCTTTCCTGCTTGATCTTAGCATATATGAAAGTTGACTATTACTTCCAGGCAACTAAAAATTCCTGTGTGCTCTCGTCCATAGGTGTAGTATCAAATATACTGTCCTGAAAGCTATGGATCAAAATGTCCTCTCTGAAACTTGTGTTAAAACGGATGACAAGGGGCCTGGCACTGTAGCCTTGTGGCTAAAGTCCTTGCCTAGCTCATACTAGGATCCCATATGGGCACCGGTTTTAATCCTGGTGGCCCCATTTCCCATCCAGCTCCCTGCTTGTAGCCTGGGAAGCAGTCGAGGATGGCCCAAGACCTTGGGACCCTCACCCATGTAGGAGACTAGGAAGAAGCTCCTGGCTCCTGGCTTTGGATAGACTCAGCTCTGGCCATTGCGGCTGCTTGGGGAGTCAGTGAAGGAAGATCTTCCTCTCTGTCTCTCCTCCTCTCTGTATATTTGATTTCACAATAAAAATAAATAAATCTTTTTTTAAAAAAAAGATGGCAAGCTTTTATTTTCAGAAAGCATACTTCATAGTTCTATTTCCTTTGACTACATGTTTGTATAGATAATTGTAAGTTGTCTTGAGTTATTCTCTTGCTCATTTCGAAAATTGACTTAGTATTTAATTTGTAAAGAAGAAACGTACCATCACGAGAATACCTGAATTGCAGGTATATTGATGTTTGCCTTTGTTGAACTAATAGATGGTAGGTACTCTGTGGGATACAAAGATAAGCCTGACATGGTACCTCCATCAAAAAACTTAGTAGTTCTGAATACAAATAGCTTTAATGTAAAGAAAACACAGTCCATCACATGGAGTAGGTACCCAGAGTACATGAGAATTCTTACTAAAAGCAATTATATAAGATTGCAATTCTCAGAAAGGTTTGAATAAGGAAGCTATTTCACAGGGGTGTTGAAGAATGACTAGTGGAGCCAGGGCTATGGTGTAGGGAGTAAAGCTGCAGTGTGTGAAGCGTATATCCCATATGGGTACTGTCTGCAGACAGAGATGCCCCACTCATGATCCAGCTCCTTGCTAATGCCTCTGGGAAAGCAGCAGAAGATGGCCCAAATACTTGGGCCCCTGCATCCATGTGGACGACACAAAAGAAGCCCCTGGCTTCTCGGTTTGGCTTGGCTACTGTGATCATTTGGGGAGTGAACTTAGAAAATGGAAGATATTTCTATCTCTCCATCATAGGCTATAGTTCATTCCCAGGCCAAAATACTACTTGTTTTATACATTTTGGGAACTGTGGTCAACAACCAATGTGCAGATGTATCAAAACATGTGCCAATTCAATTTTATTCTCATAACTCATGTTTAGAAATCTCATGAAACACCAAGGTATGATTCTTTTCTGATTAATACTAATTTGCATTTAGAGAAAGACTTGTCACTTAATACTATGTACTATTATTGGTACTTTTAAAAAATATCTTTTTTATTTTTGATTTTTATTTTCCAAGACACAGTTCCACAGGTGCGGGGTTTGCCCTTCCACCCTCCCTCCCCTTATTTACTCCACTCAACAATCCTATAAGTTAGTTATGACTCTTCTTTTATTAATAAAGTGACTGTGAGTCAATAATGTTGAGGAAAACTTGGCTGGGGTTATGCTACCATTAATCAACAGTGCTGAGGTTTGCCTGATTTTCAACTCTTGGATCTTAACCACTCTCCTCTGCTGTTACCCTAAGGGTGGGGGTGTAATGATGATTACCCTTTGACTTACGTCCAATTTCTTGTCTTCTTTCCAGACTCTCCTTTCTTGACATGCACGTGTGTATCACTTCAGTTGGGAACTGGCTTTTTCTTCAGTTTGGAAACAGCAAAAGCACTGCTGAGAGCTGAATTTTATGTCCAAGGTAGAGATGATTGCTTGCTTCCTCTCTTGAAGGATACTATATCTTTTCTGTGTCCTGGACAGTGATCCCAGCCTGTCAGTGCTCAAGAGCAGATTTGGGATCCAGTTTTCCACCCAGATTTACACAACTGGCATCCAAAAGCCCATTATTCAGCAGCTTTATCATTTCTGGCTGTTTGCTCAAGGTAATTAGGACCCTTTCACTAGCCAGCACTTGTTTGCAATAGTGCTCAGTCCTCTGCTACCATCTAATGGCCACTAATCTCTCAGCTCATCTTAGAACAAGATTCAGTAGGTGTGGGCCAGAGAGAATGGAGGAAAATGTTTTTCTGTGACTGTCTAATCTGTAAAGTGTGAGAGATGGATTCAGTCATAGACAGTAAGGATATTTGCTTGAGGTATCAAATTAGGCTTAATTGGATCTATTGTAGCTCTTTGCAAACCAAAAACAAAGTGGTGGTGGTAGGATTACACAGGAGATACAGGAAAAATCCATCATTCGTACAAGACATTCTACTTTTGGTTACTACACTGAGTCACGATTATTTCAGATTCATTAGCTTTAATTTGTAAGTAAGGTAATGCAACACTGTGTATTCCTTTGAATCCAGAACCAATTAAAAAATATATGGGGCCTGGAACAATGGCTCAGTGGCTAAATCCTCGCCTTGTATGTGCCAGGGTCCCATATGGGTGCCAGTTTGTGTCCTAGTTGTTCCAATTCCCATCCAGCTCCCTGATAGTGACCTGGGAAAGCAGCAGAGAATGGTCGAAAACCTTGGGCCTCTGCATCTAAGTGGGAGATCTGGAAGAAGTTCCTGGCTTTATACCTGCTTAGCTCTGGCCGTTGCAGCCATTTGGGGAGTGAACCAGCAGAATAAAGATTTTTCTCTCTGTCTCTACTTCTCTCTGTAAATCTGCATTTCCAATAAAAATAAACACATCTTTAAAATTGTTTGTATTTAGGTTAGGTGAGGTGTTTTGAGTTGATTTCAGGAAAATTTGTGCAAATGCAACTCAGTTCATGAATACTAAAACTTTCTTAATCGTTATCATGTCCAGTTAATGCCACACAAGGCTAGATTTTGTGCTTCTCTGTCTAGAGCAGCCTGACATAATAACTTGGTGCCATTGTGTTGCATCTGTTATAAACATGCTGATTGTATTTCTATCTGTTCCCTGACAAGATGGTGGCAATTCAGCATTGTAACAGGATATATCTCTAGATCCTCACTTGTTTCACTTTGCTATTATTTTGTGTGCACCATTCCTTGCCGGGACAGGTGATCACTTTCACATTCACTCTCATGTATCTCAGGAATTATCTTATTTTCTCCCTAGCTTTAGTGTTTTCATTTTGGTGTTTTCTTTGTAATTGTTCATGTGAATAGAGGAGGAAAGGATCTTGCTTATAATTCTGTCATTGTATTCAGGAAAAGTATTTGGAAACTGGACCAAGTAATGTTTTTATCCTGCATTTAGAGAGTAACTTCTAACCAAAGTCTGTATTGGGTATTAGTGATACAATAACGAAGCAAACTCAGTCACTGCTTTGTAGCTTTGCATGTCTGGATTTAAAAGTGGCAGGGGAATCTTACAGTGGAATCAATATGAAATAACTTCATGCACCAAATTTTGATTTTATGTAACCAGCCAATGGCTTCTTTAACTTACATTTTTATTAATGAGTAGTTCTGAGACACATAATTCCCATCCCGTCACATTTATAAAGCTTTGTGTGGCTGATACTGCCTATTAAATAATTTGTAATTATTCCACATTTATTAGAAAGTCATATCACTCTATCAACACCTACAGAAATTGCATTCTTCTTTTATCTTTAAG
The DNA here is from genome assembly GCF_017591425.1 of Ochotona curzoniae. NCBI lineage: Eukaryota > Metazoa > Chordata > Mammalia > Lagomorpha > Ochotonidae > Ochotona > Ochotona curzoniae. The sequence continues at coordinate 53,517,401 of NW_024467087.1, read as the reverse complement.
TAGTCTGATAATTTTTGGATTACACACAATAACATTTGTTGTCTTTCCATCTATTACAAGATTTCCCCCAAATACGTATATTCCTTATTAGAGTATATCTTCAGTGCAAGAGACAGAGTATTTTCTATAGATTATAATATAGTATGCCAGGAGAGATTACATACTCAGTTTCTCTGCACATACTAAAATTAAGAAATGTATTTCTCACTTTTGTGACTGAGTCTTTAGTTTCTCTCAAACACTGTGACTATGCCAGCTGGATAAATGCTTGTTAGCAAAATCCAAAAGAGAGGCATTATAAGAACACCTAAAACCAAATCTCAACCATATATCTATTTCTCTACCACTTTCCCTGACTGGAGTTTCTATATTTTTTGTTAAAAACATGGTAAGCAAAACTACATCAAGGAACAATATTTTTCCCACTGATTTGTAACCTGTGTCAGCAACGCCATCAACCACCAACAACGTTTGCCTACCTGTTTCTCACAGGTTCAAGGATATGGCCTGTTTTCAAGAATGAGATAATTGGAGGACGCCCTTTTGCACTCAGTGTGGCTGGCGTGTTTATGCACCATTATGTCTTTTGGATTTTATTATGTCTGGGCGATTTTCCAATCTTTTATGAACATAGTGTTTCAGGACTTTCCTGGATTGAAGCATGATTGTATATCTGGACAGTATCTTAGTCTACTCATGACAGCACTGTCCAGATGGTCCTGGACTGCCCCCAAAAGAATGAGCTTTTTGCCAAAAATGTAGAAGTATGAATTTTATGAGGTCCAAGTCAAGTGCCTGGTGTATGTAATCTCCTCACAAGGGATTGGGATGGACTTCTGGAAAGTCAGATCAGTACTGATTAGAATACACATCTAATTCTAAAAAAGCTCAATAATCTTTCACATTCCACATATAATTATATTGAATGCATCCTCCCATTTTTGGCCCTGGATGTCTCTTTAACCAGTCTTCCATGAGAAGCACAGTTATTTAAGTGAACTCCTGAGTCCAAGGAAACTTTCCAAAAATGAAAACACAGATTCAGTTTTGCTCATAATCTGGCATGTTTTTACTCCTAGAGATAGATGATTTTAATTAGCACTCAAAAATCTGCTTTCCATTTCAACACACATACACATACAGAAAAAACAAACTTTGCTTTTTCCCTTTTTCTTCAACCACTCCCCAATATGTTCCTTATCTTCAGAGTTGATTTAAAACTAATTTCTATGTGAGCATGAGTTACTACATTTAGTAAATAAAATGATAGGAATCCTGTATTTTATCTGACAACTCTAGCTGTTCTTAAAGTGTAGATTATTTACACCATTCCAAATTTTTACTAACTTCAGTTGCTCACCTACTTTCTATGTCTGATTTATTTCACTGAATGTGATATCTCTTTGGTTCATCCATATTGTTACAGATAACAAGATTTAGTTCTTTTTCATGGCAAGTAGGATCCCATTATGTATATACAAACATGTCTATTCAGATATTTCCCCCTTTTTAGTAGTATTATGATTGTCTTACTTGCTACAAAGTTCAGATCATTAATATATTAATCAGATCACTATTGTGTTAATTATTTGTCATGCATACAATTTGCAACTTTTCTATCATTCTGGAGATTGTTTCTTCATTTTATTGATTATATCCAATTTTGCTGTGCTGTGAAGTTTTAAAATTTAATGTAATCTCGTCTGTTCGATTTTTGCTGTTGTTATCTGTCTTTTTCAGGTAATATATACATATTATATATATTTTATATATTATATAATTATATATATTATATTTAGATATATATATAAATCCCGAGATTAATGAGATTCAGCAGCTTCTTCCTCTTATGTTTTCTTCAAGTAGCTCCCCAGTTGTCTGCAAGACTTAAATTTAAGTCTTTTGTCAGTTTGACTGCATTTTGTGCATGTTGGGAGATAGAGTCAGAATTCATTCATCTTCATTTTATTATTTTATTATTTTAATATTTTTAAATGATGATGATGATGTTCCATGATACAATTTTGTAGCTTTAGGGATTCCCCATTTCTCTCCTCTTCCTTTCTTCCTGTTTTTTCCTCCCACAGTTTTCCCCCATATTATTACAGTAGTGTATTCCTTTCAGAACAGCTCCAAGTTTAACATTTCTGCTACTAAATTGCATCATGACATTGATAGTATAGATAAAAACAGGAAATCCAATATCATACTGTTAAGGCATACTTAATGGATTCATTGAGACTCCTTTTATGTTTGAGAGTAAAGATGAGTACTGCAACGTATCTTTAGTTTGCAGAATGCTAATCTCATCTATGATTATATATGGATATACTCATTTACCTGTGTATCTACTGATGCTGTATTTTGGATGAAGATTGCCTTAAATTAGAGAAAACATGATATTTGTCCTTTTAGTACTGGATTATTTCCCTGAGCCATAATGGTCTCTAGTTGATATAATTTTGTTACAAATGGTAAAATCTCATTTTTTTTTTAACAGGCTGAGTATTATTCCATGGAGTACATGTACTATGGCTTCTTTCTCCATTCCTCTTTTGGTGGGAATCTGGCTTATTTTCATGTCTTTACCATTGTGGATCTTCCTGCTGTAAATATTTGGCTGTTCTCCAGCATGAATCCTAGGTTGCCTTATGCCTAGAAAGGTATTACATTGCTGGAAGAAAAGCAGCCAATAGCTGGTGGGCATTCTGGACCTGGCTAATGCCAAGTCTCTGTTAGCTATACTAATATGCCAACATAGGGCTCTTTTTCTCTCTTTCCTTTCCTTTCTCTTTCTCTTTCTCTTTCTTCCTTTCTTCCTTCCTTTCTTCCTTCCTTTTTTTCTTCCTTCCTTCCTTCCTTCCTTCCTTCCTTCCTGGGAAGTGGGGGAAGGGGAAATCTGAGCCATCAAATGCCACCCTGCCACCATCTGAGGGCAGGGAGGGGGTGCTGCAGATTGTCCAGGGAGGCGATGGGAGTGGCTGAGGGCATGTTTGGGGTCTTCCACAGACTGGACCTCAACACTCCATAGTAGGTAGGGGAGCTGAGACAGAGTGGTTTGGGGATGGAGAACTGAGGCTTGGCTAAATAACACCACGTGAGAGACTTAGGCTTGGCTGAAGAGCACCACCAGCTGCCATTAGTGCTTGCAAAAGCTGGGATTTGGAGACATAAGCATGATCTGTCCACTTATTTGTGCTGCCTTCAGTTTCTTTCATTAATGCTTCATTGTTTCATTGTGCAGATTTTTCACATCTTTGGACAAATTTACTCTAAGTCTTTTATTTTTATAGCTGTTACTTTATTGTTAGTATATGAAAAAACATGACAGGTTTTTGCATGCTGATTTTGCATCCAACAAATTTACTTGGGATGCATTTTTCCACCAGTTTTTTTTTTAATTTCTTTTTTTATTGGTTTTTTAATCTTTTTGATGCAGTTTAGTTGGTGCTCATGTCTCTCTTCCCCCTCCCCCAAGTTCCCTCTCCTCCCCTTTTTTCTCCCCTCTAGTCTAACAATGGGTGTCTTTCGTAAATTTTTCCAAGTCTATAATGCTGCTGCTGGAGTGTGTGGGCATGGTATATAATCTCTTTACAAATTAGGGAAAAAAAGGGGGGGATAATTTAGCTTATATTCTAATTTGGATTTATTTATTTATTTTTTAAAAATATTTAATTTTTTTTAAACTGGAAAGTCAGATTCACTGAGAGGACAGACAGAAAGATCTTCCATGCATTGGTTCACTCCTCAGATAACTGCAATGACCAGAGCAGAGCCTATCCTAATCTGGCATTCAGGAGCTTCTTCCATGTCTCCCACGTGGGTGCAGGGTTCCAAGGCTTTGCACCATCCTCTACTGCTTTCCCAGGCCACAAGCAGGGAGCTGGTTGGGAACTGGAGCAGCTGGGACACAAACAGGTGCTCATATGGAATCCCGGTGCATGCAAGGCGAGGATTTAGCCATTGAACCATTCCACTGGGGCTGTTTTGTTTGTTTGTTTGTTTTCCTCTTTTTCTTTCTCTTTCAAATTGCCTGGTTAGTACTCTGTGTAATAGTAAGTAATACTGTTGGACTTTCTTATCTGAGGTATGAAAGGAAAATTTTAACTTCCCCTTTCAGCATGTTAAATGAGGGTTTTAAAATCTGACCTTTATTCTGTTGAAGTACATTAGTTCTACAGTTAATTTAAGTTTTTGTCATGAAAGGACATTGAATTTTGTCAAATTATTTTTCTACATCAACTGCAATGTTTTAGTTTGCCTTATATTGTGTTAATGTGATGAATCACATTTATTGGTATTGGCCTGCATTTTATTTGTCATTGTGTTTTTATCTACTTTTATTATAAAGTTAATAGTTTCTTAAGATGAGTTTTCAGTGTCCTGTCTCCTAAATTTTTGTAAGAATTTAGAAATGATTGTTATCTGCTCTTAATAGGTAATAGAATCCAGCAGTGAATTTGTCCTGCTTTGGACTTTTCTTTGATGAGAGAGAAGCTTCATTACTGAATGAATCTTCTGAATTGGTATTGATCAGTTCATGTTCGCCATTTCCTTGTAATCCAGACTTGGTGGATAGCTTCTTTCTAGGAATTTATCAATGTATGCTAGATTATCGAAATTATCAATCTGTTGTGTTTCATCATAATCATGATTCTTTTTATTTCTGTGGTGTTAGTTGTAATGTATTCTCTTAAATCTCCAGTTTATTTGATTACTTTGTTTCTTATCCTCTCTGATGTTTTCTCAATTTTGTTTAAAAAAGCAACTCTTTGTATTATTGATTTCATTTTGATTTCTAGTTTGTGTAGCATTGTGTTTTGCTTCCGTGCTTATTGATTCTTTCTTCTCATGACTTTGGGGTTTGCCTGTTTTTGTACTCCTTGTTTCCTAAAGTCCAACATTCGGTTGTCTGAGACATCTGTTTTTGGACATAATAATTTACTACTCTGAATTCTCTTCTTGGAGCTTTTTTGGTGTATAATTTTTTTTAACCTTTAGTGAGTTCATTGATTAATTGGTTTTAATGAGAAAATGTGATTTAATTCTGTATTTAATTTCTTTATTTTCTGTCTTCTAGTTTTGTATTATTATTGTCAGAAAGGATACTTGATATGGTCTTCTAAAATTTGTTGAAAGCTATCTTGAGATCTAAGATATGATCTATCTAGAGAATGTTCCATGTGAAGTTGAGAAGGGTGTTTACCCTGCAGCTGTTGAGAGGAATGTTCTGTATGTATCTGTTATGTTCATTTGGTCTAGAGTGCAGTTTGATTTTCCGTCTGTACACCTGTTCTTTTGCTGTAATGTAGGTGTTTATTTCACCTACTGCTATTCTATTGCATTCTGTCACTCTTTCTAAAAAAAAATCTATGTCTATATGTATAACTATATCTAAAACTCAAAAAGTTGAGAATATAGTTTATTTTGGTAAATGACATTTTGAAATTCATCCTTGTAAGAATTCTTTTAAAAATTAAGTCTTTTAAAAAGGCTTCTCACAGGTGTAGGTTTCGATGCTTTTTCATTAAAATAAACTCAATGTTTTTTTTTTAAAGAATTCTTTATTTTTATCACAAAGTCAATATACAGAGAAGAGGAGAGACAAGAGAGGAAGATCTTCCATCCATTGATTCACTCCCCAAGTGAACGTAACAGCCAGCACAGTGCCGATCCGAAGCCAGGAGCCAGGAACTTCCTCCAGGTCTCCCACATGCGGGTGCAGGATCCCAGAGCATTGGGCCATCCTTGATTGCTTTCTCAGGCCACAAGCAGGGAGCTAGATGGGAAGTGGAGCTGCCGGGATTAGAACCGGCGCCTATATGGGATCCCAGTGTGTTCAAGGCAAGGACTTCAGCTGGTAGGCCAAGCCGCCGGGCTTTAAACTCAATGTTTTAACTCCACATTTTAAAATTACCATGGGTTTTGGTGCTCTATGGTTGAATTTGTACACATTTATGATTGCTGCAGTTTCTTGGTGAATTTATGCATTCATAAAATATGTAATGATCTTCATCGCTTCCTTTTCCAGTTTTTGACTTAAGGTCTATTTTTCTTCAGCTATAAGTACAGTTTCTCCTATTTTCCTTATGTTTCATTTGCATGGGATAACTTAATTTTTGAAAAAATTAATTCATTTTATTTTTGATGATGTTTGCATAGTTGAGAAGGATGCATGCTCATGTGGACCACCAATTAGGCCTACCTCTTCCCAGCCAGCCCCTAGTCCCAGCCCTGATGTGAACTGGTTGGTGTGGCCAACCTGGCCGATCATGCACCCTGTCCTGGTTCTCACATCTGCCAGTGGGTGCTATGAACCAGCCCAGCCCTGTCTATTCCCAGACCTGACCCACACATATGTCAGTGGATACTGTAACCTGTTTTGGTCTGGGATGCTCTCAATCTTGGTTCTTGTGCTCACTTGCAGGGACTGAATCGTGACAGAGGAGTTCCCCAAACTCCCCTATAAGGACCTCACAGAGGCAGATCTTGCACACACTGGTGGATTCTTGGTCCACCTCCTGTCCTGGCACATACAACAGCCTTTCCTGACCAGCTCACACCCACTCTGGCTCTTATTGTTGTGTGCTACAGCCCAGCTCTGCCTGGTTTTACGGAATATCATTTGTTGCTCCTTAACTTTCATTCTTTATGTCTCCTTAACAGGTGAAATGAAACTTTAATAAGTAGTTAATAGATAAGCCTTGATTTTTTTTTTGTCTATATACATGCTCTATGTCTTTTGATAGAATAATTCAATCTATGGCCATCCAAGGTGATTAGGTAATTAGTAATAGTAATAGAGGAGAAATAGTATATATTTATATACTATTAAAAATAGTAATAAAATAGTAATGGGGAGAATTAGAACTAAATTTTTGTTTATTGTTTTCTTATTTTGAAGATTCCATCCACCTACATCTTTATTTTGTCCCTTGTGTTTAAGGGATTGTCTGAATTTTCTTCTGTTTTTCCTTTTCTCCCTCTTCTTCCTTCCTCCTCCTCCTCCTTTTCTTCTTCTTCCTCTTTTTTGAGCATCTATGCTAGGTTATTGTTTTGTAGCTAACATGAGAGTAACAAAAATCACCTTTGAGTTTCAAAAGATTATTTACAGCTTAAGATCATGACCTTGATAGTAAAACAATACTCTGTACTTTAACTCCAATTCCCACCCATATTCTCACCAAGCTTATTCTGTGGTTTTATCCAAGCATTCTTTTTTAAAAGTAAAATTTATTTGTTTCCATTTGAAAGGACGATTTGCAATGAGAAGGAGATCCACAAAAAGAGAGTATTCTCCAATCCACTGGTTCAGTTCCAAAGCCAGGAACCAGGAATTTTTCTGTGCCTCCCACATTGGCTGAGGGACCCAAGGATTTTAGCCATTGTCCACTGCTTTCCCAGTCCATAAGCAGGTTGCTGGATCAGAAGTGGAGCAATCAGGACTAGAAGTGATGACTATATGGAATGTCAGCACTGGCAGAATATGAATTAGCCTGTTGAGGCACTGTGCTTGCCTCTATCCAATCATTCTTGCAGCATAAATACTCCAAACACATTATATCTGTTCTTCATAATACTTGCTACTGTAATCTTCTGTATTTTTAAGATTGTTATGTAAATAAGTAGTTCTATCTTTTATGGTATTATAAACTGATTTGTGTTTAAAAAAAAAAAAAAGAATCAACACACCAACCTGGCACATTGACTTAGTGGCTGAATCCTCACCTTACAAATGCTGGGATCCCATATGGATGCCGGTCCACATTCTGGCTTCTTCACTTCCCTTCCGGCTTCCTGCCTATGGCCTGGGAAAGCAGTAGAGAATGGTCCAAGGCCTTGGTATCTTGCATCCGCATGGGAGATCTGGATAAGGCTCCTGATGCCTGGCTTCAAATAGGCTCAACTACAGCCTTTGCAGGCACTTGGGAGAGTGAAACAGAAAATGGAAGATCTTTCTGTGTCTGTTTCTCTGTAAATCTGCCTTTCCAATAAAAATAAATCCTAAAAAAATTTAGCACACTAATCATTGCTCATAAGAAAAATAAAGTGCATATTATGGCTTCTGTGATCAAAATGCTTAAATGCCTTCCATACTTGAATTTATTTATGTTTGTGTCTTATATCCTTCCTTTTAATATACGACGCAAATATGAATTAAATCCCTTGAGGATAATATACAACAAAAAGAAATTTAAAAATGAATTTAGTAAGTTTTTATACTGCTAGCATTTTTAAGAAGATAGATACTCATGGTAATCTCACAAAGCAAGAAGTAGAAAAATGAAAACATTTAGATTGTCTTTTAGAATGATCAATCTATTTAAAGCTATTATGGATTTGTCTGTTCTACTGTCACTGTGATTATGACTAATTCTGAGATAAACCACATGTCCAGATATTCCAGAAATATCTGACATTTTCTTCAAAATAAAGTCAAAGGGAAGGTTTTTGATTAATAGAAATTAGATCTATTATCTAGCCTCTTGTCCCCTCAACTCCCACAGTCACAGGCATGAAGACCAAAGGTAGGAGATAGGTATGGGAATGATCAACATACCTACTGTGTTAGGAGTCCCTAGAAGGAAATTTGTATGTTGTCAGGTAGAATGTGGCTCCTCGCAGCCAAGTACACATATATGACCAATGTCTACTATTAACCTCTTTCCTTGTCAATTTCAGGCTCTTTCACATTACCTACTTAACCCTGCTAATGCACATAGCCTTTCCTTGTATAAATTTATGCAAGGAAATATGATAGTTTTGTGTTTCTGACAGTGTTAGAATCAAACATCCTAACCTTTACTGTTTACTTTATTACTCTCCTACTTCAACGTTGTCCCTCTTCCTCATATGTCCTCTATTTCCAGATATGAAAATGAAACAGAACGTCAAATTGCCTCAATACTCCTATGTACTGTGCTCTTTGAAATATATTCACTTACTTGTAACTCAGAAATAAAACTGCTTTGAAAAAAAAATGGAATTCTTTCACCATATTACAAGACTATTTCGTGATACCCTGATACTATTTTACCTGTGTCTTAATTCCAAAGTGATCAAATTGATCATCTGCCCCAGCCATGTGTTGGCAGTGAAAATCTGGGCAAATGGAGACTCTAAGGTAGACTATGTCAGCCAGTGGATTCTGGAGAGATTTTATCGTGATTGGAATGGTAAGACTGGCAGTAATTCAGAACTGCTGAACTATCAAAACCAGTTGAGCAGGACTCTTGGAGCATGCCCCACTCCAGGGACCCTGGGATGGGTGAGAGGCTCGGTGTGGCTTCTCTCTTTATCTCCTCCTTTACCCCAGATACAGAAAAAAAGAGAGAAAGAATATGGAAACAACGGTGTTACCTACTTTCCTGTAGCTCTTGACCCTTTGTGCCTTAATCAACTATGTAAAGATTATCAAAATAAAATAATAATTAAATAATAAAAATAACGTGATTAATAAACTAGCTTGGATTAGAACTGGATTTCTAGGTCTAGTTCCTGTTTACTTAAAAAAAATCACTTCAAGCATTACTCAATTCCTGCTTCATCTATTTCAAATCCTTTGAGCTATAGGAGATTTATTACTTTGTGAGTTGTGGCCTTGTCCTCTTCAGTGTTTGAGACCGTCACAGGCTCATTGCGTCAGAGCGGAAGCAGTGTATCAAAAATTTTTCAATTGCTTTCACAGAAACCTGTTGTCTGTAGTTGGAGTATTTCTGTTCTGATCTTTTACTGCCCTCTGGTGTCCAATAATTGCTAGTTTCACTTGAGATTGTCTTTCTGATTGTATCCAGTGGGATTGAGACACAAAAACCTTCAGCTAAAAAGAAACATACTAAAGTAAAATCAATGCAACAAAATCCAAATCTCAACATGAACACAGAATAATTATCACAAGATGTTAATAAGAATAAAGAGGGATAAAGGAGGTTTTGATAATGAGTATTAAGTAAGAATTAAATCACAGAAATTAGTTCCTATAATTGCACTACATAGTGCAGACAAAATAGTTCATAATAACCGTGTATATTCACAAGGACATACAAGAAAGGTTTGTGCAATCTTCCAATAACAAGGTGATGTCAAAGTAATTTTTAATTGTTCTGATTTGATCAAAAAAACATTGTAGACATGTATTGACATGTTAGATTGTAACACATAAACAAGTACAGTTGGTGCTAAAACAAAATTTAAGGTAAGTCAATAAAAATAAACTTGGAAAACTCATACATGCAAAATCACATACATTTTCAAGAATTTATTTATTGTTTGAAGGGCTGAATTGGAGAGAGAGAGGAGATAGAGAGAGAGATGCCTTGTATTCTCTATTGGTTCACTCCCTGAATGGCCACAGTGAGGTCTGGGCAAGGCTGAACCTAAGATTCAGGATCTTAATCCAGGTCTCTTATATGGGTAGCAGAGGGCCAAGCACTTGGGGATTCTTTTGATGCTTTCCCAGGTGCATTAGCATGGAGCTGCGTCAGAAGCGGAGCAGCTGGGTCTCCAACCAGTACCCATAAGGGACTCTGACTTTATAGGCAGCCACTTAACTCACTTCACCACAATGCCAGCACTTACAACACACATTTTAAATAATTCAGAAAGGTATGAGGTAGCTCAAAAGACATAGCTTGTGAGAACGTGACCTGTTTGTATTGAGCTGGTTAGAGATTAAAAAAACAAACAACAACAGCAACAACAAAAAACCGGGTGGACATTGTGAAATTTTCATGTTTGGTGTCCCAAATCAGAGAACCTATTATAGTCCTAGCTTTCCTGGTTTTATCCAGTTTTCTGCACGTGCATCCGTGGAGACAGAGGAGCTTGGTTCCGGTGCTTGTGCCCCTGTCACCTTCATGGGAAATATGGTAGAACTCTGCTCCACCCATAGCTATTGTCGACATTCTGGGTGTGAACCAGCAATGTGGATCTCTCTCTTATTCTCTCCATCGCTTCCTTTCTCTCTGCATGTGACTCTACCTTTTAAGCAAATGAAAATAAATTTTAAAAACAGTTTTTTACTCACTCCTTGCACTTGGAACAGCTGTTTCATGCAGCATTTAATCCATACAAGCTATACAAAATAAACAGGAGCATGAGAAAAGATCATATTTGATCAAAAGAACAAAATATCAGGACAAAATGAAAAGGACAAAAAGCAAAGGTATTTTGAAATTACTTATTTAAAACTACTTACACAATTAAAATAATAGTACATGCTGTTTTAAGAACTTGGGGACATAAAACCAATTCATTAATAGGAATTTATTTCTGCATTGGTTACTTATAAAGAAAATGAGAAACTATTTCATTGGCATAAAGCTGAATTTTGTCTATTTTAGCAGTCCAATTCATTGGTCTTTGGAATGTCAGGGCAAATAATAATTAATATAAAGCAAACAACAACAAAAGAATAGCATTCTTTTTCTATCAAGTTACTACTTTTGAATTGGTGGTCGTATAGTAGATGTTAGTTTGTGTGTGGAGAAGAAACACACCCTCAAGAAAGAAAGAAAGAAAGAAAGACAAAGAAAGGAAGAAATAAAGAAGCACTGCTGGGAAGACCAAGCATTCACAAAAGTTGTCTGTCTAAAACTTTTTAGATGGGTACCAAGTCTTTCCTAGGGGCAGCTTAGGAGAAACTTCTGCCCTACGTCAATGGTGCTATTAGGTTCCATAACACTGTGTGGATGACATTCTGGGAGGACTTTCAGGTGTCTATACCCAGTAACCCCACCATCCTGCATTATTCTAGAAAGTGAGGGAGGAAAAGAAAGTGAAGTTTCGTATTCCTATCCATAAAATGTCCAATCTGAATACAGATTTGGCGCTCAGATTTTTTTTTTTGAGAGAGAGTTGTTTATTGGTTTCAAAGAGTTACACAGAGAGAGAGAGAGAGAAATAGGGAGAACTTCTAACCACTAGTTCACTTCGCAGATGGACACAATGGCCAGGACTGAGCTAGGTTGGAGCCTGAATTTCATCCAGGTCTCCTACATGGATGCAGAAACAGAAGGACTTGGGCCATCACACTATCTTCCAAGATGCATTAGTAGGAGCTGGATCAGAATTGGAGCAGTCAGGACTTGAACTAGCGCTAAGATGAAATACCGGCATCACAGGCAGTGGCTTATCATGCTATGCCACAACACTGACCCAGCTCTCAGTTGTTTGCACAGGTGCCAGTCTAGTATGTAAGGTGTATTTATGTATTTATTTCACTTAACTTGGCTAGCATGGTTGCTGCTACTCTGTTTCACATCACAATTTTTTTTCTTGCTCAAAGATAAGAATCTCTGATCAGCTGCCTCCAGTAGAACTACTACTATAATGATGATGAGCTATTTCTGCTAACAGCACCATATTGACTAAATAATAGCAGGTAACATATATCACACATAAACTTTATATTGGGTAAAGCACTGATCACTTTATATGTATCTCACCTAACCCCCAAAACAATAGCTGAGACAGATACAATTATTAATTCTAACGTATACACAAAAATATCATATAGTGAAATGAGGTAGTTTATCATGATTGCATAAATAGAGAGTGTGATATGAGCACAACTTAATTCCAGAACTAAAATTTAGCCATTATAATCTATTGGAAATTGTTGTTTCATATAATTTATTGGAAAAGGATGTTTCATTAGGAAAGACAATCAGATAAAAGGAATCTAATAAAACTTGTCAATATTATAGTTCATTTAATAACCACATCTACCAATTATTTTTTATCTCTTATCTTCGTTCCCTTTTTTTCCTTTCCTCTTTCCTCCTTTATTTCCTCCTCTTTTCTTCTTTTGTATTTTGTGTCATATACCAAAGGTTTTATTATCTGTTTTTGGTGGGAAAGAGCCGGTTACATCTAATTCTGCATTTATTTTAAGAATCCATCATTCTAACTCCTCTGTCAGGATGCACACATGAGCCCAAGACCAAGATTAGGAGCAGTTCAGAGCAGGCCAGTTTACAATACCCTTTGGCATACGTGTGGATTAGGCGTGGGGCAGGCCAAGCTGTACCAGTTCATAGCAGCCACTGGCAGTTGCGAGAACCAGGACAGGGTGCAGGACAGACCAGGTTGGGTCATAAAATCAACCAGTTCACATTAAGACCGTAATTGAGGGCTGGCTGGATTTTGAGAGGCTGTAGCACCTTCCAGCATGAGGTGGAACTGGGGGCAGGCTGGACAAGGCCAAGCTGCAGCACCTGCTGACAAATACTGAGGTGAGGTTTGACCATGCCAGACTTGGCCCTAGATCCCGTCAGGCTAAATAACATACGGGATTGGAGGCGCGAGCCCTTGAGGGGGACCGCATGGGTTGTCCTGCTGGGCCCCAGTGCTCCAACTGGTGAGCATGAGAAGTGAGCCTTGAGGCACACCAGGCTGGGCGGGGTTTCAACACCTGTTGGCCTGTTTGTATGCCCATTTAGAACCTATATGAGAACTAGGTTAAGGGCTATGTGAAGCAACTGTATCCACTGGTGCATGCATGAGCCAGAGTAAGTGCAGTTTGGTTGGCTTTGCTGTAGCATTAGCTGGCAAGTGCTGGGAATGGAGACAAGACCTGTCAAGCTAGACTGCAGAGCCACCTGGAACGTGCAAGAACTGAGGTAGGAGTGGGTCTAGTTGGGAAACTGTAGGCTGCAGCTTCCACTGGTGAGCATGAAAACAAGGGTTGGGAGTGTACCTGATTAAACAGGCAGTAGCATCTGTTAGCATATGTGTGGGCTGGAAAGTGGTGTTGGTTGGGCTGAGCCCAATTGATGTGTATGAGAGCTGAATGAAATGTGGGACAGACTGGACCAGTCTGAGGCACATACTGGCATGCACATGAACCAGGGCTGGTGGTGGGCCTAGAGGGAGTTATTGGGGGTTGCTCCAACTAGGCTTCAGTTCACACTGGTTTATGTGAGGGCTGAGTATGTGGTGGGCAGGGTTAGGTTGGGCCACAGCATCGACTGGTTTGTGTAAAAGATGGTGCTGCAGACAGAACTGATCCAGCAACTACAACCACCAATGCATGTGTAAGCTGAGGTGGGAGATGAACTGAACCAGATGCTGCACTAATTGGCACACTCAGGAGTCAGGTCCCTAGTCACTTCAGACAAAGTTTCTTTGGTGACCTTTCCAACTGAACTCCTGGACTCAGAATTCCAGCCACAGTGAAAGTCACAGGATCTGTGGCTGGCCATGGAGTGCATGAATCAGAACTGGGCCTCCTCAGTTGCTGAAGATGGTGCAATGGAAGGCATGCCCAGATGCTCATGGGGGGACATGACAACCAGTGCATTGAGACCTGCAGAGGACATCTAGTATCATGGACATCTAGTATTATGGCAAAACAAATTGGACAACTCACCCAGCCAAATGTTGACAGCAACATTGGAGACCCTAAGATGGACTATGTCGGTCTAAGTAACTTGGATGATTTTCCTCATCCTTGGAGCAATGAAATCAACAGAATCTCAGAACTATCAAAAGCATTTGAGCAGTACCCTCAGAGCATCCTCCACTCTGGGGATCCTGGGATGAGATCAGATAGCTGTTCCCCATTCCCAGGTACTGATGCTTTTTCCCTTTTCTTCCCATTTCCCCCAGATACAGAAAGAAGAAAACCAAGATTGGAAATGATGGTCTTATCCACTTTCCCCTACCCCTAATTAGTAGTCCACATGGTCATGCATCTTTCTCAACTATGTAAACATTATCAAAAACAAATTTTTAAAAATTCACCATTAAAAATTCTATTGTCGATATATGATTATTCACGAAAAGAATGTGTGTTGTATACACTTTGATGAGTTTGAGATAAGAATCAACTCCTGAAATTATCACCACAATAGCCTTAACAATATCCAAAACCTTCCAAGGTTCCGCCTCCCTTAATAATATTATTCTTGATTTTACATGAGTGAGGAATAGGGGAAATAATGACATTTAATATAATATCTACTTTCTTTGTAAATTCTATGCATGTAATACAGCATTTTTTGTTGCAGACACTATGCTATATACTATATCTCCAGAACATTTTTTTGTTGCATAATTGAAATTATATATACTATTAAGCAGAAATTTCTTATTATCTCTCATTCCATATGCTGGTAACTACTGTCCTACTTTCTGCTTCTATGATTTTTGTTACTTTAGATTTCACATATTAGGTGAAGTTATGCCATATTTATTCTTTTAAAGAGAGATGCATTTATTTGAAAGCTAGATTTGCAGAGAGAAGAGAGAGAGGGAAACTCATGTAGAGAGGTCTTTCATCTGCTTTTTCACTTCTCCACTGACTACAAAGGCCAGGGGAGAGCCACTAGGGTAGAGCTTCATGTGGGTCTCCTATGTGGGTGGCAGGGGCCCAAAACCTTGAACAATCTTCCATGGCTCTTCTCAGGAAGCAGGATCAGAAGTGGTGCAGCCAGGACACAAACCTGCATCATATAGGATGTGGGTGTCACAGGTTTACTTTGCTGGCTTTATTTTACAGCCTTACTGGCTGCTCCACAACAAGGGCTCCAGTATTTGTGTTTCTGTGCCTGGCTTATTTTGCACAGAATAATACACTCCAGGTTCATCCATGTTGTTACACATGGTGGAACTGTCTTCTTTTTTTAAGGCTGAAAGCTGCACATTTTGCATACACACCACAATTGTTTTGTATAATCATCATTAATGGAGAGTTACATTTTTCCATATCTTGGTTATTATGAATAATGCTACAATGAGCAGAGGAGTGAAGATACATATTTAAAATCTTGAGTTTAAGTCTTTGGATGTGTATCCAGTAAGAATGATGGGTCATATGTTATTTACATTTTAATTTTAGAGGAATACATATTATATAACATGTTTTCTAACTAGCAATACGGTACTAGATTCATTATTCCTTACTCATTGTTAACAGTTACCTTAAAAAGTAATAAAAGATATACTAATAAATGCAATGTGTCATTTCATGATGTGTTTGATTTGTATTTCCATGGCAATTACTGAAACTGGTCATCTTTCCATATACTGGTTCGCTATTTGTATTTCTCTTGGTAGAAAATGTATTTTTTAAAGTCTTTTTGTCCTTCTTCAAATTAAGTTATTGGTTTTATTTGCTAAACAGTTGTGTAATTTTTAGATTGAGGTTTATTCCCATTTCATTCTGGCTATTGATGGCATTTGGAAGGTAAACCAGCATGTGGGTGTTTCTGTCTCTCTTGTTCTCTTTTTCTTCCTTTCCTTCTTTTTTTTTTAAAGATTTATTTATTTTTATTGAAAAGTCTGCTAGCAGGAATATTATCCTATTGTCAAATCCACACTTTAGTCTCTGTGAGCCCTTGTCCTCAGGTGGTTCCGTTTTTCCAATTCTTCCATTATTATGCACGAGGATAAAAAATGTAAAACTCTCAGTAGCACTCTGAAATGCTGGGGATGTTGGACATTTATTTCCCTTTTATCCCCTGGAGAAACGGCTGACCAAAGCATTTATTACCAGTACAGTATTGTTTGTCTTGAAGGAGGAACAATGCAATAAAATGAAACCTTATCCTTGTTGATAGAGTTCCTTGTTTTTGTGCTTCACCATGGTCCTCAAGCATCTCTTTCAGGCTCTAGGATTTTCACAGATTCTTGATCTGTGCATTTGAGGTTACTGATTTCAATACTAGATTTATTTATTTTTATTGGAAAGGCGGATATACAGAGAGGAGAGACAGAGAGAAAGATCTTCCGTTCGATGATTCACTCCCCAAGTGACCACAATGGCTGGAGATGAGCCAATCCGGAGCCAGGAGCCTCCTCTGGGTCTCCCACGTGGGTGCAGGGTCCCAAGGCTTTGGGCCATCCTCGACTGCTTTCCCAGGCCACAGGCAGGGAGCTGGATGGGAAGTGGAGCTGCTGGGATTAGAACTGGTGCCCATATGGGATCCTGGCACATTCAAGGTGAGGACCTTAACCACCCGACTATCGCGCCGGGCCCTCAATATTAGTTTTGACACTACTAATTTTAGTATTCATTGTGAAGTTGCTAATTTTAATATTCCAAAATTATATATCACATTATATATAATTGTATTATCTATTATATTGTGTATTTTATACATATCTTTTATATTACATTATGTATAGTATATAAATATATATTATATGATATATATTTAACATATCGTATATTGCATAATATATTATGTAATATGTAATGTATTATGTGTTATATATTTATATAATATATATTATGCAAAATACATTCTATGCATGTTTCAATGTATTTCTAACAAATTAGAATGCTAATGATTTTCAGTAGCAGCAAAAATACACATATCCCAGCTCAGCAATTATTTTCTTAGATAAAACTGTCGAATACATATAATATATATATATACAAAAAGGCACGTTTTTGGCCAGAGAAAGTGTTTAATAATAGTAAGCATTTGGAGAAAACCAAATTCTTATAAATCAAGTAGTGGGTAACTAAAATCTGCTTTGAAATACTGTTCAGTAGTAAAATTAATGAATCAGCACTACAGGAAACATCTTAGGCAATCTAAAAATATAGCATTGTTAGGAAAAATAAGTTGATCAGTATATCTATACTATGTCAGCCTCACACAACAGAAAAGTATACCTTGTATATGTTATAATGTATGAAAATATGCAAAAATACCATATATTCACATTAATTACAGTTATGTGGAATAATAATAAAGCTACTCTTTAGCTCATGTCCACCAAACAACTATTATCTGTTATTGTAAGACAGAAATGCATGCATGTCCAATGATCAGTACTGTAGTAGCAACTGAAAAAGTATTAGTGCTTAATGCTATTAATTCTTACCAACCAGTTGGTTTAGTTTTATGGCATATTTTGATACCATTAAATGTTGGTCTTCTGTTGCAATTATAGTTGAATAGCATTAGCAACACTGAATGTTAGTTTGATACTTCTCATGAAAAATGTATGGTTGTAATTGTTCATTTTTGTATAGAATTACATTGTTTATGAAAATTACTAGTTTATAATTCCGTTCTTGGATTATATTTGTAAAATTTTAATACTATTATTTTGTTCTTATATGTCTTAATTCTACAAGGTGTATTCAATGTTTCCATATTGACTCTAGTTTTTGAGATGAATGTGCTTTTTGTAAGAAAATATTAAACACAGAGAATGCAGGCACAGATCATTTAAAATTTCACATCTCCTTCAGATATCCATAAGGTTTAAAATACTCCAAACTCTTATTCATTTTTTTTAATTTTTCTTTTAAAAGAATTATATCCATTTCATTGAATATGGTTTTGTGTGCCATTCTGGCTTTGCTTCATTTCTAATGAATAACATTTTTGAACATCATTTCATGTGCTTATTGGTCATTTTTAGATAATTTTAGGAAATTCATAGATTTTGTGCCATTTTTTTTCTATTTGTATTTTGTTGTTGAGCAGCAGGTTTTTAAAATAAATTGCAGGTACAAGCATTGTAAAACATTTATGGTTTTAAAAATTCAATATATCAGTATGTTTGTAACCTTTACATTTTCTTGGATGGTGTTATTGAATGCATAAAGATGTTTTTCTTTTTAGTTTTGGTGAAGTACCGTTAATACATTCTGTTTTCTTTTGTGGTTTGTGCATCTAGCATTATATCTAAGATACTATTGCTCAACATAGGGCCATGGATGCTTACTCCTATGTATTTTCTCATAGTTTGAGGCATTAATGCATATGCTTTTAGGTTTTTCAGTCATTTTGAGTTGATTTCTTTTGGAGATTTATATATTTAATTATTTAAAAGGCAAAGTTTTTTTTTTTATTATTGTTGTTAACATTGTATTATGTGATACAGTTTTATAGGCACTGGGGATTCCCCCAACCCCTCCCATCCCCCTCCCCCCATGGTGGATTCCTCCACCTTGTTGCATAACCACACTTCAAGTTCAGTTCAGATTCGTTCCTTGCAAACACATATCTAGCATAAAGTCCAGCGTCTTATTGTTCAGATAAGTTCAGTGGCCTCTTGGGGAGACCTTGTCTAGTCTGAAGATAGGGCTAACAGAGTAAAGATCCGGTCAGTTAAAAGCCCCAACAAAACCTCAGTATCAATATACAACATTATGGAATTAATTGACATAGTATTGGGTAAACAATATGTTAAAAATAATGCAAGTTCCATTCTTCGAAACATCTGGGTTGAGACAGTGTCAATGACAGGTTCAAAAAATAACCAACAATCAAACAAAAATTACAAGTTAAATCAAGGCAAACATGTGGTATCTAACCTTTTGGGATTCGCTTATTTCCCTTAGCATTATAGTTTCCAGTTGGGCCCATTTAGCCACAAAGAACTGCATTTGTTTTTTTTAATAGCTGAGTAGTATTCCATGGAGTAGATGAACCAAAGCTTTCTTATCCAATCTTCTGTTGATGGGCATTTCGGTTGCTTCCATGTTTTTGCAATTACTGATTGTGCTGCTATGAACATAGGGATGCGTGTTGGTTTGTCGTAAAACAGGTGTTTTGGATATATTCCCAAAGTTAATTGGGTGTTTGGAGGAGAGACAGAGAAAGTGAGAGCAAAGGCGATGGAGAGGGAGAGGAAGAGAGAGATCTTGCATCTGCTAGTTCCACTCACAAATGGCTGCAAATGCTGTTGCTGGGCCAGCTGAAGCTAGGAGCGAGGCACTTCTTCCAGGTTTCCCATGGGGGCTCAGGGGTCCAAAGACTTGGACCACCTTCTACTGTTTTCTTAAGCACAGTAGTAGGGAGATCAGGATTGGAATTGGAGCAGCCTGGACTCAAGCTGGCATTCATATGGGATGCCAGCTCTGTAAGCATAGGCTTTACCCACTACATCCCTTGAATTGCTTTTTTTAAAATATGATCTAGGATAAGTTCCAACTTTATACCTTTATCTACTTAAATCCAGTATCTGAGCCTTTGGAGAGACAATTGTGCTGCCATTAAATTTTAGTGGCACTTATGCTCTCTTATCACGTCTGCTATGTTATGATGTGATAAGAAAGCACTTACCAAATACCAGTGCTATGATTCTGGAATTCTTAAGTTCTGGAACCACGAAAAATATTAATTGTCTAGTCTGTGGTATTCTGTTATACCACTAGAAATTGATGATGACACTGCTCAAATTATGATGCACCTAACTTATTTTTGAGACTGTATGTAGGTTTTAGAGTGTTTTCATAGTGTAAAAAGTTCACTCATCTGATAACTTTTATCTTAGGATTTACTTCCCCAATGAGAATTGTCTCGCAGGACATTGTCTTTCAGATTTATATTGTTTTCTCAATCAAGAAAGATATATGTAATTTTATCTGGAAGTTCATTTAACTGTCTTTTTCCCTGTTCACCATGTGCCTCAGTTCTTTCTGGCTTCTATAATAAAATATGGCAAACAGGACAATTTAAAGTTTGTGGAGGGTAAGGTTGTCAATACATGTGGAAATAATGATGCTACAGCAGTGCACCCACAGAATCAGCACCATATAAATTCTGCCAGAGTTTACCACTTGAATATCTTGAAGAGACAGATGTCTTCACTGTCATCCCTCTGTAGCCACATAGGGGTTTGCAAAGGGATGCTGCTTTCGAAGGATGTAGTAGAAATTTGAGGTTAAGTTTTGAAAGAAACTCAGGGGTTGTGAGGGTCTGGAACTCTTCTGTGAAGCTTTTCTGTCGTTAGGGCCCTGAGCCCTTCTGTCTGTGTTGCAATAGTAACTTCAAAACTTCATTCATTTTGATCAAAATTTTTAATTTATATAATGTGAGCAAATTGCATGTATTAGATTTATTATCCATTTACTTTATCAATACCATCTGGCTTCTTAAATGTATATCAATTCTCTTGTCAAATATCCTCTTGGTTACATGCTTGATAGTTTTTCCTGAACACATCATTTTATTCTTTGCAAACTGACCAGGCTAAGAATTTTCTAGCTATTTGAGCTCTAATTAACCTTTCACTTATACATTTTTTTTCCAAAATTGATTTCTCTCTTTTCACATTTTACTGTAATATATCAAGAGATAACCTGCAACACTCTCAACTTTGGCTTAGAGATTATTTATGCCAAAAAATCCACTTCTTTCACTCTTTGTCAAAAGATTATTTATTTATTTATTGCAAAGACCAGTGTCAATTCTATAACAAAATATATTCACAGTTTCTGTAATATTTGTAATAGTTCATTTAGTTATTTCTATTTGTATAAAATGGAGACAGAGATTGAGTTTTCCATCTGCTGCTTTACTTTCCAAATCCCTCTGACAATTAGGGCTGTCCCAGTTTGATGTCAGAAGTGTAGAGTTTCATGTAGGTTTCCTACAAGGATAGGATAAACCCAAGTACTTGAACCATTGCCTTCTGTATACTAGGGTGCACATTAGCAGGCAACTGAATGTAGATGGGGAGTTGCCAAGGTGGGAGCCAGGCACTCTGCTAAGTGGCAGCTGAATCCACTGTTTCATATCACCCATGACTAATTTTTAAAGTAACCGAAATTTATTTCTCACACTTTCAGAAACTAATCTGTGATTTTGATGCTGACCGTTTTGGTGTCTAATGAGGGCTCACTTTGCGCCCAGGATGGTCTTCTGCTGCAATTTCTTCACAGAGTAAAAAGCAGAAGAAAAAAAAATAGCTAGAGTGCTCATTTTAACATTCTTCATGTGAGAATAGGGTATACTCATAACTGAATTGCTTTTCCACTGATCTCATCTCTGAGTATTTATGTTCTGCTGTAATATTGATATGATTTTAGTATCTATCCATGAATTGTGCTTAGTACTTACAATACTGATTTTTTAAAGTTTTTTTTTTCATTTTATTACTATTATGATACAGTTCCACAGACTCTGGGATTTCCCTTATCCCCACCCCAAATCCTCTCCCCCCACACTGATTTCTCCTATATTATTACAACAGTATAGCTCTTCATAAACAGGTATAAGTCCATCAACAGTTATTTAAGTGTATCCTGACATTGTAGTTATGAACACTGGCAGAGTCTAGCATTCTATTATCAAGATATATTTCACAGTTTCACTGTGAGTCTATCTATGATTTGGAAGTAGGGATGTATACTGTATTGCATCCTTACCTCTGGTTTTGATAGTTTTTTTCCACATCTGAGTATGGTAGTGTCTGTTACACAGTTACTATGAATCTTCTTAAATAAAAAGCCACAAAATAAAATCAACAACAGGAAGAAAAACAGAAATATACAACACTATGGAGTTAAATAACATGCTACTGAATGACTAACGCGTAGCTGAAGAAATGAAAAGAAAAATCAAGAAACTTCTTGAAGAAAATCATAGTATTGTATAACCTGAGTCAGTAAAGATTTTAATATGAGGAAAAACTGTTTTGAAGAAATGAAAGTAAAAACAAAAACATCAAAATCCATGAGATAAGAGTTTCTTCTGATCTTTGGTGTGATGTGTCTCCTATAGGCAACATATAGATGGGTTTTGCTTTTTGATCCAGTTCACTAATCTATGACATTTGATTGATGAGTTTAATCCATTTACACTCAGGGTTAATATAAATGGGTAGTAATTTGGTTCTGCCATTTTAGCAATGGGTTGTTCATTGTTTGATTTGGTCTTCTGTTGTTATTTTACTGGGATGTTCTTCATATTTGCATTTGGTTTTGGTGTGTGCTGTTCCTTTTCTTTGTCAAGAGAATATCTTTATTATTTGTAGGGCAGGTCTGGAAGAGGTGTATTGTTTGAGCTTTCTTTTCTGTGGAAGAATTGTATTTCATTTTCAAAGACAAAGGAAAACATTGCTGAGCATGTTATTCTGACCTTTTTTTTTTTTTCCTTTTAGAATCTGGAATATGTCACTGCATTCTCTTCTGGCCTATAGTTTCTTGAGATGTCAGCTGTGAGTCTGATTGGGGTTCCTCTCAATGTTAATTGATTTTTTTTTCATGTTCATATCTTAGGATCTTCACCTTATATTTAACTGAAGAGAGCTTGGTTATTACTGTTGTCTTTATGACCTTTCCCCCACTTGCAGTTCAATCAGTTCCCAGGATTAGGGAGACAGCTATGGAAATGCGCCCCCTGAATTAGTCCATAGGATGCCTGAGAACCCTAGAACTCACACACTCTCAGCCAAGTGAGAGTGCTAGCAGGAAGCAGACCTCCTAGGACTGTGGCTGCCTCGCTGGCCAAGTGTGGCTGGGGACAAGCGGTGCCTCCCTGTGCCGCCTTCCATATTAATTGCTTGCAGCCAAGCATATCCTTTTCCTCAGTTAATTGGTTTGATCATCAGAATTCATTCTTGAAAAACATGTTTGCTCCTTTGATGCTGTGGTGATTTAACAATCATTTCCTTGTTCGCTATCTTTACAGGGACTTTCATGGTTGCCTATGTGACCTGTCTTGTGTGTGTGTGTGTGTGTGTGTGTGTGTGTGTGTGTATGTAGTATATATCCTGTTGAGTTCAATAAAGCGTGTATTGCTTCACTCAACTTGTATCCCATGTGACCCAAACTTTCTTGGCACGATTGTCACACCTTGGGTCCTGGTCTCCTCAGAGGGATGATCCTTAGATACCAGGTGTCCTAAATAACTGTTTTTTGTTTTTGTCTTTGTTTTTTTTTTTTTTTTTGGTGATGTTGATCTTGCCAGAACCAGGTGACCATTTGGTTTGAGGGACACTTGGATCTATTTGATACTATAGAATATCAAAGTCAGTACTATTTTTCCCTGTGGAACCAGTGCAATGCACTGAGCTGGAAGTGAGTTCGCTCTCAGCTCAGTGCATGCACAGCTAACTGTTATCACTTGAGTCTCCAAGAATTTGCCACACTGTACATAATGGCACCCAATGTGTCACTGGTGGAGTTCTGGATCTACTAGATGTTATGTCTGATGGCTACCCAAAACCCTAATTTGGGTGGAACCTGTAGGATGCCACAGAAAAGTACTCTTTTCCCTTTGGGACCAGTGCAATACACTGACACCCACATGATATCAATTACTCGGGCTCATTGAGTAAGATATTTACAGGGTTATGGTTGCTTTCAACAAAATTTCAGATGAAACTCTGGGAATCTGAGAGAAGCCTGTTAATAATGATAATACCATTCGAGATATTCTCTGTTTGCGAATAGTCAGATCATTGCCCATACAATGCCTACGTGAACTGTAAGCACCTGTGCAAAGCCAGTCCATGAGATCATCTATGTCATTGTGACCAAGAAAGCATGGGGCAAGAATGCCTGAGGCCTGAAGGGCCCACCCCCATCACAGTGTGCATAAGAGGTCAGACTTGAAGCTTTATTATTTAATGTCTTGTCTAATGGGTTTCAGTCTTTCTTATGGCAAGTCATTGCTTTCTAATTCTGCATTTCTCCCCTTCTCAGTAGGAATGTTTATGCTATCCCTTTCCAACCTGGTGTATTGGAATTCGGTCATTTGTTTCAGTTTTGCAAGTTCACAGATGGAAGAAGTTTTATCTTGACTATTGGATGCACTTTTTTTTCAAGCTTTATTTATTTATTTTTTTATTGTGAAGTCAGATATACATAGAGGAGGAGAGACAGAGAGCAAGATCTTTCGTCCAATAGGTTCACTCCCCAAGCTGCCGCAATGGCCTGAGCTGAGCGAATCCGAAGCCAGGAGCCAGGAGCTTCTTCCAGGTCTCCCACACAGGTGCAGGGTCCTCCCAAGGCTTTGGGCCGTCCTCGACTGCTTTTCTCAGGCCACAAGCAGGGAGCTAGATGGGAAGTGGAGCCGCTGGGATTAGAACCAGTGATCATATAGGATCCCAGCGCATGCAAGGCAAGGACTTTAACAACTACACTAGCGCGCCAGACCCGGAATTGAACTTTTGAGGTAAGACTTTGACAAGTATTGGCATGGAGTAAATGCATTTTATATCAAGAGATGGATGTAAACCTTTGGAATTCAGTGAATAATGCCATGACTTGGATACAGTTTAAATGTGTCTCCCAAAATTCCATATGCAGGGTGTTTTCCTCTGTGTGTTGATGCTTGAATGTTGGTGTGAGGGCGGGAGCGTAGGAGAGAAAGAGAGAATCCAGGGCTGGGCCAGGTTGGAACCAAGAATCAGAACCTTTATCTAGGACTCATACATGCATGACAGGGGCCGCCTACACATTTAGACTACTCTTTGCTGCATCACTAGATTGTTAGAATGGAGCTGGATTGGAAGTGGAGCATCCAGGGCTTATAATTTAAACTTATAAAAAATTCTGAAATTAAAAAAAAAAATGCCCCCAAGTGGTTGCTATTGTGGCATATCAGGTTATTCTGCTATCTGTGACACTGACATTCCATCTGGGTGCCTGTTTGACATAAATGTGCTCCAATTTCTGTGCAGCTCTTTGACTAATGCATCCAATAAATCATATTTATGTTTAGGTAAGTATAATACAACCGAGAACTACAAGTGGGCAATGCCATTATATGATTGGTCATTTATTATTTTTATCCTAAATTTAAAAATACATTTCAATAAACTTTCACATTTCACAATCATTAATAATCATATTAGCTTCACTCTGAAATATATGTGCTCTTTTGTGATCTATGAATGAACACCTCACTGGAAACAAATTTCTTAGAGAACAGAAACCAAGACATTCTATTTCATCAAGATTATGTCTCAAAAGAGACTTTGTGAAAAAGTTTCTTAATTCAGATTCATGACAATAAACCCAACCTTTGTCTAGATAATCCATGCAGCATCTTTCTCATGAATGTTTTTCCTCAGCTATGCTTCTATCACCTTCTTACATGCATCCAGCCTGAACTAAATTGGAAATAATTTTTAATTACTCCAGCTGTTACTTAGCAAAACTCAGAAACTCATTCCCTAGCTAACAATTTTCTGTATTTCCAGATCACTTTTATTTATTCAAAACTATTTGTTGGATCCCTTCTATGTAAGATTGTCCTGCTAGACACTGAAGAATAACAGATACAGAGTTCACATAATCTATAAAAATACAAGAGAAGGCCAAACCAAGACTATTTTTTTCCATTAATTTTTTTTATTAATAAAATTTATTTTGACATTCTTTACATACTTAGTTAGAGTAAGAAGGTTCAAGGGCTACAGGAAAGTGGATAATACTAGTATGTTTTCCATATTGTTACCTTCATGTTTAAAAGGGGGGTATTAAGGGAGAAGGCCTACCCAATTTCCCACCCTCCCCAAGTCCCGGGTGTAGGGCATGCTCTGAGGTTCTTGCTCAAGTGGTTTTGATATTGCCACAGTTATGAATCGCTGTCAATCTTGCCACTCCAAGCACTATGATGTCTTTGAAAAATCCACTGATTGACATAGTCCATCATAGCTGAGATGGTTGGTTGACCCGTTCTGTCTTCTCTCTTTTCTTCATTAGGGTTCTGAGTCCAGCATTTAGATTAGGAAGATCTCCAAAGAAACTTCTTGTATGTGCTAACAAGTACAGGGCCTGGCACCGTCCATCGCTCCAATCAGCTGGTGGTTGTAATTGCCGGGTTGGTTCTGTTTTCACTCCCGAAATCCACTGGAACCAATGGGTGTTGCAGTCCAGCCTGGTTCTGCCCCGCACATACTTGGCCCTCACCTAAACCAGTGGGAGCTGCAGCCTACTTGGAGCGACCCACAATAACCCCCACCAGGACCGCCCCTACCCTGGTTTGCCAGTAAGTGTAGCAGTACATAAAACTAAACAGCGGCTGGGGTGGAATGGGGTGTGGGACAGACTGGATTACTGCTACACTTACTGGCAAACCAAGACTATTATACGAAGCACTGAATTTTAATGGGAACACATCCTCTCTAACTTTCAAACATTTTTCTATTCCTTGTCTGAAGTCCATTTACTCATTGAAATCACTTCCATTGCTGTTATTTCAGTTTCAAACCTGATTTCATGACTCCAGTTACATAGTTCCTTTGTATTTCACACTAAATCTAAAATAATCTATTTAAAATACAGATTCATTTTTTGCTTAAAATCCTGTAATGTCTGCTAGATCTTTCAGAAAATAGTTCAATTTTCTTAACTTCATAATCTGTTTCTATAGTCCCACCTACAGGCTGCACTTCACATTAACCTTCTGAAGATGCAAGTTCTAGAATTTATTTAGTACCTAATGCCAGTACACTTTTTAAAATTACTTTATATTCACTTGAAAAGCAATGAGATAAAGTAAGGTTTCCTAATCACTGGTTCACTTTCAAATGCTTGCAACAGTTAGGGCTAAGGATAGGTGGAGGAAAGGAGCCAGGGACTCAATCTGGATTTCTCACATAAATAGCAGTGACCCAACTATTTAGGCCATCCAGGGTGCATAAAAAGGAAACTGGAATTGGAATTGATGCTCAAACCCAGATACTCTGACATGAGATGCAGGTGCTCCCAGTGACAGTTTGTCTGATGTGCCAAAACCTATCTTGATCATGCCTTTTCATATGTTCTCTTGCTTAGCTTTTTCTTTCTCTTTCTTTATGTGGTCTTTGAAATCCACTGTAAACATTATAATGTCCAAGAAGGGTTCTTGATCATTTCCTTTATTCCAATTTATATGTGCATTCTCTATTATGGTATTTTCATATAGAATGTGTTTTATTGTAGAATTTGTCTTATACTTATTGATGATAATTTTTAAGCTTTGTTCTCCATGGTGGCAATGACTGTGTCCCACCTACTATGGTGCTTTTTAAATTCCTGGTGGAGATCTGGTCTTTAAGAAGTGTTCATGAATACCAGGAAAGGGGAGATAGAAGAGAGAAATAAAGAAAAATAAAGAATATAGCCTGAAAGTGAGAAAGAATGGAGATAAAGAGTAAGGAAAACAGGCAGGAAAGAGAAAGGAAGGGCGAGGGGAAGGAAGGAAGTTAAGGAGAGAAAGAAGAAAAGGAGGGGGAACAGAAAAAAATGGAAGGGAAAGAGAAGAGAGAAAGAGAAAAAGCATTTCAAAGCCTATGAATTTTCTGTACTGAATGAAAATATGACTGTATTTTAGAATTCTAATACACCACTTAAAGAGACAAAATTTAAGAATTACTTGGTCAGCTATCATTCAGTTACATAAAAGTATAAAGAACCCCTATAGTTCCAAAACTACTTAGTCTTTTACATGTATGCTAAAGTTCCTGCAGTTTAAGTCTTCCTTTGCTTGTCAATGCGCTTGTAGAGCATAATCACACTCCTCAATTAGAACAGACTTACAAAAACACTATTATGCTTTCCTTGTTGTGGGTAAATTTAATGCAAAAGTTCTGCCATTTTACATTTTCCAGAGCTTTCATTCATTCTTGCTTAGTAATTACAATTGGCTTATAAATAAACACTTGGGATGATTTCCGAAATGTTCTGTGTTTACTTCCAAGGCTGGTACTTCCATCACTGAGCCACTTAAGTGGTTTTGAAAGACTGTATACAGGCTCATTTTACAATGCATTTGAAGTTTGTAATCCTGTTTAAATACAAAAAATAGTAAGGATTAACAAACTGCTGCTTGGAGGCCAAGAGACAGGCAGAGCTCAGAGTAATCAAGAAAGAACCTATCAGGAACATGAAATCAATTGGTCAAAAAGTGGAAGACTGTCAACAAAAATAATATGTTATGGACCCTCAAGGATTTCTGTTTATGCCAGAGGAAGCCTAAAATAATCTGTGGGTTTTGATGCTTGATTTAGTTTTCCACAAGCCTAATTAACACCAGATTAACTTTGCTGCCACTATAGTTTATTGCCTAGACTGACAAATGTTTGCTGTTTATTCGTCTCCCTCATAAGAATACCAGCAGCAATAGTGTAATGACATATCTAATAACACTGAAACCAATATGATAATTCTCATGTACAGAAATTTTGGGGCTATTATAATAATTTTAAAGTCAATTTTCTAATAAACAAAGTGTTCCTGGGGAAAGACTAATTCATCTCATATTCTATCTGGGTACAACTACTCCATTGGTTACAAACTGCAATTAAAAACATCCCCTGCTTCAATATGGGATTGCTTCAGTAAAACTGAAAATGATGCCAATTTCTTTGAATTCATAGCCAAGGGTCAGTCATCTCTTCCTCATGGAGAATGTATGGAAAAGCTTTATTTCAGGGGTCTGTGTTCAGAGGAATGTAGTGAGTAAGGGTATTAAGATACTCTGTCCTTGCCAACTCCCATTCTTTTAGGTTTCAACGTTTCCAAGAGGAGCAAAGACAACCTAATCCCACCTCTGAAGTTGTTGATATAGATTGCAATTCAAGGTCAAATTGGAATCATGCTACTTATTTGCTTTTCTTTGGATCTTTCAATTCTGTGCAAGAGTTCACAAGAACAAAATAAAACAGAAAATGTTTGTTTATATGCATGAATAAACTGGAGGCCAGATTTTCATCTTGCTACCTGACTACTCCCTCTTGATTTCAAAGAGAGTTTGATATAACTAAAAATGCACAGGATGGTAAAGTTGGCTAACCAATCAGTTTAAACGTGCATGATACGTTATTCAGCGTATCATACTTTATTTAGAGAATAAGGTATGACATACATCAGGAGCCAACTCTCAACTGCCACCCCTAATGAAGGCATGAAGCTTGAATAACACTGTGTAAAGAAATGATGATTTCATAATATGATTTATAGTCAAAAAGAAGCATAATCATTTTAATGTCTGTAACTTAACAGCTTTTCAAAAAACCATAAGGGAAACAGGCACACTCCCCTTATTATAAGTTAACACAGTCAACACTTTGTTGTACATAATACAGTTCATCCAAAAATTAAAAGTTCCTACTCTTTCCAAAATTATTCTTCTTGGAAATATTATTACATGTATATCACATTCCTGTAATGTCTGTATTTCTATACCTCAATACATAACATGGTTGATCAACTAATTATGACTCAAAGACATCTTTAAATCATTAACCTTCTCCTCTGTGTTTGCCTGAATCCAAATTTACAGTCAGCTATTCAAGAGTTTTAAATTCAATGACAAACATTTCAGTGGTATGTTCATTATCCTAAAGTACTTTACTCCAAAATTCTACTTTATTAAACTTAAATAATCTACAGATGAAATTATTTCTGTACATTCTAACAAAAGATATTGAAACAAATGTGCTAGAAGAGCAATAAACAAGCATGGAATTTTTTTCAGGACATAGGGGCTAGTGTTGGGTGTAGCAATTAGGATATCAGTTGGGATAACTGTAACAGATGATGGCCCGAGTAATGTAGGAGAAACGGACTGAATTCCCAGGTTTGGTTTTGACCTGACCACAATACTGGACACTGAGGGTGTTTCAGGAGTGAATCAATGAACTGGAGCTTCTTTCTCTCTTTCTTTGGCTTCCTCCTTCCCTTTCCCCATAAAATAAACATTTTTTTAAAGAAATAAAAATGTAAAGACAAGACAGAATTATCTTAAATCCAAATTATTGCCATACATTACTAAGTTGAGTCCAAACAAATAAATACACCATAAAAAGCCACTCCTAACTAATGGTACTATTTATTTTCAAAAATGTTTTCTGAAGTATAAATTATAGAAAGAAAAGCACACAGATTTAAGTTTATAGTTTAATGAAGATTTATGTGGTACCACTCAGACAAAAACAGATGATATTTCCAGCCTGCACTCTCCATTATGCATCCTCCTATAGGAATAACCATCATTTTGACATCTATCAGTACACATTTATTTTACCACAATGGCTATTATATATTTTAAACTTATTGTGGGTGGTCTACTCTAATTTATTTTGTACAACATGATATGAATGAGTTAGTTCATGCTGTTGTATTGTCATTAGTTCCTTATCCTTGATTGTTTTTAAGAGTTGTTCACTGATTGATTGATGGATTATCAGTTTGTTTGAGTGGCGGCTATACACAAAGAGAGTCAGAGATCTTCCATTATACCTAGTTCATTCCTGAAATGCCAATAACCCCAAACTCATCCCTCTACTTCATAGGTGGCAGAAACATTAATATTTGAGCAATTGCCAGGTTCCTCCAAAGGTATGTATTATCAGTTTGGTAAATCAGAGGTAGAGGTGCTGAAGCTCTAACCAGGCACTCCAAAATGGTATGTGTACTTCTCAGGCAGTGTCCTCAGCACAGTACAGAACATCTACCCCCAGCCCATTGTTTCTAAGAAAATCTCTTGATTCTGGTTTAATCTATTGCTAAATATTTTACACATTTATTTTAATTTCTTTGAAGCAGTGAGAATAAGAGAGGAATTTTTCATCTACTGGTTAGCTTACCCAATGTCCACCACTTCCAGGAATAAGCCAGTCTGAAACTAGGAACTAGAAGTTGCATCCAGGACCCTCATTAGGGGCCAGGAGTCCAAACACTTCAGCCATCATCTGCTGCCTTCAAGGATGGTCGTTAGCAAGAAGCTGGATTGAAAACATAGTGCAAATTGAAGCCATGCACCCCAGTATGGGATACAGGCATCTGAATCAGCATCTTAACCAGTGAACCAAAAGTTTGCGCTGCTAAAATTTGTAAATCACAACATAAGTTCACTATATGAAATAGAAAATTTAGTGCTTACTGAAAAATACCAGGGAAGGTATGATATTTGAAGTCTGTATCAGTTACACGGATGATCTAGTATCAAATTTAATCCAAAATTAGGAAGGCCTTCATTATTTTCTAGAATATGTGGAATTCTTTGAACTAAATCCTATTCATCCCTTATAACTTCAGTAGTGGCTCTCATGCACAGGAATAAAATAACTCTAAATAATGTCTGCTTGAAATGAATCATCTTCAAATCCTGCCTATAATTCCTATAAAAGGGGAGTAACATATTTGATGCTGTCTCAAGAGAAGAGCTACTAATCTATATTCATACCTCAATAAAAATAATCAGGAATGATAATATTGTTGGGAAAAACTAATTATTTTATGTCATTTTAATAGTTCCTATTTTCAATATTTGTGCATCCTCAGAAGTCCCAGGAGTCCTGATTTATGATTCCTGTGGGAGTATACATAAACTATTATCCAACTTTTGTGGGCCAATCCTAATGTTGAGAAACTTGAATTTAATTTTGGTTAACACTGTAAGCATCATAGGTGTAACATAAAAAATTGTGCTCATAAAATTAAGTGTAGAATATCTGAGAGTAGTAAGAAGGGAAAACTGAAGAATGGTTGGTCAATGGGTATGAAGTTACAATTACAAGAAAGTTCTAGTATTCTATTGTACAGCAAACTGAATGCAGATATTGTTATATTTCACCAAAATAAAGGTAGAAGAGAAAATTTAGAATGCTCTCATCACAAAGAGATGATAAGTGTTTAAGAAAATAGTTGGGGCCCGGCGCAGTGGCCTAGCGGCTAAAGTCCTCACCTTGAACGTGCCAGGATGCCATATGGGCATCAGTTCTAATCCCAGAAGCCCAGCTTCCCATTTAGCTCCCTGCTTGTGGCCTGGGAAAGCAGTGGAGGACAGCCCAAAGCCTTGGGACCCTGCACACACATGGGAGACGTAGAGGAAGTTCCTGGCTCCTGGCTTCGGATTGGCTCCGCTCTGGCCATTGTGGTCACTTGGGGATTGAATCATTGGATGGAAGATCTTCCTCTGACTTAAAGACTCCGCAGTTTCATTCTGCAGCTCTTCCTTTAAGCTATTTCCAATTTCTCTTGCAAGTACTGTACTTTTCAGATAAAGCTTATGCTTGAATCTCTGTGCAACAAATTTTTGTATTTAATGTCATGGGCCAGTAAGAATATGTGCTTATAGATAATGTGAATTTTTATAATATTTGAAACACTTTTGGGTGTCAAAATCTCTCAAAATGATAGTTCTTGTAGAATATAGCCCAATGCCGAAAAACCAAGTGAAAATTCCTGTTGTATGGGTATAGCTCATAGGAGAGTCTTCAAAAAGTTCATGAAAAATGAGTAGCATTTCAAAAACTACGTGGATGCAAAATTTTCTGCACCTAAATAAACTTATCTTCTAATTCTACTTTCCACAAACTTTTTGAAGTACACTTGTATGTCTAAACAGCCACATGTATTTTCAGTTCGGCTTTTCCTGAACTCCACTCTGCCTGCTCGTGAAAACCACATGCACGACATAAGTGACATTTGAATATTGAACTGCTCCTTAAGGATTTCATCTTAGACTATTACACATATAATTTTCTTATTACTATGAAGAGGTGCCATACAACATCTCTTTCTTTTTAATTCAAAATAGTTTTAAATTTACTAAATAAAATTCATAAGGTTCATATAGTTCCCATATACAGCACACTCATATTCTCCTATTGCTACTAACTCACATTGCCATATTTGTCATAATCTATATACTACACTGTTTCCCTTAAAACTTTGATGAACTTCTTTTTTAAAGATGTATTTATTTTGATTGCAACGTCAGAGGAAGAGAGACAGAGAGGAAGATGTTCCTTCCGGTGATTCACTCCTCAAGTGACTGCAATGGCCAGAGCTGAGCCAATCCGAAACC
The DNA here is from genome assembly GCF_017591425.1 of Ochotona curzoniae. NCBI lineage: Eukaryota > Metazoa > Chordata > Mammalia > Lagomorpha > Ochotonidae > Ochotona > Ochotona curzoniae. The sequence goes on along the minus strand of NW_024467087.1, from coordinate 53,483,901 downwards.
AGGAGCCAGAAACTTCTCCAGGTCTCCCACACAGGTGCAGGGTCCCAAGGCTTTGGGTCGTCCTCAACTGCTTTCCCAGGCCACAAGCAGGGAGCTGGATGGAAAGTGGAACTGCTGGAATTAGAACCTGTGACCGTATGGAATCCCAGCGCATACGAGGTGAGGATTTTAGCAGCTAAGCCATAGTGGTTGTACTAGCCTGCACTTCCACCAGCAGTGAAGGAGGGTACCTTTCTCCCCACATACACGCTAGCTCATGTTGTTAGTAGAGTTGTGAATGTAGGTCAATCTCACTAGAGTTAGGTGGTGTGCCTCAACGTGGTTTTCGTTTGTATCTCCCTGACATCTAGGGAGCCTGTTTTCATATGTCTGTTTGCCATTTGAATCTGTTCTTTTGAAAAATGTCTGTTCATTTCCTTTGCCCATTTTTCACAGGGTTTATTATTATTATTATTGATGATTTTTACATAGCTGATTACATTGGGAAGGGTCAAGTACTAGAGTAAGGTGGCAAGACCATTATTTTCTCATTCTCTTTTTTTCCTTCCTATATCTGGGGACCGGGGGTGGGGAGGGATAGGGGAGAAGCCACACTCAGGCTACCAACTGCCTCCATACCCTGGGATGGGGGACAGATATACTACACCATCCCAGGGTCCCCAAAGTGGGGTATGCTCCAAGGGTACTACTCAAGAGGCTTTTGACAGTCCAACAGTTCTGAATTGCTGCTGATATCTCCATTTCAAACATAAAGAAATCTTTCCAGAATCCAGTGGCTGACTTAGTCTCCATTTGCCCAGACTCTCACTGCTAACACTTGATTGGGGTAGTTGATTAATTTTCTCTGTTCTTCATCCTCTGTTAGTGGTACCAGATGTCCTTTGCAGGCTCCAATCTACTGCAGTATCCTTCATGTACAACTGGATATGCTGTCCACTGCTCCATCTAAGCCACTGAAGAGGCCCAACTCTGACACGTGCACTCCACAATCAGATCATGGAACCTGCAATTCTTCCCATGGCTGGTGTTCTGAGTCTAGTGGTTCAGTTGGACGGGATCTCCAAAGAAACTTCACCTGAGGTGATCCCAGAATTTATTCTTGTGTGTGCTTGCCAACACAGGGCCCAGCATAGTCTGTCGCCCCAATCAGTCTGCACACACATGGGTGGTTGCAATTGCTGTGTCAGTTATGTCTCCAGCCCTGTCTTCTACACAAACCAATTGGTGTTGCAGTACAGCCCAATCCTGCCCACAGCACACTCGGCCTTCACATACATCATTGGGAGTTGTAGCCAGTTGGAGTGACCTGCACCAGGTCCACCCCTTCTGTGGCTCCTGTGCTTAATAGTATGAACCACAGACTCATCCAGTCTGTGCCACATCCCATTCAGCTATTGTACACGTCAGTGGGTATGACAGCCTAGTTCAATCCAACCAGCCACACTATCCAGTTTACACTGGTGCCTGCAGGTGCCACTCTCACTCTAGCCATGCCTGCCTCTTGTCCTGGCTTTCATGCTCACCAGTGGGAGTGGCAACCCAAGAGGGAAGTGCCCACTGTTTCCCTAATGGGCCCACTCCCACTCAATCCAGGATCATACACTCTCCAGGTGTTTCTGCAGTTTAGCTTGAAAGAATTCCCGCCCCCGACCCCCGTTCTAGCATCTGCAAGCTGATGCTGCAGCCAAACCCAACCAACCCACACCCATTCTAGCTTATGCATGCACCAGTAGGTAGTCAGCTCAATCTGGCATTCACCCAACCCAGCTCACATGTAATCCAACACATGTTGCCTGGCCTGATCCCAGCTCTTATGCTCACCAGTTGGAGGAGTGGCACAGCAGAGGAGCCCCTACAGCTCCCCTACCAGGTTTGCAACCCTCCCTCGGGTCTCACATGTGCTGGCTGGGCAGTGTTCCAGTCTGGCATGGCCTGCTTCATCTTAGCATTTGCGAATGGGTACTGTAGCCTGGCTGGGATCGGCCCACCCCCAACTCCAGCTCATGCTGGTAGAGGCTACCGCCTAGCCCAGACCAGCTGGCCCCCATTCCCAGCCCTAATGTGAACTGGCACTATCACAGCCCAAACTGGCATGACCCACACACCATTCTGTTTCTCAGATTTGCCAGTGGGTGATATAATCGTGCCCGACCTGGATCTCCCTAGACCTGAGCCAAATGTGTACTGGTGGGTACCATAACCTGGCCTAGACTGCACCACTCCCAGTCTTGGCTCTTGTGCTCACCCCCAGGGACTTTGTCCTGACAGAGGAGTTTCCCAAACTTTTCATCAGAATCTCTTTCAATGCTGGATCTCACACACACCAGTGAGTCCATGGGCCAGCCCAACTTAGTCCACTTTCTGCCCTAACAGGAACAATGGTCTTTACTAACCAATCTTCACGCATTCTGATTCTTATTTTTTGGTGCTACATCCCAGCCAACCTGGTTCACACCCAGACACAGTTCATGCATGGCTCAGAAGGGGCAGGGACCTAGCCCAGACTTTCCTACACCCACTCTGGCTCTCATGAGCACCAATGAGTGCTAGAGTCCAGCCCAGTCTGGTGCATCCCAGACCCAGTCCACACCTGTACCGAAGCACACTGCAGCCATGTCCAGACCAGACTGCAGCCCCCACTCTGGCCCTTGTGCTCGTCAGTGGGAACCACAACCTAGGGTGTCTCCTTAACTCCCCAACCAGGCCTGTTCCCAACTATAGATCTCACTGGTGCCAGTGGTTGCTCTGATTCAGCTTGGTTTTAGCCCCTCACTTGTCTTGCCCTTTGCTTTTGGTTGCTGTAGCCTGACCTGTCCCAGCCCCCATTCCCAGCTCTTGCTGGTGAGTGCTGTAACCTGGTGCTGCTCAGTCTTGTCACATCCCTGGCTCATGCAAACCAGAATGTGTGATAGCCTAGGCTAACATGACCTGTGCTGCAGCCTGGTTTCTGAACTTGCCAGAGAGCTAAGGTTTGCTTAGTCCTGTCCAGTCTTCCCCCTTTTAAAACCAACTCACACACCTGCCAACAGACGGAGCTACCTTGCCCAGCCTACCAAACACCCAGGCCTGGATCACATGCTCACCAGTGGGAGCTAGGACCCATTACAGGAGTTTCCCAAGTTACCCCGCTAGGGCCACTTCCAAACCCTGATCTCACACATGCCAGTGGGTGCTAGGCCCTTACCCAGCATAGCCTCCCCTCAGTCCTGGCCTTTGTATGAACTGGTGGATGTTGTGGCCCAGCCCTTCCCACACTTCGTTTTAGAGTGTGTATATGGGTACTACAGCTTGGACCTGCTCACCCTGTTCCTAGCCCTAGTACCTGTGAATGTTGACAGGTTCCATGGTCACACCTAGCTCAGCCTACCAGTACCCCAACCCTTAAGCTAACCAGTGGGACTTGCATTTCACAGGATTGGGCCCACATACCCCCACAGATACTACCTCCAGACTTGGTTTTCTCATGTGCTGGTTAGTGTCATGGCTCAGCCTGATGTCATTTGTCCCCTTTTCTGACACAATCAGGTACTGGGATTTAGCCTTGTCAGACAGGCCCCCAACCCACATGTGGGCTGGCATGTGGTGATCAATAATGTTCCATGCTGGTGCATTGGTCTGATCCATACAGATCCTCTGGTCTCTTCAATCTAAACAGGTCCCAGTCCCTTGCTTACCTGCAAGTACAGTAGCCCTGTCATGGGGAGTCGCTCAGGAGTCATTCCTCACCTACACATATGGGGTAGCCTTATCCATTGATGTCTATGGACAGTAATTCCTCATCTGCTAGAACAATGATAATGCCCATGAAAGTACCTCGGAAGTCATTCATCACCTGGACATGAACTCTCAGGTTCGTACACACCCCCACCAGTGCCAAACACGCCCAAGTCCCCAGAGCTCATCACCAGGCAGCCAGTAGGCTTGGCCAGGGTGCCAGTGGTGACCTGGCTGCCAGAGCAAAGATGATACTAGCCGCGTTTAAGCAGTTGGCGAGATTGTATTCCTGGCTTGGTAGGCTAGGCTGCATTCCCTCCTACTGGCCAAAAGCAGCCAATGGGTTGGAAGGTCCCTTTCATGTATCTAGGGCCATTTGTATTTCTTCTTTTGAGAAAATGCCTGAGATTTATAGCCACTTAAATATATTAATAATTGTGCATACTTATGGAATACAATGTGATATTTCAATCTAAGTATACAGTGCGTGTTAATCAAAATAGGGTAATAAACATTTCTTCTTTGGTGTCACTTTATAATCAGAGGCTTGGCACTTCTTCATTATACTTGTTTATACAATATATACTAGGTTATTGCTCACTATAGCCACCTCAATATGCTGTATAACACTAGTAGCTTATTCTTTCAGCAAACCCATCTGGTAGTTGTTATCCAAACATGCTCTATCCCTTGCACCCTTCACAGTTTCTAATAGTAAATACTCTGTGCTTGGATTGGGATTTTTCTTAGCTTCTGAATATGAGGAAGAATATGCCTTGTTTGTCTTTCTGTGTCTGGCTTACTTCACTTAATATGACATCCTCCATTTCCACCTATATTTCTGCAAATGACAGGATTTCATTATTTGCATGGCTGAATAGTATTACCTAGTGTATATACATCACGTTTTTGTCCATTCATCTAATGACAGATATCTTGATTTATTCGATGTTTTGGCTGTTGTGAACAGTGCTGCAACAAATAGACATGATGGAGAAGGTATACAACAATGTCATATATATATATGTGTGTGTGGGGGTGTGTACATAATGGAATTATTGGATCACATACTAATTCTTTTTCTAGATACATTAAATAAATATCCATTCTATTTTCCATAATGGCTGTACTAATTTACATTCTCACCAACATCCTTTTGGAGTCAACATTGTGGTACAGCAAGATAAGGCATACTTGGAATGTATGCATCCTGTATGGGAAATAGCTAGTTTGAGTCCCAGCAACTCTGCTTCTGATCAAGCTTTCTACTGATGCATCCTAGGAAATAGAAAATGATAGATCAAATGCCTAGGCCTTTGTCCCTTGTGTGGGAGACCCAGAGGGAATTCCCATCTTCTCTCATTGCCCTCACCCAGCTCCAGCTGTAGGGGGCACTTACAGTGAACTAGCCAACTGAATCAATCTGTCTCTCTCTCTCCCTTTGAAGTAGATGAAAAGAAAAGAAAAAACAAAAGAAAAGTAAAAAAAGGAAAAGAAAAGAAAAGACAGGACAAAATGAGTATCATAGCACAAGAGGTTAACCATCAGCCTGTTTCTGTAGAGCAAAGGAAACAATCAGTAGAGTGGAATAGACATCTGACAGAATGAGAAAAATAAATATTTGCAAACTACTTACTCAGTAAAGGATTCACATCCAGAATATATCAGGAATTGAAAGCCCACGTACTATTTTTATCTAACTTGATTGCTTTGTGGTTTTTGAATCTGTAGAAATCCTCATTCATATGTTTTTGGATAGTCATCCTTTTTTAGTTGCATAGCTTATGCCAATATTTAGTTGCATAGCTTATGTCTCTTCATTCTTTTGATCATCACTGTGCAGCAAGTTTTTGCATTGATATAAACACATTTACCTATTTTTGCTTTAATCGCCTGAGTTTGGTGTGTGTGGCGGGGCTGGACTTATCCCCCAAACTGTTGCCTATGTTCATGTATTTATGCATTTATCTTACATATTTTCTTAGTAGTTTCACTAACATTTAGATCATTGGTCCATTTTGACTTGATGCCTGTATAGAATGAAAGCTAATTTTCTCTTAAGCTTGTGAATGTGGAAATCCAGTTTTCCCAGCATCATTTATTAAAATGATTGTCCTTCCAGGGCCAGCATTGTGACTCAGCCAGTAAAGCCATTGGTTGTGATGTCAGCATCTCACAGGGCATGGGTTTGAGTCCCAGATACATTACTTCCAAACTAGCTCCCTGCTAATCTGCCTGGCAATACAGAGGAAAATGATTTAATTGCTTGGGCTCCTGCACTGATGTGGGAAACTGGGAACAAGCTCCTGCCTCCAGGTTTTGGCTTGGCCTGGATCTATCTCCCCTGGTCTCTGTTTCTCTGTAACAATATCTTTTAAATAAACAAAAATAAATATTTTTGAAAAGATTATTTCTACAGAGTGTTATTGTTGCTGCAGATAAGTTGGTGAGACATGTGGATTTACTTCCTGGTGTGAATTCTACTCTATTCACCTATTTTTATGCTGCTATAGTGTTATTTTTGGTTTAAACAGGGCAGTATTAGATCCTGTATATGTGGTATTATGATGCCTCCAGCTATTCTGGCTCTTTAGAACCTTCTATATTCCTATATGAAATTCAGGATTCACTGTGTCTTTTTCTTGGTTTTTTTTTAATTTATTTTTGTTTTTGTTTTTTACTCTAAGATAGAATGAGGGGTTTCCAAACATGAATTGTAACAAGCTGGCTGATTTATATGAACTGATACTAAATTCTCAGAATTTTTGAACTCAATATGTAGCACTGGGAAGATTTCAGTCAAAAAGTAGTTCAAGCTTGTTTAAAAGTAGAATTTTTTCCATTCATGTATTTGGAAAGTCAGCTGTCAGGCTTACGTTGAGGTTCAACAATATCGTTAATATCTTTGTTTTGCATTTCAATATGGGTCCAAGACTACCTGTTTCCTCATTTAAATCTAACAAGAGATAGAAAATAAGCAGAATCTCCCTAAGCTACAAAATTTCCTGAACTTAACGCTGTTTACATCCCTGATAGTGAATCCCTTTACTGAAGGTAATAGGGCTAGCTGAATCACCCTAAACTAATAAGTTGCAAGACCCTGCGAGTTGGTAGACAGAAACAAACTTATGCAAATTTCATAGGAGCTGATCAATAGGGAAAGGATGAAATTATAATCAGAAGACAACACAACTCCCATAAAATCAAATCTGCTCAAATGCTAGTCATTTTCTTGCTTTCCTTTGAAATGGCTCACAAAATGTTTTCCAAAAAAAAAAAAAAAAAAAAAAAGGTTTTCTTGGATAGCAATAATGCTGACACAGGAGAAAAGTAGGCTTTCAAGAAAAGTCCTTTGTTGCAACAAGAAATACTGGTGAAACTCTACTTGAATTTCATCGATGCAGAAGGAAAGAAATACTGAAAAATACTTAATGACACAAGGCAATATGCATAATATAATCATAGCTGTTTGGTGAAATAAGAGTAAAGTATGTTTACCTCTGTACCACATTTCCCTTTAAAATGTTTATTTGAAATTCAGAGAGACATAAATATTGCATTTACTGATTTGCTTTCCAAATTCATGCACCAGCCATAGTTGTTCTGGACCAAAGCCAGAAGTCTGGAAATCCATCTAGCTATCTTCCATGGTTGACAGGATTGTATGAATTTGAGCCATCACGTGCTGCCTACAGGGTGTGCATTAGAATGAAACTCAAATCTTAAACACAGCAAACTTGAACCCCTGTATTCTGAAGTAGGATGTGAGTTCTGAAGCTATCTTTCATCTGCTTATTTAAATGCCTAATCCTCTGGAATAGCAATAGAAGCATCTCTAGTATACAAATCATAAATTGTTTTAGGCCTTGCATGGTAACCTAGTGGTTAAAGTCCTGGCCTTGAACGTGCCAGGATCCCATATGGTCACAGGTTCTAACCCCGGCAGCTCCACTTCCCATCCAGCTCCCTGCTTGTGGCCTGGGAAAGCAGTCGAGGACGGCCCAAAGCTTTGGGACCTTGTATCTGTGTGGGAGACCCGGAAGAGCCTCCAGGCTCCCGGCTTCGGATCAGTGCACTCAAGGCAAGGACTTTAGCCACTAGGTCACTGCGCCAGGCCCATTTTCTTTTTTCTTAATGTGGCACATTTACTCTACAGAACACTACTTAGCCATAAAAAGAATGAAATCTTCGGCCTGGAACAGTAGCCTAGTGGTTGAATTTCTTGCCTTTCATGCACTGGGATCCCATATGGGTTCTGGTTCGTGTCCCAGCTGCTCCACTTCCCATCCAGCTCCCCTTTGCTTGTATTTGCAGGTGAATTCTGCTTTACGTATCTACGTATCAGTTGGCTCATTCAGATGTTTGCTGTCTGCCTGTGACAGCCTGTTTTGGGTCTTGAGCACAGCTGCATTGTCTCATACGAACATCCTATCCACACACTATCAAGAAAGTTACAACCAGATTTTAGATCACTTTTTTTTCATAGCTGGCATTATCTGTATTCTAAGACATTACTACTACAGTGACAAGTAGCTAAATTACATTTCAAATCCAGGAATATGGCAATGAATACCCCATATTTATGCAAATAAGGATTGTTTACCTTTCTTTGTTGAACTTTGTCAGTGGGTCATTGTCTGTGACTACGAAGCAAGTTGAAATTGTGTTAGTGTAAATATTAAAGGAAAAAAATCAAAGAAAGAAGGAGGGAGAATTGAAACAGGAAAGGAGAGAAGTATAATCATCTTCTTAGCATTGCAGCTATTAAATACAAGCCTGTTCTCTTAACATTAATAAGAAAGATTTGAATTTTATGTTTTTTAAAGATTTGTTCATTTTCATTGGACCGATGGATTTACAAGGAGAAGGAGACACAGACAGAATGATCTTCCACTCACTGATTCACTCCCAAATGACTGCAACGCCAGAACTGAGCCCATCCAAAACCAGGAGCCAGGAGCTTCTTCAGGGATCCCATACAGGTGCAGGGTCCCAAGGATTTGGGCAATTATCTACTTCTTTCTCTGGCCAAAAGCAGGAAGATGGATGGGAAGAGGAGCTGCCAGAACATGGCCTGGTGCCCCCGTGGGATGCCATGTGCTTGGAAGTGCAGAATTAGCTGCTTGAAGCCATTCTGCCAGCCCCAGAATTAAATTTTGTCAATACCTAATGTAAAAAACTTAAATAACCTAAAAGTAAAATAGCGTATTTTTAAAAAGAAACAAACCAAGAATAATTGAAATCAAGTTTAGAATTTCTCATTCTATCTTTACTATATTTTAAAATATAAAATAGTAATCTCTATGTAGTCTAATTGATTAGCCGGCTTTAAAATCCAAAATAGAAGTTTCTTTTATTTATGTGTGCTTTATGGTGGTTAGGTCTTGATTAAATCATTATAGCAATACCACAAACCATGAGAATTACTATACTTCTAAAGATAGAAAACAAGATATATAAAAGTAATTTATTTGTCTGGGGAAAGAAAAACTAATTTATTTGGAGAAAGAGGGAAGACGGTCGTTTTTGGGCTTCTGAAATCAGTGCTACTTCTTTTGGATTTAAATAGGAAGAAAATATCTCATTAAGTGTTTGTTATGGATTTTTTACTGTGTTGAAAGTGGTTTTAAAATTTTGTTTTCTGTAACATGTTGCAGACATGCTTATTACATTTGATTTTTAAAAATGTGTGTTGCAGTGCAGCAAGCTAAACCACTACTAGCAATCCCATATTGGAGTGATACTTTGAATCTCAGCTGCTCTGCTTTCTGATTCAGCTCCTTCTTAATACACCTGAAAAATCAGTGCAAAGTGGCCCCAGGAGCTTGGGCTCCTAAAACCTAAGTGGGAGATAGGGATGTAGTTCCAAGCTCCTGGAATTGGCATAGTGCGGTGCTGTATACTAGATCTCCTTCCCTCCCTCCCTTCCTTCCTTTCTTTCTTTCTTTCTTTCTTTCTTTCTTTCTTTCTTTCTTTCTTTCTTTTCTTTCTTTTCTTTCTTTTCTTTCTTTCTCTCCCTCCCTTTGTCACTGTGCATTTCAAATACATAAAATAACCTTTTGGGCCCGGCTCAGTGGCCTAGCAGCTAAAGTCCTCAACTTGAACGCATCAGAATCCCATGTGAGTGCCGGTTCTAATCCCGGCAGCTCCTCTTCACATCCAGCTCCCTGCTTGTGGTCTGTAAAAGCAGTCAAGGACGGCCCAAAACCTTGGGACTCTGCACCCTTGTGGGAGACCTGGAAGAAGTTCGTGGATCCTGGCTTCAGATCAGCTCAGCACCAGCCGTCGTGGTCACTTAGGAAGTGAATTATCGGATGGGAGATCTTTCTGTTTCTCCTCCTCTCTGTGTATCTGACTTTCTAATAAAAATAAATAAAATCTTTTTAAAAATTAAAAAAATAAAAAAATAACCTTTTACAGAAGAAGATTATGTGTTGTGTGTGCAGCTAAGCATACATAAAATATGTGTAGCTAGGCATCCATTAAAGTCTGGTTGGGAATATCAAGTATCATTTGTAGTGCACAACAGATACTTAAAAATATGGAAGTAGCTTTGAAACAGAAGCTACAAGAGTTTTGAGAAACATATTGGAATAAGGCCAAACTTCTCTGGACACAATGCTGTATAAATACATTAGAAAATCTGTTAAGAAAGTCTCCAAAGGAAAGGAAGAACATGATTGGAAAACCCTATATTGACCTAAAGAATGCATATAGAAATAAACAGGCTATTGGTGCTCAACAGAAAGTGAGAAAGGCAGTAGAGGTGCTGTCACATTGCTAACTGTTGATGTTGGAAACATTCAGAAGTCAAATAAAGTAGGTGACCTCAAAAAGCTTCTAGAACAAAAGAATTGGAAGTTGGCATTGCATTGTAGTATGTAAAGTTGTGGCTTGCAATTCCGGCATCCCAGGTAAGCACAGTTTCAAAATTCAGCTGTTCCACTTTCAAATCAGCTTCTTCCTAATGTCCCTCTAAGGCAGCAAAAGATGCCCTGGATGCTTGGGCTCCTGGATGCTTGCACCCGTGGAGAGACCTGTATGAAGCTCCTGGCTTCAGTCTTGTAGCCATCTGGAGAGTAAATCAGAGAATGGAAGATATTCTCTCTCTCTCTCCCTCCCTCCCTCCCTCCCTCCCTCCCACGCTCTGATTTCAAGTGAACAGCAACAAAAAAAGATAGGAATAGAGGAAGGAAAATAACCTGTTGCAACCTCCAAAAATGTATGCTAAAATATGTGTTTTTTAAGCCACTAATTTTGTGAGGATTTATTATTGCAGTAATGGTAAACTAATACATTTTAAATATTCAGTCATTTATTTTGGAAAGCACCTAAATTCTATCTGATTTCTTTTCTAAATATTCTGACACTTTTCTTCATCAAGTCTATGCAGAAAAACTGGTAATATCACATAAGCCCAGCACTGTTTGAAATGCCCTAGTTAGTCCTGATTTCCATTTTTTAATTTCTTCTATGACCCACTGTTCATTCAGTAGCACATTACTTATTCTCCATATTTGTGTATTGTCAAGAATTTCTTAATTTTTTGATTTCCACTTTTATTCCCTTGTGGTTAAAAAACAAAACAACAATAAACTCCTGAAAATGAATGAAGATGATAGCAAAATATGTGATAATTTATGGAATGTGGGAAGTTTATAGCAATTAATCTCTACATCAAGAAATTATAAAGGCATCAAATAAATCAATCAATGTATCTCAAGAACTAGAAAAAGAACAAACCCACCAATAGCTAGTGGGAAGAAAGAAATAATTGAAAATAGAAAATAAATAAACAAAATTAAAAGAGAATATTAAAAAGCTAGTAAAGTGAAGGGTCTGGTTTTTGAAAATAATTCAACACAATTGATGCAACATTCGAAGGAGGAGAACGAAAAGGACGAGACACAACCAATAAAATTAGAGATTAGAAAGGAGATATAGTTTCAGACACCAGAGACATACAAAGAACCATCAGAAACTATTAAAGATGACTATATTTCGACAAATTTGAAAATCTCAACGAAATAAATAGATTTTTGGACACATACCATCTACCTCAATTGAGTCATAATATAAAAAGCCTAAAGAGACCAATCAGTAATAATGACCCTCCCTACCAAGAAAAACCAGGACCAGATGACTTCACTGCTGAATTTTAATAAGGTCGTGAAAAAGACATAATACATTTCACATGTTCAAATGTTCACATTTGAGCAATCCAATTGGAATAAAATTATCGTGTTACAGAGACAACAACATTTTTCATCCCTCAAATGTAAAAAATCAGACGATCAGAGGCAGGACAACGATATTTAAGATCGTGTTAATCAAATGGAAATTTCAAGGAAAGTATATTCATGATCCTTTGAGATTTTGTTAGAGGGTTTTATGAAATATAAAGAGAACAGGTGTTATGCATTCCATAGGTATAGTCCAAAAACCTTTACTTTCCTTGCTAGGCTGCCCCCATCCCTCTCATTCTTCTCTTCAACAGTATTTGCAGAGTAATACTTTGAATCTGCTATATATTCACAGTCTTCATTGACCACTAATTGTGATACTCAACAACTAAAATTGAAAAAGATCACAAGAGTGTATTTCTCCTGAATTGCAAACATGGACTAAAAATGATAATCCAAGCCAAAGTGACCATTTCATACTTCTATTTTTTGGTGTATTCTGTATTAGCTGCCACATGTCATAGAATGCATATGATATTTGACTTTTTGATACTGACTTATTTTGCTGAGCATAAAGGTTTCCAGTTACATCCATTTTGTTGAACATTTTGTTGACCATTTCATAGCACATACATACCATATATTCCTGATCCAGTCATCATTTCATGGACATATGTTTTGGTTCTGTATCTTAGCTATTGCGAGTTAAGCTGCAGTGAACATTGGGGTACAATTCCTTGATTTAATTTTATTTGGTTAAATTTCCAACAGTAGGGTGGCTGGATAATATGGTAGATCTATTTTCAGATCTGTGAGAAATTCCCATACTGTCTTTCCTAATGGTTTTATTAGTTTACATTGCCCCTAACAGTGGATTAAGGTGCTGTATCTCCATATCCTCACCTGCCTTTATTACTTTTTTAAAAAAAAAAAATATGAGTGACAGTGATTCTAACTTGGATCAGGTGGAATTTCACTGTGGTTTGCATTTGCATTTTCCAAATGCCTAGTGAACCTAAGCCTTTTTTCCTGTGTCTATTGTCCATTTGAATTTCATCCTTTGAATATGGCCTGTCCATGTCCTTTGTCCATTTTAAATGGACTGTTTTGCTGTTGAGCTTCTGGAATCCTGGGTATTAATTCTATTTCAGTTGTGTAGTTTGAAAATAATTCTCCCATTCTATTAGTTCACTTTGTAAACAATTTTCTTTGCAGTGTAGAAGTTTCTTAGCTTGTTGTAATCCTATTTGTTTACTTTAGTTTCTGGAGTCTTTCTAAGAAGATTTACCTTTGTGTATGCTGTAGTTTGTTCATGATATTCCTGTTGTAGATTTAGATACATGATCCATGTAGTCTATTTGTGTATACTTCTGCACACTTAAGTCCAATTTTTCTACAATCACTTGTTGACAAGACTATCCTTTGTCCCTGGATTGACTTCTGTTCACTTGTTGGTTGTAGATGGGTGCCTTAATTCCTGATTTATATATATATATTTACATTTAACTTCTTATCTGTTTTAGTGCCAGTATCATACTGTTTAAACTTCCCTGTAGTGTGTCTTAAAGTATGGTATTGTGATGCCCTCCAGCTTTGTTTCCATTGTTTTAAATTGTTTTAGCTACAGCACTCAGGACGGGGGGAGGTCCTGTTTGTATTTACATATGAATATTAGCATATTTTTTTCTGTATCTGAGAAGAATGTCACAGGTATTTTGACTTTCCACATTTAATGCATAAATGCTTTAGGTAGTATGAAAATTTGATTATATTAATTATATCAATCCATAAATATGAAAGATTTCTTAAAATTTTTAATGTCCAAAGGATGCTGGACTTTCTGCCATTATCTGTACCTGCAATGACAGGATACACTTAGATAGCACAATGATGGACTTATGACTGCTTATCAAAGACTATACTATTGTTAAAATATGGGGGAAACCACCGGGGGTGGGAAAGGGAGTTTGCAGAGGGGATAAGGGAAATCCCAGTGCCTATGGAATTATATTGTAAAATAAAAAATAAAAGAAAAATAAGTTTTAGTGTCTACTTCCATTGTTTTCGTTATTATTTTTGAACATAATACACCTTTTTTCCTGTCATTACTCCCCCAAAATACAGCACAACAGCCCTTACTTTTTTTTTTTTAATTTTCTTTATTTTTGATGATGTTTACATTGCTGCTCAGGGTAGGAAGGCTCGAGGAATAGGACAAAGTGGGTGTAATCATTGTTTCCAAATTTTCTACTTCTTCCTCTTAGATCTGCTGGAAGGTGGGGGGATAAGGTGACAAGCCGTACCTAGCCTCCCAACCACCCCAGTACCCAAGGATGAAGAATGGCCACCCCATAATACACAGGGTCTTATTTTGAGGGTTCTGCAAGTGATTTTGATAGTTCTAAAATGCCGTTGATCTCACTGGTCCGAGCATGAGGGAACCCTTTCAATGTCCATTGGCTGGTACAGTCGACCTTAGAATTCACCCAGATATTTTCTGTCACCATTTGGCTGAGATAGTTATCCATTTTCTCTGTTATCCTTCCTCTGCTATGGTACCAGATGTCCTCTGCAGCCTCCAATGGACTGCCATTTCCTCCATGTGTTATCTGGGCCAGCTGTCCACTACTCTGTCTTTTCCACTGAAGAGGACAAGTTTTCGCAGGTGTGAGCCCAAGGACCCAGGCCAGGTGACCGGGGCCCTACAAGACCCCCACTCTTGGGACTGACAAACCCAGGCACCCACTGCACAAGTGGGCCAGAGGAACCTGACCAGGCCACTTCGGCTCTGCTGGATCTCCACCCTGGGGCTCAAGGACCTGGCACCCACCGTGCAGCCATGCCCAAATACCTAGGGCAAGTGACCTAGGCCCCGCTGGACCCCTGAACCCAGGTGCTCACAAACCCAACATCTACCTCTTTAATGTTTTGTAGTTTCATTTTGAGATCCCTCACAACTTTGAATTTATTTCAATGTATTTATAGGTTTTTGCAGGTAGTGTGAATGGGACTGATCTTACAAGTTCTGCTTCAGCCATAAAATCATTTGTGCGCAAAAGCTATTCATTTTTTTAAGCTTATTTCTTATTGTTAAGCTTTGCAACCTATCTTATGAGTTTCAATATTCTATTAGTAGAGTTCTTTGGGGTTCCTATATATAGAATCTTGCCATGTGCAAACAGGGATAACTTGATTTTATACTTTCCAATTTGTATGCTTCAAGTTTTTTTTTCTCCTTGTCTAATGGCTACATATTCCAGGACTATACTGAATAGCAGTGATGAATTCCCAATGAAATTGAATAGCAGTGTTTGACTCCAAATCTTATTGGAGATCCTTCCAAATTTTCCCCCACTCAGCATTATGCTGAGTGTGTGTTTGCTGTGTGTGTTGCTTCTATTGAGACGCATTCCTTTTTTTAAAAAAAAGATTTATTTATTTTTATTACAAACTCAGATATACAGAGTAGAGGAAAGACAGAGAGGAAGATCTTCCATCCGATGATTCACTTCCCAAGTGACCTCAACAGCCGATGCTATGCCGATCTGAAGCCAGGATCCAGGAACCTCTTCTGGGTCTCCCACACGGGTGCAGGGTCCTAAAGCTTTGGGCCGTCCTTGACTGCCTTCCCAGGCCACAAGCAGGGAGCAGGACGGGGAGTGGAGCTGCCAGGATTAGAACTGGAGCCCATATTGGATCCTGGCGCATTCAAGGTGAGGACTTTAGCCACTAGGCCACTGAGCCGGGCCCGAGAAGCATTCCTTTTATACCAAATATACATAGGGTTTAATGTCATGAAAGGAAGTTGTGTTTTGTCAAATGTTTTGTATGTATCTATTGACTTTAATTCAATTTATTAATGTAATATATCACATGTATTGATTCGAGTATGTTGGATCATTCCTGCATATCAGGGATGAATCCCACTTGATCTGGGTGAATGATCTTTCTGATGTGTTGCTGAATTCTATTATCTAGTAATTTGTTTATGATTTTAATAACTATGTTCATTAAAGATATTGGATTATAGGTCTCTCTTTGTTATATCTCTTTCTGACTCAGAGATTCAGATGATGCTAGTATCACAGGAGTTTGGGAAAATTCCATCCTTTAAAATTGTTTTGAATAGTTTGAGACTAGTGTTAAACAAAAGCTCATATTGTTCGATTATTCAAATTACAGTACTATCTATAGTTAATAAATTCAACCCCAAATTTAAAAAAATTGGCCTTGTTGAAGTGCAGGTTCTCCTTTCATGGGTCTAGAGTTGGCTCTGAAATTCTAAATTTTAATAAATTCCCAGAGAAAGTCAAAATTGTTACTCCTCACATCACATGTTGAGTGTCAAGATTCTAGGATAAATCACTAATGAAACCTCATTTTATGCCTGGTTTAAATTTTAGTGATTATAATTTGGTTTTTGTTCTTATATTCATTAAAGAGGACCCTTTAAAATAATAGAGATCAAAATTAAAACAGGGGTTTTGATTATCATTATTTTCCCTATTTTTATGTCCTTCCCATTGATTGTCACATAAATAGGGAAGGGAATCCTTGTGAACAACATTGTTAAAAAAAATCGAGACATTATCAGCTGATTAAATATTTATGGGCATTAATGCAATCAAATATTTCTGCAAACAGTTATTCTGCCTCAAAATAACAGAAGACATTGAAAGACAGGTGTCAGTGTATAAACACAATTGCCAATTTGTCGATTCCATTTAAACTAAGGGATAGATCTGTGTGGCATAACTCTACTACTTATTATGTCTTAGATAAGTTCCCCCTTTCTTTCAAAAGATATGTTTATTTAAATGATAAAGTAGGCAGAGTGACAAGCACACACACACACACACACATAGCAGGAGAGACAGACACACAGAGAGCTTTCCCATCCACTGACTCATTTCCCAAATCATTGCAACAGCTAATCCTGCACTAGGCTTCATCCAAGAGTAGTCATTGGCCATATTTCACTTTTTTGAGGGACATTAGTAGGGTGCACTAGATCAGAAGCAGAGTACCTGGGATTTGAGTAGGTGCTCATATGGCATGTGGACAATCTCATGCAGTGGTTTACCCACCTAGACCACATAACCAACTCCAGATAAGTTCCTTTAATTTACTAAGTCTTAGTTTCTCCAGTTATACAGTGTTTTTCTGCTCAAATTTCTTCTTAGTTCATTTGCAAAGATTTCCACAATCCTATATGAGCTTTTCTTTTTCTCTTGCTAAAATTGTCTGCTGCTCCCCAAAGAGTCATTTTAAGAGTTTATCTCCAGTAGAGACCAGTTTTGACTCTTGACACAGGATTCTCCAGAAGTCTAATTGGCACAGGCGTCCTATGAAAATTTATTTTGTATTGAACAACCAGAATTCTGGTTTTATTTTAGCACTTGCTCACCCAGTCAGGATCAAATGTGCAAGTAAGTTTTGTATGCCAAGCCTTACATTAGTGTCTCTACAAAGAGATTATTCACAAGAATTCAATTCTTGACTTTTATTAGCTTAAAGTAACATAAAATGTAAAAGTGACTTAGAAGCAGTTATCAAGTCTCATGTGTTATTTTTCTTATCATGCACTAAGACAAACACACACACACACACACACAAATGAAATTTTGTACCAGCAGATCTTATACCAGCAGATCACAGGAAAGGATGTTATAAATTCAACAATTTCTGAGTGTCTACTGTTTTCCAAGCACACTGTACAAAGTACATATCTACCTTGTCTTATATGATTGACACACTGATAATAAGGTCAAAGTGGCTAAGTTAGAAAATGACAGACCAGGGACTTGAATTCAAGTTATCTCTGGCTTTAAAATCAGTTATTTTGATCAGAATTTATTGAGTACACATACTTACCCAAAACAGAGTAAGAAAAGCTTGCCCAATTTATCACTGCCTCACAGGAACTCAGCTACAGGAAAATCAGGTTCAGATACAAACAGGCCGAAGAACAACTCCAAAGTATTTGAAAGATTCGTATCTCTTTATGTTTCCAATGGTGACAAAGTACACAGGGAAATGTTGACTTCACTCACGGAGGCTGAGGAGCAAACAAAAGAAGTCTGCACCTTTGTCTGCTCTCAGGCAGCCAAGGAGTTATTGGCAGAACTGTATCACCATTCTAGGACTGCAGAATAGCAGAAAACTTATCAGTTCTAAGATGTGCTGGGTGCTATGGCCAAAAGGGAACCTGATTCACTCCATTCTCTCAGCAATTTCCCAGTGAAAGAATATGTTTATCACTATTTAGATTAATAAGACAAGATGATTGGGAGTTAAAAGCAAGTCTTGTGTTACAGATGAGGAATTTGGGGATCAGAGAAGGAAACGAATTACCCAAGACCATAGTACGATTTAAGTAGTAAAACTGTGATTAGAATCCATATTTTTATGATTCCTAGTTAGTGCCCCCCCACACATACTGAACATAAAGCTTTTGCCTAATGTAACTTACATGATCATTGCTTTTGTCTATAGTAGTCTCAGATGTTTTGCCAGTCATATGCAAATAAATGCATATGTTAGCATATTACACTGACCACTATGATTTATTCTCATAATGATAAATAGTTATCCTATGAAGATTCAAGCCATCACACCATACAAAACACATCATTGGAAGTTAAGGCTACAGTCAGTTGAAAGTCACCAAGTCAATAGCATATGGTTTTCTGATTGCCCTGAAAACTAACCTGTTTTGCATTTTGTTCTCCCAAATGTTACACTGACTCACATATGTGTAAAATATTTTAGCAAATAGTTATGGCAGTTTAGAAATGTTGAAAACAAATGTTTTACTGCCTAAATTGAGATTGCCACTGAGTCTTCTTAAGAATGTTAAATGAGGGGCCCTGAGTGATAGCC
This sequence comes from Ochotona curzoniae, assembly GCF_017591425.1. Lineage (NCBI taxonomy): Eukaryota > Metazoa > Chordata > Mammalia > Lagomorpha > Ochotonidae > Ochotona > Ochotona curzoniae. The sequence continues at coordinate 53,465,122 of NW_024467087.1, read as the reverse complement.
CACTAATCCACCTTCAAGTGCTGGGATCTCATTTGGACACTGGTTTGTGTCCCAGCTGCTCCGCTTCCCATACAATTCCCTGCTAGTGGCCTGAGAAAGCAGGGGAGTATGGTCCAAATCCTTGAGACCCCACACCTACATAAGAGACCTGTAAGAAGCTCCTGGCTCCAGGCTTTGGATCAGCTCACCTCTGGCCATTGTAGCCACTTGGTGATTGAACCAGTGGATGGACGCTCTTTCTAACACTTCTTCTCTCTGTAAATCTACCTTTCCAATAAATAAATAAATAAATAAATAAATAAATAAATAAATACTTTTCAAAAAAGAATGTTAAATGGAAAATGAGAATTCAAACAATAGGTCTATTGCCTTTTAATTAAGGAGATAATTTCTTTAATCCTCTTGGTAATACTTATGGCAGGTCATTTTTTCTTAATGAGCTCACAAAATACGGCAGAATATTAGCTGAAAATATTGTAATGAGAATGGGAGTTGCTTTATGTATACTTTGCTTTATTAGATTTTATCTGTATTTAGAGATGAACTTGAAAATATCATATTTTAAAATTTTGATCAAAATTAGTCTGTATTGCTCAATAAATATTCCAAAATATTTACTGATTACCTATCAAGGTGAGGGATGTTTTAGACAATGAACATAAGAGAAATAAATTTCCTCCTTTTTTTTTGAGCTCACAGTCCATGTTTGGGGTCAGAGAAAGGGCAGGAAAAAGGGAAGCAAGCAGGGTCAGGTGGTTAGTAATATACAGATAACAAAATGACATGACCATATCTCAAATGCATCCAAAGATGACAAAAATACAGGCTGATACAATGGAGTGATTTGAAGTAGGGGGAGTCTGTTTTTGACTGGGTAATGAAAAAACAGGTTTTCTGAATAAAAAGAACAGAATTAATCTCTGAATGTTACCAAATTCTAGGAAAAATCTAGCAGAAAGTCCTAAATTAGGGCAAATCTTCTATTCCTGGAGCAAAACAAGTAAGCCTGCTAAGCATAGATTTGTAGAAGATAGGTCTGAAATAAGCACATAGCACTCTTTAGATCAGGAAAGGCATTTTACACATATCAATTATATAGTCAATTTTACTTATAAGACCATAAACTAATTCTTCATATTAAAAATGTTATCAACAGGTTTTCAAGTATCAATTAAACAATCACTTGTCAAGGGAAAAGATATGCTATTGAACTAGGGTAGCTAGCAAAATAGAATTGCTTCAGTAGTTATGAACTTCAATAATTATGAAAAAATTAAACATAAATTATTGAATAATTAAATTTGAGCTTTAAAACAACTATGAAATATGTGTTGCAAAGAGTAAAAATTAACATTACTAAGAAATTCCCATAATTCTGTCAGGTGCTATTTGCCAAAGTCCTTTAGGAAAACAGTAATAAGATAAATGTATTGCATACCTTATTAATAAGTACTAAGTAATGTATTTAATAATAAATAATTAATAAGTAATGCATTTGCTGAAAATAGGTACACTATGTAGTCACTGGAATGCCAGTAAGTAACATCTAATTAGAAAAATTAGGGAGTATCAATCAATACACTTTATTAGATTTCAGTCAAAATCTCTGAATTTCAGTATCATCCTTACTAACTGAAATCAAGCTAAAACTAAACATATTGTAGTATTAAATATGAACTGCCATCCATCCATTCCTTCTCAGTACCTACTAACTAGAGGAAATTGTGAGCATGAGAGATTCCTGTAACAATCCACAAAACTTGTATGGAGGAGGTGAACCCTAATCACTATAAATGTAAAAAATCTGGAAGCTGGAATAAATTCTGTGGGGCTTTATCGCAAATTTTGTAATCCTTTCTACAGATTTCTGTTCATATGGTATAAAATTATTGTGTGTTTTATGTCCGGGATATTATTATCAGCTTATACAGTGCAGTACCATAAATTTACTTCAAAATGAATCGTGTGCTTAAAAAGTCTCAGACTTATTTCAGAGCTTTGAAGAAATCCTAAAGTACGGCTTGACACAGTTGTTTACCTTTTTGTTGTGGATGTTTTGACAAGAACCAGAGTGAAGGCAGTTTTTGAGAATTTTCTAATGTGAGTCTAAATCTTAAGTGACGGAAATCCCATTTCAAAGACCGCTTTCCTGAAGCCTCTAAACAAATTATAGTCTCCAGAGGTGAGTCTCCTTCTGATTAGCTGAATGTAAGCAATTAGTCTTGGAGATAGGATTGCCAACATTCCTCTCAGCCACTTCCCCAAAGCTAAGGACAAATTTTAACAAGCAAGTAACAGGACCCTGTCAGTTCGCTTGTGCAGACAGTGCTTATTACCATATTTCTACTTTTCTTCCTTGCTTTCCTGTTTTTGAGTACTTACAATGACCCTTGCCCTTATTAAGCTCAGTAGGAAACATCCTTTAAAGTGTTCAGCAAAGCCAAATTTTCATTCATTATTACTCTTTTGAAATTTCTATCTTTGGCATATTTTTAAGTGTGAAGACTTTTAACAGAATTTCACTTACTATTGTTATCAACATTGTTTTAGGTGTTTGGGTTAGAGAAGTAAAGGAAACACAGAAGTCTGTCCTTACCCTGGTTTTGCATTCCAAAGTTTATTTGCTATGGTCAAATGTAATGTGAAAATATTAACTGCCAAATTGCAGAAGTAAACAGGTTCGTATGTTTAAATTGTGACCTGTCGTTTGATGAATTCTCTCATTTCTGCTGTTTGTTCCCAGGATGTAAATCACCCCCTTGGTACAGAATAATCACACTGTACACTTTTAGCCTCGTTTGAGACAATTCCAACATAGATTTTGGACCACACAATATAACATTTGAATTAAATGCCTTGTATAAGCCTCATTAAAATCATGAGCCCTTTGAAAACAAAGACTGCTCCTCCACAGTGCTTCCATGTCTAGCAGCTTACCTACGTTAGCTGATTCATTTATCTTCATCATTAAAAATAAACTTCCTATACAAAAAAAGACTTTATCTCTTTCCTATTATGGAAATGGATTCAATTGTGAGTATAGATAGACCCTGGTGATGCTAGAGGATTAGTTTTGTGGCACAAAAAATTCATCTGGAATTGAAAGAATAAATTCTATTACCAAAATTATCACTATAAAAGAGTAATTAGCAACTGGGAATATACATACAAAAAAAACGACTTTTGAATCTCAGTTTCATTATTATTACCTATTTAATTTAAAGCTACAAATATTCTCTAGATTGCAGTTTCTTTGTAATGTAAAAGAAGGATAAGAATAACATTTGTTCACTGCACTTGACAAAGACACTGTGGGATTTATGCAAAATTTCATGAAAAAAAGGTTTGAAAAATCATGCAGAGCAATAAAAAAATACACAATTTAGACCAAAATACTTGTTAAAGATAATTGGAAACCTGAATTATTCAATTCTTCCTTTGCATGGTGGTGCAGAGATATTAAAGTGACCAAGTAAGCTAAAACTATGAAAAAGAATACTCACAATCAATGGAGGAAATTGTGATTTTTACATCACTTTAAACAAGATTAATCAAACAATTAGACTTTTTACAGACAGTTAAAATGACTAAGAAATATTTAAAAAATTAAAACAAATATTGAAACCATGTCTAAAATATTGAGAAAACTTTTTAAAATATTTATTTTATTTTTATTGGAAATAAATATATATACAGAGAGGAGAGACAGAGAGGAAGATCTTCCGTCCAATGATTCACTCCGCAAGTGACCGCAACGGCCGATGCTAGGCTGATCCGAAGCCAGGAGCCTCTTCCAGGTCTCCAACGCGGGTGCAGGGTCCCAAAGCCTTGGGCCGTCCTCAACTGCTTTCCCGGGCCACAGGCAGGGAGCTGGAAGGGAAGTGGGGCTGCCAGGATTAGAACCGGCGCCCATATGGGATCCCGGGCATGCAAGGCGAGGACCTTAACCACTGCGCTATCACGCCGGGCCCGAGAAAACTTTTTAAAATTAAAAAAAAAAAAAAAAAACTTGAGGAGTTCTATGAACATTGTTCTCCTTTGGTTAGTCATAACATTTACAGTTTGGAATGTGTCTTGGAGAATCATATTCTCCTCTAAATGTAAATCAGCTTCCAACATTTTTCCTTATTGCTTCCAGTGTCTGAAATATTTTTTAAAGATTTATTTTTTAATATGTACTGGAAAGTCAAATTACAGAAAGATCCTCCATCTGCTGGTTCACTCCCCAGGTGGCAACAATGGCTGGAACTGAGCCAATCTGAAGCCACGAGTTTCTTCCATGTCTCCCACACAGGTGCTGGGCCCCAAGGTTTTCAGCCATCCTCTACTGCTTTCCCAGGCCACAAGCACAGCGCTGGATGGAAAGTGGAACAGCCAGAATGCTGCTGGGATCTATATGGGATTCCAGCCCGTGCAAGTTATCGTGCCAGGCCCTGAAATATTGCTAAGTATTCGTTTAATGTTATTTTTCTTGTTAGTATCTACTACATCACCTTTTTTTAAATCACAATTAGTTCCATCATTTATACAAATGAATTTACCTTCACCAAGTTCCTCTTGCTCTAGTTTTCCTAATATTAACGGTGTCAATATTTTCACATTGAATTATTATCTTATATAGTCTCATTTATGTTTGATTTACATTTGACTCCCATAATTGCCATTTTTATTCCACTGCTGAATTTTCACATTTGATGATCAATTTATTCATGCTATCTGTTGTAAAATGTCACATCAATTTATCACTGAGAGACAAAAAGGCAGCATAATCACATACTTTCTGACTGTGTCTAACTGAATAATACATGCGCAGTGACCAATTGCTGACAGATTTTTAAAGAAGTAATGTGATTTGTTATTGATCATGATGGAAATCTGGTTTTTATTTTGTAATTTGTGGAAAGAAGTGCTAGCAGCAAAGTTGGTACTTTAAGCAATTACTTAGTTAATATACTGTGGTAAATGAAATCTAAACCATATTGTTTGAGGACTTGCACTATTTAACTGAACTTTGATAACTGAAACTTATGTACGTTTGAACCATGTAAAGACAGCAGCATCTTCATTTGAAAACACAAGATAGGAATTACAGGGCCAAGATATGTCATACTGTGTAGGACAAACTTGCAGAGCTAGGGGAATAAAACTTGGAACACGGGACATACAGGGCCACAAACTTTAGCAATTCACTCTAAAGTTATGACTGACAGACCAAAAACTACATCAAAGATGTAAGTACAAACTTGAGGTAATTCTGGATTTACAGGGACTGACATCAACTTCAAATTACCATGATAGCCCAGAAAAATCATAAGCCCTAAAAATGAAATTCATTCTTGTTATTAATTCCTATTCACATGAAAGAGACAAATAATTCAATCTTAGGAAAAATATCCTAGATTTCAAATTATTTCTAGAAAAGTTTTTTCCTAATACCTAACACATAAATAATAAGGTACACAAAAATGTAGCATGAAGACACACCTTGACAAATATCAGGATAAAGACCAGAGTCTCAGACACCTGCCCAAGAGGCTGAAATTACTAGATAATTTCATTCCTGTTCACTGAGATAAAAATGAGATTTTAATAAGAAAATAAAAAATACACAAAATTATAAGATTTGAAAAAAAATCCTTGAAATTGTAGAACTGAACAGCACTGTAACCAAATGAAATTTCAATGAATACTTAAAATCGTGTAGAACTGATGAGTATAGAATCAATAGTGAAAAAGATTCAAGAGGGAATAAAAGGTTTGACATCAGCAAAATGGTGGAGTAGGAAATCCCCAGACTTGCAACTCCATGAAAGCAATATAAAGCTACCAGCATTTTCAGGTCTTTGGAAGTGAACAGATGCATAGCAACAGAGCAAGAGTATAGCAAAAGAAATGCTCATCTATATCAGAGAGAACATATGATAATTGTCCTTTTGGGAGTGGCTTATTTCACTGAGCATATAAACATACAGGTAAACGTTTATATGCATGTATTTACATAGATGAACTCTGTAATGGAGACTAGGATACCAGGAAGTGAAGATGGATTGAAGCACACATCTCTACTCCCAAATAAAAGGAGGACTGCTAATGATACTGTTAAATACATCTTGACAATAGGATATTAGACTTTCTACTGTTGTCTATACTTACAAAGCCACCTACACTTAAACAGAATGTTGGGCTTGCGAGTATTGCTGAAGGACTATACTACTGTAGCAATACAGGGGAAAACAACTGGATAAGGGGAGGGGTGTGAAAGGGGAAATCCATGTGCCTGTGGAACACTACCATGAACAAAATTACCTAGGAACCACACACACACTTACACACACACACAATCTCAGTTCCCAGATACTCAGAATTTTAAGATATCCCCATCCCACTCATCACTCAATCCCCCCCGCCCCCCCGCCCCAGGGCTCTTAATGTACAAGAAGAAGCTTGAAACCACTTCCTTGCTGCTAAGTTACATGTACGTGCAGCCAGTACAAACTACAACATACTTTCTCTGTTGAGTAGACTTGCTCCAAAGAGAATGGACAGGGTTGCATTTATATCATAGTAACTCCAACTTTCATAGACAGATTAAAGTCAATGACAGATTAAAGTCGCTTGTTAAGATTTATTTATTTATTTATTTAGAAGGAGGGGTAGAGAGGGGGAGAGGAGAGCAAGAGTCAGAGAGAGATACCTTCTGTCAACTGGTTCATTCATCAAATGAACATAAGGCCTGAGAGCTTGGCCAAACTCAAACCAGGAGCCAGGAATTTCTGGGTCTCCCACATGGGTGCAGGGGCCCAAGAACTTGTACCATCCTTGGCTGCCTTCCCCGTGCATTAACAGGAGGCTAGATCTTCTGGATCAGAAAGGGAGCAGCTGGGACCTGAACTGCCATTCTAAAGTGGGATGCCTGCATTGCAGGCTACACATTAATTTGTGCTTACCTATTATCCTGATACCAAGACGAAAGAAATTGCATTAATTTTAAGGCCTGTTTTAATTTTTACTAACAAATAGTGGACATTAATGTATTATTTCACATCCCATTGCCTAATGAAATTATTCCAAGGATGCAAGGCTTTTTCAACATTCAAAAATCAGGCAAATCAATCAATCAAAAACTTACAGAAGGAAACTGATATGGTCAATTTAAAAAGGAAAAGCATTTGACAAGTACCAATTCAACAATCCTCAGCATTGTAGAAATAAGACTTTATAGAAGAACGTCTATATTCGAAAAAAAAAAAAAAAAGAACTTACATCAATTATATTGAGTCATCAATACTGAATATTTTCCTTGCAAACATCAACACCAAAGCCTATATTTCTGCCTTTTATACTGTATTAAAAAATGATAGTGGGCCCGGCTAAATTCCTTGCCTTGAATGTGCCAGGATCCCATATTGGCACCGGGTTTTAATCCTGGCAGCCCTGCTTCCCATCCAGCTCCCCGCCTGTGGCCTGGAGAAGCAGTCGAGGACGTTCCAAAGCCTTGGGACACTGCACCCATGTGGGAGACCTGGAGGAGCTCCTGGCTCCCAGCTTTGGATTGACTCAGCTCCAGCTGTTGTGGTCACTTGGGGAGTGAATCATTGAACAGAAGATCTTACTCTCTGTCTCTCCTCCTTTGTATGTATCTGACTTTACACTTAAAAATAAAATAAATCTTTCTTTAAAAGATAGTAAATTTCCAGCCAGTTCAGTAAAGATAATTAAAGAAATAAAAAGGCACAGATTACAAAGGAATAAGCAACAAAAATCCTCTATTTGCCACTAACATTATGGCTAACAAATCTGTCAAAAATATTACTAGACCTAATAAGTGGTTTCATCAGTTATATGAACTCCAAATGTTGAAAAATATTTATTTAAATTGAGATGGTTGGTTTTAAGTGCATTCGATCTTGAAATTCATCTTCCTGTTAATGCTTACTTTGAGTAGCAGCAGATGATAACTCAAGTACCTTAGTCTTTGCAACCCATGTAGGAGCCCTGGATGGTATTCTGCACTCTTGCCTTTGTCTTGGTCCACCCCAATTGTTGCAGCCATGTAGGGGTGAACCAGTTGATAAAAACTGTCTTCCTTTCTCATTTCCCCTCTATTGCACACATTCAAATAAATAAAAATACATTTTTAAAAAAAGAAAAGTATCAAGTGTTTCTACTTTCTGAGCCAAATTTAGTAGTTCATGTTTTTCTAATTGTTCATCTTTTAGGTCTTTAAACAAATAGCCATAAACTTGTGCATATAGACATTCTTTATAAAAGCTCTCTCTACAGCTACACAATTTGTTTCTACTTTTTTCATGATTTATGTATTTTTTTAACTTCTTTATTTTGATATTTTTTAACCAAAGAAACAATTTATTATTAGAAGTGAGGTCCTGAAATTTTGTGTCCATTAAGTTGGTTTTTATCGTTATTGTTACATTATTTTAAGATGTCACTGATCATTTTATTGTCTTGTGATCAGTATGGTCTATTTAGTGCCTTTTATATATCATATATTACATAATCAAAATTGTTTTGAATTATATCTTTCAATATAATTTTAATTCTACTAACATTTTGAGCAGACTGCATATACTTAGTTTTTTAAATTTTGTGATTAAAATTTTGAAACTGCATTAAAGTTTTCATTGGCAATTGAATTTTCAATTTTATTCTTACTCCTTTCCAACTAGACATTTCAAATATATTATTTAATATATATTTGCTTTCTAATATTCTTTTAGCATTTTAATATATATTTTTAGGTAGATACAATTCACAGATTATATATCTCATCCTTCTTTATCTTATCATCAAAACAAAGCAACGACTTTTTCCCCTCAATACTTTTCATTATAAATTCTATATTGCAATATACCAAAATATTATGCTTTTTATCTCTTTTGTTGACTTTCCCAGGTATAACATTCTGCTCCCTTCATTTTCAGTATCCTGAAACAGTAGGTTTTCATGTCTTTTACAAATGTATGTTAAGTTTCTTTTTTGTGCAAATTGAGAATCTACTACTTAGCATATGTTTATTCAACTGATTGTGGTTTCTGATATACATATACTGTTATCCACATTTGTGGTTTTGTACTTACCACATTTTACCTATGTGTATTACAGGGTGATATATATTTTTTTCTCCCTATTCCCTTATTTTTTGTAAGCTGTATACAACTGGCTAGTCTTATATTTCTGAAACACATACCTAAGATTTTTTTCTGTGAATCAGTCTAGAATGCAGCATTATCTATATGCATATTCCCTAAAATAAGACAAGTATTTCAGTGTGCGTTATGTAGTAGAAGTTCTCATGTACAAGGAAAGAGAAAGCTTTGAATAAGCCAGCAAAAATTAAGTGGAGAAGAAAGAAAGGTCAATGGTAAAAATAGAGTAATATGGAAATGATAAAGTAACATTTAATAGATTAAAAGTTACTAGACATGCGACTGTCAAAATGTAAGACCTTCAGTTTAGATTAAAAATATTTGGCTGTGAAAGCCAACTGTTTATGTTTATCTCTCCTTTCATAATTTAACAACTCAACAATCCAAGAAATAAATAAGCATATAAATGTAAAGCCAAGAAGCTGTACTTGACAGGCAGAGAACCCTGTAACATGTAAATGAATATGCATAGTTTTCATGTCTTTGGATAGTTCAAAAAACAAGTAAGTACATATGCAGGCACAGTACAAACTTTAAAAAAAAATTAAAATAGAGACTTAAGACATTATTTGATTGTAAGCTGATGCAATTTGAAACAAGAAATTCAGAAAATAACAAATGTTCCCATAAAATCTTCCAAAGAAAAAATTGGTGTTATTTTGAAAGTAATGGCTATTGAACTAGGCAGCTGTTGAGTCCCTACCACCTGTTTTATTTAGACTGTATTATATATGTTCTTAAGCATGTTTTGCTTAGTGTGGTTGACTTTCAAGTATTATAAAAATAACATCATACTGCACATAATGTACAACTTTTACACACAGTATTATGTTTGGAAAGTCTTCCAAGTTTTTATTATGTTATGCAATTTATTCTCATCACTGATTAATATGTCATCTTATGAATATAACAAAATATATGTATTCATTATTCATTCTTTCACCAATATATTTTAGGCTTATTTCTAAATATTTTTGAGCAGTGTTTCTAAGGTGATACTTTGCATTTCTACATGTAAATAAGTGCAGCATGGTTTTTAATGCAATAGTTCTCTCAGTGTGTCTTTTCACTGAAGTTAGCTACATAAACATAATTGGGAAACTGTTACATGAGTGTGCATTCTCAGATTCCACTTTCAACCTACAGAATCAAATATTCCAGAATAAGATTAGTCAATGTACCTTTTTGATGTAGTTGCTTTTATTTGTTTTTTTAAAAAAATATTTTCTATTATTTGATGATAGTTCCATAGGCCCTCTCCTCCTCCCCAAATCCCCCCCCCCCATTGATTTCCCCTCTGTTACCACAATGGTGGTCCTTTATGGATAGTCACAAGTCAATCATGCCACTAGTGAAGTGTTTCCTGACACTGTATACATGGACAGTGTCATAGAGTCCAGCATCCTACTGTCAGGATATATTTAACTGCTTCATAGGAAGTCCATCTTTGGTCTGGATACAGAGAAGAATACTGCACTATGTCTCCACATCTGGACATGTCAGCCTTTCTACATTCTATGATACAGCCTCTTAAATACAGAGCCAGAAGACACAGTCTAAAACAGTGAGAAAAAAAAATATCAACATGAAGTTAAACATGCCACAGAAGTACCAATGTGTTGCTAGACTTATGAAAGAAAACTCAAACACCTTTTTTTAGAAACTGACCTTACTGCATAATCCATGTAAGCCAATGTACTTTTAACAGGCCTGCTCATGTTTGAATAACACTGTTCTAAGATATATATCTGTTAGAATTTCTGAATCAAAAAGTAACCCCATATCTTCAACTTTAAGTGACAAGTAATAAATTGTATTCTGAAGAAATTTTTTTGATACAATGGAGTATGAATTTCATTTCCCTTTTACTCACATTCCATTGTACCTGCTTCAGTGCAAATATTTTTCAATTTAGTGATTAAACAGTTGTTTCATTGTCATCTTAGTTTGCATGGCTCTAGATATTAATAGAATTAAAATTTATAGCAGTTTAATTTATATAATGATCAGTACTTCTAATATTTGTTTATGTGTTTTTCCTTATTTGTGAAGTTATAGTGTTAAATTGACTTGTGGAAGTTCTATGTGTATTTTAGAACACAAATCTGGCCAGTTTTACGTGAGATCTTCAAATGTTAGTAGAAAATGCATATAATCAAAATGTTCTATGAATTCCACTTTTTTGCAGAGAAACAAAACTTTCAGCTACATTTTCTATGAACTTTTTCAGATGCTCTTGGATGTGTAATATACATGTTCAGTTTTCAGACTATCTTTTATTTTTATTTAAGGTATGTTCTAAGAGCATCTCTTGATTTTAATATAACCAAGCTTTCGATTTTTCCCTACAATGAGATTTTGGAGGATTAAGAATGCTTTTATTATCATATTGTCAGCCATCTGCGTAGAAACCAGAATGTAGTTCCTGAATCCTGGTTTTGGCCTGGCCCAGAACTGGCTCTTGTAGACATTTGTTGAATGAAACAGTGGGTAAAATATTTCTTTTTCTTTTTCTTTTTCTCTGCCTTTCAAATAAATAAATACGTAAGACTTAAAAAAAATCTCAGATCAGTATGTTAATGTTACACCTTAAGTGACAACAAAAATAAAGAAAACCAAAAATAAGGTTAATGTGAGAGAAAATGTGGTTAAGAGTTAAGTGGAGGAGCTGGCACAGTAGTCTAGTGGCTAAGGTCCTCACCTTGCACATGCCAGGATACAAGGTGAGTGCCAGTTTATGTCCTGATTGCTCCACTTCCTTCCCATTCAGCTCCCTACTTGACCCTGAACCTGCATGGGAGTCACAGAAGAGGCTCTTGGCTTCAGATTGGCTTGATGTTGGTCCATTGCGCATGCTTGGGGAGTGGGCCAGTGAATGCAGGGTCTTTCTGTCTGTCTCTCCTTCGCTCTGTGGATCTGCCTTTCCAATAAATATAAAATAGACCTTTAAAAAAGTTATATGTGGAAATATACAACATAAAGTACAGAAAATGAATATACAAAATAGATAAAAATAAAAAGCTGCTAACTTCTCGATTATATGAAATTCGTTTTAACTTAAAAATGCTTGAAATCTCAACAAGTCAAACTCAGCAAATAAAAGGAAAATTATGGGGACAGTGCTGTGATGGAATGCTGTAAACGGTGTAACCCACATCATGATGGCAGATATCAGAATGCAGATTCGAACCCAGGCTAATGAACTTCCATTTCAGGTTCTTGCTTTATGCCTGAGATGACAGCAAAGAGTGGCACAACAGCTTATGTTCTTGCTACCCATAAGGAAGACTGGAATGCTGGTTCTGGCTCCGGGTATGCTCTTGGACCCAACTCTGGCTGTTCAGGCCATTTTTGGAATGAACCAGTGAGTGAAAGATTTTTATCTCCCTCTTTATCATTTTCTCCACACTGCTCCCCGTCTTCCTCCATCTCTTTGGCTCCCTCTATTTCTTTTTTTTTTTTTTTCTTCTCTCTGTATCCCCAACTCTGTATGTCCTTCTGGCTTTCCAATAAATAAATATTTCAGAAAGAAAGAAAGATATCAGTGATTTAGTGTGTTTTACATGCAGAAATATAAGCTGAGAAGCCATTAAAAAGTTTATCAATATTCTACAAATTATAATAGAATAAGGACGAAAAGCCAGATCGTTCCACTATGCAGAAAAAGAAAAACCTAAACATTCAACATCCATATTGGCAAATAATCATCAACAAATGACATAAAAATAAATAAACTATTGAATCAATCAAGTATCGTTGATGTGAAAAAGGTATCTATAACAACAACAACAAAAAAATCTCACTCAATCATGATTTTCTGTTGAAAACCTGCACCCTTCCTCTAATAAAACGAGAGGCAAAATGAGTTTGTCATCTTAGGAGGAAGAGAAGGATGTAATCTACCATCATTACCTTAGGTACTTTACTGTAGTTTTTAACCAACACAATTATTCTGGATATGAAGAAGGAGGGGAAAGCACTGGGCCCATTTCACAGCCACCTCAACACAACACCACACCCAGGGAAGACTCTGGGGCAACGGCTGAGCTGCTTAGTGTCATCACCACTCCAATCCCCACAAAGCCTCACACAGCACCCAACTTCGTCTCACGCCTGCCACACCAAACACACACTTGCCAACCGTGTTCAGAAACTCACCTGCTGCTCCAGTCTGGGACCTTCCTGCAAATGGCAGCACACTTACTTACACCTGTGGGAAAACAGTGAAGCCATTCATGTTCACCTGAGCATCCCTGGGACACCTCAAACAGCAGTCCGGGCAGGTTCCGCAAAAGCCCAGTAGACAACTCACACAACTGCCCTCAGAACAAGCAGTCCTCGCCTATGTGCCACAAAGCACCCTAGACATCAGTAGAGTGGTCCTTAGAGTCCCAGGGCAGCAGCCACTAGTGCCCCTAGTGCCTCCTGAAGCCCGAGACACACCCTCAAGGTCGTCATAGAGATGCCCATGGCGCCTTTGTGACACATTCACAGAGTCCCTAGAGCTCCCTAGAGACACTACACTGACATCACATGATCCCATGGAGACGCGCCTGGACATACCAGGGCCACATCCTAGATACCTTTTCAGGGATGCCACTGATGGGAACACGGCCTTGTGGCTGGCAGAACCTGATAGCCCAACAACACAGCCAGACATCACCTCACAAACCACTCTAGCATCATCCCATGCAGGCACCACTGCGGACCTCCACAGGAACCAGTCTGAGGCCCTTGCTGAGACAACGCACAGGTGGCCACAGCTATGCCCTGCCAAATGGGGAACACACATTCTAGGACAAACTCAGAGCAGCTCCTTTGACAACGCCTCCCACAGACACTCACGGGTATGTGTGGGTCACAAACGCACCATGCCAGGCATCCTCAAGGTCCTCCCGGACACACCCAACCCGTACCCACACTTGCCCCTGCAAATTTCCCCCGGACCATCCCTTGGCCTGAAAGGAAGCTCTCCCACAATCCTGAGACACAGCCACAAAAGGGTCGCCTTCCACCCCCCGAGAACCTAGCTCACAGGCCCCAGTGACACCCTCAACGTGCCTCCACGTGACTCGACATCCCCTTGCTGGTGACCAAGGATCCCTCAAGCCACACAGCAGCCACACTCATAAACCTCCCGCACGCCCCCAAGTCTGCTCACCTCCGACTGGAAGACGCTTTAGAGCCTCTCATGAGGGTACCCTCCATACAACTACCATCACCCCCAGATCACCCCTTCCAAATCCATGATGGACCCCTGGAGGCTCGCCACATGCTCTGAATGCGCACCTAGTGAGGCCATGGACACTCCTTCCTGATGCCTTCCTCCAACCCCACAGGCGACTGGCCACATCTCACAGCCACCTCAACACAACACCACACCCAGGGAAGACTCTGGGGCAACGGCTGAGCTGCTTAGTGTCATCACCACTCCAATCCCCACAAAGCCTCACACAGCACCCAACTTCGTCTCACGCCTGCCACACCAAACACACACTTGCCAACCGTGTTCAGAAACTCACCTGCTGCTCCAGTCTGGGACCTTCCTGCAAATGGCAGCACACTTACTTACACCTGTGGGAAAACAGTGAAGCCATTCATGTTCACCTGAGCATCCCTGGGACACCTCAAACAGCAGTCCGGGCAGGTTCCGCAAAAGCCCAGTAGACAACTCACACAACTGCCCTCAGAACAAGCAGTCCTCGCCTATGTGCCACAAAGCACCCTAGACATCAGTAGAGTGGTCCTTAGAGTCCCAGGGCAGCAGCCACTAGTGCCCCTAGTGCCTCCTGAAGCCCGAGACACACCCTCAAGGTCGTCATAGAGATGCCCATGGCGCCTTTGTGACACATTCACAGAGTCCCTAGAGCTCCCTAGAGACACTACACTGACATCACATGATCCCATGGAGACGCGCCTGGACATACCAGGGCCACATCCTAGATACCTTTTCAGGGATGCCACTGATGGGAACACGGCCTTGTGGCTGGCAGAACCTGATAGCCCAACAACACAGCCAGACATCACCTCACAAACCACTCTAGCATCATCCCATGCAGGCACCACTGCGGACCTCCACAGGAACCAGTCTGAGGCCCTTGCTGAGACAACGCACAGGTGGCCACAGCTATGCCCTGCCAAATGGGGAACACACATTCTAGGACAAACTCAGAGCAGCTCCTTTGACAACGCCTCCCACAGACACTCACGGGTATGTGTGGGTCACAAACGCACCATGCCAGGCATCCTCAAGGTCCTCCCGGACACACCCAACCCGTACCCACACTTGCCCCTGCAAATTTCCCCCGGACCATCCCTTGGCCTGAAAGGAAGCTCTCCCACAATCCTGAGACACAGCCACAAAAGGGTCGCCTTCCACCCCCCGAGAACCTAGCTCACAGGCCCCAGTGACACCCTCAACGTGCCTCCACGTGACTCGACATCCCCTTGCTGGTGACCAAGGATCCCTCAAGCCACACAGCAGCCACACTCATAAACCTCCCGCACGCCCCCAAGTCTGCTCACCTCCGACTGGAAGACGCTTTAGAGCCTCTCATGAGGGTACCCTCCATACAACTACCATCACCCCCAGATCACCCCTTCCAAATCCATGATGGACCCCTGGAGGCTCGCCACATGCTCTGAATGCGCACCTAGTGAGGCCATGGACACTCCTTCCTGATGCCTTCCTCCAACCCCACAGGCGACTGGCCACATCTCACAGCCACCTCAACACAACACCACACCCAGGGAAGACTCTGGGGCAACGGCTGAGCTGCTTAGTGTCATCACCACTCCAATCCCCACAAAGCCTCACACAGCACCCAACTTCGTCTCACGCCTGCCACACCAAACACACACTTGCCAACCGTGTTCAGAAACTCACCTGCTGCTCCAGTCTGGGACCTTCCTGCAAATGGCAGCACACTTACTCACACCTGTGGGAAAACAGTGAAGCCATTCATGTTCACCTGAGCATCCCTGGGACACCTCAAACAGCAGTCCGGGCAGGTTCCGCAAAAGCCCAGTAGACAACTCACACAACTGCCCTCAGAACAAGCAGTCCTCGCCTATGTGCCACAAAGCACCCTAGACATCAGTAGAGTGGTCCTTAGAGTCCCAGGGCAGCAGCCACTAGTGCCCCTAGTGCCTCCTGAAGCCCGAGACACACCCTCAAGGTCGTCATAGAGATGCCCATGGCGCCTTTGTGACACATTCACAGAGTCCCTAGAGCTCCCTAGAGACACTACACTGACATCACATGATCCCATGGAGACGCGCCTGGACATACCAGGGCCACATCCTAGATACCTTTTCAGGGATGCCACTGATGGGAACACGGCCTTGTGGCTGGCAGAACCTGATAGCCCAACAACACAGCCAGACATCACCTCACAAACCACTCTAGCATCATCCCATGCAGGCACCACTGCGGACCTCCACAGGAACCAGTCTGAGGCCCTTGCTGAGACAACGCACAGGTGGCCACAGCTATGCCCTGCCAAATGGGGAACACACATTCTAGGACAAACTCAGAGCAGCTCCTTTGACAACGCCTCCCACAGACACTCACGGGTATGTGTGGGTCACAAACGCACCATGCCAGGCATCCTCAAGGTCCTCCCGGACACACCCAACCCGTACCCACACTTGCCCCTGCAAATTTCCCCCGGACCATCCCTTGGCCTGAAAGGAAGCTCTCCCACAATCCTGAGACACAGCCACAAAAGGGTCGCCATCCACCCCCCCAGAACCCAGCTCACAGGCCCCAGCGACCCCCTCAACGTGCCTGCACATGACTCGACATCCCCTTGCTGGTGACCAAGGATCCCTCAAGCCACACAGCAGCCACACTCACAAACCTCCAGCAGGTGCCCCCAAGCGTTTGCAACACAGTTTAGAGTTTATTACCTAAATCTTGTTGGAAATTTCTGGTAATTGTACCCTTTCTCTTTTTGCTGAGATTCCCCTCACACTTCACCCCTCACTAGTGCTATTAATCTGCAGTATGTTGTTGTAGAATAATGAGTGAATTATATTTGTACCCACTGTTATTGGAGTAGTATACACTTAATTTGCATTTTAACTGTTTAAATCTGCATAGTTACAGTTTAGTTTATTTTATTATTATTATTTTTTTATTTCAAAGGCGAATATAGAGAGAGGAGAGACAGGGAGGAAGATCTTCCGTCCGATGATTCACTCCCCAAGTGAGCGCAATGGCTGATGCTATGCCGATCGGAAGCAAGGAGACTCTTCCGGGTCTCCCACGCGGGTGCAGGTTCCCAAAATTTTGGGCTGTCCTGGACTGCTTTCCTGGGCCACAGGCAGGGAGCTGGAAGGGAAGCGGGGCTGCGGGGATAGAACTGGCGCCCATATGGGATCCTGGGCGTACAAGGCGAAGACCTTAACCACTGTGCCACCGCGCCTGGCCCTACAATTTTGTTTATTAATTTCTCTTTCTTACTGCACGATTTACATGTTACCGCATAGAATGGTTCATGTGTTTTAAGCATATTATTTCTTATGTAATTAAGCGTTATTGCGTTCATTGTTTGTGTTTGATATCATGCTGTTGTGCATTTGTTCCTGTGAAATCAGCATTTTTGGGCCCAGTGGCGTTTTCTAGTGGCTTAAGTCCTTTTGTTGAAAGCACTGGGATCCCATATGGCGCCAGTTCTAATCCCTGAGGCTCCACTTCCCATGCAGCTCCCTGCTTGTGGCCTGGGAAAGCAGTCGAGGATGGCCCAATTCCTTGGGACCCTGCACCATGGCGGGAGACCCGGAAGAGCTCCTGGCTTTTCATTGGCATAGCATTGGCCATTGCGCTCACTTGGGGAGTGAATCATCGGATGGAAGATCTTCCTCTCTGTCTCTCCTCCTCTCTGTATTCTGACCTTTCAATAAATAAATAAATCTTTTTAAAAAATCAGTATTTGTATCATTTCCATTGTTGTGAATACTTTGTTAGTTTATTACAGACAGGTGCCTTCCCTCTTCAGCTGTCTCTTATTGCTTTGAGAGCATTAATTTTGTTTCCATATCTATAATTTTGTCATTTTCAATGTACCATATAACTGAAATATCATGTTTTTATATTTTGAGTTTTAATTTTGTGTAATTCTTTTGCACTGTAATTATTGTGATGAATCAACTTAAATTTTAATTAATCTTATGAAATGTATGAATGATATTTCAGTTGCATTTTATTTAAACTTTTTCAGTACTCTTTGTACAATCCTGTGCTGCCTAATAATATTTCTGTCAACAATAATCTGTCTATAGCACAGTGTGTAATCTTATAACGTAGGATTTCAGTTAATACCTTCTTTTTCTTAATATGGCTTTCCACTGTTTACAGCATATTTCAATATACTACTCACATATTTTGATATGCTGTAGTAAACCAACTTTTATGGCACATAAAATTTCACGTGCTATACAATGTTTGAAATGATAGCAAATTAGTGTTGCTGATTCAATTATTTATTATAATTTTATTATCATTTCAGTATATTCATTTACTTATAAATGGGTTTTGCTGCAAACAGCATGCCATATTTACACTGCAATAGCTCAACTGACTTTGTATTTATTGCATCTCTTAATTGCATTGAATTTGGAATGTTGCTGATTTATGTATTCTGTACCGAAAACAAACTAACTTTGATATAGACTTTACAAACACATTTTCCTAATCAGTACCTTGTCTCCATTCTTTCTAAGGCTCTTTAAGTAAAATAGTTTTGATTTTTAAATTCTGAAACATGCGTTGAATGAGAGGGTGAGATTCAACCCGTCTGAAACAAGCCAGGCCTTCTTAGGTTGAGGTCAGTATCTTGAATCTCTATTCAGGTCTCCCTCACGGGTACCAGAGGCCTGAGCACTTGGGCTATTCTTTATTGTTTTCCACATGCATTAGCCTGGAGCAGTATCGGAAGCAGAGCTGCCAGGGCTTTGACCAACACTCTGATAGAGCATGCTAGTATTGCTTGTGGCAGCTCAACTCACTCCTCCACAATGCATTCTCCAAGTTTTTATTTTTGTGAAACTAGATTTTTCAGTTAGGTATTTTTTATCACAGGTCATAATAATCTTTGCCAATGTCAGATATCATTGATTCCATTTTTCTACATTTTAAAGTTTTACGTTTAAATCTGTAGTTATGTGCTGAGATAATCCTTGATTTTGGAAGTCCTATTCACCCAAGATCATTTTTTGAAATCAAGCCTTTCCATAATTGAATTGGTTTTGTGCTTATATCAAAAATTCAGCTTTTAATATCTGAGTTTCCTGTTCTAGTCCAATGATCTGTATGTATAATCTGCCTGCTGGGAGTATACTTTCTTGAACATTATACAAATTTAATAAGCGTCAATGTTATGTACATTGATACTCCCTGCTTTTATAGGTTGTTGTCTTTTTGCATAAATTTTAGGATGTATTTGTCCATGTCAGCAAAGTACTTGCTGTTATGTTGATAATTTTATTAAATCTATGGTTCATATTGGGGAGAATTTACCTTGCTATGCTAGGCAATGCTATATCAATTCTTAAAGATGAAATTCGCAGTTTTCACTATATGAATCATACCTTTTATTATATTTAAATATTCCCATTTAAAAAATTGTCTAAACATTTATAATGTTAACGTGTTTTCTGTATAAATGTTAGAATATATTAATTATTAATATAGAGAAATGTGGCTGATTTTCATTTTTTGGCCTTTTATCCTAACAGCTAGCTGCATTTATTTATAAGTTTTAACTCATTGTGTACAATCCTTGACATACTTTAAGTAGATAATTATGTGAATTGCAATTAAAGAGCATGTTTTTCCAATCTATAAAGTTAAAAAAAAAAGACACAATGATCATAATGATGATAAGAACAGTTATCTTTATCCTTTTTTTCCTAACCTTAAGGAGAATGCATTCGTTATTTCAACCCCAAGTATGTTTTGCAGCTGTAAGGTTTGTGTAGATTTGCTATAGAGAAAGCTTATATTCCTAGTTTTAATTACATGCAGGTATTGGCTTTTAAAACACTTTTGTATATTAATTCATACAAATATATCACTGTCTGAGCCTCATAGTATTGTGAGTTATTTTGATTCATTTTATAAAGCTGAACCTTCCTTGTATACCTGGGCATGCTAAGTAATTCCAAAAATTTGTACATATTTTCAGAGACCAGTGGTGCATGTCAATATATATATATACAGTACATACTTATCAAAGTAATCAGTGTTTCCCTGTCTTTGACATTACTTTGTGCTTGAAGTCATGAAACTCCCTTCCTCCATGTGTTCATAAAACACATAATGTGTTATTGTGTACTCTTTAGGAACTTAACTCCTTTGATCTAAATTTGATTTTGTGCCCATAACCCAAACTCCCCCACCACCCCTTTTGTAATCACTCCTCTATTAACCACTCTTTTCTGTACAGATTAACATATGAGGGAGACTTCTACATATGAAGGAGACTATATGATATTTGTCTATATAGGGCTCATTTCAGTTAATGTGATTTCCGCCATCAGTGGAATGGATAAATATTTCTTCAGTGATACATAGGTCATACATTGGCATCGTTTTCTTCAAGGAGGTTTTTTATTTTCTTTTTTCTTTTTTCCAGTGACATACAGGTAATTCAGTAGCATGTTGTTTAACTTTATGTTGGAAATTCCCTATTTTTTTTTCTGTTGTTGATTTTGTTTTATGGCTTTTCATTTAAGGGGTTATATGGTAACTGTGTAATAGAAACTATCATAGCAAGAGTTAAGAATGCAATGCAGTATACATCTCTACTTCCAAAGCAAAGATGTCAACTTCCAATGAAACTGTTAAATATATCTATGTATCTTGACCAGGATGCCATTGTCCATATCGACAATGTTATGATATATTAAATAGCAGAATAATGGACTTATGACTGTTTATGAAGGATATACTATTGTAATAATATGGGGGAAATCAGTAAGGTAGGGGATTTGGGGAGGGAAGAGAAGTCCCAGAACCTATGGAATGGTATTATAAAATAATCATTTAAAAATTTAAAAGAGTATTTCGTATACATGTGTTGTGGAATATCATTTACTCATAAAAGAATGAAATCTTGTCACAGTAGCAAAATGGGTGGAACTATGTATTCCTTCTATACACTGTCATGTATTACTATGGTTTTTAGACCATGTCTGTGTCTGACTTCTTGAGAAATATTTGTCTGCAATTGTTTCTTTTTTTATTATTTTATGTGACCATCATTAGGTTTTTCATCAAAGTAACAAAATCATAAGTGTATAATGTGGAAAGTGTTTGCTCACCTTCTGTGTGCATTTGAAAGAAATTCACATTTAAATGTTCCCCAGAGTTATGAAATTAAACTATCCAAGCTTGGAGATTTATTTTCCTGGAGTCTTTGTAAGTATGAATTCATTTTTCTTTCTAAGAGACAATTTAAAATATAAATTTAATCCTTGTTCAATTTTGATAGCTCATGATTTTAGAGGATTTGCCTCATGTCAAATTGACACATTTATGAGTCTAAAATTGTTTTTAGTATTCCTTTAATAACATTTTCATGGTGCCTATAATGATGTATGTTGTCCCTCAATTGACATATTTAGTGAGTTCTGCTTACTCTATTTTTATCTTCATCAGTCTGTTCAAAGGTTTGTCATTTTGTTGATTTTTGAATGGAACACAGCTTTTAGTTTAAAAGAACTTTCTTTACTACTTTGTATTTAGTCTGACTTATTTCTATTATTTATTTATTCCTTTCTTCTGCTTGATTGCTCTTCATTTTGTTTATGTTTCAGTGCCGTAAGTTAAAGCATTAATTTGAAATTGTTTTTTACTAAAAGTATACAGTGACATGTGCACCCCTTTCGTCACTGTTTTATCAGTGAGCAAAAACATTTAATATGTGTTATATTTTCATTTCTATTTAGGTATGTGTATTTTGTCACTCATCTTTAGGTTTAATCACAGAATCATGTATTATTAAGAAACTTGCTGTTTAATTTCAAAATGTTTCACTATTGCTCAGATTCATACTGATTTCTGTTGCCTTGTTGTCTTATCCTTTTATCATACAGATTTCATTTTATTTTAAATTTTGTGTGACATAACTTATGTCACAAAATTTATTATAGGAAGGTATAGGAACTGTCAGTTATGGAAAATAAAGTATATTCTGTTGTTGGGTGTACTGTTCTATAAGTGTTGATTAGATTTTGGTGATTGTTGATGTTGAGTTTTGTATCTATCAATTTTCATTCTAGTAGTTAACCAACTGCTGAATTCTCCACATACAATGAGAAGATCTGTAAGGACAAACAGTTGTCCTTATAGCTATATTTAATGACTTATGTATATTTTGAAGCTCTGTGGTTTCTTTATGTATGTTCATTAATAATTCTGGTTTCTTAGCACTTTTTTTCTTTAATTATGTAGGTCCTTCCTTATCATTTGTAATTTATTTTGTATCAAGAATAACGCATTTAACATATACATAGCTACTCTTGCTTTTTGCATAGTTGTATAGTAATAATCCTTTATCTCCTTTCAGTCTGTCACTGATTTTGATATGAATTTCTTTTAGATGGCATATAGTAGTTATTGATATATTAGGGTGTATCTTACCCAGTTTTTTATGTTTATGAATATTAGAGATCACATTTTTTTGGCTTATTATACATACATTGCTCCAACATGTTTTAAGATTATGTTTTGTATTGTTTGTTTTCTTTGCATACATTAGTTTTCAGAGTTTTATGATTATTACAAGCATTACAATATTTGTGTGACTTAGATAATCTACTTTTACTAATGATTTGCTATTTTATGAGTAGTACTAGCAGCTTTATGTATTTATGTATTTATGTAGGTTCCTTAACTATCCTCACTTAAAAACATAATTATGTGGGCCCGGCACGATAGCGTAATGGTTAAAGTCCTTGCCTTGAATGCGCCAGGATCCCATGTGGGCGCTGGTTCTAATCCCGGCAGCTCTGGTTCCCTTCCAGCTCCCCGCTTGTGGCCTGGGAAAGTAGTGGATGATGGCCCAAAGCCTTGGGACCCTGCACCCATGTGGGAGACCCGGAAAGAAGTTCCTGGCTCCTGACTTTGGATTGGCTAAGCACTGGTTATTGTGGGCACTTGGGGAGTGAATCATCGGACAGAAGATCTTCCTCTCTGTCTCTCTTCCTCTCTGTACATCTGCCTTTCCAATAAAGTAAATAAATCTTTAAAAAATATGTTATTTTGATTTAAAAACTGATATTTATCTATTTCAGGTCACAGACTAAGGAAGAGACAAGAGAGCATCTGCTGCAACAACCAAGGAAGCCAAGCTGAAATCAGGGGGCAGGAACACAAACTGAGTCTCCCACGTATATATAGGAACTCAACTACTTCATCCATCATCTGTGATCTTTCAATGCATTAGCAGAAACTGAACTCAGAAGCATGGCTTGGATATGCACCAGGCATTCTATATGGGATGCAGGTGCCCCAAGTAGTATCATAATCACTATGACAAATGCCCATCAAATTCTAATAATTTTAATTCAACAAATATGATTAAAGAAATATTCCATAATGGAAAGAATCAGTTTTGTTACCATTTTATCCATTTTGTTCTCTTCTTTCTGGATTATCAATATTTATGCTGTCTTTCCATTCTCTCTATTATAAGAAACATTTTCACTGGTATATACTCTGAGGAGTAATGTAACTGGTAAAGTATTTCTACTACATAAACTGAAATATACATTCAATGAAATCTTTATCTACATTGCAGTAACTTTTTTTGCAGAAATTAAAAAAAAATCTAAAGCTTATATTGTATCACAAAGCCTCAAATAGCCACACTAATACTGAGCAAAAAAGAACAAAAACACTACCTGACTTAAGAATGCAATACATTGATGTAATAATCCGAACTACAAAGTGATAGCATTAGAATGGTACAGATCGATAGCAAAGAATACAGCCCAGGAAGAAATACATGTGTTTACAGTCAATTGTTGTTTTAACAAAATTCCTAAGAACCACACAATAAGAATGAAGTCATTTCAGTAAATGTTTTCATGTGACAACTCAATACCAACTCACAGAAGAGACCCCTATATACAGCTCAAAAATCAAGTCAAAGGAGCTGATACAATGGCTCAAATGAAAAATTCTCCACCTTCATATGGGTGCCTGTTCCACTTCCTTTCTGGCTCCTTGTTTATGGCCTGGGAAAACAGAAAAGGATTGCCCCAAATCGTAGGACCTTGCACCAATGCGAGAGACTCAGAAGTAACTCCTGGCTTCAGATCCTGGCTTCAGCTCTGGCCACAGAAGCCATTTGGGGAGTGAACCAGTGGACAGAAGATCTTTCTGTCTCTCCTCTCTGTAAAGCTTCCTTTCAAATATAAATAAATATGTAAAAATCAAGTCAGGATTGACTAAACACTTAATCCCAAGGCCTGAAATAAACTACTAAAAGAAAATATAGTAGAAAAAGTATAAGATATTATTGTTGGCAATGATATTTATATGAACTTCAACAGAATATGTGTGACAACTAAAAATATTCTAAATTTGTGAAAGATAATATGAAAAAATCATTCAACTTAAAAATTATTAAAGTCCTTAAATAGCCCTATTTCAAAAGAAAATATGTAAATAATGAAAATATAAAATGCTGAATATTGTTAATCAGAGAACTACAAATCAAAAGTATAATGACCTATCCACATATTATAATAGCTTTTTGTTAAAAATATAATTGCTGAAAAGAACACTGAAAAGGAACACTTACACTCTGCTGTAGGGAATGTAAGTTAATACGGCAAATATAGAAAATGGCATACATATCACTCAAAAATGTTACAAAGTGAAACTACCATAAGATCCAACAATACCACTATCAGCTGTATGCGGAGGAATTGAAATCTTTTCTCCTTTGTACACTGCAACAACCTAAGCATCTATTAACTGATAAGGAAAATGTGGTGTATGTACGAATGGAATACTATTCAGCCTTAGAAAAGGAAAAAATCCTGTCATCTGTGACAGCAAGTGTAAACTTAGAGGAAACCATGCTAAGTGAAATAAGCTAAACACGGAAGGCAAATAACATGTGATCTCACATATAGAATCTAAAAGTTATACTAATATTTGTAGAGATTGGAAGAGTGGTTATGTGGAGATGGAGATGAGGTAAGGTTAACAAGATTTTGGACACAGGACATAAAACCTTACTTAAAGTTTTAATAATTATTTTCCTGAAAGAATCAGATACTGCTATGATTTTAATACATCTGTAACAATCATGATCTAAAACTTATTCACAGTAAAGCAAAAATGGGAAGTGAGGTCATTGTGGAGATATGAGGGTATTTAACCCCATGGGTTTTTAGCCTCATGATGGTTATATATATATAACCATATATATATACCATATATATACATATATGGTAATTTTACTGATTTTATCATTTCAATATCATTACAACTTTACCAGATGAACATTTCTTTTTTTTTTTTTATTATTACATTGCATTATGTGACCTCATGAGGGTTTTTAACCCTGTCCTCATGGATGGATGAGTGCCATTGTAAGTTGGCTTGCAAGAGTGGGTTTATTTTCTTCTACAGTATCTATGCTCTTTTATTCTTCTGCCTTCTGTTGTATGAGAACACAGAGAGCAGATCTTTGCCAGATGTTGGTGCCGTTATCTTGGTTCTCCTGCCCACAGAACCCTGAGAAAAAAAAATTTTCATTCTTATTACGAATTACCCAGTATGTGATACTTTGTTGCATTAACAAGAAGGACTAAGACAGACGGCTAAAGGCAAAACAAACTGTAAGATAGAAATCTTGGTAAAATCCTCATATCTCCTATAAACCTCATGCATGGTCAAATACTTTAATGAAAAGCATGAACCCATAACCATAACACTCAAAAATAATGCAGGAGAAAGTCTAAATGACACCACACTTAATTATCTAATTTGAAAAATTTGCCCCACTATTCTTTTTTTTTAATATTTATTTTTAAAAGTTTATTTTTCTTTATAAGGAAACAAATCATTCAGGGAATTTTTTTTCAATTGTACATAAAACCCATTGATGATACTGATTTATCTAAAATCAGAAGTGTTTATGATCAGAGCAATCCCCACCAAAGATTTACAGGTTGACAATCAGTTACATTTGGTGGTATTTTTGGACAAGCAGGAGGCATTCCAGTTTCTTGGTTGCCTGGACTTCCAGTTTGAGTTTGAAAATTTCTTGTTCCAGATCAGCTGCAGTATGTCCAACAAGTCTACATATTTGGATTTTTGTCTTTAATTATGTGGTCTCCCTATTTTTTCAGCCAAAAGTGTTGAAAGCTTGTCCCTCAATGTTCATTGTGTTTAACCTTTGTGTTCACTCCTGTGTACTTTGCGTCATCTGTAGGTTACTTATACCTAATTCAGTGCAAATGCTATTGTGCAGTTTTTATATCGTGTTATTTAGGAATAATGACAAAAAGGAAGTCTATATGTTCTTACACTTACAATTAATTTCTTCCCTAAATATTTCCAACTTGTGATTAGTTGTGTCTGTGAGTGCGGAACTTGTAGATACAGGGAGGCTGACTCTCATTAAGAAAACAAATTGCTTGTTCTAATTTGCTGTTAATTTCTTGTGCAGTTGTTTGTTTCCTTTTTAATTATTATTACTTTTAAAAATTGTTATTAACATTGTATTATGTGATACAGTTTTATAGACACTGGGATTCTCCCCACCCCTCCCACAACCCTCTCCCCATGGTGGATTCCTCCCCCTTGCTGCATAACCACAGTTCAAGTTCAGTTGAGATTCCTTCATTGCAAGCATATACCTAGCATAAAGTCCAGCATCTTATTGTCCAGATAAGTTCAGTGGCTTCTTGGGGAGACCTTCTCTGGTCTGAAGGTAGAGCTAACAGGGTAAAATTCCAGTCAGTTAAAAGCCCCAACAAAACATCAGCAACAATATACAATGTTATGAAATTAATTGACATAGTATTGAGTAAACAATATGTTAAAAATAATGTAAGTTCAATTCTTCAAAACACATGGGTTGAGACAGTATCAATGACAAATTCAAAAACAAACAAACAAAAATTATAGGTTAAATCAAGGCAAACATGTGGTATCTAACCTTTTGGGATTCGCTCATTTCCCTTAGCATTATAGTTTCCAGTTGGGCCCATTTAGCCACAAAGAACTGCATTTTGGTTTTTTTTTAATAGCTGAGTAGTATTCCATGGAGTAGATGAACCAAAGCTTTCTTATCCAATCTTCTGCTGATGGGCATTTTGGTTGCTTCCATGTTTTTGCAATTACTGATTGTGCTGCTATGAACATAGGGGTGCATGTTGGTTTGTCGTGAAACAGGTGTTTTGGATATATTCCTAGGAGTGCTATTGCTGGGTCATATGGTATGCAGATTTTGAGTTGTTTGAGTGTTCTCCAGACTGATTTCCATAAAGGCTGTACCCACCTGCAGCTCCACCAGCAGTGGAGTAGGGTTCCCTTTTCCCCACATCCTCACCAACAAATGTTGTTGGTGTTCTTTTTTATGTGTGCCAATCTTACTGGTGTTAGGTGGTACCTCATCAATGTCTTAATTTGGATTACCCTTATTGCCAGGGAACTGGAGCATTTTTTCATATGTTTGTTTGCCATTTGGGCTTGTTCCTTTGTGAAATGTTTGCCCATTTCCCGTGCCCATTTCTTGCATGGCTTATTTGTTTTGGTTGTTTTGGTTGTTTTGGAGTTCTTTGTATATCCTGGAGATTAGCCCTCTATCTCCTACATAGTGCGCAAAGATCTTTTTCCATTCTGTGTGTTGCTTTTTTTACGTTGCTGATTGTTTCCCTTGCTGTACAGAAGTTTCTTAGTTTGATGAGGTCCCATTTGTTTATTCTGTTCTTAACTGCTATTGCTTTTGGCATCCTTCCTAGAAAGTCAGGACCTACTCCTAGGTCTTGCAGGGTATTTCCAATATTTTCTTGCAAGAGTTTGAAGGTTTCTGGATGTAGGTTTAGGTCTTTTATCCATGTAGATTGGATCTTAGTATATGGTGATAGATGTGGGTCTATCCTTTTGTTTCTGCAGGCTGTCAGCCAGTTGTCTCAACAACATTTACTGAAGAGGCCTTCCCATTTGCTTGGACTGTCCTTGGTCTTTTTGTCAAAGATTATTTGGCTGTATTTGTGTGGGCTCCCTGTTTCTATTCTGTTCCATTGATCTTCCTCTCTATCTTTGTGCCAGCACCAGGCTGTTTTGATAACTATTGCTCTATAGTATGTCCAGAAGTCCGGAACTGTGATTCCCCCTGCTAACTTCTTGTTCTTTAGGATGGTTCTAGCTATTCGTGGTTTTTTGTGTTTCCAGATGAACTTTTGAATCATTGTGTCCAGCTCTATGAAGAATGTTTTGGGCAATTTGATTGGCATTGCATTGGAAGTGTATATTGCTTTTGGTAGTATAGACATTTTAATGATACTGATTTTACCTATCCAGGAGCATGGGATGTTATTCCATCTTTTGAGGTCTTGTTCAATTTCTTTTTTGAGTAGTTTGTAGTTTTCTTCGAATAGGGTTCCTACACTTTTAGTTAGATTTATTCCCAGATACTTCATACTTTTCTCTACTATTTTGAATGGTATCTTGTTGGTTAGGTCTTTTTCCATCTTGGGGCTGTTTGCGTACACAATGGCTGTTGATTTTTGTTCATTAATTTTGTACCCTGCCACTCTGCCAAACTCTTGTATAAGTTCTAGCAGTTTCTGTATTGAGTCTCCTGGCTTTTCTATGTACAGGATCATGTGCAGGATCATGTCATCTGCATATAGTGAAAGCTTGACTTCTTGGTTCCCCATTTGTATGCCTTTGATTTCTTTTTCTTGTCTTACAGCCTCTGCAAGTACCTCTAGGACTATGTTGAATAGCAGTGGAGATAGTGGGCATCTTTGTCTTGTTCCAGATCTCAGCGAGAAGGGTTCTAGCTTTTCTCCATTCAGTATGATACTGGCATTGGGTTTTCATAGATTGCTTTGATTATGTTGTGGATTTTTCCATCTATGCCTACCTTGGTTAGAGTTTTTAGCATGAAGAGGTGTTGGATCTTGTCAAAAGCTTTTTCTGCGTCTATTGATACTATCATGTGGTTCTTGTTTTTCAGTTTTTGGATGTGATGTATCACATTTATGGATTTCTGAATGTTGAACCGTCCTTGCTTTCCAGGGATGAATCCTACTTGATCCCCACTATTCTTTCCTCCCACAACCTTCTCTTCCCAAATTCTGCTGCAGTGCTAAGTTGCAATGGTAAAAGTGAGTGCTTTCTCATCAATCTCTGAGAAATCATTACGTCTTTATTTTAAAATAAAATTGCATTTCACATACTTTTAAGCATGTTATACACACATTCATGGTTGTATATATACTTATGTATTTGCATACAAATATGTGTGTATACATAGGTACATAATTGCTACAGTGAGACAAATAAATCCATCATTTCCAAGCTGTTTATCCTCCCATGCTCATACACATTCACAGCAAGAGCATCTATAATCTATCAACTTAACAAAAACTTTACCACATTATTAACTCTAATCTTCATGCTGTACACTAAGTTTCCAGGCATATTTGCCATTTTCTCTTTAATCTTCATTGTGCTTCTCAAAAGCAAAGTTTTATATCCATATATTTTAGGTTTAAAAATGACTTAACATATAAGAGAGATCATGCAATATTTTTCTATTTCTGCCATATTTCACAAAGCAAAATGTTTTCTAGTTTCAAACATGTTGTCCGAGATGAAAGCATCTCACGTTTTAAGGCTGAATTTCATTCCACAATATACATGCATATATATTATCCATGTACAAGTATATAAAATTACATGCTATGGTTTTAAATTTTACAACAAAAAATAAACTTACACTTTAATTCCATTTTCCATGAACTTTTGAAACACAGTCATGTTTGTGTGATGTGTATATATGCATATCACTCCTTTATCTATTCATAGTCGAAAGACACTTAGGCTGTATCCACAGCTTGGCTATTGTAAATAATTCTGCAATGAACATGGTCAAGCAGTTATCATTATAAGCTGGTAATTTTACTTCCTTTATGTATGTATATGGAGCAGGATTGCTTAGCCGTATGGTAATTGTACTTTTCATTTCTTTAGGAATCTCCGTTTTCCATAATTACCATATTCCCATAATGCACTTTTGCTCTTTTTTTTCTTTTGATGGTAGCTATCTGCTATTCATTTAGATTTTGAATTCATCACATAGACCCAATGAAAATATATTTTTAGAAAAAAATAAGCAAATTGACACTTCATCTGCCAAATAAAACGATCCAAACACATATTATTAGAGATAACAAAGAATATATGATTGGAAGATGCCGCAGCATAGCAGTCAAAGTTTTCACCTGTGGCACTGGCATCCCATATGGCCCCAGTTGTTCTCCTGGCTGCTCCACTTCCCATCCAGCTCCCTGGTAATAGCCTGGGAAAGCAGTCGAGGATGGTCCAAGCACTTGTTCCCCTGAACCCATGTTGGAGACCCAGAAAAGGCTTATGGCTCCTGGCCTCTGTCAGGCCCAGGACTAGCTGTTGTGGCCATTTAAGATGGGGCTAGGGCAGGAAGGTGGACCAGTGGATAGAAGATCTTTGTGTTTTTCCTTCTCTCTTTGTAATTCTGCCTTTCAAAGAAATATTTTTTTAAAAATGTATAATGCATCCACCTTTATATATCTTTCACAAAATTACATTAAATGTCTTTGGCACTATCACACAAATATCAGAATTAAAGTGATATTTTCCACCTTAAGAAAGAGCTAAAAGCAGTGTTTAAAAGTGGAAAGGTATTAAAATGAAAGGGACAAAATAAATTTCTGTGAATTACAGCATTGGAATTTTAATTGAGATTATATCTTACCTGTGTATTACTTTAGGTAATAAAAACATTTTAATAATACTAATTTTTCTAATCCTGTAGCATAGGTTACATTTCTTCATTTCCACTTAAATTTATTTTGTTATTGTTCTGTAACATTCACTTTAGCCTCCTTTGTTAGTTTTTTTTAATAAATGACACCATTTTATATATCAATTTTGCATCCTAAAACATTACAAAGTTTATTTTATCTGGTGACATCTTTCAAGTTTTATATATGATCATGTCAGCAGAAAAGTGATATATTCTTTCTTCCTGATTTAGGTACCATTATGTCTTTGAATATCTGATTGCTCTTGACAATGTTTCCAGGTGTTGTACTAACTGTAGGTTATGCTAAATATACTACAGGAAATGATGCTGTCTGAGATGCTGAGATCCCATATTTGTGCTGGTTTATGTCCAGGATGTTCCACTTCTTTTTCTTTTAAGCTTTACTTCATTGTTTTATATCGGAAAGTCAGATTTGCAGAGAGAGGATGGAGAGACAGAGAGGAGCATCTTCCATCCCCTGATTCACTCCCCAAGCAGCTGCAACAGCTGGAGCTGCGCCAATCCAAAACCAGGAGTCTCTTTCAGGTCTCCCACACAAGTTTAGAGTCCCAAGGCTTTTGGCATCCTCCACTGGTTTCCCAGGCCACAAGCAGTGAGCTGAATGGGAAGCGGGTTGCCAGAATTAGAACCAGCAACCATATGGAATCCCAGCATGTGCAAAATGAATGAGGACTTTAGCTTGGCCCTAGGCTGCTCCACTTCTAATCTAGCTCCCTTTTAATAGCTTGGAAAAGGAGGATGGTCCTGAGTTCTTGGGCCCCTTCACCCATGTGGAAGATCCAGAAGAAATGCTTGGTTCTTGGCTTCAAATTGACTCAGCTCTGACCATTGCAGCCATTTGAGGAGTGTGACATCAATTGGAGGACTTCTCTCTGTTTCTTCGTATCTCTGAAACTCTACCTTTCAAATAAGATAAAAATAATTTTTTTAAAAATTATAGTATTGTAAGAATTATATATGAAAGATAAAATAATAATAAATTGGACTTAATAAAAATTAAATTCTTGCTCTGTGAAAGCAAATAAAAGTATTATACACATTTTTTTAAGTTTTATTTTGACATTCTTTACATAGTTAATTAGGGTAAGAAGGTTCAAGAGCTACAGGAAAGTGGATAATACCAGTATGTTTTCCATATTGTTACCTTCATGTTTAAAGGGGGGTATTTAAGGGAGAAGGCCCACCCAATTTCCCACCCTCCCCAGGTCCCGGATGTATGGCATGCTCTGAGGTTCTTGCTCAAGTGGTTTTGATATTGCCACAGTTATGAATCGCTGTCAATCTTGCCACTCCAAGCACCATGAGGGCTTTGAAAAATCCACTGATTGACATAGTCCATCAAAGCTTAGATGGTTGGTTGACCTGTTCTGTCTTCTCTCTTTCCTTCATTAGGGTTCTGAGTCCCGCATTTAGATTAGGTAGATCTCCAAAGAAACCTCTTGTATGTGCTAACAAGTACAGGGCCTGGCACTGTCCTTCGCTCAAATCAGCTGGTGGTTGCAATTGCCGGGTTGGTTCTGTTTTCACTCCCGACTTCCACTGGAACCAATGGGTGTTGCAGTCCAGCCTGGTTCTGCCCAGCACATACTTGGCCCTCACATAAACCAGCGGGAGCTGCAGCCTAGTTGGAGTGACCCACAATAACCCCCACCAGGCCCACCCTCTACCCTGGTTTGCCAGTAAGTGTAGCAGTAATCCAGTCTGTCCCACACCCCATTCCACCCCAGCCGCTATCTTAGTTTTATGTCTTCCTGTGGAACTGGTGACCCAAGAGGGATGAGCCCACTATTTCCCTCCCAGGCCTCTCCCACTCCCAGATTCCAGCTGATGCTGCGTCTAAGCCCAAACAACGCTCGCCCACTTTAATTTTGTTTGCACCAGTAGGAATAATCATCCCAGCCCGGCTTTTCCCTGATCTAGTCCGCATGAGGTGCACAGGTGTGGTAGCTCTGCCTAGTCTGGTCTGCCCCCATCCCAGCCCATGCTCTTCTGCGGAAGTAGCTGTCCTGCAAAGGAACCCTCCCTTAATCCCCTGCCAGCTCTGCCCACTTCCTTTCTTGTTCTCAGGCTGGTTGGGCGCTGCGGTCCCTTCCGGTACAGGCAACCTCACCTTGGCATTCCATAATGTGCACTAGTCTTTGTTGCGACCGACCCTGGGTCGACCCACACTGGTGCCTGGATTTGCCAGTGGATGATGTGGACAGATTCAGCCTGGTCTTGCCCCCACGTCTGCCAATTGTATGCCAGTGGGTAGCTTTCCATGGCCTTTTCTGGGCTGTTTCCTATCATGTTTCTTGCGTTTACCTGCCGGGTCTGTGTCCTGCCAGAGGAGTTGCCCAGGCTCCTCTATCAGAACCTCTCCCAATGCCAGGTTTCACGCTTACCAGTGGGTCCATGAGCCAACCCTACTCAGTCCACCTCCTGTCATAGCAGGAACTGTGGCTTTTCCTGACTGGCCTTCCACCCAATCTGGTTCTTGCTGTTGGATGTTCCAGCCCAGCCATGGTTTGTCCATACCCACGTATGGCTCACACATGGCTCAGTAGGGGTTTGAGACCCTGCCTAGTCCATCCTACATCTGCCCTGGTCCTCCAGAACACCAGGGGGAGTCGGGGTCCAGCCCGGTTCGGTGCATCCAATCCCAGTCCACACTTGTGCCAAGGGAGACTACAACTGTTTCCAGATCAGAACGCAGCCCCCCTTCCAGGCCACGCGCCTCTTGGTGGGAACCTCAGCCCAGCTAGGGTTGTCCCCTTGCTCCCCAACCGGGTCTGTTCCCAGCCATAGATCACTTGCCTGCCAATGGATGCTCTGACTCAGCTTGGCACAGCCCCTCCCCTGTCCTGAACGCTGCCTTAGACACTGTGGCTTAGCGTCCCTGGCTCCCACAGACCAGCAGGTACAAGAGCCTAGCTCGGCATGACCTCTGCTCCCTCCTGGTTTCTAGTTTTACTTGTGGGCTAAGGTTTGCTCAGTCGGGCTTAATCTACTCTGTTCCATTACCAGTTGACACATTGGCCAGCTGTTGGAGCTACTTTTGCAGGACAAGCCCCAAGCCATAGCTTCTGCATGACTGGTATTTGGTGCTCAGCATTATTAGTGATTACAAGTTTTGCTAAGGAAGAATTACTGCCTGTTTCAGGTCCAAGAAGCACAATGGGTTCAACCTGGAGCTAATTCAGCAGCAACTCAAAGAACCAAATCCCCGGAGCTCCCTGACTGGGCAGCCAGCAGGCGGAGCCTGGCACCAAATGGTGCACTGGCGGCCCGGGGAAGACAGCTCACCATGTGCACATGGCGGCCGCCCGGGATCCAGGCATGAGATGCCCCGTCCTGAGACCCATATACACATTTTAAAAAGCAAACTGTAGACCGGGAGACAAATATTTGCAGTTCTTATAATATATAAATTATATATAATATAATGTATAATACTAATATATATAATATGAGATTCATTCAAAATATATTAAAAATTCCTTAAAAGGATATACTAAATTAATAAATGCACCTGCTAGCAAACATGAAATCCAGGGCTGGGAGTGGGCCTCTTAGGGGAAAACCCCTGTATAATAGTTTGGCCTGGTGACAGGTCAGGCTAGGCAAGGCTGCAGCACTCAACAGCATTTGTTTGGGCAAGGTCTAGGAGCAGTCTGGACTGTAAGAGAGCCAGGACAGGGTGTAGGCTGCAACACCAACCAGCAAGAGTTAAGACTGAGTGTGGGCCATGTCAGACTTGGTTAAAGCACTCACCAGCACACACAAGACCAAGGGTTGGAATGGGCCTGGTAAGGGAACTTTGGGAAATCCCCTGCTAAGCTGCAAGAGCCAGAGCTATGGTGGACTAAGATGGGCAAGGCTGCAACAACCATCAGCATGTGAGTGGGCTGGGTTTGTGGGTTGGCCAAATTGGTCTAGGCTGCAGCACCCATTGGCATGTGAGTGGATTGGGTCTTGGGGAGGGCCAGATAGGGCTAGTATCCAGTCTTTGCCAGATTTCATAAGAGCCAGAGTCAGGGTGGGAGAGGCTGGGTTAGGCCTCAATACCTGCTGGTTCACATGAGAGCTGGGTTTGGGGGTGAGCCAGGTTGGGCTAGGCTGTATGTAGCATCTACCAATGAAAGCTGGAATGGGTATGGCCCTATTGGAGTAGGCCATAGTACCCACTGGTGAGTGTTAGGACTGAGGGCAGCCCATGTCAGGCAGGCCCACAGCACCCAACAGTGCACATGAGATTCAAGGCTGGGAGCAGCCTGATAGCAGAACTTGGAAAAGTCCCCTGCTAGGCTGTAGCACCCACTGATGAACACAAGAGCTAGGGCTAGGGGAGGGCCAGGCCATCAGCCTTTGTGTGAACCAAGTCTAGGGGTGGGCTGGCTGAGTCAGTCCACAGCACACACTGACATGAGCGAGAGTCATGACAGGGCAGGCCAGCTTGGACTAAAACAATGCCAGTTCACCTGAGGGCTGGATGCAAGGCTGCTGCACCCACCAGCAAGAGCTAGGACTGGAGGTGGGCTGGTCTTAGGGTAGGCCAGGTTGCCCCACACACTGGTACGCAAGAAAACCAAGAATGGGTATGGGCCAATGGGCTATGCTACAGCACCTGCTGGCAAATGTCAGGACAGAGTGTGAGTCATGTCAGCCTGGACCTCAATACCCTTTGGCAGGTGCAAGATCTAGGTCTGGGAATGGGCTTGGTAGGGGAACTGTGGTCATTTCCCTGCTGAGCTGTAGCTCCTGCTGGTGATCATGGGAGTCAGGGCTAAAGGTGGATCATGCTGGTCAAGGCAGCAGCATCTGTGAACATACATGTGGGTTTGATCTTGGAGTGGATTCAGCTGAGCTAAACTGTAGCAGCCATGGATGATGCATGAGAGACAGATTGGATGCAGAAAGAACAGGGCTAGGCCACAGCACATGCCAACACATGCAAAATCAGGGCTGGGGGGCATATCTGGTAAGGATTATTGAGTGTCATCCTAACTAGGCCATGGTACCCACCAGTGTACCTGAAGACTGCCTATGACAATTTGGGCTAGCCTGGACTAGGTTGGGCTTGGCTAGGCTGCAGAACCCATTACTTCACAGGAGAGATAAGGCTAGGGACAGGTCTGACCAGGTGGCTGCATCCACTGGTATGCATATTGGCTGGTCCATTTGACAGACTGAACATGATTCTGCACTATCTGTCACACACAAGTCAAGTCTGAGGTTACTCCAGGAGAGGTTTCTTGGGGGGACTCTGAAACTTGGTTGCTAGATTCAAACCCTAGCCAGAGGGAAAAATTATAATATATGTGGTCCGACCTTGGAGTGCACTTGTTGGGACTGAGCCTCCTCAGTTTCTGATGCCTGTGCAGTGGAGCGCATTAGCAGATGCACATGGGAACATGACAGCCAGCTCAGCTAGACCAGCATAGGATGCTGTATGCCTCATCAAAAGATGGAAAACAGAACAAGTAGGACCATGCTCCTGGCAATGCTTTGAAAACATGGGCCTATGCGAGTATGTGATGGGCAGAGCCAAGATGGACTGCAACACTCATTGGTTCTGGTGGAGGTCGGGACTGAGAACAGAAGCAACCCAGCAGTTGCAAACACCAGCTGATCAGGGAGATGGACTGTGGTGGGCCCTGTACTTGCTAGTACATATAGGAATCTGGTCCGGGAACACCTCAAAGTTTCTTTGGGGATCCCCTCAATTAAAATGGCGGACTCAAAACATTAACCAAGAAAAGGAGGAAGATGGAGCAGTTCAATCAACCACCTCAGCTGTATGTTGGCAGCAAAATACTGGACACGGGTAGACTCTGTGATGGACTATGTCAGTCAGTGTATTCTTCAACAGCCTCATCATACCTGAAGTGGCGAGATTGGCAGTGATTTATGACTGGTGAACTATCGGAACCACTTGACCAAGGATCTCGGAGCATGCCCTACATCTGGGACCTGGGGTGGGTGGGAGACTGGGTGGGGCTTCTCCCGCAATATTCCCTTTGCCTCGGATATGTGAAGGAAACAATAGGGAAATGGTGGTCTTACCCACTTTCCCATAGCCCTTGAAGCTTTTTACCCTAATTAACAATGCAAAGATTGCCAAATATAATAAAAAAAAAAAAAGGAAAAGAAAACATGGGCCTATGGATGCCTATGGATGCACTTAGGTGGACTTGGTCAGCCAGTAGATGTTGGAAAGATTTTTCTCCACCCTGAGTTTAATTAAGCCTATGACAACTCAAAATTATCAAGACCATTCAAGTAACACTCTCAGAACACTGTTTCCCACATCTGGATCTCTAAGGCCTCATAAAATGACACCTTTCTCCCCACTTGCGCAGACATAGGAGAGGAAAACAAATGAAGCATTTGTGCCACCCGCATTACTCCATTCCTACACTCTCTACACCCTAACAAGACCCCATATTGGTATGCATTCCTCTGATCTATGTAAAAAATGTCAAAAATAAAATAAAATTAAAAAAAAAGAAAATAAATGCCTAATTTAAAAATGGTTATATATACTTCACCATGATGTTACAGTGATGGCAAATAAGTATATCAAAATGTTTTTGTCATGATGCGTCTCTATGGATATGAAAATCAAAAGAACAATATTATATCTATTAGGAAGACCTTCAAATAGCAACATGCCACCACATACTTAACAGAAAGTTTAAAATAATAGGCTTGCCATATGATGTCACCTTCATTGTCTAGGGTAGTTTCTCCATTGAAATGAAAATGTACTTTTGCCTGGACCTTGTGGTGCAATAGTATCACATCTGATTCTAGTTCAAAAGATTTAATGTTCAAAAGAAAAAAAAAACCATACATTCAAATTGAAAAATCTACATAAAATTTACAAGATTTACTCAGTGAAACCATGCATCAATCCCTTTAAATAATACAATAGAATACCCAAAAGAACTAACTTTATAAATACAAAAGATTTATATTTCTCAGAGTTTTCAAAGTTCCATTCCAAGATCAGTTGGCTCTGTTGAATTTACCCCTGGTAAGGGCAGCAGTTAACAATAACAGAATGTACTTAGAGGAAGGATCACATGATGAACCAGGAAGCAAAAAGAGTCTGGGCCCAGACGCATGTTATTGTAACACTCTCATGAGAAATACCTTTGAAGAGTATGCCTCCCATGATCAAAGGGCTGTTGATGAAGCCCTAATACATAAACAGCCTAACACTTCGAATAACATAGCCTTGGAGATCAAGCTGTTAACACACAAACCTCTGGGGGCAAAGAGATATCTAAGCCGTAACACATATAAAGCTTGGAGTAATCAATATGATCCTTTCACAGGTGCACAACTAAACAATAATTAAATGAGTAATTATCGATGAAATTAAATGTCTAATTAGTCAACACATGAATGCCATTTGAATCAAGCCAACATAAAAAATGTGAAATGCAATAACATTGTACTTATATCACATTCTGGATGCTTAAAAACTGGGAAGAAGGAAAACAGATTAGTGCCTAATTAGGGATTTGAGAAAGGAGGGGTATTTAGGTGAAACACAGCGGATGTTACAGGACCATAAAACTATCTATTCAGTCAAGTGACTTAATGGTGAACATGTGTTAAACCCAGAAATACATGGCAAAATGAGTGAAATCCAATGCATGTAAAAGTTTAAAAAATCAGCTCAGAGATCAGCAAAGAGGAGACCAGTGGAACACAATAGAGTCTGCAATCAATGCGTACATCTGCAATCAATTGATTTTCAACATAGACAGCAAAAGTATGCACTGGGAAATGGATAGGCTATTCAATAAACACTGCCAGGGAAACTGAGTATCCTCTTATAAATTACTAGTTATTAAAACAACCCTTTTCTGGTGGTTTGGAGGGGAGAGTCCATAAGATCTATTTGGCCCAGACTGATTGACCAGCCCAAAAGGGAATCCTGAGATGGGCTGTTAGCATAGAGCATCACTGACTGTGACATATCAGTCCACACGAAAGCTATGGATGGGTGCCTAAGTGGTGGAACAGTGAACAGATCACACTTGGCAGGGTCAAGACACTAACCAGCATGTGAGAGAACCAGGTCCAGGAGTAAATTCTCTGGGGGAAATGCGGGCCAAACCCTTTGGTTAGCTCGCAAGCTGGGGTCATGATGGGCTAGCTAGGTATGATCATGGAACCTGCCAGCACTTACAGGTAAAGGAATTGACAACAGTCTGGGCAGGTCAAGGAAGCAGCAGCACTCAAATGTGCATCTTAAAACAGGTGGGGTGGGCCGAGCTGCAACTGGTAGGGAGTGGACTGGGCAAGGCCAAACAAACCTCAACTCAGAAGGAAGAACAGAAAACAGGATAGAGCACGGGTCATGCCGATCTAGGCTCATATACCAACTGGTCTGCAGGGATACTAGGTCACAGCATCAAAGGCAAAGGCTGAGACAATTGAGGGACTAAGCCAACTAGGTCACAGTAACCACTGGCATGCACATAATCTAGGGCTGGAAATAAGTTCAGTTGGGGAGCTGTGAGAGTACACCCTTGCTGGGTTGGGGTTCCCACGGGAGAGTGCAAGAGTCAGAGTGGGGGCTGCGTTCTGGTCTGGATATGGCTGCAATCTCCCTTGGCACAAGTGTGAACTGGGGCTGGGTACACCTAGCCGGGCTAGATGCCAGCACCATCTGGTGCTCTGGAGAACCTGGGTAGATGTAGGGTGAGCTAGGCTCGGTCTCAGCCCCTGTTGAGCCATGTGTGAGCAGTGTCTGGGTATGGACAAGCCTTGGCTGGGCTGAAACATCCAATAGTAAGAACCAGAATGGATTGAAGGCCAGCAAGGAGGGCTGGCCCATGGACCCACCAGTATGAGCAAGATCTGGCAGAGGGAGAGGTTCTGATGGAGGAACAGTCCCTACAGGTGAGCACAAGAACTATGCAACCCAGACCAGGCCAGAGATAGATACCCACCAGCATACATTTGGAATAGGTTAGGGGCAGACCAGACTGAAGCCGTACACATCACCTGCTGGCGAATCCGAGCACTAGAACAGAGTGTGGGTCAGGCCAGGTTCGGTCTCGACACAAGCCAGTGCACATTACAGAATGCCAAGGTGAGATGAGCCATACCATATGTGGCCAAAGCACCCAAACAGCACACGTGAGAACCAGGGAGGGAGGGGGCAAAGCTGGCAGGGGGAATGTGGGCTCCCCTACTGGACAATCACTCCCATGAAAGAGCATGAGTTGGGATGGGGCAGACCAGACCAGGCATAGCTACAATGCCTGTGCGCCTCATGTGAGCTAGATCAGGGAAAAGCCAGGTTGGGCTGACTGTTCCTACTGGTGCAAGCAAAAATCAGAGTGTATGAAGGTCGGTGGGGCTTTGCCGCAGCATCAGCTGGCAGAGGCTGGCACTTGGGGCTAAATCTGCCAAGTTAAACTGCAGAACCACCCGGAGAGTGCATAATAAGGGAGTAGGAGTGGCCTAGTAGGGAAATAGTGTGCACTTCCCTCTTGGGTTACCACTTTCACTGGAGAGCATGAAAACCAGGCAAGGCAGGGGTGGCTAGACAGAAAGGCACTTGACAGTATGTGTGTGGGCTGGATAACAGGGTTGGTTGGGTTGAACTAGGCTTCAATGCCCATTGACAAGTACAACAGCTAAATGGGTCATGGGACAGACTGGCATGCATGGAAACCAGGGTGGGGAGTAGATCTGGTGGGGTTTATGGGGAGACACCCCAACTAGACTGCAGCTCCCACCTGTTTGCATGAAGACCAAGTATGAAGTGGGTAGGATCAAGCTGGACTACCACACCCGTTGGCTCGTGTGGAAGACAGGGCTGGAAACAGAACT
The DNA here is from genome assembly GCF_017591425.1 of Ochotona curzoniae. NCBI lineage: Eukaryota > Metazoa > Chordata > Mammalia > Lagomorpha > Ochotonidae > Ochotona > Ochotona curzoniae. The sequence continues at coordinate 53,424,048 of NW_024467087.1, read as the reverse complement.
GACCCAGGTAGTGTAATGACCAGCATGTGCATAAGCTGATTGGGGCAACAGATGGTGCCGGACCCTGTACTGGCAAACTCATACAAGAATCAGGTCTGGGATCATCTCAGGCGAAGTTTCTTTGGCGAGCCCTCCAACTGAACTGTTGATCTCAGAACCTCAGCCATGAAGAGAGTATGTCAGCCAGTGGATTCTAAATAGATTTCATTGTGATTGGAACAGCAAGATTGGTAGAAATACAGAACTGTTGAAACTATCAAAACTACTTGAGCAGGACCCTCTGAGAATGCACAATGGACTCAAATAATTCAATATTACAAAAGAAAAGTAACAGACAAAAAACAACCATTTTCTTATAATTTATATGAAAATCAATATGAGATGGGTCAAATGTCTAAATGCAAGACCTGAAACTATTAGGTTACTAGGAAAACCAACAAGTAAAAACTTGAAGACATTGGTATACACAATATCTTTTTTTTAATATGGTCTCAAAATCAGAGGAAGCAAACACAAACTGAGATATAGGATGATACCAAATCAATTAACTTCTGAACAGCAAGGAAACGATCAACAGAGTGAATAGACAGTCAAAGGAATATCAGAAAATATTTTGTAGATATTCATCTGATCAAAAATTACTCAATAAATTAAAACTATACTAATATTTTGTTCTTAATGATTGCTTTGAGAAAGAAGTAAAAGAAAGTTTGACAAAACAGGGCCCGGCACAATGGCTCAGTGGCTAAATCATCACCTTGCACGTACTGGGATCTCATATGGGCACTGGTTTGTGTCCTGGCTGCTGTGCTTCACACCCAGCTCCCTGCTTGTGGCCTGCGGAAACAGTACAGAATTTTTCTTAAAAATAATTTGGGAGGGTGGGCGGCAAAATGGCTCAACTGACTAATCCTCTGCCTGCAATCGCTAGCATTCCTTTTGGGTGCCATTTTATGTCCCAGTTGCTCCACTTCCAACTCAGCTCTCTGATTATGGCTTGCATAAGCATTGGAGGATGGCTTAAAGCCTTGGGACCCTGTACTTGCTTGCAAAACAGGAGAAAGATCTTGGCTCCTGGCTTTGGTTTGGTTCAGTTCCAGGTGTTGTGGCCATTTGTGAAGTGAACCCATGGACGGAAGATCTCTCTGTCTGTCTGTCTCTCTGCAATTCTGTCTCTCCAATGAAAATAAATAAACCTTTTTAAAAAATCAGTTGCTATAAATGCAAGGAATCATGTCTGGGCCCCTACTCTGTTGCATTGCTTGATTTCAATCATTTATATACTGAGTCTAAAATACATAGACATTTTCATAGTCATAGAAATTAAAAATGTAAGAGTGGCTACCAGAGATTGGAAGGGAAAAGTGATGGGGGGTGAGGGAGGGGATTTTTACAGTTTGATTGAGGCTTTACTTAGATAGAAGGCATTTTGGAGTTCCATTGTACAATAACATGACTATAAGTAATGCTAATGTACTGAATATTTATTTCTTTATAGAAATCAGACTATATGATTTCAGATCGTTTCATTTTAAAGAAAAGTTTAAGATTTAAAAATATAAGCATATTTACACTAATGACAAATTCCATTAATATATTCATACAATAAAATATCACATGGCATGTTACAAATAGACAATTTTGCTATATTAATTTCAAGGTAAAATATTAAATGTATATTAGAAAAATATGTTAATGGCGTTTGAGAACTTCCTGTACTGTCTTCAAAATAATTATGCAAATCTAAAACTATTACAAATGTAAAAAATGGTAGTTCTGTTTCATCATGTGCTCATTCTTCAACAGACTACTATTAAAAATGACAATAATTTGACTTCAATGTTGAGAAATAACAACTCTTTGGAGCGTGACATGACTGCAAGATCAAAAGAACCTAGATTCCTTAAATATTCTTGTGGAATACCAACACTTAGTAATATTGTAGGTTTTTGCTAATTTGTTGAGTAAAATTAACATCTGATTTTCACTTTATTGCTAATTACTGGTGATCCTGATGATCTTTTGTATTTTCATTGGCCATTTATATTACCTTCTTTGGACACTACTTCCCCACACCTTGCCCAGTAAAGAAAATTTGATTGACAATTTTTTTAAAGATTTATTTTATTATTAATTTTTTTAATATTCATTGTATTATGTGACACAGTTCAATATAGGCACTGGGATTCCCAACCACCCCTCTCTCAACCCTCTCCCCATGGTGGGCTCCTCCCCCCTGTTGCACAACCACAGTTCAGGTTTAGTTGAGATTCCTTCATTGCAAGCATACACCAAGCATAGAGTCCAGCATCTCATTGTCCAGTCAAGTTCAGCGGCTTCTTGGGGAGACCCTCCCCGGTCCAAAGGCAGAGCCAACAGAGTAGAATCCCGGTCAATTAAAATCCCTAACATAACATCAGCAACAATATATAACGTTAAGGGATAAATTGACAAAGTATTGCGCAACCAATTTGTCAAAATTGGATGCATGGTCTTAACAACTTCCTATGACTATTTCAATGACATTTCAACAATTGAGGTGCGAAACAGTTTTAGGAGGGGTGTGCAGAGAAATCTTTCATACCTTGGTGAGAAGTACTTAATCCCCATGTCCTACCTAGTAAGGTGTGTGTGAGTCCATGCTGACCAAGCCTTGTTGTTCTCTGCCTATCCATTCCAATTTGTGAGTGTGTGTCTGTGTGTGTTGGGAGGTGGTGCTATGGAGCGTCCCTCATGGTCTTTGCAGAGAGGGTGGGGAACCAAACTTGGAGCCAAGTAAGAACCAGAGATAGTTCCTCTCCCTAGTCCCAAAGGGAGTCCACTGTTCTGTTTCTGAAGACCGCTCAGGTTTCCTGGCTGTTGTGCCAATGGCCTTGGATCCTATGATGAAGGATTCAGCTTCTTCCATCCCATGTGGTAGGTCCAAAGGCGGGGGGTGGGGGATGTCCTCTGAGTTCTCAGCCTCCGAAGGCATTCCAGTCCCCCGTGGTTTCTTTGGCAGTTGGGATGTGGTCCTTGGCACCCGTACTGATAATCCTTGGTGGGGATCCGGGAGACTCCAGGTTTGGGATAGACGCCTCCTCCTGTCCACCTGCTCCACTCTGTGGTCCCCCACTGCTCTGTGCACATGACCTCCTGTTAATAGGTTGTCAGGGTCGCTCTTGATTCCCCCTATATATCTTTGTAGTTTTACTGTTGTCTAATGTTGTCTTGAATTTATTGTCTACAAGTTACCTGTTATGTGTTTGAGAGGTTACACTACACGGCTTCCTCACACCTTCACAGGAGATGGAAGGTTTCTTTGCTCTCCCGCCCAATTTCTGAGTAGTAAAAGGTTTTGAAAATATATTTGGTTATACAATTTTAAAAACACATGGGTTGAGACAAAATTAGGTAGAGGTCCATAGGAGAGATTTACATCATTAGGAATCTTTAGGGTTGATTCATGTACCCAAAGCCCTGAGGATTCATCATGGAGCTTTCTAAGCAGCAATCACAGAAACCAAATCCCAGAGCTCCCTGGCTGGGCGGCCAGCAGGCAGAGCCTACCGCCAAATGGTGCACTGGCCACACGATACCGGCTCCAGACGCACGCATGGTAGCGTCTGCGTGCAATCCAGGCATGGGATGCTACTTGTCCTGGGGCCTTCCAGCCCCCATGTGGAGGCTGGAAGACTTCTTTCCCAGGTTCAAGCTCCACCCCTTCCCAGTCCTGCCCCCAGCTCAAGCCTGCAGGGGAGCAGTGAAGCAGTCTGACCCGCTACACAGAGCTCCGTGGGTGGTCCACAGCGCTCTGGCAAGCCCAATACTGGCTCCGGACGCACGCATGGTAGCGTCTGCATACAATCCAGGCATGAGATGCTACTTGTCCCGGGGCCTTCCAGCCCCCATGCGGGGCTGGAAGACTGGTTTTCTTTTTGCTCCTGCTTGTCGTTTTCTGTTTTGCACCTGTCGGGGCCTGGGTCTCACCTTTCCACACAGGCAGTGGGAGATGAGCTGAGGCTCCTGGTGGCTCTAGGCACTGAATCTCATCCTTGGCTATGGCAAAAGCCAGGGCGATTTTCATCCAGCACCATGACAATCTTTTAAAATGACATTTTAAATGCTAGCAAAAGAAAGTTTGGACTATATGCACCAATAATTTATTCTGATATCCTTCAGTCTTTATGTTTGGACATTTATTTTGTCATATATAAATTCTCAGTTTTCACATGCTCAAACTTATTAAGCCTTTGCTTTATAGATCTTAGTATTATAATATTTCTAAAATATTATCGCTAGTGTCATATTTGGACATAAAGGTCACCTATATTAAGCTGCAATGCTTTCCTGGCTTTGTTGAGAGTATTAAGATAGGTCACTCATGTGAAAATTTTTAAATTTATTTTTTACTATTGATTTATGTACAGTTTCATAGGTTATGGGATTTTTTCCCCATCCCCAGATTCCCATCCCTTTACTAATTTCCCCCACATTATTACAACCATATAGTATAGCACAATCAGTCCCAAGTCCATCATCCTGTGATTTAAGCGTATCCTAACATTGTAGGCATGGATAGTGGGAAAGATTCAGCATCCTGTCACCAAGGTATATTCAACAGTTTCATTGGGAGTCCAACTTTGATCTGGGAGTAGGGATGCAAACTGCATTGCGTCTTCACATCTGTATGTGATAGTCTCCATTACACAGTTATTATACATCCCCTAAAGTGAAAAGCCATAAAACTAAACAACAACAGAGAAAAATTGGAAAATTTAAAACAATATGAAGTTAAATAACACACTACTGAATGACCAACATGTCAATGAAGAAATTAAAAAGAAAATTGAAGGTCTTCCAGAAGTAAAGGATGCTATTTTGTGACCTATCAGTCAGTGAGGGAAATAATATGAAAAACAGAAACATTTTTTGAATGAATGAAAATTAAAACAAAAATAGCAAATCCCTTGTGATGTAGCAAAAATTGTATTGAAAGGCCATTGAGCTTGTATTCTTGCCTGAAGGTTACCTTATGTCAGAGAGAATATATATTTATCCTTTAGGAGTTAACTGTTTCGTTGAGTTGAATGGTCTGCAGTTAGAAACATTTAGATGCAAATGGTAGAATTTCAATCTTTCTAATGTCTGAGTAGTATGCCATGGTATAGATGGTACCACAGTTTCTGCATACACTCCTCTTTGGAGTGGCATCTGGGTTGCTTCCATGATTTTGCTATTGTAGATTGTGCTTCTCATTTGAAACAGGAGAAACAAAAAAGGCAATCAAGAAACTGTTGGAACTCATAAGAGAATTTGACAGGATAACAGGATACAAAATTAATTAACATATATCGATTGCACTAGCATACACAAATGACGCTATGGCTGAGAAAGACTTTGTAAGTACAGTCCCCTTTAAAACAGCAAAGCAGAATCTCAAATAGCTTGGAATTAACCTAACCAAAGATTTAGAAAACCTCTGTAATTAAACATAAAAAAACATTTTAAAAACAAATAGAAATAGGTATTAAAAATGGAAAAACCAATGAGAATCAAGATGGCGGAATAGGCTAAGGACAGGTTTAAACAAATGGAAAAATATTTAATCAGGATGAAGCAGACAGGACATATTCAAGGAAATAGGAGAGGACAGAACAACAGCAGAGGGGTACCTGGAGAGTGACAGACATGGGAAAGCAGCGGGCACAACGGTGTGGTGTTGCAGTGACTGATACTCCAGCAGCATTCAGCTAATGGCCATCTGAACTCCACCAGCAGCTGGAACTCCAAGAGAAACCAGGTGGGAAGGGACTTTCACTGGGAGTTTGGGAGGTGAACCCAGACGGGAAACTGTCCATCCTGCTGGTCTGTTTGATTTGACCAGGAGCAGAAACAGAGCAGCAAATCCCAGATGGGCAGTGCAAGAACAGGGTGGATTTCATAGCCCAGTCAGCCCCCTAGAACTGAATTGGGTGCCATTTTGCGTAAGAAAGAAAGGGCAAGGGAAAGGACTGAGCATGTGCTGAGCTGGGAGTGAACTCATTTCTGACTCAGTAAACTGCAGCAACATGGCATTCTATGGGTTCCACCCAAGACAGGTCTGGGTAGCCCTCAGACCTGACAAACAGCAGATCAAGAATTGTAGTTGTTGTATGTAGGGCGCCATTTTGTACACTGTGGTGATAGCTTTAAACTGCAGGAGATAGCAGTGAACTGCGCATGTGCTGATCTCCCAAAAACTCGCTGAGTTCAGCGAATTGCACTGGTCCCACAGGAAAATAATACCAACTGTGGCATCATACCAGTCAAAATAGGTCTGCGTGGCACCACCAACAACCTAATTATATAGGACACCTGGTGTTTTTCAACTCCTGGGACCTGCTACAACCAGATGTGGGAGGAAGGTTGCAGAGACAACGATGTAGGAGGAGATTGGTGAGCCAGGAGCTGGGGCTGTGGAGACCATGGTGGAAATCTGACATAAGAACCCAGACCTGGAACTTGCTGGAGGTTGTGGCACAAGCAGCTACAAGCAAAGGGTTGTGTACCAACTGCAATAAGTAAAATCGCATTGTAGACCTGTGGGTGACACAGTTTAGAAACCTGCCCCAAGGAGAAGACTCTGCTAACCAGAAGTACAATGATCAAGAGCAAAAGAAGAGACAAAGGCACAATCAATATTACTGAAAACTCCCCTGCAAGGAGGAAAATCCTATGCCAATCTCAGAATTAACTCAGGAAGACCTTGAGAAAATGGGGGACACAGAATCCATAAGACTCATTTTAAAGCTTCTGATCAAAAATGAGATGCACAGGGCCCGGCGCGGTGGTGCAAGTGGTTAAGTCCTCGCCTTGCACGCCCGGGATCCCATATGGGCGCCGGTTCTAATCCCAGCAGCCCCGCTTCCCTTCCAGCTCCCTGCCTGTGGCCCGGGAAGGCAGTCGAGGACGGCCCAAAGCTTTGGGACCCTGCACCCGCGTGGGAGACCCAGAAGAGGCTCCTGGCTTCGGATCGGCATAGTATCGGCCCGTTGCGCTCACTTGGGGAGTGAATCATCGGATGGAAGATCTTCCTCTCTGTCTCTCCTCTCTGTATATCCGCCTTTCCAATGAAAAATAATAAAAATAAATCTTTAAAAAAAAAATGAGATACACATACAAGAGTTCAAAGAATTTAAGGAAGCAATAAAGCAAATCAAGGCTGATATATCAGAAATTAAGAACACAGTAGAGCAAATTAAAAGTATAGCAGAGAGTCTCCAAAATAGAATGAAGCAAGCAGAAGAAAGAATCTTAGAATTGGAAGATATTTCCTGTCACCTGAGGGAAGCAAACAGAAAGCTGGAAGCAGAGCTGGATCAGGCCAAAAAAAGTATTCAAGAATTGAAAGACACTATTAAGAGGCCAAATATAAGAGTTATGGGAGTCCCAGAAGGTGCAGAAAGAGAAGCTGAGTTTGCAAATGTGTTTAATGAAATAATCAAGGAAAATTTCCCTAATCTGGAGAAAGAATTGGGAAACAACATCCAGGAGGGGCACAGAACTCTCAATAGGCTTGATCAAAAGCGATCTTCACCAAGACATATGATCATCAAGCTCTCTTCAGTTGAACATAAGGAAAAGATCCTGAAATGTGCACGTGAAAAACATCAACTGACATATAAAGGAAGGCCAATTAAACTCACAGGAGATCTCTTACAGGAAACTCTACAGGCAAGAAGAGAATGGAGTGACATATTTCAGATTCTAAAGAAAAAATGCCGGCCTAGGATAACATATCCAGGAAAGTTTTCTTTCATCTTTGAAAATGAAATAAAATTCTCCCACAGTAAAGAAACTTAAAAGAATTTGCCTCTTTCAAACCTGCCCTACTAAAGATATTTCAAGATATTCTCATGACAGAGGAATAGCACCTACCAAAACCAAAGGCAATTGGGAAGAACATCCCAGTAAAAAGACTAAACCAATGAACAACCCATTTCTAAAATGACAGGACCAAAATACCACCCATACATGTTAAACTCTGAATGTAAATTGCTTAAGCTCAATCAAACATTATAGATTAATAGACTGGATTAAAAAACAAAACAACATCTATTTATTGTCTAGAAGAGACACACTTCACCAACAAAGATCAGCAGAAACTATACCGCATGGGTTTTGTTGTTTTCTGTTAGTTTCATCTCTTCAAAACACTTTCTTCTGATTAAATCATTCAATGACTCATAAATCATACAGCAGCATCATTTTCTTCAAGGAGGTTCTTGATTTTCATCTCTTCAGCTATACATTAGTCATTTAATAGCATAACTTCATGGTGTTGTTAATTTCTTTTTTCTCCCTGATGTTGATTTTGTTTGGTGGCTTTTCATTTAAGGGGATGTATAGTAACTTTGTAATGGAGACTGTCATACCTAGTAGCATGTCGTTTAACTTCATAGCATTGTAAATTTCTATTTTTCTTTTTATTGTTGACTTTTTATTTGTATTATGACTTTGCATTTAAGGGAATGTACAGTAGCTATAAAATGGAGACTAACATCCACATGTGAGGATACAACGTAGTATGCATTTCTACTTCTAAACAAAGATGGACGTGCAGTGAAACTGTGTGCTACATCTTCACAACAGTATTCTGGACTCTCTGCCACTGTCCATGCCTGCAATGATGGACGTATAACTGTGTATCAAGAACTATATTTTAGTAATGATATAGAGGAACTAGGTGGGGGGAGGGAATTGGGAAGGGGATTAGGAAAATACCAGGAGCCTATGGAACTGTATCATAAAATGATAATACCAATAATAAAATGTAAAAAAAAAGAAGAAAAAAATGGAAAAACCTACCATGTTCTTATACTGACAGGATCAATATCATCAAAATATACATATTACCAAATATAATATACAGATTCAATGTGATCTCAAGTGAAATAAAAAAATATTCTTCTCAGAAATAGAAAAGATATAAAAGCTGATCTAGAAACACAAGAGACTGCAGTAACAATCTATTCTGAAGAATAAAAAATCAAGCTGGAGGAATCAAAACTCCAGGCCTCAAGACATACTACAGAGCAGTGATCATTAAAACAGTCTGGTACTGTTACAGAAACAGGGATGAAGGTCAGTGGAATAAAATAGAAATTGCATCAGGGAGCCCACACATTTACAGCCAATTAATCTTCTACAAGAGGGATGAAAATAATCCAGGGGAAATGTCTGCTCTCTTCAACAAAAGCTATTAGGAAAACTGAATAGCAGCCTAGCACAGTAAGAAAGAAGAATCATGCCCTCACTCCCCAAATCTATCACCTTATATTAAAATCAGCTCTAAATGGATTAAGGAACTAAATCTGCATCCAGAAAACTTTAAACTGCTGGAGGAAAACATAGGACACACTCTCCAGGATATAGAAATTGAGAGAGACTTTTTAAAAAAGTCACCAATAGCACATGCAGTGAAAGACAACATAACCACATGAGGCTGTATAAAAAAAGAATCTTCTGCACAGCAACGATGATCAACAAAGTGAAGGAACCACGAGCAGAATGGGAGAAAATCTATGCACACTAGACAACAGATAGGAAACTAATATCCAGGATTTACAAAGAGCTTCAGAAACTCAATGACAGCAAAGCAAGCAAGCAAACAAACAAACAAACAAACAAAAATACCTGTGCAAAAATGGGCAAAGAAAATGAACAGACATTTCTCAAGGCAACATTCAGATGCCTAATAGACATATGAAAAATGCTCATGCTCTCTAGTTGTCAGGGAAACACAATTGAAAACCACATTGAGGTTCCACCTAACTCCAGGGAGGTTGGCCTACATTCAAAACTAAACTAACATCACTTTCTGGTGTGATTGTGGGGAGAAAGGCTCCTTCACTGTTTGTGGGAGTGTAGGCTAGTCAGTATAGAGAGTGCTCAGATAACTAAAAATTCACATGCCATATGACCCAGTTATCCCACTTCTGGGAATATATCCAAAAGACACGAAATTTGTATGTGTGGAAAAATTTTAAATGTGTTGCCTGATAATTTTGTGAGATTGCTAAGTTGGGGAGGTACTTGGTATAATATAAGAAATAGAGAAAGAGTGAAGCTTTAGAGCATTATAAATTTAGGAGGAAAGTGATAATAGATCAAATTTGAGAGGTGAGCATGGAGCAAATATGAGAAGTCTAAGCACAATTTCGTGATAACAGACACCAGACATGTGGTTTGATTCTGTACACAGAGTCATATGAGCTGAAAAAATACTAAGATGAGGAAAATATGAGACAAGTGAGGATTGTATAACAATTTAGTGCACAGAAAAACTGAATCAGATATAAACTGAATCAGATATACCTAATGCAGAGGTAAAGGCTGCAATAATTTTTAAGCTCCAAATTGATTATAATATGTACAGAATTGAGAGCCGCTGACTCAGTGTGTTCTCCAGATTTCAGGTAGGAGTATCCCCACGTATCCATAAACTTACTTAGTATTAACATAATTATTAAGAAATTCAGTCTGTTGAGTGGTAGAAGCTTTAATTTGCACTAGAAATGTTCAGTTATTCAAGGAAATGAAGAAAAATGCCAATAAATAATACGTAAAGGCTGTAGATACTTTTCCAGTCTGAAAAAAGATAAATACATCTCTAAATATTAAGAAAACATCTGGAAAGTATACAGCTAGTTATTAATTATCTTAAGATAACTGATTTTTCTTTTTCAAAAATTGTTGAAGGGCCCGGCGCGGTGGCGCAAGTGGGTAAAGGTCCTCGCCTTGCACGCCCGGGATCCCATATGGGCGCCGGTTCTAATCCCGGCAGCCCCGCTTCCCTTCCAGCTCCCTGCCTGTGGCCTGGGAAAGCAGTCGAGGACAGCCCAAAAAGCTTTGGGACCCTGCACCCGCGTGGGAGACCCAGAAGAGGCTCCTGGCTTCGGATCGGCATAGTATCGGCCCGTTGTGCTCACTTGGGGAGTGAATCATCGGACGGAAGATCTTCCTCTCTGCCTCTCCTCTCTGTATATCCGCCTTTCCAATGAAAAAATAATAAAAATAAATCTTTAAAAAAAAATTGTTGAAATAAACTGTAGTAAATGTGACCTGGAATTTTTTTAAAGTCCTTTCAGCTAACATTTGCATAAATGTGGCTTAAATTTGTATCTTTAATGACAGAAAATAAATTTTATGCCATTTGTTTTCTTTATTATAGAGTTTTGATTAGAGTTAACTTGAGTAGTTGAAGTTAGAGAAAGAATGTCTGTGAAGCAGCATCTGGGAAGCCTGTAGATCTCTCACAACAGAGCAGCTCTACCACAGACCTGTATGTTATGATCATATAGCCTTCATGCTAAGTCCTGCACTCATTTTCCTTAGTTAATTTCACTTGTACCTTGGTGACTATTGTAGAGAATGATCCATACACTTGAACTTTTCCATTTAATTGCCATGGAAATTTGATAATTTCATCCTAAAGGAGGTTTGAGGAAAACTCAGGAAGAGCTCCGATTACTGAAAACTGGAAAAAATTAATCTTGATTAAAGCACTTCCCCCATGAAAATAGGACCTCCTGAACTTTCTAAGGCTGATTACTGGAGACCTTTCTTTGGGGAATGCATAACTGTACTTATTCCAGGATTTTCCAGGAATATTGAAGTGAAATAGTGGAGACATCAAAAAAGACCTTTAAAGGTGTAATTTAGTGGAATGTTGGCAAGGACTTATTTCAGTTCCTCTCTGAAATGAAGTGCCAAAATATGCAAACTACTTTCCAAAATCATGATGGTTGTAAAGAATGTCTGTCAGCTGTCATCACCAATCAAACTTTCCAGGTGAAAAAAGAAATGAAACTGGAGGATCACAGGAGACTTATTGTTAACTTTTAAAAAAGCATAGCATGTATTAATCATCAGAAATCTGGCGAGTTTCTTTGCTCCACTTAATGATTTCAAGCATCCAAACTGGGAGGAACTTGCAAAGATTAGATTACTTGCAATTTCTTCTGTTTTAATGACTATTCATCTTTACTACATAAATCAATAAATGCAGCTTCAAATGTCTTGCCATATTAATTCAATATTATAAACTTGTTTTCCATGTAACACAAAAAAGTTAATCTATTGCAGTTCCCTCTTACATCTCAATCTTTTTAATGATCTGAATTAATTTCATTTGACTGGAAATGTTTCCTCTTTACTTTACAGGGCAATGTAAATATAGGAAATAAACAGTTGTAATGTCTGGAGTCATTTTTGATGCTGCTGCTATGGTTCAAACCTGTATTTGCATTATGTTCTTTAATTTCAGCATCTGGCTTGAGTGACAGGAAAAATTTCAATTTCAATACCAATTATACCCTTTTCCACTGTGTTCTTTCCAGAAAACTGGAAGCTCCACACCACCCTCATCAAGTTTAATTAATAAATGTAAATTTTAACTTCTTACATTGTAAACATTTGCTGTGCAGAGCATAGACACCGTAATACTGTTTAAACATGTTATAATTGTTATTGACTCCAGATCCTGAAGTCTCAAGTATTCTTGTATGAATCCATTCTTGATGGAGAACACAGAGACAGGAATGGCACGGCAATCCAGGGTGTTATTCCACACTGACAGATGCCATAGAAGATTTCTAAAAGATTGTGAAAGCTGCTTTGAAACTTGCAATCAATAGCATACACTGTGCTACTACAGTTAACTTACCTTCTGTGTACCAAAGATAATTCCACTGGAAAATTGCTTCTAACCTGTAATATCAGGAAGCATGAGCCTTTCCAGGACAATCAAAAGAGAATCTACAGTCAGAACCTTACTATTGAAAAGCATTCCAGAAGTGCAAGTCACCTTGTTATTACTCTTACAGCTCTTTTAAATAAATGATTAATGTTCTTGAACATTTATTCAGGGAAAGCTCATTCCCATCAACTCTCTGTTTGATTGGATTAAATAGGCTTCCTGATAATTTTACCCACTTTTCCCTAGTATTTAAATCCAGAATTACCAGACTACTATCCCTCCATTTTAAATTTTAGTTACTGTACCCATAAATCCATTTCTTTTTAGATTGTGCACCACAGATTTTTTTTTAAGACTTTCATCATATAACCTTATTTCCAGACACTTTCTGATCTTGCTCATCCACAAAGGTGGACTACTACATTACCAATGGCTCTCTCTTGAAACACTGTCCAAAATGAACTATTGTCTTCCAAACCTGCAGATTACGCATTTCAACTTTTAGGCAGTAAATTTCAATGTCAAGCTGGAATGTCATGCTGTCATTGTAAATCATTAGGCATGACTACTATGTAGCATTGTTTCTACCATTCTCAAGATGTGTAAATAGTGTTAACATGATCAAAATCAACTTTCAGTTGTCTCTCTACATGGAGGAACAGCTAAAATTAAGGACATCAGAGAAGTGGACAATTTCTTGCTCTCTTTCCATTCCATGACATAATGTATTCAGAAAATAAGAGCTCAGGAAAAAGGCCAGTTTAGGGAACCCTTATGAAAACCACACATATTAGCTTCCATTAAAAAATATAAATTGCGGGCCCGGCGCGGTGGCGCAGTGGTTAAGGTCCTCGCCTTGCACGCCCGGGGTCCCATGTGGGCGCCGGTTCTATCCGCGCAGCCCCGCTTCCCTTCCAGCTCCCTGCTTGTGGCCCGGGAAAGCAGTCGAGGACAGCCCAAAGCTTTGGGACCCTGCACCACGTGGGAGACCCAGAAGAGCTCCTGGCTTCGGATTGGCATAGTATCGGCCCGTTGTGCTCACTTGGGGAGTGAATCATCGGACGGAAGATCTTCCTCTCTGTCTCTCCTCTCTGTATATCCGCCTTTCCAATAAAAAAAAAAATAATAATAAATAAATCTTTAAAAAATAATAATAAAAATAAATCTTTAAAAATATATATAAAGTGCTGAAAAAATATAAACTGTTATTTCCTCAATTTTCTTTAGCCACTTGGAGTTAGAAAAGATAGGTCGCAGTTGGTTAGGAAGATATTCTAAGTTGTGGAAAACCAAAAGCAAGGAAGGTAAATGCATTAACATAGCTATTGAAAATCCAGTTTGGTTGAATAACAGCCTAAATGGGGAAGTCATAGGCAGAATGACAAGAAAGTGAAATTGAGAGAAGATTGTAAAACCCATTAACAGTATGTTGTAGAATAAAACTCTGAAAAATTTTTTAATTGTTTTATTGTACAGTTCCTTAGACTTTGGGATTTCTAATCTCCCTCCTCAAGTCCCCACCCCTTATTGATTTCCCCTCTAGTATTATAATGGATGGTCCTTCATAAATGGTCATAAGTCTATCATGATGCTATTAAAGTGTTTCCCAACATTGTAGGCATGGACAATGTCAGAGTCCAGCATCCTACTGTCAGGATATGTTCAACTGTTTCACAGAGAGTCCATCTTTGGTCAGGATGCAAAGACACATACTGCACTATGTCTCCACATCTGGGCATGTCAGTCTCCAAAATACTTCTTATGTTATAACCTCTTGTATAAAGAAATAGAAAGCACAGTCCACAACAGGGAGAAAATCAGAATATCTTTCATTAACATGAAGTTAAACAACAAGCTACAGAATGATCAAAGCATTGCTAAAGTGATGAAAGAGAAAATCGAACAGATTATTGTAGAAACTGATGCTACTGAATGACCCACATTACGCTGAAGAAAGGACAATAAAAATAAGAACATCATTGCCTATGAGGTGTATCAAAAATGATGTTGAAAGGAACATTTCCAACATCAGGTTCTTACAAGCAATCAAAAAGTCTTTTATGGGTGATCTATTAATGAATCACAAGAACTTATTGAAAAAGACACAAATGAATAGGAAATGCAAAAAAAGCAAAGTTCACAGCAAAAAATAAGTGGACTTGAAAACAAACAAAAAAATACTTCAAATTGAAATGAGAGTCATTCCCTAAGAATATGACCAAAACAGGGCCCGGAGCGGTGGCCTACTGGCTAAAGTCCTCTCCTTGAATGCACTAGGATCCTGTGTGAGTGCTGCTTCCAATCCCAGCAGCTTCACTTCCCATCCAGCTCCCTGCTTGTGGCCTAGGAAAGCTGTCAAGGACGACCCAAAGCCTTGGGACCTTGAACCCACATGGGAGACCTGGAGGAAGTTCCTGGCTCCTGGCTTCAGATCAGTGCAGCACCAGCCGTTGCAGTCACTTGGGGAATGAATCATCGGACTGAAGATCTTCCTCTCTGTCTCTCCTCCTCTCTGTGTATCTCTGACTTTGCAATAAAAATAAACAAATCTTAAAAAAGAGAGAGAATATGACCAAAACAACCACTCAGCCATATTAACAATGAGTACCACAAAAGGACAACCACTTAAAATTAGAGATGAAAGAAATCATTCCAACATGTTGCTCTTTATGGCATAGGCAGTAGTAGCGAGTGAAATTTTTTGTTGTCTAGGTATATTTAGTATTTCACTGGGAGTCCAGCTTCATTCCTTAGTAGAGATGCATTCTGTTATTTTTCCTTAAATGTTTTTAGATAACTGCTTACATGCAAATAATCTGACAACTGTTTTTAGAGAGGGAGAAAACGTTGTCTGTATGTGTATTGAAGTTTACTTTCCATATAGAAAAGAAAGCTTTTTTTTTCTCATAAGTTAAATCAGTCATAGAATTTCCAAATAAGAGGGCTTCTTCTTTGCCAGTGTTCGAAAAGCAATCACAGGCCCATTTTTTTTTTTTGCATTATCTGAAGAAAATATAAGTACAGCAGAGCATATTTATCTGAAAAACTGAGTTTGCATGCATTGTAAAAATAGTTATTAACAGAATATAAAAAGGGAAATAGAAATAAAACAAGGTGGAAACCCATGAAAGGTTAATGACAAATGTCAGTTACTATGGGAGGGCAGATATTAATAATAAAGAAACTAGTTATGGCTTTTAGGTTGGCAAATGTATATATCAACATAAAATTTAACAATATGGAAAGCTGAGTTTTGGATGTATGGGAAGTTTTTGCCTACTTCACAATTTTGTATGCATAATCTTAAAAGCATTCTGAAAATATTCTGTAAAAACATAAACTATGTATCTTCTGCAAATTGGTGATATCGTTCTTATTTCCCTGAGTAACATCTCTGAAATTAAAGAGGTAGATTAGCAGAAATGAATTGAGAAGTTTTATTTTTAAAAATACACTTATTTTTGTGATATTTTACGTAATACCAGCACTGTAGCAAATAACTACAGTGTAAAAAATGGTTAACATTAGATTATTTTACTACTATGTTATTTATTTTATTTTATTTGTAATGATTTATTGGGCAGATTCACAGAGAGGGAGAAAGAGAATGATCTTGGGTCTCCTGGCTCACTCCCCAAGTGGTCCCAATGGCCAGAGCTGAACCTATCAGAAGCCAAGAGCCTGGAGCTTCTTCTGGGCCTCCCACAAAGGTACAGGGTTCCAAGGTTTTGGACCATCCTTGACTGCTTTCCCAAGCCACAAGCAGTGAGTTGGATGGGAAGCGGAGCAGCTGGGACACAGTGCCCATATATTGCGGAGTACAAGAGAGATCACACTGGACCTATGTGCAGAATGTTAGGAGGACTCTTTATTTCCCAAACTGGAGCCACTGCACCAAGCAGCTTAAATCAGGGGTTTTTAAGGTCTCATCCTCCAATCAGTTTGAGAGCCATGCAGTAAAAAGTTTCTGGCAGGAAGGGAGTTAGAAAAACCTAAAGTTTTCCAATGACATTAGACCCTGTGAGGAAGGATCTGGGCTTCTTCCATCCCATGTGTGAGATCCGATAATGAATGGATGACCTCAGAGTCTCCGCCTACGAGGGCACTCCAATTCTCCGTGGTCTCCTTGGCAATTGGGATATAGTCCTTGGTGCCCATACTGATAGTCCTTGGTGAGGATCCGGGAGTCTTCAGGTTTGGGATACAAGCCTCCCCCTTTCCACCTGATCCATTCTGGGGTCCCCCCAGCTCTGTGCATATGATCTCCTGTTAAGAGGTTGTCAGGATCGCCCTTGATTCCCCCTGTATATCTTTGTAGTTTTACTATTGTCTAGTGCTGATTTGAATCTGTTGTCTATATGTTATCTGTTATGTTCCTGATAGGTTATACTTCACGTCTTCCTCACACACTCTGAGAAGGTGGAAGATTCCTCTGCTCTCCCAACCCACTGCAGAATAACATAGGGTATTAAAAGCATCTTAGGTTTTTCAGTTCTTTGATGTAGATCATAGGCAATCTGATTCACATTGATTGTTGCTTCATTGGTTACATCACAATATCGTATTGCATGTGATAGTTGACTAACCTAACTTAGCACAATGGAAGGCAGGAGGGGCCAGGGGCACGTTCCGTTGTGAATGATGTGGAAGGCAGGAGGGGCAGGGTGCACTTTTAATGCCTTCAATTAACTTGAATGGTGCGAGAGGAGGTAGGAAAGGCGGGGTGGGGAAACTCCCTTTCCGTGCCTGTCTGCTGTCAATTACCTGAGACACGGTGTGTGCCTCAATGGCGGCTCCCCATTACACATACAAGATCCCAGCACATGCAAGGCAATGATTTTGCCAATAGGCTGTTAAGCCAGGTCCCATAATATCTTAACACACACACACACACACACACCAGTAAAGTTTATACAGCAACAATGATCTTGCTGGTACAGAACTAGTAAAAACGTTCATAATACCTACAGGAAAAGTAAATACCTTGGAATAAATTTAATGAAAAAAAACTCTACAATAAAAATTACAGAATACCAATGGAAGAAATTTAAAAAGACACAAAGTGGAGAGCTCACTTGTTAATGAATTGAGGGAATATTATCAAAATATTTACACTACTCAAATTAAGTTACAAAGTCAGTGCAGTTCCCATCAAAGTATCAATGACTCTTCAGGCAATTAGATTTTTAAAAAGCAACATAAAATTCACATGGAAATATAAAACGTGTTGAATAGCCAAAGCAATTTAAAACAATGAAAACAAACGTGGAGCATCACACTAGGCTTCAAGACGTAAGAGATATTATTTAAAAATCAGTGTAGTTCCTCCACAAAAGCAGACATGCAGAATAAAATGAGACACAACAGAAAACCCAGAAATAAATCTCCACATCTACAATTAACTTTTAATTGATAAAGCTACACAGACTCCTTGGAGATAGGACAGTATATTCAACAGAATGGGCTGGAGTGGGGGAGGCATTGCTGTGTTGAAAAGCTTGAAACAACACCCCTGCCTAACATCCTAACAAAAGTCATTTCAGTATTGATGGTAGAAGAGCTGAAACTATGGAACTTCAAAAGGAAAATATAAGGTACATACTCAAAGATATTGGCATAGGCAATACACTTTGATAAGATCCCAAAATCAGGCAATAAAAAGTCAAAATAATCAAATGGAACTATCTCAGGTAAGAAGCTATTGCACAGCAAAGGAAATAGTCAATAAAGTGAAGAGATCTAAAAAAATGGGAGAAAATATTTGGGATCTATGCATCTCACAAAGGTTTAATATCCAGAATATATAAGAAAATCAAGACTTTCAATAACAACACAAATAATCCAATAAGAAATGGACGAAGTATATGAATAAACATCTTTCAAAGACATATGAGTGATGAATAAACACATGGAAAAAATCCTCATTGTTTTTAGCCATCAACAAAATGCAAATAAAAGTTACAGAGAGGTGTATCTCATTCCAGTTAAAACGGATATTATCCAAAAGTCAATATATAACAACTTCTATCAATAATGTGGAGAAGGGAAGATTTGAATACTCTGTGCAACGCACAGTACAGCTGTACAGAGATATTTCAGAAAACTAAAAGTGTATATACTATACAAATCAATGTATCCCACTGTGGGGAGTATACAAAAGAGGTGACCTATAATGAGGTGTTTATTGAAGTCCGATTGACAATAAAAAGATACATGTTCAATCTCTATAATCAATGTATGACTCAATAAAGAGAATAAGGTGTATAGACATGTAATGAAATGTTACTCAGCCATAAAAAAGAGTGAAATCTTGACATTTGTGTCATGGTAGAATAGGACATCATATACTAAATAAAACAAGCCAGACCTTTAAAGACAAAAGTGCTTTCTGTCGTACATTTTTACCATATATGCATGTATATATACACACATGTTACAAACACAGTGTGGGTATTATATTATTGGATATATCATGGATATGTAAATGTTGTCTTCACCAAATTGTGTCCCTTATATCATAATATACCATCATTTCCTCAATTTGTGATCTTTTTCAAGAATTCATGTGCTATGGTATAAAGTTATCATTCTTACTTTGTAGTTTTCACTATATAATTAGACAACTTTGCTGATAATTAGAATGATAATAACAATAATTAAATCAGTCAGGACAGCCCATACTGTACTATCTAATCATAAATTCAAAACCTGAACAGCTTAAGCAGCATTGTTTTTCAATCATACTACGTTTCCAGCATGGATCAGCAGGGACAGCTTGTGATACAATACAGTGTCATTTACATACAGAATCTGGAAAATGTGGAGCAGTGCGTAGATATTTGGTTACAAGTAAAATGTCTTTGCCATAATAGCTCATCTACATTGAATGCTTAATATATTTCAGGCACTGTATAATTATATGCCATTGCTTAATTTGATTATACCATAGTCCTATACTATAAATATGACATTTTACTGTTGCAAAAACTGAGTTTGAGCCTACTGATCTGTGCAAGTTTTCACAGATATTAAATGGAAACGTCAAGACTCAAGCTTGTATCTCTATAATTTTAAATCAGTTACACACTGATTTATTTAAGTGCTAATCAATTTCCTATGGTCTTCCCTTAGCTTGGGATCCTTTGTTAATGTAACCTATAGGTTCCACCTACTGAATCCCACACTTAACTCAGATTTCCACATTTATTTTTATTCTGAATTCTTGAAATATGTTAAATGGTAGAGAATAGTTGAATGAATGATAAACTAATTTTTGTGTATTTTCTCCTTTCTTTAGTATCCCCTCTTCTATGACAAACTGTAGACCCAGCCAGCAAGAATGTTTAATTTCCAAAATCTACTTGCTGTGGTACCAATGCATACCAGCCATCCCTCTTATTGGACTTTACCTAAACTAACTGGTAAAACATTGCCTATTATCTACAAGCATCTTTGTTGTAGGAAGTGCACAATAGGCTTCATATTTCAGTCTGTGTCTGTTGTATGATGTTCGTTTTTACATAATTACTTATAATAAACACCTCCAAACCAAACTCTATTCAGATATACTCAAGATGATCATTTTCCACACACAAAACAATTTAAATTGAAAGCTTCGGGTACGCTTTTTATCTCAAAACAGATTTTTCCAAATTTGCATTAATGTTTAAAACATAATGGATCCCTGATCAAATTAGAAACTGTTTATGTAGTTAGTCCATTTTAGTCACGAATGTTCCTCTTATTGTGAATGGAATTTAGCTTCAGAAGGCAAGTTCAGGTAGCATGTGGCTTTCTTACACTTTGCCTTCCTCCATATGAGGATGCAATGTTCCTCCTCTATGGAGGGCGCAATGAAATAACATCCTCAAATAGAGAGCAGCACTCACCAGCCCCTTGAAAGTACCAGTGTTTTGGTCTTGCACTTCATAGCCTGTGGGACTGTGAGAAATAAGTTCCTGATCTTTAAAATTACTTATTCTCAAGTAATTTGTTGTAGCAGCACAGGTGTACAAAAATAAGTAATGTCTCATGGTCTCTTAATTTAGCAGATAAAAGCACTTCTGTAGTGCACCTATGAGGAAATTAGGGTCTGTAAGTATTCATAAACAGGCAAATAAGTAGAGGTAACACATATAGATCAATAAACTCAGTCTAGGTTATTTTAGAATAATAGGGATATTTATAAAATCTTAGTTCTTGAAAATTATATTCTTAACTATCACTGTAAAACATGTAAGGTAAAACATTTATATTGCATATTTATATCTCATTGCCTAGACTAATAACATTGGAAATGTTTATTCATTACGAGGAAATAAGAATATACACAACTCAGACACAGAAATGTAAAACATAAAGAAATGTGGTTGCTCTTTTAGCATTATTAATTAATAATATATGTGCCTATGTGAGCATTATAGATAGCATTTTTGTTTTCCTTTGTGTTCTTTTACTTATATAAACATGAATTACTATTACAACAAAATAGGGCCCAGTGCGCCAGCATCCTATATGGGCACCAGTCCTAATCCCGGCGGCCCAACTCCCATCCAGTTCCCTGCTTGTGACTTGGGAAAGCAGTTGAGGACGGCCCAAAGCCTTGGAACCCTGCACCCACGTGGGAGACCCGGAAGAGCTCCTGGCTCCTGGCTTCGGATTGGCATAGCATCGGCCGTTGAGCTCACTTGGGGAGTGAATCAACAGACGGAAGATCTTCCTCTCTGTCTCTCTTCCTCTCTGTATATCGGGGTTTGCAATAGAGATAATTAAAAAAAAAATAGGTGTTTTAATAAGATTTTGAAACCCAGATATAGCATTCATTTACTTAATCTTTAATTACCAGTGCTCAATATTATTTCCCGTCTTGCAATGGAAAAAATTATTTAATTCAATGCCATAAACAGAGGCTGCGTAGCTTTCTACAAAAACCACTGGACATTTGACATGGGTCATTTCAATTGTTATGACACAATATTATGTGATTTGAATTTGGGGCAGTTTCGTGAATTTGGGCAAGTTGGAGGCTATAATTCCATGGCATTTTTCCTCTTATCAAGTGAAAATATATATACCTTTCCTGTCAACATCCTAAGTTCTTTGTACAGGTTACATCATTTTATTTGTGTAAAAACTCTTGGGAAAATGAAATTGCTCTACAATCATATGGTATAACTTTGTACATTAACAGACATTGAATAAAATGCCTTGTACATACATATATTTATAGCACCATTTTGTCTTGCTCCACAGTTAACTGTTTTGTTCACAAATTGTAGACAAAAGACAAGAATAAGGTTATTTCTACTATGTTCTATGGTGTAAAAAAGCAAATTATAGCAGCTCTTACCATTTGAGTACCTTCTATGTACCAGGCATTACACTAGATATTTCATGGATATACTATTCATTCATTCTCAGAGGTGGGTGTTATTTCCAGCATTACACATATGAAGAAATCAAAGATCAGGGAGGTTAAGTAAATTGCCCAAGGTCACACAGCTGGTGAGTAGTAGCAAGCCAGTATTCATATCCAGCTTGTCAGACTCTACAGTTCTTTCCTTTATTTTGTGCTGTCTTTCAGAGATTGTAATCACCTGTTGGAGCAATGTTCAATTCCTTTTGGCATGAATACATGTTTTAAGATATTGAAGTGGTGTGGGATAGAACTTCATAATTCACTTGCTTTCTTTAACAAAATAAATGTGTGCCTTCTAACGTCTGTTCTGGTGACTCTGTGTCTCTGTACCAAAAAAAAAAAAAATCTAGCTTGCCCTTTCTGTAGGACTGAAATGTTTCTGATTGGATTTATCATACTCCAGAATTTTGGGGCCTTTTTGAGTTTAAAGTGTTTACAAGGATAGCCTTTTCCCCTGGATTTGATTATCTCATTGACAGCAGCTGATATCCTCGTGCATAGGAATGTATTTACTTATAGGCACATAAGTAATTCATTTACGAAATTGAATTATCTGACTAGGGAGATTGTGTGTTTTGATTGTGTAGCAGTACTTCTGAAACTGACTTACAATTGATAAAAGCCAGATGGAAAGCGGAAACAGTCCATTTCATGACTCTTTAAATGTTTAAATTTGTTAACCCTTGCACTTCACATTTTTTGAAGTTCGGTGGTAGGGTGGAAGCAATTTGTTGGTGAGTTTTAGTATGCAAAATAGCCAATAAGTGCTCATAGCATTCTGTACCAGGAAAAGGAGACTGGGGTTAGAAGAGTTTCAGGGACAACATCACTAGCTCTTGTTAAACTCTAGTTCATTGCGCTATACTTTTTTACTTGTATCTTTTGATTAAAATTTTAATGTATGTTTCCTAGTATTTCTTATAAGAGCTTAGTATCTCCAAAGTGTTTTATTAATTATCAAATATTCTATTTATTACTGGTTCAAGTACAACATGTTACTATATTCCTTAGTAAGACTATTTCACTTTTTTCTGTAATAACTTAAATGTCCGATAATATACTAAGCACTTTCATACATTGTACCTTGAGCCACAGCAACATTTTGAATTAAGTACTATTAAAATCAGCACTAATTTTTCAGACCAAAGAAACTGAAGGTTGGAAAATTTACATAGCACTCCAAAAGTCAATATGTACATATATATACATACATACGTATATATAGCATATATCCATATATATATATGTCCTGTTTTGTGTGTATAGCACATACTAAAGAACAGTAGAACTAGGATTTGAAAACAGAAATTATGATTTCAAAACTCATACTCTTAACCATTATCTTGTAATACTGTTTGTTGTTGTTGTTGTTGTTGTTGTTAAGAAATTAGTGATGGTACAAGAAACACTATACAAAGAAAGCAGGCTCTTCCACTTTTTATGTGTAATTACAGCAAGACCAATTTCCCCAGACCCTCCGGTACAAAACAATGCAGTCATTTAGCACATCCTTCCTGTTCACTTCCCGCATGAAATCCTGTGTCAGGATCCACATATTACACCTTTGCAGTGGTTCCATGATCTCTGCTATTGCAATAATTTACATGTTAAATGTCCTCTAATGGCGTATGTGTTAAAGGCTTGACACATGTGATAATACAATAACACTATAGAAAGTGTAGGAAGTGAGGCATAAAGAGGTATCTGTAGACAATGAGGAACATGCCCTGAAAAGGCAGTTCTCAACAATGGTTGTTATACAGGTTTGCCTTTGTCCCCACCAAGTGTCTGCTTCTGGTTCATCATGTGACTCTTCTGTACATGCCCTGTCATCTGCCATGGGAACATTGCTAGAGCATGTATCATGTTGCTTGCCCTTTCAGCCTCCCAAGACTGTAAGCTAAAAAAACACTATTTAATTTGTGAGTAAAATTACCACAGTAACAAATAAGTTAACTAACAGAGCTACCAAATTCAGGTTCTCATTTGCTTTCACTCATAGGTTATTACTGTTTTTCTCTGAGTTTAATTATCTCCTATCCAAATCTCTTTTTGTTATACCACTGCTAGAGACGTCATAGGGTTCAGGAAAGCTTATAAGGAAGTGAAAAATTATTCCGACCAACATCCAAGACAACATATACCCTCTAAGTCCAAAATGTAGTGGAATGTGATACAAACTGAAACACTAACTGAAGAAATAGGTGATGTGTTGGAGAGTGCTGCTACTACAATCTAGCAACCTGTGATTTATATATAGCTCATTACCAATAGCTTATCTAAACTCAAACTTTCTTACTTTCTCAAGAAATAACAGGGAAAGATGGGATGTTAATCTAAAACCAGTACTTTCCTACACTAATCTTACAACACTATATATAAAAAAATACTAGATACAGTTCATTTTAAGAAATGGCACTCAAAACATTAGTAGTAGTAATAATAATAGTTACCATACACTTGACATTTTCCTGGACGTTTTACATACACTATTACATGTAAGACTCAAACCCCTATAAAACTTATTTATCAATATAATCATCCTCATTTACAGATGAAGAAGTAGAGAGGGGGTAATATAATTTGCCAGAGGCATCTCAGATAATAAATTTGGTACAACATGGATTTGAACCAGAATTTGACAGTAATCTGTGCTCAATTCATCATCATATATTGTTTGTCCTGTTATTCTTAAACTATGCATTCTAAATATCCATGTTGCTGAATCAAGTACTCTCTGTTGCTGAATCAAGTACTTCCCCAGTTAAGGTAATTTGGAAATGATGTTTATTGTTCTTGGAATGCTTTCCCCCTGTCTTATTTATCACTTAATCTACTTATTCAAGTCTCAATAAATGCTGATGCTTGAAGAATGCCTTTCCTAACAGTTCAATCTTGATTAGGTGACCTTTTACCAAAAATCCTGTATTTGACTCTTTCCTAGCACTTATTTGTGCTGTTATGTAGAATATTATCATACTTATGTTGTAGTAAATGTGTATACTATATTAAATATGTATTTTATTTATAGGTATGTATATACATATATATATATATTTCCTTTTCTCTAGAATGTAAGCTTAACAGAGTGGTGATTTGTATACATCTACAGTATATCTATCTATATATATATATAAGGTTGCCAGGAACAAAACATGTGCTCATAATTTTTTTAACAAACCATTTTGTTGATTCAAACATGTACCTGTTTAGATTTTTTAAAAAGTTGGTATTTTTTTTTGTTAAGAAATGTCCCCAGTGCACATGTAGAAAGAAAAATGGACAAATAATTAGAGGACACTGACCAGACTCCATTACTGAAATATCTCCCACATTGCCTATAATGGAGCCAGACACTTGTTGGCTCCATTATAGGCACAAATTCACCACATTTGCCTTGAAGTCTTCTCATTCTACCTGCTTATTGAGAAAAATGCCTTTTAAAGAACAGGGTAGGATGAATGAATGCCCTTGATGTGAAGGATAGCATAGAAGATATGGGGCAAATAGTTAAAACTAAGTCCCAAACATAAAATAGTCATAGACAGGACACTGCAGTTTTCTTCCCTGTGTTAGAGTAACTTCTAATTTCCATAAAAGAGTGAGGAAGAAGCCATTGGTCACTGTGGTCATTTGTTTTGGTAACCAAAGAAATATTTTTCAGTTTACAATATAGTATATAACCTTAAATTTCATTGTATTTTTTCTAGATTAGATGTTTATTATGATTTGGAACACAGTCAAGGTGGAAGTGTTTTCATTTATTTTTACAAAAATAATTACTCATAAGTACAGTATGCTTCTTGTTATGTTTTCAGCAAGTTTGAAGCTTTTATTTTCCTAAGTGTAAAAATATGTTTAGAAATGCAACAGTACTAGAGCTATTCTCTAAAGAAATTCTTCTGAGGGTAGGTTACTGAAAACAATGACCAAAGTAGATAATTAAATTATTGAAAAGGGGTCAAATATTTAATCATGTTGGAGAGACCAGACATTGAATTCTGGCACATTTTGTGAATGACCTAAGACAGAGCTTCCTAAAATAATCTTGTGTTTAATTTCCACCTGAAACCTGATACCAGATGTCAAAAATTTAATTAAATAGCAAGATAGCATTTATAAATGTTTCACAATTCACAAAGTATTTTCATGTATAGTGACTAATTTAATTTAAACTAAAATGTCATATACTGCTGAAGCAGCAAGAATGTGCAGCCTGTATTTTCAATCACTGATCTCCTTAGCACCAACTATTAAGGGAAGGCTATCTTGCCAACTTTAATGCTCAAAAAGAAATTATGAATGTTTTTAATATTTCAATTTTAATATTTTAAAGTGTACACAGATCTTATTACTATAAATAAGGAAATCTGGTAATATAATAACTTCTTTAACTCTATCTGATTGTTGAACCAAGTGTAAATTCAAGAAAAAATGAGCCAAGTTGAAAGAGGCAGAGATACAAATCAAACCACAGAGCCTTACAGGAGTTTGCAGGAACACCAACAGGACTGTGTAAGTAACAAAACCTAGTTAGAAAATTAAAGGTCATTTTATACATAGGCTTCAGTAATTATGGGATGTTTAACAAAATGTGCAGTCATGTTTCTAAGGTGTTCAATAATGATTTTGTTAACCAAGGACTGTACGTAGAGTATAAAATATTTTAACATAAACACTTATTAATTCTACTTCTTATCTATATTAACTGCCTTAATTTTAGAACTTGAAAAAAAATGACAGCGGTCTCTAAGAGGTGAAAGAAAATTGTCCAAAAATAAATAAATAGTAATTCTTGCATTTTACTTCTTACACAGAAAAAGTGTGAAATAATACTCAGGTGGATGAATATTAATATGGATTTGTGCACAGATTCGGCAAACTTGTGGCTCTAATAAAAAAGACTAAGCTATGTTAAGTGGTAAGTTAAACACAGGTGATGAGTTTGAAGAATTGGGATCTGGCAGGTGAAACTAATAGATCAAATTACCCCCTATATATTTGGGTCCTAAAGAAGTTAGGATGCCCTTTTAGAAAATTGTGTCCAGAGATTGCATAGCTGTTGGTTCTTTTCTTGTTTAGTAGAAGAACCTACCAGCAATGTCAGAGTGTAAATTAGGCAAGACATCTCCTTAAGGAAATAGGTGCAATTACAAGAGCATCCTTAATGTGGGGAGTGAGAAGTGATTTCATACAAAGAAGTCATGAATAAGCAAGGAGATAAATGACCTGGATCTGTACTGTGATAGCCTTTGCAACATTCCTTTTCTATTGCTTGGGTGTTGATGTGAGTTTTGCAGGAGCTTGTCATGTCAGAGTTAAAGCTAGTGTGAATAAAACTGCCTGCATAATCTGGCCTTCTGC
The DNA here is from genome assembly GCF_017591425.1 of Ochotona curzoniae. NCBI lineage: Eukaryota > Metazoa > Chordata > Mammalia > Lagomorpha > Ochotonidae > Ochotona > Ochotona curzoniae. The sequence goes on along the minus strand of NW_024467087.1, from coordinate 53,396,545 downwards.
TTACTGATAGCAAATCTAAAACTACTTCATTTACTCTAATTCATTCATTTCAGACTTTTTCTTGCTTTTCTTATACCATACCAGACATTTCACTTCCAGGCCTTTGCCAGTTACTATTATGCTCTGTGTGGAATACTTATGTACAAATAACCTCAAAGCTCTCAAATCTCCTCAAATGCTACTTTCTTTTCCTAAAAGCCTGCATAGATTACTCTATTGGAGCTACAAACGACTTTCCCCCAAGAATAATTATTTTCTTTCCCTTTGTTTGTTTATCACCACAGCGCTTATTTATTAATTCTTCTTTCCCATCAGAATGGAAGACCCATGAGAAGAGGAAACATTCACTGCTGATAGCGCATAGTACTTAGAACATGATAGTCCACACACATTTTTAACATTTTTATTTTTAATAATTTTTATATAGTTGATTAGGGTGTTTAGGGTCAAGGGCTACAGGGAGGTGGCAGAAATCACAGTTTCCATGTCCTCCTTTTTTTGCTTCCTGGGGGGAAGGGGAGAGACAAGAGGACAAGCCACACTCAGCCTCCCAAATGCCTCTGCAACCCAAGGATGGAGGGCAGTCACCCAATACCACCTCAGGGTCCCCGAGGTGGGACATACTCTGAGGATCCTGTTCATGAGGTCTCGATAGTTCAAAAGTTCTGAATTACTGCCAATCTCACTACTCCAAGCACGATGCAATCTGGCAGGGGAGATACCATGATCACGCAGGTGGTTTTCCCAGGCAAGGCTCGTCCATACACATTTTAATGAACTGACATCATCACATTATTTCAAATATGGAACCTGAACTGGGTAAAAAGAGGAGGAAACTTTTCAAAGACTGATTTCATTTTTACTTTTAATATCTACATTGAGAGAACACTTCTAAGCTTAAGTGTGCAGTAGCTTATTATTTTTAACAGAATTTTAATAATTTTAGAGGTTTATTTTGTATTAAACTGTTGATTGTCTGTTATATCATTCCTCCTTGTTTCCAGATGACATGTAATTATTTATGCTGAAAAATACAATTGAATATCCACCACATACGTAGTGTCAGGATAAGCACCTTCAAGTATATGTAGAGCTCATTTCTTTTTTGTTTCAAAGATTTATTTTACTAGAGTTACAGAAAGAAAGGCAAAGTGAGATCTTCTACACACTGGGTCACTCCCCAAATGGTTGCAATGCCCAGATCTGAGAAAGTTCAAAACTGGTAGCCAGGAGCTTCCTCTAGGTCTCCCACAAAGGTGCAGTTGCCCAAGGCCTTGGACTGCCCTCTGTTGTTATCCCAAGCCATTAGAAAGGAGCTGAATCGGAAGTGCAGTAGCCTGGATATATCTGCCATCCATATGGGCTGCTGGTACATATGGGCTGCAGTTGGAAGATTAGCCTAATACATTACCATGGTGGCCCAATGCATAGTTCATTTTGATGGAACTCATAACAGCTCATTAAGGGCATTGATTTTGCATAATTATTTTTATTAACATTGCCATAAAAATATTTTCCTAACAGAAGAAAATAGGAATTTTTTTATATATAAGAAACAAACTGTCTTCTTTTTTTCAAGGCCTGAGACTGTTTTTATTCACCATTTATTACAAGAGAGGGGGGGGTTTGCAGACCCATGTGAGCCTCCAATTAGAATGAAAAAAGTGGGGATAGAGAGAAAAAGTGGATGAGATAAATATTTCAGTTTTCCCTCCATTCTCCAGGGACAGGTGACATTTGATGTCACCTCTGAGTCCCCGATGAAAACAGTATACCTTGAAAGCCAACTTTAATTTAACTTGTGTTAAGTATCGCTTTACAAGGTTAACTTTACCTATATGGGTGCTAGATCAAGTCTTGGCTGCTCCACTTCACTTCACCTCCTTGCTAATGCACCTGGGAAAGTAGAGAAGGATCCACTGAGTGCACCCACATGGGAGACCTATTAAAAACAACTGGCTCCTAATTTCCAATACAGGCCATTGCAGTCATTTGGGGATTGAGCCAAAGGATGAAAGACCTCTTTCCCTCTGTCTCTCCCTCTCTTTCTCTGTAACTGTGTCTTTTAAATAAATGACTTTTAAAAATAATTTAGTATCTTGTGTTTTAGTAATTAGTAGGAAAGCAAGAACTAAGACATTCTTAGCTGACTGGAAGAATATTTCTTTTTATCATTCGCTTAATTCATGTGATCACAATTCTTGACCTTCAGCTGTAAGATCTCCCCAAGATAATGAGCCAAAACGCAAATAATGTAAGTGCCACCTTAAATGTCTATTTTTTTTACTTGTAAAAACCATAATTAATGATTTTTAAATACCCAAATATGGAACTAAAAAGGTACATTGGTCCCATTCAAATTTGCTCAAGTGGAGTTTACTGTGACCTCGGCAATGGAAATCTTTAAAATAGTATGTAGAGAGGTATAACTCTGATGCACGTTTTCCATACATTAAGGAGTATAGCAGATTTTTTATCTGATTGCATTTTATCCCATAAATAATGTTTTCTTTAAAAATATCAGATAGTGTTGAAAGAGTCAACAAATTTGTAAATTTGAGTTTATTTAGTCATTCCTTCCTTCTTTTTTTTTAAAGATTTATTTATTTTTATTGCAAAGTCAGTTATACAAAGAGGAGGAAAGACAGAGAGGATGATATTCAGTCCGATGATTCACTCCCCAAGTGACCACAACAACCGGTGCAGCACCAATCTGAAGCCAGGAGCCAGGAACTTTCTTTGGGTCTCCCACACAGGTGCAGGGTCCCAAAGCTTTGAGCCATCCTCGACTGCTTTCCCAGGCCATAGGCAGGGAGCTGGATGGGAAGCAGAGCTGCCAGGATTAGAACTGGTGCCCATATGGGATCCCTGTGTATTCAAGGTGGGGATTGTGTTGGACTACGCTATCGCGCCAGGCCCCATTCCTTCCTTCTATCCTTCTTACTTCCTTTCAAAAGCCACATGTTGGCCTAACAGATTTAAATGATTCCAGGTTGTTTAGACTTGCAAGGTTAGCAGCATTTAAAAAGATATATAATAGAAAATAATGTAGTGTCATGACACTATAATTTTGCCAGAAAAAATTAAAACACCAATTGGTAAGTATGATAATGGAGATAAATGAGCTATTTTGACACTTATTATTTAAAGTGCTTTATATTGGAGTAATTATATGTCCAATGAAAGCTTCCAAAACAGGTACAGAGGGAACCTGTGTTTTATTTTTCTCAAGGTTTATAAGATATGTATTTCTTGAAACTAGCATTGGGGTACAGTGAGTTAAGTCATTGCCAGCAATGCCAGCAACCCATTAGAGTGCCAATTTGAATACTACCACCCACATGGTGTAGATCTAGATGGAATTTCAGGCTTCTGGATTTGACCTAGCCCATCCCTGAGAGCTGAGACCAGTTGGGGGTTTGAACCAACAGAAGGAAAATCTCTGTCTCTCTCTAACTTTATGTTTCAAATTAATCTGTTAAACAATTACATTTGTTTTTCATTGTGACAGATTCTGTTCCAAATTCTTGGCAGATTCTCTTCCCAGTGCCTTCTTCCTTGCTTGTAGGCAACCACTTTCATGCTGTGTCTTTATGCCAATGATGAAGTAGGCATTTTAGCCTAACCTGGAGATTAAGACATCTGAATCCTATATTGGAGTAACTGAGTTAAATTCCTGACTCTAGTTCCTGACTTCAGCTTCCTGTCAATACACTCTGTGAGAGACAGCAGTGGTGGCTCAACTTGAATTCCTTTCACCCACTTGGGAAACTTGGATGCAATTTCTACTTCCTGGCTTCAACATCATTACAAGCCCAGTCTTTTCAGGCATTTGGGGAGTGATTTAGCTGATGAGAACTCTCCCTCACTTTTCTTTTGTTTCGTATTACCCCTCTCTCTCTCTCTCTCTCTCTCTCTCTCTCTTTCTCTCTCCCCAAAATAATACTGATGTCTCCTACCTGACCTAGTTATCCCCCCTCCCTTTGTTCACCCCCATGAAGGCATTCCTTCCGGTGGTGGTGAACTAGTTGGCAGGAACAACCAAGCTGACTATACCTAGAGGAGATGATTAATCCAATGCTGAGCACCACACAGTAGCTGAAGACACTGTTGGAGCAAGCCAAGCAGGCCAGCTCCTACTGCAAGGCTACCATGACCAAGGCCCAGAAGCAGGCAGATATAAAGTGCAAAGAGGACTCCTATATTAAGCTGTAACCAGGAGGCGCTGAACAAGTGCTCCTGTTGCCACAAGGCCAACTATGGGAAATCTGCGGTCCTGACTGTGCAGGCAGGCGAGGTACAAGTGACTGAGAGAGCTTTTGAGAAGATCTTTGGGAATGGGCTGCAAAGCCCACCATCAATGCAAACCAAGGACTTCGGGACATGGAAGGCAATGACATGTGCTAGCCAAGTGAGACTGCAAGGGACCATGCCTGAGTGCCCCCTAAACTCCCCAGCGCACTTCACTCCCGATTCAGACGTCAGGCCCTGGCCCTGACCACACAGTGCCTGTGCCAAGGTGCATGTGCTGCCCACGTATCCATGAACTATAAATAAAGGAGGAAATGCCCCCCTTCCTCACCATCCAGCTCCCCAACTGTGTCTCTGCACCCTGCAATACCCATTGTTCTGCAATTTTCACCCAGGCTGGCTGTCTCCTGGATTCCAGGCTCCCTTCCTGACATGTGGCGTCTTACCCCACTATGTGTGTTCTATTCTGAATTCTCTATGTAAGCCAAGTTCTGGCTGGTGCTTCTCTTTGAGTTCAAGCTTGTCAGTTATCAGACAGTGTTCCTGGCACTCTGCTCTGGGTCACATTGTTAACCATCCTCTTTTTCTATTTCAAGGATATTCCCCGAAATCACCCTCTTGGGTCTTTACCTTTCTGGCTTCTCTCTGCTAACTGATCTGTCTGCAGTTCTTCACACTGATTCTTAAGAAATTCTACTTTGCCTAGGTTTTGTTCAAGCCCAAAGCAAAGCATCGGCTGCTGGCTGTCCAAGGGGGCCTTCACTGGGGCCTCGTGGTTCTTTCTGCTAATGAATGTGCTGTGCAGTGATATCTTTCCATCATCAAGCACAGTGGTGGATACTTTAGTTGGTGCTCACCCTGGTGAATGCTCCCTTTTCTCTGCACCCTCTATCATCTCCTACTTCTGCCTTGTCACCTGCCAGGCCACCTTCACTATCATTGGAAGCAACAGGGAATTGTGTGCCAGGCAGTCACCATGGATGGGGCCATGGTCCTGCTTTAATGTCAGCCAGGCCAGCTACAACCTGGTGTCCATGACCTTGCCTTTCGCATTTTCTCCGCTGACTCCAAGAAAGTCAGCTGGATGCCTTCATGTATAACCAATACAACTACCTAACCAGGCAAATCTGGTCAACGAACCTGAAAATAAAGCTACTTGGTGCTTGGCCACATTCTCTTCATGTAGGAGCTGTTGCCCATCACCCTGCTGGTAGACTTATTACGGGTGCACTGCCCCACGGGACCTGAGCACCAGCTGCATCCTCGATAATTTTGGCTCCCGTTCCTACTTCTTTGGCAGGGCTGAGCACTGCGAGTATGAATGCTACTTCTGGGAGCACAGCCAGGATGAGAATTGCAGCATGTCAAGCAGCCTGGATTCTGCAACTGTTGCAGGGCCTTCAGGTGAGATCTGGACTGGTGTAGGTGGCAGTCAGAAGAGAAACACTCCTCTGCTCTTCCCCCAGACACAGGGAGCCAACTACCACTAGCACAGTCTCTATCTCCATCCCCCCACCTCAAGACGTGGTCTGCCTTCTGTCTCCACTGATTGCCCAGAATCTGGTACCCCGACCCAGGCCCCCGTGCCATGTTCATCTGGTGCTTCTTGCCTAGGATCGTGGGGATTGTGCCTTCCTCATGCTAGCTCCTTGCTATTCCCATTGTTGCAAGTTTACACAATCCTAATAAGATAGGAGCATAGTCCTGGCAACCAGATGCCCATAGTGCTCTGCCGCAATTTCCAACTACTGCTTCATGCTTCTCAAATAAAACATTATTTCATATAACACTTTTTTAGAGACACTAAATCCCATCATGAGAGCCCCTCATGACTTCAATTAAGCCAGATTGTATCTAAAGGTACCACCTAAAGAAACCATTACATTGAGTGTTATGACTTCAACACAATGATTTGGGTAAGAAACAATGATGAAGCCCATAATATGTTCTATACTTTTAAGCAATTCTCCCTCAAGATAAACTTTTGCAACATCATATCACAATGCTAAAACCAGAAAGCTCATAAGATATATCAAAATGTTTTTAATTGCTTATTTCATTAAATCAGTAACATTTTAAAATTTGTTTTTTAAGATTTTAAATTTTTTATTGGAAAGGCAGATCAGGTTTACAGAGAGAAGGAGGGAGAGAGATAAAGCTATTCCATCTACTGGTTCATTCCCCAAATGGCTGTAACCGCCTGAGTGGAGCTGAGCTGATTTGAGGACAGGAGCAATCCAGGAGCCTCTGCCAGGTCTCTCACACTGGTGCAAGATGCTAAGGCTTTGGGTAATTCTCTACTGCTTTTCCAGGCCACAACCATGTTGCTAGGTGAGAATTGGAGCAGCTGAGACACAAACCAGTGCCTATATGTGATCCTGACACTTGCAAGCTAAGTACTTAGCCATTGAGCTATCGTGTCAGGCCTTTATTAATTTATTTGAAAAGTATAGCTAGAGAGCAAGAGTGAGAGAGGTTTTCTACCCACTGAATCACTCTGCATTGCCACAACAGCTGGGAATACATAAGGCCAAAACCAGGAACCTGGAATTCCATCTGGCTCTGCCTCATGGGTGATAGAGATGCCAGCACTTGGGCCATTTCTGCTGTTTTTTCTAGTGCATTAGCAGGGAGCTGGATAAAAACTGGAACAGCTGGGACACAAACTGGGGCTCATGTGGGGGTGTTTATTTATTTATTTTTGCAGTCAATGGCTTATCTTACTGTGCCACAACATTGGTACCAACAATGCATTTTATTATTGTTGTTGTTGTTCACGCAAAATAATGCTTTTAACATGTATTCAAGTTGTGTGTGTCGGGTCCAGCAAGGTAGCCTAGCAGCTAAAGTCCTTGCCTTGTACACGCCAGGATCCTGTATACGCACCAGTTCTAATTCCAGCGACCCCACTTCCCATTCAGCTCACTGCTTGTAGCCTGGGAAAACAGTTCAGGATGGCCCAAAGCCTTGGGACCCTGCACCTGTATAGGAAAGCCAGGAAAGTAATAGATGCATCAATAGTCCATTTCACACTGCCCCATACACCTCACTGGCATTAAGTGATGGTGAAAGTTTAGCTCTCAACTGAGTGCTGAAGACATTAAGGGGCGAGAGGGATGCATTACAGAATGGGTTGGCTTCCAATTCCTCTTCATACCATTTCATCAGCTCTCATTCTTTTTAGGTGTTGGTGGAGACTTATCTACTTAGGTGTGCAGCTGACGCTGAGAAGAATGAGAAAACAGTGTCAACGTTATCTCATTCTACATTATTGAGGCTTATTGCTAGTTCCAACAGAGGCTCTGCTCCTTGCTATATCCCACCAAAGGTACAATGGTAAGGAAATTGAAGCTTTAACTGCTGCTAACACATGGTGGATAAAAAATGAGCTTCCTGCTCAGTCCTGCCCCACCACCTGGATGAGGGATTGTGAGAGAAGCCTAATTCTAAACATACAGGTGAAATGTTGGGTACTTGCTTGGTCCTAGCATGTCGCCAATCAAGTAATACAAAAGTAACACGTGCTGATACTGCAAGAAGAGGGGGCAGGCAGGTGACATCTCCATTTTCAACCCTAATGAGTTTGTGGGAGGTTCCTAATTATATTTACCATTGACATTCCACAGGGGTGGTTCATGTTGTGTGTGTGTGTGTGTGTGTGTGTGTGTGAGTGTGTGTGTGTGGTTTCACAGTATGATCATTCTTCTGCTCAGGAAACTTTTTGTTTATATGTTTGTTTTTAGTCTGGTCATTGGATGTTCTGGGCTGTCAGCTTCTCCAATTCCTTGTTTGGGGTATATGAGAAACAAAAGGAAACCCAGGGAACGCGCCAGGTAAGCATTACTAATTTCTCAGTACCCCAGCCAATCCATCTTTTCTCCCCATAGTTCATTCTTCCATCTGTTTTGTGTGTCTTATATAAAGAAAGTTTCAATTGTAAAAGGGAATACTAGGGACAAATAAACTTAATATATTGGCAAGAACTGTACATTAGAGAGGCAATTTAACCTCCGAAGGTACAGGAAAGATACATAAGAATTGAGAGTGATCCTTCCAAAGAAATGGCAATCTCAGATTTGAAGTTATAATAAAAGGCTGTTATTTTCATCGTTTCTTCAAGGACTACTGAAATCTTAAACACTAAGCATGGTAGATCTATTTCTGATAAGTCTGATATGACATACAGCACATACATTTATACAAGTATATCTTTTAAGAAGCACAAACTGGTTAGATGATTAACAATTACAACTGAATGGATTCCTTATGCAAAAGTGTTTCTTTTAGTGACTTTAGAACTAGAACTCCAGCTAGGACTATTTATACATTGACAGATACATTAGAAAAATATAGTATGTCTTTTAAGTTGTGAAAGCAGTATAGCATGGATTTCAAAAACTTATTAAGATAAAAAAAAATCTTTGAACATGTTTGCTTTCCTAAGGCTTAATAACACAGAGAGGAAGAGAAAGAGGGGGATAGGTATATAGATAGATAGAAAGAGAGAGAGAGAGAGAGAGAGAGAGAGAGAGAGAGAGAAGAGAGAAAGACAGAATGTAGAGAAATACTTGATATTCGCTGGCTCTTTTTTCAAATGCCACCAACAGCCAGGGCTGGTCTGGGCGATCTCAAAGGCTGGTGTAAATCCAAGTCTCCTTCATGAGTAAAAATGTGCTCAAATAATTGAACCTTCAGCTACAGTTTCCAGCGTGCACATTAGCAGAAATCTGGAATGGATCTGGGACACATACCCTACTATTCTGATAGAGGATATGGACATCTCAAGTGTGGGTTGACCACTGTATCATATGCCCACCTCGTAAACCTATATTTTACATTCTGTCTTCCATGAACATTTTAATCTATGCACATATTATATGATCCTATCCACCTCATATGTATTAAAATCCTGTAAATTAAAATAAGTCTAAAATAAAAGTAACATCACAACCTGTTCTTCAAAACAAAAAGATTTGTTTTTATTCAACTTTTAAAAATTTCATTTATGTTTACATTACAAAGAAGCATAATCTCAGAAATTATAAATAAAAGGGCAGAGTAATGAGTAATCAATGCTCAAGTGGTTCTGTTTGATAATTACATCCATTAATGTTTTTTTTTCTGTAGCAATCTTCAATGAGTTCAGAAGTTGTATCACTTTCTAAACACATGTTTTGGTTTTCCAGGAATTTGAGAAAAATCAAATTAAATTATAATAGGAATAATGTTATTAATAAAATTTAACAAAGTAAGTGAACAGAAAGTGACTTTCTTATAATTGTATGATGGATATTTTTAAAAGTAATATTATTTGAGGGCAAAAATTAAGGCAGAGCATGTTAAGACAATTTCCAGAAGCACTGGTATTCAATATGGGCATGTTTCGAGTTTCAGCTGCTTCCTTGCAATGCACTTCCCTGCTAATACGCCTGTGAAAGCAGGAGAACAAGGCCCAAGTATCTGGAGCTCTGTCATCTGCAGGGGAGACCAAGATCAAAGTCAGGCTCCTGGCTTTGACCTGGTTCAGCCTTGGATGTTGTGGCTCTTTGAGGACTGAACTAGCACATGAAGATTTTTCTCCTTCATTCTCTGTAACTATGCCTTTCAGATAAATAAGTAAATGTATGTATTTTAACTAAGATAATTTACTTACAACAAACATATGGGTGATCTAGGGTAGAAGACACATAAAAATTCAGACTTCATGTAATATCAACCCTGTTTCAGAAAGTGTATACTGTTTGGGTTTTGTGGGGTTTTGTTTTTGTTTTTGCTCAAGGAGTTACTCTTCTCCACTTATACATCTAAAATTTCATTTATTTCATAAGTCAATACTTGATAGCCCTACTCAATATATTTGATCTTTTGGCACTTATATACTACTTTTGACAACTTTGACATTGCTGTCTTCTATTATTCATTATTTAGAAAAATGTGTATCATATTTTCATATATAAAATCATTTATTCAACTTTAAAGTATAAACTTAAAGGTGATAGGTGATATAGGTGCCGGTTCATATCCCAGCTGCTCCACTTCCCATCCAGCTCCTTTCCTGTAGCCTGGAAAAGCAGCAGAGGATGACCCAAAGCCTTGGGACCCTGCAAGCATGTAAGAGATCCAAAAGGAGCTCCTGGCTTCAGATCTGTTCATCTCTAGCCATTGAGGCCACTTAGCGAGAGAACCAGCCTATAGAAGATCCTTCTCTCTGTCTCTCCTTCTATATGTCAAATTCCCTTTCCAATAAAAATAAATAAATCTTTAAAAAATGTAAAGTACAGGGTCCAGCATGGTAGCCTAGCTGCTAAACTCCTCTCTTGTATTTCTCAATAAACTTCTGTATCTTTTCTATTTGTTAGAAAAATGTTGTTGTGTACAGAACATTTTTTTGAGGGGTGTGCAGAGAAATCCCCAATACCTCAATGAGGCATAACTATTTTTTCTGTCCCACCTAGTGAGGTATGAGTGAATCCTCACTATTTCCTGTCTGATTCTAAGCTTTCCTTGCTGTTGTCTGTCCATTCTAGGTTTTTTGCTTGTTTGTGTGTTTGTTCGTTTGTTTTGAGGGTCTCTGGAGTGATCCTGATGACGCATGTCTTGCTAGAGTTATAAGCCAGTTCAGACCATCTGAAAAACAACCAAGTTCAGAAAAATCATGCTTCAACACTATAAACACCTAAATACTAACATGAAAATAGATACGAGACAGCTGAATAGTGATCTATAGCCATTTTGAGGTGTATAGAACCCAGTTGAATATAAACCAAAACTGAAATGTCTGTGAAGAAGTCACAGGATGCAGTTCAGAACCTGCATTTTTTCGTATTAACATATTGGTTAATCTATACCATGTCAATTAATACCATAATGTTGTAAATTGTTGTTGATGTTATGTTGGGGCTTTTAATTGATTGGGATGATACTTTGACGGCTTTACCTTCAGACCAGAGATGGTCTTACCAAGAAATCATTAAACTCACTAGGATAATAAGATGCTGGACTTTATGCTTGGTAAATATTTCCAATGAAAGAACCTCAACTGAATTTGAACTGTGGTAATGCAACAAGGTGGAGAAATCCACCATGGGAGGATAGGGTTCGGGGAGCGGGGGGGGGGGGGGGGGGGGGGGGGGGGGGGGGGGAGGGGGGAATCCCAGTGCCCATAACACTGTGTCACATAATGCAATACAATTAATTTAAAAAAATGTTGTTGTGGTTCTGATTGGTATCACATTGAATTTGTGTATTATTTCTGGTAACACGGACAATGTGAAAACCACATTGACGTCCACCTAACTCCAGTGAGATTGGCATAGATTGAGAACTATACCAACAACATCTGTTGGCATGATGTTAGGGAGAAAGTCACTTTCCTTCACTGTTGGTGGGAGTGTAGGCTGGTACAACCAGTATAAGTCAGTACAAAGAGTGCTAAAGCAATTGAAAATTGATCTACCATATGGTCCAGCTATACAGTTCTTGAGAATATATTTAAAGGAAATGAAATATGCATATTAGTAAGTGACCTATACTCCTATATTTACAGCAGTACAATTTCCAATAGCAAAGGCACTAAAACAACCCAGAAGCCCAATGAAATAAAAATGAATCAAGAAATTGTGTTACATGTGCTCAGTGATCGTTGGTAGAATTAGCAGTACTACAGAAAAGAAAATGAGCAATATGAATAACAGATATAACAAACAAAAAAGAACAGAGTTCCAGAAATGTGTGACATAGTTTCACCATCCTATTTATCACGGGAGCCATAGTAGAGGATAAAGAAGGAAGCAGAAACAGTATATTAAGGGGAATAAATCAACAGACAGCTAATCTTCCTCTCTGTCTCTTCTTCTCTCTGTATGTCTGAATTTCCAAAGAAAGTGAAATGAATATTGAAAAGAAAGAGAAAAGGAAAAGGAAAAAGAAATGGAGCTGTGGGATTTGAACTGGTGCTAAAGAAAAAGCAATATCTGAAAATTTTGAAAATTTTACAAGTTTGGTGAAAAGCATCAATCTACTTTTCAAAGATTCCAATAAATTTTAAGTAGGATAAAGGCATATATTCAGTTCGAGGTACAACATAATAGAGATACTGAAGTTCAAAGACAATGAAAAAACTACACAGAAAAAGAAAAATTACTCATCATGCACAAAGGGAATGCCAAACAAAAAGGAGCTATTTTCACATGAGAAATCATGCAGTTCAGAAGACAGATTGAAACACGGAAAAGCTTAAAAAGTGTAAGTGCAGTCTTTATATAACTGCTGTAAGCCAAAATAAACCTTGCAAAGTGTAGGTACTAACATTCTCAGATGCACAATAAGAGAATCCATTGTTAGAAAAACTGCCTTAATTAAAGAAGTTCTTCAGGTTGAAAGCTAGTGACACTGCAGAGGCATTTGAATTCACAAAGCCAAAGAATGGCACTAGAAGCGTTTTTGTAGGAAATTAAAAATCTAATGAACTGGGATACCTTGTCTAGCTCTAATTATAATAAAGTTTTAAAAATTTTATTAAATATAGTTATATGTATCATCAGAGCTTTGGCATACAGAAATGCAATACATTTGATAATATTAGTCAAAAAATTTGGGTTACAAATCTGGCTATCTAGGAGAGAGGAAAAAAAAATGATGGATGATAGCTGCCTATGAAAGACTAATAATACAGGGGAAATCAGTGGAGGAGAAGAAATTTGCGGAGGGGGGAAAAGAAATCCCAGGGCTTATGGAATTGTATCACAAAATTTAACAATAAATACAGAAAGACAAAAAAAAAAAAGAGTTTAAAAGCATCTTTCTCAAATACCTGCAAAATGTTCAATAAAATGTTCCATTTCTTACTTAATTCTGAGCAGTATCCTGATATCAAACATAACTAAATACACTAAGTTAAAAAAAAATAAAACTATGTATCAGTATTCCTTATGAACATTAATGTTAAAAACCTCAGCAAAGCATTAACAAACCAAATTCATCAGAATAGAAAAGTGCTATATGCCGTAATCCATGTGAGCTTGTTTTTGAAATGTTGAATTGCTTTTATACACAAAAATTTGCCAGTGCAGTACATTACACTCAGCATAATAAAGGAAAATGACAAGCGATAATCTAAGAGATGCTGACAAAATATTTTACAAAGCCCAGTACAAAAGCATTTCATGATTAAAATCCTTGATAATTTAGTACTGGAAGAAAAGAGTTCAGTAAAATCAAGGTCTTACATGAAAACATAGCTAACATCATAGTCTAAAGGAGAGAGACTGAAAACTTTTGCTCTAAGATCAAGAATGAGTTCAGAGTATCTGCTTTCATAACTTCTACTTGCTGTGCTACTGGAAATCATAGCCAGATAAAATAGGCAGGGACAAAAAACCATCAAAATTGAAATTAGTGTGGGAAGTGTAAATAGCAATTTGGGTTAGGACATATTAAAACAGACAGAGAGGGATTTAGTGGATCAAAAGCAGAGAGGATGTGTTCCCTGGTAATAGGAGTGGGTTGGATAATGGTAGAGAGTTACCATGGGACCAGTGGATAAGGGGAAGCAGTAGAGACAGGGCAGCAGCACTGCAGTATACAGATATTCCAGTGGCAATCAGAGCTCCACAGGCCATCAGGAGGGAAGGGGAGTTCATAGAGAACACAGGAGTTGAATCATGCTGTATAGCTGCAGGTCCTGTTGATTTTTAAAATTTTGTTTATTTATTTATTTTTTTATTTATTTATTTAATATATTACAAGCAGAAGCAGAGAGGTAGAGTCCAAGAGGGTGGGAGTAGAATCAGGGTGAATTGCATGACCCAGACCCCCACCAGTGCCACGTCGGGCACCATTTTGACTATTGAAACAAAAGCTTTCAGGAAGTGCTGAGGGGGGAAACCCATGTCCAGCTCAACACATTTCACTGCTCCAATTAGGAAAATAATCCCACCTTGCCATTCCCTGCATTCCATTCAAAACATGTCCAAGTCGTTTCCAGGACTACCTGATATCAGGTTCTGGAAAAAAAAAAAAGTGGGGTGGGGAAGAATAATGCAGCAAGTACAGCTGACAGCCTGGTGATTCATTTTAAAGTCATAGCTGATGTCTCCCTAATTCTGGATACTTATAGAACTGTGAGTGGGAAATACTCTGAGCTAACATCAGTGTAACCAAGACACAAGATCACAGTGGGTAGAAAAAGGCAACCTGGTTGTCCTGGCTGCAGAAGCACCAGCACACCAGGCACACTACGCAATGTCTCAGTAGCTAAATCCCTGCCATGCATGTGCCAGTGTCCTATTTGGATGGTGATACGTTTACCAGCTGCTCCACTTCCTATCCAGCTTCCTGCTTGTAGCCTAGGAAATCGTAAAGTGATGGGCCAAAGCTTTGGGACCCTACACCTGCATGTAAGATACTGGAAAGAAGCTTCTGGCTCCTGGCTTCAGATCGTCTCAGCTCTGGCCATTGTGGCCACTTGGGGAGTGAACCAGTAGATGCAAGGCCTTTCTCTCTGTCTCTTCATCTCTCTTTAAATTTGCCTTCCTAATTAAAACAACTAAATTGGTTAAAAAATAAAATGCTGCAGACATAAAATTTTAAAAAATTAACCACACCAATCCCAAAGGCAAACTGCAGAACATTTTAATAAAGCCACAAAAGAAGCCTAAATCAAAAGAGAGAGAGAGAGAAACCCAATGTTAAAATGAAAAGACCAAATCATAGATGGCTTAAACTCATCAAACAAAATAGCATAAATTAGTCGACTGGATCTAAAATCAAAACCCATCTCTGTTGCTTATAAGAAACACATCTCTCAACAAAGATAAGTGCAATCTGAAAGCGAAAGGGTAGGGAAGGGCATTCCAGGTTAATGAAATGGAAAAACAAGGTTGTATAGCTGTTCTAATACTATAGTATAGGCTTCGATGTGAAAAGCATTAAAAAAGATGAACATGGATACCACATATGATTATGGGATACATTCAGCAAGAAGAAACAATGATAATAAATGTTTTTTGTTCCAAATGCTAGGGCATCTAGCTATATGAAACAAATATTGATGCTTCTAAAGGGGGATATAAACTCTAATACAGTAATAGTTGGGGAAGGTAACAGTTGACTAACCTTAGTGGACAGATAAACAAGACAAAAACTTAGCAAGGAAACAGCAGATACTCACCCAGACAATAGAACAAATGAATTAAATTGATACCTATAGAACATTTTATCCTAAAGACCCAGGAAATATATTTTTTTCATCAGTACATGGAACCCTTTCCAGGATTGGTCACATTATAAGCCACAAAAGAAGCCTCAAACAGTTTTAAAAATTCAAAATCATGCCATGCATCTTCTCAGACCATCATGGAGTGAAACTGAAGATCAGTAAGTGAAAATATCAGAGAAAATATTCAAAGTCTTGGCAAGAACAACATGCTGCTAAATGAACAATGGGTTACAGAAGAAATCAAAGAGGAAATAAGGCTTTCTTGTAACAAATGAAGGCATCAACACAACATATCAAAACTTGAAGGACACAATCAAGGAAGCACTAAGACTAAAGTTAATTGCAATCAATGCCTATGTCAAGAAACTAGAAATGCACCAGGTAAATGAGTAAACAACACGTCTGAAGACACTGGAAAAAACAACAGGAAGGTAATCTCATGATTAATCAAAATGAATAAATGAATGAATAAATAAATAGATAGATAAAGGAATAAAAAAAGAGAAGAAATAAACCAAATAAAGATCAAAGAACTATACATAAGATCAACAACTGAAAGAGCTTGTTCTTGAAAAAATCAACAAAATAATCTGCAATAACACAATAAAAAAAGAGAGACATGGAGAAGATATGAATCAATAGAGAAATGAAAAAGGAAATATAACACAGATGCCTTGCACATGCATAGAATAATCAGGAACTAATGCAAGCCAACAAATTGAAAGTACTAGAAGAAGTGGATACATGTCTGGACACATACAACTTAACAAAATTAAACCATCAGGTAATTAGAAATCCAAATAGACCTATGACCAAGATGGAGACCAAGTAATCAATTAAATCCCTTCCAATTAAAAAAAAAAAAACCCTCGGGATTTTTTGCTGAATTCTACCAGAAGTTTGAAAAAGAATTTACCTTAATTCTTGACAGTCTATTCAGGACAACTGAAAGGGAGGCAGTCCTTCCAAACTCCATCTATGAAGCCAACATCACCTTAATTGCAAAGACACAGAAAGACACAACAGAGTAAGAGAACTGTAGTCCAATAACCCTGATGAACACAGATGCAAAAGTTATCAACAAAATATTTGGCAACAAAATCCAATCAGTAAACTATTTGAACTCAAAAAGAGTTTGGCAAAGTAGAAGAGTACAAAATCAATGAACATATGTGGATGTCCCTAATATATAAAAACAACTCCATGGCTTAGAAAGAACTTGTATGGAACATTTCCTTTTAAAAGAGCAAAGGACCTTAAATATCTTGGAATAAATCTAGCCAAAGATGTGGAAGACCTCTATGATGAACATTACAAGCATTAAGGAAAGATACGGAAAATGTTAAAAGATGGAGAAATTTACCATGTTCATGGAATGGTAGGATGGACATCAACAAAATATCCATGTTACCAAAAGTAATATACAAATTCAATGTAATCACAATCAAAATCTCACATTCTTCTTGAAAATAAAAAAGATACAAAAGTTCATCTGTAAACACAAGAGATCACAAATAGCTAAAACTATCATGAAGAACAAAATTCAAGCTGAAGGAATCACAATTCCACACTGTAAGACATACTACAAGGCATTGGTCATCAAAAACAGTCTGCTACTGATACAGAAACAGAATAGAAGGTCAGTGGAACAGAATAGAAACTCTAAAATGCACATGCACAGCCAACCAATCTTCAACCACACAACTGAAAATAATCCAGGGAAAAAGGCTGGTCTCTTCAAAAAGTGCTGTTAGGACAATCGGATATCAACTTACAGAAGTAAGAAACTAAACCTCCATCTGTCACCTTATACAAAAATCAGCTCCAAATGGATAAAGGTGCCTAAATCTTCACCCAGAATCCATTCTATTCAGGGAAATTCTATTCTAGCTATTTGAGGAAAACATTGGAAGTACTTTGCAAGACAGAAGAATTATGAAAGACTTCTTAGAAAAGTCACCAACAGCACAAGCAGTCAGAGCCAACATAAACAAATGGGGCCACATCAAACTAATAAATTTATGTACAGGAAAGAAAGTGATCAACAAAGTGAAGAAGGCACCAGCAGAATGGGAGAAAATCTTTGCACACTAGGCAACAGATAGGAGACTAATATCTAGGATTTACAAAGAATTTCAGAAACTCAATGACAGCAAAACAAACAACCCTGTGAAGAAATGGGCAAAAGAAACGAACAGACATTTTGCACAAGAACAAATTTAAAGGTTAATAGACATATGAAAAAATGTTCAAGTTTCCCAGCTATCAAGGAAATACAAATATATATTTACTTCCCCAAATTTACGGCAGAGTTTAATACCCAAAGACATGCATTACTAGTATTAAGAAGGTAAAAAATTATCCCACTATAATGTTTAGAAGTGGGGCCATTGAAAATGGCTTAAATAATCACCTTGGGAAGTGATTAACTTTGAACTCCATTTAAATACCATTGTTGAATCCTGGTATCTTCCTGAACACAGCTGTGTGATGCCATGTGCTGCCCCAGAACTATGTCAGCATTAAGACCCCACCAGACCTGAGCTGAGGCCAACATCATACTCTGCCACTTCCAAAACTGTGAGTAATAAAGTTCTTGTTGTTATGGAGATATCCTATCTTGGATATTGCATCACAGTAACAATTGTCTAATAAAAAAAAAGTGGTGCCAAGAGTAGAGCTTCTAGTATAAATATACTTGACAACATGAAGCAGGCTTTGGAAATATTTTACTGTGAAAGGCTGAACAAACTTAGAAGATCAAGCAAGAAATGCCCCCAGAATTCTTTCAAGCAGAATATAATTGGCAATTCTGGTGAGAACACAGAGAAGGACTTTAAAGAACTGGTCTTAAATAAACATGAGAATTCTATTGGAAATTAGACTAGAAGGCACCCTTGCCACTCCATGTCAAAGAACATGGCTGCATCATGTTTACATCCTAGATGATATTGTAGGAGGTTTAAACTAAGAGTGATTGATTATGGAGTGCATGTTGTCATGTGACAATTTAAGCCATCACTTGGGATGTTCACATATCATATTAGTGTCTGGTCTTTTTTTTAAATTTATTTTTTATTATATGACACAGTTTTATATGTACTGGGATTCCCACCACCCCTCCCAAAACCCTCCCCCCCATGGTAGATTCCTCCACCGTGTTGCGTGACTTAGTTCAAGTTCAGTTGAGATTTCCTCATTGCCAGCATACACCAAGCATTGTGATCCTCATGTTATTGCCCAGATAAGTTCAACGGCTGTTTGGCGAGACCTTCTCCAGTCCGAAGGCAGAGCCAACAGAGCAAACCCAATCAATCGAAAGCCCCAACATTGACATTTCCCCATATAAGGTACATAACCGTTACAGGAGGGGTGAGCAGAGAAATCTTCAGCATCTTGGTGAGGTGTCCTTGTTCTGTGTCCTACCTAGCAAAGTATGTTTGAGTCTATACTGACAAAACTTTCCTTGTTTTTCTCTGTTTATTCAAATGTGTGTGTGTGTTTGTGTGTGTTTGTGTGTGTGTGTTTGGAGGGGGGCTCTGGAGCAACCCTGACAGTCATTGCATAGAGGGTGGAGACCCAGCGTTGGAACTAAGTAAGGACAAGAGAAAGTTTCTTTCCTTAGTCCTGAAGGGAGTTTACTGTTCTTTTGATTCTGAGGACCACTCTGGGTTCCTGGTTGTTGTTCCGACGTCCTTGGATCCCCCGAGGAAGATTTCGGGCTTCTTTCATCCCGTGTAGTAGATCCAGTTTGGGAGGGATGCCCTCTGAGTTCGCAGGCTCCGAAGGTGTTCCAGCTCCCTGTGGTCCCTTTGGCAGTTGGGATGCAGTCCTTGGTGCCCGTATCGATAGTCTTTAGTGGGGTTTATGAAGTCTCCAGGTGTGGGATACAGGCCTCTTCCTGTCCTCGTGCTCCACTCTGGGGTCAGTCCTTGCTCTGTGCATATGTCGTCCTGTTGGCAGGTTGTCAGGATTGCTCTTAGTTCCCCTTTGTATGTCTTTGTAGTTTAAATGTTGTCTAATGTTGTTTTGAGCCTATTACCAATAAGTTACCTTTCATTTTCCTGGTAGGTTACCCTATATGTCTTCCTCACACCTGCTAAGGCTGTGGAAGATTTCTTTGCTATCTGCCCCATTCTTGATGAACACAAGGTTTTGAAAGTGTAAAAGGTTTTAAAATTGATCAATACACTTGGGTTGGGACAGTATTATTCACAGGTTTATCTGAGGAAGATTTACTATCCTTGGGAATCTTTACGATTAATTCACGTTCCTGAAACACTGTAGGTTCAGCTAGGAGCTGTCTAACCATCATATCTACTAACAAAAATCCTAGAGTTCCCTGGCCGGGCAGCCAGCAGGCAAAGCCTAGCGCCAAATGGCGTGCCGGCCGCACTGAGGCCGCACACCACATGGCTGCAGCTGCGGCTCATGTGTGGTGGGCATGGGGCGGCCGTCCCATCCAGCATCCTCCGCGTCCAGGCCCGCTCGGGATTAGTGTCTGGTCTTAAGTGCAACCTTTACTTCAAATCCAATTTCCTGCCAATGTACACCCTTGGTGTTCAAAATCCTTGAACCACCCTTGGTGATTCAAATCCTTGGATCCCTGACTCTCATGTGGGAGACCTGGATGTAGTTCTTGGCTGCTGGTTTCAGCATGGCCTGTTGTCAGTTGTTGTGAACAGTTGGAAGTGTAAATCAGTGAATGGAAATCTCTCTCGCGCGCGTGTGTGTGTACACACGTTTTTTTCAAGTAAAAATAAACTTAAAAACCAAATTATGGATTTAGCTTTCAGTATGAGGCATGAATATTATTGTTCAGTTTTAGACAAATTTACAGTGTGACAATGCCCAAAGAAGAAAAAAAAATTCACAGATTATCAAGAAAGGATCAAAGAAAAGCATGTCTGCACGGGAGGGATTACCCAAAAAATGACTACTTACTAAACAGAGTAGCATATATAAGATTAATGTATCTGCTAGTCAGCAGGACAGTGGAGGAAAAGCCTTAAGAGCATCTCATAATTTTAGAAGACAC
This sequence comes from Ochotona curzoniae, assembly GCF_017591425.1. NCBI lineage: Eukaryota > Metazoa > Chordata > Mammalia > Lagomorpha > Ochotonidae > Ochotona > Ochotona curzoniae. Next base: position 53,376,038 of record NW_024467087.1, on the reverse strand, counting down.
CCCTTCCTTCCCAATTCCAGGAACCTAGAAGTGCAATTGTTTTCAGAGACTTTTCAGGAAGAATTGCTTCAATAAGTTGCCCTGAGATACTTGAGCTTCCCTTTGTGTCCAGGGCTTCCTTAGGATTCTGATTAGTGGGCAAAATAGTCCATGGAGGCTACATCTGTGATACAAGTGACAGCAACTGCAGCTAATGTTGGTAGCAGACCTGAGAATCTGTATATGATGCTCCTCTGGAAAATGAAAATGTTGTGAGAATGTGGTGGCGTTAAGTAAAATTTCAAGGAAAGACCTAGGAAGTCTGGTAGAATTATGGCACAGGATTTTAACCTCTGAAGTGAAACCCTGATGAGAGAATGCCTGTGTAATTGTGGAAGTGGATCTGATGAGGGACCTGAGAGAAGCAGGACAACCAACAGCATGCAACACCAGCTAGGGAAAGCTTCAGGGAACATGCCATGTTAGCTCTGGAAAACTGAACATCAGTGTAGACCCCATGAGAACATTTACATGGATGAACAAACATTAATGAAAAGAGCTGCCCAAAACCTTGGAGTACCAGTATGTACAAGATGTCAGAGTTGGAACTTAGGATTAATATTTTCACTATTTGGTTTACTTAGTTTGTTGTTGTTGTTATTGTTGCTGTTGCTGTTGTTGGGGAGAATTTCTTCTTTGTGGTTCCACAGTTCTCCGTTTTGGAATGGGAATGTATTCCCTGTACCTGACCCATCACTGTATAATAGAAGTATGTATCTGTCTTTCAGTTTACAGAGACTTACACTGATGGTACATGCATTGTCTGTGAGAAAGACAGACTTTTAGGGCAATATGACTTGAGTGTGGTTTGTACTTCCATAATGATATGACAGTTTAGTTCCCAAAGTCATGTGCTAATTATATTAAAAAAGTGGAAACTCGATCTGACTGTGGTTTCTAAAGGCGGGGCTTTTGAAAGTAGATTAGATTTAGATATGGTCAATGGAGTGAAGCCTCCATGATTGAATCCTGTTGACTTCATAAAAAGGATAGAAACCAGAGGCAAGGTCATAGATACACATGTTGCTTGTCTCTTATAATGTGAAACCATGTGACGCTTTGGGACTCTGCCAGCAAGAAAGCCACCATCAGAACCGAGTCAAGGCCAGTGCTGTGTCTTTGAACCATCAAAACTGAAATAAATAAACCCTTTTTTTTCATGAATTTAGCTTGTTCAAATATTTCATTTTTAATTAAAATCTGACTAATGTGACCATAATACTGACTTGTTTAGGTTAATCAAAATCCTACATGAAACTCAATCTGTCCATAAATACGCCTTCTGACTGGTGTGACTCCATGACTTAAAAGGTAGAATACTTGAACATAGTGAGTACGAGATATTATTTGGTATAGCCAAGTCATTTCACACATATTCCTTGATAGGATAGGAAAAATATGAGAAATATGAGAGAAATGCAGTAGGGATTTTCTGAGCAATAAATTATCACTATGGATCATATATTAGTTGAGCCCCAAAACAGGTTTACCCATAATAGACCTGAAATAAGGACTACACTTTCACAGATATGGGACAAAATATTTCAAGCTTTTTAGTCATCTTGTGAACACACCAAAAAATACCTATTCCATTACTTATTTACTTCAAAGACAGCAACAGAGAAGGCCAGGTGTCACAAAGAAGAATTTATCTTTCATCTGATGATTCACACCAAATGGCCACAACAATCTGCTAGAAACCAGGATAAAAAAAAGTATCTGAGGAGTCTACTATGTGTGTAGAAGAGGCCCAAACACTCGACCTATTTTATGTTGCTTTCCCTCACTGATTGTCATAAAGGTGAACTGGAAGTGTAGCAGCAAGTACTTGAATTGACATTCACATGTAATGTAGCAAAGTAGCAGCTTACCTTGCTATGTCACAATGCCAAACCCTAAGTGTACTTTTGTAAGTAGGAAAGGAAAAATTGGTAAATATTTGGTACTTTGAAGAATCAAACTTATTTATCACCATATACAACAGAACTGAATAGATCTTATGCATCTTCTAACTATGCTCTATTCTACTATTTGTCCCAGACCTTTCTTGCTAATTAAATCAAAGGAGTAGACATATTTTCTATAGTTATTCTGTGACATGGTAGAGCAGAGTCATGAGCCTAATACATAATTGTAGAAACAACAGGATATCAGAGTTTTACTATTTATTTGTTTGAAAGGCAGATTGTGTGTGTTTATGTTGGGTGGGAGAGAGAGAGAACTCCAATTGCTAGTTCACTTCCCAAATGTCCACAATGGCCAAGACTGAGGGAGGCCAAAATTGGGAACCAGGAATTTAATCTAAGTCTCCGGCAAGAACTCACTACTTGAGCCATCACTTATTGCCTCCCAGGGTCCACATTAACAGGAAGATGGAATTGGGTGCAGTCAAGACTTCAATCTTGCTCCTCAGATATAGATGCAGGAGTCCTAACAAGCATCTTAACTACTTGATCAAATGCCATCCCCAAATATAAATATTTACATAGAAAACACACACATGGAAGATTTTTGAAAGAGGTGGGCACACTCATATTGTACTTGGGTGAGAGTGTCTTATAGAGAAATTCCTGCCATACTTAGGGAATTTTTGCTTCAGCTTCGCAGTTACCAAATCCATTGTATAACTAGTGGAATTGATATCTTTAATTGGTGAAACGTCTATGCATTGTGTTGGCTGAAATGTAGTGGAAAATTATCTATGCACAAAAGAACATCTTTTCCTAATGACAAAAATTCTAAATCCCAGTTTCTTTTTTAAGATTTATTTAATATTTATTTGAAAGGAAGATTAGATTTATGGAGAGAAAGAGAGAGAAAGAAAGATCTTCCATTCACTGGTTCACCCCCTCAATGGCTGCAAACAGCTGGAGTTGAGCTGATCCGAAGTCAAATGCCAGGAGATTCTTCAGGGTCTCTTATGTGGGTACAGGGTTCCAGGGTTTTGGGCCATCCTCTACTGCTCTTCTAGGCCATAAGCAGGGAGCTGAATGGGAAGTGGAGCTGGCAGGACATGAACTGATGACCATATGGGATCCTGGCGCTTGCAAGGGAAGTTTTTAGCCAGGGAGTCATAATGCTTGGCCCCTAAATTCCAGTTTCAAAGCAAATGTTTTTATGAGGAAAATAAATCTATTATTTGGGGCCAACATTGTGACGCAACATGTTAAATTACTGAGTGAAATGCCAGCCTCCCTCCCGGAGTACCATCAGTTTGAGAATCTGGTGCTCCATTTTCTAACCAGTTCCCTAATAAATGTACCTAGAAAAAAAAAAAAACAAAACAGTGAAAGTGGTTGGGCCTTTGCACCCATGTGGGACATTCTAATGTTCCCAAATCCCTGCTCAGTCTGGCCAAGCCCTGGTCCCTGTGGCTAACTGTCTCAACTGGGAAGTAAAAGAGTACGTGGAACATCTCCTCTTTTTCTCTTCTCTTCTCTTCTCTTCTCTTCTCTTCTCTTCTCTTCTCTTCTCTTCTCTTCTCTTCTCTTCCCTTCCCTTCCCTTCCCTTCCCTTCCCTTCCCTTCTCTTCTCTTCTCTTCTCTTCCCTTCCCTTCCCTTCCCTTCCCTTCTCTTCTCTTCTCTCTTTTCTTCCCCCTCTACCTCTCCACAATCCCACCTAAAAAATTAAATTTTTACCTTTGATATTGTATTTTGTATGAAGGTTGCCTTGTATATAAAAAAATTGATATTTGTCCTTTTGAGATTGTCATTTTATTTCCAATGAAACTGTTAAATATATCTTGACAAGAGGATCCTGGACAAGAGGATGCCGTTGTCCATACCTGCAATGCCAGGACACATTTAAATAGCAGAATATGGACTGGTGACTGTTTACGAAGGAGTGTAGTATTGTAATAATGTAGGAGAAATCAGTGAGGGGAGAGAATTTGGGGAGGGGGAAGAGAAATCCCAGAGCCTATGGGATTTTATCTTCAAGTAAATACATTAATAATAATAATAATAATAATGATAATATAAATTTTACAAAAGACATCAATTATTTTATATCATTACTTTTTTATTTATTTCAGATGGAGAGAGGCTGAGAGATAACAAAAGAGAGAGCACTGCCACCTATGATTTATTCCCTCAAGTGCTCCCAATGGTCAGTTTTGGTATGGGATGGGCCAGGTCAGTGCTAGGAGTTGAGACCTCAGTTGACATCTCCAACTTTGGTTTCTCAGCTCCCATCATCCGAGACATCCCCTTTGCAGCTCAGGGACCACACTAGTAAAACACTGGGGCCAGGAGCTGGATCCTGGTATCCAATCCAGAAACTTACTCTCTAGGATATGGACATTTTGATCACTAGGTCAAATGCTAACCCTACAATCAGTTCTCACTGAAATAAAGTTACTTAACGTGCCAGTTTGGATTTAAACAGCTTTAGACTAATGTGTCATGGGAGAAAAAAAGCCTGAAAGAGAAAGGGTAGAGGATATACAAGTATACTTCAAAATGTTCAAGGAAAATGGAATTTAAAAAATAAGTGTATTTGGGAGAAAAATTTTAAAGCCATGCATATTTTATTAATAAATTAATTTTATTCTTCCATGATACAGTTCTATAGGCTCTGGGGTTTTCCTTCCCCTCCCTCAATTCCCACCACCCTCACTAACTTCCTCCATGTCATTACAATAGTATAGTCATGCACAATCAGTCCCAAGTTAATCATTCTTCTATTTAAGTATATCCTGACATTGCAGGCAGGGACAATGGCAGGCAGTCCAACATCCTGTTGTCAAGACACATTCAACAGTTTCATTGGGAATCCATCTTTGATCTGAAAGTAGAGATGCACACTGCATTGTATCTTCACATCTGCATGTGATAGTCTACTACACAGTTACTACACATCCCTGTAAATGAAAAGCCATAAACAAAATTAACAACATAGAGAAAAATAGAAAGTTTACAGCAACATAAAGTTAAATAGCATGCTATTGAATCACCAATGTGTAGCTAAAGAAATGAAAAAGAAATTCAAAGACTTTCCAGAAGCAAATGATGCTGTTAAAACAGGAACATTTTTGAATCATTGAATATATTGGTCTTGTATTTTGCAAGAAGGTTGCCGTATATCAGAGAGAACATATGATATTTGTCCTTTGGGGATTGATTTATTTCATTGAGTGCAATAGTTATTTCATAATACACATTTTTTACAAACTTTTTGAAGTATCTCATCTGCATGGATTAAAAATATTTGCACCAAAATATCTTTCAATTATAATTCCACTAAATTTTCTAAGTATTATCAGAAAAGAGAAGACAAAGAAATAAATCTCCACTCCTTTACAATTTTGTTGGCTAGTCATAGGTATCATCCCACAGTTTTACCAGCTGCTGTAAAGCCATTGCCAGCGGAAGAGGTCAAAAAGAATTTTCTTATTAGCATCTGGACATAGTTCTCCAAAAGATAGAATATCACTGCGCTGATTTTTTTTTTACCAGTCCCGCAGTTTGCCACTTCCCTTGCTCTATATACATTTTTACTACATGTGGTACATAAAATGCAAACTTGATGTGTCAATATAGTACAAAGTAAGCTTAATTTTTATCAATTATACAGATCCCTTGATAAATGAAGACAGTTAATGTGAATAATTTAGATAAATCACATGAAAAGGATTATTTAGTCCAATCAGGATAACTGTAAAATTGCCCAATATCCATTTCATTATGCATGGTGTTGATTCATCCTAACCTGTCATGGCTGATTTGCCATGGTGATTTCAATAGACAGTTAATTCTCAAATAGTGCTCTGAAATGAACTATGGAAAGCATGTACTAAAATTATGTCAACACGATGTATAAACATCCTGATTGAAGGGAAAATACATTCAACTGATTTCTATGCTATATTAAACATTTGGGAATTGATATGTGTAGGGATTTTATATATATTTGAAATAGTACTGAAGATTGTATACTTTTCTGTTGGATGAAGCTGTATTTTTGTGCAATAAAAAAGCACTGGACTCAAAGAGAAAAGATCTGACTTTTGTCCTGGCTCTGGTAGTAATAAATTGAATGACTTCTGACAAGCCCCTTAACCTCTTCAAGTCTCCATTTCTTTGACCATCATGACTGCCTTTCTTCCTTGTAAAGATGTTGTGATCAAATGTCTAAGATACAAAGCCATTTAGAGCAGTTAAATATGAGGTTTAAATCTAAAGAAGGCATTCTCATACGTTTGATTAGAACTGTCAATAACTGCAATAATGTGAGAAAGGTACACAAATGAATGCTTTAACTTCTGAGTTCTATACAGAAAAATGCAGAACTTGTGTAGCTAAAATGATCACAGATATGCCTCAAATCTTGTGTTTTAAAAAGAAGGGAAGTTGAAGAATTCTACCATCCTGCTGATTGCTCTAGTTTGAGTGTTTCTTTTATTACAGTTTAATAATGTACAATGGCTTGATGAATATTGGTGTACCCCAAATATATATATATATGTATATATAAGTGTGTTTATATATAAGTATATGAATATATAAGTGTATATATATATGTTATATATATAAGTTCTATATATACATATATGTGTGTGTGTATATATATATACATACATATATATGACAAAAAACAACCACACATTCCTCAGTTATTTCAGTCCCTATAATAACCAAATTGGAAATACTTCATTTCCAAAACACAACTTTAGCCTTATAATATACTGCTTTGAAATCTCTGATAATCATTATTGATTAAGATAGTCATGGCCACCATAGGAAAAATCATGACTTGAAGCCCAATCTCCCTTACTACTATTGTTTCTATCTTCTTCTCTTTTTAAAATTGAGATACAGGAACTGGTGTTGTGACACAGCAGATTAAACTGTTACCTTTGAAATTGCCATCGAAATTTCCGCTCTACCTGGGTCATGACACTGTTGATATAGGTAATGGTGGAAAGTTTATATTTTGTCACCTAGGTATACTTAAAGTTTCCTTGGGAGCCTACATTTATTCAGTAGTAGAGATGCATTCTGTCCATTTTCTTTGATTCCTGATACTTTGGTCACCATTACATTCTTCATTTGTGAGATTACAAATGTATGTTTGTTTGCCTTTATTTTTTGTTTGGTATTTTTGATGGAGGTTGTTCTGTATTAGAGACTATTTTACTACAAAACACAGGGGACAACGCGGGGAGAGAGAAGGTTGTAGAGGCAGTGAGAGGGAGGAAGCCCTATATCTGTAAATTTGTGAACCAGAAAATAAGTATTTTTTTAAGTATCATATTTATGCTGATTAGGGAAAGAGACATTGAAGGATTGGTATGCCTAGAGTTAAAACAAACAAACAAAAAAGCTGACATCCCATATCAAAGTGCCTGGTCAAGACCCAGAATACTCTTCTCCACATCTGGCTCTCTGCCAACGTGTCTGGGAAAGGTGACCCAAGTAACTGAGCCCCTGCCACCATGTGGGAGAACCCAATGGAGTTCCAGGCTCCTAGCTTCAATCTGGTCCAGTACCAACCAACTGTTGCAGCTATTTGGAAAGTAAACCAGCAAACGGAAGACCTCTTTCTCTCTTTGTCTCTTCCTCCTCTCTATCACTCTTTCAAATAAATAAAATAAATATTTTGAAATGAGCTACAGAGACAGATACAAACAATCTCCAAATGGCTGTAAACACCCAGATTAGGAAAGACCAGACATGGGAGACAGGAATTCTATCCTAGTCTCACACTTGAGTGATTGGGTCCTAACTATTTTAGCCATCACCTGCCACTTACCAGGATGCACATTAGCATGAAGGTGGAATCAGAAATGAAACAAGACTTAAACCCAGAACCCAGACACACAGCCCAAATGTAGCTTTTCTATTTCCCCTCTCAACCTAGGCTATGTTCCAAGTATATTACAATATTTCCACTTCTGCATAGTTGTCACTTAATTGCCTGTATACCACTGTATACATTACTTCTACAAAACGAAATGGTTTTTATTTCCCTAGCGTGACTTCTCAATCCTATCAATCTTTCAGTTTTTGCTCAAGTACCAGCTTTTTCAAGAAAATAATTCTTTTTAAAAAATGATTTTTTTTGAATAGCAGTTACACAGAGAAGAAGAGACATAAAGACAGTGACAATGATGGTTCATCACTAATTTATTCCCCAAATAGCCATAACTGTCAGACCAGAGAGAGGAGGCAAGATATTGTGAGTTCACTCCTTAGATGGCTACAGTGGCCAGCACTGGGCCAGGTCTAAACCAGGAGCTTTTATCCAGGGTTCACATGTGGTTGGTAAGAGCCCAACTCCTCAGGCCACTCTCTGCTGCTCTTCCCACGCCGTCAGCAGGGAGTTGGATCAGAAGCAGAAAAGCCAGGACACAAATGCCTTTATGGGATTTAGGCATCATAGGAATCGACTGCACCCACTATAGCACAATGTTGTCCCCTGCCTTGCACTCATTCTTGATCAATAACATCTAAATCTAATCTCTCTTTTCTCAACTCATACTGTGTTGTGCTCTTTAAAAAAAAAATTCCCTGGTTTTCCTTATATCAGAAATATGTTTTTATACATTCCTAAATCCTATGAATTCCAAATGTTCAGACCCATCAAAATTGATATTTCAGCTGTTTTGTAGCTGAATTATGCACTATAACTGGCACTACATATTACAATAATAGGTGTTTACTAGTATTTCCTGCTTTCCTCAGTTACTTATAAGCCATCAATTGGAAAATAACCATGAAACTGATAGATTATTTATACAAGTATTGGGTTACATTTAATAATGAAAATGGAGAAAAGGTGTTAAGAGTCTCATTAAGAAGACAGCACATGGCACATAAAAATTAGTTGACTGTCAGCATTTAAAGATTTGTAAGCAGCTTTGACGGTATCAAAATGCTATTTAGGTATCATATTCACATATGCTGCTTTTGACTGTAAAATGAGATTTACTACAATTGAAGAGAGAAATTATTTCCTAGGATAAAGACAATAAGAAGAATTTTTGTAAAATTTGTAACAAAACATATGAATACTTTCCACAAGAGAGTGGAGAGTGGTTAATTAAAACTTTCATGACAAGCTGACATATTTTATTGCTGATTTTGTATTTATCACCTGTTTTTTGCTTTGGGAAAGTTTAATAACGTCAGATGTCTAACTTTCTTAGTAAGGTTGATGAAATAGTAGTAACTCATATTATTGTTGCAGGACAAGCTGAATATAAAATTAATTTTTCATGAATAATACAACTAAGAAAACCTAAGAATTTTGTTAAGTTCGAATATATACATTTCTATGCATATAAATACATGCATTCCAATTTTAACTATATGTGATCCAATTTTAACTACCTGGGAAGTGCCTTAATTAACTCTTACAGTTACTGTTCAAAGTCACACATGTTTTATTCATGATAGACAGAGAACACCCAAACCCGTTGAAAAGAACTGGGAATGGACCCAGATGAACTAGGAACTTGAAAGTCAGTCCAGGTTTCCAATGTAAGTAGCAGAGATTTAATGATCTCAGACATCGTCGCTACCTCCTGGGATCTGTATTAGAAGGAAGCTAGAGACAGGAGCTGGAGTGGAGCATCAAACCCATGATCTTTGACATGCAATACGAGAACGTTAACTGGCATGTTAACTGCTACACTAAATACCTGCTCCCAAAATCAATATACTAACACACGAACTCACAGGTTTATATCTCACTATACAATCTTTCCCTTACAGCTTTCCATGACGGAAAATAATCTGAATCATGCATTTTTTTTAGTGTTTAAGCTAATGTTTATAGGTGATCAAGAATTTTAAATGAGTTTATTTACTTGGTTTATCTGATTTAAAATGAATAGTTTAATGGGTACATAAAATTGTTACCATTTATGGCTTCTATAACAGAAATATACTTTAAAAAATTAGTTTGTCAACTTTAGGCTTATGTTTTTCTGTTTAGGCTTGACGCTGCAAAACTGCATCCACTCCGAGAACCTCAAATGCAATACCTGTACGTCAAAATTATGATATTCAGCATTTATCATGACAGTGCATTAACTGCATCATTTATTTCCTGTATCTAACTGATCAGTGTGGAATTCTTACCATTTATCCCATACCAATTGTGCCTGAGGATGTGGAATCTGAGTAATGTTTCAAAAAGGTGACACTACTGCAAAGGGAGAAGAAGCATTATTTAAATTACAGACACCTAGTGTCTTTGTTTGTAAGTCCTCACTTTAAGTGTTGTATCACTTGCTATTAATTCCACCACCTGTGCCAAAAAAACGAATCTCATTTCATGCATCCAAATGTTTAAGAATAGAGTGCTACAAACCATATGGATCTTGTTTGAAACTCTTCCAAGTCATAGATATCCATGTGCAACTGATAAAAGCCAATTTACTTGGTGGTAGGGGAATGGAAGGCCACTCTCAAGTCAATTCCAAGGAGATCACCCTATAGATTTTCTAAGTACTATACTCAAGGGAAATTACTTCATCACAGTTTGATCCAGACCACAGTAATGAAGATTGTGTTGTAGCCAGTGTTCAGCTATGTTGACTTTACAGTACTGGAATTAATCCATCTGCATTGCAGCTCAATGAAGTCATTTCCATGCTGAAGTGGTTCTGAGGTTGACTTCATCTTTGCAGACCCAGATGCTGAACCACATAATCCTGAGAATTAATGATGTTACCAAGATGTTGTTAACCTTATGATGATAATGGTTTTCTTGCAGGGTGTAAACCTGTCAGATTCACATTCAGATTGTAGTTTCATAACCTGAAGATATTCTTCAGTGCAATTATCAGATTTATCAGTGTGTTTCTCTGAGTATAAGAGTATGTTACTGACTAGCTGTTTCAGAATTAGATTAACGAGAGAATTTACCTTGAGAATTTACCTTGAAAATTTACCTTCATTTATATTAAGACAGAATTTTACACAACATACTTAGTCCCCCGATATTTTACTTTTGAATTACACCTACAAAGTCAGTTGTAAGATATTAATGCTTACTAATGCCGCCACAGCCTTGCAAGAGTTGGAAGCTTTTCCAACCCGTGCTTCTACTTTGGCCCTTTCAATACTCTTTCAAAACGTCAGCTAGAGGGCTCTTGTTAAAACATAGTAGACCACATCACTCACTTTCCTGATTTAAAAAAAATCAATGATGTAATACTTCAAATAAAAGTCCTTACAGTTGCATACAAGATCTCATATGACCTCCATCTTCCTTAATGCATTACGTTATGGTTTCAGCTATCTTTTCACTTTTTCATTCTGCTATAGCCACATAAGCCTTTCTGCTCTTTGTAACATATAGCAAGGCACATCTTAAATCAGTCTTTTCTCTTTCATTTCGCGATGCCTGGAGTACTTTTCTTCAGGATAATAGCATGAATCACTCAATCACCTATTTCAAAAGTGTATTGAAATATTTAAATCACGCTTATCACCCTTGTTACATTTTTACTGTCACCTCAACAGTCCCATCTTCCTTCTTTATTCCATTATATTATTTACAGAGCCTTTAATGCCTTACAGCATGTTGTGAATTTTCTATTTTTATTGTTTATTGTCTGTCTTCCTCCAATAAAGTGAAAATTTAAAATTATGGGTATTTTGACTAGTTTATTCCTTATTATATTCCAAGCTTGGGTTACAGTAGGCACTGTAAGTTTCTTTTAAAAATAAATTATCTACTCAAATTGGGGTTTAGTCACTCAAAGAATGAATCAAGCTTCTGATCCATAATGAAAGACAATGGTACGGTTTTTATTAGCATTCTGAGTGAATCTTTTAATTGTCTTTGAAGACCTCTAGCAGTTATCAAAACAGTGCTGGAAGATCATGGATACAAAAATGGATTTACTTGTCAAAAATAAATTTTGGAGCTTCAAACCTATTCATTAAAATCTCCAATAGGAAATTCCAGAAAACCATTTTTAATAAATGTGCCATCAGTTTCAGTAATGTATTAAATTTTGCAGCAATTTCTCTAAACCAGAATTGAATTATCATTCTGCATGTAGTCATCTCTATCTTCCCTAATCACTATGTTCTTATAATAAAAACTATTGTCCCATAATAACTATAACTTTTTACTTTTTTATAGTTATTGTTTTCCATGAGATATTTTTATTGGTATAGGAATTACTCCCTCTCCCTTCCCTTCCTCTCTCCCCATTTTCCCTCCCACCATTCTACCAACCACATTATTACAGTAATATAGTCCTTTAAGTAACAGTTACAAGTTAAACTTTATATTTTTAAGTGTATCATAGCACTGTAAGTACAGTCAAAGGTAGAAAATCCAAATCATATTGTCAGGATACATTTAACTAATTCATTGAGATTCCTCCTTTTATTCAGAAGCCGAGATACATACTGCAATGCTTATCAGTATGCTAGTCTCCATTCTACAGTTCATTTATGAGGATATATTTATATACTTGATTACTTATGTATCTATTCTTTTTCTGAAACTTAAAAGAATTATGTTGAATCAGCACATACATGTAGATCTAAACATTATAAAGTTATCAATACAATACTCAGAATAAAAACCTAGGTCTGAAAAATTCTAGCAACAAAACTTGGATACTATTTTCAATTCATACAAAAATGATGTTGCATATATTCTCATATCTTAATTTGAAGGAAAGCAAAGAAGAAACCAATAGCTCTTTCTGTAATTCAATGAATTTCTTAACTTTAAGAACCTCCAATTTAGTCAACAGTTCAGATTAATCAAAGTTTTAATGTGATTATATTTTTTCTCATTATGGCTAGCTTACTAACACACCCTGAAATAAAACATAAGTAGAAATAATTTTGACTTTGAAAGTAACTACATTGAAACTGTAGTACATACATTATATTAAATACTGCTGCATACAAATTCCATAAGGGGTTCTTTTGTAATGTTTTATCCTTATAGTTTATTTGGTCAAGTAGAAACAATAACCTTGTCATTTTTCATTTTTCGCATAGAAGTTATTTTTCATCCTCGTTCTCTCATCTTGTTTAAACCATGTCATATAATTTAATCATACCTGTTTAAATCATTTTTTATAAAAAATACATGAGGGATTAGTGAACCAATTTAAGGCAGAAATAGAGTTAAATATTCCAGTGTAGCTGTAATTTGATTTAGAGTAATGGACAATCAATTTTAAAAGGAGTAACCTGATAAAGTCTCCTGTTTTTCTTTAAGGACTTAATAAGCACAAAGCCTATCTAAGTGTTTGCAACAAATTCTATTTAATGAAATGAGGCAGGCTAACTTGCCTTTACTTTTGTCTTTTAGAATTCTGCTTAAATTCACTAGGAATGGATATTTAAGCTCAGGAACCATAATAAGAGTCATATGCATATGCCACTTTAGTGGTTATGAATGCTTACATCTCAGTGCAAAGTAAACCCGCAGTATATTTCTTTAAGACCATGTTTTTGAAGGCATGGTATTCTTTCTTCAAGCAAAATTTTATGTGGAAACTTAGCATGTCACACCTATTAAGAATGAGTTATCTGGAATTAAGCAGTGAGGACCAGGAGTCCAACTGCTTAGCATTCAAAATAATAACCAAGGACCAATTCTAAGTCATTGTCTATGAAATTTAGCATTATGCAAAGCACAGTAAAGAACCAGTATTATGTATAAGATATATTTTAATTGGAAAACAAATAGAGGGCAAGCAATTTAAAGCTAACTTTGCTCTGCCCAAATGGTTTGCTTATTTTCCTCAGATTTTTTTTTATCCCCTTTTACTGACTTCTGCTGGAATCTGTCAGGAGGTTTGCAGAAATACTGCTGACTCAAAATCTACAATGTATATTTGTTTTTAAAGAGTTATTTGTTTTTATTGGAAAGGTGCATTTACCAAGAGAAGGGAAATCAGAGGAAACATCTTCCATCTGCTGGTTCACTCCTCAAATGACCACAATGGCCAGAGCTAAGCAGTTCTGGGGGCAGGAGCTAGAAACCTCTTTTGTGTCTCTATCCTCTGCTGCTTTACCACACCTAAATTAACAAGGAGCTGGATCGGAAGTGGAGCAGTGGGGACAAAAAAACAGCACACGTATGGGATACTGGCGCTTGAAAATGGAGAATTAGAATGTTGATTCATCATGCTGGCTCCTGTAGTCTCTATTTCACCCTCTCACTGGTCTTACTTGAGTTCTTTGGAATTTCACACTAGCAAATGCAACAAGGAATGTTGAACCAAATGGAGACTTATTGAAATACTATATTTATCATCTCTCTACACAGACACCAATTTGGACAGCCATTTATGCCCAAAGTGGCTTTCACAAAAGATAAATGAGGGCCACAGTGCCAGATGCAGTTCAGTAATAAAAGATGCATTCATGAAAGCATAAAGGGAAGCATTGACTATGTCAAACTTCCCCTAGTCCAAATACATGGAGAGAGGTACCTCCTGCTTGGAGAAAGGAGACAGAATTAAGTCCACACGTTATACTGAAACCAGGCCAGAAACAGTGAATTCTACAGCTAGACCTAAATTAACCTCAGAGTCAATGTTTCCAGGCCAGTACCTATGGATCAAGTCTTTGGACCTTACTTAGCAATGTGGCAAATGAAGGACATTCACCAGCTCTTTCTAAACCTTTAGGAGACATCAAAGGAATACTACAGCTTCTAGGACCTGGGTGTGGCCATCTGTGCTAGAGTTTGCATTGAATCTTGATGTTGATGTTATCGTGATGAAACTTAGCACAAAATAAATCTCATAGGTCTTTATCCACAAGACAGTGATCAGTGGCACAAACACTAGAGCTGCCTGGCATTAGGCAGACATTTCAGTCCTCAGAGAACAGATTCATTTTTGCTTTTACCACTATTGGCCTAAGGCATGCCCCTGAAATAGCACAGTGTCTATTGACTGTGAGATTCAGGTGTAATCAAAGTATTATCAGCTTAGGTTATCCAAAAAGCAACCTCTCTGACAGTACAAAATGGGGACAAAACTTAGAGGTTTTCTTGAAGCTCAGTGCCAATTTCATTATAATGAGACCCAGCATAAGACAGTAGTCAGAGATGCCTATTCCCAGGACAGCATTTGCATTAAGAGCCTGTAAACCTGCCTCGAGGTGCTCTACTTCTGATCCCTGCTCATGGCCTGAAAAGCAATGGGAAACGATTCAAGTACATGAGCCCCTGCCACCCACATGGAGAGACCTAGCTGAATCTCCTGTCTGCATTTCAAAAAAGTTAATAATAATAAGATAGAATTTTATTTAAAAAAATGGAGACTTCATAACAATATAAATAAATCAAATAAACACCTTACTATTACACTTCAAGCACCAAGAATGCCAAGAGGAAACTAAATCTAATTTTACAAGAAAGAAGGAAATAAAAACTCAGGGATAGAGAGTTAAATATGGCTCAATAGATGGTACCTGCATTCACCTGAGTCAAAGAAAAGTTTCATTTTCTTTCCTTAAGATTTTATTTTAATTGGAAAGCCAGATTTACAGAGAGAAGTCAGGGGACAGATCTCCCATTCACTGATTTGTTCCCCAAATGGCCACAATGATTGGTGCTAAGCTATCTGAAGCTGAGAGCCAGGAGTCTTTTCCAGATCTCCCACATGGATGCAGGGTCCCAAGACTTTGGAACATCCCCTGCTGCTTTCTCAGGCCACAAGCAGGGAGCTGGATATGAAGTGGAACAACCTGGACACAAATCAACACACATACGCTATACCAGCACTTGGATTTGAGTCACTATGCCAGCCCCTAAAGAAAAGTTTCATAACAAGCAAGGAATCAAATTTCTGGACAAAGCAGCTAAGAGAAAACTTCAGTTTAAAAATGCAAAAAGCACAAAGACTCTGGGACAGAGAGGAACAAAGCATATTACTGTCACTGCCATGTTCCTACAGCATCATTCTTAAAATGATACTACTACTACTAATAATAATAGTAATTGTTACTATTATTATAGTAATTATTATTTTATTTTTATTAGAAAGAATTACAAAGAGAACAAGATAAATCTTCCATCTGCTGATTCATTCCCCGAAAGGGTGCCATCACCAGAACTGAGACAATCTGAAGGTAACACCCTGAAGCTTCTCCCAGGTCTCCTAAATGGGTACGAGGGTTTTAGGAGTTGAGCCATCCTCTACTGCATTCCCAGGCCAATAGCAGGGACTGGATTGGGAGCAAAGTATCTGGGACATGAACTGGTACCAATATAGAATGCCAGCATCACAGGCAAAGTATTAATATGCTATTTCACCGCACCAGCACACACAAATCCTTTTGAGAACAAGATATTTTGTTGATAACAAGATATTTTTAAATTATAACCACTTGATGATGACAAAAATAGGAAAAATAAACAAGAAACAAGAAGAGATAAATATTAATAAGGAACTCTATACTTGTACTCCATTCTTCACATTTTAAATTTTCTAAAAATATTTGTTCATTTAAAAAAAAAGACTCATTCTTTAAGTTATAGTTGACTTGTTTCAAAGGCAGAGGGATGGAGACAAAGAAAGATGAAGAGATCTCCCATCCTCTGATTCATTCCCCAAATAACCACAATGGCCAAAGTTGGAGCAGGCCAAAATCGTGAGGCAGGAACTACATCCATTTTTCCCATACATGGGTGGCAAGGACCCAAGAACTTAATCTATCTTCCATTGCTTTCCTAAGGCACATTAGCAGGGAGCTGAATTGCCCAGCAACTGAACCAGCTAGCTCTCACATATGAGACACTGGCATCACAGGTAAAAGTTTAATCAGTGTTCCATGATGCCGACCCAAAAATTTATTTATGTATTTGATACATTAGCAGAGAGAGAGAGGTTGAGAGAGACAAATAAATTTTTCACCTCCTTTTGATTCGCTCTCCAAATGTCCACAAAAGTCAGAGCCAGGACAGACCAAAGCCAAGAGCCTGCAATTTCATTCTGTTCTCCCATGTGTATGGCAAGAATCCAAATACTTGGATATCATCTACTGCCTCCACGGCATGTTAGATGGAAGCTGGATTGGAAGTACAAAGTAGTCATGATGTGAACAAGGCATTCCAATTTTGAATTTATCCTTGCCATACAGTGGCATAAACTGTTGTGCCACAAAACCACCCATGGCAAATATTTTGAAGTATTTATATTCCGTTTTATTTTCTCCATGATTGCCTTCCTATTAACATATGATGGTAGTTTGTTACTATTGCCAATTGCTTTATTTTAGTCTTCTACTAAATACATGACTGTTTTATGGAACCTGATCAAAATAATAGAACATTCTTAATTTGTCTTTATGGTCACCATTTCCAGTGTGTTTCCAACCTTCTCATGCTTTCTTTCATTAACCACTCGTTCAGTTTGAAGATCTACTTTTAGCTTTTCTCAAAAGGTGGTTTCTCAGAGGGAGGTCTGGCAATGTCTTTATTTTTCCTCATAATCTAAAGAATAGCTTGCTAACTACAGTATTCTTATATGACAAGAAGCTTTCCAGAAATTAGCTCATGCAGCTATAACCAGTCACTATTTGACAAATGTACCAAAAACACACATTGAAGGAATTAAAAAAAAAAAAACACCTTCTTCAATAAATTTTCTGTGGAAAATAAGGTATCAATATTCAGAAAATTAGAAACTTGAACCATACCATTCATTCTACCAACTCAAAATGTATCACATAGGGCCCGGCGCAGTGGCACAGTGGTTAAAGGTCCTTGCCTTGCATGCCCGGGATCCCATATGGGCGTCTGTTCTATCCCGGCAGCCCCGCTTCCCTTCCAGCTCCCTGCCTGTGGCCTGGGAAAGCAGTCCAGGACGGCCCAAAGCTTTGGGACCCTGCACCCGCGTGGGAGACCCGAAGAGGCTCCTGGCTTCGGATTGGCATAGTATCGGCCGTTGCGCTCACTTGGGGAGTGAATCATCGGACGGAAGATCTTCCTCTCTGTCTCTCCTCTTTGTATATCTGCCTTTCCAATAAAGAAAATAAAAAAATAATAAATCTTAAAAAAAATGTATCACATAAACAAAACCATGTAACTATCAGAATAAAACACAGAGGAACTATGGCAGCAAAAGCAAAACTAGTTAAATCAAGACCAAGAAGCTTCTTCAAGTGAAAAAATCAACACAGCGAAGAGACAAATAGCAGAAAGCTTGTCCAGCCATTTGACAAAGAAATAACACTCAGAATGCATAAGCAACTAAAAAACCTCAGCAACAAAAAACACACAGCACAGTTAAGAAATGGGCAAAACATCAGAAAGGAGATTTCAGAAAGCAATTGAAAATGAGCAAACACATTAAAAATGTTTAATATCAATAGCCACCAGAGAAATTCAGGTCAATATGATGTCTCACAATAAGAATGGCTATTATTATCCAAACAACAAGAAAAAACAAATGGTGCAGAGGCTACAAAGAAAATGGAACACTTACACAGGAATGTTGGGAATGCAAATTAGCACAGTCATTTTGAATCATGGTTTAAAGGTTCCTTAGCTTTCCTTTCTCTGAGTGTATATCTGAAAGAAATGAACTCTGCTCAAGAAAGACATACTTGTTTAACAAAGCACCGTATGTGAGATAATTCATGTTTGGATTCAACTTAGATGACCAGTGACAAATGAATAGATGAAGAAAGTGTGATGCATAAGCACAAAGAAGCGTTAGTTTGCCATTATAAAGAATTAAATCTGATCATCTGTAGAAGAATAAATGGAATTGGAGATAACTTCGTTGAGCAAAATATGTCAGATGCTTTCTGGGGCTCCACAGATGTGGTGAATATCTCAACTGTTCCAACTCAACTTCACTCAACTCTTAGTAGTCAGAAGAAACCCCTTCTGCGCCACCCTCAAAAGAAAAACTAGAAAAAAAAAGGACCATTACACACAATGCAGTTAATTTGAGTACTAAAATAGCTCTGGAATCAACTAGGGTGCTAAACCATCTCCCTGTTTCCAATATGTTTAACAGTGGACATTTTTTCTCCCTCATGGAGTGCAGTGTTCTTGGGGATGGAATCCAGCTACTGGGCCTGCTCCTTCCTAGGTGCCCACCATCACTTTGACAGGATTCCTTGACTTTCAGAAAATGCTGTATCTTGACAGGCTTGAATGTAAGTGGGGAAATTTCTGTGTGTTGTATTCATGTTTACCATGTATTTTGTATTTGTCTGAAAATGAAATAAAATTTTAGCTTTCCTAATAGGAAAAAATTAATTGGAGACAAAAGACAAGTACCACATGTTCTTTTTTATATATGGAAGCTTTAATAAGGTTTTCTGAGCAAAAAGAGGATGGTGGGAGAGGGGACAGAGGGAAGTTAGATAAATACCAAAACACAATTAGATGTAATTAGTCCTAGTGTTTTTCAGAACAGTGGACAACTGCAGTTAACAATAATGTATTTTTAAAAGATTAACTGTCTATTTGAAAAGCAGAGAGAGAGAATCTTCTATCTGTTGATTCATCACCCCAAATGTCTGTAACTGCCAGGGCTGAGCCAGGCTGAAAAACAGAAGCTAAGAACTTCATCCAGGTCCCTTAAATGGGTGCAGAGACTCAAGCACTTGGGCCATTTTCTGCTGCCTTCCCAGGTTCATTAATAGAGAGCTGAATTGAAAGTGGAGCAGGTTGGAACCTGAATGAGAACCTATATTGCTTTTACCAGCTGTGCCACCACATCAGCACCTCCCCCCAGGATAATGTGCTATATGCTATAAATAACTGGAAGAAAAGAGCCAGTAAACTCCAGGCATAAGGAATAGAAGATAGAAATGCTAAAGACATGATTTGAAAAATGTGTGCTGTATATATGGATTTAAATAGTGAATGTTTTAAGCATTACATGTTAATAAAATCTGTTTTTAATGAAAATGAAAAATCGAAACATGAAAATAAAGCAAATGGTCAATCCATGCAGTGTTCTTCTAGAACTATTCCAGAGATTATGCTAGCTTTATGTAAAATCTTGATGGTTTAATGGTTTTAATTTCTATAACTGCTTAGAATCGAGACCTTGAAAAATAACTTGCAAATAATTTTCTGTCACTTGTTACAATAGTAGAAGGCTATGTTTTATGTCTTGGATCTTAGAAAAGAGACAGTACATTCCAAGAGGTGGTGGGACATCTAGCTAAGGAATAATGCAAAGTTTGTCACATTCTATCATAAAAACAACTATAAAGCTGAATAAAATTGGCAGCGATAGACTTAGATCACTAAGAAAAAAAAAAGAAAAAGAAAAAGAAGCAGCAGCTAAACTTTAGGGGAAAACAATAGTAGTTCTCTGCATTCTTGAATCAGAAATTCTACATCTCCATGTTTCCGAGAACTGGTTGTGAAAATTAACAGTTTGCTACCATGAGAGTGAATCAAACAGCAGAAACTCTCACCCAGCATTGCATGGAAAAGGATTGAAGCACTCCTTAGCCTGAAGCCATGATCCTAATTAAGGTGAGAGAAAGCTCTGAAGACTAGACAAAAAGTTAACAAGGAAATCCAAAAATTAGATACCCGTGGAAAGACTTGACAAGCATTTTCCACATCTCTAGTTATCTGATAGCCTTATAGCAAGTTCAGAGAACTGAGAAGACTTCACAGAAAGGAAAATGTAGAGAATGCTTGGAACCTTACTGAATTTGAACAAGGAACTTAGAGCAAGAATACAGCCAGAAATAGAGAATTAAAACTTTCAGACTAAACATATTTGACCACAACCTCTGGCCAAGTATCAACAGAAAGCTATGAAAAACAAAAGTAGCCACTGAAAAAGAGGTTGAATTTAGAATTACAATTAAACTCTTTAAATTGCAGATCTATATGAATTTACACACATAATGCAAGGGTGACACATTCTTCAGATTAAGCCCAGGTAAATTACCAACAGTATAAAAACCAAACAGAAACAGCAACTGGGTAGCGGCCATGTGTGGTGGCAGATAAAGCCGCAACTGGCAGCAGTGGCATCTTATATGAATGTCACTGAGTCCCTGATGATCCACTCATGAAACAGCTCTCTGCTCCTGGGAAGACATTGGAGGTATGGCCCAAGTGCTTAATCCCTGTACCGGCATGGGAAATCTGGCAGGAGCTCCTGGCTTTGGACCTGCCCAGTTCTAGCCTTTGCAGCCATTTGGGGAGTGAACCAGCAAATGGAAGATCGCACTCTGTGTCTCCCTCTTTCTGTGCAACTCTGACTTTCAAATAAGTAATTTCAAAACTTGTTGTTGAATGAATCCCAATGTTGGAATTTGCAGATAAACCTTTAAAAGCAGATCTTAGAAACATATTCAGAGAGAGACAGTGCAATGGCTCATTGGCTAATCTCCCACCTGCAAGTGCCTTGTGGGCACCAGTTTGTGTGCTGTCTGCTCCACTTCCTGTCCAGCTCACTGTTTATGGCCTGGGAAAGTAATGCAGGATGGTCCAACGTTTGGGGATCTGTACCTAAGTGGGAGACCGGGAGGAGGCTCATGGCTCATGGCTTCTGACCGGCTCAGCTCTGATCATTGCAGCCACTTGGGGAGTGAATCAGCAAATGGAAAATATTTCTCTCTGACTCTGCTTCTCTTGGTAAATCTGCCTTTCAAATAAAAATATTTTTTTAAATGTAAAGTACATTTTTAAAAACATAAAAGTATTTTCAAAAAATGAAAGGTAATCATACATAAAGGACTAAGAAAATACAAGGGGATTGAAGCAATAAATACGGAATAGCAGTAGAGAAGTATAATGATTGTAAAATAGTCCAGTAGAAATTCTAGAGTTGAAAAAACTGAATAAACAAAACATTTGCTAAATCAAATCAGCAGCATTTTTAAACTGTCAAGAGAAAAATGATTAAATCTGAAGTTTAGAACAATGAGGTCTTTATAATCTGAACACAGAAAAATACTTAAAGAGCCAGAGACATGTATGACATCAAACATGCCAATATATTTGTAATAGGATTAACAAAAAGGAAAGACATAAAATAGAAAAGGCATTTGAAAATAGAAATGACAAAACTGCAGTAGCCTCGTGGCTAAAGTCCTCACATTGCATGCACCAGGATCCCATACGGGCACTCGTTGTTATCCTGGCAGCTCCACTTCCTATCCAGCTCCCTGCTTGTGGCCTGGGAAAGGAATCAAGGATGGCTCAAAGCCTTGAGACCCTGCACCCACGTGGGAGACCCAGAAGAGCTCCTGGTTCCTGGCTTCGGATCGACTCAGCTCAGGCCTTTGCAGTCACTTGGGGAGTGAATCATGGGAGTAAAGATTTTCCTGTCTCTCCTCCTCTCTGTATATCTGACTTTGCAAAAAAAATAAATAAATCTTTAAAAAAGTTAAATGAAATAATTTATACCTATACATTTATACCTTTAGGGTCTCAAAGTCTTCATTGCATTATGCTTCATTTTCCAAGTTACACTTTGACTCTTTTTAAAAAACTTTTATTTAAATAACTCATTAGGATATTTTCATAAATTTGCCTTGCATAGCTTTCAAACTGCCTGAGAATTTTGTCTGTTCTCATGGTCTTAAGCATCTTGAATGTATGTTTTAAGCACACTATAGTTGCTGAATAATAAAAATAAAATTCAATTTAAAAATAACTTCAATATAAAAGGATTGTTTTATATATAATAACCAGTACATGCTATTTCAATTTTTTTCTTTTCATTTTATTTTTAAAAACCATTCACATTGGTCTAATATTGGATGTAGCCTCCTATCTTAGAGATGGCATTTTGTGGGATAAAAATTACAGAATGAAGAAAAACACAATTAATACTAATTGAAAGTATAAATCATATTTATTTGATAGTGATGTAATTAAATATGGTGCAACGCATGATTAAAAATAAGCATTGTGAGATTTCACGTGATTTTAATGTTATAATTATAAAAGTTATATTATTTTCATGCATTTTAATGCTTTTTACAATAATAATGGCAGTATGCAAATAAGTTCAGAAATATTCCAAACCAAAAAAAAAAAAAAAAAGTGGAGCAAATCTCTAACTGAGGGGAGGGCAATGTGGTACAGTGTGTTAAGCCACCAACTGAGATGCATGCTCCATCTGTTGGAGTGCTTGTTTTGAATACTAACTATTCTGTGCCTCCAATCACACTTCATGCTAATGTATCCAGGAGGCAGCAGATGATGAGCAAAGTGCTTGAGTTCCTGTCAATCATGTGGAAGACCTGGATGGAGTTCCTGACTTCTAGTTTTGAACTGACCTAACCCCAGTTGTGAGCATTTGGGAGAGTGAATCAACAGATGGAAGATATTTCTTCCATCACCAATCTCTCTCTCTGGCTCTGGTTTTCAAGTAAATAATCAAAAAAAAAAAAAAAAAAACCAGAGCTGAAAATGTACCATAAGTAGAAATACTGTGGTTATGAGGATTGATTTGAGGAAAGGGCCATATTGGAAACATTGTCTAAATGTCTGTAATGAATTATCTAAGTGTATATTCATAAAGAGGCAAAGATCCCTTCAATCTAGGTTAATAGCATGTTAATTTTCATTTTATAATAAGTAGTTATGGAATTTACTAAGCTTATAGAATCTCTCACTTAAGATTATTTTTAATGATGTTTCCAACAACTGTCACTTTTTTTAGGAATAATAAGAGAAATACATAGAATTTAAAATAACAATTTTGGAGATAATTCATTTTGCTTTAGTGCTGCCTAAATTTATGATATTTCATTTATGAACTGGCTAGCTTTAATGTATTTAGGTACAAGACACAAGCTGAGGTTCTTTATCCCCAAGGTTAATTTGGTTGATGAAACACAACGTATGTGCCACATTTGCAAGTTACAGCCTTATGGAGTATAGACTGCTTAAATCAGTGTAATCTAGAACAGCACGTGTTAATCTTTTATGTGCAGATGAATTACCGAGGGATCTTGTTGAAACTATACATTCTGTAGTCAGCAAAACGTGATATGGAACCTGGGATTCCTCATTTGTAAAAAGCTGCAAGTTGATGACCCCCACTGATGGTTCATGAAGCATGCTTTGAATAGCATGAATATAGAGTAGAGCTTAGTCAAAGCTAGGAGCCAGGTGCTTCATCCCACGCGGGTGCAGGGTCCCAAGGCCCGGGGCCTTCATCTACTGCTCTTCCAGGCCACAAGCATGGAGCTGGAAGGGATGTGGAGCAGCCAAAACAAGTGATGCCTGTATGGGATGCTGACACTTGCAGGTAGAGGGTTGATCTATTGAGCCCCCATCCCAGTCCTTTTGTTTTTTTTTTATTTTTACACCTTTCTATTGGTACATTCTCCAGCTCAAATGATTCTTTACTCAGTTCTGCACAACCTGCTAATAATTGCATCAGAAGCATTCTTCATTTCTGTCACAGTGTTTGGTCTTTAGCAATTTTTTTTCAATTCATTATTAGAATTTTCATCTTTCTGCCTATACATTCCATCTAGTGGCTTTAAGTATAGTCTGACTTCTCCCTTATGACTCTTAGAATATTAATCATCACTAAAATTCAAAGTCCAGTACTTCTGACATCACTGTCAAGTTTGCATCAAGTTCTGGTGATTGTCCTCTCTTTATACTGCGTTTTATTTTTTTCATTTAGTATACTTTGTGAATTTTTTTAAATCTACACATGATGTGCATTGAAATGAACTTGAGCCCCTAAGTAGTTTTTAGCTGTAAGAAGAGAGATACATTCTGTAGTTGTATGATTTCGTTTCAGTCTTTTCGTCAGCTTATGACTCTGGGTTGTGTGCTGCACAAGGGCTCCTCCAGTTTCATTGTCGTGTTATATAGGGTATCATGACTAAAAGATGGTGGAGATGAATGGCTGACTGGATTAGAGTGGAGTTCAATATTTCTTTTCCTCTGTGTCGATGGCGCTCTGACACAAATTTGTTAGGTTAGATTCTTCAGTCAAATGGCCTAGTTACAACAAGGTTACACACACACACCCCAGAATCAGGACATTTTCTTCCAGTATTCAGTGTGGAAACCTGGTAGAATTCCAGAAAGTGCAACTCATAAAAGTAGTTGAGTCCCACTGGGGCTTTTAACTCTTACAATTCTTCACATTGAATTTCTAGCAATTCATCAACTATAGTGTCAGTACCCAGGAATTGACTTCCACAGAGGTCTCTGTTTTGCTGAGTTGTGACTGTAGCTTCCTGTGTCTCTCTAAATGGAGGAAGGGAAAAGGGGCAATGTTTTTTTCTTTGACTTCACTTCTTTGGCAAATCTAAGGAGAGACCCGATTTTTCAGATTGTGAAGCTTTCTCCTTGTTGGAAGCAGTGCCAACTTATGACGTCTTTACTGGTAATAAAGGAAAGCCTAAGTCTAGGGAATCAAAGCTTTTTTGAAATAACTACTTTTTTATCTACCATTTTAACTGAAAGTGAAACAGCAGATGGGCAGTCTCTTTTACTCTTTCAAATATATATACAAAGCCTTAAGAAAAGAAATGTGAATTTCCAAACTTTCAGTTAATTCAGTAACATTTTAATTTTGATACCAGGCACTATGGAGTGAAAAATAGTATAATCAAAACAATTTCTATGTCACTTGCCAAAAAAAGTCAAGGGAAAATACTCTGCCAGACTTATTACTCCATTTTGAACTCTGTCTCTGATCAGCTCCAATGCTCTCAGAGGGCAAATCCACCCCCCAGTCAGCCTCATCACAGTTCTTAATTCCTTCTACATGGGAGTTCCAATTTGTTTTTGTCAACTAATTACCAATTTTCTAGAAAATTAATTCCTTGATTTAATGTTAATCCTAATATGTTTTAAAGCAAAAGAAAGTTATTCAACCTCAAACTTAATTTATTTATACATAGAAATTAATTACTGTTAGAGAAGATACTTTTAAAGTGTTCTATAAATATATGGGAAAGTAGCATAGACAATTAGATTTGAAACTCTGCATGGGCTTCTTAACTACTTGGCATAACATAATCTTGCTTTGATATAGTCAGAACAAAAAAGTAAGCAAACGCTGGAGAGCATCCAGGAAAGATATCAACAGTCTGAGGAGGAGTGAGACAGGCCTGAACTGAGTTGTATGGGAACAAACTCCCCTGGGACACTCCGCATGCAAAACAGCAGTTTCCCAAAGGCGGAAGCCTCCAGATGCAGGTGCTCCTAAGATAAGAAGTTCAAGGAACTTGTGTACTCAGCAGAGTCCTCTCCTCCTCCCTGTGGTCACATGATGATCTCCTGGCAGTTAGCAGCGGGGCTAGTTAGCAGTGGGAATGAGGATGCAGCCTTAGCCTATTTTTATTTTGCCAGCAAAATTTGATACCCTAGAAAAGTAAAACACTGCTGGGAAGATATCAGCCATGTTCCTCTCTCTTTTGAAAAGACGCTCCCTCTACCTCACCCCTACCCACTTTAGAATTTTCTCTTTTTCTAGTTGAGCATCATTTCTCTCTTCACTCTGGTTCATGTTGTACAGGCCATGGCAAAGAAAGATCAAAAAGCATAGTTTTTGAAAAGACAGTGGTATGTGAAGATGTCAAAACAATTATATAACTGTAAGAACCATCAACAGTACACCAGCTATCAAAAGTGGAAATATTAAGGACCGTTGTTTATCATGAAATTTTGCAGAAGTACTATGTATATTCCTCCCTTGCGTTCCACAATCCCTTTAAGGCAACAAATTTACCAATAGAGCAGAAATTAATGACAGATTTACAGATTCTGGAACATAAAAGAAAACTTTCAATCAGCTTTGTTAGATTATAAAGCACTCTCCTATACATTGTTTCTCCTCTAGCATTATTTTGCACATCTATGAAACAGTTATAAGTACTTTTCTGTGAATTTCTATGCTGTAAGTAGGGAGCAATTTTAAATAAATCGCAATTATTCCTAGTAGAACTTTGCACCTTTCTTTCATTAACAACTGAATTTTTCTATAGGATATTTTTAAACATGATTTTTAAATGTTTGTAAGGTGAGCAAATTTCATGTATTTCTTATGTACAGATTTAACAGTTTAAGGGCACACTCCATTGTTTTTAAGTTAATTTCCAAAGTGACATGCCAATCACAGACTAGTTTTAGCATACTTACATCTCAAAAAAGAAAAAAGAAAGAACAAAAGAAGGAGAAAGGAAGAAACAAAGAAACAAAGAAATCATGTTAGCAGTCATTCATTCTCTTAATCTCAACCACCAGTAACCACTTTAATTTTCTATAGTTTTTTAGTCTTGGTGTTTCATATAAATCACGTGATACATTATCATTTAATTGATTTCTTTCACTTAGCTTCATATTTTCAAAATTCACCTTTGTTGTAGCATGTGTCTGTAATTTATTCACGGTTATTGCTGAATGACATCCAATTGTATGGGTATACCACATTTGTTAAATCATTCTTCAGATGATAAACATTTGGGTTATTCATACATTTGTGCTGTTGCAAAAATATTGCTGTGAAGACAACCTGGGAAGTTTTTGTATAGTGTACATGTTAGATATGCATCTAGTTGTGAAACTGATGCATCAAGAAATAATTCTATATTTACTGTTTTGAGAAAGTCTCAATAAACTTTCCCAAGTGAATATATTACTCACATTGTCCTCAAAATATACACAGGATTCTATGTCAGAGGTCACTAGGACAAGTCTTCAAGTACAGTAATTTGCCAGAAGGACTCTCTCAATTCACTATCTGATCATACTCAGGGCTAAGATTTATTATGACAATAAGTTGCAAAGCACAATCAAAAATGGAAAATATGTAAGTGCAAAGTCCAGGAGAAAAGGCACATAAATCCGCAAGAGGCCTAACTACAAGCAACACAAAGAAAGTATCTATTTTTTCCAGCACCCAACTGTGACAACACATGTGAGATGTTTCTTTCTAGAGAAATTCACCTGATCCTAGGAATACAAGGTTTTTTGTCATCAGTCACATAGCTACCTGCTTTTGAGAATGTACACAAATTCCAGATTCTCCTAAGGAAACCAGGAATTCAGCATAAAGCATAGCAATATGAATGAAAAGGTTAAATACAATGAACAATCCTTATAAGTTCAGGAAAGGCAGAAAATTTCTTGAAATCTGAGTTTTCAGATGTCATCAGGAGACAGCCTGACAAATAGTCCTTGCTAAGGCTTGAATTCTCAGATTTATTGTTAACTCTGTTTGCATAGCCCATATTTTGGGGCATTGGTGTTGGGCCATTGGTCAAGGAAAACGTCCTTACAACAAAATTATTATCAATAGTAACTCATGCAATGGAGATAACCCAACCTCAGTATGGATCTCAGTTATACCATTTAGGGACCTATATCTCACTAGGTTAAAGCAAATCACATTAACCATAAAGACTGTTGTAGAAATCCAGTTGACCTTCCCCTCCAGTTTTGATTAACAATTTATAACTTGTCTAAATAATCAAGCTAAGAAAAGAACAACTCTGGCCAGTAAGTTGATGCAGATTGACAACCTTCCAGATTTTAAATGTCATCAGGATAGCAAGAGTGCACAGAAGTAGTATAGGCGCAGAGATTTTTTAAAAATTGTCACTTTAATAAAAGAGGCACAACTAATTGAGTAGCTATTAACAGTGCATACATTAGTTGCTAAGGCCAATGTGGCATCCCACTGTGGTGTCTCCTGCCCTAATGTTCACAATCTAGTTCATTTGCTTTAATTCAGATCTTTAATTACAGAGGCAATAACCGATGGCAGTCAGTTTCAACTCTTTTGCTTGTCCATGACATCAATTTATCCACATGATGTATGTGGACAACACCTAGAGGCTTTCTGCATGGAAACTGCAGGAACCAGGGCCACCTCCTGTTTTTCCACAGGCAAAAACTGTCGGATGCAGGTCCAACTGCCAATTTTAACTTAAACTACACTCAACAGCTTGAAAAGGCACCACAACCACCTTTAACCAGGAGTAAGAGAAGCCTTCTAGGAGCAGTTTGGAAAAACAAAGGTTATCAATGTAATCCCTTTCCTACAGTGTTCCCAAGTGCCAATTTTTTTTGTTACAATACTGATATGTACAGTTGAACAACTGAAGTTTTTTTCTGTCTTCTAAACCCTTCCCTAGACATTCCATATGAAATGGTTGCATGCAATAAGGACAAATGCAGTTTTTATAAAAACTATTTCATATAACGTTTGAAAAGTACACTAAAATCAGGAATTGTTCAGGACAAAAACCTAAATTAAAAAAAAATTCTAAGCTAGTTTATATTTTCAGCCTGTGTTACTATTTGTCTAATTAAGAACCTAGAATAATCAGTCCCTTTGGGTAGCAATTGAATGTAACAATTAAATTGTTTTACTACAATACACATTCTAGTACAAAGAATGATAAGAGAGATAGAGTCCATTATTTTAAAGTATAATCCATAAATCTGAACACAACTAGTCAGCCACATTCAGACATCTCCAGAGAAAGCACATTCTCTGTGACGTTACTTCTTTTAACCTACAGATTTCAACAATATTCAGAAATTAGGAATATATTCAACTCCAGTTATAGGCAATTACCTAGGTTCCCTTGTACCTAGGAAATTGTTATGCTATTGGGAGAAAAGTAGTTAGAAGCTGGCAGGCATATTGGGCCTGACTAATGCCTAATTTATATTAATTATACCAATATGCCAGCATAGTTGCCTATTCTAGTTTTTTTAAAGATATATGAGTCAGGGCCTGGCGCAATGGTCTAACAGCTAAAGTCCTTGCTTTGAATGCACTGGTATCCCCTATAGACACCAGTTCTAATTCCTAGCAGCTCCACTTCCCATCCAGCTCCCTGCTTGTGGCCTAGGAAAGCAGTCAAGGACAGCCCAAAGCCTTGGGACCCTGCACCTGTATGAGAGACGTGGAGGAAGTTCCTGGCTCCTGGCTTCAGATTGGTTCAGCACCAGCCATTGTGGTCTCTTGGGGAGTGAATCATCGGACATATCTTCCTCTCTGTCTCTCCTCCTCTTTGTATATCTGACTTTCTAATAAAAATAAATAAATCTTTAAAAAAATATATATGAGTCAGGCATGAAATGTTGGGCCAGGACACATGACCCTGGCCCCAGGAAGCTGGGAGGGTGGCTAAAGATTGCCCTGGGAATGGGTCTGGGAACATGTTGGGGTGGTAGGAGCTGTGGGCATGTTTGACAACAGAAGGAATGACTTCCATAGACCTGACCACTGCACTCACATGTAGGCAAGGGAACTGAGATGGGGTGGTTTAGAGGGGTGAACTGGAGGCCACACCTGGCTCAGGCCAAGGCGTCCACCCATGTGAGAGCCCTGGGCGGGACTAAATAGCATCTCCCACTATCTATTGGTACAAGCAAAAGCTGGGACTGGGGGCATTGCTAGGTTTGAACACAGTAACCGCCTGTGAGTGTTGGAACAAAGGGTAGGCCACGTCAAGCTGGGCTGCAACACCCACTGGAATGCAAGACAACTGGATCTAGGCTCACTCTACAGAAACCTTATAGACTTGTCTCTGCTGGACTGCACTGTCCATCAATTTGCAATGAGAGTTAGGGACAGTGACAGGATATGCCAGGCTGGACCATGGAACTTACCTGGCATTCATGAAAGCTGGGGCTGGAAGGAACCTGGTCTGGGTCTGGTTGCAGTATCCACTGGCACATGTAAAATCCAAAACTGAGGGCAGACCATGCCTAAGCAGGGCTATAGTGCCCAGCAGCATACATGAGATCTTGGACTTAGGAGAGGAACTTGAGGAATTCCTCCTCTAAGACACATCTCCTATCAGGGAGCATAGGACCAAGGCTGGGGAAGGGGAGGGGCCAGGAAGGGCAGCAGCACTTGTCAGGATTTCTGTGAGCTGGGCATGGGAACAGGCCAGACTGTGCCAGGCCACAACATCTGCTGTCACAAATGAGAATCAAGACAGCATCCTGCTGCAACACCTGCCAGCCAGAACTGAGGCTGTAGGTGGACCATGCCAGGCTGGGTTGAAGTACTTGCCAGCACACACAAAATCAGAGGGAAACAAGCCTGCTAGGGGAGTTTGGGGAACTCCTCAGGCTGCAGCTCCCACTAGAGACAGTAAAAGTCAGGGCTGTGGGCAGGCTTGGCTAGGCAAGAATACAGCAACCATCCATGTGTATGTGGGACCTCCCCTGCTATGCTGCAGCTCCACCTGCTGACTGCAAAAGCCAGGGCTGGAGACAGGCCAGGACAGGTGGGGCTGTATAACCTGTCAGCATATATGTGGGCTGGGTGTGGAGGTGTCACTTGATTGAACTAGTCCACAACAAACTGGAATAATTGAAAGCCAGGAAGGGAGCAGGCCAGGCCGGGTTGGATCTCTATAGCCACCAGCTGGGGCTGGGGTGGGCCAACCTGGGCATGGGCCAAGCAGGGCTAGGCTATTGCACCTGCTGGTGAATTCTGAGACTAGAGATGTGACATCTCAGACTAGGCTATAGTACCTGTTGGCATGCACAAGATCCAGGTCTGGGAGTGGGTCTGATAGGGAAACTGTGGGGTCTGCTCTGCTGGACCATTTCTTCCACTGGTGAACATGAGAGCTGGAACTTGGGGCGGGCCAGTCTAGGCATGACTGCAACAGCTACCAGCTGGCATTTGCACTGGGTCTGGGGGTTGGCCAGACTGGGCACCCTTTGCTGAGAGAGAACAAGCCAGAATGGAATGCGGACTAGCAGGGTTGGCCATAGTATCAACTAGCAAGAGCCAGGACTGGGTGCAAATCATGTCAAGCTGGACCGCAATATTCCCTGGTAGGCATAAAATCTGGGGCTGGGAGCAAGCCTGGTAGGCAAACTGTGGGCTTGCCCCAGCTGAGCTGTAGCTCGTGCTGGTGAACATGATAATCAGGTTTGGAGGGGCAGACCAGACGGGTCAAAGCAGTAGCACCCATCAGCATATTGTGTGGTGGTCAGGCACATTGTGTTGAGCTAAGCTGCAGCAACCATGGGTGTGCACAAAAGCCAGATGGGAAGCAGAACAGGCCGGACTAGGTCACAGCACATGAAAAAACTGGTGTATGTTTGTGTGCATGAAGACAGGGCCTGTGGAATGCTAAGCTGGGTTAGGCCACACCCATCAGTTGGGAGAGCCGGGGCCAGGTGGTAGATCTGACCAAGTAACTGCATCGAACAATGTGTTTGATGGTCCATGTAACAGACTGAACCTAACCCTGCTCTAGGTGTCACACACAAATCAAGTCTGAGGTCACCCTAGGAAAAAGTTTCTTGGGAAACTCCCCAACCAGATCAGTGGACTCAAATCCCAGACATAGGAAAAATCATAAGACATGTGGTCCAACTTTGGAGTGCGTATATCAGGCCTGGGCTTCTCACTTGCTGATGGCTAGATGCACACTGGAGATATGACCGGAGAGGATGCCGAATGCCTCCTTAGAGGATGGAAAGCAGACCAGGTTGCATAACTCTCATGGACAAGCTTTGCAGCAAGTTTCTGGGTCTATGAATGCATACTGAAGTGGATTTGGTCACCCAATAAACCTTGGAGAGGTTTTTTTCAACCCTAGTGTGACAAACCCGACAGTGTTATAGAACTGTAAAACCACTTAAATAACACTCTCAGAACATTCTTCCCCACGTCAGAATCCCTAAGGTGTCATCAAATGACTGTCCCCCATCCCTGGGTGCTTATGTAGTTTGACAGCAAGGAGTAGTCCTCTTATTTTCCCAGGCAGCAGGCTAGGAAAATAAAAAGATTATATGACCTACCCAACTCCCTCCACATCTTAACCCTCCCACCCTAATCAGAGGCCCCATGAGTGTACATCCCTCTTAACTATGTAAATAATATTAAAAACAAAATAAAATAATAATAATATTCAATCTTTTGTCAGAATAAAAAAGTCTGATGTGCAAATAGTTTAATTTTAAATGATCTTAGAAAATAATAGGTTTCTTCTGTAGTTATCTGTTAGTGAACCAGACTACTCAGGAAGCATCCTTAATGTTTTTATACTCTATATCCCAACAGAGATGTGTCCTAATAATTACAGGAATTCCCGATTTGATATTCTTCATTTCAGATTTACACCTGCTTCTAGGTCATTACATTTGGCACTGAGAATAAAACACACAATGTTGACAGGATCGAGTTGTAGCTGAGAGTCATATACAGGCAGGAATTCATAAATTTATCTTTCAATAATAGCCAGAGGGATTAGTTTGGCTGCAACAAAGGCAAGATGATTGATTCAGATAGATAAGTTTCACATTACAGACTTAAGCTATTGGGTTTTTTAAGGTGTTAGAGTTGAAATTCATCTCTTCAAAAATATGCGCAGAAGGGTAGAAACATCATTAGCTTCTAAGTGTCAGGCATGTGATTTTACAACAGGTCATTAGTAAATCAGCACTACTTTACAAACCTTTAAAAAAATCATCTTTATCGAGAGAGTGTCTCTCTTTTCATATTTTCTTTTTTTCAGAGACTCCAACTGGGCAAATTCAAATCAAATATTCTTTTTACAAAAACGTGTTCTGTTTCAATACTCAAAGAATTTAAATTTTGATTCACTCATTATGGGAAAAAACAAGCTATTGGTGTCCAGTTAATATTTTGTCTTTGCAGCTTTCTACTACTCTGATATTTCTTAAACATCAATGAAAATATAAATAGATATTTTGCATGCCTTTTCATTGCGCATCTAGGTGCAATCACTCAAAAGCATAAAGCCATTTTTAAAATCTAATTTTCATGGGCAATTTATTCCAGATTGTTGGTAAATTTAGCATTTACAGGGTTAACATCACAGCTACTAGAAAAGAAATCCTGATAGAGTGTGTGTGTGTCTGTGTGTGTGTGTGTGTGTGTGTGTGTGTGTGTGTGTGTGTGTCTGTGTGTGTCTGTGGTGCTCCTGCAACAGTTGCTACATTGCTTCTCCTTTACCCCATTTTGGTTTCCTTGAAGTTTTCTACCAACTCTGAAAACTGTTTTAACTTAGTTCATTCTGGTTTGAAGGAGAAACACTAAGTTTTTAGAGAAATATTTTTGGCCCAGGAGAAGTTCCCTCTTTTTTGAGTCTATTCTCCACTAACCTGGAAAACAGGACAGGGACAGGGTAGGGTAGGGGGAAGGGGGAAAACATAAACCCAACTTTTAAAATGATTTATTTTTAAAAATGTCTTTATTATTTACCACAATACAATTTTGTAGGTATAAGGGTTCTTCCCTCCCTAACCATTTCCTCCCTCCTTGTCCCACACTCTCCTCTATTAGTGCCTAAATTATCACCTTAGTATAGTCCCTTAGTAACTTTTTTTTTCACCTTTTTAACAGCCAAATGCAGAGAGGGCATCCTATGAACCCACTTTCTCTAGTTGTATCTATCACTTTGAGATGCCACACACCATAACGAAACAAAGCTGTTGTTTTTTCGTACTGTTGATATCCCCACCAGATACACAGGGAGCATAGGTTCAGCATCTCAGCATCCTTAATTCCTTACTTTCCCCAACAGATTTCCTTGACATATTTTAGTGACTCAAGGTCATTTAAACCAATTCTACCATTGCCACCCAAATCCAATAAACACTGGAAGAATTTACAGTATGAATTGACAGACATAATTTATTAAACCAGAGGGATAAGAAGCAAAAGCATAAAAAGTAAAAGGCACAAGAATAAAGTCAAAAGGAAATCAGATACCAATTTACAATTGCTCTCATCCAATCAATGAGTCAAACAAGATTTTATTACTTGCTTAATCAACAATGAATGATGACACACCTGTGAAATGTTACAGGCCAGAACAACGTCCCTGAACCTAGGACACCAAGACTCATATCAGGGATTGGTCACACATATACACATTGCCTGACTGCTCGTTAACCACCGAAACAGAAGCTAACACCATGGCATGCATCTCAACTGATTGTGTTTGCTTTTTGGGTGTCAAAAGTCTTACAATCAGGTCAGCTGTAGACAAGAACAGAGTTTTCAATGCAAATTTTAAATAAGTGGGATCAAGGTTATGTCTTCAAAAAAACTACCAAAGTAGATGAAACATGACTTTCACAAGTATAATTCCGAAGCACAATCAAGGCAATGACTGTCAAGAAGCAGAAAGGATCCAGTCAACAACGAAGATGTTTTATTAGGATGATAAAGACATTTTAATTGGTAACTTTCCAGAGCACCAAGAAAAAAACTTTCTATGAGCATTTTTGAGAAATTTGGCCAAATATTTAGCAGAAACACATCCAGAGATTCTTTACCAACATCCATACCAGGATAAGGATCTGAAAATTCTCAGCCTGCAAAAGCAATTTTGCAAAAATTTTAACAAGAAATTATCAGAAATCCATCTTATAGTCCTAATGTGTCTCATTTTCATTTCTTTTACTTTTTGTTTTATAGATATATATATTTGATTTATATATATAAGCATATATATATGTTTAAATAGCAGTTTTCTTCAGTAAATATCAAGAACACTCCTCTGACTTGCCTAAAATTCCCAAGGCCCTTAGTTACAAATAAAATTCTAAAGTGCTGAATTAAAATTCTGATGTCATTTACAAAGTTATTCTGAATACACATAGCTTATGTTGAAAGATAAGGTTTATACTTTTATTTTTATCTTTGTGTACATATACAAATTTTCTTTTTTATTAATAATGTTATCCATGAAATAGTTTCATGAATATGGGGATTCCCCCAACAGTTCCCCATCCTTCTTTTTAATTTCCTATTCCCCAATGTTTATATCCAAATTATTATAATAGTATAGTCTTTCAGCAACAGTCTCAAGTCTAACATGCTAATATATAAGTGTATCATGGCATTACAGGTAGACAATTGTAGAAAGTCTAGTATTCCGTTGTCAAGATATATTTAACTGTTTTATTCCAAGTCCTCCTCTTAATTAAGAACAGAGATGTATACTGCTGCGGGGCCTCCCCCACAGATTCCTCTAGTACCCCACTGCTGGAGGGGGTGAGCCTGCTGCCTGCCATCCAGCCTCCTGGCCCACGAAAGACAAACAGACGGACAGGGGTTCTGTCTAAGCAGTTCTGATTTATTTGGAAAGTATAAATTCTCATATAGGATAACGAATAACCTCAGGTCAGGAATTCCAGGAGGGGAGAAACTAGGAGCCAATTACTAGGAGCATGACTGCAAAAGCCACCTCCCATAGGCCAGGGGTAGGTGAGAGAAATGGCCCTGGCTAATCAGTCTTTCTTTAAAACAATGTGACCCCTGCCCTGGTTCACACCCAGGGCTCTGTCCTTGGCCGCCATCTTGCTCTCCACAGGTAACCCAGTGACCTTGCTTTAGTGACTTCTTTACCTCTGAGGCTCACATACTGCAACATATCATCTCTTCCCAGTATGATAGTGTGTATTATAAAGTTAATCTATGAGAATCTATGCTTAAACATGTTTATTTATATAGCTATTTAGCTTATATTTTACATGAAGGCTGCCTTATATCAGAGAAAACATATGATATTTGTCCTTTGGGGATTGGCTAATTTCACTGAGCATCATGGTCTCTAGTTGGGATCATTTTGTTACAAATGGTAGAATTTCATTCTTTTTTAATTATTGAATACTCTTCTATTCAGTAGATATACCAAGGTTTCTTTATCCAGTCCTGTTCTGATGGGCATCTGTGTTGTTTCCACATCTTAGCTATAAATATGGGATTGCAAATCACTTTCTCATATGAAGATAGCTGGGTCATATAGTAGATCAATTTTTAGTTTTCTGAGCACTTTCCATACTGACTTTCATAATGGTTGTATTAGCCTGCACTCCATCAACAGTGGAGTAGAATACCTTTCTTCCTATATCCAGGCCAGCAGGTGTTGTTAGTACAGTTCTGAATGTAGGCTAAACTCACTGGAGTTAGGTGGACCTTCAATGTGTTTTTTATTTGTAATCCCCGTAATAGCTAGGAAGCCTGAGCATGTTTCCCTATGTTTATTAATCATTTTATTTTGTGTTTTTGAAAAAATGCCTGCTCATTTCCTTTGTCCATTTCTTCACAGGCTTGTATATTTTACTGCCATTAAGTTTTTGAAGATCTTTGTAAATCCAAGATATTAGTCCCCTATCTGTTTTGCAGTGTGCAAATGTTTTCTCCCATTCTGCTGATTGCATGTTAGTTAATACCAAAACCATATAGAGACACACAGAGAAAGATAACTACAGACTGATATCCTTGATGAACATAGATTCAAAAGTTCTCAACAAAATACTTGCCAACAGAATTCAACAATACATCACACATATCTCTCATCTGGACTAGGTGGGATTTATCCCTACAATGCAGGGATAGTTTAACATACGATAATTTTAAAAATATGATACACCAAGAAAGTATTTTGAAGAATAAAAACCATAGGTTCATCTAAACAGATGCAGAAAAGGTATTTTAAAAAATTCAACACCAAGCCATGCTAAAAACCCAAAGCAAAATAGGCTTAGAATCTACAAACACAACCAAAGCAATAGACTAAAAACTCAGTGTCAGCATCATATTGAATGGGGAAAGACTGGAAGCTTTTCCACTAAAATCAGGAGCTATACAAGGATGTCCACATTCCCAACAGCTATTCAGTATAGTATTGGACATCCTTGAGAGAGTTATTAGGAAAGAAAAAGAAATAAAAGGAAATCAGATTGGAAGTGAGGAATAAAAATTATCCCTGTTCACTGAAGACATGATTCTTCACATAGGAGAATCAAAAGATTCAATAAAAAGGCTTTTGGAACTCATAAGAGAGCTTGGCAGGCAGAAAATCAATGAACTTAAATTGATGGCCCTAATATACACAAATGACGCAAGCTGAGAAAAAACTTGTTACAATCCACTTTTAAATAGTGAAGAAAGAAAGAGAATAAAGCTGAATGAAATGAAATTCAAATTAAACATACACCAATGGACAATGAAATAAGGAATCTTTTCACAAAGATAAACAAAAGCAACAAAACATTAGCCAGGTTAACCAAGAAAAAACATCAGAACAAGCATAAAAAGGGAGACATCATCATTGAGTTAAAAATTGTTAGACTACTTTGAACAAAGATCTACCAACAAAGTAGAAACACCACATGAAAGAGCTAAAAGGGCCCACATAATGCCTTAGTAGGCTGTCTCTGCCTTCAAATCTGGCATCCCATATGGCTGCCAGTTTGTGTCCT
Source organism: Ochotona curzoniae (assembly GCF_017591425.1). Classification (NCBI taxonomy): domain Eukaryota; kingdom Metazoa; phylum Chordata; class Mammalia; order Lagomorpha; family Ochotonidae; genus Ochotona; species Ochotona curzoniae. The sequence goes on along the minus strand of NW_024467087.1, from coordinate 53,337,853 downwards.
GGTTGCTTCACCTTCCATCAGCTCTCTGCACATTTCCTGGGAAAGCAGTGGAGGATGGTCCAAGTTCTTTGGCACTTGTACTGATGTGGTAGACGCAAAAGAAACTCCAGACTCCTGGCTCCAGATCAACCCAGGTCCAGACCTTGTGGCCATTTGGGGAGTGAACCAGCATATGGGAGATTCTCATTCTCTCTCTCTCTCTCTCTCTCTCTCTCTCTCTCTTTCTCTTTCTTTGCCTCTCTCCTTCTCTCTGCCTGTATCTCCTTCTCTCTGTAAATCTGTCTTTTAAATTAAAGATAAACCTTCAAAAAATCTGGGTACATATAATTTACCAAAATTTAACCATTGAAGACACAGAATTATGAACACACCAATAATGCACTACCATACTGAATTAGTAATAACATGTTCTCCCATCAAAAACATGAACCTAATGGCCTTACTTCTGAATCTCACAAAACGATTAGAGAAAAAGTTAGCCCAGTTGTTTTCAAGCTATGTGTTGGTTTGCTCTCTAAATGCTTACAATAACTATGGATGGAAAGGTAACATTATAAGCCTGGAACTTAATCCAAGTCTCATTCCTGGCAGGGACCCAAATACTTGTATTATTACCTGCTGCTTTCCAGTGTGGCATTAGTAGGAAGCTGGAATAAGAAGCAGAGCCAGTACTTGAACCCAGGCACTCTAATACAGTATATGATCATGAAGGAACATATTAAATCCTGGCCCTGGCGTGATGCTTCCATTGATTTGTCCACAATTTTTAGGTGCCAGGATCCCACATGGAAGCTGGTTCTAATCCCAGCTGCTCCATGCCCCCTTCCAGCTCTCTGCTTGTGGCCTAGAAGGGCAGCAGAGGATGGCCCTTGGAATTCTGCAGCCATGTGGAAGATCTGAAGGAGGCCCTTGGCTATTGGCTTCAGATCAGCTCAGCACCGGCCCTTGTGGACATTTGGAGAATGAACCAGTGGATGAAGGATTTTCTCCGTCTCCTTCTCTCTGTGGATCTGTCTTTTCAATAAAAATAAAATCAATCTTTTTAAAGAGTATATTAAATCCTATCACAAATGCCCACACCAAAAAATGAAAAATAAGTAAGTAAAAGAATGGGAAAATGACAAACTCATCCTATAGAGTCATTATTACATAAACATCAAAACCAACAAAATTATAAAAAAAAAAGTTACACTTCAATATACCTGATGAAGGTTAATGCAAAAATGCTCAACAGGATACTAACAAACTGAATCTAAAAGCACAGTAAGTAACATTATAGACTATGGCAAAGCGGGATTTGTCTCAAGGATGCAAAGACGGTTAAATATATTCAAATTAGTAAGCACAATATGCATCAACAGATTGGAAGACAAAAATCATGATCAGCTTAATATATTGTACACATTAAATATAAACACAAAGATAAAATTCAACATCTCTTTAAGAAAAAAAATCTCTTAGATGTAGAAGAAAGATATATTGGCAGATAGAATGGCATGGTGGGTTAAACTGCTACTTGGGGCACTAAACCAACATGGGAACCCAGATGAAGCTTTTGTCTCACAGCTCCTGGCTTCAACATGGCCCAGCCCCAGCCATTGCATCTATTTGAAGAGTGAACTGGTGGATAAAATATCTGCCTCGGTCTCTCCCTCCCTCTCTGTCCCACATACTCTGTAATTCTTCCATTCAAATAAATAAACATAACTTTTAAAAAATTTGAAATAGAATTCAAATAAAATCCAACAAGTAAATTGCTGAATATACACACAAATACGCAAAATCACTGCATCAAAAATGTAGCTGCTACAGCATATTTCCAACAGCAGTGTTCACAATTTCCAAAACATGAAATCAATCAAGGTGTTCATCATCAGAAGAATGAATAAAGGAAATATGGTGTATAATTATGGCACAATGAAATAGAATTCAAATTTTAAAAGGAAAGAAAATGTGCCATTTGTATCAAAATAGTTCAAACTGGAAGCATCATGTGGAGTGAAATAAAGTCAAGACATCGAGATATACCACATTTTCCTCATATGTGGGAGCCAAATCTTTCTTCAGTTAATGCCTGTGTGTATCAATTTTATTGCAGATACACTGTTTTGATAAACATTAGGTCAAATATCTGTCAAAGAAATTGATAGAAAATGATATACTACTATAGTTTTAAAATATTTATGAACGATGTTGAAATCTTTTCAATTGATTATTTTCATAGCACTTGCCTATTTTCCTGCTGGACTGTGGCCTGTTGACTTTTAGTTGTTGAACTGTTTACTTGGTACAACCATTAAATCTTAGAATAATTTGTATTAAAAGTTTTACCTCAAATGAATAAAATACTAATTGAAAAGTAAAGAAAAATGTGAAGATTAATGCCCAAGAGCTTTAATTTTTGTAGAGATTGATGAAACAGTTTGAAAAATGTTCTACATGTTTAATTTTTTAAGTTATAAAAGCTATTTTAGAAACTCCAGTTTCTAGAAATGATTTTCATTAAATGATTATTTTGAGTTAAACATGAGGCTAGCTTTTTCCTTATTAAAAGAAAATGTTTGTCTTTTCCTACCTATTCAATGATATTGTAAATAGATAGATTTTATTTTTATTGCAAAGTCAGATATACAGAGAGGAGGAGAAACAGGAAGATCTTCCATCCAATGATTCACTCCCCAAGTAGCTGCAATGGCTGGAGCTGAGCCAATCCAAAGCCAGGCGCCCAGAACCTCTTCCAGAGTCCCATGCTGGTGAAGGGTCCCAAAGCTTTGGAATGTTATGATTGTTATAAAAAATGAAAACTTAGATGTTAACAGAAAAAATATTTTCACAACTCTTTAATAAGAAGATATTTATTAAACAGGGAAAATATGCACAAATAATTTTAAAGATTTTACTGCAAAGGCAGACATACAGAGAGGAGGAAAGAAAGATCTTCCTTCCGCTGGTTCACAACCCAACTGGCCACAGTGACCAGAGCTGAGCTGATCCAAAGCCACAAGCCAGGGGCTTCTTCTGGGTCTCCCACGCAGGTGCAGGGTCCCAAGGCCGTAGGTCATCCTCAACTGCTTCTCCAGGCCAGAGGGAGGGAGCTGGATGGGAAGTGGAGCAGCGGAAAAATGAACTGGCATCCATATAAAACCCCAGCACATGCAGGGTGAAGACTTTGGCCACTAAGCTATTAAATGGACTAATCATTAAATGGAATATTGATATGTTGGATTTGTTTTTCTTAATTGGCAACATGAAGAGAATGAAAAGGCAAGCCATGTACTGAGGGAATGTATTGACAAAACATGCACTAATTAACATTGATAATCCAAAATGCAAATACCTGCAAGAATCTAGAAGAAGCACTTCACAAAAGAAGATATCACATGAAATATATTCAGTCAATAATTACAAATATTAGAATAGAAATCTCAGTCTTTCATATACTAATGCTTTTGTAAATTGGTAACAAACACTTTGATAGATAAACTGTAATATCTGTTGAGTGTGAATGAATGCATATCCATGAGCCAGAAGTTTGATTCCCGTGCATATAGTCAGTAAAAAACCGAATGTCTAGGTGCACAAAAAGTGTATAAAAGGGTATTTATGACAGCAAAATCCATACTTCCTACAAAAAAAATGGAACCAAGAGAACAGATAAAGACATCCGACTCGATTTATGCAGTGGAGTCCACACAAGAATTAAAATAAAAACTACAATTACATTCAAGAGCACGGATGCCTTTCACAAATAAAACGTCATGATAAGGGAACAAAGCATACAAAAATGTATTATGTGCACTTATGATTTAAGCTCATACTCAATCAACTAATTGCACTTTTAGACAGAATGGCTATACCTTTGGAAAAGAGCAATTCAAGCATGAATGGGAGGTGCCAAATGAGAAATAACTGAAGTGTTTGTTATATTATAGACATAAGCTATACATGTGCACTTCTTATTTTTGAATGAGACTCATAATAGGTTCTCTTTTTGAAGCACAAGAGTTATATTTCCTCCAAGAAAACTTAAATCAAACCAAAACAGGGGGCAATAGGCCAATGTAGACATTAATCACAGCGGTTGTGGTAGTAATACAAATGAAATAATAGCTCTTGGACTAGAGTTGCAAAAAGACAGAATAAGCTGACAATAAATGCATAGATAGGTATATAGATTGATAGATTCCAGAATATTTGAAGCTATAACACTGATAAGCTAAATCTCAGGAAAACACACTAAATCTCAAGAAAAATACATGTGTCCCATAGACTAATTGCTTATAATTTATGTAGTTGCAGAAGAACTGAATGTGATCAAAAGAGCCAATCAGCTCAACTTGCTGCCTTTGGCTAGCCAGTAAACAATAAAGTTGCCACTCAGGGTGAGTAAAATCCAGAACTACAAATAAATTAAGCCACATTCATTTCCTACCTGTTTTTACATCATTTTCCAAATAGAGCCAGCTTCTTGAATTGAATATCTTGTTAATGACCCTGGGATTTGGATTTATGGCTCTTGAAGGTGTTGAGTCATCAAGCCAGATGCTGTTGCTAATTTTTCACTTTTGGAATTGCTCTTAAATCTGAACAAAACGCTGCTTACATGTATAAATTAGTAGCTGAACTGAGTACTTTTTTTTTAATCATTTCAGATTTTTTTGCCTTCCTGAAATTAATAAAAAAGCATAATATTTTTAATTTGTGGTTTCATGCCTAGAATAGCCATAAAGAAATTAGTTGAAACCAAGGTAACACCCAAAAGACAACTTTTGTACTGTAACATTTTAAATTTCTCCTGAAGACCAAATCTTCCATACAGTTTTTAAAAATTGAATTGCTTTTCCTTAGACAAAAGCAGGCAATCTCCTGTTTTCAATTTCCTGAATTTCATTTGTAAAACTTCTAAATTCTTGCATGTTGATTAGGACTTGTGAATTTATGGTCTTCTTTTTTTTTTTTTTAAGAAAATATAGGTTAGGGTTATAAAGTTGCTAACCAATCACTTGCACTTCTTTATTGCTTTTAAAATTAAAGTCAGAAAAGAATATGTAACATCTCTAAGGGATTGCTTTCAGAAGTATAGATTTACCCAGTTTTTAATTGGGAGTCTCTGATGTTTTCACTCCTTTTCTATGGAGTTGACAACAACTATGATTTTTTTAATGATGTTACCCTACACATCTGGTGGCAACTATTTATATTGCATGGTCTTCTATTATATGAAATACTGTATCATTTTTCTTGATTTTTATTTTTGAATGTAATTATTAAATTAAATGCTTAGAAAGCATACACAAGAAAGAAAAAAATATTTTCAAGAAAAAAGTTAAAATATTCTTTTAAAATTGTTATTGTTTTTCTACTCTTCTCTCATTGCTTATACTTTCTACTCTTCCTCTCTTACATAGTAGCAGCTATCTGAAACATAAATAAATATTGTGACAAAATAAAGAAAAACAAGTAAACTGAATATACCCATGACAATGTAGTAGACCTGCAAAAGCAAGTATTTGGTCTTTATGGAACACACTTTTTAAAATCCTTTCTTTTATAAATATAAGTGGGAATTTCTATGTTGTGGAGCTTGCCCAGTTTTTTTTTTTAATTTTCAATAACTATAGTTACCCTTCACATTTTCTTTCACCCCCAGATATCTGCAGAACAACGAGAATGGGAAAAAAAATCTCACTTTATATAAGGAAAAGGAAGCAGGGAAATCAGTCTTGCTAATATTCTAAAAAGAAAAGAAAAGAAATGGGTTAACCACATGAAGAAATAAATAACACAAAGTCTATACATTCACTTAGATGCTCATGAAGGCTAATTATATCAATTGTATCCCTGGACTGTTAGAATAAATATGAGAAAAGCATTGCAGTTAACAATAAAAGAAAATTAATGAAACCTGCATTTATTTAACTTCTTCCAATAAAGTCTGTTTTGACCTCTTATCATATTGACCTGTGTAAGTGAAAATGCTGTTGATAATATATATATCCATAAATGTTCCAGCATTTTCAGGAGTGCTTAAAATGTTGAGTTTTCGTTTTCCTTCCTGGCTTGATTTCCCTTTAAAACCATTGGTATCTTCAGGGAGGAACGACTTAACTGTGTATTTCCTAGAGTAACCACACTCTTTGACTCTAGTTGTTCTCCACACAGAAACATTAATATAATTTACCTGCAGAAGCCAGATGACTGTTACCAAACTTGTAGAATTGTTTTAGAAAGTACCTTTACTATACAGTGAATAATGCTGTTAATTATGCCCCATTATACTTCATTGTTACCCCAGTGCATTTTTGCTTTTAGTTGTTTGTCTCTTTAATGCTGAGTTGCAAAGGTCTTTTTCTTTTTTCTTTTTTTTTTTTTTATTCTATAATACAGTTACATATACTCTGGGATTTCCCTACCCTTCTGTCCTCTCCCCCCACTTATTTCCCCTATATTATTATAATAAATAATCATAAGTACATTATTCTACTATTTAAATTTATCCTGACATTGTAGGTATGGAGAATTGCAGACAGTCCCGCATTCCATTGTCAAGATATATTAAACAGCTTCATTGAGATTCCATCTTTGATTGGGAAGTAGAGATGTATATTGCATTACATCTTCACACCTGAATTTGGCAGTCTCTATTACACACTTCTAGAGGAATATATATATATGCATGTTTACCTATATATCAATTGACCTTGTATTCTGTAGGAAGGTTGCATTACATCAGAGAGAACATATGATATTTGTTCCTTTGAGATTGGTTAATTTCACTGAGCATAATTGTCCCTAGTTAGGACAATTTTGTTACAAATGGTAGGATTTCATTCTTTTTAATAGCTTAGTAGTATTCCATAGAGTTAACATACCACAATTTCTTGAAACATTCCTCTTTCCACAGGCATATATGTTGTTTCCAAGTCTTTGCCATTGCAGATTGTGCTGCTCTAAATGTAGGAGTATAGGTCACTTTCTCATATGTAAATTTCTTTTCCTTTGGATATATTCCCAGAAGTGGGATTGCTGGGTTATACGGCAGATCAATTTTCAGGCCTCAGAGAATTTTAAAAATTGCTTTTGTTATCATATTAACATATTATTTGTCATTTTGGTGCTATACAAGGTGTGAGTAAATCATTTTATTTTTTATATACTTGTCTCCATATCAGCATATCTGTTTTTACTCTACTTCTGGAGCATTTCAAAATGCTCATTACTATGTTATTCCAATTTCACAAATTGCCTAGGTCTGAAATTGGCCTATCTGCATTATAAAAGATGATTAATTATTAGATCTTTATTTGCTTATTCATTCAGAGGTAAGGAGAGGAGAGGAGAGGAGAGGAGAGGAGAGGAGAGGAGAGGAGAGGAGAGGAGAGGAGAGGAGAGGAGAAGAGAGGAGAGGAGAGGAGAGAGAAGGAAAGAGAGTTCTATAAACTGATCCACTCCCCCAAAAGACCACAACAGACCTGGGCCACAACAAAGTCAGGTGCCAGAAAACCCTTCTAGTTTTCCCATGTGGGTGGCAGGAGCTCATGTACTTAAGGCAGCATCTTCTGTCTCCCAGTGTATTTGTTAGCAGGTAACTGGAGTAAAAGCAGAGGGAGACTTGGATCCAGGGACTCCAATGTGGGGATGCAGGTGTGGAAAGCTACAGCTTAATCTGTTGTGCTACAACACTTGCCTCAATTATTCGACATCTAGAAGTACTCAATATATTTTTTACTGTCTTGGGACATTTGCAATTGTTTCAATAAAGTTGAGATTCGTTCCCTCTGTTCTTTTTAAATTACTAACATCATTACATTGATGAGAGCTCGCCTTTACCACACCTAAAGTGTGTTTTATACTCACTCCATGAGTATTATTTAATGTTGCCATCCCTTTTCTTTTCACAATTGAATAGGCCATAATCAATAATACAGAATTTTATTTGTTTTTTTTTAAAGATTTATTTTTATTATTTTTTCATTGGAAAGGCGGATATACAGAGAGGAGAGACAGAGAGGAAGATCTTCCGTCCGATGATTCACTCGATGATTCACTCCCCAAGTGAGCGCAACAGGCCGATACTATGCCGATCCGAAGCCAGGAGCCTCTTCCAGGTCTCCCATGCAGGTGCAGGTTCCCAAAGCTTTGGGCCGTCCTCGACTGCTTTCCCGGGCCACAGGCAGGGAGCTGGAAGGGAAGTGGGGCTGCCGGGATTAGAACCGGCGCCCATATGGGATCCCGGGCGTGCAAGGCGAGGACCTTTAACCACTTGCGCCACCGCGCCGGGCCCTGTTTTTTTTTTGTTTGTTTGTTTTTTTACTTGGTTTGGTTTTGTCTTCTCAAGCACTACACATTTAATTTGAGATATGCCTGAAGTTTATAGTTACAAATACCCACATTAGTAAGAAGAAGAAGAAAAAGAAGGAGGAGGAGGAAGTGATGTGGTGTTTAGTTTACAGCAGTTAAGACCCCCAAAATCCCACGTCACATATTTGACTATATTTGACTCCTAGCAGTGGCTACTAATTCTTGTCAATGCAGACTCTGATAAGCAAGCAGGAAGGATTCAGGTTACTGAGTCCCAGTCACACATGGGACACCTGACTTGCATTCCTGGTTCCCAGCTTCAAATCTAGCCAAGTTCCAGCCTTTGCAGCCATTTGGTAAGTGAACTAGGGGTTGTGAATGCTCTCTCTCTCTGATTCTCTCTCTCTTTCTCTCTCTTCTTCTCTCCTCCCACACTCTCTCTCAAATAAGCACATTAAATTTTAAAAGGAAAACAAGAAAGATTCCCAATAAATATCCTAACTTTACACCCAAGGGAAACAGAGTAGTAGCAAACTAAGCCCAACATTAACAGAGGGAAGAAAATAAATAAAATTGAAACTATAAAACACAATAGAGGGCCCGGCGCAGTGGCGCAGTGGTTAAGGTCCTAGCCTTGCACGCCCGGGATCCCATATGGGCGCTGGTTCTAATCCCGGCAGCCCGCTTCCCATCCAGCACCCTGCCTGTGGCCTGGGAAAGCAGTCGAGGACGGCCCAAAGCTTTGGGACCCTGCACCCGCGTGGGAGACCTGGAAGAGGCTCCTGGCTTCGGATCGGCGCAGCACCAGCTGTTGCAGCCGCCTGGGGAGTGAATCATCGGACGGAAGATCTTCCTCTCTGTCTCTCCTCTCTGTATATCCACCTTTCCAATAAAAAAATAATAAAAATAAATCTTAAAAAAACACACAATAGAAAAATAAACAAGAGGAAGAGCTAGCTAGCTTTCCAAAAATGAAAACAGACCTTTAGTTGAACTAAGTAGAACAAGAAAGATGCATTAAGTTCAGCGACAAAGGAGATACTATAAGTGATGTTATATATACAAATTTGTTAGTATAGAAGGAATGGATAAAGTCCTAGATATACACAACCTCCAAGGAAAATCTTATTGCATTAATAACATTTGAATAAATTGTCAAAAACCTCCAAAGATGCAAAAGCACAGGAACAGATGACTTCGCTGGTAAATTCTACCAACCTTTTAAATAATAATTAATGAAAATCCATACCAAATTCTTCCAAGAAAACTAAAGAAGGAAGTATATGCCTAATTTCATTTTATGGAGCAGAGATCCAAAAAAAATGACAAATGAAAATTACAAGGTAACATCCATAATTGGAATAGGTGCAGAAATCATGAACAAAATGACAGACAAATTCAATAACATACTCAGAAGATCGAACACCAAGGTCAGGCAGAATTTATTCCTGAGATGTAAAGGTGTTGCATCATATGCACGTCAGTAAACATGGCACATCAGTTTAATAGAATCAAACTGTGTTGTGATCTCAACAGATACAGAAAATGTATTTGGCAAAATTCAATACCTTTTCATGGTAAATTCTCGCAACAAAGTAAGTACCTCAACTGTACCTCAAACATAATAAAATAAATACATCACAAACGTACAGCTAATATCATGCACAATAATGAGAAGTTGAAATCTTTTTCTGTAAGGTTTGGAGCAAGACAGGGATGCTCACTCTTCCCAGTCCTAGTAAACAAAGCACTAGAAATTCTGTCAGAGCAATTCAGCAAGAAAAATAAGAGAGGGAGGTGTCTCAGAAGGTTAAGCTGCCACCCCACAACGCTGGCATCCCATATCGGACTAATGGTTCAAGTCCTAACTGTTCTGCTTCCAATCCAGACTCCCTGACAATGTGGCTCAGGAAGCAGCAAAAGATAGCCTAAGTGTTTGAACCCCTGCACCCAACTCAGAATCCGAAAAGAACCTCCTAGTTCCCAGTTTCAGGCCACCTCAGGTCTGATAGATGCAACCTTTTGTGAAGTGAAGCAACTGATGTAAGATATCTGTTTTTCCCTCTCTCTGTAACTCTTTCAAGTAAAATAAATAAATCTTTAAAAAAAATTGAAAGAAGCTAAAGTAGACAAGTGGAACTATAACTGAAAACCTTCTGCACAGCATAGCAAACATTTAATAGAATAGCACAATCTATATGAGGAAGAAAATCTTTCTAGCCATACATTTGATCAGATAAATTTTGAGGGCCACCCATGTGGGGGACCCGGAAGAGCTCCTGGCTCCTGCCTCCTGGCTCCAGATCTGTGCAGCACCGGCCATTGCAGTCACTTGGGGAGTGAATCATTGGGTGGAAGATCTTCCTCTGTCTCCTCCTTTCTGTATATCTGACTTTGTAATAAAACTAAATAAATCTTTTTAAAAAATAAAGATCTATTGAACCCAGGTCACTGTTGTAGCTGAACTACTTCCTGGCACATCATAATGAGTTTTTGTTGTATGAAATAGTGAAGTCTCTTTTATTTCACAGTGATGAGTTCATCTGTATTACCCTAATTGTAAGGTAAGCATCACTTATTAGCCCATCCTACTAGCGATTTAATTCTTTTCAACTCAGTTTTAAAATAGATTTTGAAATTTTATTTATTTATTTGAAATTCTACAAATTTTAAAATGTTATTTACCTTAAATTCAGACTAACAGAAAGAGTGAAGAGACAGAGAGGAAGAGATGTGTCACACCTGTTCACTTCTCAAATGACCACAACAGCAAGAGTTGGGCTGTGCAAAAGTCAGGACCTTACAACTGCATCGGAGTCTCCCATGTGGGTGGCACAGGGCCAAGTACTTCAGCTGTACCTTGCTGTTTTCTCCAACACATTTGCAGGGAGCCGGATTGGAAGCAGAACGGTCAGGACTTGAACTACCATCCATTTAGGATCCTTAACCCACAAGGCCAAACAACTCTTTAAACTTTTGCTATGAACATTTTTAAACATAAAGGTTGACAATAATACAGTAACATCTAAATATCAATAAGAATTAAGTACCTGCTAAACCTTTTATATTTGTTTCATCTATGTATGCAGATACATATATTCAGATAGAGAAAGGGAAATGAGAGAGAAAAGAGATGGTTTTCTTTGGTTATCATAGTTTTATTTTTAACTTTTTACAGTTCTTTTGAGAATAAGTTGCAGATTTCATTACACTTGATCCTTAAATGCATCAATATTCAAATAGCAATAATTTGCTTCTCCTATAACCACATTACAATAATTGCCCCTAAGTAAATTCTCCAGTTCATATTCAGAAATTATGCTCAAAAATAACATTCAAAAATCCACTTTTAAAAATGTTTACAGAAGTGATTTTTCAACTGCCCAACTGGAATCCTTTTATTTTTTACTCACAGAAAAATTTCAACTCTTACCCTCCATTCTGAACTCCAGCCACTGCTTTTAGTCAGTATGGGAACTATGAATATATGCCTCAGAAAACTGAATGAAGTAAAGTTTACCTCTGGTGCTCACAGTCTGCTGAATGGCTTGACAAAACACAAATAATCACAATTTAGCTTGTCTTCTATATATAAAAATCGCTGTTTCTGACATGTTCAACTGAATTCAGTAAGCATATATTGAGCACCTACTGTATCTGTTCTATTTACTTAATTTCTGATGAAGCACATGTCTTTAAAAGGTGTTCACTAGTGAATCAATTCATGTAGCAGGAAGTACAATGACCTTAGGAACCAAGAAATAAAAAAGATGCCTTTTAACAGTAAGAAAAGGATACACTGGAAACGCCGGTACATCATCTCATCCTCAAATTAATCATCAATGAAGGACGATGGAAAAGTTCAAAGGGAATAGCATACCAGTTCTCTTCAATTAAAGTAATCTACTCAAATTGACTCAAGCCAGATATTTTCTTTAATTTAAAAAAAATTATAATGTCTACTCACTTTAATCTTCTAGATGTATAATGAAATCAGAGTTACTGCCACTAATAAGACTGACGTTACTAAACTAGCTGCAAAACAGCATTTTGATGATATAGTAACAATTACAAAAAATAATTCTCCAGATACTTCAAGGGCCAACACCCAAGTTGAGCCAAAAGACTATTGAGGCATTTTCATTGGATTTTTATCCAATTATAATGACTGTTATTTTGATTAAAAAGAAGTTTCATATTGAGTCAACATTTGCCATATTAGTGGCAAAATGCAAGTCCATAAATCTAATTCTCCATCTTTTCTCTATCATCACACATGAATCCATAGTCTTTCACAAGGAAAAATGGAGCAGTCATACCAAATAGTGTTTGTGTGTGTGTGTGTATGTGTGTGTATTTCTAATTTTCACAATCAACACAGCATCAAATCAGACGTATCTGAAAAAAAGAGATTAGATTAATGTTCAGGTGGCTAGAAATATATACATATATCTATATACTATGTGTATGTGCTATGTTTGCTCATGTTTGAAGTAGATGTTAAATTATTTTAACAATCACATATACTCTACTTGCAGTGATCAATCTTAACATAAAAATTGATGGCAGGTTTGCCATAAAGATATTTTTATTCTCATATTTTTTGAGTTTTCTTTCTGCCACGATTACTGCTATTGTTTCTATTTTTTCTTCATTGAGGATTGCATAATTCAGTTTTACAGCACTATTATGAAACATAAGAGACAGGTTAACCGTGTGCTTAAAGAGATTAAGCTCTTAGTTTCAGAGGTTCAAGAGCGTCAGCTCAGCTTTGACGAGGGCTGTCTCAGATGTATCACACAATGATAGATGGTGAGAGTTCATGCAAGAGGAAACAACCACATTGCCCAACAGAAAGCCAGGGAGAGGCTGGATATGCCAGGTTGAGGCCTTCATAACACCAGTTTGAGGAAATTATGGTTCCACAAGAAATACCTAGCTCCTCTGTGAGGGCAGTATCCCAAGTGATACGAGAAGCTTTGCCATTTGGGATCCAAAACTCTCAACATATGAACCTTCAGGGGAACAAAAAACATTCAAATTACAGCACAGATCACTATAACAGATTCTGTTTGAAGCAACAAGCCCTTCTAGTCTAAATAAATAAATAAACAAACAAGCTAAGAGATGAAGCGTTTCTTCATTGTTCTCTAAATCATCAAACAATGTAACCATTTTTATAAACCTTGATCAATCAGCTTATAACACACCAATTAGGATCTAGGTACCAATTATGCATGTGAAATTTGTAATTGGTTTTTTAAAAAAGATTTATTTATTTATTGTAAAGTCAGATATACAGAGAGGAGGAGAAACAGAGAGGAAGATCTTCAGTCCGATGATTCACTCCCCAAGTGAACGCAACAGCCAATGCTATGCCAACTCGAAGCCAAGATCCAGGAATTTCTTCTGGGCATCCCACAAGGGTGCAGGGTCCCAAAGCCTTGAAGCATCCCTGACTGCTTTCCCAGGCCACAAGCAGGGAGCTGGATGGGAAGTGGAGCTGCCGGAATTAGAACCGGCTCCCATATGGGATCCTGGCACGTTGAAGGCGAGGACTTTAGCCGCTAGGCCAAGCCGTCGGGCCCATTTGTAATTGGTTTTTATGAATATGCTCTAAAGGACTTATGAGGCACATTTTCCCATAGTGCTTCAAACTTACAATGCAGTACTTTCAACAATTTTGTCAAAGACACATTTGTGGCATTAGCGGTAAAGCCACTACCTGTGGTGATGCCATCTCATATGGGCACCTGTTCAAGTCTCAGCTGCCCCACTTCCAACCCAACTCCCTGCTAACATGTCTCAGGAAACCAGCATGTGATGGTCGAAGTGCATGGGCCCCTGCATGGGAGATCTAGAAAAAGCTCCTGGCTTCAACTGAACTTGTGCTGGCCATTGCAACCATCTAAAGAGCGAACCATTGGATGAAAGATTGCTCTCATTTTGCTGTCTCTCCCCTTATTTTTCTCTTTAACTCTGACTTTCAAAATAAATAAGTGCATGCATTCAATCTTTTTCTATTGTTTTATGATAGGCTTTCATAGGCAATGGATTTGCCATCTCCCTCTCCAAGTTTTTTTCCCCTCTCCCCATTGATTTCCACTCTACCTGGGCTAGGTCTCAGTTCCCACTGAACCATATGAGAGCTGCGTCAGAGTGTGGACCAAGTGTGGCTGGGCTGTAACACCCAACAATAAAAAGCAGAATAGGTGTTGACTGGCTGGGCAAGGCCACTCACTGTTCCTGTCATGACAGGAAGTAGATTAAGTCAGGCTGGGCCAAGGACCTACCCAAGCAAAATGAAATCAGTATATGAAAGTTATCTGTACTCCCACACATAGCAATTCACAATAGCTAAGATATGAAATCAACCCAAACTCCCATCGTTGGATGACTGGATAAAGATAATATTGGCACAAACACACTATGGATCTCAATTTTTCATTAAGAAAAAAAACCCTTACCTTTGAATACTTTAAATTCCATGAGCAGTTCTGAAGTACCTGCATGTGCAGCCAAACCTGTCAACACTTCTAATGTGATTTAGACACATTGTCTTTACTGTGACTCACCGTTTATCTTTCCAAGATCTCCTCCACCAATTTCCACAAAGTCCTTCCTATTTCCCATAAATAGTAAAAGCCATTTGTAATGTCTCTTTCCAGTTTTTCTGTTTGCAAATACAAGTAGCTGTTACTGCATTACAAAAATGTTTATTTACATTATGAAGCAAGTGTTTTCATGAAATGTCTATCATTCCACATCTTACACTTTTCATTGAATATCCCCAAGATGTTTCCATTATTGCGTATAGAAAGTTCTCTTTTTTTGTTTTTGCCTTTGTTTGGTATTCCATTATATGGATGTCTTGAAGTTTATTAATCCTTTATATAGACACAGCTTTTTGCTACTACAATTTATGTTCACTGAACAAGCTTATACATATATGTAATCATTTACAAATGTGTTTGATTTTTAGACCATAAAATTATCTATATATTTAATTTTAATATTTTAATTTACATTATATAATTAATACTATTTATTTTTAAGTTATTTTTTCCTCATATGAGGGAGGAAGGAGACTGAGAGAAATCTTCCAATTGCTGTTTCACTGTTTAAATATTTTCATCAACCTTGGCTGAGCCAGGTTGAGTCCAAAAGCCAAAAACTTGACCCAGAGGTCTCCCATGTGCATAGCAAGTACCTAAGCACTCAGACTTGTGCCATATTTTATTTCCTTGATAATTGTATGAGAATCATTTTTCCTCATATTTTCCAACAGAGTACAATGTCAGAATTAAGAGTTTTTGACTATCTAATAAGTAAATTGTTTCCCAGGGTAGTTTTAACTTGCAGTTCTTTTACTCTCCTGATAATTGAGTCCATTTTCAGATCACAAGGATAATTAGAACTACTTTCTCTATAAACTTCATGTTCCAGCACAGCACAGCAGCCACCTCAGGATTTGGCATAGTGAAAATCTGGCTGTTATGGACACTTGAGGAGTGAATCCGAGATGGAAGAATCTCTCTTTTTCTCCTGTTTCTCTCTCTCTCCCCCATACTCTCTCCCTTCGTTCCTCTCTGTTGTGCTATGTTAAAAAAAAAAAAAACTACTTTATACACCTTTATCTGATGTCAAAGTGCATGAGTACATGTCCATGTCCCAGCTCTGCTTTGCATTCCAGCTTCCTGCTAATACACACTTGTAGAGGCAGCAGCACTGATGGTTTCATTAGTTGAGCTCCAGACATTAATGAGCTAGACTTAGATGGAGTTGTGTATATCTAGCTGTGGCCTGACCCAGCTCGCATTGTTTCAAGGGTCTCTGTGTCTTTCAAATAAATGAAAACATTTTTTAAAGGGAGAAAGAAATTATGTCTGTTGCTTGGTTTGAGAATGCAACATGCTTCATGGTTTATTTATCTTTGATAATTCTGTTTTGGGGTTTAATATTTTTGCATCATAGATAACAAAACAATATTCCATTTTGAGAGGCAGAGAGACAAAAAAACAAAAGCAACTGGTTTGAAGTTTATTAATCCTCCAAATGGCGACAATGGAGGTGGGGTGTGGAAGCCGAGAGATGGGGGCGTTATCCAAATCTCATTTGTTGGGGAGAAATTCAATTACTTGAGACATCACCACTGACTGCAAGGTCTGCATTAGCAGGAAGCTGGAATTAGTAGCCAGAGCCAGGAATTGGATCAAAGGACTTTCATCTGGGTTGTGGGCATCATGACGAGAAAGTTAGCATCTAAGCAACCATCCACCCTAAGAATTTTAAGTAGTATCACATCCTTTTTCCATTTATTTTTTTTTTTTTACTTTCATTTATTTGGAGGCAGAAATACAGAAAGTCAGTCAGGGTCTTCCACTTGGATTGTAGAGAATCCAAGTGTTTGTACCAGTATCTCCTATCCTCTGAAGTGTACATTAACAGGAAGTTGGATTAGAAGCAGAGGAGCTTGAACCTGAGCCAGGTATTCTGACGTAGGATGTGGACATCCCTGCCATGTAAAATGCCCAC
The DNA here is from genome assembly GCF_017591425.1 of Ochotona curzoniae. Taxonomy (NCBI): domain Eukaryota; kingdom Metazoa; phylum Chordata; class Mammalia; order Lagomorpha; family Ochotonidae; genus Ochotona; species Ochotona curzoniae. The sequence goes on along the minus strand of NW_024467087.1, from coordinate 53,321,017 downwards.
CAAAATCAGTAGTATTTCTACACACAAATAATGAGATAGCTGAAAAAATCAAGGACACGGTCTTCTTATCACAGCATCAAGAATTGAAGATGGAAATAAATTTAATCGAGGAGGTAAAGATTTTGACAACAAAAACTATAAAATACTAGTGAAAGTATTTGAAGAAAACACAAATGAAAGTAATTATAGCTTGTGTTTGGAGATAAGAAAAAATTAATATTGTTATAATGTCTTCACTGTTCAAAGCATCCACTACAGGGCAAGGTAAAGGTTTCACATATACCCTACCAAAATTTTAATCACATCCTTCCCAGAAGTAGAAATATAATCTTAAAATTTATACAGAGCCATAAAAGACCCCAAATAGCTTGTGAAATTTTGAAAAATAAAAATAAAATCAAAGGCATCATATTTCTTGATTTAAAATTTTAATGTAAAGCTATAGTATGCAGTCTGGTACTAGTATAAAGTGACAGACAAGTGGAACAGAATAGATTCCATAAACAAACTGAGGGCCTGCCAAGCTAGCCTAATGGCTAAAGTCCTCGCCTTGCATATGCCAGGATCCCATATGGGTACTGCTTCCAATCCCAGCAGCCCCACTTCCCATCCAGCTCCCTGCTTGTGGCCTGGGAAAGCAGTCAAGGACGGCCCAAAGCTTTGGGACCCTGTACCCACAGGGGAGACCCAGAAGAAATTCCTGGCTCCTGGCTTCAGATAGGCACAGCACTGGCCGTTGTGGTCACTTGGGGAGTGAATCAGTGGACGGAAGATCCGTCTCTTCTCCTCTCTGTATATCTGATTTTGAAATAAAAAATAAATAAATCCTTAAAAAAATTAATGTGGATAAGTTCAACTGGATTTCACCAAGAGATCCTGAAAGACATGATGAGCAAAGGATATCCACTTGCAACAGAATGAATTTCAATCCTTATTTTACACCATACACAAAAACCAACTCAAAATGGATTAAAAGCCTAAAGGTAACTTAGGAAACCACAAGTCTCTTAAAAGTAAACAGGTCTTTACAACAATTTCTTGAATAGCATACCACAAAACTCAGATTACAAAAGCAAAGTTGAATAAATGAGACTTCACCAAAACAAAAAACTTCAGCAACAACAAAGGTACCAATTGCAGTAACAAGGTAACTTACTTTGGACCCTTCAATTTATTATCTCCCCATTTCCTCTATGTCTGCTCCCCTGTTTTATTCTGTCTCTTTAAATTTGCCTTTGTTAAGATTCCATTTATGAGATCATGATTTTTTAAAATTTCTTCATTTACCTTATTTCACTTAGCATTATGCTTTACCAGGTCCATTCGTATTGCTGGAAACAACAGGATTTCTCTCTTTCTTAAGTCTCAGTAACCGAAAGATTTAATGTACAACATGAGGAAGGTAGTTAGTAAAACTACATCATAGTCAGGATTTCTGCTTAATAAGCAGACTTTTCATTTTATTACTATAAAGAGAACAAATTTTATTACAACACAGGGACAGTTCTAAGATAACCAAAGTATTTTCTTCCTACACAGAAAAACTTCTCTAGACACAGACTATAGAAATGATCCCTGAAAGCATAGTCTTAAGCGTATTTTCTTCATAATAAATAGATCTTATTTGTTCTTCACAAAAAGATAACAAATAGAATACATGTTAATTTGCTTCACTATTATAGTGATGCTATCATATGTATAAATACACGTATATGCTGCATGCTGTAAACAGTATGCTGTAACTTGGGGAAAATATTTAAAAGCCATACATCTGATGACAAGTTAACATCCAAAATTTATGAGGAATTTGTACAAATAGTTTGATGCACATATTATCAATTTATTTTCTTTTTTTTAAAAGATTTATTTTTATTATTTTTTCATTGGAAAGGCGGATATACAGAGAGGAGAGACACAGAGGAAGATCTTCCGTCCGATGATTCACTCCCCAAGTGAGCGCAACGGCCGATACTATGCCAATCCGAAGCCAGGAGCCTCTTCTGGGTCTCCCACGTGGGTGCAGGGTCCCAAAGCTTTGGACCGTCCTCGACTGCTTTCCCAGGCCACAGGCAGGGAGCTGGAAGGGAAGCGGGGCTGCCGGGATTAGAACCGGCGCCCATATGGGATCCCGGGCGTGCAAGGCGAGGACCTTTAACCACTTGCGCCACCGCGCCGGGCCCTATCAATTTATTTTCATAAGATGTGCCAAGGGGCAACCACTCACAAAACCTGCATCCCACAGCATTGTCTCAGGTCTGCTGCTTGGCAGGTGGAGGGAAACCATGTAGGTTCAGTTTTTGGAGCAAAGTAGTCACTTGGACCCCAGTCAGTCCTCTAGACTTGATGTAAAGTTAATGAGGCAGTGCAGTTTTCTTAAAATCCACCACAAATTATTGGAAGTGTTAAACAAATTTAGAAAAGTCACAGAACATAAAATTTAAAAAGCAGCAATGATTTTACATACTGGTAACGATCCTGCTAAAAGGGAAATCAAGAAATTCTACCAAAAAGGGAAATCTCTGAGCAATGGAACTCTGTCCTGAAGAATAAAATTGATGAACTACCCCAGCCATGTGTTGTCAGTGAATATCTAGGCAAATGGAGACTCTAAGGTGGACTATGTCAGCCAGTGAATTCTGGAGAGATTTCATCGTGCTTGGAGTTGTGGGATCAGCAGCAATTTAGAACCGTTGAACTACCAAAACCTTTTGAGCAGGACCCTTGGAGCATGCCCCAGATTGGGGACTCTGGGATGGTTGGAGGGCTGGGTGTGGCTTCTCCCATTATTGCCCCCCTTCCTCCTGATACAAGAATGAAAAGAGAGAATGTGGAAACAAACAAAAAAGTAAGGGCAAGCAGGTAACTTTTAAGACAGTGATAGAAAGCCACTACAATGGCCTTGATTTCCTTGTACCTAGGCAAGTGTTACACTGCTGGGAGAAAAGCAGCCAAAGTCTGGCAGGCATTCTGGGCCTGGTTAATGCCAAATTTTGTGTGAATCTTACCAGTACGTCAACATGGTTGCTTAATCTCTCTCTCTCTCTCTCTCTCTCTCTCTCTCTCTCTCTCCACCCCCCCCCCCCATCTCTCTTTCTCAGTGCTAAGTAGAGAAGGTTGGAGATGACTCCGGCAGCCAAGACACAATGTTGTGTATCCAAGCTGAGGTTGATGCAGATTGCCCAGAGAAATAGTCTGGAAACGTATTGGAGTAGGAGCAGCCAAGAACATGTTTTACAGGGAAAGAATGATTTCTGAGGTCTTCCACAGACCAGACTACTTAAAGGGGGCTGAGAAGGAATGGTTTGGGGGGGGGGGAATTGAAGGACAGACATGTTTAGGTCAGGCCAAGGCAGCCATCCACATGGGAGACCTGGGATGGGCTAAAAAACATCACCTGTCAACTATTGGCTCTTGCAAAATCTAGGGCTGGGGGCCATGCCTGACTGGGTAAGGCCACAGTACCCACCTTTGAGTGTCAGAGCAAGGGATGTGACATGTCGGTCTAGGCTACAATATCCAATAGAATGCTAGAGAACTGGATCTGGGGAGCAGATCCTGTAGTGGGAATTGTGGGCTCACATCTGTGGGACTGAAACACCCACAAATTTACATGGAGAGCTGTAGGTGGTGATAGGCCAACCCGGGCTGGAACACACCTGACAGGAACTCTTCTGTAACTCATGGGATCTGGGTCATGGAAAAGTTGGGTAAGGCTAGGTTGCAGCACCTACAGTGAATGCGAGGGCTGAGACTGAGGACAGACCATGCCAAGTAGGACCTCTGCCCCAAGTAGCACACACGAGATCTGGGGCTGGGTGCAGGCCTGTTAAGAAAACTTGGGCAGCTCTTCTGCTAGCCCATAGCTCCCCCTGGGGAGTACTGGAGCTGGGGTTGTGTGTGGATCAGGTCAGGTAAGGCTGCAGCACTCTCCAGTACTTGTGCGGGTTGGGTCTGGGGACAAGCCAGGCTGGGCAAGGCCTTAGCACCTACTGGGTTGCACAAGAGCCAGAACAGGGTGTAGGTCATGCCTGGCTGAACTGGACTGTAACACCCACCAACTAGATCTGAAACTGTAGTAGGGCCATGCCAGACTGGATAAAAGCCCCTGTCAACATACACAAGATTCAGGGCTGGGAATAGTCCTAATAGGAGAATTCTGGGGACTCCCATGATAAGCCGCAGCTCCCACTGGTGAGTGTTAGAGCTGGAGCTGTGGGCTGGCACTTTTCACAATACATGTGAACCAGGTCTGGGGCAGGTCAAGCTGAGCTAGGCTGCAGCACCTATGGGTATGCTCAAGAGCCATATTGGTGTGGGATGGACCAGGCTAGGCTGCAGAACATGCAGGCACATGCAAAATCTGGGGCTGCAAGTAGGCTTCCGGGAGTTACTAGGGGTTATCTCAACGAGGCCATGACACCTGCTAGTGTGCATGAAAACGGGGCCTTTGACAGTCTTGGCTGAGTTAAGCCACAGCACTCATCAGTTTGTGTGATGGGACTGCAGGCAGATCTGACCAAATAGCTGCATCCACCAGCATGTGTATTGGCTGGTTCATGTGACAGACTGAATCTGACCCTGTACTAGCTGTCACATGCAAGAGTCAAGTCTGAAGCAACCCCAGGAGAGGTTTCTTGCTGGAATCTCCAACCAGATCACTGGACTCAAAGCCTGGCCACAGGAAATATCATAAGACATAAGTAGTATCCTAGAGCCATTTTAAGGTGTATAAGTAGCTGGTTGTGTATATAAACTAAAATTGAAATGTCAATGAAGTAGTCACAAGATGTGGTTAAGAACTTGCATTTTTTAATATATTGGTTACTCAATATCATGTCAAATAATTCCATAATGTTGTAAATTGTTGTTGATGTCATGTTGTGGCTTTTAATTGGTCGGGATGCTATTCTGCCAGTTCTGCTTTCAGTTCAGAGATGGTCTCCCCAAGAAACCATTGAATTGATCTGAACAATAAGATGCTGGACTCTATGCTTGGTATATATTTGCAAAGAAAGAATCTTGACTGAATTTCAACTGTGATACTGCAGCAAGGTGGAGGAATCCACCATGGGGACAGGGGGAGGGTATGCAGAGGGGTAGGGGAATCCCAGAACCTATGAAACTGTGTCACATAATGCAATGTAATTAATAATATATGTATTTTATAAACTATTATAAAATATATATATTTTATTTATATATATATATATAAAACTAGTTCCAACAGGGAAAATAAATACAAAGAATTACCTAAAAAAAAAGACATGAGGTTTGACCTTGGAGTACGTGTGTCATGACTGGGCCTCTTCAGTTGTTGATGCCTGAGCAGTGGACAACATGCCCAGATGCACATGGGGGACATGACAGCAGAGAATGTAAGCAGAACAGATTGAACCACTCTCCTGACCATGTTTTGCAGCATATTTCTTGACCTGGGGATACACTGAGGACCTGGTCAGCCAGTAGACATTAGATTTTCTCAGCCCTACTGCAATGAAGTCATCAATGTCTCAGAACTATCAATACTCTTTCCTGCATTGAGATTTCTAAGGTGTCATCAAATGACTTCCCCCCATTCCCAGGTGCTGATGTAGTTTGACAGCAGACACAGAAGAAAAAAAAAAAATTTGTCCCACCCTTCCCCCATACTTCAACCCTTCCTACCCTAATTGAAGGCCCATTTGGGTGTGCATCCCGCTCAACAATGTAAACAATATTAAAAATATAATAAAATAATTTTAAATATCCAGAATATATGAGGAATGACAAAAAATTGGCAATTAATAAATGACCAATTCAGTTAAGAAATAGGCACATGATTTCAATGGATAATTCTCAAAAAAGAAATACAAATGGCCAATAAATAAGGGGTGAAAGTCTTGATATCACTAGCCATCTGGGAAACAAAAATAAAAATCACAATGTGATATCACCTCACGCCTGTCACAATGGCTATTGTCAGACAAAGAAAAAAGTAACAAACGCTAGCAAGAATATGAACAAAACTAGGCTCCCATACACTTTTGGTGGTTAATTAACTCATTGCAACCAATCTGGAAAACAACAGGGAAATTTGTTTAAATACTAGAACTGGAGTTGCCATATGAACCAGCAATCTAATTGGTATATGTTCAAAAAGCATGAAATAATTGTTTCAAAAGGGTTTTTTGGAGGAGGGCTTTTTTTGTCTTTGTTATTGTTGTTAGTTTTTGTTGTTTTTGTTCTTCTTATTATTATTTTCTAATTGCCACTTGTTGATATCATTACCCATAGCAATGTTAATGTGTGAGGAAAAGCATAAATAATTTTTAAAAGATACCTATCTGCTCCACCATGTTTTATCACAGCACTGTTCATAACATCTAGAATATTGAGTCAATTGAGATCTGCATTATCAGATGAATGAATGATGTGGCATATCTATACATAGTGAAACACTGTTTAGCCATTAAAAAGAATGAAAATTTGTCATTTGCAACAACCGGATGGAATTGGGGGACATCATAATAAGTGAAATAAGCCAAACACTAAAAGACAAACAATGGCCTGTTCCTCCTCAGATGCTGAGCTCAAAATAAAACTAAATTTCAATTTGAACATAGACTGTTTACTACTAGATGCTTGATGAGTGAGATTGACAGAATTTTGCATAAAAGATATGAATCTTGGGGTTAGTGTGGTGTCTCAGCAGGCTAAGACTCCATTCCTATGAGTCCTGGTTCGGGTCCTGGCTGCTCCACTTCCAATCATGCTCTCCTTATGGCTTCTGAAAACAGTAGGTGATGGCTCAAGATCTTGGACCCCTGTACCTACATGGAGACATAGAGAAAGCTCCTAGCTCCCAGCTTCTGATCAGCCCTGCTCTTGCATTTGCGGCCATGGAGAATGAAAGAGTGAATGAAAGACAGACCTCTCTTATCTCTCTGTACAACGCTGCCTTTAAAAAATTAATAATTTTTTTAAAAGATGAGGCTTTGTGCGCTTCATTAATTATGACAAACATGCTAATATGAGAAAGGAGTAACAGAAGCCGGGTGAGGGATATATGGGAACTTTTCATATTACTACTTCACATTTTTTTCCTTGTAAGTTTATAACTATTTTGAAACAAAATGTTTTTAAAATACAAGATAATAGAACAAAGAAGAATTGGAATAATTGTAGAGGGCTCCTTTAGCTCAGCAGAAAGTTTAGAACAAGTTTATAGATTAAAGGAGGAAGGATGTGAAAATTGATAGTGTGTATAAAATTATGCTTTCAGATGAAGATGACTAGATTGAGACAAATTTCCTTTGTACTGAATAAAGAAAGATTTGAGAGCACCAGCTTGAAAGATGGAGGAAGGAAATGGGATTTAGGGGAATAGGACATGGTTGATGTGAAACATGAGCCAGAGAGAATACAAAGCATTTAAGATAGGATTGTTAAACCACGGTTAAAGCCAAAATTCAGCTCAAGCACAAAACTTAGACCGGACTAAATTTGTTCAGTTCCATGATGACATTGTAAGCAATATCCTGGCAAAGAAGTGAGAAGTGAAATCATCCTGTGTGTTGAGTCCCTTGTAACCTGAAAGGTGAATACTATTGTTATCCATGTTTTTCAGATGAGGAAATTGAAACAGAGTGTAGTAACAGATTTGCCTACAGCATTCTTCTGCACAGTGGAAGACAGAAGTTAAATTTGAATTGATTGGAATTCAAAGTCCATATACTATTTATCATCAAGTCTGGCATATAGAGCAGATTCATTACATGTTTTTCAAGTTATTGAAATAAGTGGAGATTGGCAAAGCAGAAGTATAGTAAATAGTGAAATATAGTACAAGGAGTTTGATTTTCTAGAAAGGAAAGCAAGAAATATTGCTACAATCTTCATTAAATGTTCATCACATTGCAAAGCCTGGTTTTGTTTGTTTGTTTGTTTGCTTGCTTGTTTTTTCAGAACTACACTGTATAAGATTAGGGTATTTAGAATATAGGCCATACACCAAGGGCTATATCCCAACTGCCAAGGAGACCACAGGAATTGGGCTGACCTTGTAGGCCGAGAACTCTGAGGTCATCCACTCCCTTTCGGATCTTCCACATGGGATGGAAGATGCCCAGATCCTTCCTCACAGGATCTAATGTCATAAGAACAGCAGCCAGGAGCCCTGAGCATCCCTCAAACAGAAGAACAGTAAACTTCCTTTGGGACTAGGGAGAGAAGCTTTCTCTGGCCCTTACTTAGTTCCAACTTTGGATCCTCACCCTCTCTCGCAATGACCATCAGGGTCGCTGTGGAGGTCCCCCCCCACCACCAGATATTAGAGTACAACAAGGAAAGCTTAGAACCAGACAAGAAATGGTCAGCTTGAACTCAAATATACCTTACTAGGTAGGAAACAAAAATAAGTTACTCCTCACTAAGGCATTGAATATTTCTTTGCACACCCCTCCTAAAACTTTTCTGTGCCTCAATTGTTAACATATGCCGTGTTAGAGTTATAATCCAGTTGAGACTATCCTAAAATCTGCCAAGTTCAATAAAAATTATGCTTCAACACTACAAACTGTCAAATACTAAAATGAAAATAGACACGAGACAGCTGAATAGTACCCTATAGCCATTTGAACATGTATAGCAGCCGGTTCTGTATATAAACTAAAATTGAAATGTCAATGAAGTAGTCACAAGATGTGGTTAAGAACTTGCATTTTTTAACATATTGATTACTCAATACCATGTCAAATAATTCCATAATGTTGTAAATTGTTGTTGATGTCATGTTGTGGCTTTTAATTGGTCAGGATGATATTCTGCCAGTTCTGCTTTCAGTTCAGAGATGGTCTCCCCAAGAAACCATTGAATTGATCTGAACAACAAGATGCTGGACTCTATGCTTGGTATATATTTGCAAAGAAAGAATCTTGACTGGATTTGAACTGTGATACTGTAACAAGGTGGAGGAATCTACCACCAGGAGAGGACATGGGGAGGGGTAGGGGAATCCCAGAGCCTATGAAACTGTGTCACAGAATGAAATGTAACAAAAAAGAAAAGAAAAGAAAGAAAAGAAAGAAAGAAAGAAAGAAAGAAAGAAAGAAAGAAAGAAAGAAAGAAAGAAAGAAAGAGAAAGAAAGAAAGAAAGAAAGAAAGAAAGAAAGAAAGAAAGAAAGAAAGAAAGAAAGGAAGGAAGGAAGGAAGGAAGGAAGGAAGGAAGAAAGAAAGAAAGAAAGAAAGAAAGAAAGAAAGAAAGAAAGAAAGAAAGAAAGAGAGAAAGAGAGAAAGAGAGAAAGAGAGAAAGAGAGAAAGAGAGAAAGAAAGAAAGAAAGAAAGAAAGAAAGAAAGAAAGAAAGAAAGAAAAGGAAGAATGAATATAGGCCATGGATTCTATATCAAAAGTGCTCCCCCACAAAAATCACAGATTTCATTGTTACATATTTCTTCTGAGTCCATGACATTAAAAAATATATATATCCGTATAAAAATGCCAAAAAATTTCTCAGTCAAATATCTGTTCCAGAAAACCTTGTTTTAACAACTTTAATACGTGTTAGCTATATGCACACTCCTATTGTAAGGTGACAAGACTCATTGTAACACAAGTGAATTATAAACACAAACACAGTTACACATACACATACAATGACCTAAAATGATATCCCAAAAGTCCATGAAAATGGAATTAAAATATAAGTATTTTGGCACAAAAAAATCAAAATCCATTCTTTTTTTTTCATAATATGCACTTTGCATGAACTCTTTGAAGACTCATCATGTTTCTAACTTTTTTGCACAAAAACAAATTTGGCAGGACATGGCATTGTGGTGAAAAAGGTTAAGCTTCTGCCTATAATGTCAGAATCCTGACAGGTGCTAGTTCAAATCCCAGAATCTCCATCCCCAATCCAACCCTCTGCTAACACATGTGGGAATGCAGCAAAAGACTGTCTGAATGCTTGATCCCCTGCCACATACCTGGGAGATGCAGCTGGAATTCTAGCATCCTGGATTCAGCCTTGCCAATCCCTGGCCATTTGGGGAGTGAACTGGCAGATGGATGTTATCTCTTTGTCTTTCTCACCTTTCAAGTAAATAAATCATCTTGTCATTTGATTTTGTTTTTCTGCAAAACTCTTGAAGTATCCTCTTAAATATACCCAAATTTAAGTGAATGATACAGAAAACAACTGCTACTCACATATAGGTCTTTCAAGTTACAGTTGTAAATACTTATCACAATTATGCTTAGTAAATTATGCTTAATAAATGAAAGTGTTCATCTGATGTCTGGAAAAGGGCAGCCAAATAGGTCAGCTTTTCTCCGGGATTAGACTCTCATTAAAAGTCCAGCATTTAGATGACAGAAATTACTGACATAGTTCAAAGAATACATTCAGCCCACTTCAATTATCAACAGGCCCAAAGAATAATAAATGCACACAAAGGCGCACAATTGCTAAAACTAACCACTAAATGTCATCTTCCACAGGTTTCAAATATCCTATTCTCTAATTACAAGATTGAATATATTTTTGAATTTTGTTTTTCCGCTTTTTGCTTTTGTTTTTCCTTTTTTCTGCTTTTGCTTTAGTTTTGATTGATGTTTTCTTGATAAGGGATGTAGTTCCTGTTCACATCTTCTAACACACACATACATATAATTAGTAGAGGAGTATGCCATGGGGTATATCACTCTGAAGTTGGATGGATGATAACTTAGCTACAAAATATAATTAAAAATAGAGACCAACAATCTCAAAAACAGCTCATGACATCTATATTAATTTTTAATGAGTAAGCTCTAACAAATAAGCAAGAAGAACTTCTTTTTTTAAGATTTATCTACTTGAAAGCCAGAGTTGCGGGAGGATAGGGAAGGGAAGAAAGAGAGATAAGAGAGTCTTCTATGCTCTGGTTTATTTCCCAAGTGACTGCAATGGACTGGTGCTGAGCCAAGAGGAAGCCAGTAGGCTGAAATTCCACCCACGTCTCCCACATGGGTGGTAGGTTCCCAAGCCTTTGGGCTATCTTCATCTTCTGCCACTTCTCTAGGCACATTAAAAGGGAGCTAAAACGGACGTGCAGCAGCTGGGACCAGCACCTATCATGAAGAATTTCTTCGTCCTTTGCTAATCCAAATGGGATTAAATCGGTTATTGGAAATGAGAACAGGAACATAAATTAAAATCCTCAGATTCAGCAGGTACTCATATATAGATTGGAGAAGTAGGATTAATTGAGATTTACTGGAAAAGAAGTCCTTCAGGGGTGAATATTGAGAAAACAATCAAAACATAAAAAGAAAAACTATAAATATTCAAAATTATGCTTACATCAGATTATTACATTAGCACATGACTTTCCCCAGCTTTTCAGAGTAGAGCTAAATTCAGAATTAACCTTGCTTTTTAGGAGTCACAGTTCTACATTAAAGTGTGTATGATATACTAGTGAGACACCAGAAGTTTATAAGAATTCATTAGAGAAAATAACGAAGTTGGAGACTCAAAGATGTGCTTCGGGACAAACATTTGAGAACACAGGGGAAAACTATCATGCAAAAATCAAAATAAGCTACTAGATAATTTTGCCAATGTCTATTTCATTTTTGAGATATTTTGAAATGAGTAATTTGTCTTTAAAATAATTTACTGGTTGAATTTGATAATGAGCAGTAATTTAATCTAAATAGTCAAAACTATTTTTTGGTGAAGCATTTTAAACATGGGTTTATAAATGGCAGGGATTTAAAATAAACCATGATATTTCTGTGAATTTCGCTTGCACCCTTCAATATTATTTTTGTTTTTCAAATAGGGACACAAACTATTACGTCATGTCTAGAGTACTTCCACTATGTGTAACATCATAAATTCACTACATTTAATTTTATCTCCTCCCTCATTAATAATGTTACATTCAAAATTACGCATTAAATTTTAGTTAACTGAAAAATGCTTGCTGTAAAAGATTTTTAGCAAGTAGTTAAATGATATTAAAATAAAATTGTGTTTTTGTGAATGAAAGTTGCTTATTGAAAATATTTAACGTAGTATCACAAAATATAGGACTTGTGATAACATTTGATACTACTGTGATTTTGTTAATTTTAACTTTTCATCTCATCCATGGATTCTCAGAAATACATATTTATCAATAGTTATTCCAATACATTTCCAAACCATTTTATGAAAATACTTATTGCATATTTGCATATATTCTTTAATCAGATTCTGAAACAAATTTTGGCTCTTTTTTAAAACCTGTACATAAGAAGCAAATAGGGAGCCTGACCAGTAAGTACAGGCTGAGCGGTTATAGGCCAATTGGCCTTTTCCCTGGCTGTTCCAGACTTTCTATATCTATATCTATGTCTCTCTCTATCTGAAAAGCCAAAAGGCAAGCTTGATCATTAAGGTACAAGCTGCGTGATTATCAACTAGCTGTCCTTTATTAGTCTCTGTCTATCTGAACTAATTTTGGGGCTCACAAGCAACCCTGATGGTCGGTGTAAGAGAAGCCAAGGCTGGAACTAGATAAGGACCAGAGAAAGCTCCTCTCCTGAGTCTAAACGGAAATTTACAATCCTTTTATCTCTGAGTCCCACTCGGGACTCCTGACTGTAGTTCCAATGTCACCAGACCTTATGAGAGGGTTTAGGGCTGCTACCATCCAGTGTGGGATTTCCAATAGGAAATGAGTGACCTCAGGATTCTTAGCCTCCGAGGGCATTCACATTCCCTGTGATCTCCTAGGCAGTTGGGATACCGTTCTCGGTGTGCGTACTGACAGTCCTCGACAAAGTATGCATCGCTTCTGTGGCAAAAGCACTTGGGAGGCATCTGGGAGGCACCGGGACTAGGATACAGACTTCCTCTTATCCTCCTGTTCCACCCTGAGATCCTCTCCTGCTCTGTACACACAAACCCCTTTTAAGGGGGTGTCAGGGTTAGCCCACTACAAATTTCTATGGCTTTTGTAATGTCTAAGGTCATTAAGAATTTGTTAGCTATAAATCAAAAGGTACACTTAAAGTCTTCCTCAAACATTCTAAGAAGGTGAAGAATTTATCTGCACTCCTGACCTGTAGTGGAACAAGAGGAATATTAAGCAAATTTAGTTACTAGGTAGGATGTAGAGTTAAATTCTTCCTCACTCACTGGGTTGTTGGGGATTTCCCTGCTCACCTGCCTAAAACTTTTCTATTCTTCAGTTGTTAAAATGCAAAGTTTTGGGGCCCGGGGCGTGGCCTAGCGGCTAAAGTCCTTGCCTTTAACGCGCCAGGATCCCATATGGGTGCTGGTTCTAATCCCCGAAGCTCCAATTCCCATCCAGCTCCCTGCTTGTGGCCTGGGAAAGCAGTCGAGGATGGCCCAAAGCCTGGGGGCCCGTGTGGGAGATGCAGAAGATGTTCCTGGTTCCTGGTTTCAGATTAGCGCAGCACCGACCGTTGGCTCACTTGGGGAGTGAACCAATGGACAAAAGATCTTCCTCTCTGTCTCTCCTCCTCTCTGTATATCTGACTTTGTAGTAAAACTAAATAAAAATCTTTTTTAAAAATGCAAAGTTCTGTAAAGCCATGGCTAATCACTACATACTGCAAAGTTTAAATTGTGGCTTAATCCCCCCCCCCCAAAAAAAAACTTTATCAATTTATGACTGTTAATGCTAAACAAGATGTAACTGCATAGAAACTTTGATGTTAAGTTTGTACTCAGCTGTTGTGTGTATGATGGATATTAATGTTGATGCTTCCACTGTTCCTGTGCCACTCTGATTTAGGTTAAATTCAAAAACATGTTAGCTTGGGAGAAGGAAAAAAAGGTTTATAGCAGCTGGTTGTGCATATACTAAAATTGATACGCCAAGGAAACAGTTACAGGATGTGTTTAAGAACTTGCATTTTCTAACATATTGGCCACTCAATACCATGTTAATTAACTTCATGATGTTGTTCATTTCAATGTTTCTTCTGGTTATTGAATTTGTGTAGTGGCATCTCATTGGAGGGGATGATATTGTGCCAGCTCTAGTTTCAGACCAAGGACGGTCTCCCAATGAAACTGTTGAACGTATCTGGACAATAAGATGCTGGTCTCTATGCATGGTGCATGCTTGCAATGAAAGAATCTTGACTGGATTTGAACTGCAATACCGCAACAAGGTGGAGGAATCCACCATGGGGGAAGGATACCGGGGGGGGGGGGCTTTGGGGAAATCCCAGAACCTATGAAACTGTGTCATAAAATGATACAAAATTTAAAAATAAATAAATAAATCTAAAAAATGAGGACAATGAATATAACAACAAAGAAAAAAATAAAACTTATACATAAATAATAATTATAGATTAACTTCCAATCATCACATGCACACAGAGTTTATAAAAATTTCCAGGAATTAGATTTAATTTTTTGAATATTTCAAAACATTACATCCTATATATTCCATTTATGGAAGTATGCCGGAAGGAAGTTGAATTTAATTATAAAAATGGATCATGAGAGGGCAAACATGATGGTGTATAAGACCTGTGGCACTGCATCCCATATGGGCACCAGTTCATGTCCCTGCTGCTCCATTTCTGATCCAGCTCTTTGCTAATGACCTGGGAAAGCACTGAGGGATGACTCAAGTTCTCAAAGCCTACCCCATGTGAGCAACCTACAAGAAAGTCTTACTCTTGGCTTTGGACTGGTTCAGAACAGGCAGTGGCCATCATTTTGGGTGAGTGAACCTAAAAATGGAACATATTTCTCTGTCTCTCCTTCTCTCTCTCTCTCCATGTATCTCTGACTGTTAAGTAAAATAAATCTTTTAAAATGTGGACCATGAAGAATCTTTTGGTGATTGAACTGTGTTCTTAAAAAAAAAAACACTACATGTTTATTTATTAATTTGAGTACTTCCATCCTCTGGCTCACTCCCCAACTCCTAAATGCCTGTAACAACCAAGGCACATACAGGCCAAATCTAGGGGCTGGGAATTCCATCTGGGTCTTCCCACTTAGGTGGCAGGGATTCAATTATCTAAGCAAACACCTGCTGCCTTCCAAGATGCACATTATTGGGAATCTGGAATGGGAATCAAAGATGAAACTATAACCCAGGCACTCTAATAATAGCTATGGCAGTCACAAGTGGCAGCTTAACCACCAAGACAAATTACAGTCCTTGAACAATTCTATATCTTGTTTATGGCGATGAACACACAAAATTACATGTGTGATAAAATTGCTTAAAACTAAATACACACTCAAGCATACACACAAAAGTTAGTGGTTATACAACTGGTGAAAGCTCAATGAAATCAGTAGATAAAAATCTATGTAAATATCTTGATTGTGCCCTTGCCTGTGCTCTATAAGATACTAGCATTGGGGAAAATTGAATGAGGAGCACACAGGACCTGCATATTAGTTCTTCCAATTGCATGTGAGTCTTATAATTATTTCAGTTTCTTTAAAAGAATGTTTTTAAAAATGTGTGTGAAAAGAAGGCAGAGTACCTGATTCAGAGTTTCAAGATTCTATCATTTTGTGTTAGGTCTCATTTTTAACCACAGTGTAGGTGTATCAAAAATAAGTTTTTCATGGGCCCGGCACGGTGGCGCAAGTGGTTAAAGGTCCTCGCCTTGCACGCCCGGGATCCCATATGGGCGCCGGTTCTAATCCCGGCAGCCCCGCTTCCCATCCAGCTCCCTGCCTGTGGCCTGGGAAAGCAGTCGAGGATGGCCCAAAGCTTTGGGACCCTGCACCCGCGTGGGAGACCTGGAAGAGGCTCCTGGCTTCGGATCGGCATAGTATCGGCCCATTGCGCTCACTTGGGGAGTGAATCATTGGATGGAAGATCTTCCTCTCTGTCTCTCCTCTCTGTATATCCGCCTTTCCAATGAAAAAATAATAAAAATAAAAATCTTTAAAAAAAATAAGTTTTTCACTTTCATTTTAAGCCAAAATAGAATCATACTATAAATGATTCTTATAAAATAATACAAACATAGCATGAATAACATAAACATAAATATACTTAACTTACAATTGAAAAAATTAATTATTTGACATGGCCTGATTTCAGGAATTTTCATTTTGTTAGTTTGATTTGAAGTTTGTTTGTTTTATGATTTCTTTATTTAAAAGTCAGAGTTCAGAGATAGAGCAAGATCTTGAGAGATCTTACAAGCACTGGCTTGCTCCTTAAATGGCTGGCAGAAACCAGGCACTCCATGTACAGGAGCCCAAGAACTTGAGCCATCTTCCACTGCTTTCTGGGGTGAATTAGCAGGGAGCTAGATTGCAAGTGGAACAGATGAGCCTCCAATGCAACTGGTGCCTATAGAAGATGCCAGTGTTGGCAGACAACAGCTTAACCAGCTGCACCACAGTGGCAGTCCCATGAATTTTCTCCAAACAATTGAATGTAAATCAAATGAGCACAGTGATTTTGCTGCTGCTGCTGTTGATGTGTGTTGAATAAAAGTTAGCTATGCACACCAGGCATGCACTATATCACTCTTACAGGAAACCTGGGATACGAACTAAGCTTATCCACATTTTATAGACAAGGAAACAGACTCTGAAAAAGCAGATTTTTTTTTTATATTATCTGGTAATAAGTGGCAGATTCGAAAATCCTTCATAGGTCTGACTGACTCAATCCATTTCTCTAATAACCACTATGCTTCAATGTCAGCACTATACTTTATCTATTGAAATACTGTCTAAGGAAACCATTGCTCTAGTCTATAGTAAAGTTTAAAACTTTAATGACATCAGCAGGAAGTAAATCATTTTTTCAGATGTTTACAACCTTTGTAGTATACCTTATAAATAATTATTCAAAACTTAAGTATATCAATAATAGTGACAGTACATTTCGTAGTTGGAAATACACCAGTATCAAGTATGTAACTAAAAGAATGAAACCCTACTTTTTCAGAAAGCCAAATAAAAACATAAAAGATAATATCAGTTACTAAATTATATACAGAGAATTTGTCTAACTAAACTATTCCTGAAAGCTAGATACCAGTTTTTGTTATTGCAAGAATGACTATCAGAACGATAGAAAAATTTAATTGACTGCCAACTGAGCTAGCTATGCTGTAGTACCTGCTTTGGAGTTAAGCATTGGGCTTTTGAAAAACTAATACCTAACTAACATGTTGCTTATATTCACAAGTACAAAAGTGGTACATTTCCTTTAAAGACATGTATATAACTATCAGTTAAGCTTAATTAAGCTTTGGACTTTATTTCTTCTTCTGTTCATGGACCAGCATTACTACATTACACTAAATTCAATTCTTTGGATTGTAATAATGATCTGAGCCAATCTATAATGAATAAATTTTCCCCAATACAACAGAAAATAGTTGTCCAACATACCGTACAAAGCTACATCCACTCCAAAAATGTTCCTAATTATATGATCTCCATTGTCTTTTTTGGTCTTTTTTTCATTTTTCACCATAGAAAATTAAAAATGATTTGGTTGATCTTTGTCCAGGTTTTTGAAACGTGTTGTAATAACAAATAAAACATTATTTGACATGCTTTAAAATAATATGTCATCCGATTAGAGATAAAGATTTCTCAGCTGGGTTCTATCAGAATCAATAAAAGAGAAGAAAAACCGATTCATGAATGAAATACAGAAAAACTCCTTCTTAATATTAAATTCATAATTAAATGACACTATAATGACAATCACATTTATTATGCATGTTTCAAATATACCTTTGGAAGGAGACACCTCCTTAATTTAGAAACTATAACGGAAAAATGACATTGGCATTATATAATGGAAAGCTTCCACATGCATTTACTTTTCTTGCTAAATGTAAACATAATAATAAAGCTAAATAATAACAATGAGCCTAAATCAAACTCACCAAATAGCAGGATATTAAGGATTATGAGAAGATGAAACTCTACTCATTGATGTTATTTCATAACATAATCCTTGACGTTGTCACCACAAACTATTTTGATAATTAAGCTATTTTGATAATTAAGTCTGTGCATTTGAAACAGAAATCATTACATGCACTATTATAAACCTTTTGAAGTAGTTTCAGCTTTTGTATAGTTAAGTCTATTTTAAAGTGTTATAAATTATGTAGTTCTCAGAATCCCACCATTGGTTGCAATAAGCATTCTTCATTAAACAATATGTACTTGACTTTTTTTTTTTTCCTTTTGGTAAGATTACTTTGTGGCAACTATTCTTGGGAAGAAATTCTTTAATCAATTAAACAGTATAGGTCAATCTGTCTCATTTATTGGGATGACTCAAAGTAGAAGAGATATCATTTATCAATAAGAATTTTTCTTTATGTAGCTATGGATTTAAATATTAAAAATAAGTATATCAATGAAATATAGTATTTCTTAAAGTTTTCAATGAAAAATTGTATTCAGTATATATATGTCAAATTGTCCAGAGGATACAATTGACATTTTACTAAGGAATAAATGGCTTAACCTACTGATTAGATCATATAGGTGTTGAAAATAGGATGGAATATTTAATTTTTTAAACAGCTCATTTTGAAACTATTATACACCCGAAGCACCATAAAATCTCACTTAGTAGAATGTTATCTTTTCAAAATCATATCATTGCTGTTCCACAGCTTGCATTGTCATTCCTGGTCCATAGAGGAAAATTTTATTGCGTTTGCTCAATGCAGTGATTCCTCAAAGTTCACTAGAATGGAAGATGTCCCACAAGATCTTCCAAAGTAGTTTTAACAAATGCTCAGGTATTTTTAAATTAGTGTCACTTTAAAACCAATATATTTGCAATAATATAATTTTGAAATCTAATTCTCAGTCATTTCATTAGATTTCCCAGGTACCGATTGAATAAACTACACCTGGCTTCTTATATAGTGAAAATAGAGGCATTTCACCAATCAAGACCCCATTAAGCAATTGTGTTAGATAAAAGAAAATACTGAAAATTCAGCCCTTATTTTTTCATCAATTGTATTTAGTATCATCCTCCTATAGGTATGGTAAGAATAAACTGCCTTAAATCTCCCAACTTAAAAATAGCAAGATCATTTCTTACTGGATAGTGGAAACTAAGAGCAGCACACAAGAAAACAATTCTGGAGTTTTAACTTTCTCCAGTTGCTTTCTGAGGGGGGGAGGGGCTGGGGGGTTGCTCGGGGCAGGGGGGGGCGGTGGGGACAGTGCCCTGCAGACAGAGCTTTACTATAACAGGAGATTGGAGGCACTGAAGAGTGGCAGCAGCTTCTCCCTAGACCTCAGAGTTCACCTTCTGGCTCAATTTAAGATCCAAGTTCTCAAGCGCCAGAAATCCTGCCAGGAAGTTATCCCCGGCGGAGAGCCAGGCTCCTGGCCTAGTACGGAAGACTCCAGTTCTGTTGATGGCAAAGCTGTGCAGGTTTCTCAGCAGGCAGCACCTAAAATGTCAAAGTCCAAGGATCATGCGGAGACAGGAAAGTTTCTTGCCATCTTTGACAAGCGGTTACCCCACCCCACCCCCGCCCTACACAGACCCTTTTTCTGAGACTCACCGCAGGGATCTGGGGCGACAGGGGGCTGTATCATTAATCATGACAGACAGTGTAGAAATTCCTTACTTTCTGATCTCTGGACAGTGATCCAGGCAGGCCATTGTATCATTGGTGATTGACAACTGGCTTCAGCTTAAAAAATAATTTCTCTAAACCTCAATTCTTTTTCCTGGATAGTAGAACAATGAAATTATCTGCTTCATTTGTTGTCAGTGGGGGGTTAAGATAGTGCATATGAAAGTTAACGTGTGACAACCTTTAAAAACAATTATAATGATAACAATAAATGGCAGTGATTGTTGGCCCAAATCGGTGACCTTTGTCTCTTAAGATCTGCCTGAATCACCTGAAATGTGGGAAGCCTGGTAGTCCTTGCTCCCTTCCATCTGGCTATTTTCCCAAGCCCGATTTGCTAGCAGCCACAGCTATTTGAGTGCACCTGCTGAGGCCATAAGGAAAAATAGGATCCTCTTTGGAATGTCGCGATTTGTCATAGTAGATCGTCACATAATACTAGCCCTTCATCCCTTGGCTTGTTGAGGTGGATTTCTGGCAAACATTTGTCCCCTAGCAAGCAAATTTTGCATAGTGTCAGAACCCGGTCTTTCCAAAGCCCCTACCCCAATGTCTGAAGTATCAGCTAACTCGGGGACCTGAAAAGGAGCTTTAGGAAGTTCACAAGGGCAGTGGAAAGAGAGAGTAGGCAGGTACCCAAATCTCCAGAGCATCTGGGTGGGGTTGTTAATCCTGAAGCTCCCGCGGGACAGTGACTTTGCAACTTCTGCAGTCTGCCTCAGTTTGCATTCAGCCCCCTCTTTCTGCACACACACACACACACACACACACACACACACACACCCTCACACACACAGAAACATTGAAGGGATTGCCCAGCAGCAGTTGGAAGATGTTTTATGATGGAAGTCCCGGCCCTCCTGGCATGCTCCCGGCCTCCTGCCGCTCACCAACACGGAAAAACTCCCTTTCCGAAATAATTGCCTTGTGCTTTACTGCCGAAGAAAAACAGTTACAAATTCCTTTGTTTTGCTTGGGAAGTGAACAGATTTGGTTGGTAATTGCCTGCCTGATCAAGAGCCACTTCCTTCATGGTTAACCAAACATCAACTCGACTCAGTCGGGCCCGTTTTAAATATCACCAAAAGTGAATAGCCCCAATTACGACAGGAAATACATTTCCCGCCATGAAACGAGGGCCAGAAACAGATTTATCCGCGTTTCGAAATGCGCGTCGCCCCGTGGATGGGCTCAGCATGCTGTTCTTATTTGGAACCCCTCCCCCCAACACACACTCTCTCTCTCTCTTCCTCTCTCTCCTCTCTCTCTCTCACACTCTCTCTCTCTCTCTCTCTTTCTCTCTCTCCTCTCTCTCACACACACACACTCTCTCTCTCACACACACACACTCTCTCTCTCTCTCTCTCTCTCTCTCTCTCTCACACACACACACACACACACACACACTTTTCAAGGCCCTGTGGAAAGGAGGCTTGAAAAACCCTGTTTCTAAGCTCTCTTCAAAGAAAAAGAAAACTGTTTACAACCTGTTTATTGCACTGATGTTATCGAGCTCCAAAAAAATGGAATGAAACGAAAAGAAAAATGTCGAACGAAAGATAAAACCCCTCTTTTGCTCTCCTTGATAAAAAGGGGAAGTTCTCGCTTAAAAAAAAGAAAACAAAACAAAAAGGCGTAGCTCCTTATACACTTAAAATTTTCACCAGAAAGTCAATATAGATCTAAGATGCATGCATGGCTGACTTAGAGTTGGAAATCTCAGGAACTAGGGAAGGTATTTATAAACACTGCAAGTATCTCACTCTCACCATTCAACGCCCAATTTTGATAAGCAACCAGTGACCAGTGACGCTCCTCGTGGCTGCTTTTCCCTCTTAAAGTAGCACTTGCGTTTACCTGGTTAAGACGTTACGTTCAGCGGGCGCTTGGATCTTCCGTATCATCCAGGAGGCAGCGGTAGCCAAATGCAGAGCGGAGGACAGGGTGAGTCTCGGGTTCTCGCAAACGCCAGGCTCTCCCCGCGATGGGGGTCGGGAGGTGGGAGGAAAGGGGCCCAAATATTCATTCGCCTAATAAAACCTCGCTGATCTGCAACCTGTTTTCTGGGAGAGCCTCAGACTCAAAGAGAAAAAAAAAAAAAGAGCCCTGATTTTTTTTTTTTCAAGTTCCTATTGGGCATTAGGTGCTAGCGAAGTCTTCAGCGCAAAGCCCTAGACTTCATTAGAAAGTCTCCAAGTTGACCTAGAGACATAAATCAATAAAGAAAAAACATCAAGTCTTGCTCTCTTCATCAGGAAAATCTGTCAGCTAAGACATTCCTGGGATTCTCCCCGGGGGTTTTGGGTTTTGTTGGTGGTGGTGTTACTGTTATTTAAGTGCTTATGTAGGGTCTTTCGTTAAAGGAGTGTAACATTTGGGGACAAGAAGGACAGTGACCGCCGAGTATGGTGCACAGCCTCAGAGCACGGTAGAGCTGAGCCGCCTGTCCCTGAGACAAAGTGGTTCGCTTAATGGATGATTGCAAAGCAGAGCACTCCTGGAGCTGGACCCACGGGCAGAACTGCTGGGCTGCTGTGGATTGAGAATTGAAAGGGTTTTCCAACTGCAATTGCTCCCGCTTGGTGGGGGGAGGGGGTAAAATCCATCCACTCCTGGTTCCCAGGCGTTTTTTATTCCCCCAAGAAGCGCAATAGCCTGCCGCTTACAGCAGGGGAAGGGTGTCGTCCCTTCACAGTCTGAAGGCTGCAGGTCCTAGTGCCTTCCTGGGCCAACCCTGCATCTAAAGATGTTTTCTTTTAAAAGAACCTGTAGGGCTAAGAGGATCAATCTTCCTGAGTGTGCCACTCAGGCTCCCGCCCCTGTTGCCTAAAATGCTGCTGTGCTCCCTTGGGCGCTGACTCCTGGCTGCTCTCTTTTAGGCTTTCCAAAAGGGCTGGTGAGGACTAAGTAGTGAACCTGAGACTCAACCTCCAGAACCCTAGGCCGATCAGGCCTCCTGACGCAGCACTGCACTGCTTCTCACCACCTAGGCAAAAGCCCCCGCCTTATCTATCAGACCTTGGCTTTGCTTCCAAGGCTTCAGGTGCAAGGATTCTCAGGCATTGTTTCTGCTGTTAGCTGTCAGACTAAGTAACAGTAGGGAGGTTCAGTGGAAGTCCTAATTGTTGGTGTCATCCTCCTTCAGGTGACAGAGCTTTTACAATCACTGCTTTTCAGGGAACCCAAAGCAGAATATTAGTGTTCCACAAAGTGAGGGCAGGCTAAGCTTGGCGTGTAGGTTGAGGGGATGGCGAAAAATTCAACAACAGTCCCTCCCTAGATGGAGATGTTAGCAGAAGGCCCCCAGGTTCAGGAAAATATGTCTGTATGGTGGTTGAGTGGGATAAAGAGAGATAACAGAAGGGATGTAGAGCCCCGGATTGAGGGGAAGAGGTCAGTGTGCCTCCCTGGAAGGCAAGGTTAGCACAGAAGTGACTGAGGTGAGTGGCAGGTGTCTGGCTCTTACCAGGGCTTGGGGAAGTGGTGCTTTCTCCCTGGTATGTTCCCCCAAGGAGCTCCACATCGTGGAAGCAGAGAAATTTTTGAACCTTCTATATATACATGATTTCAGGAGAATACCTAAAGACACAAAACGTGGGCACTGGCCCAAGGGTTAGTTGGGCAGTGGGTGAAGCCGTGGTATGTGCAAAAGGATACCTTCTTCTACTTATTTTCCTATTTTTGCTCAATAGTGGTTGAGGTAAAGTCACTGCAATTGTAAAACAGAAGCACACACACACACACACACACACACACACACGCACGTAACTGCCTTCAAAGCTATAGAAGACTATATATGGAAAGTACCTGGCAGTGAAAGGGCCGTCAGAGAGCTAGCTATAGGTTTGTGTAGTGGGCTGTATATTTCCTTTCTTTCTACAGAGGTCTCACAGTGTTATTTAGAAGAAGAAAGGAGGAAATAAAACATAGAAAAGGAAAAGGGAAAAGTACTGCGTGAGAAAAAGAAGACAGATAGATGGATATACAAGGAGAGAAGAAAAATAGTGCTAGAGAGAGAGAGAAAGATATCCATCTAAAGTTGGGGTTTTCACTGTTGTTTGCAAGTAGAGTCATTTGGTGAGAAAATGTATGGGTACATGATGGGAAGCAGACCTTTCACAGACACAATGGTTCTTCATAAATAGCACTTTGTCTTACAACTCATTAATGAAATAAGCTTAGCAATTCCAGTTCAAGTCATCTGTACTGGTGATGTTTTTCTGCATGTTTGAATGATTTATTTAAACATTATCAAACTACTACCTGTAGCCATTTTTCAAAGTTTACCCCAATTTCTTTGGGGGTGATGCATAAAGCACGTTTGAAGGTAACTCTGATCTTAAAAGAAAAGGTCAGTATGAAAGACACAGAAAGGGAGTATTGGGAGTAGAGGAGGCAAAGGAAATTATAAGACATAAAAGAAAAACCCCACATTAAAATTCATACACCGCCAACACAAGACATAAAGACATTTTTTCAACAATTCTGACTGGGCATTGAGTTAATATATAACTGTCTCAGTGCTAATGAAGCACCATATAGATGACATAAGAAAGATCCACCCACTCAACTTTTTTTAATGTGGAGGGTTTGAGGATTGAAAGATGCAGGATACATATGCAAGTGTTGATCATTTGCAATCTGCCAAGCAATCAGAGGCAACTGGAAAGTAGCCTTGAAATTCTTCTTCTGCAAATGACTTTGGTTACTATAGAGGGTAAGGGCACATAGGGTCCTGTACCCTCATTATGTATTTCTCTTTTATCCATCTACTTTGCCCAATATAAACCATTGGAAAATTTGTTCTCAAAATTCTGGCGACCAAGTGTTTAAAGTGTCTACTAACTTTAAATTAAAAATTGGGTGAAAAAATGAAAGTGTGTTATGTCTGAGTAAGTCCATTGATGATGAGAAATATATGAAACCAAGCTCAAAGCTGTAATTATTATCATACAAAGACTTTCACCATTCTCTAGCAGTATGGATACACCATTAAATTCAACAGAATAAATTGTTCAGCTAATGTTTTCCCAAGCATAGATACTTAACTTCCTGTCCTCCCCGTGGGAAGAATACTGAGCAGAGATAAAAATGTGTCTTTCTACCATTCTTTCCATCCTCCACATGAGAGCAAGAGTAACAAAGTTTGGTGTGTATAGCTGAATTGTTACATGCACAGTACAGAGACTCCTTGAGACACTATAGTACTAAGCTTACTCAGAATTGAAGGATTCAGTGTGAGAATTAATATTAGTTAAACAAGTTAACTCCTTTAGCTGGAGCAAGTACACAGTTATGTGTTAGAGGCCTGTAATTAACAAGTGTTGATCTAGTTATACAAGCAGATGATACGCTGATAGTGGATTAGTAAAATACTTGGAGAATATCTTTCCAAGGATAAGTTAATAAATTCAGAATGTGTATTCTATTAGATGAGTTTTCTAAGGATTTTGAAATTTAAATGCAATTCTGTGACTTAGTTTACTCATTTTATCTATTGACATAGCTCTCCACTTTATCTAAGAAAGGTAACTCCCCTAAAGGCTTCTAAACTTTACAACCAGCTTTATGATTTAACCAAAAGTTGGAGTTTTTTTTTTTAGAAATGCATCTGTGCACTATATTGAATCTTTTTTTAAATTATGAATTTAAAAAAGAAATCCTAAAAACAAGTTGGAGTTTCCAATATTGGACCAAATTTCTCCACTTTCTAATGCCAGGCCTCAAAGTATTTATATTTGTATAGTTGATAAAAATATTAGAACATTATAAAAATTAACTCCCTTCATTTTTCTAATGTTAAAAACATGTAAGTGCTTGCTATATTATAGGTAATGTGCTCAATGTACTACGTAGCTGGTATAAATTATCTCACTAAATCATCAGATACACACTTGCAGAAATATACACTGTGATGAAGGAATTACAAAGAAAAGTTTAGAATGAAAGAGGCTAAATAAAATAAAAGTCTTTTTCAAGATCATTTTGAGGAAAAGTAGCAGTCATAAATTTAATCAGGCCAGTCTGAAGCCTTCCTGCATGCTGTGCCACTTGAGCCTTATTCTTATTTACTACCATAGTCCTAGAAATTCATTTATGAATTAAGAGTCTTTGTCAAGGAAATCAAAATTAGTTTTCTGGATTTAGAATTCTGAGTCTATAGTACATAATTTCTCTATTGACCAAGCCGGTGGTATTGAAAAGGAGGGAAAAGAAGGGAAGAAAAATTACAGAAGGGTATATTCTCAATTATTATAAGGTGAATATATGTGGCAGGAGTTTTTTTTTTGTCTGCAAGTGCTGTAACTCATGAATGCTCAGATGTGTTCTTCCTTTGGGTAATTTGCCTATTTCAGGCAAAGTTGAATTCATGGGAGGAAACTGACTCTGCATTTCTTGTGGTCTTTCACAAGTAATGATAAAAAATAATTATGAATAACTTACCTAAAATTCATATTCTAGAAGTTAAGAACTATGCCAAAATAGCTCAATCAGAGAGTGAAGGTCAAGGGAAAGGAAAACTGGAAAGAAAAATATCCATTATGAAGTTTCTTGCACTTCTGTCAAAGAATGGCAAGAGGTACCTAAATATTTTATTTATATGATATTTCTTTATAATATATGTATACCTTTACATATACATAACACACATATATATACATAGAACTTAAAGGGAATTCAAATAGCTCAAGATAAAGTTGAATTAAAGGATAATGCAAAATTTCCATCAAGTTTTTGAGCCCCTCCGCCGTATTCTGTATATACAGGAAAATACTGTATATATAAACGTGCATGTATATATGTGAAATATATATATTGATTTATTTTATTTGTTTTATTTCTTCACTACATGAGTAGAAGCAGGATTTGGAATTCCTCTGTGTAGGTTTGGCAACTAGTGTACAGTTAGTAGGAACTGCAGCACAACATTTTTTTTCCTCCAGAAAGACACAGGTTCTTTAAACATAAATTAATTTTTTAAAAAATTCGATACTATCTATATAGAAATACAGAAAACACTGAATTTTTACCTTTCACATGACCTAAATTTCTCAGAAAATGACATTTCTCCATACATTAACTTAGTTGTAAGCATTTACTTCCATGCCTGCATTTCACACAAAAGCAATATTTTCAGAGCCCTTTATATGTATTGTGCATGAGTTAACATATATATCTGTTTATCATCATTAATAAAATCTTCATATTTTTATTACAAACTACTTTCTGTATCTTTAAAACAGATTCAAGTTTCACATTCAGTAAGAGTTCTGAGAAGTCACATTTCCTTTGAGGTATGTCAATCTCCTCTGTATCTTCATAGATAATAACCAGAATTGATTTGTGTCAATAACAAACTTATTTTGCCTTCAAAGTCTACTTTCTTATTATGTTCCAGTTGTTAGTTTTGAGCAATTGTAAACCAACATTTTACTGTGAGAATTTTGCTACTGTGACGCTAAATATGGCATCTGTGGTTCCCAGAGCCTTTCTTCACATGTTCCACTACCTTCCCAGGTGTGGAAGAGTCTTACAAAGGCTTATTGGTGTTCCTGGATAAAAGAGAAAGACTACTCAAAAGAGACTCCCAGGTGTGGGGAATGAGCTACTGGCATAGTTGTGAGGACCCAGTACCTGACTCCAGTGTTTCAGCAGCTGAACAAATTGCAAAGCTGGTTCCGGGGTTTATTTTTTATTTCTCTCTCTCTCTCTCTCTCTCTCTCTCTCTCTCTCTCTCTCACACACACACACACACGCAATTTAACAAGAAACTGTATCTCAGTCCCAACACACATGAAGAAGAAATGAGATACATTCCTTTCAGTGATGCCATGAGACATAATTGAAATAGGATTGGGGAAAAATTAAATTACAAAGAGAAATTCTGGATGGCTACATTTTTATATATAGTAGATATTACAGAATAATTTTTTTTCAAAACAAGAACTTATATCCCCAAATATGCTATTTTTTATCTTTTTTGTGAAAAAAAAAATCCTTTAGTCAGTAGTTGGAAACACTGGAACAGGCATTGCAATAAACTTATTTTGCCTTCATTTTAAAGAAAGTCTGTTTAAAACCGATTAAGCAAAACCATCCCTTGTTATACAAGGTGATGTTTTGCCTTATTGCATCAAAATAAGTCAGAGTTCAAAGGCAAGAAAATAACCGTATTAGGAAACAGTAGTGAAAACACAACATGGTGACTAACACCTTAAAATTGTCAAACTCCCGCCTTTTCTTTTTCTAAACTGTGTCTTTAGGAATACATGTCCAATGGATGTTTTAAAAATAATCTTCTCAATAACAAGGAGTGGGCAGATACCTTACCCTACCCTTTCATGGCTGCGGAAAGATACATGTAGCATGTATGACATGAACATGTATCCATGAACATGTGGCAAAGATGACAGCCAGACCTGTTGCTTTCCAGCCTAAAGGCCTTCTACACTGAACTTGGCCATGTCCAGTAGGACTGTCTCTGTCACTGTAGGATAGTGATGGTGTGATTTCCTAGCTCTGCGTGGTAAACAGAGTATCATTAATTACTAGTTCAAAGCCTTCAGCAGGATTCAAACTAACCTTTGATTCAAAGTAACCTTTGATCGAGCTGTCTGAGATCACTATAATGCTTAAAACCATATCGAGTTGCCAGAAGATGTCCTGTCCTGTGTCTCACCACCACCACCACTCCCACTACCATCATTTGAAAAATCTTAGCAGTGCACATGTATACCTAAGTAGCTGAAATTAAGAGTACATGCAAGTCTCTTACTCTAAAACTCCAGTATTGGAACCTTTTAACTTAATTCAAATTCCATCCCATTTTAAATGGAGTTAGCCTGAATTTCAATGACTTTTGAACAGTTACATCTGAGGAACACAATAGAATCTTTAGGGGAATGTTTAAAGGTTTTTTGTTTCTTTGTTTGTTTGTTTTGCTAATGTAATCTGCATAAAGTCCTGAAGTACCTGACTTCCTATTTCTAATGAAAAGTGGATGAGTGAATCATAGGCTTACAGACAGTGAGTAATGCATACAGATATCTCCCATGTCTATACAAAAATCATGCTTCTTGGATGCGGTAGCCAAATCTCTCCGTGACACAGACACCAGTTTTATCTGTTTTAGAAGAAAATAAGTAAATAAATAAATAAATAAAAGTGAGTCCAGGAAGATATTGAACAAGACACCGGAATCAATCATTAAATGCCAACGTTTTGAGGTGCATAATCCACGGGAGCCAGAGCCCTGTTTTTGCCCTGGTCTCTGATGGTGGCCCTAAAGCCCTGGGGTCCTGTGTGTCCTGATTAAGCTGTGTGAGAAAAAGCTGTGTGTGTGTGTGGGGGGGGGGGGGAAGGCGGAATCCTGGGCTTGAAGGGTCAGCCTTGCTCTGAATCACTGACAGTGGCATCTGGAAGCCTCCTCCCTGCCCTCGCCTGAGCCCCCTACCAAGAGAGGACAGATTGGCACAGTCCTGCACCCAGTTTCAGACTCCTGACTGCAGAGCCAAGTAGCTCACAAAGCTTGCACTTCAGTTCCTTCCCGCGGTGCCTTCACTGGAGAGCGAAAGCCCCCAATACACTTCTCTGGATTTGATTCAATAATATTTGCACTTTTGTTGGAAAAGTGGCCCCTCGTGTGCAATTATTTCTCCCGTCTTTGAGTTCTATAATTTAATGCAAAACAGTAACCTTGTGTCTCCCTCTCCTCTGCTCCCCTCCAGCCTATCTGAAGGCGCTTTCCAACCAAACCCAACCCCCTTCCCTGTCAGACTCTGAAGTGTCACTCACAGTGCTTTTTTTTTTTTTTTTTTTATGCTTCCAAGAGTTTCCAAAACAAACAGCGGAGGCTGCAACCGGCCGGGTATTCACTCAGTCGGATGCAACAGTATCTCCCAATCCGAGCAGCCTGCGCAGCCATTGGCGGCAGGTCTGCTCTCTAAAAGGCACGCGCTTGCCAATCTCTACTCTTTGCCAGGTCCTGGAAAGCCTAAATCCCGGACTGATGGTCCGCACATGTCCACTGGGAGGGAGGAGACAGCCAAAGGCAGGGACACTACACTCCGGAGGATTTAGTCTCCAGTTGAATCTCCCTCTCCTTTCATTTTACCTATTCAAAGAAAAATTGCATTTGCATATAAAATATTACACATATTCATACACGCACGGACGAGCAGGCGGAAATTATTTTTTTTCTTTTTATATAGATTCAGAAATTGTTTTTACGGATTTGGGGAGTTTTTTTTTTTTTTTTTTTTTTTTTCTGTTTTGCTTTACTGGCCTATCCTCTGCGTCTTTGCTCTCTTCTCCTCCCTCCTTAACCCAGCTCAGGTTGAAAGTTTGTGGGGCACGCTCCCTTCGCCCCCTTCAGGGATGGCTCTGAGCTCTCGCGCGCACGCCTTCTCTGTGGAAGCTCTGATGGGGAGAACCAGCAAAAGAAAACTGCAAGATCCAAGAGTGAAGGTGCAGGATGAGTTACGGGAGAAAGAGGACGGAGAGAAACTGGAAAAGAGAAAGAGCAGCCCTGCAGGGAAGAGCGAACAACCCGGTGAGTACCCCCCACCACCACCACCACCTCTTCAACCCCAAAGCACTAAACCTGCCGCCCTCTCTTGTTCGCTCCGCACCTCTCCTGGCGGCTAGCCGTACGCAAGCCGGACAGCTGCGTCGGGGGTCGTGAGAAGTCTCTGGTCCTAGGCAGCAGAAAGTTTCGGTCTCCGAAGGCCATCCTGAGTGGCAGGGTGCTTTTGCGGTGATTGGGAGGGCCCTTACATTCCTGTGGAGATGCGTGGTTTATTTAGCAACCCTGTCAAAGCCCAGAGGGGTGGTTGTTCCTCTGGTTAGGAAGCCGGGCGTGTCCCCAGATTCTGAGGAGACCTAGTCTTGGAGGATGTGACGGTCTCAGGAAAAGTGAGGATGGGCAAATCTAGAGGGTCGCGCCACTTTCAGAGATCACTGAGAGTGTTGTGGGGAGCTGGGGGAGCCGCCTTCCGGGTTCCTGGGGAAGGGACAAAGTCGGCCTACTCCAAGAGAGGCACCGGTGAGCTGGGAGCGCGCGACCTTCAAAGCTCTCTCAAACCCTGGGCATCTCTGTGTCCAGCAGAAAAGCGACCCAAGACAGAGCTTTCAACTGCTCTTTCTGGCTGTGGAGGCGGCGATGGCGGCGGCGGCGACGACAACGGCAGCGAAAGCCTAGAAGAGAAAGATGTTATCCACGTGGAACTCCAAGGATCGGAGTTGTGGAAGCGATTCCATGACATTGGAACTGAGATGATCATTACCAAGGCGGGCAGGTTCGGTTCTGCCCAAGTTGTTCATAAGGGTTGCACACCATTCTCGCTTACATGTGCGGCTTTTGTAAGATGCGGAATTACTTTCTGACTCAGACACCCCTCCCCCCTCCAGCTCCCTTGCAGACGCTAGAAAGCCACGGCTTCCATAATTGATCAACCTGTATGTACATGGGTCCGTTAAATGGATCATTTTTCTTATCTATCTTGACTCTAAGAACTGACTCCTTAAGCTGCTGTTTGTGCTGGCAAAACTCAGGTCTTCGCAGGCAGGTGCCAGATGCCATCCCCACATCTTACACTGTATCTTTCACTTTCAGCCTTACAGATGATAGCAGTGAACAATATTTCCTCTCCTAAACTCCCAGGCCACTCTCCCTTGTCCAGACACTTTGAGATGGGTGTTTCCTAAGATCAGCTTTTAGCCTCTTCAGGGATCCAAAGTGACTTTGAGTCTTTCAGATTTCAGTCTTTCCGCAAATCTACCTTACCTCGAATATGCCCCTGAAAATTCAGGGGAAAGGCTGCGATTTTCCTGGCCCCCTCTCCTATTGCCTCTTCTACACCTTTATACTAAGATGGGACAGGGTGGACAACGTCTGTAGTATATTCTGCTTCTCTCGGAAATCCCGTTTTTTTTTTTTTTTTCAATCAAGCCTACAAAAATCTGTTCTCATGTAGCAAATGCCATTGCCTGAACTTGTCATGAACTGCAAATGGGATGTGATACCCTCATCTTTCCACTGGGGTCAGGGTGTCCCTTCCAAACATGTCTAAAAGCTCTGGGGTTAGGTCTTCTTCTCTTTCCCACAGGAGAATGTTCCCCTCTGTCCGGGTCAAGGTGAAAGGACTGGATCCAGGGAAGCAGTATTACATCGCGATTGATGTGGTTCCAGTTGATTCTAAGCGCTACAGGTAATAGGGTTCTCAAGAGGACTGGTGTGGGGGGGTGGCGGGGGGAGTGTAGGATCCTGAATCCTGAGATTGGAGAGCTGACTGTTTTTGAAAACTCTAGCGTGGCAGTCGGGAATTTGTTGGCCCTGTGATTTGGGTGTCAAATGGTGTCCACTGAATTCGGAGTTTGGGCTGAGAGAAGCTCGGATTTGTTGTTACTTCCTCCCTAACTCTAACCGGACTTGCTCTTCGCTGGGCTGGGGATGGCAATTAGGGTTTTAAATGACTCCAGGTCCTTCTCTCCCCCTCCCTACTACCACCCACTGCTCTGCCCATGGTTATGTAAAGTACTGATAGCGTAAGCTCCAGCTGTGTGAATGGAAGCTGTTGAAAGAATGGTGGGGTGTAGGTGGGGAGAAATGACAGATTCTCTAGGGTGGCCCGACCTTACGGATGTGCTGGGTCCTAAACTGCCTGGTCTGGGTAGCAAGCAACTGGAACGATGTTCTAATAATTTGTCACCCAAGTGTAGTGGATCTGTTATTACTGGGCATAAATGTTCCTCCCTTTAGGCATTCGCGGGGTGCAGTGGCTTGTCCTGAGGGTGCTAGAACCCTTCTCTGTTAGAGTGAGCCTTGGATTTAGAGCAGAGGGAGAGCGGACGAATCATTCTAAAACCAAGAGGCCCCCACTTGCAAAGTGGCAATCTTAGAAGCCCCTGGGACTGCGCTTTGCCTTAAACAACAACTTTGAGCGAAGGGGTTGTGTGGAAGCCATCCACACCAAGATGGGGAATTGGACTCAGTTGGTGGGTGCCTGACCCTTCATAGACAATCGCTGTCACGGCTGGTATTCAGAGCAAAGAAAGGACAAAGCGCAGCCCACTAGCTGCCGGCACCGTGGCTCAGAAACAGGCAAGGGTCTGGTGTCGCGCTGCAGCCGATTTGGGCATACTGCGCTGCTAGAGGTTCCGGTTAGAAGCGGTGTGAAAACCAGCTCTGGCAACCTGCGACGGGATTTCTGGGGGTTTTCTGGCGTGGAGACTTTTTTGACAATATTCGCCTCACCCCCTTATTCTTCCCCTTCCCCTGCCCCGCAACGTTTATGGTGTTTTCCCGCGTCTCTGCGTGGTAAAACGGTCGAATCCATTCCTTTGCCTTTTCGGTGAGGAAACGCAAACCAGACTCGCAAGCCCCACGACGTTTCACTCGCCCTGGCATTTCATTGTATTATGATGACGCGTGCTTATATAGTTTGTTTTGTTCCCTTGAGTGGTGCGTGAAAATCAAGTTGGTTGCCTTTGAGATTTGCGGGTTAATGTTGGATCAGGCTTTTAGGACGAAAACCCAAATACCTGTTTTCCTTTCTCCTTGCTTTTGGCGCGTCATACCTAACAAGCCACTCCGTGACTTTCAGGTACGTGTATCACAGCTCGCAGTGGATGGTGGCAGGGAATACAGACCACTCCTGCATCACTCCCAGATTCTATATCCATCCGGACTCTCCCTGCTCGGGAGAGACCTGGATGCGACAGATCATCAGTTTTGATCGGGTGAAACTC
The DNA here is from genome assembly GCF_017591425.1 of Ochotona curzoniae. Taxonomy (NCBI): domain Eukaryota; kingdom Metazoa; phylum Chordata; class Mammalia; order Lagomorpha; family Ochotonidae; genus Ochotona; species Ochotona curzoniae. Next base: position 53,287,656 of record NW_024467087.1, on the reverse strand, counting down.
ACCAACAACGAAATGGACGACAAAGGCCACGTAAGCGAGCTCAATCCTTTGCCCTGAGGAGGGAGGTGCCAAACACCTTCCTGCCAGCATCTTGGAAAGGCAAAGCAGGCTTCTCCCAGATGCACATCTTGTGCTGTTTAGTACCTGTCCAAACAGTGGAAGTCTGAGTAAAATAGCCACCGTAGGTTATCTGGAACGTTTGAAGGCTGAGAGTTGCAGAGATAGGGATGTTCAGCCTCAGGTGTTTGGGTATCAAAAGAAATCCGTTTAAAGCCAAAATGTCTGGTCAGACAGGGCCGAAGGCAGACCATGCTTCCTTGGGGTTTTTAGACACCTGAGCTTCCTGGGAAATCCGCACAGGTACTAATTGCCTTCCAGCAGTCCACGTTGCTATAACTTGTGCATTTTCTGTGTGGTGTGATGTGGTAGGAGGATGCAAGCATGGAATCCAGGAAGACAGTCTGGAAATCTCGCCCACAACCCGCCCCCCTTGAAAGACCATTTCAGATCAAATAACGTGATCTTTCACCTGTCTTCCTGATGTGCTTTTGCCTTTTCCCTGCCTGATCTGTCCCTCTACCAGTCCCAAAAGGAGAGAAGGAGCTCTAAGCATTAGGGAGATGGAGTTAACCACCATGCCTGGGCCTGTCATTCACTATCCAGGAAGTCTGTGGTAAAAGATCACATTATGATGACAATTCTACACCATATGACCATCCATACTGGAAAGCACAAAGGAACCAAACTGGGAGTACACCCATTCCTGATTGGTGTAGCAGAGGTACCTGGCAGGGGAAACCTCTTAGGCATGGTGCCCTCTGTTGAAACCCAAATAGCACAGCAAAAATCCTCTGCGATGTCTACCTGAGCTTGCACAGTTTGGTCTCACATTTGTCTGGCACTTGAGGGGTGTCCTGAAGAGGTGGGGAGGGGAGTTAGGGAAAGGGACTTGGTTTTTCTGGCAGCACTTGATTGTTTCTTCCCCAGATCATTCTGCAGTCCATGCATAAGTACAAACCTCGCGTGCACGTGATGGAGCAAGACAGCAAGACTGACCTGTCCCGGATTCAGTCCTTGCCCGTGGAAGGGATTAAAACTTTCTCCTTTAAAGAAACAGAATTCACCACAGTGACAGCTTACCAAAACCAACAGGTAATCCTGACCAGGATCCAGGCCAGTGGGAGTGGCTCCAGAAGAACACTGTGGCAGAGGCAAGCTTCACTCTGTGGTCTTCACTTCCGACAACTGAAAACATTCACAGCTCTACTGCATTGCCGTTAGTTATTTTTGACAACAACAAAAACAACAAAATCATGTGGATCTGATGTTAGAAGGAGAATAGAGCAAACTAAACCAGGAGATAAGCAATCTAATTACTCCAAATCAGACCTGGCAATATCCTTATGTTTATGTAAGGTGTGACATTATAGGTTGTAAAGTCTGAGGTGGTTAATGTAACTATTATCAACAATAGCAAAGGTCTTGTTTCTAAGATCACTCACTTTATCTTTCTCTCCATTTTGAATCCATAGATTACCAAACTGAAAATCGACAGGAATCCTTTTGCTAAAGGATTTAGAGATCCTGGAAGAAACAGGTAAGCAAGCAGTAAAGCAATCACATTGAATATTTAAGTGCACTTTTTCACTTGTATTAAAGCTAAGAAAACTGTGGCTCAGAGATCCATAGCCACTAAGTTTTGCAATTAGTGGGTATCAGCAAAGGAATCAGGTGTTTTTTCTTCCAACCTCGCCTTCTGTTACTCTGTCTTTTACCGACTTTTCAGATAGTGATTTTCCAGAACTCTGAATTTGACTACATTTTATTCAAAACTCTAGATAAAAAAGAAATATTTTGGATCCTTACTCATAAAAGAGGCTAGAAAATTGTTCAGAAGTTCATACGGATCATTTTTTTTTAGGACTTGCATGCTGAAGTTGCTGAAAGTTGAATTTCTTTTTTAGGGGTGTGTTGGATGGGCTTTTAGAAACCTACCCGTGGAGACCTTCTCTCATTCTGGATTTGAAAGCCTACGGTGCAGATGCACAAAGTAAGAAAATTTGCAATATCTCTATGTATTAAAGAGATAAAAATGCCAAAAACCTGAACTTAACACTTCGCAAGGGGATAAAGTAAAAGGCCAGAAAAATGTGTGTTTACAAACAAGTCTGTGTGTATTTACCTGGTTATGAGACCACATAAAAAGGAAGGGGCTAGATCTGTGGTAAAGAGGGACTTACTGACAGCTGTCTTCCTCAGTGTCACACACCCTGACAACACTAGGCTGCAACTGGCACTCATATGGCTTGCCCAGGTCGCAGGTGCCAGCTTTAACCCAATAAGCCCCAGGAGTAAATGCTTTTTTTTTAAAAAATGACTTTTCGACCTCTTTAAACAAGCACGCTATCTTTGCATATAAATAATTAAAAAAAAAAGACAAAATAACAGCAACGCCAAAAAAGCTTCTTTAAAATCTAGTCAATAAGCAGTTGTTACTTTGAATTCAAGCAGTCACATCAAGGAAGTTTAGGGTCTAGATTTCCCTGGAATGTCTAATTACTCCTGATTTAGTAGATTCTAAAAAGCCATAAAAGATCACCATTAATCATTGATACATATATTTCCATTCACATCTTTATGTTTCTTAACTTTAAAAATGTCCCAAACTCTTGCTGCAGAGTGACATAGAACTCTCTCCATCCATAATTCTCATATAAGAGAAATAAAAAAGCAATGCTTTTAAATGTGTTGTTTTCATTCGTATGAGTTCATTTTGACGTACACTGTACTTATCACAGTGAAGCCTTTATAGACTCCAAAACAGCTTTTCAATTTGCTCAATCTGTTAAACCTCTTATTTTTGTTAAAGTTTTAAATTAAATTAATTCAGATTTACAATGTGTAATTGACTCCTAATCACATTACAATTGGACTCTTTTAGTATATTTCAAGTGCCTATTACAAAGTTTGTAGTAGGTGCTCAATACCTAACACACAACAGCCATGCTAAAAGTAATCATGGTAGTAATAGAAATGAGATATTCACCTTTGGTTAAAGAAATGAGCATGTCTTCCATCACGCTTGCTAAAACAGCTCTTAGCTTACGAGGAAAATTATTCTAAAAATGAAACTAGCACGGTGATTGGTACGAATGAAGATTCAACAGGGATACTAAGTTCATTGTTCATTGCACTATCATTCACAGGTGGAAGCAGCGGCTCCTCTCCAGTGACATCAAGTGGAGGGGCTCCTTCTCCTTTGAACTCCTTACTTTCTCCACCTTGCTCTCCGCCTACTTTTCACTTGCCTACGAGCTCCCTTGGAATGCCATGTCCAGAGACATACCTGCACAATATCAACTTGCCCCTTTGCTACAAGATTTGTCCAGCTAATTTTTGGCGACAGCAACCTCTTTTCTTACCTACTACTGAAAGGCTAGCAAGCAGCAACAGTTCTCAGTCTTTAGCTCCATTCATGATGGAAGTGCCCATGTTGTCTTCTATGGGGGTTGCCAATTCAAAAAGTGGTTCAACTGATGACTTCAATGGGCAATATCTTCAAACATCTAATTCTGTCAATCAAGTGGTGTATGGATTACAGACAACTGGAAACATTTTCCCACCCAGCTCCATTGCCAGAGAAGCACTCAGTTGTTCTTTCCATCCTCCCTATGGCTTATATAGGTATAACCACTCTATGCCATCTAGACTGGTAAATGCTGCAAACCATCTCAAAGTGAATGACAACGGTCAAGTCTCTTTTAGAGAAAGCAGATGTAATCATGTTCACTGGCATCCAACAATTAACCATTGCCTTTAATGAAACAATTCATAATAGAGTTACATATAGCGCATATTTGTAATCAAATAAAGATCACCTGCTGTTGAGCTTAAAAATTTTCACAGCTAGACACGATTGCTCTGCTATGTATTTAAAGTACCTTATCTGTTGTTCTCACGAAGTTGTTTATACACTCAAATGTGATCTATAAGAACCTCTAATGACAGTGTGCTTGGGCCTCAAAATAAGAAACTCAATAAATATTGTTTTGAGAGATAGCCTACCAGTGAGAATTGATGTCAGGTGATGGGGTCTCTAAATGTAATGAGGCCAGTTTACCACGTCAACTGTCTTTTATGCATTGCTTATGACCAAAATAAATATGTCATTTTTGTGGAAGCAGTGAAACAATTTCAATCTTATTAATGAAAATTAACTCCATTGTAATTATCTTTCTAATAATTGTAGAAGAAAATTTATTTGTCTGCCTTATACATTTATACTCTGCTGTTGAAGGAAATATTAATTTCAAAGTACAAATAAGGAAGTAAACTTTCAAGTATTATTTTTATTAATCTTTGTAGCCTAACAACTATTTAATCCTGAAGGAACGCAAAGAACAAAAGAAAATTAAACCATTTTAAACAAATTTGATCTTTGATTTCCTTTTTGAAAAATCATTGCTGGATGAAGCCTGCTTACTTACTACATTAATAAACTGATGTTTTAAAAGAACTTTCACAAAACAAATTAGTTATCCAAGACTAAGACATTATAGCTTGAAGGAGGAGACTACAATTTAGGCTTTAATAATGAAGATGGAGTTACATTGGTGTAATTTAATTCCACTCATGTATCAATAGCAGTAAAACAGACTAGATAAACAGAATAAGACTTTAATATAGTTAACAAAGTTGAAAGGATCTTTACTGAGACACCAAAAATTTTGAGCAGAATTTTGAAGTATAGGTTACATATAAAGATGGTATATCATTAACACTGATCAGATTTTAATTTTTATGCCAGTAACTCCAGACATTTAATTCAAGGCCTTTTATGTCACAATGACATGACTTGACTTTCGACAAGTTACCCAAACTGCTAAACTGAGTTTTCAAGATTTTCCTAAATAAACTAAGAAAATATATAAGCATTATTTATTTTGCTCAAATGGTTATTTAATCTAAATATGCTTTATGAGGATGCCCTGCCATGTGTTCTTTAAAATTTGTGTCCTTCACTCTTGAGAGTATAAATGTAACAGCACACACTTGGTCCAAAAGAAGCATTCTAGCCATGAAGAAATATTTGTGACCTCTACATAGTAAGCATCTGTTACAAAGATCTTTGAGTCGTAAAACCTGTCTTATCTAAATGTGTTGAAAGAGGTATTGAAAGCAACAAGCACATTTTACTTTTGTCTACTCCAAAACAGGAAATCTGTAGGTTAACTTCAAACAATGTAACAAATTAGTTTTTAAGCAGAAATCCCACCGTCAGATTATACTAAAACTTACTCTGAGGGCTTACAAGAAAGAAAACTCAGTAATTGATGAGAAAGTATTTAATCGAACAATTAAGAAAAATCTGTTATTTTTAAAAGCGTTTTTAAAAGAGGCATTCACTTTATGGCTAGTACAGAGGACATATCTTATGTTTCAGATACATCTGCTGTGTATTGCACAATATGAAACTGAGAATATGGAATTGCATTGAAAACAGTGATTAATATAAAGGAATAGGGCTCTGAATGACCAAAGCTCGACATATAAATATGTTAAACTCTTATGTAATTTTTATAACTGTCATTTCGTCGTTTTAACTGAAAAGGTATGCAATGAAATGTCTTCATCTAAAATTAGATTTAGAAGACATATAAAAAAGTTTAACATACAATCCCCTGCTTACAAACAAGTTATTCATGTGAAGAAAAAGGCAAATAGCTCTAATTAATGCAATAATTATTTAGTACCTTTACTACTATTTGAAGAAATTCCTACTCCTTAACAGTAACTTGGTAAGTTAATTATGGTGACAAAGTAAATCACAAAATATGATAAAGTTATATTGTCTTCAAGTGACTCAATTAAATGCTAGGTTTCCTTTCAAACTGTACAAAAATCAAAAGCTACTATATTTAGGCAAAATGTAAAATAGCTAGCAAATGACAATGGCCAAATGATACTTTACAGATCCCTAAACCTGTTAACTAAAACCTCTATTTCCACATAGCTTGACCACATGTGTGTGTGTACCCCATTCCTTTTTTGAAAGAAAATATCTTTATTCAGCTGACTAAATTGATAAAGTATGATTCTGAAACTGACCTGATTATATGACTTAACTGAAAAAAATCTAGGGGTAAAATGAATTTTGCATCACCTTTGTGAAGTTTCTGCAATGAGCAGATGCTACTTTATGCCCTCAAAGCACTAGTCAAGCTCAGAACTCTAGGTTCCTTGGTCTTAGGAAGGTGATATTTTGTGAAGCAATCATTCAAACTGATCTCAAGAACTTACAGTTTGAATCTTATGCAAAAGTCATGTCTGAACAGATGCATGCATCTATTCATCAAATTTTGAGGGGGATTATACAATTCCAGCTAACATAACTTAGAGGATCAAACTCTGATACTGTTATTTCTATTCACTATGCAGAAAGGCTAAGTCCTCTGGAGACTATATTTTAAATTAGGACATATAATTTCAGGTTACATAATTTTAGGATCTTCAGGCTCATGAAAATTATTTTTCCTATTCATTACACTATTAAAAGGAAGAAGTTTATTTTCCCTAAACTATGAAAATAGAAGTTAATTCTATTTCACTGCTTTAAGGCATGAGTTCTATATGTGGTCTGGAACGGACATGACTTCATTCTTCTGTGAGAATGAAGCACATCTATGGCATAAAAATAAATGGAAATTTAGATTCTGTAAGTGATGAGTCAGTCAGTGTATCAGTCTGTGCATCCTCGGAGACCTATGTGCTGACAATCTGACAAAGTGCCAACAACAAATCAAGACAAGCATCTGTATCTGACATCGAGGAACATTTTCCTTTCATTCTTCTATTCACTTATGTTATACTGCATGGATAAAATCACATACATATAAAGCAAGTAACACATATCTTAAACATATTACTTGTATAATACTGAGTCAAAACATGACAAAATATGTATTTTGTATAAATATTGAAGTAATATTCATAAAAATTACACACATTTTGATGGCAAGTGTACATATTTTAAGACAATGGGGCTACATATCCATGTGTACAGCAGGATTAATATTCAGCTATTTCCTCACTGCATCTCAGTAACAACTCTTTTCCTGATCTGGATAAACTACAATTCAAGAAGTTCTATATGTTACACTATGATATATACAAGAATATGTACAAAGTTTCATGGGAAAAATAAATTATAAGGTAAATCTATTTTGGTGCAAAAAATGGATTTCATGAATATTTTCATCATAATACACATTTCCACCAACTTTCTGAAGAACTGTCGTAGATATGAGTCGACATAAAACCAGCTGAGTATTAATTTTGCTTTAAATAATTTACAATGTGTTACTTTTACTTCCCCTGCTTCCTATAATTAGATGCTACAAAAATTCTATGTATGTACATAGAAAGGCAGATTTAAACTTACACAGAAATGCCTAGTTGCATGTATTGTACTTTGTGAATTGAATTAACAGGTTAGAAGTACAATGTTTTTACACCAATTTAAAGTGATGTTGCCATTGTGCTGAAAATTTTTCAATTAGCCAAAATAACAATAGCATCCTGATATACAGCAACAGTTTACCAGTTGACTTCATTGGAATTTAGTATGTTTATTGGAGCAGTTTCAAACAAACCAAATGCATAGCTTAGGCATTGGTGGCAATTGCTTTGATATAAGTGCCTTCGTATACATTTAATCTTCCTAGGTTTGGACTGCAATTAAATGATAATTTGTATTAAAGCTGTACAAATAAACATGATTTGAATGGCAACATAAAACAGAACAAATAGATGCATATACCATTTGAAACATATCCAATATTAAAACTATTTACATGTGTGGTGCCGGCCAACTTTAGACATGCTGTTTCAATAAAATAGTGAGAGGAACAAGACTAGTATCATTTCCTTTCAAAGTTTCAAATGTTCATGTTTACAAATTTGTACTGCACATTAATATGTAAACATACATTATGGTAAGCAGATGTACACAGAATAGTTACAGAACATTTCTACTTAGTTGAAATGTCTATTGGTTTTATTTTTGGAGTGTCTAAAAGAGAAATACCATTTAATACCAAACACGATAGGAAGACTTGAAACAAAAGACTTTGTATAATAAGTTGTATGATTAAAATGTTAGGATGAATTCTAGTATTTTTGCTATTCTTATATATGGCAGAGTCTTCAGATTTTCATAAAGTGCAAATGACATTTTAGTTGTAGACATGCTATAAATAACTCAATCTTACTAGAACAAAAAAAGGAATAAAATCATTAGCTTATATCGCATAAGATTTGTTATCTTAAAAAACATAGTAATGCTTTTTTTTTTATTTTCATTGTTTGGAAAATGCTAATGTTTTAATAAATTACCTTTCTTAAAGTTTCACCTAAAATTATGTTTTCTTATTTTTTTGTGAAAATTTTATGAACTTCTTACTAATTATGTGATTATCTAATCACCTTGATCTGCTTTACTGAATCTTAAAGATTTTAGAAAAAAAAGTTCATGGAAATACAAAAAACAGATTACTCCTTGGTAGTGGCATGGTTTCTGCCCAAGAAAGTAGATAAGTTACACAATGTTGAATCTACATAGGCTTTACACTGAATTTTCTTTTTTTTAAGAGAGACCCAGGCATAGGTCAAACAGTATTTAGTAGATTAATAGCTATGGTTTGCAAAACCCAAGTTGGATCCTCTTCAAATCATGATACTAGGCAGGAGAAAGAACTGTTTGACAAAAATGTCATCACTTTATAACCTGTCATCATGACTTTTCTGTAGTTGTAACGTTAGTGAGGCAGAGGTGGAGATGAGGTGTCACATTACAGAAGGATCTGTGGGCCATAGCACCACACATATGGGATTAGGATAAACTAATCCAGTGTTTTCACTCAAGTATTTGAGCCAAGTTCAGCACTTGTGATGAATCAGAGCATTTGCCCTGAGCCTTTGGCTAGTCGAGATACATGATCTTCCAGTGGATAGTCATATGGAAACTGCTTGATCTAATTGTTAACAAAGGCCTGAAACATTTACAAGTTATTTTATGTTTTTATTTTGTTGTTCACTGGAAATGTATCTCCAACCAGACAGTAAGAATGGAAGAAAGCATAATTTCAAAAACTTTCCCAGCTTCTAAAAATGTCTATGCAGGTTAGCAAAAACTGAAATACACAAGAAGCAAATATAGACAGCCTACAGTTTGACATCTAGTCATTGAGTATGTCTATACACAATTGAGCATACATTTTTGTGTGATTAGGGCCGTACTGTAAAAGAATACTTCACTATGTATCTTGCGTATTATGAATTCAAGGTCCAGGCTGAGCTGTGATATAAAACTCATTTCAGGCTTCCCACATGGGTGACAAGAAACCTAGGTACTTAAGCCATCACTTCCTGCCTTAGCAGGAAGCTGGAGTAGAGCATGCCAATAATATGGGTACTCTGATATGGAATGTAGGCATCTTCACTGCTAGGCTGAAGATTAGCCCCTCAAATACTAAATGAAACTAACAGGACACAAATACAATATTTCACAGGGACACTTTATTGTTTTAAGCTGAAATCTGCAACAAACCTCTGGATAAAGATATTGGTAAGGTTACAATTAAAATACTGTATCCCGTTATGTTCAATTAAAGTAAGACATAAAGCAATGACGTTCAAATAAACAAAATGTGCCTTCTAAAGTAATTTGTTATGGGATCTTCACTATTAAAATATCACATGAAAGGCATGTTTTAATTGAATTGCCTTCCACGATATGGGGTCCCAGAATCTATTATTCTATTCATGAATATATAAATAATTTTCAGTTTAAGCCCACAATCCATTTTCTGTTAAATTTCATGTGCTAACTTTTCCATAAAATGTGGAGATTAGGTTGGTACTTTTCCTTATTTTTCGATTTTTGACTTGTGTGTATTTTAACACAATTCATTGAATTTCCTTACTCCACTCATCATTTAGAAAATTGAATATTACATTACCTGTTTTTTTCTTTTGTACCTTTGTAAAAAAAATTAAGTGGAGGAAATTTGCACGTGTTTATTTCTCAGTTCTCTATATTTTTCCTCTGATACATGTTTCTAGTTTTCTGCCAAATACCACAATAACTTAATTATGGTATTTATAGAGTAATAAGATAGTATAATTCCTCCCACTTAATTACTTTTTGAAAATTGTTTTGGCTATTGTAACTTTTGTCTTCTCTAATTTTTTGTTATAAAAAATTGAATAAGTCTATGAGAGAATTTGTTGAGAATATGATAGGAATTCCACTGAATCTATGGACAATTTTCAAGAAAATTGACATCTTCAACATCTTGAATTTTTCAACCCTTGCATATGATATGTCAACCCATTCGTTCATTCTCCCTTTAGTATCTTCATCAGCATTTGGATATTTTAAATGTACACCTTGTATATGTCTAGTTTGATTTATACTTGGGATATTTTGCTTATTTTGAGCTAGTGCAAGTGATTTTTTATTTTGACTTTTGTGTTTTCATTTTTACTGCACAGAAATATAATTGCTTTTCTGTGTTGATTTTCTATCCTGCAGCCTTCATGACCTCAATTATTAGTATTATGAGACTTGAGGATATTTTTAAATGCCTTTCCAGAATTTTTAGGTAGACCATGTCACTTGTAGATAGAAAAAATTCATTTATTTTTCCTTTTCAAATGTGTTCCTTTACTTCCTTAATTTGGCTTACAGATAAACTAGGACTTCTAGGACTAACTGGAATGCAAGTGGTGAGGGTGGATATCGTAATCCTGCTCCTGGTTTTTTAGTCACTGCCATGCTATCTGTAGCATTTTTGTAGATGCTCTTTACCAAGTTGAAGAAATTCTTCTCTATCATTTTTTTTCAAAATTGTTTCTAAACTTTGTGACACTTTCGAATTACATATACAAAGAGACTAATGTGATCCTTGGAATATGTGTGCATTGGGAAATGGCCAAACAAGCTGATTGACATATACATCACGCTAAATATTATAATTTCTGAGTTGTGAAACACTCAAACTCCTTTCTACAAGATAGAATATATTTGCTATGCATTATTTTCAGCTCTGTGTAATTATTCTGCTGTGCTGTGAGTACCAGAATTTTGCCTTCTGTCTGTAATATTGTGCCCTTTGGCAATATCTTCTCAAATATTCCTCACCATAATTTACCAGGCTTCTGATAGTGAAGATTCTATTATTGACTTTTGTGAAATCAAATTTTCTATATTCCAAATACACATGGAAACATGCAATATTTGTCTTTCTGTACCTGGCTTATCCACATAACCTACTTCTCTCAAGGATCGTGACATTGATGTAAGTGATAGGACTTCACATTTTAAATCAATGAATAGCATGTTTATATACAACATTTTTTTATCCCCTCAACAGTCATTCATGGGCATTTAGTTAGGTTGAGCTACATATATTGACTAGTGTGAATATTAAATTAGAGGGAGAGAGAGAAAGAGAGAGAGAGAAAGAGAGTCTTATCTACCAATTCACTCGCCCCAAATCCCCACGAAGGCTAGGGATTATATGGTGTGAAGCCAGGAATGAAAAACACTTTTCAGATATTTCACCTGAGTGGCATGAACCCAATTACTTAGCCCATCTTCTCTTTCTCCCATCGTCTGTGTTACCAAAAATCTGAAATCAGGAGGCAGAGGCAGGAATAGAACCAAAGTGCCCCAATGTGGGATCTGCATTTTTCTTTTTAAGATTAATATATTTTTAACTAAAAGGCAGATTTACAGAAAGAATGGGAGAGACAGAGAATCTTCCATCTGCTGGTTCAGTCAAATAGCCACAATAGCCAGAGCCAAACAAGGAGCCAGGAGTCTCTCCCAGGTCTCCCTGGGCGCAAGGTCCCGAGGACTTGGGCCATCCTCCACTGCGTTCCCAGGCCATTAGGCAGGAAGCTGAATGGGAAGTGAGCTGCTGGAGTTAGAAGTGGGGCCCATATGATACGCCAGTGTTTGTTGGGCCACCATGCCAGCCCCAAATGAGGGCTTCTTAACTTCTGACTAAACGTTCACTATGAGTGATTTTCATAAAAATTATTCATTATTCATTCATTTATTCATTTATCTGTTTATTTCATTCAAAAGAGAGAGAGAAATCATGCATTATCCATTGTGTTATTCTACAAGTTGCTTGCAACAGCCCAGGCTACGCCAGGTGAAGCCAGGAGCTAACAGTTGGATCTGCATTGTGGGTGGCAGGAACCTAGTCATTTGAACGATGACGACTTTCTGTTTCCCAGAATGCATATTAACAAGAAGCTAAGACTGGGAGTGGAGTCAACATTCAAAACCAGGCACTACAATACGGGACACTGGGATCCCCGGGGGCTCCCTCCCTTTTTTTTCTTTTTTATTGTGGTATTAAATTCGATTTGCTGCCGCAAACAAGAGTACTTCAACAAGTTAATGGAAGTGGTATTAAAAGATCTATTTTCATTCAGGTAATTCTAAAACTCATGTAGTTTTCTCTAATAATATACATTTCTATAACTTTTTGAAGATGCTTATATTTTGTTGAAAACTTTGCATCTATATTCACCAGGGATATTAGCTTGAAGTCAATAAGTTCATATAGTGTGTTTTCACTTTCAGTAGTTTTAAGAATTTTTTTCTTTTTAATTTTTGTGATGATTCATTCATTATACAGAAGCACATTATCAAATTTCTGTGTATTTATGCTTTCCCATTGTTCTTGTTTTTGAAAAAAAGATTTATTTATTTTTACTGAAAGACAGATATACAAAGAGGAGACACAGAGAGGAAAATCTTTCATTTGTTGATTTACTCTCCAAGCAGCTGTAATGGCTGGTGCTGCGCCAATCTGAACCCAGGAGCCTGGAGCTTCATCCAGGTCTCCCACATGGGTGCAGGAATCCAAGACTTTGGGCCATTCTTGACTGCTTTCCCAGGCCACAAGCAGGGAGCTAGATGGGAAGTGGGGCTGCCAGGATTAGAACCAGCACCCATAGAGGATCCTGGTGCATGCAAGGCAAGGACATTAGACACTAGACTACTACACTGGGCCCTGTTCTTGCATTTTATTTCTAGTTTTAATTCCTTGCAATGGGCGAAGACACATAAGGAGTTTGATTCTTGTTTTCATTTATTGAGACTCGATTGGCAGTCTCACGTGTGGTCTATTCTGGAGAATATCTCATGTGCCATTGCGAAGAAATTGCAGTTGCACTTGTTGAGTGAAATTCTCTGTAAATGTCTGTCATGTCCATTTGCTCTACAGTATGGCGTGAATGCTGATATGTCAATGATGAACTCAAAATCATACTTTTGTAGAACTCCAAACCTTCTCTTCCCCTCAGGGACTAGTAGGCTTTTAATTGTCACATTTACAATAATTTGCAGCTGATCTAAATTTTTTTTCTTGATTTTCTTTAAAACAAGAGAGAGGGAGGGAGGGAGGGAGAGAGGGAGAGAGAGAGAGATCATTCATTCTCTGAAGTACTGGCCAAATGCTTGCATCAGCAGGATTGGACCAAGCCAAAGATAGAGCCAGAACTCAATCTGAACCATACACACAGCCTGCTGCTTATCAGGTGCACACTGCCTGGAAGCTGCAATCTGAAGTGGAGCTAAGATTTAAACCCAGGCTTTGTGATATGAGATACAGGCATCCAAAGCACCATCTGAACTCTTGTCCCAAATGTCTGCCTGAAGAGAAGTAGCTTATTTTTAAGTTTACCTCTGAGCTTACAAGGAATATCAAACAAGGACAAGGTAAATGACAATTCAAACCTAACTGCTTTTATTAACATTTTACTGTGCTCCCAAAATAATACTCCTCTCTATTACAAGATTTTGATAATTTTCCAGAGCCCTGACAAAGTTCATTTCAACAAGTTTTTGTGAAGTTCTTATTGCTTAATGGAGGTGTGAATTTTGAGACCAGTTCCTCTTCCATTACGGAAGGGCTTCTCTGGGATATTTTAAATTATAAATCCAATTTCTAATATGACTATCTCATAATTACCACTGTCTGTTTCCACTTGGTTCATTATGGTTTCAGAGATATTGGTCCATTTCTTTAAAACTGATAAATTCCAAATGCAAATTTTTAAATAATATTTCATTATTGCCCTTCTAGTAGTGACAAGATCTGTAGTAACATATCCTATTACATTCCTAGTACTGGTGAATTTTGTCTTTTCTCTTTTTACCTCTGTGAATCTATACAGAATTTTGTTAATTTTTATCTTTTCAATGGACCAGTCTTGTTTTTGCTGCTTTCCACTGCTTCTTACAATTTTTTAGTTCATTAATTTACAGTCCTTTATCTTCATTTCTCTTCTTGTGAATACTTTGATTTTACTCTCCTATTTTTAGTTCTTTAATATTGGACTTTACCTGAATTATTTTATTTATCTTTCTTCATTTCTAACATGAGTCTTTAGTGATAAATCTTTCCCTCGTTTTCTGTTTAAGGTAGATCCCACAGACTTTGATACACTGAGTTTTCAGTTTTATTTAGTTATACATAATCTTTTTTCCTTTCAGATTACCCTATTATCTAATGGATTGAGCAAACATGAAAGTGTATCACTTCTATAGGTGTTCTAACATATCTGTGTCTAAAAGTCATTTCCAGAAGAGATTTCTAGGATTTTATTTTACCAAATTTATTTACAAAATGTGTGGAATTTTTCTAACTCTATCATACTATCCTGAATGTTGACAACCATGTTTTATTTTATTTTATTATTTTATTATTTTATTTATTTATTTATTTATTTATTTTTTGGGCGGGGGGAGGTAAAGAAGAGATAAATAAGAATGCTTGGCTACAGTGACCAGCCAGTCTTAATGCCACTGCTTGTGTATACAAATGCCCATTGATCACCCTGTCCCAACTCTCCTTCCACCTTCCTCTCCCCATCTTTTGCGCACCAGCTTTGAGCTTTCTTTCTTTCTTTTTTTTTTTTCTATTAATTGCATTGCATTATGTAACACAGTGTTATGGGCACTGGGATTCCCCCCACCCCTCCCCAAACCTTACCCCCCCATGGTGGATTTCTCCACCTTGCTGCGTTACCACAGTTCAAATTCAGTTGAGGTTCTTTCATTGGAAGTATTTACCAAGCATAAAATCCAGTGTCTTATTATCCTAGTGGGTTCAACGATTTCTTGGTGAGACCATCTCTGGTCTGAAGGTAAACCCAGCAAAGCATCATCCCAATCAATTAAAGGCCCCGACATAACATCAACAGCCATTTACAACCTTATGGCATTAATTGACATGGTATTGATTAATAGTATGTTGATAGGAAGATGTGGTTTCTTAACTACATCCTGTGACTTCTTCATAGACATTTCAATTTTGGTTTGTATTCAGCCTGATTCCATACAGTTATCATAAGTTTAGGTACAATACATTTTTTTTTAGCATGGGTGTGCAGAGAAATCCCCAATACCCCAGTGAGGCGTAACTAACCTTTGTGTCCCACCTAGTGAGGCATGTTTGGGTCCACGTTGGCCGTTTTCTGTCTGATTCTAAGCTTTCCATGTTGTTGTCTGCCCATTCTAGATTTTTTGTTTGTTTGTATATTTGTTCATTTGTTTTGAGGGGTTACTGGAGCGATCCTAATGGTCACCGCGAGGGAGGGTGGGGACCCAGAACATGAGCCAGGATAGGACCAGAGAGAGCTCGCCTCCCTATTCCCGAAGGAAGTTTATTATTCTTCTGTTTCTGCAGATCGCTCAGGGCTCCTGGCCGTCATTCTGATGGTGCTGGTTTTTACACTGCAGAGTTTGGACTTCTTCCATCCCCTGTGGAGGCTCCAGATGGGGTTGGGTGACCTCAGATTTCTCGGCCTTCAAAGGCACTCCTATTCCCCGTGGTTTCCTTAGTGGTTGGGATGTAGTCCTTGGTGTCCCTGTTGGCGGTCCTTGGTAAGGATCTGGCAGTCTTCAGGGTTGGGATGCGAGTCTCCTCATGACCCCCCCCCCGCTCCACTCTGGGGTCTCCCCCTCTGCTCCATACGCATGACCTCCTGTTAAGAGGCTTTCAGGGTCGCTCCCGATTCCCCCCTTATGCCTGTGTAGCTTTACTATTGTCTAGTGCCGACTCGAGTCTGTTGTCTATGGGTTATCAGATTTGACCCTGATAGGCTATATTTCACGTCTTTCTCTTACTTTTTAGGGAGATGGAAGATTTCTCTGCATTCCCTCCCCATTACAGAGTAACATAAGGTATTAAGAGTGTTTTAGGTTTTACAGTTCTTTGATGTAAATCATAAGCATTCTGACTCACATTAATAGGTTACAACGCATTGTCTTATTGTATTGGATACATGTTGTCAGAGGTTGCAATAATGTTACAATGTATAGGTATTATTTTCCAGATTAACAACTTTTCGTCTCAGATTAAGGCAAACATGTGATATTTAATCTTTTGGGATTGGTTCATTTCTCTTAGCATAATGGATTCCAGATGGGCCCATTTGGCCACAAAGAACTGCATTTCAATTTTTTTTTGATAGCTGAGTAGTATTCCATGGAGTATATGAACCATAGCTTTCTTATCCAGTCCTCTGTTGATGGGCATTTCGGTTGCTTCCAGGCTTTTGCAATTACTGATTGTGCTGCTATAAACATAGGGGTGCATCGGTCCCGGCACGATGGCGCAGTGGTTAAGGTCCTCATCTTGCACACCCGGGATCCCATATGGGCACCGGTTCTAATCCCGGCCGCTCCACTTCCCATCTGGCTCCCTGCCTGTGGCCCGGGAAAGCAGTTGAGGATGGCCTAAAGCTTTGGGACCCTGCTCCCGTGTGGGAGACCTGGAAGAGGCTCCTGGCTAGTATCGGCCGTTGCGCTCACTTGGAGAGTGAATCATCGGGGGGGAAGATCTTCCTCTCTGTATATCCGCCTTTCCAATAAAAAATAAAAATAAATCTTAAAAAAAAAAACCATAGGGGTGCATGTTGGTTTCTCGTAAAACACATGTTTTGGATATATTCCTAGGAGTGCTATTGCTGGGTCATATGGTATGCTGATTTTCAATTGTTTCAGTATCCTCCATATTGATTTCCATAGAGGCTGTACAAGTTTGCAGTCCCACCAACAGTGGAGTAGGGTTCCCTTTTCCCCATATCCTCGCCAGCAAGTGTTGTTGGTGGTTTTTTGTATGTGTGCCATCCTTGCTGGCGTTAGGTGGTACCTCATTGTTGTTTTCATTTGGATTTCCCTTATTGCCAGGGACCTTGAGCATTTTTTCATATGTTTGTTTGCCATTTGGGTTTGTTCTTTTGTGAAGCATCTGACCATTTCCTGTGCCTGTTTCTTGAGTAGTTTGTTTGTTTTGGTGCTTTGATTGTTCTGTAGATCTTTGTATATCCTGGAGATTTGCCCCGTATCACCTATGTAGTGTGCAAAAACCTTCTCCCATTCTGTGGGTTGCTTTTTTACTTTGTCGATTGTTTCCCTTGTTGTACAGAAGCTTCTTAGTTTGATGAAGTCCCATTTGTTTATTTTGGTCTTGATTGCTATTGGCTTTGGAGTCCTTTTTAGGAAGTCAGGGCCTACACCTAAATCTTGTAATGTGTCTCCTACACTTTCTTCCAAAAGTTTGAAGGTTTCTGGGTGTAGGTTCAGCCGTGTTTTAAATGTTGCATACACATCTTTCATAATCTACCAGTTAATTTTCCCAAATGGAGTGTGTGCTTTGTGTTGCTCAACTGTGGAGTGTTATTCTATTATTTCTTCCTTGTAATAGCAAGAACTGATAGAATAAAGACCAGCTCGCTAAAAGATGACAGATGGCTGCTCAATCAGTGTTCTTTTTGTATGTGATCCATTTGTGTTCTGACCCTCCATTGTCATCTACACGGTGTCTTTGTAGATCACAGATGAGACCAGGTGGCATGCATGTACCGTGGGACAGTGCTTATCCCAGTTCCCCAAATTTGTGAATCTTGGTGTCCAGAAGCCATCATTTTTGTCCCATCTCATTTGCTGTGAAACTAGACAAACGGGATCAGACTTAAGAGGACAAAGGTATCTATCATCTGTTTACCACTTTTGCGTAGTGTCTTGGTTCAAGTTAGTTAATAGCTGAGGGTGTTCTCTGAGTCTCCATGTAACAGCATCTCTGGCTTGGGAACAGTGTGGCCTTAGAGGTGCAAGTCAGCCTCATCTCTCACACTGCCCTACCCACCAGAATTCAATGTTGTGACTTTTTAAGAATCTGTCATGTAGCTAGTACTCAGACAAAGCTTACTGGGTATATAATTAACAAAGAAGAAAGAGGAAACAACATGGTCTCTGCTAGAAACAGCCATTTGTAGTAGGTTAGACAACTGGTGAATTGAGCAAGGATCAGAGAATGTTGAACATAGCCATATTAAAAAAAAAATGAATGCCACATCTGGGTTTACATGTGCTTATCATGGGTTTTCCTTGTTCTGTATTGAGAACAGTCAAAGGGCTGTGTGTTGCTCAGAGCAACATTCTGCTGTGTTTCTAATCTGATTGTGCCTGAGTTGCAGGTATGCCAAGTTTTGTGTTGCCTCAGCAGGGTAAAGCCAAATACTCTTGCACTGGGGAAGCATCTCTGCTTACTTCAATAAGCTAGGTAAGTATATCATCATTTCTTTACATGTGCCATGATGGGAAGGGTTTGTAAAGCCTGGATCATTCTGCAATTTCAAATACTTTTTTGTGAAATGTTAATGTGTAATAATCAATGGGGATCTGTTCTGTGATTGCCTAACTGTACTGATTTATAGGTATAATACTTAAGAAATATCTTAGAAAAATTTCATGGAAATTTTGTCTTCGCTGTTTCATCTATGTTTTTCATTTGATAAAATGTGTTAAACTATTCATAATCTCAGTGAAGCCATGAACACTTAACATTCACTTCTCCTATTAGGAAATATTTTCCTTGACTAAAATCAAATAAACCTTGAACACAGGCTGGGGTCCTGTAATTGGAGTATAAGCTCACCTTCTGTTTAAAGAAAAACCTCAATGTCTCCATATTTGCTGCTGTTACAATTCAAAGAAAATGTGCTGCTGTCTTGTAGTTGCATTATCCAATTCTAGAGAAAAAGCCTGTGAAAACTGCCACCTGTTTTAACCAGATATTGATTTATTACTTGAAATATATTCCTTGATCATCTACTTTATGCAATCACATGTTCAGAGGGAGAATTAACAATATACAATATTGGGGCTGGCACAGTGGCATAGCAGGCTCATTCTGTGTTAGTTCATTTAACACTCATAGGCACACTAGGAAACACAGAGTATTTTGGCAATCTGCTCGAGGTAATATGGGTAGAATAAAGCATAGCCAATCTGTGTTTTAAACACTGTGCTGTGTTACCATTTGTAGATATGCTATGAATGGAGTACTTAAAGAGTAATGAGTAGACTAAATAGCAGGTTGAGTTTGATAAGAAAAACAATTGTTTGTTCCTGGGTACTCAATTCTTGATACACTCCCAGCCCCCTAATTTTGGAAGTGTTATTGATTCTCTTGAGATTGGCATTCTTCACCCCTTCTAGCTACAACTAAATCCTTGTGACAGGGTGCCAACTAAAGTTTATCGATCCAGTTCTTAAGTTATTCACTGTAACTCTGCAATTTCTTAGATTTGGAATTTTTCTGCTTACAGCTACAATGTTTGTCTTTTTCCATAATGTGTCACTAGCCTTGACTTTAAAATTAGGGGGTTTTAAGCTATGGTGCCAAATTCTTCAATTGGGAGCAGAGCTGTCAGGTTCTTGATATATATTATTGTGTTGAATCAGATTTGATCATTCAGGGAGAGGGATGAACCCATATATCTACAAAAATTTATTGTAGAAAAAAGAAAGATAGTTTTTAAAAAATGATTTTGGACGTACTTGCCTACTAAATACACCTTAGAATTCAAACATCAGAGCCAGCAGGAGAGTCTGGGTGAGAGAATCCTGTATTTGTGGTGGTGTTTTGTGTGGCCACTGTGTGCTGGATGGATTGCATAATTTCAGGGCCCTTTAGAAAGTTCACGGAAAAATGAAACTAAAAGGCTATAAGAAATTTCCATGAACTTTGTGAAGCTCTTCATAGATGGTCAATTTCCAGAAATGAGAGCCTCTCCAGATTTCATTTTGTTAGAGTTGTTTCTGCTTTTGAGCAATAAAGCTATCTAGTCAGAAAAAAAGCTGTAAGATGATTGGACTTTTTGGCTGGCTGGTGCTGTGGTGCAGTGGCTCCTGCATCACTAGAATTCTGTAGGGGTCACAGCTGTTCTACTTCTGATCCAGTTCCCTACTAATGCACCTGGGAAAGCTTCAGAAGAATCTTTAAATGCTTGGTTCTCTACACTCATAGGACAAACCCAAATGAAGCTCCTAGCTCCTAACTTCAGCCTGGCCCAACCCTGGCTTGTGTGCTGTGCGGCTTTTTGGGAGTGAACCAGTGAGTGAGTGGAAGATCTCTTTCTCTGTCTCTCCCTTTCTCTCTGTAACTCTGCTTTACAAATTATATATGCACACAACATTACCTTCCATAGGCTTCGTGGCCTAACGTTAAATTGAGATTTTTTTTTTCATTTTTCATGCAGGTTTCTATCTGTCATTGAAAGTTTTTGGAGACCTCAGTGTATATGCATAGACTATGCAAGATTCCAATTTTCATTGAAATCTTTTACATTTCAGGCTGTCACCAAAATTTGGAGGAGGGGCGTTGCTGGATATGTTAGCTGTTTCACAAAGGGACTCTACATTTCATTAAGTTTGTTTTATGACATTTGAATTCCCACTATAAACTCGCTCTCAAGACAACAAGCTGTTCAAAATCTCCTTCTGTATTTGTTCATTTAAGAAGTCGTCGGAAGTTTGTGTTTTTACTTTTCATTTTCCTTTATTTTCCTTTGCAAATCCAAGAAACATAATTCTTGTGACAATTCTATTTTCCTTTATGAAGCTTGCTCCAAATCTTCTCTAGTAAGGGGGAGGAAGGTGGAGGGGCCTGATCTTCTACAATTTCCTCAAAGTCAAACCTAACAGCTGTAAGCACTTAACAACTAATCAGCTCAATTCAGCTCACCTGTGCGAGTGATCCTTGACAGCTCCATCTGCTTTGAGTCAAGGGTTTTTTTTCCCCCTTTTTTTTTCTGTGAGAGATTTAAAGGGAAAAGAACTAATGAACTTGCAAGATTACTTTCAGCTATTTTGAGTGTGATTCAAGGTACAAAGTGTTTTAGGAGATCCATGTATTTAAATGTATATTTCTTGCAATAAATGGCTGCCATATTACTGGCAATAAATGCCACTGACAACAAACATCCCACAAATGACTTAATTTGCTATGGACTCTGAAAGAGAAGTTGAGAATATGTGTAGCTAAAAGTTAAAGTCTGGGTTTAAATCTTTTTAAAGACACAAAACTTTTAAAAATCTGTTTAATATGGCACACAGTAATTACCGTATAGCTAAGGCAAGTGCTAAGTCTTTTGGAATGACAAGTCTTTAATATCCATAGGCTAACATTATCTTAAAGCTAACATTATATTAATGTCAAAGGCTACCATTTTGGTAAGTATGAATATGGAAACTGAGAGCTTACAAGAAAACAAAACATTTTCTTTATTATTGCTACTTTTTAAAGTATGGCTTTTCAAGACATCAGGCAACCAGTGAGGTAAGGTAGAAAAACTATGATTTACTTTTACTTAGATTTTTTGATACTGATCTGCACAGCTTCTGTGTGGAAGCTGACAGCTGATAATATCAAAAACCTCACCCAGCCAGTGTAAAAGTTATTTTCCCAGAAGAACAATAAGGAGCTTTTAACTATAAAATGCCTCCTACTTATGGCTATGGTCTAGCTGTAGTAAGAAATGACTTTTAAATACACCTTCACAATTTTAAAGCTTCAGCCTTTTCCCAGTCATTCAGTCATTCCCCCTTTATAATAGCCCTATATATGTTAGCCCAATTGTTTGCTCACAACATCAAAGAAGAAAACCTAGGGTGTCTTGTCTAGAGTTAGCAGAATCAGGGGTAGAACTGCCTGGCTTGATGCAAGGCCCAGGTGCTCCCCATTAAACTTAAGGACGAGACCTGACACAAGGTTAACAACACCATTGCCTAGGCCAAGGAGGGTTCTGCTCTTTTGTCTCTTCTGAATTTTCCGATTGAATTATAGATGGCATAAATGGAGACACTTTGTGGACCTCAAGAAAGAAATCTTTGGTGAGCCAATTGCTTGGATTTTCATGAACTATAAGTATTGGAGCTGGGGAGGACCCTTTAAATGTTATTTAGCAAAGCCTTTCTTGTTTTACAGATGAAACTGAGGTAGACACTGGAAGATAGAATGGTCCAACGGTTCCTGAAATAGCTTTCTGCTATATACCACTGGAGATTTTCCAAGAGAATTATCCCCAAAGGTCTATACCACAATGTCTTGCCCTGTGGATTACCTATAAAAGTGTTATTTCTCTTAGGACTTGGCTACTGAAATGATTTAATGATTCATAAAAAACTATTTTCTCTTTCAGAAAAAGAAAAAAAGGATTCCTCAACCGAATGCTGTGTTCAGATACACTGGCCTTTAATGACAACTCAGCACCTGTTTAGCTCTGCTGTTCATTCAAAGCATTTAATTTTCAAAAGCATAAGTAATGAGAATCTCCTGTTTCCTTAGCAACCATAGAAAACTCTCCACTATTTCTCCCTATCCTCCAAATCACTCCAATATCCATTTAAACAGGAAAATAAGTGATAGTTTATGATAGTTTCCATAAGGCATTTTTCCTGGATTGACTATTTACGAAAATCTTACAATGTTCTCATGAATTTTCACCAAAGAACTAGAAATAAAGTTCTTAACAATGGACAGAAGTAAAGGGATGCCACAACAACATAAGTAATGAACTGAAACTTTGGAATAAAATCCAGAAATGCTGGGTTTAAGTGTGGCCCTGTTTGAGAAAACATCAAGCAAGGCACCTAACCACTGATTTTCAGTGCCATCAACTGTGAAACAGGACAGTAATTGTTTCAGAGGCAGTTTGACATGCTGATGTGAAATCATATATATGCTCATGCCTAAACTGAAAAATAACCTGTATAATACTATAAAATATAAGGTATTAATTATTACTCAGCTTCTTTATCCATAAGGTATTGATTTCTAATAATTCAAAAGCATTGAGAGAAGACAAATCCCTGTAGGTAGATCATCTAGTTTGAGGCATACTCAAGGTAACTTAACTCTTTTTCATCAGATATATTTTAAATAACTAAATTGCTCAGAAATAACCTGTTCTTTGGCTTACCCAGAGTCTAGATAAGTTCATTAGGTAGAGGTCTAAATTTATAAAATGATGTTTGTATTTCCAAAACTAAAACACGTTTCCTTATTTTGGAAAAGAAAACGTTATTTGTGACTCTGTTGGCATTTCTCATAGTTCACTGATGTTCTCAATATTCCCTTCTGTATAGCAATATATACACATACATATGAGCAGTCTCCAGAAACTTCCTGGGAAATATTCATTAATGAAAAACTATACATGGACTTCAAAACATTTTTACATTAAAATAAATGTACCCTTTACTTTCATTTTTCCCTGAACTTCAAAATTTTTTTTGCTTTATTTGAGAGAAGAAAGAGAGACTGATGGAGAGATATTTTATCTGCTGGTCCACTGCACCTATGCACTAAATAATCAGGATGAACCTGCCTGAACTCAGGAGATTAGAACTCAAACTAGATTTCCTACATGGGAGGCAGGACTGCATTACCTGAGCCATTACCTGCTGCCTCCCAGAATACACATTTGCAGGGAGATGTACTCAGATGGAGCAGGTATTCACACCAGGTACTCTGATACAGGATACAGGTGTCCAAAACAGTAAATGCACTATCCCTTTAGACTTAAGTAGCCTGCATGTATAATATATGTACATATATATATATATCTTTTTTATATATTATTTTGTCAGTACCAACTACATACCACTATACATTTACACACCACTCTAACAGAGGTCATAGCACTTTTAGACTTCAGTGGCAGAATCAATCCTCTCACATAATTCTGGGACACATTTTATCCTTGAATATTTTTTCCCTATATGAATGGTTATTAGATTGTAATCCTCACAGTCTTACTGGGAGTATCAGAAACAACATGGAAAAATGAGTTGTATGTACTCCAGGACTTTGTAGACAAAGGTGCAGTTAAAATAAGAATGACAAAATAGATTAGGAGATTTATGAGCAAAGGAAATCGGCAAACTAAAATTGCATGTGATAATAGGGTCTAGTGAGGCACAATATCACCCAGCTCACTGGGATGGCATATCCAAACTTGATCTTAGCAAATCCATTGCTAAGCTGCTTCTTTATCTCATCAAAAGGACCCTGGCCAATGGCTTACATTTGCTGGTCAATTTTCAGTTGTTGTTTACAGCTCTTGTCAGTATCCAGCTTATCATAAATTTTAAAAATTTAAAAAATACTACCAGAATCTAAACATACAGGAATTTCTTTTTCAAAATATTTATTTTAATTTAATTTCAAAGTCAGATAGTCAGAGAGGAGGAGAGAGAGGAAGATCTCCCATCCGATGATTCACTCCCCAAGTGACCGCAACAGCCAGTGTTGTGCCAATCTGAAGCCAGGAGCCTCTTTCCGTGTCTCCTATGTGGGTGCAGGAGTCCCAGGCCCCAAGCCATCCTCGACTGCTTTCCCAGGCCACAAGCAGGGAGCTGGATGGGAAGCAGGGCTGCCGGGACCAGAATCGGTGCCCACATGGGATCCCGGCACATTCAAGGCGAGGACTGTAGCTGCTAGGTCACCATGCGGGGCCCAAAACAGGAATTACAAGCATTATAGCAAGCCAGTATTGGAAGCAAGGCAGTGGTCTTATCTCAGTCAAAAATGTTGGTTGTCATTATAATAGTATCTCCTACTGTAACACATAGCTAGCCACTCTGCCTATATAGAAAATTAAATACTTCACCACTGACCAAATTGCTTAGTAATAAACCAAGCTCCTTGTGTGTCCAAGAAATGCTTCATGGATACAATGTATTTTTTTAATTGTGAAATCACTTTAATCTAAAATCAGCTATTAAACATCGTGTTATGTTCCTTTTTTTTTAATTTATTTTTTTGACAATCTTGACATAATTAGGGTAAAAAGGTTCAAGTGCTACAGGAAGATGGGCAACACAATTAGTTCCGTATTGTTTCCTTAATATATCTGATGCAAAAGGGGATTTTAAGGGAAAAGCCCCACTCAGTTTCCCACCTATCCCAGGTCCCGGATGTGAGGCATGCTCTGACGGTCTTGCTCAAGCAGTTTTGATAGTTCACCAGTTATGAATTGCTGCCAGTCTCACCACTCCAAGCACGATGCGGTTGTTGAAGAATCCACTGTTTGACATAGTCCATCATAGAGTCTCCGTTTGCCCAGGTTTTCACTGCCAGCATATAGCTGAGGTGGTTGATTGACTTGTTCTGTCCTCTGTCATTTGATGGTTAGGGTTCTGAGTCCAGAAGCTCAATTGGGGGGATACCCAAAGAAACTTTGTCTGAGGTGTTCCCAGACCAAATTATTGTATGTACTAGCAAGTACAGAGCCCGGCACAGTCCATTGCATGGATCAGCTGGTGATTGCAGTGCTGGGTTGGTTCTGTTTTCAGCTCCAACTTCCACTGGAACCAATGGGTGTGGCAGTCTAGCCTGGTTCTGCCCAGCACATACAAAGCCCTCATACAAACCAATGTGGACTGCAGCCTAGTTGGAACAACCCACAATAACCCCTACCCTGGTTGGCCAATATGTATGGCAGACTAGTCCAGTCTGTCCCACATCCCTTTCTGCTCTCATACATGTCAATGGGTGTTAAAACCTTGTTCCATCTAACCAGCTCAACTATCCAGCCTTCACAGATGTTGTTGGGTGTCTCTCAAGGCACCCCAGCCCCTGCCCTAGTTTTCGTGCCCTCCCATTGGAGTGGTAACCCAAGAGGAAGGAGCCCACTATTTCCTTCCCAGGCCACTCCCACTCCCGGATTATGCACTCTCCAAGTGGTTCTGTGGTTTAACTTGACAGAACTAGCCCCCAGTGCCAGCTGCTGCCAGCTGATGCTTTGGCTAAGCCCCCAAAACCCTCACTCACTCTAATTGTAGATTGCACAGGTAGGAATAATCAGCCCAGCCTGGCTTTTCCCTGATCTGGTCCACTTGAGGCGTACAGGTCTTGTAGCCCTGCTTAGTCTGGTCTGCCCCCATCCCAGCTCACGCTCTCCAGCAGGGAGTAGCTGTCTGGCAAAGGAACCACCCCTTATTCCGCTGCCGGCTCTGCCTCCTCCCTTCCTGATTCTCACGTGTGCTGGTTGGGTGCTGTGGTCACATCTGGCACAGGCAATCTAGCCTTGGCCTTCCGTGTTGTGTACTGCTTTTGTCGCAACCGAACCTGGCTCGAACCTGGCTCTGTTCCAGTGTTCGGATTTGCCAGTGGATGACATGAACTGATTCAGCCTGGTCTGCCCCCAACCCATACCAAATGTATGCCAGTGGGACACTTTCTATGACCTCTTGGCTGTTTCCTTCCATGCTTTTTGCACCTTCCTGCAGGGTCTGTGTCCTGCCAGAGGAGTCAGAATGTATTTTTTTCATTTGTTATTTCATTTTCCATTTTGTGACTGTATAAGATATAGACTATTTCAAAGAGAAAATTTGCTGTTAGTCTGATGACTTAGGGAGGAAGCTTCTTCAAACTTTTTCAGTGTCATCACCCCTTAGGATCTTATTTTGAAATCTGGCATGAACACATTTCCTTTGCAGAATGAGGGGAATGGTGAACCATTATAGGAACACCCCAATTCATTTATTCCTTCATCTTTTAAGATTTCTGTATTAATATTACTATTATTATTATCATTATTATTATTTTAATGATACAGTTCCATAGGCTCTGGGATTTCTCTTCCCACCTTCCCAAGTCCCCTCCCCCACACTGATTTCCCCTCTATTATTACAATAGTACAGCTCTTCATAAACAGTCATAAGTCCATCATTTTGCTATTTAAATGCATCCTGGCATTGCGGGCATGGACATGTCAGAGAGCCCAGCATCCTATTATCAAGTTACATTTAACAGTTTCATTGGGGTTTTATTTTTGATTCAGAAGTAGAGATACATACTGCATTGTATCCCCACATCTGGATGTGCTAGTCTTCATTACACAGTTACACTACATTCCCTTAAATGAAAAGCCATAAAACAAAATCAACAGCAGGAAGAAAAATAGAAATTTACAGCACCATGAAGTTAAAGAACATATTACTGAATGACTAATACGTTGCTGAAGAAATGAAAAAGAAAATCAAGAACCTTGTCAAATAATGCTACTGTATGACCTATGAGTCAGTGAAGAATTTGATATGAGAAAAAAACCTGTTTTGAAGAAATAAAAATAGAAACAAAAACATCAAAATTAATGAGAAATAGTATCTGCTGATCTTTATTGGTGAGATGTATCTCCTATAAGCAACAGATAGATAGGTTTTATTCTTTGAAACAGTCTACTAATCCATGGTGTTTGATTGGTGTGTTTAAGCCATTTACATTAAGGATTAATATGGACAGCTGGCAATTTGGTTCTATCATTTTAGCAATGCGTTGTTAATTGTTTAAGTCTTCTGTTGTCATTTTACTGGGGTGTTCTCCATCTTTGCCTTTGGTTTTGGTAGGTATTGTTCCTTTCCTCTGTCAAGAGAACATCTTTAAGTATCATTTATAGGTCAGGTCTGGAAAAGCTGAATTCTTTGAGTTTTCCTTTACTGTGGAAACTTGTATTTCATTTTCGTAGACAAAAGAAAACTTTGCTGGGTGCATTACTCTGGACTGACTTTTTTTTTTTCTTTTAGCATCTGGAATGTGTTTCTCCATTCTCTTCTGCCTTGTAAAGTTTCCTCTGAGAGGTTAGCTATGAATTTGATTAGGGTCCCTCTATAGGTCCATTGATTTTTTTCATGTGCATATTTAAAGTTTATCTTTTCCTTAGGTTCGATTGGAGTGCTTGATTATCATGTGTTGTAGTGGAGATCACTTTTTGTCAATCCTAATGAGAGTCTCTGCCCTCTCCTTCTCCATATTAGGGAAGTTTCATTTAATTTAATTGAATACATCTTTAAAACCAGCCTCTCTTTTTGCTCCTTCTGGAACTCTAATAATTCCTATACTTGGCCTTATAATAGTGTCTCTTAATTCTTTTTTTTTTTAAGATTTATTTTTATTATTTTTTTTGTTTGTTTTTATTGTTGCTTACAT
Source organism: Ochotona curzoniae (assembly GCF_017591425.1). Taxonomy (NCBI): domain Eukaryota; kingdom Metazoa; phylum Chordata; class Mammalia; order Lagomorpha; family Ochotonidae; genus Ochotona; species Ochotona curzoniae. The sequence continues at coordinate 53,259,289 of NW_024467087.1, read as the reverse complement.
TGTATTATGTAGTACAGTTTTATAGGCGCTGGGGATTCCCCCCACCCCTCCCATCCCCCTCCCCCCATGGTGGATTCCTCCACCTTGTTGCATAACCACACTTCAAGTTCAGTTCAGATTCGTTCCTTGCAAACACATATCTAGCATAAAGTCCAGCGTCTTATTGTTCAGATAAGTTCAGTGGCCTCTTGGGGAGACCTTGTCTAGTCTGAAGATAGGGCTAACAGAGTAAAGATCCGGTCAGTTAAAAGCCCCAACAAGGCCTCAGTATCAATATACAACATTATGGAATTAATTGACATAGTATTGGGTAAACAATATGTTAAAAATAATGCAAGTTCCCTTCTTCGAAACATCTGGGTTGAGACAGTATCAATGACAGGTTCAAAAAATAACACACAACCAAACAAAAAATTACAGGTTAAATCAAGCCAAACATGTGGTATCTAATCTTTTGGGATTCGCTCATTTCCCTTAGCATTATAGTTTCCAGTTGTGCCCATTTAGCCACAAAGAACTGCATTTTGTTTTTTTTAATAGCTGAGTAGTATTCCATGGAGTAGATGAACCAAAGCTTTCTTATCCAATCTTCTGCTGATGGGCATTTCGGTTGCTTCCATGTTTTTGCAATTACTGATTGTGCTGCAATGAACATAGGGATGCATATTTTTTCATTGGAAAGGCGGATATACAGAGAGGAGAGACAGAGAGGAAGATCTTCCGCCCGATGATTCACTCCCCAAGTGAGCACAACGGGCCGATACTATGCCGATCCGAAGCCAGGAGCCTCTTCCAGGTCTCCCACGTGGGTGCAGGTTCCCAAAGCTTTGGGCCGTCCTCGACTGCTTTCCCAGGCCACAGGCAGGGAGCTGGAAGGGAAGCAGGGCTTCCCGGGATTAGAACCAGCGCCCATATGGGATCCCGGGTGTGCAAGGCGAGGACCTTTAACCACTTGCACCACCACGCTGGGCCCTCTTAATTCTTGAATACTTTTTTTTTTTTTTAGCTTTACCAGGTTCCACTTTCAGCTTTTTGATTGTTTTCTCATTGTGGCAAAATATGTCTGTGATTCTGTGATTCTTTTTCTACCTCATTCATTCTATAGTTGAGGCTTTCCACTGAATTTTTAATTTGCTTCATTGTGGTCTTCATTTCCAATAATTCTGCTTGTTTTTGTTTCAGTGTTGCTATTTCCTGTGTGATATACATCTTAAGTTTTTGCATGTGCTTTTCATTGTTGATAAGAAGCTTTATAATAATTTTTTGAAGTTATTTATCCCCCATCTCTTCAAAGTATTCCTCAGTTAACTCTGATGTTGGCAAAGGCTTTTGCTCCTTTGCAGGGGAGTCATCAGTAATATTCATTGTGCCTCTGTTCTTCTTTTGCTTTTGGACATTGTACTCTGGTTAGCAGATTCTTCTCCCTAGGGCAGTTTTCTAAGCTGTGTTACATACAAGTCTACAGTTTAATTTTACTGATTGTGTTTGGTATCCAATTGTTTGTTTGTAGTCACTTGTGCCACTCCCTCCAGCGAATTTCAGGTCTGGGCTCTTGTGTTATGCTTCCACCATGATCTCTGTAGCCTCAGCTGCTGGCTTACCACTCTCTGCCTCCTGTGACCCACGCTGTGCTTTCACAGGTACCTGTATAACCTTTTCCCCATTTCTAGTCAAGCAGTGCCCAGGATTAGGGAGAAAACAGATGTCCTAAATAACTGGGTTGTTGGTGGTGCTGATCTTCCTGGACTCTATAGGCTATTATGTCTGAGGGCCACCGGGACCTATTTTAGGTGGGACCTTTAGGATGCCAAATTCAGTACTATTTTCCCTGTGGTAACTGTGCAAATCACTGAGCCAGAAGTGAGTTCACTCCCAACTCAGCACATGCAGTTTATTGTTGCCCTTCCAGTCTCACAGCCTTTGCCAGACTATATAAAATGTCACCCATTGTGGCACTGGTGGAGTTTCTGGGTCTACTGGCTGTTAGGTCTGGGGGCTACCTGGACTTATTTGTGGTGGAACCTATATGATGCCATACTGGTTCTGTTTTCCTGGTGGGACCAGTGCAATTATCTGAGTTGGAAATGAGTTCTCGCCAAGCTTATTTCATGTACAGTTTGCTGTTGTCTTTCCTGTCCCACAGCCTTTGCCTTACTACACAAAATGGCTCCTGATATGTCACTGGTGGGGGTCTTGGCTGTGAAATCCAACCTGTTCCTGAAACCACTGTTTGGGGCTACTTGTCTGTCTCTGTTCCTGGTCAGATCAATATTATCAGTCAGTTCTTTGCCTGGATTAACCTCCTGAGCTCCTATTGAACTCTCCTTCCCACATGGCTACCAGTGGAGCTCTGGCCACTAGTGGAGCTCAGATTACCACTCACTGACTGCCACTGGGGTATCTCGTCACTATAACACCAGTCCATTGTCTCTGTTGCTTTCCTGTGTCTATCATTCTCCAGGTGAGCATCTGCCATTAGCCTGTCTTCCCATATTTCCTGGCATCTGCCCTCTAGGTTTGACCCTGGTTAATGATTCTCCATCTGTTTAAATGTGTCCTTACCCTAGTCCACCATCTTGATTCTCCAAAATTCCTTTATTTATTGAAAAATCAGAGTAACAGAGAGGGAGAAAGAGTTTTTCATCTGCTGGTTCATTCCTCAAATGATTGCAATAGCCACAGCTGAAGCAAGCTGAAGCCAGAAGCCAGGAGTTTCATCCAGGTCTTCCACGTAGGTTGCAACAGCCCAAACACTTAGAATGTGCTTTGCTGCATTTGCAGCATGCTGGGTTGAAAGTGGAGCAGGACAGGACAGGAACATGCCTTTGTATGGAATGCCAGAGTCCCAAGCAGTGGCTTTACACCACAATACCATCCATCCCTGATCTGCTCATTTATTTAATATTACCGACTCCATGCAAGCATAATCTAGGAGCTGTGGTGTAAGATGAACAAAACAGAAAATTCCCTTTTTTCTTATCAGTGTACTATTACCCCCAACAAATCAAACACTTGAGGAACATTACTAAACTGTAAATCTTAGAGTGCTGTGTCTGTATATGATTTTTATAATTTAGTGCCTTGATCCTTGCTAACAATGAGATATTCAACAAATGTTTAGTAGGGGACAGAAGTAATGAATGAAGAAAGTATTTAAACTAGCAAGTGGAGATGTCAATGACTGGTAAACCTACATGATCTACCTTCTATGTGTAGTTGTAAAATCAAGGGGATAGGGGACCAGGTTTCACTATCTTGAGCAATATATATTGATGGTGATAGCAAGACAAAATAATGTGTTTTTTTTCCTCCTGCATGAGATCCTTGTTTGTTTTCAATTTCTGCTTGTCACACAATTATTTGTATATGTATATGGGGTTCAATGGAATGTTTCCTTGTTTAAGAGCAGGACAGACCTGGTTTCAAATTACACATTACCTAGTCATGTTGCTCCAAGCAACTTACCTAGCCTCTCTGAATCTTAGTTTCCTCATTTATAAGATGAGGTTAGCAACACCAATCTCATAGTCTTGCTGGGAGGATTATATTAAATAGAGGTGCATAAAAACTTGAGACAATTCCTGCCTCAGGATAAGTATTTAGTGTTTACCAACATTAAATGTTTCAAAAGCTGATGCCTCAGGAAGCTACTCTGTGCACCTTACAGGAGAAACCTGTTAGACTTTTAGTAGGGATCTGGGTTCCATCTGCGCAGAAGAAGTTCATTTACTCAACCTGATAACAGTTTTCTCTGTCAGTTGCTTACTTTTATTTATTTACTTACTTATTTTTCAGAGCAGTGAGCAAAGGGCATCTGATTTTCTAGAAATCAGATCCTCATATCTGTATAAAATCTGAAACAAAACTACTGCAAGTTGTATTTTTTTTTCTGATTGTCATCAACACACAGGCGGAAAAAAAATTGATTTTGTATCACAGAACATGTTGATGTCTCTCTTCCAGCAATATCATAAAACTTTATATCAACAAATGGAATTGGGAACAAGTGATGATTTTTTGTAACCAAAGCAAAGCGCTTCTTAGAAATAAAACACCAAACGAGCAAAATCCCATTGTGCAGGGACTTGGGAGTTAAAAAAGGAAATAATTAGCGTCTGATCCAGAATGGCCACTTTGCAAAATTCTAAACAATGTCCTGTGATTTCAGCTGCCCTGATTCAGCCTTTTGCTACATTTCTATGCCATTTTTATAAGCACACATTAATATCCAGGGCCCAGATGTGGATTTAGGAGGAGTGGAAGGCAGAAAAGTGACTCAGCTTGATCATCTACAGTAGGGAAGATATTGAGCTAAGCTCTTCACAAGGTTACAGTCCTCAGACAATATTGTACAGAGTGTATTTGGCCCCAGTTTGCTGATAAAGTAAGATCAAGTAAGTAATTTGACATCATATCTTTTGCATGGCTGAGTAGGGAGTAGAACCTAGAGCTGTCTGTATTCAGCAGCTTGCTTTCTCCATACAACACATTGTAATTCTTAAACTGAAAGGACAAACTTCTGGAAGATGGGATGGAGATATGACTGAGGCTTTGAAAAATACATCAACTGTTATATCGCAGATCTACCTTATTTAGGAGAATTAAAAATAATCCAAGGACTGTCATACATAAAATCCAATTTCTTTTTACTCTTAGGCTGCTCTGTGTATGTGGTTGTTGGTTTAGTGTTCTCCCTATTAAAGGCCTTTCAATGAAATCTTCCTCCAGCCTCTTAGTGTGATTATAAACATCCCAAAACATCTAAGACCTATTGCAGAAATACTACAGCATAGTAAATGTAAGTGGGCTTCCCTCTGTGCCAGTATTAATCGGGAAGCCATTTTAAGCTTTATAATTTAAATGTATACCTTTGTGTTTGTTTTCCCAAAGTATTCCACTCACTTTTCTCCACTCCTGACTTTGAGATCATATCCTTCAACAATACTGAGGGTGGAGGGAAGTAACTTCTGTTACTTTGGGTTCTTCTTGAGAGATGGTCGGAATATGTGGCTGAACTAGCTCCTTCATTTCTTCTACCACCAAATATCTGGAGATTTTTCAGAAATGTTGTTTCTTCACATGTATGATTTTTTTCCTCCTCTATTTTCAAAGCTTTCTTTTGTGTGAGGTTCTGGCTTACACAATCAGGGAAAAGTCATGACTGAGGTTGGGTGTAAACATTTGGATTTGGAATAAGAAGGATCCAAGTTTTATCCAGGCCTGTACTCACAGCGTTGCTGAGCTGACTGATGCACAAAGAGCACTCAGTAAATGCTGAAGAAGTGAATGAATATGGAAGATGTCTGTTTATGAGGATATTTATAGAACAAAGGATCAGACTTTTGATGAATACATGGGAAAATCATGGGAGAAAAATGTACCTCATGCAGGATAAGAATCTGGACCTGTCTGGAAATACATCAGTGATTCACCCAGCTTTTGATGAACATAATAAGGACAATTAGCTAAGCAACTAAACTTAAGCTGCTTCACTACAAGGCAGTTGTGATTTAAGTACTTAAATATACTATCTCATCTTAATCCTCACAATAATCCTAACAGTTGTTAACATTAACTGTATTCTACAACAAATGGTATTGAGACACAGATAATTAGATAATGTGTTCAATGCTATATGGTTAATAAGGCTGCAAATCCTTCACTTGAATGCAGATGATTGTGGCTGTAGAAGCCAAATCCTTAACCACTATCATATACTGCTTAAGCAAGTAATTGTTTTCAGATTCTGCGGGTGAGGTTAGATATGTATCAGCCCATTTCATCTCTTCATTTTTCCATATCAATATATGTCAGTTCAAATAGTAGATCTTTATTTTTTGTCTCTAAGACCAATTGAAAACATTGAAAACTTCCCTTGTGATGGTATACAATCACCAACCCATGTCCAATATCTCTCAACACAAGACATGAAGAAACAGAAGATTGTCATTCAAACTGTAATATCAATAATAGGAAGGTCATAGTAGTGGTGGGTATTGACTAGAAATAAGGTTAACTGTATCATTAAGCAAAAGAGGAAATCACATTCTTCACTTGAATTGAGCTAATGGTAATAATATCAATCATCTAAAAATAGCTGCCAAAATACAAGATAAAGTTACTTTCAACGGTAATAAATATTATTTCATCTCATTAGATGTAACATAAGACACAGCCCAATCATTGCTTTTAATTCTACCGCTGTCTTCTCAAAATAAAATGTATCACCACTGCACGTGTGACAGTATTACAGTGATATATTTGGGATTATGTTTTTCCTTTAAAGATTTTTTTTATCTGTTTATAGGCAGAGTTACACAAAGAGAAGAGAGATATAGATAGATCTTCCATCATCTGCTTCACTCCTCAAATGGCTCAAGGATTTTGGCTGGGCCAGGCTGAATCCAGGAGCTTCCCTTTGAGGTTTCCAAAATTGGGTGGCATAGGGACAAACACTCGGAGTGTCTTCCACTTCCTTCCCAGGTATGTTAGTAGGAAGCTGGATGGGAAGTGCAGCAGCTGAGACTTGAGCAGGTGCCCATATGAGATACCAACATTGCAGGCCACTGCACCACAATGTGGATACCTTTTTATTTACTTTCTCTAATCATCATAGGTTATGATTTGTTACCTGGGATTAATTGAAATATGTCTTTGATCAGTGTTATCTTAAATAATTGTTTATTGCTAGACAACCCTTCAAATACAGGGATCAGTGTTTTTGGGGTTTACATATATGTGTTTGCACACACATGAATGTGTATTAATAGGTGTGTATGTTAATTCAACTAAACACTTAGGGATTTATGATTACATGCTTGCTGGAAGTTTGAAAACAGGAGCTAGCTTTTTGGTACAGCAAATTAAACTATCTCTTGGTACAGCCACATTTCATACTGGCGTGCCTGATTCAAGTTACAGCTACTCTGATGTGTGACTCACATTCATGCTAATGCACGTGGGCGGTAGCAGATGATAGCTCTGATACTTGGGTACTTGCCACCCATCTGCAAGACCTGAATGGAGCTTGTGGCTTCAAGCTGATCTAGGCCTGGCTGTTGCAGGCTTTTGGGGAGTGTGCCAACAGATGTAAGATCTGTCTCTTTCTTTCTCTCTTTCACTGACTTTCAAATAAACAAATAATTTTTTAAAAAGAAGTATGAAAATATTTGGGATGTCATTGGTACAGAACATTGGCTACTTTGCCATAACAGTGTTGGCATGACCTTGAGATGGGTACTAGTGAGAAACTGCCTGCTTTGTCAATCATTGTCACATGCAGACTATTTCCATACAAAAGGATCCCAACTGGTCATTATTTGTCCCAGGAAAAAATCAGGCATTAAGACCTTCTTCTACCATAAACATTGAAGAATCTTCTCTTTGGAATGCCCTCATATTGTTCATTTCTATCCTGGCAATCAACCTAAAACTCAATTAGAAACTATCTCCCACTTTAAAATATGCAGCCTTCACGGGGTGCTTGCTGATCAGACCTTGTTTCAGTATTGCACCTTTTTACTCCATACAATTGCCTAACACCTTTCAACTATTGCTAAAATCAAAGTGAAGGCAAATAGATTCCCTTGGTACAGTTTATAAATAAACAAATTTTGTTCACTTCAGTTGACATAGTTTGTCCCTATATACTCTTTTTTGGTATGTTCCAAATAGGTTCAGCAAATCTTACTTGCACAACATTTAAGATAATTTCTTAGTTTAGTTCTGTGTTAAAACAAAGCAAAGCAAAAACCCAAGTAATTACTCTCAGATTCAATTCAAATTGCCTTCTCAATTTATGCTAGCCTTCCTGCTGCCAACAAGAAAACTAACTGAAATAAAAGTAAGATTTTTTTTCTGAATTTGTCCAGGTGCTGAAGTGTACCATATTAGTGAGGGCCAAACTTCACATCATTCTTTATAATTTTATGGTGAAAGTAATCTCACCCTGGAAAAATACATTAAACTAAGGGTAGCAATGCACCATTGTACACTGATGCAATGTAAGACTGCAGAATCAGCAAAAAAAAAAGCATTATCAAATTAAATAATTTGATCTCAAAGTAATTTTGTTACACATTGGCAGTTCTGTAGCACAATTTTGTTATTTTGAGTTAGTCTCTATTTCCTAGAAACCCTAATTTAAAATATTTTTTCATTTGCATAAATATTTTAAATTAAATGTTTTTATCTTATGACAAAATTGTAAAGGAAAACCAGCAACACTGGCTCTGTGAACTTGACAGCATACTTCTTAAGACTGTACGCAGCACATTATCACAGCTGTGACCAATAACTGCACTGTCTTTATTATTCTCCTATGATATGAAATTAGAATGAAGCAGAAATGTTTACTCTGTAAATGTTGGGTAACACTTTAAACAGATAATAAAATCTAAAGGTTTAGTTGAAAGCAAAAAAGAGGTCTCTCAATCTACCAAACTGAGAGGTAACCCAATGCCAACCTTGTCCAAATAGGCAGAGTCAGCTGACCATCCTGTCAAGAGCTCAAACACATAGCAAGAACTTCGTTAGGGAGTATTATTTTCATCTTGGAATTCCCAGGTGCCATGAGTAATGGAGCTCTATTTCACATGGTGAATTGAGTTAGTCCATTTCAACTGGTCATGTTTATATGAAGACAGCTTTTCTTTGTGAGACATTGTTGATGATGTTATTTTGATTTTTGTTTGCTTCTTTTCAAAAATGCCCCTGGAGCCTATTTAGAAACTGCATGTTAATTCTTTGATCAGATTGAAGGTATTATTTCCTTGCTTTAAAAATAGACCTATCACATTTAATCGTCTCAACATTCTTTTGGCTTTTTTTTTTATAGCAATTAATAGGTTGAACCAAATCAAATTATTGAAGGTTGTTAATTCTAAAGTAGATAAGTGCCTTGTTCCAACATGTGCACCTGCCATGTATTTTGTTTGAAATAAGATACAGCTTCTTCAACAGACACATGCCAATCACAGTGCTGCATGAGGAAATGCCATAACTGCATAGGGATGACTAGTTGACGTGGGTCTGCAAATTGATCTTCAAGATGTTCATTGTCTTCAGGGGAGGGAGAAGGACCGCCACATGGGGAATCAAGAACTTTGGGAGTTCAAAGTACTCTTAATTTTCTTTCCAGTTCCATTTGTTTTTCAAGATATCACTATACAGGGTATTGTAAGCTTCAAATAACACATTAACAGAAACTCCAACACAACTTGCCATAATAAATTTACTCTTTTGGGTTATTGGAACAATAGAAACCAGTCATAAAATATTACTGATATCATCTTTTACATTTAACAAAGTGCAGGATTATTAGATTTGAAAGACTGAAATGATATTGGAAGGACATGAGGGAGACTGCAGATAACAGAACAACCTCTGCCATTTGGACTGCATCTTTTTTCCACTTAAAACCAAAGAGCAAACACAGACAAATTGTTTCCAAGTACCTTTGTGTGCTTCGGAGAGAGAAGCCTCATGGAGTTTCTCAGACCTGCTGAGTCCTGATTCCCCTGCAGCTGATCCTAGAGCCTGCTGAATTAGGATATCAAGACAGACTGTTGGCCTTCTGCGGATGCCAGCAACATATTCCAGGGAAACTCAGGAAAAATGATGGTGTTTTCCCAGTTAATGCTTTTAAAACTAGTGAATAACTGAAGGGCATTTATACATTGAGTTGTGACAGAGAACTGTCCTTCCTCTACTTTTAGGCACAGACTGCCCATGGCCTTTTGGGATGTGGAGTTACACCACCACATCAACAACAACCCCCAGTGACCCCTTTGTGACTCCTCCCAATTGCCTTTAAAATTTAGAGAACTATAAGGCTTAGAGAGCTCTACCCTTTTCTGCAGCACTCTCAAGCACTGCATATACTAAAGAATGGCATCGATTCAACCTGCCCTCTTTTACTAAACAACACATCACTGAAAGCTTATACCAACAAAAGGTCCTCCACGGTTGGCTACGGTTTATCTCTTGGCGTGTTTCTTACCACATGCTGATAGTCGAATGTCATCATCAATACTTCATGCCAAATTAAAATCTGCTCTCTTCCATTTGGCAAACATTGATTCCTCCTCTCCCCTTTGGAACCAAAATAAAGTCTACATGCACTGGTTTTTTTTTTTTTTTCTTTTAGCCATTTTCCTTAGCTAGGTTGCAACTCAGGGATTTGTAACTGCTTAGTAAATGGTACCACAGAATATGGCAAACAACAAAAGAAAATCCAGATGGTTTGTGAACTTCGTTTTGCTACACAGTGGTATTTTAATGTTAAGATGAAGTGGTTTCCAAGGAGATTTAAGATCCAGATTCTTGGTTCCTAATGCCTTTAGTTGTGACCTAGATGGCATTCTGTTCTAAAAAACATATAATAATACCTTATATATATACCAAGCAATGCTACATCCACAGAAAAGCGTGTTTAGAGCATCATGCGAGATACTTGACAAATGAAACCCAAACCCTGCTCCCAAGTGCGTATGATCTAAGGAGAGAAAAATGGAAGATGCTTTTAAAACAATTAAACAGTAGTACAAAGTTCAGTCCTATGGGAGTCCAGAATAGGAAGAAAGTGATTCCTCTGAGCTACATTATCCATGGTAGATAATTTCATAAGCAGATAGAATCTGAGTTAGCGCTTCAGGATTGGGTAGGAGTAGTAGGTGGAGGCAAATATAGCAGATGCCCCAGTAGGAATAGCCTGAGCTAAAATAGACATGGAAAACAAAAGAACCATTTACTGAGGGTGAACAAAATAGTAATATGTGAGGGAAAACTGCAAGAAAGATGAGTTATGTAAGGACAAATAAAGTCATTGTTCTCCAATGCTCAAATTCTTGACAGATCTAACTACAATGTAAAATAAACTTTTTTTCTGTTACTTTAATAATATTATTTTGTTAAAAAAATAAAGCAGGTAAGGGAAGCATTCCTATGATGTAATATGGGAAAGTTAAAATTAATCCCCTTCTGGGGCCAGCATGGTGAATCAACTGGCTAATCCTGCTCCTGCAATGCTGCAGTCTCACACAGGCACCAGTTCTAATCCTGGCTGCTCCACTGCTGATACAGCTCCCTGCTTATGGCCTGAGAAAGCAGCTGTGGGTGGCGCAAGTCCTTGGGCCCCTAAACCCAGGTGGGAGAACTGGCAGAAACCTCTGGCTCCTGACTTCAGATTTGCTCAGTTCCAGCTAATGCGGACACTTGGGGAATGAACCAGCACATGGAAGATCTTGATCCCTTCCACCCCTGTCTCTGTAAATGTGCCTTTCAAATGAAAATAAATAAAGCTTTAAAAAACCAGCTACTTTGATGTTTACACTAAGGATACTACATTTTGTGATGTGGTGGGCTAAGCCGGTGCCTAGGAAACCTACATGCTATGTAAGAGTGCCAACTCAGCTCCTAAGTCCTCCACTGCCCATCCAGCTTCCTGTGGATATACCAGGAAGGCAGCAGATAGTGGCACAAATGCTTGAGTTCCTGGAACCCACTGAAAGAGTAAATGGAATCCCTGGATGCTGGCTTAGGCCTGGCCCAGTCCAAGTTGTTGCAGGCATTTAAGGAGTGAACCAAACGGTTAATATCTAATCCTTTTTCTCTCTCTCTGTCCCACCCCTTTCTCCCTTTATCTTACTCTTCCCTTTAAGTAAGTAAATTTAAAATGTTTTGTTTGTACCAGTGGTTTGTTGGAAACTTCAGGGTACACTATAATCATGTGAAGAAGTTTTCTTAGGGCTCACCCCCATGGTTTTTGGTTCAGTTGCCCTCTGATGGTGCTAGAAAGCTCCCATTTATATTAGTTTCTCAAGTGACACTGTTTCCCAAATGACACTGATGAAGCTGATATGGATGTCACACACTAGGGTAATACAGTTCAGGTCAAAAGAAGCACTCTCATGCGAAGATCCTGACACTCGAATTGGCTTTGTTTATTCAAACATCCAAGAAACAGTAATGAACTTCTTAAAATCATATATTTATATTTATATACATAGATATACATATGCATAACCCTATATAAATATATGTCTATCATCATACATATAGTGATGGTATCACAGGTATTTCCATATGTCTGAACTCACAAAATTGTATACATTAGAGCTATGCAGTTCACTGTGTATCAGTTATATCTCAATAAAGCTGTCTTTAAAAACTAATGGCATAATCTTCTTTGGCTGAGATAATTTGAGCAAGGGAAACAGAAACAGTAATACATAAAAGAGGTAACAAGAGCAATTAAAAATTTTTTAAGGTTTTTTTATTTCCACTGGAAAGTCAGATATACAGAAAGAAGGAGGGACAGAGAAAAACCCTCCATTTGCTGGTTCACGTCATAAGCGGCTGCAACGGTCCGAGCTGAGCTGATCTGAAGCCAGGAGTCAAGAGCTTCTTCCGGGTCTCCCACACGGGTGCAGTGTCCTGAGGCTTTAGGCCATCCTTGACTGCTTTCCCAGGCCACAAGCAAGGGGCTGGATGGGAAGTGGAGCAGCTGGGATTCGAATCGGCTCCCCTATGGGATCCCGGTGCATGCAGACGAGGAGTTTATCCCACTAGGCTACTGCATCGGGATGAATAGGAACAATTTTAAAAGGCTTTAAGGTTGTCATAAGAATTTTAAATTTTATTCCTAAGTTAAAAGTCATCTAAGTTCTATTTTAGTAAGTCTCTTTATGTGTGTGTTAAGAAATGATTGAAGGATACCAAGATCTGAGGCAGGGAGTGCTATGGAAGAATATTGAGTAACCCAGGCCCGAGATCATATACTGGTGCACTAGGGAGTAGTAATGAAAGTGGTGAGAAGTACTGTGTTCAGGGTGTATTTTGAATATGTAGTCCATGTGACTACTTTAACGAATGCTGGATTGAAGTTTTCGTTCTGACCAGTTGGAATGATAGAGGTGCCCTCTGCTAAGGTAAGGGCAGCTGTGGGTAGAACAGATTTGGAAATGCAGAAAAACCTGAGTTCCTTTTGGTTATATATAGCTTAAGACTTGTAGATTGTAAACTATTACAGCCACATGGGACTACAGAGATTATCTTTTATTTTCCTTCATTGCATATTTATGAAAATGTTATCAGAAAGTGAGGTAAATATTTGACCGGAGTCACATAGCTACAGAAGCACTTCAAGTGATTTGAAAAAATACCTTGGTGTGAAGGTCTTCCCTGTCCTCAGCAGCATGTATTGACCTAAGTTTAATTTCAGACTTGACTGTCTTAAAACAGCGTCTATTTGACATCAATGCAATAATGTCCCTGGATGCTGAATCAAGGAAAAATATTTACAGAGTATTTCCTGACAGTTCACTGAGTAGTTTTATGGAGAATCAGAAGTTCCGGCCTTAGCTTTGTTGCTGTCTTTTTGTATGCTTGGGAAAATCAGTCCCCATATCTGGCCACTGTTCCCTCACTTGTTAAACCAAGATGTTGGTCTACACGACTTCTATATTTGCTTAGATCACTTTAAATTAGCTTTCTAAGCTGAGGTTTTTTTTTTTTTTTTTTTTTTTTTTTTTTAAGAAATTAGTGGCTGAGATTTTCTCCTCTTCAAAGCTCTCATGCATGTCTAAAAAAGCATTCATCTAAACAACCAGGCGTAAGATACAAGCTTCGCATTGCAGAAGATAAGACCATCAAAGTACAGCACAGTATTAAGTATGCTGAAATTTGAAATCAGAATTCTAGATGCCTTCCCTGGTTCCAACCCATCAGGTCAACATGTAACTCAAATGTGTCACTTAAATATAGGCTTCAGTTTCCCACTTGTTCGAAGAGGACTATTGTTTTCCCTTCTGACATTGTAGGGATTTGCTGATAAACTAAATGGATAACAGATTTTTAAAAAGAGCTTTGAAAAAAATCAAGTGCTTTTTGAAGTATAAATCGGTGTGGTGTATAACAGCAAGCAAACAACAGTAATGGTTAGCATTTATTACTTTTCATGTGTTTTTCCCATGTTAGCCAGTGGCTTTCATTTTGCTTAAACCTAGATCTGGTTTCAAGCACATACCTGCAATTATATTTCGGCTCTTGTTTTCCTGCTTTATTTCACATTATGTTTATCACATGCTAACATCTGGTATAGTTAGTGTTACTGCCCTTATCTGCTCAATAGAATATATAATGCTTAAGGAAGGGATTTTTTACATTTATTTTTTATCTCCTGTGTCCCAAATATCTAAAAAATGACAGCTGTATTACAGACAATAAATATTTGTTGACTGAATAAAATCTGAAAATTAACCTGTCTGCTCTTCATGTTGATATCAATAATGTTAGCCTGTGTAAAATCAATGCCCTTACAATTTTTTAAAGATTTATTTATTTTTATTGGAAAGGCGGATATACAGAGGAGGAGAGACAAAGAGGAAGATCTCCTGTCCGATGGTTCACTTCCCAAGTAGTCGCAACAGCTGGAGCTGAGCCACTCAGGAGCCAGGAGCTCTTCTGGGTCTCCCATGCAGGTGCAGGGTCCCAAGGCTTTGGGCCATCCTCGACTGCTTTCCCAGGCCACAAGCAGGGAGCTGGATGGGAAGCAGGGCCGCCGGGATTAGAACCGGTGACCATATGGGATCCCTCTCCGGGCCCATGCCTTTACAATTTGTCCAGCAGAAGTCAGTCCTCATGCTATGTAGGTTAGCTGGTTGACAAGTCTGCTACCTTAGAAGGCCCTCAGAAAAGATTAGTCTTTGTTTTGAATATAAACAGCAAATTGAAGCCACTCTTCCACGAGATTAGCCTATGGTTAAGAGAGATAGGTAATTACTGTCTTGTGATGGGTCTTGTTTTGGAAGATGCAAAATAATATCTCTATTTTCTCATATAAGAAACGTGGATTACAGTAATGCTTAACACAAGTATATTGAGTGATCAAATAAAATATTGTTTATAAAGTGTCTGGAACATTGGAAGAGCTAAAAAGAAATTGGTGCTATTTAAATGTTATTTAGAGAGGTTGATACCAAGAAAAATTACAATATCTTCCTCACTGCCAGAAACACATGACCTTGTGTCAGTTTTCTATCATCCCCACAAAGTGTAAATATGCAGAATTCACTTGTCTACAGAATCTGAGCATAACATGTGGTCCCAGGCCTGGGAACTTGATAAGGAAAGGATATGGAGAGGTAGCAGATAAAAGGAATGCATAGGAAGTCTAAAAATATGTTTAAAATACACTTCACTGATTTCACAGGATCATGTTTTGCTGGTCTTGGTGATTGCCTCTTGGCCCAATTCCCTTAAGTAAATAGTCCTAAAGCAAATACTCCAGGACAGAGAATGTGGGGGACACTAGAATCTGCAATGTGATTCAGAAGAATTTCTTCTGCCAACATTGTTTCATAGTCAATGAAAACGTAGGCAAGATCTCCCTGAAACAATCTTAATGCACGTTCGTTTAAGTATCCAGTCCTCCCTGGATGAAGCCATAATTTAGCAACATGTCATTCCATTTATGGAAAGGGAAATTTCTTGCAATTGTAATTTCCCTTTAAGTGCTTTCTTTTTGTCAAATGAGGGGTAGGGGCTGCCTTAACATAAGAAAACACCTCCTCAAATTGTACCTGACTTACCACGTGTAAATGGAATTCAAATAAACTCCACCCTCACACAAGACATCAACAGGGTTCATTTTCCTGGCTGGAAATTATACCATAACAAGTGTGCTCTCCCCTGGGATGGTTGCCACAGGCTGCCACATGCCTGTTTTGACTTCTCCCATATGGTGTGTGTTTAGGGCAGCTCATGGGAGGTCATTAACCTACAGAAGGGACATTTGCTCCCTTTTGCTGTTTCACTTGAGAGAGCAGAAATAAGTTTCAAAGTGAGTGTTTTCATCAATCGACAGTACCCAGAAACAAGTATTGCCTATTTTATCTCCAAAACTGGACATGAATGCAGCAAAGTCAATCTGGCCTGGAATGAAATGATCTTAATGAAAACGCAGCATAAAGGCCTGAAGATGAATTCTTCCACTGAGTCCTCTGAAAATAAGCCAGGAACATCTATCTGATAGGTAAATTTAGGATGCTGCTTGTTCTGCAATGGAGGAAAGTTGATGCATCCATTGTTAGAGAGAGTGTATGCAACTATCCATTCACTGTTCTGAAGCACCTTACATGATTCAGTTTATTTAAAATAGACAACAACTGTGTGTGGTAAGTTAAGCAAGCGATATTCCACCCGGGGCTTATCAAAATGAAGTTTAGGGAAGCTAAATATTCTGTACAAAACCTAATGATGATGACCAAGATTTAAATGCTAGCGTACGAACTTCTAGCACTTTCGAATTTTAGAAGTCATCGTGAATGATTTCCCATTATCATTTCAAGGGGACCTAAAGCAAGAGCTGTTCTACATAAATCGAATGTTATTTACCTCTTTTATTTTCTTCTTATGTTATATATTCTTGGGATTTGATATTCTCTTATTAATCTATTAAGAGACACTGACTCGTCCTTCATGGATGATAATGCACCTGGGATAAGAAGATGACCCAAGTACTTAGGCTCCTGCATTCAGACAGGAGCTCCTGGCTACTGGCTTTGGCTTGGCCAAGCCTTGGCCATTCTGCCTCTTTGGAGAGTAAACCAGCACATAAAACATTCATTCTCTCTCTCTCTCCATGTCTATATATCTATATATCTATATATTATATATATTTCAAATATTTTTTTAATTTTAAAAATCATGAAAGTCTTGATTTTTTTAAATGACAGCTACTTTCCTACTCATTAAGGAATAGTGTTCACTGAAATGATGAACTCTCAGAAATTTCCTTGTATGAAATTATACAGGTAGCAATGAAACATTCCACTTTTCTCTGAAAGATGTAAGACACTTCAACCCAGAGATGTAGTATTGACTTACATATCAACTATAGAGTTTCAGATAAAGGACTTCCATGTGTATTTTAATTTTATTGTTTACAAGGAAAAAGGACACTCATTCCATTTTTAATGTCTAGGTGGGAAGGTTTGATCAGTAAGGACACCTTAACATCCAGAGCTGGAATCATCTGGAGACGACTTATTCATGTAACAATGCACAGCTTAAGATAACTCAAACACTAGAACTGCCAAAGAGCCTACGTAACACCATTCCATGTACTTGGCTTCCCCACAGCAAGGTGATTCAGTGCTCTGAGTATGACTGTTCTATCTAGCAGGCTGATGGCATTTTAGGAAAGCCTCAAGTGTCACACAATATCACTTCTGTCATTTAATTTTCATTGACTAGTCACAAGTTTGCCCAGATTCAAGAGAAGAGGATATAAAATCCATCTCTGGGAAAAAAATAATTTCAGCCATGTTTTAAAAGTATCCCAGGGTCTCTCTCTCTCTCTCTCTGTCTCTCCTTCTGACATTCTACCTTTTAAATAAATTTTTCAAAATCTTAAAAAATTAAATACTGTTTAAAAATTGGGTGGTTTTGTTGTACAACACATTCAGCTACCACTTGAGACGCCAGTAGCCCATACTGAAGGACTGATTGAAGTCTTAGCTGCTTCTCTTTCAAGCCAGTTGCCTGTTACTGTTATTAGGGAAGCAGTGAGAGATGAAGCAAGTATCTGGGCCCCTAATGCTCACATGGAGGTCCAGATGGAATTTCTCCACTGAGCTTCAACCTAGCCCAGCCACTACTGTGGTGGCTATTGGGGGAGTGACCAAAAGAAGGCCTTTTATACACTGCACGTGTGTGTGTCTCTCTCTCACCTTGCCTTTCAAGTAAATGAAAATAAATCTTAAAAATGCTAAAATTGTCTGAAATTGAGCATACACACACGCACACATATACTGTTAGATACTGAGAGAAAAAAAATATCTCATAACTACTCGTAACTCATCCAGGTAATTCATACTTTCTTCCCTCAGTTGGAAATCTAGAGGAATAATCCCCTATTCCTGTATGCACACATGTACATGGTTATACACAAATCTCCAACAATCATCTTCATCAGTAGTGTTAAAATTCAGTCACTCATGTCAAAACTAGAGTCATCCTCGACTCTTTACCTCATATCTACATCAAATCCATCAGCAAGCCTTCTACATCCAAAATATAAACAGAATCCAATGACTTTTCACCACCTTTATAGCTACCTCACTAGTCTAAGCAATCAGCATTTGTTTCCTAGATTATTTCAAGCATTAGGATTTATACCCCTGGTAATTCCATATTGTACATAGGAATATGAATAATCAATCCTACTCAAAATGTTCTAATATTTTCCCATTGTAAGTAGAGTAAAATCCAAACTTCACACCTAAGAAACCCAATACAATATAGATTTTGTCTTCCTGCCACACATCATATCATACAATATCCCCCCTAGCTCAGAACTCTTCAGCCATGATAACCTTCCTTTGTTCCTCCAACGCTTAAATCTCTTTACTACCTCTGATTCTTTCCATCTGCTCTACCCTCTCCCTCAAAGCTCTTTATTTGTATGTTTGCATACTTTGCTTTTCCCCATGATTTCAATCTCAGTTGAAATGCCATCTTCCCAGAGAGGCACATGCTTGTCTCCTTAATAATCTCCCTTCTCCTTCCTCGTTTGCTTACTGTCGTTCACACTACTTGGTTTTATTATTATCATAAACTTTATCATTATCTGGCTTTTCTTGTTTGTTTATTTTGAACTTTATCTCCCTTTGCTTGAATGCAAACTGTGTTAACACAGAAATTTTGATTGCCTAGCAGAATGTTGTATGCCTAGAACACTTAAAGTATTAGAAAATATTGAGCATACAATAGCACTCAGTACATTTTTGTTGAATGAATAAATGAACCAAATTAAAACATGAATAAGTGGCCTTTAAGCACAGAACCAAAGCAAAGTATGTGTGTTAGATGATCTTAGTCGACTAAGCCAGAGACGACCCTTGCTTGACTAGATACATGGCTTCCATTGTGAAGGTAATTTACAAAGGAGAATTGAACCCTTAGGTCAGTTGATCAGGACAGCTGCTTTCTTAGAGAGATTTTAAAGTTTTTCTTTGGATTGAATCTTTCCTAAATTCATTGAAACTAGATCTCTTTTTTTCCCACACATAACCTTTTTCCACAAAGTGTAATGTAGTTGATCGGGGATGGTTATTGACGTGTTAATAAGTTTCTGAAGCAATATTATCACCATCTTGATTTAAATTTGCAAACAAATCCAACTACATTCAATTGTCAATTATTCTTTGTGTTTTATTATAGCTATTTACAAATACTTCATACTTAGAAACATTACCTTAA
Organism: Ochotona curzoniae; assembly: GCF_017591425.1. Lineage (NCBI taxonomy): Eukaryota > Metazoa > Chordata > Mammalia > Lagomorpha > Ochotonidae > Ochotona > Ochotona curzoniae. The sequence goes on along the minus strand of NW_024467087.1, from coordinate 53,240,026 downwards.
GTTTTTGAAAGATTGATATTTAGTCATTAGATGTGTTTGGCATATATGGGTGGCTAAACACTCTTCCACATGCTGGAGGTGCAACAATGGCAAACAGAAGATCTGTGTGCACATGGAGTCCACACTGCTGCTGTACCCATGAATCACTTACACGAATGCTTCTGCAATCTACATGCCACAGACTGAGTTACTCGGCTTCGTGACATTGATATAAGATGTTTGAAGTAAGGAGAAGGAGCTTATTGAGATAGACTTAAATCACTGCAAAGGAAAACATACAAAAATGATACAGAAAGAGCTGGTGAACATTTAACTATAAAGTTATAATTTATGTAGTTGTTCAACGTTCTGAAGATCAGTGTTGAAACTATTTGCAGTTCTGTAAGCAACTTAAACCAATAAAGTTGAGATATATCACTTCAGGTATTAGTCCATTCACTTAAAAAAAATCTCGTAAAACTATCAGCAAACAGTATCAAATGGAAGCCTGGATTACAATGCTTCAAAGATATAGTTGGAGATTTGGCTCTGAAATGTGATGACAAAATCTTCACCTAAAGAGTCTGGGTTCTGAGGCACCACCACTGGAACAGGAAAGGAAAGAAATCTATGAAGGGGGGAAAAGACAGAGGATGGAAACCAATATAGACCCGGCTTAGTCTAACTGATCTTCATGTTGCTTTCCTTGCCTATATTAATACTGCTAATTATATAGGTCAAATTTGGTTACATTAGCTAGAATTCTATCTTGTTTTGATTTAAGATAGTTTGTTTCAAATAAAATTAGTAACTGTATCTGGATTGAGGAACACACACACCATATCTCAAAGATAAAGATCACAGTGAATGACCAGGAATTCAGAGTGGTTCCTGCCCCTGCCCCTTACTCCTCAGAATGCGTGCTGACTTTTTTATTGCTAAAGCACTTTCTCGCAATAGAGAAATTAATACATTTGCAAATTTGTACAAACAAGTACAATGATTCACAGTTTTTGTGGCAGACCATACCAGTGTTAAAGAAGCAACACACTTAAGTTTACCAAAGAGTCAACTTCTACTAAACCTAAGCCATTAAAAAAAGTAAAAAATGTTGAAGATAAAAACAAGTGATTCTCAAAATTATACCATGGATTTTCTCTAGGCGTTAGAGCACTAAGTTTACCGTCTTCCTTCTCATCAACTAATTGGGAAAAGATATTTTTACAGCTATATTTGGGATTCTTAAGGGTTCTATTGATAATAACTTAAAACAGTTTCCTACTTTTTTCTACCAAATTCTACATTTTCCTTTTTATTTCTTTTCTTTTTTTAATTTTTTATGATACAGTTCCATAGGCACAGAGATTCTCCCTTCTAACCTCTCATTCCACCTCCCCCACCACCATTTTCCCACATGTTATTACAACAGTGTAGTCTTTTGGCAACAGTCATAAGTCCAATATTCTGCTCTTTAAGTGTATCATATTGCAGGTATAGGCAATGGTAGAAAGTCTAGATTCTATAGCCAAGATCCATTTAACAGTTTCATTGGGAGTCCATCTTTCTTTTGGCAGTAGAGATGTGCACTGCAACATATCTTCACTTCCTGGTATGTTATCCTCCATTCTGCAATTCAGCTATGATAATATATGCATGTACATGTTCCTATATATCCATTGATCTTGTATTTTGCATGAGTGTTGTCTTATATCAGAGAGAACACATGAAATTTGTCCTTTGCGGATCGGCTTATTTCACTAAGCATAATGGTCTCTAGTTGGGACCATTTTGTTGCAAACAGTAGAATTTCGTTCTTTTTAATGATTGAATAGTATTTCATGAAGTAAATGTACCATGATTTCCTTATCCATTTCTCTGTTGATAGGCATTGGGGATGTTTCCACGCCTTTGCTGTTGTGGATGGTGCTGTTATAAATTGAGGGTTGTAGATCACTTTCTAATATGCAAATTTCACTTCCTTTGTATATATTCTCAGGAATAGCATAGCTAGGTCATACAATAGATGAAGTTTCAGTTTTCTGAGAACTCTCCATACTGACTTCCATAGTGGCTAAATTATCCTACATTCCCATAAACAATGGAGTGGGGTACACTTCTTTCCACATCCACATTAGCAGGTGTTGTTAGTAGATTTTCAAATGTAAGCCATCAGTTTCATTGTAATTAGACCTCAATGTAGTTTTTGTTTCTATTTCCCTAATAGCTAATGACCCTGGACATCTTTGTATATGTCTACTAGCTATCTGAGTATTGTTTACATGTGTGTGTTTATTCATCCCTACAATAGATGTTTATTAAAAATCCATGAGCCAGGCAAAGTGATAGGCAGTTGTAGTATTCACAGTGAGAGGGACGGATAAGAAGAAAATTTTTAAAAAGGACCAATGAATAAGAAATTGAAAAATAAGAAGAAAGGAATTCCCATTTTTGCTGCTTTGGTACAAATTGAGGGGAATCCCATGTATTCTGTTGTGGTTTCTGAGCTAGAGCCATTAGTGATTTATTTGAGAAGTCTATAAATATTTGCCAGTATTTCATTAAAAAGAAAGCAGTAATGGAGAAATATGTACTTCAAATATGCAAGCTGTTCCTTTGGTCTCTTGCCCTTCTAGAACTCCATGACCGTTTCTTCTGCTCACAGAAAGTGCATGGAGAAAAACTCCCAAGTTCCTGTGCTCCAAAAATACCTTCCTCAAATCACCAAGATGATGAACCACTGTCATTTCCAGTTTTTTATTAATTACATTGCATTATGTGACAGTTTCATAGACTCTGGTATTCCCCCAACCCCTCTCCCTATGGTGGATTCCTCCACCTTGTTGCAGTATTACAGTTCAAATTAAGTCAAGATTCTTTCTTTGCAGACATATAACCAAGCATAGAGTCCAGCATCTTATTGTCCAGATAAATTCAACAGTTTCTTGGGGAGACCATCTCTGGTCTGAAGGTAGAGCTGGCAGAATATCATCCCAATCAAACCACTGTCATTTCCTAATTCAAGGTCCTTTCTAGACTGTAGTATGTAAATATATGATTCATAAAGTACATTAAATAGGTTAAGTTCTATGTATGAAAAAACCAGAGGCTTTTATTCATTTATTTGCTTGAAATACTGAGCTACAGAATAAGAACGAGAGAGAAGAAATGGAGAGGAAAGGTGAGAGGGAAGGACAGACAGGTGGGTAGAACAGAGATCTGCTATCTTCTCGATCACTCCCCAAATGGCAGCAACACAGGAGCCAGTTCTCTCACATGAGTGCCAGGTCTCTAGCACTTGTACCATCAGGAACTGATTTCACAAGCACATTGGTAGGAGGCTGGATTTAAAGCATAGCAGCACTGTGATATGTGATGTAAGATAAACCATGGTTCAACCTGCTGTGCAACAATACTGAGCCCTAAAAGCAATTGCTAAATACAAGACCTAGAAGCTAACAAAAGTGTAGGCTCAGTTTAACTCTTTCATAAGTAGCCAAATTATCTCTCTAATGATTTCGCTTTCTATCTATGCCAAAAACTCATCTCACTCTTCTTACTAAACATTCCCCTAAGAACAAGTTAGCTCAGTTATATGTGACTTGGTGTGTTTTTCTACCCTATAAGCATAATAATAAGTGGAATCTTACTATCAGGATACACAGAAATGGTTGCTGGTCAATTCAGCCCCTACTGACATTTTCACTTTGATCCAACTCCCACTGTCTTTTGGCCTCCCTCACTACTGTGGTTAAAATATGCAATAACATTCCACAGTTCTTCTGATTTGATTTTTGCTTTATTTGTTTTTCCATAAGTTCTTATTGACAAGCACGTTATTCCAAATTTACTAGCTTAACTTATTTCATTTCGGTAGTTTTATTTTGATAACTTTCGAAATCTCTTCTAGCACAATAGATTTTGTTTGATCAGTATGACCCTTTCTACAGCTGCTGCTTCTTTAAATGCATTCCTTCCTTGAAAAGGGAGTTTATTTTAGATATCTTTATAAGCATCTGAGTATAAATTAGGTTGGAATGGTGTAAAGTACATAGACACACACTTGATGTTATTGATAGTGTTTATGAAAAAGGTATCTTATAGAGCGACAAGACTTTGAGGGACAAGACTTTCTAGTAATCGACATAGAATAGAAAATTGTATTTGTAAGAAGACAACTATCCTATTTTCATGGTTCCTCTTTGAGTAGGTCCTTTCCTTCTGGGGATTATTTGGTGCTGGTTTTACAAATTTTTAATCTTATCAGGTTAGCATTTACACTGTCTTTTTATGAGAAATTAAGGTGGCTCAACCCAGTATAGTTCGTTTTCCTTTCATTTAACTCTCTGAAACCTTAGAACTAAATTAAAGCAAGCAAGATGATATAACATAAACACAGTATTCAATAAAATTCTGGCCCATAAAATGCACAAAGTAAATGTTAATTCTTTTAAAGGTCAGAATCAAATTGTAGTAGTAACTAATTAATCTTGATAGTCTAGATCACATCTCTTCTGCTTCCTTGGACAGCAGTGCTTCTCAAGCAGTGGTACCTAGAGCAACAGTAAAATCTCTTGAAAATATTGGAAACATAAAAATTCCTACCCAGAAAATTGACCTAGACACTCTAGGGTAAGCCTCAGTTTGTGTCATAATGTACACTTCAGATGTTTCTGTTAGATATTCATCCTTGAAAAGCATTTCTACAGAAATTCTGCTTTTCTTTTTTCTTAAATATTTTTGTCATGATGTGACACTTAAAGTACTGTAAATCATTTAGGGAAATGGAATAGTATAAAACTTAAAGTGATCCAAACTGTATATTAAATGAACTGAGCAAGCTGCTACACACACACACACACACACACACACACACACCAGCCTCCTGCAATAAGATCCCAGATACCTCCTGCTCTGGTGGCTCCAGGTGGAAAGGTCTTTAAATTGAAAATCTCCCTGGAAATTTGTAAACTGGTCAGGGATGTTATGCCCTTATAAGGTCTGTTGAAAATCTGCTAACAAATTAATGGTCTAAAAGGTTAAGTGACAGTTTGACAAACATGTGTCGAGGACGGAAGGCACATGCCAGAAGAGTGCCCTCCTGACACTCTGCCTGTGGGGGGCAGTTAAGGCAGAATCAAATTGCAAGCTTTGGGGCCAGTTTAAGGAACACAAAAGAAAACAGTGTAACATGTGGCAGACACAGATCTGCAGAGAGGAAAACAGCTAATAAAATGGCTGTGTAAAGCAAGTGGAAATCCCTTCCCTACTCAGATCTCAGTATTGTTAGAATAATAAACAGTTATACCATCCCTTTTTATTTCATAGCTAGGAATAGCAGAAATTAATGAATGGGCTGGAAAACACCACCGTAGGAAAGGCAATTTACAGCATCTCACCAAGTCATGCTTTCTTCATCACCAGGATGAAGCATGGTGAAAGAAGTTTTGAAGGGGACCTGTGTTTTAATCGAGATTCTACCAAGTTCCGGCTATGTTTCTATAAGCGTAATTTTTCCTTGATATTCCCTGATAGAAACGTATGTTAATATTACACTCTTGATGTTTACTGAAGATCAATATGTCAAATAGCTATGTGAAAACTATTTTTGTATACTTAGTAAGATCTCAGATTTAAAGCTACACTGATGGTTGTTTGTTTGTTTACTTTTAGATTTATTTATTTATTTATTGTATTGGAAAGTCAAATCTAAAGAGAGGAAGGGAGACAGAGAAAGAGCTTCCATCTGCTGGTTCATTTCCCAAGTGACTGCAACAGCCAGAGCCAATCCAAAGCCAGGAGCCAGGAGCCTCTTCTGGGTCTCCCACACAGGTGCAAATTCCCAAGGCTTTGGGCCATCCTCTACTGACTTCCCAGGCCCCAAGCAGGGAGTTGGACGGCGAGTGGAGCAGCCAGGACATGAACCGGCGCCCACATGGGATCCCAGCATATGTAAGGTGAGAACTTTAGCCACTAGACTATCAGGCCAGCTCCAAAACATACATTTTAACACTTATTGAGCAAATGGTATGGGGACAGATACTATCATTATTTTATACTCGGAAAATATCCTGAGACTAGTATTGTTGTTCCAATGATTACAAGCAAAGAATCTGAGAATTTAAGAAGACAGAAAATGTGTTGAATATTGCTAAAATTTTTTCAGAAATATTATTTTTGTTTTTAAAAGTTAGATAAATTGTTGAACTTGTAACTGCTGCTGTTGTAATAAAATGGGTAAAAACAGTGAGGCGGAATAAAGAGCTGGCCAGAGGGAATTCCTCTGATACTACTACTAATAATAATAATAATGCCCTGAGAATAGTAATTATGAAGAAAAAGAAGTTATATAAAGTGGACAAACTTTACGTCTATCGCAATTCAGACTTAAACACATATTGATACTTCCCACCCTACCATCCTTCCTGCTCACGTTCTCCACCCACCTTCCTTCTTCCTTACTTCTATTTCTTTTCTAGTTTTATAACAGCATGCTTTCATTTCATTTCATAATCACAGGATTAACTCTCCATTAACTACAGATGTCAACACATAGCAACTACAAAATAACAATGAACAAAAAAATCAAAATAAAGCAAAACAAAACCTACTATTCATTGGGTGTAATCAAAGGTTGTACATAATAATTAAATCCCAGTATTTCACTTATATTTATAGATTACATTTTTGTACTCTGCACTTTACGGACAATATGGTATTTGTCTTGGGGGACTTCCTTATTTCACTAAACATAATGGTTTCCAATTGCATTCATTTATTTGAAAAAGACAAGATTCTCTCTCTCTCTCTTTTGTTTTTTACAGCTAAGTTGTATTCCATGGTTTATATATACCACATTTTCTTTATCCAGTTATCCGTTAATGGGCATCTGCGCTGATTCCATATCTTAACTATTGTGAGTTGAGCTACTATACATGGAGGTACAGATAACTCTCTTACAGCCTGCCTGTATTATTACTACGGTTCTATTGACTGTATTTTGCTGGGTACCAATTTTCACTACATAAAGATTCACAGGATTTACTCATTGGAGTTTTGTTTTACAAATAAGCCAAATCTTTTCTGTTCCTTGGGATGCATTGTTTCGTAGTTAACAAGAACTATGTAACATAGTACATTTTCCTTTCCCTTTGTCTCCTCAGAAATTGAAAGCTAAGGTCTATGCTAAGTTTTGAAAACTGCCTTCTTAGCCTGTTTCTAATTAATACTCTTTCTTCTTCTCTTCTATCTCATGGCTCTTGCTCTTTTATACTTGTCCTATTGTGTCTGTCTCTTTCATTGTAACCTGAGTATACAGAGCATAAAGAACAGGTTATTTAACTTGTTTAGGTCTTAGTTCATCCAAGTGATGCATAGGGTGAGGTGAGCATTAATAAACTAACAATCCATAGGCTATATTCTAATCTGAAAAATTATGGGTTTCCCCTGACATACCTTGGTAGATAATGCCCATTGCTTCCTTGTTTAGTGTTTTCATAAAGATACTGCAGACTCAGAAATTCCTGTTTCAATATATTATGAAAGACTAGAAAATGTAAAGTTGCACTGTTTCACTAACCCCTGATCTCATTTCCGTCCTCCACGGGTGGCTACTATAACATGGTACATATGATATTACCTTAAACTTAGCAGCTTAAAAGTATGTACTATTATCTCATAATTCTGATGAACTCTGGGCTTGAGACCTTGAGGCCAGTCTATGGCTTGATCTTCCAAGTTCATGTGGTTGTTCGCAGCACTCAGTTCATCTTGGGCTGAAGAATTCAGCTTTTTCTTAGCATCTATTTATTTAAAAGGTGGAGTTACTGAAAGAGGAGAGGAAAAAAGATGTATTTTCTTCCCTGGATTATTCCCCAAGTGGCCACAATGATCAGGGCTATACCAGGCTGGAGCGGGGATCCTAGAACTCCATTGTGGTCTCCCACATGGGTACAGGAGCACAAATTCTTGGGCTGTCTTTCACTTTTTTCACAAGTACATTAGCAAGAAGCTAGTTTTGAAGTGAAACAGTCAAGGCTCAAACTAGCACCCAAGTGGGATGCCAGCATTGCAGGTCATGGCTTAACCTGTTGCACCACAACACCAGCCCTAAGACTTGAGACATTTTTACAAGTGTATTATTGAGTATGCCTGTGAACACACATGGAGATAAAATGTTATCAGTGAAGCTTCCATTTTATTTTATTTGTAGATTCATTTTAAGTATTTGAAAGGCAGAGTAGTAAAAAGAGGAAGATACAGAGAGACACAGAGATCTTCCATCTGTTGGTGCACTCCGCAAGTGGCTACAATAGCCAAGGCTGGACCAGGCTGAAGTCAGGAGCTAAGAACTTCATTCAGATCTTTCATCTGGGTTCCAGTCACTGAATTACTTGGGCTATCTTCTACTGCTTTCCCGGATGCACTGGCAGAGGGCTGGATCACATGGAGAGTAGCTATGACTCAAATAGACTCTGTGATTTGGAATACTAGAGACACAGCAATGGCTTAAGGGCCCATAGGATTAAAACTTTGAGGTTTTAATATTAATGGCTGATTAGTTAAGAGTGGAACCTGATAATGGTCTCTAAGAGGTGAATGGATTAGAATTCTTTGGGTTCCTGGTTTCATATCCTTATGGTACAGTTATTTTTAGAGCTGTGAGTAGCTCAGTTCAAGTTTGGCATAGGCTTGTCCTCTCCTTTCTGAGTTACCCTATGGTCATTCTCTATGCCCATCATCACCACCCTTTACCACACACTGGATTGTAGGAGTACCTGATCCCATAACCTCCAAGTATAAACTGAAACACAGCTTCTGCTTCCCAAAATACTTATTCAGGTATTTTTCTTAAAGCAATGAAATGCAGAGCTGGTGCTATGGCATTAAGCTCACTGCCTGTGGTGCCAGCAACCAATGCAGGCAGTGATTTGTGTCCTTGCTGCTCCATTTCCTATCCAGCTCCTACTTATTGCCTGAGAAGGCAACAAAATATAACACAAAACCTTGGGCCTCTGCCCACATGGGAGACCCAGAGGAAGTTTCTGACTGTCGGCTTCAGAGCAGCCAAGCTCTGGCCGTTGGAACAATTTGGAGAATGAATGAGTGGATGGAGGATCTCTCTCTCTCTCTCTTCTCTATCTCTCCTTCTCTCTGTGACTCTACCTTTCAAATAAAAATAAATAAAGCTTAAACATAGTAATGATAATAAGACTAATATATGTGTTCTTTCAATTTAAAATATTTACTTAATCAAAGAGTAAATACGTAGAAGGGGAAGGGGAAGGGAGGGAGAAACAGAGAGACAGAGACAGAGGCAGAGCAAGAGCTCCCATGGTTCTTTCCCTCCTTGGATGCCATGGTGACCTGAGCCAAGTCAGACCCGAAGCCAGGATCTGGGAACTCCATCCAAGTTTCCCATCCTTGTAGCAAGGACCCAACCACTTGATTCATCACCTGTCACCTCCTAGAGCATGAATGTACAGAGAGCTAATGCCTATAATCAAGCCTTAGCTGGAGGTACAGGATGCAACCATCATAATTGGTATGTTAACCACCAAGACAAATATCTACCATTGCTTTTAAATTGTTGATGAGTTGCATTTAGGTTGATCATCAAACATTTTAATATTTTCCAATTTGATGGTTGAAGAATAATGTTACTCATTTGTATTTCTTTTAAAATAATTATTTGAGAAGCAAACAGGCAGGGTAGCAAAGAGATGCATTTCAAATAACCACAGATGTGTTGACTTATCATTTGAATCCTCCACCAAAAGTACCAACATCCTGTATGAGCATTAGTTTGTGTCCCTGCTGCTGTCCTTTTGAGTCAGCTCCCTTGTAATATCCTGAAAAAGCAATGGAGAATGGCCTAAGCCCTTGGCCTCCTGCACCCATGTGGGAGACCCAGAGGAAGCTTCAGGCTCCTGGCTGAATCAGATCAACTCAGCTCTGACCCTTGCCACTGTCTGGCAAGGAAACCAGCAAATGGAAGATTTCTCAGTATCTTCTGTCTGTAAATATGTCTTTCAAATAAAAATAAAATAAATCTTTAAAAGATTTTTTTTTAAATCATGCTCTTTTGTACATGCTTTATAACTCAAAGTCTTAGCTTATTGCTAATAGCTTCCACATGTGTATCCCACTGTAAGGTTTTGAATATTTTAATTTTGCATAGATTTACTCACTTATTTTACATTTGAAGATGCTGAAGCAGTTAAGCATACATTATAATCATACTTGCACAAATGATGAAAACAGAGCCTAGAACTTTTCACCATTGATTCACACAGATGGCTGTCATAACGTAAACTCCTCCAAGATTCCTTCTCTACCCCTCCCAGATTCTCACATTTTCTTTAGCTTCTTCCCTCTTAACATACATTTCTCCTTCCATCTTTTCTAAGGGGGACTCATCTTTTGGTTTTCTCATTAAACTTTATTTTACTGGGTGTCAAACTTCTGTGACAGATTTTTGGTCAAGTTATTTGCATTAAAAAGTATTGGTTTTGAAAAGTAATAACTTAAAACCGCCACACAAAAAGCCAAATGGTCCACAAAACATTCTCCTTCCTTCTGAAGGTTTTATGATGCACTGTTATCATTAGCCAGTCTTTTACTATTAAACTTAAATGGCCAATGGAGACAAACAGTTCTGAAACCGTTCTACCACTGATTAAGGCAGGGGTGGAAGATGTTAGGGATGATATTCATTTAGCATTCTGAGCTTTTTGGGCAGACTTGGTGACCTTGCCAACTCCCGCAGCCTTCTTGTCCACTGCTTTGATGACACCCAAGGACACTGTCTGCCTCATATGACAGACAGCAAAACGCCCCAGAAAAGGGTAATCAGAGAAGCTCTAAACACACACGGACTTGCCAGAAACCATGCCAACAGTGGCAGCATCACCAGACTTCAGGAATTTAGACCATCTTCCAACCTTTCTCCAGAACAACAATCAATATTTTCCTTCAGCTCAGTGAATTTGCAAGCGATGTGAGCTATGTGGCAATCCAACAGAGAGGCATACACAGCACTGATTTCTCCTGGATGTTTCAGGATGATCACTTGAGCCAGCTGCTTCCATTGGTGTTTTTTTGTTGTCACCAGCCATGTTGCCATAATAAACATCTTTGACACGTTCTTGACATTGAAGCTATTATTGTCACCAGAAAGAGCTTCACTCAAAGCTTCATGGTGCTTTTCAACAAACTTGTCTTTAGTTGTGACCTTGACAGGAGCAAAGGTTACCACCAGGTCAGGCTTCAGAACACGACTCTCCACTCAACGCACAGACACAGATGCACAGGCACAGTACCAATACCATCAATTTTGTAGACATCTTGCAGGAACAGACGCAGACGCTTGGCAGTTGCTCTAGTTGGTGAGAGGATGCAACCCAGGGCTTCCAGCAGTGTGGTTCCACTGGCATTGCCGTATTTGCGGGTGACTTTCCATCCCTTGAACCATGGTATATTAGCGCTTGGCTCCAGCATTTTGTCATGGTTCTAACCAGAAATTGGCACCAATACTATTGTAACAGGGTTATAGCCAATTTTCTTAACGTAGGTGCTGATTTCCTTAACTATTTCCTCTTTTGTGGCTGTAGGGAGATTCAGTGGAATCCATTTTGTTAACACCAATAATTAGTTGTTTCATACCCAGTGTGTAAGCTAGAACAGCATGCTCATGGGTCTGCTCATTCTTGGAGATAACAGCTTCAAATTCCCCAACATGATCAGTAACAATCGGGACAGCACAGTCAGCTTGAGATGTGCCAGCAATCATGTTTTGATGAAGTCTCTGGGTCCTCAGACACTGAGGATAGTAGCATACTACATTCTGACCTCAAATTTCCACAGGGAGATGTTGGTGGTGATACTACACTCATGTTCAGCGTGCAGAGAAACCAAGACACAGGCATACTTGGAGCCCTTTCCCATCTCAGCAGCCTCCTTCTAGACTTTCTCAATCATTTTTATCAATTTGTAGATCAAATGGCCAGTCTTGGTAGACATGCCCAAATCGACGTGTCCAATGATAAAGATGTTGATGAATGTCTTTTCCTCTCCCATTTTGGCTTTGATTTAACTGTAGTTTTCATGCACATGTGCTCTGGCAGCAAACACATTGTAAAAAAGCAGGTTATCCCCACTTGTTACACCCCTCTTCTGGAAGCAAAGTTGCTAATACTTCTATAAATCAATGCATCTAGTAGTTTTAACCTTCTTATTTATTATTTTTATTTAGAAGAGAGAAAAGGGGCACACTCCCATTTATTGCTTTCTTTCCCAAATGCCCCAAACTGTGGGGCCTGGGCCAGGATTAGAGCCAGGTCCTGCACATTAATGACAGAAGCCTGAATACTTGAGTCATCAAATCCTGCGTTCTCAGGGTTTTCCCTGGCAGGAAACTGGAGTCAGAAACCAGAGCTAGGGATAGAAACCAGGTACTTTAGTATAAAATACAAACACAACAAAATCACAAGGCTACACATTAACTCCCCGTGTATCTTTTAAATAGTCTAGATGGCACATAATTATTTCCTTATAAAGTTATATAGCTTCATCAATGTATGTCTTTATATCAATTATTTTTCATTTTCCTCTGAATATAGCTTATGCAATTAATGTATAAATCCCAGTTTTTATATCAAAACATTTTCTTCTATAACACCCCTAGTTTAAATTTTATTTTATAGCAGTAATATTCATCATATAAGTCCTAGAGTTGTGAATGTTTTTTTTTTTTTAAAGATTTATTTTTATTATTTTTTCATTGGAAAGGCGGATATACAGAGAGAGGAGAGACAGAGAGGTAGATCTTCCGTCCGATGATTCACTCCCCAAGTGAGTGCAACGGGCCGATACTATGCCGATCCGAAGCCAGGAGCCTCTTCCGGGTCTCGCCAGGAGCCTCTTCCAGGTCTCCCACGCGGGTGCAGGGTCCCAAAGCTTTGGGCGGTCCTCGACTGCCCTCCCGGGCCACAGGCAGGGAGCTGGAAGGGAAGCGGGGCTGCCGGGATTAGAACCGGCGCCCATATGGGATCCCGGGCGTGCAAGGCGAGGACCTTTAACCACTTGCGCCACCGCCCGGGCCCATAGAGTTGTGAATGTTTTACTAAAACAAGTAGCAGTTCTTTTCCTAACCCTCTGAAAAAGAGAAAATGAGAGAAAGAAATCTTTCAACCTCTGATTTACTCCCAAAATGGCTACAACAGCTGGGGCTGATCCAGGACAAAACCAGGATCCTGGAACATTATCTAGACTCATGTGAGTGGCAGGAGCATCTTCTGCTGCTTTCTTGGGCACATTAGTAGGGAGCTGAATTGGTAGCAGAGTGGCCAGTATTCAAACTAGCACACATATATGGTATCTTGGTCCAGCAAGTGGCAGTTTAGTTCACTGTGCTATAATGCAAAGCTCCCCCATTCCATTTTATCTATCATCTATCTATCTATCTATCTATCTATCTATCTATCTATCTATCTATCTATTTTAAGACAGAGCTACTGAAAGGTTTGTGGAGACAAAGAGGCAGAGCTTCCATTCACTGGTTCACTCCCTAAATGACTGCGTTAGCCAGACGTGGGCCAATCCAAAGATAGGCACTTCATTTGTCTCTCAAACACTTGGGCTGTCTTCCACTATTTCCATAAGCACATTATCAGGGAGCTTGCTTAAGAAACAGAACAGTTGAGACCCAAACCAACACACATGGGATAATAGCACTTCAGGTGGTTGCTTTATTTGTTATGCCACAGCGCCAGACCACCTCAGTCCCCCATTTCTTTTTTTAAGCTGTGTGTCTTTAAAATTTATTTTGGTTACTTAAAATTTGTGAAAAGTTTAAAAAATGAGCTATGAATATTTACAAACTTTAACAATGTTTATCAATTTTAAATATTTTGTTACATTTGCAGTTTCTCTTTGTGTGCATACACAGATAACAAATATAGGTGCATGCGTTTTCAAAGTTTAAACATCTGTTATTTTTAAACTTTTTAATAGTGGGAAAATACGCACAACATGAAATTTAATGTAACTGTTTTTTCTGAATGTTTTATTGTTGTTATTATTGTTTCAAAGGAAAAAAAGAGACAGATCTTCCATTTACTGGTTTACTCTCCAAGTGGCCACAATAGCTGGAGCTGAGCTGATAAGAAGCCAGGAACCAGAAGTTTCTTCTGGGTTTCTAATATGTGTGCAGGACCCAATGGCTTAAGCCATCCCCCACTGTTTTTTCAAACTATTACCAGGAGGCTGGATCAGAAGTGGAGCAGCCGGGACTGCAACTGATACCCATAAAGGAGTTCAGCACTGCACACGGAGGCTTAACCTAATCATAGTGCTGGCCCTCAGTTTATCCATTTTTTACACGTAAAGTTCAATAATATTAAGCATATACATGTTATGTGTGAACAATTTCACTTTATATCTTTGTCACTCCGCATCCGTGAAAAAATTCTCCCAACCCCTACGTTCCCCCAATGTTTGTCTTTTGAACTGACATGTTTTACTTAGCATAACTCATAAGTTTGACCACAGCAAACTTATGTACTGGGTTGCAGTACGTCAGAACTTCCTGCCTTTTTCAGGACAGATAATGTTCCATTGCATGCAGTATATCACAGTTTGTATATCATTCATCCATTGCCGGTCATTTTCTTCTACATTTCGACTATTATGAATAATGCTGCTATAAACAGGAATGTACAAACATGGCTTCAAATCTCTACTTCTGAATCTTTCACTGGTTTAGTCAGAAGTGGAATTTCTAAAATATATGATAATGATGTTTTCAGGACCTTTTTCCTTTAGAAATTATGATATTGCTTTCTATATTATCTGCATCATTTTATGTTTCCACTAACAGTACACATGGATTCCAGTTACTCCAGATCTCTGTCAAATATTATTATTGCCCTTATCTTTTGAAAGCAGCTACTTAAATTTGCATATGGTGTTATCTCAGTGTGATCTTCATTTTTATTCCCCTTATGATCAGTTACATAAGCTTCTTTGTACTTGCTTATCAGCTGTTTGTATGTCTTCTTTTCAGAGATATTTTTTTACTCAAGTCTTTTCTAATTTTGTTTATTTTTTTTGTTCAGTTGTAGAAATAGTCATGTATTCTTAGCATTAATTCAATATCAGGTGCATTATTTAGAAAATATTTTTCTCACATTTCACAGGTTGCTTTTTTGCTAGGTTGATCATGATTATTGATGAACATGTCCTTAAAAATTGTTCTTTTTATTTTGAATGGCACTACAACCTTTTAGAAAATCACTTGATCATATATGGAAAGATTGACTTCTGTTCTTTCAGTTCTATTCCATTGCTCTACGTGTCAGAGTTTATCCCAGTAGCACACTGGTTTTTATTACTGTAACACTGTATGTAATAAGGTGTTTTTTTTAAGCCAGAAATGCCTATTGTAGGGACACAGAATAAGTGGGTACGGAGAGTGATGGGTTCAGCAAGCCTGGACAGAATACAAGAGGTTAGAAAGTCAAGCTTCATTCCTCTTGGACAATGAGCAGAGTCACTTCTTAAGCTGTTTGTTGGTGGAGCACTGTTCAGAGCACTGCAGGGACCCTGATAGGTAGATAGGGAACATGCAGAAAAGCTCTAGGTAAAGTTGACAATGGTTTTCTTTGCCATTTGCAATGTCCTTGGTGAGAAGTTTGTAAGTCAATAAACATTCCACTAAGCTTTAAAGTGTGGCTCTGCATCCACTCTCCTACAATTTACACATTCCAAGTGGTGTGCAGCTAGAAAATCCTTTGTGGGAATGGGGCAGAAGGACACAGGGCGGTAGTCATGAGAAGCAACATGTTGATTATCTTTGCGCATCAGAGCTCAGAATAAGTAGACAGCCTAATCCCGGAAAAAAGCACTCAGGAATACACTCTATAAAATAGGCCCAGAGGAAACAGTCCCACAGGAAACTGAAAAGTTCTTGTTTTGATTGGATAAGGTTGAGGAAGCTTTGAGAGGGGTCAGCATAAGATCAGGGAACTATCCAAGATCAGACATGGGGGCAGGGGAGTCTCACGGTTTGGTGTGTCCTTGAGTCCTTGGGAACAGTCGTGAGACCAGGCCTCACACTGGTTGTTATCTTCCTGGGTTAGAACAAGCTGGAACTTGGAAAAGTGGATGCAGAAGGAAAAAAATCTGACAGATTAGCATCTATGAGAATAGCCAACATAAGCCAATAGGGTTATGTTCAACTGGGTCGAAGTAGACCTCATTTCTTTTCATTTCATTTCATTTCATTTCATTTCATTTCATTTCATTTCATTTCATTTCATTTCATTTCATTTCTACTTTAGATCCATTGCCCTGAGTCAATTTGTAATGTTGAAGAGCTATTTTTATCAGGAGGCAGGCCCTGTATTTTCCATCCCCTCTCCCTGTCTTGTTGGGTGGAGGGCTTTCTGAGCATGAAATTCCTGGAATTTCTTCCCAAACTTCATAATGGACTTGATACTTGACATAATAGTGTCTTTGGTATTGGGTTGGGAAGGTTTTGAGACCTTAGTATTAGTCATTTCAATCCATGAACTCAGGATTCTGTTCTTTTTGTAATTTCCTCTGTATCTTTACTGCCTTTAATGAAAGTCTTATAGCTTTCAATCTACATAGTCATCATCTCTTTGGTTTAAATGTATTCTGAATTTTTTATGCTATGAAGAGTTAGATGAGTTAATAGGCAATTAGGTCAGGTGCCTGTCTGAATGAGAAAAGGAGTCCCTTTAAGGGTAAACAAAGTGTTTGCCTCCTTTCAGCTATTTATAGCAACACTTAGCTTTTTTTTTGTCAGAAGAATAGGTTAGATACAACTACCAATCTTAGCCCTCTAGTGGGTTTTTAGTTTTATCATGAGAGCACAGAAGAAAGGATCAAAAATTTTAGCCTTCTGGTAGATTTTAACACTGCCTTTGATCGGTTGTTATTCAAGCTCTCAGATTGGTTGTTATTTTAGCCCTCTGGGCAGTAGATGTTATTTGTCTCTTCCCCTGAAATATTAAATCTAGGCAGCCACTTTTGTGCTTGAAAGGAGTCTGTAGTCACAGGCTTCCAAGGGGCAACTGCTCCCTTAGAGCCTCCCTCCCTCGACTGCTCTGGCAGGACATAATGACCTAATGACATAATGGGTAAAGCTGCCTGCCACATGCAATGCTCATATCCCATTCAAGTACTAGTTCCAGTCCTGGCTACTCCACTTCTGATCCAGCTGTCTGCTAATGTGCTTGAGAAGTCAACTCCAAGTGCTTGGATTCCTGCACCCATGGGAGACCCGGATGAAGTTCCTGGATCTTGGCCCCTGGCTTTGGCCTGGATCAGCCCTGGCCATTACAGCCATTTAAGGAATGAATCAGAAGGTGAAAGATCTCTTTCTCTCTCCATCCCAAACTCCTTCACCCTCCCTCCATTTCTCCCTCTCTAGCTCTGCCTTTCAAATAAAAAAGTGAATTGTAAAAAAAGAAGAAAAAATACATGCTACCAACTTTTGCATGTTGCTTTTGTATCTATATCTTGGAACTTCATTGAATTTGTTTATGCTTTCTGTGTCTTGATGAAGTTTTTGATTTGTTTATTTATAATATCATGTCATTTGCAAACAGAAGTAACTTAATTTTTTTTCCAATGTAGATGACCTTGTATTAATCATTAATTTGGTGAAACAAAAGTGCTTCATTATAAAAGATAAAAATTAAGAACTGAGCTTATTTGAAAAATGCAAATTTATTATATGATCCCAAATTAATTGAACAACGATGAATGGTTTTACAAATGCATAACTGGATAGCAATAATGAAGAAACTGGGGCCTGGAGCAGTAGCCTAGTGGCGAAATCCTCATCTTGCGTGCACCAGGATCCCATATGGGAGCAGTTCATTTCCTGGCTACTTCATTTCCCTTCCAGTGCGCTGCTTGTGGCCTGGAAAAGTAGTCAAGGAAGGCCTAAGGCCTTGGAAGTTTGCACCACAGTGGGAGACCTTGAAGAAGCTCCTGGCTCCTGGCCTTGCGTCAGCTTAGCTCTGGCCATTGCAGCCACTGGGCAGTAAGCAAGTGAAAGATCTCTCTGTCTCTCCTTCTTTCTGCAAATCTAATTTTCAAATTAAAAAAATTTATTAAAAATGTTGAAGGATACAATTGGATTCATCCTTTTTACTGCACAACAGGATGAGTTCACAAAGATTCCTACATTTAAAATGTAAAAATGAACAAAAAAATGTGGAGCAGGCATTTGGTATAGCTGTTAAACTAGCAGTTTGTTGTGTGTGTCTGTCTAAATGTGTTATTTATTTTTTTGCCATTGAGGTGATGAATTTATTATTATTATTATTATTTCATTTTTTGACACAGTTTCATAGGTTCTGGGATTCCCCCAACCCCTCCCCAATTCAATATGGGGGAAATTCCTCCATATTGTTACATTAGTACAGATTACAACCAGTCATGATTCTTTCATTGTGGGTATGGACCATGCATAGAGTCCAGCATCTCATTGTCCAGACAAATTCACCAGTTTCATTGGGAAACCACTCCCGGTTCGAAAGCAGAGCTGGCAGAATATCATCCCCTCCAATGAAAGGCCACAACATAATATCGACAACAATTTACAACATTATGAAGTTAATTGACATGGTATTGAGTGCCCAATATGTTAGAAAATGTAAGTTCTTAACTATATCCTATAACTACTTCTTTGACATTTCGATTTTAGTTTATACACAACCGGCTGGTATATACCTTAAAATAGTTATAGGGTACTATTCAGTTGTCTCAGATCTATTTTCATTTTTTATATTTAGGAGCTTATAACATTCAAGTGTGATTTCTACAGAATGATGCGAATTTTTGGATAGTCCAAGCAGGCTTATAACTCTAACAAGTCATATGTTAACAATTGGGGAGCAGAACAGTTTTAGGAGGGATGTGCAGAGAAAGCTTCAATTCCTTAGCGAGGAGTAAGTTTGTGTCCTACCTACTAAGTTATATGGGAGTCCAAACTGTCTGTTTCCTGTCTGTTCGAAGCTTTCCTTATTGGTCTCTGTCTATCTGATCTTTTTGTTTGTTTGTTTGTTTGTTTTTGGTGACTCCGGAGCGACCCTGATGATCATTGCAAGAGAGGATTGGGAGCCAAAGTTAAAACTGAGTTAAGACCACAGAACGCTCCTCTCCAGAGTCCCAAAGGAATAAACTAGCAATTTGAAAGCCTACAACTCATCTCTTAGCATCTGGCTTTGGCATTTGGCTTCATTTCTGGCTCTATTTTCCTTGAGAGGCAGGGAGGGATGACTCAGGTAGCTGTTCTCTACCATTCCCATGGGATTCCTGCGTTGAGTTCTCCTTCTTGGCTGCTGTATTTGGGAGCAAATCAGCCAAAACAACATATCTGTCTTGTTGCCTTTCGAAGAAATATAAGAAATAATTAGTTAAAATAATAAAAGAAATAATAGCAAAGCTTGAATTCCTCTATAGCAATGATGTAATAAAAATATGCTGATTATTCACAACAAAAAATCTCATATGGGAAACAATAACACTTTTTAAACTATAAAAATACAGAAATAAACTTTATTCTTCATAACTAGTGTAGAATGTAAGAATGACAGACAACCTTAGGGAAAATATTTAGATCCCATCCAAAAAATTCCCACAATTTGATAATAGAAAGGCGTCAGCAACATTTTAGATACACCAGACAGAGATATGAACAGATACATCAAAGAAAAGCAAGTATAAAGAGTTTTTAACACAAGAAAAATGTAAAGCCTTATTCTTAACCAGAAGCTATATCACACTGTTTCTCACAAGTTGTATTAGCAAATTTTAATCATTTGATATATATTTTGCTGAGACATTAATGATAAATGTGAAAGTGTTCTCACAAACTACTGTTAGAAGCACAAAAATTATATATCTTCTAAACAGAAATAAGGCATAACCCAGCAAAAACAGGCCCATCTACCATTTGGATAGATACTCCATGTTTAGGATTCTATACAAAAATATAATAGAAAGCATATGAACAAGAAAATGAAAAACTCAACACTTTTGTCCAAAAAACTACACTGACTCTATTTTCAATTCTTTTTCAGGAGCACGTTATCCTATTGTTATTTTACTGTATTCCTTCTGTCTTCATCATTGGCATTTGTACCGCTTTCACTACCTTTTATGCTTTTAAAAAGAGTGGTACAGGGGCTGGCACGTTGTTTCAACCACCTAATTCTCCACTTCTAGGTACTGGGATCCCATGTGGATACTAACTTATGTCTCAACTGCTCCACTTCCCATGCAGCTACCCCGTTTGGGCCTGGGAAACCAACAGAGAATTGCTAAGCTCCTGGGACCCCCACACCCACGTGGGAGGCCTGGAAGAAGCTCCTGGATAAGGGCTTCAGATCAGCAAACGGAACCAACAGACAGAAGGTTTTTCTCTCTGTCTCTCCTTCTCCCTGTAAATCTGCCTTTCCAATGAGAAATAAAAAAAAATCTTGAAAAAATTAAAGAGTGATGCAAAGAATACCCTTGTGCAGGGTCGAATCTGGAATATTTACTTAGATCAAACATCAGTGAAAGGATGAAAAATTGTAGGTGTATGTCTAAAGAATCAATAAACTAGTCTGTAGAAGATGGTCAAAGATGAGACAATTTTAGCATTAGTAACACTATAAATACGTATATTCAAAGGCATAGTACTAAAATGTAACTCACTGGGGCTGCTGTTGTGGTTCAGGGAGTTAAGCAGCTGCCTATGATGCTAGCATCCCATATGGGTACCATTTAAAGTCCCAGTTGCTCCACCCCAGTCCAGACCCATGCTACTGTACCTGAGAAAGTACCAGAAGATGTGCTAAATCCTTGGCCTCAATAATCAGGTGGGAAACACAGATGGAGTTCTGAGTCCATAGCTTTGGTTTGACCAAGACAGATGCCATTGCAGCCATTTTAAAAATGAATCAGCTGATGGAAAATCTCTCTCTCTCTCTCTTTTTCCTCCCCCCTCATCTCTCTCAAATAAATGAATAACTCTCCACCTTTCATGAGGGAATACATCTTTTTTTTTTTTTTTCTGAAAAAGTTGCTCATTAATCCCTTTGGCAGATCACTAGGAACCATTACTGTTTTAAAAATATTAGCTTAGGGCCCGGCGCGGTGGCCCAAGTGATTAAGGTCCTCGCCTTGCACGCCCGGGATCCCATATGGGTGCCGGTTCTATCCCGGCAGCCCCGCTTCCCTTCCAGCTCCCTGCCTGTGGCCCAGGAAAGCAAGTGAGGACGGCCCAAAGCTTTGGGACCCTGCACCCGCGTGGGAGACCCAAAAGAGGCTCCTGGCTTCAGATCGGCATAGCATCAGCCGTTGCGCTCACTTGGGGAGTGAATCATCGGACAGAAGATCTTCCTCTCTGTCTCTCCTCTCTGTATATCCGCCTTTCCAATATAATAATAATAATAATAATAAATATTAGCTTAGATTAAAATTTAAAAAAAACCTGTTATTTTCTTAATATAAGCCATTCAGCAGGTAATTAAATGATGAAAAGGGATTTTCAATTATCAATAATATCCCATCCACAAATGATCCGTGTCACTGTATGGAAACACGTATTGTCTTTTAGCTTTCAATCCCCCCTTCTATATGCTACTTCATGCCATCAGTGTTTAGACTGATTTACTATTTAGCACTTGTGGTTAATTTTTGCTGTCAGTTAAAGAATATTTATGAAACCAACAAAATATTATACCAAGTGTGTCAGAGTTGTAAAGGAAATTAGTGTGTGAGCTGGTAGAATGAATGGAGAAGATGACATCATTCAGTAGTCCTGGATAAAAACAAAAAAGACAAATAAAGGGCAATAAAGAACATGCCGCTTCTTTGTGCTTAGTATCTCTGTCAGTCATTTCACGCTGGCAGCAGCAGTTGATCCATCTCCAGCTTTTAGGGCTTTCTTTTTTTTTTTTTTTTTTTAGCTGTTCCAGAATTGGTTTCGTTTTGCGCCCTCAATAGTGCCACTCCCAGCTGACCAGTGACCCTTCTCAGCGATCTGCATTACAGTTCTAGGGAGTGTAGCATCTAAGATTTCAAGGCATATGTGTTAGTAAAGAAATTCATCAGAAGGTCTCTCCCTCAAGCTCCTGAGGAAACAATCCTTCTCAGAGATTCAGAAAGCCTTCTCTCTCCAAGCGCATGAAAATCCTCATCGCTTCAACTTGGTTCTTCCAGTCATACAAGAGATGACCGCCTCTCATAGTCAGTGCTAACTTTGTTTATTCTGTTTTTCTTCTTTTTTAGTTTTATAATGTGCTAAAATATGGATGTATTTTAGATCCTCGCTGTGAAAATAAAGTTCGGTTTCTGTTTTTAACAATTAACTATGCTTCACACTGTCGTGAATAGATTTCTCAAGTAATCAGCAATGGCTGCAAACATTATTTAGATAAATAGAAGACTATGTCCCCACTGATGTAAGAAAAAGAGTATCACATATGAAGTAACTTGGTCCAAAAACTATTTGCCTGAATCTGATCAAGTTTCTAGATACAGGTACTATTAATAAGAACTAGAAGTGATGTTAAACACAAGCCATGTTAAATGACATCACAATGTTGAAATCAGCAAAATTCAGGTTTAAAGAATAGGAATATCCATTTTCTTTTTCTTTTTCTTTCTTTTTTTTTTTTTTTACATTTTATTATTGTTACTTTGCAGAGGAGTTTTCAGTAATATTCATTGTGCCTTTGTCTCCTCTTTTGCTCTTAATCATTGTACTTCTGGTTAACAGAGTCTCCTTGTGGCAGGTTTCTAAGCTGTGTCACCCACACGTCTACAATGCGATTTTACTTATTGCAGTTGGTACACAACTTTTTTGCTTGCAGCCACTTGTGCCACAACCACCAGCAAGTTCCAGGTCTGGGTTCTTATGTCAGATTTCCACCGTGGTCTCCACAGCCCCAGCTCCTGGCTCACCACTCTCCACCTCCTGTGATACCATGCTGAGGCTGCACCATTGTCTCTGCAACCTTTCTCCCACTTCTGGTTGTAGCAGGTCCCAGGAGTTGAGAGACACCAGGTGTCCTATATAATTAGGTTGGTGGCGGTGATCTTGTCAGAACCTGTGGGACATTAGGTCTGGGTGCCACACGGACCTATTTTGACTGGTACGATGCCACAGTCAGTATTATTTTCCTGCAGGACCAGTGCAATCCCCGGAACTCATAGAGTTCTCGCGAGCTCAGCACATGCGCAGTTCACTGTTGTCCCCTGCAGTCCCAAAGCTATTGCCACAATGTGCAAATTGGCACCTGACATACCACCACTACAGTTCTTGATCTGCTGGCCATCAAATCCAAGGGCTACCCAGACCAGTCTTGAGTGGAACCTGTAGAATGCCACGTCGTTGATGCAGTTCACCGAGTCAGAAATGAGCGCACCCCCAGCTCAGCACATGCTCAGCCCTTTCCCTTGCCCTATCCTCCTTATGCAAAATGGCGCCCAATTCAGCTCTAGGGGGCTGACTGGGCTATGAAATCCACCCTGTTCTCACACTGCCGTCTGAGATCTGCTACTCTGTCTCTGCTCCTGGTCAAATCAAACGGACCAGTAAGACGGACAGTTCTTTGTCTGGGTTCACCTCCCAAGCTCCCAATGAAAGTCCCTTCCCACCTGGTTGCTGGTGGAGTTCCAGCTGCTGGTGGAGTTCAGATCGCCGTTAGCTGAATACCGCTGGAGTATCAGTCACTGCAACACCACACCGCTG
Source organism: Ochotona curzoniae (assembly GCF_017591425.1). Classification (NCBI taxonomy): domain Eukaryota; kingdom Metazoa; phylum Chordata; class Mammalia; order Lagomorpha; family Ochotonidae; genus Ochotona; species Ochotona curzoniae. Next base: position 53,216,268 of record NW_024467087.1, on the reverse strand, counting down.
TGCCCGCTGCTTTGCTGTGTTTGTCAGTTTCCAGGTACCCCTCTGTTATTCTGTCCTTTCCTATTTTCTGAATTATGTCCTCTCTGCTTCAACCTGATTAAATGTTTTTCGGTCCATTTAAATGTGTCCTTACCCTATTCCGCCATCTTGATTCTCCTCAGAACATCCATTTTCATCACATATGTTTTAGTGACAGATAAAGTGATGGGAAAGTGCATTGATTAAAAAAGACTTAAGAGACATGACAACTGGTTGCACATTTTGCAAAGCAGTTAAGAAAATTAATCTCTTTTAATGATGTTTGATACTTTAGTGAATAATTATTGCATTTTAAGTGTGATAATAGGATAGTGGATGTGACTTATAAAAAGTGTCTGTCAAAACCATTTTCTAAAACACAGATGTAGGAAATGACAGAATTATAGGATTTCCTTCAAACATTTGAAAGGAGGAATTTGGTAGGGGTAGAGCCAGAACAAGATTAGCTATGAGTTGACAATAACTAGCTGAAATTGAATGATGCATACAAGGGAGTTCATTATATATTGGTCTGTATGCTTATATGCACTTGGAAATTTCCATCCTAGAAAGGTTTCCCCATGCCATTCAGTATTGGCCTCAGTGGTGGAAAGGTGCTTTGCTCCACACCCTGGATGCAACACACATCCAGTGACTGATTAAAGAATACTCATAAAATATGCTTTTTTTGACACAATAATAGGATACCACCAACATGTAATAATTATTCTGAAGCTCTCTGCAAATTAAACACCATACACGTCAAAATTTATTTCAGTGTTATGTTCCAGAAAACACAAGCAATGACCATTGTTTTCTTTCATGTTAATATTTATCAGCATTTAAATACATATGGACCACCACATATGTTTCTAATGATAATGATGTCATTGTTGATAGACTCCTCTTAGGTTACTAAGTCATCAGGAAAAAGCCTTCATTAGTGAGATTAATATCCCAAAAAAGCTCACTTCCTTTAATAAAAATGCTTTTTTTATTGAAAAGTTAGATTTATAGATAGAAGGAAAGACAGAGAGCAAGATCTTCTAACCACTGATTCATTCCCCAAGTAGCTGCAACAGTGGGAGCAGAAGCTTGCTTCTGCCTCCTAATATATCTGATCACAGCTAGAAGGCATTATCAATAAGCTAGAAATTTCTGCTGGTTATGAGCTACTCAGGTTATAGTATTTTGTTATAATTTGAATAGACTAATATACTGCACTCTAAGGGAAGATTGGTATAACAACAGGAAATTATTTTGTTCAGTGCTGATTTCCCAACATCCAGAACAGTTTTTACTGTATATTAGATTCTCAATCAATATGCTTAAGTGAAAATAAACCTGCAGGGAAATAAAAAATTTCATTTAAATACATTAATGTTTTGTGTTCTATTTACTGCCACAAATCAGAGGAACTGTGGTATTTGTCAGTTCAATTCACAATAGCTAACATTAAATAAACCTAGATGTCCATCAACTGATGACTGGAAAAAGAAAATTCATTATGTATACACTATGAAATATTACTGAGTCAAAAACAAAAAGAATGAAATTATGACTATTGCAGCAAAAAAAAATACAACTGGAGAATAACATGCTTAATGCAGTAAATCAGACTCAAACACACACTGTAAATTTTTCAGACACCTTATTTCTCGCTAATTGCAGTCTTTGTAGTCCATTCAGTTTGCTCCATATTTTGTTGCTTTATTCTTTTTATTTCTGAACTTGATTTAGGCTCAGAGGGAAGTGTAAGTGAGTCCTATTCAGGATGGAAAGGAAGTGAGACGCTGCCCACTTACAGTTTGGCCCAGCAGGGGAATGCTGCAAGCATGCAAATCAATCTAATGGCTGTCCTCGGATTGTTCTTATTAACCTGGCTCCTACCTCAACCAGTGGGGAACTTAGGGGGACAGCCTACAGCTAGCAGCATGCCACTCTTGCTGTCATTACCATAATCTTCGAGCCTCACCCCTGCATTATTCTATGCAACACCACCCACCACTTATACTATTCCTAATACTCCCTGGGGCAACTTGAGGTCTGAAGCACAGAGTCACGGTGTCCATTTCATATTTGAATGGGAGGAAGGTGAGACCCTATTTGTTGCTTTATTCTTTTTATTTCTGAATATTACTTCATTGTGTGGCTGTACCTAGTTTTATTAAATCTTACACACTCTGAGAAACAATTGAGTGGTTTCCACTATTTTTTCTGTTAAGAGTACATTTGCCATAAAACTCATATATGGGTTTGCGTGTGAATATAAATTTTTATTTCCATGAATAAAATGACAAAATACCATTAATAGCTCTTATTTTAAGAGAAGGCTTAGTTTTTAAGGCACTTTTTACAAGATTTGTCTCACCTGTGAAAGACAGAATTTGAGACTTTCCATTGCTGAATCACTCCCCAAATAGCTGCAATGGCCAGAGCTGAGACAATCTGAAGCCAGGAACCAGGAGCTTCTTTCTGGTGTCCCATGTGAGTACTAGAGCCCAAGCAGTTGAGCCATTCTCCACTGTTTTCTAGGCATATTATCAGTAACTTGGGTTAGAAGAAAAGCATCTGGGACCCAAACTGGCACCCATATGGGATATTCAGACACCAGTTCTCGGGGGTTTAGAGTCCTGCCAGCATGCCCCAATGTCACCGAGGGTGAAGAGAGCGATTTCCTTTGGCCACAAGAAACACCAGAGACAAGCCGGTGAGGAATGTCCATTTATTCAGTCCAAGTTCCAGGTTTATAAAGGTCTAAGAAAAGGGAGGGTAAAAGGGTGTTTTCGGGTTGTTCCTTCATCCACTAATGACACTGTGATTGGATGAAAGGCACGACTAATCCTGTTGACTTTCCAATCATATCAGAGGTCACGTTCTATATGTAGGGTTGGAAGTTACACCTTAGGCCAGGGCAGATAAACTCCAGGTAGCAGGCAGAAACCCTGGGATGATTTCCCACAATGCAGTATAGGAAATTAGATGCATGCCTAGTTGTTGCAGAGAAAGAACATTTCTGTTTATACATTATTGGCAAGGAGCTGCAGGATGGAGTTAGTCTGGCCCGCTTCTAGCCAAGCGCTTCATCATTCTCTTCCTCTGCTCGTGGAAACCCTGGCTGTCGACAGAGATAAGGGCAGCTGTTCTGACTTCTTCAATGTGAATAGGAGCAAAGTAAGGGCCCACAGTCAAGACAGGTTTCCAGCAGAAGGTGGCCATTTGAGCGGGGAGCAACACCAGCTAGCAGAAACTGTTTCCGTCCAAAATTTCATGTGCATGGCCATCTAGAATTTCATTGCTTCAATTTGGAGGAAACATATCTAATGGTCAGAGTAAATATACAGGGTGCAGAACAAAGGATAGTCCTTAGAGGACTTAGAAAGTACTACCCAAATCCAGAGGATGTTTTGCATCAGTTTTGCATGCACTGTGAATTTAGATCAAAATTCAGTTTTTGTTCATGAATGTTCAATTATTCAGAATCACATGTTGAATACACTTCTTCCTCTTGCTTTAAGAGTGATCATTTAGGGGGCCAATACTGTGGCATATCAGGCTAAGCCTCCAGCTGTAGCACCAGCATACCATACAGGTGCCAGTTTGAATCCTGGAAGCTTCACGTCTCATCCAGTTCCCTGATAATGGCCTTGGAAAGCAGCAGAAGATGGACCAAGTCTTTAAATTCCTGCACCCATGTGGGAAACCTAGAATCTCCTGGGTCCTGGCTTCACACTGGCCCAGCTCTAGCTACTATTGCAATTTCAGGAGCGAAACAGTGGATGGAAGATCTTTCTCTCTGGCTCTCCTTCTCTCTAGAAATCTGTGTTCCCAATTAAGTAATCAAATAAATAAGTATTTTTTATAAAGCAATTCATTTTAGCTGTTATATTTGCTTTTAAATATTAATTTAATTTTATTTGATGTCCTCTATTGCTTTATGGAAATTTTCCATTTCCTACTAGTTTCTAGAGTCTTTACAATTGTTCACTGAAAAAAAAAATTATAATCAATGCCCTAGAGAATCTGTCAGGAGTAGGCATTTGCATATTGGTTAAGACGCTGGGCTGGGAGTTCAGCATCCAATACTAAAGTGTGTTGGTTCGAGTTCAGGCTCCAGAATCTCACCCTAGCTACCTGCTAATGAACATCATAGGAGGCAGCAGGTGATGTGTGGTTCAAGCAGTCCATCCCTGTCACCCTAATAAGAGGTCTGTATTTAGTTCCTAACTCCCAGTTTTAGCCCAGCCCAGTTCTGATTATGAACATTTAGGGAGTGACTCATCTTATGGGAGTGTTACTTTGCTCTCTGCTTCTTGAAAGATAGATTTACATAGAGAGAAGGAGAGATGCGCCCATGTGCGTGCACACACACACAGAGCGAGAGACAGAGAGAGAGAGAGAGAGAGAGAGAGAGAGAGAGAGAGAATCTTCCATCCATTGGTTCATTACCCAAATGGTCAAAACAGAGCTGGTCCAATCCAAAGCCAGGAGCCAGTAGCTCTTCTAAGTCTCCCATTTATGGGTCATCTTCTGGTTCTTTCCCAGGCCATCAGCAGAGAGGTGGATTGGAAATGGAATAGCCAGGACTTTAACCCATATGGGATGTTGCCACAGCAGGAAGAAACTTAATCTACTACATCCCAGTCCCAACCTATCTGATGCATTTTTAAAAATAAATAATCAAATTACGGTGTCATCCTTCTTTTTACCTGTTATCTTGTTTGGGTACAGCACACAAATGGGTGTAGACATTCAGTCCATTGCCAGTCCTGGCTAATAACAATGTGGCCAAAAACAGAACACTGATTTGCAGTACCTTTTTAGTAATACATGGCAGTATAATTTGAAAGCACTTCCTTCAGTCCTGATGACACCTTCCCAGCAAAAAATGGAGCACTTAACTCATGTTATCTAGTTACAACTGCGTTTAGCTGGAAGTTCAGCTCTTCATTGTTTCCTGTTGCCATGGGAGTCTTGGTGGAATGAAACAGAATGCTAACTGGCACCTCTCAGTGTCTTCATCTTCTTCAAGATGTATATGGAAGTTCAGGGCCCGCTAGTACTGGGCTTGAGGAAGCAGAGTGCCAACAAGCTTTATTTTCACCCTTCTCTTTCATTATTGTGAAAGCTCAGCTCACACTGGGCCTAATTTAGAGCCAGGGAAAGCAAAGTAGTGCCTACTGGCTACGCCTTATGCTCTTATTCCATTTTGAGTGAAGATGTCAAATTAGCTCTCAAATGGTTCCCACTGACATTAAGGAAGCAGGAAATGAACAGCCTTGAACTTCCTCATTTAAATTTGTTGATTCTTACTGGGGTTCGATCATCAACTTCCCATGGGCCTCTGATGCAGTAGAAGCATGAGTTGGAATAAGAGAATCAGCTATCACTGTCTAATACTGCCTGTTTCCATGCCATTGCTGCTAGATGTTGGTGAAAGCTCATCTTCCCACTTAGTTCTGTTGTCATCACCCAAATGGATGAATCAAAGGGCTGCCTAATAACACTACGTGGGAAATGGAAGCTCAGTTGTCTTCCCAATGCTATCAACAGCAACAGCATCCCGGTGTGATTATCAGAACACCACCTGCTACCACCAGAAAGATACTAAAATCATTTTCCAAGTAAAGAATAAAAAACTAACCATATTAACCTGTGTCATAAAATAAAAAAGACAATTCATCAAGAACAGGAAAAGATTATTTTCTTCATTCAACCCTGATAACATTACAGGTGGCCGGGCATTTCCCCACTGTGAATTGAATCAAGAGGGGATGACATTGTGAAATGTTTTCTGTTTCATGATGCTACCTTTTCAAAGTACTCTGGGTAAAGAGAAAAGACTATCTTTACATGTCTTTCTATCTGTGCTTGTTGCAATTTCTGGATTTCAGGCTTCTTCAGCATTCTAACCAGGATGTTTGGGAGGAACAATTAAAATTCTAATGTTCTTTACATTTGAGATCCCTAGGCTTCAATACACTTCCTTTCATTGCTCAGAGCCTTCTTAGGTCTTCTGTATTTCTGCTATAGACTATTAATTATGTTAAAAAAAAAGCATGAAATTAATGAGGCCATTTCATCTTGTTCCAAACCAGAAATGATCATTATCTTTTAAAGTGTGGAATAATGGGAATATCTTAATGTCTTATGAGAGAGAAATATAAAGTTTGATATATATTCTCAATGAGAAATTTGTAAAGCTATTAAATTAAACTGGCAATGGCATGAGCAAAAGGCCGGAGAATGTTGAAGTTTGAGCAGAAAATTATATACAGAATATGACAAATATATGGAAGACATATCTGTGTAGTATGTTTCCATACCTATGTGTGCAAACTGATGAAAGAGGATTGAAAATTCTTATTAAAATGTTAAGTGGATATTATGGAATGTTAAGGTACTGAGTAATTTTATCTTCCACTTTCAACTTTACCCTATTTTCAAATATCTACAATGATCATCTCTTATTTAGCAATCAGAAAAAAAAGTAAGAACTTCACAGAATTAGATACTGCAGTCTCAATAACAAAGTCAGATATACAAAGAGGGGGGAGATACAGAGGACGATCTTCTGTCTGATGATTCACTCCCCAAGTGACTGCAACGACTGGTGCTGTACTAATACGAAGCCAGGAGCCAAGAACTTCCTCCAGGTGCAGGGCCCCAAAGCTTTGAGACATCCTCTACTGCTTTCCCAGGCCACAAGCAGGGATCTGGATGGAAGTGGAGCTGCCGGGATTAGAACTGGCACCCATATGGGATCCCAGTGCGTTCAAGGTGAGGACTTTAGCTGGTAGGCCATGGCTCCGGGCCCTTATTCCTCATTCTTTTCTACCTCATTTCACTGTCAAGTAGCCTTTGCATTCTGTTTTTTGTTTTGTTTTTTGCCAGCAGCATATGCTGAATAATGACCCTGTCCCCAGCATGTGCTGGAAATAGGGGTATAGGCATGAGATGCATCACAGACTTTGTCTCCTAGTTTAAAGGCAAAGGAAACCCTGAATGGCGGTTTTGTATCTTTTCTTAGTGCCTACATTAGTGATATGTGCTGAAAATCATTTTCTGTGTTATCTATCCTCTTTTTCAAGTAAGTTCTCACCTTTATAATAAGGCTCACTAAAGTGCCCTCTTTGTAGCACATATTCTAAATCAACGATCACTCAGTTAATACCTGTAGGATTCATTCCCACTCCCCTACTCTCACCACCCCCACCAAGTCCAAGGTCCCTGTGGCGGCATCAAGAGACTATCTTCCTTCTCCACGACTAGTGCACTAATGTAGTCTGACAACAAGCAGCATATTTGGAATAAAACGGAAATCTTAGAAATATCAGTCATTTTTAAACCTGGAAACTCAATGAACATGGTTAAAAAAAAAAAGCAGTGTAATGAAACTGGAGAGAAAATTAGTGACTTAAAGTCAGAGATTGTGGAACCAGCCATGTGGAATATCAGGTAAAGTTACCAACTTCAATGACTGCATCCTGTATGGGCTCCAATTCAAGTCCCGGCTGCTCCACTTCTGATTCAACTCCCTGCTAATACACCTGGGAAAGCACCGGAAAATGGACCAAGGCCTTGGGCCCTGCATGCATGTGTGACACCCTCATGAAGCTTCTGACTTCCCTCCCACCCCATCTTGTGGCTGTTACAGCCCTGAACGTTTCAGTCATTTGGATAGTGAATCAAGAAATACAAGATCTTTCTCTCTTTCTGTCTCTCTTTTCTCTCTTTCTCTAGAACTCTGTTTTTCAAATAAATAAATGAATCTCAAAAAAAAAAAAAAAGAAAAGAAAGTCAGAGATTGGATCCCAGCAAGGTAACCTAGCCATTAAAGTCTTCGACTTGCACATGCCAGGATCCCATATGGGCGCAGGTTCCTGTTCCAGCAAGCCCCGCTTCTCATCCAGTTCCCTGCTTGTAGCCTGGGAAAGCAGTTGAAGACAGCCCAAGGCCTTGGGATTTGTACCTGTGTGGGCGACCCTGAGGAAGCTCCTGGTTCCTGGTTTCAGATTGGCTCAGCTCCAGCCGTTGTGGCCACTTGGAGAGTGAATCATTGGACGGAAGATCTTCCTCTCTGTCTCTCCTTCTCTCTGTATGTCTGAATTTCCGATGATAAGGAAATAATAAAATAAAATGTTAGAGGTCATATAAATTACTTATATTGTGACAGACAAATAAATGTATGGAAAAAAAGTAATTTGAGATGTGGGGAAGACAATGAAGAAGTCCCATATTATTAACTGAAACATACGAGTTAATGATGGTATCCTCATATTGGATTTCAAACCTATGGAACTGTGAGAAAATAAATGTTTAAGTAACACAATTATGGTATTTTGTTATAGTAGCCCAAGAAGAGTAAGACTGATTAGATGTATTTAACTAAAAGGAGTTTAAGAAGGAACTTGGGCCATCTTCTGCTGTTTCTCCAGGCACATTAGCATGGAGCAGGATTGGAAGTGGAGCAGCCAGGACTAGAACCAGGGGGTGCTAGCATTGCAGGAGGTGGTTTTACCCACCATGCCACAGTTCCATCCCCAGGAATAGAGAAATGTTAATAAATTCAGTGGAAGACAGGAAAAGAGGGGCAAAAATAGAAAAACATGGTAAATAAAATGCACAGAATTAAATGGCAAAAATTAGTCCAGAAATAGCAATCAGCATAACTATCAGTGGAAAAATCTTTTATATAAGAGAATAAATTATATAGTTTATATATAAGATCATTATTATTATCAGAGATTTCATGTGAGCTAACTCTTGGACTGCAGATGAGAAAAAAAATGTGCTGAATTTCTTTGTTGGCTGAAGAACATTTGTAAAAAGTCCTGTTATTTCACTTTTTTTAACTTTTAAAATGTTATAATTTATGGCAAATAGATAACAAAATGTGAGTATTTTTTTCACAATGACAGCACGAAAATAAACAAATCTTGGAAGCAATTTAAGCGGCAATGAATGGCTAAATAAATTATGATATAATGATTTTAAGGATTTCTATCTAGCAATTTAAATGATTAGAATGTTTTGAACGGTATTAGCATAGGAATATTCTAAGGTTATAAAACAAAGTTATGAAGTGATGTGTATATTATGATACCAAAATTTAAAAATAACTACATAGATAATATTAGTTGAAATCATATGACGTTTTCAGCATTTTTACTAACGTATCAATTTTTAAAGTTGCAGAATAAAATTCCAGAAGTTTATGCTTCACCGTGATATAGCAGTCACCCTTGAGGAGTTAAAAAGGGACCGCACTTTAGGATGGTACTCAGAGGTAACTTTAGACTTTTACACAAAATGTTAATATTGTTAAGCAGTACACAATCAATATGTTAGTTTAGTTACCATTTATTATGATATATTACCAAATTACACTACTTGAATTTCCATTATCTGTAAATCACTTTGCAACAAAGCATGAATGTGTTTTACCTTGCACTGTTGGCCTCCTCCTAGCAGAGAAGGTCTTGAATGAATGAATATTTCGACCTAAGTGTGTACTCCCTATTGGGCTTTGATCTATTCTACCAAATGGAATTACACACAGCCCATCGTCACAGCTGGATGATATTTAGCAGATGAATGCAATATTTAAAATAAAAGTTACTGTCCTTCAATCCCTTTTTGTTGAAAGTTACAGTAATGTTCCATACAACCTAGAAAAGCTCTCACATTAGAGAAGCTTTCACTGAGGCTTCATCTTCCCAGGCTGCGAAAAATTTAGCATCCATTCCAAATTGCTGCTGGGGTGAGAAGGAAGTGAACTGCAGAGTGAGCTGTCAGCAGCTTCCCAAGATCTGAAGGAGCCCAACACGTGCTCTCCACATTCTGACCTGTGCTGTCAATCACCATTCACCAATAGCCCATTCTTCTTTTACAATTATCATCTGTTCCCCAGACATCAACATTTGGATATAATTTTTGCGGGCTGTCATTTATCATTATTTTGGGGATAAAGAGACAGTAAAGCATTCCTTGGCGTGGGTATTCCCTCCACAATTTCACATATTCCAGCTTTACAGGGAAGAAAGGTTTTTTTGTTTGTTTCCTTTTTATAGCTAAGTAACCTACACTTCTGCCACAGAAACACAAAACTCAGAGTCTTTCAGAGAGAAAGCTGTTTCCTGGGAGATCTCAACTTCCATCTTAGGGAGGTTTTGACCTGCAGTGACAAACCACATAAGGTACATCAACTTGTTAATACAAGCAAACAGTAAACAAAGAGAAGCACAAACATGACATGCTGGCGTCTAAGTTCAAGTATATGAGTACATGTAAAAATGAAACTACCTCTGCATGAAATTATTATCATTGGTTTAATTCACATCAACTAATCTTGACAGATACTATGAAGTGCTTTCCAAACTTTTGAATAAATCTGTTTTCTGATTTTTGATGTTTCCTATGAAAGCGTTTCACTTTCCTATGAAACTGAAAGTGTTTGAGATTGTTTGATTTCAATTTAATTATTTAGCCAAATTCATTTCCTAATTTCTAAAAAATAGATTTTGTTTTCAATTTCTAAGGTCTATTGGAGTTTTTAATGTAGGGAAATTAAGATTCCCTGTATTAACTTAAAAAAAATTCTTTAAGCAATGATAATACTGGATTAGGAAGTGATAGGAAATTATTTTAAATGTTCTAAATGTTTCTATATTTATTTGCGCTGTCATAGTAAAATATATTTCCTATTGCCACTTGTAGTCTTTTACAGTACCTCATTTACAGTGTTATGATGACATTTACTTATGTGGTATTTTCCTTTAAAAAATCTGAATCTTTTCCAGATATTAGGTCGGAGGAAACCTTGGAGCAGAATCGCAATCATAGAGCTTCATTATGTCAGAGAAGAAAGGAAACTTAGGAATTACTTCCATATTTTACAGGTAAGGAATATGAAGTATAGAGAACGTAACTCTCTCTTTTGTTTAAAGATTTATTTATTTTTATTGCAAAGTCAGATATACAGCGAGGAGGAAAGACAAAAAGGAAGATCTCCCGTCCAGTGATTCACTCCTCAAGCGGCCATAACAGCTGGAGCTGAGCAATTCCGAACCCAGAAGCCAGGAGCCTCTTCTGGGTCTCCCACATGGGTGCAGGGTCCCAAGGCTTTGGAACATCCTCTACTGCTTTCCCCGGCTACAAGCAGGGAGCTGGATGGGAAGTCAGGTTGCCGGGATTAGAACCCACGTACATATGGAATCCTGGTATGTTCAGGGTGAGGACTTTAGCCACTAGGCTACCATGCCAGGCCCAGAATGTAATTAATTACAAAAAAAGTTAATTGCAAAGTGAAACTTGAACTTGGATTTTCTAATTTATACACTGGCTTATTTGCACCACAGCATGGTAAGGAAAAGGAGAGAAATAAAGCAATTCGTATTGTAATATTTGAGGACACAATCTCAAACAGAACAGAAAAGGTATTCTATCTCAGAAACACTTTGAAACTGTATATAGCAGTTCAGGGACTGGCATGATGGCCTGGATCCCACATGGGTGCTGGTCCTGGATGCTCCACTTCCCATCCAGCTCCCTGCTTGAGGCCTGGGAAAGCAGTGGAGGACGGCCCAAGGCCTTGGGACCCTGCACCCACATGGGAGACTCAGAAGAGGCTTCTGGTTCCTGGCTTCAGATCAGCTCAGTTCCAGCAATTGTAGCCCCTTTGGGCAGTGGACCAATGGAGGGAAGATCTCTCTTTCTCACCTTTTCTCTGTTCATCTGCCTTTCCAATAAAAATAAATAAGCCTTAGGAAAGTAACACTGTGTCACATAATGCAATGTAATTAAAAAAAGAAAGAAACTATGTATAGCAATTCAAATCTTCCATTATTTACGGTTACATCATAGGAAAAGAGGAGAATGATGATCTAAGTAGCATAGGCACAAAACAGAAGGCATAGTTTATCTATATAAAATCATCATCGTTGCTTGATTTATGTGGTGAAACAACTGCAGGCTAAGCCAAGAATTCACATTGCTCTACAGAAGAGGAATATAACTTTTTTTTTTGGTCTATTGGCATAAAAACAACTGCAAAATCTAGAAGAACCACTGGGGTGGCGGGGCGGAGTGGGGCACAGTATAATGGCTCAGTGGCTAAAGTTTTGAATTGCAGGCATCATATGTACACCAGCTCATGTCCTGGACACTCTACTGTCCATCCAGCTCCCTGCTTGTGCCCTGGGAAAACAGTAAAGACAGCCCAATGCCTTGAGACCCTGCACTCACATGGGAGACCCAGAGGGGCCTCCTGACTTCAGACCACCCCAGTTCTGACCATTGTAGCCACTTGGGAAGTAAACCAGCAGAAGGAAGAATTTTCTCAGTATTTCCTTATCTCTGTAAATATGCCTTTCAAATAACAAATAAATAATTCTTTAAAATAAATAAATAAAAGCTTTAAAATAAGATTAGAATGAGATGATCCTACTTTCTGGTTACTGAATGTTAAATGACTTAAAAAGCACAGTATTGAACCTGTGTGCTCAGATGGAAGGAGTTATTTATAGATGACTTAATTTATTTATTTGAAAAAGCAGAGAAGCAGATTTCTCATTTATTGTTTCCCAAATGCCTGCCACAGCGTTGGTTCAGTCAGGCTAAAGCAAGGAGCTGGAAATTAAATCTGGGTCACATAGGTGGTAGAGGCCCAACTATTTCGGACATCATCTGCTGCCTCCAGATTTAAAGAAAGCTGGGGGCCCGGCCCCATGGCTCAGTAGCTAAATCCTTGGCTTGCATGTGTCAATATCACATATAGGTACCAGTTTGTGCATTGGATGCTCCACTTCCCATCCATTTCCCTGCCTGTGGCCTGGGAAAGCAGTGGAGGACCGCCCAAAGCCTTGGGACCCTGCACCCACGTGTGTGAACCAGAGGAGGCTACTGGCTTCAGAATTGCTCAGCTCTGGCCATTGCAGCCACCTGGGGGAGTTAATCAGTAGATGGAAGATCTTTTTCTGTATCTCTTTCTCTGCATTAATCTGCCTTTCAATAAAAGTGAATAAATTTTTTAAAAGAATAAAGCAAGCTGAAATTGAAAATGACTACAGGACTTGAACCCACGTTCTCTGATATGGGATACTGGCATTCCCAGTACTGTCTTAACTGCTTGCCGGTCCAAAAATCTATTCTCCAAAGTCACTGGAGTCCATATCTGGCAGAAGAAGGGCTCTTTACCTCCTCTAGACACTTCACAAGCTACTCACAGGGACAGTCCCTAAACTATGCAATGACATACTCCAACATATCTCAAAAAAATTAACAGGGGGGCCCGGCGCGATGGCGCAGTGGTTAAGGTCCTCGCCTTGCATGCCCGGGATCCCATATCGGCGCCAGTTCTAATCCCGGCAGCCCCACTTTCCATCCAGCTCCCTGCTTGTGGCCTGGGAAGGCAGTCGAGGACGGCCCAAAGCTTTGGGACCTTGCACCGCATCAGCCGTTGCGCTCCCTTGGGGAGTGAATCATCGGACGGAAGATCTTCCTCTCTGTCTCTCCTCTCTGTATATCCGCCTTTCCAATAAAAAAAAAAAAAATCACAGGGATGTTACAAATTAAAAGTACGAAGGCAAGACATCAGTTGTGGCCCAGGGGTTAAGCTGCCACATGGGAAATCTGCCATCCCGTGTTAGAGTGATGGCTCAAGTCCAAGCTCCTTCATTCTAATCCAGCTTCCTGTTAACCTATCTAGGAAGATAGAGGATCATGGCTTTCGTACTTGCGTTCCTGACACTCACATGGGAACTCCAGATGAAATGCTAGGTTCCTGGATTGTGCTTGGCCCACTTCCAACTCTTACAAGTATTTGGGAAGTGAACCAGCAGATAGATGGAAGATCTCTCTGTCGCTGTATGTCTCTGTATGTCTCTATATCTCTGTAACTCTGCTTTTCAAATAAACACTAAAATGTTTAAAAAGGTGAAGGAGGCAAAGCTATGATCAGCACCTGACTCTCAAACCTGAACCATTCATCTGAGATAAACACAGTTTGGACATTGGAAATCATAGCATTTCTTTGGAAAGCTCAGCTATCTACAGTTGACATGACAAAAAAATTACCATGGTGGGAAGATCGTGGAGTACAGCCGAAGGAAGCTCCTTTGTGGTGATGGAACAGTTACATATTTTGGTTCAAGGTGGTGGTTACAGAAATCTGTAACACAAAATTGCACACAAATGTACTAACAAATATGTACCCTGGTGAAAGCCTGAAAAATGGGTGAAATCTAATACTATGCTGTATCTATATCAACTGACTGCTTTTTATATTAATTTGTAGTTATATAAGATATTACCATTAGAGGAACTAAGGTGACGACTTCTCTATAACTTTTTTTTTTAATATCTCTATTGAAATGTCAATTTCTTTTTTTAAAAAGATTTATTTATTTTTACAGATAAGAGAGACAAAGATCTAACATACACTGGTTTATTACCCAAATGGACACAACGACCAAAGCTGAGGTGATCCAACCCCAGGAGCCAGGAGCTTCTTTCTGGTCTCCCACATGGGTGCAGGATCCTAAGACTTTCTGTCATCCTTGACTGTTTTCCCAGGTCACATGCAGACAGCTGGAAGGAAAGTGGAGCAGCTAGGACACGAACTGGCTCCCATGTGGTATCTTGGCGCATGTAAGTAGGGGGACTTTAGCCACTAGGCTTCCACACCAGGCCTGGGATGTCATTCACATACAGTATAATTTGTACATGTAAGGTGTATAATTCAGTGCTTCGTGGGGTACAGAGTTATGCAGTAATCTACAACATCATCACCATACAAAATAGAAGCATTGTACCTTTACGCTGTTACTCACCAACCCTTTCATTCCATCCATCCGCTCAACCAACTCATTCTTTTCTGCTTTATTAATTTTTATCTGGAATTTTTCCATAAATGGAATCAAACAATACATAAGCTACTATGCCTATGTTCCTTTTACTTAGTATAATGCTTGCAGGGTGTATCCATGTTCTAGCATAATCAGTTATTCCATATCATTTTATTTCTGAGTAATATGCCATTGTATGGATGTGCATTTTTTTTCATTTTCAGCTTACATACATTTAAATTTCCTTGTTTTTGTCTAAGGAAACTACCACTACTATTAACATTCATATTCAAGTTTTTATTTTGATATATATGTTGTTTTTCTTTTTAATTTTCATCTTTCAATTCTGTGAGTTATACATCTGTGCTGGAATTAAATCATATAACTCTGTTAAGCCTGTTAAGGAACTTTCAGACTGTTTTCCAAAGGGCCTATAAATTTTATATTCCATAATGATTCGAATTTATCTATGTTTTCCCCAACATAGATTTCTAAAATAGGGGCCAGAGTGGTAGTGCTTCAAGCTAATCCTCTGCCACTTGCTGCTAGTTCTTGTCACAATTGCTCCATTTTTAATCCAACTCCCTGCTTATGGCCTAGGAAAGCAAAGGAGGATGACTTAAATCCTTAGGAAACTAAGGAACGACTCCTGCATCCCGGCTTTGAATCAGTTCAGCTCTGGCCGTTGCAGCTCTTTGGAGAGTGAACTAGTGCATAGAAGAGGTCTCTTTCTCTGTGTTTGCTTCTCTCCCTTTATAAATCTGACTTTCAAATAAAGATGAATAATATTCTTTCATTTTTAAAAAATTTTTTTTTAAACTTTTAAAAAGTTCCATCCAGTTTGTTTTTGAATTACCTTTCTTTTTAAAGATTTCTGTATTTATTAGAAAGGCAGAGTGATGGAGAGAGAGGAAGAGACAGTGAGATCTTGTGTCCACTGATTCACTTCTCAAATATTGTTGACATTCTAAGGTGACCAAGGCTGAAGCCAGGAGCCAAGAATTCCTTTCAGCTGTCCCACAAGAGTTTGGGGTATACAAATATTTGGGTCCTGCTTTCCCAAGATCATCAGCAAGAAGCTGGATTAGGGTGGGAAATTCAGGATTCGAATTGGCATTCTGATATGGGATGCAAGCATCTTAAGCTGGAGTTTAACACACTGCACCACAAAGCCTGCCCTTGTGGATATTTCTGTCATTGTACATATGTATACTATTATTTGCTTAAATAAGTTTTATACCCCTTTGACTCTGTCTTCATGAATACCTATAACACAAATGTGTAATCTTTTGATGCTGTCCTACAAGTTTCATAAGCTTCCTTAGTTCTTTTCCATTATTTTGTTTATCTTTGCGTATTTTTAAATGTCATGCTATTAAATTCACATATTCTTTCTTCTGTTTGATCAATATTACTTTTGTTATTCTCTATTGAATTTTTTCACTGAGCTTCTTTAAAACAAATATTTTAAATTCTTCATCAAGCAATTTGTGTATTACATTTAATTTGGGCCAACTACTGGAGATTATTGTGCTATTTGGTGATGCTATGCATCTTTGGTTGTGTGTGTGTGTGTGTGTCACTGTATTACATTGTGTTACATTGATGTTTTTGCCCTGCATCAGCAAGCCATCATGTGAGGTGCACAGAAGGACTTGCTGCTGGGATCCTAGAACATACTGGTCTGATTCCTGAGTCACTGATTAGGCAAGCATGAGGTTAGGCCTAGAGCCTAGATCCATGAGGATGGACCTGCGGACTCAACTAGTTAGGACTGGCCTGAAACCTTGGTTCTTATGAGAGATTTAAAAATGAAACAGAGGAAAATGCACACTTAAAACACTTTTAAGATGAAATTCCTTGTATTTCTAATCTAATAATTATTATACATTCAATTTTTCTCTTTCTAACTTAATATTTCAAACCAAAGATATGCTAGTTTCAAGTACTCTGCTTCATAAATCATACTTTAACTTACTTAATTATACACACACACATACATATATAGATTGTGCTTCTTAACTGAAACTTTCTTCTAGTTATTTGAGAAGCATCCACACGCTCACATACACAGATACAGAAACTGACATAAAAAGGAAAATGGCTCCCTGATTCACTCTTTTTGTTTGTTTGATATCTTAAGAAAGCCATGTAATTTTTCCATTTGTTATTCATTAAAAATAACAATTCTGCCTTTTGTTTTTTTCCCCCAAATCTCTACAGGCATTAAATAATACTTGGATTCTCTCTCTCTCTTTTTTTTTTTAAAGAAGGAAAACAGGCTTATTTCTGTGGCATGCAGAGTTACATAGGGTGGTAAAGGGAGAGAGAGCGGAGAGATCTTTTCATCCAGTGGTTCACTCTACCACACTGCAATAACTGGGGCTAGGGCAGGCTGAGCTCAGCAGACAGGAGCTGCTTCTGGATCTCCCACATGGGTACAAGGATAAAAGGACTAGGGCTGTCTTCCACTGTTATCCCGGGACATTTGCAGGGGCTCAATCACCAGTAGATCGCAAATGGAATGCCTGTGTCATAGGTGTTTCCTTAACCTGTTAGGCCAGAAATCCTGTGATGTTTTCCTAAAAAACACAGTGTAATGTTACCAAGACTCAGCAAAGTTTTAAAGTCACATGCCTTGTAAGTCTAAAACCCTCGAGCCCACTCAAAGCATTTAAACCCTGCGTGGGTAAGACTTGAAGAAATAATCAGTCACAATCATATTTTTAGCCAGTATCCTAGTATATTTTTTAAAGTTTTTTTTTTTCTACTTAGTTGTACTTTTATTTAACTCAGTGAAGATCACAAAGATCATACTCAATTCTAAAAATGTTATGTAAAGATACATTTTTACTTTGACCAGGGAGCATAAAGTCTATTTGTTTTCAGAGATAACTGCTCAAGCCAACTCTGATAAAATATTTGAATAATGTCTAAGCAGAATAGCGGTCAAAGTTTAGATACTGGTAAGGGCTGGATTTCTCATCTCCCACATGGGTGACAGAAAACTTATCACTTGAGTCATTGGGTGCTACCTCCCAGAACGCACAGTAGCAGGAAGTTTGAATGGAGAGCACAACTGGAACTTGAACCCAGACACTACCATATTGGATGTGGGCATTCCGGCTGGCATCTTAAATATTTGATCAAATGTCTGCCCCGTCTTAACTTTAAAAAGAAAAACTATGTGTCCTTATGTATGTTATAATCATTTTCTTTTAAATTAACTAACTCTATCTTTCATACACATAATTTATTTTGATCTTAATTATTCTGTTCTATACAATGAAAAAATGAGATTTTTCTTAAATTTTAGGACCTCAATATATAAGACGTAATTTAGAAGATAAAGACAGTTTAGTAAACATTGTCTTCAAAGTCCTAGGTTGCTTGAGAAATTGCTTGCTGAAATAAATGGTTCATTCATACATAGATTATTTTTGCAAAGTATAGTCATGACTTTGCATCTCTATTTGAAAAATCCAGAAATTTCATTGGCCATCCTTAGCAGCCTACATTATTTCTGTGCTGTTTTATTTAATAAGGTTGTTTCGTTGACCATTTTTAATAGGTGACTCATCTGGAAGCAATTGTTGGCATAAATGAGAGCCATGTTTTTTACTTTTGCTTGCAACTAGTTCCCAGGTGAGTTCGCACCCTTTTTCTTTTATAAATTCAGGTTAGTTACCACTTTTGAGGAGACCTTAGAAATTACCAAAGGACACAGGCCCCCTGGCCATTCACTTAATCTGCCTGCCAGGCCAGGTCCCCAGCTTGCACAATTCACCCTTATGCAGCACAGATGCAATAACAGCTGCTACGACATTGCTGTTTCAGAAGCGTACCAGTCACACATGTTTTACTGGCCATCAGGCTTTTCTGATATTGCCTTGTGCTTTCTGTTTCTTTCACAACGTTACTTTTCCTCCATCACCTCAAGAATTTATTACTTATTGTGGTGAGGACGTTTGAAATCCTCTCTTAATTATTTTGAAATATAGAATGCATTATCAGCTAAAGTTACCATGTTGTTTAACAGAATACCACAACTCACTCCACATATTCAACTGTAACTTTGTCCAACTGTTTTTTTTCTTGTCCTCTCCCCAAACCCCTATTAACACCATTCTAATTTCTCCTTCGATACTTGCAGACTCTCCATTTAAGAGAGATCATGCAGTATTTACCTCTCTGTGCTTGGTTTATTTTGCTTCATATAACATATTCTTGGTTCATCTATGATGCCACAAATGACAGAATTTCCTGTTTTTCATAAATTTGAGTAGCATTCCAATGCATAACTATACCACATTAAAATCTATTCATTACTTACTAAACACAGGTTATTTCTATATGTTGGCTATTGTCAATACCACAATGAACTTGGGAGTATAAACACTTCTTTCACAAACTGATTTCAGGTCCTTTGCTTATGTATCTTTGATCATATTGTAATTTCATTTTTAAACTCTAAAATATGTATTTATTTAATGTCAGACAGACTGAAAGAGAAAGAGCAAAGAAACAGAAATCTTCCATCCTCTGATTCACTTTCTAAATGGCCACAATGACTAGGACTGGACCACACTAAAGGCAGGAGCAAGTGAAGTCTTCCACATGGGTAGGCCATCTTTGGTTGCTTTCCCAGGTTCATTAGCAGGAAGCTGGATTGAAAGTGGAGCAGGGACCAGCACAGTGGCCTAGTGGTTAAAGTCCTCACCTTGAACGTTTCAGGATCCCATGTAGGTGCCGGTTCTAATTCCGGAAGCCCTGCTTCCCATCCAGCTCCCTGCTTGTGGCCTTGGAAAGCAGTTGAGGATAGCCCAAAGCCTTGGGAACCTGCACCCGCTTAGGAGACCTGGAGAAATTTCCTGGCTCTTGGCTTCAGATTGGCACAGCACCAGCCATTGCAGTCACTTGGGGAGTTAATCATCAAACAGAAGATCTTCCTGTCTCCTCCTCTCTGACTTTGTGATAGAAAGAAAGAAAGAAAGAAAGAAAGAAAGAAAGAAAGAAAGAAAGAAAGAAAGAAAGAAAGAAAGAAAGAAAAACAGCCATGAACTAGAACTGGTGCATCTCAAGCAGCAGCTTAAAGTAGTTGACCATACACCAGCCTTATTAGTAGATCTTTGAGGAATCTTTCTATTGTGTCCTAAAGCAGCTGTGTTAATTTGCAATACCGCTAATATTATATGTTTTCCATTTTCTCCAGATCATCAGAATCCCATTTTAACCTTCTTTTTTCTTTTAAATTTTAATTAGCTTTTTAGCAGATAAAATGTGGTTGTAGATGTAATTCTAAGAACACAATGACAGCCAGTTTTATAAATGTGAGGTGTTATCACATTGTGGTTTTGATTTGCATTCCTCTTATGGTTAGAGACATTGAGCATTTTTGCATGTACTGCTTGGTCATTTTTATATCTCCTTTAGAGAAATGTCTATTCCATTTCCTCATGCTGTAACTTTTTTTTCCCCAGGAGTTCGATTTTCTTATAAATGCTGGATGTTGACCTCCTCTCTGATGTAGGAGTTGTAAATATTTTCACCCTTCTGTGAGCTCTCTTCACGTTGTTAACCACTTCTCTTGACATGAAGAACATTTTTTTAGATTAATGTAGTCCTGTTTGTATATTTTTGCTTCTGCTTCCAGTTCTTTTGGGGTCATATCCAAGAAATCGCTATACTGATCAATGTCATAAAATTTTTCCATTGTTTGCTTCTAGAAGTTTCATAATTTCAGACATTACATTTAAGTCTAACTCATTTTGAGTTGATTTTTATCTATGGAGTGATGTAAGGTTCAATTCTAATTCTTCTGCATGTGAATATCCAATTTTCCCAACACCATTATGGAACACTGTTCTGTCTTCATTATGTATTCTTAGCATCTTTGTAACAAATTACAGATGCATGGGTTTATTTCCAGACTCTATCTTTTCCATTGATCTATGTATCTATACAATTATGATCTCTATAGCTTTATAATATATCTTTTACATTTTATTTATTTGAATGGCAGAGGTACAGAGAGTGTGAGAGAGAGGCAGAGACAAAGAGAAAGGAAGAAGAGAAAGAGATCTTCAATGCCCTGATTCATTCCCTAGATGGCCTCAGTCTTAGCCAGGATTCCAGAACTCTGGGGATGTTAGGAGCTTAGGTACTTGAGCCATCTTCTGCTGCCTTCCCAGGCGGATAAACAGGGAGCTAGATTAGAAGCAAAGAAGCTGGGACTCGGGTTGGTGCCCATCTGGGATGCTAGAATCACAGGCAACAGCTTAGCCTGCTGTTCCAATGTGCTAGCCTCTTATAATATGTTTTTGAAACTCAGGTGCTGGAGTTGTGGCACAGGATGTTAATCTGCCACATTGAGATTCCTACATCCACATCAGACTTCCTGTGTGGTACTGCCTGTGCTTCTGACCCATCTTCCTGCTAATGTGTATGTGGGAGGTAGCAAATAACAACAGCTGATGTACTTGGGTCCCTGTCATTCATGTTGGGAGATCCAGATGGAATTTCTGGATCCTGAACTTGGTCTTGTCTCTCTTGCTGTCTCTGTAACCCTCTCTGTAACTCTTCCTTGCTTTGTTTTTCAAATAGATTAATATTATTATTATTAATTATTATTATAATAAATACTTTGAAATTCCAGTTTGTAGTGTGACGCCTTCAGCTTTGGGGTCCACATGGCTTTGGGGCTGATACTGTGGCACAACAGATTAAGCCAACTGTCCCTGCTGCTAAAGCTTTCCATCCAGTTCCCTGCTAATGTACCTGGGACAGCGATTAAAGATGAACCAAGTACTTGGACCCCTGACATCTACATGCGAGACCTGGATGGAGTTCCTGACTCCTAGCTTCAGCCTGGAGCAATCTGAACTTTTGTGACAGTTTGTAAACTAATAAGTCAAAAATCTTATTCTCTCCCTCTCATGGTGACAGTGTTTTTTTTTTTTTTAAAGTAAATCGTTTTTGTTGTCGTTGTTGTTCTCCAAAGATCACTTTAGGTATTCAGGGTCTTTTTTCTGGTTCCATACATATCTAAGGATTATTTTCTCTATTTCTGCTAAAAATGGCATTAGAATTTTGTTCAGGACTTTATTGACTGTGTCAATCACTTTAATGCTAATATTTTAGCAGTATTAACACACATAATATATAGCGTACTGTAACAGTAGAGTTATCTTAATAGTGATAGGTCTGTTCAGATATTCAATTTCCTCACAATATGATTCTGACAAATTATAACACCAAAGAAGAAATTAAACTGGAAACATAAGATTACCATGAAAGAAACAAAAATGTAAATATAATATACCAAAAATTGTAAGTCACAAAAGCAGATATAAGAGGGAAGTTTACAGTAATAAATGCCTACATGAAACAAGGAAGTATTTTAAATAAACATCTTTATCTCTCAAAGAACTAGAGAAAGAACAAACTAGAATCTTGTCAAAAGGAAAAAGCAACAAAGATCAAAAGATTTAAACCATCAGCTTTGACATGGCATCCCACATGGGCTCTGAATTTGTCTCTGAATGCTCCATTTTATCCAGTTCCCATTTTATCCTAGGAAAGCAGCAGCAGATGACTTGTGTGCTCCCATGGCGTCTTGTGTGAGACCTGGATGATGTTCCAGGTTCCAGGCTTCCGCCTGACCCACCGCAGCCACTGCAACCAACAGATGGAAGATTTCTTCTCTCTGTCTCTCCCTCTTTATATCACTCCATCGTTAAAATAAACAAGTATTTTTTTTTAAAGATCATAGCTGAAATAAATGCAATAGAAGTTAGTAAATTTGTAGAAATGCTGGGCAAAATTAAGTGTCCTTTCTCTGAAAAACTACACCAAATTGGCCAAATTTAGCAAAATCTTAGATAGACCTACAAAAAAAAAGCACTCAAATCAATTAAAAATTTAAATGAGACATTGCAGTTTATAACAAAAATACAAAGGACCATAAGACACTACTATGAATAATCACATAACAACGAATTGGACAACTGAGAAGAAATGGATAAATCACTATAAACAAAAAACCTACTAGTACAGCGTTGTTATATTAAATGATCTATTTCAGTAACAGACTAAGATAATCTAGATGCCTTAAAATACACAATATTACAAAGTATTACCTCAATTGATGTGCTTTCCATCAGGTTCTATTAATATTCACTTTCTAATACTATCATCATAGCAGGTTCTTGATTTTCATTTCTTCAGCGACACATTAGTCATTCAGTAGCATGTTATTTAACTTCATTATGTTGTTAATTTCTGTTTTCTTCCTGATGTTGATTTTATTGTGTGGCTCTTCATTTAAGGGGTTGTATAGTAGCTGTGTAATGGAGACTGTCATATCCAGTAGCATGCTATTTAATTTCATGACATTGTAAATTTCTATTTTTCTTCCTGTTGCTGATTTTGTATTGTGACTTTTCATTTAAGGGGATATACAGTAACTGTGAAATGGAGACAATCATATCCAGATGTGAGGATACAACATAGTATGCATCTCTACTTCCAGACAAAGATGTACTCCTAATGAAACTGTTTACTGTATCTTGACAATAGGATGCTGGACTCTCTGCCATTGTCCATGCCCACAATGATGAACATATGACTGTGAACAAAGAACTATACTTTAGGAATGATAAAGAGGAGCTAGGTTGGGGCAGGTGGAAATTGGGGTAGGGATAAGGGAAATCCCAGGAGCCTATGAAACTGTATCATAAAATGATAATAATAATAAATAAAAAAGATTTTTTTAAAAAAGACATCAAGCTTCAAATCACCTATATCTTTGGGGAAGACTCAAGCCATATCCAAAACATGACTGGAGTCTCACAAGCACTCTTCAACCTGATCAGAAGGAATAGTTCATTGCTTCTCGGCTTTTTGGCTAAGATCAAGTGTAGAAGGAACAGTTCATTCTTACTTTTTCTAAGTGCCTATTATGTGCCAGGCTCTTTGTCAAGTGTTCTACATATACAATCCATTAAATTGTCAAAAGCATTTCAGTGAAGTCCCTTTACTATATGATAGTAGGAGGAGATTGGTTCAAAGTGCTTGAGAAACATACTTAAAGTTACAGAGCTATTAATTGGTATAATCAGAAGTCATACACAGATGTTAAAAACTACTCCTGTGGTCTGGGTTATACAGTCTTTCTCTAAGAACACTGACACCTGATGTACATCTTACTCCCTAACATAAACAACCATGTGTAAGATTGGAACAAGTCGTAAGTCAAATTCATACTTGTGGCCTCCAAATTTCCTTCATATTTAATCTCCAGAGGTAACATGCTATAGCAGAAAAAGTCATGAAATAACAAAAAAATGAAATTTGAATGAACTGAGTAATAATGGAAGGGTTAAACAATATTGTAAATTGTAACATCATTCATATATATATATATAAAGAAAACTGTTTCTATAACTATCAAACCTCCAGCAGTATTTCCTACATGGACCAAGTTTTAAACTTTTGTGTTGAAGTAAATTTATATGGTGCTTGCAGAATGAACCAGCAGATAGAAGATCTTTGTCTCTTCTTCTCTCTATGAATCTGCTTTTTTAATAAAAAGAAATAAATGTAATTTTTAAAAATCTAGGAAAATAGCATGGCATTGGTTAAAGAATACATAAGTAGCTTGGTAGAAGTGAAAAGCTTGCAATCAGGTTATTTAATTAATACATGATAAAGTAATATATGCAACTTGTATATAAGTCTATTTGCACACAAAATCACAAAATTAGTAGAGATTAGTATATGTTACATATGAATTAGTATATGTTAAAATATTACTTCAAAGTGGTAAGCAAATGTATTATTCAATTGTTCAACTGATGCAAAAATTGACTGCTGATTTAAAGACAAAAATAAATTGGAAGATAAATAATACATGGGGAAAATATTTACAATACATATAATAGAAAATCAACAATAATAAGAGAAATATTCCAAACATAAATTTTCTACATACAGCATTTTAAAATCATTATTTATTTATTTACTTACTCAATTATTTATTTGCTATTGGAAAGGCAGATATACAGAAAGAAAGACCTCTGTCCACTGGTTCACTCCCTAAGTGACCGCAATGGCTGGAGCTGAACACATCTGAAGCCAGGAGCCAGAAGCCGCCGCTGGATCTCCCATGTGAGTGCAGGGTCCCAAGGCCTTGGGCCCTCCTCTACTGTTTTCCCAGGCCACAAGCAGGGAGCTGGTTGGGAAGTGGAGCAGCTGGGACACAAACTGGGGCCCATATGGGATCCTGGGTGCATGCAAGGCAAGAATTTAGCCACTAGGCAATCATTCATATGACATTTTACAGACATAGGAAATCAAAAGACAAATGGACATTTGAAATAGTTTAAACTCATTGAAACTAAGACAATGCAAATTTAAAAAAAAAAAAGATTTTCATTTTTTTCTACCATGAGAGTCAGTAAAAGATTATAGAGAAATAGTTTAAAAATGTTTTAGATGATGTCTACATATTTGAGATGGATGCACACCCATGGGGACACTAATTAGCGTGGAAGGGTATTGGATTATGGAAAAATAGATGAGATCCTTGTTTCCAATTTTTTTTCTTCCTGTATCTGGAGAAAAGGGAGTTGATAAAGGGAGAAGCTGCACCTACCATCCAAACCACATCAGTATCCGGGGATGGGTAATGGCCACCTGACGTCTTCCCAAGGTCCCCGATGTGAAGCATGCTCTGAGGGCTCTGCCCAGAAGGTTTCAATAGTTTTGAAATGCTATTGATATCATACCTCCAAGAAGAAGGAAACGCTTCCACGGGCCATTGGCAGACACAGTCCTCCTTAAAGTCTCCATTTGCCCAGATACTTGCTGTCAACACTTGGCTGGGAGAATTGTCCAATTTGTTCTGCCCTCCATCCTCTGCTATGGTACTAGATGTCCTCTGCCAGTCCCAATGGACTGGCATATCTCCCCTGTGCATCTGGACATGCTGTCTATTGCACTATCTTAGCAACTGAGGAGTCCACAGTCAGATCACAGATCCTACAATTGTAGCTGTGGCTGGAATTCTGAATCCAGCAGTTTGGTTGTTGGGGTGGGGGGAGGCAGGGTGTCCACAAAGAAACTTTGTCTGAGGTGAGCCCAGAACTGACTCTTGGGTGCGTTAGCTGGTGCAGGGTCTGGCTTAGTCCATCACCCACATCAGTCTACACACACACTGGTGATTGCAGTTGCTGGGTCAGTTCTGTCTCTAGTCCCATCTCTTACTTACACTAATGGATGCTGCAGACCAGTACAACCCTGATCATCACACACTCAGGCCTCATATAA
This sequence comes from Ochotona curzoniae, assembly GCF_017591425.1. Lineage (NCBI taxonomy): Eukaryota > Metazoa > Chordata > Mammalia > Lagomorpha > Ochotonidae > Ochotona > Ochotona curzoniae. Next base: position 53,190,076 of record NW_024467087.1, on the reverse strand, counting down.
TACATCAGGAACTGCAGCCAGGCCCTTCCCCAGATCTGGTTCTCATACTCACAAGTGGGAACTACAGTCCATCAGAGAGGTGCCCAGTTTCCCCAACAGATCTTGCACTTTCCAGGTGATTCTGTGGTCTAGTCTGACAGGATTGCCTCCAGTCCCAGTAGTTGCCAGCTGATGTTGCAGCAAGATCTGTCCAGCCTGCACTTACTCTGGTTCATGCATACACCAGTGGGTAAGGTTGCTTGGTCAGCCTGGCTCTCCCCCTAAACCAGCTCACATGCAGGCCACCAAGTGTTGTATCCCTGCCTAACTTGGTCTTCCCCTGTTCCTAGTTCTCACACTCACCAGTGAGAGCAGTGGCACAGCAGGGGGCTCCCATAGCCCCCTGCCAATCTCCTCCCAACTCGGGTTTATGTGTGCTATGTCCCAGTCTGGCAGGATGGCCTCACCTTAGCATTTGCCACTGGGTGCTGTAGCTTGGCCAGGCTCAGCCTGCCCCAAGTTCCAACTCCTGCTGGTGGATGCTTAAGCCTAGCCCAGCCCAACCAGCCCCCAGACCTGGCCCTAATTTGAACTGGCTGGTATTGTATTCCAACCCAGCCTCTCCTGAACCCTCTCCTGAATCTCACATCTGTTAGTGAGTGTTATGAAGGGCCTAACCTGGCCTGCCCTGAGATCTGATCCATAGGCATGCTGGCAGGTGTTGTAATCTGGCATGGTCTGGGCTGCTCCCTGCCTTGGTTCTTGCATTCGACTGCAGAACCTGCATCCTGATTAAGGAGTTTCCCAACCTCCTGTATCATAGCACCTGCCAGTGGCAGATCTCACGCAGATCGGTGGGCACTTAGCCCAGCCCAACTTGGACCATTCCCTGTCCTGTCCTGGCAAGAACAAAGGCTTTGCACAACCACCCCACACCCATTCCAGCTCTTGCTGTCAGGTGCTATAGGCCAGCCATACATGGTCCACCCCTCAGGTACCCAGACTAACCCAGCCCTTTATTACCACCCAAGTTCTGGAGTCCAGTCCAATCTGACATAGCTCAGGCCCAGTGCACACCCATGACGAGGGGTACTGTACCCAATCCCAGCCCAAATTGTTGCCCCCATTTTGGCTCTCACACTCACCAGTGGGAAACTCTACCCAGCTGGAGCATCCCTTAGCTTCCCAACCAGGCAGGCTCCCAGCCACAGATCTCGCATGTGTCAGTGGTTGCTTGGCATAGCCCATCCCCTATTTTGGCCTTTGCCATTGGATACTGCAGCCTGGCCTGGCCTGGCCCACCCCCAGTCCCAACTCATTGGTAGGTGCTATAACTTAGCCCTGTTCACTCTGCCCCCATCCCTGGCTTTTATGCAAACCAGTAGGTTGATAGCCTAGCCTAGCATGGCCCATACTCCGCTCAGACTCCCGTACATGCCAGTGTGCTAAGATTTGGCCTGGACCTACTGATCTGCTCTCACCCCAGAACCAGCCCACATACTTGCCAATGGGTGAGAGCTACCTTGTCCTGGCCTGACCAACACCCAGGTCTCATAGGCTCATATGCTCACCAGTAGGAGCTACAGCCCACCAGGGGAATTTCCCAAGTTCCCCCACCAATCCCTCTCCCAGATCAAGATCTCACATGTACCAGCAGGTTTCTAGGTTCTGCCCCCTCTGTCTTGGCCTTTTTGTGAGCTGGTAGATGTTGCAGCCTAGCCCACCCTACACCCTATTCTTGGGTGCTCCTACTAGTGCCGCATCCTGGACCAACCTAGTCTGTTCCCAACCCCAATACCAATGAGTGTTGTGGAGATTCCATTATCTTGTGTCACTCAGCTTGTTCTTGAGCAAACCAGTGTATATTACTGTTCCATGAGGATGAGCCCACAAATGCCCCCCACAGACTCTGCCCTCAGATCTGGTTCTCTCATGTGCAGATTAGTTATTTATTGTTTATTTACATCATGACCCAGCCTAATGTGACCCATTTAGTATTTATTTACATCATGGCCCAGCCTAATGTGACCCATTTAGTATTTATTTACATCATGGCCCAGCCTAATGTGACCCATCTCCCGTTCCAATATTCACTGGCAGGTACTACGATTTAGCTCTGCCAGTTAGGCCTTTAACCCTATCTTTAGAGTGCACCAGTGGGTGGTGCCAGCAGCTGTGAAAAAAAAAAAGATACTCTTAAACATTACTAAGTATAGAATGAGCGATGTGGCACAGTGAGTTAAGCTGCTTGCAACACCACATTTCACACTAGAGTACTTGGGATTCAGTCCTGGCTGCTTTATTTCCAATCCAACTTCCTGTTAATTTTGCTTGAGATGATAGCGCAAATGTCACCAATGTGAGAATCCCAAATGGAGTTATTGACTCCTGGCTTCAGCCTGGCCAAGCCCTGGTTCTCATCGGCATTTGGGAAATGAAGCAGCAGATGGGAGGTCTTTCTTGCCTTATCTTACTCTGTCCGTCTTTTCTTTTCTCTTTGTGGCAGGAGGGTAAGAGTGAAGGAGACATAAAGTGGGGAAAAAGTGGAGGATAGTGTGGGAAATATCATTATGTTCTTTAATTGCATATAGGAAATACTTGAAATATGTTCCCTTTATGTAAATAAATAATAAATGCAACTTTTAAAAGGTGAGAATTAATTGGAATAATCACCACTAGGGAGTACAACTTGCCAGTATCTATTTCAGTATAAAATTTACTTACACAATTATTATTGTAACAATGAACCTATACAAAGACACATATCAACCATGAAAAAATAATAGTAAATGTAAAACATGTCAAGAGAGGATTAGTTGAAAAAAGATTTTTATGATAAACCGCTGTGCCTTATATAAAATGTTTAGTGAGATAGAATTATTGAGGTAGTTATCATATATACACATGCATGTCTGAATAAAAAGCATGCTATGGAACAATATATTAGGGGCTGACATTGAACTGCAGCAGGGACTAGTATTCAATATTAGAACAGTGGTTTTATTCCTGACTGTTCCAATTCCAATACAGCTCCCTGCTAATGTGCCTAGGGAAGTATGGAGATGTGGTCCAAGTGCTCGGGCCCCTTGCACATATGTGGGAGACCATGATACAATTCTTGGCTCCTGACTTTGGCCTGGTGCAACCCCAATCATAGCAGTCATTTAGGGAGTGAATCAGTGCATGGAGGATCTCTCTGTTTCTCCTCTTCACCCTGCCTTTAAAATAAATAAATCATTTTAAGGAAAATAATACATTCCATATAATAAATATAATCTCACACAATGGGATAATATATGTTTTAGAAAAATTTATTTATTTGAAAATGTAAGCTATAGAGAGGGATAGAGAGATCTTCCATCCATTGGTTTATCCCACACGTGTCTGCAAGTGCCAAGGCTGAAGCAGGCCAAATCCCAGAGGCAGAAAACTCACCTAGGTGCTCCGTTGCCCTTCCTAGCTCACCAGTAGGAAATGGGTAAGAAGTGGAGCAGCTTGGACACGAACAGACATAGATAAGGGATTCTGATGTCATGCCTCACTTGCTATGCCACAACACCAGATCCCAAGACATAGTATGTTTTCTATGGCTATAGAAATGTGTGTATATGCATTAAAAAAAAAGGTCTAGGAAAACACAAACCAAGGAAATAGGGGAAAGGTGAGACAGATGAGAAAAAAAGTAAAGGAAATGGTTTATATTCTTATTTGCAAATATTTTTCAAGAAGAAAGTATTCACATACTATATTTGAAACCAAAAAAATAAAGAGTAAACTCACAAAACCATTTATAGTCAGATCTTTTTCGTGATTTTTATTTTTTTTTCTAATATTGTCAACATGGTTGAGATGGATGCAAGCCCATGTGGACTTCCAATTAGAGTGTGGAGGGTCAAGACATGGAGGAAGCTAGGTTGAACGAATCTTTCAGTTACTCTTTCCTTTTCTTTCTTTCTTTCTTTCTTTCTTTCTTTCTTTCTTTCTTTCTTTCTTTCTTTCTTTCTTTCTTTCACAGGACAAACTACATCAGCTCTCAGGGATGGATGATGCCTTAGAGACCACAAGGTGGTGAAGAATGTTCTGTGGGTGCTACTTGAGTGGTTTTGATAGTTCTTACGCAGTTGTAAGCCTCACTGAACCAGGTTATACTCAGACTTTAACTTGGTAATTATGTTAGCTTAAGCAGATCTCTTACCCTTCCAAATATTAAGTTTGATGCCTAATGCTATGACTTAAATATCCTCTTGAAAACACCTGTTAAAATTAAATTGCCATTTCAACACCCACCTGTTAAGAGGCGGAACCTTTAAGAGGCAGTTAGGATGTAGAACACTGCTCTCATGTGTAAATTAAGCCAATAAGAAAAATAGTGCGTTAGCTATAAAAGGGGAGAGATTGGACCCTTCTCCAATCCCCCCTTCTCCTTCCCATTTTATACCTTATACTGTGTTGTGATGCAGCACAATAGCCCTCATTTAACACAGCTCCTTGATCTTGGACTTACAAACCTCCAGAAGCATAAGCTGAATAAACTTCTATTATTTATAAATTAACTAGTCAGCAATTCTGTTTTGTTTCTTTTTTTTTTACATTTGTTTATTTTTATTACAAAGTCAGATATACAGAGAGGAGGAGAGACAGAGAGGAGGATCTTCTGTCCGATGATTCACTCCCTAAGTGAGTGCAATGGCCAATGCTGTGCCAATCCGAAACCAGGAGCAAGGAACCTACTCCAGGTCTCCCATGTGGGTGCAGGGTCCCAAGGCTTTGGGCTGACCTTGACTGCTTTCCCTGGCCACAAGAAGGGAGCTGGATGGTAAGTGGAGCTGCAGGTATTAGAACTGGCTCCCATATGGGATCCCAGTGCGTTCAAGGTGAGGACTTTAGCTGCTAGGGCACGCTGCTGGGCCCTTGTTTGTGTATTGATACAATCTCAATCCATCTTGCTGCTAATTTATTTGGGATAGCAATAGTTATGGATCAAGTGTGTGAACCAATATTATCTGTGTGAAAGTACCCAGACATATATGGCTACTAGCTATAGCTTGGTTTAGATCTAACTTAGCTGTTGTGGCCATTTGGATAGTGAGCCAAAAAATATAGGGTCTTTGTCTCTCTCTCTCTCTCTCTCTCTCTCTCTCTCTTTGCAACTGCATATCTCACTCCCATCACTCCTTCTTTTAACTCCATAACCATTTTTTAAAATTAACATCATTGCTTCTGTGTGGAAGACACCTCAAGACCAGGATTTTGAGGAATCGTGGTGATGTAACTCAGACTCACCTTTGCCAACTCCACTGGGAGTTATATTTTTTCCTTTTTTTTCACATTTTATTATTATTGCAATCATTTTATGATACAGTTCAATATTCCCTTATCCCCTCCCCAATTCCCACCCCCCCCCCAGTTCTTCCATATCATCACTAACACATAGCTCTTCATACTCAGTCATATGTTCATCATTGCGGGCATGGACAATGGCAGAGAGTCCAGAATCCTATTGTCAAAATATACTATAAACAGTTTCACTGTAAGTCCATCTTTGTCTGGAAACAGAAATGCATACCACACTGCATCCTCACATCTGGTTGTTAGTCTCCATTACATAACTACTGTACATTCCCTTAAATGAAAAGTCATGATACAAAATCAACAATAGAAAGAAAAAAAGAAATTTACAATGCCATGAAGTTAAATGACATGTTACTAGATATGACAGTCTCCATTACACAACTACTATACCTTCCCTTAATGAAGAACCGCAATACAAAATCAACTTCCGGGAGAAAAAAGAAATTAACATCACCAAGAAGTTAAACAACATGCTATTAAATGTTCAACGTGTAGCTGAAGAAGTGAAAATCAAGAACCTTCTTGAAGAAAATGATGTCACTGCACGATCTACGAGTCATTGAATGATCCAATCAGAAGAAAGTGTCCCGAAGAGATGAAACCAACAGAAAACAACAAAACCCATGTGATAGAGTCTCCGCTGATCTTTGTTGAAGTGTGTCTCCTCCAGATAATAACATATGGGTTTTGTTTTTAATCCAGTCTACTAATCTAGGATGTTTGATTGAGCTTAAGCAATTTACATTCAGAGTTAAATATACATAGGTGGTACTTTGGTCCTGTCATTTTAGCAATGGGTTGTTCATTGGTTTAGTCTTCTGTTGTCATTCTACTGGGATGTTCTTCCCGTTTGCCTTTGGTTTTGGTAGGTGCTATTCCTCTTCTCTGTCAAGAGAACATCTTGAAGTATCATTTGTAGGGCAAGTTTGGAAGAGGCAAATTCTTTTAGCTTTTATTTACTCTGGAAGAATTTTATTTCATTTTCAAAGATGAAAGAAAACTTTGCTGGATATGTTATCCTAGGCCAACAATTTTTTTCTTTAGAATCTGGAATATGTCACTCCATTCTCTTCTTGCCTGTAGAGTTTCCTGTGAGAGATCTCCTGTGAGCTTAATTGGCATTCCTTTATATGTCAGTTGATGTTTTCAACGTGCACATTTAAGGATCTTTTCCTTATGTTCAATTGAAGAGAGCTTGATAATCATATGTCTTGGTGAAGATCGCTTTTGATCAAGCCTGTTAGGAGTTCTGTGTCCCTCCTGGATGTTGTTTCCCAATTCTTTCTCCAGATTAGGGAAATTTTCCTTTATTATTTCATTAAATACACTTGCAAACTCGGCTTCTCTTCCTGCACCTTCTGGGACTCCCATAACTCTTATATTTGGCCTCTTAATAGTGTCTTTCAATTCTTGAATACTTTTTTTGGCCTGATCCAGCTCTGCTTCCAGCTTTTTGTTTGCTTCCCCCTGGTGAAAGGAGATATCTGCCAATTTTGAGATTTTTTCTTCTGCTTACTTCATTCTATTTTGGAGACTCTCCACTGTACTTTTAATTTGCTCTACTGTGTTCTTAATTTCTGATATACCAGCCTTGATTTGCTTTACTGCTTCCTTAAATTCTTTGAACTCTCGCATGAGCTTCTCATTTTTGACCAGAATCTTCAAAATGAGTCTATGGATTCTGTGTCCCCCATTTTCTCAATGTCTTCCTCAGTTAACTCTGAGGGTGGCATAGGGTTTTGCTCCTTTGCAGGGGAGTTTTCAGTAATATTGATTGTGCCTTTGTCTCTTCTTTTGCTCTTGATCATTGTACTTCTGGTTAGCAGAGTCTTCTTCTTGGGGGCAGGTTTCTAAGCTGTGTCACCCACATGTCTACAATGCGATTTTACTTATTGCAGTTGGCACACAACTTTTTGCTTGCAGCCACTCGTGCCACAATGTCCAGCGAGTTCCAGGTCTGGTCTTCTTATGTCAGATATCCACCGTGGTCTCCACAGCCCCTGCTCTTGGCTCACCACTCTCCACCTCCTGTGATACCATGCTGAGGCTGCACTGTTGTCTCTGCAACCTTTCTCTCTCTTCTGGTTGGAGTGGGTCCCAGGATTAAAGAGACACCAGGTGTCCTATCTAGTTAGGCTGTTGTTGGGGCTGATCTTGTCAGAACTTGTTGGATGTTAGGTCTGGGTGCCACACGGACCTATTTTGACCGGTACGATGCTACAGTCACCATTATTTTCCTGTGAGACCTCAGCAAGCTCTCGCGAGCTCAGCACATGCACAGTTATCTGTTGTCCCCTGCAGTCCCAAAGCTATTGCCACAGTGCACAAAATGGTGCCCGACATGCTACCACTACAGTTCTTGACCTGCTGGCCATCAAATCCAAGGGCTACCCAGACATGCCCTGGATGGAACCCGTAGAATGCCACGTCATTGCAGTTCGCCGAGTCAGAAATGAGCGCACTCCCTGCTCAGAGCATGCTCAGCCCTTTCCCTTACCCTTTTCTCCTTAAGCAAAATGGCGCCCAATTCAGCTCTAGGGGGCTGACTGGGCTATGAAATCCACCCTGTTCTTGCACTGCTGTCTGAGATCTGCTGCTCTGTCTCTGCTCCTGGTCAACTCAAATGGACCAGCAGGATGGACAGTACTTTGTCTGGGTTCACCTCCCAAGCTCCCAGTGAAAGTCCCTTCCCACCTGGTTGCTGGTAGAGTTCTGGCTGCTATTGGAGTTCAGATCACCGTGCTGGAATATCATTCACTGCAACACCACACTGTTGTGCCCGCTGCTTTCCTGTGTCTGTCAGTCTCCAGGTACCCCTCTGCTGTTGTTCTGTCCTTTCCTATTTCCTGAAATATGTCTTCTCTGCTTCATCCTGATTAAATGTTTCTCTGTCTGATTAAACGTGTCCTTACCCTATTCCACCATCTTGATTCTCAGCAATTCTGTTTTAACAATACAAAATGGGCTAAGACATAAGGAGAACTGTCCGTCAAAAATGGTCCAGAACTGACTCAAATATTGAAATGTGCTAATCTGACATGTTATGGCATCTGACACCTTTTGTCTGAGATCTTACTGGTTAACCTTCTCCAGAACTGCACAAGACCTCCTCTATACAGCCAATTGAAGGCATCAACCTTTTTGTGGGCAGAGAGAAGATTAATGCTTCCTCCTGTGCTATTTTAATAAAAAGCTATTGCTACAATAAACAGAACTTGTGCAATGACTTCTACACTTGTCTGCCTTTGTATTTTTCATTATCTTTCCCTTGTACGTGCTTCTCTGAAGTAGGTAACATAAAGTACTGGTGAAATATCTGTATTTAAACATATAAAACACAGAAAAACGTACAGTAAAACATGGCATAATTTTTTTTAATGTCAGTTTCATAGAGTACTTACCAGGAATGGTGTTTACAGGTGTGGAAGTTGCTCTGGGTAAGTTAGTTAATATGAAGACCAAGCACATTATCATATCTTACTGTAGACTTAATAAATACCAGACACTTAAATTACAGGGTGTATATAAACATGTTCCTTCTTAATGATAACCTAATATTAGCCTAATAACATTTTTATTTGCTGTAATTTTAATTTTAAAACCAATTAGAATAACAACACATTGAAAAAACAAAGAATTGTATATGGCTGTAGAAACTATTTTCTTTCCTAATAATGTCCTTATTCTATAATTCTTGTATATTTTAAAATGTTTTTAATATGGGTTATTTACTTTTAAAATTTTAGTTAACAACTAAGATATAAGTACATATGTTGGTATAGCCCTACCCAGAGTAAAGATCATCAGTATCATTGGCTTTTTTTCTTGCTCTTCTTTTTTTTATTATTATTATAAGCATTTTATGATACAGTTCCATAGACCCTGGGAATTCCCTTATCCCTACCCCAAATCCCCTCCCTCCTACTGAGTTCCCCCATATTATTACTATAGTATAATTCTTCATAAGCAGTCATATGTCCATCATTGTGGGCATGGACAATGGCAGAGAGTCCAGCATCCTATTGTCAAGATATAATTAACAGTTTCATTGAGAGTCCATCTTTGATCTGAACGTAGAGATGCATACTATGTTGTATCCTCACATATAGATATGATTGTCTCCATTACAAAATTACAATACATTCCCTTAAATGAAAAGTCACAATACAAAATCAACAACAGGAAGAAAAATAGAAATTTACAGTGCCATGAAATTAAATAGCATGCTACTGGATATGACAGTCTCCATTACACAGCTACTATACAACCCCTTAAATGAAAGCCACAAAATAAAATCAACAATAGGGAAAAAATGAAATTAACAACGTAATGAAGTTAAATAACATGCTATTGAATGACTAATGTGTCACTGAAGAAATGAAAAAGAAAATCAAGAATCTTCTTGAAGAAAATAGTACTACTATATGAGTCATTAAAGAATTATTGGGAAATAAATTGTTTTGGAGAGATGAAACTAAAGAAAACATCAAAATCCATGAGATATAGTTTTTGTGATCATTGTTTGTGAGATATGTTTTCTGTAGTCAACAAATTGATGGAATGTTTTTAAATCCAGTCTGCTTATCTGATGTTTGATTGATGAGTTTAAGCCATTTACATTCAGGGTTAATATGAATGATTGGTAATTTGGTCCTGTAGTTTTAGCAATGGGTTGTTCATTGATTTAGTCTTCTGTTGTTATTTTACTGGGATGTTCTTCACATTTGTCTTTGGTTTGGGTGGGTGCTATTCCTCTTCTCTGTGAAGAGAACATCTTTAACTATCATGTGTATGGCAGGTTTGGAAGAGGCATATTCAGCTTTACTGTGGAAGAATTTTATTTCACTTTCAAAGACAAAGGAAAGTTTTGCTGGGTACATTATCCTGGGCTGACAATTTTTTGCTTTTAGAATCTGGACTATGTCTCTCTATTCTCTTCTTGACTGTAGAGTTTCCTGTGAGAAGTCTCCCCTTGAATTTAGTTGGCATATAATTGGCATTATATGTCAGTTGATTCTTTTTTATGTGCACATTGAAAGATTTTTTTCTTTATGTTTGGTTAAAGAGAGCTTGATTATCGTATGTCATGTTGAAGATCACTCTTGGTCAAGCCTGTTGGCAGTTCCATGCCCCTCCTGGATGTTGCTTCCCAATTCTTTCTCTATATGAGGGAAATTTTCCCTTATCATTTTATTAAATGCATTTTAAAAGCAGCTTCTCTTTCTGTACCTTCTGGGAATTCCATAACTCTTATATTTGGCCTTTTAATAGTGTCTTTCAGTTCTTGAATACTTTTTTTTAACTTGACCTAGCTCTGCATCCAGAAATATTTCCCCCATGTGATGAGAAATATCTTCCAACTCTGAGATTCTTTCTTCTGCCTCCTTCATACTATTTTGAAGACTCTTCACTGTACTTTTAATTTACTCCACTGTATTCTTAATTTCTGATAATATCAACTTCCATTTGATTCATTTCCTGTGTGACACGTTCCTTAAATTTCTTGAACTCCTGTATTACATGCTTCTTGTTGTTGATGAGAAACTTTAACACAAAGTGTTTTGACTTCTGTATCTCCCATTTTCTTGATGTATTTGCTGGTTAACCATGAGGTTGACAAAGGCTTTTGCTCTTTTCCAGGAGAGTCTTCCTTTGCTCTTGCTGATTGTTCTTCTGGTTGTCAGATTCTTCTGTTTCTAAGCTCTGTCACCCACAGGTCTTCAGTTTGATTTTACTTATTTCAGTTGGTATATGGCTCTTTGTTTGTAGTCACTTGTGCCACCCCCTCCAGAAAGTTCCAGGTCTGGGTTCTTATGTTAGACCTCCACCATGGTCTCTGTAGTCCCAGCTCCTGGCTCACCATGTTCCACCTCTTGTGACACCGTGCTGAAGCTGCACCTCTGTCTGTACAACTTTTCTCCTACTTCAGGTTGGAGCAGGTCTGAGGATTACAGAGAAACCAGATGTCCTCTATAGCTAGCTTTTTGGTGGTATTGATTTTGCTGGAGCCTGTTGATTGTTAGGTCAGGGGGCCACAGGGACCTGTTTTGGCCTGTATGATGCCAAAGTCAGTATTATTTTCCCCGTGGGATCAGTGCAATGCACTGAGCTCATTAAGTCCTCACGAGCTCAGCCCATGTGCAGCTCACTGTTGTCAGTGCAGTCTCAAAGCTTTTGCCACACTGTAGAGAATGGTGCCTGAAGTGCCACTACTAAAGTTTTTGATCTACCGGCCATCAGTTCTGTAGGGCTACCTGGACCTGTCTTGGGTGGAACCTATAGGATGGCACATTGTTTCAGTTTACTGTGCCAGAAAGGAGTTCACTGCCAGCTCAGTGCATGCACATTCCTATCCCATACCCTTTGCCTCCCTACACAAAATGGCACCCAATTCAGCTCTAGGGGGTGGAATGGATTGTGAAATTCACCCTGTTCCTACATAGCCCATGTGGGGCCTGCCACTGTGTCTCTGCTCCTGCTCAAATCAAACAGACCAGCAAGATAGAGAGTCCTTTGGGTTCACCTCCTGAGCTCCTGGTGAATGCCCCTTGCCACCTTGTTGCTGGTGGAGTTCCAGCTGCCAGTGCAATTCAGATCACCGCTCACCGAATGCCACTGGGGTATCAGTTACTGCAACGCCACACTATTGTGTCCAATGCTTTCCCATGTCTGTCAGTCTCCAAATGCCCCTCTGTTGTCATTCTGTCCTCTCCTATTTCCTGGAATGTGTCCTCCCTGCTTCACACTAGCCAATGTTTCTCCATCTGTGTAAATGTGTCCTTACCCTATTCCGCCAATATCATTGTCTTCCATCTGCACTTTTTTTTTTCCCACTGCAAGGTTTTCTAGGGGAAAAAATATACATGAAGCTGACACCTCCTGTGCTATAGATACCTTTCTCTGGAATACCTTCTGAAGAACCAGCCTGGAATTATTTTACTAAGAAATATTTTTAAACATTTATTTTTACTTTAAAGTTATCATTACAGAGAGAGAGTGAGATTTTCCATCCACTGGTTCACTCCCCAAATGGTCACAGTGTGAAGAGCTGCAATGACCCAAAGCTGGGAGCCAGAGGCTTCTTTGGGGTCTCTCAAATGGGTACAATAATCCAAGAGTTTGACCCATCTTCTGCTGCCTGCCTAGGCCATTAACAGGGATCTAGATGGGAAATCTAACAACCAAATTTACAGCTGGCCTTTTATGTCATTCCAGTGACACAGTCTTAGGATTAATGTGTGATACCACTGGTCTGGTCCCATATACTATCATGTAATTAGAAAGAAAACTCATTGACGTAAGTAAAAGTATGTTGAATATTTAAAACAGTAACATTATCATTTATTATTGCTATTGAGTATCATACACTGTATGTAATTCTATCGCTACATGCTTTACAATTGACTGTGTGGTAGTTTTACTTACATTAGTATCACCACAAGCAAGTAATGACTTGTGCTCAGATGTCTGTCATGACAGTCGTGATGTGACCAGATTATAGAAGCTTCTAGCCTCTCTTCATTTTATGGGATCATCATAGTATATGTGATATGTTGTTTAACAAGACATCATGAGAACAAAAGTGCAGAATAGGGTGAGGACATGTAAATATGAACAGAAAAGGATTAGCAAGGAGAAGCAGAGAAGGCACAATCCTGGGAAATCAGAGAGGGCAGGCTGACAGCAGTGGGACAACAGATACAGCAGAGCTACGCTTTAGTGAATATACCACAATGGTGGTCAGGTGGGAAGGAGAGATCACCGGAATTTAGGAGGTGAACGCAGTCATGAGCAGTGGTAGAGTAGTTTCTTAAAAACAAACAGGAGTATGTAAAAGAATTGAAAACGAAATAAAACACTCCCAAAGTAAACAAAAGTTGAAACAGTTTGCCTCTACAAGACCTACCCTACAAATGTTGCTTAAAGATTTGCTTTAGACAGAGAAAAAGAACATCTGTCTACCAAATCCAAGGACAAATATGAAAAAATATCCCTGTAAAACCACAGAAGAAATCTGAATCAAACAATGAGAAACTCGATCCTAAAATGACAAGATCAAATCACTATCTGTTGATATTAATCTTGAACGTAAATGGCTTAAATTCATCATTCAAAAGACATAGATTAGTTGACTGAATCAAAAAAAATAGGACCCATCTATCTGTTGCCTACAAGACTCTTTAACATATGTTGTTGGGATAACTGGAAAGCAGCCTGCAGAAATAAGAAGCCAAGACTCCCTCCTCTATTCTTAGACAAAAATCAGCTCCAAATGGACCAACAACCTAAACCTGCACCCAGAAACCATCTAACTTTTCGAGGAAAACATAGGAATCACTCTCCAAGGTAAAGGAATGGGGAAAGACTTCTTGAAAAAAGATACCAAAAGCTCATTCAAATCACTTGATTAAGAATCACCAAAGTCGAGAGAATTGTTTTTCAGTTTTTTCCTACTTCCCATGACAATAGCTGCCCAAATAGTAATGAAGACATGGACCACTGAATAAAAAAGGAAACTTCAAGGTCATTTCAAGTTATCCAACCCTGAAAAGGGGTAGCAGTGATTTGCTTTGAGGTAATCTCTTCTTTCAAAGTCAAATAGCAGAAATACTATCCTTCAACAATCAGCGATCTCATCTGGGCTGTGTTTGTTTATTTGGTGGTTAAAAATATTTCTGTAATTTTTTTTTGTTTCGTTTTTCATGAAAGGCCAAAAAAACCCTTAGAAGCAGTGAAGTAGTTAAGAGCTTGAGCTCCAGAGCTGGCTGGCTGGTTTTTTTTTGATTCTGCCATTGATAAGTGAACAATCTGGAGCAAATAACTTCTTTCTGTCTCATTTTCTTCAACTGTCTATGAGTTTGTTTGGAGGACTAAATGATATTTGCCATGTAAAACTTAAAGCAACGCCTGGCAGTTGGCAAGTGATGAATAAATATTATTATATCCTGTCTAGTATAGCCTGACTTGTGTTAGTACTAGTACAGGACCACTGCTTCCCTTTATTTACCTTTAATCTCCCGGGGAGGATTTCATACTACCAAAAGTAGTACAGTTCTTATTAGAGATATTCAAGCTACTTATTTGATTGAATGACTGACTCACAATGCTTGTTTATAAGCAGTTCAGTTAAATAGTTCTGGAGAACATGTTGTTCGTTTATTATGTGAATTTGATTCTCTCTCTCTTCTTCGTTGCATATGTTACCTTACATGGCAAAAAGGACTTTGCTATATATCTGGTTAATGGTACGAATTCTGAAATGATGAGATTATCCTGGGAGATTTGAACAAGTTCAATAAATTCACATACAGCCTTAAAAATGAGAGAACATTTTGTGGTGATGGTCAGAAGGAGATGCAACTATAAAAAAAAAATTGTCAGAAAAATGTAATACTGATGGCTTTGAAATGGAGAAAGACTGTGGGACAGAAAAGTCAAGCAGATGGCCTCTAGAAGCCAGAAATGACAAAAAAAAAAAAAAAAAAAAAAAAAGAATCTTTCCTAAAGATGTAAAAAATATAATCCTCAGTTTTAGCCTGGTAAGACCTATGTTGCAGTTCTGACCTATCAAAATTAATGTCAATGACAGGATATTTGGACAAATCTCCCTCAACTACAACGGCTCTGAATCCCTGATCTTTCCATCTCTTTTAAGGAATAGGAACCCAATCAAGCCTGATTCTCTTACTGGAGACAGTCCTTGCTTTCATCTCAGAAGGTCAGTTTTACTAAAATTTCTTTCTCCTTCAGGAACTATCTCCAGTAATTTATTAGGAACTGTCTTTTCCAACTTTGCTTTTCCTCTGGTAGGATTTTCAGCTGCCATGGAAAGAAAGAGACCAAAGTGGCAGTTTGATTTTAAAGTCACATTTCTTGCTATGCAAGGTCAAAAACTTTTTTGGGGGGCATTTGTTAAATTTATTGAAACAGTTGGGATAGGAAAGATAACAAGCTTATACAACTGTAAGAGAAAACAACAAGTAATTAAAAATTATTACAAAATTAATTTATGAATTTTTTAAATGGCTGCTAAAACAAAGCTTTTGCTAAAAATGAAGGAACAAATGCATTTCAGTCAAGTACAGTTTTCCTAATTTCCACTGAATTTCTTGTTCTTTTGTGCTGGTGACAGGAGAGCGGGGTTTTAACAGAATATATATTTCCCTGCATCTTGAATATGGTTGTGTCATTAGAGAAAGAAAACAAAGTCTGTGGAAAGTTCCCTTTGGATACAGAAAATCTAAAGTGATATACTCATGGGAAACTGAACAACAGCAGAAGACATTTATTCAGTAATACCTGAGGAGACTTTGCAATCTGGACTCAGATGATAATCAAGATTAGATTTTGCAATTGGGGAGCGTGCACCACTGTCAAAAAAAAAAAAATACTCACAAAAAGTCACTACCGACATAAGTGTACATAAGTACACTTAAATTCTCCGACCAGCAAATAAAATCCTTACTTAAGCAAAACTGAAGCATTGTGAACCAAATTAATTCATATCAAATATCCAAAAGGATCAACGAGCACTATGCAAAACATAAAGATATTCCCACATATATTCACTGAGTGAACATTCACGATTCTACAATGCTTTTAACCATATCAAACACCCAAAAGACAGTCATTTTCTTTTCTGGTTTGTAAATAAAGTCTCTCCTTTTGTATAAATCTAAAACTATTTTCCAAATCGATGTTATCATAACAAAAATGTAAATGCGATTTAGAGTTGGCCTAAGAAAAGACCGTGATACTCAGTCTGCTGAATTCTTGTGCTCTGAAAATTCCATCGGAGAGGTCTTATTTCCTTCCTTCCAGAGTTGACAGGATGGGTTGAAACTGGTAAGCAGGACTTAGCACAACGCACAGTAACTATAGCAGTCCTGAAATGAGATGTGTTTCGTGGGGAATAGCAATACAACAATATAAATACATCAAACAGATTTGCAATAAAATCAGAGCTGTCCTCAGAAGACTTAGAAAATCTTTGGAAAATTACAAACTGCCCTTAGAGCAAGTGTAGACTCTACTTAACACACTGCTTGAGATCCAAGTATTTTCTGTCGAAGGAAGCTTAACTCAAGCTTCTTTGCGCATTTGCCGATATTTCATGTGCCCTGCACTGAATCCTAAGTGTGAATTCCATGATTATTCTAACGACACAAGCTAACACCTAATGACTTTTCTGTGATTATGTAGTGGTTAAATAAAGGACTGTCCAACATGTACCAAATTCAAACACAGCTGCATTTTCTCCCTACAAAATTCAGAGGGATTATGGAACAGAATGGTATATTCTTCAGTACCTGCCAGGAAGTCAACACAAGTTTTTCCCTCTAGCAGGGACAGCTGTAAGAATAACTGTTGAAAAGGATGCTTTGGGCCCGGCGCGGTGGCGCAAGTGGTTAAAGGTCCTCGCCTTGCACGCCCGGGATCCCATATGGACGCCGGTTCTAATCCCGGCAGCCCCGCTTCCCTTCCAGCTCCCTGCCTGTGGCCTGGGAAAGCAGTCGAGGACGGCCCAAAGCTTTGGGACCCTGCACCCGCGTGGGAGACCCGGAAGAGGCTCCTGGCTTCGGATCAGCGTAGTATCGGCCCGTTGCGCTCACTTGGGGAGTGAATCAGTGGACGGAAGATCTTCCTCTCTGTATATCGGCCTTTCCAATCAAAAAAATAATAAAAATAAATCTTTAAAAAAAAAAAAAAAGAAAAGGATGCTTTGAGCTAAGTGTATCTCAAGGAGATAACTTCTATCATCTGGCATCTGCCACACTCTCCCCGCAAAGCCCTTCTCTTCCCTTAGTTTACTGTTTTATTTGTCCTTTGTTTTCTCCTCACTTTTATCCTCTCTCTTCCTTCCTGTGTTTTAAGATAAGAAATGTTTGCTGCCCAGGAGAAACTTATAATCGCCATCTACTGGTTATAGGGTTTAAGTGCAGGTAGCAAATGTGAATATTTGCATACGTAATTATTTTTCATCTCAATAAGGCATTAAATGATAGATATAATAGATTGGGTCAGGACCCTGTTTGAATGAGAAAAGGGGGAGTCCTTTGAAAAGGGTACAAGAAGTTTGATCTGCCTGAAAGTTGCCTTTAGAAACACAAAATACCAATACCAATCCTTTGGGTTTCCAGTTTAGCAGGAGAGTAACAGAGAAGCCAAGAGGTCTCTTTAAGAGGATGCAAAATGCATGCTTCTCCCCAAAGCTGCCTTTAGCAAGATCCTAGTGCCACTATTATTCCTCTTAGTTTCAAGTTTTATCATGATAGTAGCAAAGGCGCAGTGATCTCACCCCTCTGAGTTTCTAGTTTTATCATGAAGATAAAGTTAACTAATGCCATCCTGTTTTATCAGTAGCAGGCTGTATACAGGATGGCAATTCCGGCCTTTGGATGTTTTGTTTCTCTTCCCCTCCACCTGTTAATGTTCTGTTTTTCCCACAAAAAATCTCTCTCTTTTCTTGAAAAGTGTTTCCTCCTGGCTGCTAGGGCAAAACGTTTCCAACTTAAATAAATCTTGCTTTGCCCACTGTTTTGTCCTCATGGACAATCTTTCATGTGATACGAGAATCAAGGTGGTCTTCTTTTGCTGCTTCAGTCATAACAATAATTTCCCAGTTTGATGGCACATTTCAAACTGTTTCCTTAAAAAGGAGTAAACTTTTTTTCTTTAATAATATGTACTGGTAAGGGATTTTCACTCTACAAATACTAAACTATATTTTATGAGACCCTTTGAGGCAAGAGATTGCATCTAACTTAAATATGAGTACAGTAAGTGTATTTTGAAAATGAAAGAAAATTTTTAGAGATTTATATATTTTGATTGCAAAGGCAGATGTACTGAGAGAAGGAAAGACAGAGAGGAAAATCTTCCAACTGCTGATTCATTCCTCAAGCAACCACACTGGTCAGAGCAGAGTCGATCCAAAGCCAGGAGGCAGGAGCCAGGAACCTCTTCCGGCAATCCTACGTGGGTGCAGGGTCCCAAGACTTTGGGCCATCCTCTACTGCTTTCCCAGGCCACAAGCAGGGAGCTGGAAGGAAAGCAGAACAGCCAGGACAGGAACTGGCACCTGTGCGGGATGCTGGCGTTTGCAAGGGGAGGATTTAGCCGTGGAGTCATTGTATCAGGCCTTCTTTTTTTTATTATTATTGTCATGGTGAAGAAACTAAAGGTTCTGCCTGTAGATGCATTAATCCCATCTGATTATACTGATAACTTGCCAACTGTATTCCCTGCCTTTATCATCTTTTTCTGTATCCTTCCTACATTATGTGTTAACTTTCCCAAAGTTGAGGTATTTGTGGATACTAAAAACACTTTTAGTTTCCAATGACTCCATTTTCCATGAAATGAGGCTAAAAGAATCTGTTGCTGAAGGATGATTGTAATAATATGGGGGAGAATGGAAAGAGAAGAAAGGGAGGTGGGGAAACCCTTACACCAATAAAAACGTATTATGGAAAATAATTTTTATATAATGGAAAAAAAGTGAATAGCCGATTTTCATATCTCCCACCCTATAAAACTGACATCATGCTAATTCACAAGCTCCGTCTGTGACATTGGTCGTTTCAGCTAAAATGAATTACTTTTCTTCTTAGAATGCACTATTCATTTTACCATCTCTATACTGTCTACTGAAAATTTCACTCCCCACCCTGTTCTGCGTTTTGTGCCCCTTAGCTTCTCCTCAAGTTCCATCTTGCTTCCTCTTTTAAAGCTGCTTTAGTTTTTAGCAGCACATAAATCCCTCCCCTTTAAATACCCTTTTGCTCTCAACTCCCATATCATAGATTCCTAGCATTTCTCGTTACTCTGCATTTTCTACTTTGCTTGCTAATAATTTGTGTACATGGTGTGTTATTTGTACTACATTGTGAGCTTCATAATTTCGTATTTATTAAATTTTTACAGATCCATGACACTAAGAGGTCTTACCAGATCTACTATGTAAAAGGCTGAATTGTTAGCTGTTATTATTGTTACTGTTACTTCATTGATTTCTGTTGTTATTTGTTTTATTTTTTTAAACAAATCCTCTAATACTTTAGAACTCAAGGTGGTTGTGCTTTCTTCACTGGAATCTTCTGTTTCTTTTCCTTTAGGTGATTGTCTTTGTGTTTGTTTTTTTACAAATTACTAGAGGTAGGCAACTTGGGTACGTGAACATGTCTATGCTTCAGTTTCCTCCACCTGCAATTAGGTCCAATAATAGTATCTACTACCTAGTGATACTGTGATTATGTAAGATATGTACATGGTCATAATGACAATTGAGATGTAGTAAATATTATAAGATTGTTACCCGTTGTTATCTACAGAGCAATCCTGTGGAACAGGCACTTTGATTATTCTGTAACTCACTTATATCTCAGAATGACTGTATGAAATTTGGGTTTGCTTTGCAGACAGGGAGACCTAACCTCAAGAACCCAGGCTAGAGCAGAATTTAAAGACTTGTTTTCTTTTTAAAATTCTCACTGGAAAGTCAGATATACAGAGAGAAGGAGAGACAACGAGGAAGATCTTCTCTGTGCTGATTCGCCCTCCAAGTGGACACAATGGCCTGAGCCAAGCGGATCCAAAACCAGGAGCCTAGAGCATCTTCCAGCTTTCTCACTTGCTCACTTGCAGGTGCAGGGTCCTGAGGCTTTGGGCCGTCCTCGACTGCTTTCCCAGGCTACAAACAGGGAGCTGGATGGGAAGCGGGGCTGCCGGGACAGGAACTGGCACCCATATGGATCCCAGCACATGCAAGGTGAGGACTTTAGCCACTAGGCCACCATGCTTTGCCCAGCAGAGCAGAATTTAAATGCAAATCTGTTTGCTGCACTCCTAATAAACCACAGAAGCATTGCTGTCAGTGTTCTGGGGAATAAGCACATTTATGCACGTTCATGAGCTCTAACTGAAGGAGGCCCTGCCACAGTCTTTCTACTTTCCTTACTGTTATCAAACCATCAATAGCTCTTCTACTACTTCATTCCATGAGTTAAACATTGCCTTTTTTGGACTCTTGAAGGAATCACATAAGGAGCTTATAAAAATTATTAATAATAGGAATGCTTGAATGAAATATACTCAGAAAGAATCAGAACCTCAGAGACCCTGATCTAATGTAGATTCTCCATCTTCACTTGAAAGCAAGAGGTTTAGGGTCGCTGAGATGGATTCTAGGCTCCAATTTCAGTTTGCAAATATTAAAAAAAAAAAAGATTTCTTTATTTGAAAGATACAACGCACATACATACAAACGCACATAATGAGAATGTTCCATCACCTGGTGCACTCCCCAATGGCCTCCTGGGCTGGGCCAGGTTGAAGCCAGGAGCCAGGAACTTCATCTATATCTCTTACATGTGTAGCAAGGAGCCTCAAGTACTTTGACTGCTTTCCACAGTGCATTGTCAGGGAAGTTGATCAGAGGCAGAGTAGCTGTGACTCAGATGGTATTCTGATATGAAATTCTGGCATCACAACGAGCAGTTTAACCCACTGAGCCATATTGCTGATCCCAGCTTTGCAACTTTCTACCTATATGAATTTGGGAAAGTCACTGAGTTCCTTATCTGTGAAATGAGGATAAATACATTTTCCGTTTAAGAAATTGTAATGATTAAGATGATATACCCAAAGGGCCTAGTGTAGTACTCCATATGGAGCCAGTGTTTAGCCATTGGCTGTTTTATTCTGGCTTCTGCTGATTGTTGACTTCAGTAGAGTGAAAGCCCTAGCCTCCTGTTCCAATAAAGAAACTTTCTTAATATAGTAACAATATTACTGTAAGCATGCTCCCAACATTTTATTTTATTTTATATACTTATTTACTTAGTTGAAACGCAAATTTAAACAGGGATGGAGAAAGAGAGATATTGCATCATCTGGTTCACACTCCAAGTGGCTGCAATAGCTGGAATGGGCCTGCCTAAGGCCAAGAGCCAGGAGTCTCCTCAGATGGATGCAGGAACCCAAGGAAGGACTCCTGCAGCTTTGCTGCTTTCTCAGGCCATTAGAAAGAAGCTACATTGGAAATGAAGCAACTGGAACATGAACCAGTGCCCTATGGGATGCTAGCATTGTAGGAAGCAGCTTAGCCCGCTATGCCATAATGCTAATCCCAGATTTACACTTTTAAAAAAAAAGTGTTCATAATTGTTGTAAGTCCTACAAAGTAAAGTAGAAAAATAGAGATAGATTGTCCTTATATTGTATTTGAGAAAACTGAGACCTTCTAGAAAAGGTTTAATAAGTTACACAAGGGGGCCCGGCGCCGTGGCCTAGCTGCTAAAGTCATCCCCTTGAACGCGCCTGGGATCCCATATGGGCGCTGGTTCTAATCCCGGCAGCTCCACTTCCCATCCAGCTCCCTGCTTGTGGCCTGGGAAAGCAGTCAAGGACGGCACCCATGTGGGAGACCGGGAAGAAGTTCCTGGATCCTGGCTTCGGATCGGCCTAGCATCGGCTGTTGCGCTCACTTGGGGAGTGAATCATCGGACGGAAGATCTTCCTCTCTGTCTCTCCTCTCTGTATATCTGACTTTCCAATAAATAAATCTTAAAAAAAATAATAATTTGCACAAGGTCACATCTTCTATAAGCAACAGAGCAGCATAAACCCAGGTCTCCTAATGCATTTATTTTTTCCACCCAATCAAGTATTCTATAGGACTTGATTTGAGTTCTCATAGCTGTCTCATTCTGCTTGCTACAATTGACTTTCATGTACTTTCTGCTAATGGCGTTCCAATTTGTCTATCAAAATCACCCAGTCTTTTCTGTTTTAAGAAAAAAATGTGCCAAATTTTTCAGTTACATTTTAAAATTCAACATAATATACAGTTGCACCAGATTTGCCACTCAATGCCAAAGGAGTTCAATTAGTACACCACAGGAGTGAATACAGCTTGTTGTTAAATGTTTTATGAGCGTCAAGTCCTGAAGAAATAAAATGTGAAAATAGTTACTTTGTCCAGGGAGAAAATGGCCTGTGATTTTTCAATAGGTAAAAATGAGTAATAGAAAATGATTAAGAAAAGTTTTTGCCTTTGCCTGCTTGCTCTTTCTCTATTCTTTTTTTTTTTTTAATCTCTATCACCTTGTTTTCAGATTCTTCCATTTTTTTACTTTCTAAACACCCTAGGAGGAAAGAAAATTTAAACTTGAATTTTCTGACTTTCATCATTTGAATCACAGCTTCTAAGTTCTTAAAGAATATTCTCTATGTTGTTTAGAGTCTTTAATTGTCCTATTAATAGCATCTGGGTCTTGTTACATGGTTTTCCTTTCTGGCACGTGGAATCATATTGCAATGAAACAGGGGTCATAGCACAATTTTTTTTTCCTCATTCTGTACCTTTGCGGAGGTGAGGTCAAAGGGATGGCGATAAGTAATTCACATAGGAAACAGCTAGCCAAAGAGCTAAAAGTTTCAAATGATCAATTATCCAGAGGGAGGGGGGATGGAGAGCATACGATCATTTTCTTTCCCTTCTCAGTGGAGTGAAAGCAAGCAGATGTTGGCCTTAACAAGTCCGTGCTAGACAGATTTCTTGACTGCCCTTCTACGTATCTGTGTCTCACTTTAATCTGCTCCCCAACATTAATCAAACATTTGGAAGCGTGCTATATCAATGCTGCATAATCCAGCTCTGTGATTTACTGTCTGATTCTTTCAGCTCCTGTTTGTCTCTTGCTTGACTTTCATGTGGAGTAGCAGAGGTCAGTCACCGTAGGAGCTGTGAGTAACCCCTCCAGCAACCATTTGTTGCTGTCAGTCCAGCCTGCTGCCTCGTCCCACAAACCTGCAAGATATGTTCCCACTCACCAACATGGAAATGATAATCGATTTGCAAAAGCCCTATCTTCAGTTCCCTTTAGGTCACCTCCCAGGTTTGCTGCTCACTGTCAAAGGAAATTCAATTAACACACCACAAGTGTGACAAACTCTCCAATGTCCATTCACAAGAGTTGCCGGCTGTCTTAAGGTTTCAGCGCCATCTAGTTCAGTTCTTGACTTCTCTGAGGCCCAAGAATAATGGGAGAATTTCCAAATTGTTTTTTTTTTAATTTATTTTTATTATTTTTTTATTGGAAAGGCGGATATACAGAGAGGAGAGACAGAGAGGAAGATCTTCCGTCCGATGATTCACTCCCCAAGTGAGCGCAATGGGCCGATACTATGTCGATCCGAAGCCAGGAGCCTCTTCCGGGTCTCCCACGCGGGTGCAGGTTCCCAAAGCTTTGGGCCGTCCTCAACTGCTTTCCCAGGCCACAGGCAGGGAGCTGGAAGGGAAGCGGGGCTGCTGGGATTAGAACCGGCGCCCATATGGGATCCCGGGCGTGCAAGGCGAGGACATTTAACTACTTGCGCCACCGCGCCGGGCCCATAAATTTTTTTTTTTTCTTCTTCTTCTCCTTCTCTCCCTCTTCTCATTCTCTTTTGTCATTAATCTGATAGCAAATCATTTAGTTTGTGTATATGAGTCATACATTAATATGATCAAAGGGAGAAAATATCAAGTTTCTATTTAAAGTAAAAACAAGCTCTGCAAACAATTTAATGTACTCCACATTATTATCAAATTATGAGCCAAGCGGTGTGTGTCAACATATTTCGTTCTTTCTGGATGCTGCCAAAAGCAGTTCATAAATCTATAGTCCTTCCTGATTTCCTTGATTCTACAAAGAATTAAGGTGACATACATTTGTAATGTGTCTGATTGGACTTTCAAGTACGGTGTTTGGGAAACACTCCAAAATTAAATAATTCTCTGTCAATCTACTTGTGAGACTTTCAATACTCCCTTTACTGGACCTTGTTCAAACAACAGTCTGCATTTTATGTGAGGGTGAATGTAATAATGTTTCTTACGAGGAAAAAAAGATTAGATAAATAAATTGTGAGCCGTTGAGATCCCTAAACAGACACCCCATGCTTTGACAGTTTGTGTCTGGCAACTCATCTATTTAAGAATAGCAAGCTGTATTGTGTATTAGCTCAAGGAGGAAATCACTCTTGATTCATTTATTTGAGACATTCAGCAATGTCCATCTGAGTTCATCTGTTAACATTTGAATTTAAAAAGAACGATGCCATTGATATTTTCACCTCGGATTTAGGAGTCATTTTTCTGTAGGTCACAAATCAAAAGAAGTTTCTCAAGTGGGGGTGGCATCAACACATTTTAAACAATAGGATGAAAAGCAGGAACCATTGCTTTTTGTGCCAGTCTTGTCAGTTGCCAGTGGTGAGGCCTTGGGACAATAAAAGGTGACTTGCTGCTGTAGAGAGCCACTACAATTGCAGATGGAAAACCGACATTGTTCCTTACAGTTCCTATTTATTTATTTTCATTTTATTTGAAAGGCAGAGATACACCCCCGCCACACACACACACACAGAGGGAGAGAGAGCTCTCGCATATGTTGGTTCATTCTCCAAATACTGCAACATCCAGGGCTGGGGTAGGCTGAAGCCAGGAGGACAATACTCCATTTCGGTATTCCACGTGTAGCTCAGAGTTCCGAGAATTTGAATTATCACAATATATTTTCAATCTTTATTTTTTAGAATCTTATATAACAAAATAGTATTTCAGATTCAGGCCACTTAATATTAATAGACTTCTATTAATCTATTCTACTATTCTATTCTAATTTTATTCATTTTCACATGTTGCTGTCATTGCTGTCATAACTATGCCTTTTTTTTTTTTAATGAAATACTTTGAGGGAAAAATAGCATGATTACCTAAATTGGGGAGATAATACCATTGCAAGAATCCCATGAAGTCCTCTCAACCCTCAAAGCCACACAGACGTAAACTAAACATTTTTAAGATTTGTATTTATTTATTTATTTAGATTTTCTTTTATTTTTATTGCAAAGCCAGATATACAGAGAGCAGGAGAGACAGAGAGGAAGATCTTCCGTCTGATGATTCACTCCCTAAGTGACTGCAACGGCCGGTGCTGAGCCGATCAGAAGCCAGGAGCCAGGAACCCCTATGCATCAGACAAGCTGTATCTTGCATATGTAAAAATGCCAGTGATTTATGAAGTCTGATTTTGAGTTTATCAAAACTGTACCCTATATAGGTGCTTCTGCTTATCTTCACAATCAATCCTTTTTAAACAAGCATTTGCCAGGGTGTGAGTGAGCATAAGACAGCACCTTCATCAGCAGGCCCTTGCTCCAAATGTACACACTCTGGGGGCTGAGGTGCTGAAGCTGTGAGCCGGGAACTCAGACCATTTCTTCCTTGTGGGTGGCAGGGACACAGCCACTTGAGTCATCTCTGTCACCTCCTAGGCTTCACATTAGCAGGAGAAAATCATCTCCTGGAGGCAGGAGATGAAGTTGGAAGATCTGAATGCATTTAATTTCCTAAGAACTTGGAATACTTTGGTGTGAATTTCAGCCTTGACACTAGTTTCCTTATCTTTGAAGTGGGGATTGTAAGGAATAAAAATATATACAAGGATTAGACTTATAACTGTCTTTTAAAAAAAATATTTATTTTTTAATTACAAAGTCAGATATACAGAGAGGAGGAGAGACAGAGAGGAAGATCTTCCATCCGATGATTCACTCCCCTAGTGACCACAACGGCCAATGCTGTGCTGATCCGAAGCCAGGAGCCAGGAACCTCTTCCGGGTCTCCCACACAGGTGCAGGGTCCCAAAGCTTTGGGCTGTCCTCGTCTGCTTTCCCAGGCCACAAGCAGGGAGTTGGATGGGAAGTGGAGCTTCCAGGATTAGAACTGGCACCCATACGGGATCCCAGGCATGTTCAAGGCGAGGAATTTAACAGCTGCTAGGCCACAGCACCGGGCCCCTTATAATTATTTTTGAAGGACTATACTATTTTAATAAAATAGGGGAAACCAGTGGGGAGAGGGGATCTGGGAATGGAGAGAGGTGAAATTCAAGAGCCTTAGGAATCGTATCATAAAATCAAGTTAAAAAATAATACATGCAAAGGGCCAGAGTGATGGTTCAAATGGTTAATCATCTGCCTTCAAGCACTAACATCCCATATGGATGCTGTTAAGTTTCCTGGCTGCTCCACTTCGCTTCCAGCTCCCTGCTAATGACCTGGGAAAACAGGAGAGGATGGCCCAAAGCCTTGGGACCCAGCACCTAAAGAAGCTCCTGGTTCTAGATCAGCTCAGGGCCAACAGTTGGGGCCACTTGAGGAATGAACTAACAGATGCAAGATCTTTCTCTGTTTCTCATTCTCTCTGTAAATCTGCCTTTCAAACAAAAAAGAAATACATCTTTTAAAAAATATATGAAAAATATTTGTTATAGCACTAGGTATATATAGTAAATGATCAAAGACATCATTATTTCCATTAGTTTGGACAAGTTAACATCCGAAATATGTTATTTGTAAAATGGGATTTTTACCTCATTAGGTTGTTGGGAGGATTAAATGCAGTAATATATGTAAAGCATACAGTTACATATCTGGTATTTACTATATGTTGGCTATCATCTTCCTTTCTTGAAGATCTTTAAATACAAAAGCACCTCATAATATTTGTGGAATTAAAAAATAAACCTACTTTGCTGCAAAATATTTAAAAATACATGCATAAAAGAAATCTTTAGTTTATAGAAAATGTGTATTATGCATGGACATCCGAAAAAGATTGGCACCAAACTAATCTTTTAGTGCCACTTTCCATGAACTTTTTGAAGTTCCCCTGTGCTTTAAATCATACAGCACTGATGTTAGCATTGTAAATGTTTGGGCTTTATGAATAACAGCTACCTATTATCTAAGGTGGAAACACTTTGGCGGGTGTTGCCATGCTGAACCTCTCTGACCTCATATGCAGTCTCAGAGGAACGGCAGTGGTTCAGATATGATTCTCCTAGGAGATTTATAACAGGAAAGTTTTTCCATAGTTCCAGGCCTTCCTGACAAGTTAAAAGCAAGCAAAATACATTCTGGTTATCTACCATAGGGATGGTGTTGCTTTCCTCAGCCAGGCAACTGAGATTTGTTGTCTATGAGCATTCAATATGTCCCACACATGAAATAAATTTGATTTTGGATTCCATATTTTCTTTTTCTAAAGGGTAATTTCTCCTAGAAGCTCTCAAAAAGTCATGATGACTTGGTAAATATTTTCATTTAACATTTATTTATTTTTATTTGTAAGGCAGATTTTGGAGAAAGAAGGACAACGAGAGAGGTCTTCTATTAGTTGAGTCACTCCCCAGCAGCTGCAACAGCCAGTGCTGAGCCAATCCAAACCCAGGAGCTTCTTCCTGGTCTTCTACATAGGTACAGGGGCCCATGGACTTGAGCCATTCTCTTCGGTCTTCCCAAACCCTAAGTTGGGAGTCTTATTTGAAGTGAAGCAGCTGGGGCAAGAACTGGCATCCATATGGGATGCTGCCATTGTAGGCTGAGGACTAGCCCACTACACCACGACATTGATAAATCTTAACAGATACAGTGGCTGGAAGTTTGTTGCCTTTTTGTCTGGAAAAGCATCTTCCATCATGTCACTCTGTGCTTTTACCTAACCCTAGATGGTTTCGCAGACTTTTCTATGATTGATTTACTTAAAGTCAGAGTTAGGGAGAAAAGCAGAGATTGATCTGTTGGTTCACTCCCCAAGTGGCTGCTATGGCCAAGGCTGAGCCATTAGCTTCATTCGTGTCTCCTACGTGAGTGACGGGCATGTATCCTGTGTTGCTTTCCCCAGACCATCAACAGAGAGCTGGATTGGAAGTAGAGCACCCAGGAAATGTACTAGTGCCTATCAGCGATGCTGGCATCACAGGTTAACAGTTTTACCCCCTAAGCCCCAACACCAGCCCGTAGTTACTAAGAATTTCTTTGGTTGAATCTAAATAGCAAATATTTCACACAGAAAGGTGTTGTTCAACACACAATTCCCTTTACGTTGAGTGAAATAAAATCACTGTGCTTTGTTGCTTTCTAAAACTTCTACCTATCCTCACAATGATAACTAAAAATTTAAATATGTCAAGCTCCAGCATGAATGACTTTGAGTAAGATTTTTAAGACGTGCATAGAGTTCATTTTATGAAACTTCATTTGCAACATGGGGTTCAAATTCACCTTAAAGACCAAATAACACATTAAATGAAACTTCTTTCCTTCCTTTGCTAAGTTCAAGAACATAAAACACTACAAGTAATTTATTTTACAGGAGTAAATTTCCCTTTAACAATCTATGTGGACTTTCCTAAGCGGAGGTTGGAAGGGCTTTTAGCTGTCTTGAGGACAAAATAACTCATGGATTAGTAATTAAAACATAACCTACTTAAATATTACACTCACTTGAGTCATTTATTTTTAGCAAAGGATTGCCAAAACTTTGTCCTTTCTTTTACAGTAGAAAAGCAGTGTATTTTAAAAAATATAGACAAAAGTGATCAACACGTTAGCAGAATTCATTTCTGCAATTTTAATTGCATAGTGAGGATATCTCCCTGTGTGAGAATACTTTTCAGTGTGGAGAATGAAAAGCTTGAGTTTGAGTACAATCTAATCAACTTTAGAACAAACTGATTCACTTGTTAGTCTTTGAGGAAAACCAGGTTTTGTTGACAGGACTGAAAAAAAAAAAAAAAACCCAATCCTCACCTACAGTGACTCTGCTAAACACATGTTTATGGTTGAACTACCTTCTGTCAAGAATTTTATTCGGTTTTCACCATCTGTTCAACAATAAAATCAACATATTTTATGCTATGAATGACATTATGGAGAAGGAATAAAGCCAGGTGTAGTATAGTGACATGAGCATATGACTTGAAGCAAGCCACCTTTGTAATAAAACCCCAGCTCTGTTTTACAGTAGCTTTAGGAATTTAGTCAATGTATTTAAGCTGTCAGTCTACTTCCTAGTTTATAAACTCGGGACAATGACCATCCACCTGCTCATAGGATTCTTTTGAGGAATAAATAAATCCAGCAATATATTAAAGCAGACAGAACATTGTTCCATTTGTTTAAAAAAAGATTTGTTTATTTTTATTAGAAAGACAGACTTACAGAAAGAAGGAGAGGCAGAGAGAAAGATCTCCCATTTGCTGGTGCAATCCTGAAGTGGCTGCAATGGCTGGAACTGAATTGATCCTAACCCAGGAGTTAGGAGCCTCTTCTCCCACGTGGGTGCAGGGTCCCAAGGCTTTGGGCCATCCTCGACTTCTTTTGCAGGCCACAAGGACAGAGATGGGTGGGAAATGGAGCAGCTGGGATACGAATCGGTGCCCATATGGGATCCTGGCCATGCAAGGCGAGGACTTTAGCTAGTAGGCTACAGCATCAGACCCAAAGTATTGTTTTTAATACATAATATGCTTTCAAGAACTATGATAAATCTAAAACTCTCTGGTATTCAGAGTTCCCTTTCTGTAGAAACTAGAGGTCTTCTCAAGGACTTCTGAGAAAAAATGATACAAAGACACAAAGATTCATAACATCCTAACAGTGCATTGAGGATTCTTTTTGGGAGATGGTAGGAAACAGGAAAGAATAGAAGGGAAATTTATTGTACTGCAGCTACTTACTGATACTTATGCAATCAATATTCTTTGAAAAGACTTATAGAAATCTACTCCAAGGCACAGAAGTGGATGAAGAATTAGCTAAGCCAGGAGTCAGGATCAGAGTCAGAGATGAATAACATATGTATCAGCTGCATTTAACGAAAACAGATGAATGTGCTATGAAATCTATCTTCCATGATAGTATTGTCTGATGTGTTACTTTAAAATTATTTTTGTCAATTATTTGACTAAAATGTGATTATACTAAAAAAGTAAGAAATCATTGGTTTTGAGACTGCTAGCTTAAGAAGAGTTCTTTGAAAAGAATTTTCAATACATGTATCAGATAACAGGTGAACCTAGCAGTAAAACCTGATATCTCTTCATTGATACTTTTAGAAGACCAATGAATTATCTGTAAAAAAAAATAGTATGAGTAGTTCTCTTTATATCAGAATATATTTCCATAGCTTTAAAAAGTGAGTCACATTTTTTACACAAGTCAACAGAACAGCTGCACAGTTCCTGTTCATGAAAAATAAACTTTTTTCATAGATGTTCTAGTCTGTGATAATCTCCTAAATCTCCATAATGTTCCTGTTAAAAACAAATCTATTTACTCTTTTACTAGAAAGGACAATGCATCAATTATAAATAAAATAGAAAATGTCTACAATAAGGTCACAACCATAAGATCAAGTAGAGCAAGACTGTTAAATAGATTCTATCCCCAAATTAGTGGCAGTTTCTCATTTCCATTATCAGTGAATCCAGTGTTTTACTCAAATATGTTATCACACACAGTAGGAAACATCATGTATCAATGTGAATAGTCAGCAAGTGTTTCCAGAATTGTACTTTGAATGTCTTCATGACTTAAAAAGATGTATTTGCAATGTAGTTACAGAAAGAGGGAGTGTGAGAACCAGAGAGACCTTTCTTCCACTGATACATTCCCAGATGACTATAATGGCCAGGACTGGGTCATGACTAAGGAGAAACTTCTTTCAGTTCTCCCACACCCGTGACCGGGGCTCATTTCTTTTTAATAGATCATTAGCAGGGAGCTGGATCAGAAGTAGAGCAGCTGGGAACGAACCAGGGCCCGTATGCGAACCAGAACTGTAGGCAGTGATGTTATCTATCATGCCAAAATGCAGGCCTCGACAACGGAAAGATGTTCTAAATAGATTTGCTCTTTAAGAGAACTTTATACAACATTGAAAACCCTTTTCTCGTGAATTAATCCTGCAGTAAATAAAGAAAAGTACCTAACCTACTTGACCTATGTTAGGATAGTTGGGAAAACACAATTTGGTCACTTCTCCACATTTGAGACTGTTACATCAGAAAACTGCAGACACATGCTGATTTGTTCATTTTAGTTAAACAAATAGTTTCTAAATAGATAAAGAATGCTGTTAATGAAAAAAAGACAAGTGGCACAGCTTCTTATCAAATATCACCACCCTCCCCACCAAGAACTCCTTGTTCCCGGAGTCTATTCACAAATGAATGAATCTGGGGTCCTTCTGTAGCTTATACTATGCTACTACCATCTATTAGGCTGGAAGTTATCTGCATGACTGAACAAAACAAATTATTTTCACTTTGTTTCTTGCAATTATTTGAGTTATTTTTTGTATTTACTTCTTTTAACTTTATACAATTTTTTAAATGTTTACATAGTGGATTAGGGTGGGAAGGGTAGAGAGTTAGGGGCAAAGTAAGTGAGATTATTGTTTCCAAATTTTCCTTTTCTTCTTTCTGTGGTGCCTGAGAGTAAGGGAGAGATGGGGGACCCTGTGCCTGGGGAGAGGGGAGAGATGGGGGACCCTGTGCCTGGGGAGAGGGGAGAGATGGGGGACCCTGTGCCTGGGGGGGAGGGGAAAGATGGTGAAAAGCCACTCCTCAGTGCCTGGGAATGGGGAACAGCCTCCCACTCTCATCCTAGGGTCCATGCTCTGAGGGCTCTGCTCAAGTAGTTTTGATAAGAGTTATCATTTTAACAACAACAACAAAAGAATGAATAGAAAGAACTGGGGATGGTAGTAGTTGTAACTTGAGTTCATTCAATTTTGTTTTCTTTGCTGTCATTTTGTAGGTGGTGTTAAAAATACAGACCAAGATTTTAGAACACCAAAAATCATATGGAAAAATGTAAATAATAATGCATATCATGCAAATTAACCTATTTTAAAAATAGAGCATAGAAAGAGTTAAGAGTCGAGTAGATGAAAGAGAATGATTTAAACATGCTTTAAAATTTCACTTGTAAAGCTGAAAGGTTAGAACTTTTCTGGGAGTCTTCACATGAGGTTGAACAAAGAGATAATCTGAGCAAATAAACCTTAATTTCTTTGATTAAATGTGGCAGAATATTTCTAATTATGTAGGAAAATCACCAACTAAACATTTTTAAAAAATCATAGGGCTAAAGCAATACTCATGTTGTTACTGTATATAGTTTAAAGGTTGATGAACAGATTAAGTCAATTACATCTTTGTTTCAAACAAAAACAAACATAAGGCACACAAACAGGCATTGTCCATGGTGTGACACTAAATGAGGTGTTTTGGCTATGCAAACATATTAGATAAACAAGTTTTCCCTGTTCTTAATTATTTCTATGAGCCACATATCACTAAAATCAGAGATTAAGAACAACTTTAAAATTAAAAAAAAACTTTGTTGTATATTCTGTATGAAGTACTTTAGAAGTACTCTGATGCTTTTTGTTTTAATCTGACTTTTGAGGAAAATGTATAACATATATGAAGCTAGTGCCATCTCTTACAAAAATATATTCCTTATCCCTATTGCACCTAATATACACAACTACAAAATCTGTTAAGGTGAACACTCCTTCGAATTTCTTTAAGTATAAAATACAGCAAGGCAAAGGCAAACATTATATACAAATGGTATTTGTATATGTTTAAGTATTCCTATATTTATGCATAGTACTTTCAGTCTAATTGGAGTACAATCCACCCACGTATGCAACGACCCCTTCAGAAGCAAGCAGAAGCACTCATTCTTCAAGTTACACTTGATCACGTAGACGAGCAAGTCTTTGTGATAGTTCATCCTGGAGAAAGCAAATTTTACAAGTCAGCAGGCTATGACAATTATAAATGAGTAATAATTTCAACGTCTCACACTTCAAATAAGATTTAACATGTAGTCTCAGAAACTCACAACACCAACATCAAGAGTTTAATTGTTTTGAATACTTCAGCAGACAGAGCAGAGGCTATGAAGGGGAGGAATCCAATCTCTGAATGAAATGTATATGCAGAGAACGTCCATCATTGCACCAATCGCATTTTGCTAATTTACAACAATGTAACATTAGAGTAGAAAAACACTCTTTGTAAAAAAAAAAAGTGAAAACAGACACATAAATGCTTAATTTATGTAAATGTTTATGTGTCATTTTGCTACATTTAAAAAATACATATATATTAAAGGCAAGACAATCAACATAAATTTTAAAAATCTCTACCTGTTCCACCGAAGCAACACTTGCGCCAATAGAACCTGTCTGACCTTGTGGTAGTTCCATGTTGAGATCAAGGCTAAAAATTAATTTAAAATCGATTAGCATATATGTGTCAATATAGGTATTTTTCTTCCTTATCCAACTATAATAAGCAATAAAATAGTCATTGAAAATTCAAACACTCCATCTATATTATACCATAATTCAAATGAAAATAAATCAGGTTTGATTTTATAAATGAACTCAAACACATGCTAAATATCTACATCCCGAAATATTAAATCACAACTTTGCAAATGTACAGGGAAATGTTCCCAACTTCCGAACAAAAGACCAAAATAATGGTCACATGAGTCACTAGATGTACTAGAGATGAATATGTGAAAGAAAATTAATAATGTTGAAAAAAAGCTAAAATAAGCAAGATAAATTTAGCTTTAGAATCCATATGAAATTTCTGAGTTAACTAAATTTAGGCATCTACTATTACCAGATAAATGAGTGCATCCAATCATACAAGAAACTCTCAAAAAAGTTAAGGATACTTGCGCAAGATCACCGAAATGATAGTGATAGAATTTGAATTTATGATTGTCTACCACCAAAATTTTAATCTCCATTGTACTACTCTTATGGTTTATAAACAATCCTTTCTGTTTATTTCTAAACTAATGAATGCTCATTTCAAAACTTCTCAAGAACTATAGTACCTTTAATATTCACTATGAGAATCGATGCAGAGATTTTTTATTTAAAAATGGAAACATGTGCTACACAAGTTGAGTGTCCCTTATTACACAATGCTTGAAACCAGAAATTTTAGATTTTGGAGTTCTCCACATTTTGGAATATCCAAAAATTATACTTTATTGAATTTTGTACAGATTTTGCCTTTCAATCATCCCTATTCCAGAAGTCTGAAGTTCAAAATTATACCAAAATCCAAAACTTTTAAGTTGCATTGTAACATTCAAAATATTTTGGCTTTAGGGTGGGTGTTGTGGTAGAATAGTAAGTCTGCAAAGCCCATATTGCATATTAGATTGCTTGGTTTGAATGCTGGCTCCTCTGCTTCCAATCCAGCTTCTTGCTAGTCACGCTTTCGAGGCAGCAGATAATGGCTTCTGTATTTGGATCTTTGCAAGCTCATGAGAGACCTGCGTAGAGTTCCAAGTGCCTGGTTGCAACCTGGCTGTATCTTGGTTGCTGTTGGTAACTGGGGAGTGAACCAGGAGATGGCAGAAAGGTCTCTAGCCCTCTTTACTGCTAACTTTCAAAACAGTAAGAAAAGCTTTAATTGAAAAAGGTTCAGATTTTGACCTCTCATATTTGAGATCAGAAAGGGATGTTTCACTTGAACTAAAATTTGGTTGAGAGAATCACAAATGGTAACAGAAACTTAAACACCTTTAATGATTGGCATCAATATTTCTACGTCAGTGGTTCCAGCTGTTTCTACTGGGCCAGGCATCATCCTTTATTGAAATAATCAATCTCTCAATTTTGGTCCCTGGATCCACAATGAACAACTAGTACTTTTTGGAGGCATATCTGGCTGTCACGACTGTTGAAAAGAATGCTGATGGGATTTAGCAGGTAGAGGCCAAAAATGCTGCTAAAACATCCTTGACATATACCACAGCCTTAAGCATTACGCATTCCAAAACGTCAAACAGTGCTGAGGTTGAGAAATCCTGCTGCAGGGGCCCGAGGACTTGAACCATATTCTGCTGCTGTCACAGGCCATAAGGGAGTTGGATCAGAAGTGGTACAGCTGGGACATGCCACCACTGCAAGCAGAGGATTAGCGTGCTACGTCAACATGTTGAACCCTTGTTAAGTTTTTAGTAGAAA
Source organism: Ochotona curzoniae (assembly GCF_017591425.1). NCBI lineage: Eukaryota > Metazoa > Chordata > Mammalia > Lagomorpha > Ochotonidae > Ochotona > Ochotona curzoniae. The sequence continues at coordinate 53,154,834 of NW_024467087.1, read as the reverse complement.
TAAGATCTTAGTCCCTTACTACTAAGATAGTCATCTGACACACAATGATTTGGTCATTTTTCTAATATTTAAAGGTCACCATTTTTTCCACCTCCCTGTATTGACAATTGTCTACATCAGGATAGTAATAACAAAAACAGTATACAACCTAATCTCTAACCTCGCTCTAGAACACTGAAACCCTGAATTTCAACTTATTACATTGTGTTACAACTTATTAGTGACTATCTCAAGAACTCATAAACTGTTCAGGCTAATTAGCTATCAGCTTACACAAGAGAAATATTTATAAACTATTTTCTAGGTGTCTTCATATCTTTTCTCTTCCCAAGAGAAAAAATACAGTACATAAAACCCAATTTTAACCTATTACTTTTTTAAAGATGAAGTGTAAAACATCAGCATCATCCAGTTTTAACCTTTATCTTTAAAATACATTCTTGTTCTTTTTCTGAAAAAAAAAATTTTTGTTTGAAAGACAAAGTGACAAAAAGAGGACAGAAAGTGAGATTCTTCATTTCCTAGTTCACTCCCCAAATGGTTGCAATAGCTGGGCCTGAGCCAGGCCAAGGTCAGGCGCTGAGAACTCCATCTGGGTCTCCCATGTGCTTGACAGGAACCCTAAGTACTTCAGTCATATCAGCTGCATCCCAAGCTTGTTAGGGAGCTGCAGTGGAAACAGTGTAGCTGGGACATGAACAGGCACTCCAACACAGGGTGCTTGCATCTGAATCCAGTGTATCATAGAGTACTGATGTAACGTATGTTTACAGCATTGTCAAGTTACTTCTTCAAACATCAAGTACCTGGATCAAATAGCCCATATCAGATACACTATGTCTAAAAGCAATACCATAAATGGTTATCAATTATTTCTCTAAAAAAAAAACCCACAAATGACCATTTGCGATGCTGCTGTATTTTGAATCCCTTGAACATTTTGCATATCTGGCTCTATTTTCATGATTAAAACCAGACATCTGACTCCAAGAACTGCATATAGTCTAACTGTTTTTAGAAGATTCTTTTCTTATAAACCAGATATTTGATATGCTATGAACACCACATACCTGCAAATGTTCCTGCCTCCATTGATTACTTACCAGCATTTCCCATAACACACCAAGTGAGTCTGTTGCTAGGGATTTTTAAGGAATATCAAGATGGTTCGAACTAAGTTACACGTTTACAAACATAGCAAGGAACTGCACGACTGTTCAAAGATCCTTGAAAACTAGGGTCCAAAACCTAACAATGACCATTGGGAATATTAAGCATTTTCATCCACATTTGAGAATTTCAGAACCTCCTGCTGTTTAATCAAAATGACCCCAATGTATCTAAAAGGCATCTTACCCAGCTTCATCTGCCATTTCTTGAAGCAGAGTATCCACTTGGTTCTAGAAAAAGAAAATAAGAATTTCCATTTAAAACTATTATTTATTTATATTTATTTGAACAGCAGAGAAAGGAAGGCAGAGACAGAGAGTGACAGCAACAAAAAAGAAGCAAGGAGAGAGGCAGGGAGGGTGGGAGAGAGATGGGTCACACATCTACTGATTTGCCTCCCAAGTGTCTGCCACACCTGCAACTTGGCAGGCGGAAGCCAAGAAATTCACATTCAATGTAGATGTTCCATATGAGAGGCAGTGACCAAGGCCTTTGAGGCATCACCTGCTGTACCCGTGTACCAGCTGTCAGAAAGCGTCAGAGGTAGAGCAAGGACTCATTAGGCTCTCAGATACAGTGTTTGAAGTGGTGGCTTAAACACTGGACAACAACCACAACTACTCCCCAAACTTGTATTTTAATAGTATTTGCCTTTTGAGTGGCTCTTGCTTGCATTTTTGTTTTAAAAAAAGAAATGGTCTATAATTTCTAAAAGGAAGCTTATTTTATAAAATATTTTTTTTTAAGATTTATTTTTATTATTTTTTCATTGGAAAGGCGGATATACAGAGAGGAGAGACAGAGAGGAAGATCTTCCGTCCGATGATTCACTCCCCAAGTGAGCGCAACGGGCCGATACTATGCCGATCCGAAGCCAGGAGCCTCTTCCGGGTCTCCCACGCGGGTGCAGGGTCCCAAAGCTTTGGGCCGTCCTCGACTGCTTTCCCAGGCCACAGGCAGGGAGCTGGAAGGGAAGCGGGGCTGCCGGGATTAGAACCGGCGCCCATATGGGATCCCGGGCGTGCAAGGCGAGGACTTTAACCACTTGCGCCACCGCGCCGGGCCCTATAAAATATTTTTTTAACCACCAGAGGGAGTGGAGTTCTTTCAGAACAAGATGTTTTTTCCTCTGAAATAACATTTGTCTTAAAGCCTAAATCTTTTTTTTTCTTTTTTTTCTTTATTTTGACAATCTTTACATATTTAATTGGGATAAAAAAAAAGGTTCAAGGCCTAAAGGGGGATATAGAGGAAGAAGCCCCACCCAGTTTCCCACCCACCCTAAGTCCCGGATGTGGGGCATGCTCTGATTCACATATTTGAATTTGTGTAACGTAGCTCTAAGATAGTAAGCCAATTTGTAAAGTTCCATTTCTAACCCATTTTGTTTTTCTTTAAACTGAAATCAATTTAAATTTTAGATTAGAAAATCTAATTGTTCTCTTCTGTCAGAACAAACATGATATTGAGGATAAATCTAGAGAGGAATAAAATGGTATAGTTGTCCCTCTGTGTCCATAGCTGAATACACATATTCAACAAAGTGCAGATTGAAAACATTTTGGGGGAAATTGTATCTGAACAGATGTAGACATTTTTGGTCATTATTCGTTAACTAATGCAGTATAACTTCAGGCAAAGTATTTACCTCATATTAAATATCAATAAATAGTGTCGAGAGGTTTTAAATGCAAATACATTTTTCCCAGGAAAATGTACATATTCATGGATGTTGGTATCTGTGGAAAGGTTCTGGGGCAACCCCCACTGATACAGAGGGGTGCTATATATTTTTTTTAAAGATTTATTGGAAAGGCAGATGAACAGAGCAGAGGAGAGACAGAGAGGAAGATCTTCTGTCCGATGATTCACTCCCCAAGTGAGCGCAACGGCCGATGCTATGCCGATCAGAAGCCAGGAGCCAGGAACCTCTTCCAGGTCTCCCACGCGGGTGCAGGGTCCCAAAGCTTTGGGCCATCCTCGACTGCTGTCCCAGGCCACAGGCAGGGAGCTGGATGGGAAGTGGAGCTGCCGGGATTAGAACTGGCGCCCTTATGGGATCCCAGGCATTCAAGGAGAGAACTTTAGCCACTATGCTACCGTGCTGGGCCCAGAGGGGTGCTATATTAAGGAACTTAACAATATTACAGTTCTGAGGGAACAGTCTTAATAATCAAAATCCATTTTTTGCTAATTTGTTAAAAATAGTTTGAACATACAAGAAAGTTCTAGGATGTATGATTATAGGCAAATTGCTAACCTTCAGCTGTTGACGCTTAGTTTCTGTTTTTCAATTTTACTCATTTCAAAATATTTCTAAGTATTCGGAAAAAAAGTTTATTAAAAATATATCAAATATTGGGCCCAGCACGTGGCCTAGGGGCTAAAGTCCTCGCCTTGAACGCCCCGGGATCCCATATGGGCACCGGTTCAAATCCAGGCAGCTCCACTTCCCACCCAGCTCCCTGCCTGTGGCCTGGGAAAGCAGTCAAGGATGGCCCAAAGCTTTGGGAACCTGCACCGCGTGGGAGACCAGGAAGAAGTTCCTGGATCCTGGCTTTGGATTGGCATAGCATCGGCCATTGTGCTCACTTGGAGAGTGAATCAGTGGACGGAAGATCTTCCTCTCTGTCTCTCCTCCTGTATATCTGACTTTCCAATAAATAAATAAATCTTTAAAAAAAATAGATCAAATACTTAAGTGCATCAACATTTTGCTATTTTTCCATATCTAAAATAGCATGATTTTAACATTTACTTAAAGATGGTATAATACTCTATAGCTTGCTTTTCCTATAAATCATAGAAAGTTTAATTATATTGATATCCACAGATCTAGTTTATTCACTTAAGAGATGTACTAATTCTAACATAAGAAATACATTCAATGTGATTAATAAATTCTATTTCTGGTCACTTAATTAAAAAATAAACAATGGTACAATGGACACTTAGACAGTGTATATGTGTGTGTGTGTGTGTGTCTTCCTACATAATTTTCTGGAAATACATAAATTTCTGAAAGTATCGGGTTACAGGTTAATGTATTTAGCACCATTTAGTAAATATTATATACCTACTTTACCCCAGATATTTGGGGGATACTGCATATTTATTTAGCAAGATAGAGATATGCAATGGCTCGCAAAGCCATTAGGGTTTGAGGTGGGGGTAATTTTCAAAGTTATTTTAAGTAGAAATGATTCTTACTTGTGGTGTTGTTAGGGTTGTAGTGCTACTCATTGTGTCTTCCATTTGCTGTGTTTGGACATCAAGGGTTTCAAACTGGTGTTCAAATTTGTCCATCAAGGCAGAAATCTATAAAGAGAAATATAGTCAAAAGAAAAACACTGATAAGCTACTGTATGATATCAATTAAATTTATGTGTTTTTTTGTTTTGTTTTGTTTTGTTTTGTTTTGTTTTTTACCTTCTCAAGGTTCATACTTCTCAACGTAGCATCCATAGACTTAACTACACCTGCCATGGACTTGGTTACCTATTAAAAAAAAAACAGTAACAGACCTAGCATCCTAGAATATAAGTGTTAAAAATATTTTTCATTGTTTAATTTGATTAAATACATTTCTTACAGATACAATTTTTGAAACTTGTATATAAATTTCCTTAATAATAGAAAGGCAATATTATGTATTTCTGACCTGAGCATCAGCTAACTCATATCTTTGTCTCTTCAGTTCATGAGAAAGCAACTAATTATACCTTAGTTTAAAAATGACTGCCAACTGCTTCTCAGCCTTTTGGCTAAGATCAAATGTAAAAACTACTGCCAAAATAATTTTTTAAAAATATCTGGGTAGAAAGCCAAGCATCCTATTGTCAGTATATATTTAACAGCTTCATTAGGAGTCCATCTTTTATTTGGGAATAGAGACCCATACTGCAGTGTATCTTCACTTCTCAGTATGCTAATTTCCATTTTACAGTTTCTCTAGGCAAATATATGTACATACATGTTTATCTATCTATCCATCTATATTGATAGTGTATTTTGCATGAATTGTTGCCTTGTATCACGAGAACGTATGATATCTGTCCCTTTGAGATTGACTTATTTCACTGAGAATAATGGTCTCTAGTTGGGACCATTTTGTTGCAAACAGTAGAATTTCATTCATTTTAATAGCTGAGTAGCATTCCATAGAGTAGGTGCACCACAGTTTCTTTCTCCATTCTTCTAACATTTTCCTTAACTATAATGTCAGGATCCACGTAACAGTGGAGTGATGGACCTGTGAAGGACTCTACTGTTGTAACACTATAGGGGAAATCAGTGGGAGGGGATGGGAGTAAAAGGGGAAATCCCTGAGCTTATGGAACCATGTCACAAAAAAATTAAATTTTAAAAAAGAAGAAAATAATACTTCCAAAATTTAAAGAGAGGAATGTTTAAAAAAAACCAGTTTTTAGCTTGTTTGTGAATTGATATGTTGTTTGTAGATGCTTGGATTAATTTCTGGGGTTTCTGATCTGTTCCACTGGGCCACATATCTAGTGTTGTGCCAGTGACTGGGTGTTTTGATTGAAACTCCCCTGTAACATATATTAAAATCTGGTATTGTTACACATCTAAAAAAAAAAATAAAGAAATATCTAACTGCAACTCTAGTGCCTATGAAGACTTTTATTATTTCCCTGAAGGAACTCTCAGTAGTATAATTTGTGGTAACCCATTAAATTTAAATAAAGCCTTTGTAAGATTCACAGATAGTAAGTCTTACCTTGCCCATTGTTACTGCCGTCTGAACTCTGGCTGACACAGCATCAACCCTAGCGCTCATTCTCAAGAAATTGATTGCTTGGTTTTTCTGGCGAATTGCATTTTCAGCATGTATCCTTGCAACTTCTGTATCACCTTTCTGAATGGCCTGTTAATGGTGAAGACAAAAAACAAAAATACAAATATGCAAAAAACGGAAAATGAAAACTGCAAGTGCTTTCAGAATCCGCTTTTTAAAAAAATATATTTATTTTTGATGATGTTTACAGAGTTGGTCGGGGTGAGAAGGATTGAGGATTAGGGGAAAGTGGGCGCGACGAATGTTTCCAAATTTTCTTTTTCTTCTTCCTGTATCTGGGGGAAGGGAGAGATAAGTGATGAAGCTGCACCCAGTCTCCAAATCACGCCAGCATCCAGGGATGGAAAAGAGGTACCCGATATCAATCAATGCAAGGTCCCTGATGTGGATTATGCTCCAAGGATTCTGCTGAAGTGGTTTCGATGGTTCTGAAATGCTATTGATCTCGTGGATCCAAGGATGAGGAAATCCTTCCAAGCTCCATTGGCTGACATAGTCCAACTTGGAGTCTCCATTCGCCCAGATATTTGCTGTCAACACTTGGTTGGGATAGTTGGCTAATTTGTTCTGCCCTCCATCTTCTGCTACAATATCCTTCCCCAGCCCTGGTTCTCATGCTTACCAGTGGGAGTTGCAGCAAATCAGGGAGGAGCCCACAGTTTCCCTACTGGTCCCATTCTCAGTCCTGGATCTTGCACTCTCCAGGTGTTTCTGCAGTCTAGCTTGACAGGATTTGTCCCCAGTCCCAGCACTTGCCAGCTGATGCTGCAGCAAAGCCCAACCAGCCTGCACTTACTCTGGCTCATACATGCACCAGTGGATACTGTCACTTAGCCCAGCCTGGTTCTCATCCTAGCCCAGCTTACATGCAGGTCAATAGGTGTTATAGCCCTTTCCGGCCTGGTCTACACCCAGTTCCAGTTTTCATACTTGCCAGTGGGAGCAGTGGCCCAGCAGGGGGGTCTGCACTGCCTCCCTACCGGGTTTGCACACCTTCCCACAGGTCTCTTGTGTACTGGTAGGTGCCGTTGCCCAGTTTGGAATGCCCCGCATCACCGTGGCATTAGCCAGTGGGTGCTATAGCCTGGCCGGGCCCAGTCTGCACCAGATTCCAGCTCATGCTGCTGGATGCTTCAGCCTATCCCGGCCAGCCAGCCCCCTAGTCCTGGCCTTAATGTGAACTGGCTGGTACCACAGCCTGACCTGCACCCATTCCTGGTTCTCAGATCTGCCAGTGGGTGCCAACTGTCCAAACTGGCCTGCCCCCAGAGCTGACCCACATGTATACCAGCAGGTACTGTAACCTTGCCTGGGCTGAGCTGCTCCTTGCCTTGTTTCTTACACTCACCTGCAAGGACCACATTATGACAGAGGAATTCCCCAAGCTCCTCCATCAGGTCTCCTCTCAGTGGCACATCTCACACACACAGGTGGTTCCTCGACCCAGGCTAACTTAGTCTACCTCCTGTCTTGGCAAGAACAGTGGCTTTGCCAACTGACCTGCACCTGGTCCACATTCATACACAGGTCTTGCATGGTTTAACAGGAGTCAAGAGCTTCGTCCATTCTACACACAACCTGGCTCCAGTGGGTGCTGGAGTCTATCCCAGTCTGGCACACCCCAGGCCCAGTGCACACACATGCCGAGGGACACTGCAGTCATGTCCAGACCAGATCATTGCCCTTATCCTGCCTCTTGCGCTCACCAGTAGGAATCTCAACCCAGTCGAGGCATCCCCTTAGGTCTCCAACCAGGCCTGTTCCCAGTCACAGACCTTGCACATACCAGTGTTTCCTTTGATCCAGTTTGGCACAATCCATCTCCTGAGTTGACCTTTGCCATTGGATGCTAAACCCTGGCCTGGCCCGACTTGCCCCCAGTCCCAACTCCCGCTGGTACTGCATCCTAGCCCTGCTCAGTCTACTCCCATCCCTGGATCATGCATATCAGTAAGTGTGATATCCTAGTCCAGCATGGTCCTCATTCCAGCCTTGTTTCTGCACATGCCAGTGTGCTAAGGTTTGGTCCAACCCTGCCTAGTCCACACCCCATTCCAGAACCAACCCACAGACTTGCATACTACCTTGACCAGCCTAACCAACACCCAGGCCTGAGTCATGCTCACCAAAGGGAGCTACAACCCGCCAGGAGAGTTTCCCAAGTTACCCCAGCAGGTCCACTCCTAGACCCAGATCGCACATGTTCCAGCAGATGCTACACCATTACCCAGAATACTTTGCTCCCCTCCATCCTGGCCTTTGTATGAGTTGGTGGATGTTGCAACTCTGCCTGCCCCACACCCTATTCTTGAGTGTGTCTGCAGATACTGTAGCCTGGGCCAGCCCAGCTTTTACCCAACCCCGGTATCCATAAGTGTTGCAGGGTTTAACGGTCATGCCCAGCTCAGCCCATCACAACTCCCGGCTCTTAAGCACTTGCTAGTTAGTGTCATGGCCCAGCCTAATATTACCTGTTCCCTGTTCCAACTCTCACCGGTTGGTACTTTGATCTAGCTCTGCCAGGTAGTCCCCTAGCTTTAGTGTGTGCTAGTGAGTGGTATTCAGGAGTGGTTGATGTTATCTAGCCCCGCTCAGGTCTCCCACGTGGGCTGGTGCTTCGGTCTGAGCTTCAAAGGTCCTCCTGTTGTCCCCGCCAAACCACTCAGTCTCAGCCCCCTTGCTTACCTACAAGTAAAGTGGCCTTGTTAATGGAAGTCTCTCAGTAGTCATTCCTCATCTGCAACACACTCCCTCACCAGTCCTCCCTCCCACACATTTCCTTACCACCTTCCTTGGGCAATTTGCCCTCCCTCCTCTACTATGGTAGCAGATGTCTTCTGCATGCCCCCATTGGGCTGTCCTATCTTATGTGTGCATCTGGGTATGCCATCCCCTGCTCTGTCTAAGCCACTGAGGAGGCTCAGATCTGCAGGAACAGTAGTCTTTTCAATGCAAGTCCTTCAGAGGTCATTCCTCACCTCAGGTCTCTGCATGTCCCCACCTGTGCCATCTCCCAGGCTCCCTGCAAGCCTACATCCTCAAGGCCCCACAGTATATCATGGAGAGGCTGGTGGCTTGGCCCAGGCACCCTGCCGGGTTCCCCCACCACTGGGGTTAGCCAGAGCTTGCTTGCTTGTTTATTTATTTATTTATTTATTTATTTATTTATTTATTTCAAAGAAAAGATTTATTTGTTTATTTTTTGAAAGACAGAGTTGCAGACAAAGGAGAGATAAACAGAGAGAGCTCCTTCACCTGCTGGTTCACTCTCTAAATGGCCACAAAGGCTGGAACACAGCGAGTCCAAAGCCAGGAGGCAGGAAGTTCCTCTGGATCTCCCGCAAGGTTGAACGGGCTCAGAGAGCTGGACCATCCTTCACTGCTTTCCCAGGCATGTTAGCAGGGAGTTACATCAGAATTAAGACATAAACCAGCATTCACATACTTTGGTGGTGCTGCAGGTGAAGGCTTATGCCATCATGCTGGCCCTCATAGTTAGTTAGCTTTTAGGAAATAATTACACACTAAATTATTAAAAGAATAATTTATAATCCTTTAATTAAAATACTATTAGGGGCCCAGCGCTGCAGCCTAGCAGCTGAAGTCCTTACGTTGCATGCACCAGGATCCTATATGGGTACTGGTTCTAATCCCAGCAGCCCCGCTTCCCATCCAGCTCCCTGCTTGTGGCCTGGGAAAGCAGTTGAGGATGGCCCAAAGCTTTGGAACCCTGCACCCGTGTGGGAGACCTGGAAGAGGTCCTGGCTCCTGCTTGGAGTCAGCACAGCTCCCCAACTGTTGTGGTCACTTGGGGAGTGAATCATCGGACAGAGGATCTTCTTTTTTGTCTCTCCTCCTCTTTGTATGTCTACCTTTCCAATAAAAATAAAAATAAAATAAATCTTTTAAAAATATATATATTATTAGAAAATACACTGTAGTTTACAGAAATAGAATAAAACCGAGAATTAAAAAAAACTGCTTATAATCCTATTACTGAACCATTGCTATCATTAATATTGCAGTGTATACCATTCCACATACATAAACATAGTTATTACAATGTAAATATGCTTATTACAAAAACACATGCATAAAGCATAGTGTATTTCAGTTTGTTCATATGATGGGTGTTCAAAATGTTCATGAAAATGTGTACTATGGAAAAGCAATGTGCAGACATCAAAATATTTTTACACAAAAATAAATTGAAATTCAATCTTTCACAAAATTTTTAAAATGTCTTCATTTTTAAAAGATTTTATTTAGTTTTATTGCAAAGTCAGATATGTATACAGAGAGACAGAGAGGAAGATGATTCACTTCCCAAGTGAGCGCAATGGCCGGAGCTGAGCCGATCCAAAGCCAGGAGCCAGGAGCTTCTTCCAGGTCTCCCACGCAGGTGCACGGTCCCAAGGCTTTTGGTCGATGTCCACTGCTTTCCCAGGCTACAAGCAAGGAACTGGATGGCAAGAAGAGCTGTCGGGATTAGAACCGGCGCCCATGTGGGATCCCAGTGCTCGCCCAAAGTGAGGACTTTAGCCACTAGATTACTGCGCCAGGCCCCCAAAATATCTTCTTGTTAAAAATCTTAAGTTAAACCCGGGCTACTATGTGGCTGATGTGGACCAGTGGATTAAACTGCTGCTTGTGATCCTGCATCAGAATGCTGTTTTAAAGCCTGGCTAGTTTGCTTCTGATTTAGCTTCCGTCCATATACCAAGGAAGGCAGTGGATGATGGCCCAAGTATTTGGGATCCTGCCTCATGTGGACGACCTGGATGGGTTGTCTGGCTCGGGCGTCTGCCTGGTCTAACGCTGCCTGTTGTAGTCATTTGAGCAGTGAGCCAGGGGATGCAAGAACTCTCTCTGTAATTCTGGTTCTTAAATAAATAAGTAAATACATATGTATGCGCATATATATGTGCATATATATTTATTTATATGTATGTACATATATGTACAAATATATGTATGTACATATATTTATATGTATGTACATATATATATGTACACACATATATTTTTATTTATATATAAAACCACATCAACACTTCTCAAGGCTACATATTATGGGCATGTCATTTATTAGCACTTTCATCTTAGGTAAACACATTACAGATTGTACTTAAAATGATTCTAGATAGTACCTAGATATAAGAATCTTCTTGAATTATGAATTTCTCAAATGTGTATATGAAGAGGATGTAACTACCATGCAGTATACTAGTGTAGGCCAAGGATACAGTTTAAAAGAACAAGGCAATATAAAGATACTACAAAATAAATAGTTCAGATGGTATTTCAATAGTCCCAAACTGAGAAAATAGTACCATAGTGAGTAAAAGCTGACAACAAAGGTAAGAGTCCTGCTTGCCGGATATCTACTTCCAATTCTTCAACGACACAAACAATAATCTGCTCACTATAGAGGAATATGAAATTTTATATATTACATAATTATTTTTGTAGGATAAATTCTTGGACGCAGAAGTGTACGCATCTAGAGGTGTGCACAACTTTAACTCTTCCACAGAATTTGGTAACAATTGACATCTCTTTCAGCAACATGTTTATCACTGTGGGATGTTAATATAGCCTATGACAAAGTAAGATGTGACAATAGTATCTTTTTGCATTTTGTGATTAAAAATGAAGTAGAGGGTGTGGCGCAATTGCCTGGCGCCTACAGTCCTCACCTCGAATTCACCAGAATCCCATATGGACGGCAGTTCTAATCCCGGCAGCCCCACTTCCCTTCCAGCTCCCTGCTTATGTCCTGGGAAAGCAGTCGAGGATGGCCCAAAGCCTTGGGACTCTGCACCTGCATGGGAGATCCAGAAGGGCTCCTGGCTCCTGGCTTCGGATCAGCTCAGCTTCAGCCGTTGAGGCTGCTTGCGGGGTAAACCATCGGACAGAAGATCTTTCTCTCTGTCTTTCCTTCTCTCTGTATCTCTGCCTTTACAATAAAAATAAATCCTTTTTTAAAAAGTGAGGTAGAAAATATTTTATCTGCTTAGCAGCCATTTGTACCTGTTTAATAGCTATTTGTGTCTTCAATCTTTTGTTTTTTTTCTTATTAATATGTACAAACACCTCATGTTAAATGATTATATATTTTGTAACATGCAAGGCCCACTTCTTCTAGATGGCTGGTTGGCTTTTCATTTTGTGTATGCCTTTGATATAAAGAAGCATCTACTTTTATGGTAAAAAATGTTTCCTTTATGCAGTTTTACCATGCTTAAAATATTGTTCTGCATCTTAAGACAATCTCTTAAGCAACTGAAATGGTTTACTTTCCAAAATTTTAAGTATTTATCAAATTTGATATCTATCTGGGTGAAAGCTACAACGTAGAGATAAACGGTTTTCCAGTACCATTTATTTTTAAATAATTTCTTTTTGCCTCCTTAAATATATTTAAGGTAATATATTGTTTGTTGCTTGTTCATTCTAGCTAGTTTTAGAATTAATACTGCAAAAGACATACATGAATATTGTTAGGTTTTGGGATTCAAATAGCAAAGGTCGCTGCTGCAAGCTGAAGTACAGAAGACTTTATTTTATGGGGAACATAACGGGGGGAAGTGTAAAAAGAGAATGGGGTGGAACCTGCCCAGAGAGCAGGAGGTCTGGCATGGTAGGGAGTCTGCGTATGGCCTAAACCCTAATCTCTCCCCTCACCCCAGATATGGGAAGAAGAAATAGAAAGCTTGGAATCAAAGATCACACCCACTTCTCCCTAACTCTAGCTCCTTCCCACCCTGATCAACTATGCAAACATCATCTAAAATAAATTTTTTTTAAATGAAAGAAAGAAACTGGATTTCATTCTGTCTGAGCAACAGGCAAAGTCCCTTCTGAAGCAGCTTCTTGGGAGAGGTGCAGGGTGCCACCAGGCCGCCAGGGTCTGGAACAAGGTCAGCAGGGGATGTGCAGAAAGGGCTCCTTGGTTAGGTTCACAGTGCATTGTCTTGGAATGTCCCCAGGTGAAGGACTTTCAGGAGCAGTAAACACTCCAGTAGCCTTTAGATGAGATGACCTGTCAACATTCAGTTATATAATTAAAATGCATCCATTTTGTTATGTACACGTTATATTTTATTAAAAATGATTAAAGAAAAAAAAATGTCTGGGACTTTCACCTCCAAGTAAAAACCAGAGTCCTTAAAACAGTCTTTAAAATCATGTAGGGTTTGTTTCTGTCAGTGAATTGTTTTTGATAAAAGGCAAGTAAAGACACTTTGTGCTAAGGGAAAAAGACAGGACACTTGGGGCTAGAAGAAAGGGCATGGGTCTGGGCCATGCTTTCACCTTATAGGGGTTCAGCTCCAATGCTGGCCCGTTAGTCTAAGGCTGCAGAATGCTTATTGCTCTAGAAAGCCCAGCGCCAGGAGCCATTTCAAACTTCACCAAGGGGGCCTTTCTGTATATTCTGTATATTCCTCACTCATCACATTAGGGTTCCTGTGGCACTCTGTACCCTCTCCCAACAAACAGCTTAAAAAGGGACTCTACCTGCTGCTCAGACAGAATACAATCTAGTTTCAAACCCCTTGTCATCTGTCCAGGTGGATTCTACCCTCAATCTCTATATATCCCCTGCCCATTCTGTTCCTCCTAACAAAATCTACTTGAACTATTCTCCTACTTTGAGCCCTACAATCCTAAAGCTTAACATGGAATCTAGCAATCTCTCTTACCCTTACGTTGAAAATGAAATAGAACCCCCATAACGCAAAAGCAGGGCACAACCTCCTGTCTTGTCTCATTTACCAAATGGAATTTAGTGACTTACGGGAGTAGTTCAGCTGGCCTTACACGGTTCTAATCACTGAACTCAAAAGAGTCAATTGCTCCTCCAATAAGTAAGAACATCAATGGCCAGTATCATCCTGGAGTGGATTGGGTAGGGAGGGCAATTGCAGGTCTGGGCAGAAATGCTACCTTCATGTAACCCCATATCCACTTGGAGTCCACCTGGCCATCATTATAAATTCCCTAAAGAGTATGGCTTCACTGACCAATCAAAGAAATGTCACAGTTCCCAATGACCAACCAGAAATGCTGATCACACATCTCTCAGTCCCAATTTCCATCTGTAAAAATCTGTACTTCTAACTCTTTGGGGAGCCCAGGAATTAAGCAAAAGCTGCCCAGCTCCTTGCTCTGGGCTTCAGAATAAATACATGCTTACTGTTATTGATTGTCATTTATTTATATTTGAAAAGCAGATTTACAGAAAGGAGAGACAGAGAGATCTTCTATCTGCTGACTCACACTCCAAATGGCTGCAATGACCAGAGCTGGACTGATCTGAAGTTGGGAGCCAGGAGCTTCCTCCAGATCTCCCATGTGGGCACAGGGGCCTAAGGACTTGAGCTAGCCTCTACTGCTTTCCTAGACCACAAGCAGGGAACTGGATTGTAATAATAAAGCAGTTGGAACTCCACTAAACAATAAGTTAAACAGATGAATGACTATTTCATTATAATGGGGATATATGAAATGGCGAAAGCAGAGGGAGAAGGGGAAGGTTGATTTCCTATGCTTACATATCTGTACCATGGAAAAAATAAATCTTTTTGGAAAAAAAGTATTTTAAAAAATAGTTCAACAAATAAGTTAAAAGATAAATAAAAATATAAAGTAAAAGAGATTACAAAAAGTCCAGTGAGAATATATTCAAGAGCTCTAAACAATAATCCGATGAAACTCTATTCAACTTCACTCATATACAGCACATTTAAAAATAATCCAGGCCAATTTTGAACTAATGAATGACAGGATCTGTCTTCTGTTTTTAAAATATTCTCTGGCTGCTGTGCTAAGACTATATGAAGGAAATTTCAGAAAGTTTCTGGAAATGGAATCAAAAAGATAAATACTGGTGCAAAATGTTGAAATCCATGTACTTCAATTCTATTATCATGAATTTTCTAAAAGTGTTTATTTACGGCAGAGAAAGAAACAGAATTGCCATGCACTGGTTTGCTTCTGAAATCCCCATAACAAGCGGGGCCAGGTCAAATTGGAAGCTGCGACTGAAGACAGGTTCCTCATGTACGTAGCAAGGATCCAACTGCTTGAGCCATTACTGCTGCTCCTCAGCTTGTGCATTAGCAGGAAACTACACGAGTACTTAGGGAGGAAGGATGGGGGAGCCTGGACACCAATCACTACAGGAACTGAGGTTAAGATACGTTGATGGCTTGGATCAAGTAAGGAGCATTGCAGATCATAATTAGTCATATTCTGAACACATTTGCTGAGTTTATGAAATAGTTATGAAATAAGTTAATCACGACTCTCAGGCTTTTGTTTGTTTGTTTGTTTTTAAGAAGTGCCTTGAACTGACATACAGAAAATGGTATTGAGGAGGATGAAATATAAGGAGTTTGAAGTTTGGTTTGTTTCTATGCCATGCATGTAGAAACATCAAATAAGCAGTTGGATACAGGAGATCGCAATTCAGGGGAAAAAGAAAACAGCCTACAGATACACACTGAACTCATCAGTATGTAAACGGAAATTAAAATTAAAAGAAACTACATTAACTCACTGTAGTCAACAAAGAAACATGAAGAGAACAAAGAAAAAACAGGCTTTAGGGACTGATACCTGGAAAATATGGTGTCCTGGAAGTCAACAGAATAAAGTGTTTAAATGAGGATGGACTAGTGAACTGTGACAAATGCTACTGGCAAGTCAGTAAAATGTTAACTAGGAACTAACCATTATATCAAGCAATGCAGAGGTTTTCAATTTCCGTGAAAGTGGTGGCATAACCTGAATGGATTTAGTGCAAGAGAGAAAGAGAGGAGCTAGAAAGAACCAATGAATATGGACAACTTAAGTTTTGCTAGAAATGAAATAAGGGAGAATAGCAAGAGACAAAAAAGGGGTAGAGAGAGCTTTTTCTTTTTTTTTTTTTTTTTTTTTTTTTTTTTTTTTTTTTTTTTTAAGATTTACTGAGAGGAGGAGAGACAGAAAAGAAGAACTTCCATCCGTCGATTCACTCCCCAAGTGGTCACAACGGCTGGAGCTGAGCTGATCCGGAGCCAGGAGCCAGGAGCTCTTCAGGGTCTCCCACGCAGGTGCAGGGTTCCAAGGCTTTATGCCATCTTTGACTGCTTTCCCAGGCCACTAGAAGGAAGCTGGATGGGAAGTGGAGCTGCTGGGATTAGAACCAGTGCCCATATTGGATCCTGGTGCATGCAATGCGAGGAATTTAACTGCTAGGCTACTGTGCCAGGCCCCGAGAGAGCTTTTAAATATTTAAGGATGTTTGCATGCTGTCAGGATTGATTCAGTAGAGATGAAAAGTGCTGAAGTGATAGAAAGATGGTAGAACAATGTACTAGGAAAAGGGGATAAGATCTAGCACATGAAGGAGGAGATGACTTTTACAAGGAGTGTGAACAACTTAATGTGAGAAGGGAATGGGCACAGATACAAAAGATTTCTCACTGAGGCAGAAAGCAATGTTACGAGCTCAAAGTGAGAATTGGAAAGGAGTATGCTGAGGTTTAAAAAGACAGGAGAAGGTACAAAATTGTCATTTATGTGGACAATAAATGGATTAGGGACATTGTCATCTACCACCAAGTCATGTTGTCTCTTAAGTTTATTTTAAGTTGGACAGTTTGGCAAGATGTAAAGACACGAAAACACATTCCTTGATCCAGAAACTTTATTTCTAGGTTCATCCTAAAAATACAGTTAGAGATCATCATAAATATTTATGTTCAAGAAGGTTCACTACAGCGGTATTGAAAAAATTCAAAACAGCTTAAGTATCAATGTCCAAGAATACAGCAATGCTTAACCAAATTATAGTGAACACAACACTGTTATATTAATATAATGTTTCAGATAACAATGACATAGGGAAAAAAAAGCTTACAACATAAACAGCAAGGGGAATACGCAGGCTCTCATTCATTGGTCCACTCATGTATTAACACCTATTGAATGTTTATTATGTATCAGTTATTTGGAACACAAGACAAAGTAAGACAAAGTTCCTACTAGTGAAAGGAAGTAAAAAGTGAATAAGGCAGCTAATTTAGATCGCAGTAAGTGCTTTAATAGAAATAAAACATAGCAATCTGATAGGGTAATAAATCTCATGGACTACTTTAGACTTGGTAGTTAAAAATGTCATTTGAGGAAAATAAATTTAAGCTGAGAACTGCATGAAGGAAGCAGCACTACAAAGACCTGTAGGGGGGTGGTTAGGCAGGGCTGGGATGGGGAGCGGGAGTTTTTATCTAAGCACACCAAGTAGCTAATGCAAGTCGTCAAGACAGGATTAAGTTGCATTTTAAGAAATGTATGCAGTTTAGTGTGCACTACAGTGGAATGGTTAGAGGGGATAGTATAACACACTTCATATTGTCTTCACAGTATGCTTGCATATACGAGCAGAGTCAGGACCAGGCCACATAAAACATTATAAGGATACTAGGTTTTGCTTTACGTTTGATACAAAGCCATGGAAGCACACTTAAGCAGGAGGAGGATGTGATTACAATCTATGGGAAAAGTAACCACTTTGACTACTAGTGGAGGAAGGAAGGGCCGATGGAAGACACAGGGAGATCAGCTGAGTGGTTAGGGAATTAGAACAGGCAAGAAATGACGTGGCTTAACTTAGGGTATTAGCAGTGAAGGTAATGACGGTTCAGGATACTCTCTGAAGGTAGATTAGCTTCAAATTAGATGTGTGCTAAAAAAATAATGATAATTTCCAGAATTCTGGTTTGAATAAACAATGGTAGACTAGCTATTTACTAGGATGGAAAATACTGGAGAAGCAAGCAAAGACTGTTTTAATGTGCATAGTGGGAGGTAAAGAAAAATTCTAGACTTGGAAACTATTAGATGACAGAGTCCCAAGATGCCAAAATGATAACTAGATATACAAGAATATAGAGCATAAAGAAGAAGTAAAGGCTAGAAATCTAAATTCCCATTCTTTCCTTTCATGTATACCTCAATTCCGTGTAACCTAGACTTCCCCTCCTCTATTATACCAAAACTCTTCCTGCTAAGATGATCACTGCCATTCTACTGGCTATGCCCAACCAACCATTTTTTTTTTTTAAAGATTTATTTTTATTATTTTTTCATTGGAAAGGCGGATATACAAAGAGGAGAGACAGAGAGGAAGATCTTCCATC
This sequence comes from Ochotona curzoniae, assembly GCF_017591425.1. Classification (NCBI taxonomy): domain Eukaryota; kingdom Metazoa; phylum Chordata; class Mammalia; order Lagomorpha; family Ochotonidae; genus Ochotona; species Ochotona curzoniae. Next base: position 53,136,657 of record NW_024467087.1, on the reverse strand, counting down.
CGATGATTCACTCCCCAAGTGAGCGCAACGGGCCGATGCTATGCCGATCCGAAGCCAGGAGCCTCTTCCGGGTCTCCCACGCGGGTGCAGGGTCCCAAAGCTTTGGGCCGTCCTCGACTGCTTTCCCAGGCCACAAGCAGGGAGCTGGAAGGGAAGCGGGGCTGCCGGGATTAGAACCGGCGCCCATATGGGATCCCGGGCGTGCAAGGCGAGGACCTTTAACCACTTGCGCCACCGCGCCGGGCCCCAACCAACCATTTTTAATCAATTTTTAAGATTTGTTTTTATTTGAAAGGTAGACTTTACAAAAAGTAACAGAGAGAGAGATCTTCCATCTGCTGTTTCACTCCCTGCAATGGCTGGAGCTGAGCAGATCTGAAACCAGGAGCCAGGAACTTCTTCCAGGTCTCCCACAGAGGTGTAAGAGCCCAAGGACTTGAGCCATCCTCCACTGCTTTCCCAGACCTTCGGCAGGGAGCTGGACTGAAAGTGGAGCAGCTGGGACTGTGCTGGCATTGGCAGTCAGAGGATCAGCCTGTTTAGCCATCATACCACCCCATTTTTAATCTTCTTACTTGCCATATTTTGCCCTGCAAATTATTTTCTTTTTGAAATGTCTCTCTTCTCTAGATTTTGAACATACCTCTTTACTTCTACTTTCCCTTGCTTTTTTTGGTTGTCTTTTTGATATTTTGGGATTAATTTCACTCTTCCTTTACCCACTGCCCCCAATTCAATCAAGTATTAATATTTCCCATATGTTTTTTCCAACCTGGTGTATTTCTCATTTCCCTGATCAAACTCATCCATACTTGTGGGTTAAAAACACTCAGGACTCTCAATCTGTCATCTCCAGATCTGTCTTCTGAGCTCCAGAACTAAAGATTCATGTTTCTACTACACTAGCAAACCAGAATGGGAACATATGATGTAGTCTATCAAAAGTTCAATCTTTTCCCCAAAAAACCAAACCACTTTATGCTATTTTCCAATTTCAAGGAAAGCTGTAGCCATCCATCCAATCAGCTTTCCAAGCCAGATAATATCTGAAGGTTCCCTTACCTCAACTCTCAGCATCCAGCCACTAAATCCAGATTCTTCACCCAATTCATCACCTTTCAAATTCATCACCTTCACTCCATTGCTACCAGCACTTTTCTGTTTTTGCACAGACTATCACAGAACCTTCTTGCCAGCAAATCTGTTCTTGGTTTCAGAGACTTAACTCAGGAGTTTACAAGAAAGAGCCAGATAGCAAAGGTTTTAAAACTTATCGAATATATTGTCTTCACAGCAACTACTCAATTATGTTGTTGCAGTACAAAAGCCACATATTAAATAAACATGAGTGGAATGTTCCCACATAACATTATTAACAAAACAGGAAACAAGCCAGATCTTATCTGCAGAATGTACTTTGCTGACTTTCTTGCCAAAATGGCATACCTAACAGAAATAATTTACTGCATGTGATTTCCATGATCATGTTTTTCACTAAATCAAAATGTTTCTAACACAATACAACATCAGTCACAACATGACTTCCTGTCTAGTCTAAAGTCCTTGGAATACTGTCTTGGTAGTTCCCCAATATGCTATGCACTCGACTTTCTTATCTTTGGTGCTTCCTGTCCCTTATTCTTTTTTAAAAAATGATTTATTTTATTTTTATTTGAATGGCACAGTTACACACAGAGGAGAGACAGGGAGAAAGTTCCTCCATCTGCTGATTCATTCTTCAAAAGGCTGAGCCAATCCAAAGCCAGGAGTCAGGAGGTTCCTTTAGATCTCCCACATGACATGAGTGTAGGGCCCCAAGGGTTGAGCCATCCTCCACTACTTTTCCAGGCCATAAAAGCAGGAAGTGGGATCAGAAATGGAGCAGCTGAGACTCAAACCATTGCCCATAGCAGGTGTTGGCACAAATGCAGAGGCTTAGCTACTACTTCACAGTGCCAGCTCCTTTTCCTTCTTTTCTTCTCCTCCTTCTTTTTTTTTTTTTTAACATTTATTTATTTTTATTTTAAAGGTAGATTTGCACAGAAAAGGAGAAAGAGAGGAAAACATTTTTCATCTTTTGGTTCACTCCTCAAATGGCTACAACACTTGGAGCTGAGCTGATCCAAAGCCAGGGATTTCTTTTGGGTCTCCTGCATGCATCTTCAAGGACTTACGCCATCTTTGGTGTTTTCCCAGACCATGAGCTGGCAGCAGGATCAGAAATGGAGCAGCTAGGACACAAACTGATGCCTGCATTGGATGCTGGTGGAAGATTAGTGTGCTGAGCCAAGGTGCTAGTCTCGCCCTTATTTTCTCATTGGCCAATTGAGATTGGACGCAAACGAGGCTTTAGGGAGGGAAAGGATAGTTACGAATGCCACTATGGACTTGTTAAGTCAGCTCTCCTATTTTCCTACCTGTAGGCAGACATTCAAGTCTGATGTTTGAGTGAAAAGATATGGTAGTTGTCAGCACAGTTAATAATTGAGCACAAGAGTAGATAGCAGTACAGAAAGAGGACGAAGACAGATGTTCGAAAGGTAAAAATCTTCATAAAACAAAGGAAGCAATACCTGTGAAGACGAACAAAAAGGGCAAACAGAACAGGTGAGCCCAAATAAGCAATGTGACAGAGGCAGGTGTATAGTTTGGAGAGGGAAATCAATGGTATAAAATGAAGACCCTGGCAAAATATGTGGCCGAGCGATCCTTGGAGGTCAGTGTGACTATGTCAAGTACAGTTTCAAAGAAGTGGGCAGTAGTATAGGTTTGGTCTAAGGAATTCATGAGAGGAGAAGTGGAAATAAGCAGTGTAGACTACTCTCTAGAGTTTCCAGGAGACAAGTGTTTGAGAATTAAAAGGCTACCAGGGTCAAAGGACATGTTAGGCTTCAAGAAATATTAAATTCATACATACGAAACAAAAGAGCCAGTTAAGATTAAGACACTAGAGAATACTGGTGATCCATCACGCAAGAAATGTCAAAAGAGGAAGGAGCAGGTGATGAGGTCAAGGTCCCAAATAGAGGGAAAGCAAAGGGAAGGATGGGGTCAACTTTTGAAACAAGAGGGTAAAGGACGTAGTTTAGTTGAGGCAGCATTGGGGGACATGTCTTAGAGAAGGAATCAGTAGAAAAGTGAGGTATTTTTGATGCCCTAACTTTCTCAAATAGCAAGGAAATTTGCTGAATGAAGAAGTGTTTTAGTATGTTTAGGCTACTATAACAAAATACCATAAATCATTGTCTTATAAATAACATGAAATCATTCCTCACAGAACTGCAGGCTGGGGAGGTGCTGACAGTCACTGTCTGTTGCCAGCCTACTTTCTGGCTCACATATGGTCCCTTCTGTGTCGTCACATGCTAGAAGGAGAAAGGCAGCTCTTTGGGGCATCCCTCCCACATCTCATGTATGTGCATGAAGGCTCTGTCCTAACAACTTCATCACTTCAAACACAGCCCATGTCATAACACCATCACACTGATTATTTCTATTCCTTCCTGTTTCATTTACATCTCAGATCAAAGCAGAATGACTGCCTCAAAGAGCATATGAATTTGGAATTTTGACAGATACTACCAAATTGCCCTCAGTTCTACTGATTTTCATTCGCATCAATGAAGTTTAAGTGTCTTTCTTTATATCTTTGATAATGATGCATATTAGCAAATATTTTGACATTTCCAAATCTAATAAATAATATTGTTTTATTATAACTTACATTTTATTTTTCTTCTCAATTTTCCTTTTTAAAATTCTAAATTTTATGGTACAATTCCATAGGGCCTAGGATTTCCCCACCCTCCCCCAAATTCCCACCCCCAAGTGGTTTTACTCATATTATTACAATAGTATAGTCCTTTGTAATACAATTCCATCAGTCTGTTATTTAAGTGTGCCCTGACATTGTTGGTACAGACAATGGCACATAGTCCAGCATCCCATTGTCTAGATATGTCCAACAATTTCATTGGGAGTCTACTTTGATTTGGAAGTAGGGATGCATACTGCATTGTGTCTTCACATCTGGAAATGATAATCTCTATTATGCCATCACTATATACTTACATTTTAAAAGCAATGTAATTAAAACCTAAAGCTGAGAGTGTTTTCTGCTTAAAAGATTTTATCGTGGGCCTGGCGGCGTGGCCTAGCAGCTAAGGTCCTCACCTTGAACGTACCAGGATCCCATATGGGCACCAGTTCTAATTCCGGCAGCTCCACTTTGCATCCAGCTCCCTGCTTGTGGCCTGGGAAAAGTAGTCAAGGACGGCCCAAAGCCTTGGGACTCTGCACCCATGTAGGAAACCTTGAAGAGCTCCTCGCTCCTGGCTTCAGATCGGCGTAGCATCAGCCGTTGCCCTCACTTGGACAGTAGTGAATCATCAGACAGAAACATTTCTCTCTGTCTCTCCTCCTCTCTGTATATCTGACTTTCCAATAAAACTAAAATAAATCTTAAAAAAAAAGATTTTATTGGGCCCGGCGCGGTGGCGCAAGTGGTTAAAGGTCCTCACCTTGCACGCCCGGGAACCCATATGGGCGCCAGTTCTAATCCCGGCAGCCCCGCTTCCCTTCCAGCTCCCTGCCTGTGGCCCGGGAAGGCAGTCGAGGATGGCCCAAAGCTTTGGGACCCTGCACCTGCGTGGGAGACCCGGAAGAGGCTCCTGGCTTCGGATCGGCATAGCATCGGCCCGTTGCGCTCACTTGGGGAGTGAATCATCGGATGGAAGATCTTCCTCTCTGTCTCTCCTCTCTGTATATCCGCCTTTCCAATAAATAAATAATAAAAATAAATCTTTTAAAAAAGATTTTATTGTGAACCACTTGATATAGTTTCATTAAGTTTTAATAAACTGTTGTATTCTTTTAACAATTTATTGTTTATTTTTACTGGAAAGGTAGATATACAGACAGAGAGATACAAAGAGAAATATCTTCCATGTGCTGGTTTACTCCCCAAGCTGCCACAACAGCTGGAGCTGAGTTGATCTGAAACCAAGAGTCAGGACCTTCTTTGGGTCTCCCATGTGGGTGCAGGGCCCAAGTATTTGGGCAGTTCTCTACTGCTTCCCCAAGCCACAAGCAGGGAGCTGCATGGGAACTGGAGCAGCTGGGACACACACCTTCACCCATATGGGATCTTAGTCATACAATATGAGGATTTAGCCCACTAGGCTATTACTCCAGGCTCTGTTTGTTGTATTCTTATGAACTGTTTTAAAAGTTCTGCCCTCCTTCCTCTGCTATAGTACCAGATGTCATCTGCAGGCCCCATGTGCTGCCATATCCTCCTTGTGCATCTAGGCATGCCATCCACTGTTCTGGCTAGCCACTGAAGAGGTCCAGTGGTCCTCCACAGTCAGACCACAAATCATACAATCATCCTCATGGTTGGAGTTCTGAGTCTAGTGGTTCACTTGGAGGGATCCTCAAAAAACCTCATCTGAGGTGTTCCCAGTCCTCACTCTTTTGTATGTTTTCCAGTACAGAGTCTGGTTCAGTCCATCACCCACATCAACCTATGCACACACTGGTAGTTGGAATTGCTGCATCGGTTCTGTCTACAGCCCCATCTCATGCAAATCAATGGATGCTGTGGCCCAGCCTAATCCTGCCCACCACAACTCAGCCATCATATACACCAGTGGGAACTGCAGCCTAGACGGAGAAACCCCAATAACCCCTGCTAGGCTTGCCTCCAGCCTGGTTCCTGTGTTTGCCAGTAAGTGCAGCAGACTAGCCAAGTCTGTCCCACATCCCATTCAGTTCTCATACATACGAATGGGTGCTGAAGCCTAGCTCAACCCAACCAACCCCACAATCCAGCCAAATTCATGGAGGTGGGTTCTACTGCCTGTTTAGCCAGGCCCTCCCCCAGTCCTGGTTTTCATGCTCACCAGTGGGAGCCACAATCCATCAGAGAGGAGCCCACAGTTTCTCTACAAGACACACTCCCAGTCCCAGACCTTGCACTCTCCAGGTGTTTCTGCAGTCTAGCTTGACAGGATTAGTCCCCAGTCCAAGCACTTGCCAGCTGATGCTGCAGCAAAGTCCAACCAGCTGGCACTTAATCTGGCTCACGCATGCGCCAGTGGATACAGTCACTTAGCCCAGCCTGGTTCTTATCCTAACCCAATTCACACGCAGGCCAACAGGTATTACAGCCCTATTGGGCCTGGTCTGCCCCCAATTCCAGTTTTCACACTTGCCAGTGGGAGCAGTGGCCCCGCAGGAGAGCCTCTCACAGTCCCCCTACCAGGTTCTCAACTCCAAAGGTCTCACTTGTGCTGGTGGGTATTGTGGTCCAGTCTGGAATGGCCCACTTCAATTTGCCAGCAGGTGCTGTGGCCTGGTCAATCCTGGTCTGCCTCCTATTCCATCTCATGCTGGTAGGTGCTGCAGTCTAGCCCAAACAAGCCAGTCTCCGATCTTTGCCTTAATGTGAACTGACTGGTGCTTGACCTGATCCAGCCTGTCCTGCACCCCATCCTGGTTCTCAGATTTGCCAATTGTTATCAAAATTGTTCAGCCTGGCCCACACCCAAGAACTTATCCACAAGCCTACCGATGGTTACTATAACCTGGCCTAGTCAGGTCTGATCCCAGCCTTGGTTCTTACACTCGCCTGAATGGGCTGCGTCCCAACAAAGGAGTTCCCCAAGCTCCTCTATCATGTCTCCTCGCAGTGTCAGACCTCGCACACACCAGTGGGTCCTTGGTCCAGACTGACAGTCCACCTCATGTGCTGGCAGGAACACTGGCCCTGTCCAACCAGCCCACACCCATTCTGGCTCTTACTGTTGGGTGCTATATCCCAGCTGCACCTGGTTCATGCTCATACACAGCTCTGGCGTGGTTCAGCAGGAGCCAAGATCTAGCCTAGCCCATCCTAACACCCACCGTGACTCTCACAAGCACCAGTGGGTGCTGGAGTCTAGCTCAGTGTGACAGACTGTAGACCCAGTGCCCACAATGCCAAGTGACACCATAGCCCTGTCCAGACCAGACCATCTCCATTCTGACTCTTGCACTCACCGTTAGGAAGCACCACCCAACCAAGGAGTCCTCTTACCTCCGCATACAGGCCTGTTCCCAACCAAAGATCTTGAGCATGCCAGTGGTTGCTCTGACCCAGCTCAGCATAGCCCATCCCTCATCTTGGCCTTTGCCATCAAATGCAGTCCTGACCTGGTCCATCCCCAGTCCCAACTTTTGCTGGAGGGTGCTACAGCTTAGCCCTGCCCAGTCCATTTCTATCCCCGGATCATGCAAACTGGTAGGCCTGAATCCTGCACATGCCACTGGGTAAGGTTAGCTCAGCCCCACCCAGTCCACCCACCCTCCAGAACGCAACCACACACTTGATGATGAGTGGGGCTACCTTGTCTGGCCTGACCAACAGCCAGGCCTGAATCATGTGCTCATCACCTGGAGCTACAGCCCACCAGTGGAGTTTCCTAAGCTCCCCCACCAGGCCTACTCCCAGACCCAGATTTCACAAGTGCCAGCAGGTGCTAGGCCTTTACGGCATAGTCTATCCACTCTGCCCTGGCCTTTTATGAGCTAGTGAATGTTGCCACCCGGCCAGCCCAACACACTATTCTTGGGTGTGCCTGCAGGTGCTGCAGACTCTACCAGCCAGCTTGTTTCCAATCACAGTACTCATAAATGTCATGAAGTAGGGAGGGGGAGCTCCTTGGTCATGCTTAGCTCAGCCTGTTACCATCTTAGCTCTTAATCAAACCAGTGAAAATTGAAGTTCCATAACGGTGGGTCCACATATCTCCCACAGAATCTGCCCCCAGACTTGGTTCTCTCCTGAGCTGGTTAGTGTCATGGCTCAACCTAACATTACCTGTCTCCTGTTCCAGCTCTCACTGTGGAGTACTGTAATCTAGCCCTGCCAGGTAGGCCCCCAATCTAGCTATGGTGTGCATTAGTGGGTGGTAGTCGACAGCAATCCATACTAACTAGTGCAGCTCAGGTCTCCCAAGTGGGCTGGTGCATCACTCTAATCAATCAATAAAGGTCTTCTAGCTTCCTCCTTCCAAACCGCTCGGCCTCAGTCCCCTCCCTTACCTGCAAGTACAGTGGCCTTGTCGATGGTAGTCCCTCAGAAGTTATTCCTCATCTGCAACACACTCCCTCAGCGTCCTCCCTCACACCCATCTCTCTCTCTCTTTTAAGATTTATTTATTTATTGGAAAGTCAGAAATACAGAGAGGAGGAGAGACAGAGAGGAAGATCTTCCGTCCGATGATTCACTCCCCAAGTGAGCGCAACGGCTGATGCTATGCCAGTCCGAAGCCAGGAGCCAGGAACTTCCTATGTCGCACCCATCTCTTTACCAACTTCCCTGATCAATCCACAATCCCTGCGCCCAGGAGGACATGGGTTCCCCAGCCCAGCCTTCCTAAGCCCAGTCTTCCAATGGGGTTGTATGCTGGCCTGGAGCTCTGCCAGCCTACTAGGGTCCCAAGCTCCTGGTACGTGTGCTGACCTAGGATCTTTCCCCTCTGCAGACCCAAGATCCAGGCATATTCAAAGTTCCCCAAACCCAGTCCACCAGCACACCAGGACAGCATACTAATCTTGGGCTCTCCTCTCTCCTCTCCTACCCAGCTCGTGACTAAGCACATCGGGAAATCCCCAAGCTTGCTCCGCCTGCCTGGATGTGAGCCCCATGACCCCGCATGCCCCCACCAGTGTCATCCTCCAGGCTCCCTGCAGGCCCACCAGTGCAATGGTTCCTGGCTGGGTACCACAGCAAACCACAACTACTTTAAAAATATATTGAAAAAACAAAAAAGGAGATGCTGCAGGCCATGAGTTTGAATAGATGGGAAAATAGACATTAAAGGAGTGTGAGAAGTAAAAAATCTTAAGGGAAGTAGAAAGAAAAAAACACAAAGCACCCCAACTAACTGCCTCGGTTCATGCCTCTGAACTCAGCTAATGCCAATTCTATGTTAACTACACCAATGTGCCAGCATGATTGCCTATTTTTTTAAGATTTATTTATTTCACATGAATTATTGAAAGAGAGGAAGTGACAGCGAGGGAGAGAACTCCCATCCACCAGTTCAACGACTGCAATGGCCAGGGTCAAGCTGATCTGAAGCTGAGTCTCCCACATGGGTGCAGGGTCCCAAGGCTTTGGGCCATTCTCTACTGCTTTCCCAAGCCACAAGCTGGGAGCTGGATGGGATGTGGAGCAGCAAGGACACAAACAGGCACAAACATGGGATACTAATGCTGCAGGTAGAGGATTAGCCTACTATGCCATCGTGCTAGTTTCTTACTGAGGGCTTTTGATGTAGGAAGAGCTGCAGCCACAGACTTCACCCGGCCAGGTCACTGTACCTGCCAGTGCGTATGACAGTTGAAGTTGGGGGTGGGGCAGGTGGGGGATCTGGATAACCAGTGCCACAGGCCTCCCTCGGCAGCAGCCAGGCTGCTGCACCTGCAGATATGTGAGATTGCTGGAGTTAGAAGTGGGCTAGAAGAAGGGTTTAGATGGCCAGTGCCATGATTCCTCTTGGGCCAGGCTATTGCATCCAATGGTGCACGAGTGGGGCTGGGAGTGGGCCAGTCAGGGCAGGCAGAGAGGCTTCTTTGGGCCAGGTTGCTGCACCTGCTAAAAGAGCTGGGGGCTCGGGTCCAGTGCAATAGCCCGGTGGCTAAAGTCCTCGCCTTGAATGCGGTGGGATCCCATATGGGTGCCGGTTCTAATGCCGGCAGCTCCATTTCCCATCCAGCTCCCTGTTTGTGGCCTGGGAAAGCAGTTGAGGATGGCCAAAGCCTCAGGACCCTGCACCCGTGTGGGAGACCTGGAGGAAGTTCCTGGCGCCTGGCTCCAGATCGGCGCAGCACCGGCTGTTGCAGTCACTTGAGGAGTGAATCATCAGATGGAAGATCTTCCTCTCTGTCTCTCCTCCTCTCTGTATATCTGACTTTGCAATAAAAATAAATCTAAAAAAAAGAGGAGTGGGGAGGGGGATCACTAATGGCTTCTGGTGTTGGCAAGAGGTCCACCCTTTCATCTCATGTTGGCCACAGACATGTGAGGATGAACTCAGGGACCAGAACCTGTGGTGGTGTGATCTGGCCTTGGAGCCTATGTGACATGATTATATCACCTGCATTGCTGATTTCTTTGCAAAGAAGTCAAGAACATCTCAGAGCAATGATGAAGATGTGGGGGGCATGGCAATTGGCACTTAAGCTCTCTGGCTCATGAGAGGGGTCCATTAGATGAGACAAAAAGAGTTCTGAATCTGGGATAGGCAAGTGCTACACCTCTGAGCAGCAGGAAGTAGCTAAAGAAGATGTGATGAATCTGCACCCTTCAGTAACCCTTACATTAAGAATGGGAGATCTGAGGAAAGAATGAAATGGGACAGGTAGGTAACAAGCTTAGGGTCACGAACAGGAAAAAAACACTTTCACAGTTCTTTATAAATTCCATCCACCTACGTATTAATCAAATGAACCTTCCGCCAAGACCTACTTCCTCTCACTGGAGACCTGGTGTGGTACCATGCAACTACTTCCCTTTCCCAAAATCTTACGAACACTGGCCATGCGGACAGGTGAGCTCACGTTTCCTGTGGACACAAAATGGAATGCAAAAATATTTCCTTCTCTCCCACCTTTCCCCTCCTGACCCACTCCACCCACGAACACACTCTATATGTATCTGTATTCTCTCCACCTTTTAAATAAACTCAAGATTATTTTAAAAAGAAAGAATAAAGAAAAACTGAAAAGCAGATTGTGAAGAAGAAACATGTAGCAGGAAGAATAGACTCATAATGTAGCAGACCTATGTTCAGGAAGCAATGCTCCTTGCCAACTCCATAAATAAAATACTAACTAGGGATTTATACGGTAGAATAGCTTGCACTTTAAAATGGCTATTTTTATTTTTATTTTGTATCTACTGGAAAGCTAGAGAAAAAGAAAGACAAACCTTCCATCTGCTATGTCACTCCCAGTATATTTGCAACAGCTAGGGGTGGATGAGGCTGAAGGATGCCACACTTCCAGGTCTCCCATGTAAGGAACAGGGGCTCAAACACTTGAGTAGTCATATGCTGTCTCCCAGGATGCATTAGTAGGAAGCTCAATCAGAAATAAGGTGGCTAGGACTAGGACTAGCACTCTATTATTGACACATGAACCACAAGTCCTGGCTTAACTTGCTCTGCCACAACAACTGCCCTTTTATATATTTTAATATTTCTATGTTTGCTTAGATTTGATACCTTGAAATCACTGTTGTGATCGCCAAACTCCTGAATATGCAATTATATCAGGCTAAGAATCTTTTTATCATTTTTCCTTGTAATATTTGAACACCTTTTTTTTTGTTTTAGAAAAGCATAATCCCAAGACATCCATGCCAAATTTACTTTATCCCCTAATCTAGCCTAAGCATTTTCATTTCTTTTTCTAAAAGTTCTCTTTGAGTTTTTACAAGTATAGACAAAATAATCAAAATGACTTAATTTAAAGATTGGATATATGCTACTACTAAACATGGATATCTGATAAGATAATACCTTAAAATAGGTCCATAAATTGCACATGTGCAGAAAGTATTTAATGCAGTGGTCCTAGACTACCATCTTAAGAGAGGCCTAATTTTAAATTTGGCACTTAAGTGGCATATAGAAACTTCAATTTGGGACTGGATCTCAGAACTGAAAAGATTAGCTCACTCATTGTGCCTAAACTTGACAAACAATGGTGATCTATGACAAACTCCTGATTGTCTTTTGGGGATCTAGAATTTTTGATATGTATTGACCATGAAGTACCTGTGTGACTATGGCTAAAAATTCTGGCCTCCTAGGCCCAGGAGCGGTTCCCTGGTAGACAATGATTCATACATGTTTTCATCATTAGTTACAGAAATTAAACTGGTCCTAGGTGACTTTGATAGAACTCCAGGAAGTTTGAGTTTGAATCCTCCGGGTATCTTCCATGTACCTTCTCCTTCTGATTCTACTTTGTATCTTTTTATTGTGATTTGGAATAAAATGTCATAACTACAAGTATATGCTGATTCCTGTGAATTCTCTCAGAAAATATACAAATCAAAATGTACACTAATGCTATCTAAGATTTAGCTCCAAAACTTTAGAAATTGTAGACACTAAAATTAACCAATAAAGCTAAACAATCTCAACATATGAATTTTGTAATTCTCAGCTTGGTTCTACCTGTAAGTCATAGGACAATCTTTAGATGTAGGTAACACAGAAAAGTCAAAGCCAATCTTATGGAACATACTTAGATAATTATCAGCAAACACATAAGCATAATAATAAACAATAAGCACAGCCATGATTAACTGTATTAGATAATTACTTAAGGAGATATTAGAAACAGAAGCCTAAACCAGTAATTAAACTTTCCTCAATGTAAACCTCAGTTTCAACTATCCTTTCATGAGTTAAAAAAAAAAATGTTAAATATGGCTTACCTTTTTAATTTTGGCCTTTTCAGCTTTTTCTTCTTTATCACATTTCTTGGCATTCCTATCAAGTTCTTTTACAGCAAGCTTCAAGTTAAATAAGTGCTCTGAACATAAAGGTTAAGGTTATTTAAAAAGTAATTCTTCCAATTTAACCATCTGCAAAGATGTTAAAGTTATAAAACTTAACAGATCAGAGTAAACTATTTAAAATAATTAATAACAAAAGTTTAGAATTTGTGTCTCTAATAACTTGTTTTGTACTAATAAATTCACAGAACATTCAATACTTATTAATTATAAAGGGAAAAATTACAGTGGCGTACTCTGTCAGACACTTCCTTAACCAACGTTAACATCATCAGTAACAAGACATTTCAATGCCATTTACCTTCTGAAACGATGAACTGAGAAGGGTACAGCATCATGTATAGTGCTGTCAAAAAAAACCGTAACTTCAATCTACCCAAGATAAAAAGCATTAGACAATTTTGAATTGAGAGATATTTGATATAATGCACCATTAGACTCTATCAGAAGTGTCAAATTAGTGGTAGGCATTTGGCATAGCAATGAACCTGGGTAAGATAACCACTTTCCATATTGAGGTGCCTGAGTTTGATTCTGGCTTCTAGCTCCTCATGAGTTTCCTGCCAGTTCAGATCATGGGACTCAGCAGGTGATGCAGCAAGCAGTTGGGTCCCTGTCATTCATGTGGGAGACCTGAATTTTGTTCCTCCCTCCTGACTTTGGCCTCAGCACAGGTCCAGGAGACACAGGCCATCAGGGGTGTTAACCAATAGCTAGGCATGCTCTGCTCTTTCTACCTCTTGCTTTCTCTCTCTCCATCTCAAATTTTTGAAATTGTCAGGTTAACGAAGAACAAGGCTAAACTGAATAGTTGTCATAAACAGGAAGACACGGGAACAAAATGCAATGTGTGACCCTGACTTGGACCCTGGGACACAAATGGTCTATGTTGAAAATACTGATGAACTGCAAATAAGAATTGTAATTTAGTGCTGATTTTCTGTTAATAATTATCCTATGGTTGTGTTAAGACATAAACATTAGAGGAGGCCTGGTGAAAGGCATACAAGAACTGTATTATTTTTATAAACTTTCTTTCAGACATAAAATTATTTTAAAGCTAAAAATCTTAAGTTAAAAATTTTAAAGTATACAAAGGAAAAAATCAAAAAGTGAAGCACTCACTTTTATAAAATTCCAATGGGTAATGAAATGATATTTTCATGCTCATGACCCAAACACCAATATGAATTATATACATAGAATATGATAGAGCAATAAGAATTATTTCAAAACCAACTCATCTGTGTCACAAGATTATGTCAGTGGCTAGGACAATTTTATATATCTGGCCTTCAGAAAAAGGTAATATTTATTTCTTAAAAACTCTTGTTTCTGTACTTCTAACAGACATCTGCAAGAAAAAAATGGAGGGTTCATTTTTTGCAAGGTGCCACACAATACAGCTTAATGTACTGAATTTTGGATTAACTATATCCCTGTAGAAAAATAAAATGATTTGCTTTATTGATAAAAGCAAAATAATAAATTAAGCTATATTATTCTTCTCTCACTAGCATGATGGAATAAAAGGAATGAATTTGTTATCCTGTGATGTAATGTTTTAGGTTATACATTCTTGATATATTTACAACTTTTTCTCAAATTCTAGAATTTTTAGGAGCATTCCTGGCCTTGCCCACTAGGTGTCAGTAGTATCCTCCTCCTCCCAGTTCTAACATCCAAGCTCTGCTACATCCAGACTCTGCTACAAGTCACTTGGGATGAGTGAGGAAAAACTGTTCATTGCTGAAAAACATTATTATAGACATCAATGAAACTAATAACACAGAAATAAACTTTCTATTTTCTAAGTAATCTCTCAAATATAAACATTGTACCTACAGGAAAAGTCACTATACTTAAAAGATAAAATTATAAAGTCACTATTTTATGAGTTCATATAGTGAATAGTCTTCATATTTTAAAGGAATGTTTTCAACATTCCTTAAACCAGAAATGTGCCACAAACTGCAAATACTTAGGACTACTTACTGAATATGTATTACAGCCATTTTTGTTTCATAAAGTTGATCTTTTTTTTAAGATTTTTTTTTTTTTTATTGGAAAGGCGGATATACAGAGAGGAGGAGAGACAGAGAGGAAGATCTTCCATCCGCTGGTTCACTTCCCAAGCAGCCGCAACGGCTGGAGCTGAGCCAATCCGAAACCAGGAGCCAGGTCTCCCAAGCGGGTGCAGGGTCCCAAGGCTTTGGGCTGTCCTCAACTGCTTTCTTTTTTTTAAGATTTACTTCTTTTTATCAGAAAGGCAGATTTACAAAGAGAAGGAGATACAGAAACAAAGGTCTTTTGTCCGATAGTTTACTCCCCAAATGGCTGCAACTGCTGGAGATGAGCTGATCCTAAGCTAGTAGTTAGGAGTTTATTCCAGGTCTCCCACGCGGGTGCACGGTCCCAAGGTTTTGGGCCGTCCTCAACTGCTTTCCCAGGCCACAAGCAGGGAGCTGGATGGGAAGTGGAGCAGCTTAGACATGCAAGGTGAGAATTTTTTTATTATTATTATTACATTGCATTATGTGACACAGTTTTTTAGGCACTGGGATTCCTTCTACCCCTCCCCCCAACCCTCCCCCCATGGTGGATTCTTCCACCTTGCTGCATTGCCACAGTTCAAAATCAGTTGAGGTTCTCTCATTGCAAGCATAAGGTGAGAATTTAACCACCTGCTATTGCACTGGGCCCACAGCCAACTCTTATTTAATAGTTAAGACTGAGGGGCTGGGGCTAAGGCAGGCAGTGTGGTGTAAGTTAAACCTCTGCCTGCAGTAATCCCATTTGGGTACTGGTTTGAATCCTGGCAGCTTCACTTCTAATCCAGCTCCCTTCTAATGGCGTGGGAAAGCAGCAGACAATGGCCCAGGTCCTTGGGTCCCTGCAACTACCTGAGACATCCGGAAGAAGCTCTGGGCCACTGGCTTAGAATTGGTTCAGCTCTAGCCATTGAGGCCATTTGAGAAGAGCACCAGGAAACAGACGACCTCTCTGTTTTTCTTATTCTCTGTAACTCTGCTTTGCAAATTATTAAAAAAAAAATCTTAAAAAAAAAAAAGATTGAGGGGTATGGCAGAGCAGGTTAAAGCGGCAGCCTGGAAAGCTGCCATCCGTGAGTACTACTTGGAGTCCTGGCTGCTGCACCTAAACTCCAGCTCCCTGCTTACACACCTAGGGGAGTACCAAAAGTCAGCCCATGGACACTGACTGCTGGCATCCACATGGGAAACTTGGATCATGTTCCAGGTTTCTGGCTTCGGCAGGGCTCATCTCTGGCCTTCAGCCACTCGGGGGAGTGAACCAGCGGATGGAGAGCTCCATCTCCTCTCCTCTCTAACAATGCCTCTCAAATAAATAAATCCATGTTTAAAAACAAAAGACTGATGATAGTATAAAATTCTAGTCCCTAAAATGAATAAATCTGTATTAGAAAAGTCAATTTAATATCATAATGCTTTTCAATATTTCATCAGAAAGAGACACAAACTTCTAGAAGGATGGCGAACTAGAGGTTTGGAAAAACACATTGAAATACTAGAGAAATGAACAAGTCCCTATTATAAATGCACGAGTTAGCTTGCAAAAATCAAGGGAAAATCTTAGGGGACAAAAATCAAAGCTAAAGCCCCTAAGCCTATATGGTTAAGTGTTGGAACTGAGCTTTCTGAATAAAGGTATAACCCTTAAGCCTACAATAGTATCATAGGGTAGGAAAAAAATCTTATCAGCTGGCAAAGGCAGATAAGGCATCAAAATTAACTGTCTTCATGCGTTTTGCTTGAAAGCTGGAGAAGTAAAATTTCTCTGAGAATCTACTTGCATGTTTTCATGCGGATTTGGGTTTCAAATGAGTGATCTGGAAAACTCTGTCCTTTATAAAACATCGCTTTAGTCTCGAAGCGGACAACATCTTTAATCCAGTAATCTCAGGAGTCCTGCAGGTTTTGATGAACAGATTAGTAATATTAGATACACCTGAGAAGAAAATTAGTAAACTGGAATACAGATCTGATTTTAAGGTGACACTAAAAAATAAATGTTACGGAAGAGAGAATAAAAGATAAAACAACAACATAAAAAATGTTGTTATAGTCAGAGAAAGCACAAGAGTCTTCCATAATAGATGTAATAAATATTTAGATTCAGAGCACCAAAAATTCCAACCAAGATGAATACAAATAGAAGCCCAGTAATTATAACACAGTAAACTTCTGAATATCAAAGTCCAAAAGAACTTTAACAGGCAGGTGTTATAACACAAAAGCTACTGTTTGGGATGCATGTATCCCATACTGGAGTGCCTGCAGGTGAATCTCCCCTCCAACTCTGCTTTTCATCTGGCTTCCTACTGAGGCAGCTGTGAGCCAGCAAAAGACTCCATCACTGGGTTCCAGGCTCCTGGCTTGCCCCACCGCCAAGGTTGGCATTCAGTAAATTAATCAGAGGATGGAAGATAAACTTCTTTTCTCTGTCAAGCTGCCTTTCAAATAAATAAAAATGAATACTTAAAAATGACTTTTAAAAAATCCACAGTGGATGTTCAGATAACTTTAAAAAAATCTAAAATCAGGGTGAGCACAACTTTGAAACAAAACACTAAACAGGTTTTGAAGAATGTATTCACATTATGTGATGCAGTCATAATTTTATGTCACTGACATAAAATTAACGAATTACCAAACCACTGTTTCTAAGGAAAACACATGGTTATGTTTCTATAAACTTGCACTTAGTTTTTTTAAAGACTTACTTTATTTTGATTTGAAAGGCAAATTCACAGAGAGAAGGGGAGACAGAGAGAAAGATCTTCCACCTGCTGGTTCACATCCCAAATGGCTGCAATGGCCACAGCCGAGATGATTCAATGTCAGGAGCCAGGAGCTTCTTGCAGGTCTGACCACGTGGGTGCAGGGACCCAAAGACTTGGGACATCTTCCTCTGCTTTTCCAGACCAGAAGCAGGGAGCTGGATGGGAAGCAGAGCAGGTAGGACAGAAACTGGTGCCTATATGGGATGCCAGCATTTCCAGTTGGGAGATTAACCTCTTAAGCCATGGCATTGGCTGCTACAGTTAACATTTTTAAGAGCCAATACATAAGCTTCAGTTTATGCATGTTTCTTATGAATTCCATCTTACTTGGTGAATATTAACACTGAATTAACGGCCAATTCATTCCTGAAAGAAATTTATGTAACACATGGATTTTTTTTTTAAAGATTAACATTTTTTTGCAAGGCTAAGAGGGAAGGCAGAAAGAAGAAGATCTTCCACCGGCTATTTCATTCCCCAAATGGCCACCATAACTGGGGCTGGACAAGGCTGAAGCCAAGAAGCAGGAACTCCACCCAGGTCTCCCACATGAGTGGGCACAACCCTAGTACCTAGGTCCATCTGCTGTTGGTTTTCTAGGCCCATTAGGGTGCTGGATCAGAAGAGCAGCCAGAACTTCAACTGATTTTGCAATTAGAAATGTCAGCATCACAAGTGGTGGCTTAATTTGCTGCACCATAACACCAGCCCCTTTGAGAGCTAGTTTATATAGTGAAATCCTCACCGCCACCAAAAAAAAAAAAAAGTAAACATGAAAAATGGCATTCAAGGTCAAAAAAGGCAGTTATTAATGCTGAAAGACTTGAAATAATAAGGCAGAGAGCAATTATAGCCTTGGTAAATGTGAACTGGAAGCAGGCACACTGGGTGACTTAAAAATTGTCCACGGTTGTGCACTGTACTACAATGATCGAGATAGTGTCACAAGTATTGATTTTCAGCTTGCAAATTTTATCAAATAGATGAATTTGCAAATACCAGTATCCATGAATGATGAAAATCAACTGTTTGTGACAAGAAAGGAAACTGGGTCTGACCCAGATGAAAGTTTGGCAAGCAATGTGTCTTGTAAACCCATAGATAGATCCAGAGAAGTAATTACTATACTAGTTAATCAAAATGTGTCATTTTGCCAATAAAAAGGTGTAACATAAAGAGATAATTAAATATGTGAGAGAATGGGATGACTGAAAAATATTTTGTAACCTTTTTGTTTTTTAGGAGGAAATCAGTTTTAATTAACTTTCATATAAATTAAGTACGTAGATTAGAATCTCAAGGTTAATGATGAAGCAGTAACATGAACTTCCATGAGTGGAGAAAAAATGGAGTGAACCACTTACTACATCCAGAAGAGGGCAGCAAAGAGAAGTGAATCACAAAGAAAACCGGCCAGGCAGAAATCATTAGCTTTGCAGCATAGCAACTAAAGCCAGTGACATAGACATCCCATATGAGTGCCAATTAGAGTTCTGGCTGCCCCACTTCTGATCCAGCTCCCTACTAATGTTCCTGGGTAGCAGATTGTCCAAGCGCTTGGACTCCTACATTCACGCTCACATTAGGGATTTGGACAAAGCTCCTGGCTTTTGGCTTTGAGCTGGCCCAGCTTTAGCTGTTTGCAGCCATATGGGGAGTGAACCAGGGTATGGAAGATCTCTGCCTGTCCTCTAACTGTGTCTTTCAAAATAAATAATCAAAACAAGAAAACCAAAAAGGTGAGATGTAAAGACAGAAGAAGTTATAATAGAGGAAACATAAACTAAAATATCTAGGTATAGTTCAATGTCAAGACAGCCTAGAAAAGCAGTAATTTTTAAGAGGAGTTACTAGAGAATTTTATAAAGTAAATTCACAAGTTGATGAAAGAATTATGCATTCCTAAGTTGCCTCTGGAATTGTCTCACAGTATCTTTGTATAGGTATATGTTCAACTGACAAAAAAAAAAAACTGATAAAAGATCCTATAAGTAACTCAATAATTATATAAAAACAGCCAGTCCAGCCTGTACAATTTGAGAATGCACACTTTTAGCATATGAGAATACAGCAACTTACTATGCAATGGTGCATAAAGAAATCTGAAATAACAGACAAGCCTGTTATGTAACTATAGTTAGTTAATGAACATGTAAATCCTCACAATTTTTCTTCAGGAACCTAAAGCTAATATAAGACAAAATAATGATTAAAATATTTTAAGATACAAAAGCACTATATCTACATATGGGCTAAAAAGAAATTGCAATGAACATTTTTTAAAAAAATATAGAATCAAGTGAAAACGAATGAGTGGAATGCGGCTTGTGGGATGTAGCGAATGCCACACATGGACTTTCCTAGACTTGAGACTCATATTAGGAAGGAATAAATGCACAAATTTAATATGATAAACATGGATTTCACATAGTCAGGAAGAGGACAGAACAAACCTCAAAGAAGAAAACAAAATCTAGGAGAAAATAGATAATACAATAGGTAGGTTCAAAATGTCCAGAGTTCTCAATAAAGATTAATCAAATTAACATGGCAGTGTCGATACTGATCAAAGAAAAGATAAGGTACAAATAGTGTAAAAATCAAAATCTATGTAGATATGGCAGGGGTATTTTATTCACATAGAGAACAGGTTTCAAAGCTGTAAAATTTCATGTACATAATAGGGAATTCCGGTCCTCCCGCCCTTCCTTTTCATTCTCGCAGCAGCGTACTTTCAGTTTACTATGGAGAGGTATTTGAGACAGCGGTTAAGATGCTGTGCTTGAGATGCCAGTACCTCACATTAAAGTGCCTGTGCCATGTTCCACTTCCAGTGCCAGGTTCTTGGTAACATGCTCCCTGGCAGGTAACAGGTGATGATCTGAGTGACTGGGTTCCTGTCACCCACATGAGGGACCCAGAATGTGTTCTGAGCCCCTGGCTCCGGCCTAGCCCAGTCCTGGCTATCTCGGGTATTAGGGGAGTGAACAAGTGCACAGAAGATTCCTTTCTGTTTCTCTTTCAAATAAGTCATACGTTATGAACAGCATTCCAATGAACTGGAAGTCTTAGAATGTGACAATCCTAGAAGAATCACTGAAGCAAACTAAATAATGATATTAATAATGATTCTAGATCCCCAATTCAGTGACTCAGCTATTTTAACATGTAAATAAAGTAATGAATGAATAAACAAAATAACAACAGAAGCAGGTCTTGATGGCTTTACTAGTACACTAGAGCAATCTTTTAAGAAAATCCAACTCCTGTATTACCCAAAACTTCAAAGAACGGGAAAAACACAATATTTCTCAACTTTTAAGCCAAAAAAGGTCACTGCATGTAAATGGATATTTATAAGACAATCTGTTTTGTAAACAGAGATGCAAATAGACTCAACAAGATATCAGCAACCATCCAACATGTTGAAGATGTATCATACTCCTCAGCAAGGAAATGACACAGAGTTTAACAAACTATCCATGTATTTAGCAGGACTAGAAAATAAAAACTAAAAATAAATAAGTGATAATTTCAATGCCTGAGGAAAAAATATTAAATGAAACCTAACATTCTATGGGTTTATCAGATCAATATTCAGATGAGTGGTTGATGATAACCTCTTAGCAAATCAGCAATGGAAAAAAACTTCCTTAACCTAAACATTGTGCTTACTAAAATACACTGAAGACATCATTTTTATAGTGAATAATTGTTAGGATTCCTTCCTTCTTGGAAGTGAAAATGAATGAATCCCAAAGATCATTTTGAATAATAAAAAATAGCAATATGCCATAAAAAATAGCAAATTTCAAAATGTGCAATGTACACATGCTGTAAAATATGAAGAAATCCAGGGCCCAGCGTTGTGGCCTAGTGGCTAAAAGCCCTCACCTTGAACGCGCCAGGATCCCATATGGGTGCTGGTTCTAATCCCGACAGCTCCACTTCCCATTCAGCTCCCTGCTTGTGGCCTGGGAAAGCAGTCAAGGACGGCCCAATGCCTTGGGACCCTGTACCCGTGTGGAAGAAATTCCTGGCTCCTGGCTTCGGATCGGCATAGCATTGGTCGTTGCGCTCACTTGGGGAGTGAATCATCAGTTGGAAGATGTTTCTGTCTCTCCTCCTTTCTGTATAGTTGACTTTGTAATGAAAATAAAATAAATGTTTAAAAAAAAAGAGAGAGAAATCCATCTGAATCGTAACAGGCCCATTAAGACAGTAATACCTATTGTGGAAGAAAGGAGATAAATTGTCAATGTTTGATAGTACATAAGCCTAAGGCTAGGTTAGTGGTATTTGCTTTTCTGTATTCCTTCAGGGAGTGAGAACTAATTAAAAGGTACAAAAATTGTACCAAGTATTTTGAATAAAATTTAGACCAGTAATCCTTGTTCCACGAGATGACATATTTAGTTTTAATAAGTTTATTATGCTATTGGAAAAGCAGAGTTACAAAGAGAAGGGATGGAGGTAGAATGGGGTTGAGAAGGCAGAGAACAGGAGGAGGGAAGGAGTGAGGGGAAGAGAAAGAGCATTCATCTTTGTGGTTCACTCCCAAATTATTGCAACACCAAGGGTTGGGGCAGGCTGATGCCCAGTGCCTGGAACTCCACTTGAGTCTCCCATATGGGAGGCAGGGTCTGAAATACTTGGGGTAATTTTCTGCTGCTTTCCCAAACACATTCGGGATGCAGGTGGATTGGATTTAGGCTAAACATGTTGTGCCATAATACTGATGGATATATTTCTTTTTACAAAGAATATTCGAAAACTAAAATTGGAAAAGTGTTATTAAATGTATACTTCACTGTGGCAATGGAATATGTGGCAGTATTATAAACTTGAATTTGCTTGTGTTTTACAAAAATTTAAAACAACAGCTTCTTGGGATTCCCTGTTTTGATATTCTATTTTTTTTTTTTAGGATTTACTTTTTATTTTTTTATTTTCGTTTTATTTTTAAAGATTTATTTTATTATTTTTATTGGAAAGGCGGATATACAGAGAGGAGGAGAGACAGAGAGGAAGATCTTCCGTCCGATGATTCACTCCCCAAGTGTGCGCAATGGCCAATGCTATGCCGATCCGAAGCCAGGAGCCTCTTCCAGGTCTCCCACGTGGGTGCAGGGTCCCAAAGCCTTGGGCCGTCCTTGACTGCTTTCCCGGGCCACAAGCAGCGAGCTGGATGGAAATCGGGGCTGCCGGGATTAGAACTAGAGCCCATATGGGATCCCGGGGCGTGCAAGGCGAGAACCCTAACCACTGTGCCATCGCGCCGGGCCCTATTTTTTTTTTTTATTTTCAAGGCAGAGGTACAGAGAGCAGTTGAGAGAGACAGAGAGCCTCCATCTGTTGGTTCACTCCCCAAATGGACACAGCAGCCAAAGCTTAGGGGGGTATGACACCAGGAGCCAGGAGCGTCTTCATGGTTGCTCACATGGGTGCAGGGGCCCAAGGACTTGGACCATCCTCTGCCACTTTCCTAGACCATAAGCAGGGAGCTAGATGGGAAGTGGAACAGCTGTGACACAAATCTGCACCCAAACGGGGTGCTGGTGCCGCAAACGGGTGCTTTTCCTACTACACCATGGCACTGACTCCCGATATATCCTATTCTTAAGCTTTAGGTATATTCTGTAGAAACACTGAAGTTTATAGTTTCAGGAGTTATTTACTTGGACATTTCCACATTACTTCAAATATCATGTTGTTAAATAATTGTTTCTCACTTAGAACTTGATCAGCATATAGTGTTACTTTTCTTAAACATTAGATCTCATTTCTTAAAAATTATTATTTGCATATTTTTATTTATTTGAAAGGCACAGTCATAGTGTAAGAGCTTCCATTTGGCTCACTTCCTAAATAATTGCAACAACCATGGCTGGGCCAGGTTAAAGCCAGGAATCCAGAACTCCATGCAGGTCTCTCACTTGGGTAGCAAGGACCAAAATACCTAAGTCAGCACCTGCTGCCTTCCCCGACCCCTGGGTGCGCAACAGCGTGAAGTTTGCCAAACTAAACTTGTGATTGGTTCATGGAGGAAATTGTTCCATCAGTTTTTTTTTGTTTTTTTTTGTTTTTTTTTTTTTTTTTTTACAAAAGGAAACATTCGCTAGAGTTACAGTCAACTAAAATAAAACACTAAAAGGCATTGTAACTCTAGTTCGTCAGCTTAGTAGCTGAATTGATTTTTTTTTTAATCAGAAATCTGTTTTTCCCACTTTAATATGTACATATTCACCCACTGTAGTATGTATGGAGCAAGGTTTTAGCCCTAAGAATTTCTGGATTAAAGATAAATCATCAGCACTCTGGTTGGTATTCTAGTTACCTGGGTCACATAAACACAGGAATATTTTTGATAGAAGTGCTTCCTTTTTATAACAATGCTGAATTTCATGTATCTGAAAGGCAGAATGAGAGACCAAGAGCTATCTTCTATCCTCTGGTTCATTTCTCAAATGTCAGCAACTATTGCAGCCGGGCCAGACCAGAGGCAGGAGACTGGAACTTAATCTAGATCTCCCACGTGAGTAGCAAGGACTCGAGCATTTGGGATGCCATCTGCTGCCTCCCAGGACTCATTAGCAGGAAGTTGTTTCAGAAGTGAGTAGGCACTGCAAGAACTGGCACCATGGTTGGTGATAGGAGTATCCGAGTGGCAGCCTGACCTGCGGCAACACAGGCGCTGACATTTTTTTGCTGAAAATTAGATCCTATATATCAAAAATAACTTTCTAAGGACTACTACTGCTGCTCTTGCTACTGCTACTATGGCTAGTTTTAATAGCTTTACTTAACACGCTCAAGTACTATGAATTTAGTACTTGAACATTCCAAATAAGATTTTAAAGCTGAGCTTAAGGCTCATTTTTTAAATGCCAAAACTATCTTTACACATTTTCATAAAGCCTTCAAAAATAACTTAATATCCTTCCTTTAGTAATCCACAAAATGCATCACTCAAGACACATATCATAACTTATGTGTCATAGCTATTAATAACGTTTTTGATGGATAGTTTCCTTTTTATCCTTTGATATCAGGCCATTAGTCGGTACTTCTGGTTTACGTCTCTGTGCTTCACAGACCCCTCTCTTGCCAATATACGCAGATCCCATAAATTAGAAAAAAAAATACGTCAGAACTTAGAATAAATGAAGAGTAAGTTCTCACTACAGCAATGCCCAGTGCTCTCACTCACAATCACTATCACTTTAATACCTGCTCTAGGCAGTAGGAAAGATTTACAACCAGAAGCTCATTCATTGCCTGGGCTGAATTTATTCAGCTTCTGTGAGGCTTAGCACATACCAGCATGAATGCTTTTCAGCAAATGTAAACAAGATTTCTTAGTGATGCTAAGAAAGTGGTTGGTCTTAAAGATACCCACTAGTTGACAGTAGGTTTCCTCTATCCTACATGCAAAGAAAAGCACAACGAAATTAATTCACTTGGTCATTGGGATTGCTATACAACACACTGAAGGGATCAACTGAATAGTCCCATTACTGCAAAGCTTGAGAAAGCAGTCATTTGCTACATTGCAACTCCCGAAAATAAATAAATATATAGATGTACCTTTTAATAGGGAATATTACTGAATAACACTCATCTTGAAGAGCATCTAGCCTAGGTTTTCCCAAAAAGTGATGGGCTAGAATCATATTTTTTTCAAAACTCTTCAAGGAAAAATCTCAAGTGGAATATCAATTTAAAGAAAAAATAGCTCTGCAAAATCTGCACAACTCAGTTAAACAGAGGGGAATTGTGCTGTAAGGGTGGAGCACTGCAAAATTAACAGATGTTAGAGTCTAGTCCAAACTCTATTCCTTGTTTACAAACTGTGACATCCTCTGCTTTAATTTAGTCTTAGATACAGTGGAGATCATAAACCTGTCCTCCAACATGGCTTTCAGGATTTGAGATAATATATACAATTAACAAACGCAAAGTTTGCCCCAGAGTAGGTGTTCAATAAATCTTAGCTATTACAATTATTTTCTCATAATTTTGCTAAGCCATGTGTCTTAACCATATAATATGGCTAGAAAGGAAATAAAAAGTCAGAATTTCTCAAAGAGATTCTATGTATTTGCAAGTAAAGAGATGACCAGCAAATGATGCAATTCAGCTAGATTATTATTGAACGAGTCTTAGATTATTGCAGTAAAAAGTAAAATATATATATAAATATAAATATATATATATTGCATATATACAAAGAAGCCTTGGTTTTAGATGGAATTCACTCAATATTTCTAAAGAAAAAATAGATTATTGTAGAAATTTATACTAGAAATCTCTGAGGACAACAATGTTGTAGAGTGGGTTAAGCTGCCACCTGCAATGTTCCCATCCCCTATGGATACTAGTTCGATTATTTCTGTTTCAATCTATTTCTGCTAACATCACCAGGGAAGTAGTGAAAGGTGAGTCATTGCTTGAACCCTGCCACATGCATAAGAGACCGGATGGAGTTCCAAGTTCCTGGCTTCAACCAGGTCCAACCCTTTTTAGTCATTTGGGGACATAATAGGTAAATTAATGCACTGTTTTTCCTCTCGTGGTGTATTTGTGTGCATGTGTGTAAATAAGTCAGCCTTTCAAAAATTTATTTTAAAGAAGACTTATAGTACAAACTTCATGTTCCACCTGTTTCACTGAAGTGGGTGGAAAACACTAAGTCAAAGTAAGTTTTACAAACACAGTAGGGCACACCTCTTTCAATATAAATGCAAAGAGCAGGATTTGTAACACGCTACATGCACAGAAGTAAAGACTGAAACAGAGGAGGGAAGAGGAGAGGTAAAAAAAAAAAAAAACTGCCTCTGCATTTGTCCACACATACACTGTCAAGATACATTTAGATAGCAGAATGATGGGCTTATGACTATTCATGAAGGACTATACTATTGTAATGATATAGAGGGAATCAGTAGGAGGGGTGAGAATTGGGAAGGGGTGAAGGGAAATCCCAAAGCCCATGGAACTGTATCATAAAATAACAACAAAAAGGAGTAAAAAAAAAAAAAACAGATAATAAAAAGTATACAAAGACAGAAACAAAAAGAGAGCTAATGAAGGGACCTCATTTTTATCTATGTAAATTATACATCCTGAATTCATGCCCCCTAGGAGAGCTCAATAAAGGTTTATTGACGTGAAAAAAAAAATGTGAAAATACAGACACATAAAAACCATGCATTGTTTTGTTTTTAATTGACACTTATTTTTTTAAATTTGTTTATCTTAGAGGTAGACAGAGAGAGATCCAATCTGTTATTTAACCCCACAATGGCACAGGTGCAGAACACTCAATCCGGGTCTCCTTTTTGGATGGAAGGAAGTCCATCTCTTGGGTCATCACTCTGTGCCCCAGGAGCCACAGCAGAAGGAAGCTGGGTTCAGGGGCCAGAGCCAGGAATCAAACCGAGGCACTCCAGCGTCAGACACTCTCATCTCAACAGGCCAAAGGGAAGGCCCACCTCTCCCGGAAGTTGGATCAGCCCGTGTATTGGGGGAGGTAGAGCTTGGGATGAGAGAATAACAGTGAGCTCTCAGAGCTGAGAAGAACCTGTAGTTCCTTTGTCAGTGTCTCAGTTTTACTGACGTGGAAACTGAGAAGCTGAAGCCTAGGGATGGATGGCTAAGGAGTAACTACTAGATGCATGAAAAATGAGGAACAGAAACCCAGCTCAACTGCTTCCCTTTTGGCATTTTTCCCATTTCATAGGAAATTATTCAAAAACGGCCTCAAATGGAGTCAAAACATGAGCCATAAACACTTCATGCTTGCTGTAAAACACAACATTCTCCTGACTGGCCAGGCCCTAAATCACAAGACTGCTGTGAGGAAACACACTTAAGAAGCAAATTAGAAATATTATTAATATCTTGGTCAAAATACATCATGCCACATTAGCTGACACAGGCAAAGCCTTAGCAACTGCATGTAATTGATTTCTACTTTAGGATTTGGAGTGATTCCTAAGACTTAGACGTGTTTAAGGTAGTTGGCAGCCTGAGCTGTCTGGGCAACCACAGAAGGAAACAGTGATACAAGATCTGAACATCGCTTTCTCTCATAGTATGCACAGGATTTATCACCCACTGCACTGTCACTAACAACATTTTCACGGTGCAATTCCTTGGAGAATGACAACAGCTTTAAATAATCTGGTCTACATATGCAGTACTAAAATATGACAAGAGGCTTACTATTTCTAAGAGGTTATTTTATTACAAAATGCACTATTAAAATATTTATTTTTATTTGAAAGACAGATTTACAGAAAGGACAACAGAAAAATCTTCCCTGAGCTAGTTCACTCCCCAAATGGCCACAATGGCTTCAGCTGAGTTGATGTGAAGCCAGTAGTCAAAAGCTTCTTCTGGGTCTCCCACACGAGTACAGGTGTCTAAGGACTTCGGCCATCCTCGTCTGCCTTCCTAGGCCATGAGCAGGGAGCTGGATGGGAAGCAGAGCAGCTGGGGCATGAATCAGTGCCCTAATGGGTGCTTGCATGTGCGAGATTAGCCTATTAAGCAACTGCGCTTGTCCCTCAAAGAGGTTATCACGTTTACATGAGATTAAAACACAAACAAAAACACACTCTTTGGAGTGGGTGTAGTGACACAGCCAGTGTGGAGTCACAGCTTGTGAAGCCTGCATCGCATATGGAATGCTAGCTTGATTCCCAGCTATTATTGTTCTGATCCAGTTCCCTACTAATGTGCCAAGGATGCAGGAGATGATGGCCGAAGTACTCAGTTCTTGTTTTCATGGTAGACAATGATGGAATTTTGGGTTTTGGCTCCAGATTGGGTCACCTGCAGACACTAATTTAGTCCACTGAAGAGTGAAGCAGGTCAAAGTCTCTGTGTAGACCCTTCAAATAAATTTTCAAATATTAAAAAGACAAACGAATCGCTCTCCTAGCATTCATCTCAGTCAACATGTCCTGCTTGCTCCCAGTATTTCTACCCACCCATGCGTGTCACGCCTTCACTAACCAAAAGCTACTCAAAGCTGGGGAGTGGGGACCCAGAGTTATGGCATGGTGGGAAAAGCTGCCGCCTGCAGAGCTGGCATCCTGTATGGTTACTGGCTCAAGTGTCGGCTGCTCCACATCTCAATCCGGTTCCATGTGAATGCAGCTGCAGAGTAGCCAAGGATAGCTCTTGGGGTGTCTGTTACCAAGTAGGAGACAAAGGCAGTCTTGGCCATTGAGTGATCAAGAGTGAACCAGCAGATGAAAGATATCTCCCTCTATATCTGCCTTTCAAATAAATACAGATAAAAATAATCATTGTTTTAAAAAGGTATCTATCATAAATCTCTGTGTACCTGTAACATGGGCACAGTGCTTAGTTTATATTAGACACTCAAATACATGTTGATAATTGACTAAAAGTAAAAGGTCATTTGAACATTCTGTTCCTACTATGAGTCTATGCAATCAATGAAAATATTTTCAATGCTGAAAGGCAATGTCCCCATATTCCAGGTATTAAGAGTCTGATGGGAGAGGCAGGTAAGACACCATATGACAAGGAAGACAGAGTTAACATAAAGTGTGAAAGCACACAGGAAGAGCAGCCCCAAGCAGAAAGTGATAGGAAGTGGGACTATGGTATTCTTCGCCTTAGCCTCAACGTGGTCAAGCTCAAGTTGAGTTTAGTGCATTTCTGGAGGACAGGTCACCGCCCTCTTCTCTACACCGGTGGAACTGGATGGATGGCGTAGAGAAATCATCACAGCCAGAAGGTCTGAAAGGAGGTGAGCCTCCTCCCTTCATGTCACTCCAGGGAAGATTGGTTTTTGTTAGGTATTAAACTGTTGGTGACCGTGCGTTAACTGCGTCTAGGCAGGCGTTCCTGACAGTGCGGATCAGCGGCCACTCATCCTGCTGTCAGTGGAAACCACACAAGGTCAGCCTAACTAGGGCCAAACTAACTCACACTATTGTAGCAGGAAGCAAGAATACTTTGAGAACTGATTCCAAACGGCCATCCCCACCCCCTTGAAGAGGAGATAACAGTGTTTGCGTGTCTTCTTATTTACCAGGGGCATATTCCAAATATGAGAGCTTTAGGAAACACTTTGATGTCATGTTCAGCATGGCTGTGTGAAGTTGGCGGGTCACTTAGGATGTGCTACAGGATGAGTAAACTGCGCATGGCAGAGGTGGGGGATTTGTGCTGTCTCCCAGGTGTCTTAAGAGGAAGTGGGAATGGGCCCTGCAGAGTGGCCTAGTGGCCAAATTCCTGGCCTTGAGCATGCCCGGATCCCATGTGTCCCCCAATTCTAATCCTGGCAGCCCCACTTCCCATCCAGCTCCCTGCCTGTGGCCTGGGAAAGCAGTCAAGGACAGCCCAAAGCCTTGGGACCCTGCACCCATGTGGGAGACCTGGAAGAAGTTCCTGGCTCCTGGATTCAGACCAGCATAGCACTGGCTGTTGAGGTCACTTGGGGAGTGAATGATCGGATGGAAGGTGTTTCTCTGTGTCTCTCCTTCTCTCTGTATATCTGACTTTGCAATAAAAGTAAAAAAAAAAAAGAAAAAAACTTTTTTAAAAAAAGAGGAAGTGGGATTTAAAACTGATCCTGTAACTCACTGTGCAGTGTTCTTTTCTTTATGATGTCAGTAAGCTGCACTTTCCTTAGCTACCATGACCAGTGGCCCTGTTAGCCATGCATGTCTGCTCAGACCAAGCATGTCCCTCAAGGGTTCGTGTTTTATTACTGCTTCATGTTGGCACATGATGCAATCGTTGCACCGCTCTGTGTATGCCTTATAAACCTCAAACCGCTTCACCAGCCGTCTTTGTAAATATCAGGTTAGCAAAGCCACACAGTGATGACAAGAGCTATAAAGCCATTCCTGTCATGCACATTT
This sequence comes from Ochotona curzoniae, assembly GCF_017591425.1. Classification (NCBI taxonomy): domain Eukaryota; kingdom Metazoa; phylum Chordata; class Mammalia; order Lagomorpha; family Ochotonidae; genus Ochotona; species Ochotona curzoniae. Next base: position 53,106,350 of record NW_024467087.1, on the reverse strand, counting down.
TGTCAGTTTTCCAAGTTTCATTCAAGGGCAAGATACCCAGCTCTTGGATTCTCTGTGACACATATTGCTGAAAGAAGGAATGACAGCGACCTGGAGACCCTGGGATATCTTTTCAGTTGTAAAAAAAAAACAGTTTATCTTTGTGCAAGCCAGGGCTCCCTACAGCTTGGTTCTAAGCCCCTCACAGTGTTGGAGTGGGGACACAGGTGTGCTTGATGACTGGCAGTTTGGGGGCGCTTTGCGAGCTTCCCCAGATGGTGAGTGCACAAGCACCATTACTAACAAGCCAACCTTTATCCTAAGGCGCACAGGGGTCCCAGGCACTTCCTCTGCCTGCCATCAGTTCTGACAAAGGGAGGCCTGCAGCACGCCGGTGGTCTCCACCGTCCTAGTGCACTGGGATTGCACCTGCCGCCCCCACAGCCTTGAGAAGGGCTGGCGCTCTGCTCCTTCTCCTCAGCTTCCTAAGGCGGCGAATTCCCCGAAAGGACAGGTGTCCATGGCCTCCAAGAGGCAGGGTTCTGCTCCATCATCCGCCCCAACCAGTCCGGCGACTTTCCTGACCCATCCCCTAACACCCCAGGCCCCCAGCCTGCAGCATCTCGCCAGCCACCAGAAAACAAAAACAGAAACAACAAACAAGCTGCTGGAGTCCGGGTGTCCGCGCCAGCGCCCCGGTTCTGCGACCGGACTCGAAAGGTCACCACCAGGCGCCCCCCAGGCCCCCGCCCCCGGTCTCGGTCCCGGTGCCCTACCGGCCGGTTCCCAGACGCGAAAGGATACTCTCCATGCTCGCCACGGTGCCCACCTCTGGCCCGAGCAAGGCGGGGAGCCCTGCTGGTCGGGGCCGCCTCACGCCGGGAGCCTGTGTTGGTGTCACCTCACCCTGGGGTTCTGCGAGGGGCGGGGCCAGGAGAGCCGAGGGGCGGGGCAGGAGCGCCGAGGGGCGGGGCCTGGAGCGCCGAGGTGCGGGGCCGGTCACACTAGGGGTGCGGGTCCAATGCTCCTGAGCAAGGCCGGGAGCCCTGCTGGTCGGGGCCGCCTTGTGCCTGGAGCCTGTGTTGGTGTCACCTCACCCCGGCGTTCTGCGAGGGGCGGGGCCGAGCGCAGCCGGGGATGGGGCCAGGAGCGCCGAGGTGCGGGGCCGGTCACACTAGGGGTGCGGGGCCAGTGCTGCTGAGCAAGGCAAGGAGCCCTGCTGGTCGGGGCCGCCTCAGCCGGGCGGCTCCGTCGGTGTCCCCTCTGGTTCGCGATCCCGCGTGCTGGGGCGGAGCCGAGCGTCACAGACGGATAGGGCGCCAAGTGCATTCGGAGGGCGGAGCCGAGTGCAGTCGGGGCGGGGCCAGGAGCGCAGAGGGGCGGGGCCAGCGCTCAGGGGCGGGGACCGGAACGCAGGGGCGGGCCAGAGGCGCCGAGGGGCGGGCCACGAGCACAGAGGGGAGGGGCCGGTCACACTAGGGGGGCGGGGCCAGTGCTCCTGAGCAAGTCCAGAAGCCCTGCTGGTCCGGGGGGCCTCACGCCGGGCGCCTTCGTCGGTGTCCCCTCTGGTTCGCAATTCCGAGTGCTCGGGGCGGAGCCGAGCGTGCCCGGAGCGGGGCGCCGAGCGTAGCAAAATGTTGGGTCCAGATAAAGCGGGAGCGGGGAGCCGAAGGCAGTCCGGTGGCGGGGCCAGTGCTCCGGAGCAAAGCCGGGAGCCCTGGTGGTCCTGGCAGAATAGCACAGGCAACCTCCCTCTGTGTCACCTGGCTTTCTTGCTCCCGTCTGGGAGGGGCGGAGCCGAGCGAGCCGGGGGCGGGGCCAGCGCAGCAAAGGCAGGGACCAAGCCCGCCCGAGAGGCGGGCCCCAGGGCAACCGGAAGGCGGGCCGGAATGTAGCCAAGGGGCGGGGCCAGGAGCTCCCCTGGGCGAATCCTGGCGCAGTCGAGGGGCGGGGTCGAGTGCGCCGAGGGGCGGGGCCAGGCTCCCCTGGGCGACTCCCACCCGAGAGGCGGGCCCCAGGGCAGCCGGAAGGCGGGCCCGAAAGTAGCCTAGGGGCGGGGCCAGGAGCTCCCCTGGCGACTCCCGGCGCAGTGGAGCGCACCTAGGGGCGGGGCCAGCGCAGAGTGCGGGAGAGCGCCACGCCAAGATGGCGGCGTGGCGGCGGCGCGCGTGGGGCAGGACGCCGGTCGCTGGGGGGCGTCGGAGCGCGCGAGGGCAGCAGGTTCCGCGCCTCCTGCTGGAAGCGCTCGTGCTCAGCTCCAACCGCCAGAGCCCAACGTTCTCCTTAAGGACCTGGGGAAGAGCTAAGCTTCTGGGTCTTTCTGAGACCTGGGCACTCTTCGCAGCCCTGCGTGCCACCTGTTGCCTGAGCTTTCGCATGGTCCTTGGCCCCTCTGTGATCAGCGGGTAGAGCTTAACGCGTCAAGGAGCAAGGTATAGGGCTCAACGTGCTGGTAATTGCATCAGGGCGATTGTGTTTAGTGTGGTCGGGGACTGGACTTGCACGCTGGAGCTGTGAACAAGCGTGGTCCTTAAAGTTTGGGGCTAGAAAGGCAAGTCGAGACGGCATGGTGGGCTCAACGGCTTCAAGTTCATGTGAACTTGATGTGCTGTCTGCTTGGCCTCTTCATTTTTGTCAAGCAAAAGGTCACGGAAAACAAGAACGACGATGAAACCTCTGTATCATGCGCGGCAAGTGAAATATGAAATAGTGCTGACACTTTCTGTGTGATGCATCGACATGTCCAAAGGACATTGATTCGATTCAGTTGCTGGGGTTTTCTGGCCTTGCGGGTGCTGATTTTCGGTTCTAAACTATGGGAGCTTGGACAGCAGAACTGAGCGCAGAAAGCCAAGCTTTACTCCCCTGATACACAACCGTGCTCGCTTGCCGAGTTTAATAGACACTCAACGCTAGTAAAACCAACCTTTTGCAGTACTAGATTCTGGGGACGTACAGTTGGGACAGCATGCCCACAAGTGCAAATGTCTAAAGGATATTGTTGGGTTTTGTGTGTTTAATCTCGCTTTCTATCTGAAATGCACAACTTTATTGCATCTGGCAGATTCCATCATTGCTACATCAGTTTCCAAGCAGGCTGTACCGTTTTAATTTACTGTGAGAGAAATGTGTTTTGCACAGAAAAGGATTTTGTTTGAAATCGAACTGTAGGCTAGTCACAGGTTCTTTTCTCAGGAAATGCACCTACAGACCAGAATTGCTGAGCTGTAAGCATTTCTGTGTTTCACTTAAGGAATGAATTCTTCAGTGCATGTATAAGTAGGTAGCTTTAGAGAGTAATACCTTTTACAATGCTTTTTTTTTTTCTTGCCCATTGTGGGGCTTTGTAAGACATTGTAGAGTAGGCTTGTTTTTCTGTGTGTGTGTGTGTGTGTGTGTGTGTGAAATTTAGATTGGAGAGATCTGTTTTGTGAGGGGGCCTTGTTGTTGATGTTTATCTTAAGTTAAAAAATGGTGACGGATGATGACCAATTGGAAGCTTAAGAAGCGGTTTTTATTTTACTGATTTATAAAGTAGCTGCCGTATGCTTTGTCATCATACTCCTTTGCTTTCCCTCTGACAGTCTACTTGCTTCTCACATTTCTGTGTGTCTTCTGTAGTCCTAGTTTTGCCATCGTGTTTGCATCCTTAAGCAGTGTATTACTTAGTGTTTTATGCTTTTAACCTTGGTGCAAATGACTCATGCTGCTTGTCTTCTTTTGTGACTTCCTGTTGCAACGCATTTTAATTTTTCTCAACTGTGATATTTGGACTACCTATGATCATGCTTTTTCTCTGCTGTGTAGTATTCCAAAGTAGAAATGGTGCATCATACTTTATTCTGATCCTGATCGTTTCAGTTTCTCACTGCATGTAGCCTTTATGAAAATATTAGTGTTAAAATTCCATACATGCTGATCGAACAGCTAATATCAGTAACTTATTTTCATCCCCTAAACATGTTTGGAAATTCCAGATATGCTTAGATTGTCATAGTGTGGTTTAGGTTAGCTTTTATAAAGCCTTTTTAAAAAATCTTTATTCACATTACTTGATTGTGAGATCAAATTACCGCAGCAAACATTTGAGTTGCGCTCTGATACAGGGCAGCTTAACCCACTGAACAACATGGGCCCTCAAAGCCGCCTTAAAAAAAAAAAGATGTATTTATTTTCATTGGAAAGGCGGATCTACAGAGGAGGAGAGTTAGAGAGGAAGATCTTCTGTCCTATGCTTCACTGGCCATCCTTGACTGCATTTGCAGACCACAGGCAGGGAGCTGGATGGTAACTGGGGCCTCCGGGATTAGAACCAGCAGCCATATGGGATCCTGGCGCATTCAAAGCGGCGACTTTAACTGCTATGTCCTTGTGCTGGGCCCAAAACCTCCCTTTTTAAACGTGATAATTTTACTTTCATCGTATGCACAATATTTTATTCACTTTTGAATTTTATTCATATTTCTTCCTGTTTTGTTTTGTTTTTGGATTCTTTTGTTCTTTCCTTCCTAACATTATTTTGTAATACTTCCTACTCTGTGTGAGCTGAACTGGCACCTGCAATTCTCTCTTTTCATTCTTTGGACAGAGCATAACAATAGAAATCATAAGTTAAGAATCTCTAAATTGTTTTTGGGAATTTTGAATTATTTTACAAGGAAGTAATTAAAAGAGACTATATAGCATATTGAAAAACTCAAATGCAGTTAAGTTTATCCACGGATATGATTAGTGTATGATTTTTGAGATGTATTGAGCAAAGGAGGTCTCTTAACCTCATAGCAAATGACTATATTAAAATTGTTTGAACAAAACTGTGATAATTTAAATAATTCATCAGGAAGCTGGATTTTTTATTGTGTCTAGATTACTTGTGTCTAGAAGTATTTTGCAAGCTACTGTGTTGCTGAGAGATTTTCTTTAGATAAAACCTTTATCAAACAATTTGCAGTTAAGAATTTTTTTAAAGATTTATTTATTTTTATTGGTAAGGCAGATACACAGAGAGGAGGAGAGACAGAGAAGAAGATCTTCCATCGACTGCATCACTCCCCAAGTGGCCATAATGGCCAGAGCTGAGCTGGAGCCTCATCTGGGTCTCCCACGCGGGTGCAGGGTCCCAAGGCTTTGGGCTGTCCTCAATTGCTTTCCCAGGCCACAAGCAGGGGGCTCGATGGGAAGTAGGGCCACATGGATTAGAATTGGTGTCCATATGGCATCCTGGAACATGCGAAGCAAGGACTTTAGCTGGTAAGGTACCACGCTGGGTCCAAGAATGTTAGTTTTTATCCTTGGTTTGTGTGAACACATCCTTGAGTCTTTAGCAAATCATTTTAAATGATTAGATACTCTGGTTTCTCTTTAGATCCAACAAATCTTTTGGCTCTTACTAAAGATGATTAGAAATGAAATTATGCATATCAGTTGAACTATCATTGAGCCAAAAACTAACAGAGAACACTAGAAATGAGAATGTTTTGGCATTAATGGTGTTTTTCAAACTATGATGTCCTTTTAAAAATAGAGAAGGCTGTTGCTCACTGCTGTAGATTCTGTGAAGGTAGACTTGCAGTGGGTCTTAGGAACCTATATTTTAATATATTTAATATGTTTATGTGACTAATGATTATGTAATATAATATTTAATATATCATGTAAATAGTGCATTATAAAAACATTAGATTGGATGCAAATCAATCATTTACAAATGCTTCACACACAGCTGATTTGGGCAGGCATTATCTTTTCACCAGCTAAAACAATAAGCAAATAATTTAATAAACAAAGCAATTTAAACGCACAGAGAAACTGTCAATAAGATTATTGGGTTTGCTTACGGAAGTTCTAAGTAGTCTGTACAAGACCACTAGATTTGCTTGCGATTTATGACTCCTGTACCTTATTAATTTCTTGAAAAATAGAGAGGTTATCCAAGTGCCTGGCAATATTCCTGTTTTAGTAAGAAGGAATCCATTCCACTTTGTAGAAATTAGGGTCCTTGTTGCTCATGAACAACAAAAAAAAGAGACAAAAATCATCACCCAACCCTCCACCCCTTAGACAGGTAAAGAGCACTCTGCTGGCTTCATGTTCTGTTTTACGTTTGAGTTGCAAGTAAGGGTAACCAATTATGTTTTAGGATACACATGACATAGATTAGAGCTGCAGGAGATAAAAAAGCTCAATGGGCTGAGGTAAAGAGAAGATGAGGTAGGGAACCGAAGTTTAAGGTCAAGAGGAAGGAGTTCTGAGTTGTTGCCACAGGTGATCTGGAAATTTGCACTAATTGTAATTAGAAAGTAAAAGAGTGATAAGGTTTCATCCTTATTTTCTTAGTAGATGGTGATGTTTGGTGATTAGAATATATGTTATCAGAGAGAACGTTTCTTAAGAAATCTTTGGTTTTTAACAAAGCACTAGGGACTAACATTTCCCTTTGTCAGGAAACTTTTTCAATGAAATCATATTTTGTTATTAGCGAACATGATTGACTCTTAAAGGCTAATGCAGTGAGAAAGAAGAAAGCATTTGCTATTATTAGAGACCCTTTCCCTCTTTGGGATAATTTCAAATTAGTTTTGGGAGTTGTATGATTCATAAATTCTTTTAACACAGGCATAAGTGCTCAACTTCATTTTAACACATTTTTTTTTTTGTCTATTATTTCTCCACCCAGGAGCTGGATGGAGACAATTTTCCAGAAGAAGCAAATATTCTTGGGAGTTTCTTAACTTTTGTCAGAGGGCCGGGTGAAGACAAGGTAAAAAGAAAGAAGGCAGCTTTCTTAAAAACAACACTGTGTTCTTCACTTGTGTATGCCATTGTACTTGCCACAGACATTCACCTGTTATTCCAGAGACAGCTTTTATTTGCTGCTATTTTACTCTCGGTCTTTATCCTAGATTGCTTCTGGAGTGTCAAGTGAAAACTCTGTCAGAGTGATCCCCATAGTTCTTATTACTTTATACGGCATTTGGTTAGAACCGAACTTAGGATGTTTGTGAATGTGAATCCTCTACATTTTATTAGACACACATTGTGTGCTGTTTGAATATTGTTTTACTCAACATCAGCTGTAGTGTGATCCACAGTTCTTGCCTCTAGGTTAGATTTTCTCGGTCCACTCTCTAGACATATTAGGATGGAAAATCTTTTGCCTTGGTCTCTGCCCTGTGTAGGCAGTGCAGAGTATTTGGCAGCCCTATTCTTTCCTCCTGGATGTGAGTTTGCACGTCAGGTCTCAAGTTGTGACAGCCAGATATTTTGCCATATTTGCCAGATATCCTCTAGAGGGCAAATTATCTCTAGTTAGTTGTAGAATCTTTGTTTTTTTCACGTGGGGCTATATTTTTTATGGAGTTGATCAGGAGGGGAAGATTAGAAAGAGGGAATTTTTTTCTGCCTTCTATTTTGTGTCTACAGGAAGAGAGAGATCACTCTGCATGTTGCCACTCTTCATATGATCTTGGGAAAAGGAGTAGTTTTCTGATACTACCCCTGGTCCCCAGTGCATCCTGAGTTAGGATCTGTTTGATTGATAGATAGATGGGTGGGATTTAAAAGATTAGGAGGGGTGTCATTTCTAGGTACAACCCTAAACTACCTACCTACGTTTCCCATTCCATTCTCCTCTCAGAGACTTCTGACACTTTCTTTTTTTTTAATTTCTAAGAGTTATATATTTTACTTGGAAAGTAGAGCTACATTGAGACAGGGAGGGAGAGAGAATTTTTCGACCCTATCATGTAAATGATTTCTTTGTTTCATGTATTTGCTTCTCTGTGGTTTTTAGTTATCTTATGATCATTGTTTTGAATTCCTTTTCATGCACTTCACCAATTTCATCTTCACAGTCTAATACTGAAGTATGATTATATTCCTTTTGAGGAGTCTGCGTTTTGATGTTTCTTTTATAAAAAAAGTTTTGAAAAATTTAACCTTATTTTTAATATTGTTTATATAGTTGACAGGCATGTATGTCCATGTGGGCCTCTGATTAGGGTGGGAAAGATTGAGGTTTGGAGGAAGGTGAATGGGACAAATGTCTCGGTTCTCTTTTTTCTTTCCTGCTATGTCCATAGCAAGGTGGAAGGGAAACCAGCGCACCTTGCTGTCACACTACATCAGTGCCCAGAGAGGGAATCAATTTTTTTGATATTGCTTTAGAGACCCTGATGTAGGGGAGAATCTTCCCAGGTATAGTTGGAGTTGTTTTGGTGGTTCTGAGATGTCTTTATTTCACTGCACTGTGGTGGAGAAAATCTTTCTAATCACATATCTTGTGATTTTTCCCTGAACCCGAAGTTTGAATCCAGTGGTCTACTTGGGGAGACCCCAAGAAACCTCTCCTTGGACATCTTCAGAATTGACTCTTGTGTGTGACAGCTAGTGCAGGATGGCAGGCTCAGCTGGTGCATGCGACTGCTTGGTCAATTTGTCTCCCAATTCCATCTCTCAAAAAGAACCAGTGAGGACTGAAGCCTAGACCAGCTCACCACAGGACAGCCCTTCATGCAAACCAGTGGCTGCTGCCATGACCTAGTCGGGGTGATCCTCAAGAACCCCACCAGGCCTGCCCCCAGCCCTGGTTTTTGCATATGCTTGTGTGTGCTGCAGCACACCCCTTGCCATCCACTTCTATGGCCATTCACATCCAGTTTGGCTCTCGTGAGCACTCACGGATGCAGCAGTGCAGTTTAGCTCAGCCCACTCCCAGACCCCAGCCCACATGCATATCAATGGCTTCTGCAACTTTGTTCAGCTTGGCCTGCCCCCATACCCAGGTCTCTGTGAATCAGTGGATGCTGCGGTCTAGTTTGACCTGTGCTGCACACCACTTTGGATTTTGTGTGTGCCAGTGGAAGCTGTGGCCTAGTCCATCCCAGTCTATCCCCAGAATCAACCCACATGCAGGCTAATGGGTGTTTCAGCCCTATCCCCACCAGGCCTGCCCCCAGGCCTGGATCTCACACTCAGCATTGGGAGCAGTGGCCTAGCAGCAAAATCCCCAAATTTCCCCTTCAAGGCCCAATCCCAGCCCCAGATCCTGAATTTGCCAGCAGGTGTATCCCCAGTCTTGTTACTCACTAACAGGTGCAATAGTCTGGCTCAGCCTGGCCTGCCGCCAATTCCCAGATCTCACTGATAGGTGCTGTAGCCAGACACAGCCTGGCCAACCCTCAGCTCTGGCTCTCATGGGAGCTGGCAGGTGCCATGGCCCATCCCAGCCTGGCCCATCCCCAGCTCCTGCCCATAAGCGTGCTGATAGTTGTTGCAGTTGTCCAGCCTGCCTCTAGCCCTGGCTCACCAGCAGGAACTGCAGCATAATAGAGGAGTCCCTAAAGTTTCCATACCAGGCCCACTCCCAGCCCCAGATCTAATGTATGCCAGCAGATGCTCCCACCCAGCCTGGTATTACCCTCCCAGCACTCACTGGTATCACCCTTGCCAGTGAGTGCTGCAGCCTGTACTGGTCCAGCTGTCTCCTATCCTAGCTCTCACCAGCAGGTTACTGTAGGCCAGCCCTGCCTGGCCCACCACCAACTCCAGCCACATGCATGCTCATGGGTGTTGCAGCCTTCTTCAACCCGACCTGCACCAAGACCCAGCTTTCACACTCACCAGTTGGAGCTGTAACCTAGCAGGGGAGGCCCCAAAGTTCCTCTACCAGGCCTGTTCCTGGTAGATGCTGCAGTCCAGTCTGGCATGGCCTGACGCCAATCTTGGCACTTACCAGCTGGTGCTGCAGTCTGACCAACCCTGCCTGGCCCCAGCTTTGGTTCTCAATGTGAACCATTGGGTGCTGTGGCCTATACTGACCTGACCTGCACCCCACCCTGGCTCTCGCATGTGTTCAGCAGGTGCTGCCGAACCCCAGACCAGTCCACATGCTGCACCTTTGCCTAACCAGTAGACCCCACAGCCCCAGCTCCTGTATTCACCAGTAGAAGCTGTCGTCTAGCAGGAGAGACTGCAGTGTTCTATCAGGCCTGCTCCCAGCTCTGAATTCCACATGTGCTGGTAGATGCTGTGGCTCAGCCTGGTATGGTCTGCTCCTAATCAGTTTTCATATCAGTGAGTGTTGCAGCCTGGCCCAGTCTACCTGCTCCCAGCCCCAGCTTTCATGTGTATCAGTGAGTTCCATGGTCTTGCCTGGCTTGGCCCACCACCAGTCCAAGCTCTTTCTCATGCACACTGACAGGTGCTGAGGTCCCACAGTAGTGAGCTCAATGCCCTACAGAATCTGCCCTCAGCCTTGCTTTGCTTGCGTGACGGTGAGGTCCTGTGGCCCAACCTGATGTTGTCCACCACCTGCTTGAATACTTGCTGGCAGGCACTGCAGCCCATCTTTTGCCCAGTCAGCCATGTGTAATTCCCCTCACATTAAAATTTTGAGACATGTTCCTTCTATACCCAGTTTGTGGAGCTTTATTTGTATCATGAAGGGATGTTGAATTTTATCAGATGCTTTCTCAAGTATCTAATTGAAGTGATCGTATGGGCTTTCTCCATTCTGTTGATGTGATATGTGATGTTTGTTGATTTTCAGATGTTGACTTACCTTTACATTTCTAGGGTAAATCTCTATAGATCATACAGTATGATCTTTTTGATGTGGTTTGAATTGTGTCTGTTAGTGTTTGGTTGAGAAATTTTGTTCAATTGCCACAGGTTGTGTGGTCTTTATGTGTTGTATCTTGATAGGGTTATCAGAGTGATGCTGGTCTCATGAAGATTTCAGCAGAGTGCTGTCCTGTTCAATATTTTGGAATAGTTTCTAAAATAGTTTTAAATTATTGGAGTTACTTCCTCTCTATGCTATAGTATTTTGTAGCATTCATGATTCAAGGCTCAGGTCCTGGATTTTTTTTGAAGGAAGACTTTTAATTACTACTTCAGTTTTTGTGCTTATCAAAGGTCTGTCTATATAGTCTATGTCTTGTTGATTTAATCTTTGTAGATTCTACGTGTCCAGGGATTTATCCAGTCCTTTGAGGTCACTCACATATGCGCCTGAGATCCAAGTATATATAAGGCATTTCCTAGTATTTTCCCAGGCACAGTAGCAGGGAAGTTGTATCGAAAGCAGAATAGTCGGAACTTGAAGCAGCACGCCAATGTGTGATCCTGTGTCCCACAGTGCTCGGTCCTGCAGTTTTGCTTTCTTCTTGTCTTTATCTGGTGCTGATCCTAGGATGCACTGAGCTTGACCAGGTTCCTTCCCTTGCAGGTTTTGGAACAGTTTGACAAGTGCTGGAATTAGTTTTGACTTGTTGTTTTCTTGAACTCACCATGTCCTGAAAACCTAATTTTTACCTTTTCATTGTCTGTCATGATTGGGCTATTTATACTTTCTACTATTTCTTTATTATCCTTGTAGATTCTATATGTCTGTTTTTTCTCTGTGATGCCAGTTATAATGTTTCCTTTTGCATTCAGACTTTTTTTAAGATTTATTTTATTTTTAATACAAAGTCAGATATACAGGAAGGAGGAGAGACAGAGAGGAATATCTTCTGTCCATTGATTTACTTCCAAAGCGGCTGCAACAGTCAGAGCTGCACCGATCCAAAGCCAGGAGCCAGGAGCCCTTCTGGGTCTCCCACATGGGTGCAGGGTCCCAAGGCTTTGGGCCGTCCTCGACTGCTTTCCCAGACCTCAAACAGGGATGCTGGATGGGAAGTGGGGCTACTGGGATTAGAACTGGCACCCATATGGGATCCCGGTGCATGCAAGGCAAGGACTTTAGCCACTAGGCTCTTGTGCTGGGCCCACATTCCTAATTTTCTATACAAGTATTTTCTTTTTTGTTAGCCTGGATTAAGACTTGTGCATTTTATCTTTTCATAAGACCAACTTTGTGTTTGGTTAATTTTCAACATACTTTACACTTCTTACTTCATTATTTCTACTCTAATCTATATTGTCTCACTTTTTCTAATAATACTGAGTTTGGCTTGTTAGGTTTTTTTTTTTTTTAAGTTGGAACCTTTTTTTACAGGTAAGATTTTTTTCCCCCGGGGTTAATCTGCTTTTCTTTCATTGTTCAAAGTTTAGTAAGTTTTGTTTTATTTTTCATTTGTTATGGCAACTTGGTGATCTCTATTTTTAATTCTTTTTTAAAAAATTATTTATTTTTATTGGAAAGGCAGACTTAGAGAGAAGATACACAGAGAAAGATCTGTGTCTGCTGGTTTGCTCCCCAAGCTGCTGCTAAGCCAAACCAGAGCCAGGAGCTTCTTCTGAGTCTCCCACACGGGTGCAGGGTCCCAAGGCTTTGGGCCGTCCTCCACTGCCTTCCCAGGCCACAAGCAGGGAGCTGGATGGGAAGTGAAGTACCTGGAACAGACACTGATATGGGATCTTGGAATGTACAAGGTGAGGATTTGGCAACTGAGCCATTGCTGGGGTCCATGCGGTAGGTGTAGATGGCACGAAGGTGTGAAGAGAACAGCTCCCCTGCTTGGCAGGGCCCGGCGGATTTCTCTCTGACCACCCTGATGTTGTTTCACCCCCTGGCTGCATGGACACTCAAGCACCCCACTAAGAATTCTGTATTCTTTTGAGGCATTGTTGTTTGCCCCTGTGAGATAGTTTTTCAACTGATGTGAGCTTGAGAGTTAATGTCACTGATAATGTCTTGGTGAGTGGGCCTTTGACAATTTACACACGGGAGCACAATTAAGCCTATGCCATTTTTGGACACGTTATTGGGTACTTAGCCATTGTCTTAGAATTTGGCCCAGACATGTAGCACACCTTCTGGGAAGGGGTTGAAAATATCCTAAATATTAATGCAAGCGATGGGAGTGACAGCTTCAACTGCTATGGCAATAAATATAGTTATTGTTATCTCAAAGGCTAGCCTGGCTTTGCAATTTTTTGGAGCCTAGAAAATGTAATTGTTTTAGCTGCTTTTATAATTTTTAGCTAGAGGAATTAAGGATGTTTTATTAACAAAAAAAAAGCTTTTGATTATTGTCTTATTGTTTATGGGGTTGTAGGGGTCTATAGTTGTAGGGAGATTTAACATTTGAAGTTTCTGTTTTAAATTTTAGGTTTTTCCCTCATAACCTATTTTCCCATTAAGTGATGGGAAAATTGTAGAAGCAGAAATGTGGTGGGAAAGTACCACTGATTAGCAGGTAATCGCATGTGCCTTGGCCTTGGAGTCCTGGGTGTTGCTCCATGGCTGCTGTTGTAGAATAAACAATAGCTTGCTTTGAGGAATATGAATACAGTATTTTGCAAAATTATCTTTAGGAGCACCTGCCTAGCCTTGAAGTGCAGACGGATTGACCAAATATCTGTACATGCCCCCTTAATTTTGAAAAGAAAAAAATAGAATAGTTGCTTGTGCAGAAGCTTGAGAAGGGTTTTGAGTAAATAAAAAGGACAGCTTTTTCCTGAGCTGTTGTGAGAACGCACCAAGTGTCTGTGTCTGTGTCTTTCTTTATTGCCGACTCCACGCACCCTTCCCGAGCTCTGAACTCGGCTGGAGCTGGACTCTGGCAAGCCATCATGCTAGCATTATTTTTATTCCTTTAGTGACCCTTTGACTATATTGTTATATTTTCTTGTGTTTATTTTTGTCCTTTTCTTCTTGTTGACTTTTGGTTGTGAATTCAGAGGCAATATCATATGATTTCAAGTGTCCTAATTTGAGGTTCTTGCTTCAATCCAAACATGCAGAATGTTTGTGTACTGTTGAGAAGAATTAGAGTTCTGCGATTTTTGAGTGACTCATTATATAAAAGTTTATGAAGTTTATTTGCTTTAGTATATTTCAACTATGATATGTCTATAGATTTTTGTTTAAATAATATGTCGTATCAATAGGTTTTTTTGTTTAGATAATGTGTCCATTGATGCAAGTGTGGTGATGATATCCCAAGCTGTTATTGTATTTCAGTATCTTTCTCCCTTACATCTAATGTTATTTACTGTACATATTTGTATGTTAGTTTTGGGTACATTTGTAATTGTCATCTTACTGAATCAATTCCTTGATTAATATAATGATCATCTTTGTCCCTATTTTATGATTTTTATTTAAAATTTCATTTTATCTGGTGTGAGATATAAGTAATCCTGGTTTCATTTATTAGAATTTTCATAGGATATCTTATCCCAGCCCTGTACTCTTAACTTTTGTGTATACTTAAAGTGAAATGAGTTTCTTACAAGCAGCACATGAATGGGGCCTTAACTTATCCACTCAACCAGTCTATATGTTTTGACTCTGGGTGATAATCAGTTTTCAAGGTTATTATTGGTGACAATGAACTGTAACTTTATGAATCCTTTATCCATTCTTCGTTGCTTTCATTCTTGGGAGTTATCTCTGCGACATGGTGATCATCCGCCATGCTAAGTTTCATTCTTTTCCCTTTTGTATTCTTGATTTTTAAATCTTCATTCTTATGTTTTGGAATGATTTCACTTTGTTGACTTTGTCATTCATGCCATAAATTCTTCCCTCATTTCATTATGTGTGTGTGTGTGTATTTTCTTGAATTTTTAAAATTTACTTATTTATATTTGAGAGGGAGGGAAAGAAGATGTGAAAGGGAAGGGAATGGGATAGGGGCAAGCACAGAGATATCTCAGGTGTGGGCTCATGTGCCAGATGCCTAGAGTAGTCAGTGATAGGCCAGACTGAAGCCAGAATCTCAGTCTAGCTCTCCCATGTAGATGGCAGGGACACGCCCACATGAGTCATCACTTGCAATCAGGATGCAAGTGATGACTTGCACCCAGGATCATGGATCACCGGCAGCAGTCAGAAACTGGAACTCAATCTTAGCACTTTGATATGGGATACAGACATCCACATTGGCAGTGTAACCAAACTAACAGTAATTGCTGCACCAACTCGCATCCTTTGTTGAAACCTAAGGATTAATATTGGAAAATCTTTCTTAGGCATGGTGCAGATTCACTTCAGTCGGGAGGTATCACTGAAAAATTATTTTTATCTTTTGGGGGTATTGTTTTTGCATTTCATCGCTTCTAATTTTTGAGTTAAACTTTATTAGGAAGAAAACCATTTTTTCATAGCATACTGATAGCATATATTTCATGACTTTGGCTCTAGGTAAGCTCAGAAGTGTAGCCTTTATTTGATTTCTTTAGCTGTGCTCAACATCATTCATGTTTCTAGTTGCCTCAGTGGTCTAGACTGACACAATGAGTCACAGTAGTCATATGACTCGGCAATAAATATGGGCTCCCAAAGGTGCATGTCCCTCTCTAGCTGAAAAAAACTGTACTCTGGGATTTGTGATAGTGGCAACCACAGTCTTGATCTTGTGTGATGTGAGACTGCTTTTCAGGTCACACTGGGCAGTCCTTGCTGATGGCAATGTTGCAGCATGAATACCCATGGTCCTGGAACAGCAGGACATGTAGCAGATTTTCTCTCTAAGTCCTGTGGCAGGAATATCAGTGATCCTGGGACTTTGGGCATCAGCAGTTACAGCCTAAGGACTATAGGGTTTAGGCCTGGCACACTAACCTAGTGAATAAAGTCCTCGCCTTGCACGCGCCAGGATCCTGTATGAACACAGGTTTGTCTCCCAGCAGCCCTGCTTCCCATCCAGCTCCCTGTTTGTGGCCCGGGAAATCAGTGGAGAACATCCTTAGGACCCTGCACCCATTTGGAAGACCCGGATGAAACACCTGGCTCCTGGCTTCAGATCAGCTCAGCTCTGGCTGTTGTGGCCACTTGGGGAGTATGGACGGAAGATCTTCCTTTCTTTCTCTCCTTCTCTCTGTGTATCTGCCTTTCCAATAAAAATAAATAGATCTTAGAAAAAGAACTGCAGGGTACAAATGGGATCATTCCAGTATCAGGTAGAACAACAGCAGTTTATTCCTGGACTTGTGACACCAGTAGCTGTGATCTCAGACTCCTGGGAAACAGAGGGGACCTTTAACAGGTGCCAAGTAGTTGTTAAACTAGCAGCCTTCTTGTGGCTCTTCCAGAAATGGATGTGACTGTCTCAGGTCCCACAGAGCAAATATGGATGACTATAGGGCTTGTGGAACCAATAGATGTGGGCCTCCAGCCATGACAAAATGAATTTCATGAAGTTCAACGGAATGAGTGTGAGTGGTACTAGGTCCTGGGACACCAGCAGCCATGAGCCCAGGAACCTACAGCATAGGACAGATTCCCTAGGTCCCGAAGGATGAGGCAGATAATACTGAGGCTTATGCTGCTGGTAGCCGTGGTCCTGGAGATACAGAATATGGATAGAATTGTCTTCAGGGTCTACGGAGTAAGTATTGTTTGAAGTTGAGGGTTGTGGTTCTGGCCATAGTGGTCCTGTAGTCATGCAGCTCAGAGGGTCCTGCTATAGATGTTTGAGTTGTGCGTGGGAACTGCAGTCTCTAGTTGCATGTAGTAATTGCTTGCAGCTAAGGCAGAATTAAGTTTGCCAGTTGCTATGCCAGATCTGGGTGGGGCGACATGGCAGGTGTTATACTAGATGTTAGGGGAGGTCACAGTGTGAGACCCTCCAGACCTCAAGAAGCTCCCCAATCTGGATTTACAGTATTACAGAATTCTGGAGTTCTATAGTTAGGGTTATCTTCCTGCAGTGATGAATGTGGGTTGCTGGTCCTTTCCAGCTACCTTTTCCTGGCCATGTGGGGTACCCTTGCCAGTCTGGGAGCCAGGTCAAAGTTGCAGTTTGCTTTGTTCCTCTTTCTGTGCTATGTTTCTGAATCTCTGTGTTGTTTAGTGTTCACTTGTTTCCTAACTGATTTCTAGAGCTGTGCTTCAGTCACTCTCCTTGAAATGTACCTGCTGCTTTGTTGCCCTGGCTCGCTCTGGGACAAAGAGGGAATCTCAGGATGCTTCTATTCAGCCATGTTGAGTTGGATCTGTTAACCATTTTTGTGAAAATTTAAAAATTTAAAGTACTTATTTTCACTGGAAAGGTAGTTACAAAGAAGGAGAGACAGACAGATCCTCCATCTGCTGGTTCACTCCCCTGATGGCTGTGATGGCCAGAACCTGGCTGACAGGATGGTGGCAGGAGCTGGGAGGTTTCTGCTGGTTTCACACATGGATCGGCCTTGGGCCAGCTTCTGGTGCACTCCCAGGCCATAAGCTGGGAGCCAGATCAGAAGTGGAGCAGCCCAGACATGGACTGGTGCCCACATGGGATGCCAGAGTTACATATAGAGGCTAAGCTCGCTATTGCTCTGTGCTAGCCCTACAAATTTTAAATTTTAAATTTTTTTAAATTTTAAAATTTATTTTTCATTTTATATGATGCATGCTATCTCTCTCTCTGTCTCTCTGTCACACACACAGCGATTATATTCTGTCCACTGATTTACCTCCTCCAAAGGCTGTAACATCCAGAACTCCAGGAACCCAGGCTTTTGAACACCATGTGATGCCTCTCAGAGTACACGTTGTAGAAAGCTTCATCAGAAATGGAGGAGCCAGGATTTGAATCAAGTACTGTGATACGGGATATGGATGTTACAAGTAACATCTTTAAAAAAAAAAAAGATTTATTTATTTTATTGCAAAGTCAGATATACAGAGAGGAGGTGATTCAGAGAGAACATCTTCCGTCCTATGATTCATCCCCCAAGTGGCTGTAACAGCTGGAGCTGAGCCAATCTGAAGCCAGGAACCAGGAGCTCCTTCTGGTGCAGGGTCCCAAGGCTTTGGGCCATCCTTGTCTGCTTTCCCAGGCCACAAGCAGGAGCTGGATGGAAAGTGGGGCCACTGGGATTAGAACCAGTGCCCATATGGCATCCTGGCACGTTCAAGGCGAGGACTTTAGCTGCTAGTCCACAGCGCTGGACCCCAAGTAGCATCTTAAACTCTGCTAAATGCAGACTCAGAGAAACTTTGGCTATGTCAGGTGTACTATGTGATGTCTTGCTATATTCATAGGTATATAGTGTGAAAGGATGAGTTGGAGTTGTGTGAACTCACATAACCATAGCCTGCCTGACATTGTTAACTTTGTGTTTGTGAGCAGTGAGTGCACTTGAATTTCAAGTGAACAATACAATAGTCACAGGGTTAGACATTAGGAATCTAGAACTTGTTAATCTTACAGATGTAAGTTTGTGTGCTATTTTACCATTTATATAACATGACATCCATATACATATTTCCAAATTTAGATCTCTTGGCTAACCTTCTCATCTGAACGCTACCCTTTAAATCACTGCTACCTGCTTTACAGACTGACATTCCTGAGGACTTTCACGTTTAACTTGCTTATAGATAAGCTGACTCATCCTACTTCAGTTTCTGTATATGCACACACATGCACATACAGGGCAGCATGCACAGGACACACCTTTTCATTGCTTTACACTGGTTCAGGAAGTGACGGTTGCGTTTGTTCACATTGTTCGAGGGCTTCTTCACTACCTCCTCCCTCTTCCTTAGACTTCACAGCATGTCTTTAGTCCTTGATATCTCAAAAACTTTTCTGGATCTGTTCCTTTCGACCTACAATTAGGTGGTTCCGAAATTCTCAACCACATTTCTCAATATGTTCCATGTATGTTAACTTAAAAAAAACAGTTCTTATAAGTGGACTATTGGGGATGTAGAAGCCAGATTGTTTAGGGTGAACACTTAGTAATGGAGTCTCTGTAGATGAAGATGAGAGATCCAGAGATCCAGGATTTGCTGTTTGTTGATTTTTGATTCTTTGAAATTCTAGGCTCTGGGTTCAAACATAAATATTTATAAATCCTATATATTAACTTGCTGTATGTATGTATGTATGTATGTATGTATATATCTATCTTTGTATCTATCTTACATCTTTCTTATTCACAATTAGGCAGCCTGTTACTTTTGTTCTTATGATGTCATTTCAGAGATTTGCTTTGTAGGTATAAATACTTAGTGGCATTTTATCTCTATGTGAGAGGGGAGTCTGTAACAAGGCTCTCACTGCTTGATTTCACTTTTATTGATCAGGAAGGGGAGCACAGATAACTCCCTAGTGCCTCCTTTCATCCTGGTCCCAGCTGCTCCGTATTAGACAGAGAACAACAAAATTTCTTTCTAGTATGTGGATGCCACTCCCAAGTATCCAGTACTGACTCAGGCTCATTTCATGTTTATCTAGTCCATTGGCCATTTCCTTGGTTATCTGGGAGATATGAATTTTAGATTCTGCTACACTAATGCTATACTTTCCAAGACATGATAGAGTATTATTTATACGAAATATTTATGGAATTAGGAGATGATTTCCAGGAGTTCTATCTATAGGCGTTCAAAGTATTTTGTTGTGTTTTATTAATGTCACAACCAGGAGTATGCATAATATTAAGGAGCTAACCCTTTAGTAAACATCTGATAAACTAAATAATCTGCTTATTTTCTGTATAAGAAACATCATCATCTAATCGAGATACATCCATTGTCTAGTTTTTATTTTGAAAATTTGTGAAGTTATTATATTTATGATTTATATATCTAGTTAATCCGGCTAGAAATAAAGATCCTATAGACAGTAGGTATCAGGAAAGGATGGTTTTAGAGTGCTTGGGGCTTTGAATTTAGATCTGTTAATTTTTATTTTTATTTTTGATGATGATTACATGGTTGACCAGGGTGGGAAGCATTAAGGGTTAGGCAAAAGTGGGTGAAATCATTCTTTCCAAATTCTCTATTTGGTCTTGTCTCTGGGGGAAGGGGAGAGCTAAAAGGGGAAGCCACACCCAGTGTCCCAAATGTCCCAGTACCCAGGGATGGGGAACCACCACCCAGTATCAACCCAGGGTCCCGCTGTAGTGCATGTTCTGAGGGTTCTGACCAAGAGGTTTGGATAGTTCTGAAATGCTGTCGATTTTGCCGATCCAGGGGTTTGGAAGCCCTCCCAATGTCCGTTGACTGACATAGTTGACCTCAAGTCTCCATTCACCCAGATTTTTGCTGTGCTTGTTTGCTGGGGTAGTTGTCCACTTTTCTCTGTTCTCCTTCCTCTGCTGCGGCACTAAATGAGCTGTCATATTCTCCATGTGCATCAGGGTCTGTTCCCAGTGCTCTGCCTTTTTCTCCTGCAGGTGTGCATAGGGACCAGGGCCAGGTGACCCAACCCCCCCCCCCCCCAGATACCCCTCACCCCTTGGGCTCACAAATCTGGCTCCCACAGACCCCAGACTGGTATGGCTTGCCTCACCTCAGCATCCCTAATGTGAGCTAGCTGGCGTTGCAGCCTGACCTGGCCACTCCCAGGCCTTGCTTTAATATGCTGCCTGCTGCCTATGATATTTGGCAAGTCAGTCATCTCACTTGTTAAATGAGGGCAGTAATACCTTCTTCGTTAAGGCTGTCAGAAGTATTAAATAAGAAAATAGGCTCAAATATTTAGCTCACTGCAACAAATAGAACCAAAGTTCAATAAAAGATGGGATTCATCGTTGTTGAGAGCAACAGCATTAGAAGAACTGGAACATTAACAGCTGCAGTTCTTGTTGCCATACTGTATTAGGCCATGGCATGTGAACTTTCTTCTAGCAGTCTTTCAGTTAATTGAATAACTCATAATTCTGACTTGTGCCACTTATAGCATGTGCACAAATGTTGAGGAACTAGCATTGTGGTGCAGTGGGTTAAGGTGATGCTGCAATGCAGGCATACCATATGGGTGCCAGTTTTAGTCCCCACTGCTGTCTTTTGTTAATTTCCCTGCTAATGTACCTGGGAAAGCAGTGCAAAAATACAAGCACTTGGACCCTTGCCACCTATGTGCGAGTTCTAGATGGAGTTGTAAGCTCATGACTTTGGCCTTGTCCATTTTTGGCCATTCTGACAATTTGGAAAACGAAACAGTGGATGGAAGGTCTCTCCCTTCTTCTACTTAACTGGGCCTTTTAAATAAGGAAGTAAGCAAATAAATTTCTATTAAAAAAGAAACCTAAATGTTGAAAGTATTGTTAGTATTGTTACTTAATTGTATTAAATAAGTTACTGAAGTGGTGACAGCAGGAGAGAGACAGACACACAGAGAGGGTGTATATGTGTATCTTTTCAAACTTGTTCTGAAAATGCACTGTGAAACCTACTTATAAAAATCAAATAATGATAGTATTCTTAGGAGAATAATAAAACATTATTGTCCTGCTACATTGCCTTCAACCTGACTCTAAATATTATTTACTGTAAAACTTACATTTAAGTTTTTGTCTTTTTATTGTAGTGTACCTAAGGTAGTAATACATTCTCCAAAAAGTTTTGAAAAATGTTTTTAGTGATAGTTTTTTTATTATTGTGTATATTCATGTTGAGATACCCAGAGTACTGTTTCCGTTTTATAGCTCAGAGAGAGCGGCAGTAGACACACATACACACACACACACTCACACAATCTTTTGCTTCGTGATTCATTTCCCAGGTTCCTAAACTATCCTAAGCTAGGCTCTCCGAGCTCCGTACTGGTCTCCCTGTTGGATGGCAGCAATTTTTTTTAAAGATTTATTTATTTTTATTGCTACAAAGCCAGATATACAGAGAGGAGGAGAGACAGAGAGGAAGATCTTCCATCCGATGATTCACTCCCCAGGCGGCCGCAATGGCTGAAGCTGAGCCAATCCGAAGCCGGGTACCAGGAACTTCTTCCGGGTCTCCCACACAGGTGCAGGGTCCCAAAGGCTTTGGGCCGTCCTCGACTGCTTTCCCAGGCCACAAGCAGGGAGCTGGATGGGAAGTGGAGCTGCCGGGATTAGAACTGGCGCCCATATGGAATCCTGGCATGTTCAAATGCGAGGACTTTAGCTGCTAGGCCACGCTGCCCGGCCCCATACGTTTGATTTCAGGAAAACAATAAGAAATGGCTGTTTTGTTGCATGTTTACTACACATTTTCTCATTTGATCATCAAATAGCTCTATGAAATAAATTATGATTACCCCTATTTTCAGAAGCAAAAACTAAGATACATCAATTAAGTAGTTTTTTTTTCATGCTTACACAGCTTATAAATTAGAAATATTTAGAATAAAGCTCTAGTATGTTTGGACTGTGAGCATATATTATCTTTTCACCAATGAAATTTTTCCTTATTTTTTGATGACTCTATGTCTGACATATAAAGCTGAGAATTTTATACAGTATAATCTCCCATTTTAATTATAGTTTTATATAAAATAAAAGAATATACATATTTTAAAGGAAAATGTAGGGCTTTAAAAATTTAACTTACCCATGATTGCATCATTGTTCAATGGAAATACTAGAATCTGAATTCTAGTCATGCCAGTCTGAAACCTCCCACACCTTTTTAGTGCAGTGAATGAGAAATTACTCAATACAGTAGTTCTTAATGTGTTGCTATTCATAATACAGCATGATTCCTTAGTGTGAATTTTAAATTTTTCTCTTACATTAAAAGTATAATTTTAATTGGAAATTTAGCTTTATTCTACTTGGGTAATTATGACATCTTAAAAATGTTACTGGTACCTGTTAAAATATTAGTTTCATAAGATTTTTTTTCCCTACGTTATCCAGTCCCCACAGAATGATTCTAAATATATGAAGAGGTACTTGATTTTTGAACTGTTTTGTTAATTTAAAGATCATGTAATCTTTTTCAGTGTTCCTAAAGTGGTCATGTACATTTCCCTTTTAAAAAAAGATTTATTAATTTTTATTGGAAAAGCAGATATATAGAGAGAAAGATCATCCATCTACCAATTTACTCTCCAAGTGGCCACGATGGCCTGAGCTGAGCCGACCCGAAGCCAGGAGCCAGGAGCTTCTTTCAGGTCTCCTGCGTGGATGCAGGGTCCCCAGGCTTTGGGCTGTTTTCCACTGTTTTCCCAGGCCACAGGTAGGAAGCTGGATGGGAAGTGGAGCAGCTGGAACACCAACCTGAGCCCATATGGGATCCTGGTGCATGCAAGGCAAGGACTTTAGCCACTAGGTTACTGCACCAGACCCAGCACATTTTTTTTCTTAGTATCTTTGTACACACTGTGATTATTTGCAGACAGTCCTTCCCCCTACTAAGCAAATCCAGTATAGAAACAGTAGAAAGAGTGGGAGAATGAGGCAAAATAGCAGTGAATGAGTGAGGATTCCTACCTAATATTCCTTCCTTGGTTTGAACATTAAAATAATAAAATAGAAAAAAGAAGCCAAAAGTTCATGTAAGAAAATAGAAACTCTTTAAACATGTTAACACTCTTCTGTTCTTATCAAAGCTGAGAATATTTAGTCAGTGGAAGCATCTGAATAATCCATTTAATGCAAAATATTATCTAGTGTTCTGATATGTAATACATACACATTAGTCCGGTATGATTTCTGGTTTGGTCATCTACTAATGATTGTGGAATTTGACAAACTTTTACCCATCTAGTGACTTAATTTTGACATGTTAAGTTTGCTCAGTTTGGCTGGCATTGAAGTGCAGTAGGTTAAGCCCTCACTTGTGACATGAGCATCCCGTATCAGAGTTCCATATTGAGTTTCTGGCTGTTCTGCTTCTCATCCAGCTCGTTCATTCTCAGGGAAGAAAGTAGAGGATGTCCAAAATATTTGGTCCTGTGCTACTCAAGTGGGAAACATAAATAGAGTTCTGGGCTTCTGGCTTGGTCCTGGCCCAACCATGGCAATTACAGCCTTTTGGGAAGATGGAAGATTTTCCTGTCTCTCCCTCTATCATTACAGTCACTGTGCCTTTAAAATAAGTAAATTAAAAATCTTCTAAAAGTTACTCATGGTTATATAGTCATTGTTGTATACTTCAATTTCCTGATAGTCTGCATTTTCTGATTAAGTTAAAATTTTCCATTTGGAATACACTGTACTCAACTGTAAACATGACTAGGATAGTGAAAATAGCTGCTAAAAGGGGTTTCCTGAGCTTCTATATTTTTTTTCTTGCATATAATTATCCCCTTTTGTGGACTACCTTTAGGTAGTGGCAACCAAGGCCCAAGGACAGCAAAGGGACTGGAGTGATATAACAGGTATAACTGGTGCCAGCGAAGCTAGCATCCGATGTGGGTCCTAGTTCATGTCCCAGTTGCTTCACTTCAATCCAGCTCTCAAACAAATAGCCTAGAAAAAGCAGTAGAAGATGGTCAAACTTCTTAGGCTCCCTGATATTCACTTGAGGTGGTACAGTTTAAGCAGTCGTCTGTGGTGCCAACATCCCATTGGGCATCAGTTTAAGTCCCGGCTATTCTATTTCCAATCCAGGTCCTTACTAATGTGCCTGGGGAAACATCATAAGATGCATCAAGTTCTTCGTACCTTCCACCTACATGGGAGAGCAGAGTGAAACACTTGGCTTTCGCTTGGTCCAGCCCTGGCTGTTGCAGCCATTTGGGAAATGAGTCAGTGGATCAAGAGCGCTCCCTCTGTCCCTCCGTATCTCTGTAACTCTGCCTTTCAAATAAAAAATTTGTAAGAAAGAGTGGAAAAATAGTGGTAAAGATTGATACTGTGAGCAGAGAGAAAAAGACTTAAACTTTCCAAACTGAAAAAAAAAAAAATAATTCACTTGCTGTTAACAAAGATAATAGTATTGATAAAACAGGAAATGTTTACTTGTAAGTATGAGATTTTACACAGACTTGTTTATGAAGAACAAGATAGGAATGAATATGGATAATCATTAGTTAGAAGTGACCATGATAAAAAATGAAAGTATTATTGAAAAAGCATTAAAAATTCCCAAGGACTGGTGGAAATCTCAGCATTCTGAGTAAGTGAAATATTATATGGTAATATAGATGCATATAATATGCTTATCATGACACTCAATTTTCTAAATTGTTGGAAGGGCTTGAGAAACACATTTCCAAACTGAGGAATCAAGAAAATAGATATGAAACAAAAGATATATCTTTGACATTTGCTGCAATTGTGTTAAAACCTCTTCCCGTGAACAATAATGATAAGTTTCCATGTTAAAGCACATAAAATGAGCTCAGTAACAATCGTAATTACGCAGTTTGGCTCATAACTAGAGAAATTAGATCTAGAATGCTACTGACATATCAGGTTAAAAAGTCAAGTGAATCATGTCAATAAACCTGTTTACTTTTTCTAAGTTTCTAAATGATCAAACCAACTTTAAATAATCATTTTTATAGGAATCTGCTCATATGTGGAACTTGGCATATTTAGTCGAACATTCCAACTTTACACATTGTGCTACTGAATAAAGAATAAAGAGTGGAGAACAGACCCAGGATCCCCAAACTTGAAGTGATGCCTGCGATCCCCCAAGAGCATTGCTTATCCCAGCAGTCATTCCATCTGTGTTAGCAACTGTTTATGAGAATGAGAGAAAGCTTGTGATGAACAGTTCCTCAGCTGTATTCCTTTTCATGTTGTTCAATTTCCTTGAATCAAGTAGTCAATTTTGTTTTTTTTAGAGGAGAGGTTCTATTTTAATCTCTTTCCTCTTTTGTCAAAAGAGGGGACGAGCAGGGGCTGTAGTGTAGAGGACCCAGGTTACTTGAAGGTCTTCCGTGAAGCAGAGCCAGTTGAGGATCACAGTTAGGTGTGTGTGTGTACAATATTTGCTATATTGCCTTCCTTGTAATTATTAAGAAATAACACTTTTTGTCAAATAGGAAAACGGCTTCAAATAATCTGTTTATTTAGAAAGGTTTCCATTGTGTTGTTGTTCTCCATTGTCCATAGCATCGGTGAATTCAATATTCACTTAACATGGTAAACTTCATAATGCAAGGAATGCATATCAGTTGTGCCTCCTACGCTATGCTTGGTTTAGAACATCTTGCTTGGCAAACAAAAGAATCTGAATAGCTATTGAAAGAATAACTGTATGGCCTACTGTAATCTAATCGTGCCCTCCATTTCACAGAAACAGTATTATTATGTTTCACCATTTATCTAATGGTCCTAATGAACTTTTAAGAATTTGTCTCAACTTTAAAGATGACGCAGTTTCGTTTTACAGGATGAATGTTTTTTATCTCTTTAAATCTTTCTACTTCACAGCCTTCTTCAATGATTGTAGCTCTTTAATTCTGCTCTCTCTGTGTGTGCCACAGAGTCTCCTCTCTATGCTCTAAATGTAGGTGATTCAAGGATTCTCTTAGTTGAGGTTTTTTTTTTTTTTTTTTGCTCTCTCCCCAGAACTGAACACATTAAGACTTTGTTATATGTTGAGTATGTGATGATGGAACAATCAGTATGTCCAGTTAAGTAGCTTCCAGTAGAATTCTGACTACTGGCAAAGTATGGAATGTAGTAACATAGTCCTGGTCAAGCATAAAATGAGTGGCATATATTCTAATTGGCTAGATATCTCTGCCCAATAGGCCATTTTTTTTATTTTATTTGGAGACAGTGACAGATTGTATTTTTTTTTTAAGGAAAAAAAGATTTACTTATTTATTATTGGAAAGGAAAATTTACAGAGAGAAGAGACAAAATGAGCTTCCATCCGCTGGTTCACTCCCCCAGGTGGCCGCAACGGCCAGAGCTGAGCCGATCAGAAGCCAGGAGCCAGGAGCTTCTTCGGGTCTCCCACACAAGTGCAGGGTCCCAAGGCTTTGGGCCATCCTCTACTGCTTTCCCAGGCCACGGGCATGGAGCTGGATGGGAAGTGGAGTAGCCACTATGGAGCTGGTGTCCATAAAGGATCCTGGCATGTGCAAGGCGAGGATTTAGCCACTGAACCATACTGGGCCCAACAGCTTGTATTTCTTAACCAGTGATACTTCAACTGATGAATGAGTCCTGATAACTGAATAAGATGAACATGTCATCTCACTTTGTAAATTAAATAGCCATAATAAAAACAGATAATGAAAACATGGTAAAAGATAATAGGATAAGTGAATTTAAATAGTTTGTGTCCTTTTAGAAGCAATGCATTTCTGCTGAATTTTACACTAAATTAGCTGAGTATACAACGATGCGACACCTAAGGAACTGTATCATGAGAAATAAAAATTAAAAAAAAAAAAAAAGTGGCCTGAAAACTGGGGTGAAATACCACAACTATCCAGAAGAGGGCAGCAAAGAGAAGAGATTACAGAGAAAATGGACCACACAGAAATCATACAATAAAAACAACCCCCAAATGTCAGGATTGCTAACAAATAATGAAACAAGTTGCAGGTGTATATTTCAAACAGTTCTTTAAAACACAAATGCATAGAAAGGTAAGATATAAAGGCAGGAAAAGTCATCATAGGTATTCTAAAATATTCAGGCATAATTTAATTTGTGTTAATCAAAAGAAATTCAGAAGCAGCATTAATTTGATTAAAATGATAAAAATAAGTTTATTAAATAATTATACATTTTGTACACACCTCTAGAATTTCCTCAAAGTCTCTTTGTATATTTGTATATTAAACTGACAGAAAAACTGATAAATCATGCTAACTGACCGAACAAAGAATGGATACAAAAGTGATGAAAAATCCTTAAAAGAATTAATAATTATATAATTGCCAGTCATGCCCATAAAATTTGAGAATGCATATCTCCCAGAATATGAAACATAAAAACACATTGTAGTGGCTCATAAAGAATCTGAAACAAGATGGCAGATAAACCTGTCATCTAGCTAAACTCAATACTTAGTTAACAAATATATGAATTCTAATCACAGTTTTTTCCAGGAATCTAAATCTATTGTAATATAAAATGTTAATTAAAATATACATTTGGAGATAGAAAAGCAGCTAGATAAACATGGGTTAAAGAACAAATTGTATTGAATGTTTTTTAAAAGATATAAAGGTGAATGAAAATGGAGTGGAATGTTGCTGTGGGATGTAGCTAATGTGATATTCACAAGGAATTTTTCAGCCTTAAAAGCCTTAGATTAGGAAGGAAGAAAGCAGAAAATTAATATGATAAGCAGTCATTTTACAGTTAGGAAGAGGATTGGACAAAAAAAAAAAACAACAACAACAAGAAAAAAAATACAGGAATAAAATTAAAAAGTATATAATAGGTAGGATCAAAATACCCACAGTTGTGTTCTTGGTAAATGAAACAAAGGTGCCAGAGTAGAAACTGATCAAACAAAAAGATAAGGCATACTAAGTCTAAATATAGAAGGAAGATATAAATGAGATAAAGTAGATGTTTTTATTTATGTAGAAGAACACATTTCATGGATATAATTTTGAGCACATAAACATGTTTCCCAGTTTCCCTGCCTCCTCCTTCCATTTTTCCTTTCTTTTCTAAAGATTTGTTTATTTCCATTGGAAAAGCAAATTTACAGGAGAAGGACAGACAAGTGAGAAAGATCTTTCATGTGCTGGTTCATTGCCTAAGTGGTCACAATGGATTTACAATTTTATTTTGATGCAAAAACCCTTGGAAAGGCATGTCATTTTTATAATGATTTTTTTTGAAGATCCCCTGTATGCAAAATTTCAAAAATTTTGTGCAAAAAATAAAATCCCATTTCTATGGTTGTCTGTTTTTATGTTTTAAAATGTTTTAGTTACTTGAAATAAACATTTGAAAGGTAGAGAGACAAAGAGAAATAGCTTCCATCTTCTGATTTGTTTGACAGGCAGAAAGAGAGAGAGAGAAGGAGAGAGAGAGAAAGCGTTTGCTGTTTTATTTCCCAAATGATTCAAACAGCCAGGGCTGAGTCAGGCCAAAGCCAGGAGCTGGGGACTCAACCCAGGTCTCCCATGCAAGTGATGGTGATCCAGGTGTTTGTGAGTGATAGGGAATCCAGGTGTTTGAGTGATAGGGATCCAGGTGTTTGAGGCATCACCTGCTACCTCCTAGGGTGTGCACTCACAGTACACCAGAATCACAGGTGTAGCTGGGACTAGAACCCCAAGATAGGGTAGAGGCATAGAATACCAATAGAGGACATAGGCATCCCTAGTGGCATTGTTAACCCCTGTACCAAATGCCTGCTCTTCTGGAAACATTTTAGTGCACACCCATGCTAGCACACACACTCACAGATGGATACTGTCCAGCTTTCTCTAGGCAAATACTCAGAGGTTTCTCTGGAAACAGCTGACACTTTAGCTGAGTCTCCAAGTCAGAGAGCTAAACAGGAGGAAAGTGGAAGAGAGGAAGAATGGTAAACTAGGCAGAGACCAGGCAATGACAGTGGAGGCTGGCATATCTGAAGGACAAGGAGCTGTAGTCTTGGATTACTTAGTACCTCCTCGAGAGGGGATCGTAGTCATTCACTACATGGTAACAAATTTCATTGTTTAGCAGTTGTGATCTTTCAGTCCATCAAAAAGAAAAATTTCCAATCACTGTTTTCAGGGGACAAAGTAAAACCAAAGTATTTTTGTTTTTTGTTTTTGTGGCTACCTAAACTTGTGACTAGCCACTGAAGGATTATTCCATCAATATTATTTTTGTCAAGAAATAAATATTCCCAAATTTACAGCCCATTAAAATGTCTAAATAGTACAGCAGCATTTCAACTTCACTTCATAGTTGATTTAGTAGCTGAATTGATACCATTATTTTCTAAATCAGAAATCTATTTTAACCACTTCAATATGTAGTAATCACCTCTTGTAATACACATGAAGTGTGATTACTTAAATAGCAAGCATGTGAATTAAGAATCTTATACTTTCTTTATTAAAGTAACCAAGAGTTAAGCAGCAAGATTTTAGGCCTAAAAATGTTTGGATTTTTGGCTTACTGATGTCAGGGAGAGATCGAGAGAGATTCATGCTTCATCGCTGGTTCATTCCATAAACATCACAAATAATCAGGGCTGGGCTGAGCCAAAGCTAGCAGACTAGAACTCAATCTAGGGCTCCCACACGGGCTTCAGGAACCCACATATTTGCTTCATCATCTGCTGCCTCCTGTGATGCATCAGCCGGAAGCTGGATTACAAGTAAAGTAGCTAGAACTTGAACTGGCACTTCGACTGAGGACAGGCATCCCAAATGGCAACTTGACCTGCTGTACAGGTACCACCCTGTTTCAATCATTGTTTGATGCACAATTAAACCCTCTATCTCAAAAGTAATTTTCCTAAGGACTCAATGGATTTGTATTCCTATTGCTGTCCTTGCAACTGCTATACTAGTTAGTAGTTTTAATATCTTAATTAACATTTTCAAACACTATATAGCGTTCTACATAAGGAGAGTCTTTCAAGCTCAGGTTAAGGTTCACTTTTTAAATGAGCAAACTATTTTAAAGCCATTTTGATAAAACTTTAAAAATAATATGATTTCTTTTAGTAATTGAAAAGGGGGTACATCTTCCTAATCACTCTGGATTTACATCAGAGCTGCTAGTAATTTTTTTTAAAAATGTGATAGCTAGTTTTCGTTTTATTTCTTCAGTATCAGGCTGTTCGTTTTCATTACTGCTTATATAGGTATCACACTCTCTCATGCTGATGTACGTATGTCCAATAAATTAGAAAAGGGAAAATGTTAGAATTCAAAACAAAGTAAAGGCTTTTTAAAAATTTGTTTTTTTAAATTTGAAAGTCAGATTTCATAGAGAGAAGAGAGGTCGAGATTTTCCATTAGCTGGTTCACTCCCCAAATAGTCACAACAGCCAGAATTGTGTTGATCCAAAGCTGAGAGTCAGGAGAGCTCTTCCGGGTCTCCAACGCAGGTGCAGGGCCCTAAGGCCTTGGGCCGTCCTCCACTGCTTTCCCAGGCCACAAGCAGGGAGCTGGATGGGAAGTGGAACTGCCTGGACTGGGACCAGCACCTGCATGGGATGCTGGTGCCAAGGGATGGGAGATTAGCATGTGCCACTGCACTGGCTCCACAAAAAACTAACTTTTAACTTACCATGAAGGGTGGGACAGAGAGCTCATGATAGGCAGCTAGAGATTGAACTAAAGCAATACCCAGTTCTCCCACTCACAATCACTATCTTTTCAGTGCTTAATCTAGGTAGTAGAATTTATACCCAGAGGTGCTTTAGCTGCCCGGGCTGGATTTATTTGTTCTCTTTGAGTGATTGTACATCCCACCATGAGTGGTTTTAAGTATATATAAACATTAACAGTGGTTCAGAGAAAAATATTCACTAATGGCAATAGATTTCCCCAATCCTGCTAAAATCTGTGCAAACCCAAACTATCAACAGTGACAAAATCACTCCTTTAGCCCTTCATTTTCATATACAAGAAAATGAAGCACTCTTCTGAACATTTCAAGAAAAGAAGTTATTCTCCACATTCCAGCTTCAGAAAATCAAAATTTAGAGCATTCTAACAGAGCTTTGTGTGGTGGCAGAGTGGATTAAAACACTGCCAGTAATGCCAGTAGCCTAAAGGGGCCGGTTCAAGTCTGCACAGATCCAGTTCTCTGTAAATTTGTCTGGAAAACAGTGGAAGATGGCCCAAGTGCTTGGTCACTGCATCATGTGGAGACCTTCATGGAGTTCTGAGCTGGCCAACCCCCGGCCATTTTAGATATTTAGGGAATTAACCACCGGATGGAAAACATACACCCCTTTTAATTGTTTTTACCTCTACCTTTGAAGTAAATCATTTTTATTATCATTATTATTTTTAAAAAACCTCACTATAACATACAAAGGTACCTTTTAAGTTTTTTTTTTTTTAAACAAATGTACCTTTTACTAGAGAATATCTTTCAGTAAGACTCATTTTCAGGAGTATCGTGGCTAGGTTTTCCCATAAAGTGATTGTGTAGATTCATTTTGTTTGTTTTCAAAGTCAAAGCAAAATCTGAAGTTGGAACATCAATGTACAGAAAGAAGTGGCTCCATAAAATCCACAGAACTTGTCAACCCGAAGTGAAATGTGACGTATGTTTGGAGACACTGTAGAAAGAACCGATTTGGAAGTCAGCCCCAAACCTTTAGTTGTGTGTTCAAAGCTTTGACTTTCTCAGGTCAGTCCACCTGTCTTCCAGTATGACTTCAAGAGACAGTATATACAAATCCCCAACACAAGGTTTACCGTGAGTGAGTGCTCAATAAATGATAGATATTATATTTATCTCCTCATGAATTTGCTGGGCACCTATCTTAACTGTGCAATATGAATAGAGAGGAAATAAAAAGTGAAAATATTTCTTTAACATAGTCTGTGTATTTATAATTACAGTGGTAATAGGCAACGAGTGGAATCCAGCTATGCCGTAATAGATTACTGCAGTAAAATTTAAATAAAACGAATCTTTATACTTTTATACATTGTCTACATAAAGCCATCCGTTTAAGACTGAATTCAATTCAATCTTCTTCGTGAAGAAAAATGATAGATCACTATGGGAATTTATGTTAGAAATCACTGCAGTCATCAGGGTGGTACAGTGGGTAGAGCTGCCAGTTGTAGTGCTAGGTTTAATCTGTGGTTCTTTCACTTCTGAAAGAGTTCTCTGCTAATACGCCTGGGAGAGCAGGGAAGTTGAGCTCTCTTGCTTGGGACTCTGCACATACATGGGAGACCTGGATGAAGATCCAGGCTCAAGGCTTCAAACTGGCCCAACAGTGGTCTTTGCCGAATTTTAGAGGCTGAACCAACATATGGAGCGCTCTCTTGGTATCTCTCCTGCCTGTAAGTCTGAATTGCAAAAAAAAAAAAAAAAATTAAAAACACTTTTTTTTTTTAAGTGAGATTTATAGTAAACGCATGTTCCACTTGTTTCACTGAAGTTGGTGGAGAAACAGTAAGTAAAAATAAGTTTCACAAACACACTAGGGCACATTTATTTCATTTTAAATGCCAGGAGCAGCATTGTGTAATGTACTGCATACATAGAAGTAAAGGTTGAAATAGAAGAGCTTAAGAGGAAGGGTAACAAAATAATGTGACAATGCACACACACATAAAAACCATACATTGTTTTGTTTTTAACTGACACTTATTTTTAAATTTATTTATCTTAGAAGTAGACAGAGAGATCCAATCTGTTCATTAACCCCACAATGGCACAGGTGCAGAACACTCAATCCGGGTCTCCTTTTTGGATGGAAGGAAGTCCATCTCTTGGGTCATCACTCTGTGCCCCAGGAGCCACAGCAGAAGGAAGCTGGGTTCAGGGGCCAGAGCCAGGAATCAAACCGAGGCACTCCAGCGTCAGACACTCTCATCTCAACAGGCCAAAGGGAAGGCCCACCTCTCCCGGAAGTTGGATCAGCCCGTGTATTGGGGGAGGTAGAGCTTGGGATGAGAGAATAACAGTGAGCTCTCAGAGCTGAGAAGAACCTGTAGTTCCTTTGTCAGTGTCTCAGTTTTACTGACGTGGAAACTGAGAAGCTGAAGCCTAGGGATGGATGGCTAAGGAGTAACTACTAGATGCATGAAAAATGAGGAACAGAAACCCAGCTCAACTGCTTCCCTTTTGGCATTTTTCCCATTTCATAGGAAATTACTCAAAAACGGCCTCAAATGGAGTCAAAACATGAGCCATAAACACTTCATGCTTGCTGTAAAACACAACATTCTCCTGACTGGCCAGGCCCTAAATCACAAGACTGCTGTGAGGAAACACACTTAAGAAGCAAATTAGAAATATTATTAATATCTTGGTCAAAATACATCATGCCACATTAGCTGACACAGGCAAAGCCTTAGCAACTGCATGTAATTGATTTCTACTTTAGGATTTGGAGTGATTCCTAAGACTTAGACGTGTTTAAGGTAGTTGGCAGCCTGAGCTGTCTGGGCAACCACAGAAGGAAACAGTGATACAAGATCTGAACATCGCTTTCTCTCATAGTATGCACAGGATTTATCACCCACTGCACTGTCACTAACAACATTTTCACGGTGCAATTCCTTGGAGAATGACAACAGCTTTAAATAATCTGGTCTACATATGCAGTACTAAAATATGACAAGAGGCTTACTATTTCTAAGAGGTTATTTTATTATAAAATGCACTATTAACAATATTTATTTTTATTTGAAAGACAGATTTACAGAAAGGACAACAGAAAAATCTTCCCTGAGCTAGTTCACTCCCCAAATGGCCACAATGGCTTCAGCTGAGTTGATGTGAAGCCAGTAGTCAGAAGCTTCTTCTGGGTCTCCCACACGAGTACAGGTGTCTAAGGACTTCGGCCATCCTCGTCTGCCTTCCTAGGCCATGAGCAGGGAGCTGGATGGGAAGCAGAGCAGCTGGGGCATGAATCAGTGCCCTAATGGGTGCTTGCATGTGCGAGATTAGCCTATTAAGCAACTGTGCTTGTCCCTCAAAGAGGTTATCACGTTTACATGAGATTAAAACACAAACAAAAACACACTCTTTGGAGTGGGTGTAGTGACACAGCAAGTTGAGTCACAGCTTGTGAAGCCTGCATCGCATATGGAATGCTAGCTTGATTCCCAGCTATTATTGTTCTGATCCAGTTCCCTACTAATGTGCCAAGGATGCAGGAGATGATGGCCGAAGTACTCAGTTCTTGTTTTCATGGTAGACAATGATGGAATTTTGGGTTTTGGCTCCAGATTGGGTCACCTGCAGACACTAATTTAGTCCACTGAAGAGTGAAGCAGGTCAAAGTCTCTGTGTAGACCCTTCAAATAAATTTTCAAATATTAAAAAAACAAACGAATCGCTCTCCTAGCATTCATCTCAGTCAACATGTCCTGCTTGCTCCCAGTATTTCTACCCACCCATGTGTGTCACGCCTTCACTAACCAAAAGCTACTCAAAGCTGGGGAGTGGGGACCCAGAGTTATGGCATGGTGGGAAAAGCTGCCACCTGCAGAGCTGGCATCCTGTATGGTTACTGGCTCAAGTCTCGGCTGCTCCACATCTCAATCCGGTTCCATGCGAATGCAGCTGCAGAGTAGCCAAGGATAGCTCTTGGGGTGTCTGTTACCAAGTAGGAGACAAAGGCAGTCTTGGCCATTGAGCGATCAAGAGTGAACCAGCAGATGAAAGATATCTCCCTCTATATCTGCCTTTCAAATAAATACAGATAAAAATAATCATTTTTTAAAAAAGGTATCTATCATAAATCTCTGTGTACCTGTAACATGGGCACAGTGCTTAGTTTATATTAGACACTCAAATACATGTTGATAATTGACTAAAAGTAAAAGGTCATTTGAACATGCTGTTCCTACTATGAGTCTATGCAATCAATGAAAATATTTTCAGTGCTGAAAGGCAATGACCCCATATTCCAGGTATTAAGAGTCTGATGGGAGAGGCAGGTAAGACACCATATGACAAGGAAGACAGAGTTAACATAAAGTGTGAAAGCACACAGGAAAAGCAGCCCCAAGCAGAAAGTGATAGGAAGTGGGACTATGGTATTCTTCGCCTTAGCCTCAACGTGGTCAAGCTCAAGTTGAGTTTAGTGCATTTCTGGAGGACAGGTCACCGCCCTCTTCTCTACACCGGTGGAACTGGATGGATGGCGTAGAGAAATCATCACAGCCAGAAGGTCTGAAAGGAGGTGAGCCTCCTCCCTTCATGTCACTCCAGGGAAGATTGGTTTTTGTTAGGTATTAAACTGTTGGTGACCGTGCGTTAACTGAGTCTAGGCAGGCGTTCCTGACAGTGCAGATCAGCGGCCACTCATCCTGCTGTCAGTGGAAACCACACAAGGTCAGCCTAACTAGGGCCAAACTAACTCACACTATTGTAGCAGGAAGCAAGAATACTTTGAGAACTGATTCCAAACGGCCATCCCCACCCCCTTGAAGAGGAGATAACAGTGTTTGCCTGTCTTCTTATTTACCAGGGGCATATTCCAAACATGAGAGCTTTAGGAAACACTTTGATGTCATGTTCAGCATGGCTGCGTGAAGTTGGCGGGTCACTTAGGATGTGCTACCGGATGAGTAAACTGCGCATGGCAGAGGTGGGGGATTTGTGCTGTCTCCCAGGTGTCTTAAGAGGAAGTGGGAATGGGCCCTGCGGAGTGGCCTAGTGGCTAAAGTCCTGGCCTTCAGCGTGCCCGGATCCCATATGTCCCCCGGTTCTAATCCTGGCAGCCCCACTTCCCATCCAGCCCCCTGCCTGTGGCCTGGGAAAGCAATCAAGGACAGCCCAAAGCTTTGGGACCCTGCACCCATGTGGGAGACCTAGAAGAAGTTCCTGGCTCCTGGATTCAGACCAGCATAGCACTGGCTGTTGAGGTCACTTGGGGAGTGAATCATCGGATGGAAGGTCTTTCTCTGTGTCTCTCCTTCTCTAAAAAAACCTTCTTTAAAAAAAGAGGAAGTGGGATTTAAAACTGATCCTGTAACTCACTGTGCAGTGTTCTTTTCTTTATGATGTCAGTAAGCTGCACTTTCCTTAGCTACCGTGACCAGTGGCCCTGTTAGCCATGCATGTCTGCTCACACCAAGCATGTCCCTCAAGGGTTCGTGTTTTATTACTGCTTCATGTTGGCACATGATGCAATGGTTGCACCGCTCTGTGTATGCCTTATAAACCTCAAACCGCTTCACCAGCCGTCTTTGTAAATATCAGGTTAGCAAAGCCACACAGTGATGACAAGAGCTATAAAGCCATTCCTGTCATGCACATTTTGTCAGTGTTCCAAGTTTCATTCAAGGGCAAGATACCCAGCTCTTGGATTCTCTGTGACACATATTGCTGAAAGAAGGAATGACAGCGACCTGGAGACCCTGGGATATCTTTTCAGTTGTAAAAAAAAACAGTTTATCTTTGTGCAAGCCAGGGCTCCCTACAGCTTGGTTCTAAGCCCCTCACAGTGTTGGAGTGGGGACACAGGTGTGCTTGATGACTCTGGCAGTTTGGGGGCGCTTTGCGAGCTTCCCCAGATGGTGAGTGCACAAGCACCATTACTAACAAGCCAACCTTTATCCTAAGACACACAGGGGTCCCAGGCACTTCCTCTGCCTGCCATCAGTTCTGACAAAGGGAGGCCTGCAGCACGCCGGAGGTCTCCACCGTCCTAGTGCACTGGGATTGCACCTGCCGCCCCCACAGCCTTGAGAAGGGCTGGCGCTCTGCTCCTTCTCCTCAGCTTCCTAAGGGGGCGAATTCCCCGAAAGGACAGGTGTCCATGGCCTCCAAGAGGCAGGGTTCTGCTCCATCATCTGCCCCAACCAGTCCGGCGACTTTCCTGACCCATCCCCTAACACCCCAGGCCCCCAGCCTGCAGCATCTCGGCAGCCACCAGAAAACAAAAACGGAAACAACAAACAAGCTGCGGGAGCCCGGGTGTCCGCGCCAGCGCCCCGGTTCTGCGACCGGACTCGAAAGGTCACCACCAGGCGCCCCCCCAGGCCCCCGCTCCTGGTCTCGGTCCCGGTGCCCTACCGGCCGGTTCCCAGACGCGAAAGGATACTCTCCATGCTCGCCACGGTGCCCACCTCTGGCCCGAGCAAGGCGGGGAGCCCTGCTGGTCGGGGCGCCTCGTGCCTGGAGCCTGTGTTGGTGTCACCTCACCCCGGCGTTCTGCGAGGGGCGGGTCCGAGCGCAGCCGGGGGCGGGGCCGAGCGCCGAGGAGGGCGGGGCCTGGAGCGCCGAGGTGCGGGGCCGGTCACACTAGGGGGCGGGGCCAGTGCTCCTGAGCAAGGCCTGGAGCCCTGCTGGTCGGGGCCGCCTCACGCTGGGCGCCTCTGTCGGTGTCCCCTCTGGTTCACGATCACGCGTGCTAGGGGCGGAGCCGAGCGTCACAGAGGGATAGGGCGCCAAGTGCAGCCGGAGGGCGGGGCCGAGTGCAGTCGGGGCGGGGCCAGGAGCGCAGAGGGGCGGGACTAGCGCTCAGGGGCGGGTACCGGAACGCAGGGGCGGGTCCAGAGGCGCCGAGGGGCGGGGCCAGCAGCGCCGAGGGGCGGGGCCGGTCACACTAGTGGTGTGGGGCCAGTGCTGCTGAGCAAGGCTGGGAGCCCTGCTGGTCGGGGACGCCTTGTGCCTGGAGCCAGTGTTGGTGTCACCTCACCCCGGCGTTCTGCGAGTGGCGGGGCTGGTCACACTAGGGGTGCGGGGCCAGTGCTGCTGAGCAAGGCCAGGAGCACTGCTGGTCGGGGCCGCCTTACGCAGGGCGCCTCCGTCGGTGTCCTCTCTGGTTCGGAATCCCGCGTGCTTGGGGCGGAGCCGAGCGTCCCCGGGGTGGGGCGCCGAGCGTAGCAAAGTGTTGGGTCCAGATAAAGCGGGAGCGGGGAGCCGAAGGCAGTCTGGTGGCGGGGCCAGTGCTCCGTAGCAAAGCCGGGAGCCCTGGTGGTCCCGGCAGAATAGCACAGGCAACCTCCCTCTGTGTCACCTGGCTTTCTTGCTCCCGTCTGGGAGGGGCGGAGCCGAGCGAGCCGGGGGCGGGGCCAGCGCAGCAAAGGCAGGGACCAAGCCCGCCCGAGAGGCGGGCCCCAGGGCAACCGGAAGGCGGGCCCGAAAGTAGCCTAGGGGCGGGGCCAGGAGCTCCCCTGGGCGAATCCTGGCGCAGTCGAGGGGCGGGGTAGCGCGCCGAGGGGCGGGGCCAGGCTCCCCTGGGCGACTCCCACCCGAGAGGCGGGCCCCAGGGCAGCCGGAAGGCGGGCCCGAAAGTAGCCTAGGGGCGGGGCCAGGAGCTCCCCTGGCGACTCCCGGCGCAGTGGAGCGCACCTAGGGGCGGGGCCAGCGCAGAGTGCGGGAGAGCGCCACGCCAAGATGGCGGCGTGGCGGCGGCGCGCGTGGGGCAGGACGCCGGTCGCTGGGGGGCGTCGGAGCGCGCGAGGGCAGCAGGTTCCGCGCCTCCTGCTGGAAGCGCTCGTGCTCAGCTCCAACCGCCAGAGCCCAACGTTCTCCTTAAGGACCTGGGGAAGAGCTAAGCTTCTGGGTCTTTCTGAGACCTGGGCACTCTTCGCAGCCCTGCGTGCCACCTGTTGCCTGAGCTTTCGCATGGTCCTTGGCCCCTCTGTGATCAGCGGGTAGAGCTTAACGCGTCAAGGAGCAAGGTATAGGGCTCAACGTGCTGGTAATTGCATCAGGGCGATTGTGTTTAGTGTGGTCGGGGACTGGACTTGCACACTGGAGCCGTGAACAAGCGTGGTCCTTAAAGTTTGGGGCTAGAAAGGCAAGTCGAGACGGCCTGGTGGGCTCAACGGCTTCAAGTTCATGTGAACTTGATGTGCTGTCTGCTTGGCCTCTTCATTTTTGTCAAGCAAAAGGTCACGGAAAACAAGAACGACGATGAAACCTCTGTATCATGCGCGGCAAGTGAAATATGAAATAGTGCTGACACTTTCTGTGTGATGCATCGACATGTCCAAAGGACATTGATTCGATTCAGTTGCTGGGGTTTTCTGGCCTTGCGGGTGCCGATTTTCGGTTCTAAACTATGGGAGCTTGGACAGCAGAACTGAGCGCAGAAAGCCAAGCTTTACTCCCCTGATACACAACCGAGCTCGCTTGCCGAGTTTAATAGACACTCAACGCTAGTAAAACCAACCTTTTGCAGTACTAGATTCTGGGGACGTACAGTTGGGACAGCATGCCCACAAGTGCAAATGTCTAAAGGATATTGTTGGGTTTTGTGTGTTTAATCTCGCTTTCTATCTGAAATGCACAACTTTATTGCATCTGGCAGATTCCATCATTGCTACATCAGTTTCCAAGCAGGCTGTACCGTTTTAATTCACTGTGAGAGAAATGTGTTTTGCACAGAAAAGGATTTTGTTTGAAATCGAACTGTAGGCTAGTCACAGGTTCTTTTCTCAGGAAATGCACCTACAGACCAGAATTGCTGAGCTGTAAGCATTTCTGTGTTTCACTTAAGGAATGAATTCTTCAGTGCATGTATAAGTAGGTAGCTTTAGAGAGTAATACCTTTTACAATGCTTTTTTTTTTTTTCTTGCCCATTGTGGGGCTTTGTAAGACATTGTAGAGTAGGCTTGTTTTTCTCTGTGTGTGTGTGTGTGTGTGTGAAATTTAGATTGGAGAGATCTGTTTTGTGAGGGGCCTTGTTGTTGATGCTTATCTTAAGTTAAAAAATGGTGACGGATGATGACCAATTGGAAGCTTAAGAAGCGGTTTTTATTTTACTGATTTATAAAGTAGCTGCCGTATGCTTT
The DNA here is from genome assembly GCF_017591425.1 of Ochotona curzoniae. Taxonomy (NCBI): domain Eukaryota; kingdom Metazoa; phylum Chordata; class Mammalia; order Lagomorpha; family Ochotonidae; genus Ochotona; species Ochotona curzoniae. Next base: position 53,066,435 of record NW_024467087.1, on the reverse strand, counting down.
GTCATCATACTCCTTTGCTTTCCCTCTGACAGTCTACTTGCTTCTCACATTTCTGTGTGTCTTCTGTAGTCCTAGTTTTGCCATCGTGTTTGCATCCTTAAGCAGTGTATTACTTAGTGTTTTATGCTTTTAACCTTGGTGCAAATGACTCATGCTGCTTGTCTTCTTTTGTGACTTCCTGTTGCAACGCATTTTAATTTTTCTCAACTGTGATATTTGGACTACCTACCTATGATCATGCTTTTTCTCTGCTGTGTAGTATTCCAAAGTAGAAATGGTGCATCATACTTTATTCTGATCCTGATCGTTTCAGTTTCTCACTGCATATAGCCTTTATGAAAATATTAATGAGATTGTCAGAGGATGTGATCAACCCCGTGATCTTACCAAACAGACCTATTGTGTGTGTTTGTGTTTTTGTGTTTGTGTGTATTTTATTGCTGTGTATAATTTCATTTTATACAACTACCACATTTCATTTTTCCAGCTCTGTTGGATATGGAAATTGAAAACTGTTTATTACATATTTCTGCTGTTCTTTAATGACGTGTTAAAAAAATCGTGTAGCACAGTTATCTCTTTCATATATTATTTTAGCTTTTTTTTAAAGATTTATTTTTATTATGTTTTATTGGAAAGGCGGATATACAGAGAGGAGAGACAGAGAGGAAGATTTCCGTCCAATGATTCATTCCCCAAGTGAGCACAACGGCCGATGCTATGCCAATCCGAAGCCAGGAGCCTTTTCCAGTTCTCCCACGCGGGTGCAGGGTCCCAAGGCTTTGGGCCGTCCTTGACTGCTTTCCCAGGTCACAGGCAGCGAGCTGGAAGGGAAGCGGGGCTGCCGGGATAGAACCGGCGCCCACATGGGATCCCGGGCGTGCACGGCGAGGACCTAACCACTGTGCCACTGCGCCGGGCCCTATTTTAGCTTTAATTGGCAATATTTACAAAATTGACATGATTCAGTCATATGGTATAAGTTGTGTTTTTTTTGTCAATATTTGTTCGCTTTTTCATAATGGCTGATAATTTCCAACCTATTTTTCATGTGTACATTTTATTTGTTTTTCATTCTTTTAAAATTGTCTGTTTATAGGTCATTTGCCCCTTACTCTTTTTTAATGATGTATTTATTTTTATTGGAAACTCAGATTTACAGACAATGAGAAACAGAGAGAAAGATACTCCATCCACTGGTTCTCTCCCCAAGTGGCTGCAATTGCGGGAGTTGAGCTGTCCTTAAGCTAGGAACTATGAGCTTCTTCTTGGTCTCCCGTGTGGTTGCAGGGTCCCAAGGCTTTGGGTCATTTGTGACTGCTTTCCCAGGCCACAAGCAGGGAGCTGGATGGAAAGTGGAGCATGTTGGACATGAACTGGTGCCCGTATGCAATGCTGTCACATGCAAGGCAATTATTTTAGCCACTAAGCTAATGTGCTGGCCTTGTCCATTCCTTAAGTTTTATGCTTGTGAGTTTCTTGAGCTCCTTCATACATTCTGGATATGAATACTTTTCAGGTACATAGTTTTCAAATCTTTTCTTCCCATTTGTTAATTGCCTCTTTGTTGAGTGTTTCATTTTCTATGCAGCTTGTTAGCTTGTGTAATCCAGTTTGTCTCATTGAAGAAAGCTTTGTGTATTACAATATCTCCCAGTGTTTCTCCTCTATTTTTCTCTTACAATTAGAATATTTAGGTGTTAGGTTTATATCATTTAGATCCCTGAACCATTGCATATTGTTTGTTTAAATGTTATGTATTATTTTTATTGGAAAGTCAGCTTTATAGAGAGAAGGAATTGTAGAGATAGATCTTCCATCTGATGATTAACTCCCCAAGTTACTACAATGACCAGAGTTGAACTGATCAGTGCCAGGAACTAGGAGCTTCTTCCAGATATCTCATGCAGGTAGGCCATCCTCTATTTCTTTCCCAGGCCACAGGCAGGGAGCTGGATGGAAAGTGAAGCAGCTGAGGCATGGACAGATGCCTTATGGGATTGTGCAGATGCCTGGTGACGACTTGGCCACAAGGCTATCTCACCCGGCCTGTACATTGATTTTTTTAAATAGCATGCAAATACATGTTTCATACTTTAGTATATGGATATGATTTTCTCAATGCTATTTCGTAGTGCATTCAGTACATTTTCCCTGCAGCCGTTTTAGCATATTTTGAAAATATTTATTTATTTTAGTGGAAAGGCAGATTTACAGAAGAAAGGAGAGACAGAGAAAAAGATCTTCCATCAACTTATTCAATTTCCATGTGGCAGCAATGGCTGGAGCTGAGCTGATCCAAAACCAGGAGCCAGAAACTTCTTCATTACCTCCCACACTAGTGCAGGTTCCCAAGGAGTTTATATACCTCAGGTTCTTCATTTATTCCTTTTTTACTGTTATTTGGGTTTTTCCCCCCATATTCTAGCTATTATGGATTGTACTGCTATAAATATAGGATTGCATGTAACTTTCATATATAGATTTTGCTTCCTTTAGATATATTCCCAGGGATGGAACAGTTTGGTCACACAGTAGATTAATTTAGCATTGTCTAAGCACTCTCCCTCCTGACTTTCACATTGGCTGCTCTAGTCTACACTGCCATCAAGAGTTGAGGAGGGTAAGATCTTCCCAACATCCTCACCAGAATGTGTTATTTGTAAATTTCTGTATGGAAGCCATTAGAGTTAGTTGGAACCTCAGTGGGGTCTTTATTTGTACTTCCCACATAGCTGTGGAGCCTGAGCATCTTTCTATGTATCTATTAACTGTTTGAATTTATTCTTTTGAAAAACCCCCACTCATGTCCTTTGCCCATTTCTTTACAGGGTTATTTGCTGATATTAATTTCTGAAGCTCTTTTTCAATCTTAGATATTAGCCCCCTATCTCTTGGGTAGTATGCAAAAATGTGTTCCCGTTCTGCTGGTTGTCTTCATTTTGTTGATTGTTTTCTTTGCTGTGCAGAAGCATATTAGTTGGATGTAGTCTGATTTGTTTAGTTTGGATTTGACTGTCTGTGCTTTTGGCAAATATTCTATGAAGCCTTTACCAATGCCTTTATCTTGTAGATTGCCTCCTTAGTTTTCTTTTGATAGATGGTTTCTGAGTGCAGATTGAGGTCTTTAATCTATTTAGAGCTGATTTTTCTATAAGATGACAGATGGAAGTTTTGTTTCTTCTGCAGGCAGATATCCAGTTGTCCTAACAGCATTTGTTGGAGAAACCAACCTTTTTTCCTGGGTTACTTTCAGTACTCTTGTTGAAGATCAGTTGACTGTGTATGTGTGGACTTACTTCTGTTGTTTCTACTCTGTTCCATTGACATTTTTTTTTTTTTCTGTTTCTGTAACAGTACCAGAGTTTTTTGATTACCGCTGCCTTGTAGTATGTCTTGAGGTTTGAAATTGTGATTCCTCAAGTTTGACTGATTTTTATTCAGATAGCTTTGGCTGTTCATGATCTTTTGTGTTTCTGGATAAAGTTTTCTATCATCTTTTCTATTTCTGAGAAGAATGTTGTTGAGATTTAATTGGGATCATGCTGAATTTCGGTAATATTGACATTTTAATAATTGTATTCTACTAATTCAGAAACATGGAAAAATTCTCCACCTTTTGATATGTTCTTCTGTTTCTTTCTAATGTTTTGTAATTTTCATCATAGAGTTCGTTCATGTCTTTTTTTAAAGGTTTATTGCAAGATATTTTAAATTGCTTTTCCACTATTTTAAAGGGATATGTAGACGCAAGTTGTTTCTAATCCTTGGAGTTTTTTTTTTTCTTTTATACTAGGCCCATTAATTTATTTTCATTAATTTTGTTTCCTGCTACCACACCAAACACTCTCTTATAAGGTCCAGTCGTCTCTTGACTGAGTCTTTTGGTTCTCCTAAGCATAGAATCATGTCATATGTGAACAGAGATAATCTTAATTCATTTCCAATTTGAATTGCTTTAATTTCATTTTCTTGCCTAATAACTCCACCTAGGACTTCAAATACTCTGTGGAATAGCAGTGGTGAAAGTGGACATCTTTGTCTAGTTCCAGATCCCAATATTAAAGATTCCAGTCTTTTGCATTTAATATGATTCTTAAGTTCAATTTTTCTTATATTGCATTAATTTTGTTGTGGAATGTTGCTTGTATGCATATCTTGTTTAGGGTTTTTAGCATGATGTGGTATTGTATTTATGAAATGCCTTCACTGTATCTATTTAGATGAGCATATATGTTTTTTCTTCAATTTTGTTGATATGGTGAATCATATTTATTGATTTTCATTTGTTGAACCATCCCTGCATGCCAGGGATAAATCTCTTCTGGTCTGAGTGGATGATCTGTGCAAAACATTGCTGGATTCTGTTGGCAAATATTTTGTTGAGGATTTTTTTGTCTATGTTCATCAAGGATATCAGTCTGTAGTTTGTTCCTTGTTTTGTCTCTATCTGGCTTTGGTATTAAGGTGATATTGGCTTCACAAAACATTTGAAAGGATTGCCCCCCTTTCTATTGGTTTGAATATTGTGTGGAGGATTGGTGTAAGTTCTTGGAACTTTTGGTAGAATTCATCAGTAAAGCCATAAGTTCTGGACTTTTCTTTGTTGGGAGGGATTTAGTTAATTGTTTCAATCTCCATCCTGGTTATAGGTCTGTTTAGATTTTTAATTATCTCAAAATTACATTTTAGTAAATGTTATATTTTCAAAAATTAACCATTTCTTCAAGGTCTTCTTATTTCTTATCAGAGTTGCTTGTATTAGTTCTTGATTAGTCTATGTATGTATAAATTGTCTTTTGTTATATTTCCTTTTTCATCTTTAATGATTATCATCTTCTCCCTATTTTTTGATTAGTTGGGCTATTGTTAATATCGTTGGTAGATTTTCTCCAGGAACCTAGTTTCGATTTGTTGATCTTATGTATTATTCTTTTGTTCTCTATTATACTTATTTCCTCCATTGTTTTGGTTATTTCTGTTTCTTTTCTTTGCTAATCTTGGGATTATTTTGCTGTTGTTTTCCTAGCTCCTTCAAACATGCAGTTAGCCTGTTTATCTGGTGCCTTTCTAGTTTCTTTATATAGGCACTAACTGCAATGAGCTCTCCTATTTTTAAACTGATTTATCTTTTTGAAAGACAGATTTACAGAGAGGAGGAGAGACGGAGAGGAAGATATTCCATTCACTGATTCACTCCCCAAGTGTCTGCTATGGCTGGAGCTATGCTGATCTGAAGTCAGGAGCCAGGAGGCTCTTCAGGGTCTCCCATGAGGTTGCAGAAGCCCAATGCCTTGGGCCATCCTCAACTGCTTTCCCAGGCCACAAGCTAGCTGGGAAGCAGGGCCACAGAGATTGGAACTGGTGCCCATATGGGATCTTGGTGCATGCAAGGCGAGGCCTTTAGCCACTAGGCTGCCGTACTGAGCCCTAAACTCTCAACACTGCCTTGACTGTGTCCCACAAGTTTTAATATGTTGTATTCATGCCTTCATTTGTTTCAAGCATTTGTTTCTTCTATAACCCATTGTTCATTTGTCAACAGGTTGTTCAGTTTTCAAGTATTTGCATGTGCTCTGGTGTATTTTGACTTGCTGGTCTCTAGTTTCATTCCATGATGATTGGAAAAAATGTATTATATAATCTTAATTATTGAGATTTGTTGAGGCTTGTTTTGTGGCCTATAATGTGATTAATCCTGAAGAAAATTCCATGAAATAATGAAAAAAAAACTCTATTCTGTGTCTGTAGAATCTAAGTTTCTGTAGATATAAATTCAATCCATTTATTCTATTGTCTGTGTGAGCTCTGTTGTTTCCTTGCTGAGTTTTTTCTTGTTAATCCGCCATTTAGGTTAATGGGGTATTAATGTCCCCCACTTTTATTGTGTTGAAGTCTATTGATGCCTTTAAATGAATTTTTGTTCCAAATAGATAGGTGTTCTCATATTCGGTGCATATACATTTAGTATGATAATTTCTTCTTGCTGAATCAATCCCTTAGTCATTATGTGGTGTCCTTCTTCATCTCTTTTAATGCATTTCATGTTGAAGTCTATATGATCTGATACAAGAATGGTTGTACCAGCTCATTTTTTCCTTTCTGTTGCCCTGAAATATACTTTTCCATCATTTTACTTTCGGTTTCTGCATATGTTTGTTGCTGACTTGTGTCTCCTGTAATCAACAGAGAGATACACTGCATTTTCCATTGTTTAATTTACATTTCCTTTTTGCTTTTATTGAGATGTTCTCTATATTTACCTTTGTATTTGGTAGATGTCCTTTTTTTTTCTCTGTAGCATATCTTTAAGCAACATATTTGGAGGACGGGTGTGGTAAAGGTGATGTCTTTCAGTGTTTGATTGGCTTGGGAGTATTTTATTTCATTTTGAATACAAAGGGAAGCTTAACTGGTATGCTATTCTGGGCTGACAATTTTGTTTTCTTTTAGGATCTGGAACATGTCACTCCATTGTGTTCTGATGTTGTGTTTGCTTTGAGAGTTCAGCTGTGAGTCTGATTGGGGTTCCTCTGTAAGTTGGTTGACTTCTCATTTGCATATTGAAGTATCTTTTTTCATGTTCAATTGAAGAGAGCTTGATTATGATGTGCCGTAGTAAGAATTGTTTCTGGCTGAGACTATTTGTGCTTCTCTGCCATTATCTATTTGGCTCCGGATTTCTTTGCAATGTTGGGGAAGTTCTTCATTATTATTTCTTTGAATAGATCTTTTAACCCAGTTTCTCCTTCTATACCTTCAGGAACTCCCGTAACTGTTATGCTTTTTTTTTTTTTAAGATTTATTTATTTTTATTACAAAGTCAGATATACAGAGAGGAGGAGAGACAGAGAGGAAGATCTTCTGTCCAATGGTTCACTCCCCAAGTAAGTGCAATGGCTGATGCTATGCCAATCTGAAGCCAGGATCGAGGAACTTCCTCCTGGTCTCCCACACGGGTGCAGGGTCCCAAAGCTTTGGGCCGTCCTTGACTGCTTTCCCAGGCCACAAGCAGGGACTGGATGGGAAGTGGAGCTGCCGGGATTAGAACCGGCGCCCATATGGGATCCCAGTGCTTTCAAGGTGAGGACTTTATCCATTAGGTTACACTGCTGGGCCCAGCTGTTTTGCTTTTTGCTTTGATGGTGTAACTTAACTTTTTGGATTGTTTTCTTAGCTTGATTCAATTCCTGTTTCAGCATTTTTGCAGGAGGTATCTTCCAGTTTTGAGATTATTTCTTCTTCATTCATTCTACTATTGAGGCTTTCCACTGAATTTTTAATTTTATGTATTTTATTCTTGATTTCTAATCACACAATTTGTTTTTTTTTATTGTTTTTTTTTCCTGTGTAACATAGTTGGTAAATTCTCTGAGTTTCTTGTATTTAAGGTGCTCTATAATAGTTTAAAATTTTTTTTTCGTCTCTTACTTTCTCAGTATCTTCCTCAGTTAACGTTGAGGTTGAAATAGTGCTTTTATCCTTTGGGGGGAGGCTTGGGTAACCTCATTCCTTGTGCCTGTGCCTTTTCTTTTCCTCTTGGCCATCACAACTCTGATTAGGAAGTTCTTCTTGGACTGATTTTTAAGCTGTGTTATCCAGAGGTCTGCAGATAGATCTTACTTATCCTTTTCATTTTTCATTTCTCCATTTGCTTCTCTGTTTGCATCACTTGTTGCACTGCAATCAGTGTGTTTCAGTCTGGAATTTCTGTGCTATGCTTCTGCCATCTCCTCTGTAACCTAAGCTCCCAACTCATGACTCTCTGCCCCATGTGATCCCATGTTGGCTGCACCATGGTTTGCTTAGCATCTTGCCTGCTCAGAGTTTCACCAGCGTTCATAATTAGGGAGAAACTAGCTTTGACTTTAAACTAGAGCACAGGGCTATTATAGGTACCAGGTGTGCAGATTTTTTTTCTTTCATTTCTGCTGGAACCTTCTGGCAGTTAGGTCTAGGGCAACCTGGACCTGTTGTGGATGTAACTTTTGGTATGTCAGATCAGCCTTATTTTGCTGGTAAAACCAATGCAATGTATTTATTGAGTTCGCCCATTGCTTATTGCATATGCAGCTCACTTTTGTCACCCCAGGCAGGGATTTTGCCGCATAAGTGAAAATTGCTCCTGAAGTGGTACTGGTAGGGGTCTGGGCACTGAATTCCACCCTGTGCCCACACCCTTTTGAAGAGGCTCCACCACCCTGCTTCTGCTTGTGACTAGATGGGAAAAATCAGTGGGACTCACAGTTTTATGACTGGATTCACCTCCTGTATTCCTGGTGTTCTCCCTTCTCAAGCTGGCCATCAGTGATGCTCTGATTGCTGCTGTGGTATCTGTTTTCTGCAGCACAACTCCACAGTCTCTGCTGCTTCCCTTTGTCCATGGGTATCCAAGTATCCCTCTGCTATTGACCTGCCCACTCCTATTTCTTAGGATCGCACCCTGTCTGTTTCCCCTCAACTAATTTTTCTGTATCCATTTTAACAAGTCCTCATGCAATTCTGCCATATGGCTCTCCCAAATTTCAATTTTATGGTTTTTATTGAGAGATCTTTCACATCATTGGTTAAATGTGTCTAAAGATACTTAAATTTTAATATAGCTGTTGTGACTGAGACTAATCATACTTGCTATTTCTCTGCCATGGCATTGTGTTTATAAATTCTATATTGATTTTTAAAAAAACTTATTTATTTTTATCAGAAAGGCAGATAGATATACAGAGAGAATGAGGTAACAGAGAAAGAGCTGAGCCGATCCGACGCTAGTAGCCAAGAGCTTCCTCTGGGTCTCCCATGGCTTTGGGCCATCCTCTACTGCTTTTCTAGGCCACAGACAGGGAGCTGTATCGAAAGTGGAGCGGCTAGGACATAAACCGGTGCCCATATGGGATCCTGGAGTGTGGAAGATGAGGACTGCAGCCACTAGGCTACCACATTGGGCCCTCTATTTTGATTTTTATATGTTGATTTTATATCTTCCATTTTTGCCACTCTGTTTGGAGTTCCTGGGTTTGGTTCCTAGGATCATAGATTAACCCTCTGCCTGTGGAACCAATATCCCATATGGGTAGCAATTCATGCCCTGACTGCTACACTTCCATTGCAGCTCACTGCTTATGGTCTAGGAATGTAGCAGAAAAATGGCTGAAGTCTTTGAGATCTAGCACCCATGTTGGAGACCTACTGTAAGACCTACTGCTAGCCCCTAGCAGCCATTTGTGGAATGAACCGGTTGAAGACTTCTATATTTTGGTAACTCTACTTTCTAATAGAAAAACTCTTTAAAAACATGAATTTCAAGAGCTATTGATGAAGTCTTTTATTTTCCCTGGGATCATTTCACATGCAAAGAGGGATAATTTGTCTGTTTTCCAATTTTTATTCTGTTTTTTTTTTCCTGCTGCATAATCACGCTATTAATGAGTAGTCTTATCTGGTCCCCAACTGTTGTAGAAATGCTCCCAATTTTCCCCTATTCAACGTGATCTTAACTGTGTAGTTATACTGCCTTTCTTTTTGTGAGGATTTTGTTTTTGTCTTCCCAATTTGATTAAGGTGTTTATCATGAAAAATAATATTGTATTTTATCAAATGTGTTTCTTCTATGTTTTGAGATAATTTTGTGGTTTTTATAAAATTTGTCTACATTGTACATTACATTTGTTGGTTTACATAAATTGAATCTTCAAATACCTGCTTCCCCTATATAAATCCCATTTGGGTAGGGTGGGTAATTTTTGACTGTGTTTTGGATTTGATTAGCTACTGTTTTGTTCAGGATTTTTGTCTGCATGATCATCTAGGATATTGATCTGTAGTTCTCTTTCATGTTGTATCCTTGTTTAGTTTTGCAATTAAGGTGACACAGACTTGGTTGTTATATGTGTTAACAGTTCCTTGCATGTTTTTCTACAGTTTCCAAATCGCTAGCCAGTAGCTGTTGTCATTTCTGATCATCATTTATATTTCTGTGGTATCTATTGCAACAGCTCATGTTCTTTAAAAATATTTTTGTTAATTTTTATTAGAAAGGTGTATTTACAGAGAAAAAGAGAGACAGAGAGAAAGGTCTTCCAGCCGCTGGTTCACTCTGCAAATGGCTTCAATGGCCAGAGCTGAACTGATCCAAAGCCAGGAGCTTCTTCCGGGTCTCCCAAGCAAGGGCAGGGCCCCAAGTCTTTGGGCCATCCTTTACTGCTTTCCCAGGCCATAGTCAGGGAGGTGGATGGGAAGTGGAGCAACTGAGACACAAACTGGGGCCAAAAAGGGATCATGGAGCATGCAAGGCAAGCATTTGTTCAACTCGTCATTGCACTGGGACTAGAAAATCTCGTTTTTAATCTTTGAATTTATTACCTGTATTTTTCCCCACCCATTTTTGTTCAACTGGCCAGTGGTTTATTAATTTTGTTTCTTTTTGGAAAACCAGTTATCTCACTAATCTTTTGTATATTTTAAAACATTTTTGTCTTTTGTCATTCTGTAATTTTTAATATTTCTTTCTTTCTATTTCTTTTAGTTTTGCTTTCTGGCTCCTTGAGGTACCTTGTTAGATAACTTGTTATCTTTGAAATTTCTCGATGCTGTCAGTAATTGCAATGAACTTTTAACTCTATTCTAGTTGTATCACATAAATTTTGTTATGTTGTATTGAAATCTTCATTTTTTTCTAGGAATTTTTGTTTCCTTTTAATTTTTTTTTACCCGTTATTCATCGAGATGTGTGTTTTTCAGTCTCTATTTAGCATTACTTATCTTAATTTCCAGCTCTATTCCATATTGTTCCAAAAATATGGTATGGTTTCAGTTTTCTTTTAAGTGTATTTAGATGTATATTCTGTTCAAGCTTGTTTATTCTAAACATGGTTCTACGTATTGATGAAAAAATGTGAGTATTTTGTAGCTGTGAGATTACATGCACTATATATCAATTAGATCCATTTCTGTGATAATGTAGATAAGCTCTATTATTTCCCTTCTTTGATATTTTTATGTTTTTTGATATAAGTGGAATTTTGAAGTCCTTCTTTATTATTATGTTTGAATATCTCCTTCAGATCCATTAACATTTGTTGTAACTGGTTAGGCATCTAACCATTTGTTGTAAATGGTTAGACATCTTTCCTTGATTAATTGTAAGTTGATTTTTTTTTATATATTGTAAGGCTTAGGTGGCTTGTTCCGTGTGTTGTACATTTAGGTTCAGTTGTCCCAGCACTGTTTTTGAAGATACTGCTTTTTTCCCCTCTTGGATTCATTTTAGTTTGCTTGTCAAATGTTATTTGGCTATAAATATGAGGGTTCGTTTCTGAGATTTCTATTATTTTCCATTAATCTGCATGTCTACTTTTGTGCCAGTACCATGCTACTTTTATTACAATGGCTCGGTTGCATGTTTTGAAGTCTGATAGTGTGATGCCTCCAACTTTATTTTATTATTATTATTTTTGGTGTTGTATCTCTATCTCCTGGCAGAATTTCTTGTTTATCTCATGTGTAGATTTCCTTACTTATATAATTTCTTCTATGTGTTTTTGGATAAATGTTCTTAGGAATTCCTTTTTAAGAATTTTGCTTATTTCCTCATCTTCACAGTGTAACACTAAAGAACTGTTGTATTATTTTGGGGGGAGTCATATTGTCGTCTTTGTTCAGGTTTCATTAATATTTATGTTTATTTGTATCTATTTGGGCAACACTGGTTGGTATCTCTCCTCAGGACTTTGTAATTAGAGGCCTGTGTGGCTTAATGGAATGTATGCATCTTCAGGGAATATCTAGAGGTATGTGCAAGTTTGTTCCAGGGTACTCAGACCAGTGTTTCTGTCATTATTGGGATAGTCATGTTTGCACTGGTTGGCATATTCAGAGACTTGCCTACGTGAATCAATTGTCTAGGATGTCCTCCCTATGACTTCTCAACCCACCCACTCATGCTCATAGCTCAAAGAATTTGTGTACTACATAATGTGAGGACAGAACACAATGTTCCTCTCCACCACTTTAGGAGTTATGAACTTTTGGAGTCAGACTTGGTTAATACCCAAATATCTAGCTGTATTCCATGCATTTCTCAGTTTCTCAGTCTGTGTGTAACTCACACAGTCACAGGATGCAGAGGATCCACTCTTGGTTTTACAAACAGGCCTGACCTTGGAGATAGCCACCTGCCTGTCTGAGGTCAGTTGGTATTCCCCCTAGGGATTTTGAGTCTAGGATTTTGGTGGGGTAAGGGGATAGAAGCTTTCTGGACTGGACTGAAATTCCATGGGGACTGTGAAATTCTCAGACAAAATCCTTAAGTGGTGCTCAGGGCATAGCAGTCAGGGCATAGAAGCTGAGCATGCCCAGGGCATAGCAGCTGGGTACTTTGGTAGAGGGAGAAGAAGGAAGCCATATGCCCTGCCTTTATATAGCATAATGGGTTCTTTTCCCTGCCCCAACCCCAACCAGCTCTCTTAACTGGGTTCAAAGTCAGTGGGAATTGCAGAATTCTCCATCAGGTAAGACCACTAATGCCCCTTAAAATGCTGCAAGTCCAACTCTCACCTTACTCTTAGAAATTGCCATACTCGCTGACCTCCAGCTTCAAGAATCACTAATAGTGTCCTGTCTGCTACTGCATGTTTGTACAGTTTTTGAAACTCCAAGAAGTCTCTCTTCTGTAGGCTTTCCATTGAAAACTATTTTTTTCCTGGGAACCTGGTCCCTTCTATGTTTTTCTGTTATCTTCCAGTGGTCAAAACCTGTATTTTTCTACTTAGCCATCTTGGGTTGTCCAATTTTACAATTTTTAAAAAAGATATATTTGTTTGAAAGGGAGAGAAAGAGACAGGAGAATGGGAGAGGGAGAAGAAGAGGAGGGAAGAAAAGGAAGAGAGAGAAGAATACAGAGAGATTGAGAGATAGAGATTCTTTTCCATTTGCTGATTCACTCTGTAAGTGGCTGTAAAAACTGTCTCAGCCATGCCAAAGCAGGAGCTAGTAAATAAATTTTGAGTCTCCCACAGGGGTGGCAGGGACGCCAGTATTTCTGCCATCTTCTCATGTCTTCCTAGGAGCAGTAGTGTGGCTCTGGATTAGAAGTGGAACAAGTGGGATTTGAACTGGCATTCTGATGTGGGATGGCTTTAGCCCCCACCATGCTGGCCCCAAAAGCCTGCTAATGATTAAAGTAATAATGAAACTTTGTAACAGCTGGTACATGCATTTATTCATTATTAACGTATATTCAGTTTCTTAGCATTTTGATTATTTGGGACCCTGTCTTTGTTTCTTTCCCCCATTAGATGTCGTAATACAACCTTCTCCGTGTGACCTAAATAAGCAGCTTTTTTAAAATGTTCATTAAGTAGAATGACGGTGGGAACCATAGGTGTGGAATCTCTAAAACTTTTAGTTCTATTGGGACTTTTTAACGCTGCCCAAGGCAATATGTTTAATTAACTCAACCAGTATTGAATGAATTGAAATTTTGTATGAACAAAGCTATTGTGTTCTTTTTAAAATTTATTTTTTAAAATATTATTTTCCATGATACAGTTTGATAAGCTTGATAGTTTATAAGCACCTTGCTCCCTCTTCCTGCCTCACAGTTTTCCTCTACCATTATCTGTCCCCAAGTTATCATGAAAATGCAGTCACTCAGTTCACAGGTACAAGCTTAACATTTTGATATTTAAATTTATTATAGCATGATAAGTAAAGGAAAAGGAAGAAAACATAGTATCGTAACACCAATGTGTATTTATAGGCATCATTAGGAGTCCTACTGTTTTTCAGGAATATAGATGTATATATCCCAGTAAGCTGATCTCCCTTCACATATATATGTGTGTTTTCCTCCTCCCCACATATGTGTACTTTTAATATATTTTGTTTTATATCAGAGAAGACAAATGATACTAGTCCTTTTGAGGCTGACTTACTTCACAAAACATAGTGGATTCCAGCTGAGACCATTTTGTTGCAAGCAGTAATATTTCATTCCATTTAATGGTTGTGTAATATTCCATGGATTGAATATATCACACTTTGTTCATTCCTTTGTTGTTCAGTATCTGGATTGTTTCCATTTCTTAAATATTATGAATTGTGTTGCTATAAATATGGGATTGCAGACAACTCAAATGCAAATTTTATTTTGTTTGAATATATTCTCAGGAGTGGGATGGCTGGATCATATGATAAATTTTGGTTGTCTGAGAACTCTCCATACTTACTTCCATAGTGGCTTTACTAATCTACATCCACCAACAGTGGATTAGGTTACCATTTTCCTCACATTCCGTCCAGCAACTATTTAACTTCTGTATGTAGGCCATTCTCACTGGAATTAGGTGAAACCTCAATATAGTTTTTGTTTGCATTTCCCTGATCTCTACAGAACTTCAACTTTTTTTTTTTAGTCTATTAGCCTTTGGAATTTCATCTTTTGAAAAAAAATATCTGTTCAGATCCTTGGCCCTTTGCCCAGTTCTTGACAGGATTATTTGTTTTGCTGTTGTTGAGTGTAATTCTTTGTAGATTCTGGGTGTCAGTGTCCTATTTGTTGTGTAGTGTGCAAATATTTTCTTTCCATTCTGTTGGTTGATGTCTCACTTTATGGACCATTTCCCTCACATTACAGAAGCTTCTTAGCTTGATGTGGTTATATTTGTTTATTTTTGCTTTGACTGTCTGTGCTTTTTGTGTTTTCCTAAGAAGTCCTTGCTTATTCCTATGCCTTGTAAAGTGTCCCCTATGTTATTCTCCAGTGATTTAATGGTGTCTGGGAGTAGGTTTGAATTCTTGATCCATTTAGAACTGATTTTGTATAAGTTGAAAGTTACGGCTCTTCTTTCTCACTTCTGCCAATGCACATCAAGCTTCCCTAGCACCATTTGTTAACGAAGTTATCCTTTCTCCTTGGACTGATTTTGGTTCACTTGTCAAAAATTAGATGTGTGGGTTTGCTTCAGATATTTTTATTCTGATGTTTTGATCTTATTTATTTTTGTGCTATAGCCTTGTAGCACAACTTGAAGTCTGGTGTTATGATTCTTGCTGCTTTGCCTTTATGTTTAGTAGCTTTGGCTATTTGGAGTCTTGTGTTTCCATATGAATTTCAGCATCATTAATTTTTGGAAGAATGTCTTCGACATTTCATTTGGGATTGCATTGAATCTGTAGATTATTTAGTAATATGGACATTTTGATGATTGTTTTTCTAGTCCACAAACATGCCAAATTTCTCCATCTTTTGATGTCATCTTTTGATGATTTCTTTCTTTAACGTTTTGTACTTTTCTTTGTAGAGAGCTGCTGTGTTGAATGGGACTGATCTTACAAGTTCTTTCTCAACCATGGAGTTGTTTATGTGTACTGTGGCCATTGATTTATGTGGGTTTATTTTGTATCCTGATACTTTGCTAAATTCTCATATAAGATCCAGTAGTATTGTTGTTAAGTCCTTTGCTCTCCCTATGTATAGAATCATGTCATCTGCAAACAGAAATAATTTAAATTCCACCTTTCTAATTCAAACCCCTTATTTTATTTTTCTTGCCTAATGGCTTTGGTTAGAACTTCCAGTACTATGTTGAATAGCAGTAATGAGAATCCTTGCCTGGTTCCAGATCTTAGTGGGAAAGCTATTAGCTTTTCTCTGTTTATTATGATGTTGGCATTGGGGTTTTCATATATTGCTTGTGTTGAGGAATGTTTCTTTGATGCCTAATTTGCTTAGTGTTTTTAGCGTGGAATGATGCTGTATTTTATCAGATGCCTTCTGTTGAAAATGATCATATGGTTTTATACTTCAGTTTGTTCAAATGGTGCATCACATGTATTGATTTGTGTGTGTTGAAACATCCCTGTATGCCAGAGATGAATCACACCTAGTTTAGGTGAATGATCATTTTTTTGATTTTGAATGGCTGTTATTTGATTAAGGATTTTTCCATCTATTATCAACAGGGTATTGGTTTATAGTTCTTTTTTTGTTGTTGTTATCATTTTCTTGCATTAAAGGTGATGTTGGCCTCATAGAAAAAAAAATGGGTGAATTGCCTCTCTTTCTATTGTTTTGAATTAAAAGTGGAGTATTGGAACTAGTTCTTAAAACCGTTTGGAGAAATTAAGCAGTGAAATCATCTAGTCATGGATTTGGAAGTTCCTTTTTTTTTTACTGATTCAATCCCTGTTCTCATTTTTCTACTTAGGTTTTTAATGTCCTTGTTATTTCATTTTCAGTAAATTGTATGTGTCTAGAAATCTATCAGTTTCATCTAGAGTTTTAAATTTTTTTGACACATAGTTACTTTTAATTGTTCTTAATGTTTCTTTTTATGTCCGAGGTGTCTGTGTTTGTGCTTCCTTTTTCATTGGTGATTTAATTGTTCTCTCTCTCTCTCTCTCTCTTTTGTTAATTGTGCCAATGATGTAACTATTTTGTTCGTCTTTGTGAAGAATCAGCTCTTCGGTTCAGTGATCTTATGCATGATTATTTGGCTTGCATTTTGTTTATTTCTTCCCTAATTTTAATTATGTATTTTTCTGCTCATTTTGAGTTTAGTTTACTGTTATTTTTTTAGCCTTCAGAAGTATTAATAGCTCATTTACTTGCTGTCCTTCTAGTCTCTTGACATAGGCACTAATTGTAGTGAACTTCCCTGTTATCATTGATTTTGTTATATTCCATAATTTTTGATATATTGTGTTGATCTCTTTAGTTGTTTCCAGGAGACTTTTTTATTTTCTTTTTGATTTCTTCTGTGACCCATTGTTTATGCAGAAACATGTTGCAAATTCTTCAAATTTTTGCATATTTTTTGGAACCTTTTGCCTTGATGGTCTCCAGCTTCATTCCCCGGTTGTCTGAAGACACATGATATTATTTTGATTCTTTTGAATTTGCTGAGGTTTGTTTTATACCCTATCATAAAAAAGTGTATTTGGTGTTCTGTATGATGTTCTATAGAGGTGAATTATGTCTATTTGATCCATGGTGTAAATTAGCTCTGTTTTTCCTTTTCTTGGGTTTCTGCCTAGTGATTCTATCCATTGATGTTGGTGGGCTTTGGAGATCCCCCATTATTACTGTACTGAAGTCTGTCTCCCTTTGAATCAATTAACAGTTGTTTTACATAGGCAGCATTTGTTGCATATACATTCATTATAGTTATTTCTTATTGAATGTATCCCTTGATCATTATTTAGTGTCCTTGTTTGTCTCAGTGTTTTTCATATTAAAATTTTTATTATCTTATGTTAGAATGGCTATACCAGCTTGTTTTTCCCTTCCATTGCCCTAGAATATACTTTTATCATTCTTTCACTTTCAGTTTCTGTGATCTTTGTTGATAACATGTGTTTGTTGTAAGAAGAAGGATAGATTCTGGTTTTTTTAATCCAGTCTGCAATCTGTGTCTTTTGGTCAGAGAGTTTAGGCCTTTTGCATTAAGGATTATTATTGAATGGTAGAAAATTGGTCCTATTATTTTAAGCATAGATTTTGTTGTTATTTGCTTTAGATTTCTTTTTTTTTACTGAGATGTTCTGCATTTGTGTTTTCTTTCGTTATGTTGTGTATCATTCTCATTTTCTGTCTAATATATCTTAATATATCATTTATAGTTCTGGTCAGGTAGAGATGAATTATTTCAGTTTCTGTTTGCTTTGGAAGTTCTTTATTTCAATTTCATATAAAATAAAAGCTTTACTGGCTATATTCTTTTGGATTGGTAGGATTTGTTGTTGTTGTTGCTTTATCTGGACTATGTCTCTTATTTCCCTATCAGCTGTAGGATTTCTGGTAAAAAGTTAGCTTCATGTCTAATTGGCAATACTCTATAAAGTTATCAATCATTTCTCACATGCACATTTAAATATCCTTTATGTTCAGCTGTAGAATGTTTAACTATGATGTGCTGTCATGGTGATAATTTCTGGTATGTCTATTTGGGGTTCCCTATACTTTCTGTATTTGGATTCTTCTTTGTTTCCCCATTTGATGAAAGTTTTCATTTATTATTTTATTCAAAACATCTTTCAGCCCAGCTTCTGTTTCCATGCTTCTAGAACTCCTAGTATACATATGCTTCGTTGTTTGGTGGCATCACTTAATTCTTGAATCACAGTTTTCTCGACTTTACTTAATTTATCTGTATTTTGACAGTCTGAGAATTTGCACATCAGTTGTCTTCTACTTATTTTTTTTGCCTCTCACTCATTCTAAAGTCGTTCCATGTTGTTGGATTCTTCATTTGTAATAATTCAATTTAATTTTGTTCATAATTCCTGTTATGTGTGAAATATTCCTTTAACTCCTGCATCTATATCTCACTGTTTTTGAAGAGCTTGGTTATTTAAAAAAATTACCAAGTAATCACTCAATGTCTTCATCCTCCAATACTAGGGTTTAAATGTTTTTATACTTCCTGAAGAGAGAGTTGTTTTCATTGTTCATGGTGTTTTTTTTGTGTGTGTTTTTTTTTTTTTGCCTCCGGGTATTCCAAAACAGATTAGAGGTTGTTTTCCTTAGATAGATTTTATCTTTGGGCTATTTCTGTGCTTTTATGGGTATAGCTAATCCTTTAATGGGAATCCAGTGGTGTGTGCTGTAAATGGCTTGTGTAACACCCACCTTCCATGCGCTGTTAAATTGGTAGCATTTTGCTGCTGGGACCAATGTATTGTATTCATTGTATCAGATTATCCAGATGCCTTGTGGAGAGCCAAGTGTGTAGTCTAACTGAACATAGTGTATGCCTAGATTGTTGCTTCTGCTACTAGCTTCCTCAGTCTGCTTATGGATTCTGCACTCTGTGCACAACAGCATCTGCCGGCTGCGGATCAAACCACCCTGCAGTGACAGTGTTGGTTGAGGTGCATGCTTCACTTCACCTGCATGTCCACCCACTTTCTTCCCACTGTTCTGTTTCCATATGTGTTCAAACATGAGATTACCACAATTCATTATTTAACAATTGGACACATTACTGGCTGTCCAGCGATGCCCTCTCACTTGTGTCCCAGAACTCTTGGGTCAAAGGCAAGAACAGTGGTCACTACTTTGCCTTTCCACTATAACTGTCACTTTTTTGTTTCTTGTGTCTGTAATGAGATTTACTTTGCCAAGCTGACAACTTTACCCATTGTGTGGGGCAGTGCTGTGGTGCCTTTCCCTTGCTAACTCTTCTCTGCCCAAATCTGCATGCTTCTGCCCTATTCAGACATCTTGAATCTAGACTATAGTGTTCTTACTAAACATAGAGATGGCTGCTCCACACATCTGTAGATTCTATAAAAGTAAATTTGTTGTGGGTTACAGAAGTCTGTGTTTTGGCTCTACTTATTAAAGTACATTTTTGCATAAATTGCTAACTTTGGATACAATTAATACAAAATATCTCATATCTATAATTTTATGTGGTGCTTAACATAAATTGAGGTAACTATCATTGTCTTTTTACCAGTTAAAACAATAACAGAAAACTAAGAAGCCCACAAAAAAATCTCAGAGATCTTACTTGGCTTGCTTAAGCAAGTTTGAGTAATTTAGTCAGTACTCACTTCAAGTCATACTGGTTTCCAACTCCATGGTTTTGAAGGGTATAACAGAATGATAAAGAGGAAAAACAAAACCAGTATTGTTGATTGATTTTTGTAAGTCACATTCCTAATTAGTACAAGAATAAAATGAGATAATGTAATTCATGTTTTGGATATGAAAAATCCATTCCACTCATTAGATGTGCTAAAGAGTTATAAACTCAGGGTCTTTGCATCTCATTTAACGGGTTGGGTGGAGAGAGAGAGAGAGAAAAGGCTTGTTTTGTGTTAAAGGGCACTCTGTTGGCTTCATTGTTCTGTCTGAGATTTGATTTGCAAGTAAGGGTAACCAATAGTGCTTTAAGGCTACACATGACATAGATTAGAGCTGCAGGAGATAAAAAAAAAGCTCAATGAGCTGAGGTAAAGAGAAGATGAGGTAGGGAACCGAAGTTTAAGGTCAAGAGGAAGGAGTTCTGAGTTGTTGCCACAGGTGATCTGGAAATTTGCACTAATTGTAATTAGAAAGTAAAAGAGTGATAAGGTTTCATCCTTATTTTCTTAGTAGATGGTGATGTTTGGTGATTAGAATATATGTTATCAGAGAGAACATTTCTTAAGAAATCTTTGGTTTTTAACAAAGCACTAGGGACTAACATTTCCCTTTGTCAGGAAACTTTTTCAATGAAATCATATTTTGTTATTAGCGAACATGATTGATTCTTAAAGACTAATGCAGTGAGAAAGAAGAAAGCATTTGCTATTATTAGAGACCCTTTCCCTCTTTGGGATAATTTCAAATTAGTTTTGGGAGTTGTATGATTCATAAATTCTTTTAACACAGGCATAGGTGCTCAACTTCATTTTAACACATTTTTTTTTTTGTCTATTATTTCTCCACCCAGGAGCTGGATGGAGACAATTTTCCAGAAGAAGCAAATATTCTTGGGAGTTTCTTAACTTTTGTCAGAGGGCCGGGTGAAGACAAGGTAAAAAGAAAGAAGGCAGCTTTCTTAAAAACAACACTGTGTTCTCTTTGCCACAGACATTCACCTGTTATTCCAGAGACAGCTTTTATTTGCTGCTATTTTACTCTCGGTCTTTATCCTAGATTGCTTCTGGAGTGTCAAGTGAAAACTCTGTCAGAGTGATCCCCATAGTTCTTATTACTTTATACGGCATTTGGTTAGAACCGAACTTAGGATGTTTGTGAATGTGAATCCTCTACATTTTATTAGACACGCATTGTGTGATGTTTGAAAATTGTTTTACTCAACATCAGCTGTAGTGTGATCCACAGTTCTTGCCTCTAGGTTAGATTTTCTCGGTCCACTGTCTAGACATATTAGGATGGCAAATCCTTTGCCTTGGTCTCTGCCCTGTGTAGGCAGTGCAGAGTATTTGGCAGCCCTATTCTTTCCTCCTGGATGTGAGTTTGCACGTCAGGTCTCAAGTTGTGACAGCCAGATATTTTGCCATATTTGCCAGATATCCTCTAGAGGGCAAATTATCTCTGGATTAGAAACACTCTGCTCTAAGATCTTCTAACATGGCTTTTCTATTAAACTAACAAAATAGTAGCAGAAAGTACTTTTTAAAAAGATTTATTTTTATTTGACAGTCAGATATACAGAGAGGAGAAGAGATAGAGAGGAAGATTTTTTTGTCTGTTTATTCATTCCTCAGGCGCCAGCTATAACTGGAGCTAGCCAATACGAAGCCAGGAGCCAGGAACTTCTTCCAGCTCTCCCAAGTGGATGCAAAGGTCCCAAGGCTTTGGGCCATCCTCGACAGCTTTCGCAGGCCACAAACAGGGAGCTGGATGGGAAGTGGGGCTGCCAGGATTCGAACCAGAACCCATATGGGATCCTGATGCCTGCAAGGAGAGAACTTTAACCACTTGGCTACTGCATCATGCCTTCCCACCCCAGCTTTTTAGCCACTTTTACTGAAACTGGTAAAATTAATATGCATGGAAAAAATCCTTAAGGCATTGTAAAATCTTTCATTTTAGATTTATCCAAAAATAGTAAAAGGTTGAAGTTATTGAGAGTTGTTTTCATTTGCATTTCCTGTACTTAATAGCTGATGATCTTGGACAATTTATTTAGCTTTTTTGTGTTTTGTGTTTTGATTTCTTCATTTGTAACAGTGATATTAAGTTTTTTTATTTCAATATAAAGATTATAGACATTCTAATATGATTTTAGAATGTTTAGAAGAAAATATTTCAGAAATAGCAACCATGCAAATCTCCTGTGTAGCAAAACGCCCACAACAAAGTGGTCAAGATCATCAGGGTTATTTCAAATGAGAAGCAATCATACGTGTGAAAACATGATACCTTCATACATTGAAAAAGTTAGAAAAGTTTAGTCACTATTGTTGGAGAAATTATCATATGTAGAGAGATGCCAGAGAAGATAGTTGAATAACTGCTAGAGAACTTGTATCAGAAAAGAATCTTTTTAAATCATCTGTTTAGAGAGAAAGGCTATATTTTAGTCTAATCAATATGTGTTTATCAGGGTTTGTGAGGGTGTGGTGATTGTTTCTCCACTCCAGGGCCTCTAGGAATTAAAATAGGTGATCTTACACCACCTATGTCTGACTATACAATGTTTGAAGAATGTATTCAATTTTTTTGCTTTTAATAAGTTTTGTAGTATCTTACCTCATTCCATGATTTACATTTTATGAAAAGTATTTTGTTACAAACTTTAAAATTACATAAATTATGATGAATAGTATCATATAAACAACCATATTTTCCTGCCCTCCAGGAATATGTAGCAATAAAATATGATATTTTATTGCATTTGTTTCAAATCCATTTTAAAGTAAGTAAAATTTTATAGATGAAGTTAATTTCCTTTACCCCTACTCTATAGTCTTATTCTCTGATCTTTTCTGGAGGTCATAAATTTCATGAGTTGCCAGATTTCATCTTCCATTCATACATGTGTATTTATGAACATCATGCAGTTTTTGTGTGTGAATTTGTTTATTGTTGTACGTAGTACATGTTTAGTTTCCATACCTTTTACTCATATTTCCATACATTTTACTTAAATTGCAAGCAATGCTCAGTACTCAGTGTATTCTATATCTCACTGTGGATACTTGAATGATTTTGCGAAGGTAACTATTACAAGTAAAATTACTGACACAGGGTAGAAATTCCTATCTTAAGATAAAGAAGTACTAGTTCATATGTTAATTTTTTATGTACTGATAGTGCAGATTCACAAAGGAGTTACATTCATATGCATTTTATTTTAAGAGCTGACCTTTATCTGAGTTTGGTGGATTACAATTCGCTTATACCTGCTAATTTCAAACATATTACAATTCAATATTGATTATGTAGTGTGCACTTACCATTATACAACAGATATATTGAATTAGAACAGTAATCTAGATGGCTACTGAATCTGATCAAGAATGACTTAACGACGTTTTATTCAGTCAGAAGAAAAGACTTATTTACAAGGAAGATCAATATATCAGGCAAAAATATGCAAAGTTTAAGTACATAGGCTTAATTGCTTGTTTGATTTGTATAACCCTTCTGTACATTTGTCACAAGTTTTGCTCTTTCTCTTACCCTCCCAAGTTTAAAGGTCAGCGTTGGTTGTTACAGTTGAAGTATGCTTAAGTTGATACTTTCATGTATGTAAATTCTAAAATGGGTACTAGATAAGGCATGTGTAGACATCGAGGATAAAATTGGAATAAAAGAGACATTAAGTTGAGAAACAAATTCAAAATAAGAACTGTAGAAGAAAATGTGGAGCTGTGTGGACCGAGACTCACAGTCTTGAACCTGCATGATAATTTTCAGAGTTTTTGTAGAAATTTTCGTTGTCAGAATCACTTTGATCACATGTATGGAAATTCAATTTTGGCGCAAGGTTTAAAAATTCATTTCAAAGTGTATTTAAAAATTTTTATTTCTCAGTTGCCTGGAAACAAAACAGTAAGTTTCTGTGGCAACTGATTTCACTTTGGCTAATTTCTAAATGAGGTCACAAGCCAAAGCTTAATCAGAACTATGCAGTGGTCCAGACTACACAGAAATTAATAACCTTCTATTCTTTTTGTAAACAGATTTAAAACTTTATGAAAAGAAATTATCCATTATTTCACATATATCTGTGAACATTTTGTTAAGTAAAGTTCAGTAAAATGTTTACAGAGTAATACTTTTATAAATTGGAAGGGGTGGAATTATTTAACTTGTTAAAAAACTATTCGTCAAGTTAGTGTGACTTAAGCTTTTCCTTTTTTCCTTTGGCCTTTAGATGCCATGTCCTTTAATGAGCAGTTTAGAAATGATCATCTTAAAGCATCCTTTGATAGTTACATTAATAAATATAGTTTAAATAAACCATTGTTGAAACTTACAGAAAATTTCATATCAAATATTATAAGCATATTTGGTAAGTATGTTGTTATTTATTTATTTCTGTTTCCTCTAGTAATGGCATTTCTCTTTTACCTTTCTCCTTTGTCATTAGTCTTTATTGAATTTTTTCTCTCTTTCTTAACTGATTCTGTATTCAACCTCAGTACAATACTTCAGCTGTTTTCAAAGTGACCTTTGCTGAGGGAACTCAAATTTAACCAATTACCTATACTTTAGACTCAGAACAGAGTCTACTAGACTTCACAGAACACAGTACAATTAAAATAAAGATTTTATTAATAGTCATGTAATATAGCAAAGGCTAACATTGAGCATTTAAGAGCGCTAATGCTCAGATTCCACATGATGCTTCTTTACAGTTACTGGAAATATAGCAATTTCTTAAAAACTTGCCATCTAGAAATTTGATATAAAACATTTAGGATGGAAAAATCATTGGGATATACCATAGTTACCAACTTTTGTTACCACCCACATTGTTATCACCTTCTTTGAAAGATTTACTTATTTATATTGAAAAGTGGAGTAAGAGAGAGGAGGAGAGACAGAGAGGAAGATCTTCCATCTAATAATTCACTCTCCAAGCAGCCTCAATGGCCAGAGCTAAGCCACTCTGAAGCCAGGAGTGAGGAGCATCTTCCAAGTCTCCCATGTGGGTGCAGGATCCCATGGTCTTGGCCGTCCTAGACTGCTTTCCCAGATCACAAGTAGGGAGCTGATTAAGAAGAGGGGCCACTGAGACAAGAACCAGTACCCATGTAGGGTCTTGGCACATGCAAGGCAAGGACTTTCGCCACTAGGCTACCACGCCCAGCCCCATTATCATCTTTTTATGTGTGTGCCCCACTTTCCTTGTTTTTTCCTATATATAATATATATTACGACTTGGTCATTTTATTATTTACATGTATCCTGGAAATAACTGATTTCTGTGCAAATAGTTGAAACTTAGCAACTTTCCATGCTGATGAGTTTTTTTTTTAACTGATTTTTAAGATTAGAGACATTCTTTCCATTCATTCAGAAATTTGTCTTTATATTAAAGTGAATGGAATAGAATTTTTTCCATTTTTATTATTAATATTTTATGATACAGTTCCATATGTTCTGGGATTTGCCTTTCCCTGTCACCAAATCCCCTCTGCCCCAACTGAGTTCCCTTAGATCATTACAATAGTATAGCTCTTCATAAACAGTCATAAGTCCATGATTGCGGGCATGGACAATGGCAGAGTCCAACATCCTATTGTCAAGATATATTAACAGTTTCATTGGGAGCCCATTTTGATCTGGAAGTAGAGATGCATACTACATTGTATCCTCACATCTGGATATGTTAGTCTCCATTTCACAGTTCCTGTACATCCCCTTAAATGAAAAACCACAATACAAAATCAACAACAGGAAGAAAAATAAAAATTTACAGTGCCATGAATTTAAATAACATCCTACTGTGTGACTAATGTGTTGCTGAAGAAATGAAAAACAAAAAAACAAAATCAAGATCCTTCTCGAAGAAAATGATGCTACAGTATCACCTATGAGTCAGTGAAGAATTTTAGAAAAAAATTTGTTTTGAAGAAATGAAAATCAAAACAAAAGCATCAAAATCTATGAACTATAGTTTCCACTGATCTTTGTGAGATGTATCTCTTGTAAGCAAGAGATGGGTTTTGTGTTTTGATCCAGTCCACTAATATATGATATTTGATTGATGAGTTTGAGCCATTTTACAGTCAGGGTTAATGAGAATAGGTGGTAACTTGGTCCTGTCATTTTTGCCATGGATTATTCATTGTTTGATTTATTCTTGTGTTTTTATTTTACTGGGTTGTTCTTCACATTTGCATTGATTTTGGTGACTGCTATTCCTTTTCTCTGTCAAGAGGACATCTTTAAGTAGGGCAGGTCTGGAAGAGACATATTAGGAAATAAAACACTGAAACAAAGAATTATTTGAAATGAAGGATACAATGGAGCAAATAAAAAATTCAGTGGAAAATCTCAATAACAGAATTAAGGAGGTAGAAGGCAAAATCTCAGAATTGGAAGATATTTCTCGAAACAATGGGGAAACAATCAAAAAGCTGGAAGCAGAGCTGGGTCAAACAAAAAAAAAAATTCAAGTTTTAAGAGACACTCATAAAAGGCTAAATGTAAGAGTTATGGGAGTTCCAGAAGGTGCGGAAATAGAAGCTGGGTTTAAAAATGTATTTAATGAAATGATAAGGGACAGTTTCCCTCATCTGGAAAAGATTTTGGAAACAACATCCAGGAGGGGCGCAGAATTCCCAACAGGGTTGGCCAAAAGCGACCTTTACCACGACACATGACAATCAAGCTCTCTTCAATTAAACACAAGGAAAAGATCCTTAAATGTGCTTGTGAAAAAAATCAGTTGACCTATAAAGGAATGCCAATCAGAGTCACAGCTAAGCTCACATAGGGAACTCCACAAGCCAGAAGAGAATGGAACTACATATCCCAGATTCTAAAAGGGGGAAAAAAAAAATATTGGTCCAGAGTAATGTACCCAGCAAAGCTTTCCTTTGTCTTTGAGAATGAAATGAAATTCTTCCACAGTATAGAATGTCTATTTTTAATAGCCAACAAATCTGTTGAAGTCATATTTTTCTTTAATTGAATATATATGACATTGAGAGCTGTGTGTTAACACACATGACTTTTAAATTTATACATATTACTTTTTATAACAGTAATTAAGCCTCTATGCACTGTCAGTACAGTTAACATTGTTAAGATACTCTGTGATGGGCTATTCGTGTCTGTGGACTAAGGCTAAAATATTAATTTGGTGCTAGCAAATTTTTTCCTGATTTACTCAATCTAATAGTTTTATTATTGTATAAGTTTTTAAAATAATTATTCTTCAGTTCTAGTTACTAAATTTATAATGGCTGTACTATCTTTTTTGTTGATCTATTTTGTAAGAAGAAAAGAGAATTTGGGTTGTGAATAATTGAAAATGACTTCACACTACCATATAATTAACTATAATAGGAAGCCAATACTATTTATTATTATTTTTAATTTTATGTGAACCATTTTACTGCTAGAAATATAGAAATAAGTTTTGCAGTGCTCTCTCAAAAATGGAATAGAAAAAGAAATCTCCTTAGGCTTGTAACCATATGAATATTTCAAGACATACATTTAACAGAAAATATACACATTTAAGCAGTGCTGTAGAAGGTGCAGCCTGAGGGCCATATAAGGCTTGCAAAATCATTTTATGTGTACAGGAAGTTTGTAATTGAGTACATCTGTAGTTGAGTTTTTAAAACATCTTCTTGAAATGCAGTAAAAACATCTAGAAAAGACCAGAAATTTACAGATAAATGAGTTTTGCCTTCGAGCACAGACATAACCAGAACTTCAGTTAAGAAGAAAACATTACCAGTATGCCAAGAGTCTTCACTGTTCCTTCCTCTCCAATTAATTTTTTCTTTTTAATGTGGATGAAGAATATATTGCCACTTACATGGTATGATTCAGTGAAGCAGTATTTTCACTAAATATCAAATGATGTATTGTTCACAGTTTTATACACTGTATATTAATTTCCACAAACTAGAGAAAACATATTTATCTTTCTGTCTTATTTCATTTTGCATATTGACCTCTGGTTGTATCCTGTTTATTGCAAATGCAAGAATTTCACTCTTTTTTATGGCTGAGCAGTATTTCATCGTGCACATGTGTTATTTCAATGCTAAACAAACACAGATCATCCAAGCTTTTTACTGTAGTATAGTTATAGTCATTATGCAACAGTTTTTATTTTGCATTTGATGTAACAGAAAAACCATGATGCAAAAAACCATGTGACCTTTATATATATATATGTTAAATACATGTTATAGTGCTGTCATGCTATTGGAAAGAGGGATAATACTACACATTTACAATAGAGTAGGATACCAAAATCTGAACCCTTTCACTTTGGTTTTAGTTTTATTTTTTAAATTTGCATTATTCATTTTAAAAATTGCTGTTGTTTTTTTCTGTTCATATTGCTTAGATATTAATGGTTTGAATTAGAACGTTGGCATTAACTATTGATTCCATTTAGTTTCTCTAAATAGAACTTGAAAATATTTTTCAGTAAATTATGTTAAACTTTTTTCATAAAGTTTTTAGACTGGAGAACTTACAAGGAAGGTTACAGATTATGGTTTCTTACACACTGTGTGGGAGAACAATGTTGTGTGGTATTTCATAGTTTATGTTCATAGAGGTTACTGAATTATAACTAGCTTTTCTGGATAGTTGTGATAAAATCGTGGAATAACCAAGGAAACTCTTATTTGGTAGTGCTATATATTGAAACAAAATTGAAAACAATGATAATGATAGTTCCAGCTCAAACAAATTCGTTTTTTAAAAGAAGATTTATTTATTTGAAAGGCAAAGATGAAAATTGGGCTCAATACCCAAATGTATACATATATTGTGTTTATATCAATTAAAAAGATATCCTACAAAATCATATCAGGATGTTTTTATACACACCAGAAATTCTCAATATTCATGATTCTTACATGCTCCTGTTTTTTTTTTTTTAAGACTTATTTATTTTTATTGCAAAGCCGGATATACAGAGAGGAAGAGAGACAAAAAGGAAGATCTTCCAAATGATAATTCATTCCACAAGTGACTGTAACGGCCAGAGCTGCACCTACCCTGAGCCAGCAGCCTCTTCCAGGTCTCCCATGTGGGTTCAGGGTCCCAAAGCTTTGGGACTGCTTTCCCAGGCCACAGGCAGGGAGCTGGATGGGAAGTGGAGCTGCCGGGATTAGAACCGGTGCCCATATGGGATCCAGGAGCATGAGGGCCCAGCGCTGTGGCCTAGCGGCTACAGTCCTCACCTTGAGCGCCCCTGGATCCCATATGGGAGAGAATAAAACTAATGCTGTGTTTCCTCTTGATAATAGTTCAGGGCTCATGTTTTATAGTCAGTAGAAATAATGATAATCTCTTTCATTTAAGCCCTGCCTTAGCCCTAGTTTTAAACATTTTGGTTCTATTCTGTGTCTTACATTTAGCTGCTAGCATTTTGAAGGTTTGCTCTTGTCTCCCTAATTTCTTTCACTCTAGATCTCTGGTATACATTTCCCTGCATGGCTAATTCCTTGTCAGCTTGTCAAACTTTCCTTAGAATTCCTACTCAAAAACATTTAGCATAATAAATAGCTCTTTTTAAATCTAAAACCTCTTCTCTCTAATGAAACTGTCTTCTATTCAACAGGTTGCCACAGCAGTTGTTATGAGTTATGAGTCTTGGGAAGGGGTGGGGATACCACAATTTGGGTCATTTCCTATGGCCTTTCAGGGAGTGTATTCAAAGGAAGCTTGAAGTGTAAGCGGAACCAGGACTGTAACTCATTTGGATATGGGATTTAGGCATACCAAGCTGTGTTTCCATAATTGAGTGAGAACATGTGGCATTTGTCTTTCTGTGCTATTTTCTTTTAACTTAGCATCATGGCTTCCAGTGATGTTTCCTTTGACACAAATGACAGGATTTCATTCTTTATAGTGTTTATATAATACTCCATTTTGTATATACACCACTTTTATTTCTCATTCATCATTGTACACTTTGGTTAATACACTGTATTGGCTACTGTGAACAATGCTGTTGTAAGCAAAGAAGTGTAGGCATCTCATTGATACAATTTCATTTCCTTTGATACATATCAGTAATGGGACGTCTGGATCATATAGTAACTCTACATTGAGCTTTTCAAAAGAACTTCTAGACTCTTTCCCAGTGGTTTTAGTATTTTACATTCCAACCATTTGTGTATAAGAATAGTACCCTATAGCCATTTTAAGGTGTATAGCAGCCGGTTCTGTATATAAACTAAAATTGAAATATCAATGAAATAATCACAGGATGTGGTTAAGAACCTGCATTTTTTAACATATTGGTTACTCAATACCATGTCAATTAATTCCATAATGTTGTAAATTGTTGTTGATGGTGTGTTGGGGCTTTTAATTGATCAGGATGAAATTCTGCCAGCTCTACCTTCAGACCAGAGATGGTCTCCCCAAGAAACCATTCAATTTATCTGGACAGTAAGATACTGGACTCTATGCTTGGTATATATTTGCAAAGAAAGAATCTTGACTTAATTTGAACTGTAATACCATGGCGGGGAGGGTACAGGGAGGAGTTGGGGGAATCCCAAAGCCTATAAAACTGTGTCACATAATGCAACGTAATTAATTTTAAAAAAAGTACCCTTATTTGCATCCTTGTAAGTTTTTTCCCCTTCTTTTTGGTTGTATTTCTGACTGGAATGACATGATAATATGCTGTAATTTTCATTTGCATTTCCTGGTTGGGTGATGATATTTTTCACATTCAAGTTGACCATTGGTGTAGCTTCTCAGAAATGTCTATGCAGATTGTTTGCCCATTTTTATGTTGCAGTGTTTAGGTTTTTGATATTCCGCATAGTAATCACTTGTTGGATGAATAATTTGTAAACATTTTCTTCCGTTCTGTATGTTATTTCGTCACTGCAATTCTTTTCTTTGTGTCAGAGCTTTTGAGTTTAATATAATATGATTACTGTATTTTTACTTTCCTGGTAATGCTTTTGGTCCCTCAGCCAATATATCTTTGCCAACCTGATATCTTAATTGATTACTATTTTATTATAATAATTTCAAGATTTCAGGCCTGATATTTAAGTTTTTGATTTATTTTTTATTTAATTATGTAATTTAATTTTTAAAATTTTATTTAATTTTTATTTAATTTACTTGAGATGTGGGAATATGGGTGTATATACATCTTTTTAAGGTATGTAGATGTATATGCATCTTTTTGCATAGGTATATCTAGTTCTCCCAAAATCAGTTATTGAAGAGTTGTCCTTTCTGCAACTTGTATTCTTGGATTCTTTTTCAAAAATCAATGAACTTCACATACCATATGTGAATAAATTTCCAGATTCTTTTCTATTGGTATATGTGGTGTTTCTTTTTTGAGATTCCATATTGATTTTACAATTGGTTTTCTGTTTCTGAAAGAATGCTGATAATTTTGGGGAGTGAATTGTATGAATTTGTATATCAGTTTGTGTCTTATGATCATCATTAACAATATCAGTTCTAGTCTTTGTTCATGAGGTACTTTTGAACGTAATTTTGTATTCTATATCATCTTCTTCATCAGTACTTTCTAATTTTCATTGTGTATACGAATTGCTTGGTTAAAATTTATTCAAAAATAGTTTCTTAGTTTGTTATTATTATTAGTGAAATTTCTATATTTCCTTTTCAACAGTTTCCCTATTTGGTTTACAAAGCATTTTTTAAAAAGATTCATTTATTTTTATTTGGAAGGCAGATTTACAGAGAGAAGGAGAGACATAAAGATCTTTGAATAGCCATGATGGCTGGAGGTGAGCTGATCCAAAGCCACCAGCCAGGAGCCTTTTCTGGGTCTTCCACATGGGTGCGGAATCATAAGGCTTTGTGCCATCCTCTATTGTTTTCCCAGACCACAAGCAGGGAGCTGGATGAGAAGTGAAGCAGCTGGGACATGAACTGGTACCCATATGGGAACTTGACACTTGCAAGGTGAGGATTTAGCCCTTGAGCCATTGCACTGGGCCCCATAAAACACTTTTTTTAAAAGTAGTTATTCATTTGAATGATAGACGTATAGAGAGAAAGTGAGGCACAGAGAGATCCCTCAGCTTGTTTACAGCCCAGATGATTGCAGCGGACTGAGAGGGTCTGAAATTAGGAGCCAGGTGCCAGGAGTTTCTTCCATGTCTCCCACATGGATGCAGGGGCTGAAGTACTTGGTCCATGTTCCAATGATTTTCCAGGTACATTAGCAAGGAGCTGGATCAGATGGGAACAGTTTAGGACTCCAACTGGTGCCCATATTGGATGCTAGCACTGAAGCCCTTGTAAGAACAACACTTTTCAAATTGATTGTGTGTATTGTAATTTATTGAATTTTTTAATTCTCACAGCTTTTGTCATAGTTTTAAAATTTGCATTTGAGAGGCAGAAAGATTCTCACCTGCTCATCTGCTGCTTCACTTCTCCAAATGCCCCCAGTGGAATACAGGTCTCCTAATGAGTAGCAAGGACTCAACTACTTGAGCCATCAGTTATGTCTCCCAGGATGCACATTATCAGAAAATCAGAATTGAGAGTGGACCTAGGAATTTAGCCCTGGCAATAGGATATGGAATTGGGGTATCATAATTGGCATCTTAACAGCCATGTAAAAGGCCCACCCCTGACTGCTTTTTGATGGTGTATTTAGCTGTTTTCTGTGTATGACATAATGAAATCTACAAACGTGTGGTCTGAATTTCTGCTTTTGAATTTTTAAGTCCTTTATTTTTGTCTCCTGCCTAATTGCTCTTGCTAATACTTTTAATAATATTTAGCTTATTATAGGAAGTGCTTTTGGCTTTTCCTGTTTCCGTATGATATTGACTACTGGTTTAAAATATTTAGTCATTATTTTGATGAAGTATAATCCTTTTGCATATAATTTTTGAGAGTTTATTTTTTTTGCTAGTAAGGAATGTTAACTTTTCAAATGCTTTTGCTGCATTTACTGAGATGATGATAAGATTTCTTAGTCTTTTATTCTGTTGATATTCATTTCAGGTGTGAATACGTCTTGATTATGATGTGTTATCTCTTTGATGTGCTATTGGATTCAGTTGAGAAGTTTTGCATCTATGCTCATCAGGGATATTATCTTGTATTTTAAAATCAAATTAGCATTACTTATTTTTTAGAAGATTGATTGACTGATTTGAAGGGCAGAGTGACCAAGAGACAGGCAGACATAGAGAGATCTTCTCTCAGTTGCATCACTCCACAGATTACTACTGTAGCTGGAGTTTGTCCAGTGAGGAATCAGAAATTTCTGCCATGTCTCTCATATGGATTACAGGGATCCAGACACTTGGGGCATTTTTCATTGCTTTTCAAGGCATTATTATGGGAGAGTTACATCAGAAGCATAATTGAGGGAACTTAAATAAACCCTCCCAATATGGGATGCTGGGCATAGTAATGAGTCTGACCTGCTATCTCACAATGGCAGCCCCTTTGTTTTATTCTTTTGTCTTTTATTCATCTTGGGAAAACACTGAACTTGTAAATACAGTTTGATAAGGTTTCTTCCATTTCATTATTGGGGGAACAGTTTGAGATGAATTGGAATTAGTTATAATTTAAATATTTTGTAGAATTCATCAGGTCCAAATTATTGCTTTCTGTTGGTTGTTATTGGACTGTTTAGGCTAGTTCTTAATTCAATCCTGGTAGATTGTGTATGTCCAGGAACATTCTTGCTTCTTAGTTTTTATGTCTTTTATATTTCTGTGATGTCAGTTATATTATTTTCTTTTTCATTCCTAGTTTTGCTTACTTTTCTCATTTTTTCTCTTTGTTATTCTGCATCTTGTTTATCTTTTCATAAAACCAACATTTTATTCTATTGATTTTAAATATATTTTATAGTTTTGATTTCATTGTTTCTGCTCTGATCTACACTGTTTCATTTCTTCTACTAACTTTGAGTTAGATTTTTTTTTTGGTTGAGTGTTTATTTGAAATCTTACCTTTTTTTCAGGTAAGAATTTGCCATTGTAAACTTTCAGGATCAATCTGCTTTTTGCTGTATTGTGTAGGTTTCGTTAAGCTCTGTTTCCATTTTCATTTGTTTTGTCAACTTTTTAACCTATGTTTTTATGTCTTTATTATTGACTTATTGATTTCTGGTGAACATGCTTTGATATTTCCATGAGTTTATATATTTTCCACTGTTTTTTTTTTCTCTGTTGATTTCTGGTTGTGATTTGAAAGACTGTATTACAGCATTTCAAATTTCCTAGGTATAGGCACTTATTCTTACACATGAACTTCCATAGATAATGTTCCATCTGCTGATAAAAATTTATTGTTCCATATGGAACAGGTGAAATATTCTGTAAATGAAGGAGCGAGTTTTGTAATGCTCACATCTGTTTGGTCATTTGTTTGTTTCCCAGCTGCTCCACTTCAGATTCAGCTCCATGCTAATATGACAGGGAAGGCATCAGAACATTGTCCAAATGGTTGGGCCCCTGCACCCACTTGGGTGACCTGGAAGAAATTCCTGGTTCCTGGCTCAGCTCTAGGAGACGTGGAGTAGATCAGAGAATAAGAGATTATCTCTTTGGCTTTCTCTCTCTTTTCCTCTCTCTGTAATTCTGCCTTTTAAGTAGAAAAATCCTTTTAAAACTTTTTCTGTGAATGTTAATGAGGTTTACTTACATTGTAGTTTAGTTCAGCTGTGATGCATCTTTGTTGTGTGTTTTTTTGGGGTAGGGGATTCTACACGATGTGTCCATTGATGCAAGTGTGGTGTTGAAGTCCCAAATTACTGTTGTACCTGGTGTGAGTATAGTAATTCATGTTCTTTTTTGGTGTGATTTACATTGAATATCTTTACATATGTATTGAATTTTTGAATTACATGGTACAATTTCATATAGACTGGGAATCCCCCCCCCAAAAATCCTACCCCCGACATTTTTCCCATTTTACTTCAATTACGTTGAATATCTTAACCCAACCCTCTTAGTTTGTGTTTATAAGAAAATTGAGTTTTTTTGTAAATAGTGTATAATTGGAACCTGAACTGTATCCATTTAACCAGTTTGTATGTTTTGACTATGAAATATAGTATTTATTTTCAAGGATCTTGTGGATAGATATTAACTTATACTTGTTATTAATTACCTTCTGATCATTTTGTTTGTTCTTTGTTGCTTTCAGTTTCTCTTTCTTATGACTATGTTTGAGGTATACTAATCATCTGCCATGATAAAATCTAATTCTCTTTCCTTTCACTTTTGTGTATTCATGATTTTTGTATTTTAAATGATGCCATGAAAGTAGTTTGCTACTAATGTAGGACTCTTTCAACCATTTCTTCTAGAACTAATCTGTAGTGAAGAACTTACACAGTTTTTGTTACAGAAAAACTTTATCTCTTCTATGTTAATGAGAGGAAACTTTCCTGAGTTTGATATTCTCAAGTGGCATTATTTTTTTCTTTCCTTTTAGAACTTTGAATATTTCATCCTATTCTCTCCTAGATTTTGAGGATTTTTCTGAGAAATCTGTTAGTCTAATGGGTATTTACTTAATATGTTACCTGGACATTTTCTTTTGTTTTTAAATTTCTTGGACATTCATAATATGCCTTAAATAGTTATTTATGGTTGTATTGAGTATGGATTTTTCTGTTTTGTGCACTAAGACATCTAAATTTATTTAAACCTTAGGGAATTGTTCACTATGGTTTCATTAAATGTATTTTCAATGTTATTGTCCTTGTGACACATATTGGGATTATAATGTGAATAATTGCTTGCTTAATGGTGTTACATCTATATTTCTGGCTTACAACATTGTTTTAGGTTTTTATCTGATAGTCTTATTTAAGGAAAACCTATCCTCAGTTTCAAAAATTCTCTCTTCTGCTTGGTTTACATTGTTGTTGAAGCTCTCTGTAGTAGTCTTACGTCATTGAATATTTCAGCTGTGCCTTCTGATTGAAATTTTGAAGTGATTTCTCTGTTGAATTTCTCATTAATATCATAAATTTTTTCCTCACATCATTTTTTTCTGTATTTTCTTCCCTCTTACTGAGCTCTGTTTTTAACATGTATTTACTTGCATTTGAGAGGTGTGGTGGGGGGTAGACAGGCATAGAGATTTCCCATCTGCTAATTCACTTTTCCCAAATGCCCACAAAGCTAGGGCTTGGCCAAGCTGAAGACAGAAACCTCCATCTACCCCTTCCACTTAGATGGTAGGGACTCAACTATATGAGTTGTCAAGTAATGTCTGTCAAGATGTGTGTATTAGCAGGAACTGGAGTAAGGGACCAGAACTCAGTCTTAGCATTTTGATATGAGATTTAAACAACAAAAGTGGTAGTGTGAGCATTGCACCAAACCCCAACATTTTGTTGAATTCTGAGGATCAGCACTTGAAAAGCTTTTTCAGGCATGACATAGGTCTTCTTCAATAGAATCTATTTCTAAACAATTACTTTTTTTTGTCCCTTTGGGAATATTGTTTGCTTCTTGTGTAACATTGAGTTCTTATAATCTTTTCAAGTATGTGTAGTTGGAAAAATGCATTTTTGGTTAGAGGGCTTGCAGGGTAGTGATTGAATAGATTTCCTGACGACTTCTGGTTGAAATCAGAGTTGCAACTACCATTCGATTTCTTTAGCTGTGTTCAGCATCATTGCTTTTGTGATTTACTCTCTGGTCTAGGCTGAACCAAGTGTTTTGACTTTGCACTGAAAGTGGAATTCCAAAAGTTCTTGTCATTGGTCCCTGTTGAGTTAAGTACAAATTGTACCCTAGAATTTGTGATAGCAGCAGTCACAGTCTTGTTCTTGTGCACTGTAAAGGGGCTGTGCTCAGGTCCTATTAGACAGTTCTTGGTGATGGCAATGTAGCAGCATTAACATCCATGGCCCTGGAACATCAGGACATATGGCAGAATTTTCCCAAGCCTTGTGGCAGGAAGATAGGTGATGCTGGGACATCTGGCATCAGCAATTACAGTCAAAAAACTGCTTTAGATGTATGTCTGGTGATGGGACTTCTGACACCACCAATTTCCATCTCAGAACTGCAGGGCAAAATGCCATAATTTCCCTATACTGCAAGTCAAGAGCTGTTTATTTCTGAGCTTGTAACACAGGTAACTTTGATCTGTGACCCTGTTAGAAGTGGATAAAATTTTACCAATATTCCAGGAGGTCGTTTAACTATTAATAATTGTTCTGTAGCTTCATGAAATGTTTTTGAACTGACACAGGTCACATAGTGTTTGCTGGGTTTGTATAATCCACAGATGGGGGACATAATCAATAGGTACATAATGGACTTCTTGAGGTTCTATGTAGTGAGTGTGGGTAGTGTCATGAGCCCAGGGACCCAGGACATAGGACAGCATCCCTAGATCATTTATGGTGAGGACAGGAAACACTGTGGCTTATGTTACTTGCAACCATGGTCTTTGAGATGCAGAATGTGTATGAAATTTTTTTATGTCCTATAGGGAAATGTTTATTGAAACTGTGGCCAGTGTGGTCCTTTAGCTGTAATCCTGAGAATTCTATTCTGCACCCTCTGAGGTATGCATGGGACTTGGGGCTTATGATTGTATCCAGGGATGACATAGTTGCCCCTAAGTCACAGTGACATTTACTAATTGCTACACTATAGTGCAGTGGGTTTTGAATGGAGAGAAGGCCCAGGTGTAATATCTTTCAATTCTAGAGAGCTCACCAAACTGGATGTAGAATTTTTACATTCTCATTTAGTTAGTGTTACCTGTATGCTGTGATGATGGAAGTTGCTGTTGCATTCCTGCTCACCTTCTCAAGCACTGTGGAGATCCTCTCAGCCTCGGAGCCAGGGTCAAATTTGCAGTGTGCTTTGTTTCACTTGCTGTGCAACCTTTCAGAATCACTGTGCTGTTATAGTGTTTGCTTTACTTCCGTTTGATTTGTAGAGAGTTCTTTATTTACTCTCCTTGAAATGCAACCCCTTACTTGGTTGTACTGCCTCTCAGTGACAGAGGCAATCTCAGGACACATGTGTTCAGCCATCTTGGATTTGATTTATTTACCAGTAGCTTGTTTTTGAAAATTAGAATTTTCTTAAAATTTATTTTTTCATGCACACACAAACCAAGTGAGAAAGGTTTACTCCTCAAATGCTTGGACAGGCAGGGTGGCAGGGACCTATGCTCTTAAGCCATCATCTGATGCCTCTCAGAGTACACATTGTAGAAAGCTTCATCAGAAATGGAGGAGCCAGGATTTGAATCAAGTATTTGATATGGGATATGGATGTTGCAAGTAGCATCTTAAACTCTGTACCAAACACATACCTATGTCAGGTGTACTATGTGATGTCTTGCTATACTCGTAGGTATATAGTATGAAGGATGAGCCACAATCTTGTGAACTCACATTACCATACTCTGACACTGTTAGCTTTGTGTTTGTATGTGTGCAGTAAGAACACTTCAAATTATGTAACAAAGTTCAAGTGTACAATATGGTACTCACAGGGTTAGACATTAGGAATCAAGAACTTGTTAATCTTAGAGATGAAAGTTTGTTTACCATTTAACCATTTATATATATATATATATTTTTTAAATAAAAGATGTTTTCATTTGAACAACAAATTTACAGAGAGAAGGAAAGACAGGAGAGATCTTCTACCTGCTAGTTCCCCAGCTGGCCATAATGGCAGGAGCTGAACTGATTCAAAGCCAGGTGTCTGGAACTTCCTTCTGGGTTTTCCATGTGTGTATAGGGGCCTAAGTACTTGAACCATCCTCTCCTATAATCCCAGGTCATAAACAGGAAGCTGCAGGACATGAACTGGTGGCCATATAGGATGCTGATGACACAGGCAGAGTATTAACATATTATGCTACAGTGCCAGCCCCCTGTTTATATAAATTGAATGACATTTATCTTAGATTACTTCCAAGTTTAGATCTCCAGGCCAACACTCTCATCTGAACTCTGTACTGAAAACAGCATTGCTGCTTTACAAAATTATCCCAGTGGACTCTCACATTTAACATGTATACAAATGAAATAATGATTCCTCCTATTCCAAAATTCCTTTTTAAAAAAATATTTTATTGGATCAGGCATGATAGTGTAATGGTTAAAGTCCTTGCCTCCAGTGTGCCGAGATCCCATATGGGTGCTGGTTCTAATCCCAACAGCCCTGCTTCCCATCCAGCTCCCTGTTAGTGGCCTGGAAAGCAGTCAAGATAGCCCAAAGCTTTGGGACCCTGCACCCGTGTGGGATACCCGGAAGAAATTCCTGGATCCTGGCTTCAGATGGGCATAGCATCGGCCGTTGTGGCCACTTGGTGAGTGAATTGGCAGATGAAAGATCTTCCTCTGGGCCCGGCGCGGTGGCGCAAGTGGTTAGGGTCCTCGCCTTGCACGCCCGGGATCCCATATGGGCGCCGGTTCTATCCCGGAGGCCCCGCTTCCCTTCCAGCTCCCTGCCTGTGGCCTGGGAAAGCAGCCGAGGACGGCCCAAGGCTTTGGGACCCTGCACCTGCGTGGGAGACCCGGAAGAGGCTCCTGGCTTCTGATTGGCATAGTATTGGCCGTTGTGCTCACTTGGGGAGTGAATCATCGGACGGATCTTCCTCTCTGTCTCTCCTCTCTGTATATCCGCCTTTCCAATAAAAAATAATAAAAATAAAATCTTTAAAAACAAAAAAAGATCTTCCTCTCTGTCTCTTCTCTTCTCTGTATATCTGCCTTTCCAATAAAAATAAATAAATCTTTTTTTCTTTATTTTTGACAATCTTTAGGGCACAAAGGGTCAAGTACTACAGGAAAGTGGATAAGACTATTATTTCCATATTTTTTCCCTGTATGTGGGGTAAAGGGGGAGATAAAGGGAAGAAGCCCCACCCAGCCTCCCACCCATCCCAAGGTCCCTGGCATAGAATGTGCTCTGAGGGCACTGCTCAAGTGGTTTTGGTAGTTCAGCACTTCTGAATTGCTGCCAGTCTCGCCCTTCTAAGCACGATGAAGTTGCAGCAGAATCCACTAACTAACATAGTCCACCTTAGAGTCTCTGTTTGTCCAGATTTTCATTGCCAACACATGGCTAGGGTGGTTGTTTGATTTGTTCTGTCCTCTGTTGTGGTGCTAGGTATCCTCTGCAGGTTTTGATAGACTGCGATACCCTCCATGTGCACCTGGTTATGCTGTCCTCTGCTCCATCTGAGTCTCTGAGGAGGCTTGGGTCCGACACCTGCACTCCATGGCAAACCACTTCTCTTCATGGTTAGGGTTCTGAGTCCGGCAGTTCCATTGAGGGGATCCCTAAAGAAACTTTGAGGTGATTTCAGACCAGATTCTGGTGTGTGCTTGCCAGTATAGGGCCTGTCTCAGTCCTTTGCCCCAATCAGCTGGTGGTTGTAATTGCTGGGTCAGTTCTGTTTCCAGCCCTGTCTTCCACACAAACCAATGGGTGTTCTAGTCTGCCCACCTAGTACTCGGCCCTCACACAAACCAGTGGGAGCTGCAGCCTGGTCGGGGCGACTCCCAATAACCCGCATCAGGTCTGCTCCCTACCCAGGTTCCCATGGTTGCTAGTATGTTCCCCAGACTGGTTCAGTCTGTCCTACATCCCATTCAGATTGGCTCAGCTCCAGCCATTGCGGCCACTTAGGGAGTGAATCATCAGATGGGAGACCCTCCTCTCTGTCTCTCCTCCTCTCTGTATCTGCCTTTCCAATAAAAATAAACAAGTCTTAATTTTTTTTTTTATTAATTCTCATTGGACAGGAGGATTTACAGAGAGGAGGAGAGACAGAAAGATATTCTATCTTCTGGTTCACTCCCCAAGTGGTCACAATGGCCGGAACTGAACCCATCCAAAGTCAGGAGTCAGAAGCTTCTTCTCAGTGTCCCACATGGGTGCAGGACCCCAAGGGTTTGGGCTGTCTTCAGGTGCTTTCCCAGGCCACAAGCAGGGATCTGGATGAGAAGTGGAGCATCCAGAACATGAACTAGTGCCCAAGTGGGATCCTGGCAGTGCAAGGCAAGGATTTAGCCACTGAACCATTGCATTGGGCCCTATTTTCATTTCTGTATATAGACATGTACGTGCACACATAGAAGACCATACCCAGGCCACAGACCCTGTGTTAAACTGCTTTGGTAAATGACAGTATTGTCTAGTTTTCACAGTCAGTCTGTCATAAGTCCTTTATACTACATCTCAAAAGCATTTTTTTTCATTTATTTTTTGTCTAATATGGACAGTTCTGAAAACTCAGTTTCTCAATGTTTTCTCTTTATATAAGCTTTTAAGCAGAAGTTTTGTGTAATTTAATCATGATATAGAAGCCATGTTGTTTAAGGTTAGCACTTAGTAAATGGGATCTTCATGTGTGAGAACGAAGTGTGAGAGATCCACTGTTTGTTGATATTTGTTTATTGAAAAGTATAGGTCCCAGA
This sequence comes from Ochotona curzoniae, assembly GCF_017591425.1. NCBI lineage: Eukaryota > Metazoa > Chordata > Mammalia > Lagomorpha > Ochotonidae > Ochotona > Ochotona curzoniae. The sequence continues at coordinate 53,025,360 of NW_024467087.1, read as the reverse complement.
TTTAAAATTTTTTTAATTTTATGTATATATATATATACACACACACATATATATGTATAACATATGTGTATAACTTATACATGTTATACTCTAGTTTGTTGAATGCATATACATATATGTATATATGTGTGTATATATATATATATCACATCTTTCTTATTTACAATTAGGCAACCTGTTACTTTTGTTCTTATGATGTCATTTCAGAGATTTGCTTTGTAGCCATAAATACTTAGTGGTATTTTATCTCTGTGTGAGAGGGGAGTCTGTAACAAGGCTCTCACTGCTTGATTTCACTTTTATTGATCAGGAAGGGGAGCACAGATAACTCCCTAGTGCCTCCTTTCATCCTGGTCCCAGCTGCTCCATATTAGACAGAGAACAACAAAATTTCTTTCTAGTATGTGGATGCCACTCCCAAGTATCCAGTACTGACTCAGGCTCATTTCATGTTTATCTAGTCCATTGGCCATTTCCTTGGTTATCTGGGAGATATGAATTTTAGATTCTGCTACACTAATGCTATACTTTCCAAGACATGATAGAGTATTATTTACACGAAATACTTATGGAATTAGGAGATGATTTCCAGGAATTATATCTATAGGCGTTCAAAGTATTTTGTTGTGTTTTATTAATGTCACAACCAGGAGTATGCATAATATTAAGGAGCTAACCCTTTAGTAAACATCTGATAAACTAAATATTCTGCTTATTTTTTGTATAAGGAGTATCATAATTATCCATTGGAGACACTTCCGTGGCTGGATTTTATTTAAAAAGCTTTTGAAAAATTAAGACATTTATGCTTTTTTATCGATCTACTTAATGCAAGGTTAAAGATCTTACAGAAAGTAGGTATCAGGTCAGGGCAGTTAAGAGCATGGGTTCTGAAAATAGCCATAGGTTATATATCTCGACTGTCACCTGTGACATTTGGAAAGTCAGTTGTGTCAATTGTAAAATGAAAGTAGAAATACCATTTTGATAGAGTTTTCATAAGTATTAAATGAAAAATCTGCTTGAAATATTTAGCTAAGAAATATAGCCAAATTTCAAAAAAGTTGGGATTCATTTTTGAGAGCAGTGGCAGCAGTAGAATAATTGTTAACAGTAGTAGCTGCTATTCTTGATACCGTACTTTATTAGACTAAAGAATGTGAATTCTCTTCACAGTCTTTCAGTTAATTGAGTAATTCATAATTCTCACTTGTGCTATTCATGAGTTTCTCATAGTATGCTAAGAAAGATTGGGGGAACTATGTTTTAATGCTTTGCACTGAGCTACTGCCTGTGAGGCCAGCATTGAATCTAGGCACTGGTCCTAGTTCCTACTGCTCCCTGGCCTATTGAGTTCCCTTGTGATACAGTTGCCCATGTGAGAGACGTGGATGGAGTTGAGGCTCCCAGTTTTGTACTGTCCAGTCATGGCTATTGTGACTATTTCAGAAGTCATTCAGTGGATGAAAGATAACTCTCTCTGTTTTTTGTAACTGTGCATTTCAAATCAGTCAATCAATCAAACAAACACTGTTTTAAAACATCCCAAATGTCAGGCCTGGCGCAGTAGCCTAGTGGCTAAAGTCCTTAGCTTGCATGCTTCAGGATCCCATATGCACAACTGTTCTTCCCAGTAGCAGCACTTTCCATCCAGCTCCCTGCTTGTGGCCTGGAAAAGCAGTCCAAGACGGCCCAAGGCGTTGGGACTCTGCACCCACGTGGGAGACCTGGAAGAGGCTCTGAGCTCCTGGCTTCAGATCGGCTCAACTCCAGCCGTTACAGCCGCTTGGGGAGTGAATCAGTGGATGGAAGATCTTCCTCTCTGTCTCTCCTCCTCTCTGTATACTTGGCTTTCTAATAAAAAAAAGTCTGAAGAAAATCCCAAATATTGAAAGAATTATCAGTGTCATTAGTTATCAAGTTAAGTAGTTTGCTGAAATGCTGGGAGAGACAGAAAGAGAAATCTGTATGTGTATTTTCTTTGTAACTTACTTCATAAATGTGTTGTGAAGCCTTAATTATATAAGAATTAAGTAATGAAAGTATTTTTAGTAAAATTTTATAATTGATTATTTTCCCAATGCTTTGTCTTTAAATCTAAATTTTAATTTGTATAGAGTCCATTAAAATTTTATTTTTTGTTAGTGTACTTGAGGCAACAGTACTTGCTCTTAAAAGTTAAAAATGTTGTTAGTGATAGTTTATTATTATTATTATTGTCAAGTTTTTACATTTTATAATACCAAGAGTTATTAATATTTTCCTATATAAAATAGTGAATGAGAGATCTTCTTTTTCATGGTTCATATCCCACATGCCTACAAAACCCTGGCTGGGCCAATCTGAACCTAGGATGGCAGATCTCAATATAGATTGTTCTCTTGGTTGGCAGGAATCAGTATTCAAGCCATTGCCTGCATCCCATAACAAAACCTGAAGTATCTCCTAGGCAGGAAACGGGAATTGTAAGAGGAGGTAGGGCTTGAGCCAGGTTTTGTTATGGAATGTAGGCAGCCCACATGACCTCTATACAAGCACTTGCTCCTATTATTTCAGTCTCAAACTTTAAATGAGTATGCTTTAAAAGAAAATGTTATATTTCCTTTTCTCTTTTTTTAGGAAAATGGTAAGAGAGTGAATTTTTTTTTAATGTTCACTGCACCTTTTCACATTTAATAATGAACAGGCTTACAAAATATATTATGATTACTTACAGATGCAGAAATTAAGATACAGCTAGCTATTAAGTACCTTCTTCAAGGTAAAAAGAGTTCATAATTAAGAAATGTTTAGAGTAAAACCATTTGTTTGAATGACAAGAGTAAATATTCTCTTTTTCAGTCAGTGAAATTCTGTTTTTAGTATTTGCTGAGGACTCTATCATGTTTGAGGTTTCATGCTAGGCATTTTACAAAATACAATTGTTCATTTTAATTATGATTGAAATAGTAGCACTTTAAGGATTTGAATAATTTACTCATGAATACACTTTGTTAAATGGCAAAACTTGGATTTGAATCTCACAGTATAGTAATGCCAAAGCCTAAGATCTCTGGCACATTTTGACTTAGAAAGCTGATGACAGATTCCCACAATGCAATAGTTCTTAACGTATTTCTATGTATAATATAACATGATCTTGTTTACTGTGAATTTTAAAGTGTTCTTACATTAAAAGTCCAATTTGTATTGGGATTCTTTATTTTCTATTCCTTGGCTAATTTTGACATTTTATAGAGGTTACTGATACCTGCTGAAGAATAATTTCAGAAGCATTTTTAAATTTATGAAGAGATTTCATTTATGAACTACTTTATTAATCTTAAGGTTATTTGATATTTTTTGGTGGTGTTAAAGTGGTCATGCACATTTGTTTGAATATTTTTGCACATTGTGTTGTATATGAAAAGCCTCATTAAGTAAAACCAGTATAGAAATGAGAGAATGAGTAAGGAGGAAATAAGAACAGAAAGACAAATGTGGGAGAAAGAGTGGAAATTCTGACTACTTTTTCTTACGTTGAACATTCAAATAATAAAATAGTGAAAGACAAAGGTGAATGTAAGAAATATAAAATCTTTCATTTTGAATATTCTTTTTGAACACTGAGGACATTCAATATCAAGAGAAAGTTCTAAATAATCCATTTAATGTCAGAATCTATCTCATGCTCTCATACACATTTAGTTTGTTATGCTTTCTGGTTTTTTTTTCATCTGCTTACATTTGTGGCATTCAATAAACTTTTGCCAACCTAATAATTTAGCTTTGAAGAACTTAACTAATTTTATATATAAAAAAAAAAAAGCATACAAAGAGGAAAGCAGCACAGGTCCAAACTGAGTTGACAAGCAAATGGATATTAAACAAGAAATATGGCCTTGACATTTGTTTGAATTGTGTGGAAAACTCACAATGAACAATAATGACAGAACTGTATGTTGAAATTAGAGCTCATAATATGAACTTAGGAATAATATTAGTTGTGTATTAGCTATTGGGGTTGATCTCATAATCAGAAAAATTGGCTCTAAAATACTGCTGATATATCAGGCGAAAAAGTCAAATCATCATGTCAATAATCATGTATTTTCTTTCTAATCAAATCTTTGAGGAGTCCTACAATATAGGAATCAGTATTTCGAACCTAATGTATAATTTAACTAATAACATTCTAAGTTACGCAGTGTGTTACTGCATAGAGAATAAAAAGGAGGAGAAGCATTACAGTCCCCTACTTGAAGAAATCCCAGAGATACTGTGAGACACTGCTAAGGTTAGTGGCTATTCCATCCATCTTATTAGCAATTAGGAGGGTGAAGGAAAACTAATCAGAAGTCTTTTATCTGGTTTAATCTCCTTGGCAGTCAAGCAGTTACGTCCTTTTGTATAAAACTCTTTAACTTAATTGTTTCCTCTCATCGTATGTCAAAATGGACAGAAAAGGGGTTTTAAAAAATCCATCTTATTTGCAGATTTTCCATGAAGTTCAGCCAATTGATGATCACAGTAATGTGTGTGTGAAGAATATTTGCTACACTACCTTCTTTGTAATTATTGAAAATTATGTACAAATAGGAAAATGGCTTCAAATCATTTATTCGAAAATGTCTGATTTGCATTATTCTTCTCCTTATCTGTGTGGTCACTACTCTGTGGTCAGTATAAAGCATCACCCTTGACAAATAAAGACACCAAAAAAGTAGTTGATGAATGAATAAATAATGTGTGACTAACTGAATCTAGTTGTCTCCTCCATGCGACAGAAACTGCTGTTGCCGTAAATCACTATTTAGCTAATTGCTCTAGCTCATGCTTTTTGGAAAAATTGTCATCCTTAAAGATAACACAACTTGATTTCACAATGTTGGATGCACTCTTTTCCCTGAGTCTTTCTACTTCACAGCTGTCTTATGCATTTTAAGCTCTCCTTGTAACTAATTTTACTTTCTCCATGCGTTCTACAGATTTCCTCTTTCTTTCTTTGTCCTCTAAATATAGATGTTCAAAGAATTCTGTTATGTCACTATTTCCTGATTCTAATCATCCTCTTGAGATGGACAGATTTATACTCTGTTATTTATTACATATGTGATGATGGGAAAATTTGTACGTCCATCCAACATTTTGTTACTTCAGCTTCCCTTGTTAGGTATCTCTTCCCAACAGACACTAACATTTCTACAATTTAGCTCTTCATTCTTCCATTAACAGAGTTCTTTTTCAATATTTTCTGTCTCATCTGAGACACTGTTTTACTTAGTTTCCCGTATCGTGATTTGTCTCTCACTTTTTTGTTTTTATAGTCCACATTTGGTCAGTCACTAGGTACTGTAGATTTGATCCGAATGTATTTCGCATTTATCTCTCCCTCTTTACTCCTAATACCACTATACTAGTTCAGAGTTCCCCCTTTCTTCCATGTTGTATAATAGCTTTATCCATTCAGCAAGTCATCATTTTACTCAATATTTTTCCTTAATTCTGTGACTGTTTCATAATCGCTGACTATAGAATGAACAGAAAGCTCTATATGAAACAAGTCTGGTGATTCTACATCTCAGCATTTTCAGCTTTTAAAAAATATATTTAGTTATTTTTATTGGAAAGCCAGATATACAGAGAGGAGGAGGGACAGAGAGGAAGATCTTCTGTCCACTGATTCACTCCCCCAAGTGGTCATAATGGCCAGAGATGAGCTGATCTGAAGCCAGGAGCCAGGAACTTCTTCTGAGTCTTCCATGCAGGGTGCAGGATCCCAAGGCTTTGTGTTGTCCTGGACTGTTTTCCCAGGCCACAAGCAGGGAGCTGGATAGGAAGCAGGGCCTCTGGGGAAATGAACTGGTGCCCATATGGGATCTTGAAGCGTGCAATGCGAGGATTTCAGCCACTAGGCTACTGCGCCAGGCCCACACCTCAGCTTTAAAGCCTTTAAATGATCCCCCATTTGTAACACAAGATTTAAGCCTCTTAATATAACCTCCTAAGGCCTGATGATTAGCCTCCTCCTGTCTATGCAGTACTTAGCTTTTTCTGCAAGTTCATATGATGTCTTTATCATCTCTTTGACTTCTTTTTTAAACTTTCTTTCAGCCAGGTATTTAATCTTCCCTCAAACTCTATTAATTGTCATTCTTTGTTTAAGTGTTGGTATGGATGATTTACAACCTTAGCAACTTTTTTTTGGCCACTCATTTCTTGTATAAACATAATTTTTACTGATGTTATATTTATTTCTGTTACTGTTACTCCATCTTTTCTCATAGTGGTGCTTCATAGTGCCTGACATCCAGAAAGTCTTCAAAAATATTTTCATGTTTATATTATTTAAATTTTAATTTATGTCTTTGTCAGAGCTGTGCACCACTGAGCAGTGAATTCTCTGCCTCTCCATAAGGAGATCCAGAACTGTGTGTGATTCCAAGAGAGTAACATGCATTTATGTATAATAAATAATATTAATTGACTATAGTTCAAATATAATATATTGTACAAATATATATTTTTATTTCTAAAAATATTTGTGATCTTTAAATGTTCCAGCTGGAAATTGAAAATATATATATATTTATTTGAAAGAATTGCAGAGAGAGAGGGAGAGACACACAGAGAAAGAGATCTTCATGCTGGTAGTTACTCTCCAGATGGGTAGAACATGCATGGTTGGGCCAGGATGATGTCCAGAGCCAGGAGCTTCATCCAGGTATTCCCATGTGGGTAGCAGAGGCCTCTTCCATTCCTTTAATGCCATTAGAAACGAGGTTGATCGGAAGTGGAGCAGCCAGTTCAGGATCCATTGATGGGGGTGCCTTTATTGGTCCTGCCACAACACTGGCTCCAAATATATACGTTTTAGAGGAGAATTACAGAGAAGTATTATTGAATTAATCAAAGTTATTTCTATTTACCTATTCAAACAATGATGTACAAAATGGTGACAACTGCCATGTCGAGGTCTCTGAATTTTTGGTATTAAAAAGATTTACTCATACTCTGAAATACTTCATGCTATATTCATTACTTTATGCTGTAAATCATGAGACTATGAAAGTTATTCCTCCTCTTATCTATTTTTTTTCCTTTAAAACACTACTTTGTGGCACTAAGTACATGGTAGTAATTAGGTATAATGACTATGGCATTTCAAGTAGTGTTTCCTGAAATTTTTGTTTGTTTGTTTATTTTGCCAATTCTTTCGCTAGATACTGTCAGGGCAACCCAGGAATGTAAAATGTTTTTTTTTTTTTAATATGCTTATGAAATTGGTCTTTTGTATGCAAATACCCATGAATTTTCTTTCAGCTATCTGATGGTATCAGGAACAAGTGCTTTAGGGGCTTTGTGTTGTTCTGATGATATCTCGATGTTATTTCACTCTGTATTGAATGTGTCTTAAGAGGCTTCACGGTAAATTTATCACAGACATGAACATTGTGCACTCTATCATTAATAAAAACAAAGAGATGTTTCAAAGCAAATGCATTTTTTTTCAAATGAAAATTTAAAATAAAAACCCAAAGTGGGAGAAGAAAAATGGCCAGTCAGCATAGGAATATGTAGCTATGAGTGGAGAGAGAACAGCAGGAGAAAAACAAGTGCTGTGCAGAACTGAAGAAGGAAAATCACTGCACTAGGTGAATGGAGTGTGAAGGAAGCCTGTGGAGAGAAACAGGACCTGCGTGAACACGGAAAAGCTTGAAAACGCCCGAGGTCGCAGCCTGAAACCCAGGAGGAAGGTGAGCACCAGCGCGCTACTGTAACGCACCCCAAACCCAGAAAAAAGCCTAGTGGGTTTGGAACCAACACAAAGGGAATACGGAAAGACTCCTCTGCACGCCTCCCAAAGAGGCAGTCTGTGGCTACCAACACCTGTGAAGGGAGGAAAACTTAGTGAAATTTCACAGGCTGCCGGTTGTCCCCAGATCAGAGCAGCCATGCAACTGGGGAGCAAACTCTTGAGGTGCAAGCCACTAGAAAGCAAACCAGCTCAGAGAGGGACCTGGGAAGATGTGAGAAACAAAAGTAGAGTCCACTCCACACCCAGAGGTTCCACACCCTATATTCCCTAAGAGATACCAGGACCACCTGAGAGAGGATTCTGGAACCTAGGGGCCAAAGACTGAATCAGGATCTGCTACATGAATCCTGTTAAGTAATCCACAGTTAAAAGCCAAATATATCAGCATAGGCAGACATTAGAACCTTGTTTTTGCAGATTCCAACACCCGGAGCTCGAGCAACAGAAGAGGGGGAGTAGAGCTACCTTAGTAAAGACGACTAATCCCTGCAGGCTGCAGTGTGCACACTAGCGGGGGACTGCAACTGCGCTTGATCAGTCAGGGGAACCGTGGGAGGGAATCAGAGAACTCTAAGCACCAGTGGGTTGACATTTGGCACAGCCCTGGGAGAGGCAGGAAGGAGCAAAGCTGCTGACCTGTGTACAGCTTTGCTGTGCCATGGGCCCTAGGTAGGGCGAGACCGTGTGGAGTGTGTTTGATAGGGCATGCAGCTCTGTGGCTCTGTGGCTGCTCTGATGCCTGCCTCAGCTCTTGAACCAGCTGCCACAGCACCAGGAGAGAACCAATGACCCCACAGTTTGTCCAGCAACTTTGTGGAAGTCATAGAACCACAGTAAGGGACTCTGCCACCAGGTAGCAACAAATAAAAGAAAGCCTGCTTAGAAGTCCAAGGAATCCCTCTCTCTGTCCCCAGCCTTCCTCTTCCAAAAAAGAAAAAAGAACAAAGAAAAGAAGAAAAAGGAAAAAGGAAGTAAATAAAGGAAATGAAGAAAAAAAAGGAGGAAGGTAGGGGTGCATTCCTTTGCTTTTGTTTCCAAGAGGTTTCCCTACTCATTTGAGGAAAACTCGAGGTAAACCAGATGTAGCTCATTTGTAATCCAGGAACAACTGTTAACCAATTACCAACTAGAGAAGGGCAAGATCATAGAGGAACAACACAGTTTAAAGTAGCAGCAGTATCCTGCCTGGCCCTAGGTGCCAGTGAAACCATGAGCAAGAGAGGCTGTGAAGATGAAAGCCTAGATATGACCAGGGAATGCCCAGGCTAAGAGGCAGCTATGGTGGCACGAACTGCAGAACATGAGGCAGGACCAAAGCATGGGAGTGCTAGGCTGAAGTCCCCTGAGTAATCAGCACATTAAGCCAAGACATCAATTCACATCAAGAATGAAAAGGAAACGAACGGTACAGAATGGGAACAGCAAAATCTACCCACAAATTTAGGAGTGACAGACACAATGTAAAGACAGGAATCTACCTTAAGAGAAAACTCACAGATCTGGAAGAAAATGGGCAGGGTAAGAGAAGAACCAGAAACAACACGAGTGAGGCAATGAATGTTTCTCAAAAATGAGCAAAGCACCATCCTATAGGATGAAGGCTATGAGGATCTCCTGGACAAGGAATTAAAAATATATATGATGAAATTCTTCAGAGACAGCAAGAAGCAATGGCAATGATTTAAGTAATATGTCACAACACAGGTACAAGGTATCCAACAGAATCAAATTGAAGTATTTGAACGGAAGAAAATAGTAGATGGCTTGATTGGTTAGTCTCCCACTTACTTATGCTGGAGTCCCATATTGGTGCCAGTTTGTATCCCAGCTGTTCCAATTCTCATTGAGCTATCTGCTTATGATTGGGAAAGAAGTAGAGGATAGCCCATTCTTGGGACCCTGCCCCACGTGGGGGACCTGGAAGGGACTCCCAGTTCCTGGCTTCAGATCGGCTCAGCTCTGGCCATTGTGGCCACTTGGGGAGTGAAATAATGGATGGAAGATCTTTTCTTATCTCCCCCTTTCCTTAAAATTTGCCTTTCTTGCATCAGTCCACTGTATATACAGATACACACTGTATATACACAGTGACCAGTGCCAAGGGAGGACTTATTGGCAGTTATTAAGGGTTTCTCTGAATAGGTTGTAGTTCCCATTGGTGTATGTGAGGGCTGTGTGTGTGGTGACGAAGATTATGCTGGGCCACAGAAAGCACTGATTTGCTATGAAATAGGACTGGGGACAGAACTGACCAAGTGACTGCAATCACCAGTGTGTGTGTAGGCCGATGTGGGTGATAGACTGAATAAGACCCCACACTGGCTGACACTCACAAGAGTCAAATTGGAGTCACCTCTGGTGAGCTTTCTTTGGGGGAACTCCCTCAATGGATCACTGGACTCAGAACTCCAAACACGGTGAAAATCACAGGATATGTGGTCTGACCATGGAGAGCGTTTGTCAGACAGTTCTCCACAGTTGCTGTGTGGCATATAGCATGCCCAGATGCTCATGGGGGACATGACAACCAGTTCATTGAGGCCTGCGGAGGACATGTAGTACCATGCAGGGCAGAACAACTTAGACAGTTCTATCAGACATGTATCTTGGAGCGTGGAGTCTCTAAGGTGGACTATGTCAGCCAGTGGGCCTTGGAAGGATTTCCTCAACATTGGAGCAATGAAATCAATAACATCTCAGAACTATCAAAACCGCTTAAGCAGTACCCTCGGAGCATGATCCACATTGGGGACTCTGACATGACATTGGGTGGCTATACTCAGTCCCCAGGTGCTGATGCAGTTGGGCTGCTGGGCGCAGCCCTCTTCCCTTCTCTTTCCACTTTCTCCAGATATCAGAAGAAAAAAGGAGATTGGAGGTAGTTGTCTCATCCATTTTCCCCCATTCCTCAACCCTCCCTACCCCAATTGGTGGTCCACATGGGCTTGAATCCCTCTCAACTATGTAAACATCATCAAAAATAAAATAAATTTATTATTTAAAAATTACCTTTGCAATAAAAATAATTAAATCTTAAAAATTTTGATCAGAAATCATTTTCACCTAGATATATGATACAGTCATGATCAGAAATCATTTTCACGTAGATACATGATACAGTCATGTAAGAAGGATCAGATAACATAGGGGAACACCAGTCAGACTCATTGCTGACTTCTTAGAGACTGTCAGGCTATAAGAGAACAGAGTGACATTCCAGACCCTACAACAAGACAGAACAAAACACTGTCAACCCAGAAGAGCATATCCAAGAAAACTCTGTGTTTGAAAATGGGATAAATACCTCAAAACCAAATAGATGCTGAAAGATGTTTCTGCTACCAGGCCAGCCCTATAAAGGATATTCAGAAAGGTGCTGGATTGACAAAAAACAAACTGGTCACCCACAGTGATGACAAAGGGGTGGATCCCTTTGCCTTTTGGGGACAGCTATCCAATAAAACCCTGTAAGAAACCAAAATTAAAGAGAAACACAATGCAATAAATGATCAGACCATATCACTTCCTGTCAATATTAACTACAAAGTGAAGGCCTTAAGCTCATCAATCAAAAACCAAATTACTTGACTGGATAAAAAAATAGGACCCATCCATCTATTGCCTACAACAGACACACATCACCAGCAAAGACAGATAGAACCTGAAACTGAAAGGATGGAAAAGGGTATTACATGTTAATGGGATGGAATAAAGCTATTGACATACGTAAGGGGAGATATAGATCCCAATACAATAATAGGGACATTAACTCCACACTAACATCAATGACAGACCAACAAGTCAGAAATTCAGTAAGGAAGCAACAGAGCTCATATAGACAAATGGACCTAATTGATATCTACAGAACCTTTCATCCTATGGACACTGAATATCCCCCCCCCCTTTTTTCATTTGTACTTGAATCTTCTCTAGGATTATAGGTTACAAAGTGAATCCTAGCAGATTTGAAAAAAATAATCATCCCATGAGTCTTCTCAGACCACTTCAAAGTAAAACAGGATACCAGTAAGTCAGAACACTCTAGAAAATATACAGATACTTGGGAAACTGTAGAATATGCTACTGAATGAGCAACAGGTTAGAGAAGATCAAAGATGAAATAAGAAAAATTCCCTGAAACTAATGTAGATTTGAATATAATATGCCGAAACCTGTGGGATGCTGACAAGGCAGTGTTAAGAGGCAAGTTTATCACAGTTAGTGCCTATGTCAGGAAACAAGATAGATACCAGGTAACTGAACTAACCACATATCTGAAGGAGTTAAAAAAAAAACACCAAAATAATCAGAAAGAAAGAAATATAAAAACAAGAGATGAAATAAGCCAAATATATATATCAAAATAACAACATACAAAATCAATGAATTAAAGAGTTAGTTCTATAGGAAAATAAGCATGATAGATACCCAACCTCACCCAACTAAATATAATAATAGTAATAAAGACGGGGACATGGATAAATAGATTCAGAGATGAAAAGGAGCACATGACAACAGATACCTAGGATATACACTAATTAGGAATTACTGCAGGCAACTATATGCAAACAAATGACTTTCAAGAAATGGATAGATTACTGGATGTATACCATCTACCAACACTCAATCATGAGGTAATAGAAAATTTCAATATGCCTATAACCAACATAGAGAACAAATCAGTAATTAAATCACTGCCCCAGAAGAAAAGCCAAGAATCTGATGGCTTTATTTAAAATACACAAATTAGTAAATGTGATAAAATGAAGCAAAAATAAAACCCCATGTGACTTTCTCAATAGATGTAGAGAAAGCATTTCATAAAATCTAACACCACTCCATGCTAAAAACACTAAGCAAGATACACACTGAAAGGAACATTCCACTAAAAAAATCACAGAGATATACAAAATCCCAATGCCAGCATCATACTGAACATGAAAGACTGGACACTTTCATTTAACATCTGCAATGAGAAAAGAATGTCTGCTATCACCATAACTATTCAACATGGTACTGGAAGTACTCACTTGAGTTATTATTAGGTAAGAAAAATAAATTATGGGAATTTAACTTGGAAAACAAGAAATCAAATTATCTGTTTTCAAATTATATAATTCTATACATAAGAGAACCAAAAAGCTTAATAAAGTGACTTTTAGAACTTAAAAGAGTGTTTGGCACTGTGTCAGGGTACAGAATCAATGTACATTAATTGATAGTCCACAAACAACTGTAGGACTGACAAAACACTAATCAGAACAGTCCCTTTTAAAATAGTAGAGAAAGTCGTTAAATATCTTGGAATAAACTGAAGATGTAGAAAAATGCTATGAGAAAAATTGCAAAATACAAAAAATAAAATAGAAGAAGACTTTAGAACATGGAGATATTTACCATGTTCCTGGATTGGTAGAATCAATATCAGCAAAATGTCCATATTGCTGAAGGTAATACACAGATTCAGTGTGATCCAAATCAAATCCCAACAATATTCTTCACAGAGCAGGAAAAAAAAAGATAAATTTATTTGAAAACAGAAGAGATCATGAATAGTCAAAACTATCTTGAAGAATTAAAATCAAAGTGGAAGAATCACAATTCCAGATAATAAGACATATTACCTGGGAGAGATAATCAGACTAGTCTGATACTGGTAGAAAAACATAGAGGAAAATCAATTGAGCCAATCAAAATTCCCATATGTGAGCCCACACATGTGCAGCAAACTAATCTTTGACATGAGAACAGAAAATAACCCAAGGAAAAAGGCTGATTTCTTTAACAAATGTTGGGACAAATGGATAGTTGCATACAGAAGTAAGAATCAAGACCCCTGCAGATCATATAAAAATATCAAATCTAAATGGATTAAGAACCTAAATCTACACCCAAAAGCCATCAAACTCTCAGAAGAAAACATTGGAAGTACTCTAACAAATGTAGGCATAGGCAAAGACTTCCTAGGAAAAGTCACCAAAAGCACAGTGAGTCAAGGACAAAATAAACAAGAAACTTTGTTATAGCAAAGGAAACATTTGACAAAGCAAAGAGACAAGCAACAGAGTGGGAGAAAAATCTTTGTACACTATACAACAGATAGTGGACTAATATCCAGGATATATAAAGAGCTCTAGAAACCCAGCAACAAAACAAAGTAAACAATTCAGAACTGGGTGAAAGAAATGAGCAGACATTTTTCAAATGAACAAATTTGAATGGGAAATACACTTATGAAAAAAAAGCTCAGTGTCCCTAGCATTATGGGCAATAGAAATAAACACCATACTGAGGTTCCACTTAACCCCAGCGAAAACTGCCTACATTTGGAAATTTCAACACTGGCTGGCAAAGATGGAGAGGGGAGGTTTTCTACTCTACTGCTGGTCAGATTGTAGGCTTGTACAGCCACTGTGGAAATCCGTATTAACAATGCTCAGACAACTGAAAATCTGTCTATTTTGTGACCCACCAATGTCACTCCTGGGGATATTATTCATAAGATGTAAAACCTACATGTGAAAAAGCAGTGGGCATCTCTGTATTCATATGCGCATCATCCACAATAGCAAAAACATGGAACCAATGTAAATGTTGATTGAAAGAGGGTTGGGTAAAGAAACTGTTACATCTACTCTATAGAATATTACTCAGCCATTAAAAAGAGTGAAATTCCATCATTTACAACAGAGTGTTCCCGACTCAGTGAAAAAAGCCAACCCCCAAAGTACAAATGTCATATATTCTCTCTGATATAACACAACTTTAATCCAACATACAAAACAAAAAAGACATAGGTGAACAATATACACTTATAATCTCTGGAGTGAATGGTGTAATGGAGACCAGAGTACCAGAATCAAAGAACTGTAGTATGCAACTCTACTCCCCCAAAAAAGTAGGCCCCCAATAAAAGTGACAAACATATCTGGACAACCTGCCTTTATTCCTTGCTTCTCTTTCCTATCCCTTGGTGACCACTGTTCTACTCTCTGATGCTACTTCAGAAAGTTCATAGAAAATATGTTATGGAAAACCATGATTTTATTTCAATATACTTTACACCTAAGTTAACTTACATTTTAATCACATTCCTATGCTTTTTTGAGATACCATTATATTTCTGTGAAATAACCTTTTTTAGATGCAACAGATGACACTTGTCTTTTTGTGCCTGTCTTATTTTAGTTAACATAATGCCTTCCAGTTCCATCCATGTTGCATTGATGTATCAGTGATATTTCATTTTGCATGCTTTATTTTCTTTGTCTATTTTCTGATGGGCACCCATGTTGATTCTGTATCTTAGCTATTACGAATGGTGCTACAATAGGCACATGCATGTAGGTAGCTGATATACTAATTTTGCTTTATTTGGATATATATCCAGTGGAAATTTTCTGGATCATGTGGTAGTTACAACTTTTGAAGATTCTCCGTATGTTTTTTGTTTCTCATAATGGCTTTACTAGTTTACATTCTCAGCAGCTTTGTAAGAATTCTTTTATTTCTGAATCCTCAGTGTCATTTGTTATTTTTTTCTTATATATGCTGTTGGCTTAAAGGAGAATTAATCTGCACTATGTTCTGTGTGGTTATATAAAAATATTTTGCTTTACTTCTTCATAAACATTTGTATACATAACATAATCTATACTATTTTTTTGCAATTGTATGTGTTCCATGTCTTTCTGAGGGAGGGAAAAGTCTATTTTTGTCACAAATCATGGGTGCTGGAAAATGAGATGAGCACATGGAGTAGTAATTCTCACCCTCAGTTGTGTATTAAAATCTGCTGGGGTCCTTTAGCACTCTCAGTGTCTGGGCCTGTGTCATCAAAATTCTTTTGGTTTCTTTTGAAACCCAAGCTTCAGTGTATTTTAAGTTCCACAGGTACTTGCTGTGGCAACTTATAAATGACAGCTGCTAGCAAAAGTAACTTGGATGGAAAGAATAGATTGTTATGGTGAAAATAACATGGATGCTTCTGTTTCCATGAAACTTGGTTAATTAAGCCTTTGGGCTGTCATTAATAAAGTGTGATTTTTTTTCTACACTTACTTTCCTGAGGCTTTATGCATTGTTAAATGGGAATATCTACCTCATGGGATTAAGTAAGATAAATTTTAAAAAAATGTGCACATAGAATACTTAGAATAGTACTGGTAAATAATATATTCCCAATACTAGTATTCTTCTTAATGCATAAACTCTTTATAATAGAATTGGTTAGTTCTGTCGCAAAGCAGGTAACAATACCAGGATTTTGGTGTGCTGACAAAATATAAGCCATGGAGTAAGTAAAGTTAGATCATGGATGAATTATACTTTGCTAAATATGATGTAAGCGTGAATGATAAAACGTTTTACGTATCTACCAGTCTATATGCAATCTGGATTCACTGCTTTTTTTTTAAGATTTATTTATTTTTATTGGAAAGGCGGATATTCAGAGAAGAAAGGAAGATCTTTTGTCCGATGGTTCACTCCCCATGTGGCCGCCATGGCTGGAGCTGAGCCAATCTGAAGCCAGGAGCCTCTTCCAGGTCTCCCAAATGGGTGCAGGGTCCCAAAGCTTTTGGCTGTCTTCCACTGCTTCCCCAGACCACAGGCAGGGAGCTGGATAGGAAGCGAGGCTGCTGGGATTAAAACCGGCTACCATATGGGATCTCCAAGCGTTGGAGGCGAGGACTTTAACCGCTACACTATGGTTCCAGGCCCCACTGCTATTTTTTACATTATAAACTTTATGCAATTTTTTTTACACTTTTTAGAATGAATTTATTATTCATTTGTAATTGCTCTCTATTTCATAGCCACCTTGCATGCACAGGTGATTTCACAGAGGATCTTAAGTATGCCTGTGTTTTTGACCACAACATATCACATGGGTTCAGGTGTGGAATTTTCCACCTGGGGATGTCATGTGTATTCTTGAAAGAGTTTCAGGTTGTCGAGTTTTCAGTCAGGAATTCCCAGCTTGCAATATTTCTTTCATAATGCATTATAAAAACTACTATTTGATGCTCATGTCTTTCTCTTTTAGTAGTGCTATATCTCTCTTTTGACCTTGATATCTTCATTTTAGGCTATAGAGTTTGTAAAGTCTTGCAAGACACAAACAATGAAAGAAAAGTAAATATATTCATAGTTTTATAAACTTAAATATTTCCCCAAGGATATTAAGGTTACTATATCGTATCTGAAAAATATCTGGGCTATTCTTTTGAAAAGAAAAGAACCCTTTAAGCTTTACTGTCTATAAAGTGGCATCTAGTCTGTTCTCATCTTATACAAGTTATTCATAAGCTGTTTATGTAACACCAAGAGCCAGTACGAGAACTACAGTATCACTACAGTGATACTCCTGTGACATAAATTGATCTCTATTTGTGTTTATCTCAAATTAGTTATAGCTACAGCATTTCTTTTTGGTGGCCATTTTATAACAAGTGGATCTGATTTCTGATTTCATTTTTTTTCTCTCGTAGTGACATGACAGTGATTATGCATCACATAAGTGCAAAAATACTTTATGTAGAAATTTTTAAAGGTGATTATTAATCATTTGTATTCAGCAAAACTCACTTTAATTATTTGGCAATAATATGTTTTGGTTAATGAAATACTGT
Organism: Ochotona curzoniae; assembly: GCF_017591425.1. NCBI lineage: Eukaryota > Metazoa > Chordata > Mammalia > Lagomorpha > Ochotonidae > Ochotona > Ochotona curzoniae. The sequence goes on along the minus strand of NW_024467087.1, from coordinate 53,007,930 downwards.
GATTAGACATCATTCACTGATTATAATTTCCAAGAAAAATCAGTTATTATGAAATATAGATTTACATCATTCCAGTTAGGAACAATTTAATCTCAAGTAGTTTAGATGACATTGGAGAATTTTAGAGCATATCAGGGCTGTCATTAAAAAATGTCAACTACTATGTACAGTGCTATAGATGCGTAAGATGTAGAAAATTACATACTAACCCTATGAAAGATAGTTACTTTTCAACATCAGTACATAATAGTTCACATTTGTGTCATTTACCATCCATAAAATGTATAGAGCAAAAATAATCCATTATTTTTTAAAGATATATTTATTTTTATTGCCAAGTCAAATATGCAGAGAGGAGGAGAGACAGAGAGGAAGATCTTCTGTCCGATGATTCACTCCCCAAGTAGCTGCAATGGCTAGAGCTGAGCCAATCTAAAGCTAGGAGCCAGGAGCTTCTTCTGGGTCTCCAATGCAGGTGCAGGGTCCCAAAGCTTTGGGCCATCCTCGACTGCTTTCCCAGGCCACAAGCAGGGAGCTGGATGGGAAGTGGGGCTGCCGGGATTAGAACCGATGCCCACATGGGATCCCAGGCGTGCAAGGTGAGGACTTTTAACCACTATTTTAAAAAAAATATTAAAAAAAATGTAAAAAATATTTATTTATTTGAAAAACATGTGAATCATACAGCAAGAGAAAGGGAAAAAGAGAGATCTTCCATCTACTGGTTCACTCCTCAAATGGCTGCAACAGCCACAACTCAATCAAGATGAAGCTAGGACTAAGAAGGGTCATTGGGATCTCCCATGTGCGTGGCAGAGGCCCAAACACATCGGCCATCTTTCAGTGATTTTCCCAGAATGTTACTGAGGAGCTAGATCGGAAGTGGAGCAGCTACAGCATGGTGACTTTATCCTCCATGTTACTACACCAGCCCCAGTTCCATTAACTTTGCAGAATTATTTTTTAAATAAATTTTTAATTTCAGAAGTTTTAAATTTACAAAATTAAAAAATGTGAATCAGAACAAAGAATTTCCACATGCTACATGCCTAGCTTCTCCTACCTTACATAACTATTTGTCAGAATTAATGAACTGTACCTAATGTCCCGTATTATTTTTTTTATTATTTTTACATTATTTTTTATTATTTTTGTGATATACTTTTGTAGATTACAGGCATTATCCCCTTTCCTCCCATTTTGTCTCCCATTTCCCTTTCTTACCATTTCCCCTCATTTTATCACAGTGCTGTAGTCCTTTAGCAAAAGTCACAAATTTAACATTCTGCTACTTAAATGCATCATAGAATTGTAGATATAGACAAAGGTAGAAAATCTAGTATCTTATTGTCAAGGTACATTTAATTGTTTCACTGTGATTACTCCTTGTATTTTGGCATAGAGATGTCTACTGCAATGTAACTTTCACTTCCCAGTTTGCTAGTTTCCATTGTATAGTTCATCTATGAAAGAGAGAGAGAGAAAGTGTCTAATTGTTTTTTATTTTGCATGAATGTTGCCTTATGTCCTTTTGAGATTACCCTATTGTTAACATGACATATTAATGCATCTGTCACAGTTAATGACTCACACATACTGTACACTATTTTTGAAGTTCAAATATTCTATATCCCTTCAACCTTTCCTGTGCTCTAGTACCACTCTATGTGTATGTATATACACATGTAGTCTCATATAGGTGAACTATATAATGAAGACTACCATACTGCATATATATATATATATGCATATATATATATATATATCAGCTTAGACATATGAGTGGGAACATTTGATATTTATCTTTGCATGCCTGACTTACTTCACTTAGCATGATACTCTCCAGTTTCATTCATTTAGTTGCAAATGAATTTCAATAATTTCTGGCTAAATTATTCCATTCTGTATGTATACCTCATTTGCTTTATATATCCATCTAATAGTAGATATATTGTTTGATTCTTTATATTAGCTCTTTTCAACAGTTTTGCAATAAACATGAAAAACAGGTATCTCTTTGATATAATGATTTCATATTCTGGACATATACCCACTAGTTGGATTGTTGAATCATATGGCAATTCTACTTCTAGTTTTCAAGGAAATCTCCAGAATGTTTCCTATAGCATTCCAAAAAGAATAATAGAAAAACTACAATAAACAGTAAATATGTGAAAAGTGCTCAGTATCACTAAGCATCAAATAAATACAAATCTACACAAAAATGAAATATCTCACTCCTGTTAGCATGGCTAGTATAGAAAAGAGTGACAAATGCTAATAAGGATGTGAGGAATCAATGATTAATGAACAGGGTTACATAGAATTTGTTCTTGTTTTTAAGCCAAATAATTTCTGTTATTTAACATCACCTTACCCTTGCTGCTTGAGATATTATTTTTTAGCATTTTGTTCCCAAAATGTCAATCTTCATTCCAGTTTCTCATCACCAATGAAACAAATGACATTGAATGATGAGGATAGTCACAAAATAAGAGTCCACATCAAGTAAAAAATAAAGTATCAGGAAGCATTCAAATGATTCTCGTTGCTGTTACTGGTTGTAGAAGCTTTCTTTTGTTTAAGAAAAATATAAGGCAATTCATTTAGTGTATTTTACACTATTTTAAAAATATACAGCAAGAATGCAAAGAGAGGATAATTTTTCTCTCAGAATTCTAATTTTTTACAAAACTTTCTGTGAAAACTCATTGTTTACAGAAAAACTAAGAAGTGAAAGTTTTATTTCTTTAACTTTTATTTATGTAAAAGTAAACTATGTATTTCATACATAGTTTTTTCTTTTAAAATTATTTTATTTTGATAATCTTTACATAGTTGATTAGTGCACAATGAATCAAGGGCTACAAGAAAGTGGGTAAGACCATTGTTTCCACATTATTATATATTTTTTCTGTATCCGGGATAGGGGAGAGATAAAGGGAAAAGGACCACCCAGCCTCCCACCCATCCCAGGTACTCAACGTGGGGCATGCTACAAGGGTCCTGCTCAAATGGTTTTGATAGTTCAACAGTTCTGAATTGCTGCCAATCTCGCCATTCCAAGCACGATGAAATGTCTCCAGAATCGACTGGCTGACATAATTCACCTTAGTGTCTCCGTTTGTCCAGATCCTCATTGCCAACACGTGGCTGGGGCAGATGATTGATTTGTTCTGTCCTCCATCCTCTGTTGTGGTATCAAGTGTCTTCTGCAGTCTCAGATGGAGCACCATTTCCTCCATGTGCACTAGGATATGCTGTCCACTGCTCCGTCTGAGCCTCTGAGGTTCAGCTTTGATGCATGCACTCGATGGTCAGAGTATGGAACCTGCAATTCTAATCATGGTTGGGCTTCTGAGAACAGCAGTTCAGTTCGGAGGGATCCCCAAAGAAACTTCTTCTGAGGTGATCCCAGACCTGAATCTTGTGTGTGCCTACCAGTACAGGGTCTGACACAGTCCGTCGCCCCAATCAGCTTATGTGTATGCTGGTGGTTGCAATTGCTGGGTCAGTTCTGTTTCCAGCCTTGTCTTCCACACAAGCCAATGTGTGTTGCAGTCAAGCCTGATTCTGCCGACCACACACTTGGCTCTCACACAAACCAGTGGGAGCTGCAGCCTAGTCAGGCGACTCCCAGTAATCCCCACCATGCCTGCCCCCTGCCCAGGTTCCTGTGCTTGCCATTATGTACAGCAGACCTGTCCAATCTGTCCCACATCCCATTCAGTTCTCATACATATCAATGGGCCTTGAAGCCTAGTTCAACCCAACTAGACCTGCTATCTGGCCAACACACATACTGGTGGGTGCCGTTCTATCTAGCCATGCCTGCCCCTGTCCTGATTTTCTTGTTTCCCAGTGGGAGTGGTAACCCAAGAGGGAGGAGCTCACTGTTTCCCTACTGGACCACTCCCAGATCAGGTACTCTCCAGGTAGTTCTGCAGTTTAACTTGACAGAATTATTTGTACCCCGACCCCTGTGCCAGCATTTGCCAGCTGATGCTACAGCAAAGCCCAATAAATCCTTACCCACTTTGATTTATGCTTGCGCTAGTAGGGACAGTCAACCCAGCCTGGCTTTTCCCTGATCTAGCTCACATGAGGCCGACAGGTGTTGTGGCCTTGCTTGTTCTGATCTACCCCCATTCCAACTCACGCTCTGCAGTGGGAGTTGCGGTCCAGCATGGGAGCCCATCCCATCCCCCCTTGCAGCTTTGCCCCCTTTCCCCACTGAGGTTCTCATGAGTGCTGTTGGGTGCTGCGTCCCAATCTGGCATTGCCCCCCCTCACCTCGGCATTTGACATTGTGTGATATAGCCTGGCCCCACCCGGCCCACCCTCTATTCCAGTTGATGCTGATAGAGGTTACAACCTAGCCTAGCCCAGCAGGCACCCAATTCCATCTGTAATGTGTACTGGTATGTGTTGTGACTGAACCTGGCTCGACCTACACTCTGTTCTGGCGCTCACGTTCGCCAGCGGGAGATGTGAACTTGTTCAGCCTGGTCTGCCGCCAACCCATGCCAAATGTATGCCGGTGGGTACCTTTCCCTGGCCTGGTCTGGGCTGCTCCCTATCTTGGTTCTTGCACTTACTTGCGGGGACTGTGTCCTTCCAGAGGAGTTGCCCAGGCTCCTCCATCAGAACCTCTCCCGTTGCCAGATCTCGTACATACCGGTGGGTTCATCAGCCAGCCCTGCTTAGTCTACCTCCTGTCCTCGCAGAGCAGTAGCTTTTCCTGACTGGCCTTCAACCCATTCTGGTCTTACTGTTGGATGTTTTAACCCAGTTAAGGCTTATCCATCAGACATAGCTTGCACATGGCTCAGTAGGGGCAGAGACCTAGCCTAGTCCATCCTACGTATACTCTCCTCTTCCAGAGCACCAAATGGTGCTGGATTCTAGCCCAGCTCGATGCCCCCAGCACCAGTGCACAGCTGTGCCGAGGGATACTGCAGCCATATCCACACTAGAATGCAGCCCCCACTCCGGTCCCTGCACTCACCAGTGGGAACCCCAATCCGGCTAGGCTGTCCTCTTAGCTCCCCAACCAGGCTTGTTCCCGGCCATAGACTGTGCACGTGCCAGTGGTTGCTCTGACCCACCTTGTCATGGTCCCTCACCTGTCCTGTCCTCTGCCTTTGATGCTGTGGCTTGGCATCCCTGGCTCATGCAGACCAGTAGGTGGAAGAGCCTAGCTTGGCATGACCTGTGCTCCAGTCTGATTTCTGTTCTTGCTTGTGAGCTAAGGTTTGCTTGTCCCTGCCTTATTAGCCTCCTTCCATATCCAACCCACACATTAGCCTGTCATTTGAGCTACTTTGCCCAGCTTGTCCAGAGTGTCCAGGCCTGGACCACTCCCTCATTCCCTCCTTTTAAATTTTTATAATGACATCTTTCCAATTTTCTTTTAATTACAAATTTTAACCCTCCACTAAATCCAAAACTCAACAAGGGATAATTAAAAAAAAAAAACACTGATGCATAAGAGTATACACAAAGGCTATAAACAATAATCAAATCTCAGAATTTCAATTTCACCCATACATATATGCGTATTTTTGTACACTCTATGAAAAAGTTTTCTGTACCTCTATGTTTATAGCAGCTTAACTCACAATAGCTAGTATGAAACAATCCAGGCATCCATTAGCTGATGATAGGGTAAAGAAATTATGGTACAGGGATATGAGGATATATTGCAATGTGCATCTCTGCTCCAAAATAAAAGACTCCCAATGAATCACTTAAATATATCTTGACAGTATTCTGTTGGATTTTCTACCTTTGCCTATACCAACAGTGCCGTGATACACTTAAATAGCAGAATGTTAAACATTAAACGTTAAACATTAAGCATTAGTAACTATTACTAAAGGACTATGCTGCATGATAATATAGGCAAAAATATGGGAGGGGAAATGAGTAGGGAGGAAGTGGAGGGGGAGTGAGGATTCCCTCTACCTATAGAACTGTATCATGGGAAATAGTGATGGAAAAGCCATGCAAAACAAACAAACGAAAAACAAAAACACGATTCTCCCCAAAAAGCCTTAAAACATTGAATATTTATTTAAAAAGGAATTATGTTATATGTTCATTATGGAATACTACTTAGCCACAAAACAAATGAAATTTTGTTTTTGCAACAAAAATGGATGCAGTTGGAAAATATTATGCTTAGTGAAATAAGTATGTTCTAAAGAAGACAATAAAAATACATAAGAACCCAGAATTCCTGCATCCTGTCTTGTCAGGGACTACATTTGCTTGTAGAATCACTACAACAAAGCAATAAAGCAGAATGGAAATCAGAGTTTCATTTCATTGTTAGCTGCCCTGACATCTAGTAAGGTATTGTAGGTCTATGTGGCATTTTTTGATGTAGTATGCTTTAGGGTGAAGATTTGTGGATGAATGGAGGTGAATTTGGTTCCTCTTTATTTTGTTTCAGGATACATCTTTTATTTTATTTTTAAAAGATGTATTTCTATTTGAAAGGCAGATTTCCAGAGACGTTTACACACACACAAACACATACACAGATAGAGACATCTTCTATCTCCTGGTCCCTTTACCAAATGGTCACAATAGCTATTGCTGAGCTGATCTGGAACCAGGAGCCTCTTCTGGATCTACCATGTGGGTGTTCCTAGGATCCAAAGGACTTGGGCCAGCCTCCACTATTTTCTCTGGCTGTAACCAGGGAGCTTGATTAGAAGTGGAGCAGTCAAGACACTAACAAGCACCCATATGGGATGCTAGCGCTGCAGACTGATGAGCCACTTGAGCCACCATGCTAGAATCTAAGATGTATATTTGATTACAAGTACTCCGATATGTATATTTAAAAGTCATGTGCTGTAGGTTAGTGTTTTATTTTTGTAATCTACATAAGTTGTTGCAGATGGGCCAGTCAGGGTAGCCTAATGACTAAAGTCCTTGCCTTGCACTTACGGGATACCATATGGGTGCTGGTTCTAATTCCAGCAGCCCCGCTTCCCATCCAGCTCCTTACCTGTGGTCTGGGAAAGCAGTCAAGGATGGCCCAAAGCCTTGGAATCCTGCACCCACATGGGAGACCTGGAAGAGGCTCTGGGCTCCTGACTTCGGATCGGCACAGCTTTGGCTGTTTCCAGACAGAAGATCTTCCTCTCTGTCTATCCTCCTCTCTGTATATTTGACTTTTCAATCAAAAATAAAATAAATCATTTTTAAAAAAGAAATTGTTACAGAAAATAAGCTTGTTTCCTTTGCAACACAGGAAAAAACATCTCCAGACTAGCACTCTAAAATAGAAATATTTTTACTAGAACTCCTGTGGTTAAGGCTGGACAGAAGCAAAGTAGACCATGGAGTGTAGAACAGAACTTGGTTTAACTTAACTGACCAAATATTGGAAGAGAAGAAAAAATATCTACCTAACACTCCTCTGTGTGTGTGTGTGTGTGTGTGTGTGTGCGTGTGTGTTACTATTGAATTGTGAGTTACTTACATTATTGAAGATATTAATATCTTGTCAGATAAGTTTTACGAACATTTTCCGTATTTTCATTTCGTTGATCCTCAAGGAATGAAAATGTATGCATATTTCATTTGCATTTATTTTCTTTCATTTTTATTTGTAATAGGGAGACAAAGACAAGAGTGAACTTAGGCAACTTAACATAGGTGAGAGTATTCGATTTGATATCTTTTTAAAAAATCTATTTGAAAGGGTTAATGACAGAGACAAAGAGGGTGAGATGTTGAAGAGATCTTCCATCAAGCCTGTTTATGCCTTAAATACAATTTCTGAGGCAGGGCTACGCTCCTTATGGATCTCCCATGTGAGGAATGGGGACCAGAATGCTTGGGGGGTATCATCTACTAGCATCCTAGGCACATATGACTGGAAACTAGATTAGAAATAGGATAGCTGGGACTCAAGCTGGGACTCTGAAATGGGATGCATGTGTCCCAAGCTGCAGGTGAAACCACTATGCGAAACACCTTCCCATCTCCAGACTGTGGCTGGCATTAAGGTTCAGCAGATGAGTCACCACTTTTAATCCTGGCATTCCAAATTAAAGTGCTGGTTCCAGTCATGGCTGCTATTCTTCAGATAATGCTTCTGGATAATGCTTCTGGAAAGGCAGTATATGACAGCCTGAGTATTTGGACCCCTGACACCCAAATGGGAGACATGAATAGTTTCAGGTTTCCTGGATTCAGTCTTCTCTAGTCCCTGCCATTGTGGCCATTTGAGGAGTGAACCAGTAAGTGGAAAATCTCTCTTTCTTAATCACAAATCCACTGTGCCTTTCAAACACATGACTAAAATCTATGGATCTGTATAATTAGATAGATAGATAGATAGATAGATAGATAGATAGATAGATAGATAGATAGATAAAAAGAAAACAATTCAGGAAAAAAGAAAAACAAAAACAGAAACTATGCAGACCTATTCTGAGCTTGAGGTAGGGTGTCCTAGATGGAAGTTCCATATCCAGAGCTTCTTCATTGCCTTACTTTAGAGAACACCATTTGAGTTATTTAGACAAAGAGAATTTTTTTCCTTACCGAAGGCCATTTGGATATTTATAGCATCATTCATGGGCCATACAAAATTAGTAACTTAAATGTTAGCCTGCTAGGGCCCAGCATGATGGCTTAATGGCAAAATCCTCAGCTTGCAAGCACCAGGATCCCATATGGTAGTTCATGTCCCAGATGCTCTACTTTCTGTCCAGCTCCTGGGAAAGCAGTGGAGGATGATCCAAATCCTTGGGACCCTGCACCCCTATGGGAGACCAGAAGAAGCTCCTGGCTCCTGGTTTCAGATCAGATCAGCTCTGGCTGTTGCAGTCATTTGGGGAGTGAACCAATGGATGGAAGATCTATCTCTCTGTCTCTCTTTCTGTAAATCTGATCTACCTTTCCAAGAAAAATAAACCTTAAAAAAAATCGGCCTGCTATAGCCTCAGTTAACTTTGAGGCTAGCCTGAGGTTGCTTTGGCAGGGCCAAACCAAATGAATTTGCAGGCCTTATATAGGTCAGGTGCTGACATGTCCTGCTCTTAGATATGTGTGATTGGTGTCTCCATGAACTTTTACAGGTCTGCCTTTGCCAGTGCCTAGTACAAGCAAAGTCCTATATTATGGATATAGGAAGAGGGAATTGGAGTCCATTCCTCCTGTAGTTCTTTACCTCAAAATGATATATGGAAGTGCCACTCAATATAGCTAAGTGCTTTAATATGCCAGGAAATCTGGAATTAGAAATCAGTATAATATAAATATAACAGCTCTGAATAACAGCTCTGATAATACAAATAGAAAAATTACTTTGAGTGTATATACCCTCTACTAGATCTTGAAATTCTTGAGGACAGAGAATATCCAAACTCATCTTTTAATCTCTAGAGAATGACCAAGTGCCTGACCTACAGTAAATTCATAGGTTCACTCAAAAAATATGTGTTTAGCATCTAATGTGTTCATGTCACCATTTATTTACTTAAGATACATAGTAAATGAAAACCGTGCCTTTGTTGTAATAGCAGACAATAAATGAGGTCAGTGAAATAGATATTGCTGAAAGTGATTCCTGGGATAGAGTAAAAGTAAAGGAAAGTGGAAAAGAGTGAGCTGGAGCAGGGAGACTTTTACATAGGGTGGCGAGAGAAAGCCTTACTGAGTTAATACCTGAAGGAAGTGAAGAGTTCAAAAGATGGACAAATTTTGTTGAACAACATTCTAAATGAGAGAAAACTTTGTTGTGTTAGTATCCTGGGCATGTTCAAGGAACATTCAAAAGGCCAGCATAGGGGCCCTTGTTGCGGTACAGTGAGTGAAGCCATTGTTTACGATGGTAACCCTTATTAGAGTGCTGGTTTTAGTCCTTTCTGCCCTGCTTTTCATCCAGCGTTTTGCTAGTTCACCTGGGAAGACAGCAGTAGGTGGCCCAATTTCTTGGGCCTCTGCTTACACCCAGGTGGGAGGCCCAGAGGAAATTCCTCACTACTAGTTTCAGCTGGCCTAATTCTGACTGCTGCAACCATTTAAGTGAGGTAGTAGGTAGAAAATTCTCTATCTCCATCTCCTTTTTCCCTCCCTCCCCTGCCGTCATTACTCTGCCTTTCAATGAATGAATGAATGAATAAATCTTAAGAACAGAAAGGCCAGTGTAACTGGAGTGATGTAAAAAGAGAGTAATGGATAAGGTTAGGGATGAATGGAACTAATCGTGTAACCTCTTGTAGGTCCTCATCAACACTTTACTTTTTTTACTAACAAATGAATGCATGATCACTATACATGTTTAAGGGATTATTCTGGATTCTGAACTGAAAAGCAAACAAAGAGGTAAGGGCAGAAGCAAGGAGATCAGTTAGGAATCTATTGTAATAGTCTATGTGAGATATGATGATAACTTGGATTATTATGTAAGGAATGGAGTGCTAAGAAGTGCTTCAATATCTTATGCTTTTAAAAATTGGATCTTTCAGAACTTATATGAGAAGGATCTGGTTCATTACAGCACAGTTGAACTGATATGTGAGAAAAACGTATGAGAATGTGTTTTCTTATTATGAATTCAATCATTAGTTCAATTTTGCAAACCTTAAAAATGAGAAGCATATTTATCAAAGTGGGTATGTCAAGAAGACTGCTAATTTGAGAAAGTCTGGGGTTCAAGGAAGAGTGTTAGTGTGCATTTTTAAAGTGAGTAATTGTCACCACATATATGATGCTTGAAAACCATGAAACTGAACAAATGATAAGTACAGCCGTCACTGTGGCATGGCAAGTATAGCTGCCTGTGGCTTCAGCTTCCCATAAGGGCACCTGTTAAATCTTTGATGTTCCACTTCCAATCCAGCTGCACACTGACATACCTGAGAAAGCAGCAGAAGATGGCCACCCACATCTATGGAGGAAACTTGGAAGAAGCTACTGGCTCCTGGGCTTGGACTGGCCAAGCTCAGATCATTGCAGTCATTTGGGTAGTGAGCCATCTGAAGCCAGGAGCTTCTTCCAGGTCCTCGACTGCTTTCCCAGGCCATAGGCAGGGAGCTGGATGGGAAGTGGAGCTGCCGGGATTAGAACCGGCACACATATGGCATCTGGTCATGTTCAAGGCTAGGACTTTAGCCATTCGGCTATTGCACCAGGCCCTATGTTTATGTCTATAATCAATTTTGAGTTGGTTTTTGTATGTAATGTGCAGTTAGAATCATTTGCATATAAATGCCCAGTTTCACTCTCATTATTTATTGAAAAAACTGTCCTTTTCCTCTGGTTTATTCTTTTTTTCTTTAATTTTTATTTTGAATTTTGAATTTTATGGTACAATCCCTTACAGTCTGGGATTCTCCCCACCCCAAGTTCCCACTCCCCGACTGATTTTCACCATACTGTTACAATAGTATAGTTCTTCATAAACACTCAAAATTTCATCAGTCTGTTATTTAGGTATGCCTCAACATTGCTGGAACTGACAATTTCAGACAGTCCAGCATCCCATTGCTTAGATACGTCCAACAGTTTCATTGAGAGTTCATCTTTGATTTGGAAGTATGGATATTGCATTGTATCTTCGCATCTGGATATTCTTGGAGCCATTTTTGAAATATCAATTAACCATAGATACATTAATTCATTTATTGGGGCTCTTTTCTGTTCCATTAATTTATATATATATATATATATATATGCACTACTGATTGGAATTTTTACAGGAATTGTCTTTAGTTTATAGATCTGAGTAGTGTATGTGTTCTGTCAGTAATAAAATAACAATTTTTCTAATCCATGAACATTGTAGTACTTTTCATTTTGTTGTAAATATTATGGTTTTTAATGTGTTATAATTCTTGATTTCTTATCAAACATTCACTGTAACTGTATTTAAACATTAATGGTTTATTCTTTTTAATATGAATTTATTTGTAAGAGAGAGTGACAGACACAGAAACAGGAGGAGAGATGTAGAGACCTTCCCATCTGCTGGTCCGAAGGCAGGAGCCAGGAAAAACATTCTGCTTCCCACATGGGTAGCACTTGGAACATCTTCCACTGCCTTCCCAGGCATATTAGAAGAAAACTGGAACAGAAGTAGGGCAGCCAGAACTCAAACCAAGGCTCCAATACGGGATGCAAGTATTGTATTTAGCAGTTTAACTTGGTGTGCTGCACTGTTTGCCCCACTAATGATGTTTGTGTGTTTGTGTGTATGTGTGCGTTGGTTTTCTGTCCTGAAATTTCACTGCATTTGTTAATTCTAACAGATGCTTGATGGGACTCTTTTAGGTTTTTTGTATGTAGGATCATGTCATTATCAAACAGTAACAGTTTCACTTCTTTTTCTGAATCCTTTATACTTCTTTCTCTTACTTTGCACATGTGGAAATTACTTATGAAACCATATTGAATGTTAGTTGTAAGTGAAAAGGGTTTCAGTTTTTTACAGCACTGAGTATTTTACTGAGCTTATCATGAATATGTCATTGCTTGAATTACATTTGTTTTATACTTAATTTATTGAATGGGTTTTAAAAATAGGATGTTAAATTTTATCATATGTGCTTTCTGTATCTAGATTATCATATGGATTATGATCTTAATTTTTAAAATATAGTGTATCAGATTTATTCATTTGTGAAATTAAAAGATATTTTCAAGTATTGCTTGGTTTCTATAAGTAACCAATTTTGATGCGTTATTAAATTCATTTTGCTAGTTGAAGAAGTTTGCATGTATACTCATGAAGGAAATTGACCTGTGGTTTTTGTTAACTTATTATGACATTGTCTAGCTTTTGTGTTAGGATAATACTGTCTTCTTAAAAATAGTTTAGAAGTTTTCTCCTGGGCCCGGCGGTGTGGCCTAGCGGCTAAAGTCCTCGCCTTGAATACTCCGGGATCCCATATGGGCGCTGGTTCTGATCCCGGCAGCTCCACTTCCCATCCAGCTCCCTGCTTGTGGCCTGGGAAAGCAGTTGAGGATGGCCCAATGCTTTGGGACCCTGCACCCGTGTGGGAGACCTGGAGGAGGTTCCTGGTTCCCGGCCATTGCGGTCACTTGGGGATTGAATCATCAGAAGGAAGATCTTCTCTGTCTCTTCTCCTCTCTGTATATCTGACTTTGTAATAAAAAAATAGCTAAATCTTTTACAAAAAGTTTTCTCTCCTGTTTTGGAAAATTTGTGGAAAGTTAGTATTAGGTCTGTGAGAAATTTGGATGAAATCAGTAGTGAAGCCATCAGATCCTTGGCTTTGTTTTCTGACAGGATTTATAAATATGTAAATAACTCAGTTTTATCACACATTGGTCTGTTGAGATTTTCTATGTCTTTGTGATTCAGTCTTAGGAGTTTGTCTATTGAATATTTATATTTCTCCTAAATTAACATGTTTATTGTGTCTTTAATAATCCTTTGTATTTTGGTGATATTAGTTAGAATGTGTCCTCTTTCATTTCTGATTTTATTTATTTGCCTTTCTTTTTCTTGGTTAGTACAGCTAAATACTTTGATATTGTTTGTATTTTTGGTAAAACCGACTTAGTTTTGCTTGTCTTATGTGTGTTTTCCCTAGGCTCTGTGTCATCTATTTCTGCTCATTGTTATTTCTTTCCTTCTGCTAACATTGACCGTAATTTTCTTTTCTGTCTCCTGGAGATTTAACTTTTTCGTGATCTTATTTTTGACATCTATTTATGATTATAAATTTTTGTAACTGAACTGATTTTGCTGTAACTGTAAATTTTGACATGTTGTAGTCTATTTTAATTTTTCTCAAGATAATTACAAATTTCTATTTTAATTTTTTCATTGACCCATTGGTTCCTCAACACCATATTGCTGATTTCCACATATTTATGAATTTCTCAATATTCTTTCTGCTATTGATTTCTAGTGTGATACAATTATGGAAAAAAGGTAATGGATACAATTTTATTTTGTCAAATTTACTGAGACTTGTCATATGGCCTACACATATCAGTGTCCTACAGAGCCATCTGTGTATGATTGAGAGGAATATGAATTCTGTTGCAGTTGAGCATTTATTAATTGTAGAAGTTTCTTTTTCCTTGCAGATCCCTTGTTTGCTTAATATATTTAGGCACTCTACTATTGCCTACATAATATTTTTATGACTTGACTTATTTTTCATTATATTATCGAATTTTCCCTTTTACAGATTTTTAACTTAAATTTTATCATGTATTGTAAGTATTATTTTCCCTATCCTCTTTTTACTTATATTTGCATAGACTGTAGGCAGCACATAGTTTGGTCTGCTTTAAATCAACTCATTGTCTGTGTCTTTCTATGGAGAATAGAACATACCTACATACAAAATAATTAAAGATAATTGGTAATCTATTCATGCCATTTTGTTCCTTATTTTCTAGTTTATGTTCTTTTTCGTTGCTATGGGACTTATCTAGAAAATCTTAGACTTATAAGTGTCAATTTCAACCTGATAATAACTCAGCTTTGATTGCATCTTACAAAGCTCTGCTGTTACTCTTCCCCTATCTTTGTGTTTTTAATGTTTGGATTTGTTTCAGTTTGTAACATATATCCATTAACAGTTTAATTTATCTGTAGTTTGTAACAGTAATTTTGTTCTTTCACTCTCATACTTGGGATGAAATTACTTTTGTAGACTGTAATGAATGAATTCTGTCAAAGTTAAGATACATGATTAAAAATACAGAAAATATTTATTAGTAGTATAGGTGAATAATTTTAGTTAATGTTAGAATAATCCTTAAAAAATTAATTTATTGTTGGAACTGGCCTGGTGACCTAGTATCTAAATCCTCGCCTTGCATATGCCAGGATCCTATATGGGTGCCAGTTCATGTCCCGGCTACTCCACTTCCCATGCAGCTCCCTGCTTGTAGCCTGGGAAAACAGTAGAGGATGGCCCAGAGCCTTGGGACCCTGCACCTGTGTGGGAGACCCGGAAGAGGCTCCTGGCTTCAGATCGGCTCAGCTCTGGCCATTGCGGAATCTTGGGTAGTGAACCAGTGGATGGAAGAGCTTTCTCTCGGTCTCTCCTTCTCTCTGTAAATCTGCCTTTCAAATAAAACTGAATATTTTTTTTAAAAAAATAATCTGTTGTTATGGTCAGCATTATGGTCTAAGGAATTGCCTGTGAGTGCCATATGTGCACCAGCTGGAGTCCTGGCTACTCCACTTCTCCTCCAGCTTCATGCTGTGGAAAAGCAGAGGATGATAGACCAAGTAATTGGGGACCCCGCACACCTGGGGACTCTGGATGAAACTCCTGGCTTCTACCTTCACCTCACCCAGCTCAGACTGTTGCAGCCATTTGGGGAATGAGAGGAGATGGAAAACCGCTCTGACTCTCATTCTTGCAACTGTTATTCATCCTCGAAAATAAATGAACTATTTAAGCATTAGTCTATAATTTCTGCATTTTATTATGTTATTAAATTAATTAAAATTTAATGTCATATTTATGTTTAATATAAAATAAAATTTATTATATTTTGGGGATACAATTATTTATGGCTTGCCATGTGATGCAAGCACAATAAGAGCAAGTTACTTCAGAATATGCTTCCTTGGATATTAACACTAGTTGGACCAAAGGCTTTGTTGTTCTGTTTTTTCACTCTTACTCATATAGTTTAAATGAACATGTATTATTACTTTTACTAAAATAAACTCACTCTGTAGACAACCAAATGAATTTTAAATAGGAATTAAGCCTACACTGGTTGCTTCCTAAAATTAAAAAAAAAATGAATTAAAAACTGAATTTACTACAAAATAACATCGAGATGAGGCAAACAATTTTAATTTCCTCTTAATTACCTCATAACATACTGTTATCTTCCTTTCTTAAATCAGAAATTTCTCACAGCTTTAGACTCATGATAGCTTTACAAACTTTAATAACCATTATTAACAAGCACTTCTCATTGGATTTCAGTAATTATCTGGCTCCTGAGAACAGTTTCTCAGTCTTAGCATTATTGTACTTCAGCTGGATAGTATTTTATTGTATGAAATTGTCATGTGATTTGCAGCATGTTTAAGATTATCATTTATAATAATGATATTGTAAAAATAAAGATTAAAAAGAGTATCAGTGTCCTCTACACACTAGTAGCAATCCCCTGGTCTACTGTTGTGATGGCCAAAAAATATCCCCAGCCATTTCCAGATATTTGCATGCAAAAGTATCATTATGCTCTTAAACCTGTATATATGAAATACAAAAAAAGTTATTGCAAGAATTTGAGGAACATAAAAGAAAGGTTTGAAGGAGGGAGGAACAGAGGCAAGTATAACTGTATATCTATGAAATGGATGAAATATTATTTTATATTAAAACATGTTAAAAATGAATACACACGGTACTTTGGAAGAACTAGTTACTTTTTGTCAAACTTTTATATTTAAAAAATATTCAGAGTCTCTTCCTTAGCTTTGAGCTGAGAGATAACTGCATAGGTTTCTTCCCATAATTGTCCTGTGCCTTAGTATCTGAGTTATTATCCTTGAAATTATTATAGTAGCTTGGGCCCAGTGCAGTAGCCTAGTGGCTTAAGGCTTTACCTTGCATGAACAAGAATCCTGTATGCGCACCAGTTTGCATCCTGGATGCTCCACTTCCTTTTCAACTCCCTGCCTGGGAAAGCAGTCAAGGATTACCCAAAGCCTTGGGACCCTACACCCGTGTGTGTGACCCAGAAGAGGCTTCTGGCTCCAGATCAATTCTGCTCTGATTGTTGGGGCTACTTTGGGAGTGAATCAGTGAATGGAAGTCTTTGTCTCTGTCTCTCCTTCTCTATATATATCTCCCATTTCAATAAAAATAAGCAAATCTTTTTATAAAAGAAATTGTTATAGTAGCTCACTTCTGTTTTTGTTTTCCCTGATGTATTATAAGAATTCAGAAGTCAAGTATGGCTCATGCATTGATATACTACTTAACCAGACTATTACCAATCAACTCAATAAATGTTTGTAAATATAATTCAGTCTATTGTTAGTGAAAAAAAAGTCATTATGCTAGAGCTTGAAAAATATACAAAGAAATAAACCCAAGGGCCAGAATTGTGCCATCGTGGGTGAAACAGCTGTCTGAAATACCAGCATCCCATATGGGTTCTGGTTCTTGTTCAGACTGCTCCACTTCGGATATAGTTCTCTGCTAATAACCTGAGAAATGCAATGGAAGAAGGGACAGCCAGATGTTGTTCCTGGCTCGCTCCTTCAGCCGGTTCCAATACTAGCTGTTGCCACCTTTGGTGGAGTGAACCAGAAGATGCAAAAATATCTCCCTGACTTTCTATCTTTTCTTTTGTTTTTGTAACTCTTTAGTGTAAACAACTATTTTTGGGGGGGCAGGGCTAGGAATAGCTATATCTAATATGAAAACTTTAACAGGGAACAGACTTCGCTAAAAACTGTTGTAAAGGAATCAATATATGGCAGAAACTAATGTTTGAAACATGGGATGGTTTTTGAAATGGGCTGTAGCATGACTGATAAGCCAGCTTGGAAAAAGTGGAGGGTGGGGAGTGTTTCAGTAGGCATGGTTTAAGGGTATCATTGAAAGACAACAAGAAAATTCTTGAAGAGAGTAAGATAATATAGAAGTAGTAAGAAATTTTGTTGATATAAAGCCCCATTAGATTTTAGCTGATTAAATCAATGGTTTTTTTTTAGTCTGGTATTCATACAACATCCTTATCAAAAAGAGCATTACATTGTATTTAAGGGATTTGTATTAGTTTGTTAGAAAATTTATATGTACAACAAATGTTTATGAAGTGATACTAAAGCTAAAATGGCTCCAATGCAGCTTTATTTTTATGTTATAAAATTGAATGTTACTTTATGTTTTCCATTGTGAGTTTTCACAAAATTTATATTGTTGTCTATTTCATTATCTCCAGAAGTAGTACACTATCATGTTTATGTTTGCTAAAATATTTTTATTTAATTAATTCTCTTTCTTGTAATGTAAGTTTTCTGTATCCAAGTGGCAGTAGAGAGTTATAAGATTCTCAAATGTAAATGAAGTTGGAAATAGAAATTAGTCATAAGGTTGTAATTGTACCTCTCCTAGGGGGAAAAAAAAACTCTTTCCATTCAATTAAATAAATATATTTAAAGTTTATTAGATAAAATATATTTTAAGGGCCCCAGTGCTATGGCACAGCAAATTAAGCTGAGCTTGTGATGCCGACACAGTATATGAAATCAGGTATGGGTTCCAGATGCTCTGCTGCCCATCCAAATCTTTACTAATGCATCTGGAAAGATGGCTGAGATTGGCTGAAGAACTTGGGCCCTGGATACCACATGGAAGACACTGATGGAGTTCTGGATTCATGGCTTGTGCTGAACTAACCTTGACCTTTGAGTCCTTTTAGGAAGTGAACCAACAAATCCAACAAATGGGAGATTCATTCTCTCTGTTTTTCCTTTTTTCTCTCTGTCTTTCTTTTTCTTTCTTCCTTCCTTTCTTTCTTTCTTTCTTTCTTTCTTTCTTTCTTTCTTTCTTTCTTTCTTTCTTTCTTTCTTTCTTTCTTTCTTTCCTTCCTTCCTTCCTTCCTTCCTTCCTTCTCTGTCTTTCTGCTGCTCTTTCAAATAAATAAATGCCTAAATAAATATGAGGTACAAATAAAAATCAGAAAACTGAGCTTTACGTATACATCGAAGTGGTTCAGAAATGAATTGCTAGACAATGTATGTTCACTTGAAAAAATTACAAACTGTTATTTTAATTAGCTTTGCAGATGTTTTTTCAAGGATGGATTTTCAATCAAGAATAGAAAATTGATCATAATCGTGTCCAAGGACAAAATGTAAATTTGTAAAAATTACAATTTTAGATTTAAAATGTTGTCTGCTTTATTTTTGATAGAGTGAATCTGGATAAAATATAACCCACACAAACAAAAGCTCTTAAGTTCCTCTATTCTTTATAACGAGATCCTGACACTAATGTTTAAAGTGTTCATCTACTGCATGTTAGTCATCTATGCTACACCTACCAGCTTTTGTATTATACAGACCCTCAGCTGGTCATTAAGTGCAATTCGGTAGGCTTATCAGAAATTGCAGATTTACAGGTCTCAGTTTCTTATATATTTTTTTCTTAATTGAAATATATCTCTTATGCCAGTGCCAACTTGAGAGTTTCATATTTTCCTATCTTTGTCGAGTAAACACTTTATTTTACTACATTTAGTTTCTTACATGATAGATTTCGGTATATTGATTAATCACATTGTCTAGATAATGCACCGAGTTCAACAATTTAACAATTAGCAGTTTCAGTTATAAAACTGAATGAAATTACAGCAAGTAATCAAAGTCTAATAGGTTGTACCTTATGAATTAGCACCTAAAATATGCCATCCATTTTATGTTATATTTTCTGCCTTCAACTTTTTCTGAAATTCTTTTAATGAAATGAACACTTCCTCTCTTAGTACTTGGAAGGACATTATGTATAGTAAAATGTATAATTTTGAATAGGAATTCCCAGGTATGTTAGCTGTTCTTTTAAAAGAGTCCCAGACAAAGATATTTGATAAATTCTGTTATATACCTAAGCAGGTTAGAGAACTGGAGCATGATTAGAATAACATAATTAGAATATTAAGTATATTCAAAACTAAATAATATGAAAAACTGTTGAAGGCAATGGGACACGTATTTGCTGGGAAAAGAGAACTTATGAGATACACAAATGCAATTTTCAAATCTTCATGTGTTTGAAAAACATTCATGTTAATGAAGGATAGCCTTTTTTAAATAATACAATAGTAGAACTAAAGCCAGTGAGTAAAAGTAGCAGAAATATTTCAGTCCAGTCTAAGGGAAGCATTTCTGACATAGCTATGTAAAGCAAGAATGGGTTACTTTGGGCAATACGAGTTATTTGTCAGTGGAGATAGTTTAGGGGCTGCTTGTGTGATTTTAAGTCAAACCTGTTACATAGACAATTAAGGAATCTGTTGCATGACTTGACTTCATGGCCTTTTAGGCTCCTTACAATTTTTAGGCCTTGTGATGAATAATCTTTCATTTTTATTGTTGAGTATAATTTGTTTTATTAGGTAAAATTCAGCAATGAGACATGATTTGTGGCAAAATTAAAGCATGATGAGGCACATTGTATTTTTTTTTTAATAATGGAAAGTTGTTGGACCAAGTAGGGCTGCCTTGTGTATGTCTGTACTGGGAAGACTAATGAACACATTAATGATTCAGGATCTGATTGCATTTTTCCTTGGAATGTAAAGCAGCTTGTCATAAAGGCCAGATGCAAAGCTGTGTCTTTAAGTGAAGGAAGACATCTGTGAGATACACTGCATTAGTTTTAAGACACCAAGCACATGGATCAGCATTTTTGCTGCCTGAATTTCTAATTCTTTAAATACTCAACAGTGTTTTGTTCCCTCCACACATTATGCCTTCAACACTAATCGATTATAGTCACCTTTTGCTACAAAAAGCCCTGAAAAAACAGCCTTGAACCGTAGATGTATAACAACCAATTTCCTTTATGTTTCCTCATCTGCAAGGAGAGGTTGCAATGACTTCTCTGTCCATGTTTCATACATATTATGAGGGAACATATGTTAAATAATTTGTAAACATGAAAGACTTTTAAAAAAAGATTTATTTATTTTTATTACAAAGTCAGATTTGCAGAGAAAAGTAGAGACAGAGAGGAAGATCTTCCATCTGCTGGTTCACTCTTCAAGTGGCCACAATGGTGATCCAAAGCCAGAAGCAAAGAGCTTCTTCCAGGTCTCCCAAGTGGGTACAGGGTCCCAAGGCTTTGGGTCATTCTTTATTTCTTTCCCAGGCCACAAGTAGGGAATTGAATAGGAAGGGAAGCAGCCAGGATATGAACTGGTGCCCATATGGGATCCTGGCACATGCAAAGCAAGGACTTTAGCCACTAGACTACCACGTCGGGCTCACTAAAGTGTTCCAGAAATATGAGGATTTAGTTTAGAGTGATTGATTATTGTTTCAAATAAATATCAAACATCGGTAGGCATTTGACTTAGTGGTTAAGACAAACATTTAGGCTGTCCATATTCCATATTGAAATACCTGAATTTGAATCCTAACTATGCTCTCAGTTCCAGCATCCTGATAATGTGCACAGTTGGAGGCAGCAAAAGATGGTTCAAGCAGTTGTGTCTCTATTACATATGAAGAAGACCCACATTGAATTCTAAGCTTCTGGTCTTTGCCTGGCCCAGTCAACCTGTTGTATGTACTTGGGTAGTTAGTCAAATTATGGAAGATTCTCTTTCTCCCTTTCTCTCTGGCTTTCAAACAAATATAGTGATTTTTTTCTTAATTATTTTATTTTGATAATCTTTACATTAGTTGATTAGGGCACTAAGGGTAAAGGGCTACAGGAGTGTGGGTAAGACCACTGTTTCCACATTTTTTTTTTCTGGATCTGGGGTAAGGGAGGATGTAAGTGATTAAAGGAAGGATTCTTTAAAACATGGGGCCTGACGCGATGGCCTAGTGGCTAAAGTCCTCGCCTTGAATGCACCAGGATCCTATATAGGTGCCGGTTCTAATCCTAGCAGCACCACTTCCCATCCAGCTCCCTGCTTGTGACCTGGGAAAGCAGTCGAGGACAGCCCAAAGCCTTGGCACCCTGCACCCACGTGGGAGACCTGGAAGAAGCTCCTAGCTCCTGGGTTTGGATAAGCTCAACTCTGGCCATTGTGGTCACTTGGGGAGTGAATCATTGGATCAAAGATCTTCTCTGTCTCTCCACTCTGTATATCTGACTTTGCAATAAAAAAAGGCTTAAAAAATTGTGTTGGATTTATGACTGACTGTGAAGGACTGTACTATTGTAATGGCATGGGGGAAATTGATCGAAGAGGATTTGGGGAAGAGAAAAGGGAAAATCTGGAGCCTATGCAACTGTATAATGCAAAAATAAATGAAATAAATATTTTTAAAAATAGTGTTGAGCCTTGTGCGATGGCTCAGTTGCTGAATCCTCATATTGCAAGCTTCCAGCATCCCATATGGATGCCAGTTCATGTGTTGGCTGCTCCACTTCCCGTCCAGCTCCCTGTTGTAATTTAGAAAAGCAGTGGAGAATCGCCCAAAGCCTTGGTGCCCTGCAACTGTGTGGGAGACCTGCAAGAGGCCCCTGGCTTTTGGCTTCACACTGGCCCAGCTCTGGCCATTACAGTGACTTGGAAAGAGAACCAGTGGACCAAAGATGTTTGTCTCTGTCTCTCCTTCTCTCTGTAAATCTATCTTTCCTGGCAATTGTGTTATAACCCACGTAAAGAGCAGAAATTTGGAACCATTTCTCATCCATCTCTGATTTCAAGTGGTTGTTCTTTCGTGATGCTCATTGCTAATATGACTGAGGGGTTTTATTTCTCAACTTCTTAGGGAATGGCTCTTTCTTGTTTCAATTTATAGTTTTGGTTTCAAATTGAATTACTTTTGCTGTGATTCATTAGTAGATCATTCATGAGACATTCTGATTTTTATAAGCACCAAATGTTGTAGATGTTCCTTTCAACACTGGTTTTGCTACATCTCATGGGCAATGATATTTTTGTTTTTGTCATTTCTTCAGTGCCACATGGGTATTTAGGGGAATGTGTAATGAAAGTGTAGTGGAGACAGACATATCCAGATATGGAGACATAGTGCAGCATGCCTCTCTGCATCCAGACCAAAGATGGACTCCTGGTGAAACTGGTGAATATATCCTGACAGCAGGATGCAGGCCTCTCTGACATTGTCCATACCTACAATGTCAGGAAACACTTCAATAGCACAATGATGGACTTAATGATTGTTCATGAAGAACTACACATTACAATACCGGAGGGGAAATCAGAAGGGGAAGAGAGGTTTGAAGAGGGGAGACGGGAAATCCCAGAGCCTATGGAACTGTATCATAAAATAACAATAAATAAATAAATAAATAACTTTTAAAATATATTGTTGACTGTGTGTGGGCACACTGATGAAGTCCAAATGCAGTTGTAAATTTGGAAATAAATATTTACTATGGGTATTTATATGCTATATTGCATGAATATCTTAAACATTATTCAGCCAGGTATAATAGATATATATGATTTCATTGTTGACTTCCTAACCGTACTTCTGTGACTAAAGTCATTTTCAGTGGAAAACAGTATTTAATTTTATAAATGCCAGTCAATATGTGGTTCTTTATCCACAATGAAGACATTCCCCCACAAGAAAACTTCTCTGAAATTGAATGCTTTTTAAACTAATTTGCATTTCCATGATTTTTTGTTTTTTCAACCCAAGTCTCAATGCGTACATATTCCAAGAGTTTGGGCTTTATTTTTATTATTGTTTGAGCCTTCCCCTACCCTTGTTCCTTTTCTTTTTTCCCCGCTTCCACTATATCCCTCTATATTATCATAGCAGTATAATTCTTTAGTAAGTTACAAGTTTAGTAGTCTGCTATTTACTTAAATTTGATGGCAAACTATGGTCTTACTTGACCTACTTTGATATGAAAATATAGGAATATGAGGTTCTAATTGCATGCATTTATTTTTCCTAGTAAGAAGAAGAATAATTTTTTTAAGATTTTTTTTTATTTTGAAAAGCATACATCTTACAGAGCGAGAAGGAGAGACAGAAAGAGAGAGATCTTCCATCAGTCAATATTCCGTTGGTTCACTCCCCAAATGGCCACAATGGCCAGAGCTGAAGTGATCCATACCTAAGAATTAGGAGTTCCCTTCCAGCCTCCCATGCAAGTGCAGGGTCCCAAAATCTCAGGCCATCCTCCGCTGCTTTCTCAGGCGACAGCAGACAGCTGGATCAGAAGTAGAGCAGCCAGAACACAATCCTGCACCCATATGCAATGCTGGCTGCTTCAGGCAAATTAGCCTGCCAAACCATTATTGCACCAATCCCCGAATCATCACATTTAGCTGAAGGAATATCAGTGTGTTTGATTGCATGTTGATGGCTCATCTTAATGAAGGTGTTATATGATATATATCTCATGATTGTGTATTGCTTTCTAAAATCTGAAAGCTTCTGAAATTTAAGCTATCTGTTAACAAAAATGTTACACATAAAAAGTGATAGTATAGTATTATTTACATAAGCTTTCATCTTTCTCTGCACTCCACATGCAGAGGTAGCTGTCTTAATTTTAATAGAGGCTATTTAATATACAAAGAAATATAGGAATATAAGGACAAAACTTTGTACTAGTCCTCCAATCATAATAACTTTACCTTGTTTGGAAGGATCTGATATCAAGGTTTTTGAGTGCATTTAGCTTGTTGTTGCTCATTTTTTTCCCAAAATAATGTTAGATGGATGTTAACATGTGAGTCTTAATGAAATTTGTTGGCCAAGTGTAATGTTTCAGTTTATCCCAGTAGGTATATTTTCTTAGGGATTTTCCTGACTCAATAAAACTGAAAATAACCAACGTACATATGAAAACCATAAAAAGAATCTGCCATTTCAAAATATGACATAGCTTTTTAAAATATATTTAGCTTTTATCAATTAACATAAGGTGAATTGGAAAATCCTAGGCAAACTATTCTTCATTCTCATAAGCCTACTTGGAGGTAAATATTAGTATTTTTATCTGACTAGATTGATGAAAAATTGTTTTCATTCAAGACCGATGTTATTGGTCATAGATGTGTTTATCTAAATGTGTGTGCGTCCAATACTGAGTCTTTCTGATTACTATCTGTTTATTGTCAGTAACAGATTCAAGGATGCTTTTATACTCTTTATAATAAATTCAAATAACATTACCCCGATTTCTATCCTTATGATGCTACAGAGAGCAATTTTTATTACTTTTCTCATTGACACTCTGGGGAAGAATGAAGTGTGTTATTTTCAGTATGACAGTTCATTCTGTAACTTTAAAAATCATTCTTGTTTGAAAATGTATATGATATGTAATGATCTAAAGAACATTTATCAGTCAAAAGACATATGAGGTTGTTAATCAAGTTCAGAATTTTGACTGTTGGAATGAATGGTAGTGTAACAAAATATTTGTTTTGCTAGCTAGCTTAAAATTCGTGTTGGTTGTCTTTTGGCTTCTGCTTTGTTTCCTTTTCCAGTGACTTCTTCCAGCATTCTCCCCACTGAGACACTGGTTTTATTTTGATAATATATTAAATTTGTAACAGTTGTAAATGTTATGAAAAGTATGTTAATATTTGAGAATATGAGCTATTTAATATATGTTTATTATAGACATATAATATCTCACTTGATTATTTATGACTGTTGAAATCCTCTTAATTCTCTAGGCCTTCTTTACAATACCCCTTGCCTTTATATTAAATGGTATACTTACACATATCAGCTATCTAATTCTACTGAAAACATCTCCTTCACTCTCTGCCTACATGTATAATTCATAGTCCATAATAAGTCATTTTATTTGTTACTCAATCTCTTTGCGTAATTGGGTTTTTCAAGATCATGAGTCATTCTGATATTGTCTACAATCTTCTGAGGATTCGTTGGGTTAGTGACACAACTTAATACCTGTCACATTATAAATATTATATAATTCTTCATTTTAGCATATATTCTTAAAAATTCCATACCCCAAAATTTTAAGTGAGACTCTAATTACATATTATGTAATGTCACATGCTTTCCACATGTTCCTTGATAACTGTATAGGCGTATTTTTCTATGTGGTTCTAGATTATGCTACAATTTTAACATTATTTTAAGTACATGATTTACAGCCTTTAAATATTGCTGAAATGATATTATTGTTATTTTTGACATACTGTGCCAAGAAAGCATTTACCAGTTATTTTGATTCAGTTGATCCTTCCAGAATGTTCTGGGTCCTTTCCTATATTTTACTGAAAAAATGCTATAGATGGACTATCTAAAAAATGTTCTATTAATCATTAGCTTCCCTGAATAATTTTATTCCTATATATATTTACTTGTCTTTCTAATTTTAATATTATTATTAAAACATCTAGGGAATAATTTCTATAATTTGTAATACTATAGCAACACATAATATTTGGAAGTGCTGTCCTTTAAATATATTTAATTATTAACACGCAAAGCAAATACAAAATGTTAAATTAGCTACAATACTTTTGGCTTTTTTAGGGTTTTAAAATTGGTCTATTAGAGATTCAAAATTAAATAAACAATACATATCTGGAAAATTTACTTCAAAAGTTGTCTTGATTGTGAATTCACCAATAGGCAGTTATAATTACTATAAAACAAAAATATTCTGGCTATCTAAGTGTATCTGTATGAGTTACAACCTGTTTATTTTCACTATCTTTTAACTTAAGTCCAGTATATTGAGAAGCATATTTCTTATCTTTAATATGTCCAGCATAGCAGTGTTTCTTAAAACTTCTGCCTGAAATTGCCTCATTTAAGCTTTTCATTTGAAAATGCTCCTTAACATGAGAGCATTAATGATGCAATAATAATATTCTTTATCTCTTGGCAACAGTATCCATGGTGTTGTGGCAAGTGAGGTGCAGAGAATGTGTGAAAATCAGTTTATGGGCAACTCCGGAGAAGGAAGTCTTCAGCATAAAAGTGATATTAAGTTCAAGAGTCTGTGATATCAAAAGTTATGGTGAGAAATCATGTGAAAAAAAGAGTTCTGTACTTTTGGGGTTTCTGTAGATAGAGTGTAGGCATTGAAACTCACATCCAATTTATATTTTATTCAAAAATTTTATTAAAGAGAATATTCTTAATAGTCTTAATGCCTTAGAAAATTATTTTGTTAATTCTGTCCATAATAATGGATGTGTCAACATTTTGAATAGATAAATTTATTTTCTAAATTACAAAAAACAGCAACTACTTTAGAATTTAATCTTCAGAGCTAACTTTTGAATAACAGATGAGAAACATAAAAGAACTTATGTGTTGATGTAAAATTGTGTTTATGTAAAATTTTGGAGTGAAGGAATTCTAGAAATCTTCAAAGTAATTAAGTGGCCTGTTGGCATATTAATAGTTAATAATTTGATAATAAATGATTTTCAAACTTAAGACATTTCTAAAATGAGAAATTACATTAAATCTACGCACAGTTTTAACAAAACCAGGTGTCTTTAATCATTACATATCGGTAATAGAAATGTATAATCATGTATCCGAGCATATTTACATATATATGTATTCTGTATAATCCTAAACATCTTTTCTGGATTTTTTTCCTCTGATATACAATGCTTTTCATTTAAAGCACCAATTTTATATAATCTAAAAATACCTTAAATGTGAACTTATTTTGCTTTCTTGTAGTAGAATAGTTTAATGGAAATAAAATTAGAAATAGTCATCATACTAATTACAATCTAGTGGATTTCATTAAGATAGTTGCATTTTAAAACAGCCAATAGTGCGTTTTGAAATTGTGTCTTTAAAGAGTGCTATCATGTAGCTGCTTTCTCTTAGGAGAAGCACCTGTAGATATTAACAATGAGGGCCCTAATATTTCTTGCAAAACCAGGAGTTGATTAAGTGAGGGAGGGGATTCTCCAAGACAAGACGCATTAAGGAAACCTCTGCAGGAAAAAGAAAAAAAAAAAAGCGCCTGTTTCAGAAAACCTGCCTTCTGGGCATGAACTTCCGTTTAGGTTTATGTTGTAAATTATGAAAGAAACGAAAGATGGTGTGTGTGTGTGTTTGTGTGTGTGTTTGAGTGAGTGTGTGTGTGTGTTGTATGATGGTGTGTGTGTATATGATGGTGTGTGTGTTTGTGTGTGTGTGTGTGTGTGTGTGTGTGTTGTATCCCTGGCCCTGCGCGCGTTGAGCTGCTGGTGCACAGAAGCAAAAAGGTTGTATGGGTGACAGGTAGGAAAGAGAAAGCCAGGCAATATTTAAAAGGAAAAGGAGAAATTGGGCTTCAGTGTGACAAGGGAGAAAAGGTAGTATTCTCCCGCTGGAGAAAGTTCGGCAGTAAAGAATGAAAAGTAGAGAGATCACCCTGCTTAGGGTAGGTAGAACCCATACTTCAGACCACCTTAAATCGTGTGACGACAGGTTGCCATGGAAATGGTTCTACGCTACTCGGGGGTGGGGGGTGGGGGGGGATTGAGCCTGGGAGGAAGGGAAGTGTGTGGAGTGGTTGAATGGGACTGAAGGGGTGTGTTGGGGAGAGTCATTTCAGCACCCAGTTTGCCTTGGACAGCAGCGGCTTAGGAGCCCTGCCAGCTTTTGCAGGAGCTTGTTAGGCTCTCTTTTTCTTTCTTTTTCTCTTCCTTCTTTCCTTATTTCTCCTTCTGCTTTTTAAAATATTTTTGAATTTTTTTTTCTTTCTCTCGTAGTAACCCTTCCCACTTCTGCTTATCATCAGGCTCTCTCGGAGTCTAACTCACAACACCTTCCTTACAGTTGCTTCTTGATGGGACCAGTTTGAAGAGAACAGCAACTGGTAAAGTGAGTTCTAAGGGCTGAGAGGGGTGCGGTGAGAGAGTGGGGGAGAATTGTAAACAGACATTTAAAAAACAAAACAAAAACAACTCGAGGCTTTCTCCTGGAGCATTCTGGTGAGTTCCTACTTTGCTACTGCTTCAGATAATGTTTGTGAATGATTGTAAGATATATATTCTGGCTATAATTTTGAAGTACCCTTCAACCTCCAGAGAACTGTTGTTTCCTAAAGTATTGAAAGGGTTAGCGACAAAGAGGAGGTAGAGATCTGGAAAGACTTGTGTTACTGAGTTCATTGTGAGAATCACGGTGAGCTGCACAGCACTAAGTGTAAAGGGATGGCACTTTGGCATCCAATTAGTAGCCTTTAGCTCTCAGCTTGCCAGAAAGCCCAATGCTATTTAGTCTTTTTAGCGATGCTCTTACCCTCATCTCCCTCTAAAGGACGTGAAGTTTTCTAGCCAGCATGCTTCTGAGGTTGTTGATCTTTTGGGAGCGATAACAGATCTATCAGGTGCACCAGAACCAAAGGAAGCCCTAGTGCTGGCTGTTCACTTTTCACAGCTTTCAACTTTTGCCAGCCACTACAAAAAGTAGGAGAGTAGAAGGTAGGCGTGCTGCCACAGACTCATACTTTCCACGGTAAAGGACTGATGCTAAACCTGAGAGGAGTTGGAAGGTAATATACTTAGAGCAGCACATGCTTTTAACACTTAAATGTAAAAGACAACAGATCACTACAGCATGAACTATAAAGAAAAAACAGCACAAATTTCAGTAAGTGGGTCAGTATAAAGAAGAAAACGGTAAATTTTCTCTGGGATTAGGTGCAGAGGTTCAGCCTGCAGTAAAGCATTCTTACTATATTTCCGAGCACAAGCTTTTTAAACTGTTGGGTTTGGGGATCTGTGTGTGCTTTTCTCTAGGTATGTTTATGTGCTTGGTATATTTCTTTCAATTGTTTCATTGCACATTTCACCTAGAACTTTTATATCAAAAACATTCTTTTAGTATGTTTGTACCTTGATGCTATAATTTTGAAAAATTATTTACATATATATCAGAGCTAGGAAACTAGAAATTTGAATAAACTCTCAGTCAGTAAAAACACCTTGACTGTTAGAACAGGAAATTGAGCTAAGTATTATATTTGAAGAAATGGTTATAAAGTGAAGAGAATGATACATCAGGATATAATTAACACAGAAAATAGAACGCATATGCTTGTCTTATTTTGAATTAACTAGAAACTGAAACCTTTAATATTCCCATTATCTTTTGGTATAGTAGAAATTGATGATGTCCTTCCTTCCAAACAAGGGTCAAGTCAGAATGTCATAAACTTAGTTACACTTCTGAACATTTTACTAAAAATAAATACCATTTACAGTATAATTAAAGAGGTTATTTTTAAAAATTTAGAAAATGTCTCTTAAGTTTCATAGTTATCCAGTATAACTTTGTGAATGGCTATAAACTTTCTAAATGAATGTATTCATCTCATTAATAGAATTCTACCAAAGTCAGTCTTTGTCAGGGCTTTGGAATATGAACCTTGTTACAACTAAAATAAATTTCTGAATTGATCTAAATTAGAACCATTTTAGCATCAGTATATGTGACTCATTTCTTAGAACTGCGTTTGAAAATAAATAATGCTAAAAGTGAACTGATATTGAAAACTCCCTCCTGAATTTTTAAATTCTTAGACTCATAATGTCAGCCATGCTTTATGCGATAAAATAATATAGCATTTCATAAGCATCAGTCAATTGTATAAAGCTATATGTACACAACAATGAAAGGTTCATGCAAACTTTCAGCTAGATTAATCTTACTATTATTTCCTCAGGCTTATTTATGTCTCTTGTGCTTGACTGTTAAAATATTACACATCTAAATTGTAATTCCAAATCCAATATTTTTGGCAAGGTGAAAAAAAATAGGAGACATATAAGGCATTTTCCTTTAAATATTTATAATTTTTCATTTAAACCTTCATCTACTGCCAGGTTTTAACGTTAAATGTATTTTAAGATAGCTTTGTAATTAAAACTTTAGATTGCAGTGGGCTAAAATAATGTCCCTAAGGAGGAACAGACATGATGCGTTATTATATTCAAAGCATCCAATTTGAATAGATTGTAAAAAGCTGCTTATTTGGAGTAATTGACAAATTATGACCATGGTATTTATAAAAAAATTATAGATTATCTACATGTTAATACTAGTTCTTCTAAAGAAAACTCCGTTTAGTATTTTTGTCTACATTTGAATTGTAAACACAGATTTTATGTTAAATTTTTTTTTTAAGAAAAACCTAATCTGATGACAGTGGATCAGGGAACTAATAAATTGAAAGGAAAAACCTGGCATTTAGAATTTTAAAATTTCTGTTTTATTTTATGCACACGACTAAGACTCAAGTCATCACAGACATGAGTTACTATAGCATCCCTAGGTAGAAGTCTGTCGTAAAATATTGCAACTAAGAAACTTTATTTAAAGGGAAGTTAGACAAGGCTGCATGAACTTCATGTTTACCTACGTGTATTTGCTTATTTATACCTACTGCTAATAAGTTTTAGCTGGCATGCAATCTCAATATTTCTGTCGAGTCATCTCTCTTTCTATAGGAGCAGATATTCTCATTTTGTGGCCTAAGTCACCAAATGAGAGTGACATAGGTAGATAGAGTAGATATTTGGAAACAGTCTATGTGCAGTTACTGTGGATTCAGAATAACTGGAAAATCTCTCATGTATTGATAACTACAAAATACGCGTGATTTTTCAAGGCAAATTGAATTATACCTATATTTATTTTCTATCTTGTTCTTACTGATATAGTGAGGACTATCAGAAGCTAACTTCTACATTTAATTTGCTCACTCTTATAATCAGCTAACTATAGCACTAGATTTATCTATTGGTTCAGAAATCACTTTTGTCCTACTTAAAGAACCTGATTTGTTTTGCTTTTCATTGCTTTGGCTATCTCTGGTTTCCTTGTGCTTTTGGTTGTTCTAATAAGCAAACAAGATTTCTGTGCAATGTGAGAAATAAAAAACCCTAAACCTAATTACTAATATTGTTGATTTATTTATATTTCTATAAAAGGGATAAAATGTTTTTATAGTGCCACCTGTATTTCCTTGAAACTATTAAAAGAATATAATATAATTAAACAATTAGTTGATTGACATAAAAATTTGCTTTTGAGGCACAAAATGATAACTGAACGTCTTGCATAAATACAAAGTAATGACCATGAAAGGTTTTTTTTCTTTTCTTTCCCTTCCGTGCCCTTTGTCTTGCCTTGCCTTGCCTACCCTTGCCTTGTATTGCTTTGCGTTGCCTCATCTTCTCTTGCCTTTCCTTTTGCCTTCACTTGCCTAGCTTTGCTTGGACTCCGCTCCCTTCCACTTCCCTACCCTTTCCTCACCTCCCTTACCCTTCACTTCCCCTCCATTCCCTTCCCATCCTTTCCCCCTTTCCCCTTCCATCCTGCTTCCCTTCCCCTCTCCTTTTCCCCACCTCACTTCTCCCCTCCCCACCTTTTACTTCATCTATCTCCCATCTCTCCTCTTCCCTCCCTTTCCTATCTCCCTACCTTTGTTCCCTCCCCTCCTTTCTCCTCTCCTTCAACTAGCTCTATTTCTGTCTCTTCTGTCTGACCCTTGCTAATCTTACCAGTTATTGATTCACAGATTTCACAATCAATAGTTTATTAACTCTCATTCTTTTCACATATGAATTGAGTCAAGTATAGATTAGAATTTTCCTTTGGGTTAAAGCTTTTGACAAAGTGAAAGCAATTCAGGATGCTTCTGTCAAATGATGAACACTTTGTATCTTAAAAAGTGCCTTATAGCATTAGTGCTAGCCAGGGAATTTTGTTTTATTGAATATAATATAGAAATGGCAGTGAAATCATTTGATAATGATGTTTTTTTTCTTGATTTAAGAAAATGCTGCTTTTTGAAGTTGGTGTTTGTATTTTTAAAGGGATAATATTTGGTTATGAGTAAGACATAGTTTAATTTAAAACTACATAGTTAATCCTCAGTGGCAGTAACTTTTATCCTTGAAATAAATGAAGTATATCAAATAACATATCCAATACCACTTTCCAAGTAGTTGAATAATATTTCATATTTTTTGACAACTGAAATGTAATACAGTGGGCAAAATGTTTATTATCTGTTGGTAGAGGAATGTGCTTATGCTGAAATATTTTCAAAGTTTCTAAAGTGAAAGAATTCTCTTTCATATGCAATAATTTATTGTAGATAACAGACTTGATTTAGCATCACAGTATGAGCTTTAAAAAGACTTCCTGTTAGTGTTAATGTTTGCCTGAGTAAATAATATTGTTGCACTTAGATGATTTCACAAGCTTATGTTTAAAGAAAATGTTCATTTTGATCAGAATTCCTCAATGTAATGCTTTTAATTAAATAAAAATAGCTAAATTATAAGGAACTAAGTATTGCTATTGAAACTGTTCCCTTAGTATTCCTTCTTAGACTTTTCTTTTGTGTAGTACATCTTAAAGTAAGGTTTCCTGTCCTGCAAGATCAACACCATGTTAAATGTGAATAGAAATGCAAATTATTCAGGCTCCACCTCTAAGCTGTTGAAATATAAATCTGTGTTTATAAACTTCCATGCTATTTGGATGCATACTAAAATTCAGTATTACTGTTTTAGAAGAATCACTTTTGCTTCCCTGTATCTGTGTGTTCGTGTAGACATATACAACTGTTGGGATACTGCTGTAAAGCATCCCATTGCTGTATCAAAAAAACCCTCTGATGTTGCTTTTCTTTTCTCTGCAGATATCGTGATTGATTCATGAGTTTATTCTCATGAAATGAAAATTCCTATCTTTGCTGAAGGATCCACTGAATTATAATCTTAACTGCATCTGATTTTTGAAAATAATTCTTCCAGTGTAAGTCTTAAGGATGTTCTCATCCTCTTTAAAATTCAGTTCTAGTGTTAATGTTAACAGTAAAGTAATAGTAGCTTTTCTTCATATAGTTGAAGGGATTATATGCTCGTGGTAAAGAAAATAATTATATTTTATTTATTACACAAATATAATATTTATGAAAAATGTTGTAACTCAGTTGCTTTACATTGTATTTTCAGATTAGTTTAACTGATTAAAATACCAGATTCTGATTTGGTTTTTTATTTCATTTTGTATGTTTTCATAGAAATATGATATACATATGAGGGAACTTCAAAAAAGCTCTTAAAAATGCACATTTAGAAAAAAACTGGGTATGAATTTCCAAAATTATTGCACCAAAATAAACATCATTTAATTACAGTTTTCATTGACTTTTTGAAGTATCTTCATAATGATAGGTTGCATGTGATATTTCTATCCAGGTATGCAATGTCTATTGGTCAGTTCGGTGTAATTGTAATAGCCATGACATCAAAGCTTTATCATTTTTTTTTTGTTGAGAACATTCAGAAACTTCCCTACTAAGCACTGAGAAACATTAAACTCACTGTTATAAACTATAATTTAATACTGTGCTATATAGCATTAAAAATTACCCTTTTTATCTAAATTCACCACTGTACTCATCAGATGTCCCTTGTCCATCCTTCCCTCTCTGGCACCGTTTATGGGCTAATCTAACAATCACTGTAGTCTCTGGATCTTCAATACACACTTTTTACCTTCTACATTAAGCATAAATTTCCAGGAGTTGTCTTTCTGTGTCTGACTTAGTTCACCTAATATAATATTATTTCATTCAAATTGTTACAAGTGACAATTTCATCTTATTATGACAGAATAATCCTTTGGCCATTTTGAATGATACCAACATAAACATCTGAGTGCAGATGTCCTTTGCCTTACTGATTTCAGTTCTGTTTGATATATACCCAGAAGTGAGATTACTGGATCATCATACAGTAGTTCCTTATTTAGTTTTGATTTTTGAATGAAGAAATAGCCCTGCATCAACAACAGAAGACAAAAAATCCAGCTAAGAAATGATTAAAGAACTAAGTAGGCCGTTCTCGAATGGAGAAATACAAATGGCCAACAAATACATGAAAAGAATGTTCAACATCACTAGCCAACAGGAAAATGCAAATCACAATCACAGTGAGATATCACTTTAGCACTGTCAAAATTGCCATTATCAAAAGGGAAGAAAGTAACAGATGCTGGCAAGAATGAAGACATTGGGGAATGCTAACTATTGGTGGGAATGTAAATTAATGTACCATTGTAGAAAATAATATGAAGATTTCTTTAAAAACTAGAAGTAGAACTGTCATATCATCCAATAATCTCACTACTTGCAATATATACAAAATGCATGAACTCACTATATCAGACACTTGTACTATTGTCTTTATAATAGCATTATTCACAGTAGGTAAACTGTGAAATCAAATGTGGTATATATACACAGGAATACCAATCAATCATGAAAAAGAATGAAATATTGCCATTTGCAGCAAAATAGAAACAACTGTAGGTCATAATATTTAGTGAAATAAATCAGACACAGAAAGACAAATGCTGATAAAAAAAATCTCAATCAGAACATAGACTTCTGAATAGTAAAGGCTGGAGGGTGTGGAATAAAAGAAGTTTGGATTTGGAAACCAGGGTAATAGTGACAAAAATTATGAATATGACAGGCTAATAAGGAAAGCGAGTAATTTGGGCATATAGGGACTCTGTGTACTACTAGTTAATATTTTTATTTTATAAATTTAAAGCTGTTATTAGATTGTTAGACAAAAACTCAAAGATTATTTTACTTATTTGAGAGACAGAAAGCAAACTTGGAATGGCATGTTTTTGATAAGAACTCACCTACTTATTACTTAATCCATCACTTGCTGCATCCCAGGGTAAAATTTATTTATATGTATATAATATGTTACATACTTAATTAGGGCATAAAGCGTTAAGGGCTTGAGGAAAGTGAGTAAGAACATTGTTTCCACATTCTCTTTTTTTCCTTTCTGTATCTTGGGGAAGGTGGGAGATAAAGGAAGAAGCCATACCCAGCCCCCCAACCATCCCAGGGTCTCCAACATGGGGTATGCTCCCAGGGCACTGCTCAAGAGGTTCTGATAGTCCAACAGTTCTGAATTGCTACCAGTCTCACTACTCCAAGCACAAAGAAATCTCTGCGGAATCTACTGGGTGACGTAGTCCACCTTAGAGTCTCCATTTGCTCAGTTATTCACTGCCAACACTTGGCTTGTGTACTTGTGTAGTTGATCAATTTGTTCTTTCCTCTGTCCTCTGTTATGGTACCAGGTGTCCTCTGCAGGTTCTGATGTACCATCATATCCTCCATGTGCAACCTTGCTATGCTGTCCACTATTTTATCTAAGGTACTGAGGAGGCCCAGCTCTGACTCATGCACTGCACGGTTGGACCATGGATCTTGCAATTCTCTCCATGGTTGGGGTTCTGAATCCAGTGTGGTTCAGTTAGGGTTTCTCCAAAGAGACCTCACCCAAGGTGATCACAGACTTGATTCTTGTGTGTGCTTGCCAATATAGGGTCTGGCACAATCTGTCACCCCAATCAGCTTACATGCACACTGGTGGTTGCAATTGCTGGGTCAGTTCTGTCTCCAGCCCTGTCTTCTACACAAACCAATGGATGTTGCAGCCCAGCTCAGTCCCACCCACCACACACTTGGCCATGTAAACCAGTGGGAGCTGCTGCCTAGTTTGGGAGACCTGCAATAACCCCCACAATGGCTGCCTCTGCCCTGGTACAGTATGTACAGGACAGTGGTCCAGACTGTCCCACATCCCATTCAGCTCTCATACATTTCAATGGACATTGAAGCCTCGTTCAACCCAACCAGCCCTACTTTCCAGCCCGCACACATGCCGGCAGTTGCCATTGTCTGTCTAGCCATGCCTGTCCCAGTCCTGGTTCTCATGCTGACCAGTCGGAGTAGTAACTCAACAGGGAGGTGTCCACTGTTTCCCTACTGGGCCTACTCTCACTTTCACACCCGGATCCTGCACTCTCCAGGTAGTTCTGCAGTTTAACTTGACAGAATTTGCCCCTGTGCCAGCATCTGCCAGCAGATGCTAGGGCAAAGCCCAACCAACCCACAGCCACTCTGGCTTATGCATGCACCAGTAGGAACAACCAACCCAGCCTGACTTTCCGCTGATCCAGCTCACATAAGATTCACAGGTGTTGTAGCTCTGCCCAGTGTGGCCCAGCAGGGGAGCTCCATGCAGCCCCCCTACTGTGTTCACTGTTTTTATGATTATAGGCATGCTTCATTTATTTTGATTTACATTTTTTGATGATTATTCATGTTCAATATCATGTTTCTATACTCATTAGCCATTTATACTCTTGAGAAATGTCCCTTTAGATTATTTTCTCAGTTTTTAAGCAGGTTATTATTATTTTCTCTGCAGTTTCTTATATATTGTGGAAATTAGTCTCCAATGTGATAAATGGTTTCTAAAAACTTAACCTGTTTTTTTTTAAAGATTTATTTTTATTATTTTTCATTGGAAAGGCAGATATACAGAGAGGAGAGACAGAGAGGAAGATCTTCCGTCCGATGATTCACTCCCCAAGTGAGCACAACGGGCTGATACTATGCCGATCCGAAGCCAGGAGCCTCTTCCTGGTCTCCCACGCGGGTGCAGGGTCCCAAAGCTTTGGGCTGTCCTCGACTGCTTTCCCAGGCCACAGGCAGGGAGCTGGAAGGGAAGCGGGGCTGCCGGGATTAGAACCGGCGCCCATATGGGATCCCGGGCGTGCAAGGCGAGGACCTTTAACCACTTGCGCCACCGCGCCAGGCCCATTAACCTGTTTTTTGTAGTAGATCCATTCACTCAGTTGTTTCTTTTGCTTACACAGCTATTTAGTTAGTTATAAATCCATTTGTGAATTTTTGTATTTTTTGTCTATTCTTTTGGTGTCACAAACAAAGCTTTCACTCAGACCAATTTCCTGAAGAATGTGCCTTCGTTTTTCTTCTAGATATTACATAGTTTTGGATTTTACCATTAAACCCTTGATATACTTTGTACTGATTTTGTATAAGAGTTAAGGGTCTGATTACTTTGTCCTGCAATAGTTTTCTGGGCACTGCTGGAAATAATTTCCTTTCCCCAATATCTATTTTTTGTGAAAAATACATATTTGAATTTACACAGAAATATTTACATATGTGCTATATGCTAAGTGTAAAACATATAAATATATTACATTTCTTCACTCACATTTAGATAACCTAATATTTCCATTATTCTTAAATATCGTTCGATAGGATAGTTGAAAATATAAACATATGGTGATATTTTTTTGTCTATCAGAGATTTTTTGTTTCGTTTCACTTTTTTGTGTTTTTTTTTTCCCATGAGTGGACGTTCCGTGTGTGAAGTCAGAAGTCTGTGGCAAGGTCCTCACTTATTAAGGACCTAATTTATCAGCAGAGGGAGAGCAGGGTAAATTCTTGATGCTTTCCTTAAGCCTGGCTTCTTCTGCTATATATTAAAAATAACCCCCCCCAATTCACTTCTAATGTATCAATTCTACTTCCAAAGTATCCAATGCTGAGATAGGATTTTTCTTTTATTATATATTTCATTGATATTTTCATGTGAATTTGTGAATTTGTGAAATTTATTTTTTTTATTTTTAAGGGTTCTTTAGATGAGAATATTATGTACAGGAAGCTCAGCAGTGAACATTTATCCCAGCTTCATGGCAAGTTCTTTAGCCTTGGCCTTTTACAGTTTGGTAATGTGAGCCACCGATCTGGGACCTAGACCAATGCCTCAGCAGTAGCAGCAGATCTAATCATATTTGTCATTATAGTTAGTGCTGATAGCTTCTACCAGCTTAGCCTAAGCCACACTGAATTCACCTGTGTGAAGGTCTTTCTGAGGAGCTGGCACATACCCTGACCTTCCCCTGAGGGTGCAATAAGTAAGTAATCATCCATTTTGTGACACAGGGAAAGCAAAAAGACATCCAACTTGATGGTATCTTGCCAGATCCAGTCACCACCAACTGAACCTTCCTAATGCCTGTCTCTTGCTGGGAACATCCCCTTTGCTAGCAGTAATTTCTCAGCGCCAAACACCAACCTCTGTCTCTTTTCTTGTCTCATTTCTGGCTACTACCATGGACTGGCTTTAGCAATTGAGTAGCTATCTAGCGGTAAGGGCACCAGGTGAATTAGTTAAGGACAGGAGTCACCTTTTGCTGCATGTGTGGGATGGCCCTCTTCTGCTACAACCAGATGTAGTAGGGTCGTTGATTAAAATGAGTGTGTTTCCTGTTGGGCTAAATTTCCCATCCAATGCCAAAGTTCTTAGGACTTTTCTCAAATGGAATTTGCCACTATCTTGGATTCATTCTTCATGATAACAGGGTCCATGGTCACCTTATTCTCTTGGTCAGAGAGAGGGAAAGGTGTAAAGTTTAGATGCTAGTACCCAAATGTTGACAATACCAAGACATTATATTCTTTATACATAAAATTGTATGTAATCAGAAAAAAATGACCACAAATTATATTTCTATGTTTCCAAAATATTTTTTTTTAGAAAATGCCACAATTTGTAATGCTCCTAGTATTAGGGACCTTACTGTTTAAGGAATTTTACCTTATGAAATAAAAACTGCTTCTTTTCTCTGTAGGAAACATAGTCATCCATTCAAGAGGCTTCTGTGACTTTTATTTTGAAAATATGTGGAAAAAGCAGTAAAATTGTATTTTTATATATGTACTTTTTAAAAAAAGATTTATTTATTTATTGGAAAGTCAGATATACAGAGAGGAGGAGAGACAGAGAGGAAGATCTTCCATGCGATGATTCACTCCCCAAGTGAGTGCAACGGCCGATGCTATGCTGCCGATCTGAAGCCGGGAACCAGGAACTTCTTCCAGGTCTCCCACGCAGGATTAGAACCGGCGCCCATATGGGATTGTGGCGCGTTCAAGGCGAGAACTTTAGCCGCTAGGCCACACTGCCAGGCCCCTATATTTGTACTTAATTCAGACTAAGGCCAGAACTCCTGGACACAATAGATGTCAAGAATGGGTAGTTTTAGAGAGCATGGGCTTTGGAATTAGAGCTGATTTCTTTATATCTTCACTCTGTCACCTGTGCTATTGGTAAGTCAGTTGTCTCAACTATAAAATGATGTTAGTTACACCTTCTTCATAGACTTGTCCTATGGATTGAATGTGAAAATATACTTTAAGAACTTCGCTGACTGTACGAAAGACAACCAGTGCCCAATGGCAGGGTTCATTGTTGTTGAGAGCAACTGCAACAGTACTACAATAATTATAGTAGGAGTAGTAGGAACTCTTCCTCTTCCCATACTCTGTTATACTATAGCGTATGAACTATTTTCTACGATTCTTTCAGTTAACTGGGTAATTTTTTTATTCTCGCTTGTACTGTTTAATAGCTTCTTGCAGTATGTTAAGAAAGATTGAGTTGCTGTCAGCATCATTATAAGACTAAATAGATTGCTTCAGTAGTGAGTGTGAATGTGAGACTGTGTGTGTGGGTGTGTATGTTTGTATTCACTGAGCAACTTATTCCAGAAATGTATTATGAAACCTTTATGATAAAATTTAGATGAAAATATTGTTGATAAAATATCAAAAGTCTTATTTTTCTAGCATACTGACTTTATTCCAAAAAGAACTTCTGGGTTTTTTGTATTTTTAGGTAATATACCTAAAGTAGTACTACTGTTTCCAAAATGTTAAAAGTGTTTCAGTGATAGATTTGTTACTATTTTTTCATTTCTCATTTTATTGAAAAGGTGGAGGATTAGCTTCCATTCACTGGTCACTTTTCATATGAATGGAATGCCTGCAACAGCATGGGCTGAACCAGTGCAAACCAGGAAATCTGATTTCCTTTTTTTTTTTTAATCTATTTATTTTTGTTTGAAAGGCAGAGTTACAGAGAGAAAGAAGGAAAGACAAAGAGAGATCTTCCATTTGCAGATTCACTCCTCAAATGTTTGAAATGACTGGAGTTGGACTGCTGAAAAGCCAGGAACCAGGAGCTTCTTTCTGGTCTCCTATGTGAATGCAGAGGCCCAAGGACCTGGGCCATCTTCCACTGTTTTCTATGGTGCATCAGCAGTGGGGCAGCCAGGACATGAACCAAAGCATATATGGGATACTGGTATCTCATGGGGAAGATTAACTTAATATGGGTAAGCCCAGCAGCTCAGATTTTCAATCCAGGTCTTCCAAGTTGGGTGACAGGAAACCATGTACCTGAGTCATCATTTACTACTGTGCAGGGTGACTTCTCTTTCTATAATGTGTATCCTTGCTGCCCGTGATAATTGGCTGTACATATTTAGATTTATTTCTGGGTTCTGCGTTCTGCTTCATTGATCTATATATCAGCTTTTATGCTATACTGGTGTCTGGTGCCTTATCGTACATTTTAAGTTATGTATTGAATTCCTCTAGTTTTATTCTATTTCCTTGTGATCATTTTGACTTTGGGATATCTTTTGTAACATAGTAGAAATTTGTAGTTTTTGTTGTTGCTATTGCAAGTGTCATTAGTAATCCATTTGGGTCCCTCCAAATGGTTGTCAAGTGGGTGCCAGGTGAACCATCACCTGCTTATATTGCTGCATTGATATATATGCATCCAGGGGATGGCTTCTGTTGCTTTTAAAGAGTAGCTTTCCTGCATTGAAAGCTTTTTCTGAAGGTGTATCTTTGGGTTTTCTGATCTGTAGAATACTTTTGCTTTAGTTCCAGTTTCACCTTGTAGTGTAATCTCCTTATGCTTTCTTTCACTGTAATCATGGGTAGCAGTGGTGGAGTTTGGTGTACCCCTGAAGCTCGGTGAAGTTGCTTTAATCTTGTACAATTCTGCAGCTGCCTCTCAAGGAAGGGATCATAGTCACAGGAGTTACCTTGGTGCTGGGATCAGATAGTCTCATCTGGTACCTGAGAAGACCAAACATACAGGCTCCCATCCGCCAACAACGTCATGTCAGAATTTTCAGAACACTGGCAGTGAGAGCAGATCAGGCTGGTATTATTAACAACCTGCTCTCAGATCTCCAGTCACTGCACATGGGTGAGTCCTGATCTCCAGGAACAATAATAGCAGTGGGATGAAGAGGGCAGGGTAGCTCCTGATACATCACTGGAGTGAGGAGCAGGATCCAAATGAAATGATTCTTAACTGCAGAAAGCTGTGAAATGGGGAGAATGTAACTCTGGACAGCTGACTGTGGGAGGAGCTGGAAGCACCAGAGTGGCAGCAGCACTTGGATTACTGGTGCTTGGAACTTCTAATCACTGCCTCTGCTAGGGAACAGATTTAAAGAAGCAGTTCTATCAATGGGGTAAGCATGTGTGGAAAAGCCCCCAACCCACCAGAGTGTTGCTATTGCTGAGAGTTTGACACAGTCTTCAGCATATGCACAGCTATTTACATTGGTTGGTAGACCAGGCCAGGGTTATTGGTGTCCCTTCCTGGAACCCAGTTTTCATAGGTACCAACAGCAATGAGTCATACTCTGGGTAGAGTGAGAAGAGGAGCTATTGGGAGACAGGGGACCAGTGGGCCATGAATCTGTAATTTTTTCAACTGTCATCAATATTGATGATGTCTGTGGTTATCTCAGATTGCCTTGTTTGATCTAACAGTGCTTTGTGCCTGTCTGTGTATGGGGTTGCCTATCAATTTTCACGGGTCATGTAAGAGCTGGGCAACCTTGGTTTGCTCAGATGGATGTAGTAGTGTACATCTGATGTCAACAGTGATGTGTTTGTCAGGGTGGGAGGGCAGCACAAGTGACTTTTTCAGGCATCTAGGAGCACATCTGCTCAGGAAGGTTCATCTTACTGCTTTCCAGGATCGAAGGAGTGGTTAGGAGGTCGCAAGTCTGATTCTTGACACTACCCATGATCATTTACTTTTTTTCCCCCCATCTTTCCAACTTTAGTTTCAGGGCAATTTTTTTTTTCTTTTCTTTTCTTTTTTTTTTTAAGATTTATTTTTATTATTTTTTTATTGGAAAGGCGGATATACAGAGAGGAGAGACAGAGAGGAAGATCTTCCGTCCGATGATTCACTCCCCAAGTGAGCCACAACGGCCGG
The DNA here is from genome assembly GCF_017591425.1 of Ochotona curzoniae. Classification (NCBI taxonomy): domain Eukaryota; kingdom Metazoa; phylum Chordata; class Mammalia; order Lagomorpha; family Ochotonidae; genus Ochotona; species Ochotona curzoniae. The sequence continues at coordinate 52,965,291 of NW_024467087.1, read as the reverse complement.
TGCTGTGCCAAACCGTAGTCAGGAGCCTCTTCTGGGTCTCCCACAGGGTGCAGGGTCCCAAAGCTTTGGGCTGTCCTCGACTGCTTTCCCGGGCCACAAGCAGGGAGCTGGAAGGGAAGCGGGGCTGCCGGGATAGAACCGGCGCCCATATGGGATCCCGGGCGTGCAAGGCGAGGACCTTAACCACTGCGCCACCGCGCCGGGCCCCTCTTTTCTTTTTTTTTTATATTTCGTTTTGTGACACGGTTTCCTAGGTTCTTTTAGTGAGATAAGCTCCTAGATGTGGACAGCTCAACTGCCTAACACTGCAGAAGAGTGCATAGAGTTATCTTTTTGCTTTCTGGAGGCTTTGTGAGGCCACTCAGAAAAGGCTGCCCACCTGCTTCCTTGGATTGTCAGGGAGGTTGTTCATATTCTTTTCTAAGGCCACTGTGGAGAATCAGCTGCTCAGTACAGGGTGGATGAGTAGGACTCCCTTTTTCTGGGAGCATTGGGAAGGTGAGTAGTGCTGCCCAGCTATTTTCTGTGTGCTTTAACATGCTGAACCAATATGAGTGAGTGACCCAGGTGCTTCCCAGGGTTATGGAACAAAGCTCCTGAATGAGTGTCACGGGGGAGGCAGTGGAGCTTCTAGGGGCACCAGCACAGTTTCTTTACAGGATGTTGAATGGGCAGAATCAGAAGAACATTGGTCTGTTTCTGTAAGGTAATGTAGCAGTGTAGTTACCTAACAGCTCTCCAATCTCAGACTCTATGAATGTGATAGAGTTCTCCAGCAGCTAATGGCTCAAATGTTTGTTGTATGAGTGAGGCTGCTGGGAAACTCCTGCTTTATTTTTCCCATCCAAAGCAGAGGCCCTCTTTCTTAAGTGTTGGTCTCAAGAAATGGGATGGTAAATGCAATATGCTTGGTCTGCTTCTTTATATATTTGTGCTCTACATTTCTGTCACCTCCCCACTGCATTCTAAGCCTCTACCTTAAACACTCCAGATAGCTATTTTATCTTTGCGTTAGTCCTTTATTGTGTGGAGAAAAGCATCTGACACCTCTAGTCAGCCATAAGTTAGAGAACCTTTTATTATTATTATTATTTAGAAACTACACTGTTTTCATTCCAGTGTTTACTACAGTGAGACACATTGAAAACATGCTGACCTTTCGTAAGTTAGATGGTTAAAATGTTAGTTTAAAAGAAAAATAAATTCAGAAATGGTAGAAGATTTATGTGCTCATTAAGAGTATTTGGGAAGGAAAATCAAGAATGTTTGATTTTGTGCTTTTATTCGTTTATGTGGCAAGTTATTGAAGGTTTTCCCCTCTTGAATTTGTGCTTTTATAAAGATTATGAAACATTGTTTTATACTTTATGTTCACTGATCTCATTTTCAGTAACTAAATTTTGTGCTGTTTCTGAGATACTAACCAACATTGATAGCGTTGATGAGTTTTATGTATCCTATTACAACAGTCACCCAAATTATGTTTAGCTATATTTTCTGGTTCAAGAAATTTAAATTAAGTTTCCAATAGGTTTTTAAAATATTGTTTCCATATGTGGAGAGTTGACCATGTTATATGAAATACAACTAATTAATGAAACTTAATCTACATATGAATATACATTTTATTACTTTGATATCATATTTACAATTTCTATAAATAACATTATCATATATAATATGAAAATGGATAGTAGATGTGCCAGAAAAGTACAATATTAGTATAAATTCTTGGTTGTTCATATTAATAGATAAATGCTTTCATGGGGTGTGCTCAGATTCCACATAAAAATGGCTTACATCTATTATGATAAATAGTTCACTGTATTTTGTTCACTCATATTTATCTAATTTATTTTATCATTTTATTATACAGTTCCATGGACTCTGGGATTTTCCATCCCCCTCCAAACTTCCCCTCACCTACTGATTCCACCTATATTATTATGATAGCATAGTCCTTCATAATCAGTCATAAGTTCATCATTCTGTTGTTAACATGTATCCTGACATTGTACATTTGGACAATGGCAGAGAGTCCAGCATCGTATTGTCAAGATACATTCAACAGTTTCATTGGGAGTCCATTTTTTATTTGAAAGTAGAGATGCATACAGTGTGGTATCCTCACATCTGGATGTGATAGTCTCTACTACACAGTTACTATGCATCCCCTTAAATAAAAAGCTATAAAACAAAATCAACAACAGGAAAGAAAAATAGAAAACTTACAACATGAAGTTAAGTTCAATGCTACCGAATGGTCAATGTGTTGCTGAAGAAATGAAAAAGGAAATCAGAAACCTCTCCATACTGACTCCCATAGTGTTTGTACCAGCCTACACTCCCACCACCAGTGAAAGAGGGTACCTTTCTCCCCAAATCCATGCCAGCAGGTGTTGTTAGTAGAGTTTTGAATGTAGGCCAGTCTCACTGGAGTTAGGTGGAACCTCAGTGTGGCTTTCGTTTGTATCTCCTGACTGCTAGGGAGCCTGAGCATTTTTCCATATGTCTATTAGCCATTTAAATTCATCCTTTTTGTAAAATGTCTGTTTATTTTCGTTGTTTCTTCACAGGGCTGGTTGTTTTGCTGTCATTGAGTTTCTGAAGCTCTTTGTGAATCCTGCATATTTAGTCCTCTGTTGGTTGTGTAGTGCGAAAAGATTTTCTCCCATTCCGTTGGTTACTTCACCTTGCTGATCATTTCATTTGCTGTACAGAAGCTTCTCAGCTTGATGTAGTCCCATTTTTGGCTTTGACTGACTGTGCTTTTGGTGACTTTTCCAGGAAGTCTTTCCCCATTCCTGTATCTTGGAGAGTTCTTCCTATGTTTCCCTCTAACAGTTTGATGATTTCTGGGTGCAAACTTAGGTCCTTGATTCATTTAGTGCTGATTTTTGCATGAGATGACAGGTAGGGGTCTTGCTTCTTACCTCTGCATGCTCCTATCCTATTTTCCCAATAGCTCTTGTTGAAGAGACCAGGCTTTTTTCTGGATTGTTTTAAGATCTCTTGATAAAGGTTAGTTGTCTCTACATGTGTGGGTTCCCTTCTTGGGTTTCTATTCGGTACCACTGACCTCTGTTTCTACACCAATACCATACTGTTTTGATCACCTCTTCCCTGTAGTGTATTTTGTCTGCAATTGTAATTCCTCTAGCTTGATTTTTATTTTTTTCAGGATAGCTTTGTCTATTTGTTGTCTCTTGTGTTTCCAGATGGACTTTTGTATATTCTTTTCTATTACTGAGGAAAATGTTTGAATTTTGATTGGGGTCATATTAAATCTGTATATCACTTTTTGTAATACGGACATTTTAATGATGTTGATCCTGCTGATCCTAAAATATAGTACGTTTCTCCATCTTTTAATGTCTTCTTCTATTTCATTTTTAATGTTCTGTAATTTTCATTATAGAGGTCTTCCACATCTTTGGTTAGGTTCATTCCAAGATATTGAGATTACTCTCCACTATTTTAAAGGGGACAGTACTTACAATTTCTTTCTCAGCCATGGAGATATTTGTATATACTACTGCCATTGATTTATGCTCATTAATTTTGTATCTTGCTAGCCTGCTAAATTCTCTTTTGAGTTCCAGTAACCTCTTGATTGTATCTTTTGATTCTCCTAAGTGCAGAATCATTTCATCTATAAACAGGGATAATTTTTGTTCCTCAGTTCCAATTTGAACTTCTTTAATTTGTTGTTCTTGCCTGATAGCTCTGACAAGGACTTCTAATGCTATATAAAATACAGGGTTGAGAGTGGACATCCTTGTCTAGTTTTAGATCTTAGTGGAATAGCTTCCAGTTTTCCCCTATTCAATATGATTGGATTAGTATGATGGGTTTCTCGTTTATTGCTTTGATAGTGTTATAGAATATTCCTTCTATGCCTATCTTGCTTAACATTTTTAGCATGAAGTGGTGTTGGATTTTATCAAATGCCTTCTCTGAATCCATTAAGATAATCATGTGGTTTTTGTTTTTCAATTTGTTCATGTGGTAAGTCACATTTATTGATGCGCAAATGTTAAACTACCCCTGCTTGCCAGTGTAAATCCAGTTTGGTCTGGGTAAATGATCTGCCTGATGTACTGTGGGATCCTGTTGGCTAGTATTTTGTTGAGGATCTTTGTGTCCGTGCTAATCAGGGATATTGGTGTGTAATACTCTCTTCCTCTTGTGTCTCCATCTGGTTTTAGTTTTAAGGCGATATTGGCTTCCTAAAATAAGTTCGGGAGGATTGCCTCCCTTTCTGTTGTTTGGAATAACTTGTGTAGTTTAGGGGCAAGTTCTTGAAACATTTGGTAGAACTCTGCAGTGAACCCCATCTTCTCCAGGGCTTTTCTTGGTTGGGAAGCATTTAATTACTGTTTTCATCTTAGTTCTTGTTGTAGGTCTATTTAGATTATTAGTTGACTCATGATTCAATTTCTGTAGATTCTTTTTTTAAAAGATTTATTTATTTTTATTACAAAATCAGATATACAGAGAGGAGGAGAGACAGAGAGGAAGATCTTCCGTCCGAAGATTCACTCCCCAAGTGACTGCAAAGGCTGATGCTATGCTGCCGATCTGGCCAGAAGCCAGGAGCCAGGAGCCAGGAGCTTCTTCAGATCTCCCATGTCGGTGCAGGGTCCCAAGGCTTTGGGCCATACTCCACTGCTTTCCCAGGCCACAAGCAGGGAGCTGGATGGGAAGTGGAGCTGCCAGGATTAGAACCGGCGCCCATATGGGATCGTGGCGCGTTCAAGGCGAGGACTTTAGCCACTAGGCCACACTGCCATGCCCCAATTTCTGTAGATTCTATGTGTCCAAAAATCTATCCATTTTTTTCTTCTAAGTCTTCTGATTTGTTGGCATATAGTTGCTTTTAACAGTTCCTAATAATTCTATGGATGTCTGAGGTATCTGTTGTATTTTCTTTTTCATGTCTGATCCTATTGATTTGTACATTCTCCCTCCTTTTTTGATCAGTTAGATATATTTTTGTATATGTGTGTGTCTCATAGGCATATTACTTTTTTCTAAGGCTGTTTGTTACATTTGGAATTTGTGTTTCCTTCATACCTATAGTAAAATAGTAGGGTAGTACTTGAAGATACCTCAGTAATATTTTAACTTAATGAGAAATATAGACTGAATTTTAAAAATTAAGCTTTTGTTTTAGCTATAGTAAGAGAAATGTAAAAACTAATAAACTTAACCAGTTATTAAAACCCTGATTTTGGCAGCTGAGTAATACATTGTTCAACCAGAAATACCATTTCACTATGTTCTAGTTCATAGTCTTTATTCTATTTTTTATTAAAATATGAAAAAATTTTAAAATTCATGGAAAATACAATGAAATAAATTTATTTTTGTGAAAAATTTAAAATGCTTATATGAGGGTTTTCAAAAAATTCATGGGAAATGTGTGTTATGAAAAAAATTATACATGGACTTTAAAAATGTTTACACTAAAATAAATACTAATTCCATATCCTGTGAACTCTGAAGTGTATAGTATCAAGTCTGAATTATTCTATATATCCTTAAAGCTCTCTATATAATTCTGAAGATGAGACAGGAAATCGATAGGTAATCAAGTGGTGATTGTAAAGTTATACACTGATGAACATCTTTCCTATACTACTTTCCTCGTATGTAATTATGTCTAGAAACAAAATTTGCTCACTCATTTTCTCTTCTAATGTCTGGGAGCAGAACCAAGATATTTTGTGGGATATCCTAATTCTTGATTTTTTTTTATTTTGGGATTTATTTATTTCACTAAGCATAGTAGGTTCCAGTTGCATTCATCTTATGGAAAAACAAACAAAAGCCAAAATTTCATTCTCATTCTCTTTTATGACTGAGTATATTTTCATTGTATATATGTATTATATGTATTTTACATATATGATGTAATATATATATGTAATCTCATATTTTCTTTATCTACTTATCAGTTGATGGACATCTGCATTAATTCCATTTCTTAGATATTGAGGATTTGGCTGCTATATACCTGGGGATACAGTTAAATCTTTAAAATGCTGGTTTCATATCCTTAGCATAAATTTAGAGAGATACTGCTGAAGTCATACAGTAGATCAAGTTTTAGATTACTGAAGAATCTTTATACTGGCTGCCATTGTGTTTGTACAGTGTTTTCCAGTACGTTTTTCTCCACATTATTTTTTTTTAAGTTTTATTTATTTGTTTTAATTGTTATTAACATGGTATTATGTGATACAGTTTTATAGGCACTGGGATTCCCCCCACCCCTCCTACAACCCTCCCCCCATAGTGGATTCCTCCCCCTTGCTGCATCACCACAGTTCAAGTTCAGTTGAGATTCCTTCATTGCAAGCATATACCTAGCATAAAGTCCAGCATCTTATTGTCCAGATAAGTTCAGTGGCTTCTTGGGGAGACTTTCTCTGGTCTGAAGGTAAAGCTAACAGAGTAAAGTTCCGGTCAGTTAAAAGCCCCAACAAAACCTCAGCATCAATACACAATGTTATGGAATTAATTGACATAGTATTGAGTAAACAATATGTTAAAAATAATGCAAGTTCAATTCTTCAAAACACCTGGGTTGAGACAGTATCAATGACAGGTTCAAAAAGTAACAAACAACCAAACAAAAATTACAGGTTAAATCAAGGCAAACATGTGGTATCTAATCTTTTGGGATTCGCTCATTTCCCTTAGCATTATAGTTTCCAGTTGGGCCCATTTAGCCACAAAGAACTGCATTTTGTTTTTTTTTTAATAGCTGAGTAGTATTCCATGGAGTAGATGAACGAAAGCTTTCTTATCCAATCTTCTGCTGATGGGCATTTCGGTTGCTTCCATGTTTTTGCAATTACTGATTGTGCTGCTATGAACATAGGGGTGCATGTTGGTTTGTCGTGAAACAGGTGTTTTGGATATATTCCTAGGAGTGCTATTGCTGGGTCATATGGTATGCAGATTTTGAGTTGTTTGAGTGTTCTCCAGACTGATTTCCATAAAGGCTGTACCAACCTGCAGCTCCACCAGCAGTGGAGTAGGGTTCCCTTTTCCCCACATCCTCGCCAACAAGTGTCGTTGGAGGATAATTTTTGAGTAAGGATTTCTGCATTCTGCAAATTAAATATTTAATGTAATCTTTTCTTTGGATGATTTTATTTGCAAGTAAAAATTCTGGCAACATCTGCATTGGAAGGAACTTGGTAATTTCAATAATGTCAATATTACCACTATAAATGTTCTCCATTGCTTTCAGATCATGGATGAGTTACAGAGAGATTGTAGCTCTAAGATTTAGATAATTGAATTTTAACATTTCACTAACATTGGCAAAAATCAATTGCCACCAAGGAAAGGAAGTTTTCAATTTGCAAAAGGCTGTTTGCCTATACTCTTGTGAAATAAATGCTATTCTGAAAGAAATGCCGTTCTGCTTGCTGTGTATTGATATGCTGTGATCCAGAAGTGAAATGAAAGTAGGCCACTGCAATAATTAAGTATCTAAACAAAAGAAATAGGGAAGAATAGGCTACGTGGAGAATAGGGTCAGTAGGGAGGGTTGATTGGGAAATATCACTAAAATCTTAAATCTGTATTGTGAAATATAGTAAATATGTTCACCTTATATAACTAAGTTGTATTAAAAAAATACCATGATGCTTGTGGATTGAAAAGGCTATATTTCGTTTTCAAACACTACCATTCAATCCAGTGGTCCTAATACATGCAAACATAGTGGCTACTGTCATTTTAAACAGGATGATTAACCTTAAAAATGTACCAAGATTGTCCTGTGAACAAAATCGATACCATTACTACAGTTTTTTTTTTCAATATAAAATGCAATCATTTCATATCAACAGTAGTTATAGCTCCTGCATTTGTTTTCCGTAACCAATAAATCTAAATATTTTGGTAATTACGGATTTTATTTCACTTTTAATTTTAAACATAATATAATAATTTGAAATTTGCTTCCTAATGTTAACATGACTTACGCTGATAATAAATCTGTTTCTGACCATTTATTTGCTTTAGGTATGAGTTGGTTTTTATAAGCTAAAATGTTTCTCAATATTTTGTTTGCTCTCTAGTTGGTCTACTGACTTCACAATGTCTGAAATCAGATTCAGCAATCTTACTTGGGATCAAATCAAAACACTGCACCAAGTTTTGGATGGAGTAACTCCGGTTCATGGAAGAGGGAATTTTCCCACACTGGAGGTGAAACCAAAAGATGTCATTCATGTTGTGAAAAATGAACTCATAGAACAAGGAATTATTGTCAAAGATACACGGTTAAATGGTTCCACAGCAAGTTACGTACTTGCAAGCCATAATGGAATCACCTATAAGGATCTGGACATTATTTTTGGTGTTGAACTTCCAAGTGATCAAGAATTTCAGATTATTAAGGATACAGTTCTGGGCTGTCTACTTGACTTTTTACCAAAAGGTGTGAAAAAGGAAAAGATCACCTCTAAGACCATGAGAGATGCTTACGTGCAGAAGATGGTTAAAGTTTGTGATCAGAGTGATCGGTGGAGTCTCATCTCTCTCTCAAATAACACTGGTAAGAATGTAGAGCTAAAATTTGTGAATTCACTCAGACGCCAATTTGAATTTAGTGTAGATTCCTTTCAAATAGTTTTAGATACTATGTTGGACTTCTATTGTGACAAAAATGCCAAGCTCAACAAAGAATCCTACCCAGTTGTAGTGGCTGAAAGCATGTACGGAGACTTTCAAGAAGCAATGACACATTTGCGATACAAGCTTATATCTACCAGAAAACCTGAAGAGATTAGAGGAGGTGGCCTTCTGAAGTATAGCAACTTACTGGTTCGTGATTTCAAGCCAGCGTGTGAAACAGAAATCAAGGTCCTGGAACGTTATATGTGTTCTAGATTCTTCATTGATTTTCCTGATGTAGTAGAACAACAAAAGAAAATTGAATCATACCTCCGCAACCACTTCATAGGTGAAGAAAAGAGCAAGTACAACTACCTTATGACTTTGCATGGAGTTGTGAGTGATAGCACTGTTTGTCTCATGGGACATGAAAGAAGGCAGACACTCAATATGATCACTCTTATGGCTTTAAAAGTGCTGGGAGAGCAGAATATTTTACCCAGCACAGACAATGTAACTTGTTTCTATCAGCCTGCTCCATACTTAGCTCTTGAAAGAGGGTATCGTACTTACTATGTAACATCTGGGCCACCACCTATTTTTTTTCAGCCATATTACCCAATGCACTTTTGTATACCACACAACATGGTGTAAAATTACAAATACAATAGAAGCTTTGCTTTACTTAAACTCCTCTTAAAAGCAAGTTTCCAAATTCTGTACAATTAAAGACCTATTTTTTGCGTGAGGTACCATCTGTTTTCCATTGTTATAACTTAAATGATGATAGTAAATACAGTAAACCTGTGAATTGTGTAGATCAAGTTATCTGTATGGATCACTTGAAATAATTTTAATAATTGCTGACTACTTAAGATTTTTGATTTTTGCATTTGCTGTTGCAAATATGCAGCATCCATGTATCTTTGACTAAGATATAAAAGAATACTTATATTGCAATTTCCAGAGATAGAGCAAATACAAGTGCCACAATTTTTATAGTAATCCAATTTCTTTGTTATGCTCACTTCACTTTTGAATTCACTAGTGATTTCAAAGATGCCTACTTTCAAAGAAAATAGATTGGGAAAACATTGCTTTGGGCATGAAAACACTTATTTTATTCTAAGTTAAACTGGGTGGCATACAAATTCCTGATGTAGTTTAAAGAAAAAACAGAAAAATGTTTCTTTGAACCACTCCACATTATATTTTATAGTCTGCAAAATAATTCACTTGGCTTATTTGTAAATCTGAAAAATACCACTCCAGCTGTACAAACAGTGCTGTGGCCAGTTGTGCACTTTTTTTCTGTCTCCTCTTCAATAGTAAGAGTGAAAATGAACACCTCTGAATATTAAAGCTTTATATTGCAATCTATGTAAAATATACTAACTGGAAACAGGAAAGCATAGGCAGAAGTATTTAGCCATGTGATATACCATTTTTATGACACATTAGGCCTATACCCTAATATGTCAGAAACATTCAGTCTTATCAGTTGATAATATTTTCATTATTAGTCAACAAATTTTTTTTTCATTTTGCCTTTACCAAAGATCAGTTTGTAACATGCCACTCAAGTGCCTCCTCACTTCAGCTTTTGCATAATCTTATAATTTATCTTCAATTGGATCTGTTCAACACATACCTTAACATCTACTCCCTATAACAAATATGCTGTTAGCAAATCTGTAAACAAAATCATAAATGTGTTATCTTCCCGTAATGAAACTTCAGGGCTAGTAACACCTAGAATCACTGTTTTTAATTTTTTTATTATGCAGACTCGTTTTTATCGACAATCAAATTTTACTCTATTACAATGTGAACTGATAGTCATATTCTGAAAGTTTGTCACTTATAGACTATGTTTAACCTGTCTGCTCTGTATTGCAGTTTTAGAAAAAAAGATGTGCCAAGTTTTCAAATAACTAGTATTTTTGAAATGTTTTATATCACACCAACACTATATTTTTAAAGAATTGTGTGTGTAACACAGAACCCCAAGTCTTCAAAACACACAAGTCCACCCTTTTCTTAGGGATCAATAAAGAATTTATAAACACTATAATTGAAAGAAATTAATAATCTGTCTATATGTTGTACTGGCTAAAAATTTGTGATCATTATACTTGCCTTAAGTACTTCTCAGTTAGTGCAGGTTTTCACACATAAAACTAAAAGCATCCCTAAGTACCAAGAATTTCAAAAACATATGAGAAATATTAAGGATGAAGGGACTATTTTAATATTGTAGATGCAGATTCCACATTTTTCAGAATAGCTTTTACACTGAAAGGCAAAATTCTGGTGGTACTCTCAAGTTTCCTTTGGTTTATTGGGAATCCAAACCTTCCCCAAAAAAGCAAGTTGTTTGTGGTATTCTCTCAAAAGCTTTATGTCATTATGGACTAATATCTGAAAACTACATGCTTTCTTTAAACAGTCCAAGCATGTGTTCCCCTTATTGCAAATAATTTCAAAATTGACATTTAACATTTTCTCAAAAGTGGTAATCCGTACATGTTGCAAAAGGGTATCACTGATGGGAATGCTCTAGCTTGACTGTCTTTCTGTAGATAACATCACCAAACAAGAGCCTCCATTGCCCCCAACCAACTTCAAAATATTTGTCTTTAGTAGTTATATTTCTGTAGGATTATAGTAGATCCCATAAGAATCAATATTATCTCATTCTGCTTATTAGGATAATGCATGGGAATACTTTTATGTAAATGAAGAGTCATTTCTTAATCTAAGGAGTTAGTATTTTAAAAAACAAAAAGTACCCTAGAACATACATCATCATATTTCCAGAGAAAAGCGGTTTTTTTCCCCCAGAAATCTAAAAATTGCAAAAAGAAAAAGGGAAGAAAAGAAAAAAAGAAAAAAAAAAGATGCAGTGTGAAAAACTTGGTATCAACTACAAGGTACCTATTCTTTTAAACAGAATATTCTTTTATTTCACAATATCTATGCATTATTAGTAGCATTCTGTTAGTAAGCTGTTCTTTAAATTCAAAACTGTTCTACTTTTGGCTGATGTCTAGTTTAGTCAAAGAAAATTGAAAGTGAAGGAGTACTTATTTATTTATTTATTTATTTGAAAGACAGAAAAAGAAAATCTTCTACCTGCCAATTTGATTCACCCCTCAGCTAACTGCAATGGCTGTGTTGAATCAGGTGCAGGAAACCTCCTGCATGTGTCCCACAAGGGTAGTAGGAGCTCAAGTATTTGGCCTGTTTTTTATTGCCTTTCCCAGGCCGTTGGCAGAGAGCTGAATCAAAAGCAGAGTAACAGGGACATGAACCAGTGCTCATTTGAAGTGCTAGCGTTACAAGCTGTAGCTTTACCCACCATGACACAAGGCCAGCCTGTTTTGATTGAAAGATAACCTACTAAACTAAAGTAAAAATAATCAGATCTAGGACAGCTATGATTGTGCCCGCAAACATGTTTTTTTAATTGTTAAAGTATCATGTGCCCAAATTCCATGTTCTTATACCAGCAAGGTTCTATTAAAATGCATCCAAATATACAACCATTTTTTAGTTTATGCATTTGGCAGTATGCCTTCCACTTATTTGAATTTTAGCAAAAATTCCATTAATATATACTGTTTTGAAACCAGTTTCACATAAAACTGGTAGTCTTGAGCTTAAAAGATTACCCTTTTTTGCTTCATTAGGGAAGAATATGAGTTTATTCTTCACAAAATTCTTGTGTTTGAAGTTGCAGTGTGTAAATTGTGTCAGCATTTGAAAAAAATAATCTTTTCTGTTTGGATTTAGCCCTTGAAGAGCAACAGATGATTATACAGTAATTATTTGTGCTCTTTATGACCCTTCAAAAGACCCTTCAAAAATTATAAGTTGATTAACATATTAGGGTCAAAGAATAAACCCCTGCAAATGCACTAAATGGTCTTTCTAAGTGAGGAAAGTCCTGAGAAGCACATCTTTGCAAATTTTTTCTTATATAATGCCAGTTCGAAGGTGATGAGTTGAATAGCTCAATCCTGTAATTCCATGGTGATTTGTGGTAGTTTCCTTGTACATTATACACTGATGGTCACTTTTGAATCATTCCCTAAAATGCTGTCAGATAGTCCAGTTAACCTTGTAAATTAATATTTGATCCTTGCACTCAACTAGAGAACCTAGAAACCTGAAAATGAATTTTTGTTTTAGCATTGGTACACTCCTAAAGATACCATTATGGGAGATTAGTTTCCCTGGAAATGACAGTACAGAGTGGCGTGAATGGACCCACTAATATTTTATTCAGCATTTTTATTTTCATTATTGGGTCACAACATGAACAGTACTTTTGTGTATGTAATTTGGCTTAAATTCCCAAAGAAAAATAATATATTATTATTAATATTATTATTAATAATATATTATTATTTTTTCACCTTTGAGTTGAAGTTAAAAAGAGAATCCCTTTACACTTGTAGTCATCACATTAAAAAAAAGTTTCTTTAAAGTAGGTGCTAGGTAGTCATTAATACTTATAATTTGCATCGCAAAAGATTTTTGCAAATATTCACCTCCCCCCAATAAACTGAAAGGTCAACATATACATATTAGCAGATATTTGAACAAAGAGGACTGTGAATAATTTTCTTTAAACTTTACATGTGACCTCCTTGAACAAAAGCATTTTCATGTGTATTATTTTCTTTATAGTTTTGGTAGTTGTGTAGACTAGTTTTGGGACATTGAGAATAAAATGCCTTCAAAAATCTATGGTTGCTCAGGAAGTGAACTTCAAGTAACTATTTTCAAATGACTCTTACACCTTCAGATTTACTATCGGGTAAAATGATTTCAGATAGTATTAACAGATAAGAAGTGTAAATTATTATAATAGTTTTAAGATTAAGATTGACTTTTAAAAGCATCTAAATGTGTTTTCAAGGTAAAAGCTACTGTCTCTGGGCAAGTAGTAAATGTGCCAGAATAAAAAATATTCCAGGAGAGTTTCATGATTTAATACAGTGTAAATGGACTTAAATGAATGCCAATGCCTGTTTATGAAGTCGAATATCTCTGTCTTGGTAGTGACAGTTTCCAAATAAGAAGCATGAGATTCATTTTCATGAAAGAATAAGATTCTGCTTTCCTTCCACCTTTTCTTTGCTTAACAAAATTACATCCCCTATGTGCTCACAGTGGTAGCATGTAGCGAAAGGAAGGCTTGGGAGCAATTTAGTCTTGTTAAGCCTCTATGTGTACATTGTGCAAAATCCTGTTTCAGGATCTCTGATTTTTTCAAGAATTCTTTTCAGTAGGATACACTAGCAATAGTTTAATTTAGAGGCCATGATTCTAGATATTAACAATCACTTTTCAGTTCTTGAAGAGCCCTGGAATTATCTGCAACTGAATATGAAGGCATTACTTAATTGGCTTGATACATCATTGAGAGTCAAGCTTTGTGAAAATGAAAATCCAACGTAGATCTGAAGCCTCCATTCACTTTATAACCACACATTGTCACTACATTTAATTGAAAAATAGCAAAGCTTTTTGAAAACTCGTGGCTAATTGTTTATTCATATAATATTGCAGTATGTATAATAAAATAAAAATTTAGTAAAATTTCCTCTCAGTTTAAAAAGTGTCAACATTTAGAAAATTTTTTGAAGTTCTCTGTGTTTAAGTGGATGCCTGGACCTGCAAAACCAAGATACTGTTGAGAAAGCATGTATCAGAAATATGTTGTTGAGAAGTAAACAATAAAAAGTGGAGCTAAATTGTCCATGCTCCAAATAAATGTTTTCCAGTATAAAGTAGATCCACTATTGGATATGGCAAAAATCATACATTACTGTTTCACTAATGGAAAATAATCTTACAAAAAATAAATTTAAAGTTAGAAGATCTGATCAAAACTACTAAGCAGGTTGAATCATCAGTATTTTTCTTAAACATATGCTGCAAATTATAATTAAAATTGATTGTTTGCTATTATAATATCAATGAGAGGAATTATAGTGTTTGAATGGGAAATAAAATAGAAAAATCTAAATACAGTTGTCCAGAGCCCAGTAGGTTGGTTGACGCAATTTCCTTTAGTATTTCATCAAATAGAAAGAGCTACATTTTTAACAATTAAAAAGACCCAACAAAAATAAATGTAGCTTTATTAAGCTTTTAGGTGCCTTTTTAGCCTTATAGTTCACAATGCCAGTTTTAGTATTTTAGTGCAAAAATTTTTTGAAGTGTTCTTAACTTACTATATTTTTGTAAATAAAAATTTTTAGGAGTTTGGTATCTAAGAGATGTTTGAAATGTTTAAAGTTGAGTAAAATGTATTTTTCTTTGAAATATATGTTAAATCAGAATAGTTTTTTAATATTGTTCATTATGGAATTATAATACTTGTATGCACTATTTGGAAAACATTTTATTGTTGGAAAAATTTAATATAGTATGAATAGTGCAAGGCCTTTTGTGGAAACTTAAAAATTTATTACATTATGAAAATTATTGTCTAATAGCTTGTTTATTTGTTCTGTTTGCTTTATTTTGTGCCTTTGTACACTGTAGAAAAATACTATACAGACTCTATTATTGCATTAAGATCATCTTTGAAATAAAATCACTGTGAAACATGCAGCAGTGTGCCCATTGAATAAGTACACAATTGATGATGAAATAAAGTGAAATGGGTCAAAATGATATGACAGGTATTGAATCCAGTCCTCCATAAACACCTATCAATATCACATATTTAAGTCAGATAGTCTGTCTACCCAAGCATCATGTACTTACATAATGTTGTAGTTGTGACCCTAAGCGGTCAGTCTAAAAAATAAGCTTGAGTACAGCTGATTTTAAGGGTTTTTAGGTATGTATCAAAAAGCAAACTGTATTCATTAAATATGAAGAATTTATTGTGAAACAATTATGTTTCAAATAACTTATTTTCAAGAAGAAAACAAAATACACACCAGAAATATTACTTATGAATTGTTTTACTCATATATATGCTCTTGAGTATACTTCTGCCTCCTGTGAAAATGTAATGTGATGATGTGCTACTGCACATCTCCTTCCAAGTTTTAAATTTGCATTTATTTATTTTTACATGTTTGTAACATAGGTGAGGGGATTTGCAGACCCATGAAGATCTTTGAATGAGATGGGAAGGGATGGAGGAAGAACGGTAGGTGAGGGAAACGATCCCACTTTCCTATGACAGTGTTGCACTGCTCCTTGCTACAAGATCACATCAGCACCAGGGGACAGAGACAGTCCCCTAATTTCATCCTAGGGATTCTGAGCAGTCTAAATTGTTCTGAGATGGTGTTGGCTTCGTGGCAACAGGTATGAGTTACTGCTTCCTGTACTTGACGGCTATGTCAGTTTTGGTATGAACATAGCCTTAGATGCTTGGTGGAAAAATTGGCCTACAGAGTTGTTTAACTTGCTCTTTCCATGATTTGGTGAGGCATTCAGGTTCTCTTTTGTATCAGAGGCTGGCTGTCCTAACTTTTGTGTGTCTCCCAGTACGTTGTCTTTCCTTACACAGAATCAGTAACAGGAGTGGCTCAGTCCCACAACATGTTCTTTGAGGCCAGACCAGATATTCGTGTGGTATTCCATGAGGTTGGAGATTGTGTATTAATGGATGTTGCAGCCCAGCTTACCCTTGTCTGTTGCCAGACACAGCCTCGTGTGCACCAATGGATACTGTGGCCTGGTCAGAGTAGCCCCAAGAACTTCAACCAAACCCGTGCCCAGCCCCAGCCCCTGTGCATGCCAGTGGGTGTCACAGCCTGGCACAGCCAACTCCAGACCTCTGAGAACCCCTCGAAGCATGCCTCTGACTTGGCTTGTGTTGCAGCAGGTGCTGTAGCCCAGCCTGGCCTCACCTGCTCCCAGCCCTGACATTGCTAGTGGAAGCTGCAGTCTTTCTGTGCAACCCCCAAAACCCCCACAAGACCCACCACCAAACATGACTCTAGCAAATGCTGGCAGATGCTGCAACCTAGTCTGGCCCAGTCTGCCCCCAGCCCTGGTTCTTGTGTATATGAGCAGGTGCTTTGGCCTAACCTTGGAAAGCCTTCTGAATTTCCTGTTCTGGTACACCCCATTTCAGCTCCTTCAGTTGCTGCGGGTAGTGTAGTGGCCTGGTGCATGGAAACTTCCCAGAAATCATTTTATGCATTTTAAACAAGCATTCAAAGGCTCACATTATGACCTGTCCCCAACCCCTTATCCCCTAGCAATGCATACCTCTCCCCTACCCCCTGCCACATGCACATGCTCCTGCTTATGGTGATAGGCATTGGGTGGCCCCAGCTGGCGTGCACCCATGGTGGCATGGCAGGTGCTCATCCCCCTTCCCACATATCTGTAAAAAGAGAGAGAGAGAAGAGAGAGGGAAGGAGGGAGGAAGGAAGCAAAACAATAGGCAACTTTGCTGGCACACTGTTGCAGTTTACACAGAGTTGACATTAACTAGGCCCAGAATGCCTGCCACTATCACCTTCTTTCCTACCAGCTGTGTAACACTTGCCCAGGTAAAAGGGAGCCTATGCTGTTGCCTACATCTGGGGCTGAATACAGCTTTTGTTAGAAGAATCAAGGACTATGGTCAAAGTAATTGCAGAAAAGCACAACACACAATATATTTTACTTCACGTTGAAAAATCATTAGGTGCCACCTGTAGATAAATTAAGTATTTCATGTTAAATATAGAGCAATAGTTATTTCAATAAATAGTTAATATAAAGATGATGTATTTATGCGATATAATATACATTACTAAATGATTAAGGCTTGATGTGAAACAGGTGATTTTTAATAAAAAATGTCCAAATTTCCCACTGATGCAAGAGATTTTCATCCTTTAATATACATGAATATTTGGTGTTTCAAACTTATCAAGAAAACATAGATAATATCCACACTTAAATAAAAATTGCCCAACTATATTTCTAAAAGATTTTTTAATGTTAATTAAACAGATTTCAGTTATTTCATAGATATTATTCTAAGACATAATGATATTTCCCTCCCTCCATTCTCTCCTTTTTCTTTTAATTTTTGTGATAACATACTTTTTTTGAAAAAAGATTTATTTATTTATTGGAAAGTCAGATATACAGAGAGGAGGAGAGACAGAGAGGAAGATCTTCCATCCGATGATTCACTCCCCAAGTGAGCGCAACAGCCGATGCTATGCCAATCCGAAGCCAGGAGCCAGGAACTTCTTCCAGGTCTCCCACACAGGTGCAGGGTCCCAAAGTTTTGGGCCGTCCTCAACTGCTTTCCCAGGCCACAAGCAGGAGACGGATGGGAAGTGGAGCTGCCGGGATTAGAAGCAGCATCCATATGGGATCGTGGCGTGTTCAAGGCGAGGACTTTAGCTGCTAGGTCACACCACCGGGCCCAATAATAACATACTTTTAATATACTTTATAATCATAGGCATAAGGCTTAAGTATATATAATGTTCAGCAAGTAATAAGTAGAAAAATCACTTTTTCACCACAAATATAGACAAAAACTCTAAATAATAATGTAGGATCAATTTCACTCTTACTTGCCTCCAGTTGCATCCATTTTATTGCCAAACACAGGTTTCCGTTCTTTTTAATGATTGGATAATACTTCATCATGCATGTAAACTGTTTTCTTTGTCCAGTCTTCAGAAGACAGATGTCATCATTGATTCCATATCTGTTATTGTGAATTGAGCTTGTTATAAGCATGGTAGTACATTTATTTCTTTCATATTCTGATGTCACCTCCTTTAGAACAATTCCTATGAGTGATTTATTTTCAAGTTTCTGAGGAATCTCCATGCTGTCTTACATAATGATTGTGCTAGTTTACATTTTCAGCAACGGTGGATTAGGGTAGATTTTTACCCACATCTTTGTCAACGTTTGCTATTTTTTGGTTTTTGGATGATGGGTACTCTAACTGGAGTGAGGTGAAAATTCATTGTGACTTTCGTTTGTATTTTCTTGATGGCTAGCGATAATAAGCAGTTTTTACTGTCTCTATTACCCAGTTCCATCTAATCCGTTGACAGTTTCTGTTCATATACTTTGCCCATTTCTTAACTGGATTGTTTGTTTTGCTCTTGCATTTCTTGAGTAATTTAAACATTCTAGATATTAATCCTGTATTTGATGCATAGTTTGCAAATATTTTCTCTCATTCTGTGGTCACCTATTCCCTTCTTTGAAGGATTACATTTCTGTGCAGAAGCTTCTTAGCTTGATGTAGTACCACTTGTCTACAATTGATATTATGCCATGCTTCTGGGTACTTATCTAAGAAACCATCGCGTAAACAAATATCTTGCTTTATTTCCCCCAGTTTTACTTTAGTGCTTTGACAGTTTCAGGTAAGACCCTTGATCCATTGCCAGTTCATTTTGGTGTAGATTGTAAGATAGGCATCTTGTTTGGTACTTCTGCATGTGGAGATACAACTCTCCCAACACCATCAACTTATAACACCAATGCCTTCAGTAACCTACTCAAGTCTCCCTGTTTAGTAAAAATGGCTATTTCTGCAAGAGATAGAAGTAATACGGTGAAAAAATTAAGGCATTTTCAGCTACCATAAAAATGAAAAAATAGGGCCTCGGTGTGGTAGAATAGTGGCTAAAGTCCTTGCCTTGCAAGCTCTGGGATCCCATATGGATGCCAGTTTGTAGCCCGGCCATGCTTCCCATCCAGTTCCCTGCTTGTAGCTTGGGAAAGCAATTGAGCATGGCCCAAGTCCTTAGGACCCGGCACCTGTGTGTAAGACGCCTGTGTGTGGAGACTCCTGGCTCCTGGCTTCAGATCGGCTCAGCTCCAGCTTTTGTGGCCACTTGGGGAGTAAATCAGCAGACAGAAGATCTTCTTCTGTCTCTCCTCATATTTGATTTTCCAATGAGAAATTAATTTTAAAAATGAGAAAATAAGGGAAATCTGAATAGTTTTGTGGAGAGATCATTATATTCTTGTAAGTTTCTCATACATGGCTATGTTCTTTTAAAAATATTTTAAAATTATTTATTTGAAAGGAAGAGTAACACAGAGAAGGGCAGAGAGAAAAAAAAGTGATCTTCTGTCTGCTTACCTATTTCCCCAAGGGCAACAATGGCTTTGTCGGAGTTAGAATGACATCAGAAAGTAGGAACTCTATTTGGTTCTGGTACTGGGTAACAGACATCCATGTGCTTGGGCTATCATCTGCTGTATTAGGAAGCAGGATCAGACGTGGAGTAACTGGGACTCAAAAGGGCATTTCACTATTGCATGTAGGCTTTCCAAGAGACAACTTAACCAATTGCCCACAATGCTCAGCTCTGTGTAAATTCTAGAGGACTCAAAACTCCCTTGAACTTCGAGTTTTCCCTGGAAAATGCCTTCTTTTAAACTTTAATAACTACTATTTCTGAAGAACTCATTTCATTCAGCAACTCCAAAATTCTTATAAGGCAACTTAAAATAGCCTCACTAGGGAAATCCTCAGTGAAATTATTAAGTTTGTCTATGTCATTCCTGTTCAAGGAATTAGACCCCTGTGCACTTACCAAATTCCAGCATTAACACCTGACCTTAGCTCCTCATTTGACAAATAGTATAATTTGATATGATTTCTCCTCCATGGACAATAAATCTCTTCATCAAAATATTAGCAGTAGAGCGTCTGGCATGTTGGCTCGATGGCTAAATCCTGACCTTCACGTGCCGGGATCCAACATGGGTGCCAGCTCATGTCCTAGATGCTCTACTTCCCATCCAGCTCTCTGCTTATTGCATGGCAAAGCAGTACAGGATGGTCCAAAGCTTTGGGATGCCACACCCGTGTGGGAGACCTGGAAGAAGCTCCTGGCTCTTGGCGAGATTTGGGGAGTGAACCAGTCAATGGAAGATTTTTCTCTTTGTCTCTCCTTTTCTCCATATATCTGACCAGCCTTTTCAATAAAAACAAATCTTTAAAAAATATATATTAACAGTGGATTCTTTCAATAGAATATTTCTTAGATTACGTGAATGGTTAAGCGTTGAAGTCAGCGAAAATGGCAGAGTAAAGCAGTTCAAAATATAAATTCTTGAAGAACACCAATGGGAAATGAAACAGTGGTCAGAATTAACTTTTTTAAAATTCTGGACATTTTTGAAAAGAATTCATTGTCTTTCAATAACATGAAAAATACTGCACATTTTAAAAAGCATTTATTTATTT
Source organism: Ochotona curzoniae (assembly GCF_017591425.1). Taxonomy (NCBI): domain Eukaryota; kingdom Metazoa; phylum Chordata; class Mammalia; order Lagomorpha; family Ochotonidae; genus Ochotona; species Ochotona curzoniae. The sequence continues at coordinate 52,944,434 of NW_024467087.1, read as the reverse complement.
TTATTGGCAAAGATTATAGAGAGATAGAAAGATCTTCCATCTATTGATTCATTCCCCAAGTAGCCACAATGGCCAGAGCTGAGCCGATCCAAAGTCAGGAGCCAGGAGCTTCTTCCATCAGGGACCTGGAAGGGAAGTGGTGCTGGAGGCCAGCTCCAGTTGAGTTTGCAACTCAAGTAGGGTGTGTGAAGTAGGAGTAAAGAGGAAAGATGGACCACTACAATTTCAAGATCATAATGGACAATGCAAGAAAGCTGTCCCCTTTACACAGAAGCAGTCACAAAATGTGGCACAGACTTTTTACTTATGGTCAAGTGGGTGTTTCCAAGGATAATTCTGCCATTTGTTTCACCTTAAAGCAGGAAGTTATCCATCCTGACCCTGTGGTCAGGAAGTTCTCAACAGACAGTACATATCAATCAGTAACACAGTCCTACTACAATCCTCATTCTACAACTTAATCTTAAATCAGTTAAGAGAGGAAATGCATCACAGGAGGGACCTAAAGATCAAGGATGGTCAATGGGGGCAGCAGAGACAGCATGAATTGTAACAGGCCCTTTTGCCAATCAGCAAATCAACTTTTAAGCTCACATTGATAGTAAACACCAACTCAGCAGTGTCAAACAGTGCCTAACTAGAATAAAGAATTCTCATTGGGGTGGTTGGGTGTCCTTGGGCTGGTTACAGAGACATCTACAGGGCCTTGCCATGCAGCGGAATATTCCTCCCGGCCTTGCCTGCAGGGGAACAGTTCTCACATCTTCGTGTCCTGCACACCCACTGCAGACTCCAGCAAAGTGGAACAGCTCAACAGGAACAAGTCCCCATATGGGATCCTGGCACACGTAAGGCAAGGACTTTAACAACCAGGCTACTGCACCAGGCCCAAAAATGGCTGAATGTTACAATAGCATGTATCACGTGGCTTTCTAGATATAGACTTTCCAGGGAAGTTTGTGATTCATACAGAAAAAACTGCATAGCAAATACAGTTCAGGCATATCTCCCTTTGACAGTGAGACGTTTGTTAATTTGGAAATTATTGGAAAGAATTGCCCAACTTCCACAGATTATGCTAGTATTCACCCTTAGTGCTGTGTATTACATATGCTTTATCCAAAGTTTAGTAACATGTATCCATCATTATTGTATTATACAGAATTATACACTGCCCTAGAAAAGTCTTGGTAATCTGCGTTCTCATCCCTTACTCTACAAACTCCTGACACCCATTGATATTTTTCAGTCTTAACAGTTTTATATTTTCAGAATTTCATATGATTAGAATCCTTATATCCTTATAGAATCCTTATATCCTTTCCATATTGGCTTCTCTCACTAATGCTTCTCTATTTCTTCTATGTCTTTTATTAGCTTGATAGTTCATTTCTTACTTTAGCAAAGAATAACATTTTTTCCAGGTGTGCCATATTTTATCCATTCATCAGATGAAGGACAGTATAAATAGTACAATTTGGTTCTTTCACCCACTGCTACATTCTTCAACTTGCCCCAGTGACTATAGCTGGGCTAGTCTGAAGCTGGTAGGCAGGATTTTCTTCTGGGTCTTCCATGTGGCTGAAGGCACCTTAACATTTGGACCATCCTCTGTTGTTTTCCCAGGCCTTTAGCAGGGAGCTGGAGCAGTGGCGGAGCAGCTGAGACTAGAACCAGTGCTCATAGAGGATGCAGCTGCAAGTGTTTACTGCTTTGCATGTGATGCTGCTGTGAAGCATGTTTGCATGTATCCACACACATTGAATTGTATATAGTAAATATGTGTGGTTGTCTGTAAGGTTGTTTCTATTATTTTTTTGTGTGTGTGTTAAGAAAATAAGACAAAAATTTTTTTTTAAATGAAAGATGTCTGTTTCGGCTGATAATTCTGGAGGTTCAGCATCTAGGAGCAGCTGACCCCATTTGTGTGGCATTATGTGATGGCATTATTGCTGGTCTCAAATGGCACTGCATTCCATGTACAGGGAGCATGTGTCTGTGTGATCTCTTATAGAGCCATAAGAGTTATTTTTTTTTAATTTTCATTTCTGTGTCTTTAATTGGAAAGTCAGATATACAGAGAGTAGGAGAGACAGAGAGGAACATCTTCTATCTGATGAGTCATTCTCAAACAGCCATAGTAGCTGGAGCTACACCGATCCAAAGCCACGAGCCAGGAGCCTCTTCAGGGTCTTCTACGTGGGGTGCAGGGTCCCAAGGTTTAAGGCTGTCCTTGACTGCTTTCCCAGGATATAAACAGGAAGCTGAATGGGAAGCATCTCTACTGGGACACAATCAAGCATCTATAGTTGATCCTGGAGCATGCAACGTTAAGATGTTAGCCGCTAGGCTACAGTGCCAAGCATAAGAGCTTTTTAAAAATAAAGTTTATTCGCTGAACTTATCTGGAGAATAAGATGCTGGACTCTATGCTAGGTATATGCTTGCAATGAATGAATCCCAATTGAACTTCAACTGTGATTATGCAGCAAGGTGGAGGAATCCACTAAGGGGGTAGGGTTGTGGGAGGGGTGGGAGGAATCCTAGTGCCTATAAAACTGTATCACATAATACAATGTTATTAACAATAAAAAAGAAAAATATATAACTGAAGAAATTAACTGAAAAAAATAAAGTTTATTATATCATAGCTCACACAGTGAATTAAAATACATTGCTGCTTCCAGCCTGCAGTAGCGAGATTGACTATTTTTTAATTATAGGCTTATTACTTTTCTTTAATTTTAAATTTAGCATTTAAAATTGCTCCACTAACTTCAAATGTAGACATTACATATATTTATAAATATACATATTTATAAATATATATAATTTCTTGAAAACATTAATATTACAAAGTGAGGGATTAATGATAAAACACAATTATGAACACTTGAATGTGAATGTGTTATCCCATGGTCTTTTAGCTGAGAATTGAATTATGCAACACAATTATTCTACAATAAACTTTTCAAAAGGAGAGGTACATAGAAGTCTTCAGAAAATAGTCCAAATTTAAAGGGCTAGATGACAGAAAATCTTTCCAGATTATTTTCTTCGGTTCAGGGACTTGTCTCTTTTACCCACCTGAAAATTAACGTTTCTTGACACCTAAGACCTATGAGAAGGTGTCAGAACTTCTGCATGGACAAGAGCGCAGCAGTTACATACTTAGTTCACTTAATCATTAAGAGGGCACTCTTACAGGCACTGAGGAAAAAGACAGAGTCTGGCTACAAATTAGGTAGTTGTGAGATTTCTATTGTGTATGATTGTGCTTTCATTGTTCCAGGGTTCATTCCTTAACTTACAGAATTTTGCTGGGTTAGATTAGGGTAGACAGGATTAGTTAAAAAGTTACGCCACTTGCTCACACTTATAGTAAAAACAGAATTTGCTAAAGTTGGAATACACCAGGGTTCAGGGAAATTCTCAGAGCAACAACTTCCCACGATTGTTTTTTCCACCTATAGTTATAACATGATTTGGCTCCTACACTTTTTAGAATTTGGATCCTCAAAGCCTTAGATTAATGGTACTTGAAGATGTGGAAACTTAATCCAGTTATGTTGATTAGAAATTGAAAAGTGGTTTGATTTGATTAGATCATTAGGCTGGGCCCCCATTGTTGAATTTTCTTTTGCTGTTGCATGAGCAGATATAGATGTGTGCACTCTTTTTGCCCTGTAATGCCTGGGCCACCTTGAAATTGTGTCAGAACACGTCCAAATGCTGAACCAGCAATCTCTCTAATCTTGGGTTCTAAACTTCTATAAGTCGCAGCCAAAATAAATTATCCTTAAAAAGTGTGACTGCTTATATAGGACTATACTATTGTAATAATATGGGGAAAATCAATCGGGGTGGGAATTTGGGGAACAGGTAGGGAAATCCCAGACCCTATGGAATGGTACCATAAAATTCAAAATTAAAAATAAAGAGAGAGTTACAAAATCAAAATTCACTGAGCATACTTGAAGGCACTTTCTATGGACCAGTTATTTACTGAGATCCTTAAGCTATTCCTCACAGTAATAACAATGCGTGGTCAGCAGCTATATATTAAATTTTGAGTATGCACATGTATACACATATAATAAAATTTGTTTAAATTTATAAATAAATAAATAATCACCCCCCCCCAAAGTATGACTGCTTATGAAGGACTACATTAGTTGTAATATTTAGAGGAAATCAGTGTGTGTGTGTTGAGGGGCTGGGGAAATCCCAGAGCCTATGGCATTACATATAAAATAAGATAAAAATAATAAAATAAAATAAAATAAAATACAAAATGCCTGTGTCAAGTAATGAATAAATGAGGAAAACAGACATGTGCAGCTAACAACATTTTTAAAAAAGATTTATTTATTTATTCATATTGGAAAAGCAGAGATACAGAGAGAGGGAGATACAGAGAGAAAGATCTTCATTCCACTGGTTCATGCCCCAAGTGGCCACAATGGCCTGAGCAGAGCTGATCCAAAGCCAGGAGCTGGAAACTTCTTCTGAGTCTCCCATGTGGGTGTAGGGTCCCAAGATTTTTAGTCATCCTCAACTGCTTTCCTAGGCCACAGGCAGGGAGCTGAATGGGAAGTGGAGCAGCCATGATTAGAACTGGTGCCCATATGGGATGCTGGCACATGCAAAGCAAGGACTTCAGCCATTAGGCTACCATGCCTGGCTCATAGATAGCATCTTAAATGGATGGGTAGGACAGCATTTTGTAACGCTGCAATAAAAAAACCATGTGGTTATGGATTGAAGCTGTGCATATTAGGTAATTCAGAAGAAAAATCATTAATAAAAGCATGGAAGCATGACACTATGCAGTAGAATTCTGGGAAAGACTTGATTTTGTATAGATCTCATTCATCAACAGTCTAGTTAAACTCACTTCTCTGAAGAGATCATCCAGAGTTTACATATTCTCTTATGCTGATTTTTCTCATTTTCTAGTAACAAAGAATAACATTGTATTGCTATCACTACATTTAAGGAGATACAGATCCCTAACTAAATGAAACATTACCCCTTTGTATTTTACATATGTAAGTTTAAATTAGATAGGGGACATACATCTTGATATTAACACTCCCAATTGAAGAGTCCAAAACCACCACATTTTCACTTGTTTATACGAATTCTTTTTCTGAGCAGCTATTACTATTATAGTTTTTGGTGCTGCAAGGGACTGCAGTTTTTTTTTTTTAACATGAGCAAATATTACTTGCAAAGCTAGTTTGCTTATGCATCAAGTGTTCTGGGGAAATCACGCTTCAGTTGTTTCCAAACAAAAAAGATAGTGCAAAATCCTGCCTGACCCTAAAAGCAGCTGATGATCAAGGAAAATGGCTATCAGAAAGCAAATGAAGTTATCCTCCAATTGGATTCTGCATTTCTATCCATGCAGAACTCACTTTGCAGTATAATTTCTCTCTCTGTGGGTGATGTGGTTGGAATATCTTAGCAGTCAATATTGCACTGACAAAACTGCAGCAACACATACTGTAGGCTTGGGAGAGATAAATAAAACTGAAAAACTAAATTTGTGTAAAAGAAAGGTCCAATGGAGAAAGTGTGGAAATGGATGCTACATGCTTTTCCGTGGGAAGAGCAGACAATATTTTGTAGATTCCAAGTATTTATAAAACTACATTTATAATACATTTAAAAAATCTGTACTTTTATTGGGTACTTCTATATGTGTGCTAGTATGTTAATCACTTAAAATACAGTGTCATAGGTGATGTTTTTGCATAGTGACATGCAGATACATAATGCAAATTTTTTGCAGGTTTCACTATTGAAAAGATATAAGAAGAAGTTTTGTGTTTTCACTGTAGACAAATGTTAAATATATTGTTACTTTGAATGCTAATGATGGTGAGCATTTTTCCAATATATTTGGCTATTTGCTTTTCTTCTTTGGGGAGCTGATGATTCATGTATTGTTACCATTTCTTAACTTGACTATTTTGTACTTCTGAAGATAGAATACCTCCTAGTAAAAGTACAATGGTAATCCAAAGAAAGCAATGAGAATATTTAGGGGAAAATGGTAGGTTCGAGTCATTAGCTTGAATAATAACCTTGATTGCAAATGGTTTAAAGTCTCAAATAAAAACATATACTGGCTGAATGGATTATAAAGGAAGAACCATCTATTTTCTGCCTACAAGAAATACATCTCGCCAATAAACATACACACAGAATGAAAATGAAAGGAGGGAAAAGATATTCCAAGCCAACAGTTCAAAATGAGCCAAAAATGGGCAAGTCTAGTTATTCTAGCATCAGACATGACAGACTTTAACACAAACTGGTGAAAGAGAGGATGGAGGGCATTGAAAAAATGATTAAAGAGTCTGTTCAACAAGAAGTGACTGTGGCAAATATATATGCATCCAAGGCAAGAAAACCTGGCTCTTTAAAGCAACTGATTTTTGTGTTGTTTGTTTTAATTTTGATAATCTTTACATGGTTGATTAGGGCACAAAGGATCAAGGGCTACAAGAAAGTGGGTAAGACCATTGTTTCCGCATTTTGTATGTGTGTCTGTGTATCTGAGGTGAAGGAGGGAGATAAAGCGAGAAGCCACACCTAAACTCTCACCCCATCCCAGGTTCCCAACATGAGGCATGCTACAAGGGCACTGCTCAAGTGGTTTTGATAGTTCAACAATTCTGAATTGCTGCCAGTTTTGCCATTCCAAGCATGATGAAATGTCTCCAGAATCCACTGGCTGACACAATTCTCCTTAGTGTCTCCATTTGTCCAGATCCTCATTGCCAACACATGGCTGGGGCAGATGATTGATTTGTTCTGTCCTCCATCCTCTGTTGTGGTATCAGGTGTCTTCTGCAGTCTCAGATGGAGCACCATTTCCTCCATGTGCACTAGGATATGCTGTCCACTGCTCCGTCTGAGCCTCTGAGGTTCAGCTTTGATGCATGCACTCGATGGTCAGAGTATGGAATCTGCAATTCTAATCATGGTTGGGGTTCTGAGAACAGCAGTTCAGCTCAGAGGGATCCCCAAAGAAACTTCTTCTGAGGTGATCCCAGACCTGATTCTTGTGTGTGAATGTTAATACAGGGTCTGACACAGTCCGTCGCCCCAATCAGCTTATGCGTATGCTGGAGGTTGCAATTGCTGGGTCAGTTCTGTTTCCAGCCTTGTCTTCCACACAAGCCAATCTGTGTTGCAGTCTACCCACCACACACTTGGTTCTCACACAAACCAGTGGGAGCTGCAGCCTAGTCAGGGCGACTCCCAATAATCCCCACCATGCCTGCCCCCTGCCCAGGTTCCTGTGCTTGCCATTATGTACAGCAGACCTGTCCAGTCTGTCCCACATCCCATTCAGCTCTTATACATGTCAATGAGCATTGAAGCCTAGTTCAACCCAACCAGACCTGCTATCTGGCCAACCCATATACTGGCGGGTGCCATTCTGTCTAGCCATGCCTGCCCCTGTCCTGGTTTTCATGTTCCCCAGTGGGAGTGGTATCCCAAGAGGGAGGAGCCCACTATTTCCCTACTGGACCACTCCCACTCCCAGATCATGTACTCTCCAGGTAGTTCTGCAGTTTAACTTGACAGAATTTGCCCCCAGTGCTAGCCTCCACCAGCTGATGCTACAGCAAAGCCCAATAAATCCTCACCCACTTTGATTTATGCTTGTGCTAGTAGGGACAGTCAACCCAGCCTGGCTTTTCCCTGATCTAGCTCACATGAGGCCGACAGGTGTTGTGGCCTTGCTTGTTCTGATCTGCCCCCATCCCAACTCACGCTCTGCAGTGGGAGCGCTGGTCAGGCAGGGGAGCCCTCCACATTCCCCCTAGCCACTTTGCTACCTTTCCCCACTGGTTCTCATGAATGCTGTTGGGTGCTGCGTCCCAATCTGGCATTGTCCCCCTCTCCTCGGCATTTGCCACTGGGTGCTATAGACTGGCCAACCCCCTCCCCCACACCAATTCCACCTGATGTTGGTGGGGGTTACAGCCTAGCCTAGCCCAGCAGGCACCCAATTCCATCTGTAATGTGTACTGGTATGTGTTGTGACTGAACCTGGCTCGACCTACACTCTGTTCTGGCGCTCGGGTTCGCCAGCGGGAGATGTGAACTGGTTTGTTCTGGTCCACCCCATACCTATGCCAAATGTCAAGCTCCCCCATCAGAACCTCTCCCAAAACCAGATCTCACATATACTGGTAGGTCCATGGGCCAACCCTATTCAGTCCACCTCCTGTCCTGGCAGAAGCAGTGCCTTTCCTGACTGGCCTTCAACCCATTCTGGTTCTTACTGTTGGATGTTTCATCCCAGCCAAGGCTTGTCCATCCCCAGACATAGCTCACACATGGCTCATTAGGGGCAGAGGTCTAGCTTAGTCTATTATACATCCACCCTGATCTTCCAGAGCACCAGATGGTGCTGGATTCTAGCCCAGTTTAGTATGCCTCCAGCACCAGTCCAAACCTGTGCCGAGGGATACTGCAGCCATATCCACACCTCCACACCAGAACACAGCCCCACTCCGGCCCTTGTACTCACCAGTGGGAACCCCAATCTGGCTAGGCTGTCCTCTTAGCTCCCCAACCAGGCTAGTTCCAAGCCATAGATTATGCACGTGCCATGCATGTTGCTCTGACCCAGCTTGACATAGTCCCCCACCTGTCTTGTCCTTTGCCTTTGATGCTGTGGCTTGGCATCCCTGGCTCATGCAGACCAGTAGGTGGAAGAGCCTAGTTCCGCATAACCTGTGCTCCAGTTTGATTTCTGTTCTTGCCTAAGGTTTGCTCGGCCCTTCCCGATCAGCCCCCTTCCATAACCCACCCAGAAATTAGCCAGCCATTAGAGCTACTTTGCCCAGTTTGCCTGATCCCCAGGCTTGGACCATGTGAGCATCAGTGAGATAATCACTAAGGGAGAATCCCAAGTTTCCCCACTTGACCTACTCCCAGATCCAAATCTCATATAGCCAGTAGGTGTTAGGCCAGTGCCCATCTTAGTCTGCCCTTCCATTTTGACCTTGTATTAGCTGGTGAATATTGCAACCTGGCCCACCCCACACCGTTTTAGGATGCACACTAGGGTGCTGCTGCCTTGACCTTCCCAGACTGTTTTCAGTTCCTTTACCTATGAGTGATGGTAGGTTTCATAGTCACAGCTTGCTTAGCCTAGTACCACCTCAACACTTGAGCTAACCAGCAGGACTTGTGTTTCCACAGGGTTCATCCCACTCATCCCCCACATAATCTACCCCTGGACCTGGTTCTCTTGTGTGCTGGTTAGTGTCATGACCCTGCCTAATGTGACCCATCCCCTGTTCAGACAGTCAAGTACTGATACCCAGCCCTGCCAAACAGACCCCCAGCCATAGTTTTTGTGTGGACTGGTGTGTGGCAGTCAGCAATACTCTACGCTAACAGCCCATCTAAGGACTTCCATGTGGGATGGTGAGTCAGTCTAGCCCAAATAGATCTTTTGGACTCTCCCCTCCAAACCACCAGGTCTCAGTCCCCATGCTTGCTAAAGCAATTTTTAATGGTGTTAAAAGGATACATAGACTCCAATATAATAGTAATGAAGGACTTCAATACTCCACTGTCATAAATGAGTCATATATTAGAAAATCAACGAAGAAACATTAGAGCTAATCTACACTATGAACCAAATGAACCTATTATCTACAAAACATTTCATCCCACAGCTGCAGAATAATTTCTTTTCATAAGTGCATAGAACTTACTTTAGGGTAAGACCAAAGTCTGGACAAAAAGCAAGTATCAGCAGATAAAAACATAAAATCATACCATGTTTCTTTTCTGATCACCATGGAATGAAGCTGAACAGCTTAAGAAATTGTAGAAGACATGCAAACACATGGAGACTGAATAATATACTACTGAATAAACAGTGAGTCATAGAATAAATTAAAATGCAAATTAAAAATTTCCAGGGAATGAATGAAGATTATTGCACAACACATCAAACACAGTATAGAGCAAAAGCTGTTGTAAGAGGGAAGTTCATAGAAATTAGTGTCTTTCAAGAACTCAGAAAGGCATCAAATAAATGGTCTATCTTTAAAAGCATGTAAAATTAATCCACCCAAACCCCCAGTTATTAGAGAGGAGAAAATAAGTAAGATTAGAGAATAGGTAAATAAAAATTAAACGAAGATGATAGAAAATATCAGCAAATTAAAAATCTGAATTTTTGGTTACAGTCCTCATAACATTGTTACATTTATTCCTAAAATTGCCCTATTATTTAAGTAATATTGCTTTCCTATATTTTATGAGAGGAAAGTGAATTGTTATGATTCTATATGACAGAGCACAGAGTTAAAACTCTGTCTGAGTGAAAACCTACTCTTAACACTAGCTATCTCTTATCTCTATATGCCGTCATAGTTCACAATGTGCCGTAACAAAATTTGAGTATTCACAATAAGCAATTAGAGAACAAAGCATGCCCTTAGCCCAGTCAGAGTTGGATTGCAAAGCACAGGGAATGCCAGCATGCAAAAAAAGAATTACAATGAACCTGAGTTGTCAGAAAAATTTTATATGAGTCAATGGCATTTGAAGTGAGCATTAAAAATTAATAAGGCAACAAAAATTGGGGATGGGGAGGAAATTTCAGGGAGAGAAACATGCAAGGAAATCATAGGAATTGAAAATACATCACCGGGCCCAGCGCGGTGGCGCAAGTGGTTAAAGGTTCTCGCCTTGCACGCCCGGGGATCCCATATGGGCGCCGGTTCTAATCCCGGCAGCCCCACTTCCCTTCCAGCTCCCTGCCTGTGGCCTGGGAAAGCAGTCGAGGACGGCCCAAAGCTTTGGGACCCTGCACCCGCGTGGGAGACCCGGAAGAGGCTCCTGGCTTCGGATCAGCATAGTATCGGCCCGTTGCGCTCACTTGGGGAGTGAATCATTGGACAGAAGATCTTCCTCTCTGTCTCTCCTCTCTTTGTATATACGCCTTTCCAATGAAAAAATAATAAAAAAATAAATCTTTAAAAAAAAAAAAAAGAAACAGTGCTGTTTAAAAAAAAAAAAAGAAAGAAAATACATCACCACCAGATTGTTAATTAAAGATGGAGGAAGGGAGCGGATCATGAAAGCTTGTAAGTAATGATAGTTTCAATTAATCCATAGACAGTAGCAAAACTCCAAAAATGATATTTAAGGAATGATTAATTTCTATATAGATCAATATATCATTGCTGTGTAGGATTAACTGTAAAGTAACTAACACAAAATTTTTTCAATCATTCGTAAATGTTAAATACCTAATCTCTGCCAGGCACTGTACTAACTTCTGGGGACACATTGATGAGAAAAAAGCCACATGCTTTCTATCTTCATGAGGTTTATAGAATAGAAGGGAAAAACGATTTGGTAAGAGCTATACAAAAATAATAAGGATGACAAAAAGCATGTAATGGAAGTTCCTTTCCTAGTGTCTTGGATCAGAGAAAGCTTCCCAAAGAAAGTAAAATTTGAACTGAGATAGAATAAGTACATGTTAACTTGGTGGGGAAATACATATATTTATTCCTAAAAAAGAGTGTTGCATATGTGAAGGCCCTATTGTAAAGAAAAACATTAATCCATTCAGTAAACTAAAGGCAAGACTTAGGTAGCAGGAACATTGAGAAAAACAGAGCATAGCATAAGATGAGGGCAGAAAATCAGACAAGAGCCACAAAAGGTTTATTCTTTCTTTTTTAAAGATTCACTTATTTATTTTTTATTGTAAAGGCAGATCAGATTTTTGGAGAGAAGAAGAGACAAAGAACTTCCATCTGCTGGTTCTCTCCCCAAATGGCTGCAATGACAGGAGCAGAGCCAATCTGAAGCCAAGAAACAGGAGGTTCTTCTGAGTCATGCACACCAGTGTAGGGTCTCAAGGATTTGGGTCATGCTCTACTGCTTTCCCAGGCCATAAGCAAAGAGTTGGATGGGAAGTGTTGTAGCCAGGACCTGTACCTGCATCCAGATGGGATCCCGATGTTTTCAAGGTGAGGATTTAGCCATTGAGCTGTTGTACAGGACCCCAGCAGGTATTGTTCTACTGGTAAATGGTAGAAAGTCGGATATGCAATCTAGAAGCAAGTGTAAACACTTAGTTTAAGATGTAACAACTAGGAAATACTCATCTGAGAATCATTCAAGAATGTTTTGGGGGGGCCTGACGGCGTGGCCTAGAGGCTAAAACCCTCATCTTGAACGCGCCAGGATCCCATATGGACACCGGTTCTAATCCCAGCAGTCCCACTTCTGATCCAGCTCCCTGCTTGTGGCCTGGGAAAGCAGTCGAGGACGGCACAAAGCCTTGGGACCCGGCACCCATGTGGGAGACCTGGAGGAAATTCCTGGCTCCTGGCTTCAGATTGACATAGCACTGGCCGTTGTGCTCTCTTGGGGAGTGAATCATTGGATGGAAGATCTTTCTCTCTGTCTCTCCTCCTCTCCGTATATCTGACTTTTCAATAAAATTAAAATAAATCTTAAAAACAAAACAAAACAAAACAAAACAAAAAAGAATGTTTTCTGAACACCAGTCCTATTCCTGACCTAGCATTCTAGCCACTAATGTGGATTGTGCATGTAGATTCCTAGAATATCTACAGAAAATATTTTCCCATCCTGGGCCCCTTTCTACCACCTATATTAAGCCTATATTACAAACCTGATACCTCATTGTTGAAAGTAGAGCATTTCCTAAATTAGTATTAGAGATAGGAATAGGAAGGAAGAAACTTGGGAGCACTGAATCTTTATTTTTAAAAGGCATGATAACTTAAAATTTACTTTTTCCACTTCATCATCTTGTTCAGATTTAGCTGAAACTACTACTAATCTGCACCTCAGTCTCCTTTGGCTAAAGTAACTCAAAGAAGGCAGTCAAATGCAGTAGAAATATTTTGTCTCATAGATTGTCTTTGAAACAGCGATCACAATCTTTCACTCTGGGGGTTTAGAAAGAGTAGAGATAGGACAGAAGCTGTGTTCATGAATTCAGAGTGTGAATGGCACACACTCCCACATGGCAGAAAGAAGATATTTAACGCATTAGGGACGCTAATATATACTAATACAGAGAAGATAGTTCTAAACATATGTTCAATCAACACTTGTGAAGATCAATGACAGTGAGTGAAAGCAACTTCAAGCACCAACTGGGAACCTAGTCTACTTGATTGATGTTGATTATTTGGATATGTGACAGGCCGCACTCCTTTAAATTTATAGAAAAATATTATACTCCTTATTATACTCCTTGGGTTTCTTAAAAGTTTCTTTTTAGACGACTTGGTAATTAGTACAGAGTGAATTTATGTTGGGAGTTTTGTGCCTACCCTAATTATACCACTGGAATCCTTATACTGAGACAGAAGCTCTAACTCTCCAACAGTGCCAACAGCAAGAAGGAATCCAAAATCTAAAAAAAAAAAAGTAAAAACAAACAAAAAACCAGAAATCATATGTCAGCTCCTAACCATTGATAGAATTCATAATTACTACAAATCCTTTAAAAGATGATTTATAACAAAAGCATTAAATGTATCGATACACTAGCACTCAGAGTGATTCTTAGTTTTTGCAAAAGGAAAAATTCTGCCCTGGACCCTATATGATATGGAACCCTGTGAATTGCAGTTCTTTTCCTGAAATTGCTATAGACTGGAGCACTGTTTTAGTAAATATAGAATTGCCATGACAAATTATCATGTACAAGATGGTTTAAATAAATATTTTGTACATTTCTGGAGTTTAGAAAACCTAAGTTCAAGGTGTTGGCAGCTTATTTTAAAGCACTTGATAATTCTGTTTTGTCAATGGAACTACTTTTGCTTCCTACCAATGCCATAAATTGTTGCTCTCCTCTGTCTGGCTTAAATAATTTCAGATGAAGAACAATCTTTTTTTTTTTTTTTGCAGAAACAGCACTACTCTTCCTTTCTCCATGGACCCCACAAATGATCTCATTGCTGGTGGTCATTTGTGGAAGTAAAGTCAGGCTCAATACAAAAGATCATATTCTAGGAATGCAAGGATTGAAGCCTAAAATGCTTGAGAGATTATTGGAAACTGTGTTGTTTACCACTTTGAAGTTCCACTTATTTCTAGTGAGAACAGCTTACATACTGAAACCAACTAACAACAACTGCTAACAGGGTTGTGGGGGAAAAAGTACCCTACTCCACTGTTGGTGGGAGTAAGAGCAGTCTAACCACTGTGGAAGTCAGTATGAAAAGTGTTCAGTCAACTGAGAATTGATGTACCACCATACAACTCAGCCATCCCACGCCTGGGACTATATCCAAATGAAGTGAAATCTGCATGTGAGATAGCAATCTGCAACCCTCTATTTATAAGCAACGCAATTCACAGTAGTGAAGACATGGAGGTAACACAGATACCCATCAACTGATGGTTGGTTAAAAACTGTGGCACATCTACTCTATGGAACATTATTTATAGCCATAAAAATGAAATTCTAATATTTGCCGCAAAATGGTCCCAATTGGAGACTATCATGCTTACTGAAATAAACCAGTTCCAAAGGATAAATATCAGATAGTGTGTGTGTGTGATCAAGTTTATACAAATATTCTCATAGATGAACTCTATACTGGAAAGTAGCATACCAGAAAGTGAAGATGCATTGCAGAATGTGTCTCTAATTATGAATAAAAGGAGGTCTCCCAATGAAATGATTAAATATACTCTGGCCGAATGATGCTGGATGTTCTATCTTTACTTATAACTACAATGCCATGAAACAGTTAAATAGTGGAAAGTTAAACTTGTAACTGTTTCTGAGTTTAGTAACACATACTGCTGTGACAATATGGGGGGGGGAAATGGTGGGAGGAGAAAATGGGGAAGGGGGAAGAGGAGGGGGAGAGAGGAATCCCTATACCTACCTAACTGTATCATGGAAAATAATAATATAAGAAAAAAAAAGATCTTGTTTACATTTACACTATTAAATCCCAAATTTATAGGAATTTAATCTAAGCATATAATTACAGGCAGTCAGTTTGGTTTGTGTGCAAAAATCACTCTAGTTTTCCCTCAAAATTTTAAGAGGCCTAAAAAGAATTGAATCAGAACAGTGGGGTCTGTATCCAATAGGACTAGTTTCCTTACATGAAGAGATATAAGAGAGCTTCTCTCTCTCCATGTGAGGATATAGCAACAAGGCAGCATTCTATAAGCCACAAGGAGATCTTTAACCAGAAACCAAATATACTGGTGTTTTGATCACAGATTTCCAGCTTCCAGACTGTCAAGAAGCAAATTTCGGGTTTTTTTTTTTTAATTATTTTTTTTATTGGAAAGGCAGATATACAGAGAGGAGAGACAGAGAGGAAGATCTTCTGTCCAATGATTCACTCCCCAAGTGAGCGCAACGGGCCGATGCTATGCCAATCCGAAGCCAGGAGCCTCTTCTGGGTCTCCCACGCGGGTGCAGGTTCCCAAAGCTTTGGGTCGTCCTCGACTGCTTTCCCAGGCCACAGGCAGGGAGCTGGAAGGGAAGTGGGGCTGCCGGGATTAGAACCGGCGCCCATATGGGATCCCGGGCGTGCAAGGCGAGGACTTAACCACTTGCGCCACCGTGCCGGGCCCAAATTTCGGTTTTTTTAAGTCATCTACTTTGTGATAATGTAGAAGTAGAAATATTTTCCTTAACATATTGCCTATATGATGTGGAGAAATACAAAAAATAATATAAGTATGAATAAGTAAGTCAAAAATGAATGCTACAAAATAAATGAATATTCTGGGTAAGAGAGAATATTCAAAGGGATATTGATTAAGCATTTTTCTTGAAAACTACAGATCTTCACATTCCAAAAGTATACATCCTGAGAGAAAAAGCTGAAATAAAATTCATGCTGAGACTCATAGTGATGTTATTCCAAAAAGAATTACAAGCTCACAGAAATCATTAAATTGTCTCTAAAGAAACAAGTATATTAACAGAAGATGTATCAAAAATAACCAGAGTTTCAAATGAGATGAAGTACATTCGATCTTATACCCTCCAGTGATGACAGTGCTAAATCCTAGACATCACACATAAAGCAACTCTCTTGGTATTCAGAGGGTAATTTTCTGCTTTTTCTTTCCATATCTACAAGCAGAGATTCAAAGCTACTTGAATCCTTTAACTGTGGAGCTTCCAGAAATAGAAAAAATCTCTGATAGAACACATCTCTTCTTGCTTATATGACTGTTTAGATGGGAACACCTGTGATTTGGAGAGAGGGGGAATCTTTTGTTGTTTCTGCTTTTTCTGCTCTGGTGAGTCTCCAAACCAAATTTCTATTCCTTTGGCAACAGGAGTAGTCATAGCAATAGATACAGAGACACTTTTAACTTAGAGTAAACTCTTTCTCTCTCTGACCAAAAAAATTAGGAAAGAACCCTTATACACTCAAAGGTGTAGACAAAAATCTCATTTGTTGTTTTATTTCTCCATGGCAATTTACTTGGAGACCTAAACAACTGTGAAAGAACATGATAGAATTTAATATGTAAATATCAGATTTTTAGCTAAAATGCAGAGAGGAGGCTCAAGAAACATTTCACAAAACTTCCTGTGAAATCCAAGATTCACCTCTGAGCTGCATATGCATGGACATTATGACAGTTTTTAGAGCTAAAATATAATATAGAGTTACAGACTGCAGACAAGGGTGCAAACTGACCCTTGAGGGATGAGTGCATCAACAGGTAAGATTTGAATTGTACTTCACTGGTTTTATGACTCTATTTTGATAATGGAGCATAGGAAAAATAATTATAGGCCACCTGAAGCCTTAGAATGCCTCATATATATCAATTAACTTTCTTGAGAGTCTGACTATCCACTTTGTGAACAAATTTGAGCTGTTTGATTGGAGAATCAGAAGCTACATGGAGTAGATATCGAATTGAATTAATATCATCACATGTCATGTTACCTCTCTCTATCCTGGTAGCTGAACACAGATTCATGATTGCATATGGTTGAAACCTAAGGAACCTTTCAGCATAACTGATCCGAATAATTTGCTGATCCAAATAATTAAGAGCAAATAAATTGGTTGTTTTTCGAAACTATTAACTTTTTGATTGGTTTGTCACATAAAAATACAGAAAAAAATAGTGTGAGGAATTGTGTGTAGAGGGGATAATGACATAGAACTGAAAATATGAGTGTATCACTTCTATCCAAATCTCATTACATGGAACTACATCACAGGATACACATAATTATGACAAGATGGAAAAAACACTCTTGATGTATGTAGAAAGTGAGATAAATGGATTTGGTGATCAGTTAGAAGTATCATGTCTAGACTTTAAATGTTTTCTCTCTTGTCATTATTCCAATGATGCTTCATATTAATCAATTACTACTTTCAAAAAATTGTACGTACATGTGCATGAAAAAACATGGATATGTGTGTATGCATATATGAGGAAAATATGGCAAAATGTTAAAAATTGCAAATCTGTGATAGATGTTGTGGTACAGCCAGGTAAGCCACTGCTTGGCATAATCCCATCCCATATTAGAGTGCCTGGTTCAAATCTTAGCTGTTACATGTCTTATTATAGCTTCTTGTTAATGCATCTGGGAAACAGCAGATTATGGCAAAACAAATTGGTTTCTGTTAATTACATGGGACTCCTGGATGAAGTTCCTGGCTCCTGGCTTTTTCCTGACCCAACCTTGGCTGCTGTGAATATTTGGAGAGTGAGCCAACAGGTCAAAGGTTCTCTTACTGTCTTTCAGATGAATAAAAAATAATTCTGTATCAATGTGCACTCCTCAAACTCATCTTCACATTTTCTGTATTACTTGAAATATTTAAATATAACAAGCATATTTTAGAAAGAATATTTTAATTTAAAATATTCTATTTTAAAAGAAATAAAGTCCAGATATTGGAAATTGATTCACTTGAAGGGTGCATGTGAAACCCTCATATTGTAAACTAAGAAACTCAGATATTATTTGGAAGAAAGATGCAAAGCAATCCCAGGACTGAAACATTTGAGCTTGAGTTCTTCTCATAATATTATTCTTTTTTGTAATTAAATGTCTTAGACACTCTATCAATTTACACTAGAGCCAAATTATCTTAGCTCTGTGTTGTAGTTCTTGACTGTATAAGGTTTCTTCTATTCTCAACTCTGGAATCAATTACATGAAAATCTATTTTGCAAAGTTAATCTTTGCAAAGTATTATTCAATAATCATCAGTGGGTTTCCATCGGCTACTTATGTGAATTTACAACTGGAAATGCATCCAATATTCATGAATGTTTAAAATTATGTAGACCTATGTAACTGCAATTCCTTTTCATCTCTCAGGTTTTATAATTAGAGGGACTTTTCCTCATATTATATGAACTAGTCATATTCTATCAAGCTCCACTGTTGGGAGTGTAGACTAGTGCAGCCACTAAGAGTCAGGATGGAGAGTGTTCAAACAACTGAAAATTGATCTACCATATAACTCAGCTATCCAACTTCTGGAAACACGTAAGAAAGAAATGAAATGTACATATGAAAAAGTTACCCTCAACCCTGTATTTACAGCAGCACAACTCACAATAGTGAAGACATGGAAACAACCCAGATGCCCACTGAAAGAGGAATGGATAAAAAAAAATTGTGATACATCTGCTCTATGGCATACTACTCAGCCATTAAAAAGAATGAAATTCTACCATATGCAACAAAACGGTCCTAACCAGATACCGTTATGCTCAGTAAAATAAACCAATCTCAACGGTATAGATGTATGTTCTCTCTGATATGAAGCAACATTGATGCAAAATATAATATCAATAGATATACAGGTAAACGTGTATATACATATATTTACCTAGAAGGACCACGTAATGAAGACTGGCCTATCACAAAGTGAAGAAACATTGCATTTTGCATCTTTACTTCTGAATAAAAGATGGACTACATTCAAAATGTTTAATATATCTTGACAATAGGATGCTGGAATTTCTACCATTGTCTGTACCTACAAAGTTATGATAGGCTTGAATAGCAGAATGTTGGACGTGCTACTGCTGGCTTGGTCATAACACAAGCACAAAGTCATTGTGATCTGTAAGGTTTTGTGTCAGGCAATGAAACCCAAAGCGTTGGGTTTTTTCTGCACACAAAAAGCCACTGCAACTTCCTATAAATTCAAAATGCTGTTAATTTCTCCTTAGTTTAAGAATGCGGGGTAGGGGAAAGGAGATGTGACCTTTCCTCCTGCTAATCTGGGTATATACCTCCCCTGCTGCTCTAGCACCAGTGCAAAACTGAAGTCAATGTTGTCCACAAGATTGGGATATAAGATAATCTTCATGCAAAATGTAAAATAGATATATAGATAAATTGTACATATAGTCTCATAAATGAACTGTATAATGGATTTTAGCATGCTGGGAATTGAAGATGCATTACAGTATGCATCTCTACTCAATGAAAGTTAAATATATCCTGGCAGTGTGATGCTAGATTTTCTACCTTTGCATATAGCTACAATGCCATGATTCACTTGAATAACAGAAAGTTAAACTTTTTAGCTATTACTAAAGGATTATACTACTGTGATAATATGGGAGAAAATGGGGAGAAGGAAGAATGGGGTGGGAAAGAGGGGAAGGGTTACGGAGGAATTCCTATGCTTACAAAACTGTATCATGAGAAATACTACTAACAATAAAGAAAAAAATCTATGTTGAAAAAAATTGTCAGCCACCCTGGCTATGACAATGTGCCCTCACCTTGCTCAATATGATGCTGTCTCTGCCATCCCCAGGCTGCAGGAGACACTACTGGTGTACCTGTGTACACATGTACGTGGCCATGTGTAATTGCTGTACTCATGCTACCAACAGTGTCTGCTTTCCTCCATACTTCCCCTGTAAGAGTGTAACTGTCTATTCTCTCTGCTTCTCCCCCATTAACTTCCCCTGGAGAAAGTCCAGAAATATATTTTCTATTCAGCCATCTTGAAATTGCCACATAGAACTTGTTTCTATTCATCATTCATACCAATTTATTTCCTCCTAAGGGTGTTTTCACATGCTGTTACTTTTACCTGTATATATGGTTCATAACTTCTTTTTATGCTTCATATTTCTTTTTTTTTAAGATTTATTTTTATTATTTTTTTATTGGAAAGGCGGATATACAGAGAGGAGAGACAGAGAGGAAGATCCTCCGTCCGATGATTCACTCCCCAAGTGAGCGCAACGGGTGGATACTATGCCGATCCGAAGCCAGGAGCCTCTTCCGGGTCTCCCACGCGGGTGCAGGGTCCCAAAGCTTTGGGCCGTCCTCGACTGCTTTCCCAGGCCACAGGCAGGGAGCTGGAAGGGAAGCGGGGCTGCCGGGACTAGAACCGGCGCCCATATGGGATCCCGGGCATGCAAGGCGAGGACCTTTAACCACTTGCGCCACCGCGCCGGGCCCAAATTCCATTTTACCTCCTCATTTCCTCTGATGTCCATATCCAAGTAGATGTCCCCTAAAATCTAACAGCATTCAATTCCGTTGGTTCACTTACCACAGTTTGTGAAGAAATGTATTTAGAGTGTCATTGTCATTGGACTATGAGATTCTCAAGGGAAATAAGCCTTGTGTGCTTATCTCCTCATGTATTCCCTTATTTTTAGTTAATGAATGATAAATGTTTTATATATTAACCCATAGAAAAATTTTTTTGTTATTATTCTGTAAGGAAATGTAAAATATGGCATGCTTACTTGCAAATTTTAGAAAAAGTTAGTTGCTTTCTTTTACTCTGTCCTGGCCCCTCCAAATTTTAACCCATAATAAGGGCCATTTTAGAAAATCATTGGTTACCAGTTTATGGCATTGACTTAAGCTTTTTAATCGCTTTATAATTTTTGCTCTGACTCAAATATGAATCATTAACAAGGTCTAAAAACGTTACAATATTTTTCTCCACATTTTCCAACAATTTTAAAATTTCTCTTATTGTCTCTGTGCTTTAGCCAGAAGGCTTCACTTCAATTCCCTGGATGCACAAACATGCCTTTTCCTAATTCAGAAATTTGTACGTGCTGTTCCTTTTTGTTGGAATGATCTTTCTTTGACCACATCCTACTCTTTTTCATTTATTAGCTATTAGTTCAGTGGTTATTTCTGCAGAGAAGCTTTTCCTCTGCTCTGACATAGATCGATTTTTTACTGTTTGGTTGTATATTTCCACAGAATCATTTATTGCTTATATTTCTATATACATCACTGTAACTTAATATATTTTTCCTTCATCTGAATGTGCATTCCATGAACAACAGCAGAAATGATTAAAATAATGGTTTGATTTTGATTAGGAAAGAACCAAATCTACCTAACCAGGCTACTGGAGGGGATGAGACAGTATAATCCTACAGAAATTTAAATGGTGTAAGTCATGATGTAAACTTTAAAGTATCTTTTTCAGACTCAAAGAACTAGCTGACATTAAATGTGTTATACAGAGACAGAAAATGTGGCAGAAAAACAAGTCTGACTTTGCTACTCTGAAAGTACTTCTATCTCGGATTTTTAGACCGTTTATATATGGGCTAAAGTTCTTTCCCTCTGGTCTTTTGGTTAATTGGAAATGGTGTATGTCTTAATGGTTTTCAGGAGCATTAGGGAGTGAATAATCATAAAATGGATTTCTAATAACCAAATATTTTAAGGAGGAAGAAATCATGATATAATTATCTGCTATCTGAGATAAGGGATTCAGCTCCAGTTAAGAAAAACAAGAGAAAATGAAGGAATATCTTGAATTATGTCATACTGAGATATGTTAAAGGAATTTAAATGTTTAGAAAGCATATAAAGAATCTCATTGAGACATGGCAAGGATAAATGCTAACTCCTATCCATGTATGTTTATTGAAGGGAGGAAAATTTATCACAAGTGATTAATTTGAATATCTTGTTTTTGGCAAGCTCTGGTGTGTTTCTATGCCATAATATTCTCACTCATCCCATAAATCTGCGCTTGACCTAAGACAGAAGAAGACATATCCCTTTTCTTTAAGAATAACCATTGTGCTCTGGACATGGTTTCTTTCTGCATGGTCTTAGAAATTTGTTGCAATAAATACCTTCTGAGTTGCAACTTTTGCATCTCATTGGCATCTGGTTCCTTCTCTTAGTCTGTCTCCTACATACTTCTATGATCTAAAAATCTTTCATTGACACTACCTCTCCACCAAGTTATTCCACTTTATCTTTATAGATAATTTAATTTATTTTCTAAAACAAGATTTGAAAAAAAATATCATCTGCTTCATTACCTACATGGCCACAATAGCTGAGCTGAGCTGAAGCATAAACTCCATCTAGGTCTCTGAAGTGGGTGGCAGGGCCCCAACCACTTTACCCCTGATCTGCTGCCTGCCACTTCACAGGCACATTGACAGGGTTTTGGATCAGCAGTGGAGCAACTGATACTTGAAATCGCACTCGAATATTGGAAGTGAGTGTTCCAAACAGGGTCTTAACCCACTGTGCAACAACACCTATTTGTGTTAATTAGCTTCCTGGAAAAAATGATTTCTACTAATTTATTTAATTCTCATTCACATTTCACTGAATAATAGCTGACAAAACTCACCTTTGAAACTTTTTAATTTCATATTTTTCTTGAAGCTTTTTTCCTATGGCTCTCAGTATTTGTCCTTGTAGTCTGACAAATGTCCTTCTTCCTCCTTTACTGGATTTTACCCATCTATTCCTAAATTTTATATTAATCAAGATTCTTGACAAAGCTCTCTGAATTTTTGCATTACCAGAATAATCAGATATAATGTATTTCATGACCCCTAGATATACCTTTTCAATGCCTACTAGATGTCATCTGGATATCCTGCTGGTACATCATACTCAAAATAACTAAAATCAAAATAACTATATGTTATTGAAGCATATTCTTTTATCTTAGTGTGGTAATGCCTCCGTCTAACGATGTCAAACCTTTGACTTATCCCAAACTCATTTGTTTACAGTACCTTTTATTCACCTACTATATGACCCTTGATATTCTACCTCTGAAATGACTCTCAATTTATCTGTCATCCTTATTCTTATCTCTACTATCATATTTCAGGTCTCTATCACTTTTTTACTTAGATTATATTGGTAGTCTTCTAACTTGTTTTTCTATGAGCAACCTCATTCCCTTTGTGTGTAAACCATTACACAAGACAAAAAAAAAAAAAAACTTTCAGCTTGATTTTTACATTCTCATACAAATGCCATAGCATTCTAAGTACTTTACTCTTTGAGCCCCGAGATACATCACTTATTTTTTCACTTTAGTCATCATTCCTTTCACCTCGAGTGTTATCACTCATATTTGTCTTCCTGAAAACTGAATAATTCTTTGAAGCCCATGTCAAAATATCACCTCCACTTTTAGTTTTCTCTACTACCATCTGCATATTACTACGGCTATACTCTTTCATTTAACATACAAAGCAGGAAGCATTAGTTGTTATCTCCTGGCATTTAACACATTTGAATGAGTAAGTACATTTTCTACCATGGATAGATAATGAATTCTCCACATGCAATATTTAATTGACAATTTAATTGATAATCAGAAAATGAAAAAAAAATCTCTTTTTTTGTCTTTCCTGCTTTCTAACACTGCCTTTCAAACAACAACAACAAAATCTTTGAAAAGGAGTCACTGATATTCGTAACACCCAAGAACGACTGCATTGCCTCTCTGCTTTCAATTCTGTAAAAAAAGAGGGAAAAAAGGAAATACGATGACAGAGATAAGAAGACAATATTACATTCCTAGAATTGTATTTAATAACCACATAGAATCTGTTAAAAAAAATTAACTATAAATTTTTAAAGTAAAAATAAAATTGCTATTCACAAAAATGAAATTATGTTTTGGCAAAAATTAAAGATAAAAATGTAGGAGGGGCGTAAGAGTCGGCACGGATGAGAGAGAGAAATGATTCTCTTGTTAGAACTGCACTTCACCAAGTACCTGTATTTTCTAAGTGCAAAAAGTTTACTCTATATTTATTTTAAAAAACGCTTTAAATAACTAGTAATAGTTATTTAAAAAATACAAAACTCTTACGATCTTAAGAAAATGGGGCAGCCTTGTATTGTATCCTCTCCATGAAGGTTTAGCTAACTGGTTTTTCCTCAGCCCTTTTACTTTATATCCCTGCATTCTACGAAACATGAATTAATTGCTGTTTCCCAAGGCCCAATTACACTGTTGTACCTTATCTTTATGCTTTTGAAATTTCTTCTCATTGCCCAAGGTTAATAAAAGTGTCCTCTTGTTTTACTAGATAATCTAACTCATTATGCAAGTGTTTCCTCAGTTGTAACCTTTTTGGCGAAATCTTCCCTGGCTCTCTTACAGAGACCGAGGTGCTCTTTCCTCCACATTTCCAAAATCTATTATTGATATATAATTGCTTGCCTGTCTTTTTCTATCTATGAGAATAAAAGTGGGGAAACTGAATATTTTTCTTATATGCTTAACCTCTAAAATACACTCACAAAATAGCATGATGTAATAGAAATAATATAACACTGACATGAAGGTTTAAGTTCTAGTATTATTTTGCCACTAATTTATCTGTGTCTCCCTTTCTTCATCTGAAAAATGTGAATGATATGTATGAAGAGCTACTTCATAAATCTGTTGTGAGAATTACATATGTGTAATATATGTAAGTCACAAAGCACAGTGGTTAGCACATAGCAGAAGCTTAGCAGATATTTGTCCTTTCTTTTTAATAATATCTAACAACTGGTAGATATCCAATAAAAGATTTTCAATGAACACATAAATTACACAGAGCTGGTCTAAAAGCAGATAATGAAGAGGATTTTTTTTTTGTATGAATGAATTTCATTTATAGTTTGTTGTAAAGCAAGACAGACCTTCTTTTTACACACACACACACCAGAAAAATGACATAATCATGATACTGAAGGGTACTCATAAATGAAACATGAAGTTAAGATTAGAGCCTTTGATAGACCACATGGTGTGCTTATTAATAATAAAATGCTTAAATGATTTAGAGAAGTGGATTATGCCATGTAAATGACAACATATTCTTTCTTCACATTATGATCATGCATGATGAATCCCTCACTTTTGTTTATTCCGCATGTAGAAACTCCTATTGGAATAAATCAGTATGCTGCAAATATTCCTTATTCTCAATTTTTTTCCTGTGGAATTGTAAACTATTCGTTTTTTCTGAGAGCTAGTGGAGTAGCAGTAATTTGGGCAATATTTCTGAACAGAGACTTTTTACCAACCAATTGTGTCTAGCTGTGAGGGATAAAATAAAGAGGTCTCATGAAGAAAGGAATATCAGCCGCCAGTCAAGGGAGTTATCAAAGCAAGCTATGATAACCGGTACTGAAACTCAGGGAACAGTTTCAACAATTCATGGTTAGAATATATGTCTGTGATTTGAAAATTAGCTCATTCCCAAAAGTCATATGTATTAAAGAATTTGACCCCATGTGGGTACTATTGGGAAGTGGTAGAATTATTACAAAGCAGGATTTAGTGGGAGGTCCTTAGATATCTGTAAGTGTGCCCTCAGATATTAGTTCTTGTTTTATCTCTTGAGTTGCCCTGAGAAGACTGACATAAAAGCATGAGTTAGGACCTATCCGCTCTCTTAGATTCCTGACTTACCAGGTGATCTTTTTCTCTATAGAAGTTCTGCCTTTACCATTATCTGCCCTCATTAGAAGCCAAACTAATATGATCCAATTTTGGACTTTCACCTCCAAATTAGTAAGTTAAATAAAAATTGTCTCTTTACGCAATTAGCTGTTCTGGTGGTTCATAATTAACGATATTTATTTGCTATAGTTCTGGGTACTGGGCAGTCCAAGAGAGAGGCACTGGAAACTTAAGTGTCTGCTAAAAGACTTCTGCTACGTAAAAAGCCTTCTTGCTGAGCTCTCACTAGCAGAAAGGGAAAGGGATCCTTTTTATAAGCATATTAATCCAAGTCATAAAGTATTTGACATCATAACCTATTTACCTTGCAAAGCCCACACTCCCTAATACTATCACAATGGAAACTAAGTGTCAACATTCAGATTGGGGGAGTGTGTACAAGCATTCGGTTTTTGATGGTAGCCTATGTTTTGTTGATAACAATTAGGTTTCTATTAGTATTATTGGTTTGCTTTGTCTGTGGGTAATATGGGTGAGGTAGTGAAAAGACCTCAGGAAAACTCTGTCTCTTCAGTGATTTATCACAGGATGGATATCCATTGCAAATGTTTAAAAAATGGAGGCTCGTATTATGTCAAAACTGGTTAAGCTGCCGCCTTTGATGCTGGCATCCCGTATGAGCACAAGTTCAAGATCTAGCTGTTCCACTTCCAATCCAGTTCCCCACTAATGTGCTGGGAAGAATGCAGAAGACTACCCAGGCACTTAGGCCCCTGCTACCCACATAACAGCCCTGGATGAAGTTCCAGGCTCCCGGCTACTGTCTGCCACAGCTCCTGCTATTGTACCTTTGGAGATTAAACCAGTGAATATAGGAGATCTCTCTCTCTCTCTCTCTCTCGCTCTCTCTCTCCCCTCGCTCCATTTTCTTCCCTCCTCTCTCTATATCTTTGCCTTTCAAACCAATACGCAGATGCCTAAAACAAAACAAATTTAAAAATTTATGCAGTGTAGAAATGTTCTAAATGTTAACTACAAATTTAATGATGCATTACCTTTCTCAAAACATATAAACTCTAGAAAAAATGGCAAATTTTTAAAAACATAATTATTATCTTGAAATAAGAAAATGAAATACTTAGGTGGCAGAAACCGAAATTAATCATAATCAAAGCTAGCAGTGATTTTTACAGCTGAAAGACCTTTAGAGATAACACAATTCCTTTGCATTATAGAAAGAGGTGGAATTATCCAGAAGCCAATGAAGCTCCTGTTTTAGCATTTCCCCATTTCACAGACCTGTTAAAGGCTCAGAAAGGAGCTACGGCACATTAGCCTCTGTGTGTGTGTCTGTGTGTGTGCGCATGTGTACATGCATGCATGAATGTAGTTTTCAAAGAACTTCTAGCTGGACTGTTCTAACCTTGACTCCCTCTCTGTTACTCTTCAATTCATCGTAGATATGACAAATAATTTACTCATTACGAAGGTTTTCAAGCTTTGTAATATGGATCCCCTAACAAGTTAAGAACTCTGAATATATTTTTTCATAAGACTTCAAAAATAACAGAAGAGATATAAAAAGTTCACTGAAAACATTAATAAAAGAGGCTGATGATGTGGCACAGCTAAACTGTAGCTTGCAATCGTACCGGCCCATATCAGAGTGTCTGTTCAAGCCCCAGGCACTCTGTTTGAAATCCAACTTCCTGCTAATAAACCAGGGAAGACAATGAAAGATGATCTACAGACTTGAGCCCTTGTCACTCGTGTGGAATACCACAGTTACTAACTCCTGGTTCAGCCTGGCCTAGCCCCGGCTCTTGGAGGGATTTGAGGAGTAAACCAGTGGATGGAAGATAGCATTGTCCCTTTCCTTCCTCTTATCACATCTCTCTGCCTTTCAAATGAATACATAAAATAATAATATATGACAACTGTCAGTTTATAAAGGTAAGGCACACCATTTAAGTAGCAATTTTGAAAGATATTTTGGCACATTACAGTCCAACAAATGAGAACTTGCAGACTGCTGATTGTGAGATATCTGAAAGTAAAATAGGCCCCTTCATCTGCCATTTTGCTTTTCATTCTTTTAATTACTAGTAGCTAACTGCAGACTAAAAATAATACTTGAAAAGTTTCAGAAATAAACAACTCATAAGTTTTCAAAACCTTTATAAAATAATGTACAAAATTGAATTATATTTTTATAATTGGATTCTTTTAGTTATTAATGCTAATCTCCAATTGCCTAATTTATAAATGAGCTTTAATTATAGTTGTGTATGTATAGAAAGAATGTCATGCATACCATCTGATGCTTCAGGCACATACTAGGGATCCTTCATAGATAAGGGGGAACTACTAGACACTTTTGGCTATACTTAAGGTTATTTATTGAACAAACATGAGAATTCAAATAAAAATAATATAATATGAAACAACAGCAATAATGTAAAAAATATCTTAAGATTTATTCTCAAAAAAGAAATTAAAAAATACACTAAAACATTACTTTATGTGAAAGACCCATGATATTTACTTGCCCAACTCCAAAAGCAATGTTGTCATGTTATATGACATAATCAATAATGAGCTTTGGAGTATAAATCAAATTTTGAAGTCATTGTTTATTATAAATTAATACAAATTTTGAATAGTAAAATGAATATTTATTTACATTATTTCTATTATATATCACAAAAGTATTGTCTCTTGAAAATATAAAGAAGATACAGACATGAGGTAGCACAAAATATTTAAATTTAGCAGGCAATTAATAAAAAATATAACTTAATTTCTGTAACCTTTGTAAAAGTATCAGCTTTTAAAAAATATTTTAAAAAGTTACAGAAAGAGCTAGAGAGAATGAGAGAGAGAGAGAGCAATGGAGAAACAGAATATCTGTCAGTATATTCCCAAAGGGGCTGCCAGGGCTGGGGCTGGGTCAAGTTCAAATCAGAGGATAAGAATCCCATATGAATTTCCAATGAGGATGCTTGGGCTTAATGTTTTGGGACACTTTCAACTGCTTTTTCCCATGTGCTTTAACAGGATGGTAGATCAGAAGTGGAGCCAGCAAGATTCCACCTTGTGCCCATATGCATATTGTTATCACAGGCAATATCTTTCTCTTTTTTAAGATTTATTTATTTATTTATTGGAAAGTCAGATATACAGAGAGAAGGAGAGACAGAGAGGAAGATCTTCCATCCAATGATTCACTCCCCAAGTGGCGACAACGCCTGGAACTGAGACAATCCAAAGCCAGGAGTCAGGAACTTCTTCCAGGTCTCCCACGCGGGTGCAGGGTCCCAAAGCTTTGGGCTGTCCTAGACTGCTTTCCCAGGCCACAAGCACGGAGTTGGATGGGAAGTGGAGCTGCTGGGATTAGAATTGGTGCCCATTTGGGATCCTAGGTGTGCAAGGTGAGGACCTTAACCACTGCGCTATTGCACCGTGTCCCACAGGCAATATCTTAACCCTGCGGTTGTGTCATAATGTTGGCCACAACTTTTTAGCTTTTAAAACCTAATTTATTATGAATAATTTTGATTCTTACCAGTAACTCACTTTATTGTCTAATTTCAATTCTGTATTTTTAAAAGTATTTTAAGTAGCTTCTTTCAAAGCTTTTTTCATCCTTTTATTTAAAGCGGGGTTTTTTTGTTTTTTTTTTTTTTGGCAGTGAGATATACAGAGAGGTGGAGATACAGAGAAGAAGATCTTCCGTCTGATGATTCACTCCCCAAGTGGCTGCAAAGACTGGTGAGTCAATCTGAAGCCAGGAGCCAGGAACTTCCTCCAGGTCTCCCACACAGGTGCAGCGTCCCAAAGCTTTGGGCTGTCCTCAACTGCATTCTCAGGCCACAAGCAGGGAGCTGGATGGGAAGCAGGGCTCCCAGGATTAGAATCGGTGCCCATATGGGATCCCGGCACATTAAAGGTGAGGAATTTAACAGCTACACTATTGCAGGGGGCCTCACTTCTGTATTTTTGAAAAGAAAGCCAACCAAATCACATACCTTAGGGAGGATTTAACATGTACTGGAATGAGAGTTTGTAATGAAATTCTGTTGTTTGTGGGCCACTGAAGCCAGATATCATTCAACAAGTACATAATTTTTAATTACTACTCCAAATATGAAATATGAACTATGAAATGATAGCTTTCTAGCTCTAGGATACTTTATAGAAATATGCTACTATCTATGGTTCTGAGTTCAAAAGTCAGCTACTGAGAATCAAGATGGCAGAATAGGGTAAGGACACATTTAAGTGAATGTAGCAACATTGTCCAATGTGAAACAGAAAGGGCACATTTCAATAAACAAGAGAATACAGAACAACAGCAGCGGGGTACCTGGAGACTGACAGGCACAGGAAAGCAGCAGACAAAACGGTGTGGTGTTGCAGTGACTGATACTCCAGCAGCATTCAGTGAGTGGTGATTTGAATTACAGTGACAGCCAGAACTCCACCAGCAACCAGGTGGGAAGAGACTTTCACCGGGAGCTCAGGAGGTTAACTCAGATGAAGAATTGCTCTCCTACTGGTCTGTTTGATTTGACCAGGAGCAGTGACAGAGTGGCAGGTCCCAGACAGGCGATGCAGGAACAGGGTGGATTTCACAGCCCAGTCAGCCCCCTAGAGTGGAATTAGGTGCCATTTTGGTTAAGGAGGCAAAATCAACGGGGCAGGACTGCACATGCACTGAGCTGAGAGTGAACTCATTTTGGGCTCAGTAAATCGCAAAAATGTAGCATCCTACAGGTTCCTCAGAGATAGGTCCAGGTAGCCCGCAGACCTGATGGCTAGGAGAAATCTAGTAGTGAAGCAGCAGGTTCAGTTTTGTACTGTGTGGCAAAGGCTTTAACACTACAGGGACAGCAGTGCGCTACACATGCACTGAGCTGGGAATGGCTTAGCTCAATGCATTGCATTGGTCCCACAGGAAAACAATACTGACTATGGCATCATACTGGTCAAAATAGGTCTCTCTGGCCCTCAGACCTAACAGTCAATAGGTTCCTGCAAGATTACCACCGCCAACAACCTAGCTATATAGGACTCCTGTTGTCTCCCTGATCCTGGGACTTGCTCCAACCAGAAGTTCCTATTAAAAAATAAAACTATTAAAAAATCAAAATTAGCTGTAAGTGAAGTAACTATCTTGAAAATAGTCTTCTACTGAAAAATGTTTGTTTAGAAGAGATCAAAGAACTCAGAGAAATAGCAAAACAATCAAATTTAAATGGGAAAATATGTGAAAACATACTTCTCAAAAGAAGTTACACAAATAGACAGTAAATACCGAACTTGTGCTCAAAAATCATTATTCATCTGGAAACACAAATTACAACCACAATGAGATATAGCACTATCACCAACAGAATAGCCATAATGATGGTAATGATGGTAAAAATTGTTAGTGATCAATTGGAATAACTACCACTTACATAGGCTGCAGTATAAAACGCACAGACACTCTTGAAAAGAATTTGACAGTTTTTACAGAAGTGAACAACACTTTTACCAAACAGTCCAATGATGCTTTTTAAGGATCTGCCCAAGAGAAATGAAAGACATAACAATGCAAAGACTATTTAATCTTTTTATGGCAGCCTCATTTACTATGAAAAGCACTGGAAACAACTCAATTGTACACTTAGTGAGTGGATAAAAAATTCCACTCACTTTGGAATAAACAGTTTATTCATATAACACCACCATTCAATAACAAAAGGAAAAAATATTGATGTATTTAACAGATGAGTGAATCCTAAAAGCATCAGGCTTAATGATACTTCACTAAATAAGGAGCTCAACAAGTAAAACGTGAAATGACCCCAATTCAGTGGGGCATAAAGACTAAATCTATGGGGGCCTGGCAGCGTGGCCTAGCAGCTAAAGTCCTAGCCTTGAATGCGCCAGGATCCCATATGGGTGCCGCTTCTAATCCCGGCAGCTCCACTTCCCATCTAGCTCCCTGCTTGTGGCCTGGGAAAGCAGTGGAGTACGGCCCAATGCCTTGGGATCCTGCACCCGTGTGGGAGACCTGGAGGAAGTTCCTGGCTCCTGGCTTCAGATTGGCTCAGTACCAGCTGTTGCGATCACTTGGGGAGTGAATCTTCGGATGGAAGGTCTTCCTCTCTGTCTCTCCTCCTCTCTGTATATCTGACTTTGTAAATAAAAAAAAAAATCTTTAAAAAAAAAAAAGACTAATTCTATGAACCGTTGTCACATAAAATATAAGCATTTCATTTAGGTACAATAAAGTCACATAATCTTTCTCAGTGTTTAAACTTAGAGCTCTTTAAAATACTACACACACACACACACACATACACACACACACATACACACACACACACACAGATACAACTTGCAATAAATCAGTAAAATGTTTAAACCCAGAAAGTAGTTGGGCCTGGCGGCGTGGGCTAGCAGCTAAAATCCTCGCTTTGAACGTGCCAGGATCCCTCTCTATCTCTTCTCCTCTCTGTATATCTGACTCTCCAATAAATAAATACAATCTTAAAAAAAAAAAAAAAGAAAGAAAGAAAGTAGGGGCAGTCCTGTTGGCTTAATTGGCTAATCCTTCCCTTGAAAGCACCAGGATCCCAGATTGGCATAAGTCCTTGTTGCTTCACTTCCCATCCAGCTCCCTGCTAATGGCCTGGGAAAGTGTGCAGGATGGCCAAAAATCTTAGGACCCTGCACCAGCATAGGAGACCTGGAAGAAGCTCCTGGCTCCTTGCTTTGGATTAGCTCAGCTCTTGCAATTGCAGCCATTTGGGGATGAACCAGCAGATGGTAGATCTTCCCCTTTCTATTTCTCCTCCCTATAAATCTGATTTTCCAATAAAAATATATAAATCTTTAAAAAAAACCTAGAGGGTAGTTTTTCATACTCATGACATAACTTAAAAGCTTTACTCTAAAATCAGTGAAGAAAGTTCAGCCCTTTCTAATTGATACATCGGTTAGAGTAAGATTGACTCATCCACAAACATCTCATGCACCTAATGTACTGTTAGGTTCTGCTTTAACATTTTAAGATCTCAAATATCTACTTGTTTAAAGTAATTGTGATGATTACAAAAATTAAAATGGAAATGGCAGCCATAAATGTACAGTAATAGCTATCCATTAAACATTGCAATATGAAAAGGATTATGCTAAATGCTTATTTGATATAAAGTTATTTGTAATCTTAATAATGATGAAAAAATTATTTTAATGATTAAAATATTCTATTAGCAATAATTGTATAGATTTATGTGGTAGAGAATGACATTTTTCTTTTTTCTAGAATATTTTTATACTTTATTAAAGAGCTAGAAATTTTAACATTTTCCATATTATTCATATACATGTGCTCTCTCTATATATGTACATACACACTATTGTTTTTGAAAACAGGGACATTAATACCATATAGTATGTTATTCATGTCAATTGTCACAGAGTAAGTAAAGAAGGGTATACTATACAGCAGTTGAAATACCTCAGGAAGACTATGCTTAAAAATAAAACAAAGGCTTGCATAGCTATAAAACAAACACAGCATATTATCAATTAAAGGTATGATGCAAGCAAAATAGGCATGGATGTATTGGCCTGCTTAATGTGTTGAGGGCTAGATTTGGAACAAAGACTAGCTTAACTGTTTCATTTGCACAATTTAGAAAGCAAGCACTTTTCACTCATGGAAACAAGATCTGCTATGAAGACATTCATTTTGATGGGAAGAAAGTAATCTAACTTCTCAGCTGAGTACTTTTGTGTAAGAACAAATTATTGAGCTGTATATGGAAACTGTTTGGGGATGTATGTTTATCTCTTCTCAATTTGAAAATATTGGCTAAACTTTGAAAGTATCTATATTTCATTATGTTTTCCATTTTCTGTAAATTTTCCCCATTGGTGCTTGCTCTACTTCCTGGGGGCAGCCTTCTAGTAGAAAGAGTTACCATGAGCATATGAAACAAGACAAGTGAAAGAACAAAAAATGAAACGGTAAGGAGAGATGAGGAAGGGAAAGTTTTTAAAATGTATCTTTAAGGAATTTATTAATACATTTTATTCCCAGGGTCAAATCAATTACATGATAATTACCATAGCACAATTCTCATCAACTCTCATGTAAACCTAATATGGACACAAAGAGTACAGATTCAATGTACTCATAGATACAGCACTAAAAATATAATGGTATCTCTGGTCCTCTTTCCTAGTATCCTTCCCCATTCTTCCTTCATTCTTTTTCTTCCTTCCTTCATTTAAAAAAATAGATATAATATTTTTGATATACTACATCATAATCAAATGGATTAATGCTCCACTAAATAAAGAGTTGAACCTGTAAAAATCCCTAGTTCTGTGGGGATTTAGGCAAAGACAATAAACAATGATCCAATGCAAAGGTCATTATTACACCCAAATACATCAAATCAGACAGACAGATTAAACTATGCTAGTATAACACTCCTAATCACAGGTTTCACAAATGTATAAAACAAAGTTTTGCAAAAAATATATTTGCAGAAATACTGGTATAGAAATACTGGTATATATTTTTTTGCCCACAATATAAGGGAGGACATGTGGTATTTGCCTTTTTATGTTATGCTTACTTCATTCAGCATTATGTCCTCTATGGACATCTATTTTGATGCAAATGATAGGGTTTCATTCTTTTTGTAGCTGAATAATATTCATATATATAATTTTCTTTATCCATTCATTGGATGATGGATATCTTAGTTTATTCC
The DNA here is from genome assembly GCF_017591425.1 of Ochotona curzoniae. Classification (NCBI taxonomy): domain Eukaryota; kingdom Metazoa; phylum Chordata; class Mammalia; order Lagomorpha; family Ochotonidae; genus Ochotona; species Ochotona curzoniae. The sequence continues at coordinate 52,909,900 of NW_024467087.1, read as the reverse complement.
AAATTTGGCTTTGTGAACAATGCTGTACAAACATGATGGTAGGTGATGTAGTTATTGCTTTGACACAGTGTGATTATGCCTTGTGGGAATATACTCAGTAGCAGAATTGCTGGCTCATATATGACTATTTCTAGGTTTTAAAGAAATCTCCATATTGTTTTTCACAATGGTCACACTGATTTACATTTGTACCAACCATGTATAAGTGTTCTCCTTTGTCCACATCTCACCAGCATTTGTTACTCTCGGTGTTTTGGATTTTAGCCATTATTAAAGAGGTAATATGGTATCTCATTGTCGTCTTGATTTGCATCTCGCTGATGGCTAGTGACATTGAATATTTTTTTGTATATTTGTTGGCCATTTGTGTTTCTTTTGAGAATTGTCTGTTGAAATTCTTTGCCCATTTCTCAACTGAATTGATTGTTTTCTTGTTGAATTCTTTGAGTTGTTGATATATTGTTGCTACATCAATCCTTTGTCAGATAGGTGATTTGCAAATATCGTTTCTCATTCTACTGGCTGTCTCTTCACTCTGCTGATTGTTTCCTAGATGTGCAGATGTTTTTGAGTTGGATATTTTCCCATTTGTCTAGTCCTAAGGAGGATATGGGAAAACTCCTTAGCAGTGCCAAACACATTTCATTTTTCTTCACCCACACTATCTTCTTTTTAGTATCTCATTTTAATAATTTCAGCAAACCATGCAGGCATGTGCATGTGGTATATTATGATATCTAAGTTTCTCCATGGTCTGAGTTAGATAAGCTGATGAAACAAAGCCTAAGATTGTGGCCCAACATAATCCTGGGAAGGGTATAAATACAGGTGTGCAGGGGGCCCAATGCAGACTACTCGGCAGAGCTACAATCAAGAAGACAAGCAGTAAGTCACAGGCTGCAAATGCCAATGTGGACAGGAAGAGGAAGACTCCCTCACCCCAGATTCATGTGCAGCAACAAGGTGAGATGACACACACAAGATCCTCCTTTTCTTCTTCTTGGCTAATCCCTCCCAAGACTTTTGCCATGTCCTCACCTGATGCATACTTTCACTCATCAGAAATTCTTTCAGAGAAATCCTTGTTCCCACTCCCATTCCTCCCTGTTTTCCCAAACCAAAGCCCTTTCAGATCACCCTGCTGTCCTTCAAGGGTGCAAAGGCAATCATCAAGGCAAAGGATATGGTCAAGGAAGAAAATTAATGCATCTGAAAATGTGCAAACCTTTGATGAAATACAAGAAAGTGAGGGAGCCAAAACTGATAATGATTTTATTTATTTATTTATTTTTATCACAGGAGTAAGAAACTCAGTCCAAGTGAGCCAGCCCAAGACCAAAACAAGACAAACAGTTTCAACACCTCATGTACAACTCACACAGCCATGAACTTACACTGAATTCAGGAACATTGACATGTGGGATGGGAGGGAAGTGGCTCCCGCAGGGCTGAGGGCTAGACCCATAGCTGTATAGTAAGCCAGACATGGTAGAGAAGGTCTGATTGGCACTGAGCACTGTGAACACAACTTTCTTCCTTGACACTATCTCCCTAGTTGGGATGAAAAGGCCTTATATTCCTCTACGTGTTTGTGGGGAGTGTAGGAAAGCAACACTAACAGGTTTAGATAGTCAAAACTTAGCAACAGCAGAATAGGTGACAGTAACACAGCAGCAGCAGGCTGCAAGGGCTACCTGCTTTTATACAGGGTTACACCACAGTGGCCATTAACCAAGAAATAACACAGCAGAAAATGTAATGGCGTTACTGGGCCTGCTGAGGAGCAGAAAATAGGTCAGCCTTACTGAGCATGCTGACCAGGAGAAAATGTACCGGTCACTGGAACCTACCTGGTTGCAATAGAGGCATGGATAAGAAGGAAAAGCAACATACAATTTTTCTTTTTTAAAATGAAAATATTTATTTATTTGAAAGTCAGAGTTACAGAGAGAGGGGGTTGAGGGAGAGACAGAAAGAGATAGCAAGCTTCCATTCAATGGTTCACTCACCAGATGACCGTAAAGACAAAGGTTGGACCAGGATGAACTCAGAAGCTGGAAGTTTTATCTAGGACTTCCACTTGAGTTGCAGAAGCCCACACCATTGGACCATCTTCTGCCACTTCTCCCAGGCCACTGATATGGGGCTGGATTGGAACTGGGACAGCCAGTGTACAACACATTGTAATATGATATGCAGGAATCACAGTCAGTGGTTTTCCCACTATATCACAATTGCATCCCTGTAGCATGGAATCTTAACATCTGCCTGGATTTCCTTATACCTGAAGCATTCCACCACGTAAACAGATTAATTTCCTTCAGCCAATACAGCAGCTTTTTTGATCCACATGTCACACCAGCAGTGTAGGGAACAACAATAAACTATCATATCAGGGTTATAGTAACTGAAATTTGTGGCCAAGTGGAGGACATGTTATTCCTTTAAGGGGCCACAAGATAAAACTTGTAGTTTGTACCTCAGTATTCACATCAGTGAAGGTGTGTGTGACATTATCTTGATTGTCAGGTACAAAGGTATAGCATTCTATATGAACAGAAACACAGATGCTCCTTTGGCCTGTGGTAAAGTGGTATAGGGCCATGCAGGCTTGGAGAAGTATCTTCCACCTCTGTATGGTCTCATTTATCAGCGAGGCCAAAGCCTTCCACAAATGATTCAAACCCTGGTTCTGTGAGGCAAATTATTTCTAATTCTAGCTCAATAGCGCCCTCTCCAGAAAATAGTATTTCCACTGGTTAAACAGCCACCGTGTCTACTTCTTGCTGTGCCATTCATGGTATATGGTATCCCAACTGTGGGGCATTCCAGGCAGAGATTCAAAAATCCCATCAGAGATATAAGGTTGCCCCAAGTGATCTATCAACCCACGAAGTTGAATGGTACTTAGAGTACTGTCCTCAAATCCAAAGGTGCTTGGAAGTGAGCATGTTCGTGCATTTAACTCTGATATGTTTCCCTCAATGCCACCAGTAATCGGGCTTCATAAACTTTGATAACTTTTTCATACGGTTTCCATGGAATCAGTCTCATGGTACAACTTCGACAGATCATTGCTATTCCATACAAACGTAGGTCATCAGCCTAAATTCTGCCAGTCCTCTTAGCAACCACCCCAACCATTCCATATGGCTTACTGATGAAAAGATGGTGGATTTTTAAAAAATCTTCTCACAGGTTTTTGATCACTCATTGAGTTTTATAGAATCTTTGGCCCAAGGCATTCTGGTAAACCAGTCAGGTCGAGTTGTTCTTAGTAGCTGGGTTGCTGTGCCATGGGAATCCCAGTATTACTCCTTTGGGGAACTCTGTGCACACCCAACAGTGGGATACATAATACATGATAATGCGCATAGAATCCCATGAAACTATGCTGTATCCTCGAATCAGTCTTGTCAGAAAGACAAAAGCACCATGAAGTCCATCATAGGCAAGTCACATCCTCTAGGCAATATACAAGCAACCACTTCCTGTCTTGATGAAATGATAGCCAGGAGGGAAGCACATTCTGATCAACATTACCAGACCAGAACTCCTCCTACATTTCCCTTGTGTTTAAACAGTAACATCACTGGCAGTTACAGAATAGACCATATATCCGACACATATGTTCATCTCAATAGTGTTTTTACTGTGTTTTGGAGCTCATAATATTACTGGAGTTCTACATGTAAGTAATCATGGGTGTTACTAGTAATTGATATTGCATTCTTGCTTCCAATGGCAGGACTATCAAGGGAGTGACATTAGTCATGATAAGCCATGACCACAATCATTCAGTCTTCTCTCCTTCCTTCAAAAGAGATGAGACTGATAATAATTCAAGACCGTTTGGGCTACTCGGTGGCTGCAGAAGCTCATCTTCTGTGCAATCCTGCAGTGTGGCTGCCTATGCAATGCATACTTAGTGGAAACATTCATGTTTTCTTCAAGTGGCATATTCAACAAAACTTTAGGCTACACAGGTTAGTTCCAACATCATAAAGTTTTTTTTTTTAGTAGGTTGGTATAGCAACTCTATAATACTGGCAGCCTGTGTCTCATAGGCATCATGAAACTGCCCAAAAATATTAATGTATTTGGCCCAAATGTGAACTGCATTGCACACAAAATGTGAACCATGGCCACTGCTTAAACTGATTGTAGCCATATACTACACTCAGGAGTTCCACTGCCCTTTATGAATACATCTTGAGTGCCTGCATAATCTGAAAAGGTAAGGAAACGTGCTATTGCTATGTCTATTGCATCTGTGTATACTTAAATCCTTATTCTGAAGGTGGAAATCCTATAAAATCCACTTGCACATTTTGCAAGGTGTCTTCACACAACATGTAGCCAGGTGATGGATGAAGCCCAAACAGTGCATCTGTTTCAACATTTCTAGGGGCCAAAAATGGGTATGTCTACTAAGATGATGAACTGTTACCTCCTTTATGAGGCCATCCATGTCCCATAGATCTCTTCACATTGCGTATCCTCATATCAGTTGATGCTCTATATCCCATTTTTGCTGCTTTCATCAATCACCCATAAAGCTAATCCTTGGAACACTACCAAGGTATGAGTCCAACTATACAATCACCCCCGCCCCCTTTTGAAGCTATAGAGGACTGTAAGAGTAAAAGTTCAAGGATTTTAACAAAAAGACATACAGTAAGACAGACATAAGCGGCCACTGAAGAACCTAGATGTTTTTTGCTTTTGTGATTCTGTCTTAATTGCTTGGCTGGGAGCTGTGTGAACTCCAGGCCTGACAGTCTATGTGACACCTGGCAGGACATCTGGCAGGTCACATTGGCAGACCACTCCTCAGGAAGGAGCCCCTGGTGTTAGATAAGACCCACCACCCTATAGTCCATCAGTTGTACAATTTAGAAGTTGCTTGCTTCAAGCCCATCAATAGAAGCCTGCCTGCTTGTTCTTTTTGAAAGTTAACAGTTAAAACTGACCGATCATGACTGTATAATTATATGAAATTATTCTGAAATGTATAAGAACCTTGGCCTTTTTTTTTTTTTTTTTGGTCTTCCTGCTCTTCTTCCTCCCTGCTGTTCCAGCTGCAGCTGCCCCTCCCCCAGCCCAGCTGGGCTGGAGGAGGTGGCTGGGAGACCTAGGCTAACCTGAATAAACCACTTTAAGCCTTAGCACCGACTTCAGACTCGATGATTTTCCGGGGATATCAAAATCCAGCACAACACCACCAAACTCACTCAACTTTAAAAGGCTAATGGGTCATAAAGTTGTCTCGTATGGACCAGATTCAAGAAGATGTGTTGCATTCGACCCTCTTGAGTCCCAGATGAGTACTCAAAACAAACAAATTTGGATGAAATACTTGTATATGGGCAGAGGTCAGTGCAAATCCTGCGAGCCAGGAAGCCAGGGCTGGCGGCTGGGGCCATGTTAGTCATCACGGTGGCCTCCCCAGATTGCCAAGCCAGGCTCCAGAAGTCAGGATGGCCACTACCCTCTGACCGAAGCCTCCAAAATGTTGCAGAGTGCAAGAGAGATCATGTCAGATAAATTTAGGATTTACTAAGGTGTCTTTATAAACCAAGCTGGTGATAGCAGTACCCATTCAAAATTAGTAAGTGAAAAGTCAATAAATAATAATTCAGTCTGAATTGAAACCCTGAGAGGAAAAGATTGCTCATTACTGAAGACCCTCATTTCAGTTATTCTAGCAGTATAAATTAGCCTAAGAGATATGCAGTTAACAATTTACAAACTGTAAACATTTATCCTTTTCTGGTTTTTTGGCCTGCATTCCATTGTTGTTAGGCGTTATCTGTCCTGACACTTTTGGAAATACAGAAATTTGAATTAGACTTGTGTAAAAAAAATTTTTAGTAGTATTTTGATATGACAAAGTTTTGCCCCAGTTGGCATCTGACAGTATCTTCAATATAATCCAAAAGCCTACCCAGTTTTTGTATCTCTACTAAATGAAACTTCTGAATTTTTAAATGCGTATCAAGGATGCCAAGACTTATAACATCTAGTTGAAACAGAATCTCTTTATGTAACACAATATACCTTAAATTATTGGTATTGAGTGATTAGTTCAATATCTATAAAATAAGTAGATAATTTTTATTGATCTTAAGCAATGTAAACATATGGAAAGGAAGAAAACACCTACATCACCTCAATATAGGATCTTATATTCTGAGACACTTCAGCAAAGTCAGGTCTGGAGTTCACTGGAGCTAACTAGAAAAATGTAATCATTACTTAGGTAGAAACTTTTAAGAGATGTTATAATAACATGTGATTTTAACTTTGTTGCTGTAACAGAGGATCAGATTTTAATTCTGATTCATCAATGATGACTATTTTAGAAAATGCTGGAAACAGTATTTTAAAGACTATGTATCTAAATATAAAGACTAGCAGATAAAAATACATGGGTGCATCCCATACTTGGAAAAAGTTTAACAGTGGATTAGATGTTAGTTTTATACCAATTTATATTTGGTGTAAATGTTACACTTTTAATGAAATGCCTGAAACAATATCTTAAGAGTTATAATTCATAAAAATCAAAAATTCAAGATAAAAATTTAACAGAGTTTAAAAACTTCTATTAATTATGTACAAACATTGTTTACAAAGTAAAAGAGGCTAGGTATTCTTCCCTGGGCTCAGTTTAGTTTATCTCCGACCCTGCCCCTCTAGTCTAAAAAATGGTTGGGGGTGGGGAGAGGCTTGACAAAGGAAAAAAAGAAAAAGTAAAACATCCTGGAGAAACTGCACCTGTGGACTGAGTAGCCTAACAGAGAGGAGGGGGAGGAGGTTAGGGAGAATGATTGTGCCTGCTGGAGAGAAGAGTGAGAGTTTAACCCTGAAGTTGCTGGGCAGGAGGAAGGACTCCTGTAGAAGCTGCTTGGCATTGCGAAATGGCAGGGGGGTGGGAATGTAAACCGGACAAGAATGACTAATTAATCAATCTGGAATCCAAGTCAGGAAATCCAAGCCCTGTGGAAAAACACAAGCATTCCCTCCTCCAAAAGTTAAGAGGAAATTGGGTCCTTTCCATTGGCCCGTAAGGACATTTTCAAAATCTATGATTAGAGAAGCTATTCTGTTAGATGATCCATCTGTAAAGACTAAAGAAGCAGGTTGGGGTACAAGAGTTAAGGAACAAATCTTCTGAAATATAACTGAATGACCTTTAACAAAATGTAAAAGGGGATTTTGGGGTAAGTGGTATGAAATTGTACCCACAAGGATTAAGACTGCTATTTGCCACGTCTCATCCTTGGATATTAAATAAGTAAGCTGTTTAGAGATATAAAGAATAATTATTTTATTTACATCTTCACAAAAAGGCTCCTTACACCATGATATCTCTTTATAATCAAGGCAGAGACCAAAGCACAATAAGGAATAGTAACCTTTTTATGCATGGAAAGGAAGTGCAGCCACTCTAAAGTTCCTTATTGCCACAGCATTCAGTTGGGGTATGAACAGTAGGTAGTGTAATTAGTTGCCAAGGAAGATACTAACTTTTAATTAGCATTTCCACAATCAGTATCAGGTTTTAAGTCTGTTACTCTTCTAAAGGCACAGCTTGGATAGGACATTGGTGTTCTGTAAATCTCTGATTGTTCAGGGCCCGGGGCTGGTCCCACCAGCAGTTTCCTGACCACAGGCACTGGGCATCACGATCAATTTTAAATTTGCATACTTTTGCCCAATGTACACCCCTATGACATTTAGGACTTATTTTAGGGCAATGATCCGCATTGTTTTTGAAGGTGTCTTCTCACAGTTAAAACATTTAGCATTCATTTGCTTCTGAATAGCAGTGGTTTGAAAATCTGCAAGGTGGGCAGGATGTTTGAAAGTCCCTATGTTAGGACAGGCCTTTAGATAACCCATAGCTTGTTCACCAGATTTTTGGGTGTTTTGTTTCCTACAATCTTTTCACCTATATCCCAATTTCCAACAATTAAGACATTTAAGTCTATTTTGTTTTAACCCAATGCTTAATGCAGCAGTCAGCATTTTAGTTTTGCACCCTCCAGAGCTGATATTCATACATGTCCTCATTACTTCGGGGGCCCAGGACTGGACCTGCCTCCCGTTTCCCTGATTCTGACCCCATACAGGCTGATTATTCAAACTAGATTGACTTTCTTTGAGGCAATAGAACTGCTCCATTCTTGTAGAATTTAGACCGACAATCCTTTTGCCAATGAAAGCCCTTCTCACACTTGGACAGATGGTGCAAGGAGTATTTAAATTGGGTTTAGGAGTGTCCACATAAGTTTTTTCCTGTCAAGTTTTGAGACAAAATTCTGGTGGGACAGCTGTGGCTGAAATGCCCTACTCCTCCACAGGAATAACAATTGTTTCTTTTTTGATGTCCTTGATTGCCTCTCAGGTTCTTTAAAACACTAGTGGCAGTTTGACGCTGAAGAGCTGCAGCAATAGTTAACCCTTGCATGTAAGATGGAATTACCTCAGCACAAGCTCGAACATTGTCTGACAAATCTCCTGTTCTTACTGGTTGAAGTAAGGTTTGGTAAGTTGGAGTAGCATTTTCAAAAGCTGACTGTTTAACTATGATATCTGTAGCTGTGTTGTTAATTACTGTCCGGCTCACTGCTTCAGTGAGATAAGCTGCAAAACCTTCAAAAGGTTCCTTAGGCTTTTGTTTAACATTTACAAAACCTGAAGACTTTTGATCCAAAGGCGGCAGGCGTTTCCATGCTCCTAATACCATGGAAGAGATAAGTTGTAATGTCTCCAGAGTAAGTTATTCTGAAACGCCAAGATGAGTGCCCTGTCCTAAAAGCATGTCTAAGGCAAAAGAAGCTTTGCCACACCTCACAGACCCCTGAGACTTTACTTCTGTTTTAGCTAATTCCTCATATTCCATTTTCCACAAAAGGAAGTCTCCTCCTGTGAGGCAAGCTTTGGCAACCTGAAACCAATCATATGGAGTCAACCACTTTACTGCTAGTTCCTCCACCATTGTCATAGTGTACGGGGAGCTTGGCCTATAATAAAAGACAGCATGCTTTAGTTCTTTAATAAACTTATAAGGCAATGGTTCCCATTCAGGTTCATCTCATTCCTAGACAACAGGAAGACAGAAAAAAAAGCACCTTCCTTATGTGCTTGCTGCATTGCCCCTCTAAATCCAATCTTTGCTGGATCTGATCTAGCTGGAAAGGGCTTATATGGCTTACTAGAATACCTTGGAGGCTTATCATCAATAGCAGGAGACCACCTATCATGTAATTCAACTGTCTGCCATTTTTCACAATCCCTAACACCTGATATAAATATTTCCAGTTTTAAAAGATCTTCTTCCTCATCTGTTAAACCTCCCTGGTCATTTTTTGCAATAGCTTACATTATTTTCAGGATGGACACTTTCCATAGAGCTGTAAGTGGAGCCTGACCCTCCCTTTTTGTGATCAATCAAGGGAGTGTGTTCTTTTGGTAGAACTGAACATGAGGGATAAGGCTCAGGTCCCAAATCTAGTGTTTGCCCTAAAACACTCCAAATGGCATATGCAGAAGATGGAATGCCCATTCATCCATTACTCTGATACCACCTTTTCATGTTATTTCCATGTGTGTAAGTCTAAAGTGACATGCTCAAGAAAACCACGGGCTAAATTTTTGTACAAATTATGAAATTTCTAATAGTTGCTTCTTGATAACTTTAATGTCCTTCCTCTGTATGGTATGCTTAATAATATCAGCATATAAATTTCTTTCACTAGAGTCATTCTGGCCAATTTTTACAGCACAGAGGGTACACAACTGCTCAGTATAAGTTCTGACTGTTCACTCCTCCTTCCTACTATAATTATTCTACAACCCAATCTTGATTCAGTTAAGGGAAGACATGTGTCACAAAGAAAAGGAGACCCTAAAGATCAAGGAAAGAATGAAACCCTCAACACAGATCCCTTGATTAGTATAAGGTCCATGGGGACAGCCAAGATAGCATGCATAATAAAAGGCCCTTTTGCAAGACATTACTATTGACATTAACCTCCAAGCTCACATTGATAGTAAGAAGCCAACTCCACAGCAGCAAACAATGCCTGAATGGATTACAGAATTCTCACTCAGGGAGGTCCTGTGTCCATGCAGACGAGGGTGGAGCTGCATTCAGGTGGCTATAGAGACATCTGCAGGGTCCTGCCATGCAGTAGAAAATTCCTTGCACCCCTGCCTGCAATGGAACAATATTCTTCACACCTTCGTGTCCCCCACATCCACTGCATGGACCCCAGCATACCTGATTTCACTCTTCAGGGAGCCCAAGGCATTAGGATCTCTGCTGGGGAGTATCATGGTTGATCTGAGGCCACATGTCCTCTGGTGAGGTATTGGGGACACTGACACTTAGCACTTAAATCTTGCCAACTTTGCCAGATGTTGGACCCATGTTCTCTAGTTGAGGACTTTGAGGTACATGGGGCCAGGAACTGAGAGAACACTTGCAGAGCTCTGAGGTCTTTACCTAAGCAACAGGAGCAACAAAGTGCCCATAACATAGCAACAACAGTTGTCCACAAAGCCTGGCTTTTTCTATGCTGGCTAACACTATAGTGGCCATTAGAGTCAAGGAGGTACCCAGCAGAATATATATCTTTTGCTAGGACCTAGCTGGTTGCTATGCAGGCATAGATAAGAAGGCATAGCAGCAAACTTCGTTAACACTACTAATCAACTAGTTTACCTGGATTTTCTTATGATTCCAATACCTATCCATAGTAGTAGCAACTAAAAGCTCTCAAATGAACAAAACCCTCCCTACCGAAAGCTAACGAAAACATCAATGACCAAAGTGCAGTTATTTTGGAGGCTACAAATTCAACTGATATAGCCACTTTCTTGTCATGAATATTTTACCTGGATCAATTGGCTATGGAGGCCAGGTCAGTTGCAATGATTTGAACCTGGTTCTTTGAACTACAAGTTTTATAACTAATATTTATATTACAGAAATGGAAGGGTCTGGCAAAGTACAGCCTTGTGTGTTGAACTGTCGTGTCTGAGTTCCATACCTTAACTCTGGCTTCTGATTTTGGTTTCCTGCCGATGCAGACTCTGGGAATCAGGGATGATGGGTCATTCAATTAGACTCTTTCCATCCATGGGGAGACCCTTGTGACCATTTGGGGAGTAAATCAGCAGGTTGAAGCACATGCTTTTTCTTTCTTTCTCTCTCTCTCTCCCTCTTCCCCTCTCTCTGTGTTATGGGTTGTGAGCAAGATCACACTGGACATATTTAAGGTTTATTATTAAGGAGTCTTTATTAACCAAGTTTGGTAATAATAGAGCACACTAGAAACAACAAATTATAAGTACCAATCACAATCCAACCAAACATAACCCCAAGAAGAGCAAATGGTCATTACCTTTAAGTCCATCCATTAAGCTGAAGACCTATGTCCCAGCTTCCCCAACAGTATAAGTTATCCTAACAGACATGCAACAAATAACCTGGACACACCTACAAAGCAGCAGACATTCACCTTTCCCTGGTTTCTCTGCCCACATTCCACTACTGCCAGGCTTCACCTCTCCTGGAACTCGTGACAGCACATAAATCAGAAATAACATTGCTATATCCATTTTTCCCATCTAAGCAGTACACAGGAACCATGCTCAGGGGATTACCTGTTCTGGGTCAGCCAAGAGTTGAGGTGCCAGAGTAATGGAAGCACCTGACTGGAAAGAAAGCAAGCCCCTGCTTCATGGGCCTTTTAAAGGGGCTTGAGAGGGGAATGGTTACACAACAATGCAATAGTGTCCCCTCTCAGATGATAGGTGAGTCACAGGTGGGCAGGAGCAAATATCTAAGTGGTGGTGGGGGGGAGTGCTTGAGGGTGGAATTAACATTCTATTGCTGTTAGGACCCACCTTCAGGACAGAGGGTAGGGGACACAGCCACATTTCATTTGCCCACTGTCAATGGGTGCTGGCTATCACTGGCTGCACCCCATAACATCCCCCACTTCTCTTCTAACACCTGAGTCAAATTACTGTCTCAGTCATGTATAACACTTTCTCCCATCTCATCCCTGTGTGCTACCTTCCTTCAGTCTCTCTGTTCCTTTCTCTCTTATTCTCCCTCCTTCCTTTTCTCGTTCTCTCCTTCCATCTCTCTCTCCCTCTCTTTCCTCTTCTTTCCATCTCCCCAGCTCTCTCTTTGCCTTTTCCTCTCTGCAACTCTTTCAAATAAATAACTCTTTAAAAAATAGATACCTAAAACCAAATCAAAAGGCATAGTATCAAGATACTATGCAAGATACAGTGTCTTTAAAATTCAATTTCTCTACAAATAGATCTATGGATCCATTTTTATCAAGATCACATCAGGTTTTGTGATACATATCAACAAATTGATTCTAAAATTTGTAAATCAAGACATATGATAAGATTCTTGAAAATTGGATAAGAGAACAAAGAGAACAGACACTACCTGTTTTTAGTACTTAAAAAAAAAAAAAACATACTCTGGGCCTGGCACAGTGGCTTAGAAGCTGAAGTCCTTGCCTTACACGTTCTGGGATCCCATATGGGTGCTGGTTCTAATCCTGGTGGTCAAGCTTCCCATGCAGAAGACTGCTTGTGTCCTGGGAAAGCAGTGAAGGACTGACCAAAGCCTTGGGTTCCTGCACCCGTCTGGAAGAGCCAGAAGAAGCTCCTTCCTGGCTTCAGATCAGTGCAGCTCTAGCTGTTGCGGTCACTTGGGGAGTGAGTCATCAGATGGAAGATCTTCCTCCATCTTTTCTCCTCTCTGTGTATCTGACTTTGCAATAAAAATAAATACATCTTTTTAAAAAAGACCTAAATGATCCCCCTATGCTTTTATTTTTTTTTTAGATTTTATTTTTATTATTTTTTCATTGGAAAGGCGGATATACAGAGAGGAGAGACAGAGAGGAAGATCTTCCGTCCGATGATTCACTCCCCAAGTGAGCGCAACGGGCCGATACTATGCCGATCCGAAGCCAGGAGCCTCTTCCGGGTCTCCCACGCGGGTGCAGGGTCCCAAAGCTTTGGGCCGTCCTCGACTGCTTTCCCAGGCCACAGGCAGGGAGCTGGAAGGGAAGCGGGGCTGCCGGGATTAGAACCGGCGCCCATATGGGATCCCGGGCGTGCAGGGCGAGGACCTTTAACCACTTGCGCCACCACGCCGGGCCCCCTATGCTTTTAAACCTATATTGGGGGGGAGGAGGGGGGAATAGATAAATAAATAAATAAACCCTACCTGGATAATAAGTATTTGAAAAAAAAATACTCCACATCACTAGTCATCAAGGAAATGCGAATCAAAACCACAACAAAATATCATCTCACCTATATCATTAGGTTATTATACAAAACACAGAGAAACCAGTGCTGATGAGCATGTGGAGAAAGGGGGAACACTTACACATTGATTGTGGGAATGCAGTGCAATTTAATGCAGGCACTGTGGAGCACAGTATGGTGATTTCTTTCAAAATTCATTCTGCGATTCATCTGAAAAACTAGAAATAGGGCATTGGTTTGTGTCCCAGCTATTCCACTTCCAATTCAGGTTGCTGCTAATTGTCTGGAAAACCAGTGGAAGATGGCCCAAGTCTTTGGGCCTCTGCATTGTATGGGAAACCCTTAAGAGGCTACAGTCTCTTGGCTTTGGATTGGCTTAGCTCTGGCTTTTGCAATCATTTGGAGAGTAAATCAGTGGATGAAATATATTTCTTTCTCTCTGTCTCTCTGTAACTCCGACTTTTAAGTAAAATTAATGAACTTTTAAAAATGAAAACATAATGTATATACACATAGAATATTAATCAGTTAGTTAAAAATAACACAATTCTACCATTTGCATCAAAATGAACTCATTAGAGCACAGCATCATGCTGAGTTAAATAAGCTGACACAGAGAGACAAATATTGCATGTTCTCCCTTACATGTGGGAACCAAAATCAAAGAAAAAATAAAAACAAGAAATAAGAAACAAATACCTGTGTGTTACTGTAGCTGCAAATATATTTTTGTCAAACTTTGTTTTATATGTTTGTCAAACGAGTAGTTAAGAATGTTATGCTACTATTGTGTTAAAGTCTACAATATTGGTGAAATTGTTGTCTTTCCGTTTGATTTTTGTTTATAGCCCTTGCCTATATTACAATGGAACTATGGTCATCTTACTTTTTACTTGGAGATCTCTTTATTTTGCTAATCATTACGCTCCTGACTGTAGCATTAACTAAAAATATCATTTGTAAAAGAAAAATGGAAGGAAGGAAGAAGGGAGGAAGAGAGGCAGAAGGAAGGAAGAAGAGAAAGAAGGAAAGAAGGGTGCAAGAAGAGGAAAGGTAAGAAGGTGTGAGGGTAAGAGGTGTTGGGAGGTGAAAGGGAGCATTACTATATTTTTAAAATTGTGTTTGTGAACCACATCAACTCTCTTTATTCATATTACATTACTTTGAAAAAATAAAACTATAGCATAGAAACCAGTGTGATGTTGGTGGAGGCACAGGTGAGCAGAAAAATAACCTAATGTATTCTGACAGGTGCTTAGTTTGAAGTCTCTGATCTGTAGTTTGCCTTTACTTTCAAAGGAACACCATATACCTTCCATAGGCTAACCTTATTGGACACTTCACAGTTTTGCAATTGCACACTCTTTACACACAAATCTTAACTGAATCCACCTTTCTCCATGAACACATGTATGACATTTTTTCTACAAAATTATTTTGACACATTCATTCAGGACATAAAAAATCCCATCCAAGTTTGCTTTGAATTCTACTGGCAACAAACAAACAAACAAAATCTTATTTTCAATTTTTGCTTAATTTCCTTGATGCTTATATAACTCAGTGACTCCTTAATTGCAGAGCCTTGGATAACTTACTCTTCTCATGCCTCCTAGAGTACCTGTGCCAACTATTGTGGCTGCAGGGTTCCAGAGGATTTCTGATACAAGAAGCTGCTACAGTTGGTCCTGTGCTGCAATGCAGCACTAAAACATAATTCATGGCTATATTTTGAGCTCCCCTGCAAATATAGTTTCTCAGTGGCCCTGGGTCAGTGATCCTCTGTTCTCAGCTGCCCAGGTATTTTGAGTCATGGAAGCAGCACTCCACAATCTTAGTGTTGATATGCATACCACTGTAATGTAAATGGAGCCAAATCTGTATTGTCTAGCATGTCCCATTCTCAAGAACAGGTGAGGTCTGCTCTCTTCAGTCCTTGTCAGACATCATGATAGAGAAGATCACTTTTGACTCACTGAGAAATCTTTAATATTAACTAAGTAAATAAGAAATGGCAATTTATAGACTGCATGAATGACATTTCTGCCATAATAAACAAGTAATAAATGATGTAGCTCAGCCAGTTGTTTCTACTTTCCATTACTTATCACTTTTTCTCTAAACACAAGACCCAGAGTTCAGCAGAAGATATTTATCACAGCACTGGATACTCTAAGAAATCTCTGTGTTCAATGTATTTGCAAGCTGTTGGACCATTGCTTAAGAGTTTTATCCTTCGAATTAAAAAAAGATCTAACAACCTCTAACATTTTAAACACTCAAAATATGCATTAATCTATCCGTATACCACAGCCAAAACAGTAGGACTGACCACTGTATTATTTATTGTTATTGAATTACATATATTACTGATAAGAGTCACAGAACTAGGCTCTTAATAAAGATACTCAATAGAACTTCAATGTCCTCCAAATGTCCCAAATAGTTGGTTTAATTGAAAGATATGGTATTCATAATTAACTCTTTTTCATATTACAGTTTCCTAAATGAACTTCTGAATGGGTTTTTGTTTTGCCCTAGGTATTGATTTTTTTTAGTTCAGGGCTGTTTGACTGACTCACATACTGACTTGAAAAACACCTTTCCATTTCTCTTTTCTATATTAAAAGTAGAATATGACTTGCTTCCATGCACATGAACATTCACTGTATATGATGATTTAATAATATCATCCCTTATATTTATACATTTTTCATGTTATCCCATCTTACAAGGGAAGGACAACATATCAAGAGTAAAAGCTCTCTTGAAACCATATCATGTATTATCTCATGAACCAGGAAACTGTCTGTCGAATAGGGTACCCTTTTAAACCTAACCTTTCATCCCTTGAACTTGTTGTAAGCAGTGTATATAAATAATTTGGACTTTACACTTAATTCCCTCCAGGAAATTGAAATTAGTACTTTGTGATTCTCTTTACAAACAGTGCAGACTGAAACCTCACTGAGGAAGTAATGGATACATTTAGATATAATAAAATTAACACTGTATGCCATCCTATGGAATTCTACTGTAAAATTAAAAATAACACAGAAAAAATAAATAAACACAATTAAAAAGAACACTGAATGATATGACACTAATATGTATATAATACCATAGAAATGGAAAACAGTATTGACTAGCCTATAGGATTTCTTTTACTTCTGTGTTCTGCCTTGATGCTGTGATAATAAAATGTTTTCTATTTCCTTTAAAATAATTTATGTCCTTCTATCCAAAATAATCCTGTATTACTAAGGTCACTCAAATATTCTAAGTGATCAATCTAATTGATCTAATTGATCAATCACACAGAAAAATAGAGTGTGGTCACGACATTAAGGGATCAACTGAAACGCGATCTCTAAAATCCTGTCTCAACTCAGCTTTGTCCTTGACAGAGACTGGACTGACTTTGGTTCTTCCTCTGAGTGATCAGATGTGATTTGCTGTGTTCTCTCAAGGCAACAGGGAATATTAACACTGTGATAATCTTTCTGTTTTTCTCTCTTGATCTGCATCTGGCCTTCTCAAACTTCACCCAAGATATTATGGTGAAAACAGTTCCCGGCTCCAGCTGGACTGCACAGATGCTTCGATGTTTTTTCTTCTTCTTTTTTTTTTTTTTGACACTTTTTTGTTATAGGTAGAAGGGAAGGCATGGTTTTTTTTTTTTTTCTAACATATTAGAAATACTTTTATTACCATCTTCTCAACTCTTTCATGTCTGGGAGATTTCATAGAGAATTTTAATAGTGTGTGGTCCATTGTTTATTTTGGATTGTGTAGCAGCGATCTGGTGGATGGAATTTATGCTTTATTCTCACTATTTCCTGTTGATTGTCAGTACAGATGGGAGAACAGGATCTGGGATTTGGGTACTTCAAAAAGTTTGTGGACAGGAGAAAGAAGAATTAAAATGTAAGTTCATTTTAGTGCAAATTTTTGAAATAGTATATATGAAAAGTCTTTAATAAGTTCAAGGAAAACTATTCTCTGCAAACACTACACAGTTTCTAATTATTTTGCACTAGAATAAACTTTTAACTTTACTTTTTTCATAAACTTTTTGAGGTAACCTCATATTCATTATTTTGTAGCATTAATATAATTTAGTCATAAGAGATATATACACTTCCAATAATGTGCAATACTGCTCAGATTTTCTTACGTTTTACATAAATAAAAATCCTGGTTTCATAGTGAATCCAATCTCAGTTACCATTGCTATTTCCATTTCTCCTTTCCTGCAGGAAAATTTAAATGTTCATATTCTTATAGAGAGTTGATACATCGGAGAAGTGGACACATTGTCTGCCGTCATTGTCTTATTCTCATGTTTTTATCAGATTTAGAGTGTCTGATACTTCCATTTCAGGATTGTGGTACTGAGTACTCAGTGGCCAGATATTTTAAGGATACAAAAAGTGGGCTTTTTAAGAGTTTGACATCTTCTATAACAGTATTAGAGAGAGACATCCTCACCACAGACACAGGACTCTCCAAATTTCTAAATTCTTCCTAACCGCTGAGAAATCACCTGCTGTAGTTGCCCTCTGCGCTTCAACTCATTAAGCTGCCTGTGAAAGCTGGCAAAACCATTTCAACGTCTTTGGCGCTTTATCATTGATTTCAAACAATATTTTCTTTCACCTGTAAAAAAAAAGAAAGAAAGAAGAAAATGCAAAGTTACAAACGTGGAAAGGAGAACAAAATAACGCAGTGAGTTGGAGTATAAATTAGTATCTTAATTATATAAATAGGTTAATCCTAGCAAATTTTACAGCTTACAATACAGAGAAGCCTTGTAACTGCTTCCTAATCAACAATCTAGTTCACATTTCATATCACCACCCTTTCCTTACCTGCTAACTGAAAACCTGAGTCTATTCTTATTCACCAAGTGATCCAGTCATAGGACAAACCACCAAAATACAACTCATTTCATGGCTTGTGCATTGCAGTGACCCATTTATTTTGTGAAGAAACTGGCAAGCATTAGAGGTACACTGTAGTGCAAAGCGTTCAGCCATATGAAAATGCTGAGAGTAACTCCAAGGTAAGAAACAGGTATAATTGATGTTAGTAGCGTTGGACCCAGGACTTGAGGGTCCCACAGAGCTCTTTCCAGATACACAGAAATTTTGATCTCCAAACAAAGAGATTGGAGATTAAATTATCTAGTTTACAGATATGTAGGTATATCACAAGCGAAAATAAGACTTTCAGTTTCCCTTTAGCATGGGAAAATAAAAACAATAGCCAAGCTACTGATTCATTTATCCTTCCCTCCAAGATTCTCATTGTGATGTCAGATTCTAATAGAACGCCTTGACTTAAGATAACGGCAAGCTAGTGACACTCACCAGGGGTATTTATGCTCAGAATTCTCACCCCTCCTGCCACACACACACCTCATAGGTTGACCATTGCCAGAGACAGCTCAAAGAACACTTTGAGCTTTTGAGGTTTGGGTGGTTTTTACTGAGGTCTTCACCTTCACCTCTGTTGTTGATAGTGCCTCCTGTTATTTTTCCTGTTATTGATTCTTACTCCTTAACACAGAACTGACATATGAAAAGGGAAAAATGAGAGTGGGGTGGAGAGAGAGATTGTCTTGTAGCATCTTATTCTGGTCTGTAGAATGTTGGTTTGTTAAGTGAGACAATTTTAAACATATTTTATGTATTTTATTCTATATATCAGAGATAAATGCTGGATATAACAGGTGGAAATGGAGGTGTTTACTTGGGAAAAAAGAGGTAGGTGCGTGTATAGTATATCCTGGATACTTCACACAAGAAAATATCTTCCATACTTGTTAATACTTTCATCTATACAATAGAGACAAACCTGTTTCTTATTATAGAACAAGTTTGATTATACAAAAATACAGGCAACATGCCTGCATAGTAAGCATCAATAAATAAACGTTTTTCCCATGGTTTTGATGGGCTTCTCATAGCAACTAAAGATTTTTGGGTGACTACAGTTACCAACACCTGAAAGTGCAGTCTGGTTCCCACTGTTCTTGCTGTAAATGTAATTGCCTAGATAAATCTATATAGCATTTTTCAACAACTATAGCCTAGGGACTATAATTACTATCAAATGATTTCTGTTTTTAATGTGACCACTTAGATGTTGAAAAATAGGAACATAATATTCTGACATTAACATCCAGTACAAGACAACTTTCAAGATTCTCATTTTTAAATGAATTTAAGTTCAGTTAAACATATTCAACACAAAGATAGTAATGTTATTTTGAAAAATCGTACTTCATGAGCACTGATATTTGTGTTCTTCTCCCTTCCAGCCTTTTATAGCCACCATTGTATTCTCTACATCCATGATTTTACATTAAAACAGCTGCACGAGCAAAAACAGGTAAAGAACAAAATACTTCCTTTGTTGTGATACATTTTAGTTATCTAAGGTGCTAATCTAAATTTTCCTGTTTTTCTAAAATAGCTAATCAACTAAAATAGACTTTTTAAAAAAATTTTCACATAAAATAAACTGAGAATGTAACTGACAGAGAAATCAACTGCCAATTTTCAAATCCAGTGCTGTTTTAGCAATCATGGCACTTATCCAAAACAAGCAGAACTTCGACTTCAGCAGTACTACTGATATCATGATGGTCAACCCTACACCAAAATGTCATGATATTTCTGTTATCATTGTTCTTCAAATTATATGGGGGAATAAATTAGCTATGGTATTTGGCATGTCTAGTGAATTGGATTCTAGTAATAGTCTGGTGGAGTGAGTACTCAAAGGGCTTCATTGATTTATACTGAAAAACTATGATTTGATAATGTTATGTTACCCAGTACAATATTCCTAAAATGCATAGGAAAAAACTGTTTCATTAGGAGCAAGCAGAAGAGCATCCTAGGCAGTTTTTGGAGAGCACAAAATACCTACCTGCGAAGCCATTTTAGAGTGTGTTTAACTTGCCCTCAAGTCTGTTTGAAAACCCTGTTATCACAAAAAAAAAGTGGCAAAACTTTCTCCTTTATTCCTGTAAAAGACTCAATTTTATCTCTCCATCAGTATCTTTCAGTACAAGTTGCATATTAAAACTCCTTGGAGATTTTTAAAAATATGTGTTAAGACATTATGATTTAACTGGTATGAGATGTCATTTGATCATTGCAATTTCAGTTTTAAGAATTTTTAACAGAAGCTAGAAACAAGAATTATGAAACAAGAATCACATTAAAATCATTCACTACAAAGAAGTGCCTTTGTCATCAGCTGTTAACTTCTAAAATAGTTACTACTATCATGCAGGGGACAGAACTGACCATATCAGTTCTGTGTGTTGCCACCAGTGTGTGTATTGGCTGGTACAAGTGACAGACTGCACCTGACCCTGCACTAGCTGGTGCACACAACAGTCCAGCCTGAGGCCACACCAGGTGAGGGTATTCCCCAACTAGATCGCTGGACTGAAATCCAGACCACAGGGGAAAATCGCAAGAGATGTGGTCTGAACTTGGAGTGCACGTGTCGAGACTGGGCTTCCTCAGTTGCTCATACCTCTGTAGTGGACAACATGTCCAGATGCACAAGGGGGACATGACAGCTAGCTCATCTAGGCCAGCAGAGACGTTGGGTGTCTCGATAGAGGATGGAAAGCAGAACTGTTTGGACAACGCTCTTGGCAAGCTTTGTAAAAGGTGTCTGTGTCTAAGGATGCACACCGAGTTGGACTTGGCCAGCCAATAGACCTTGGAAAGGTTTGCTCAATCCTGGAGCAATGAAGCCAATGACATCTCAGAGCTATCAAAAACACTCGGAAGTAACACCCTGGGAACATTCTTCCCCACATCGCACAGGATCTCTAAGGCATTATCAAATGACTGTCTCCCAACCCTGGGAGCTATTTTATTTGCTCCTTCCCCAGCAAACTCTGCGCTAGGAGAATAAGGGAAAATAACTAAAAAGATAAAAAGGAAATGATAGTGGTACTTTCTACTGCTGTTGAGGGTAGATTGGAATGAATATATTTTGATTTATACTTTGGGTTAAACTGATTGGTGGGAGCAGTGTTTGTGGAAGCAAAACATAAACGTTAGATAAATGTAATGTCATGGTTTTCAGACAGGAGCAACTAAACACCTGAAAATTTCATATTCAGAGATACAGGACAAAGAAGCAGGTTGCTACAAATTTGAGGTGGCTGTGTGAAATTGAAGTTGAGCTCAGAAGAAACATCTCAACTAGGAGATAATTTTTAAATTAGATTTTGGATAAATGTCTTATGAGGACAAAGACACAACCTTGAGGTCACATGGAACAGTTTTAAATTCTAGGGCCACATTTTGAGAAACATTAAATGAGTGATATTGTAATAGGCTTATCTCTGTTTTCCATTGGTCTCTCTTTGTTTTAATAAGCCAGTTGCTGAATGGTCAGTGATGTTTTAGAGACATTGTTCTCTCACTGTGGGTGTGCAAGGAAGACTCAGACATTCCAGGTTGGTTGCCTGGTTACTGGTTAAGCACAAAAGACACTCAGGATCATATCCCTGCAGGCTTTGCTGTGGTCAGATGCTGTTTGCAAGGTGTACAAATCAGTGAATCCTGGATCAGATATGAAAAGAGTTGTGAATACTTAAAAGAACTTAAAAGATGAGATGCCTCCTATACTTTTGTTCCAACATTTTGCAGTATGTCATTAAACAAAGGAAAATTGAAGACTGTCCTACTGTAATATCTCTACCCAGAAAATTTCAAGAAAATTTTATTCATGTAATCCGAGTGTCTTTGAATGACATATATTGACAAATAATAAAGAAATACATTGAATACTGGCAAAAATACTCAAAAATATTTACCCAATTGCTTTTAAACTTAAAGATGTGCAAGAAAATGTGGTTTGGATAATTAATGTTAAAATTCACAAAGGTTCAAACTTGGGAAGTTCAGAAAGACTGTCCAAGATACAATGATTCAAATGCAGGACACATCCTCCTCCAAGCCACTACCTGTCAAAATGTGTGAACTATGTAATGCTTGTATACAGACACCAAACCTTATAGGCTAGCCCCTAACAGTCAAGTCATTGTAGAGGATTTAAAGATTTCTCCTAATGTTTCATTCAACTACAGTCCATGTTTCACTGAACTGTGTAAAGGAATATGGTACCCAAGAGTAAACCAAAGAGAAGAAATTTCAAGCATTAGAACCACTTACGTCACTCCCAAGAAACTATAACTTGTGTTAAAAACTGATGGAACAGGGCCCGGCGTGATAGTGTAGCAGTTAAAGTCCTCAGCTTGAACGTGCCAGGTTCCCATATGGGTGCCAGTTCTAATCACGGCTGCTGTGCTTCCCGTCCAGCTCCCTGCTTGTGGCCTGGGAAAGCAGTCAAGGACAGCCCTAAGCTCTGGGGCCATGCACCCGCATGGGAGATCTGGAAGAGTCTCCTGGCTTTGGACTGGTTCAACTCCAGCCATTGTGGCCACTTGATGAGTGAACCATCGGACAGAAGATCTTCCTCTCTGACTCTTCTCTTCTCTGTATATCTGTCTTTCCAAACAAAATAAATAAATCTTAAAAAAACAAAGGAAAAAAAAAACTGATCAACGAAATATTTCAAAGCCCAGCAGCTTGTGGTGAAGGATTTCACTCAAATATGGACCAATCTTCTGAGAGCTGACTCTGCACTTTAGCAATTAGTGAAATCAAATCAATTCTATCAACAGTTATAAGAAGATTGTGATCCAAGCCTGTAAATCTCTCCTTACATGGAGCTGGGACTGCCGAAAGTTATCTTCCTTTGTCAATTATGGAACTTAGAATATAAAATATATTAGAAGAAGAAACTTTTGAAAACAATGCAAAGAGGGACAAGTTTGCTTTTTATAAAACAATTATTTATTGATTTAAAAGAGTGATGGGGATGGGCAAGGAACATCTTCCACCATGGTTCATGTTCAAAATGACTGCAACAGATAGCTCAAACAGCCTGAAGCCAGGCTTCAGGCTTCAGCAGCCAGGGACATCACCCAGGTCTCCCACAGGGTAGAAAGGAATCTACTACCTTTTCAGGTTCATTACCAGGGAGCTAAATGGACGATGAAGAAATCAAGACGCAAAAAAATGATTTGATATGCCATGCCAGCACCACAAGTGTGGGCCTAACCTGCTGTAGCACAATACCTGCCCCACTAACAACTTTTTCTAGCGAATAGTAAAACACTCTATAAAGCTGTAACAGTTAAATCCATGTATTTTAGCACAACATTTACACAAACATATTGGTGAAACAGAATCAAGAACCACAAAAATATAAAAAAGTACATAAGGGAAGTAAACATGATTAAAATTGTATTTCCTATAAATGTCAAAACAAATCACAATTCCAATAATCTGAGGAAAAAATAATTTAAAAAGTAAAAATTTATAACACACGGCCCTAGTGGCTAAAGTCCTCACCTTGCACATGCCAGGATCCCAAATGGGCACTGGCTCTAATGCCAGCAGTCCCACTTCCCATCCAGCTCTCTGCTTGTGGTCTGGAAAAGCAGTCGGGGATGGTAAAGGCCTTGGGACACTGCACCCGTGTGGGAGACCCGGAAGAAGCTCCAGGCTCCTGGCTTTGGATCAGTGCAACTCAGGCCATGGTGGCCTCTTGAATCATTGGATGGAATATCTTTCTCTCTACCTCTTCTCCTCTCTGTAAATCTAGCTTTCCAATAAATATAAATCTTTTGAAAAAAACTTACAACAAAATGTCAAAGAAACAATATGTAAATGAAGATAGATGAGGATACTTTCACGAGTTCATGGACAAATTTCAATTCCAGTTTCCACTGAAGACCTTGCAAAATATGTGAGTGGAGGTGACCTTCCTAAGTGAAAAAAAAAGAGGATAAAATAAAATACTGTATCTACACATAAGGTAACATTCTCTATGCATGAGTTACTGTAGCAATAGTTAAAGTGCAGTAAAACAAAAAAATATAAATGTGGAAAATTTATATAAATATAAGTAAGGATTTACATAAATTTATATTTATAAATAAGGAATACTACTTAGTATTTTGTTTTTTAACTCAATCAGTCCAATTGAAAACATCATACTTACTGAAATAAGTAACCAAAAGACAAATATTGTATGGCTTCCCTGATCTCTATTAACTACAAAACAATGTACAAGAATATTTTAATTTTAATTTTATTTTTACATTGTTTACATAATTTAGAGAGATGATTGCCCATGTGGGCCTTCAATCAGGGAGAGGAGGTTCAAGACATGGAAGAAGGTGGGTGGGAAAAATGCTTCAGTCCTTTTTTTCCCCTCCCTAGTCCAAAGGAATGGAAAAATCCACTCCTCGCTGTCAATCTAACATAGCACCCAGGGTTGGGGGACAGTCATTTGATGACACCTTAGAGACCCTGTGCGATGTGGGGAAGAATGTTCCCAGGGTGTTACTTCCGAGTGTTTTTGATAGCTCTGAGATGTCATTGGCTTCATTGCTCCAGGATTGAGCAAACCTTTCCAAGGTCTATTGGCTGGCCAAGTCCAACTCGGTGTGCATCCTTAGACACAGACACCTTCTACAATGCCAGGGGGTACCGTGGTCCATCCTGACATGACTTGCACTCAGTTCTGGCGCTTGCCAGCATGTGCAGCACACCTAGCTTGGCTAGTCCCCAGCCACTCTGGCTCTCATGCACTCAAACTGGTGTGATGGCCTAACAACCTGTCCTGTCCTCAGCCCTTGTCAGAGCAGGCCCAGTCTTCATCACACCACAGGGTTACACTGCCTCCTTGGGACAACTTGTAACATATCCATCCCCAACTCTGTGTTTTGCACATGTTATAGCCTAATGCGGCCCAGCCCACATGCCAGCTGATTCTCCTGCACAAACACAAATGCTGTGGCTTAGCTCAGCCCAAGCCATCCCCAAGCCTGGCATGAATGTCAATAGTTGCTTTACATTTTCCAGCCCTGTCCGTCCCTAGCCTTGACTCTATGCTCACCTGCAGGATTTACATCTGGTTGCCGAATACTAAAAATTTTCCTGCCAGATCCATAAAGACCCATATCTTGTGCGTGCAGGCAGGTTGTGAAGTCCATCCTGACATAGTCAGCCCCTGTTGCTGGCACTCATCAGCAGGTACTGACCTAGTCCAAGTGGCTCAGAGCCATTCCAGCTCTCACTGGTGCTACAGCATAGCTCAGCATAGCTAACCCCCAGACCTCACTCTCATAGGATCTGGCATGTGCCAGCCCAGCCCGTCCCACACCCATCACAGTTCTCGAGAGTGTCAGAAAGTGATGGAGCTGTCTGGTCTCTGTCCCCAGACTCAACCCGCATGAATACCTACAAGTGCTGCAGCCTTGCCTACCCCAGATCACTCGCATCCCCATCTCTCACACTCACTAGTGGGAGCTGCCGCCTAAAAGGAGAGTCCCAAAAGTTCCCCTACCATGCCCATTCCCAACCCTGATCTGTGTGTGCTGGTAGGTGTTTCAACCCAACCTGGCATGGCTTACCCACATTCTCTGCCCTTGCTGGTGGATGTTGCAGGCTAAACCAGCCTGGGGTGTCTTACACGCTGTCCTGTCATGCATTCCAATAGGTACTGTAGCCTCACCCAGTCCTACCTGTAATCAAATCTGTTTCACATAAATGCTAATGAGTGATGCAGCCTTGCCTGGCCTGGCATGCCCCAGGCCCAGGCTCTTATGCTTCCTTGGGAGAACTGCCGCATAGTAGGAGAGTTCCCCATCTTCTACCACGTGCAATAGCAGCCCCAGATTCCACTTTTACTAGCAGGACCAAGGCCCTGCTTCACATGGCCTGCCCTCAGTCAACAATACAGAGTAAGGAATCTAAATACACTGGGGAATATTTGGAGCTAGAGATAGAAATGCAATAGTTATGTGTTTAGACAGAGTTTAAAGCTATGACCCTGAATTTTAAGATGTAGGATGAAACTGAAGACCAAAGAAGGTTTATTATATCTATCAAATGATGAAAGAGGATGAACACATAGTAGAAGATAGTAAGTTATAAAATAAGCAGTAGCAGGAAGAAAAGGATTAAGGACAATAATAATGTACAAGAAATGTTGCAGTTACATGCATTTTACATCACCAGGCTTCAGTCATCTAAATCTATTTAGTGTTTGAAGCATCTAGAATATAACACTGAATATGACATAGAAAATGCCCTTAGGAGATTTAAATTCAATTGAATGACATGACAATGAAAATTTAAATAAATGGATATAATATAATGTCAGATGGAAAGTGCTATCAATGAATTATAGAGCCAGTGAAGAATATAAATTGCTGGACCCAGCGTGGTAGCCTTGCCTCTATGGGATCCTGGCGCATTCAAGGAGAGGACTTTAGCCACTAAGCCATGGCGCAGGGCCCGAGGGTGTAATATTTGTAGAGAATTGTGAATTTAAACTATGAGCCTGTTTTAAACAAAGTGACTCAGAAAGATGAAAAGGACGGATAACGTCACATATTGTTGAAGTTACAAAACTGTCAGAGAAGGTTGAAAGCACCTATACATACATGTTAAACAAAATGTAAGAACAATAATTCATCAAAACTTTAATCTGTAATGAGCTTCTACATTTTATGAATTTGTGTAGAAAATAATACATTAAAACCCTTGGAGGGTGGAGCGGTTAATAGCCAGAAAACATAGGAGCTGCTTCGCGGGAGTCAGTTATCAACTGGAAAGAAGTCCTTCTGTGGTTAACAACACCCAAGTGCCACTCCAAACAGGAAAAAAAATTAACAAGAAGCAAAAGATAAAGAAATGAATTTGTTTACCAAATGCTACTCAGAATGGGACGGAGCTGTAAAAAACACATACAAATTCTATAAGATCATTCCTTGGTTTTAACACAGGCTACCAGCTGAAGTTTTGACTCTATAGTCTATAAATTAAGGGAGGAATCCATAGCTGAGTTCCAGCAAAGAAAGGTAGAGAACTGTTAGAGAATTACAGATTTATGATTTTTGCTAGACAAACACCAGACAAACCCATGATCGGAGACAAAGCAATAATCAATTATGAGCACTTTTTGATGATTGGGTGAAGCTGAACCAAAGTGTAAGCAATTTTTAACAGCAAAGGTTGCCATTAAATCCTTCACACAGATTCATATGAAAGAATTTCCATCATGCATTTTTAAATTATGTCATGCAAAAAGTTTGGCTGAATCAAATAAGGATAAGACTTGTTTTTTTTTTTATTTATTTATTGTTGCTTAAAGGCTTATTTTATTTTTATTGCAAAGTCAGATACAGAGAGGAGGAGAGACAGAGAGGAAGATCTTCCATCCGATGGTTCACTTCCCAGGTGAGCGCAATGGCCGGTGCTGCGCCAATCCGAAGCCAGGAACCAGGAACTTCCTCCAGGTCTCCCATGAGGGTGCAGGGTCCCAAGGACTTGGGCTGTTCTCGATTGCTTTCCCAGGCCACAAGCAGAGAGCTGGATGGGAAGCAGGGCTGCCGGAATTAGAACAGGCACCCATATGGGATCCCAGGCATGCAAGGTGAGGATTTTAGCTGCTAGGCCACCATGCTGGGCATAAGACTCAGTTTTTATGATGTCACTTGGGAAAGGTGCCTTTGAAAACCTGATTTAGAAAACTACATATTGTAACTTACCTGTCACATTTAGATGTGTTGGAAAAATAATTTTACTCCTTTTACGTATGTATAGCAGTTAAGAAGTTTTTCTTTTTAGGTTCTCAAAGAACATGGATGATTGAAATCAAGGATACCTCAGCATGCAGTTTATTAGATGATTTATTGGAACAAAGGGATGAAAAATTGTCCAAGGTGAGTTAAGAACCCATTTGGTTTTCTGCTCCTTCTCTCCTAAGTGCTTGAATCTTGGTAAGGATTACAGTGGCATGCTCAGCAATGAAGAACTCTTCCACTGTCCCACTGGAACAGCAACCATGACCAATACACTAAGAAGACTCTTAGTGTATTCCAGAAATGTCTTACTTACTGTAGAGAAATGGACTGCAAGACCTATCTGGACTTTGTTCTAGCATTAGAAAGCAGAAAGGATAAACATGAAGGAAACAATATGGGGAAAAAAAAGAAAACAGAAAGAAGCCTGCAACTCTCTAGTATAGTCTCAAACTGCTAGAGATTCAGAACAAGGCCTATCTCAATGTCTTCCCTTCATCATTTCTTTAGGGCCATATACGATCTTATGAAAATCCATGGACAAGCTCCTGTCTCATTTCAACATGTCCAAGATGAAATCTTTGACATGGTAAAACCAAAGGATCCTTTGAAAATCTCTCTTCAGGATTTAAGCAATAATCGAGGAGACATGGTTACCACCATTCTAACAGATCGGAATGGTTTCTAGATGTATGAAAACACAGAAGCCCTTCTTGCAAATGACAATGAAAACTCCGCAGACCTGTGAAGAGTTGATTAGCCTCCTTAAAATATACTTGAATGCTGCACGTGAAGCCTCTAAAATTGAATCCTCAGTAATGGTTTTTAAGTAAAAGATCTCAGATCCCTGTGAAACACACACAAAAGTAGAATAAATGCAAAAAGTAAGACCAAGATTATAAAGATGGGGATTGTCTGGATGAATAATATGAATAAAGTAAGTCAAGTGGAGCTATTTGAAAATCCTGCTGTCAGAGATTAGAAAAAGCACTTTTGAAATAAGTATGCAGTTAGCTGTAGCAACCATGATGAAAGGCAGTATGGAGAGTCTCTGTGTATCTGAATAGACCAACTATTATGCAAATATTGGTACACTTGATGATGTCCCATGGATTCATTATGATTCGTTCTTTAAGTTCCTCATATCATATCATTTAAATTATCTATTGCTTTCAATTTTTTCTTTTCTTTCGTCTGTCCCCTCAAATATTTTCCTTCTCTAATAAAACTTAGAAATAAATTGTCTCTATTATTTTTAAGATTATTTCTTTTTAAAATTTAAAGATAGAGTAAGAGAAGAAGGGAAGAAAGAGGCAAAGGATAGAAGAGAAGAAGGGAAAGAGGAAGCAAGAGAGAGAGAGAGAGAGAGACAGAGAGACAGAGAGACAGAGAGAGGAGAATCTTGCATTTGCTAATCCAGTTTTCATATGCCTAGGCTGGGTCCAGGGAAAGTCATGAATTCCAACTAGGTTTGTGATGTGGCTTACAGGAACCCAAGTACCAGAATCATTTTCTAATGTCTATTTGGATGCACATTAATAAGAAGCTGAACCTAAAATTTAGATAGGACTAAAGCAGAGACAGTCTGATACACAATGCATATATCCCAATTGGTGACTTAACACTGTAATACCCACTCCATTGTCTGCTTATATTCTCCATTTGAAGGGAACACAACTGCATATTTTCCTTTAATTCTTTAGGTATGATTTTCTTTTGATCTCTTTTTACACTTCATTTAAAACTTCATCTAATAAATTCAGTATCAGGGATTTCTCAGATAAAATTTCTATTGTAATTTTGTATGTATAGACCACATTTTCTTTCTGTATATCTAACAGCTTTATGTTGAAAACTGTATATTTCATATAATATGTGAAAATTTAAAATATGTATTAATTATTTACCATGATAAAGTTTTGTAGATATAGGGTTCTTTTCTTCCTACCAATTGTCCTCTTCCTCTATTTTTCTCCAAATTATCACAGTAGTGTAGTTAATTTTTGTTTTTAGCTATTCGAGTTTTGGTGCTTTTTCTTTCTCTATTGTTCTCCAAATTATCACAGTAGTATAGTTTATTTTTGTCTTTAGCTACTCGAGTTTTCGGTGCCTTTTCTAGTTTTTGTCTACACCGCTCCCTATGTTTTACTCTAGTAATCTGATGGTATCTGGGTACAGATTTATGTCCTCGATCCATTTAGAGTTGATTTTAAATAATGTGGAAGGTGAGGGTCTTGTTTCTTGCTTCTGCCAGAAGATCTCCAATTATCCTAAAAGCATTTTTTTTTTTTAAGAAACTAACCTCTCTCTCTGGGTTACACTCAGTCAAAAATTAGTTGGCTGTACATGTGTGGGTTCATTTTGGGGGTCTCTACTCTATTACATTGATCTCCTCTATTTTTTTTTAACCAGAATCAGACTATTTTGACTACTAGGGCAGTTTTTGAAATTACATCCCCTTATTCCTGGAATTGTTGCCTTTGTTTTATATTTTTTGTTGCCACTGTAGCAGTTTTCATATGTAATAACTCTCCTGGATTAATTAGTGTCTGCATCATTTACTTTTTAGCCATTGAAAATTGAGCTCAGTTTAGTGGTTGGCCGTTGGTAGGGATTATTTTATATATTTAGAAACAGTGTGTCCTCACAAGGATCTCCCCATGTGTCTCAGAGCAAAGCTTCAAAGTTTAAACAATTTATAACTATGCCTTCAGCTTTGTTTCCTGCTTTTACAAGGCCTCATGGTCAGCCATAGATGAGAGAATGGGGTCCTTCCTGTTATTTTCTGAGCATAAATCTATAATGTGCACTGCATTCTGGATCCTTGTGAGTATATCACAGATTTTCAAAGTCTCTTAAGGTTGGCTCTTTTCTGAGATTTTTCTTTTCGCTTTTTTAAATCTGCACCATTGTTTTTCCCAAAAATACCATTAGACTACTGCAATGTTAAATTGCTGTAGTTGATTTTTTGGTATGAAATCATGGGGATTAGAGTTTTCTCACAGAGAAATCTTACAGTCAGGTTAAACAAAAACAATGCCCTCTGAATTGAGGCATTTCTAGATGTAGACATGTCAAATAGTGATGATCAAGTGACTGTGCATCCAGAAGAGCACCAATCTCAGGCTGGACCCATTTCAAGGCTAGAGCAGTGTTCAAGACAGGTGCATTGCAACAAACCAGAAAATGGCATCCTTAAACCTGTTCTTCAGGTTCAGAAGTCTTATATATATGATATTTTACTTTCATGGTCGTAAACCCTTTGTATAATTTCCCAACGCCTCAATAAAAGTTTATCTTTGTCACATTGGTCAGGATTTTAATAATTTTGGAGGTATGAAGTATGGATGTCTGCATGCCATCAAAATCCCATTTCTGAGACCTTTTCATCTTGGGTTCATTACTGTTTTTCTCCAACTATTCACCTGACTTGCATTAGGATATCATGATACAACTTATTGACTCCAAAAGCAAATTATGTCCACTTTTGAATACACATTATAATTAAAATTACTGACATATTCTTGAGTTGTATTTCTGGAGTTTATACCTCTTCACATAATTCTTTCTTCTATGTGAGTCTACACAACTCACATATTTTTCAATTTTAGTAAGCTGAAGTCTCAGTTGCCTTTATTACCTCTTTCTATTATCATTGTAGATATTGTTCTATGGGAGATCACCCCTAGATCTCTGCCTTCTTGTCCTAGGTGGGAGGTCGTAGACACACGGCACACCATGTCCCTGGGGGAACACTCGGACAATGATTTGAGCTAAGATCTCAATCTGACCTGTTCACTGGGCATGCAGCAAGAGTGGTGGGCTGCACCCCAGTCTCCTCTGTCCTTGTGCTGGGACTTCCTTGATAAGCAACTCTAAAATGTCAAATGCGACCCACAGCCTATTTGCCAGTTACAGGTGGTGAATGTGAGCTGAAACACAGCTCCCAGCCATGCGGAATGAGATCTGTGACTTAGTTGGAGGGTCCAGAGAGATAGATATGCCTTGTAACCAATTATAGTGTCATTGTGGGGTGGGAGGACTGTTGGGGAACACCCTTCTGCCTTCCCCTTTCCTGACCTATGTAAGTTTGTACTCACTTTACAATAGATGGAATTGCTTCATCAGATTGTCCCCTATGGTTCTTTCAGACAAAAGACACCCTCACCTCACACCCTTGGTGCTGTCAGGGGTCTGCCAGCAGGAAGAATACTCAAGATTGTTCATTGATAAATACATTGACCATTGAATCCCAACAGATTTTATTAGCCAGTAAGACTACTAAAACTAAACAGTTGGGGTGGGCAGTTGAAATAAAACTTAGCAGCCGTTCTGGAGTTGATCTATTTTTATATGATTAACTATTTTTATTTATTTTGCCTATAGTAAGCACTATATTTTTGATAGGTGCTGTGATGCATACAAAATGGTATTTAATTCACAAAGGAGCCTTAGTCACTATTATATTCTGTATATTCTATAATATTTTAAGGCAAGGAAATAGAGTCTGAGGGATATTAGGTAATGAAGCCATTTGTTACAACAAATAAGCTGTAGGTCTTAAGATTCTAATTGGTGTCTATGTAAGTTTGCACCAGTGCCCACATCTCCAGTGTTAGAAATGCATTCAGTTCCTTTCAGAATTATTTCATAAATATGTTACATATTAGTATGATTATATTTCTCCATGTGTAATTTGTGTTTTAACATCAAGACGTCTTATAGGATCTAACACTTAAAGGAGTGAATTCCCAGGATGAACAAATGACAGAATAAGGACCGATATGCACAGCTGCTGGTGCCTAGGAACCCAAGCTTTCCTTATGGTCTATTGATTCCTCTACAGATTATCTTTTCTCATTTTACAGTGGAAGATATTGGGGTGTAAGGAGAGAAAGAGCTTTATTCAATATCACACGCTAGCAAACTTTGATTAGATCACCAAAATTCAGACTTGAATGGATTTACTCTATGCAACAATTTCCAAACTGTCAGAATTTGAATTTAAACTATTTTAGCTTGTAATATTGGTGGCTTTAATTTCCAAAGATATCACTCACTACATAATTAACATAAGGAAAATCAAGGCAGTTTGACAAATTCAAAGATTTTAAGAGTAAGTATTTGAAATGACAAGATAATAATAGTTCAAAAAATAACTAGCATGGAGAATTTAATAACAACAATAAATATTTATAAATTTATGAAAATTGTTTTACAATATAAACTTGAATTCTGTGGCCAGCACAATGGCTCAACTGGCTAATTCTTCATCTCCAAGTGCTGGCATTCTATTCGGATACCAGTTCTTGTTCCAGTTACTCCATTTCCCATCCAACACATTGCTTGTGCCCTATGAAAGCAGAGGAGTATGTCCCAAAGCCTTAGAATCTTGCACCCATGTGGGAGACCCAGAAGAAACTCCTGGATTTGGATCGAATCAACTCTGGTTGTTGCGGCCACGTGGGAAGTGAACCAGTGGAAGGAAGATCTTTCTCCCTCTATCTCTTCTCCTCTCTGTATATCTGAATTTCCAATAAAAATAAAGAAATCTTTAATTCCATACAACTCTGAAAGTAAACAGGTCTTCAGCTGTGCAAACCAAGTCAAAATAATTTACAATGACCGTATGGATAATCTGACAAACAATATTTCTTCCCATAAGAACAAGAGATGGTACCACAAGAGAAGTAAAACAAGCAGTTCCTACTTGCAGCTTACATAGTTTTAAAATTCATACATAATTTTGTTCCTAATATACACAGCATGCTTATGTGATTTTTGAAGACTGTTCGCATACATGGATTTCAAAAAGTATTTGCATTAACACAAATATATCTTTTAAATCCATCTTTCTACAGACTTTTTGAAGTAGCCACACACACAAAATGTATTCATTTTGAGTCTTTAGGTAGACACAATGTCCTAGGGTGTCCTCCTTGCATGATAGACATCATTGACTCTGCTATTTTCAGTCAACTGATAATTTGGAACCTGATTCTCTCTCTCTCCTGCAACACTGCCATCAGCCCAGTATATAAAGCTTCAGGCTTCAAATGATAAGACCCAACACATATACTTAAGGTCACAGATGTTCTTAAAATTTGAATTTTATTTCAACTGAAGAAATTTGTTAGCAGAGAAGAAATAAAGGAAAAACAGGACACTTGCTTGAAGGTCAGGTTTCCCTCTTCAGTTCTGGTCTGCATACTGTTCAGGGATGAGTCAGTGGCTTGGATGATTCATCGTCAGATGCAGCTGCAATGAAATACTCCAGGAGTAAGTGCTTCAGTTTAGCAAAACACATTAGCATTTTTTGTCTACTTGGGTACCTTTTCACTGAACAAGAAGTAAAAGTTTTGAATAGTCTATTAACGTTTATTATCCAGTATCAGTGCAACAGTGTTTGGAGACTCTGAGATGAAGATAGCTTTCAAAAAACTCTGAGTGAGAATTGCAACAGGCCAGAAGAGATTGGAGTGACATATTCCAGATTCTAAAAAAAAAAAAAAAATGTTGGCCCAGGATAATGTAACAAGCAAAGCATTCCTTTGTCCTTAAAAGTGAAATAAAATAAAATTCTTCTGCAGTGAAGAAAAGTTAAAAGAATACGCCTCTTCCAAACCTACCTTACAAAATACACTTAAAGATGCTCTTTTAACAGAGAAAAGGAATAGTAACCACCAAAACTAAAGGTAAATGTGAAGATCATCCCAGTAAAATAGCAATAGAAGATTATATCAGTGAACAAACCATTGCTAAAATGAAAGAAGTAAATCATCACCTATTTATATTAACCTTGAATGTAAATGGATTAAATTTATCAATCAAACATAATCCATTTGTAGACTGGATTTAAAAAACAAAACCCATTGATTTGTTGCCTACAGGAGACATATCTCACCAACAAACATGAATGGAAACTATATCTCATGGATTTTGATGCTTTTGTTTTCAGTTTGATTTATTCAAAACAGTTTTTTTCTCATATTAAGTTCTTTGCTCACTCACGGGTCATACAGTATAGTAGCATCATTTCCTTCAAAAAAGTTCTTGATTTTCTTTGGTATTTCTTCATCAACACATTAGTCATTCAGTAGCATGATATTTAACTTCATGGCGTTGTAAATTTCTTTTTTTTTTCTTTCTGTCATTTATTTTGTTTTGTGGCTTCTCATTTAAGGGGATGTATAGTAACTGTGTAATGGAGATTGTCATATCCAGATATGAGGATACAATGCAGTATGCAGCTCTACTTCCAGATCAAAGATAGAGTCCCAATGAAACTGTTGAATCTATCTTGACAATAAATAAGATGTGGGACTCTGCCATTTTCCGTGCCTGCAATGATGGACTTATGGCTGCTTATGAAGATTTATACTATTGGAATAATATAGGGGACCTCAGTGAGGGAGAGGGGAATTGAGTAAGAGGTAAGGAAAACACCAGGGGTTATAGAACTGTATCATAAAATGATAATAATAATAATTTTAAAAAGAAGAAAATAATTGTATTTTAACCAGTTTGTTTTCTTGGGTTCTAAAGATATCTTTCTCTTAACATTTATTTGAAAGATAAAGTCTCAGACAGAGAGAGAGGAAATGTTCCATATGATGACTTGCCCCACAAAGTGCCACAATGGCTGAGCTGGGCTGGGCCAGGCCAAACCAGAAGCCAAGAGATTCATTTGGGTCTTCCATATGAATTGCAGTGCCCAGGTGCATGGGCCATATTCCACTGCTTTCCTAGGTGCATTAATGAAGCTGCATCAAAAGTGGAGCAACTGGGACTGAAACTGGTGCTCAAATGGGATACCAGCACTGCAGCTGGAAATTTAATGTGCTATGTCTATCACAAAGCTGACCCCAAAAAGACATGCTTTGAATGTGCAGCTAAATGTAACCTATTCAGTTTTAGAGGAGGTGGAGAAAGTAGTTTCCATCAAAAAGACAAGTACTTCAACATTAATGTACATTAATAACCTCATGTGATTGTTACCTGGGAGCAAATTATTCTATTCATATTAAAACACCATAGATAGACAATGCAAATAATTCTTTTAATTTTTATCTTGAAATTGAAAATTGCACAGGTATACATTGAATTACAGTGGCTCATTAGGGGTTAAGATGTTTCTTATGTAAACAATTAGATGTAATATGTCCTGTGGTAGCAGTAGAAAGTGGTGTATTTATAAATGTCAAACAGGTCTCCAAAACTTGACCTAACAACAGGAAGGCCAACTAAAGGGAAATATGGAGAAATGTAGGACAGAGTGGCAAATGAAGGTTTGGTACCAGAAATGTGGTAGACAACCGGTAGAAGTTAGAAGTCAGAAGTCAAAAGTTTAAACTTGTGTCTTATTTGTCTTTGTATTATCCACATAATATAATGAAACTCCTAAAATACAATAAGTATTTAACAAGGGTGTATAACCATAGCAAACTAAACTCAGTGAAGTCAATGACCATTTTCAAAGTATCTTCATCACATAAATTATTTCACTTTCACCAGGTAATAGTTCAGTGTTGATTTAGGAAATGTAGGATGCCCATTACCTGAACACAATGAGTTAGTTTTGTTTGTTACAGTGCAGTGGATATTGATGAGTGTAAGTAACATCACATCTGTTGTGCAAGTGGTAGACAGATACTCCAATCGTGTGGCGTTCTTAATCCATTTTATATTAGGGAGAAAGTCAGCCTCTTCCATGGTAGTCTAAGTAAACACTAGACAATTAAGGCTCTAAATTCTGTTCATCTTCAGTTTCTTTCTACTCCTAATCTTGATGGAAAGTAAGTCATCAGCCTCACAATGATGAAATTATATTGTCTGGCACGAGTAGCCTGAAAAACATCTTTATCTCTGATCTGTGATGTAGATTTTCACTGATTATTTGCAGAAATAACACACTTGGAGCAGCATAAAGTGGCAAGTGTTCTTAAAATTAATATAATATACTTTTCACTTATGCTCTAGGTTGCTTGGACACTATTCAATTAGTTGTAATGGTGTATATCTTCATTAACAGGCAGAGATTTAATAAAATAATTTTGTCTCCCACTCTATCAATAAAGTGAGAATTGGATTGTATTGGATGTTTTTTTAGCCTTCCTTTCACCTGTAACATTCCTTAACCCTGATGTATAAATTAGACAAAGTAGTTTACAACATTCAAAAATACCGATTTCTTCAAATAATCCTTCCAAAACAATAGGAATAATGTGATCAAATAGAACTGTGATCCTGGCTTTTTTTTAACTTCTTTTTAATATTATCATTTTATGATACAGTTTCCATGTACCGTGGGATTTCCCTTATTCCCTCCCCAGTTCCCCTCTCATTCAAGGAGTTCCCCTACACCATTATCATAGTACAATTCCCCATACACAGTTGTATGTCCATCATTACGGGCATGGAAAATGGCAGCGAGAGCAGCATCCTATTGTCAAAATATAGTAAACAATTCCATTGGGAGTTCATTTTTGTCTGGAAGTAGAAACCCGTACTGCATTGTATCCTCAATCTGGATATGACAATCTCCATTACACAGTTATTATACATCCCCTTAAATGAGAAGCCACAAAACAAAATAAATGACAGAAAGAAAAAAAAAAGAAATTTACAATGCCATGAAGTTAAATATCATGCTACTGAATAACTAATGTGTTGATGAAGAAATACCAAAGAAAATTAAGAACTTTTTTGAAGGAAATGATACTACTATACAATCTGAGTCATTGAAGAATTTCATCAGAAGAAAGTGTTTGAAGAGATGAAACTAACAAAAAAAAATCAAAATCCATGAGATATAGTTTCCATTCATGTTTGTTGGTGAGATATGTCTCCTGTAGGCAACAAATCAATGGGTTTTGTTCTTTCATCCAGTCTACTAATCTATGACATTTGATTGGTGAGTGTGAAGCAGACAGTACATTGCAGGAAATAGGAGAGAACAGAACAACAGCATAAAGGTACCTGGAGACTGACAGACACAGGAAAGCAACAGACACAACAGTGTCATGTTGCAGTGACTGATACCCTAGTGGGATTCAGTGAGTGGCAAACTGAACTCCACCTGCACCTGGAACACCAGCAAGTTGCGAAGGGATGCTTACCAGGCGCTCTATAGGTAAATCCAGATAAAGAACTGCTCATCCTGCTGGTTTGTTTGATTTGACCAAGAACAGACACAGAGTGGGAAATCCCAGATGGGCAGTGCAGGAACAGGGTGGGTTTCACAACCCAGTCTGCCTCCTAGAGCCGAATTAGGCAATTTTGCTTAAGGAGGCAAGGACTATGGGGCAGGACTGCACATGCACTGAGCTGAGAGTGAAATCATTTATTACACAGAAAACTGCAACAATGTGGCATCCTATAGGTTCCACCCAAGACAGGTCAGCAGATCAAGAACTCTAGTAGTGGCTCATCGGGCATCATTTCTTACAGTGTGGCAAGGAATTTAAGACTGCAGGGGACAACAGTGAGCTGAGCATGCACTGAGCTCGGGCACATTTGCTGAACTGGGCAAGAACTCAGAGCAAACTCTATAGGCCAGGAGCGAGTGGAGCGACATTGTCCACATTTTAA
Organism: Ochotona curzoniae; assembly: GCF_017591425.1. Lineage (NCBI taxonomy): Eukaryota > Metazoa > Chordata > Mammalia > Lagomorpha > Ochotonidae > Ochotona > Ochotona curzoniae. The sequence continues at coordinate 52,871,286 of NW_024467087.1, read as the reverse complement.
AAGTAAATAATTGTCAGTCCAGGATAATGTACCCAGCAAAACTTTCCTTTGTCTTTGAAAACGAAATAAAATTCTTCCACAGTGAAGAAAAGTAAAAGAATTTGCCTCTTCCAAACCTGCCCTACGAATGATATTTAAAGATGTTCTCTTGACAGAGAAAAGGAATAGTACCCACCAAAACCAAAGGAAAATGTGAGGAACACTCAAGTAAAGTAATAACAAAAGACTAGATCAATGAACAACCCATTGCTATAATGACAAAACTAAATTACCACATATTTTTATTAACCCTAAATGTAAGTGACTTAAACTCATCAATTGTCATAGATTAGTAGACTTTCTTAAAAAACAAAACCCATCTATTTAATGCCTATAGGAGACATTTCTCACCAAAAAGAACAGTGGAAATTATATCTAATGGATTTTGATGTTTGTTAGTTTCACCTCTTCAAAAGATATTAATCTGATTAATTCTTCAATGACTTAAAGATCATGCAGTAGCATCATTTACTTCTAAAAGCTTCTATATTTTCTTTTTCACTTATTCAGCAGCATATTAGTCATTAAGCTGCATGATATTTAACATCACGGCATTGTAAATTTCTTTTTTTTTCTTTTTGTCCTTTCTGTTGCTTATTTTGCTTTGTGGCTTTTCATTTAAGGAGATGCATAGCAACTATGTAATGGAGACTGTAATATCCAGATGTGAGGATACAATGCAGTATGGATTTCTACTTCCAGGCAAAGATGGACTCCCAATTGAATTGTTTACTATATTTTGACAATAGGATGCTGCTCTCTGCCATTGTCCATGCCTACAATGATGGACATACAATTGTGAATGGGGAATTGTACTATGATAATGGTGTAGGGGAACTCCTTGAGTGAGAGAGGAACTGGGGAGGGAATAAGGGAAATCCCAGGGTACATGGAACTATATCATAAAATTATAAAATTAAAAAGAAGCAAAATTTAATACTAATAAAAAAAGATTCCTCCTGGAGGACATCCTGCAGTCTCTGCATGTGCAGGAGCGTTGTCGTAGAACTTACAGCTGCTAGATTTGGAGTCAGGGATCAGCTCCACCACACCCTCCCAACTGATGGTCCACCAGAATAACTCATAGTTAGGGCTTAACATTGGCAAATGATAGTGGAGATGAGCTCTCTACGGTGCCTTTCTAACAGGGTTAGCATCAGCATTTGTAGCCTGGCAGAATAATCCCGACCATGGTCTCGTGGCCTCACTGCCTGGGAGATTGCTCAGGAGAGCCCTGCACTTAAGGGCCATCGAGCACTGGGCTCTGGCTCTGTGTTCCACTTCACTGGTACAAGCATCCAAGTCACATCCCACACCTGCCGCAGAGGTATAGTCCTCTGCATTCCCCAAGCTGCAGAAGCAAGGGCACACGGAAGTGTTGAGTTGCCAGCTTTGTTTAAAGCAAACCTGCACTCCCTGAGGCCCGTTCACCTGCCCCACCCAGCTCCACCACAGTGAGTTCCCTCAGAAGGAAGCTGAATTAGACAAATCCTTCGCTGTGTCCATCTAGGCCTTTAGTGCCGGCTGCCCTTGCCTGGTGGCCCACCTGCTCTGCCCTCCTTCCCTGCTCCTGTGGGCTTCAAAACATCTCACCATCTTCTACCTATGATTCCTGCTGCTGGAATGCACCCTTTTCTGGTAGGGTGTGTGTGGCTGTCACAGAAGCTCCGCTCCTGCTCCAGGACCATCGACAGAGCACATGTCTAAACCACGTGTCCATTTTGGAACTGCTCCATTTTTATTATGTAACCAAAAAGAGTGTTTAGATCATCACATATCTAAGTTCACTGAAGGCCTAAATTCTTAGAGTACATGCTTGTTTTCTGAGTAACAGGCAGCATCCAAACAAGAAAACAGGAGGCAAGTGAGTTCTTGTTTTTTATTTTCTGTATTATTATTAATACATTTCATTTTCCAAGAAAAAAGCTCATCGACTCCTAACATTCTTGGCTCCCAATACCAACACAAGATGTGTTTCCCCATTTGCTGGTAACTTGCAAAATTCTGGACACTTGAAGTAGCTAAGAGCAATCCATGAGTCATAACTATATCACAGGCCTCCACGCGTGGAAGGCATTTGAAATTGGATTATCAGGAACAACTTTTAAAAAACACAGAGATCAGCTTCCACATCCATCAGATGAACCACCATGACACGACTGGTGCACAGTGTGTGTCCTCCAACCCACCCTGCCCTTGCACCACTCAGAAGGTAAGGGGTGGGAGAAGCTGCTGGAACTGAGCCTAGCTCAGGCCCTGGCATCCCCACTGGCCTGAGAGGCCTCTCCTGCCTGGGCCCTCTCATTCTCATCTCTCAAAGCCTCGTCATACAGAGATGAGAAGGATCTGGGATTCACCTGATTGAACTTGGCCAAATGCTTCAGGACTCTCATCTTGGTGGTTTCAGCATGGGCCCTGGGACCCCACAGGAACTCGTAGCGAGCAGGATCACTGTGGGGCACCTGCCGGTACTCAATATACCCTTCCCGCACCCACTCCTCCGTGAGGAGCTTCCGGGGCTCCCCGTAGAGGTGGTGCTCTCTACCATCATACACTTCCATCACACTCAGAGATTCCCACAACTCCTCCTCAGGGGCACAGTTGCCTTTCGAGAAGATCAGGCCCAGGACCATTATCAGGAAGCTCGTCTTGGGCATGCTCTGATGATGATCCTGCATCCCATCATAGGTGAGGCCCAGGGCTGTTTCAAGCATATAGCAGTGCTGATTGGGGTCTACTACCCTCAAATCAATGCCAAGGGCCACCTGTAGGCAATTCAACACCTTACTGAAGATCTCATGGAAATGCCCTTTGTACTCTCTGATGACATAAGACAGCATTTCGGCCCTGGTGAACAGCTCCTTCATCCGATATTTACGGAGGAGGAACTGCATCAACTCACACCTTTTCACATCTAGTGCTTGCTCGAGTAGGGCCTCAGGGCTTGCTTCATCCTGAGAGGCCTCTGCACTACCCTGGGATTGACTCCCTGCACTGTACCTACGGTGAGTGACAGAGCCAGTACTTGGAAGGACCTGAGCACCACTGGATGGCCCAGCAGCAGACACCTCCCTTTGGGTGGGCAAAGCCAGAGGAGAGGAGGAAGAGGCAGCATCCCCCTGTCTCACACTGAGCAGAACTGTCTTGAAGCCCCCTTCTGGTGCCTCTCCTCCAAGCTCTCCCACAAGCTTGCAGAGCCGACACTTATGAGACCGAAGAACCATGCCTGTCCTGGGTTCAGATGGCACACGGCTGCGTGGTGTGGATGACACACCTGGAAAAAGAAGAGGGGATATGAGTGACTCAGCTGAGTACCACAGTCTTGATGGCAGAGATGAAGGCCACTTACAGGCTTTCTCTTGGCGTAGTATAGCAGGGCACATAAGGATGCCACGTGGCTGGTTGGATTGTGCCCTGAGAAGTGGAAGGAAGTAGGGAGCCCCGTGTCTTCCCAAGGCTGTGGCCGGCCACCCCAACAGTGGAGCCCAAGTTTCCCATAATGACAACAGGGAGGGTTGGGGGAGAAGGCTGGGTGCTATGGGGTCACCTTGTTCGTGGGTCCGTTTCCAAGGGTTGCACCTCATCTTGACTCTTGGAGCTGCCTCGCCCTTTCTTCTCTGTGACCTGAAGACTGCCTCAGACCAAGATTTCACCAGATGATGGAGCTCCTGCAAGATGAAGTGTGGGGCATTTCAGGCTGCAGACTTGAAGCAACTCCCTGGGAATGTGATTTCTCACAGGAGGTACACCTGAACCTGTGCTGCCTCCACTCTGCTGGTGTTCAGAATTCCTATTTGCTTGGCACCTGTTGTTGAGATCCTCAGTGTGTCTGGGAGTCTGTACCTCCACCATGAGACAATGTATCTCAGCTCCGAGGGAACAAACTACAAACTCCGTGTGGGCCTTCCATCTGAGCATGCCTGAGCAGTGGCACCAGAAACAGCTGGGGCCATGTGAGCAAGGCAGATGCTCCAGCTCAATGCTCATCCTGAACAAGGATAAAGTAGCAGTGGGGAGAGTCTAGGCCTGTGGGTCTCATCTGTGTTCTGAGCTGGGAGAACCCTCAATATTCCCACTTGACCCTCCAGATGACTTTGGGTATGTCACAAGACCCACAAATGGTTTCCCTGTGGTGATATCATGCCCTCTGAGCAAGCTCCTCAGTTCCCTGTGTGCATGCAGATGGACGTGACATTCCCATGTGCTGTCACACTGTGTGGGGTCTCTGGGGACACCAGCCGATTTCCATCTTTTATGGACCAGGGGCTCCTTCAGTTCTCTTGTGCTTTATTCATCTGGGCTCCTGCTAGGTCCTGCCCATTTCACTCTACCTGAATGAAGCTGGCCATTCCCTTAACAATGGGAACTCTACTCATAAAGAACTCCCCACATGCCTGACCCTGGTAGAAGAGTGCATCCTGTTTAAGTTCCTTCTTGTGCTAATTCCCCCGCCTGAACCAGCAGGAGAACAGGAGTCTATCACATGCCATCAAACCCATTTTCTTTTTCATCCTAGAGCTCTCTGAGTAGTCTGCAATTGTCCATACCTTGGCTTCTGGTAGATCTTCAGAGTCCTCCCTCTCCTGAGTGAATGCGATTCCTGACGATGGCCAATAGCCTCTCTTCCGACCAAGGCATCCGACTTCTGGAGGCTGGGGAGAGCCAGGAGCGTGTGCACCAGCCCTGGACACCCTGCATGAGGTTTCCAAAGAAACATGAGATTTCAAGGGAATTCCCTTCCCTTGTCTTGGGTTCCTCCACACCTAATCTTGTGGCCCCCAGCCACTTTTCTATTCTGTAACTGTAGCTATGTCTTGCAGAGCAAGAAAACAATTGGTCTCAGATCCCAAAAGCTGTCCTCCCTGTAAAAGCAGTCCTCTCCCCACACTGGGGTCTGTTCTTGCCAGGGCTGGACTAGTTTAGGGACTGTTATGTGGGTGAGAAAAATCTCTCCCTGCTCCCTTCAGGGCCTGGGGCTCTTCCCTCTGCTGACCTGAGAGCAGCTCCTCACATCATGACTCTGCTTCTCCGAAACCCTGAAACTCTGTGCCACACTGGCTGCGAATTCCGGGACTGAGAGCAGGGCAGAATTTGGCTCTTTGTTCTGGAGAATAAAGGTCTTTTCCCTCAGTGTCTACCCTGCACTTGTGGAAAGGCCGGCTCCCCACACCTCTGCTAATGCGAGTGCCCATCTGCAGATTGCCAAGAAACCTTTCAGGAAGCCTGTGGTTGACACAAGTGTCAGAGCCCTCAGGCCGCCCATGCTGGTTCTTCCCTGTCTCCTGTGCTACCTAGGGAATCGGCCTCTGTCTGTCAGGCCGCTAAGCCCTCAGACCAGGGGCCCATTCTAGACGCTCGGGGTGGTTCTCCTGGGCTGATAGCAGCATCCGGCTCTTCGGGAGGCCCTGTTTCTGGAGCCTTCGGTCCCCCTCTGCTCCCTGGGCCTCCCTGCCATGGCTGACAAGTCAGGGCCTCCCTGGTCCGCCCCAGGCTCTCCCTTCTCTCAGCCCCATGTCAGGGGAGGCACAGCTGGCGCCCATGGGTGGAGCTGCCCAGGCTGCCCAGGGCACCACAGGCCTCGGGGGCTTCTAGTGGGGGCCGGTTGGGGTGCCCTCACCGCGATGTCTCTCAGGGCCTGTGTGGGGCCTCTGTGCCCACGACTCGTGGCCGCGTTTCCTCTCCACGTGCCTGTGGGGTGGGCCACGCTCAGTGCCCGGATATACGCTAGGCTCACAGCCCCTCGTGGGCCCAGGCGGGCCAGGCCTGGACAGCAGGGCCTGATCTGGGTTCTTGGGTCCCGCGAGGTGGGCTGGGGCTTCCTGGGTGCCCCCCTCAGTGTCTCCCTCCTCCCACAGCCGGGGCCCATACCCTCAGAACAGCCCACGCACGGACCTCAGCTGTTCCTCTTGGCTGAGGAGCTGGAAGGCCGGGGAGCACTGGGCATCCGGGTCCCCCGGGCAGCTTCCGGGGGTGGGGGTCGGGGCGTGTCGCCTTCCCCGGGGAGGTGTTACGCTCCAGCCCCCCCCACCCCCGTCTGCCTGAGACACCTGCCCTGGGTGCCTGGTGTAGCCCTGCCCCTCCTTGCCAACTTGTGTCTGCTCCCCTGACGCCAAGGTTCCGCCCTCTGACGTGGTCCTAGCGTGCCCTGGGTCAGGGGTGCGGCTCCTGGTGCTGCTGGGGTCCCCCAGGACTCAGCTGAATGTGTGTCTGTGTGTGTGGTGGTGTCTTCTGTTTTTAGGGTGTTGTCTTCTCCTGGCTTCTCTACCGTATGATCTGCTCCACGCCTGGTGTCCCTGCCTCCCAGTTTTTGTTATAGGGCAACCTTTCCCAGTATGGCCTGTGAGTGGCATGCCAAGTATAACCTACTGCCTGTAGGGCACCTACTTCGGACTGTGAGAGGCAGGCAGGTCTCCCGTGTGTGCTTTCAGCAAGTAGAGGCATCAGGTCCTTGAAAGGTTCCTGGAATACGTCCTTACCAAGTTAGGATTGATGTAAGTTGATAAAGAGGCAACACAGTTCACACATCTCCAAGACATAATTCTAAGAATGAAATGAAATATCTGTGCTTCCCTCCGCCTTCTGGCCTTAGCTATTCATGATTGTAAGAGCATACTTCCAGTTTACTTTACAATCATAGACCTAAGAATCCACTGAATACAATGCTCATCACATGTAATGTTGACAGACCAGCAGTCCTCAGCACTATGGACATGGATGAAACAGGCATCAACTCCTGAGCTGTAATTCCACACTTAAACATTCAGATGAGAGAAAGAACTAGGTAAAGGCAAATGCAATTTGTATCTGTGGCTGCATCTATATTCATAACCACATGTTTGTATCATGTGTTCAAAAACCTCCTGTCAAAACTTGCTATTTTTTTTAGCAGAAGCATATTTTTTTTTCTCAAAATTTTCTTTAATCAAATATATGTATTATAAAATTTAACCTTCAATCATGGCACAGTGGCCTAGTCCCTAAAATCCTTGCCTTGAACGCGTCAGGATCACATATGTGCGCATGTTTCAGTCCCAGCCGCCCTTCTTCCCATAGCTCCCTGCCTGTCTTGTGAAAGCTTTCAAGCACCTTGGGACCCTGAACCCATCTGGGAGAATTGGAGGTGGTTCCTGGCTCCTGGCTTCATATTGGTGCAGCACCAGCTGTTGCAGTCACTTGGGGAGTGAGTCATTGGACAGAAAGAAGATCTTCCTCTCTGTCTCTCCTCCTCTCTCTATAGATCTGACTTTGTAATAAAAATAAATAAATCTTTAAAAAATGAACCTTCTTAATTCATCATTTCAGAGTCTGCTTGAGATATACTCCTAAAAGAAATTATCATTATAGTCTTTACCCCTCTCACCCTGAAATACCTACAGAATTTTTTCATCTTCCCTACTTGTCTGGTCTGTGTTCGACACTCTTCTTCCTCTTCCATTTCTTTCTTTTTTTTTTTTTTAAAGGTTTATTTTTATTATTTTTTCATTGGAAAGGCGGATATACAGAGAGGAGAGACAGAGAGGAAGAGCTTCCGTCCGATGATCCACTCCCCAAGTGAGCGCAACGGGCCGATACTATGCCGATCTGAAGCCAGGAGCCTCTTCCGGGTCTCCCACGTGGGTGCAGGGTCCCAAAGCTTTGGGCCGTCCTCGACTGCTTTCCCGGGCCACAGGCAGGGAGCTGGAAGGGAAGCGGGGCTGCCGGGATTAGAACCGGCGCCCATATGGGATCCCGGGCGTGCTAGGCGAGGATCTTTAACCACTTGCGCCACCGCGCCGGGCCCTCCTCTTCCATTTCTAATGCTTCTTTCTCCATCCCCTGAGAATAACCATCCCTCATTCTCTATGAATGGATTCCCTCTGTGTGATCATGTGAGGGCAACACTACCGCATTGATTTTACTGACTGGCCCCTTCACTTAGCAGAAGGTTCTCAGGGCTCATTCATGTTCTCAGGGCTCAACATGTGGTGCATGTTGGGAATTCTTTACCTTGTTATGTCTGAATCTTACTAAGTTTTATGGATATTAGCCATTGATGTTTCTAATCATCCAAGGGCTGACCCTTGTTTTTCTTTCTACAGCTGGATATTGTGGACAGTGCTGGCATGAACAATAGCATATAATCATTTCTTTGAATTTGTGCTTCCAGTACTCTTGAATACTTGTCCGCATATGATCTACAGCCATACCACCCTGAATGCACCAGATATCGTCTGATCTTGGAAGCTAAGCAGGGTCGATACTGGTTAGTACTTGGATGGGCGACGTGTCCACATGCGGCACTTCTGGATCAAACAATAATCCTAGTTTTAATTTATAAGTAGTTTCAACACCATTCACAGTAGCGGCTGTATCATTTAACATTCTGTGTCAGGATTCTAGGACAGAAGGAGGGGAGCACACCAAGACTATGCTCAAAAAAGATACTTGATATGATTTCCTACCCTTAAAACATATTCACAATTTTTCTACTTAATGTGACTAGAGAAGAATGTATATTTTTATATAAAGCTATTAAGTCTGTTTCATTGTGTAGCTCAGTGTTTCCTTATTAATTTTCTCTGTGAATGTCTTGTTTTGAGGACAAATATCTTTTGGAAAGACAGATTTAGAGAGAGAAAAGATTTTCTGTCTACTGGTTCACCTCCCGCAGTGGCCACCAGAACTGGAGCTCAGCTGATCTGAAACCAGGAGCAAGGATCTTCCTCTGGGTCTCCCACAGGACTGCAGGTTCCCAATGCTTTGAGCCATCCTTTACTGCTTTCCCAGGCCACATGCAGAGAGCTGGATGGGATGTGGAGCAGCTGGGCCAAACCAGTGCCCAAATGAGATCCCTACACATTCAAGGTAAGGATTTAGCCACTGAGCCATCATGCCAGGACAATGAGGATTTTTACATTTCGTGATTTACAAGTAATGCTTAAACATACTTACAGAGAATAGTATGGTACCTCAAAACATTTATTCAAAAGATACTGATCAAATCATTGAAATTAGCATTTTCATCTCGTTTTCAATTGGAGACATTTGGAAACTTTGAGTTCCTCTCTGTTAGTCCTTTGTATAATATACGATAAGTCAATGAGAAGTATGGTCAGCCCTCTTACATAAGAACACTAGAATACATCTGTTCTATGTAACTGGTTTTGGTAATTATTTTCTAACCTTACTCTATCCCTTAACCCACTAATCTCTTCCCAACCTGTAGTAATAACTATTTCACATTCACACAAAACTCTGGTTTAACTAACATATATCAGAAAAAAACAAACAGCATTTGTTTCTCTGTGTCTGGCTTGTTTTAACTAACATTTCTTCTTGCTTCATCCTTTGGCTGCAAATCATAGGATTCCTTTCTTCTTTTTTTTTTTTTTTAAAGATTTATTTATTTGTTTATATTACAAAGTCAGATATACAGAGAGGAGGAGAGACAGAGACAAAGATCTTCCGTGCGATAATTCACTCCCTAAGTGACCGCAATGGCCGGTGCTACGCCGATCTGAAGCTGGAAACCCGGAACCTCTTCCAGGTCTCTCATGCAGGTGCAGGGTCCCAAGGCTTTGGGCCGTCCTTGACTGCTTTCCCATGCCAAGCAGGGAGCTGGATGGGAAGTGGAGCTGCCGGGATTAGAACCGACGCCCATATGAGATCCTGCCGCGTTCAAGGCGAGGACTTTAGCAGCTAGGCCACGGGCCTGGGCCTGGGATTTCTTTCTTCTTTAAGGGTGAATAATAGTGGATCATGTATCTATACTGTATCTTCTTTATTCATTGATCTGTCAGTGGAAGCCTAATTTAATTTTATATCTTGGATATTGTGAATAATGTCTCCATACATAAGGGAGTTCAGGTGTTTCTTTGATGTGTTGATGTCATTACCACGGAATTTATCTCCAGAAGTAGGACAACTGGATCATAACTAATCAGTGTTGTTTTTCAAAAAGATCTATTTACTAATTTGAAAGAAGAGTGGCAGAGAGAGAGAGAGAGACAGATAGACAGACAGACAGACAAAGGAAGAGACATCTTTCATCTACTGGTTACTCCTGGAATGACCCCAACAGTCAGATCTAAGGCAGGCCAAAGCCAGGTGGCAGAAACTTCACCCTGATCTCCTACAGGGAAGACAGGACCTCACACACACTTGAGCCATCTTCTGCTGTCTTCCCAAGCACATTAGCAGCAAGCTGCTTGAAAAGTCAAGTCAGGATGAGGATTGGTGTTTCAATATGGGATGCTGTCTTGGCAAACAGTAGGTTAGCCTACTATGATACTATGTTAGTCTCCTTTACAATTTTCCAAGCAACTCCATTTTGTTCACTACAATGATGTCATTTATATCTACTCCAATAGAATGCATATTTCCTTTGCTACAAAACCTTATAAGCATTAATTATATTTTCTTTTGATAATGGACACCTCATTGTGATTTTCACTTGTATTTCCCTGAAGGCTAGTGATATAAGGCATTTTTTTCATATATTTGTTGAATATTTGTCTATCTTTTTTCTTTTGAGAACCATCTTTTCAGATCATTTGACCACTGTCTAATAGAATTCTCTTATTGTTTTACTTTTTTTGTTCCTTTTATGTTCTATTAGTGTTTTGTCAAGTGAATAATTTACACATAATCTCTCCCATTTTATAAGTTATTTTTATGGTGTTAATTATTTCCTTGGTGGGCAGATGTTATTTAGCTTGATATAATCCTTAGTTTCATTGTATATGTTTACTTATGTTGATTCTGCTTTTGACACTTTATTTAAGAAATAATTTATTATTGTGGTGTCTTAAAGTGTTTCTCATGTTTTATTCTAATAAGTTCATAGCTTTATATAGTCCATTTAAGTCTTTAATCCATCTGGAAATAATTATTGTATATGGTGAAAGGCAGCCACGTTTAAGTCTCTTTCTTAACAGCATCCAGTTTTCCTAGTAACATAAATTGGAGAGGCTGACCTTTCTCTATTGTATCCTTTATGGCATCTTTGTCAAGAGCAAGTGAGCTGTAGCAATATGCTCTATTTCTGGGATTAATGTTCTGTGCCATTGCTATCCATAGTTGTTTTTATGCCAGTAATACACTCTTACAGATACTATATAAACTCTATAGTATGTCAGAAAATCAGATGATGTGATCCTACCTGTTCTGTTTGTTGAAAATGCTTTGCCCACATTGAGTCTCATATTTCCACATACATTTTTAAAGTTTCTTCTTGTTCTGTGAAAAATGCAATTGGTATTTTGATGGAAGTCATTGAATCAGTAAGTATCTCTGTGTATCATGAATATTTTAATAATATCAGTTCTTCTAATTCATTGACATGAGCAGTCTTTCCATTTTTTGTGTGTGTTTACTACAACTTTTTCAACAGTGTTTTGTAATTTTCACTGTACAGGTCTTTCAATTCCTTGGTTAAATTCATTTCCAGCATTTTATTTATTTTTTTGTAGCCATTGTGAAGGAAATTGCTGTAATGATTTTGTTCTCTTAAAGTTTGCTATCAGTCTACAAAAATGGTGCTGCTTTTTGTGTGTTGACTTTGTGTGCCCCAAACTTAACAAACTTTTCATTTGTAATCATCTCTGGGTGGAGTGGCTAATACTTCTGTATAGAGAATCATATCACCAGCAAACAGGATATTTTTAATTTCTCACTTTGTATTTGTAAGCCTTTAACTTCTTTCTTTCACCAAATTGATTGGGAAAGTTATGTATTATTTCATTGACTACACCTTTAATCACAGCTTTTCTTTCTGTTCCTTCTGAAACTCCCACAACTCTTATGTTGGGCCTTTTAATCAGATTTTTAATTCTTGGATACTTTTTTTTTAGATTGGCTTAGCTCTGCTTCCAGCTTTTTGTTTGTTTCCCCCTTGTGACAGGAAATATATTCTAATTGTGATATTCTTTCTTCTGCTTCAGTCACTCTATTTTTGAGACCCTCCATTGTACTTCTAATTTGTTCAATTTTATTCTTAACTTCTGAAATATCAGCTTTCATTTGATTTATTTCCTGTGTTGCTTGAACTCCTATATTATGTGCTTCTCATTGTTGTTCAGAAGCTTTACAATGGGTTTTCTGAATTCTGCATCCCCCATTTTCTCAATGTCTTCTTCACTGAACTGTGAGGGTGGTAGAGGCTTTTACTTCTGTTCCAGAGAGTCTTCAGTAACATTCCTAGTTCCTCTGTCTCTTCTTTTACCTTTTGTCATTGCAATTGTGGTTGGCAGATTCTTTTCCTTAGTGCAGATGTCTAAGGTGTATTACCTACAGGTGTACAAGTTGGTTTATTCGTTTAATCAGTGCCCAAGATTAGGAAAATGTCAGTTGTCCTGAATAACTGGTTTGTCTGTGGCACTGATTTTGTTGACACCTGCTGGCCTTTAAGTCTGAGAGCCTCCTGGAGTGATTTTGGGTGGAATTTGTACAGTGCTACCATGGGACTGTTTTTTTCTGGGGATCCTGTGATGTGCTCTAAGTTGGAAATGATTTTGTTCCCAGCTTAGGTCTTGCGGAGTTCACCTGTCCTCCCTTCAGTCTAACAATGCCTGGTCCCATCACAGTTGCTTCCCTGTTTCCAGAGGGTTTCCAGGTACTCCCCTGCCTACTGCCTGACGCCCCCACCCCCGTTTTTCCCTGTAATCTGATCCTTGTGCTTCACCTTTTCTAAAAATTTTCCATCATTCCAAATGTGTCTGCATGCTATGCCACCATCTTGCCTCTTCTTTTTAACACTTTTGCAATAGTTTGGGAAGGACTGATATTAATTATTTCTTCAATGTTTGGTAGAATTTAGCAATGGAAACATCCAATTTTGGAATGTTTCTTTTCTTTTTTAAAGGATTTGCTTGTTCATTTTTATTGAAAAGTCAAATTTACAGAGAAAAAGAGTGACAGAAAAAAAAGATCTTTAACCTTCGGATTCACTTCCCAAATGGCTAAAGCTGAGCCAATCTAAAATCAAGAGCCAGGAGCTTCTTCTGGGTCTCCCACATAGGAGAGGGACCCAAGGCTTTGGCCCATCCCCTACTGCTTTCCCAGATCATAAACAGGGAGTTAGATGAGAAGTGGATTAGCCAGAGCATGAACTGGCATCCAAATGGGATGCTAGTGCTTAGAGGTGTGGGACTAGCAAATGAAGCCAATGCATCAGCCATGTATGTGGAGATATTTTCTCATTTATTCAACTTTGCTGCAACTTATTGTTCTAGCCAGGTTTTCTCTGTCTTACTGACTTAATTTTAGTTGGTTTAATGTGCGTGGAAATTCATTTATTCAATGTTTTCAAAAGTTTTTTTCATCTTGGTCACTCAATTTTTTCTCATCAAAGAAGGATTTGCCAATTTTATTTCTGTATTTAAAAAAAATTTGCCTCTTGATTTCACTAACATTTCATAGATTTTTAATTTCTATTTATTCATGCTTTAATATTTATAATTTCTCCAAATAATTCTGGGTTTGTCGTTTTCTTTATTATTTTTGTTTAATGATATGATTAAATTGTTTCAACTTTTTCTTCCTTTCTTGTTCATTTTTGTTTTTTGGTGATTCCTTATGTTGGTAAGTTTTGATTCTTTTTAAAAAAACATTTTTCTATTTTTCATGATATACTTCCTTAGGCTCAGAGATCTTTCCTTCCATCCTCCTTCTCCCCCCACACCCCCACTATTTTCCCCCTTATTATAATAATAGTATGGCCTATCAAAAAACAGTCACAAATCCATCATTCTGTGATTTAAGTCAAACTATTAAAAATAATGTCAATATTAATAGTCGATACATTTATGTAGTCATATTCATGGAGCAAGTAAGCTTTATAGCTCAACTAATTTATGCGTCACAATCACCATATGAGCATTATTATTATTTTCCTCAAATTAAAATATTATTGTACAAAAGAGAATGTTGTGATACAATCGTATTAAGCAATTTGCCATAATCACAATGCTATGACTTATGGAATTGGTACTCAAACCCAAGTGAAATACTTCCAGGGCCTATGCTGATACCATGGAATTATACTTTTTCCCCTTTCTGCTCCTATTTTTTCTTTTAAATTTACTTATTTTATTATTTCATGATACAGTTCAATAGACTCCAGGATTTCCTTTCCCCATCCTCACCCTCCCACACACACACACTGATTTTTCCCATGTCATTACAATAGTATATAGTCCTTCATAGGTCATAAGACCATCATTCTACTGTTTAGGTGTATCTTGACATTGTAGGTGTGGACAATGGCAGGGAGTTCAGCATCCTATTGTCAAGATACATTCAACAGCTTCATTGGGAATCTGTTTTTGATTTGGAAGTAGAGATGCACATCTGTATATGATAGTGTCTATTACACAGTTACTACACATTCTCTTAAATGAAAAGCCATAAAACAAAATCAACAACAGAGAAAAAACTTACAACATAAATGCTACTGAATGAACAATGTGTTGCTGAATAAATGAAAAATAAAAAGAATCAAAGACCTTCCTGAAGTAAATACCACTATTTTGTGACCTATGAGTTACTGAGGAAATTAGTAAGTAGAACAAAAATTTACTCAATTTTTTCTATTTTTTTTTTTTTTTGCATTTGATCTTATAGTGGTTTTCATACTTTCAGTATGGCAGCTATTTTTCTTTTACCCCAGATACAGGACTTTCTTAAACATCCTTTCTAAGGTCAATTTCACAGTGCTGAATTCCCTCAATTTTGCCTTGTATTAGAAAGTTTTTATTTCAACTTCATTTCTGATTGATAGCATTGCTCTGTAAGGTTTTTTTTAAAACCTAAATTTTAGTTTATTTCCTTTTTGAATTTAGAATGTATCATTTTACTCCTTCCTGGCCTATAAAATTATGCTAAGACAATTGGTATTATTTTAATAGAGATTGCCTTAAATGTGACTTTTTTTTTCTCACGTGCTTTTTAATAATTCCATTTGTGCGGTACTTTTGAACATTTGACTATAATATGCCACAGTGATACTCTTTTCTGGCCATTTCTTGAGTTCTATTGCATTCTATACCTGTATGTCCCTATCTTTTTCAAATTTGGGGGGAAGTTAGTAGCTGTTATGTCATGAACAGATTTTGTATTTTTCTACTTTTTTGCCTTAAAGAGTTCTCCAAAAGAAAATATTTATTTAATAATATCTCAAATGACTCAGAGGCTTTTCATTACTTTTCCTTTTTTTCCAGTTATGACATTTACAGTATCTGTATTCAAGTTCAAACACTTTTTTCCCTCTGCTTAATTTAGGCTGTTGTTGAAGATTTCATTTGTATTTTCGACATGATTTTTTGAGCGTTTCATCTTAAAGCTTAAATTTTGTTCTTAAAAAAATAATTGTTTAGCCGACTGAGCCATTGTGCCAGGCCCACATTTAGCTCTTTTTAAGTATCCCTGTCTCTTTTATAAATTTCTCATAGATAGGAGAGTATAAACAAAGTGGAACAAAACTAGTGAAACAATCACAATGTGAATGAGAAATTTACACTCCCATTCCCTGCTTGTGGCCTGGGAAAGCTGTAGATTGTGGTTCAAAGCCTTGGGACCCTGCACTCCTTTGGGAGGCCTGGAAGAAGCTCATGACCTGTGGCTTGGAACCCTTGAGTTCAGGCTCGGCAGCAGCATAGGTGATGATGGGCCAGCTACACAGCTCTGTATACCACATATTGCTATGCTGCAATAGTCAGAGCTCTGGAAGCTGAAGAAGTCAAGGGGATACACTGTGAAAGCTTATTGTGAAGTAAAGCTACTGAGCATACTCTAGATACGTTCTATAAGTTGGATTCAAGCCTGAGATGTCTGTTGAACTCTTTCGTCGATAAATTGGACAGTATCTATGATAATGTGTCCCAATGAGATTCTCCTGCTCACTATTTGCGCCATAACGGAGAGACCTCCAGGGACTGAGCTCATTCTTTCTGTGTGTATTTTGTTTCACTATTTATGCCACAATCCTAGGTTTCTTCATCTTTGTTTCTCATGCAAGAAACAAAATACAGTTATTTGGCCGCAGCACAATAGCCTAGCAGCTGAAGCCCTCACCTTGCACATGCTAGGATCCCATATGGGTACCGGTTCTAATCCCAGCAGTCCCCTTTCCCATCCAGCTCCCTGCTTGTGGCCTGGGAATGCAGTTGAGGATGGCCCAAAGACTTAGGACCCTGCACCAGTGTGGGAGACCCAGAAGAGGTTCCTGGCTCCTGGCTTTGGATTTACTCAGCTCTGACTGCTGAGGCCACTTGGGGAGTGAATCATAGGATGGAAGAAGATCTTTCTCTCTGTCTCTCCTTCTCTCTGTATATCTGACTTTGCAATAAAATTTAAAAAATAAATCTTTAAACATTGCAGTTATTTATTTTTTTTCTGGTTTCTAATTTTTTTTGGAGATAGAGGCAAGTACCAGAAAATTCTTTTGACAATTCCCCTTCTCATACTCCAATTCCATCACTCTTGTTGCAGTGTTGGAATTAATTCCCCAATAAATGAATATATGTGTGTGTGTATACACTCACACTATAATATGTTTAATTTTATTTATTCCTATGTTTATGCAAAAGAGGTTGATTTCATATTGTTGCCTATTGTAACTAGTGTTGCAATAATCATGGGAATGCAGATGGTTTTAGGTACTGAATTTATTTTCTTTGAATACATAATCAGTACTACGATAGCTGGATTATATGTTAGATCTGTTTTTAGGATTTCAGTATCCTCTGTTGTATTTTCTTAACATCTTTACTAAGTTGCTTCTATATTTCAGTATTTCCTCTACATATTTACATAGGCAACTGGCCTAAGTCACTGTTTTTCATGTATGGTACCAAAACCTACACAAAAAAATCCAGTTCAGTAAAATCAAATGATGCTGCTTTTGCATTTATGTGCCAGGTTCTGAGAATTAGACTTTTTAGAAAATGTTCTAACTACCTCTTGTATGTATTAACTGATTAAGTGACATATTATGGCTCTGAAGTAGATATTTTTGCTTAAGATCTAATAACCTAATAACCACTATCATTTTTGTTAACTGAATACCAGTTTTGATCTATGTATGGTTATGATTTTGTGAGGGTTAGGCTAGCACATAACCACAGGAGATGAATTTTTCATAATCTAAGCCCAATCTGGTTTAAAACACATTTTCTAGATCATGATTTCTTTTATATATATATAAAAAATCTAAGACCCTATTCTGTTTAATGAGAGAAAAGATGCAGCTAAACAAGGGAGAATGCTTATAACAATGACTGTACCACAGCACTTTCGTGTATGTGCACAGGTGGTACATGAAGCTTGCTGCAGTGACTAGCAAAAACAGTGAAAGCTTGCCAATGCCCTGACAATGTAGGGGATAATTACTCACCGAAGTTAATTAAACAATGAAGATGGTGACGCCTATACTTGTGTGAAATGACAGGAAGAACCATAGCAAGTAAAATGCAAAAAAAAAAAAAAAAAGAAAAAAAAGAAAAAACACACAAAAAAACCCAAAAAACAAAAAACTATCACTGAAAGAATACCATAGAATTTCAAAAAGGATTTTATTTGTTTTTATTGGAACGTAAGATATACAGTGAAGAGAAGAGATGGAGAAGAAGATCTTTCGTATGTTGAGTCATTTCCCAAGTAGCCACAACAGGTGGAGCTGAGCCAATTTGAAGCCAGGAGCCAGGAATTTCTTCCGGGTATCCCACATGGGTGCAGGGTCCCAAGGCTTTGGGCCATCATTGACTGCTTTCCCAGGCCACAATCAGGGGACTGGAAGAAAAGTGGGGCTGCTGGAACCCAAACGAGTGCCCATATGGGTCTTTACATGCTCCTTTACCTTTTTATATGTGTTGACATAGATTTTCCAGTGCTTTTATCTCAAGTTTATCATGTTATTCAAACAATACATATCTTGAAGTAGATTTTACTAGCCTAGCATTGTTGTTTGCAATTTGATGTGGGTGCTATAGTTCTGATGAGTTTGCCTTTTTCTTTTTCTTTTTTCTCTTTCTTGAAATAGAGTCTCACCTACTAATTATTTAATCTTAGTTCTACTCATTGGATTTTTGCCTTAAGCTTTTCCCTAGGTTGTCCTGCCACAGACTTTACATCTGGCTTCTAATATCTCACACTTGTAGGAAACATGGGAGATTTTGCAATAACAACTGTTTATAAAGTCAAAACCTGCAATTTGAATAGTTTTGATAACAATGGAATATTGCTATTTGCATAAGAACATGACCAGATGTCCAGCTGACTGTGTGAATGTGGGTCATGCTGAAGTTAACCAAGAGGCAAATAAAACTTCATATAACAAAACCAACCTGCATGATGAAAATTCTGATTCATTCATTAAGTATATATCAAATAAAAATCATGTCAAAGAATAATGTTTGTATGACGATCACTCAGCATCTCTTAGACTACTTATCTATTAGACTACTTCTTGGAAGACAGTGACAATTCAGACACAGTGAATAAAAGAATTAACCCACAGAATCCTGGAATAAATGAAAAATTATATCAAACACATTCCAATTTAATCTGTCTAGTACTGGATGCTTTAAAAAATTTCCCATGCTAATCTAATACACTGTCCCTTTGAAAGTCACTAATAACTGAAAAAATATACTGTAATAATATGAGTATTACTGAGGAGGGAGCTAAGCCAACTCTGTAATTTTACTTTAAGTCAACAAATGTGAATTTACAACCCTAGTCTGTCTTTAGTTACAAAAAGTATTTTTGTATTTTAGCTACAAAAGTATTATCAAGTATTAGTCTTTAATTATAAAAATATCACCAAGGTATGAGGACAAAAATGTCATTAAGGTAGGCGAAGATAAAAGTATTTTCATTTTAGCTCTACATTTATAAATCAGGCCAGTATGTTGTCTTGATTCCTTCTTGGACATCTGTCATATTTAATTCTTTTGAAAATTTTATAATCATTTTTCAAGCTTGTATACTTATAGCTGTAATATCTGTATTATTTATATTTAGAGATTTGTTCAAACTGCCCTAAGATATGCTAAACCCTTAAGGATACAGGTTGTTTACTTTCTGAATGTCATCATTTATATAATGAAAAACAGGTACTTCATAAATATGTTGACTAAATAGACAAAATAACATCGTTCAACATTTTGAACAAGTGAAACTGACTCTCCTTTGTCAGTACAAAGCATATTGGTAATAGAAAAGCACTTCAAAACATTAGCAGACAATGGAATTTAAAGACAAATTTAATTTCAAAAATAGAAATTTGTGCATACTTTTTGGATAATACATATTTCTCATAATTTTTAAAAGATTTATTTATTTTTATTGGAAATACAGATATACAGAGAGGAGGGGAGACAGAGAGGAAGATCTTCCGTCCGATGATTCACTCCCCAAGTGAGCGCAACGGCCGATACTATGCTGATCCGAAGCCAGGAGCCTCTTCCGGGTCTCCCACGCGGGTGCAGGGTCCCAAGGTTTTGGGCCGTCCTCGACTGCTTTCCCAGGCCACAAAGCAGGGAGCTGGATGGGAAGCGGGACTGCTGGGATTAGAACCGGCACCTATATGGGATCCTGGCCGTGCAAGGCAAGGACTTTAACCACTACGCTATTGTACTGGGCCCTGAAAAAATCTTTTAAAAAAATATATTAGGGCCCGGCGGCGTGGCCTAGCTGCTAAAGTCCTCGCCTTGAACGCGCCGGGATCCCAAATGGGAACCGGTTCTAATCCTGGCAGCTCCACTTCCCATCCAGCTCCCTGCTTGTGGCCTGGGAAGCATTTGAGGACAGCCTTGGGACCCTGCACCCGCGTGGGAGACCCGGAAGAAGTTCCTGGATCCTGGCTTCAGATCGGCACAGCATTGGCCATTGCACTCACTTGGGGAGTGAATCATCGGAAGGAAGATCTTCCTCTCTGTCTCTGTTCCTCTCTGTATAGCTGACTTTCCAATAAAAATAAATAAATCTTTAAAAAAATATATTGGAAGGGGCCTGTCACCATAGGCTAGTGGCTGAAGTTCTCACGGGATCCCATATGGGTGCTGCTTCATGTCCTGGTGGCCCAGTTTCTTTCTTTTTTTTTTTTTTTAAGTTTTATTTATTTTTATCAGAAAGGTAGATATACAGAGAGGAAGATCTTCCATGCTTTGATTCCCTCCCCAAGTGGCCACAATGGCTGGAACTGTGCCATTCCTAAGCCAGGAGCCAGGAGTTTCTTACTGGTCTCCCACAGGGGTGCAGGGTTCCAGAGCCTTGGGCCGTCCTCAACTGCTTTCCCAGGCTACAATCAGGGAGCTGGATGGAAAGTGCGGCTGTCAGGATTAGAACTGGCATCCATATGTGTTCCCAGCGTGTTCAAATCGAAGACTTTAATCGTTACGCTGTGACACTGGGCCTTGTTTTTCATAATTTTAATAAGATTTTTGTGTACATGAGTAAGAACTATTTTGTAACAATATAAAGCTATATTATATTATAGATTATTTCATTTTTCCATAAACTTTTAACTACCTTTATGTATTACATGGATAAAATGCTGCTGCTTATACTAGAATATGAGGTTATGTCTATTTATATATGAAAAAATAAAATGAGGTCATAAAAAAGTGTCATACAAGAATTATTGGGGCCAGGCAAAATGAAGAGATGCCTAAATCTGTACCTTGAAAGTGCCACAGTCCCATATGCACAGCAATTCGTGTCCTGGCTCCGCCATTTCTCAGGTCGTTCCCTGCTTATAGTCTGAGGAAACAGTAGAGAATGGTCCAAAGCCTTGGAACATGGTATCCATGTGGGAGACCTGCAAGAGGCTCCTGGCTCCTGGCTTCAGATAGGCTCATCTCAAGCTGTTTTGATCAATTGGGGAGTTAACCAAGTGGATGAAAGGTCTTTCTCTCTCTGTCTTTTTCTCTTCGTAAGTCTGATATGCCTTTCCAACAGAAATAAATAAATCTTTTTAAAAAAGAATTTTATGGAGTCTTTACAAAATTTTGTTTATGTTGTACAACATGTTAGTGATAAATCTATCAACATTATTACAGCGTATCTCTCAGGGTATGATATTTTTGCTTCCAATTTCCTGTTACAAAATTTCTAGGGGAATTTCAAGTTCTGCTTCAGAGCATGTTGTGACTATCAATTATGACTCATCTTAAATAGCAGAAGGCCTTGCTCCTTGAGCTAGGAGGTTCTGTGATTCAATGCTATGTTTCCATGGTTTTATGCTGTTGTAATGCAAAAAGGCTTTGCCATGCATGGGTTCGATTCAAGTAACATATAGCTGTTGAATTTCTGCTCCTCTGTGTAGAAGGTGATTATTCATTACCCATGCAAATATATGGCAGTCTATATGCTGGTGAAATCACCCATACAACCTCATTAATCTCCAAAATAAAGGAAAAATGGAAAAGATCCAAAAGACAGAAATAGTTTTCTCGATTTTTTGGATGAGAAAGCTGAATCTCCAATAAGTTAAATGGTTTTCACACTAGCTCACAGTTATTGAACAATTACATTGGGAGACCAAAAAAGGTATGCTAAATAATGGCTTGCAGATTAAATTCACAACCAATATTGTTAAACATTAGGATTTTGAATTTGAGTAGATGCTGTTTTTAAAAGGTTAATTGAGGGAGATATCAAAATACATTATAGTAATCATCCTATTCACCATAATTGAAATATCATTCTTACCATTTTAAGTCAAATTAAATAAAGGGCCAAATACTTCTGACACCTTACATAATTCCATGAAACTAAACTTCTCAATTTTTGAGAAACTAAATTATGTGATGTTGAATTCATCAGAAGAAAGGTGATGATAAAAACAGCCCTTGAGATTGGAGATGTGGAAATATGAAATGAGAACTATAGCATATCAACAATGCTCACTTCAGGGTCTTGAGTTGTGTTTAGCAAAAAAAAAAAAAAAAAAAAAAAAAAAATGTCAGTGATGCCAAGCATCAGCACAGTCAAAATTACATGTTGATGATATGATCAGCGGCAACGTTTCTTGACCAAATACTTGGCATTGGTAAAGAGTTAGGGCCCAGCACAATGACTCAATTGGTTAATCTTCCTCTTGCAATCACTGGGAACGTATATGGGCACTGGTTTGTGTTCTGGCTGCAACATTTCCCAGCCAGTTCCCTACTTGCGGCCTGGGAAAGCATAGAGGATGACACAAAGCTTTGGGACCCTGCACCTGCATGTGAATCTCAGAGTAGGATCCTGGCTCCTGGCTTCAGATTATCTTAGTTCCAGCTGTAGTGGCCATTTGAGGAATGAGCCAGCAGATGGAAGATCCTTCACTCTGTCTCTTCTTCATTCTGTATATCTGCCTTTCCAATAACAGTTAATAAATCTTTAAAAATAGAGCGAAATGATTTACTTATCCAAAATAAATATTTCAAAAGAAAATAACCTATGTCAGCTCAGAATATAGAATTTACTCTGCTCATAGTTCATGAAATACAGCTTGTGTTAACTAGAAGCTATGTCAGATATGCTTGCATGCAAGCTGGCATTAGCCACTGCTATGAGGCCTGCATCCTGTGCAAGTACAGGTTCAAATCCAGGCTTCCTCACTTCAGATGTAGTTTCCTGTTAATGCACCTGGCCTAATAAACCACTCTCTCATATACCCTGAAACACCAACTTTCAAATAGATACTTAAATAAATATATAATATATATATATAATATATACATATATATGCATTACATATTTATATAATCTCCTTGGATGGAATTCAGAAATACAAATGTAGACAAGTATAGAGCAGGTAAATTTTCTGCTAACAACAGAAGTACTTAATAGTTTTATTCAAGAATGCAGAACGATTGTATGTCAATACAAGGCAGAAACATCTCAATTTGGTAACTTCAGTACAGGGAAGCTAGTACTCTAGAACTCAACCCAAATATCCACTATCAATCATACTTCTAAGCTGGTTATATGCATGGAACACCACACAGCCATTTCTGACAGTAGGTCTGGGTTTATCTTCCCTGGGCTCAAAGTGTTATTTCCATAAGGAACCTTACAGGACAACTACCATGGTTTCCCTCAAGCAAATAGGTAGTGCCAAAAATCATGGAAAAACTATGCACTCTGCTCAAATATCACATGCCTTTAAAATTACTGTGCTTTCCCACAGTCTTTTTTTTCCTACTTTTCTTGTGGCCAAATATTATTTAATTTTAATACTCACTTTCATGTAATCTCTTCTGAAGTCCCTTTTCATCTCTCTCAGCGAAACAAATGTATTTCCTGAATATATTGTTATAACTGCAGTTTACAACAGTTGCTTTAGTTGGTTTTTTAAAATGTGCTTTTTTGAGACCCAGAGAGATCCAGGAAGACAGACAAAGCTCTCATCTGTTGCTTTATTTTCTAAATGCCCACAGTAAATGAAACCAACTCAAGTTGAAGCAGGGAGCTGAAAAATCAAGTTTTCCCATGTGAGTACAGAAACCCAACCATTTGAGTCATTACTGACACATCCCAGAGACTGTTATCAACAAGCTGGAGTCAGGAGCCAGAGACGGGTATAAAACCCAGACATCTGAATTTGGAGCGTGGGCATTTTAACTAGCATAAACTTTTAGGCTAAGTACCCATCCCAAGTTGATTGTTTGGGAGCCTAAATCCTCAATAAAACTTTTGTGTATATGATAGAATAAGATTCTGTACTGAATTTTCCCTCCTTTATCATACTGCAGTTTCTATGACATACTAATAGCATGCCTTGTTAAATTTAACCTAGATAGTAAATAGAAAAACTGTTTTTATTTCCAGCCTACAGCTACTCCAAAGGATCTTGTGGTTGATATCATTTTGTTCTAATTCTACTAAGTGTTTTTCCTCACCATTGATGCAGTAATCAAGTACATCATTGATAATGTTATGTTCCCTAATGGCAATCATTTTTCTGGCTTCTCAAGCAATTTCCAACAGTTGGGATACAGTGAATGTCATTTTGTACTTTTGTACTGTTTTATTTAGAAAGATGGTATCTCTGAGGGAAAATAAGGTCAGTTTACGATGAAAAGAGAGATCTATATATTCAATCTTTGGTTATTCTCACTGTTAGATTTCTGCATCTGTCTTTTTTATGAATATTGTGTGTGTGTGTGTGTGTGTGTATCATAAAGAAAAAGAAGTATGTCCTTATGTGAGTTAACCCCAGATGTTTTAAAAATGCTAAAGTTACTTTCATTTTTTAGGATAAAAATCTACTTTAAATGAACAATTTTCATGCATGCTTTTTTTTTAATCCAAACGAAATTCTTCCATGTTAGCAACCTAGAAAATAACCAAAAAAAAAAAAATCTGCTAATTCTCAAATATCTCAATAAATAAAAGCTCAGATAGGATTTAATCATTATATAATCATTATATAATTCTAATTTAGGTATTTTATGAATTATAAGCTAAAAGATGATCTTTTTTTTTTCAAACAAAATTTTGTTGATTTATGTATCTGAAAGACAGAGTGACTTGTGGTAGTGTGGGTGGGGTGAGAGGGAGCAAAATTAGAAAGAGAGGAAAAAAGAGATCTTCCATCCATTGGTTAGTTCTCCAAATACCCATAACAGCTTACAAGTTGAAGCTAAGAGCATGGAATTCTATTTTTGTTCTCTGACATGGGTGCAGGGACGCAAGTACTTGCGCCGTTGTCTTATGCCTTCCCATGCACATAGTTGGGGAGCTGGAATGGATGTGGAACAACCAAATAACCAAGATTTGAACTGGTGCATATATGAAATGCTGGCACTCATGGACAGAGGCTTAACTTGCTGTGCTACAATGCTGGCTCCACAATTGACTCCAAACAGGTGATCTTAGTAACCATCCCAAGCAGAATGCTCATTGCTCTTTTATGGAGGAAATAGTTTTTCTGTGGAGTAAAAAGTATCTCTCAGAAAGAATCTCAAAGGGTTCTTGATGAAAAAGTAAATGCTGTTCACTCTACCACTCGTGATCCTGTATTCCTGTGAGACTAAAGTGACAGTAGACAAAAGCTTTTGACAAGATGATGAAGACAAGAATCTCAAGCTGCATGAAAAGGACATGATTAAGTCCCAGATTTCAGTCACTACTTCAGTGTGGTATCATGAAGGTTCTCTGCTGACTGTAGGACATTGTTTACCATAAATGGAATAACAAACTCAATATCTGATTTTTTGAATGCTTACTTTGTATATACATTCAGTGGAACAAAGAAGAAAAAGTTACTGAGCTATGAAAACACAAAATTAGTGATTCTCATACTTCAGAGGAGTAATTTGAAAAATTGAGCAACTGTCACTTTTTGTTAAAAGGGTACTAAAAAATGAGAGTACCATCACTGCTTAAAATTATGATTTCTTCTACAATTCAATCAGCCTTTGTCTCTATAGCATTGTCCCTCAACCCTGCCTGCACATTAAACCAATGATAAAGATACACCTGAATAAATTGTGCCTGAATGAAACATATCTCACAAACAAATGTGAAAATTGAAAATGAAAGTATGGAAGATGATACTCTAGGCTAGCCGAAAGGAAAAACAAGCTGTTGTAGCCATTTCTAATATCAGTTAGTATAGACTTTAACATGAAAAGCATTAGAAGAGATGAAGAATATCACATAAAGTTTAAGGGACCCATTCATCATGAGATAATAATGATAACAAACATATACACACCAAATGCCAGGGCACTTGGTTGTGTGAAACTAACATTAATGGATTTAAAGGGAGATACCGACTACAAGACAATGATAGTGGAGAACTTTAGACTCCACTAACTTCAATGGACAGATCCGTCTGACAGAAACACATCAAGGAAACAACAGAGCTCAACCAGACAGTAGAACACATAAACTTAATTTATATCTACACGACCTTTCATTTCACAGAAAAATATGCTTTAGATCAGTACACAGAAACTTCTCTGGTAATGATCATATTATAGGCCAGAAAACAAGCCTCAGCAAATTAAAAAAACAATTGAATCATAGCATGTGTCTTTTCAGACCATGATGGAGTAATACTGGAGACCAGCATGTCAAAATGCCTTGGAAGATATGCGAATACCTGGAAACTGAGCGACATGCTACTGAATGAACAATGGATTCTAGAAGAAATTAAAGAGGAAAGTTAAAAATTCTTGAAATGCATAAAAGCATCAATACAATATATCAAAACTTATGGGACATATTCAGGGAAGTGTTAAAGGAAAATTCATTCCAATCAGTGCCTACATCAAGAAACTAAAAAGACACCATGTAAATCAGCTAAGTATACATCTGAAAGAGTTCATAATGGACTGTATAATGGAGACTGGCATATCTAAAAGTAAGTATGTGTTGTAATATTTATCTCTAGTCTCAAAATAAAGGAGGACTGTCAGTGAAACCGAGGAAAAAAAGAAATAGTCAAAATAAGGAAGGAAATAAATCAGAGACCAAAAGAATAATATGTAAGATCAATAAATCAAGAAGCTGGTTCAATTAAAAAAGAAACATAAATAAATAAACCACTAGTACAACTAATAACAACATAAGGTGTGGGGTCTGAAAAGATACGAATCAATAGAATCAGAAACAATACAGGGAATATAACAAAAGATACCTCAGATACACATAGAGTAATTAGGGACTATTACATATAAGTATACATAAACAAATCAGAAGATGTAAAAGAAATGAATGGACTTCTGGACACATGCAATTTACCAAAACTGAATGATGAGGTAATGAAAAATCCAAATGAGCCTATAACAAAAACAGAAATTGAATCAGTAATCCATTTCAATAAAGAAAAGCTGATGAATTTCACCAAAGATTTCAAGAAATTATCCCGATACTCCAAAATCCATTCAATAAAGTAGAAAGAGAGGCAATTCTTCCAAACTATATGAAGCCAACATCATCTTAATACAGATAAAGAAAATTGCAGACCAATATCTCAGATGAACACAGATGCAAAAATCCTCAACAAAATACTAACCAATAGAATCATCAGATGGATCATTCACCTGGACGAGGTGAGATTTATCTCCGACATGCAGGGATGGTTTAATACATGTAAATTAGAAACTTTGATCACTACACCAACAAATTAAAGAACAAAACCCATATGATTGTCTCAATAGATGCAGAGAATGCATTTGATCAAATTCAGCACCATTTCATGCTAAAAACCTAAAGAAAAATAGCATAGAAGGAATGTTTTTCAACACAAAGAAAGCAATAAACACAAAATAAAATAGCCAGCATTGCATTATCCCTGTTGTCAGAAGAACCGATTCTATACTTTTGAGAACCAAAAGACTCAATAAAAAGACAATCAAAACTCATAACAGAGCTTTTCTGGTAAGCAGGGTACAAGATCAATGAACATAAATTGATGGTCTTAGTAGAATACAATAACTCCATGGTTTAAAAAGAACTTGTAAGAATAATACCATTCAAAATAACAGAAAAGAATCACAAATACTTTGAAATAAATGAAGCCAAACAAACAAAATAAGTCTAAGGTAAGATTTACAAAGCCTTTAGATTGCTTATTTGAATATCTTTTTTGATGTTAATGTTTATTGTCATAAATTTTATTTTTAGAACTACTTTTGTTAATTTATGATTTGTTTTGTTTCTATTTACATTTTTCATGGCATTTCATATCATTCCTTTGTCTAAAAATATTCTCATGTCCTTGGAATGACACTTGTATCCCTTTAACCAACTATTTAAGGAATCTCCATAATAATGCATATTTTAAAAGATTTTATTTTATGAGAGAGAGAGAGAAAATCTTCCATTTACCATGTCACTTTCCAAATAATCAGAATAGCCAGGGTTCGGCCATGGCAAAGTCAGAAAGTCAGAAAGCAAGAACTCCATCCATTTTCCCACATGGGTACCTGGAACCCAAACACTTGAGTCATCTTCTGCTACTCTCCCAGGTGCTAAATTAGCAGGAAGTTAAATTGTAAACAGCAGTTGTAACTCCAGCTGTTGCTCTGACATGGGATGCTGGCATTTTGGGATGGCTTAATCTGCTGAATCACAATGGGACACTGTTCATAATCTGCTTGAGCACAATGCTGTCCTGGGGCATTTTGATCTCAAGGAGTCTTATATATACAATAAGCAATATTGGATGGATAGACTGGTTTTCAGGGACAGGATGTGATTTTCCCAAGAAAGGAAATGACCCTAAATATGACTCAGGTTTTCTGACTTCCATTTTGGTATTTCAAAAGAATCACTTTAATGATGCAATGGCAATGAGTACTCACAAACTTCAGTCCTATATAACTTAAGTTCTACCAGTTCTACATCCCATTTTCCCTGCTCCACTCAATCCCCCAGTTATGACCATTGTGAATTTGATAGAATTCTGAAGAAATATTATTTAATTATAACTTAATTATAACTATAATTCTTAGAATGTTTATAACATGTAGTTGGTGATTAACCCATTGAACTGCAAGTAGATAAATGATTTTCAAATGTAATAGAATAAAACGCACAAGGGATATAAGTTCAAAAGTAAAGAAACTTTGTGATACTCATTGCTGTACGCTTAATACTTAGCTCAATGTCTTGTACAATAGGCCCTCAAAATCATTTGACTACAGAAAGAATGAGAGGTAAAGTGAATTTTTATAAAATTTGTTGCTAGCAAGTGGCAGAATCAGGACATAGAGCCATGTGAATCATTTGGAGATAGTCCATTTCTTTCCCAAAATAAATTAGGCTACATTCTATTTCCCTGTTTTGAAAAACTACATATTTAATGTAGCATTTTACTCTTACCTTCTGAAAATGTGCAGCAGAAACTTTTCTAAAAATGGAAAAAACAAAAACTTTGTGATTTAAAAAAAATGTGTTTTTTATTGGAAAATCAGATTTACAGAGAAAACAAGGCACAAAGAAAGATCTTTCATCTGCTGGTTCACTCCCCAAGTGGTCACAACACCTGGGGCTGAGCTGATTGGAAGTCAGGAGCCAGGAGCTTCCTCCAGGTTTCCCCTCGCAGGTGTAAGGTCCCAAGGCCTTGGGCCATCCTTTACTGCTTTCCCAAGCCACAAACAGGGAACTGGATGGGAAGTGAATAAGCCAGGATATGAACCAGCTCCCATATGGGATCCTGGCACTTGCAAGGCGAGAACTTTAGCCACTAGGCTGCCACGCCAGGATCAAAACATTGTTTATTAAAATTGATTTTCCCTTATCCATGAAACTTCATTCATCTCCCCAAAAAGAATCCATATTTGACAAATAAGGACTTAGTCATGAACAAGTTAGACCCTGCTCTTAGTGAGCTTTCCTTCTGGATCAAGCACATAGGAAATTAAAAAGCAGCAGTCCACGAGAGAGAGAGAGAAGCACAAAGTGAGAGTGGCAAGAGCTAAGGAATCTCTAGGGTTTCAGAAATTTTGGAGTATAGAACTGTGGAATCTCTAAATACTGATTTTTTTCTTCACACACACACACACACACACACACACACACACACACACACACAGAGTTTTTAGAAGAATTAACTCCTTCATTTTTAAAGCACTGAAAAACATATAGTGAAGATAGAAATCTCTTTCCTATAGCTCAACACTTTTATATCTGGATATGTCACCAACTGTGACTGCGCAGAGTAATAATAATCAGCTATGAGAGTGTCACTCTTCTGTGCGCGGAAGTGCTGTGATTTGAGAAACGAATTGTTCAGCCAGCTCTTCTACGCCTTGGCATGACGTTTTTCGTTTTTACTGTGAATTCTATTGAATTGTAATGTCAACCTCAGCAATCATCAGCATTAATTCTTACAAACTTTGCTGAAACACTTAAGGACATTACCTGTAGTTATTAGTCCAACTTTTCAATGAGAACACAGATTCAGAGTGTAATTTTCCCTAAGGTCCGCAACTGCTGAATAGGAAGCCTAAAACTTCTAAGTCTGGATCCAAGTGTTGTATGAGTTCTGCACAGTATAAATTTGCTTTTCTGTGTGACTTGGTTTTCAAGCATTATGTCAGACATTGATAGAAATGCAAAAAATATTTGCAAATATTTGAGGTATCATTGAATCTAGTCATATATTTATATATTTTTATTAAATTTATTTCATTTTTATTTGAGAGGCAGATTTACTGAGCAAAGGAGAGACAGAGATCTTTCATCCGCTGTTCACTCCCCACATGACCTTAATGGTAATAACTGAGTTGATCTGAAGCCAGAAGCCAGGCATTTCTTCCAAATCTTCCACATGGTTGCAGGTGCCCAAGGACTTGATGCCTTCTCTGATGCTTTCCCAGGCCTCAGAGAGCTAGATGGAAAGTGGAGCAGCTGCAACACAAAACAGAACCAATATGGGATGCTGATACCACACAGAAGATGATTAGCCTGTTGAACCACTGTGCTGATCCCTATAAGTGTGTTTTTATTTATTTATTTATTTATTTATTTATTTATTATTTTTTAAGATTTATTTATTGGAAAGGCAGATATACAGAGAGGAAGAGAGACAGAGAGGAAGATCTTCCTCCGATGATTCACTCCCCAAGTAAGCGCAATGGCCAGTGCTATGCCGATCTGAAGACAGGATGCGGGAACTTCCTCCTGGTCTCCCACGCGGGTGCAGAGTCCCAAGGCTTTGGGCCATCCTCAACTGCTTTCCCAGGCCACAAGCAGGGAGCTGGATGGGAAGCGGGGCTGCTGGGATTAGAACCGGCGCCCATATGGGATCCTGGCACTTTCAAGGCGAGGACTTTAGCCATTAGGCCACGCCGCCAGGCCCTCTATAAATGTGTTTGTAAAATGCACTAGCATACATTGGATGGACAGGCAATGCAACAAATATATGATTTGAGAGAAGATTGTAATTCATTTCATGTGGAAATTTACTGAAAGGTTTTCAGCATTTCAGAATGTCATGTCACAGAGATATCCCTGTGGTATCTGAGTCAGCCAGTTTGTGTAACTTCATCATCTGAATTTGTAACTTGGCTTTCAGAGGGATTCTACGTTTAAGTACAATGGCTGATATTTTAATAATGACTTCATTGTAACCATGTCAAAGCATTTACCTATTGAATTGCATACAAATTTTTTGTTACAATTTACTTCTGCTACCTATTGAAAGTACCCTTGATATTTTTCTTGGTCAGTTTTTAATTTTTTCTATTTATTATTATTATTATTGTTACTATACAGTTCCATAGGCTCTGGGATCCCCCTTACTCTCTGCCCAAATCTCCTTCTTCATAATGTGGAAAAAGAATTGAGAAACAGAATACAGCAGGGACACAAGCCAGAAGAGAATAGAGCGGCATATTCCAGATTCTAAAAGGAAAAATTTGTTAGCCCAGAATAACGTACCCAGCAAAGTTTTTCCTTGATTTAAAAAATGAAATAGAATTCCATGGTAAAAAAAAGCTCAAAGAATATGCCTCTTCTAGACCTACCAGACAAATGATACCTAAAGATGTTCTCTTGACAGAAACAATTAGTAGCAACAACAAAACGAAAGGCAAATGTGAAGAACATCCCAGTAAATTTAACAACAGAAGACTAAATCAAACAATGAACAACCCATTGCTGAAATGAAAGGACCAAATTATTATCTATTCATATTAACCATGAATAAATAGATATTTTTAATACTTAATAAGTAGAGTAGGGCTATTGCATTTGAATTACATTTTGAATTAATATAAGGGACATTAAAACATATAATTCTAAAAGCAGCATGGTTGACTTTATATTATTGAAATGCATCAGTTTAAATTTTTATGCAACTCATTCACTATCAAATAGTAGCAAGTTGGACCTTACATTGTTGAAACATACTGGTTAAAATCAATTAGTGAAATTGATTTCATTACTGAATTCTAAAATAATCATACTAATTTTGCCTAGAGACATCACTAGCAATAGAAAGAACATTGAAGTGAAATCTATATTCCAGATAACTTGCTCTAAACAAGCTTAATTCAGAAATATATTCCAAATTGAGACCTTAAAAAGAAAGGAAAGCTTCAATCTCTAAAAGGAAGTCTTGATATATATGAACACATTCATTCATATCCTGATGACATCACTATTTTTAATATTTCTACATTTTATTATTCTTATTGTTATTATTTTACGATTCAGTTCCATATTCCCATATCCCAGCCCAAGTTCCCTCCCCGCAACCTAGTTCCTCTGTATCATTACTAAAGTATAGTTCATCATACACAGTCGTATGTCCATCATTGCGGGCATGGACAATGGCAGAGAGTACAGCATCCTAATGTCAATATATAGTAAACAGTTTCATTAGGACTTCATCTTTAGTCTGGAAGTTTAAATGCATACTACATTGTATCCTCACATCTAGATATGTTAGTCTCCATTTCACAGCTACTGTACATCCCCTGAAATGAAATTCATAATACAAATAAAAAGTCAACAATAAAAAGAAAAATAGAAATTTACAATGCCATGAAGTAAAATGACATGTTACTAGATATTACAGTCTCCATTACACAGCTACTATATATCCCCTTAAATGAAAAGCCACAAAACAAAATCAACATCAGGAAGAAAAAAGAAATAAACAACACCAAGAAGTTAAATTACATGCTATTAAGTGACTAACGTATAGCTGAAGAAATGAAAATCAAGAACCTCCTTCAAGAAAATGATGCCACTGTATGATCTATGAGTCATTGAAGAATTTAATCAAAAGGAAGTGTTGTGAAGATGTGAATCTAATAGAAAACATTAAACCCATGTGATATAGTTTCTGCTGATCTTTGTTGAAGTGTGTCTCTTCTAGACAACAAATAGATAGGTTTTGTTTTTTAATCCAGTCTACTAATCTATGATGTTTGATTGAGCTTAAGCCATTTACATTCAGGGTTAAATATAGATAGGTGGTACTTTGGTCCTGTCATTTTAGGAATGGGCTGTTCATTGGTTTAGTCTTCTGTTGTCATTTTAGTGGGATGTTCTTCGCATTTGCCTTTGGTTTTGGTAGGTACTATTCCTCTTCTCTGTCAAGAAAACATCTTGAAGTATCATTTGTAGAGCAGCTTTGGAAGAGGCAAATTCTTTTAGCTTTTCTTGACTGTGAAGGAATTTTATTTCATCTTCAAAGAAGAAAGAAAGCTTTGCTGGATATGTTATCCTAGGCCGACAGTTTTTTCTTTTAGAATCTGGAATATGTCACTCCATTCTCTTCTTGCCTGTAGAGTTTCCTGTAAGAGATCTCCTGTGAGTTTAATTGGCATTCCTTTATATGTCAATTGATTTTTTTCCTGTGCACATTTCAGGATTTTTTCCTTATGTTCAATTGAAGAGAGCTTGATGATCACGTGTCTTGGTGAAGATCGCTTTTGATCAAGCCTGTTGGGAGATCTGTGCCCCTCCTGGATCTTGTTTCCCAATTCTTTCTCCAGATTAGGGAAATTTTCCTTGATTATTTCCTTAAATACATTTGCAAACTCAGCTTCCCTTTCTGCACCTTCTGGGACTCCCATAACTCTTATATTTAGCCTCTAGATAGTGTCTTTCAATTCTTGAATACTTTTTTGGCCTGATCCAGCTCTGCTTCCAGCTTTTCTTTGCTTCCCCTCAATGACAGGAAATATATTCCAATTCTGAGATTCTTTCTTTTGCTTGCTGCTTTCCTGTGTCTGTCAGTCTCCAGGTACCCCTCTGCTGTTGTTCTGTCCTCTCCTATTTCTGGAATGTGTCGTCTCTGCTCCATCCTGCTTCAATGTTTCTCAATCTGTTTAAACATGTCCTTACTTTATTCTGCCATCTTGATTCTTCAATATCACTGTTAATAGAATGGTTTTCAAATGCTGAAGGTTTTTGAAAGTATGATCACTATTTTTCTGTTGAAATGGTTTTCCCCTGACATTTATTTCATATTAGAAGTTCAAAACAAAGAGACAGATAGTTCTCATAATAATAAATTCACAATGACTAATATTTTATTGCATAATGATTGTAAATGAATGAGATATTCAGCAATGACTATGTATGTGCTCAGTAAGTTGTGAAGTTCACTGTCCTTTAATAGTATGTGTTTGGTAAATTAGTTATAAAGGTCGCAGTAGTATTCATTAACAGAAGCGTAGATGCAGCCTTTGCTAAATCATGTTTTTATTAATAAAACTCAAGTAACTTGTTTTTAATAAGAGGAAGAATAAGTTATAATTTAATTGGTTGACTCAATATCATTGCAAATTTTTTTTTTGCATAAAGTTTTAGAAAGAAATTCTAGCTGCAATATGTATAGTGGAATCCAAGCATTTCAAGCACATTAAAATTAGTATTTCTGTTTTTATCATTGTCATTTTTCTGAATAATAAGAGGTTCACAATACCATTTGCAAAGGGCTTTTATATATGCAGCAGACATAATAAATTTTCACAAATTTGGGGGCTTGAAACAAAAATTTATTCCCTTAAGTTTCCAGAGGGAAGAAGACTGAAATCAGGATGAGGCAGCATCATGTCCCGTCCAGAAGGGCAGAAGAGAATCCAATCTCACCTGTCTTAGTTTCTGGCAGACTCAGGTGTTTTTTGACTTTAGTAACATAACTACTATCATGGTATTTGTCTTTGCAACATCTTCTATTATGTGTGTCTACCTGTGGTTAGGAGTCTGAATCAGTCTCTCCTCCTTAATTTTACATAGAGATCTATAATTGGGTTTATGGTATAACCTAAATCCAAGATAAATTCATCTTATTGCCTTCCTTTCCATGATCTATAATTTTATTTTTAATTAAGTCTTGTGATCACATAATTTTAATTGTTCCAGATTGCCTGCAGCTGTCAATATTTTAATTAAATCAAAATATCATGCTTGTAAATGCTTCAAATATTTCAAGTATACATGGATTTCTGAATGACAACTTTAATTCCATCACAATGTCCTTTTGGTTACTATTATTATTACTTTTTTTAAACTCACAGCAGATTTACGTTACATAGAGCTGAAAAGAAACTCTAAGAGCTAAGACATCTGTAAGCATATGGCAAGTTTTGACAATGCAAGGGATAAATAGTGGCATCTAATGGCAAACCCTGTGCTGTTTCACAATTATCTCCTAAGTACTGTTCTAGATCTGCTCATAATTATCTGTCTTACCATGTCCGCAATCCCAGCTTCCATACTGTCTAGAGATTACAAACAATAGTTTGTACTAAATGACAGGCCTGTCCCCATTTACCTCCCTTGTTTCTTTACCAGAGGAAGAGCAATTTGGCAG
Source organism: Ochotona curzoniae (assembly GCF_017591425.1). NCBI lineage: Eukaryota > Metazoa > Chordata > Mammalia > Lagomorpha > Ochotonidae > Ochotona > Ochotona curzoniae. The sequence continues at coordinate 52,835,990 of NW_024467087.1, read as the reverse complement.
ACAGCATACTGAACTATCATATTTTGCCCAAAACTGAGAATTTAATCAATATACAGGCATTATAAAAGTAAAATTGGAAAATTGCAAAGCAAATCAAGGAGTTTGGTTACCCTAATTAAGCAATCATTATTTGAGTTGGTTTTACAATGGCAATTATCAAGATAGACATCTGAGAATGTAAGTGGCATGAGAAAAATAAAGTTCAGAGGATATGAAGCAGATTAGAGATGGGTTGATCCACAGGCATTAATCCAAATTTGTATGTGAGAAATGTTTCTACTAGTGAAGTGTCGAAATAAAAGGCTGACAAAAAGCAAAAGAAAAAGGCTGAGATAGAAGAATGAAATGGATGTGATTGGCTGCCTTGCAGATCATGGTTTTATCCGTTATGCCACAAGCTTTACTATGAGACAGCAATGATCTTACATTGGTTAGTTTTGCTACAGTCCAGGGTTCTCAGAAGCAATAGAGTGCAGTAATTGTAAGTGTGGGGCTTGGATGGCACATTGTTTATACGTAATGCTTGCCTTTCTCATTTACTGGTTATGTGAGTAAATCATTAAAAATCTTTGTGTATTAGTTTTCTTATTGCTGTTAAGTAAATAATAGTATGTTGAGCATAGAATTTTGTGTTAAATGTGTTTAATCTTGCCTTAAACAAAGTACTTAGAAAAGCATCTAGGACATAGAAATACCATGATCTATTTTCAGTTATACATCCCCCATGTGATCCCTCAACCCATTTTGTAACTACTTCCATACTCATGCTATTCTTATGTTTACTATCCTTTATAGATTCTGTTTCTATCTGTTCCTTTTGTGTGTCATGAGCCTACTTGCTAGTTTACATTATTAGCTACCTAGGTATCTGATCTCCTGATTTTCCCCAATAACATAATCAGTCTCTGATTCCCCTTTTATCTCATATCTTACCTTCCCACACACCTGAACAATATATTTTTAGCAAGCCTCTTGCAGTTTGTAGTACGTTTACTCTTCTTCATGTTTTTGTGTATGCTCTTCCTTCTGCTGTCATCATACACCCCATACTATGTGTCTGCCTACTTTCATTTAAACATCCAAAAGTCAGCACAAGGATGACATTACTTAGGAAGTTTTTAGTGTGTATATAATAGACATCTCTGTCTTCTGTCTTTAGAGAGTGTATGTAATATATGTAAACATATATATACATACATATTTATATGCATTAATACATACAATTGTACAGTATTAATATATGCTTATACTATACATACTTATACCAGAAGGTAATAGTGTACAAATCTGAAAAACCTGACCCTGTGCAATGGCTCAGTTGGCTAAATCCTCTCCTTGCAAACATTAAGATCCCTTATGGGCACCGGTTCGCATCCTGTGTGCTCCACTTCCAATCCAGCTCTCTGTTTCTGGTCTGAGAAACCGTAAAGGGTGACCCAAAGCCTTGAGACCCTGCCACCCACGCAGAGACCTAGAAGAAGCTTCTGGCTCCTTTCTTTGGATCAGCTCAGCTCTGACCATTGCCATTTGGGGAAATGAACCAGTGGATATAAAATCATTCTCTCTGTTTCTACTTCTATGGATCTCCCTTTCCACCAAAAATAAATATTTTAAAAACTAATCTAACAAATAATACCGTATCTACTTCTCATACTAAATTGAAATCTCTTAGAAAAATTCTGCCACATTCATCTAGGCAGTCTCATAAGCCAAGGTAATACGTGGCAGTTAATTTTGAATTATTGTTAGACAAATAATTGAAATTCCTTCCAAGAAAGTAGTTTTGGAGAATATCATTCACTGGTTATATATGATTCATTCTACTAATGTATAGGTATTTAGCACTTACTTTTTGCCAGGCAGTATCTAAAATAGTAACCTGTTTTAAAATATAAACACAAAAATCATCAACAAAAATAATTTGTCTTAATATGGGCCTCTGCTTTATAGATCTGTTGCTTTAACAGAAAAGCACATTGATCTTAGTTTATGTTTATTTTGCAGTAAGGCAAAGGCTTTAGCTTCCTATGTGTTTTCCACACACTATTTAATGTACCGGCTTAGATGGTTTTTCCATATTTGCCTCACTAAACTTTCCTTTCGAACATCTGAGAAATCTATGACACAATGTTTACTTGTATACTGGTTAAATTTTGCACTTTGTAATTGGAAGGTGAGAAGTCTGAAAATGAGACACCAGATGATATCAAGTTTGAAGCAATTACTACACTTCTAATTTTTTAAAACAAAAATTGGCAAATGAGAGTTTATGAACTAGGTTTAACCTTCTAACCTGGAAACACCAGTGAGATACACTAGTTCATTATTTAAAATCTGGTTCTCAATGGCCAGAGATGAGCCAAGTTGAAGCCAAGAGCCAAGATTTCATCCAGGCCTGTTATGTGGTTTTAGGGGTCCAAACACTTTGGCCATCTTCCACTGTTTATTCTAGGCTGAAATAGAAAGTGAGCACCAACTGAAGACCATGCGGAAAGCTTGTAGGTTGTAGCTTTACCCATTAAGCCAAAATGCCAGCTCCAAAAGCTATATAATTTTGACAGCAGATTTCTGCTCTTATTTTGATTGGTGCTAAGATGAAATAATTTTGCATCTTAACAGCTTCTTTCCATAATTCCATGTAAACATTTAATCTTTCTCAAATACCTCTTTTTTCTCCTCAAAGTTGCTTATTGTTTAACACAATGAGTCTTACTTCTGAGCCACAGGGGACACATGAGTATTTAAATTAAAATGCTTTGGCCAACTAATCATTTTATTCTCCTTTTCACACAATCAACTCCATTCCACAAAGCAACATTTATATAAACCATGTATTTAATTTTTTATACTCCAACTTTGTTTTTTTCAAAATAATGATTACGTGGTTGATGCATCAGCTATAGGGTGGGAAGGATCAAGGTTTAGGGAAAATTGGGTAAACTCATTTCATTAAGTAGGGCATGTTCTAGTAGGCAAGTCCAAGAAGCTATGCCAGGTGTCCCAAGCATCGCTGGATCCCCCGCCCCTAGGGTTCAGGAACCCTATGTACCCCTGGTAGGTGGGCCCCAGGGTCCAGGATAGGAGACTCAATCCTCACCATATCCCCTATCCCCAGGGTTCATGAAACCAACACCCACCTAGAAGGTGGGCCTCAGGATCTGGGCCAAGCAATGCAAGCCCTATCAATTTATTGACATATAATGAAGGTATAATGAACTGTATATACTCAATATACAAGTTTGAAACTGAATACATCCAGGAAACCATCATCACAAGTAAATTTATAAATATATCTATCAACTTCAGTTTCTATATTCCCTTTGCAAATTCTACCCTCTGTCCGTATTTTCCATCCTTCAATCCCAGACAGCCACTGAAAAGCTCTATTTCACACAATGTTCTAGAATGAATCTTCTAATGTTTTATTAAAATATATTTTGCATTTTATATGATGTATTTCACTCAATGTAATAATATCTTTTTTCCACTGGCAGACTGCAGGAGAGAAGAGAGAGACAAAAAGAGACACACAATCTTGCGTCTTCTGGTTCATTCCCCAAGTTGCTTCTCCTGAGTCCCCCACATGGGTGTAAGTGAGCCATCTTACACTGCTTTCCAAGGTACATTAGTAGGGAACTGGATAAGAAGCAGAATATCGGGCCCGGTGGCGTGGCCTAGCGGTTAAAGTCCTCTCCTTGAACGCTCTGGGATCCCATATGGGCGCCGGTTCTAATCCCAGCAGTTCCACTTCCATCCAGCTCCACTTCCCATCCAGCTCCCTGCTTGTGGCCTGGGAAAACAGTCGAGGACGACCCAAGGCTTTGGGACCCTGCACCCGTGTGGGATACCCGGAAGAAGTTCCTGGATTCTGGCTTCAGATCGGCACAGCACTGGCCATTGCACTCACTTGGGGAGTGAATCATCGGATGGAAGATCTTCCTCTCTATCTCTCCTCCTCTCTGTATATCTGACTTTGTGATAAATAAATAAATGTTTTTTTTTTTTTAAAGAAGTAGAATATCTAGCCTATGATACAGTGGCCACATGGGATGCTGATATTGCACACAGAGGCTATGCCTGCTATGGCACAGTACTGGCCCAGCTTAATGATATTTTTGAAACTATATTTATGTGTAAAATATTTACTTTAATCAGAGAGAGGAGGAGAGAGTCCACCTACTAGCTCACTCTCTGAATTCCCATAGTAGATAGGGTTGGGTTGGGTCAGGCCAAAGCAAGAGCCACAAACTCCAATCAGCTCTCCGATGTAGGTGGCAGAAACCCTGGTACTTGGCCCACTAACCACAACTTTGTGCATTAAAATGAAGCTGGATTGGAAGCAGAGTCATTGAAACCCTAAGTGGTGCTCAGATATGGGATGCAGGTTTTCTAAGCAGTGACTTAGACAGCTATGCTACACAACCTTCTTCTCATAATTATTTTTGAGGTACATTTATGTCACAATAATATTAGTAGTTCATTCCTTTACATTATTGAGAAAGATTCCATTCTATGGATATACCATGATTTATCCATTCATCTACTGATATACATTTGTTTCCAATACTTGGCCATTATGACAGAACATTTTATCAATAATTGTTTGGTAGAATTTTTCCTTTCTCTTGTACAAGGGTAATTACTAATTACTGGACCTTATTTTAGGTACATGCTTAATTTTAAAGAACTGTAACAGTTGTTTCAAAGTAGTGTCTTATTACTCATTCTTAATATTAGCTCTTTTTCCATATCAACACCAATAGATAGTTTGGTCTGTATTTGAAATAGAAACTAAAGATGTTTAGAATTTCTTTAACAAGTACAAGTAAAGATGAACAGCTTTCACTAAGTGATCCTTAGTACATGATCATAGAATTATTATCAAATTATGACACTGATATGGATTAAATATTATTAATAATATGTCTTATTTTTATTTCTCTGTTTTATGCATACACTATATTTTATGATGTTTTAGGAAAAGGGAATCATTGCTGATTTGTCTAACTACCAGCCAGTAAGGAAACAAAATTGTTCAGTTAGGTAGCCTCCTTTGTGCCACTGTTTTACAGACACACCTCCCTAATCATAATAGCTGATGACCAATAATCTGTTCTTTGTCTCTAGAACTGTTTAAATCTCAGAGGGTTATGTAGAAGGGAGCATCCATTATATAACCATTTGAGATTTTTTTTTTTCATTCACCATTATTCCCTTAAGAGCTGATCAATTCATTGCATGCATAAACGGCTTATAAATATGCACCATGTGGATTGTTATGGCCCATTCATCCACATATCCATTGAAAGAAAATTGAGTTATTGTGAGATTTGGCTAGTATAAATATAGCTGAATACAGATTTTCTTTTATCCAAGACAAATATCCTGAAATAGGATTTTCAGTTCACATGGTTGTCAAGTGTTTAATTCCGAAAAGAACTACAATATTTTTCCCATGTAATTCTAATATTTTACAATTCCACCACAAAAATTGTAGAAGATACTGTCATTGTGCATCCTGACCAGTGCTTATTATATTTTTAGGTGTAGTCATGTTAATGAATGTGAACAAGTTTGTCACTGTAACTTTAATTTGAAATTCCTTTTTGATTAATGATTTCAAACATATTTTCTTTTTTGTTACTTTCCACTTCTTAATACATAGAGAACAGATTGCAATAATTTCATAGATACAATTCCAAGAATACAATAGTTTCCACCCTTTTGTGTGCTTAACAACCTTAAATATCTTTGGTGAGTTATCTTTTCAAGATATTTCTCTGTTACTAAGTGTGTAAAATTTATTTTTTAATGTATCATTTTTAAAATCCTTTTTTATATTAATACATGGTTGCCAACCTCATTCATTTCACAGCTTTCACATAGCAAAAGTATTGAATTTTAATAATGTTTTGATTGTTATATTTTTATTTTGTATATCAATATTTTGGTGTAATTTCTACAAGCTTTTTTATTCATTCTATGTCATTGTTTTTTTTCCTGTATCCTTGTAATCGTCTTGCAGTTTTATATTTTACCATTAAATTTTTTATTAAATGTGCTGATTTTTCATGAAGTGTCAGATTTACACTCAAAATCTTTGTTACTTTTATTTTACTTTTATATATTTGGAATTCAATCGCACATACTGGAACCATGTGTTGAAAGGATTATCTGTTCTCCATTTAACTGCTTTTACACAATGACCAAAAATCAGTTGGGCGTATTATCCCTTCCTTGCTCCCTATAGTCCTTCCCACTAATGTTATATATGAACTTGACTTACTGTCTGTGTCCTTCTCTTTCAGTCTAAATGATTCTACAAAGAATTTCTTGCATAGTGTAGCTTGCATAAATAACACATTGGAGGATAATTCAAAGTTATTTAGGAAATTCATTTAAGTGTGATTTTGAAATGCATGTACATTACCAGTCTTCACAACACTTTATGAAAAAGATATAGGATGATAAAATATGATATTATGATAAAATATACATGGATTTTTAAATTGTACACCAATATAATACCTCAATTTTATTTTCATAAAAGGTTTGAGTGCCTTTGCTTTGTACATAGAATTGCTTTATTAATTTCCCTTTAAGGTTGTTTATTGTTACTGTATTAAAAAAAACTTAATTAATTTGTGTATTAACATTGTGTGTTGCTATTTTAGCTTAGTTGATTAAATATTTTAGTGAATTTTTTTTAAAGATTTATTTAATGTTATTAGAAAGTCAGATATACAGAGAGGAAGAGAGACAGAGAGGAAGATCTTCTGTCTTCTGATTTCACTCCCCCAGTGGCCACAACAGCCGGAGCTGAGCCAACCCAAAGCTAGGAGCTAAGAGCTCCCTCCCGGGCTCCCTCGTGGGTGCAGGGTCCCAAAACTTTGGACTGTCTTCAGCTGCCAGAAGCTGGATAGGAAACGGGCCACCAGGACACAAACCAGCGCCCATATGGGATGCTGGCATGTGGAAGGTGAGGATTTTAGTGGTTATGCTACTGTGCTGGGCCCTTTAGTGAAATATTTAAAGATGTGTTTATTTATTTTAAAAACAGTGTTAAACACACACACATACATACAGACACATGGAGAGAGAAAGATAGAGATCTTTCTTCTATTGATTCACTCCACAAATAGTTGCAGTGATCACAGTTGGGCCAAGCCATTTATAGACAGGACCCTGGAACTTCATCCAGGTCCCCCACTAGAGTGGGACAGGCTCAAACACTTGGGCTGTCTTCAACTACTTTCTCAGGCACACAAGTTTGGAGCTGAATCAAAAGTCAACAGCTGAGACATAAATGGGTGCCCATATGGAATGCTAGTGATGTTTAACCCACTGCACCACAACATTAGCATCTTAATGGTTTTCTGCATATGGTATTATAACATTTTCAAGTGTTCAATAATATTTTAATCTAACTTTCGTTTTATTTGACAGACATACAGACAAAGTGAGGTCTTCCATAAGTTTGTTCACTTCCAAAATGCAAAGCCAGGAGATCAGATCTCAAATCTTCCAGACTGGTGACAAGGCACACATGGTTGAGCCATCTTCTGACACTTCACCGAGCATAATTTAACAGGAAGCAGTGTTGAAAGTGGAGAAGCCAGGACTAGAACCATGCACTACTATCTGTGGTGTAGGCATCCCAACGAGTACAGCACCAAATGCCTGCCTTCGTGGCATCTATAAGCTGCTAATTTTTACTGTTCTCCAATTTGGATCCATTAACTTCTAAAATTTTATATTGTTATTTTAGTTGTGGCTTTAGAATTCATAAGATTTTTTTCAAGCTAATTTTCAATTTATTCTTGTGATAATATTTCTATTTACATTATAGTCAAAGATTCAGTGATGATTTTTAAACATATTGCAGCCTAAATATAAGGCTAATAAGCCACTTCGGATGTAATATATATATTGTTTTCTCTTCTTGGACTTTAAGTTAATATATACACTTTAGTGGTGTAGAATATTCAAACATGGCAACATATTGTTACATAATTCTAAATAATAAATTTTCTTTTAATCAAATGAGATAATCAATGCATAATCTGAATGTTCCTCCATGAGATCTTCATTCATTTGCATGGATCTATATTACCGCTTCCTTGCCAATTAAATTTTTCATCTGCTCTATATCTGCAAATTTTTTTTTCTAAAAGAAGTTTCTACTGAGCACAAAATAGCAAATGTTTTAGAATTATTTTTTAAATTTACTCCATTGTGTCCTAGCTTTAGTTTATTTTTTTTGAACACATAGTCTGTGAATAATACATGTCTTTGTTCCTCTGTTTTCAAAAAAATGTCTGTTAGTGGCTATTTTTAAGATTTCTTATCATTTGTTTTGTGTAAGTTGAGCATAATGTTCCTTACTACGATGTTCTTCATAATTCTTATTCTTTGTGCCATACTTCTTAGTTTTGATTACATTTAGAACACTTATACCAGTTACACTCATTATAGTTTTACTGTGCTCTACACAAAGAAAAACAATACAGAATGCCGATCTTAGAGTGAGATTACAATCTTTTCTGCATTGTCAAGTAATGCCCTACACGGCATGTTCTTATTTAACCAACCAAAGATATCTAGTATGTGTAGGCTGTATTGTAATGGGGATAGGTTATGCTGACAGTTAAGTATCTTATTGATTTTCCGAAACAGTGTGAGCATATTTTTTCTAAACACTGTACTAAACTACATATTCACAAAAATGTGAAATGAATATTTGTCTCATTATGGATATTTGCATTATTGTGTTTTCAAATTTTCTAATATATAAATTTTCTAATATAATGTGCAATTTCTAATGTGCAATTTCTAATGAAAGTAATCCTGTTTTAAAATTTCTCAGATATTTAAATTTTATCTCCAGAAATTTGATATACATTATTTATATCTTCAGTAGTTTACTCATCCTTATGCACATGTGGAGTGCAAATAAGACATTTTAATGCGAATGCTAAATAAAACACATGAGTTATAAGTTCTGGGTAAGTTTTATTTGGTTGATCTATCTTCATGGTTTTATTTTCATTCTACTTTATAAATCTGATTTTGTTTCATTAGAACCTAACCAGTGTGTTCTTTAGGTTTCAGAGTATTAACTATTTACTTAATTGAATACTTTTGAGCTTTGTTTCAGAATGAGGTTAAATCACATGGAAAGAGTTTGATGCTTTGTGATTTTCCTTTTAAATTTTTATTAAGTGGGGCTAGCACAGAATTATTCTTGGGCAAAGTGTATTCCCATTATTGAAGAGAGATCATTTGGATTCTACCAAACTACATTTTTTATTTCTTTTTATTTTTTATAAATTATTTATTTTTATTGGTAAGTCAGATTTACAGAGAGAAGGACAGAAAGACCCTCCACCCACTGATCCACTCCCAAAATGGCCACAACGGCTGGAGCTGAGCCAATCTGAAAACAGGAGCCAGGAGCTTTTCCCAGGTCTCCCCATGGGTGCAGGGTCCCAAGGATTTGGATCATCCTCTGCTGCTTTCCCAGACCACAAGCAGGGAGCTGAGACATGAACAAGCATCCACATGGGGTCCTGGCATGTTAAAGAAGAGGATTTAGTCACTGAGCCATTGCACCAGGCTTAGTTTTGGAGTTTTTCAAGTCTAGATGGTTGGAATAGACATTTTTCCTTGCACAGTAGGAGGCATGGGTATTGTTCCTCTACTTCCATCAGGTGGATAATCCAATTGATTTTCATTGCTTTCTTACACATATATTTGATCACATCTGAGCTAGCTTCTCAACAACAACCCTCCATAGTGCTCTAGATTTCTCTTTGTATCTCTTTCCTCTCTGTTACACTTTGTCCTGTAACCTCTACTTTCTCTGGTTGCTACCAACTTCCTGGACTATAATTTCTGTCTTCTAATTCATGAGTGTGTGTGTATGTGTGTGTGTGTGTGTGTGTTTGGCGGGGGGAGGCGTATATGTGGGTTTCACCTTTCAATGTGTTAAGTTTCCCAAGGCAAAAAAGTAGATGTGTCATGAAATTTATTTATTTCTCTTCTCTGAGAGGTTCTCTTATTTATACACTGGTTTCCAGGGTATAAAACGATTTTCTACGTATTCCTTTTTTTCTGCTGTTGTTTCAGATAATTCAATAAATCTATTTCTTTTAATTGATCCAAATCAGAATCATACAAATTGTGTGTTTATTCTCTCACATCTTAAATAATTTTTATATCACCTTATACACCCTATATGTGTCTGCACTTAGAATGGCTATCTGGGTTCAAGACAAAGGCCAGGAGTGCAATGAATACACTCCATACCCACATCAAACGCAAGTAGTTGAACCATCATCTGATGCCTTATAAGACCCACATTAGTGGGATGATGGAATCAGGAACCAAAGCCAGGTAACTGAAATTGGATACTCCTCTGTGCGATATGACTATCTTAAACAAAAGCCTTCTGCTAGGCTGCAAATGTTCCCTTGAAGAAATTTGTTGAGTGATGTATCTTGTTCTATACTCTTTACACCTGCCCTCTTATTTGGCAGAAATTTGTTCATGAAATCACAAAGACTAGATATGGAAAGAAGCACTTATTTATATGAATTAAGCAGTGAAAAATCTGCAGAGCAAATACTGCATCTGGGATTGTATGATTAGGGAAATTATTTGCCAAGCTTGTGGTATACATAAAGACAAATAAAGTAAAATTGAAATAATTTGTCTTCTAATATCCCCAGTCTGAGCCGCAGTAATGGAAAATATCCAAAACATACCTTCAACACCCCTCCCCCCAAAAAGCAAACAGAAAAACCCCACATTCTTCATCTCTGCCCAGTAGTCTTAAATGAACAAAAATATGGGGCTGTATCACCTGGATTAACTCTTAACTTACTCAGATCCGTTTGTGAAAGACCAGCTTTCTCCATTATACATCGGATCCTTAGCAAAAGAATATCTTCAATGAAGAGGATTCAATTTGATATCATACATGAGAATATTTTAAACACTTCATGGAAAATGGCATTAAAATATTTTTTGTGTGTGAAAAAAAATGGTATTAGCACATGCCAGGAATATTCAAAATCACATGAAAAGTGTGTGTTAGTTGCATCTACCAGTATATGCTCTGGTTATGAAAGAAACAACACAAGGAGCAAAGCTGGTAGCAGGCATGGCAGGGAGCTTCAGGGACTCCCTTGCTGGGCTGCTGCTTCCACTGGTGAGCACAAGAGCTTGGTCTGGTGGCTGGCTCGTCTGGGGGTGGGCCATGTAGGCTAGGCTGGTGCATTTACTGCTGCATATGAGAGCCAGCATGGGTGTTAACCAGCTGGATTAGGCCACTGCCAGTACTGGGTACAAGTCATGTCAGTCTGGACCACAGTACCCCCAAGAGGCACAAGATCTGGGGCTGGGAAAGGACCTAGCATGGGAACTGTGCATACTCCCCTGCTGGGGTATAGCTCCCATGGGTGATCATGACAGCCAGGACTGAGTGTAGGCCAAGCTGGTGAAGGCAACAGTACTCATCTGTATATGTATGGACTGGGTTGGGGGCAGGTTGGGCTAAGCTAATCTATAGCACCCATGGGAGTGCATGAGATCTAGATGGGATGTGGGATGTAATGACATAGGCCACAGTACTTGCCAGTACACCGAAAAATCAGGCTGGGGATGGCCCAGAGGGAGTTATTGAGGGTCACTCTGACGAGGCATTACTCCCATTGGGCGTGTGGCATGCTGAACCTGGTAAGCCATGGCATGTACCAGTTTGCATGAGATATGGAGCTGGGGAGAGACTGACAAGGCAGTTGCATCTACCAGTATATGCTCTGGTTGGTGTAGGTGACAGACAGCACCTGACCCTGCATTGGCCTGGACACACAAGAGGCAAATCTGAGGCAATATTTCTTGGGTGATTCCCGAGTTATGCTCCTGGACTCAAATACCACCCACAGGGAAAAGCACAATATATGTGGTTCAACTTTAGAGTGCATGTGTTGGGCCTGGGCCTCCTAAGGTGATGATGCCTCTGCAGTGGACAGCATTCCCAGATGCACATGGGAAACATAAAAGCTTATCCAGGTCAGCAGGAGATGTCAAATGGCCCATTAGTGGATCAAAAGCAGAACCACTCTCCTGGACGAGCTTTTCAACATGTTTTTGGGCCTGTGGAGACATTAAAGTGACTTGGTCAGCCAGCAGACCTTGGAAAGATTTTATCAACCCTGGTGCAAAGAAGCTGACAATGTGTCAGAACTATCAAAATGACTCAAGTAATATCTTTGGAATACTCTTCCCGACATCAGGGTCTCTAAAGCATCATCAAATGACTGCCCCTCCACCCCAGGGTGTGGAAGTACTTTGACAGCAAGGAGTGGTTCCTTGTCCCTCCTTCCCTGTGGACACTGGAGAATTAAAAAAAAAAAAAAAGAAAGAAAGAAATTTTTGTCCCACCCACTTTCCTCGATGTCTCCACCCTCCCCACCTTAATTAGAGGCCCATATATGTATGCATCCATCTTGACTATATAAGCAATATTTAAAATAAAATAGGGAAAAATGAATATATTTCAACAATTTTCAACGTTGAAATAAACCTAAATTCCCGCTTTACTTTTCCATGAACACTTTCAGTATGTGCCTAGACTGAATAAAATTCTCTGCATTTTGGATTTCTCCAATAAGCATTTCAAGTTATATATTTTTGACACTTCCTCATCCTACATTCATTTTTTTAAAGATTTATTTATTTTTATTGGAAACTCAAATTCACAGAGAGAAGGAGAGACAGAGAGAAAATCTTCCATCTGCTGGTTCACTCCTGAATAGCTGCAATGGCCACAGCTGAAGCCAGGAGCCAGGAACCAGGAGCTTCTTCCGAGTCTCCCATGCGGGTTCAGGGTCCCACAGCCTTGGGTCATCCTCTACTGCTTTCCCAGGACATGAACTGCCATGTATATGGGATTCAGGCAGTTTCAAGGTGAGGAATTAGTCACTTAGCTATCTTGCCAGGTGCCTTATCTTATATTTTTAGCCAAAGTCCATAATGCTGCCTATTTATTCAAGTATTTATCAACACTTACTTTTTTATTTTTTGTTATTTTTTTTCAAAAGACAGTTACAAAGGGAGGAAAATGAGATATACAGATGTCTTCCATCTGCCAACTGACCTACACCCCACCCCCACCAATGTGGCCATTGTGGCCACTGGGGAACTGTTATTCATTGGGTATGCGCTTTATGTTATGCAAGAGGAAGAAGTTCTAGAGACAACTGTACAATATAATAGCTATGGGAAACAATACAGAATTTTGTAATTTGCAAATTTTAAGAGGTTAAATCTCATCTTAAATGGTTTTTTACCAAGAAAGGCACAGAAAAGAATACAAGAGAATTTTTAGAGCTCATGGATATGTTCAATAATTTGTGATGATAGTGTTATGAGTGTATGCATATGTCCAAATTCATCAAGATGTATGTCTTAAATATGCACACTTTGTATATATAAATTATCTGTCAATAATTTATGATCCTTCCATTATCATCTGCCCTCACTTGTACCTGCACTGTGTTGTGTAGAGCCACTGGAAGCCTAACACATGTGTTCCCACACCTGCATATCCTTACACAACTATTATTTATTCTGAGTATGTTATCAAACAAAAAACTAAACTTGTGGATGGTTGAAGACCTAAGGAAAATGGTAAAAATGGCAAATTAATGGGGAGAAATATTCTCTGAATTTGATGATATAAATGCTTCACTGACTTGTAGATCACACAGAAGCATCATTTTGTCCAAGAAGCTTTTGTATTTTCTTTTTCCTTTCTTTCATTCGCACATTGGTTATACAGTAGCATATTACTTAATCCCATGGTGCTGTAATTTTTTGTTTATTTCTGTTACTGATCTTGTTTCATGGCTTTGCATTTAAAGGAATGTATAGTGATGACATAACAGATCATCATGCATCTTTACTTCCAAATTAAAGATGGACTCCTAATGAAACTGTTGAATATATCTTGATAATAGGATACTGGACCATCTGCCATTGTCTATGCCAGCAATGTCAGGACACACTTGAATAACAGAGTAATGGACTTACGACTGTTTATGAAGGACTATACTGTTGTAACAATATGGGGGAAATTAGGTAGGGGGTGGGTTTTGGGGAGGTGGTAGTGGAAATTCAGAGCCTATTGAATTGTATTATAAGACTAAAACTAAAATAGAAAAATAAATAAATAAGTACAGCAATAATTTGAAACCAAAAATAAGACCTCTAAAACAAAAATCAAAGAAATTGATGGATTTTATCACAACAATAACAATTCCGGTCAACAAAATAAAACATAGATAAAATTAACAGATAAGTGGCAAATTCTGGTTTTTCAAGCTATCTAAAACTGGCAGGGAGTTGGATATCTGGACTATATTTAAAGCTTCTGAAAAATTCTGGAAAAGACAAAGTCCAATAGAAGAAAAATTATGAACAGATAAATTATAGTAAGAAAAAACAAAATAGAATACACAAAGAGAAGTTCAAAGTTACTAATAATCAGATAAACATGCATTCAACTAGTAAGATAATGCCTTATGCTATCAGATTGACAAAGATTACAAATATTTGGAAAGACAAACCTTTTATTGTAGATAGAAACTCATGATGGAACATTGGTTTATGGGAATAGTGTGTAGTAATTAGAAAAAATGAACAATACAAGTCTTCTGCTATAGTAATTCCATTATTGGGTGCTGCAGTGACACTCTGGTACTTCTTGTAGGAACAATGTTTTACAGAATTATTTGTGGTAATTGCAGTGCTAAGCAACCTGGGTATCCATAATAAAGGGAAAATTTATAATAGCAGTGAAACAGTTATACACATAGTACCTGAAAACCAGAAGCTATAAAAAAAGTCACAGATCCACAGACACACACACAAAAAAACCAAGGCTTAATTTAGTTATTTTTTTAATTTTTAATTTTTTTTTGGTTTAATTTAGTTATAAGAACACAAAGCAACTGCATTAGAGAGGGTACTTATGAGACCGGAAGTATGGATTCAGATGTTATCACTGAATGTTGATGACTACTAAATGCAATAATGTTAGTTCATGGAACAGTAATAAGAGCTCATAACAATTATTTATTACACTGCTTTTATACAATATTTTGCTGTCACCTGTAGTTTCTTGTGATCCAGACCTTTATAACCCAAAACATTATTGTAAGTATTGGACAAAAGATCAATGATCAAAGAAAATAAACAGTTGCAGAAATAGGAAGAAAGTATTTGAAAAGGCAAAACATTACATTTCAGTTCATAAGTAGCATATGTCTTCCAAAGGATACAAAAGTTCTGTTTTTTTGTTTTGTTTTGTATTTTAATTTTTGCTAAGATTTACTAAGGAGGAGGAGTGGGACATTATTATAGGCCACCAGGAAGGCATTTAGACAATTACCTCTACCAAGAAATAACTTCTTCATATAACATTTTTGAATACATGTTTGAAAAGAGCCATAACTTTCTCTTATATGTGTAAATACACACACACACACACACACACACACACACACACACACACACACACACTTTTGAACATTTTGATTCAGTATCCTGCAGAGACAGAGCTGAAAAAATAGGAACAGTTACATCTAAAAATAGTTTAAAGCCTTTAAAGCTGAGGGCAAAACATACTGCTTTATTAGCTTCCACTCTGTTCTCAACATGTCCAAGTCTCTTCAGCAAAACAACTAGGAAGAAAAGAAAAAAAAAATTTTTTTCTCCAACTGTGTTTCTTTTCACTTAAGAAACCAGGATTTTCATGCTGTATGCGTTGTTAAGATGAGTAAAATCTCTATAAAGAAGACAGTTGTAGCTCATGGAATGTATGGGACACCTGAGTCCTGAGTCTGTAAGTGCGTATCCTGTTGTATGCTTTTGCCAATATTTTTAAACAATATCATCTGTATTTGTAAAAAAATCTACCAACTTTGAATGGCCTAAAAAGCAAACATTTTCTTATTCTAAGCCCTGCTATATTATCCTCTTGTTGTGAATCCTTAGGTAAATTACTCGCCATTTCTTATTTTTTAATCTGTAGCAATCAAATTGCTTAACTATTTGATAGAATTAACAGATTTATCTTTCTTTTAAAGTTGCTTTCACCATATTAATGGCAAACATCATATTAATTTCAAAACACCAAGTTAATTATGATTTGAAGGTTTTGTGTGTTTGTGTGTGTGTGTGTATACAGAGTAGAAGCAATGTACATAAATGGCAAGATGTGTTCATTTTAGAACGATTTACAGATACACATTCAACTCTAAAATAGTACATTAAGACCTTCAAGAACAGAAAAATATTCTTGATGTAAACTCAGAAATAATTTTAAAAATTCAATAAACATGAATGCAAAATTTGAAGTTAGAACAGTAAAGTCTTATTGTAGAGTCAGTAAAAAATGTGTTTAAAGTAATTTTAAGGTTTTTTTTTGCTGTTACTTGATTAAAATCATTTTAAAAATTACATTTGAGGGCCCGGCACGGTGGCGCAAGTGGTTAAGGTCCTCGCCTAGCACGCCCAGGATCCCATATGGGCGCCGGTTCTAATCCCAGCAGCCCCGCTTCCTTTCCAGCTCCCTGCCTGTGGCCTGGGAAAGCAGTCGAGGACGGCCCAAAGCTTTGGGAACCTGCACCCGCGTGGGAGACCCGGAAGAGGCTCCTGGCTTCGGATCGGCATAGCATCGACCATTGCGCTCACTTGGGGAGTGAATCATCGGACGGAAGATCTTCCTCTCTGTCTCTCCTCTCTGTATATCCGCCTTTCCAATGAAAAAATAATAAAAATAATAAATCTTTAAAAAAAATTACATTTGAAGTTCATGTTGGGTACTGAAAAAATTTTGTGTGTGGCTTCTTCAGCTTATGATACTGGTGCTATTTGCATTTCAGTATTTCTTTTTGCATATTTTAATAGTATTCTGCTTTATATTGAGATTCTGTCAACAAATTAATTTGAGATTACAAAAATTGATGGCTACAACAGTGAAACACCTCATTTATCCCAGACAGAATAGCCAAAGGGTGAGTCCTGTTAATTTGTTCCTTTATAACATGGAAACTGTGATCTCTAGTTTCACTGTATCTGAAAACTACTTAGGCCCATTGCGTTTGTCCCACTGCCAGAGATCCCATTCAGTAGCATTCACTGTGGTAACATATCAGAACAGCGCAATGATCAAAGACATAAAATTCTGCAAATACTCTGTAGGCGGACTATTCGCAAGAACCAGGGTTCCTGTTCAGTGGAAAAAAATGAAAGAGCAAAAATACAGGAGCCTTACAAAGAATGAAGTTGAGGTGACAAGAAAGATTTCTGTGGTTTTTAAAGATTTATTTACAGAGAGAGAGAGAGAGAGAGACAGAAGACAGAGAGATTTTCCACCCACTGTTCACGCACACCCCTGCCTCCCCATCCCCCGCACAATGGCTGCATTGGCCGAAGCTGAGCTGATCTGAAGAAAGGAGGCAGGAGCTTCTTCCCGGTCTCCCAGGCAGGTGCAGGGTCCAAAGGTTTTGGACAATCTTCTACTGCTTTCTCAGGCCACAAGCAGGGAACTGAAAGGGAAGTGGAGCAGCTGGAACACAAACCAGCAACCATACTGGATTCCAAAGGTTTCAAAGTGAGAATTTAGACACTATGCCACCACACCAAGCCCAATAAGAGAGATTATTTAATAGGCATTACTGGAGGTATATTATAATTAGTAGACACATTGTATGCAATGACATAATCTTGAGACAGTATAATTACACTGAGTGGCATGTTTTCGGTAGGTATACCAGACTTTTAGATTACCAAGTTCAGTTTTGAATTAGACCCTCCTTCCAAGGGATTATGATGATGCATGAGCATAGTTCCACTTGTATCTGCCAAAAGCACCTATTATCTGGGAGCACTATTATCTGGTCTAAAATCCAACAGATCAGTAAGGGCATGTTGTCATATGTGCTTCATGAAGGCTGCCTTCATATGATGTGTGAAACACAGGTGTTAACAATTCTTAGCTCCTCTTTTCTGGCTATCTCTTTGCTACATCATCGCTTCCCTCAGTGAAGTTTGTCCCTTAATCTTTATGGGAGGTCAAAGGAGATTCATCCTGTCTTTCATAACTTATTCATGTTGTGCCAGGGTGTCATGCATGCCTGTCTAGCTAGGGAATAAAAATCTCTTATTAATCGATCTAATGATTCAGTTAGAGGAGCTAGCTGTTCACCACAAGCTACGAGAAATGGCTAGAATCACTATATAACCGTAATCTTATATGAAATGGTTGAAGTTTGGTAGGGTCATTTCTACTTAGGCTGAAGGATCAGAATGAGATCCTTCTCTTTGTGCTTAATGTGGCTAGACATCCCAGGAGAACTGCCTGCTGATGGTATTCAGAATCTTGGCCCAGAATATGATTGCTCTATTTTTAGATCAGGCGTTTAAAAATAATGTTTTATTTGATCTTTGATGTCTATGAGAATGTAGGAGGAGAGGTAGGCAGAAATTGTAATAAAACATCTCAAAAGGGATAAGCTGTAATATATTCAAAGGTGCTACCCTCTTTCTAAGGATAGGAGAGAGAGGATGGACAATATTTTGTCCTAGAGGCCAGAGTACTAGAGCCACTTCTAGAGCTAACTGGCAGTCTTCTTTGCTTCCCAAACTGCCAGAGCCTTCCCGGACGGTCCTGATACAGTACTTGTGGTTTTGTTGCCTGATATCTCATATTGCTGACACTTCTACCATTTCAGGGTTTCAACACTGTCACAGTTCACGACACATTGCTTCACACAGCAACGCTGTCTCCCATCCAAGTACTAACCAGGCCCAACCCTGCTTAGCTTCCAAGATCAGACAAGATCGGGCACGTTCAGGGGGGTATGGCTGTAGACAGGAACGCTATCTCTGCAGCACAACTATGCCTGGCCTCATACGCTTCCTTTTGAACTATCAGAAGAAGGTGACACGACCTCTGGACTATTGCCTCTAAAACCAGCATCACGTGGACAATGCCAATATTTGCCAGCACGGGGGTGCAGTCCTTTCCTCCGTGAAAGGACTCTAGCCTGAAATATATTTGAAACTAAATATATCATTGTAAAAATACTGAAAAAAGAATAAAGAGATGGGTGGGTGCTGAACATGGGCAAGAAGGAGGCTTGCTAGTGGGCAGGGAGAAGTGTCACTATGCTCCTAAGTTTGTAGTGTGAAACACATGAAATTTGTGCAGCTCACATGAACAAAAAAAGTTACTAAAAGATCAACACTCCTATGTCTCTGTCCAGATAGCCCCATTATGGTAGACGCCTTCAGGGTCTTCCTTTCATTGTGTTACTCATTAATATATGGCTATCTTTTAGTTTGTGATGTCTCAGTGGTGTTTTTCAATTGTAAAGGTGGTAAACCAAAAGTGAGTACACTGAAGTGGATGGTAATCTGCCCTTAGCTTTTAAAACCTTTTGACGACCAGGGAGTCAATTGATTTGGACCTGGTGTCTTAGGGTCACTAACACACACTACCTCCCAGGCATTCTCAAGTCTTCCTTATGAATAAATTCAGCCTTGGCATGTCAAATCTTCAATGTAACTAATACTAATGCCTGAACATCTTCAGACCGTGCATAGCAGGGAATACTGGAAAAATCCTGAAAGAGTTACAGGCCTCTGATTTAATTTAATGCTTCTGCATAGCAGGCAACCTGCTTCATGCCTCAGGTTCAACTTAGGAGCCCACTAATACGGCCATTGCTGAAAGTTAATACATGAAGAAAGGTTTACAAGGTGTAAACGAAGAGTGGTTACCCAGAGAAGCGAGGAAACTGTTTGACAGTGGATCCAAGAAGCATAAGCTCAGATCAGATGACGGTAGGAAGACAGGCAGAGGTTTTTGTTTTCCCATAATAAAAAATATTCAGATGTGACACAGATGGTAGTAGTAGGAATGTTAGCAAAGTTTACTGAAGCAAATACACCCGAAATGCCAAATAGGTATCCCAGTAAAGAACTGAGAGCTCAGTTTGCATTTAGATTGGATTTTTTGGCACCCACTGGTTCTCATCTGCCCTCTTCCTCTTGAATATTACTGGGTTAGCACACACTTTATGAAATTACTTGAAGGGCTTTATCAGCACACCATTATTTTCCCAAACAGCCCCTATGGTGCAGGGCTGGAAAGACTTACCTGTGCTATCCCCAGGGGAACACCTGGGACCCAACTACAAGATTATTGTGTATTGGAAACACTTTTGAAATGTAAATGCCTGTTGCTTCCAAAGAATGCTTCTAAGCTTCTGTCCTGTTTCAGCCACACAGACTTCCTGTTTGTGTCCTTTGGCTCCTTTGGTACACATAGGCTAAAGGTTGCCTTCTTACCTAACTGTCAGGAGCTTTTTTTCTGCCTGGCAGTGTTTCCACA
Source organism: Ochotona curzoniae (assembly GCF_017591425.1). NCBI lineage: Eukaryota > Metazoa > Chordata > Mammalia > Lagomorpha > Ochotonidae > Ochotona > Ochotona curzoniae. Next base: position 52,815,523 of record NW_024467087.1, on the reverse strand, counting down.
GACCCTCCAGAACCACGTTGATGTATTAGTCAGCCATCTTCCTGTGCTTATTAAATTTATCCACATTTTCCTTCTAAAAACCTTTACCTGTCTGGTTCTTTTTTAAACCCCTTCAAGCTTTTACATGCCTTGCTATCTCTCTCAGTAGAGCCATTTCTACAAGATTAGCCAACAGTTTGGTTATCTCTCTGCACTGTGGTTTGCACCATTGGAGAAAAAAAAATAAACACAAGCATCCCATACCATTGAATAGAAACCTAATATGTGTATGTAATTTAACATTATATTTAATTCTGTTAGGCAGGAAGACATACAGGAGTGATTGGGGGAAGGCCACTAAGTTTTCCTTTTGAGGAGGAATTAAAAATCCAGCTCCCTCCTGGAACCAAAGCAAGAGCTATCAGAGTCTGCCTAACTCGTGGTGAAGCTCTCAGTTAACACATAATAACAAAATGTGCACTCAGGCAAACAAAAATATCTGATTTGTGGCACATGCACAATGAGACCTCAGCTTCACATTAAAGTGACCTGGCCTGATTATGTCATGGTTATAATTAGCATTGCAGTTTTAGATCAAAAGAGAAAAAGAGAGGAGGAGTAAAAAGCTGTCCTTTCACAGGGAAAGCTCTGTTCCTGATGTCAAGATCATTATGACCGTATCACGAACACAATGTCCCCAGAAAATTTAGACATTTAAAACCACAAACGCTGAGGAGATAGGGCGATTGTGTCTCTTGGCTGAACCATTCCTTCCATAAAAAATTTCTTTGCTGCATTTACTTCACTTCATTGATCTCTGATTTTTTATTTTTTATTTATTTATTTATTTTTTTACTGCATCTGCAAGACTGTGCCCAAATCTCTGGTGATTGTTCCAGCTTTGAAACCAACCACATTGGGTCCTGAAGAATTACTCCTAGCAATTACATGCCTCATTCCCAGTTATTGTTAATCTGTTCCAAGTGTCAGTGAAGTATGACTTTGCTGGCCTTGTGAGGCAAGCCTCTTACTGCAATCTTACTGTCTCATAATGATGTTATCTTATCTTTGTTTCCTTTAATAGGGCCTTTCTCCTCTCTGACCTGTACAGTTCCTGACAAACTCATTGAGTTTTCTGGGCATCCCTGTACTTTAGCAGTGGTCACCAATCACTCAGCAGCTGGAAAATTTTGAATAGCAATGGACTACTAGGATTGCCCTTAGTTGATAATTGTGTCACTTTCTGAAGTCCTTGACTTACGCAACAGACCCTGGAATTGGGGCTGGGGAATAGTCTGGATATCCTGCTGTCTCAATTGTCTTGCTATGGTAGAACAAAGTCGAAGAGAGCACAAGCATAAAGTACATTCATTCTAAAGAAACAATCTGAAAGTCTTATTGAGTGAAACCTGGGTTTATTCCACTTACAGGAGATTAATGTTGTCATTTTGCCAGTGGCCTGCACTGCCCATCTAGTTTGTTAAATAGTGCAAGAGTAAACAAGCACAATTGCTTCATGGACAAATCTGCCAGGTGTGTTACCTGGTGTCTTACAAGCTGCAGCAGTATTGGACTTTCATTGGTTCTCCCCACTTAAGGTGCTTACCCTGGTGACACAGAGTGGGAAAATCGAACATAGGATTGGTGGGGACGGGAGATAGCTCAGAAGCCAATTGCAGGATATAGAACACTCATATGGGAAAGGGCAGCATTACAATCTATCTCCATAAATATTGCCTTTATAATTCATTTGTTTATTTAGCTGGAAGACTGAGATGACAGAGAATCTCATTTTCTTTTTTATTCTTCAAATGCCAACAAGAGCCACACTGGAGCAATGAATTCAATCCTAGTCTCCCAGGTAGGTGGGGAACCAATTACTTGTGACTTTACTTGCAGCCACTCATGGTTATGTATTAGCAGGATTCTGGAACGAGGGGCAAGACCAGAACTCAATTCACCTTTAGTCACTTTGATATGGGATACGGATATCGCTAATGACATTGTGACACTAAGATTCCCCTGTCTACTGATTCATTCTCTCCCCTCCACGCACACATAATTCTCTGAAGCTACATTAAAAAGGATTTTCAGATTCTTTCTGCCTAACACTTTTAGAACATATTGTCTAAAGACCTCACTTTCGGCATGATGCCTCTCAAAACTCACTCCCCATGTTATGAGAAGCTCAGGCTGTCTCCAGGGACCATGTTTAGGTGGTCCAACTTACAGATGAGATGGAATCAAGCTTTTTCATCACACAAACCGAGATCCTAATCATATAAATAAAACAAGTCAAAGTGATTTCATCCAACAGTTGGTTATGCCCTCCCCAGTTATGAGAATCATACCATATGATGTCTTGGATATTGTGAAACAGATATAAAACATTCCCACAATGCCCTATCAAACTGTATGGTCTACAGAAAAGCTGTGCACAACATAAAATGTATTTGTTTTATGTCAAAGTTTGGGATGGCTTTTTAATAAAGAAATAGATAATTGGAACAATAACTTCTGTCATAATTTCTCTTCCTAGAAACTTTTTATTTTAAAATTAAAATAGGATCGATACAAGCAAAGACAGATGAAACAATATTGATAAAGAATACTTTCCTTTAAAAAAAAGATGTATTTATTTTAAGTATTTATTTTCACTTGAAAGGCAGATTTACAGAGAGAAGGAGAGACAGAAAACTTTCTTTTATCTGCTATTTCACTCCACAAATGGCCATCTAAAGCCAGGATCTGGGAGCTTCTTCCAGATCTCCCACATGTGTATAAGAGCCCAAGGACTTAGGCCATCCTTAGCTGCCTTCCCAGGCCACAAGCAGGGAGCTGGATGGAAAGTGGAGCAGCCAGGACACACCCAGTCACTCATATGGCAGGCTGGTACCTACAGATGGACAGTTAGTCTGTTGAGCCACTATACCAGGCCCCAGGATACTTTCTTTCAATTTTGAATATAAGACACTGTATTCTTTTTGTCACAGTTTGGTTATGATAGTGACAGAATTATACTTGATAATGAATGCTAGAGTTTTGAGCAAACTAGACTTGTTTGCAATGAAAGAAAGAAAACCAGAACATAGTTTTAAATAAAGATGTTATTTAGGAAAGCAATTTTGAAATAGTCGGAAATGGAAATCCACTTGGTGAAATCAATTTTTCTAACTCTATTTATTGATTAAGTGTATTATACATTGTCTCCTCTCTAAAATTATACACCATGCTGTCTCTGATATGTGTCCTAAGTGTTCATTTGATTTCCAATATAATGTTAGTTAGAAGAGCACTAGGATATATAGTGACAGTAGATATTTAACAGAATAGAAAGCACCAGATTCTCATTCCCTGAGGAAACATTATAAGAACAATTAGGGGCATACTAAAATAAAATAATAGAAACTATGAAAGGCAGTCAAATTTCTGCAGTAATCAACTGAATATACAATCAAGAAAAAAACAAGAATTCAGAATAGTAGGCAATTCTGTGTCTTTTTTTTTAACCTCATCACTTCCCTGGCACAGCTCAGGGCAGTTGAGAAAATGTAGTCCATTTCTCAGTATGCTCCCTTGGGCCATAAGGAGAAGAACAGGTTATTGGAAACATTCTAGCTATATTGAGTGGTGTTAAGGGAACTATTTTTGTTTCACATGATTAAGAGTTTAACCAATGAAAAAGTATAGTTCATATGTAAAACTGAGAAAGAATACGAAATACAGTGGTTGGTAGTGTGGTATGCAAAGATGCAGAGGAACTAAAAATATGTGGAGGGCAACAGATTACAGATAAATATAATACAGAGTCCCAGAAAGAGAGAAAAAACCAGGCTTTTATGATTGTGAAACTAAGGTAGCCATGTTCATAAAGGGAAACTGAACAACAACAAAAAGCATACGTGCAGGGCCCGGTGGCATGGCCTACTGGTTAAAGTCCTCGACTTGAACGCACCGGGATCCCATATGGGCGCTGGTTCTGATCCCGGCAGCCACACTTCCTGTCCAGCTCCCTGCCTGTGGCCTGGGAAAGCAGTCGAGGACAGCCCAAAGCCTTGGGACCCTGCATCCGCGTGGGATACCCGGAAGACCTCCTAACTTCTGGCTTCGGATCGGCGCAGCACCGGCCGTTGCGCTCATTTGGGGAGTGAATCATTGGACAGAAGATCTTCTTCTCTGTCTCTCTTCTTCTCTATATGTATCTGATTTTTCAATAAAAATAAATAAATCTTTAAAAAAAAGGCATATGCACATGCTCAGGTATGTGGCATGCCCCCAAAATACATGAGAAGAACATAGGTCTACACCCCATTATGACCCCATTATGCTTGGCACTGCACTGCTGGTTAATGAAGCTCCTTCTCAACAGTGTGCAAAAATACAGAAAAGGTGAATTTTTTGTCAAAGCTGAATTTTCAATAAATGCAGAAGCGTAGTGCAAAGAAACAAGAAGCCATAGCTCATTGAATAGATCAAAATAAAAGACCAGGGCCCCATGTGATGGCTCAATGGCTAACTCTTCACCTTGCAAACACTGGGATCCCCTATGGATAGTGGCTTGTATCCTGATTGTAACACTTCCCTTCCAGCTCCCTGCTTGTGTCCAGGAAAGCAGTAAAGGATGACCCAAAGCTTTAGTACTCTGCAGTTATTTGGGAGACACAGGCGAAGCTCCTGGCATCAGATAGGAGCAGCTCCAGCCATTGCAGCCATTTGGGAAATGAACTGGAGGATATAAGATCTTTTGGTCTCTTCTTCTCTCCATGAATCTGATTTGCCTTTCCAATAAAATAAATATTTAAGAGTAAACAAACAAACACAAAAAACAAATAAAATGACCAAGAACGATTTTTTGAAGAAACCGTTCATATCTGACAAACTACAAAAAAAAAAAATTTAAAGCACTCTGAGGCATGCTACAAAAAAAAAAAAAAAACCTAACTGAAAACATGGGAAAATATTTAAAGAAAATCAAGAAAATATTATTTGAACAAAATAAGATAAAATAAGATTATAAAATAGCCATAAAGAAATTAGGGTTAAAAATTCAGCAACTGAGCTGAAAAATTCCCCAAAGACACTCAAAGCAGGCAGAAGAATTGGTGAATCCAAAGGCAAATTATTTCGAATTATTGACTATGGAAAGCAAATACAGGGTTCCCTGTTTTGGGCACTGCCTCAGATTTAGCACTGTTTTTTGCTTTGTTTTTCTCTCTCTCCCTGGCTTCCTCATTTCTGATTCTTTAGTCACTGCTCCCTCCACCCTCACTATGCCACTGTTTTCCTCCTGACCTGCTCCATCTCAGTTCCCTGCAGTTATCCAGTGTTCCCCTGTCTCTCCTTGCTCTCTTCCCTCTCAAGCCAGCCCTAGACCTCTTTTCTTGGCATTTCCTCTAAAACTCATGCACTCCCTTCTCGTCCTACTTCCCTCTCCTGCCTTTTCTCTGGCTCTCCCTCAGATCCCTTCCTCTCAGACAGTACCAGGCAATAGCAGAACCTGGGGTTGGGATAGATCCCCACAGCTGCCCCCCCTCCCATTTTGGTATAATTTAATAAACAATCCCACATACATTTGGAAAAGACAAGTTAACAGGAGGATGGAGGAGGATGGAAGATCTCTTTTTCTCAGTCTCTGTCGCTCTGCTTTTCAAATCAATAAATCAATCTTCAGAAAAATACACAATAATTTAAAAATTAAGCACATAATGCAATGTATAATCACAATTAACTTTTTGGCAGTGGGCAAAAAGAACATCCTTAAAGGTAGTAAACCAGTTGCCCTCTGTAAAAACACTGTAGTTACACTATCAATAGTAACCAAATAAAGGGGTAATATGTTTCTAATAGTTTAATAATCAGCGGTTACATTTATCTCAGATTGAAAGCATAATTATTAAATTATGTTGTTTTGAATACTTTTATATGTAACTGTATAGTTTTCTAAAAGCGTGTAGATGTGAATTCTTCCAAACTACTAGTAAAGTCAAAGAGAACATATCATAAATATAAAAGATGAACCTCTTATACAAACATCTATTAAATTTGTTTTAGCTGTTTGACAAATACATGGGACATAAAAAGCACCTTAGTAATACAAGGTGAGGAAGACAATTTGTGCTTACCAGATGTCATTAAAAATGATACTAAAAATTTTACTTCATGCAAATAACATACTTGGAAACTCAAACCTGGAAATATCAGCATAGGTTCTTTTTCAGATTTATTTAATTATTTAATTCGTTATTGAAAGTCAGAGTTACAAACAGAAAAGCAGACACACAGGTACATGCAGAGAGAGAGAGAGTAGACATCCGTTCGACTGCCCAAATGACAGAGCAAACTAGGAGCCTGAATTCCATCTAGGTCTCCTTCACACATGAATGTACCCAAGGACTTGAGGCATTTTATACTGTTTCCACCTCACTATTCAGAGTCTCTTGTGTTTCTATATGAATCTTAACATCATTTTTTCCACATCTAAGAAGAATGACATAGATATTTTGATTGGGATCATATTGAACCTCTAAATTAATTTCATTCATATGTACATTTTGAAACTATCAAATCTAGCAGTCCACAAACATGGCAAATTTCGCAAGTTTTGGTGTCTTTTTCTATTTCTTTAATGCTGAATAATGATTACATTTATTCCAATATACTCAACTTTTTTGTGAATTGGACTGATCATGAGTCCCTTTTCAGCCATAGAATTGTTTGTGTACACAAAAACTATTGATTTTTGTGTGTTGATTTTATATCTCGGAATGATGTCCTTATGAGTTCTGTTAGCCTCTTAGTAGAATCTTTCAGTTCCCCTATATAATCATTTAACCTTCAATCGAAGAATTGGAAATAACCCAGATGCCTGTTGAAAGGAGTGAATAAAGAAACTGTGGTACATCTACTCCACGGAATACTACTCAGCCATTTGAAAAAAACTCTCATATCAAGATATGAAGATGCAATGCAGTATGCATCTCTACTTCCAAATTATAGATGAACTCCAATGAAAGTGTTAAATATATATTGAAGATAGGATGCTGGACTTTCTGCCATTCTCTATAGCTAAAATGTCAGAATACACTTAACAAATAGCAGACTGTTTTTGAAGAATTATTGTAATATTACAGGTGTTTTGGGAAGAAGGGAAGGGAAATCCCTGAACCTAAGGAACTGCATCATAAAATACATAAATTTTTAAAAAGAGATACCTTGTCTTCTTCCTTTCCAATTTGTACCCCTTCGATTTCTTTTTCTTTCCCAATAGCTCTTGTTAAAATTCACACAACTAAACTGAATAGCAGTAGTGAAAGTGGGCATTTTTCTTTGGTTCTGGATCTTAGCCAAAATGCCTCCAACTTTTTGTCATTTAACATGACATTAACTATGTGTTTTTTATATATTGACTTGATTGTGATTAGGAATGTTCCTTCTGTACTCAGTATATTTAAGGCTTTTGTCATGAGGATATGTTGTATTTTATCAAGTGCTTTTTCTGCACCTGTTGAGACAACCATGGTTTTCATTCTTTAGCTATGTAGAAAGTCTGTCAAGTTTTCCCACATGAATAGTAGGGGCACAATGACTTGAGCCACGCTTTTCTGCTTCCCAAGGTGTGCATTAGCAGGAAGCTGGAATCAAAAGTATATCCAGGGCCCGGCACGGTGGCGCAAGTGGTTAAGGTCCTCGCCTTGCACGCCCGGGATCCCATATGGGCGCCGGTTCTAATCCCAGCAGCCCCGCTTCCCTTCCAGCTCCCTGCCTGTGGCCTGGGAAAGCAGTCGAGGACGGCCCAAAGCTTTGGGACCCTGCACCCACTTGGGAGACCCGGAAGAGGCTCCTGGCTTCGGATTGGCATAGCATTGGCCGTTGCGCTCACTTGGGGAGTGAATCATAGGACGGAGGATCTTCCTCTCTGTCTCTCCTCTCTGTATATCCGCCTTTCCAATGAAAAAATAATAAAAATAAATCTTTTAAAAAAAAAGAAATAACTGATAATTTTCATGGCTGAGTGGAGAGGGCAATAGGCAGTTATATTTTTTTTACAGTTTGTTTTATTTTTATCACAAAGTCAGATATACAGAGAGAAGGACAGAGAGGAAGATCTGTCCTTCCAATGATTCACTCCCCAAGTGACCGCAACTGCCGGTGCTGCGCTGATCTGAAACCAGGAGCCAGGAACTTCTTCCAGGTCCCCCACGAGGATGCAGGATCCCAAGGCTTTGGGCTGTCCTCGACTGCTTTCCCAGGCCACAGGCAGGGAGCTGGATGGAAAGTGGAGCTGCCAGGGTTAGATCCAGTGCCCACATGGGATCCCGGCGCGTTAAAGGCGAGGACTTCAGCCGCTATGTCACTGGGCCAGGCCAGGAGTTATTTTTTAATGATACAAAGTTTCACTGTGGGAAAATGAAAATGTTCTGGAAACAGACTAAGACTTGAACCTAGGCACTGCAACACAGGATGCGGGCTTCCCAACTGGAATCTTTTTCACCAGTACAAATGATTACCCCCTCATTTTTTAAAGTACAGATCACACTGCTTTGTACTTCTTATTCATAAATCAAATATCTTACATGTGAAGGCACATTTCTAAACTTTTACCTGGTCTCATAGCCTCTTATTTTATGCCTGCTTCCAAATCATATTATTTGAATTACTAAAACAATGCAACAAATCTTAATCTTTTATAGGGTAAATCTCATTTTTTTTCTTTTCAAGAGTGCATTGTTCAATCACCCTACCTTAAAAAAAATATTTCAAGGGGCTGACATATCAGCCCAACAGGTTAATCCTCCACCTTCAAATGTCGGCATGTCATATGGTTCTGATTCATGTCCCAGCTGCTCCACTTTCCATCCAGCTCACTGCTTTTGACCTGGGAAAGCAGTGAAGGATGTCCCAAATGTTTGGGTTCCTGCTCCCACATGAGAGAACTAGAAGAGCTCTTGGTTCCTGGCTTCAGAACAGCTCAGCTCTAGCTGTTGTGGCCATTTGGGGAGTGAATCCGTGAATGGAAGATCTTTGTTTGTTTCTCCTTCTTTTTGTAAATCTGTCTTTCCAATAAAAGTAAATCTTTAAAAATTACTATTAAAATAATCATTTTAAAATTGCTTGACAAACTTAATTAAAGGAAGTAAACAATTATTAAAGTTTATGTTGGAATTGTGGCTGCATTAAATCAATAACAATACAGATTGAACTTGCATCTTTATTAATACATCTGTTTATTATTTTGTGTAATTGAAAGTCAGAGTTATAGAGATAAAGAGACACAAACAGAGAAAGAGGTTTTTCCACCTGCTGATTTACTGCCCAAATGGCTACAATGGCCAGTGCTGGGCCAGGTTGAAGCCAGGAGCCAGAAAGGTCTTTAGGGTCTCACATGTGTTTACAGGAGCCCAAATACTTGGGCCATGTTTTGATCAATTTCCAGGTGCACCCTTAGAGAGTTGAATTAGAAATAGAGCAGCCGGGAGGCAAGTTGTCACCCATATGGGATGCTAGCTCCCCAGGTGGCAGCTTTACCTGCTACATCACAGCACCAGCCCCTGCACTAGCATCCTTATAAACTCAATTCTCCCAATATTAGGATATAATGTATCTTTCTTTTCATTTGTGTACTTTTAAAAATCTTAGCATTTTCTCCAAATCGGTCATGTATATATTTTATTAGATTTGCCCTGCTTGCTTCAACTTGGGTAATTTTAAAATTAGCAGTTTGAAAATATTCTCTGAGGTTGTTGCTTTTGATAAGTAGTTGATTTATGAAGTCTGGATAAAATGTACATAACATAATTTTGCATTTCTGTCTTCAAAATATTCGAAATGGTATCATGGTAGGACAGACATGGTAACATAAAATTGGAAAAAAACTAAGGGAACCTTTAGCAGTTGGTAGAGAACTATCTATGGTATGTAGACACAGAAGAGAAAGTTACTTACTAGCAATAGAAATGAATGAACAACGACACAAAACATTAATGCATTTTTGTCAAACAATGTTAAGAATTTCTCACAAAACATAACTTTAAAAATAATTATCAATAGCAAGTGTAACAAAGCAGTATGGTTAAGTTCTATCAATCTGTATAAAAGGAAAGGAATACTAATGCAAAATCCAAGAGTACTTCTGGGATGCAGTTTTTCTGGGAAGAAATTAATAAGAAACTCTAAATGCAAATTATTAGTGTATTTTAGGTCTTGAAATGAGTGGTAGTTTTGCTTGTGTTTTCATATTAGTATCCAAATACATTTAGGGATCCACTTTGTCTTGTAGTGGGTAAAAGCCAATGCCTGCAGCACTGGCATGCCACATATGTGCCACCAGCTCCCTGCCAATGGCCTGAAGAAAAACAACAAAGGGTGATCCAAGACTTTGGGCCATTTGGGAAATCTCGATGAAGAACCTGGCTCTTGAATTCAGCTAGGTCCAGAACTGGCCATTTCAGCCATCTGGAGAGTAACCAGCAAAAGTTAAATTTCTCTGCCAAAAGAAAATAATTCTGATGGATCAAGATGAGGAATAGGGTAAGGGTACATTTAAACAGTCGGAGAAATATTAGCCAGTGTGAATCAGAGAGGACATATTCCAGAAAATAGAAGAGGACAGAGTAATAGTAGAGGGGTACCTGAAGACTGACAGACACAGGAAAGCAGCAGACAGAACCGTGTGGTGTTGCAGTGACTGATGCTCCAGCAGCATTCAGTTAATGGTGATCTGAATCACACTGGCAGCCAGAACTCCATCAGCAATCAGGTGGGAAGAGAGTTTCACCAGGAGCTCAGGAGGTGAAGCCAAAGACCTGCCCATCCTGCCGGTCTGTTTGATTTGACCAGGAACAGAGACAGAACAGCAGAACCCAGATGGATAGTGTTGGAACAGGGTGAATTTCATAACCCAGGCCACCCCCTAGAGCTGTATCAGGCACCATTTTGTTTAAAAACGCAAGGGCTATGTACAGTATTCCACATGCACTGAGCTGAAAGTGAACTCATTTCTGCCTCAACGAACTACAACAATGTGGCATTCTACAGGTTCCACCCAACACAGGTCCGGGTAACCCTCAGACCTGATGGCCAGCAGATCAAGAACTCTAATTGTGGCGCATCAGGCACCATTTCTTACAGTGTGGAAAAACTTTAAGACTGCAGGGACAACAGTGAGACGCACATGCGCTAACTTGACGAGAACTCACTGAGCTCATTGCATTGCACTGGTCCTGCAGGAAAATAAATACCAAGTATGGCATTGTATGGATCAAAATAGATCCATGTGGACCTCAGACCATTAGGTTGGCCAACAGGTTCCGGCAAGATCAGCACCACCAACAACCTAGCTATGTAAGACACCTGGTGTCTCCCTAATCCTGCTCCAACCAGAAGTGGGAGAAAGGTTATGCAAGCAAAGTACAGACTTAGCATGGTATCACAGGAGGTGGATATTGGTGAGCCAGGAGCTGAGGCTACTGAGACCATGGTGGAAATCTAACATAAGAATCCAGACCTGGAACTTGCTGGAGGGAGTGGCACAAGAGACTGCAAATAAAGAGCCATGTACCAAATGTAATAGGTAAAATTGAACTATAGACCTGTAGGTGACAGAGCTTAGAAACCTGATCTGTTATCAGGAGAACAATCTGATAACCAGAAATACAATGACCAAAAGCAAAAGAAGAGACAGAGGCACAATGAATTTTGCTGCAAAGGAGCAAAAGCCCTTTGCCAACCTCAGAGTTCAATGAGGAAAACATTAAGAAAATGCAGAATACAGAATTCAAGCCACTTTTTATAAAACTTTTTTTCAACAACTAAAAGCATGTAAAGCAGGCATTCAAGGATTTCAAGGAATATGTCACACTGGAAATGAATCAGGTGAAAGCTGATATATCAGAAATAAAGAATACAGTAGAACAAATTAAAAGTACAGTGGAGAGTCTCCAAAATAGAATGAAACAAACAGAAGAAAGAATCTCAAAATTAGAAGATATTTCCTGTCACCAGGGACAAACACACAAAAAGCTGGAAGCAGACCTGGATCAGGCCAAAAAAAAAAAAAAAAAGTATTCAAGAATTGAAAGACACTATTAAAAGGCCAAATTTAAAAGTTATGGGAGTCTCAGAAGGTGCAGAAAGAGAAGCTGTGTTTTAAAATGTATTTAATGAAATAAAAAGGGAACATTTCCCTGATCTATAGAAAGAATTGGGAAACAACATCAAGAAGGGCCACAGAACTCCCAACAGGTTGACCAAAAGTGATCTTCACCAAGGCACATGACCATCAAGCTCTCTTTAATCAAACATAAAGAAAAGATCCTTAACTGTGCACATGAAAAAAATCAGCTGACATATAAAGGAATGCCAATTAAACTCACAGACCTCTCGCAGGAAACTCTACAGACCAGAAGAGAATGGAATGACATATTGCAGAATCTAAAAGCAAAAAAATTGTCAGTCCAAAATAACGTACCCAGCAAAACTTTCCTTTGTCTTTGAAAATGAAATAAAATTCTTCCACAGTTAAGACAAATTAAAAGATATACCTCTTCCAAACAGGCCCCACCAAGGATTCTTAAAGATGTTCTCTTCACAGAGAAGAGGAATAGCACCCACGAAAACCAAAGGCAAACATGAAAAACATCCCACTAAAATAAGAACAGAAATCTAAATCAATGAACAACCCATTCCTAAATATCAGGGCCAAATTACCGCCTATTTTTATTAAAAAAATGAAACTCATCTATCTATTTGTTGCCTACAGGAGACACATGTCACCAACAAAGATCAGTGGAAACTGTACTTCATGGATTTTGATTTTTTTGTTGTTAGTTTCATCTCTTCGAAGCAATTCATTCTTATTAAATTCTTCAATGACTCATAGATCACACAGTAACATCATTGTCTTCAAGAAGGTTTTGTTATTTTATTTTATTTTATTTCTTCAGCGACACATTTGTCATTCAGTAGCATGTTATTTAACTTCATGGTGTTGTTAACTTCTTTTTTTTTTTTGCTTCCTGTTGTATATTTTGTTTTGTGGCTTCTAGTTTAAGGGGATGTACAGTAACTGTGTAATGGAGGCTGTCATATTTAGCAACATGTTATTTAACTTCATGGCCTTGTAAATTTATATTTTTCTTCCTGTTTTTGATTTTGTATTGTGGCTTTTCATTTAAGGGGATGTATAGTAACTGTGTAATGGAGAATATCATAACCAGATGTGAGGATACAATGCAGTATGCATCTCTACTTCCAGACAAAGATGGACTCCTAAAGAAACTGTTTACTGTATCTTGACAATAGGATGCTGGACTGTTTGCCATTGTCCATGCCTGCAATGATGGACATATGACTGCATATGGGGAACTGTACTGTGGTAATGACATAGGGGAGCTCATGGAAGGAGGAGGGAATTGGTGAGGTTATAATGGAAATCCCAGGGCTTTTGGTACTGTATCATTAAGTCATCATAATAAAAAAGTATCATAAAAAATAAAATAACTCTGCCTTCAAGACAAATTTTAAAAATCTTAAAAAATAAATTTAGAAACAAAATTGAAGAAGGTTGTACATGGATTGATAATAATACTGGATTAAGAATCTGGGCATTGTGCAATGCCTCAATGGCTAAATCCTTGCTTTGTAGCTGGGTATTCTATATGGCCATCACTTCGTATCCCAGCTGCTTCACTTCCCGTCTAGTTCCCTGCTTGTGACTTTGGAAGACAGTAGAGGATGGCCTAAAGTCTTGGGACCCTGCTCCCATGTGTGAGACCCGAAGGAGGCTCCTGGTTCCTAGCTTCAAATCAGCCTACCTCCCATTGTTGTGGCCACTTGGGGAGTGAATCTGCAGATGAAAGGTCTTTCTGTCTGTATCTTCTTCTCTCTATAATTCTGACTTTTCAATAAAAATAAATACCTCTTAAAAAATACGGGTCAATGTTTGTGTTATCCAATTATTGGAACTTCTGTTTCTAAACTTCATGACTCAGTCAACAGTAATAATCACATCTCTTTTTCTGTAGTTTAGTAATTCAAAATGATCTTCATTGTGTTGCTATAAAGAGATGGTTTTGATTTTAGAGGTATTGTCTTGACAGAGATATGAAAATGCACTATTAAGATATGGACTCGGGAGGGCGTGGTATCCTAGTGGCTAACGTCCTTGCCCTGCATGCACAATGATCCACTATTGGTGCTGGTTCTTGTCCTCGTTGCTCCACATCCCTTCCAGCTCCCTGCTTGTGACTGGAAAAGCAGTGGAGGAAGACCTGAAACCTTGGGACCCTGGCTTGAATGAAGCTTCTGATTCCTGGCTTCAGATTGGCTCTGCTTCTGCCATTGTGGTCAATTGGAGAATGAATCAGTGGACAGAAGATAAGAAAAAAAAAAAAGATATGGACTCAGACAAGTTTCATGCCTAGAAGATTGGTTCATACTGAAGACCTTGGAAAAGGGAATGATGTCGGAAATGGAAAAGGAAATAACTTGTTTCCTCCTATGTTCTTACAGAAAGAACAGGCATTTCTATCCAATTATCTCTAGCCTGGCTGGCAGTGAAAATGATTATGATATTCTTCCAAAAAGAAACATTTATTCACTCTTCTTCGAATTACTGGCTCTATTTCCTTGTGGGGTCTTTATGTTAGTGTTTCTGAGAACCGCATTCTCGATTTGTTCATGTTCTCTTAAAGGATAATTCCTTGGGAGATTGAAACAAAGAAAAGAACGAACATCTCTGTGTAAGACCTCTGTCTTTGATGTTTAAGAGAAAGGTGAATCTATTGTCTGACTTTGGAGTTAAGCGGGATAAAATACTAGGCAGAAAAATTCCTTTTGTCTCTGAATTGTGGACTTTTAACGTGCGCTTTCCAATCTGCAGAGTTGTTCCAAGATCTTTCATAAGGAGTCTATGGCCCTATTGCCTGTATTAAATCCAATACATTGTTGCTCATATCAATCCAATTAACCACAAAAATGTTGCAATTAGATTCCCTTAATTGGATTACACAATCACTTTATTTAATAGTGTGGATAATTTTTACCAAGTCTCCTGCTAATTATCATCCAATAATTCAACATTAATTTTGTGTGGTGAAATCAATAAATAAGTGCACTAAACATAATGGAGAGTGTTTAAATTGTGACTTTTGAGTTTTTTTAAAATCATAATTAAAAGCTTTTGTCTTTGCATTGCCAAGAATAACACCCTTTTAATATGTACTGCAAATAGGACCTGCTGAGTTAACTGACTTTCATAATTATAGCACCTTTGTCTCTTATACATATAATTGAAAACTTGTTTTCTAATAAGACAGAAAGGTAGACCACAGTAGTCCTGCAAAGCATTAGGTTGACACATGAGTCACAAATACTTTTGTGAATTTTTAAAAACAGTGATGTTTAACATGTATTGCTTGTGTTAGATCCAATTATAAAAGCACACAAAAGCAACTCAGAAAATGTTAAGCCTTTAGTACATAAAAATTCCAACACAAACTCTGGCCAGCTCTTTGTTATGTTAATTGGAAGAATAATCTTCTGCGTAGAGCTTTCAACTTATTAATTTCCAATAGCTATTTTAACTTTGGTTTTATTTTGCATTTTCAGAAGAAATAATAGCGGTGGGTTAAGCATTAAAATGCAAAGGTTTCTGACTGTTGGACTACTAGGATACCGCACTGACCAAAGTCTATATCTAAATAGTCTATTTTTCATATCTCTGTCAAGCTAGTATCTCTAAAATCAAAACTGGGAAGAAAATAATATTGTCTGTGGAACTTTCTTGATGACTTACTTTCCCATCTCTGGAAACATTTAATATATTCATATGTATGTATTTAATGTTGCTTCTGCTCCTGTGGATGTTTGATTGTAAGAACCAGTTTACAGGGCACCTGCATTTTTTTTCTTTTCTGTATCTCTTTTTAACTTTTTCTTAGTGTTCTTTTCCACACCATTTAGTTGTGTCTGTCTGTCAGTTATGTATGCCTTCTGATCTGTCACTAATCCCAGGCTCACTGAGTCCATCTTTTTAGATGTGATGATTGAATCAGATATAGGCTTACAACTTATGTAACACCATTGCCATTTACAGGCTTTGGGATGCAAAGAAGAGAAATATAGATACCAAGGAATCTTCTGATCTATTTCTATATATTGGGATTCTGAACCTTTTACTTACTACAATGTTATATAAAGAGTTCAGTTGGTAATATGGTCTCTGGCAAGGATTAGAAGTATCCCTAGATCTTTGGATAAACATTACAAAACAAAGGCTCATTTAAGCCTGCCTATCAGAATCATGCTTTGGATATGAAAGAGCATTTTATTTATTTCTTATTTTCAAAATCGCATCTAATTCTGCTAGGGCAGTGAAGGCACCAGGATTTGACTATAGGCACGTGGCTCCAAAGGTGGGTCATTCAGTGTGTACTACCTCTCGAGAATTAAACCTGTGAAGGTAGAATGAATTAAAAATATGTTTTTGCAAAAGCTGATGAAAAGAGACGGAGTGAGGAGGATGGGGGAAGAGGGAACTGAGGGGAATGTGATTGTCTTAGAACAATACCTATTGAATACATAACATCTATTCCGTTTATATTAGTGAAAATTATTTTAAAAAGAGGAAATGTGGAAAATTTTAATGCCACAACATACAAGCAAAAAAATATTCCTTCACTAGTTGGCAAAAAACCAAGAGACAAGTTGAACCAATATACTTGTGTTATGGTTAATTTCTTGATTTTGGTAAATGCATCATAATAATGTAAGATCATGTAAGATGTTAGCATTATGGGAAGTCAGGCAAAAGGTAGAGAGAAACTATGCCATCTACTGATATTTTTGATGCATCTAAATTAACAAAATTTTATAAACATCAAATTTTTAAAAAATCTTAAATAGCCAAAAAATGGCTGCTTAGCATCATCAAAATGTTTGCTAATTTGTATAACCCCATCCCGACATAATTTTAGAACAAACATGTAAAATGAAACTTGTCAATATCACTGTGATGTTGGAAGAAATTATTATAAAACAGAAATATATTGAAAATGAAAATAAAGCTTAATAAGACTTCAATTAGTGCATAGTTAATAAACATCTCTCCTTTAATAGGATTGAAATTCAATCATTTTTAAAAAGAATGTTAAAATATATAGATTAATTTTTCCTTGGGCCTGATACAATTGTCTAGTTGCTGAATCCTTGCTTTGCAAGCACCAGGATGCTGATTCTTGTTCCAGCTGCTCTACTGCTCTTCCAGCTCCCTGCTTGTGGCCCGGGAAAGCAATAGAACATAGACCAAGGCCTTGGGACCCTGATGTGCATGTTGGAGACCCAGAAGAAATTCCTGGCTCCTGACCTCAGTTAGGCTCAGCTCCGGCCATTATAATCTCTTGGGGAGTGAACCAGCAAACAGAAGATTTTTCTCTGTCTCTCCTTCTCTCTGTAATTCTGACTTTCCAATAAAAATAAAATAAATCCTTAAAAAATCTTCCTTTAGGGCCCGGCGCGGTGGCGCAAGTGGTTAAGGTCCTCGCCTTGCACGCCCCGGGATCACATATGGGCGCCGGTTCTATTCCAGCAGCCCCGCTTCCCTTCCAGCTCCCTGCCTGTGGCCCCGGAAAGCAGTCGAGGACGGCCCAAAGCTTTGGGACCCTGCACCCACTTGGGAGACCCGGAAGAGGCTCCTGGCTTCGGATCGGCATAGTATCTTCCGTTGCGCTCACTTGGGGAGTGAATCATAGGACGGATGGAAGATCTTCCTCTCTGTCTCTCTTGTATATCTGCCTTTCCAATGAAAAAATAATAAAAATAAATCTAAAAAAAAATCTTCCTTTACCATTTAAAATGTACTTATTTTCTTCTACTTAAAGGCAGAGGGAAAAAGAGAGAGAGATTTTCCACCTATTGATTCACTCTTCAAATACCTTTAAAAACCAGGGCTATACTAGGCTTAAGCCAGGAATCTATAATCCTATTTGGGTCTCTCACATGTGTCATAGGGGCCAAAGCAGATGAGCCAAAAATACACAGTATAATGTTGCTAGCATTGCCATACAACAAATCTCTATATTTAATTTCACTTCTCAAATTGGCACACCATCCAGGGAAAAACCAAGCTGAAGCCAGGAACCCAGAAGTCCATCAGTGTCTCCCACATGGACAGCAGGTGCTCAAGCATTTGATTCATGCCCACAAACAGCTCCTTTCCTGGCTGCATTAGCAAAATTGAAAGTTTTTTTCATTAGCAAAATTGAAAGGTGCCTGGCTCCTAACCAACACTAAGGCAAATAGTACAGGAGTCCCAAGCCACAACCTTTTATGCTACAATGCCCTCTCCACATCGTTATCAATTATTAAAATACATAATGCAGTTTTATTGGTTATATGCACAGATCTTTAAAACTTTTTAATATGATTTGACTGTAACTCTATACCACTTAATAAAAGCTTCCTATTTATTCTTTCACTTAGTTCCCTGAACTTATGACTTGTTGCTTCTATGAATTTGATTTCTTTAGACATTTCGTATGAATGCAACCATACACTATTAATTCTTTTATGATTGAATTATTTCGCGTAACATAATGCTGTCAAGTTTCATGCATATAATATTATGTGACATGATTTACTTCTTTTTATAGGTTAATAAATTCCATTGTATATACAAACTATATTTTCTTTATTAATTCATTTGTGGAGGCTGCTTCCACCCCTGGTTATTTTTAATGGTGCTGCAATGAACTAGAGTAGTCAAGTATCCATCTTCTTGAGCTCATGCTTCAAAATTTTCTATTCCAGCAGAAATTTTGATGGCTCATGTAGCGATTTTTTTTTTTTTGGTGGACTTCCCAAATACTTTTCAGAGTTTACAGCCAAATATGCAGAATTTGGCATTTCCCACATCTTCACCAAAACTTGCTGTACCCTTTCTTGATGATACTATTGGTTGTGAATGGCATTCATGATCTTGATTTGAACATCTCTAATTATTAGTGGTGTTGAGAATTTTTTCATACATGTTTTAATAACTTTTTAAATAAGATGTATATTCAAGTGCTTTACTTATTTTAAATGTTGAGTTATTAGGGTTTCTTTATTGAGCTGTAGAAGTTCTTCATAAATTTTGTATATTAATTTACTCTGATATATAGTTTACAAATACTTTCCACTTTTGGGGGTTCCCTTTTTACTCTACTGATTGCTTCTTTGCTACATAATTTTATTTTAGTTTCATGTGATTACACATTGCTATTGTTACTTTTATTGCTTTTGCTTTTGATAGCTTGTCCAATAAATGACTGCCTATTGCAATGTCACTAAACTTCAGTAAATTTTTCTAGGAGTATTACAGTTGTAAATTTTGTTTTGATGTCTAAGTTTATTCATCCATGCACTCATTTAATTTTATTTGAAAGGCAAAAAGAGAGAGAAGGAGAACAGAAGAAGGAATGATGTGTGAGAGAGGAAAAGGAAGTGGAGAGAGATTGAAGGAAAGGAGATTGCATCCATTAATTGACTTATCAAATGCCCACAAACAGCTGAACCTGGATCAGTCCAAAACCAGGAGCACAGAGTTAAATGCAGGTCTCCAAAAACACAATAAGTAAGTAAGTAAGTAAGTAAATAAATAAATAAATAAATCTCTCCTAAACAGGTGACAGAAGCCCAAGTATTGGGAGCTATTGCCTAGTTCCTCAGTGCTTCCTAGAGCGCACAATAGCAGTAAACTGAAATAAGAAGCTCAAAGTCAGGCAGTAATTTGACCATACCCAAGATTTTGTTTTGTTTTGTTTTTTGGCTCTCCCTTTTGCTTCATTGGTCTGTGATATTTATTACAGGACCACAAAACGCTGTTTTAATATGTATAGTTTCCTAACATGTATTTTATAAAAACTTAATTATTTTTAATTGAAAGATTTACAGAGATGAGAAACCTTCCAATTGTTGGTTCATGACCCAAATAACCACAATGGCTAGAGCTGGACTTCTACAAAGCCAGGAACTTCTTCCATGTCTCTTACATGGGTGCAGTGTAGGACTTGGACCATACTCCACTGCTTTCCCAGGCCATCCAGGCCATTAACAGGGATCTAGTTGGAAGTGGAACAGCTTGAACTGGAACCAGTGCCTATAGGGGATGCCAGGGCTGAAGGCAGAAGCTTAATCTACTAAGCCTCTGGGCTAGCTCTTCCTAACATGTTTTATGGCAGGGACTATGATACTTCCAGTTTCTTCCATTCTTCCAAAGTTTTTATTATTATTATTATTATTATTATTATTATTATTATTATTATTATTTAGGTCCTTTAAGGGTTTGTGTAAGTCATAATCTTTTCTAATTCTGCAAAAGTTGTCAATGAAATCTTTAAAAAGATTATTTGCATCTGTACATACCTTTGGGTATTATGAATAGTTTAACATAATATGTTCTTTTTTAAGATTTTTTTTTTTATTTGTATTGGAAAGGCAGATGTACAGAGAGAAGCAGAGACAAAGATCTTCTCTCTGCTGGCTCCCCAGTGACGGGAGCTGAGCTGATCCAAAGCCAGGAGCCAGAAGCTTCCTCCATGTCTACCATGTACAGGGTCCCAAGGCCTTGAGCCATCTTTGACTGCTTTCCCAGGCCACAAGTAGGGAGCTGGAAGGGAAGTAGAGCAGCCTGGACACAAACTGGCACCCAGAAGGAATCCCATTGAGCCATCCTGCAGGTATTTTGTGATTTTCACTTGCATAAATTTATTTTTGTGGCTATTATAAGTAGAGTGCTTAATTTTTTCAGCAAGTTAATTAATTATGCCTGAAACTATGTTTATTGTTAAACGTTGGTTTTGTATACTCTAACTTTCCTACATTCATTTCATTTATCAATTACAACATGGTTTTGGTGGAGATTTTAAGATATTCATAAGTACATATGCATGTATCATGTCAATTATGCATCCATGTATTATATATCAGATATGAAGATATTTATACACACATAAAATAATGTAATCTGCAAACAAGAATAATTTTATTACTTCCCTTCCAATTTGAGTGTGTGTTGATTTCTTTCTCTTATCTGTTGGTCTTGGATAACACAGACAGTATTACATAAAATAAGAATGGTGAACGCAGACAACCTTATCTTGCAATTGATCTTTTTTTAAAGATTTATTTTTATTATTTTTTTATTGGAAAGGCGGATATACAGAGAGGAGAGACAGAGAGGAAGATCTTCCGTCCGATGATTCACTCCCCAAGTGAGCGCAATGGGCCGATACTATGCCGATCCGAAGCCAGGAGCCTCTTCCGGGTCTCCCACGCGGGTGCAGGTTCCCAAAGCTTTGGGCCGTCCTCAACTGCTTTCCAAGGCCACAGGCAGGGAGCTGGAAGGGAAGCGGGGCTGCCGGGATTAGAACCAGCGCCCATACGGGATCCTGGGCGTGCAAGGTGAGGACCTTAACCACTTGCGCCACTGTGCCGGGCCCTTGCAATGGATCTTAAAATAAATGATTTTAGAACTTCCACATAATATTTTGTGTAGGCTTGTCACATAATAACTTCTTCATATTGAGTCATGTTCATCATGTACCTAATTTATTTAAGATTTTAGTTATGAGTATTGGCTGTATGTTATTGAGTGCTGTTTCAACATGCATTGAAATCATCACATAGTCCTGGTTCTTCATTTTTTAATTTATTTCCCTATTTGCGATGCTTTTGTTTTATTCCATAGCTATTACCATATTTCCATTTTTATTTACTTTAAAATATTTTCATTTACCTTTTGACTTTTTTAATCAGCAGTTTTTTTTTTTTTAATTCAAGACCATGTTGTTTAATTTCATATGTTGAACTTTCCTTAGACCCTGAGGCTGAATTTCATTTTATCTTAATATATGATTTTTTAAAATGATATTATATTTTATGTATTCCAATACCTCGAGAAATTTTGCATCTCTGTTATATAGAGATACAACTCGACAGTATTCCTTTTATGTTGTATCTTGTTTTAGCAAAAGGAGACTGCTGGCCTTGTGCAATAAGTTTGCAAGGGTTGCCATCTTTTAAATTATTATGAATAATTTCAGATAATTGACATTATTGAAAGGTTTGGTAGAATTAAAAACAAGGACATCTGGTCTTCAGCTTTTTAAAATTAATGATTTGAACTTATTACCCATTGATCTGTTCAATTTGCTATATCTGCATAGTAAAATGTTGATATGTTATGTATGTCTGGAAATATGCCCACTTCTGGTGTTTCCAATTGATTGGTTTAGAGCTCTTATAACAGTTCCTAATTATCTTTTATGTTTCTGCTCTGATAGTTGAAATGTTTTTCCCAATGTAATTCCTTTTATCTTGCTTACTTCTGCTTTACTCTTTGTTGCTTCATTTCTTCTCTTTTTTATTTATTTGTTTTATTTTTATGATTCCTTCAGTTTAATTATTAGGGTGTCTCTTATATTTTTCTTTTTTATGTAAGTGATTATTGCTATAATCCTCCCTCTCAGCATTGCTTTCACTTTATACCATATATTTTTGCAATGTTTTGTTTGCTTCTAGAACTTATTTTAATTTCCTTTTAAATTTCTTTAATGGCATAGTATTCATTCAAGACTGTGTTGTCTATTTATAATGTACTTGAATAATTTCTGAAGTCTCTCTTGTGATTGACTTCTTTTTTAAGATTTATTTATTTTTATTGAAATGCAGATATACCGAGAGTAAGAGAATCAGAGAGGAAGATCTTCCATCCAATGATTGACTCCCCAAGTGGCTGCAACGGCCGGTGTTGAGTTGATCTGAAGCCTGAAGCCAGGAGCCTCTTCCAGGTCTCCTATGCGGGTGCAGGGTAAGGCTTTGGGCCGCTCCCTACTGCTTTCCCAGGCCTCAAGCAGGGAGCTGGATGGGAAGTGGGACTACTGGGATTAAAACCGGTGTCCATATGTAATCCTGGCACATGCTAGGTGAGGACTTTAACTGCTAGGCTACCATGCTGGGCCCAAAGCTCAAGAGTCTTCATTCACTGTCCAGAACTGACCGATGGATAGTCCCATTCTACCACATGTGGAAGAGGGAAGCAGTCCCGGTCAGCCGTGTTCAGGGATTCTTAAGAAATGATCATTCAATCAACAAAGAGAGCACTGGCGCAAGATGCAGTTTATTCAATTAGCCAAGTTTACATCAATGCACAGTACAAATGGTCCAATCATCTGTAGTGGCATGGATCAGATGCCCAGTTTAAGCCTCATGCGCTTTAAACTATCCAATCAGTAAAAGTCACATTCCACCTTTCATCAAACAGCTGAACCAGGCAAAACAGGACCTGCTAATTTTGTTTACAGAAAACATTTTGGGTCAATCAGCTCAC
The DNA here is from genome assembly GCF_017591425.1 of Ochotona curzoniae. Classification (NCBI taxonomy): domain Eukaryota; kingdom Metazoa; phylum Chordata; class Mammalia; order Lagomorpha; family Ochotonidae; genus Ochotona; species Ochotona curzoniae. Next base: position 52,792,179 of record NW_024467087.1, on the reverse strand, counting down.
TGCCTAGAATGAAATAAGCATTCTCACTGTTCTTTTAGGACTTCCCGAGAGTCCAAGGTTGTGGCAAAATCAGGCTATGGATATGTCCCAGAAATGTTTCAGTAGACCTAACCTAACTGACACCATTTTCTACTGTCTGGGCTGTTCACAGTGCCAGAATGTAGTTTCCATTTAGTTTCTTCAGTTGTAGTTGAAGATTTTCAGTATGGTGCATGTGGCACCAAGATTGGAGAGCTCAGTTGTCTTCAGGGACCACCTGAACATGGGTAAGCTCTAGCTACCCAATTTGATGCCAAATGAGTCCCAAGCAGGTGCGATGTAGCATACACTCATGGCAGCAGCATATATGTCAGTGCTATGGACTTTGCAGTATTGAAACTATTGTTACATGGCCAGCAAGTGTAGTGCCAATACACAATCAGTAGCTGATGAACATCAGTCAATCTCTGAAGGGCATATAGTTGCAGAGTCACTCCAAAGTTCCAGACAAATACAGTACTGTTTGTGTGAATGCAAGGGTAAGCCATACATTTGAAAGTCTTAAAACATGTGAGGATCTTTTCAAATTCAAATTGCCCTAGACTGAAACAAAATGCCAAGTGACTTTACTCCCTTTTCGCAGGCCATCTGTGCTTCAGAATTTTCACCTAACTGTTATAGTTTAATAGTCTATGTTTTTTTTTTCTTCTGTTGTTGCTGCTTTGTGTGTGTGTGTGTGTGTGTGTGTGTAGGATGGGAATCTTTCATTTAGAAGATTTTAATATTGATTATTTGAACAATTTCCAAGACACATTGTTCCAAAATCCCACAGCTTCAAGTAAATTTTGACCAATAACTTCAAGTAAAAATTGACTGATGCAGTTCACCTATAGGAGAACAATGCATTGCATTCAATGATTTCTCAACTTTTTCTCAAAGTTTAGTCGCAAAAACGGAGAATACATATGACAAGATTTAGAATCAATGGAGACATTACTGTTGCCTTGTTTATGCCTTAATTGACTATGCAAAATAACAAAATTATGCCCTTACAGAGGAAGTATCATTTTCTTTCATAGCAGATTGTATTGTCACAATTTTCAACCTTAATAAGTCAGCATTGCATTAGAATACATTGCTGCAGTTCATTTTGTAAATTTTTTCATTTTAGTGTTACAGAAATGTAACTGGTTTTTGAGTACCAATTTTGTATCATACAACTTTGTTGATTTCATTTATTAGTTCCAACAGACATGTTTGGTGTGAGTTGACTGTCTAGTCTTTACTATATATAATGTCATGTCGTTTGTCAAGAGAGGTAATTTTACTTCTTTATTTTCAGATTTTAACTATTATCATTTCCTCACATTTTATGTCTTCATAACTGCCCAAAATTAAATGCTAGCCCCTTCTAACTTCTGAATTGCTAAAAGTTCTTTGTTATTGAGACACTGGAGTAGGGTTTTAGAACTTTTGCATTCAACACTGTACACCCCGCCCCCCAAATGCCACTCGAGATGGCATTAAATAAGCATTTGCCAATAGGAAATCATCTGTATTATTGCAATAGTGATGCAAATAACTATTTGCCAAGGATGTCAAAAATGCATTTCTGACCCACTTCAATGACTTGACTTTGAAAATTGTGCCATAGTTATGGATATGTTTATATTACAGAAATTGAGTGAACAGATCTCTTGGCAAGTCCTGGAAAATCAATTGTTTTAGAAAAATAGAAGCTGAAAAACACACATTATGGGTAGTTAAAGTTACACTTTTGGATAAAGTTTCAAAAAGAATGAAAAGGGAGCCTGATACTGTGGTTCCAAGGCAATTTTCTTGGATGTTTAGTATTATATTTCCTTAAGTCTTACCACATATGAGGAAAAAAATAGTATCACTTAACCACTTTTAAGTTGTATGGCTCTGTCTATATATTGTTTGTGGAGACACTTCTGTGTATTTTTTGCAAGGATTTACGGGATTCAGTGAAGTTATACATTTGATATTGAGAAAAGATATGATGAATTAGAGACAGGAAATTTCTTTAGAAAGAACTTTGGATGTTTGCTTTAGTGTTAACTAGATATGTGACTCCAGACAGGTTGCTTAGTGTCTGTGTGTCAGCTTTTAGATGCGTGTAAGTTTTACGTGTGTTATAGATATCATAGATTATTTGATGACTGAATATACTATCATATAAACTTCTTGAAATAAAATCTTATTTATCAACGTTGAATACTCTCAGTAGCAGTTATTATCATTTTGCTGTTCTTAGTTCTGACACATTTTTTAATTGGCTCATACAAGAGAACACATTTTCTGCATTGCATAAGTACAGTTTTAAAAAGACAGACACACTTGCCTCCTAAATGCTTTCCTGTCCTCTTCTCCATCATTTTTCACAGACCTCATTTTAATCCACTCTAAATCAACAGGTTAAAATTACCACTAACAATATTCAACAAGTAACAAGTATAAAGAACATAGTTCCACAGGAGTATGAATAATGGTTAAAAACAGTCATCATACCTTAAATTAAACATCTCACTCTTTCCCTTAACTTTATTTTTGATGATTTTTATTTAGTTCATTAGGGTACAAAGGGTCAAGGGCTAGAGGAAAGTGGATGAGACCATTGTTTCCACATACATTTCTTTTCTTTCCTGTATCTGAGGAAAGAGGAAGAATAAGGGGAGAAGTCCCAACCAGCCTCCCAACCATCCCAGGGTTCCTGATGTGGGCCCTGCTCTGAGGGTCCTACTCAAGTGGTTTTGCTAGTTCAGCAGTTCTGAATTGTTGTCAGTCTCACCACTCCAAGAGTGATGAAACCTCTCCAGAATCCATTGGATGATGTAGTCCAATTTATAGTCTCTGTTTGCCCAAGTATTTAGTGTCAATGCTTGGCCTGAGTAGCTGATCAATTTGTTCGGTCCTCTATTGTGGTACCAGGTGTCCTCTGCAGGCTCCAATGTACTGTAATATCTTTCACGTGCAATTCTCACTATGGTTGGAGTTCTGAATCCAGTGAGTCAGTTGGGACAGCCTAAAAGAAACTTCATCTAAGGTGATCCCAGACCTGATACTAAATCAGCCTATGTAGACACTGGTGGTTGCAATTTCAGGATCTGTTCTGTTTCCTGTCCTGTCTTCTATGCAAACCAATGCGTGTTGCAACCCAGCCTGAACCTGCCCTCCACGTACTTGGCCTTCACATGAACCAGTGAGAGCTACAGCCTAGTCAAAGTGACCCCCCAAAACCCCTATGAGGTCTGCTCTATACCCTGGCTCACGTGCTTGCAAGTATATATAGCAGATTGGTCCAGTCTGTCCCACATTCGGTTCAGTTCTTATACATGTCAATAGGGATTGAAGCCTAGTTCAGCCAAAGCAACCCCACCTTCCAATCCATACTAGTGCCCGTGGTGCCACTCTATCTAGTCATTCCTGCCCCTAGCCCTAGTTGTCATACTCACCAGTGGGCATGGCAACCCAAGAGGGAAGTGCCTACTGTTTCACTAATGGGCCGACTCCCAATCCTATATCTCGCACTCTCCTGGGAGCTCTGTAGTTTAGATTGACAGAATCCCCCCACCCCCATGGCAGTATCTGCTAGCTGATGCTGCAGCAAAGCCCAACCAACCCACACCCACTCTGGCTTATGCCTGCACCAGTAGATAGAGTCAGCCCAGCCAGGCTTTCCCCGTCCAGCTCATATGGAGGCCAATACATGTTTTAGCCCAGTTCTGTCTGGTTTGCCTCAGATCAAAGCTCTCATGCTCACCAGTGAGAGTAGTTGCCCAGCAGGGGAGTACCCCCTGCAGGGTGTTACCAAGTTCCCAACCTCCCCCACTCAATGTCAGTGTCCTAGCTGGGCACTGTAGCCTGGTCTGGCATGGCCCATGTTTACCTTGGCATTTGCCAGTGGCCTGCCCAGGCCCACCACCAGTTCCAGCTCCCGAATGGTGGGGGCTACAGCCTAGCCCCGCCAGCATCAAGTCCCAGACCTAATGTGAACTAGATGAAGCTGCAGCCCAACCTGGCATGACCGACACATTATTCTGGTTCTCAGATTTGCCACAGGGTAATATGAACTGGCACAGCATGACTTGTCCCAGAACTGAGCCAAATGTATACTGGTGGATACCATTACTAGGCTTGATCTGTGCTGTTCCCTGTCTTGGTTTTTGTGTTCACCTGCAGGGATTGTGCCGACAGAGGAGTTTCCTAAGATATCCACCAAAACCTCTACAATGAAAGAGGTTGCACACACTGGTGGATTCAAGGGCTAGCACTATTTAGTCCACCTCCTGTCCTAGCAAGAACAGTGGCCTTTCCTTGACAGGCCTTCACACATTGTGTTAATTACCGTTGGAACTACAGCCCAGTCAAGTCTGGTACACACCAAGACACAGCTCACACATTGCTCAGCAGGGGCAGACACCCAGCCCAACCTGTCCTATACCCACTCCTGTTCTCATGACTACCAGTGGTTGCAGGAGTCTAGCCCAGTGTAGCACACCCCAGACCAAGTCCACACTCATGCTGAGGGACACTGCAGCCATGTCCAGGCCAGATCGCAGCCCCCATTCATGCCCTTGTACTCACCATTGGGAACCACAGTCCAACCAGCGTGTTCCTTTAGCTCTCCAACCAGGCCTGTTCCCAGCCACAGATACTGCTCATTCCAATGGTTGTTCTGGCCCAAATTCGCACAGCCCCTCACCTGTATTGGCCTTTTCCTTTAGATGCTGCAGCCTGGTCTGTCCCAGCAAGGCCACAGTCCCAACTCTTACTGGCAGGTGCTACACCCTGGCCCTACTTAGTCTGCTCCAATCCATGGCTCATGCAAACCAGTGGGTGTGATAGCCTAGCCCAGCATGACTTGCACTCCAGTCTGGTATCTGCACTTGCCAGTGTGCTAAGGTTCGCTCAGCCCGACCATTCTGCCCACTTCCAAAACCAATCCACATAACTTGCCAACTGATGGAGCTACCTTGCCCAGCCTGCCTGGACCATGTTCTCACCAGTGGGAGCTATGATCCACTAGGGAGTTTTCCCCACTTGGCCCACTCCAAGACCAGGATCTGATGCATGCCTGTAGGTGTTAGGCCCTTACCCGGCATAGCCTGTGCACTCTTTCCCAGCCTTTGTATGAGCTGGTGGATGTTGCAGCCCGGTCTGCCCCACCCCACAACCTGTTTGAGGGTGTGCATGTGAGTGACTCAGCCTGGACCTGCCCAGCCAATTCCCAGCCCCAGTACCCGTGAGTGTTCGTGGCTTCCACGGTCATGTCTAACTCAGCCCATCACCACCCTAACTAATAAGCTAACCACTGAAACTTGTAATTCTTCACTGTTAGGCCCACATATTCCCCACAGAATTTACCCTGGGCCTGGTTCTCTTGCATGTTGGTTAGTGTCACGGCCCAGTCTAATGTGACTTGTCCCCTGTTTTCACTCTCAATGTAACTGGACTCTAGCCCTGCTACACAGGCTCCCAGCCCTAGGTTCCATATGGGTTGTTGTGTGGAGGTCAGCAATGTTCTGTGTTAACATGCCCAACTCTTGCCTGCCATGTGCACTGGTGTATTTGTCTGACCCATGAGGTCTTCTTAACTCTCCCCTCCAAGCCATCAGGTCTCAGTCCCCTCGCTTACTTGCCAGTATAGTGGCTTTATCATTGCGTGTAACCTAGGAGTCATTTTCTCACCTGCAAGATACCCCCACAATAGTCCTCCCTACAATATCCCCTGGCTTCTTTCTCCAATTAATCCACAAAGTTTGTTTCCTGGAGTGCATAAGTTCTTCAGTCCAGCCTTCAGAAGCCCAGTGGGTGGGATACTGGTCCAGAACTCTGCCCACTCACCAGGGTCCCAAGCTCCTGGTACATGTGCTGTACTGGTGCCTTACACCTCTACATACCCAAGATCCAGGCCCACTGGGGTTTCCAGGCCTAGACCACCAGCACACCTGGACAATGGACTGACCTGGAGCTCTCCCCTCTTCTCCTCATCTTGCCCAGGCCCCAGCACATGCAGAAATCCTCAGCTTTGCTCTACCTGCCTAGAGGTGAGCTCCTAGTTCCCCACATGCCCACTGGTTATGCCCCTAGCGTCCCCACGCCCAAACCTGCATCTTCAGGTCCCCTAAGGCCACCCACTGCCCCCTGGTCAGCTTGTCAATGAGGAGAATGGAAGTAGGTCGCTGCCCCAATCATTTATCTCTTAGACATATTTGTATCCTATATTAACTGCCACATATCAGAGAAAATATATGATATTTGTCTTTGGGATCTGGCCTATTTCAATAAATGTAATGATTTCTAGTTGCATTCAATTTGTTGGTAAAGACAGGACTTTTGATGGCTGAGTAGTATTCCACAATATACAAACATCTACTGATAGTCATCGACTGATACACATCTGTGTTGATTCCATATCTTAACTATTGCTGACACAGCATTTGCAGCTCTTACTCTATGGTGCTCTACTGGCAATTTTAGTCTTTTCTAATCTTCTTCTGGAAAGATTGTTTTCTCTGTTGGCCCACCTAAAATTAGGTTGCAGAAGGCTACATAAAGATATGATAACTAGATATTATTTGAACATCATCTGCAGTAAAATTGATTCCTTCTTTTAAATTTCAAGCATTCTATACATTCATGCATCCTAATATGCAATTATAAATAACGTTTCTCTAAACTACAGATTTTTTGAAAGTTGACCTGGAGCAGGGTGGGGAGGGACCTGCTTCAATGGTGAAACCCTCACCTTGTAAGTACCAGGATCTATTATGGACACTAGTGCATGTCCTGTATGCTCCACTTCCCATCCAGGTCCCTACTTGTGGCCTGGGAAACTGGTAGACGATAGCCCAAAACCTTGGGTCCCAGAACCTGCTTGGGACACCAAGAGAGGCTCCTGGTTCCTGAATTCAGATCAGCCTAGTTCTGACCATTGTTACCACTTGGGGAGTTAACCAGCAGGTGAAAGATTTTTCTCTCTGTCTCTCCTTCCCACTGTAAATCTGACCTGCCTTTCCAATAAAAATAAAAGAATTTTGGTTTTTGCTTTTTTTTTTTTTTTAAAGAAAGCTGAACCTGGGACCAATTAATAGCTTTAACTTTGCTTTATAGCATGGTACCTTATATAGTAGATAAATAAAAGACTCTTAGATTCTGAAATTTGGAAAGGAAACTAGACTAGAAATTATTCTGTGCACTGGGACTTCTAGATAGGTTTATTGAAGATATTATCATCAATGCATGAATGAATTGAAAGGTGGAGATACACAGATAAAGAAGAAAGTAGGATTTATTCAGAGCAAAATAAGAGTTCAAATTAAAAATCTTAGTATTGTATAATTAAAAGTACCCAAAACTCAAAAAGCAGAGAAGAGCCTCTTACCAGGAAAAAAATCTCCCACAGTGAGAAAGTCGTTAACAAAGGGGAAAGCCCCAGCCAAGAAAAGCCTCTTCTTCAGGGTGAGGCCTTTATACCCTCCAGAAGAAGACAGAATGAGGTCCAGAAAGGAGCCCAGTTGTGCATGGGACACAGGGTATCACATGCATCATGGGAGTGGAAGGAAGTTTCTCTCATGGTAACTTTAGTATAATGACATAACAACTGAAATGTCATTGGAACTGCATGTGCTGCAGCCTGTTGAATATTTTCAGCTGGCACTAGTTCCACATTTGTAACATTGTGGCTCTTCCAGTTTCTGCTATTTCAAAGGGGCAAGGGCTTTCTGGCACTTGAGAGGTAGGATGGGCTTGCCCTGTGCACAGATAGGGAAGGCATACATGCTGTGCTCTACCAGTTTGGCTGTGCCTGTGGATTGCCTGGAGCTGTCAATCACTGGCTTGCAGGATTGTCCCTGGCTGTCAACTCCTGCCTGAAGCTACCACATTTCACAGCAAAATAATATTGCATTATAACATAGCTTTTGCTACTTTTCCTTCCTTAATTTGGCTCTTGGCATAACAGAAATCCACTCTGTGAAATACATAAACTTAAAGGGTGAATTTTTGTTGTTAATTTGTGGTTCCGAGAGAGGTGACTAGCTAGGAAGAGTTCAAACCTAATGACCAAGAAGCTCTAGATTCTTTCAATTCACACAGTGACTTGTGCAGGGGTTTTTGGAGAATCACCTCCTCTCTAAAGGCCTGTAATTGCTTCATCTGTATGGTGAGGTAGTAATACTTCATCTACCAGTCTTAACAGAACTTCGACAAAACCACAAATGTGCTTGGTAATAGCTTCTTGGCCTTTTGGCTAAGATGAAGTCAAAGTGCTCGGTAAGTAACAAAATACGGTATATACCAGCACCAGTGCTGTACAACAGGCTAATCCCCCACCTGCAATGCTGGCATCCCGTATGGACACTGGTTTGTGTCTTGGCTGCTCCAATTCCCTTCTAATAACATCTGAGAAAGCAGCGGGAGGTGACCCAAGTACTTGGATTCCCATATCTGGAGACCCAGAAAAAGCTCCTGGATCCTCTTGGCTTCATCCTGTCATAGTCCCGGCAGTTGTGTCCATTGGGGGAGTGAACATGTAAGTAGAAGACTGACCTCTCTCTATCTTTCTTTTTTCCACTCTCTGTGACTTTGCCTTTCAAATAAATTTAAAAATATACAAAATCCCATTAAATATTGTATACTCAGTGTCGGGGCGGCAGCATAGTGTGTAGTAACCGATGCACAATGAGTTCTCACTGAGTCGCAGTTTTTGGAAGGCAGAGAGTACCCTGTATCTCATTTGCCACAATAAGTTACAGAGATAGATTTTCTCCTTTTGTTTTGTTTTGTTTGTTTGTTTTTTTGGGGAAGGTCTTCCATCCGACCATTCACTCCCCAAGCAGCCGCACGGATGGAGCTGAGCCAATCCAAGGCCAGGAGCCAGGAGCTCTTCCGGGTCTCCCAAGCGGGTGCGGGCTCCAAAGGCTTTGGGCTGTCCTCTACTGTTTTCCTAGGCCACAGGCAGGGAGCTGGATGGGAAGTGGGGCCGCCGGGATTAGAACAGGCACCCATATGGGGTCTAGGTGCTAGGTGCGTGCAAGGCAAGGACCTTAACCACTACACCATCGCACTGGGCCCTCTCTTTTTTTTTTTTTAAATGGACAGTCTTTTATGTTTACTTATAGCCTCTTCTTTCCTTAGTATCCAGAGAATTTAGTCAAGGTTAAAACAGTAACAGTAGCAAAAAGAACAATAGCCGTGTAACAGGCAGAGCGCCTATTCCTCAATAAAACAGTGGAGACTTAATGGGACAAGAATGTCATCACATTTTTTTTTTCTATTAGGATAAGTTATTTTTAGTGATACATCTTCGACCTCCTTAAATATTCATGTTCCTCTGTCAGTATATATTTTACTGGTTAATGGTTGAATCCTAGCAATTTAATTTCCTTATCATAACATTTTCAGTCCCATATTAATCAGTTTCAGTAGGACTAGTGCGACCAATAACTAAGACATGATCAGGCATATTTGAAACTCAAGGAAGAGAAGCTCAGCCTGGCTAAATATAAGTTCCATGTACAGCATCTTTCTTGGAGGCAAATGTAATCAGTTACGGGATAAATGTGAGAAAACAATATCTTCAAAAGCATTTAAGCAGTAGGATATTAAAGTCAGCAGCAAAATAATAGTATAATAATAATCACAAGTTGTCAGATGTTTCATTCTCAAATTATCTCTTTAGATTTTAAGGAAACATATAATTTGATCTTTTAGGCAACAAACACTAAATTAAATGACTTTATGTTGCAGGTTCCATTAGTTCACTTATGTTACTTTAGGAAAATCTTTGCTGCAAAACCTTTTTAAATAATAAATGATAATAAACATAATAAAACTTGAACTAGGAGACATGTTTTTCTTCCAGAAAATAAGTATAAGGGTATTCTGAATACTCATCACACAGTGTAAGGGCATCCCTTTAAATAGTTTCAATGAAGTGAGAGAATTTTTTCTGTTCTATTACAAAGGAACCTAAGGGAGAATTTGAAGTAATATTCTAGGTTCTAATGCATTTGTTTTCCTCTGTCTCATACAGATAGCTAAGTAAAGGATTTCAGGTTATTTGAGAATTATTTGGTAATAATCATATATGTTGAACACATGTTGAAGTCATTGCGTGTAACATTCTGAATCACACACTTCTTTCTCAAACTAATATTTCCACAACTCATACGGACCTAATAAGTCTGAATTTTTCATTGTGATCATTTAATTACATAAGCTATTATTGTATCTAATTTTTTTCTTTTAAATTTTTAATTCAGAGCCGCATGGTGGCTGGAAGGCCCTGGGATAAGCAGCGTCTCATGCCTGGAGCGCACGCGGCTGCTACCATGGGTGCATCCGGAGCCGGAATTGGGGCAGCCAGTGCGCCATTTGGTGATAGGCTCTGCCTGCTGGCCACCCGGCCAGGGAGCTCTGCGATTTGGTTTTTATGAATGTTCTTAGAAAGCTCCATGATGAATCCTCAGGGCTTTGGGTGCATGAATCAACCCTAAAGATTACCAATGAGGGTAAATCTCCCCTGATGGACCTAATATGGTCTCAACCCATGTGTTTTTAAAATTGTATAACCAAATGTACTTTCTATACCTTTTACTACTCAGAAATTGGGCGGGAGAGCAAAGAAACCTTCCATCTCCTGTGAAGGTGTGAGGAAGCCGTGTAGTGTAGCCTCTCAGACACATAACAGGTAACTTGTAGACAATAGATTCAAGACAACATTAGACAACGGTAAAACTACAAAGACATACAGGGGGAATCAAGAGCGACCCTGACAACCTTTTAACAGGAGGTCATGTGCACAGAGCAGCGGGGGACCACAGAGTGGAGCAAGTGGACAGGAGGAGGCTTGTATCCCAAACCGGGAGACTCCCAGATCCCCACCAATGACTATCAGTAAGGGCGCCAAGGACTACATCCCAACTGCCAAAGAGACCACGGGGGACTGGAATGCCTTCGGAGGCCGAGAACTCAGAGGACATCCCCTCCGCCCCGCCTTTGGACCTACCACATGGGATGGAAGAAGCTGAATCCTTCATCATAGGATCCAAGGCCATTGGCACAACAGCCAGGAAACCTGAGCGGTCTTCAGAAACAGAACAGTAAACTCCCTTCAGGACTTGGGAGAGGAGCAATCTCTCTTCTTACTTAGCTCCAACTTCGGGTCCCCACCCTCTCTGCAATGACCATGAGGGACGCTCCAGAGGCTTCCCCCCGCCCCCTCCAACACACACACACATACACACTCACAAATTGGAATGGATAGGCAGAGAACAACAAGGAAGGCTTGGTCAGCATGGACTCACACACACCTTACCAGGTAGGACACAGGGATTAAGTACTCCTCACCAAGGTATGGAAGATTTCTCTGCACACCCCTCCTAAAACTGTTTCGCACCTCAAATTTTGAATTGTCATTGAAATAGTCACAGAAAGTTGTTAAGGCCATGCATCCAATTTTGACAAATTGGTTGCTCAATACTTTGTCAATTTATCTCTTAACGTTATATATTGTTGCTGATGTTATGTTGGGGCTTTTAATTGACCGGGATTTTGCTTTGTTGGCTTTGCCTTTGGACTGGGGAGGGTCTCCCTAAGAAGCTGCTGAACTTGACCAGACAATAATATGCTGGACTCTATGCTTCGTGTATGCTTGCAATGAAGGGATCTCAACTAAACTTGAACTGTGGTTACACAACGGGGGGGTGGGGTGAGGAGCCCACCATGGGGGGAGGGTTAGGGGAGGGGTGGGGGGATTCCCAGTGCCTATAGAACTGTGTCACATAATATAATGTAATTAAAATTATAATAATAATAAAAAATAAAAATTAAAAAAATTTAATTCAGTGCGTGTGTGTGTGTGAGACAGAAAGAGAGAGAGAGAGAGGGGGGAGGAAGGGAGGGAAGACAGGAGGGAGAGAAGGCAGGGGAGAGATTGAGAGACATTGAGTAAAATAAAGAGAATGAGAATCAATATGTTCTTGATAACTGGAATCAGGGAGGCTGTAGCTTGGAGCTGGAGACCGAATCCAAGTCATTGAACTCAGGTCTCACACATGGGTGATTTCCTGAGCTATTATCTGCTGCTTCCCAAAGTGTATATTATTAAACCTAAAACTGGGAACAGAGCTTGGACCCAAATACAAGTGCTTGGGATGTATGGGATACAAACATCCCAAAGTGCATATTAAACACTAGGCCATAGGCACATCCCAAGGTATTACTGTAATTTGTTTATAAATTTTTAAAAATGTATTTATTTTTATTGGAAAGGCAGATCAGATTTACAGAGACAAGGAGAGACAGAAAGATCGTCTATCCACTAGTTCACTCACCATATTTTGATATTTTTCACATATAGTTTTCTTAAGGTTCATGCATGCATCATTTACCAGTAATTGTAGATTTTTATGACTGAATAATATTTCATTGTATAGCTATACTACATTTAATTTAATCAACCATTGATAGATTCAAAGTCAATTTCACTATTCTGAATAATGTTTAAATTAGTAGCTGTTTCTAAATTGTGTGTACATATGTTTTCACTTATTTTAAATAGGTGATTAATAGTGAGTCTGCTGGGTTGTAAAATAATTTCATATTTAAAAAACTGTCAGAATATTTTTTAAAGTGACAGAACCATGTATATTTCTATAGACAGTGCAGAAGAGTGGCATTTCTCTATTTTATTGCCAGCACATTATTGTCTTTTTTTATTATAGCAATGAATACAAGTGATAAGTATGCTAATTGATTTTATTTGATAATTTGCATAATACCTGTTTATAGAAGAAGTGTATTGTACAGAACGAATATATATATGATTATCATGTTGCAATTAAAAATAATTATCTTCTAGAATTACTCAAACTTTCTCATGGATATAATCTGAATTTGTGTTTCCCTAATTGCAAATGTTGAACATATTTACATATAGCTCTTGGCAATTAATATAACTTTTTCAAAAAAAAGGATCTTCAGACCTTTTGTGCATCCTCCATGTCTCTTACATTGTCATGAAATTTATATATCTTTAAATCATTTGTTATAACACTTGTATGATTTGCAAATATTTTTCCAATTGTATAGATTTTCATTTTATTAGCAATATTTTTTATATAAATGTTTTTAGATGCACAGGAGTTTCAAATGGTCCCAAATCTAATTTTATGGCTGTTTTTTTCTTTAACCTTATGTTATTGTTAATATATTTAATAAGATTTTTGCCTTTCCAATGATTTCTTCCAGCTGTTTTATAGATTTTTGGTTTTTGATTAAAGCATATAATACTTTTTAAGTTAAAATTTTCCTTTTTTTGTGGTAGGTAAAGATCCAAAAACATAAATATGAGAGTGGATATCCAACCAATTTAAAATTATTTTTTGTTTTCATATCATTGCAACTTTGATTATAATTGTATTTAATTCACCAATTACTTTTGGTAGTATAGATTTTTGCAATTATTAATACTTCAAATCCAAGAACACAAGACATTTTCCATCCACTTATGCTTTCTTAAATTGCATCTATCAGAGTTTTATGATTTTCATTTTATGTATTTTTCATTTTGTGTGTACATTTACTTTTATTTTTATATTTTTTATTCTTTTGTGAATATAATTGCTATCTTGATTTCTTTCATAGACAGTTAATTGTTAGTGTACAGAAACATTATTCATGTTTATATCCTAATTTTATGTCAGTCAAGGGTCGGAATTTGGAGGTGGGGAAATCTCATATCCTATGGACCTGTACCATAAAATTAAAAAAAAAAATGTTTCAAAAAATACCTAATGCTTCAACTCCACTGTTAACTTTTGAAAATACTCCCATATGAAACCATATGTAAATAAATAATATTTATATATTTGCTTTCCAGTTTGGATATATTGTATTTCTTGTATTGAATAATATCTCTGACATGGACCTCCTGTATTTTGTTGAACATATGTGACAAGAATGCTCAGCCTTGGACTCAGCATGATGGCCTAGTGGCTAGTACTAGAAGCACTGGCATCCATATGAGTGCCAGTTTTGTGTCCCAGATGCTCCACTTCCCATCCAGCTTCTTACTTGTGGCCTGGGTAAGCAGTAGATGGCAGCCCAAACCCTTGGGAACCTGAACCTATGTGGAAGACCCAAAAGAACCTCCTGGATCCTGGCTTTGCTTTGGCTCAGCTTTAGCTGTTGCAGCCATTTGGGGAGTAATACAGCAGCTGGAACATCTTTCTCTCTGTCTCTTCTCTCTGCATATCTGCTTTTCCAATGAAAAACAGAAGTTTAAAAAAATGGGCACCCTTTTCTAGTTTCTTAGAGAAACAAGTTTTCAAATTACTACCACTTAAAATATTACTATGGGTTTATGATCTATGACATATTGTTTTCAGGTACCTTTATTCTATGCATAATTTGTTAAGACCCTTTATCATGGAAGGATTTAAAATTCCCCAATTGCTTTTCTATATCTTTTGAGATGATTGAATGTTTTTGTACAGTATTTTCTTAGTTTGACTTATCATGTTTATTAATTTGTATATGATAAACTTTCTTTCATTTTCAGAGATATATTTCATTTGATCATAGTAAATGATCCTCTCAATATATTATTGGATTTAGTTTGCTAGTTTTTGTTGAGGATTTTTACACCTGTGTACAACAGGGACACTGGCCTCTAATATCCCATTCTTATAAATATCCTTTTTAATTTTTGGTTTTCAGGGGAGTGTTGGCCTTATAAATGAATTCCAAACTAACTTTGACTCTGTACTTTTAAAAAATGATTGAGAAAGACTAAGACTAACTAATTTTTTAAATGTTTGGTAGAATCAAACAGTGAATCAAGTAGGATCATAAACATTTCTCTGACAAGATTTTGTAATGGAGACTGAATCACTTGGCCTGGCACTGTGCAGTGAATGGTTTAAGCTGCAGTCTGTAATGACAATATCCATATGTGCACTGGTTCAAATACATTCTGTATTATTTCTGATCCAGGTCCCTGCTAATGCTTCTGGGAAAGCAGTGGAAAAATGATTCAGGCCATTGGATCATGCCTGCACACACATTGGAGACCAAGAAGAAGCTCCTATTCCCTGGCTTTGGCCTGGCCTGGCCCAGTCGCAATTATTTCAGGGGTGAGACAGTGGCTGGAAGATCTCAGTCTCTCTCTTTCTCTCTCTCTCAATCTCTCTCTCTGTTGCTGTAACTCTACCTTTTAAATACATAGAATAAATATGCAGAAAATATTCAATCTCCGTATTTGTTCCTAGTTTGTCAATGTTTTCTATTCCTCCCAATAATGTATCAATTTCTTTTTTTTTTTTTTATCTTGGAATGGCAGCTTATATTTATAGAGAAGGAAGACAAACATCTTCCATCTGCTGGTTCACTCCCTGAATGCCAGAGTGAGCCAATCTGAAGCCAGGAACTAGGAGTTTCTTTTGGGTCTCCCAAGCAGGTGCAGGGTCCCAATGTTTTCCAAGGCCACGAGGAGGGAGCTGGATGGTAAATGGAGCAGCCTGGACATGAACCAGCACCCATATGGGATGCTGATGCTTGCAAGGTAAGTATTTAGTCACTGAGCCATCATGCTGGACCCTATCAATTTATACATTGTTATTCAATTTGTAACTATGATTATTTTATAACATCTTATAAACTTTCATATTGCTTTTGTATTCATTTTTTTAAAATAATCTCATTTTTGTGTCCAGAATTTTATCTTATTATTTTTTTTGGACTGTATCCCCTGATCCTTCATTTCTCCCTGAGAAAATTGTATGTGTAGGTTTCCAGATATTCAAAAAATATGTCTTCCTCTCTTCTTATTAGATAGGTTCTCTGTAGAAGATTTCACCTATCCCTGTGGCACGATATTTCAAAGCTCCCTCAAATCTTTGTGGTTGTCTAGATTATGGCTTATGTTCTATTCATTACTGTCTGAAGAAAAAGAGTATGTCATGTCTTCTAAGTACCTGAGTACTGGTGTGTGATAGGACCTGGACTGTGGATGTATCAGGGAAGGTCAAGTTGTTGAAGATCTGTTCAATTTCTTTCTGTTTTCACAGTGATGCACAATGTGTGAACTTAGGCCCTACTCTCCCTTTCTAAGGAAAGATCTAGGAGGATCTCTTACAGATGCTTATACCTACATTCAGGCTGCAGCTTCTGATATTGGATGTATAGTTACTGAAAGTGGGATCCCTATATACTGATTTCTTTATTTTTTCTCATATTGTGTCACTCAAGATCACAAAACCTTCTCAGTTTCCAGAACCGAGACATTACGGAGATGATTCCTCAGGCAGAGACTGGGAGTGGTGGTAATTGGTGAATGGCCATGGCTAGGTCTGTGTTTATCTCTGGATCCAGTTAGATAGTTTTCAAATTTCAAGCTTTGTCTTTGGCTCCTGGAGGGCTAGTATGTGGCGGCCTCTATGGTCCCTCTTCCCCACTGAAATTCATTACAAGGCAGGTCATCAATGAGCCACTGTGAGCACCATAAGCCTTTTTCAGAGAGAAAATGAGAGCTGCACATTCCTTTCTTTTTAAAGATTTGTTTATTTTTTATTGGAAAGGCAGATTTTGCAGAAAGAGAGGCAGTGAGAAAGATCTTCCATCTTCTCGTTCACTCCCAAAGTAGCCACAACAGCAGGGGCTGAGATGATCCGAAGAAAGGAGCCAGGAGCTTCTTTGGGGTCTTCCATGTGGATTCAGGGTCCCAATGTCTTGGACCATCCTCGACTGCTTTCCCAAGCCACAAACAAGAAGCTGAATGTGACATGAAATAGCCGGGACACAAACCAGTGCCCATATGGGATTCCAGACTTACAAGGTAAGAATCAGCCACTAGGGCACCATGCTGGCCCAAGCTGTACATTCCTGCCACTTATCTACATTGAACCAGGGAAGTGCAACCTTCTGGAAATGTTTGGACATCCATCTAATCAAACCTGTTCTGTGCTCAAGGGAAACTCACCCGTGTCCAGTGCTTGCTATTCCTAGGGTTACTATATGTATGAGTCCTTTGGAAGGTTGTTTTAAAAATCAGGTTCTTGCTGCTGGTATTTTGACAAAGCCAAGTAAACATTTGCTGGAAACATCAGGATCCCATATGAACACACTATCGAGTCCTGGTTGTTCCACTTCTTGTCCAGTTCCCTGATACTATACCTGGTAAAGGTACAGAAGGTGGCTCAAATCCTTGCATCCCTGCTTGCATGGAGGAGACCTGGAAGGAGCTCCAGGCTCCAGGCTTCAGCCTGGCAAAGACCAAACTGTTGTGGCTAGCTGGGGCTTTGAAAGTGAAACGAGATAAAACGGTCTCTCTCTCTCGCTCTTTCTCTCTCTGTCTGTTTCCCCGTGTGTGTGTGTGTGTATAAAACTGTCTTTCAAATAATTAAAGAATTAAAATATCAGCTTATTCTCACAGATCATCTGAATAATGGAGACTAAAATACCAGAAAGTGAAGATACATTGTAATGCTCTTGTCTACTCCCAAATAAAAGGAGGACTCTCAGTGAAACCATTAAATATACCTTGATGATAGGATACTGGACTTTCTACCATTGTCTATAACTACAATGCCATGATGCACTTAAATAATATGATGCACTTAAAAGCACTTAAATAACTTGTGTTACTCAGTAATAATATGGGGAAAAATGCAAGGGAGAAATGGAAGGTAAATGGGGAAACCTTATAACTACAAAAGTATATTATAGAAAATAATGAAAATAATTTTTAAAATAAATTATGAAATTTTAAATAAAAATAAATAAAACAGACTAGGGATCGTCTTGTAGTATGAACTAAACCTCTTTATGCTAGCACAGATACTTTTTTGATGTTTTAAAAGCTTATTTTATTTACTTAATGTGAACAAATTTCATGTATTACACCATGCAGATTTTAGGGAGATAGTTAAGCTTTTTAAGTTTATTTTCTGTACCAGTCCAAAAGAATGAGGTCCTTGTAGGTGTTTGTAAAATTGTTTAAATGTAATCCCTTTCCCCCTTAATTCTAGAGTGACATGCAGAAGCCAGATTTCTCTGCTGCCAAAGCTAGTAGCAAGAACCCAGGTGAATGTTGCAAAAGGTGAGTTTTTCCACTGCAATTATCTCCCTGGTTGGTATGAGTTAATAATTGTTGTGAGCCAGTTACAAACCAAGTTACCAATTAAGCATTGTGGAGCTGTTTTGTAAGTTCTTTTCAGGAGAAAACAGGGGGTTGTATTTTTTAGTCTTTTCTCTCCACTGCTACTGGGAGGAATGGAGTCTTGTATTGAGGTTTTGTGCTGACAAACCCACGTTTGGTCAGTTGGTGTGAATGCAAACTCCTCCTAGAGGCTTAGAATTTTATTATTTCTTTAACAGCATAGTACATAGTAGAGATTAGGATGTCCCATAGCTTGCAAAATGGCATTTTAAAAACTCTTCGGGAGAGAAAAAGAGGACTGTGAGTTTTAACTTTTAATGAATTTTTTTCATTAATACAAAATTTTAATTAACACATAATACTTGCATATTTTTAGAAAGCGGAATGAAATACTTCTGTACATACCATACAGAACATAAATTGACAGTCAGGCAACTAGCTTTCCCTCTCCTTGTCTTTTCTCTGGAGCCTACCAGCTCCCATTCTCCAGTTCTTTATACAATGTCTAATAATCATTGTGAATTAAATGGCCCACTGTATTGTGGAATACTAAAACTTGCTATTTCTGACATACTGTGCTTCCATATAGCTCTACCAAACCCGCCACCTCTTTTCCTACCCCACCTTTCACAGCTTTTAGTATCAACATTCAAATGTCAGAAAACAGTTTTAATTTCTACATTAAATCATGATAAATACATGGCTTTATTTTTTGGTATGGCTTTTGTTACTTAGCATAATTACCTCCAGTTCCATTCATTGTGCTTAACTGTCAGATTTCACACTTTGTATCACTAAGTAATATTCTATTTTGTGTATTTTCCACTTTTTCTTTACCCATTGATCATTTGGTGGAAAGGTAGATTGACTCCACATTTTGACAATGGTAAATTTTGTTGCCATGAACATGGTAGTGCAGGTGTGTCTTTCAAATACTGATTTCTAGAGATTTGTTTGAGTTTTATTGGAAAGGCAGAGTTACACAGAAAAAGAGATGCAGAGATAGAGTAACATCTTTTATCCACTAGTTCACTCCCCAAATGGCTACAATGGCTAGAGATGAGCCAATCCAAACCAGGAGCCAGGTGCTTCTTCCGGGTCTCCCATATGAGTGCAGTTACCCAAAAAGCCATCCTCCACTGTCTTCCCTGTCCAGAAGAAGAGAGCTGGATCAGAAGTGGAGCAGCCAAGCACCAACCTGTTTCCATAGAGGATGATGGTGCACAGGTGGAGGCTTAGCCTACTGTGCCACTGTGCCAGCCCCTCATTTATTAATTTTATTGTCCTTAGATATAGACTCAAAAGTAGGATAGCTGAGTTATAGAATATATCTATTTTTACCTTATTATGAAATTACTATATCACTATTCATATCTATACTGATTTGCATTTGATTTATTATTGAGTACTTTGGGTGCCTTAAATAGTATAGATATGCATCCTTTGATTCACAGTTTGAAAATATTTCCTCTCTTCCCATCGGTTGTCTCTTCACTCTTCCCCACACCAACTCCAGGTGCAAAAGCCTTTTGTATGATACAATCTCATTCATCTATGTTGACATTCATTTGTAGTGTATTAAGTGAGTTTAATATAAACAATAATGGATTATTCCAAATTCTTGAAGTGTTTCCCCTATGCTTTCTTTGAGTAGTTTCAATTTCATGTCTTACATTTGGATCATTAATTTTTATGTTGATTGTTATATAGAACAAGAAGTACAGAGTGTCAAATTAAAATCCTCTGTGTATGGATTTTCACTGTTCACAGAAGCATTTATTGAAGAGGGTTTTCTAACTGAATGCAAGAATTATTTTCTGGACTTCATTTTACCCAGTGATAAGTGTCTGCTTTTACATCAGTATCATGTGATTTTGCTTACAATTGCTCAGTAGTGAAAATTATATCTAGTGTTTTGATATCTGCAACTTTGTTCTTTAAGTTTTTGTTTACTTTGTTGAGAAAGAGAGAACTCTTCTGTGCATTCAATACCAAATGGTCAAAATAGAGAGGAATGAGCCATAGCAAAGCCAAGAGCTGGAACTAAATTTGTGTCTTTTACTTGGGTAGCAGGGACCAAATATTTGAGCCATCACCTGCTACTCCCCTGGGTCTGCATTAGCAGAAGACTGAAACTCAAAACAGAGTTGGGATTCAAAACCAGACACTTAAAATGCGATGCGAGCCTACATGGGATGTCAAACACCTACTTCATCAGCTTCATTCTTTTTGACCAGGATTGTTTTGGCCAGTACTTTATCCAGGAAAACTCTTTACAAATGAAGACTGAAAAGAAACATAACTAAACAAGTGAAAATTGAAGGAATTCATCACCACCAAACTGGCCTAGCATAAAATGCTTAAGACAGTTCTATAGAGACAAATAAACAAAGAAACATAATTATCATCATGAAAATGTGTGAAACTATTAAAGTCACTAGAAAAATAGTACAGTATAATCAAAGTAAAGAACATTTTTGCTTTAGATTTTCAGGTCTTGATTATTATCGATGATAATTTTGAATGTATATTTAATAATTATCAAATTAAAAGATGAAGACTGGATGATGGAAGATAAGGACATTTTTATGAATAATAATTATTTTAAAGTATGATACTTTATGTGTTTGTTAAAGTTGATATATTTACAGTGGCCTCACTTTTAACAAGAGATTTAAATTTGAATTTTCTTTATCAATGTCACACAATGAATGGATCAAGCTATCCCTGATTGAGTTTTGGGACAAAAAGTTTTAAAAACGCCATCAACAAACGTTAGATAGCATTATTAGTGAGTTTCACACACAAATATATTTAATCCTTACAGCTACATCTGAGGTAGAAATGATAATCATCAACATTTTTAGTGGTGAGTAGTTTAAACCTTCAAGTGGTTAGGAAACTTATATGTCTGGCAAATTATGCAGCAGGGTCTCAGACTCAAGCAATTTGCCTGCAAAATCTATACCCTTGAGACATATAATACAACCCACTTCGCAACTGGGACATTAATGTATTCTAAGAAAGCTTTTGTTAAATTTTGAGACTTTCAATTACAAGTAAATAAAATTACATTCTTGTTGCTTTAAGAGAATTAATAATGAAGAATTATTTAATATATACCCACTGGTTCTCAAACATGCCATGAAGAAATGAGAGAAAGCAGAAAGAAAGCTGCTATGGGGACCCGAAAGACTAGAACTTACTACTAGGTTTCTGTCTCTCTTCCTGCTGCAGGAATGCACACACATACACAAATACACACTAACATTTCTCCTATTTGTCTCTCCTGTTACTTGTATTTGTTTCTCCTATTACCTTCAAATTCTTTCTATGACAGACAACATGATCACTTGGTACTATATCCTCACAGCAGCTACAGGGGAAAAGGGTTTTTTTTTTTTCCTAACTTCAAAATAAACATTCCAAAGATTTATTAGCAATAGTATTAATTTGGATCAGTATATTAATTGTGTCATTCATATCTGAGGGAATCTTTGTAATTAGAAGGATGAAGCACTGTGATTTGTAGTTCCTAGGTCATGAGTTTACGAGGCCAATAAATTGCAACTTGATGTTATGATCAGAATGTATGTCTGCTAAGGGACTGAAGTTTGTTCCCAGAATAAAAGAACATGCTGTTACAGGAACAGACTGATAGATAAAAATACCACGTGTTCATATCACAGGAATTGAAAAAAGATCCTTGGAACATAGAACTAGAATGAACTTTCATACTTCTAATAGACTCCCAATATAAAATCTAGTTTGGAGTGAGCCAAAAAAAAAAGAATAGCTATGATTCACTGACCACTGACTTGCTGCCATTCCTTCTGTGTTCTTGGGCTCAGAGTGGAGAAAGTTTTGCAGGGAAGATAAATAGGTAAAATTCTGAAAACATTTCAGAGAAATCAATGCAGTCTCTCAGGAAAACTAGTAATTCATGTAGTGCAGAATAACTAACACAATGTTATTCCCACTTGCAGACACATTCATGAGCTTCACTAGGAAGCAAAGGTTGAATTCCCATGAAATTCGGCATTTGCTATTAGCACCTTATCAGTCTGTCTCTCAGACATACATGTCCATGTTAACACTTCTCAACTGTTTATAAATCCCTATCTAAGACAGACTTTTTTCTCCTGTTAAGGCTGAAGCTTAAATATCTTTCATTTACTCCAATGAAGATTTATCAACTTGATGTCTCTGGTTAGAGTAGCCTTTGAGTAAACCATAAGATAAAATATGCACCTGCCTATCCATCCTGCCTCAATTACTTTTTCTGTTGTAGTACACCAGTACAGCTTTATTTGTTTGTTGGTTGGTTTGCTTTATTCCATTCGCTGGTTAACTTCCCAAACAGCCATGGCAGCCAGAGGTAGGCTTGTCCAAAGCCAGGAGGCTTCTTCTGGGTCTCCTACATTGGTGCAAGGGCCCAAGGATTTGGGTTAGCCTCTGCTGCATTCCCAGGCAGATTGGCAATGAGTTGGATTGAAAGTGATATAGCTAGGACTCAAATTGCCACCCCCATGGAATGCTGGTATTGCAATACAGTTTTAGTGGCATTATTGCTATTATTTCTGATTCCCTGTATTTGGAACCTAATATGATTCATTCCTGTAAGCCTTAGTTACATCACCTACAAAACTGGAATGAGACTAGAAATTATGACATAATTGTTACTGTTTTTCATGAAATTTTGATGAAATACATGTTGAAAAATCCTGTAACACTGCCCAACATATAGTAGGCATACATTAGTTGTTAGTATCTTACCCATGCTTCCACTTAAGACCAAGTGCAGTGTTGGTTGAATTAGCGTCCCCTTATTTGCAGTGTGTCTCCATGGCTTTAATTAGCCATGGCCAGCAAGGATGTAATCTGAAGAAACAACTTATAGGTTTCAGTAAGGCTGAACTTAGTCCTACGTCATTCACAGGGGATACCTGTGAAAGCACACAGCAGATGCCAAACATGCAAATACTACAAATCACTCATGGTTTTTTCCCTATTCAAACATTTCCAAAATAAGGCTTAATTTACAAGTTAGGCGTACCAATAGACTAACAATAAGCAATAAAAAATGAGCAGTGATACCAGTATAGTCTAAAAAGTTACATGTCTATGGTCTCTCTTCCTCTTCCTCCCTTTGTTTCTCCCTCTCTCATTGCACTGTACATCCTTGAAGTCTAAAGTGTAAGTTCGTCTGTCTAGAAGAAAGATGTGTCTGATAGATGCTGAGGTGAGGTGTCAGGCTCAGTTCACAGCAGCACATTCTAAATGAGACTCACCCTTCCGGAAACTACATACTCTCATCTTGACGGCAGATACCTCACGGCTCAAAAATGTCTTTTAAATGTGCACCACTGGACATTAATACATTGAGGACAAGATATGATATGGATTTCATCAGGGTCAAAGCACACCATATTTGAACCTCAGCAAATATTACTGTTTTATGAGGAATTTTTTTTTTTTCATTTTGGTCAGATCATTAGAAAAAGAAATTTACTAAATAGAAAAAGTTAGATGTTCACTTCTAAAGAACACATTTGTTATGAGTTGAGGCAAATAAGTTTTCCTGTAATTTAAAGGTATAATAATCATTCAGTTTATTCCAAAAAAAAGCTGGTCCCATAGATTTTATTCAGATGGTATTCAGAAAAAAATAAATACCTGAGAATCATCTAGGTGGAAGTTTGCAACTAGAAAATAAAAGGACATGTTTAAGTACAGCTGTGACTCATGCAGTGTTAGGGTCTGTCATTTTTATATTGTGTCTGTAAAATTTGTGTTTTTATTAAGGGAATTGGGTTTTTGGTGGATTGAAAATTTGAGTGTGCCACTGATTATCATTTATGAGTGATTCTTTGGAATTTTTGAGAATTTTAGAGAAAAACTTATAGAAATAATAACATTTTTATTTAATTTTGTAGTTTCTACTTAACATTGTGCAAATTTAAGAAATGGCTTTGTTGTCTCATGAGAGCCTGAAAATAATAAATTTATCTTGTTATTATATCAACACATTTTGTATGCTGTTAATAAGTAAACATAATTTGAAGAATGCATCGTTTTGGGTTTTCCGCAGAGATGAAGATAGGTAAGTTTCTCTAAATATTGGTTCTAGATCTGTAGTTACTTAACTTTATGCTCTGTATTTATTGAGTCACAGTATCATTCAATTGTTACATTTTTAAAAGTTTTTTTAATACAGATAATCATATGCATTTTCAACTCATAAATAAATGAAATAAATGTAGAGAGGGACTTCTAAGAAGTTAGTCTTTAAAATAAAATCACATCCACTCATGAAGGTTTGGAAGACAATGCACATTACCAGTCATCTCAGGAGGAGGACAATGTAAAATTTCAAGTTCTTTCTGGCTAAATAAGAAACAAAAAATGTAAGTTTCATGAAGTCTTTCAACATATTCCAAGCCACATATATACCTAAGGATCAAGAGTAATACTAAGAGCTAAGTTATCATCAAAACAGTGAAGGGTAGAAGACACTATGAATAACATATATCAAGCTGGTTTAGGTAAATATTTCAGTCTTAAAATTAAAGGTGAACAATGATATTCTCACATAAAGAAAATCCATAAGAACACATTGCTAGAAACTATAGTTCATAATAAATCTCTTTCTTTAAGGTTTATTTGGTTTATTTGAAAAGCAGAGCTACAGAGAGGGAGAGCGGGAGAGAAAGCGAGAAAGAATCTTCCATCCACTGGTCCATGCCCCAAATGGCAGTAACAACCAGAGATGAGCCAATTTGAAGCTAGAAGTTTCTTCTGAAACTCTCATGTGGATACAGGGACCCAAGGACTTGAAAAGTGACAATATGCATTAACTCAAACCCAAAACAGAACACATACCCAGAAACAATAACCAAGAAATTTAACATAAGATGTGTAGATATATATTTCTTACTCTTTTCTCAGTTCCTTCACAAGCTTACATTAACTGAAACATGAAAAAAAAATTTTTTTTTGCAAATGATAACAAATACAAAATGAAGAAGGAGATAAAAATTTTAAGATACAAAGAAGGCTGAGAGAGTTCAAGACCAATAGATGTGCCTCATAAAAACTACTGGCCTGGTGGCTGAAGCCATCTTGGCTCAGGCTGGGTGCACGAACAGTACCCTCCACCCATCCGGCTGCTTCCAGATGGTATGAGGGAATTCAGCCTATTTTCCTGAGATGGGAGTTCCACCGGATCAGCTGCTTAAATGAGGCTTGCACCATCTTGGCTCAGGCAACCAGGGCACCAATGCTGCCAGGAGAAGCTAACTGGTTGCCTGGCAATGAGCTTTGGAGACTTAGAATTGCAGGTCTGTAAGTGGTCTGGTGGTTGGCACTGGTGGAGATGGGTAGGAACTTGATAGTTCATGTCCAGGTGATGAACAACTTCCAAAGAATTTCCATGGATATTGCCACTGTTCCAGCAGGTAAGGAATTATTACCTAGGAATATTCATGGAAAAGGCCACCATACATGCAGGTGAGGAATGGCTCCTAAGGGATTTCGAATGACAAGGCTGCTGTATTTGCAAGTAAGCGAGGGGATTGAGACCAGTAGAGATAAAAAGACCTCATGGGTCAGACAAATACACCAGTGCACATGGCAGGCCAGAGTTGGGCATGTTAACACAGAACATTGCTGACCTCCACACAACAACCCATACGGAACCTAGGGCTGGGAGCCTGTGTAGCAGGGCTAGAGTCCAGTTACATTGAGAGTGAAAACAGGGGACAAGTCACATTAGGCTGGGCCGTGACACTAACCAACATGCAAGAGAACCAGGCCCAGGGTAAATTCTGTGGGGAATATGTGGGCCTAACAGTGAAGAATTACAAGTTTCAGTGGTTAGCTTATTAGTTGGGGTGGTGATGGGCTGAGTTAGATATGACCGTGGAAGCCACGAACACTCACGGGTACTGGGGCTGGGAATTGGCTGGGCAGGTCCAGGCTGAGTCACTCACATACACACCCTCAAACAGGTTGTGGGGTGGGGCAGGCCGGGCTGCAACATCCACCAGCTCATACAAAGGCTGGGAAAGAGTGCACAGGCTATGCCGGGTAAGGGCCTAACACCTACAGGCATGCATCAGATCCTGGTCTTGGAGTGGGCCAAGTGGGGAAAACTCCCTAGTGGATCAGAGCTCCCACTGGTGAGAACATGGTCCAGCCAGGCTGGGCAAGGTAGCTCCATCAGTTGGCAAGTATGTGGATTGGTTTTGGAAGTGGGCAGAACGGTCGGGCTGAGCAAACCTTAGCACACTGGCAAGTGCAGATACCAGACTGGAGTGCAAGTCATGCTGGGCTAGGCTATCACACCCACTGGTTTGCATGAGCCATGGATTGGAGCAGACTAAGTAGGGCCAGGGTGTAGCACCTGCCAGTAAGAGTTGGGACTGTGGCCTTGCTGGGACAGACCAGGCTGCAGCATGTAAAGGAAAAGGCCAATACAGGTGAGGGGCTGTGCGAATTTGGGTCAGAGCAACCATTGGAATGGGCAGTATCTGTGGCTGGGAACAGGCCTGGTTGGAGAGCTAAAGGAACACGCTGGTTGGACTGTGGGGGCTGTGATCTGGTCTGGACATGGCTGCAGTGTCCCTCAGCATGGGTGTGGACTTGGTCTGGGGTGTGCTACACTGGGCTAGACTCCTGCAACCACTGGTAGTCATGAGAACAGGAGTGGGTATAGGACAGGTTGGGCTGGGTGTCTGCCCCTGCTGAGCAATGTGTGAGCTGTGTCTTGATGTGTACCAGACTTGACTGGGCTGTAGCATCCGACAGTACTAACCATAATATGTGAAGGCCTGTCAAGGAAAGGCCACTGTTCTTGCTAGGACAGGAGGTGGACTAAGTAGTGCTGGCCCTTGAATCCACCAGTGTGTGTGTGATCTAGCTTTGGGAAGGTTTTGATGGAGGAATTTCTCTGTCAGGGCACAATCCCTGCAGGTGAACACAAAACCAAGATAGGGAGCAGCACAGACAATGTCAGGGGGACTGTGGTAGGCTCCCCTGCTTGTCCACTACTCTCTCTAAGGAGCATGAGAGCTGAGGTCTGGGCCAGACCATGCAGGAATTGCTGCAACACCTGTTGGCCTCCGTGTGAGCTGGATCATGGAAAGGCAGGTTGCGTTAACTGTTTCTACTTGTGCACGCGTAAGCCAGGGTAAGTATGGGTTGATTGGGCTGGCAGGTGCTGGTCGGGGGCGGGGAGGGGGGGACAAATTCTGTCAAGCTAAACAGCAAAAACCGCTGGAGAGTGCAAGATCTGGGAGTGGGAGTGTTGCCATTAGGAAAAGAGTGGGCACTTCCCTCTTAGTTTGACACTACCGATGGTGAGCATGAGAGCCAGACTAAAGGCAGGTATGACTAGACAGAGTCGCACCACTAGCACCAGTTTTGCCTGGAAAATCAGACTGGTTTTAATTGAACTAGACTTCAATCACATTTACCTTTAGGAGAGCTGAATGGGATGTGAGACAAATTGGACCAGTCTGCTATACCTACTGGAAAGTACATGAACCAAGGCATAGGAAGGGCCTTATGGAGATTATTGGTGATCAGTATAAGTAGGCTGTAGCTCACAGTGGTGTACATGAAGGCAGGGTTGCAATGGGCAGGATTGGGTTGGGCTGCAACACCCAATGGTTTGTGTTCAAGACTGGACTGGAGGCAAATTTGACCCAGCAACTGCAACAACCAGCATGTGTGTGGGCTGATTTGGGTGTTGGATTGTGCTGAACCCTGTGTCAGCAAGCACACACAAGAATTAGGTCTGAGATGAACTCAGATGAAGTTTCTTTGGGGATCCTCCCCCCCCCCCAACTGAATCACTGAACTCAAAACTCCAGCCATGGAGAGAAATGCAGGTTTCATAGTCTGACCTTGGCATGGAGTGTGTGTGTCAGTGGTTTAGAAAGAGCAGTGGACAGCATATCCAGTTGTACATGAAGGATATAGCAGTACGTTAGAGCCTACGGAGTATACCTGAAACCTTAACAGAGGATGGAGGACAGAACTAATTGATCATTTTCCTCCATCCAAGTGTTGGCAGTGAATATCTAGGTAAACGGAGACTCTAAAGTGGATTATGTCAGCCAGTGGATCTGAAGAGATTTCATCATGCTTGGAGTGGCAACGTCTACAGCAATGCGGAACTGTTGAAATATCAACAAACTCTTGAGCAGGACCAATGGAGCATTCCCCACACTGGTGACCCTGGGATGGCTTTGGGTGGCTGTCCCCCATCCCACAGTATGAAGGCAGTTGGGAGGCTGGGTGTGTCTTCTTCCCTTATCTCCCATCTTCCCTCAGATACAGGAAGGAAAAAGAGAATGTGGAAATTATGGACTCACCCACCTTCCTCTAGCCTTTGATCCTTCGCACCCTAATCAACTATGTAAAAAATTAACAAAAATACAATTTAAAAAAATAAAAACTACTGGCCTAAATAAGTGGATGCTAATTATTGACTTGTAAATACATAAAAGCATATCACTAATAAAAATAAGCAGGTAGTCAAGTTCAGATTGCTCCAATATTTTATGCTTTTGAAATCACATATATGTGATAGAAAGAGCTTAAGAATTATGGAATATTTAAAAAAATCTTTTATTGTTGTTTTCCATGAAAAATATTTTAATCTTGTTTTCCATGAAAAACTAGAATATAAAAATATAAGTTTTGACATCATAAACATAAAACACTGAGAAGGAGTCAAGATGTGGATTTTCCTTGTGATTATTGTAGACTAAAAGTATTTGGCAATATGCAGTATTGATATGATAACCACAAGGCAAACTTTTGCAGATTAATGGATATAAAAGGGATTTGAAGTCTCTCACCACAGAATATTTCAAGTAACAAATGAAGATAATAAGAGGAAAAGAAATAAACAAAAGCCTTACAAGTCAGGCAAGAAGGAATGAACAAAATGAACCTAATAGCATCTAAACCTACCAAACTCTTTAATATAAATGAATTTAAATTTTCAGTGAAAATTACAGAGCAAATCAATGGAAAAAAATACATGATTGACCTCTGTTTGCCTTTAAGAGCCCCACTTCAGTATTGAGCACACATAGATTGAAAATGAAGCAAAGTGAAAAACTATGTACAAATGGAAACAAAATAGAGATGTGGCAGAATACTTGTTTTATACAAAATGTACTTTAAGTGACAAACTAAGAAAGAGGCAAATCAGGTCACCTTATAATGACAGAGACTGCTTGAGATCTTTAACAACTGTAAATATGTATGCAGTTTACATCTGGGCACCTAAATATATCTATATATCTATATCTATATCTATCTCTCTATCTATCTATATATTACAAATGTTACTAGATATATTGGTATAAACAACAATAATTTCAGTGACTATAACAGCTAGTTTCAACAGTGAAGAAAGCATCCAAGGATAAATTCAATAAAATATAAAGTTGTATAACACTATAGTGCAAACATATCTAACCAGACTGTGCAGATTATTTCTACTAGCAGTGACAGAATATCCAGCATTCTTAGCAAACACTGAATATTCTCCAAGACAGATAACTTATTCGGTTACCTAGAATTTTCTGAAATTAAAATTAATAACGAAAAATTCAGAATAATTACAAATATGTGGACAATTTGCTCCTGAACAAATACTGGGCTGAAGAAGAAATTCAAATTGGAAAATATTGTAAAACCAACAAATGTTAAAATGCTTTGTGCCAAAATTTAATTGATTCCATAAAATTAGTGACAAAGTAGATTGTATCCATAATTGCCAGAGCAATTATCTGAGGTTAATCTTGAAGAAAAATGAAAGTATGTTCAGATACAGTAGATGAAAGAAAATAAACTAAAACTAATCAGATTTTAAAAAATCAAAATAAACTGTAAATGAAACTATCAAATTGAGAAATGTTTAGTTAGACTAGTTTAGAAAATACAAGACTAAAACTTTAAAATGAAAGACTAGACATTACAAATTATATCACAGAAATACAAAGCATCGTAAGATACCGCTGAATAATTTAAAAAAAAAGTTCAATCAACACCGAAAATTGAATAATCATTAAGCATCAACTCCTAGAACTCTATAGCTTACCAAAACTGAATCAGGAATTAATAGAAAATCTGAAAATGTGATGTCTAAGGAATTTGAATAATTTATGTAAAAATTTAAAAAAGAAAAGCATAGTACCATACAGTTCTGCATTCTACAAAAAAAAAAAAAATAAGAAGAACATTAATACTTCTCAAAACATTTCCAAACTCATTTTCTATAATCAGTATTAGCCTGATGCTAAAACCAAGGAAGAATATTATAAGAAGAGAAAATTACATGTCAATGTATTTGATCAACATAGATGTAAAGTTTTCTACAAAATGTTAGCAAACCAAGTTGAACAATATGCACTGATGTATGACTAAAATAATGTTTATAGAAAGATTTTGCAAATAGTGTTAAATATCTCAATAACCTCATTGTCTGATAAATCCTAGCATCTGCGATATTTCCTGGTTTTATTTTTAAAAAGGTATGTGACATGTAACATTGCAAATGGAATCTTACCAGATCTTTAACCATAGCAATTTTAATTCAATGTTCCCTGCTCAAGTTTGCTTTATTTATTTTTATTCTCTGAAAGCACTTGCAATCAATTGAGAACAGGACAGAATGCCCCATCATCAACAAAAACTGACTGTCTCACAGAGTCATTGAAAAAACTATGAATAGTGCTCTTAGACAGAGGCTACTAATGACTTTGCTTAGTTAATTTTTCTACAGATGGTTCAGCTGGTCCTTTATATACAAAATTAAACAAAAGTAGCTGACTTATAATGTCTTGCTTCTTTAATATTTGAAGTCTTCAACAAGAGTTTCTAGTTTGATTAAATATACATTTCTGAGAAAGATTAAATACCTTTGTAGAAAGAGACGTTGCATGTAGTTAAACTGTTTAGAAAATATCATCTGCTCCAACTATTTTGTGCCTTGAAGATCAAACAGTGCTATCCATTTGGTGTGTATCAATTGGGACTATCCCTATACTTGTACAAAGAGAACAGCACAGACATAGATGTTCACAAATATACACAGATTTGAAGTCCATAGAAAATGGAATAAAACAATGAAATATTTCAGCATAAAGACTATGAAATCCATGCATACGACATGTGTTTTTAAAAAATCTTACAGAAAACACTTACTATGAAAAAGTTATGCATGGTTTTTAAATTTTTGCACCAAAGTGAACTTTCCTTTTAATTCTATATTTTCCATGAAAAATTTTAAATCACCATATATTTAGCTTTTAAATGCATAGCAGTCATTGCTCTGGAAAACTCTATTTTGAATCTTGTGTTGTGGAAACCTGTCTCATACTTTCCAGATAATCCACTCATTTCATATGATATCTCACCATGCATTTTGACATTCATTTTTGGGGGCTGGCATTGTACTATAGTTCATATAAGCCATCACCTGTGCTGTTAGCATCCTGTGTGTGAAGCATTGTTCAAGACCCAACTGATTCACTTCTGATCCAGTTCCCTGCTAATGTTCCTAGGAAAGCAGAGGAAGTCATTCCAAGCCACTGGACTCCTGCAATCATGCAAGAAAGAGATCTGGAAGAAGCTCATGGCTCAGCCTGGCCCAGCTCTGGGCTTCGTGGTCATACAGGGAGTGAACTAGCATATGAAAGATTTTATCCCCTTTGTGTCTATCACTCTGTTTCTCTATATTCAACCTTTCAAACAAACAAAAAAAATTGAAAAATGTATCTTTCTGGTAGACACTTGGGTGGTTATCATTTACATTTATTAATGTAACAATGCTGCAATTAAAGAAATTATTTAAAAACATGATTTCTTTTATTTATTTTTATTTATGAAAGAGAGAGAAATAGTACTTACTTTTATTGACATTAGCTGATTCACTCCCAAAAAGCTGGCACATCTTTGGCTGTATTGAGATTGAAACTAGCATCTGAGAACGCAATTCCATGGGGTGACAAAAGCTCTCACCACTGCCTCTCAGGTATACATAAGCAAAAGTCAAAATAGAAACCCAGATTCGGGCATTTGACACTCCAATGTAGCACACAGGAGTTCTCCCCAACACAGACCAAAGACCCTTGCCTAAGAAATCCTCAAAAATATATGTTGGTGTTTTACATACCCTGGATTTTGTGATTTTTATGACAGATTCAATGTATGCACACAGTAATTTTAAATGAAAATTTATCCTTCAAGCCTGTATATATATAGTATATAATATATACAGTATACAGTATACATTATATACAGTATGTATATACATATTCAATTACAGAAAGGAGTACCTGTTTGCCTACCATTATCACTGACATTGAACTGTCAGCTATTTGGTGAAATGAGCCAATCATCTTTGGTTCTCGCTAATATAAGACAACCTTCAGGCAAAATACAAAACGAATAGATATATAGGTAAACAAGTATATACAAATATTCATCTAGAAGAACTGTATAATGGAAACTATATAACAAGCATGGAAACTAGCATAACAAGAGGTGAAGATACAGTGCGGTATGCATCTCTACTCACAAATAAAAGTATCCCCAATGAAACCTCACAATAGGGTGCAGGACTTTCTACCATTGTCTGTAACTGCAATGTCATGATAAATATCACAATCATGGACTTGTGACTGTTGTTGAAGGACTATACTATTTTATAATACAGGAGAAATCAGTGGCAGGGGAGGAGGAATACGATGTGTTTGGAATCGCTCAATATGTTTATTACTCCTCTTTTTGAAGTGTGCATGCTTTATTTTCACTACTTTCTCCTCTTTATTCTTGCTCTTATTGATTTCCAATGTTGCTTTTTTTCTGCACAAGTGCTTTATAATTTATATGTTTTGTTAGTTTCTTTAATTTGTGAATTGTCTTGTCCCAAAGATAGTAAACTTAATTAGGCTTTATTTTGTATATATATATTTTCCTCTATGGATCCTTTCTTTAGTGTCAAATTAAGGGATCCTACCTTGTTGTACAGGCTGAAGTCAGGAGACTTTGTAGATGGTGCTTAACCTGTTTTGCCACAAGTTTGGGACCCTATTTTCTCTTAAGAAATTTCTACATTGTTTATATGAAAGTATCTAATACATTTGAAATTCATTCTTACATAGGTTGTGACAATCATCCAAATCTACAGAATCATAATTGTCACTGTGTAATTTATCTTGATGTATTTAAGGAGATTCCTTTCAAATTTGGCTACTTTCTTGAGAGTGTGTTATCAATGATGAAGTCTTGTTTCATATACATTTTGAAGTCAGTTTCTCAATTTACACACACAAACATAAACTTATCCAAACACAGATATTGCTTCCCCTTGTCTTTCTTACATACTCACTCTTGGGATTTCCATTAAAATCTTACTAAAACTATTATCAATTAGGGGAGATTTGATAACCTTATGAATTTGATGGTTTCATTTCATGAACATGCTTTTTTTCTGAGAATTTAGATTTTGAATACAATTTTATATTTTTCCATGAAGGCACTGCTCTTTTTTGCATACATTTATTTGTGTACAATAATATGTATATAGCATTTTAATTGCACATTTTGAAAAAAGAATTTTAAAAATTTTCACTTATCCAGTCTTCTGTTGGTGGACATTTTGATTGCTTCCAAGTTTTTGCAATTACTGATTGTGGACTCTATGCATGGTATATGCTTGCAATGAAAGAATCATGACTGGATTTGAACTGTAATACTGCAATAAAGTGGAGTAATCTACCATGGGGGGAGTGTACAAGGAGGCATTGGGGGAACCCCAGAGTCTATTAAACTGTGTCATAAAATGAAATGCAATAAAAAATTTTCTACTTGTTTGTGGATAGCATATAGCAGAAATAATTATTTATTGTGTCTATAAAATTGTTTTAATTTTTCTGCATAGTATTTTGAATTTTCTAAATAAAAGTCATATTGTCTCCTCCAAGTAGTAAAGAATTATTCTCTTCAATCATTCTATTTCTTGTGTTTTTCATGCTTATTATGCTGTTTAAAATTTGACCATGTTGAATATAAGTGATAATCATTGTATATCTATTGCATGCCTAATATAAATCTACTAGTCTTCAAATGTACTGCAATTAAGATGATATTCTTGTAGATATTTTGTAGTCTATTGGGATAAGAAATTTTCTTGTGTCAAATAAAATTCTAAATTAGAAATAGATATGAAATATCTTGAAATTAATTATTTCTTTCTGTTTTAATTCTTTATGTTATTTGAAAGAGAAAGCAGGAGAGAGGGAGAGGGAAAGTACTTTCTTGTGTTGATTTCCACTCAAAGACACAATGGATTGGACTAAGCCAGGGACAAAGCCAGTAGCCATGAACGCAATCCAAGTCTCACATTTGGATGTCAGGAAACCAAATACTTGAACTACTGTCACTACCTAATAGGGTCTAAAGTAACAGAATATGGAGTCAGGAATCAGAATGAAGAACCAAAGCAAGGGACAAAGATATCTTAACCACCAAACTGCATGCCCATTCCAGCTTATTTTCTTTAGCTTTATTTTTCTCGTAATTATCTTCTGTCTTTTTACTAATAATCCAATTTTCTGTGTATATTTTAATTCAATGTAAATTAAGTATTTACATGTACATGTCAATAATATCAGTTTCCAGCAACTTTTCTTTACTGTATGGCATTATCAAATCATTCCATTTTTCCTGAATTTTCATAAGATTTGATTTTTGGAAATGTGAATTGTTTCAAGGTAGAGTTATTACTTTATATTTGTTGGGTTTTCCAGTTAGTTGCTTTTGATATCTTGCTTATTCACATTCTGACCAGAAAATATATTCTATGTGATTTCATTCACTTCAAGTTTGTTGATAGCTTACTTGTGATATGGCATATACACAATTTCATGAAATGTATTTGATATGATCCAAGGAGGGGCACAGAACTCCCAACAGGCTTGATCAAAAGTGATCTTCACCACAACACATGATTGCCAATCTCTCTTCAGTCGAGCCAAAGGAAAAGATCCTGAAATGTGCACATGAAAAAAAATCAATTGACATGTAAAGAAATGCCAATTAAACTCACAGGAGACCTCCCACATGGGATGGAAGAAGCCCAAATCCTGTCTTGCAGGATCCAAGGTCATCATCAGACAACCAGGAGCACTGAGTGGTCCACAGAAACAGAATAGTAAACTTCCTTCCGGACTAGGGAGAGGAGCTTTCTCTGGTCCTTGCCTGGTTCCAACTTTGGGTCCCACCCTCTCTCATAATGACCATCAGGATCGCTCCAGAAACCCCTCAAAACAAACTAACAAATAAACAAACAAACAAAAAAATAGAATAGATAGACAGAGAACAGCAAGGAAAGCTTAGAAACAGACAGGAAACAGGCAGTGGGGATGCACTTATAACTCACTGGGTGGGACACAAAGATTAGTTACTCCTCACTAGGGTATTGAAGATTTCTCTGCACACCCCTCCTAAAACCGTTCACCTAAACTGTTGACATATGTCTTGTTACAGTTATAGAGTTAGACTACCCAAAAAACAGCCAG
Organism: Ochotona curzoniae; assembly: GCF_017591425.1. Taxonomy (NCBI): domain Eukaryota; kingdom Metazoa; phylum Chordata; class Mammalia; order Lagomorpha; family Ochotonidae; genus Ochotona; species Ochotona curzoniae. Next base: position 52,756,407 of record NW_024467087.1, on the reverse strand, counting down.
GTTCTGCAAAATCATGCTTCAACGCTATAAACTGCTAAATACTAAAATTAAAATAGACATGAGACAGCTGAATAGTAATCTACAGTCATTTTAACGTGTATAGAACCCATTTGTTTATAAACTAATAATTGAAATGTCAATGTAGAAGTCATAGGATGTGGTTCAGAACTTGCACTCTCTTTTTTTTTCTCTCTTTTTTAACATGTTGGTTACTCAATACCATGTCAACTAATTCCATTACGTTATAAATTGTTGCTGATGTAATGTCGGGGCTTTTAATTGATTGGGATGATACTCTGTCGACTCTACCTTCATACCAGAGATGGTCTCCCCAAGAAACCGTTGAATTTATCTGAACAATAAGATGCTGGACTCTATGCTTTGTAGATGCTTGCAATGAAAGAATCTCAACTGAATTTGAACTGTGGTAATGCAACAAGGTGGAGGAATCCACCGGGGGGTTGGACTTTGGGGAGGGGAGGGGGGAATCCCAGTGCCTATAAAACTGTCACATAATGCAATGTAATCAATAAAAAAATAATAAATAAAAATAAAATAATAAAAAATAAAATAAACTCACAGGAGACCTCTCACAGGAAATTACAGACAAGAAGAGAATGGAGTGACATATTCCAGATTCTAAAAGTAAAAAAAAAAAAAAAAAAAAAGTGGGCCCAGGATAATGTACCCAACAAAGCTTTCTTTTGTCTTTGAAAATAAAATAAAATTCTTCCACATTAAAGAGAAGTTAAAAGAATTTACCTCTTCCAAACCTGCCCTACAAATGATACTTCAAGATGTTCTCTTGACAGAGAAGAGGAATAGCACCCAACCAAAACCAAAGGCAAATGCAAAGAAAATCCAGTAAAATGACAACAGAAGACTAAATCAACAAACAACCCATTGCTAAAACGACAGGACCAAAGTACCACCCAAACATATTAACCCTGAATGTAAATGCCTTAAGATCAATCAAACATCATAGATTAGTAGACTGGATTAAAAAACAAAACCCACCAACAAAAATCAGCAGAAACTAAATCTTATGAATTTTGACGTTTTTGTTTTTGTTAGTTTCATCTCTTCAAAAGTTTCTTCTGAATAAATTATTAATGAATCATAGATCATACAGTAGCATCATTCTCTTCAAGAAGTTTATTTTTTTTTTCATTTCTTCAGTGACACATTAGTCATTCAGTAGCATATTCTTTCATTTCATGGTGTTGTTAATTTCTTTTTTCTTTCTTTGATGATTTTGTTTTGTGGCTTTTCTTTTAAGGGGATATATAGTAGCTATGTAATGGAGACTGTCATATTTTGTAACATGTCATTTAAACTCGTGGCATTGTAAATTTCTATTTTTCATTCCATTGTTGATTTTGTATGGTGACTTTTCATTTAAGGGATGTACAGGAACTGTGAAATGGAGACTAACATATACAGAAGTGAGGATACAATGTAGTATGCATCTCCACTTCCAAAGATGGACTACAATGAAACTGTTCATATAGCTTGACAATAGGATGTTGGATTCTCTGCCATTGTTCATGCCTGCAATGATGGACACATGACTGTTTATGAAGAACTATACTATAGTAATAATATAAGGGGACTCAGTGAGGATTGAGGGAATTGAGGAGGGGATAAGGGAAATCCCAGGAGCCTATGGAACTGTATCATAAAATGATAATAATAATAAATTAAAAAGAATTTTAAAATAATATATACATTTATATGCTTTATTATTACTTAGGGTCCTTACCTGGATTGTTAGTAAACATGGTCTTTTGACATTTCATACATTTTTTTATATTTAGTGTAACATCACGTCTTTGACTGCAGTGTAAATTTTAAATGTTATTTCAGAAAAAGTTTTTATTTTATTCCTGAAGCCTGACATATCAACTTTATCATTTCTTATTCTCTGTGTTTAAAGCTTTATTTTCATGTCATTATTTGTTAAGAGCTCTGATAATTACAGTGTTTAAATTTTTTTCTACTCAGTTTCTCCTGCTTTTGTAATGCTTTCTATGCTTGGAAGCTTCTTATTTGCAAATCCCTTAATATATTGCCTGCAGATTATTATAAAGAAAAATTAATTTTATGAGTAATATGAAGCCTGGAGTAATTTATTTCTATTATTCAGATACTGTATCCTTGTCCTGTAAAATATTTTGTACATTAAGTTATTTCTATTTCTTTACTTTAAGCATGTAGCACTATGGGTTACCAGGTCTTGTCAGATAGTCTCTGGCTACTTTCTCAACTTGACCAGGCCCTGGGCTTTGATATCTATTTCAATTGGTTTGTGAAGTCATGCAGATGCCAATTCAACACTTCTATAATAGGGAAATATTCTTAGAGTAAAAGGGTTTTCTATGTTCCCCTATCTCTGTGTGTTTTTATATTCCTTTGATGATAGCCACATAAATACTCGCTGTCTTGCTGTCCTTTAATTTATTAAATAAAAACAAGATATGATTTTCCAGAATTTGTATGTTTTTTCAGTGCAATGACTTGTCCAAAGGATCTGGCCAGTCCTTACTGGATACTAAAATGTCTAATAATGTTTTATGCTTTATTGATCTTACAAACTAAAAATGTTACTCTCACTGCTGTCTTAAGTCAATTCCTTCTATCTTCATAGATAATTGTGAGCTTGTTTTCCCAATTCCAAATTAACAGCTGAAGTTAACCTAGCAATTCCAGTATCCCACCCACCAAATTCAACTGATCTTTCTAATCCTATTTCATACCACTCTTTAAAATCCATTTTGTTTTAGAATGTAGACTTCCTGGCCCGAAGTGATAGAACAAATGAAAGCATACACTAAGCAGGAAAAAATAAACATGATAAGGTTCAATATAATATGGCACAACATGAGATGGCAAATACAAATGCAAGTTCCAAGTTACCGCTTGGATGTCTGGGTGACATTTCAATGAGTGAAATTGTTCCAGAATGTCTTGATTGATTTTGACAACCACAAGCTTCCATTTTTTCCTATTATATAATTGGATATGGGAGATTGATTATCTGTAATGTTTTTAGCAAATGAAAATTCTGTAGATTTTATCATTGCTTGGATATCACAAGAGAAAGCATCTATCTCTCTAGAATTTGTCTTGTATACCTACTTTCCTTCTAACCTAAGTGTGGGAAATCTGAAGTATGTGATTAAGTGTGTGCCCCTCATTGTTGACCAAGTTCAAGTTTCTCTTCCTCCTGAGACCACCCTAGTAACTCTTCTGCATGAGATATCTACTTTTTCTGGATTCTGATAGTATTATATTTACAACACCAATATATTATTTGGGATTCATCTGTGCATAACTCTGAGTTCTCAAATAATAGGAATAAATGCCCATAATGCTACAATGAAAATAGTATTCATTCCATCTATGCATGCTGTTTTTTCCTGTCTTGTTCCATTTGTTCAATTTTGTTCTGCTACTAATTGGATACTAGCCAGCTCATGAAATAAAAAATGCAGGGAACATATGCGCACATGACTGTTAATTACAATATTATTTTCTAAGCATCTTTCAAGCAATTCATTCTCTGTGGATATTTTGATTGAGGTAACTAATGTAAACTGGGTGTTGAAGCTAAGGCTTCTCATAACCGGTGTTCATTTAGAGCCACAGGGTGTTAGGAGCCAGCTGTTGCATCCAAAATTGCTATTTCTTGCCCCAATTGAACACAGATCCAATCATCCCTAAAAACCTTTATCTTGCAGAGAGCAATTTGCTTCTTTTAAAATGTGTTTTTAAAAAATGTGGACTGGGCCCGGCAACGTGGCCTAGTGGCTAAAGTCCTCACCTTGAACGCGCCAGGATCCCGTATGGGCGCCGATTCTAATCCCGGCAGCTCCACTTCCCATCCAGCTCCCTGCTTGTGGCCTGGGAAAGCAGTCGAGGACGGCCCAAAGCCTTGGGACCCTGAGCCCATGTGGGAGACCTGGAATAAGTTCCTAGCTCCTGGCTTCGGATCGGCATAGCACCGGCCGTTGTGCTCACTTGGGGAGTAAATCATCGGACAGAAGATCTTCCTCTCTGTCTCTCATCCTCTGTGTATCTGACTTTGTAATAAAAATAAATAAATCTTGGGCCCGGCACGGTGGCGCAAGTGGTTAAAGGTCCTCGCCTTGCACGCCCGGGATCCCATATGGGCGCCGGTTCTAATCCCGGCAGCCCCGCTTCCCTTCCAGCTCCCTGCCTGTGGCCTGGGAAAGCAGTCGAGGACGGCCCAAAGCTTTGGGACCCTGCACCCGCGTGGGAGACCCGGAAGAGGCTCCTGGCTTCGGATCGGCATAGCATCGACCGTTGTGCTCACTTGGGGAGTGAATCATCGGACGGAAGATCTTCCTCTCTGTCTCTCCTCTCTGTGTATATCCGCCTTTCCAATAAAAAAAATAATAATAAAAATAAATCTTAAAAAAAAAGAAATAAATAAATCTTTAAAAAAATGTGGACTAACATATAAAAGCTATATAATTTGTGTGGTCCAATATGTTGTTTCAATAATTATATACATAAAAGAAGGATCACATTGGCAATTAGCCTATTCAAACTCTTTTGTCCACAGACTCTTCTCAACTGCTAGCAATCACTGTTTTAAATTTATTGTTTCATGTAAATATATATAGATATTTCTGCTCTGTTTCCTTCTAGTAGTTTCATGATCTCAGGATTTACCATTAGATCTTCGATCACCTTTGATTTGATTTTTGTGTAAGGCGACATGTGTGGGAGGAGTCTATCTAGTCTCCATCATTTAAATGTGCTGCTCGGTTTACAGTCACATTTATCGAGAAAATTGTCCCTTTCCCAGGATCAGTTTTTGGTGTCTTTGTCAAATGTAAGTTGTTTCTAGACGTGTGTTTCTGTTTTCAAGGTTTTTATTCTGTTCAATCTGTATATATTTCTGTTTTTATGTCACTGTGATGCTGTTTAGGTTATTACAGCTCTGTAATACATCTTGAAACCTGGTATTTTGAAGCCTTTAACTTTGTTTTTTCTTCAAGATTATTTTGACTACTCGGGATTTTTTGTTGTTGTCATTCTACATGGATTTTAAGATTTTTCGTAGTTGGATAAAAATGCAGTTTTGGTGTGGATTGTGCTAAACCCTTGTAAAGCACTTTAGATATGACAATTACTTCAATAAACTTAAATTCTGAAATCTATGAAAATGGGAAGTGTTTCTACTTTTTAATGTGTATTTCAGTTTCTTTCATTAGTGTTTTTTTTTTTTTAGGTTTCATGGTTGAAGTCTGAAAATATTTGTTTACATTTAATTAAAATATATTGGTTTTGTTGTAGCCGCTGTGAATTGTATTGCTTGTTAAATCCATTCTTGCTATGTTCAATATTGGCATATGAAATGTTTAAAATTTTTGGATAAGATAAATAAGGAAATATCTGCCTTATTCCTTAATTGTGACAAATATACTGGTGTGAGTTATTAATTAAGAAGATGGGATGAGGGAAAAGGGAATATTTTATGTTACTACCCTACAAAATTGTTTCATTAATTAAAGATATTCTAAATGCTATTGATTTGTATGCTGATTTTGATACCTGCAGCTTCAATGAATCCATTTATCAGTTGTAATCATTTCTTAGTGGAAATTTTCCATCCATTAATACACAGAAGCTGGTCAACTGCGAACAGGTAATTTGAGATATAGCCTTCCTTTCTTCATACCTTTTATTTTGTTGCTTAATTTCTTTGGCTGAAACTCCCAGTATTGTGTTGAGCAAGAACACTGAGCAAGTAATCTTTACCTGTGACCTGATCTTAGAATGTTTAAGCTCCCCTCTACTGAATTAAATGTTGACTGCAGATTTTCCATGTACAGAATCTGTTCCATTGATATTTTTCTTTCTGCATCTCTTCGATATTTTTAAGATTTATTTATTCCTGGCAAGATTTACAGAGAGAAAAAGAGAGAAACAAAGAGAGAGATATTCCATCTGCTGGTTCTCTCTTCAAAAGTTCACAATGATCAGAGCTGAGCTCATTCAAAACCAGGAGCCAGGATCTTCCTACAGGTTTCCCATGTGGGTGCAGATTCCAAGGACTTGAGTCATCTTCTGCTGTTGTCCCAAGCCATAGACAGGGATCTGAATCGAAAGTGGAACAGCTGGGATTTGAACCAGGACTCCTATGAGAAGCCAGAAAGGTAAAGAATGTATTCAGTCACACAAGAAGTAAATTTCAGAAGTTTCTTCAATTCCCAGTCAAGTTCTATTTCTATTACATATTCACAAGTAAAATGTATTCTAGATACCTGCATTTGTACAAAGAGAGCACTGAAAAAAAAAGCCTCTAATTCAGTATTGATTTAAAAAGTCTTTTTTCCCCCTGCTTTTGCAATTACCTTTTCCTCCTTGTTTATCTTCCTCATCTTCATGCTGTTTATTTTATGTGTAATTACTTTATTACATTTTTCCCCGGAAAACCAGTCTTAGAGAAGACAATATGAAGAGCAATTTCATCAGGAGTAATTATAATTAATTGGTTTATCATCGGGTGACCATTGTTGTACAATTTGGGTATATTTGGAAATGGATGTCCTAGTCAAGATAGTTGTCACCTCTCAATTGGGTTTCCAGGCTTTAAAAAAAAAATGACTTTGGGGCATGGTGCGGTAGCCTAGTGGCTACAGTCCTCATCTTACACAAGCTGGGATGCAATATAGGCACAGGTTTGTGTACCAGTGGACCTGCTTCCCATTCAGCAGCCTACTTGTGGCTGGGGAAAGCAGTGGAGGATGGCCCCAAACCTTGGGATCCTGCACCTGTGTGAAAAATGCGGAAGAGGCTCTGGGCTCCTGGCTTCGGTTCAGCTCAGCTCCGGCTGTTGCTGCCACTTGGGGAGTAAATCAACAGATGAAGGATCTTCCTCTCTGTCTCTCCTCCTCTCTGTAATATCTGACTTTCCAATAAAAAATAAATGTTTTTTTTTTTTTAACTGACTTTGAAACCCCTGAGAGTGGGTGCCAATGGCAAGGGACTAATACAACAGGTAATAAAAGAGATTCAATATTTTAACTTGATAGGCACAACAATTATCCAGTTATACAGTACAATTTGTAACAGAAGAAAGACTATCAAATCATATAAAACAGAATAAAAATAGTCCTGCATTTCCTAATCATGGATTATTCCAAGCTTTATGAATTATAATGATGACTTAGTCTTACTTCTTATCAGTACAGTATCAGAGTACTTTAGCAGAGTTTGAGACTATGAGAAAGCAAAGAGTAAAGAGCATATCTATTCAAATGAGTTAAATAATGGAGTTAGATCAGGAAAAGAAGGTTTCAAAGGCACCAGTCGCAATGCAGTACATTTTTTTAGAAAAATCAAGTGAGTACAAGTTCAGAGGTACACAAACATAACAAATATAGATGTAGAAGAATCTTGGGTGTCCTGGTGAGGAAGAAGAATGTAAAGGAAATCATGAACAATTGACGTCTTAGAAGCATACTACTGTCCAAAACAGTCATCACCTACCTTGTCTATCAATGTGATAAAATGCAGAAATTTAGTTTTGATAATTTGTAATTGCAGTAAGTGATTACTGTAAAAGCAAACATTGGGATCTTATACTATGCATTGTGAAATACATTCTAAATGCAGCATCAAAAAAGGAGCGTTGCATACTGGGCACTGATAGGCTAGTTATTACATGTGCAATTCTATAGTAATGAGTTATAATCATATTGTATTTTCTCTACCCATTGGTTGATTTGTGTGTTAGCACCAATAGACACCTTTGAAATGATTAGTTCACACAGTTAAAAAGTTAGAAAAAATTAATTTTTTTTTCAGAGAAATCAAGTTACATGCTTTAAAGCAATGGTAACACTTTGTCCTAAACTTAATTTATCAACAGCACTTTTCAATATTGTTTCTTCTCTCAGTTAAGCAAGGAAATAAATACAGAATCGTACCATTCCATATCAGTTTGTGAGATTTTGAGTGAAATCAAGCTTGAATGCATATATCAGTTCATCATTTTACTAGTGTGAATTGAGCAAGTCACTTAATCACTGTGATCATTATCTTCCTTGAATATTTAATCCTAAAGCTATTTGAATGATGTTATGAGATAGTAAATTTGAAGTGCTTAATATACTTCTTAATATATACATTATTCTTTTAAATGACTTATTTATTTGAAAGTCAAAGTTACACAGAGAGAGAGAGAGAGAATCTTTTATCTGCAAGTTAATATTACAGATGGCTGCAAGAGCCATCACTGGGTGAGGCTGAAGTTAGAAATCAGAAGCTTCCTCTGGGTCTCCCACAGGCACAGCAACACAAGTGCTTTAGCCATTGCTTGATGCTTTTCCCAGGACATTAGCAGGGAGCTGAATCTGAAGTACAGCAGCCAGGACTCGTATTGCTACATCTATGGGATTCAGGCCTTATGAGAAATAGTTTAATCCTATAAGATATGAGGACTACTCTTAATGTTTGTTATTCTGGTATTGCTAACTATATCACATTAATGATGCTAGCTATTGTATTAGCTTGTTATGATTATATACAGATTTGTAATATAAAGCATATGCAAAATATCTTAATATCAGTAAGACTTAATTGTTTCAACATACTTGAGGAAATATTTTCTAAACGTTAGCATCTGATCCTTCCAACAAAGCTATGCATTTTGTTTTATTGTATTTACATTTTTGAGGAATAAATTGGGTCAGACAAGTTGACATGTAGCTATAATTATTCCAGGAAACTGATGACAAATTAGAATTTATCTACTATTTCTAAGTCAACTTAATTTAGAGTAGGGATTTTATCATCCACAGTTATCTTTTTAATTTATTGTATTCAAGTGATCAGGTATTACTAAGAATGAGTTCCCCTAGAGCTTTGAGGATTAGATGAGTGAGACATAATCAAAGAGCTCAAACAAGTCAAAAAGGTTATTCAAGGGCATTGATTCATATGGACACTTGCTTGATACACTTCATCCATAGTTTTCTTGGTCAAAATACACTCATATGAATAACACAAGAATAAAAAAATCTCCTAACATAAAGATTTTGCTTCTGTGCCTTTGCACCTACATTCTACTGCACAAATAATAATAGAGGACAAAATACATGCCCTGATAGACCTCTGTCACAATTCTTTGGAAACTGAGTGAAGTGCTGCTCCTACACGCCAAACAGCATTGTCACATCACTTTTCACATAAAAGGGCACAAAATCCAAATGTATACATGGGCCATGTAGATAACGCCAGTGATTCAAGGGTGTCAGCGGAGGTCTATGGTGTACTTGTACAGTTCAGTACCATTTTAAGGAGGGTAGTTGCTTCCCACCAGTGTCTTGTGAGAATATGAACTTGGACATGCTAGACTTTTTATGTGGAATTTGTTGGATTCTAAATCGCAATAACTACTGTGATTTTTATCACCCCATAAATATTTGGCAATATTTATCTGATGTCTGTGTTATAATGTAATGTTGTACTTGCCTGTCTTATTAAGCAGCGAATTGTCATCTTCATGTCTTATTTGTTTCTGTGCCCCCAACAAACTAGCACAGTACCTGGCACATAATACAAGTTTATTAATTGCTAATTTGAAAATTAAATGTTTCAGTATGATAGCTAAAATATAGTAAATATTTGCATATGCATACACATATTTGGATTCCTTCCACAGATGTGCAGGACTTTCTCTTATGAAATGAAGCCCTATCAGAGGTCGTTTATTTTCTCATTCTAAAAGTATTCCTTCAGTTGGCTGAAGTTAATGAATAACTGTTAACCATTATTCATTTATTTTGCCAGGTAATAACCAAAATAACAGTTTTTCAATAAAATCTGTATGCCTAGAAAATCTATACACTCCATCTCTATGAGAAGGAGCCTACTAGTAAATTAGGCCATGACAATGTATTTTATCTTTCATTAGTTATTTCATAAACCTAACATCTTCAACAATAAGAAAATCTTATCTGGCAACCTATGAGCATTCTGGATATTCAATTCATATTCCTCCATATTATTATTAGTAAGCAAAAACATGAGAAAGAACAAAAAGGTTCCTTCCATATTAAGTCCTTAAGTTAGGACTAAATGATGAGAGCCCATGTAAGCTTCTGTACTGTTTTCTATTCATTATATAGCTACTTGTTTCCTTTGAACCAGGAATGCATTAAAAATGGCTAAATATAAAGGCAAACATTTGACACAGCCCATGATACATGCATACCATGTCAGTGTGCCTGTGTTGCATTTGTGGTTTCAGTTCTATTTTTGGCCTTCTGCTAATGCAGACCCTGATGGGCAATGATCATTCAAGCAGTTGGATTCTTACTATCCTCAAAGGAAACCTAGACCTTGGCTTTGGTTACCTTGGCTCCCCCCATTGTGGCTACTTGGAGAGTGAATCAGCGAATGGAAGATCTTTCTCTCTGTGTGTCATTCTCTCTGTAAAAATCTGATCTGCCTTAACAATAAAAAAAATCCTTATTTAAAAAATAAATACTAATACAGTTAGATGATAAATGACAAAGAGTTGATTCAAATATAATTCAGAATGAGCGGAGTGTTACACTAAGATGCAATTTAATGTGAAGGTAAAAATATACACAAAATGAAAAATATGGTTTTCAGAAATAGTCTTCAAAACAAGGAAAAGGGAAGTTTTCTACTGAGATTGACCTGCATTCAGAACTCTACTAACAACACCTGCTGGCATGGATGTGGGAAGAGAGGTACTCTGCTTCACTGTTGGTGGGAGTGTAGGCCAGTACAACCACTGTGGAATTCATTATGGAGAGTGCTAAGAGGACTGAAAATTGACCTACCATAAGATCCAGCTATCCCACTGCATATCAGAAGGGATCTGTAATCCTCTATTTATAGCAGCACAATCTACAATAGCAAAGACATGGAAACAACCCAGATGCCTGCCAGCAAGGAATGGATAAAGAAACTGCGGTATATCGGCTCCATGGAATACTAAATCATTACAAATAATGAAATCCTACCATTTGCAATAAAATAATCCCAATTAGAGACCATTATGATCAGAGAAACAACTCAATCGCAAAAGGACAGATACATGTTCTCTCTGATATAAGGCAACCTTCATGTAAAATGCAAGATCAACAGCCCTTTTAATACTGTTCTTGCTACATAAAAGGGGAGTTGATATTTTCGTTTTCCCTTTCATTCATTCAAAAAATAATTTTTTTTCTTATTAATTTACTCATTGACTTCGTAGATTACACAGTAGCATTGTTTCAAGAAGTTATTTTATTTTATTTTATTTTAATTCTTCAGTGACATGTTGGTAATTCAGTAGCATGTTACTTCATGTTCTTGAAAATTTTCTATTTTTCTCTCTCTGTTGTTTTTGCTTTTTGGCTTTTCATTTAAGGGTATATACAGTAACTGTGTAATATAGACTATCACATACAGATGTGAAAATGCAACACAATATGCCTCTCTACTTCCAAATCAAAAGTCGACTCCCAATGAAACTGTTGAATGTATCTTGACAATAGGATGGCTTGACTCTGCATTGTCCGTACCTAAAGTGAATACACGTAAATAGCAGAATGATGGACTTATGAATGTTTATGAAGGACTATGCTATTATAATGTTATAAGGGAAACTGGGGGATAGGTGGGAAGGGAATTTGGGGATGGAGTAAGGAAAATGTCAGATCCTATGCAAGTATATCACAAAATAATAAATATTTTTAAAGATATGTAAGGTAATGCCTATCTATATACATTACGCAAATTGAATATTTTTGTAAAATGTACATAGATAAAATATCACATTGTAATTGTTATGTACAATTATTACTTATCAATTAAGAGTAAATTAATCTAAAATAAGATAAACAGTGGTGTAGAATAAAACATTGGTATGAGAAATCGAAAAAAATGTATGTCATGAATTCTTATATACTATTAATATGAGTTTAAGTACAAAAGGAAGGTATAGGTTAAGAAGTGGCTGCTCTGTAGATCAAGCAAGATAATGGTGCTGAGAGAGTAGACAAATGTTTCAAGAAAATAAAGAAGAGATAATTTATTAGAGAAAGAAAATCATTCAACTTCCATAGAAGCTTTTCTATGCAGTGACTTAATCTATATAAGGTGATTATATATAAGGTGATATATAGATTTAGGAGCATTGTGATACTTACAACCCAACCTCACTCCTGTCCATGTTCCATGCCTACCCTCTTCCTTTCAGATTTGTTTTATTTTTAACTCAGAATGACAGACTTTCAGTTTACATCACAAGTACAGGCTTAGCACTATATTACGTAATGAATTTAAAAAAACAACAACAAAAAAAAACCTCTAGTGTTCCTGAAGCATATAGACAAAGAGGGTAAATAATCAAATTTCAAAATGTCAATCTTGACCATATAGGTTGCATTCTTTGGCGCTCTGCATATTTGTTACCATGGATCAGGAATAATATATATATTTTTTGTCTTTTGTGGACTGGCTTATTTTACTAAGCACAATGGTTTCCAGTTGGATAATTTTTATTGCAAAACACATGATTTCATTACTGAATAATATTTCAAAGACAAGATGGAACAAGTTACTAACAGAAATTGTGAACCATAAACCTCAGGGTAAACACAGCTTCAAATAGGAAAACTCAGAATATTACTGATATTGGCTTTTTTGAGAAATATTATAGTACACATTTTAGTAAATAGAAAAATATATCAGAGGAAATTAGGTAAAAATGCAAGTAATATTAAGAATTAAATAAATTTAAACAGATTCAAGGCATAAAAACAAAGATGGTCACAAGGATGAATGAATTAAATTTAAGTATCATATTTAAAAACACAATCAGCATGTTTCACATATATTGATGGTGCAATGGGTAATACCAACCAAATATTTTGCAGAAAACTGGTGGAAACACTTAGCAAAATATGAACCAAATACATCTGCTTGATGGTATTGGAGAATGAACAAGTTAACAGAATCATCTGATGAAAGAAAACTCAAAGTGTAAGCTTAGTATTTTCTGTAACTCTTACCATAAAGATAGCTGCAGATTGGAAGACAGCACTAAGAGACTGAGAAAATAAGAGATTTAACAGTTTGTGTAGAAATAGAAGGATAAAAGAATTCAAAAGAATTGACAAAAGAAATGCCTTGGTGAGCAATCAATACTTGGAGGCTGGACTCTGAATAAGTACATCCAAAGAGGAAGAGCTATGCAATAACTGTGCAATAGCTTAAAGCAAATTTTAATTATATGCAATTCTGGTAGTTATATTTTAGATTCACAGAGGCTATGGCCATTACTAGTGATTAAAACAAATGCACATTCTCTCTATGAAGCTTCCAACAATAATGGAGAAACCAGGCCCCAATTAATCTTCTCACTTCCAACAGCTAGAAAAGAACACAATATATTAAATAATTGCTTTTACATACTGGATTTTAAGTTATGAAGGAAGAAAAAGAAATATGACTCTATCAACTTTTCTATCTGTGGACAGTCCAGCCTGCAATTAAGTGAGGAAGACTCAAAGCACAAGATCATGATGTTTCAGGTGATGAGATAAAAATTGCAGTTTGGGAAAACTGATGTGGGTAGCATTGGTAGGTGGAGAAATGTAAATAAAGTGCCAGAAATGTACTTGTTTATCATCAGTACGGAAGACATACATAAGGTGAGACTTCTCAAGAGCATAAGCTAAAAAATTTCATTATTGTGCATAGGTCTGGAAATTGAGTTTTGACACAGTACATTTATTAAACACCCTAAAATAGTTAAACATTAATAGCTGCAAACATTACTTCTAAAATGCTGGTTTCCCTTCCTGAGGACAGTTTTAAAATAAACAATAAAAGAAAAGTTGTTCCATATTAGATTAAATTTCATTTAGAAAAATGATCAATGTTCTTTTCAATAAGATAATGGAACTCACCAATCACTTAAGTCAACCACATTCCTTACCACAGTACCTGGGTTCAACACTTGAATCTGACCTCTAACTACAGCTCTGCTAATTCAAATAGAAAGTGAAAATGAAAACCAAGTACTTGGGCATTGTAAGCCATATGTAAAACTCATCCTAGCCTGAGTGTTTCTTTGCAAGAATTTAGAATTGAACCGCTAGATAGGCTCTCTCTCTCTCTCTCTTCAAGAAAAAATATTCAAGAATACCATTACTATTTTATACTCAAAGGATAAGGAACACGTTGTATGAAAATATCTATACCACAATGATTATAGTGGCACTGTTTATTTTAGCCAAAATATAGAATCAAGCAAGGCGTGCAACATCAGATTAATGGCTAAAATATGGTATATATTTACAATGAAATATGAGTCAGTTATAAAAAGAGTGAAATTGCAAAATGACTAGAAATGAATATAACCATGCTGAGTTAAGCTAGACACAGAAAGACCAAATATTTTCCCTTACATTTTGGAGCTAAAATATCAAGAAGGAAGAAAAAGAAGATAGCACAGACTATTTGTATGACATTTTCGGTAAATAAATAATTCCATCAATTTTAAAATCTTTGTAAAAATCCTTAAGAATAATGACTGCTATAGTGTTAATTATTTTGTGACAGTTTCAAAATTTCTTTTACATGAGTCAAATTGAACATCTTTCTCATTAGATTATTTTTTACAGCCCCGACTTATTTTCCTGCTCAACAAGGATATGATTACTTCTAATTTGTTAAACTCTTTTAATGGAACAGTAAACTTTTGAATATAATGTAAATAAACATGTTTATAAAGTCAATCAATAAAAAATAAAACATGCAAAGGAGAGAAATCCTAGAATAAACCGAAATATCTAGTCAATTAATCTTTGACAAAAGTTCTAAGAACATGCATTGAATACAAATTGATGGTCTTTTTAATCAGTAGTGCTAGCAGAACAGGAGATTTATGTGCAGAAAAAGAAATATAGCCCCAATCTTTCACTATGTACAATGACTAATGGAAAATGAACTAAAGATATTTATTTGAAGACTAAAGTATTTAAATTATTAAAATAATAGAAGAAAATTTACTGAAAAAGATTTAGGACTTTGGAATGGGAAGGAAATTTACTGAAAAATTAATAGAAGAAATTTTACTGAAAAAGCTTTAGGATTTTGAAATGGGAAGGAATTTTCTGGATCACATCCCCAAAACAGAGGAAATAAAAGTAAATAGATGGGGCCTGGCACAGTGGCCTAGCAGCTAAAGTCCTTGCCTTGAATGTGCCCAGAATCCCATATGGGCGCAGGTTTTAATTCCCAGCAGCACTACTTCTCATCCAGCTCCCTGCTTGTGGCCTGGGAAAGCAGTTGAGAATGGTCCAAAGCCTTGGGACCCTGCACCCATGTGGGAAACCCTGTAGAGTCTCTGGGCTCCTGGCTTCAGATCGGCGCAGCACCGGCAGTTGTTGCCACATGGGAAGTGAATCATCAGTCAGAAGATCTTCCTCTCTGTCTCTCCCCCTCTCTGTGTATCTGCCCTTGCAATAAAAATAAATTATTTTAAGAAAGCAAATAGATGGAATTTTGTCAGACTATAGGAATTTTGCTCAGAAAAAAAATGAGAAAAATGAAGAGACTATCTAAAAATGGAAAAAAAATATTTTCAAGCTATGCATCTGACAAGGGGTTAATAGAAGGATTATATAAGGAAGTCAATGAACTTAATAATAACAATCAAATAATTTATCAGACTTGAAAATATCTATCTACACAGATATGAATGCACACAGACATATATCTGAGAGGAAGACACACAAACGACCAAAAGGCATAGGAAAAAAAAATGTCCAACATCACTAATGATCCAGAAAATGCAAATCAAAACCACGATAAAATATGACCTCACTCCAGTAAACTTGGTTTCTCTCCAAAGACCAAAAGATAACAAGTATTTATGGGGATGTAGAGAAAAGGGAATGCTTGTACCACTGTTGGTGGGAATGTAAATTAGTAGAACCATTGTGAAAAACAACATAGAGTATCATTAAAAAAAGCAAAAAAGGGCCCGGTGCGGTGACACAGTGGTTAAGGTCCTCGCCTTGCATGCCAGGGATCCCATATGGGCGCCAGTTCTAATCCCAGCAGCCCCACTTCCCTTCCAGCTCCATGCCTGTGGCCCAAGAAGGCAGTTGAGGACGCCCCAAAGCCTTGGGACCCTGCACCCGTGTGGGAGACCTGGAAGAGGCTCCTGGCTTCGGATCGGCATAGTATCGGCCGTTGCACTCACTTGGGGAGTAAATCATCAGACAGAAGATCTTTCTCTCTGTCTCTCCTCTCTGTATATCCGCCTTTCCAATAAAAATAAAAAATAAATCTTTTTTTATTGTTATCAACATTATATTATGTGATACAGTTTTATAGGCACTGGGATTCTCCCCACCCCTCCCACAACCCTCCCCCCATGGTGGATTCCTCCACCTTGCTGCATAACCACAGTTCAAGTTCAGTTGAGATTCCTTCATTGCAAGCATATACCTAGCATAAAGTCCAGCATCTTATTGTCCAGATAAGTTCAGTGGCTTCTTGGGGAGACCTTCTCTGGTCTGAAGGTAGAGCTAACAGAGTAAAGTTCAGGTCAGTTAAAAGCCCCAACAAAACATCAGCATCAATATACAGTGTTATGGAATTAATTGACATAGTATTGAGTAAACAATATGTTAAAAATAATGCAAGTTCAATTCTTCAAAACACCTGGGTTGAGACAGTATCAATGACAGGTTCAAATAGTAACAAACAACCAAACAAAAATTACAGGTTAAATCAAGGCAAACATGTGGTATCTAACCTTTTGGGATTCGCTCATTTCCCTTAGCATTATAGTTTCCAGTTGGGCCCATTTAGCCACAAAGAACTGCATTTTGTTTTTTTTAATAGCTGAGTAGTATTCCATGGAATAGATGAACCAAAGCTTTCTTATCCAATCTTCTATTGATGGGCATTTCAGTTGCTTCCATGTTTTTGCAATTACTGATTGTGCTGCTATGAACATAGGGGTGCATGTTGGTTTGTTGTGAAACAGGTGTTTTGGATATATTCCTAGGAGTGCTATTGCTGGGTCATATGGTATGCAGATTTTGAGTTGTTTGAGTGTTCTCCAGACTGATTTCCATAAAAGGCTGTACCAACCTGCAGCTCCACCAGCAGTGGAGTAGGGTTCCCTTTTCCCCACATCCTCGCCAGCAAGCGTCGTTGGTGTTCTTTTTTATGTGGGCCAATCTTACTGGTGTTAGGTGGTACCTCATTGATGTCTTAATTTGGATTTCCCTTATTGCCAGGGAACTGGAGCATTTTTTCATATGTTTGTTTGCCATTTGGTGCTTGTTCCTTTGTGAAATGTTTGCCCATTTCCCGTGCCCATTTCTTGAGTGGCTTGTTTGTTTGGGTTTTTTGGTTGTTTTGAAGTTCTTTGTATATCCTGGAGATTAGCCCCCTATCACCTATGTAGTGTGCAAAGATCTTCTCCCACTCTGTGGGTTGCTTTTTTACTTTGCTGATTGTTTCCCTTGATGTACAGAAGCTTCTTAGTTTGATGAGGTCCCATTTGTTTATTCTGTTCTTAACTGCTATTGCTTTTGGTGTCCTTCTTAGAAAGTCAGGACCTACTCCTAGGTCTTGCAGGGTATTTCCAACATTTTCTTCCAAGAGTTTGAAGGTTTCTGGATGTAGGTTTAGGTCTTTTATCCATGTAGATTGGATCTTAGTGTATCGTGATAGATGTGGGTCTATCTTTTTGTGTCTGCAGGCTATCAGCCAGTTGTCCCAACAACATTTACTGAAGAGGCCTTCTTCCCATTTGCTTGGACTGCTGTTGGTCTTTTTGTCAAAGATTAATTGGCTGTATCTGTGAGGGTTCCCTTTTGGTGCTTCTATTCTATTCCATTGATCTTCCTCTCTATCTTTGTGCCAGTACCAGGCTGTTTTGATAACCACTGCTCTATAGTATGTCCAGAGGTCCGGAACTGTGATTCCCCCTGCTAACTTCTTGTTCTTCAGGATGGTTCTAGCTATTCGTGGTTTTTTGTGTTTCCAGATGAATTTTTGAATCATTGTGTCTAGTTCCGTGAAGAATGTTTTGGGCAATTTGATTGGCATTGCATTGAAAGTGTATATTGCTTTAAAAAAAAAAAACAAACTAAAGTAGAACTAGCATAAGATCCAGCAATCCTATTCTGAACATATGTCTAAGGAAAACAAAAAACATTTGTCAACAGGCCAGCTGCATTCCCATGTTAATTGTGTCATTAGTAACAATAATTCATGAGCAATAGAAATGTGGTACAAATACCCAGCAGAGTATTACTCACTTGCAAAATTGCAGGAATTGTCTTTTGCAACAGCATGCATGGAACTGGAATTCGTTATGTTAAGTAAAAAATGGCAAGCACAGGAAAGCATATACCACATTTTCTCACTTATAGGTGATGTCTAAATAATTATGGTTGCTAGAATCTACAGTAGGAAGCAGAGGAGGAAGAATGAGGAAAGGTTGACCTACATGTGTTGAGAACAATTAGAATATAAAAGTTCTAGGATTCTATTGCATGTTAGTCTACTGACAATGTCTTTATTATAAAATATCTAGAAGACAGGGATTCAGAACTATAAACGTGCTAAATACTTAAATAGACAGGTGCATTTGCCTTGATTGGATATTATACAATGCATACATGTAACACATAACACTTTGTGCAAAGATGCACAATTTTTACTTGATAAAATCTTCAAAAAACAAAAATGAACTAAAATGAGATGTGTTCCTGATAGAACAAATTTTTATCAGAAATATTTTTTTCACCTTTTGATCTTTCCCCTTCAAAAAACAAGTAATAATAAATGCACATAATTGTGGGTCACATTACAGCATTTCAACACATGCATAATCTATGTACAGATCAGACAGGTTCAAATGACATTTCGCCTTAATTGAATTACTTCATGATTGGAGTCCTTGGTTTTCCTTCTTTCACTTGTTCATAAAATACATAATAGGTTATAAAAAACAACAGTCAACCAATTATGCCATGTAACACTAGGAACTTATTCCTTTGATCGAACTTTCATTTGGTAGCTGTTTTACTTAACTTCACTCGTTCCCACTCTATTCATTGTAGCTTATAGTAATCAGGGTTTATATTCAGATTGAGTTTTTTTAAATAGTCTTCATATAGACAGAAGAATATATATGGTAATTGCCTTTCTGTGTCTAGCTTATCTCAGTTCACGTGATGTCCTCCAAATATATCCATTCTACTGCAAATGACAGGATTTTGCTCTGACTTAGAGAAGTGTAACCCAAAACCACAATAACATATCATCTCACCCCACTGGAATGATTATTAAAAAAGACAGAAATTAATAAATGTTGGTGAAGATGTGGTAGCAGTGTAGTGTACTAAAGCCAAACTGACATGGAGAATCCTTTAAAAAATGGAATCAGAACTACCTTATCTTCTACAACTTCACAACTCAGTGTATGTCCAAAAGGCAGGAAATGAATGCAGGAAAGCAGTACCTGCTTCACCATTCTCATTGCAGCGCTACTAACAATAATTTTTTAACTGAAGTATTTAATAACTTACCAGTAATGTGAGTACTGATAAATTTGGATTTGTGTGTTTAATCTGTTACTTTCTATATATGTGTGTAATACCTAATTTTAATAGTTTCTTTTTTACCTTAAGTAGATATTTGATATGACATATTTTAATCCTCTTCAAATTTCTATGACACATTAAAGTTATTCTCATAGTGTTTGCTGTAAGGTTTAGAATTTTTATTTCAATTTTTGACATTATGTTAAGTTTATTAGCAATTTAATTTCCCTAATATGTAGAACTTGATTCAATATAGCTCTTTTGACTCAATCATCTTTTATGCTATTAGTGACATGAGTTTATATACTTATGCATTACAATGCATTGAATAGCAACTTACATTTGTTTCTTTAATTGTCTTTAAAATTGAATACAGGAAAAATGTCAAAACCACAAAACCCCATATATACTGGTTTTTTATATTTCCCTCTAAATAACTTTACTGGTAAAGATTATTCCACTAGTGCTTTTTATTTGTTCATGTACATTCAATCTTCTGTCTGGTGTACTTTAATTGTTGCCTGAAAGAATCTTTTTACTGCCTTAATATTTCTAATAGAAAAGTTTTGCTCCCAGCAATTTCTATAGGCTTTTTCTTTAGCTGGAGATGTCATCAACTCTTCATGTGTGAGCACTGATTTCACTGTGTATATTATAATTTCCTTTAGTTCTTGCATATAAATCAAGTAACTGATTTGAAATACTTGCCTAGTTAGTACAATATTTGGGCTCCTTGGGGACAGCTTCTATTGTTTCCAGCTAATTTGCAAGCCACCCTTTCTTTTTCTTTGTATATACATTATTTGTTCATTGAAAATTGGATATTCTAATAATACATTGTAGTAACTCTAGAAATCGGACTCTCTTCTCTTCCCTGTGCAAAACAATTTCATTGTTGTCACGTATTGTTTGACTGTTGGGAGGCTTTTCCGGAATGATCCTGTCAAGAAATGCCCTAGTTTTTCTCGTCACTAGAGTCTTTGCTTAATTAGATTTGTACTCAGCTCATGATACCACAGTAATTTTCTGATATTTAGAACCCATAGATCTTTCACACGTTTCTTTTTTTAAACCTCTTATCATTATTATTCTTTTATGATACAGTTCCAAATGCCCAGGGGTTTTCCTTATCCCCTCACCAATTCCCTCCATCCTCACTGAGTTCCCCTATATTATTACTATAGTATAATTTTCATATACAATCATATGCCCATCATTGCAGGCATGGACATGGCAGAGAGTCCAGCATCGTATTGTCAAGATACAATAAGCCATTTCATTGGGAGTCCATTGGAAGTGGAGATGTACACTGCACTGTATCCTACATGTGGATATGATAGTTCTCATTACACAGTTACTATACACCCCCTTAAATGAAAAGCCACAATACAAAATCAAAAACAGGAAGAAAAATAGAAATTTACAATGCCATGAAGTTAAATAACATGCTGCTAGATATGATAGTCTCTATTACACAGTTTAGGTAGAAAGAAAAGAAATTAACAACACCATCAGGTTAATAAAATGCTACTGAATGAATGACTAATGTGTCACTGAAAATATGAAAAAAAATCAAGAACCTTCTTGAAGAAAATAATGCTACTGTATGATCTATGAGTCACTGAACAATTTAATGAGAAAAAAGTGTTTTGAAGATTTGAAACTAACAAATAATTGAAATCCATGTGGTAGATTCTGCTAATTATTGTTGGTGAAATATGTCTCCTGTAGGCAAGAAATAGATGGGTTTTGTTTTTAATCCTGTCTATCAATCTATGCTTTTTAATTGATGTGTTTAAGCCATTTACATTCAGAGTTTCTATGAATGGTGGTAATTTGGCCCTGTCATTTTAGCAATGGGTTGTTCTTGTTCATTGATTCAGTCTTTTATTATTTGACTGGGATGTTCTTCATATTTGCCTGTGGTTTTGGTGGGCACTTTCATTTTCATTGTCAAGAGAACATCTTTAACTATCCTTTGTGGGGCATGTTTGGAAGAGGCATATTCTTTCAACTTTTCTGTACTGTGAAAATTCTTATTTTATTTTCAAAGACAAAGGAAAGTTTTGTTTGGTATGTTATCCTGGGATGACAATTTTTTTCTTTTAGAATCTGGAATATGTTGCTCCATTCTTTTCTTGCCTGCAGATTTTCCTGTAACAGATCTGTGAGTTTAACTGGCATTCCTTTATATGTCAGTTGATTTTTTTTCAAGTGTACATTTAAGGATGTTTTCCTTATGTTTGATTGAAGAGAGCTTGGTTATCATATGTCATGGTGAAGATAGCTTTTGGTCAAGCTTTTTGGGAGTTCTTTGCCCCTCTGGGATGCTGTTTCCCAATTCTTTCTCCAGATTAGGGAAATTTTCCCTTATTATTTCATTAAATACATTTTTAAACCCAGCTTTTCTTTCTGCACTTTCTGGAATTCCCATAACTCTTAAATTTGGCCTTTTCAGAGTGTTTTTCAATTCTTGAATACTTTTTTTTATTGGTACTGATACAGCTCTGCTTTCAGCTTTTTGTTTCTTTCCCCCTGGTGACAGGAAATATCTTCTAATTCTGAGATTCTTTCTTCTGTTTGTTTCATTCTATTTTGGAGACTCTCCACTGTACTTTAAATTTGTTCCACTGTATTCTTTATTTCTGATATATCAGCTTTCACTTGTTTAATTTCCAGTGTGACATATTCCTTGAAATCCTTGAATGCCTGCTTTACATGCTTCTCATTGTTGATAAGAAGTTTTACAACAAGTGGCTTGAATTCTGTATCCTCCATTGTGTCAATGTCTTCCTCAGTGAACTTTGAGGTTGGCATAGGGTTTTATTCCATTGCAAGGGAGTCTTCAGTAATATTCATTTTGCCTTTGTGCCTTCTTATGCTCTTGGTCATTGTACTTCTGGTTATCATATTATTCTCCTTGGGGCAGGTTTCTAAGCTGTATCACCCACAGATCTACAGTTTGGTTTTACTTATTGCAGTTGGCACATGGCTCTTTGCAGCCAATTGTGAAACTCCCTCCACTGAGTTCCAGTTCTGGCTACTTATGTTAGACTTCTACCATGGACTCCATAGCCCCAGCTCCTAGCTCACTACTCTGCTGCTCCTGTGACACCGCTGAGGGTGTACCGTTGTCTGTGCAGTGTTTCTCCCACTTCCTGTTGAATTAGGTCCAGGGATTAGAGAGGCACCTGATGTCCTATTTAGCTAGGTTGCTAGCGGTGCAGATCTTGACAGAAGCTGTTGGCCATCAGGTATGAGGTCCACATGAACCTAATTTGACTTGTACAAAGCCATAGTCAGTATTATTTCCCTATGGGATCAGTACAATGCGCTGAGCTCAGTAAGTTCTCACAGAACTTAGTACATATGCATCTCACTGTTGTCCCTGCAGTCTTAAATTATTTGCCACTGTGTAATGGTGCCTGTTGTGCCACTATTAGAGTTCTTGATCCGCTGGCCATAAGGTCTGAGGGATACCTGGACCTATCTTGGATGGAACTTGTAGAATTACTTGTTGTTGCCCTTTGCCAAGCCAGAAATGAGTTCACTCCCAGCTCAGTGCATGCACAGTACTGTCCATAGTCCTTGCCTCCTTAAACAAAATGGCACCCAATTCAGCTCTAGGGGACAGGCTGGGTTATGAAATTCACCCAGTTCCTGCACTGCCCATGCATCTGTGATCTGCTCTGTCTCTGCTCCTGGTCAATTAAAACAAAACAGCAGGACAGGCAGTTTTTTGGGTTCACTCCTCAGCTCCTGGTAGACATTCCTTTCCATCTGGTTGCTGGTGTAGTTCTGGTTGCTGGTGCAATTCAGATCATTGAATGCTGCTGTGGTATCAGTCACTTCAACACCGCACTTATGTGTCCACTTCTTTCCTGTGTCTTTCAATCTCTAGGTACCACTCTGCTGTTGTTCTGTCTTCTCCTATTTCCCAGAATGTGTCCTCTCTGGTTCACACAGACTTGTATTTCTCCATCTGCTTATATGTGTTCTTACCCTATTCTGCCATCTTGATTCTCCCTCCAATCTTTCACACACAATTAAGGAATGTTTCATGTGTTAAGTCTTGTATCAAATACTCAGGCAATGGAGATCACCACCTTCACCTTTTATACTCATTTGAGCAGAACTGCGGTTTCTTATAGGCAGGAAGAACGAAGGATCTTCTTTGCTCATGAGCATGGAGTTAAGCTCATTCATGGATTTCCTCAGTGCCATCAACATGTCAGAAATTTGAAAATTCTCCATCGCCATCACACTCATAAGATTTTTATTTTAATATTCTTACTTGGCCTATTGTTTTCAATGTTATCTAACACAGCAGGTATGTGCAAAGTTAAATAATTGCCTCTATGCTTGCTTTCATCAAATGCTCAGGAAGAAAATAGTTATCACAACAGGCAAATTGATTTGGAGCATAAAACCCAGTCTTTAAATGGGTCCTCATGGGAACAGCACCGGTCAAATAAAAGTTATCAGTATTCAGGCTTTTAAGGGAATCCCAAATCATTCTGACTGCTTCAGTGGCAGTTAGGTTGCTGGTTCTCACAGTGATTTTGAGAGCTTGCTTTTCAAGGCTACTAGGTAATTGGGGCAAAAACTGGTAATAAGACCGGTTGAAATACCCATGGTTTACATGTACTAACAAGATTCAGCCATCTTTCATAAGCAAATACTTGCCAGATTTCGGCATGTCTTTGGTCAATTTTCATACCAATGAAAAACTGAGATATTTTTTCCAGTTTTCTATTGCTATTGCAAACAAAATAATTTTCCTAAGTTCTTAACAATTTTCACTGACAGAATCTTCTTATTGTTTTCATTATGTCATCTTTGTGTAGTTATTTCTTCATTTTGGGATATTTCAAAATGAAAAATATAGATAGGCTACCTGAGCCTATGCAATAATTCAAGCTAAATATTTGAATACAGTATTTGAGAGGGCTTGTCTTGTCTTTCAAGTAACAATATATTTTAGAAGATTTATTTATTGGTTTTTAACAAAGAATTACATGGGAAAAAAAGGAGGAATAGAGAGAAGTGGAAAAGAAGGGAAAATAAGAACAAAAGAGAGGAGGATAAAAGAGGGAGAGAGAAAGAATAGAGAAATAGATTCTCAGAGAGAGATACTGAGAGCTGTTTGTTTGGTCTCCAAATGCTTGCAACATGTAGAATGGGTACAGGCCAAACCAGCAGCCAAAAATCCATGTGCTAGCTGAATTCCTAAGTGTATTTGCAGGAAAATGAACTGGGAATGGAGAAGTAGGGACTTAAACTAGCACTACAAGTGGATGATTACATCCTAAATGTTGGCTTCACTTGCTATGCTACAATGCCTACATTAATAAATAACTAACAGAGTCCAACAATACATCAGACAAATCATTCACCTGGGCCAGATGAGATTTATCCCTGGCAAGCAAGGATGGCTTGACATACATAAATCAATAAATGTGATATACCACATCAAAAAAATGAAGAATAAAAACCATATGATCATCTCACTAGATAAAGAAAACAGCTAGCATCATACTGAGTGGAGAAAGACTGAAAGCTTTTCCACTAAAATCTGGAATATACAAGGAAGTCAACTACCACCACTGTTATTCAACATAGTACTCACAAGAGTTATTAGGCAAGAAAAAGAAAAAGAAATGAAAGTAATTCAAATTGCAAAAGAGGATATCAAATCATATATTTTCATAGAAGACATGATTCTATACATAGAAGAAATGAAAGATTCGATAGAGACAATTAGAACTCAAGACAGTTTGGCAAGGTAGCAGGGTACAAAATAGATGAGCATAAATTGAGGGCCTTGATATATACAAAAAGCTCCAAGGATAAAAAAGAGCTTGTATGGATAACTCCTTTTAAAATAGTGGAGAAGAGAAAGTTCCAACAATGCTTAAGAATTGAAACAGTATGTTTCCAAAAAAATCAAGTATTTTCATATCACATGTGTCCTTTTGAAATGAGAAAAAACATCATGCTAAAATGCTAATATTTGGGAAAGTAGCTTTACTTTATTGTGTGCATCTACTTGCTTGATCGTGCACGTGTTTTTGTCAGGTTGTTTTCTGTTTTTCTATGGGTGAAAGTTTATGCTGCCAAGTCTCATCAACGGGCATTTAAATTAAATCATCTCAATCAATGGAAAAAAATAGAGGAGAAGAACCTTAAATACCTTGAAATAAAGCTAACCAAAGAAGTACAAAATTTCTATGATGAAAATCACAAAACATTAAAAAAAAAAAGAAATAGAAGATATTAAATGATGGAAATTTGCCATGTTTCTGCATTGGTAGAATTAACATAATCAAAATGTCCCTAATACCGAAAGTCATATTCAACTTCAATGTGATCTTAATCAAAATCCCAACAACATTCTTCTCTGAGACATCAAAGTTGATATAAAAGTTCATCTGAAAACATAGGACTAGGAATAGTCTAAACTATCTAAAAGAATAAAAATCAAGCTGGAGTAATCACAGTTCCAGACCTGAAGACATACTACAGAGCAGTAGTAATCAAAACAGCCTGGTCCTGTTAGACAGAATTAGATTTGCAACAAAACAGAATTAGATTTAAACAAAATTAGATCTGCATCCCAACTAGAGACCATTATGTTCTCTCTGATATAAGACAACCTCCATGCAAAATATTATATATACATATATATTATATATATAATTCATACAACTCACATATATATGTGAACATATATTCTCTTAGATTAAATGTATAA
Organism: Ochotona curzoniae; assembly: GCF_017591425.1. Lineage (NCBI taxonomy): Eukaryota > Metazoa > Chordata > Mammalia > Lagomorpha > Ochotonidae > Ochotona > Ochotona curzoniae. The sequence goes on along the minus strand of NW_024467087.1, from coordinate 52,730,013 downwards.
TAGAGACTAGCATACCAGGAAGTAAAGAAACATTGTAGTACGCATCTCTACTGCCAAGTAAAATAAGAAATCTCAATGAAATTGCTAAATATACCTTGACAATAAAATATTAGACTATCTATCCAGCATTGTCTGTACCTATAATGCCATGATACACTAAATAGCAGCATGTTGGGCTTTTAACTGTTGTTGAAGGATTAAACAATTATAATAAGATGGGGAAAAGACTGTTTTGGGAGATATAAAAGGGAATGGAGAGGGAAATCCCTATAGCTATGGAGCTGTATAATAATAATAATAAAAAAATGTATAAGGATCATGAAACCAGAAATTGAAATCTGCTAACTGAAGCTATTACTTGATTTATCTTCCTAGGGCCACTTGAATTTAAAAGTCTGCTGGCCCAGCGTGGTAGCCTAGCAACTGAAGTTGTTGCCTCACACATGCCAGGATCCCATATGGACACTGGTTCTAGTCCCATCCAGCTCCCTGCTTGTAGCCTGGGACAGTCCCAAGGCCCTGGGACCCTGCACCCAAGTGGAAGACCCAGGGGAGGCTCCTGGCTCTTGGCTTCACACTGATTCAGCTCCGGCCGTTGCAGCCACTTGGGGAATGAATCAACGAATGGAGGATCTTCCTCTGAGTCTCTTCCTCTCCTCCTCTGCCCAATAAAAATAACTCTTTTTACAAAGTCTGTAGTAATTTAGGAGTGTTGAGGAGTATTACAATGTATTAAGGGTATATAACCCAATATTTAACTTAAAAAACAAATGTTTTGAAAAAAACTCTATTACTTTAGCAGCGGTTGATGCATGCTCTTCTGTATAAATTTGTTGTGATTTCCATCTCAGTGGAAGGTAATCAAGTACCATACCGTCTTACATATATTAACACAGGGTATGTAAAGTTACCAGACTCTTCCAACTAGAAAATTGCAAATACAGATGGATTTTATTTGATGTACAAGATATGAGATTTGTGCCCAATTCCAGGTACCAGAATTTCTGATTTTTACTTGAAATTCTGAGCTGCAATAAAAGGGTGATACTAATTTGATGAGAGATTGAGTTCATCAATGCAGTAGGGGATAAAATGAAAACTAAATGGAAGGATTATTATTTCCTTCATGCCAAAAAAAAAGCAAACTTCATAAAGACATATGGGTTATAGGAAGAGGAACCTACCTATTACCTGTCCCTATTTTTTTAAAGCACTATAAGAAATAAAATGTATGCATCAGTATTAACATAATTTCATTTTTATTCACAGATATTTTTGGAACTATAGAAATCACAAAAATGAATGTCAATTCATTTTCATTCATGTAATATCATATTCTATGTGATTACCTATGGATCTGAAACGGAAAGCAACCATAAGCTATGTATGAAATTGAATTAATCATGGCACTGTGCTTATCTTTCATGTGATTAATAGAGATTTGACTATACACTTTTGACTAAATATGTTAATGAATTTGCAGTTGAACACAAGCAGTGTTAGTAAGTGAACCCCAGGGAATACCATCTGTCTGACTCCCAAATATTATACCAGGGAAGCAATTTCTATGTAGGTAGCAGCTGCTATTCACATGATATATAATCCCAGAAAATTAGCGTGTGCAGGCCCAGATTGTATTCTTTGCTTTTGTTTATAAATTTTGATAAGGCTATTGCTAGTCTTTGGCACAAGCAAGCAGCATTGGGCACAGGAGCTGACTGACAACAAACATCACAACACATTCCACTTCTTAGAGGTAAGACAAGTATTCTCCTCAAAGCTTATTGGCTTTGGATTTTGTGGCAACTTTGTTTCATTTTCTAACTCAACATTAACACCTTCTGTGGCTCTTTAGTTTCCAAAAGAAGTAATTGCATTTCTCCTCTTTTTCCCAAATTTTTTTCAGAAGCTTTCAAATTTCATTTTCAAAATTAATTTATCTTATTATCCCATGATATAGTTCCATAGGTTCAGGGATTTCCCTTCATCTCCCCAAATCCCTGGCCTCTCCACTAATTTTCCCTATGTCATTCTATTAGTATAATCCTTCATAATCAGAAATAAGCCCATCATTCTGTTATTTAAGTGTATTCTGACATTGTAGGTATGGACAATGCAGAGTCAAGCATCCTAAGGTCAAGATATAATCAACAGCTTCATTGGGAGTCTACCGCTTATTTAAAAGTAGAGTTGCATAATGCATTGTATATTCACATCTGGATATGATAGTCTCTATTATATAGTTATTACGCATCCCTTTAAATAAAAAGTCATAAAACAAAATCAACAACAGAGAGATAAATAGAAAATTTACAACATGAAGTAACATGCTACTAAATAATCAATGTGTTGTGAAGAAATAAAAAAAGATCAAAGACCTTCCTGAGGCAAACAATGCTATTGTGTGATTTTTGAGTCACAATCTACAATACCAAAGAAATGGGAACAAACCAGATGATCCTAAAAGGGAAGTGGATAAAAGAACTGTGCTGCACCTATTGCATGAAATACAAATTAGCCATTAAAAAGAATGAAATCCTACCTTTTGCAACAAAATGGTCCCAACTAGAGATCATTATGCTAAGTGAAATAAGACAATCTCAAATGGACAAATATCATATCTTCTATCTGATGTCGGATAATTTCCATGCAAACTACAACATCAATAGCTCTTTCAATATTATTTTTGCTACATCTTACTTTGTTACTTTGTACATCTTACATGTTACTTTCATTCATCCAAAAATGAAATGTTTTCTTAATTTCCTCACTGACACATTACTCCCTTTTAACCACAGTGTCAGCCACAGAATATACAGATACTAAAAACCTATTCAATCAGCCCATAATTTTAGCTAATACCAAAGTTTCTTCCACTTCTCCTGATGTTACCTAAAGTGTAGTTCTCAGAGATTTTCTGTTTTATATTTTTAAAGGCTTATTAATTTTTATTTGAAATCCAGATTTACAAAGAATGGAAGACTGGAAGGTTTTCCATCAGCTGACTCAGTCCCCAAATGACTGCTCTGGTCAGAGCTGAGCTGATCTGAAACTGGGAGAGATGGTGTTCTTCTGGGTCTCCCATGTGAGTGTAGAACCAGAGCAATCAGAAACTTGTAAGAAATAGCCCCTACAGTAATCATCACAAGATAAGAAACTAAGCTACAATTGACAAATTATTAGAGGTTCATTATGGATAAGTTTCAGAGACAAAAATGACATGGAGACAGGCATTCTTAGGGTGATTCCTGCATGTTTGTAAGGTTTTTATTGTTTTTGTTTTGTGTCCAGTACCTCCATCAAGTTCTCACAACAAAGATGTGGTCAACTACTTGGTTGGATGCCTTTAACACTGGGATCCCAAATGAGCACTGGTTTGTGTCCCCACTGCCCATTTCTGATCCAACTCCCTGTTAATGGCCTGGAAAAGTAACAGAAGATGATCCAAGCCATTGAGTTCCTGCACCCACATGGGATACCTAGAAACAATTACTGGTTTCTGACTTTGGTCTAACGCTGCCCTGGCCATTGCAGCCATTTGAGGAGTGAACCAATGGATGGAAGATTTCTCTCTATCTCTATTACTCAGTCTCCTTTTCTCTGTTGCACTTTCTTTTCTTTTTTTAAAGAGTTTTTTTTTTTTTTCATTGCAAAGTCATATATACAGAGAGGAGGAGAGGTAGAGAGGAAGATCTTCCGACCATTGATTCACTCCCCAAGTGAACGCAATGGCTGGTGCTGAGCCAATCCGAAGCCAGGAGCCAGGAACTTCCTTCAGGACTCCCACACAGGTGCAGGATCCCAAAACACTGGGCCGTCCTCCACTGCTTTCCCAGGCCACAAGCAGGGAGCTGGATGGGAATCAGGGCTGCTGGGATTAGAACCAGAGCCCTTATGGGATCTCGGTGTGTTCAAGGCGAGGACTTCAGCCACTAGGCCACACCTCCGCGCCCTGCACTTTCAAATTAAAAAATTTAAAAAGTCTTAAAACAGATGGGGTAACTTTGAATAGACAAATAGGTGGATTATTGACTTTCAAGTTGAAGTACTCAGCAGTCTCTCCATGAACCCACTTTTATGAGTAACCAGTAGACCAAACAGACTGGAAACAGGTAAAGAATATTTTAATTGAACAGTTGTAAGAAATGTCCCAAGGCCATAGAGATAAGAAATCAGTTTCCTTCTTAAAACTTAATTTGTCCCTGAATAGATTCTTCTATTTCCGTCTCTCACCTACACATTCTCGTAAAATACCATGGTGGTTAGCACTGTGCCTATTCTAACAACAAAATCTCCACAGAGACAAGCCCCTTTCTTACAATGCTGATCATAGGACTCTACCAAGGAAGAACAGATATAAGAATTTCAAAAAATCGATCTGCTTCAACCTTACTTGTAGATGATCCCTCTGAGGAGACCGGGACCCGAGGTGTGACGACTGCGCTGAGAAAGATCTAGTCAGTGGGGCGGGGGATGGCGAGGGATGTGAAGCAATGCACACTTTATTGAACTCAACAGGGCATATATATACGAGGCTGGTTATCTAGGCAACCATGGAATGCCCCTCTAAAATAGCAAACAAGGAAATGAAGTAACAAGCATCATAACGGCAAAGGAGTAAACATGTTTTAGGAACATGTTAGGAACAGAGTCTTACCAATCAAACAAATTAACTGAGGAAGGGGATACATTCGGCTACAAGCAACTAATGAGGAAGGAGGCACAGGGAGGTGCTGCCCATTCCCACCCACGCTTGGCCAGAGAGGCACAGTCTCACACAGGAAGTCGGCTTGCTGCTAATCCTCTCTGTCGGCTGAGAGTGTATGAGTTCTGAGGTCCAGGAGCATCCGATGGACTGGTTCAGAAGCGTACTTCCATCCCTACTCACCTGTACAAGCCAACTCATTTAAACATCATGAATACCTCCTGACTGCTAGTTTCTTATCACTAGCCCTTCTCACCACAGGAAGTTTTGTTTGTTCGTTTGTTTTTTACTGTGTGCCTAATGAAGCTTTGTTCCTCTTCTCATTACTGTTATACAGTCTTGTCAGTCTTCTCCAACTCAAAGATACCCAGTCCGGATCTGATATACAAAATTCCCTCAAACAGTAACATTGATCAACTGCACCTAATTCACCTGTATGGAAAACTTTACACCCAAACTGCATAAAGAACCTTCTTCACAAGCTCATATGGAACATTTACCAAGATCACATAATGGATCATAACGCAAATCTTAACAAATTTAAAATATCAGATCGTGCAAAGATCTCAAACACTGACACTAAAATAGAAATTTATAACACATTTGGAAAATGCCAAAATAATTGGAATCAAACAACAACCTTTTGATAACATGTTGTTTAAAGAACACTCTGGAACACCTTTAAAAAATATATTTGAAACCAGCTGACAAAGAAAAGCAGAAATTATCAAAACTTGCTGGATGCAACAAACACAATTATTTGAAGTAAATTTATTGTGCTCAATGTATACATTAGACAAACATCTATAATTAAATTTGAGCTTTCACCTCAAGTAAGTATTATTAAATTCTTATAAGTGCATCTGTGAACCACATTGGATTTTTCTGTCTTTGTGAAAATATAACATTAACATGAGAAGTGACGAGAATTGTGTTATAGTTATTAACATTCATTTTCTGTGACCCTAAAAATCTAATATATTAATAAATCCTTTCAAAAAACTTGAAACAAGAAATTAAAGCCAAGAAAGAAGAACAGTAGAAATTATGCCTTAGATCAATAAAATTTACAATGTAAAATCCATAGCAAAATTAGAGAAAATAATATATGATTATTTGCAAAGATAAATAATATTGATAGACTTCTATCTATACAGGTTAACTAAGAAAACACAACTGATTAGTAATGTAGATGAAATAATTGTCATTATTTCTTATCCTCTGGACATTAAAGACATAATAAAGAAATACTATAAACAAATAAATATCCCAGTAATACTATAAATAAATACATATCCCAGTAATTTTATAATACTGATGATGGGGAACATTTTGTGAAAAGCACAACCAGCCAAAAATCATAGAACATATAGACCTATATTTATTAAAGACTGACCAATATTTAATAAGCCTTCAAAACAGAAAGCATCAATTCTATATAATTTCACCAGCAGAGTACATCACATACTTTAAAAACAAATGATAAAATTTCTCTACATACCTATTTCTGAAACTAGAGGAATGCGGATCACTTCTTAATTCATTCTATGAAGCCAAAACTGCCCAAAATTTAAATCTCACAAAGACATAGGAAGAAATGGAAATGATAGGCTGATTACTTATAACATCTGCATACCATATGAGCACTGGTTTATGTCCTGACCATTTCTCTTTTAATCTAACTCTCTGCTAATTACATATGGAAAGCAACAGAACATGGCCCAAATGCTCCCAAATCACACACATGGTGTATCAGAAGCTCCTCATTCCTGTCTCCATCCTGATCATAACAAAAACATGTAGAGTGAATCAGCAGATGGACAATGTCTCTCTGCATATCCCTGAAACTCTCTCAAATAAATAAGCCTTTTGAAAAGTGGAAGCACTATGATGGCTAAACTAATATCAAGCAAAAACAAGAACTTATTCAAGGGACAAAGATGGACATGGTGTACCGATAAAAGAGTTAAGTTACCATGAAAATATACTCTTTGTAAATGTATCTGTACCAGGTATCAAAACAACTGTGTATTTCATACACACAGTTGTTTATATGAAATAAATATTAACATGAGTCCAAATTCCTGCTCATGTAGACTATGACAAGCAGCAATGATGGCACTCTTGTTATATGATGCAATTATAACAAATTTAAAGTATAACAACAACAAGTTATTAAGTTACCTGATAGTCTTAACAATAAGGATCCAAATAAAGGCTTGGCCTTGTTACATAACAATCAACAGACAAAGAAACAAACACCTTTCTGAAATACAACTGTTCAAACAGCGGATCTGCTCTTGCAAGATATTACCCATTGAAGTGTATGAAAAAAAAACCTGATGTTCCTGTGTAGACATTAATTCTGAATGTAATTCCTGTTTATTACCAAGATGATAGAAACAATTTGAAAATTTCTCTTAGTGTTTCTTGCTACTGCGAACTTTGTAAGGAAAACATTATGTATGACCATAAAGAACAGAGACACTTGAAAAAAAATAAAGAAATTGCATGTATATTGTACCAATCAACCAGGAAGCATGACTTAATGTCAACTTCTAGAAGATGATGTTTCAGTGTACCCTATTTCAACATCCAGTGATTGGATCTTTCATTCTTGCATGAATCAACCATTGATATGCTCCTCATTTTCCATTTTCCCATTCAGTGCAATAATCCTACAGCACTTGAAAATAGGTGCTTATGAGTCCCACAGCACCAAATTCACTATCTCCTTTATCAAATAATGAGTTAGGTCTATTAAAAACTTCAAAAATGGAAGCTTCTCCCTCAAGCATATGTTCTCCAAGGCAGCTTCCATCACCTGTTTTGAGAATTGCACCAACAATAGTGTATCTTAATGGTCTCCAGACTACTCCAAGGAAGCTCTTCCAAATGCACCATCTAAGGAAGATCCTTCTCCATCAGTGCCTGAACTTTTCAAAGTTATGAATAGATATTAAAAGATCTGTTTCAGCAGGGTAAATAAGTAGAAATGTCTCCACCTCAGTCTCTTTCAGTAACCTGAAACATTGTTCAAGTAAGGACAGGTAGAGTAAACTAGCTATACTTTAGCACTCACATTATACAAATATTGCAGTGCAAATCAGCAATCAGGTTTCCATATATTGTCTCAGACTTAGTTCCAATTTCTCAATTCCATGAACTTCCCAATATTCTGTTTTTGTTCTTTTGTGTTTAAGTAAATTAGAGTTGATTTGCGAAACAGTTCCCTGAAAGGATCAAAGTAAATCTGTATTTTGTCATCTGGAAAGATTCTGAAGACATATTGTTTAATGAAAAGAGAAAATTTCAAAAATTATGCACAGTACAACTCCAGTTACATAAAACTAGCATATAAAATATATAACATGGATATATTTATCTGTACATTCATTTAAAGTGCTTTAAAGATGTTAACCCAGCTAGTCACAATATTTTTTCTGCAGATAAAAAGAGTGAAGAGACAAATGAGGGTAGAAAGAGCACATAAGGGTTTTGCCTATTTATTTCTTTCAATTATTTAATTCTATGAGAATATAGTTTTGGATTATCTGTGAATTGCTTTGAAGTTAATTTAGGAGAGATGCTGAACCAAAATCTTGGCACAAGAGATTAAGGGCAGGGACAAGAGATTAAGAGGAAACTAAGTAAGACTTTTTGGGATATCTATATAGCCATTAATGAGAAGGAAATATGGCAGGATTGGATTATAACCCCACATTTTTCTATGGTATTTGACAAAAAAGGTTTAATACATAACTACAAAATATTTTGTTTATTTTTAATCAGTATGTATTGAATGCTACTTTGTGCCAGGTACACCATACTAAATGCAAGGAGCACTAACAGCAAATTAAATGGTCCCTGCCCTCAAAGAGTTTCTATTTTTACAGTTACACTGCATCTGAGGTATTCAGAAATCAATTTCACCACTTTCAACTGCTCTCCAATATTTTGTGCATAATCACATGAACAACCAGAGTTTCAAAAAAAAACTAGAATTCAAGGAAACCCTTAGAAGCACTTGTCTGGGCCTTGTTTTACATAAAGAAGCTGAAGGAGTAGATACTAGAACCTAGAATTCGTATTCTAATATCAACTTGGGTGCTTTTCTCATTTTCAGAGTTCTCAGAAAAATTGTTTAGATTTTGCATTACTTTTCTTAGATATCAAGAGTCAAACCCTGACAGAATACACATGTAGCTGTTATCTGTTAAAGACCTTATATTTTAAACTCTACTCCAATTAGGAAACACCCTGTCCAAGCCAATGCATTGTGATGAATCAGAGGGATCAGGATCCCCAAGTGTTGACAGCTGCATGCCCTCACAATTCAAGGGAGCAAAAGTCATTGTTGCTGAAAGTTCCTGTCAAATCCTTACTTCCGCATCATTACATTTTTCAGTATTCCTGAGTTTGTAGGGTCCAAGCCTAGCCCCCCAGGAATAAGCGAAGTTGATTTCTGCATCCTTAATCTAGCATGTGCTAGCCTGTGCCATTGAAGAGCTAGGAACCCAAGTATAAATCATAGGGGATTATTATAAACTTGTTTTATTATTAAGGGATTATTAAAAGGAATTATTAAAACTATAAGGAATTATTAAAAACTTGTTTAAATTGCTATGCTATGCATAATGATCTGTAGCATCATTAAATCTCTCCTTCCTTTATAAGCTGCCTTTTAAAAGTATTTTGTTATAATATCAAAAAACTAACTAATAAAAAAAAATCTGATGTCAAGGAGTGAAGTCATTACTGTATTGACATTTGCAGATGTAGAGGAAACTTTGGAATCAATTAATTAGGAGATGTTTGAAAATTTTGGACGAGTAGGCAAAGGCAACCCTAGAATGCAATACCCAGAACACCATAAGCGATTCTAGTGACATTTCTTGAAGAATATTTGAAATTTTAAAAAAGAAAACAGTGTATAAATGCTTCAATTGAAACAGAAAGATTATAAAATTCTAGCCATATTTCTCTGTACAATTTTACAAGCAATCTCCAACGTTACTGGAGACTTTGCATACCTACTTCTCAACAAACTGTTCACTAGATGCTGAGTACATTGCTTTAAGATTTTATATTCATACAATTGAGTTTTGGTGTTGCTGTGGGGATAATGACCTCTTTCCTTTCATATATGTCAGAAATGCTTACACTTTGCTGGTTCCACTGTTCTATGTTGGAATTAGATACCTTGTTTTTGATTTTACAGTTTTAGTACTATGATATGCTAACCTCGAATGTCAGATAAGACCTTGGAGCTGACATTTCAACTAACACTGGAAAAAGTCAAGTACAAGGGGACTCCAAACACTGCACAGAGAACAGAGTTAAAACAAATAAGCTTATTCTTATTAAAAATGTGAATAAAGTCAATACTCATGAAGTATCTGTAAAAAATCCATGGAAAATGTGTTATGAATAAGCTGCTTGGACATTTCAAAACTGTAAATCACATAAATTGTCTGATGTTTTGGCTAGTATACTGTTAAGAAATTTAAGTCACTTAATTCACAAGAATGTACAACTATATACTCTTTTAAGAACAGCTAAAGATAAGGACCTTAGATCCATCTTCCAGTTCTCTTAAACTTGAAATAATGAATGTATACATCAAAATCTTCACTTATGGTGTCAATGAAATAAAGTTGAGGACTAAATTAAATTTAATATACATGAAAACATAAATAATCACAAAATAAGGCAACATGAAATAAAGCTAGAAAAGAAATGTATAACCCACCTAGAAAACATGTAACATAATGCTAAGTATGTGCACTGAATTCTCCAGCTGGAAGATGAAGATTGATTGAACAGATAAAAAGATAAGAACCAATTATGAAGGACTGTGAAAGGACTTACTGAAAAAATTATGAAAAAGAAAACTTGTATAGTATTTTTTTAAATTGAACTAAGATAAACTTAGTAATTTGATACAAAATGTCTGAATGGAATCTAGTTTGATCAACTAAAAACAATGCCATCATTTTAAAAAGGGTGTTTAACAGAGCAACATAGACTTAGTTAAAATTGAAACAAAAGCAGCCATCAATTTATGGCAAATCTTGGGTAGAAGAATGATGAAATCACGAATTCTTTATGAAAACTATAAAGAATAAGGAGACAATACTACAAAGAAAGAGGCTCACAAATGGATGATTCAGTATTCGAAGGGACAGGTACTGAACATAAAGACAAAAGTGACAGACTATCCACATGCATGTGTGACAGAAAAAAACTTTAGTCTTATATGTTCCCTAATTAAAGAATATCAACAATTAGCAACAGAAACAAGAACCAACACCATAAATATCTTAACTGATTTAGCTTATATGATTCTGATTGAAAAAGTAAACTTGGTTACAAAACTGTGGTGCCTAAACCAGTTGCAGACAAAGCAAAGTTTCTGATGTAAATTTCATTTTTTTGTCACTTTTATGTTTTTGAAAGGCAGAGAAACACAGAGGCAGAGAAAGAGATTTTTTCTCCGCTCATTTACTTCTTAAATGTGCGCAACGGCTGGGGTTGGGACATAGCCAAAACCAGGAACCTGAAACTGCATGTTAAGTCTCCCACATAGGTTGCAAGGATTCAAGCACTAGAGCAATCATTTCATGACTCTCTGGTGCAAACTAAGAGGAAATCGGGAGCTTCTTCTAGGTCTCCCAAGCGGGGAGGAGCAGGGTCCCAAGGCTTTGGCCCATCCTCCACTGCTTTCCTAAGCCATAAGCAGGGAGCTGGGTTGGAAGTGGAACAGCTGGGATACAAACCTACACCTCTATAGGAACCTGAAAGGTAAGGATTTAACCATTCAGCCATCATGCTGGGCCCCCAAGCAACATCTTAATCACTGCAGCAACTACCCATCCCGTCAATAGGATTTCTAAATACATGGGCTCAAGATCATAAAGCATTTCCAAAGAATTGGAACAGGATGTAAGGCATGGCTTTACCAGCATGATCCTGAAGAAAACATGCAATCAGTATCATGGCTAGGAAGTGATGTAAATAATACAGCCAAAATAAATTGTTAAGAGCAAATGACATAGCAACATGTTTTTAGGATGCTCAGAGAATTGTATTTATTGATTTTTTGAGCACCAAAGAATGATAATATATGCTTATTATGAGAGAATTTTGAGAGAGTTAGCCAAAGTTTAACAAAAATATGCAAAGGAGATTCAATCACAGAGTGCTTCTCCATTACAAAGATCCTGTTCATTCTTGTCATCAAACAAGTGCAAGTTTGTAAGAGTTCAGATGGAAAATCATTAGGAAGATACTTTGGAGTCTGGATTCACTCCTTATGGTTTCCTTGTGTTTTCTAAGCTTTAAAAATATTTAAAGTGCACTGTGTTCATCAGTTGATATGTTACAAAAGGTTGCATTTGCATGGCTAAATTCCTGGGACCCTCAGTTCTTTTTTTTTTTTTTTAAGATTTATTTTTTTTTTTTATTGGAAACGCGGATATACAGAGAGGAGAGACAGAGAGGAAGATCTTCCGTCCGATGATTCACTCCCCAAGTGAGCCACAACGGCCGGTGCTGTGCCAAACCGTAGTCAGGAGCCTCTTCTGGGTCTCCCACAGGGTGCAGGGTCCCAAAGCTTTGGGGCGTCCTCAACTGCTTTCCCTGGCCGCAGGCAGGGAGCTGGAAGGGAAGCGGGGCTGCCGGGATTAGAACCGGCGCCCATATGGGGTCCCGGGCTGCAAGGTGAGGACCTTAACCACTGTGCCACTGCGCCACCACGCCGGGCCCGACCCTCAGTTCTTTAGGGATGATCTAAATGGTTGGTATCATCACTTATAAAGGAGTCTTGGATTTGATGGAGCTTTTGTTCAGAAAGCAAATTCATATATTCATTTTATTTTTTAGTTAAATTTATTTTGAATAACATTTTGAATCACACACTTTTTGCAATCACATCATATGCCTCCAGTGAACTTATTCCCTTATATTTATGTAAAGTTTTAAATGAAATTCTCAGCTTTATGCAGTCTAGCTACTTTCAATCTTCTTATTAGCAGGCAACAAATTCTTTCTTGGCTATATGGGTTAGAAATATCCAGATAAATGCAATCATTCAGGTAAAGATAGTTGGATGATTATGATGATGAACATAGGCAGATACAGATAAGATACATTAATAGATTATAAATTAGTTAGATACAAATAGATGATAGATTTATTGTAAGGGACTCATGATCATGGTGGCTAAGAAATCCAACTATTTTCTGTATGCAAGACGAAGAATCAAGAAAGCAAATCATGTAAATCTATATCCAAGTCCAAAGTTTCAAAAACTAGAAAACAGTGTATGAAGGCAAAGTAATATGAATATCTCAAGCCTAGAAGAGAAAAGACTTCCAATTACGCCATGGTTTAAGTCTACTTAGGCCTTAAATTGATTGCATAGTGCCTACCTTCAGTAGTAAAATTGATGTTAATTAGTCTACTAATTCAAATACTAATCTCTTCCTGAAATACCTCCTCAGACATAATTAGGAGTAATTTTTTCCCCAGCTATCTGGGTATCTCTTAGCTCAGTAACACTGACATATAAAATTATTGCACTGGCTTATGAGGACTATACATTGTTTTATTTGGATTAGAATATGCTTTGGGGCTAGCACTGTGGTGTAATTAGTTAAACTTCCGCTTGAGGTGACAGCATCACATATTGGGTACCAGTTTGTATTCTGGATGCTGCACTTCAGATCTAGCTCCCTGCTAATGTGCTGGGGACGACGATGGAAGATGGTTCAAGGCATCCAGAGACAGTTCAAGGCTCCTGGATTGGCCTGGCACAGCCCCAGCTATTGTGGCCATCTGAGGAATAAACCAACAGATACAAGAATGTGCACTTTGTCTATCATTCTCTTTCTGTCTCTCGCTCTTGCTCTCTTATGCTCTCCTCTCTCCCTCTCTATAGTTCTGCCTCTCAAATAAATTTAAAACATCTTTCAAATAAGATTTATTTATTTTATTGGAAAGTCAGATATGCAGAGAGGATGAGAGACAGAAAGAAATTCCATCTGTTGATTCACTTCCCAGGTGGCCGCAATGGTCAGAGCGGAACCAATCCAAAGCCAGGAACCAGGAGCTTCTTCTGTAGCCCATGTGGGTGAAAGGTTCCAAGGCTATGCACTGTCCTTTGCTGCTTTCCCAGTCTACAACCAGGTAGCTGGATGGGAAGTGGAGATAGGAACCAGTGCCCATACGGGAACCCAGCACAGGCAATGTGAGGACTTCAGCCACTAGATTACAGCATCAGGTACCAGAGACCAGCTCTGGCTCACTTAGGAGCTTGCAAAGGATGTGTGGATCAGCGAGAAGATAAGAAGAGGCAGAGGAGGCATGGACCACTATGACATGATGCCTCCTTCAGATCTCCCACACGGGCACAGGGTCCCAAGGCTTTGGGCCATCCTCAACTGTTTTCCCAGGCCATAATTATAGATCTTGATGGGAAGCAGGGTCTCCGGGACAATGACCTGCACTCATACGGTATCTTGGTGCATGCAAGACCAGGACTTCAGCCACCAGGCTACTGCCCCAGGCCCAGTAATAAATATTCAAAACAGTGTGTTCACTGTATCAGTGAAATATTTACATATAAATTATATACTTATATATTTATATATAAATTATATATATTTATATAAACTGTTTCTATAGATAGAAATAGATATATAGAGATATGTTAGAAATAGTATACTGCATTATATAGTTACTATTTAGTCATTAAATAAATAAGTACTCATTGAAAACTGAACTCCTACAAATATGTTTTTAACGGACTTTGAGGTTATGTACAGTACAAGTGAATTTAAGCAATCTAAATTTGGTACAAGTACCACAAGAATCGTGACTTTGTGTCCATTAATAGCATTAGCAACTAAATATTGTCTACTTAAGGAGAAAATTGGTAAGAAAAACATTCAATCATAGCAAAATCCAAAATAACTCTCAGCCAAGGCACTGGAGATTTATTGAAAATATGTTACCATTTATGGAAATCCTATGTTGTTCAGCAAAGGCATAATTCTAGAACTGTCCAGCACCACCATCAGTTCTGCTCAATTGTTACATGACAATAGCCTAGCAGAGACCTGGCATAAATACTACAAAAAATTCAAAGTTGCAGAGTTTAGATCACTGATTAATTTTTTTTTAGCAGTGTGATACTCTGACAAAAGCGTATCTAAGGTACACACTTCTATGACTTATCAAAATGAAAGAGAGGAGAGAGAGAAAATATTTTTTTTCTGTAGTGAGAGATGAAATTATGTTATGTGCACTGTTAAAATACCTAAGAAGTACTCTAAAAACTGAGTAATATTAATAATTTTTCCAAATTCTTCCATATATTTGAGAGTACTTACAGGTCTGCAGAATTTTCCATTTTGTAATTCATGGGCAAATAGCAATAGCCCCTTTAGTTTTTAAATACCCAATAAATGAGAAGTATTTAAACAACTTTGCCATGCTCAACAGGTGGCTTCCCTCTATATCCTAAGTGATTGTTCATGTGCAAACACAAAGAATGGAACATGCTGGTTCAGACTACATCCTATTATTTAAAACTTTTATCATATGGGTGGTCAGCCCTAGCTTCAATAAAGACTCTAGCTGGAGGGACAACTTTCAGCCAAAACTCAAGAATGATGTTTATCAATGAAAATAATAGTGAATAATTTAGAACAATTAGTGATCTCAGGCATAATCCTGCTGTGCTCTAATTCTGTCTCCCCATTTTCCTGGAAGGTAATTCAACAAATCAGGTGCATTCAGTTCACTGTCTTAAGTTCTTCCTTCAGAGAATCTGGACCAAGGAACTTGGAACAAACTTGTTCTCTACACACCACATGTCTTAATTTCAAACACCTGCATCCCAACACACTAATGAAAAAAATAGAAGAAAAAATAATGAGAATGTCCATATTACCAAAAGTAATATACAAATTCAATGCAATAAAAAAACAACAGCATTCATCTCGGAAATAGAAAAGAAGATACAAAAGTTCATCTGGAAACACAAGAGACCTCGAATAGCCAAAACTAACCTAAAGATTAAAAATCAGGCTTGAAGTTCGTATGGAGTATCTCAGCACAGTGTCTAAGCAGTAGGATATGACTGAATTCTGAATCTTGTAGTCTGGGTTCCTTTAGAGCAAAGCTGAACCTTATATCACTCTCTCAATTTACTGAGTTAATACTAAATAAGGAAATCAATTGTAATCACAGCAAAGACAAAGGATTGCAAGTTGATGGGGAGTCATTAGAGCCTGATGGTGTATACGAGTTTCAATCCCTCTGTTTTCTGTGACTTTTCAAATTGTGAAGGATTTGGTGGCAGCGATAGTGATTTTCTGCTCTTAAAGGGCAAAACAGAAATTTTCATGATTGGAGGACAGAACGTAGGAATTTTCTGATAAATGATTTTGTTTTGTTTTGGGCTCATGTTTAATGGAGAGATTCTTTGCAGCAATTATAGGGTTTGGCCTCATGCAGCTACTGCATAATTTATCTCATAGATACATTATCACCCCAAAAGCAACAGTAAGAACAAGAATACGCTAGTACGCCTATATCTAAAATGTCAGTCAAAAATACAAGTTTCATCATCGGGGACTTCCACTTTCAAGCTAGAAACAGAGCTATTAATTTAAACTCAGCAGAGTACCAGCCATACCATTAATCAGAGAGTACATATTATGGTTAGCTAGGGAAATATTCTCAGAGCTATATGGGATGTTCAAGTAACATCCTGTTTCAACAAGGGCATAAATTTTCCCTTTCATAGCTGTGAGGATGTTCAAAGCCATTTGCTTTTGGAGGACTGTCTTCCTCAGTAGAAAAACCTTGGCATTAAGGACAATGTTTCTTTCGTTTCATCTAAATGGTCTCAGTGTGCAGGAAATACAGACAAAAGTGCCATTAGAGGCTCAATGTATGTTTACTTTCTTATCTTTTCTGAAACATAGGTACTTCTGAGGATTCAGCTTTTGGACTAAAGAAGTGTTGCTAGAGAAGTAGGCTGAATTTTAGTTTCAGATATTTCCCTTCTACCTAGAAAAACATTCTCAGTGATAGATATAATACCAAAGTGATAAAGTTTATTGAAAAACTGAGAAAACAAACATACACCCCTACACACACACACACACACACACACACACACACACACACACACACACACACACACGGGCATAGGAATGGAGTGAATCAGAGAAAAGGGCAGGACAGGAGGGAAGTAGAGATAATACCCCCAGCACCTTCTCTAGTTCTTGTTCCTGATAAACAGAGAGCAAAGCTCTTTCCAGTATCTTCTTCCATGAAATGTGGTCTCCTGGGAAGTTTCTGACACTTCCATAAAATTCTTTGTGGAAATTAATATACATATTTATATGATGACCCTTTTCAGGTCTAAAATGAAAATAGGACACGTTGGTAAAGAGACGAATTCTGACAGGATAGAATTATACAGACAGGACCTTGTGACTTTTGTGACTTGTGGCTCAACTAGCTACTTTATGCTGTCTAGTACCTGGTAGTAATGCTTCTGTTTCTAAAATGTTCCTGGAAGGTTACTACTGCATACGTAACCTTTCAGTTTCCTTGTTCATGTAACTGCTTAAACCCATGAAGAATTTCAAATTATGGAGTCCCTAATGGGACATAGGTTTGGTCCAGCCTTCTGGAATATACCCGTTCAACACTTTAATGGTTATCAAAAAATATGGCTTACAATTCCCCCAAGTGACCAGAAGTGGCAGAACACAATGAGCTGTGGTTAGCTGAGCAAAAATCAACTTCTCTGCCTTCTGTGGTACATCACAGGCGGCTGCTATTATTCTCAAAGGAGGAGGTCAGCCTTGCATGACAATGTTCTGATTCATTGAAAAGTACACCATCAGGCATTTAATTTTTCCTGGCGTTTTGCGTCAACACTCTCAGTCTTAATCATTCCCTCTTATGTACAGAGGTAAAAAGGCTGTCTCATGTGTGATAAACCTAATGTGGGTGGTGTATACAGACTCTACCATGTGTGAGAATATTAAGAACTATATCTAAATTAGCTTTACTATACATGGTAGCCCTCTGCTGAGGAAGTGGCTCTGAAAGGGTCTTTTGTGATAGCCACTATCAGCTAATCATGCTGATAGATAAGAACCTATCCTTCACAACTTCCCAGCACTACCTATTTCTGTTGGGTTGAAACCAGTGACATAATTTCAATTTTATATTCATCCTTTTTCATCTTTATTTTGAAAACACCACGAATCTATAGGTACAATCATCCTTCATTGCCAGGATGGAGCTACACTGTTCATTCATCTGATCTGGACACATATTGAGGAGAGGAATAATTAATAGCCATGGCAGCATAAGCAACATTTCTAGGTGCCTAGAGAGGAAAAACAAATGTTTCATAAGGAAGAGTTTTGAGGCCGTCTACCAGGAGTACACTATTACATTTAACTTTATCTAACCTGTCTGATCTATAGGTTAGAATCATTAAAAATGCTAGGTCAACATTATATTGTTGACAGAAGTAGGATTCTGACAGGAAACACAAATATAAAGTCCTAAACAAGGAAGATATTAAACAAAATGAGCAAAACAATTTAAGTTGCTTCTTTAAAAGGATTATCAGAATTAGAAATCGCAGAAGGATTTTACTTGACTGCATCAGTAGAGCAAGAAATGTAGATTTGTCCAAACAGCAACCTTGGAACTATAAAACAAAGTCAGGAAAGCAAAATAAGATAGACAGAATTTCTGACAATAGTACCAGCTATTTTGATGTTTTAAGACACACTAAGTGAGAATTTTATTAGCTCACTGAAAGACAGAAAGCCCTTAAACTCAGGCATGCTTATGTATATTTTTAGATATGCCAATGTTTCAAATTTTATTCTGTTATGAGCATAACAAATTATTAATGAATTCATGCAAATAAATTGCTACAAAGACCAAAGTTATTCACAGTTAGTTTTTGAGTTGGTGGAATTCAGAAGCAAAATAAAGGTAATTTTTAATCTTTTATTAAAACTGTGTCTTTATCAAAATTTTTGCAAACTTTAGAAATATCAAGGAAAATTTTCCCTAAATCTAGAAGGCAAATATAAGTATAGAATCAATAATGTTTTAGAGACAGAAACTCGAAAGTTCTCTCAGTTCATTGTAACTCTTGTTTTTATCTCTTTAGCAGGTTCATGATTTCACCAGTTTATTATTGGAGTTCTGAAAAAATTAGTAAGTTTATTAATCTTCTGTCAGCAACATTATTTACAAACATTTTTAAGCATTTCTTCTGATTATCAGTGTGTGCAGAGAATAATCAAAATTATAGTTGACAAAACAATTAAAAACATCACAATTAAAATTTGCATAAAATTTCAGCAACAAGGGGATTTAGTTATTTTCATGTACACAGCATTTTAGAAAGCACAGAAATTTTTTTTAACAAAACTATTTCATCCTTTCAAGTTTCTGAGCATGTGATAAATCTGGCAATCTCAATGATGTCTGAAAATATCCTTACTCTTCTTTTCCACTAGGAGAAAAATGATGACTTCTAAAGTCTCTCCAGAAACACCAGACCTCCATAAATGTCAAAGAAACTCTACAATATTTATACCAACAATAGAGCTAAATAAACATGACTCAGAGTTTAGCATGCATACAACCAGAACTGCCTCATCAGCTATTATCTTTGTAAGGTGAGAGATATACCCTTTGAAGATCTCTGGGGCCCAAGTGGAAATACCAAATTCAAAAGACTTTATTTAGAACTTTAATATTGCAAAAACCTGTTAAAGACATTTATAAGTTCTCTTACCCAACACATTTTTTTAAAAAACATTTTCAGCATTCAATTAAGGGAACATAAATACTGTGCTAACTCTACCCTACAAGGTATTGCAAAACTGCATGGAGTCTTATATCATTCCATAGGCAATAATATTATCTATTAAGAAGGACTATGGATGAAGAATTTGTACATATAAATTTTAGCTGTGGTTCATCCACTAGTTATATTACTCAAGGATCTGTGCTCAGTTGTATTGTTTTTGTTTTAATATGTAGGATGTAAGTTACAACTTATATAAGTAATTTTAAGATAGAAATTAATTTAATTTCTCTCACAAATCAGTAGTCAAGTAGAATGATCCTAATGCTTCAAAGTTTTTATTCATTCTGGAGAAAAGTAAAGCTTCAAAAAATTTCATAAAAGAAAGCAAATAAATGAGTTGCCTTTTTGAAATGAAAAGTCAATCCAGTCCACATATTGATCTGACAACTATGTGTAAACATAATCTAAGCACTTGTCTTCTTGCTGTACACAAATCCTTGTCTTTTTTGAAAGAAAACAAAATCAATACCCAGAAAGTACATAGGAGGAACAAGCAATTTGGTTCACCAGTTAAGTCAACTGCTTTGGGATACCTTCATTCTATATCAGAGTTCCTGGGTTCAATTCCCAGCTTATCTGTTGGCTTGCTTCAGAAATTCAGAAACCTGCCATTAATTACAGACCCTGCTAACACATAACTTGGAAGGCAACAGCTGATGGTCCTTGAAGTTGGTCCCTGTCTTCCTTGTGGGACACCTGAATTGAACTGTTAGCTTGAAGCCCTGGCTTGGCCCAGCACCAGCTGTTGCAATCATTTGAGTAAACCAGCAGATGACAGTGCCATGTTGATCTCTCTCTCCTTTCTTCCCTTGTCTCAAATAAATAAATATTTTTAAAAGATGTATTTATTTTTATTGGAAAGTCAGATATACAGAGAGAAGGAGAGACAAAGAGGAAGATCTTCCATCCGATGATTCACTTCCCAAGCGGCCACAGTGGCTGGAGCTGAGCCAATCCGAAGCCAGGAGCTAGGAGCTTCTTCTGGGTCTCCCACGTGGGTACAGAGTCCCAAGGCTTTGGACCATCCTTGACTGCTTTCCCAGGTCACTAGCAGGAAGCTGGATGGGAAACAGGGCTGCCGGGATTAGAACTGGCACCCATATGGGATTCTGGGCATGCAAGGCGACAAGCTTAACCACTATGCTATCGTGCTGGGCCCTAAATAAATATTTTAAAATATAAAGCCCAAGGCATAGCAAATAAGTTGAATCCAAAAAGACCTAGACCATATGTATGTGTATGTAAATATATATTTGATACAGTTCTCAAAATAAACAGAATCCTGCTTGCAGAATGCAAAAGGCAAATTGTAAGACGTAAGTATGGATTAATTTTCTTTTTCATTATAATGAAATACTTGTGTCTGGGTACCTTTATAAAGAAAAGCAGGTTAATTTTGATTCACGGTTGCAGAAAAACAATTCGGTATGAGGACAATGGAAAGTTAACCCATGTAAAACTGTAACCAGCTATAATTCAGTGAGAAAGCTCTGGGAACTCAGGGCAAAGGTCCTGAAGAAGTTAGAATGGGAAAACATGGGTGCACGAATTCCCTAGCCCTCAAGCTTTGATAACAAATCAAACTAAGGCACTTTTTCTAGCACATGTTGTTTAATTATCATTAGTTGTCTACTAGAAGAACCCATTGTCTACTTATTGACCACACTTGCAAGTAAACCACATCCTGTTTCAGACCATCCTTCCTTATGCCTAGATGACTCTGTCTTTAGAAGTCTCTTGCTGTTAAAAACCTTTGGCTATCGATTTTGCATGATTTATCGATATTTGCATGATTTTTGGCTCTGTGCACCACGTCCCTCTATGCTGGACCATGAACACATGGTTACGGAGGTGGGAGGTCTAAGAGCATCATCTAATGATGGACATTTTGCTCAGTCCTGAAGTGGCGTTAAGCATTGCATATTAAGAGAGACTGAGTATGGCTATCCCAGGGTCCCTCTTCTTCTCACAAAATCACCAAGAATCAATCATGGCGGCACCATTTAATGATCCTATCTGATCATAATCAATTCCAAAAGGCCTCACCTCTAAACTCAATGGTCAGATTAAGTTTCTAACCTCTCAATATTTCAAAATGAGAAGTAAATTTCAACAATAAAGAGGTGGGGAACACAGATCACATTAAAACCATGATGCCAAATTAAACTACCAGAAGCTATCATCATAAAAGTTTCAGGCTAGAAAGAATTGAGATTACATATTCAAAAATACATGAAAACCCCACCATCAATGAATATTATGCGTGGTAATCTTGCTCTTAAGCATTAAAGAAGAGGTAAAATCTTTTGACAGAAAAAGCTGAGGACATTTACCATCAGTGGATCTATCTCAGAAGAATGGTAGCACATTTATATTATTCTTTCTCTCTCCCTCTCTCTCTTTGTCTCTCTCTTTCTTTCTTTCTTTTTTTTTCTCTCTCTCTCTTCAAACAAGACAAAGAGCTGAGGCTCTAAGACCTCCCTTCCAATGCTCTTCCCTTCTCAGCCCACTCTGCTCTTGAGAACTGATCACCTGTGCTTATGCTTTCCGTGCCTTTTACATGAAAGTTATCCTTTTGTGTACCATCACAAAAATATGTCAGGCTGAAGGGAATCATCTCTTCTTAGTAAATAGCAACATAAAAACTTACCAAAGTAGAAATACTGGAAAACCTCAGAAAATAAACCCTGGAAAGGAGATGAATTATATCTCTAGTATGAAGTATATTTCTAGTATACATGTTAAAACTACTAAAAACAAATAAGGAATAAAAACCATACAATATGTTCATTGTGATTGTTTTACATTTTTAGCAAAATGTGAAGGGAATGAAAATGCAGTTTGTGTAAGTGATCAAAATTGTTTGCTCTCAGATTAAAACAGCCTGCAATAACTACAAAATGCTTTATGTAAGCCTCACAAGACAAATACCTCAGAATATACGTGAAAGATAGTAAGAATTCAAAACATGCTGTCGTATAAAACAACAAAAGAAAACATTAAGAGAGAAAGTGATGAGCAGTTTTCAATCTGAAAACAATTTTAATGGCAGTAAGAAGTCAGTACTTTCAGCAATTATTTTGAATGTAAATTAGTTAAATTCTGTGATCAAAAGACATAGAGGGGCTGAATGGATAATAACAGTGAGAACTGTATTCTACCAGCACGATATACACACTTTCAAAGAACATTCTCCTGTATGATCACTAGATCAAAGAAAAAATGAAAACAGAAAGTAAAAATTGTATAAATTAGAATAGACAAAGAGCATACCAAATTTATGGGGAGGATAAAAGCAGTTTTCAAAGACAACTTTATAGCAATTAATATTTAATATCAAAAAAGTATAAATGTTTCAAATAGGCAACCTGGCATGATAACTTCACTAGGAGAAAAGATACATTAGGAGAAAAACATAGATATACACTAGGAAGAAAATTAAACAGACTGATCTTTGAAATAACAGTAGAAGTGAATAACAAAAAATAGAGGAAACAGAGAATAGAAAAATAGCAGACAAGAACAATAAAACCAAATTGGGTTTTTGAAAAGATAAAATATACAGGTGTTTAAATAACAAGAACAAAAAGAGTGAACATTAACAAAACTAGACATGAAAAAGCTAACATTATATCTAATAGCATTGAAATATTAATAAAATGCTCAAAAGAGATTTTCATGAATAATTTTTATAGTAACAAATTGAACAATCTGAAAGAATTCAATAAATTCCTCCAGACTATCAAGGTTTAATTAGGAAATTAAAATATCTGAATAGGTCAATAATGAATAACTGTATTGAATTAATACCCATAAACCTTCCAATAAAGTAAAGGCCAGGATTAATTTATTCCACTGATTAAATTTAAAATCATTTAGGAAGAAATAAATTGAAGGATTTTAGGTCAGAACCAAACAGAAGTAAGAAGTTCTGGAATTCTATTGCACAGCAAGTTGCAGATATTTCATTTAATTTAGTGTATATTTCTCTATTAAAACCTAGGATATAGAATTCTTTAATGTTTTTACAATAAAGAAATGTTAAACTCTCAAAAGGATGAATATATGTATTCTGATTGTATATTACGCAACATGCACAGATAATGACATATCATATACTACTCCATAAAAGTAATTAACCCAACACTTCCTGAACTTTTCTAAAAAATCAAAATGGGGAGTATTTCTAAACTTGTTTTACCAAGCCAGAGTTTCCCAAACAGAAAAACAACCCACCATAAGGAAAGGAAATTACATGCAAAATTGAAGTATATATAGATCCAAAAATTTTGAATTCAATTCTAGCAAAATTCTAGCACACTAAAAACACTATCAATCAAAATCAAGAGGGATTTATCCCAGGAATGCAAGAAGGATTCTACATACTTCAATAAATGCAATATGCAGTATTAAATGAATGAAGAGCAAAAAGTGCAAGAAAATCTCAATAGACTGTAAAAATGCACTTGACAAAATTTTTTTTACAATAAATTTAATTTTTTTACAATAAAATTCTACCAGCAAATTAAGCACAGGATGAATATAACTTAATACAATAAAGTTAATTTGTGACAAGTCCACAGCGACCATAATAATAACTCTTGAAACTTTTAGTGTTTTTCCTCCAGCATCAGAAAGATACCACAATGATGTCCACCTTCCTCAGAAATCTGAAATTTCTGGCCAGATCAGTGAGGCAATCAAAACAAAACAAAGGATACACACAATAAATAAATAGATAAAATTATCTGCTTGTTCTTGATATAATCTTATTAGTAGAAAATTTTAAAGACTCAGGTAATATGATCAAAAACAACAAAAATTTTACCAACATCACAATATACAAACACCAACATTCAGTAAACTCTACCCCAAAAAGTATTTTTAAAAGCCACCAGATTTATAAAAGTATCAAAGAAATTAAATGCTCAGAAGTAAATTTATGCAAAGAGGTGAATATATTGAAATGTATAAAACATTGGTGCAAAAAGTTGAAGGTGGCACAAATAAGTTGAAATTTAGCTTCTGTTCAGAGACTGGAAGAATTAATATAATTTAAATGAACATATTGAATTAGGCAATTGGGTCAGCAGTTAAGGCCTCCATATCCCACAAGTTTCGATGTATTATCTAAACAAGCTAGAAAGTCACTAAAATCCCTATCAAAATTTCAATATTTTTCACAGAAATACAATAAGCAATCATGAAATGTGTACATATCTATGAGGTCTCCTGAATATACAAAGTAATATTGAGATAAAACAAAAGTGGAGGAATCACAAACCCTGGTGAAACACATTACAAAGCTATAATAATAAAAACAGCATTGTACCAAAATTTCAGGAGCTGATGATGTGGTATAGCAGATTAAACCACTGGTGTTGTGGGCTTCACAGATCAAAGTGCCAGTTCAAGCCATGGCTGCTTCATTTCTGATCTACCTTATTCTTACTAATGTGCCCTGGAATCCAGAATATAATGGCCTAATTGCTGGGGCCCTACCACCCATGTGCAAGACCTAGCTGGAATGTCTACCCCCAATATCCAACGTGGCTGATTCCAGCCTGTCGCAGTTATTTCGAGAGTGAACAAGTGAATAAAGGATAACTCTCCCTCTCCTTCTAGCTCTCCTCTATTTCTCTTTATCTCCCTTATTCTCTCCCCCGCCCCCGGAGTCTCCTCGTTCTCTCTCCTCTCCTTTTCTAGCTTCTCCCTTTTCCTCTCCTTCTCCTTCTACTCTATCTCATCCTTTCCTTCTTCCCCTTCTCCACCCTGTCTTCCTTCTTTCTCTCCACCACCCTCTTCCTCTCTCATTCAAACTTTTAAATGAATAAAATGTTCAGCATTTACAACAGCAACAACAACAGACAAAAGCTCAGAAATAGACACCCTCACTTGAGACAATTAATATTTAAAACAAAGATTCTAAGAACACAAAATATACAAAGACCTGTCTTTAACAAATGATGATGGGAAAGTTATATAGCCACATACAGAAGAATGAAATTAGATCCTCCTCTCACATCAAACAAAAAAATCAACTGGGTTCCGGTGCTAAAGCTCAATGGTTAAATCCTCACTTTGCAAGCATTGAGATTACATATGGGTTTCAGTTCATGTTCCTGCTGCCCCACTTCCCATCCAGCTCCCTGCTTGTGACCTGGGAAAGCAGTAGAGGGCAGCCCAAAGCCTTGGGACCCTGCACCCATGTGGGAGACCGGGAAGAAGCTTTTGGCTCTTGGCTTTACATTGGCTCAGCTCAGGCCATTGCAGCCATTTGGGAAATGAAGCAGTGGATGGAAGATACTTTCCCTGTCTTTTCTTGTCTCTGTAAATTTGACTTGCCTTTCCACTAAAAATAAATCTTAAAAAAGACCCTCAAATTCAAGTAAAAGTTTAAAACTTAAACCTGAAACTCTAAAACTAGTACTAGGAAAAAACAGCACAAGATGCTGGAGTTCTATATTGGAGGTAAATAGTTTCTTTCCCTGTGATTCAAAAAAACATAATAGTAGAGCAAAAATAAGCAAATACCACTGTATCACAATAGAAAAACAATTTCACACAGTGAATAGGCCCACCTTGAGATTGAGAAAAGTATCTAAACATCCTATATGTGATATCTAAGATATGTAAGAAATTCAAAACAAGTAAGAATGCATATAACAAATCTAAAAAATGGGCAATTTCTAGACATTTTTCAAAAAAGGACATTCAAATAACCAATAAGTACCTGGAAAAATGTTCAGCACCATCAAGAAATGAAAATTAATTCCATGACAACATATCATCCCATACCTTTTTGAATGGTCATAATCAAAAACATGGAAGACGAGCCAGCAGAATGGTTCACTAGGTAAAACCTCAACTTACATGTTCTGGGATCCAATATGGGTGCCTGTTCATCTCCATGTTTTTCCGCTTCTAATCCAGCTGTCTGTTTATAGCCTGGGAAAGCGGTAGAAGATGACTTGGGATCCTGCACACATGTGGGAGGCCCAGAAGAAGCTCCGAAGCTTTTGGTCAAATCCTTAAAAAAAAAAAGCCCCCAAAATGAAAGTTAACAAATTGTAGTTAGGATAATGAAAAAAAGGAAATAAAATACTCCAGTGCTGGAAATGTGATGTTTGTATGTGTTTTATAATGCAGTAGGGAAGTCTTTACAGATTTATTCAAACGGGAAGTCTGTCATTCTGGGCCAAATGAATGAATTTTGTTGACGTTATTCTAACTGAAACAAAAGTGACATAGAGAGACAGATATTGCATTATTTCACTTACATGTGTAAGTTCATTTTCCATTTGCTGCAATAGATGCTCTGCATTCCACTTCTCTCCCTTAGTTATTTTGGTTTCAAATATGTCATTATTTCTATGTGGCTTACATGTGTACCCAAAAATTAATGTGTTGGAAGCTTCAAAAATAGCTTGACTGTATGGAAAGTGATAGAACCCTTTGTTTAAAGGTTTATTTTTATTGCAAAGTCAAAGATCCGGAGAGGAGGAGAGACAGAGAGAAAGATCCTCCATTTGATGATTCACTCCCCAAGTGGCAGCAATCGCTGGAGCTGAACTAATCTGAAGCCAGGAGTTTCTTTCAGGACTCTCACGAGGGTGCAGGGTCCCAAGGGTTTGGGCAGTCCTCAACTATTCTCCCAGGCCACAAGCAGGGAGCTGAATGGGAAACGGGTCTGCTGGGATACGAACCAGCGCCCATATGGGATCCCAGTGCATTTACGGCAAGGACTTAAGCCGCAGCCTTTTTGCCAGGTCGAGAGTGTATTTTTAAGGAGAAACATTGGCCCTGCCCCACTTTCTAGGCTCCTGTCCTCCACGGGGTCTTTCTGTGTTGCACACACTCATTCCATTGGCACACCATCCGCATTAGTTACTCACCGGAGGCTGTACAAATGAGGTCATCTTACATTCCAGTTCCATTCTTTGAGAGTGTCAAATAAATAAACTTTTTCATTTTGTAATTATCCAGCCTCTAGTATTTTTTTTTTCACAAGTTGGGGAAAGATAGGATGTGACGAATATTAGATATTGATTAAAATGTAAATACAATCACAGTTAGACAAAAGGAATACATTTTAGTATCTATGGCATGGCACAGCAATACAGTTAATAAATAGCTGCAATAGATATCAAATTGCTAAGAGTAGGTTTAAACATTCTCACTTCAAAATCTAAGGCATTATGAAGTGGTATCAATATCAATATGATATCAACAATATTTTTATATATTATCAGCAAAATTTGATATTAATACATCAAATCATATATTGCAGTAATGCATATAATTATTACTTATCAATTTTTAAATAAAAATTTAAATGCTTTTGAAAATCCAAATTTCTCATCAATTTCATGATTGTATATATGGTGCAGTTGTTTGGTTGTGTCAGAAGCTATGACATATCGTGCTGTTATTTCATCTTTTTTCAACTATCTGGCCTTTATTTGTCTACACTATAAATGCAGGTTATTACTTTCAATTTTCTCTACCTGTAATGAGCTCAAATTCTCTAATTTTTCAATGAATTTCTATCAGGTAATTAAGACAATTTTAGTTTTATGGATCACTAGGAAATAAAACGAAAATGTATTCATCTCAAAGTGTTTGTATTGAATAATTGCTGCCTAGTGTTCTAAGTAAATGAGGTTCAGACTAGCATAGGATGCAGAAGAACATAACCCCGAATTACAAAGGGTAAATCCTAGTTTCTCATTTACATTATTGTTGGGTAAGTATTTGACCTCTTGAAGCTCAATTCCCTCCATTTAAAAAATTAAGCAAAAATGAACAAATGAAACTTATAATAGTAGTCCTGAGAAAGGACAAAACTATGGACTGAAAAAAGCAAGGAAGACTTCTTTGAAAGAAGTGACTTGACTTTGAATGAAGGGTATGACTGCAGCACAGAGAGCAAAAAAAGGGAATTCCTGGAAAAAAAAAAAGATAAGAATTTGGGAAAGGGAAAAGATTTATCAATTGACTTATCAATGAGTGTGAGGAGTCAGGACAAACTGAAGCAACTAGCTCTTGGAATAAAATCACAAGTGGGTGGTGATATTGACTAAGCAAGATAAAGAGACTGTAGAAAGCTGAACAACAGGAAAGGTTCTGCGACACCTACAGATGTCATCTGTTTGGAGAAACTCAGAGCCCACTGAAGCTTAACACTGAAGAGCAGGATCTGGAAGGCTCCTCAGGCAAAGGCCAAGTCATCAATAGCATTGCTCCAAGTTTCCAACTTGTGTTCTACACTTTGGAGGTAGTCATAATGCCATGTGCCATCCAGAAAAATGGGCTGAGGGAGATTCTCCTGTCACAAAGCCAAGGATTTTCCTAAGCTTTGACTCTGGACTTTATTTCATGCAGAGAAGTTGTCAATAGAATGAAAAAAAAAAAGAGCTTACACCCTTCTTCCACTCCCTGTATTGATCATTGCTGCTTTCTCTCTTAGCATGTCAGCTTTTGGATTTGTTTATTTTTCACTCATTTCCTTTGCATTTTTAGCTGTATGAATTCCTTTCATCACATTTATTTTTTTAGATTTTATTTTGCTGATTATTTCAAAGGCAGAGTTACAGAAAGAGAAGGAGAAAAAGAGAGATCTTTCATCCGTTGATTCACTCTCTCAATGGCCACAATAGTCTGGGCTGGGTTAGGCCAAAGCCTGTAGCCAGGTGCTTCTTCAAGGTCTTCCATGTGAGTGCAAGAGTCCGAGCAATGTTTGGCTACTTTCCCAGATAAACTAGCAGGCAACTGTCTAGGAAGTAAAGCAGTAGTAACATTTATCTGTACCCATGCAGGATGTTGGTGACACAGGCAGTGGTTTAACACACCGCACCACAGCATCAGTCACTCATTATTTTTTTGTTCCTTTACTTGTATTCTTTAACTTCGTTTTTTTCAGCTTCATTTTAGTTTTTTAAGTGGAAGTTTAGATTATGTATGTGTGAATTCTCCTTTTTAAATGTTTTATCCTTTTCTAATATTTATCCAATTTCTGCTCTAAGCATTGTAGAGCAATATACATCGTACATATATTAATGTATCTTAGTTTCTATTCTGATCAAAATATTTCCTTCTTTATCTCAAGATTTCCTCCTTGTCCCATATATTATTTAGAATGTGTTGCTTAATTTTTACATATTTTAAATTTTATTGTTATATTTCTGATGTTGATTTCTATTTTTTTTCATTTTTTATTATACTTTTGACAATCTGTGCATAGTTAATTAGGGTAAGAATGTTCAAGGACTACAGGAAAGTGGGTAAAACTATTATTTCCATATTGTTTCCTTCATGTATCTGAGGTAAAGGGGGATATTGAAGGAGAAGCTCCACCGAGTTTCCCACCCACCCAAAGTCCCGGATGTGAGGCATGCTCCGAGGGTCTTGTTCAAGTGGTTTTCATAGTTCAACAGTTATGAATCGCTGCCAATCTCGCCACTCCAAGCACTATGAAGTCGTTGAAGAATCCACTGATTGACATAGTCTGCTTTAGAGTCTCCATTTGCCAGTATTTCGCTGCCAACATATAGCTGAGGTGGTTGATTGACTTGTTCTGTCTTCTGTCTTTTCTTGGTTAGGGTTCTGAGTCTGGCAGTTCAATTTGGGAGATCCCCAAAGAAACTTTGTGTGAGGGAGGTGTTCCCAGACCAGATTCTTGTATGTGCTAGCAAGTACAGGGCCTGGCACAGTCCATCGCCCCATGACCATGCAATTTACCAAAGGCCTCCCACAAGTATCAAAAAACAAAGGCTATTTCCCCCAAGGTTGCTATAGCAATGAATTCAGCCACCATCACTTCCATTTGACAGATAAAAGGGTTAGGTAGAGGCATGGAAAAGCTTCAGAGCTGATTGCTTCTTGGCCTTTGGATAAGATCAAGTGTAGCTTTAGAGTTGAAGAAAGAAGGTCTTCAAGTTTGCCCTGATTGTTGGGATGGGAAAAGAGTAAGCAGCTTAAAGAGAAATGGAATATGTTTTGAATCTGATTAAGAGGTATGCTTGACTATCCCCTAACAGCCTAAATTTGAAAGTGGAAGCAAAATTAGAGAAACTCTAAATTATACATAAAATTCTAACCATATGATGCCAATTACTATTGGTTCCATCTGCAGTGTTTTGAAAAAACTTCATACTGTTTCCTATAGTTGCTGTCCCTTTTTATCCCCAGCAGCAGTGTGAAGCAGTACCAATATTCACACAACTTAAACAAAATGTGCTACTTTTAAAATTTTACTTTTATATGAGGATCTTAACACATATAATGAGCAGGGGTCAGGGACTGGTTCAGAATATGAAGCCTGAGTACTTTAAAGTGAAACATGGGCACTTTAAGTACTACAAAAAATTCCTGCTCCAACCAATGAACTGTGAGTTTTGTTATTTTTGTTTAGTTTAATATAAACTTTCCATTTGATTCTTAATCAAATGAATATCCAGTTTTACTAACACCATTAAAAAAAACTTATGCTTTCCCATTGTCCACCCTCGGCACCCATATGAAAAAATGAGCTGACTGCACCTTCATAGATTTATTCCTTGGCCTTTTTATTTTGTTCTATTAGTTGATACCTGTTTTATGCTAATTCCATACTATTTTGTGATTACTGTAGTTTGTGATATATTTTGAAAATAAACAGTCATTCCTCTAGTCTTATTCAAAGATGACTTTGGCCTTTCTACTGTTTTTGTTCCACACATATTTTAAGCAGCTTCTGCTATTTTAATTAAAAATATCACTGAAATTGTATGGGGATAGCATGAAATTTGTGTAATTCTTTGTGTAGTGCAGATCCTTTAATAATATTAACTCACAATCCATGAACTTGGTATATCTTTCTAGGTTTTGTTTAATTCTTCTGACAGTGTTCTGGTGTTCTGTAATTTTCAGTATATAATTGCTTAACTTCTTGGTTAAGTTTATTCTTAAGTAATCTTTTTTATGATTTATATATTTATTTAAAATAATGACAGAGAGACAAAAGAGAGAGAGATTTTTGCAACGGCTACTTTACTTGCTAAATGGCTTCAAGAAGGCTGACCTGTTTCTGATCAAAACCAGGAACCAAGAATTCAATCCTGATCTATTAAATGGGTGGCAGGGACATGAGCACTTGGCCATCACCTACGGCCTTCATAGGCATATAAACAAGGAGCTGGATTGAAAGTGAAACAGACAGGACTCTCACATGCAAAGCACTTGGATCAAAGGCATATTAGCAGAGAACTGTCTTGCATGTAAGGGAGCCAGGAGTCCAACCAGTATTCATATGAAATGTCTGCATCCCAAGTAACAACTTAACCTGCAGTATCATCAGCAGCAGGCTTTACCTACTATGCCAGTGTCAGCCACACAGTATAAACATTACATATCTTCCTATACACTTTAAATTTCTAATTATATATAACACCCAAATAACAAAGTTTAAGTAAATTTCTGTTACACTGTACTACTCATGGGATAATTCTAAAGGTCTGTATATGCTTGGTATAAACACTTTCCCCCAAATATTTATCTATGTATTTATTTATTTAAAAGGCATACAGAAAGACAGAGACAGGTGGAGAGGGAGTTTCCACCTGCTAATATGATCCGTCCCCCAAATACTCCTTACAACTGAGGCTGGATCAGGTCAACACTAGGTGCTAGGCTCCATAAAAAGTCTTCCATTTGGGTAGCTAGGACACCTGTATACATACTTTCAGTGTTTGCCAATACATACTTTCAGTGTTTGCATTAGCAGGAGGTTGACTCAGAAGTGAAGTACCTGGAACATGAACCAGGAATTCTAATATGAGACATGGGCTTCCCAACCGGCAATTAACCACTGCAACAAATGTGTAGCCCTAAATATTCTGAATTTAAAAGTGGTTGGATCTATAAGTGCTAAACCTTCAGAGAAGGAAGATTGACTTTATACACAGAGGAATATAATACAGACTCATACAGGAAAATTCTGTCATTCGTAACAATATGCATGGGATTGGAAGATTTCACATTAAGGTGTAGCAGGACAAACATTATATGAAAACCATTCTGGAAAAGAAAGCCTAGTTGTTTCTCTTCTCTAGATTTCATTCTCGCTGGATGAAGCTGCCAGACCTTTCACCACAAAGTGTTATCAGTTGCTGACATCTTAGTAGTGATGAAAGGACAAGCAAAGGGTCTGATAAGGCCACTATTAATCTTGTGAGGACTCATGGAAAAATTAAAATGTAAGGTCCTTTTATTTAAAAACAAAAAAAAGGCCTGAAAAAGGAGTCACTAAATGTAAAGAATACAAAGATTTTGTTTGCACAACAGAGCAAGGAAGTAGCTAAGTAAGACACTCTGAAAGCCACCTCATAAGACAAATGCCAGTTTGAACATATATGCCGGCATCATGTCACCTTCACAAGCGCTATGGAAGTCAATGAAACAGACTTCAGTGCCTGGTTTAAGTATCATAATAAGAATTGCACTGAAGAAAGCAGGAAAGTTTCCCATGCCATTGCTCCCTAGCTACAATTAGCTCATTATGTAGAAAAAAAATGCCTTCTGCTTGGGAGAATGGGAAATAAGGTCTCTTGGGAATTTGGAGTTGAATCTTAACAATGAAATTCAGGATCAGTCAGGCGCATATCTGTAGACTAAGTATTTTAAAACCTCTACAGTCAAGCTCTTCCATACCGCTTCTAACCTCTAACAGAGATCAGAGCAAGACTCCAGCTGCTAGAGGACTGTCAGTGGAGGGAATTTAGGATAATGCCTTGGAGCTCTGAGCCACGCCCACTGCCGTGAGACCTAGTACCTAACAAATCCCAAGGACCTCTGTCTCCAATCCAGTACTCAAGAGTCTCTTCACAGTCCCTAACGTGATTTAAAATACATTACCACCAATATCATGTGGGCCTTGTATGCACCACCAAAATTTCAAAGGTTCTGATGATTGCAATCCCGAGTGTGACACACCTAGCGCCTGCATAAAAGATGAGACTCTATAACCCATAATATAACATGTGCTGAAATCAAGGAACCACGGGACTGTTTTGGGACTCTGTGTCAGGGTTGTAAACCGTAAAACTGAGTATATTCCCTACAGCTCTGTTCCACATTCCGAATTTTCAGGCAGCATCTGTGGCTCTGCTTTTGGTGTCAAGTGGAGGTCTGTGGCCACATGATCAGTTTTCGTGTCAAGACAGTATTGTTAGTGACTGATAGAAATATCATCAGGCAGTGAATGAACCACCACAGCAGACAATTCATGGAAACATGGGCTTTGGTCCTACCACTAAGCTGGACTTGCCTCAATGGGATGTGGGCTCTGGGTGTGATCTGGCATGGTGACTTTGATGAAGGCAAAACTAGGAATCGACTTTGCTTTGTTCAAGAAAGAGGCTCATAGGGATTGATTATCCTTTTCTAGGCACTTCCTCAGTTAATTCTGAACAACACATCAAGTGCAATTTGGGGAAATGCCTGAATCTGGGACAAAGACTGTGAAAATTAT
Organism: Ochotona curzoniae; assembly: GCF_017591425.1. Classification (NCBI taxonomy): domain Eukaryota; kingdom Metazoa; phylum Chordata; class Mammalia; order Lagomorpha; family Ochotonidae; genus Ochotona; species Ochotona curzoniae. The sequence continues at coordinate 52,695,867 of NW_024467087.1, read as the reverse complement.
CAATGATACAGTGCTGCAGTCTTTCACATAGAGTACGATCTATTGCTGAGATACCAAAAAAATGTCCACACAGTCCAAAATAAACAGCCTACATAGAATTTACATAGAATTTCTGTAAGAGTAGCCAAAAATGAAGCCAACTTATTATAATTAATCCTTCAGTGTGCAGATAATATCATATAACAATAAGCATCAAGAAGATCCTGGGAAATATGATCTCATCTAATAAACAAAATAAGATTCCAGAAATCAACTACCTAGTAATTAAAATATTCAAAAGCCAAGATAAATATTTCAGAAATAGCTGTATTGAAGAAATTCAAGTTTTTTTTCAAAAGAACACAAAGAAATATTTAATACTTCAACAGGGAGGCTTGAAATATAAAGAGTACTCTCAAAGTTGCAGGAAAAAAAACACAAATGAATCTCAGTTCACTCGAATGTACACTTCTAAGTGGAAATCTTACAGGTCAGAAGAGAATTGGATTAGTGTTTTATACCCTGAAGAAAAAACTGCCAATCAAAAATACTGTACCTGTAAAAAAAAGCTGATCCTTCAGATATGAAGAGGAGATAAAGACATTCCCAGAAACAGAAAAGCTAAGATAATCTTCCATTGGAAGATGTGGCTTACAAAAAAAATCATAAAGAGATTTTGTCCAACTGAAATCGAATTTTGCTAATGAGTAAGAATGAAATACAATGTACAAAATTCGCTGAGAGTAGTAGTTATATAGACAAATTAATTTTACATATTTCCAAACTATTTTATATATTATATCACATTTTACATATAATATGTTGTGTATTATATATTATGTTATACATTATATATAATGTATTATATGTTACATTTTTATACACAAAATATCCTGTACACATTATGTATTATAAAGTATATATAACATTTATACTATATATAATATGCAATATATGAAACAACAAAGTTCTAATTCTCACTGTACCTACATTAGGGCCTCAGGATGCAAGAATGAACCCACAATGAAATGACAGTCTCCTACATGACTGGGAGAGACTCCAGTGGAAGCATGATGGACTTGGGAAAACTCACGACGGACACACATTATGAACCTGGAGGAGAGAACAGAGGGGAGGGGAGGGAACTTGAGGGATGGGGAGGGGAGAGACCAGTGTCAACTAAATTGTATCAAAAAACAAAAAAGATGTAATTTTCATTGGTGTGTAATATATACATATTTTGCATGTTGCATATTCATTACCTATATACCGTATATGTTTATTGTAAGTATACAAGGAAGTCACCCTTTAGTGTGAAAGATAAAATTTAAAATACTAATTGCATTATTATGTTAAAAAGGCAAACTGTGACATCAAAACTTCAAAATATGAGTGAGAATGAAGTATAAATATAGAGGTCCCTGTTAGTATTTCTTAGCTCCTTAGTGTTTTTTTTTTTTTTAGAGATTTATTTATTTTTTTTAATGGAAAGGCAGATACACAGAGAGGAGGAAAGACAGAGAGGAATATCTTCCATCCGCTGATTCACTCTCCAAGCAGCCTTGATGGCCAGAGCTGAACTAATCTGAAGCCAGGAGCCAGGAGCTTCTTCTGGGTCTCCCTTGCAGGTGTAGGGTCCCAAGGCTTTGGGCCACCCTTCACTGCTTTCTCAGACCACGAACAGGGAGCTGGATGGGAATTGGGGCAGCTAGGATTAGAACCAGAGCCCAAATGGGATCTTGGTTCATGTAAGACAAGCACTTTAGCTACTAGACACTGCCCTGGACCCATTTCCTTGGGTTTTTTTTTCTCTTTTTTTTTATTGTTATTAACATTGTATTATGTGATACAGTTTTATAGGCACTGGGGATTCCCCCCACCCCTCCCATACACCTCCCCCCATAGTGGATTCCTCCACCTTGCTGCATAACCACAGTTCAAGTTCAGTTGAGATTCCTTCATTGCAAGCATATACTACTATGTCAATTAATTCCATAATGTTGTATATTGATGCTGAGGTTTTGTTGGGGCTTTTAACTGACTGGAACTTTACTCTGTTAGCTCTACCTTCAGACCAAAGAAGGTCTCCCCAAGAGGCCACTGAACTTATCTGGACAATAAGACGCTGGACTTTATGCTAGGTATATGCTTCCTTGGTTTTTTATTTGTTTCTTTATCTTGAGAGCCAATATTAAGTTATACTCATTGATTGCTATAAAAAAAAAAGTTTTTGCAAGCCTCATATTAACCATAAAACAAAAACCAATGAAAAGCTTATAAAAAGAAATAAACAAGATATCAAAGGATACTACTAGCTAATGGAGTTTATAACATTGTAGGAGTTGTAAGATTATAAAAAAAAGTGAAAGAAAAAAAATGCTACATAGGGAGTGAGATTTGTCCCATTGATTCAGTTCCTTACACCCCTTTCAGATTGCCCAAGTTTGTCCCCAACTCCTTCCCAAATTGAGCTCTCTGATAATGAACATTCTCAAAAACAACATGTGCTAAATCAAGTGGTGAGGTTCCCACCACTTTGATGAGATAACCTGCTCTCCACCTCCATAGGATTGGGCCATCCCAGTCTCAGCTGTAACAAACATTTGAGGAGTAAACCAGTGAATAGGAGTTCTCTATGTATGTCTACCTCATTCTGTCTCTTTTGCTTTCTCTCACCTTAGCTCTCAAAATATACATAAAAAACTTTAAGAAAAAGCAAAGAACCATTACAAAACTAAGGAAAATTGTCAAAATGATAATAGTAAGAACAGAAATGTAAACAGTTACATTACGTGTAAGTGGATTAAATATTCCAACTGAACTACAAAGAATGACCAATTAGACAAAAAAGTCAAACAAATTGCCAAGGTGTGCATATTACTATAGTTTAATGAGCTGAGACTAGTTTAAAAGTTACTGTACATGAGTGGAATACATATGTTTTCATTTGATTATTTTTATAGCCCTAGCCTGTATTCCTGCTGAACTATGGCATTTTGGTTTCTTAATTATTGAATCCTTTATTAAGCTCTTGAATATAATGTAACTTAAAAATATGTTATCTCAAAAACAAAACCACACACATACACACACACACACACACACACCCCTAACTATGTGCTGCTTACAAGAAACTCACTTAACCTCTAAGAATACACCTAGACTGAAAGTGTAAGGATGGAATAAAATCTCCACGCAAACAGCAACCAAGAGAAAGCAGGAAAAGCTGTATTTATATCAGGAAAAAAAATGCTTCTAAATAAAAAGCAAAAAAAAATATTAAGAGTATTATACAACGATTATGTGTTCATTATAGCAAAGGGAAATAACAATTATATATGTACCAAATATCAGTACATTTAAATACATAAACCTTTATTAACAGATTTAAAGGAAGTGATAAATTCCAATAAAATAATTGTTGGAGACTTTCACTTACCACTTTCAGAAACAGACATATCATCAAAACATAAATAATCAACTAAGTAAGAGCAGAGTTAAAATACACTGTAAATCAATTTGCCATAGCAAACAGCTACAGAGTATTAAACTGTGGCATACTAACCGTTCTTTTCCAGGACATATAGAACACTCTCCAGGATGGATAATGTTGTAAGCCACAAGACAATTCTCAACCTTTTTTTAAAGCTTTATTTACTTTAATTTGAGTGGCAGATTTACAAGGAGAAGCAGAGACAGTAAAAAAGATCTTCCATCCACCAGTGCACTCCCCAAATGGCCACAATGACTAGAGCTGAGCTGCTCTGAAGTAGATCTCCCACTTTGGGGCAGGGTCCCAAGGACTTGGGCTTTCTATCCTTTGCTGCCTCCCAGGCCACAGCAGAGTGGTGGATCAGAAGTGGAGCAACCAGGACACAAACTGGCACTCATATGGGATGCTGGCACCTCAGGCTGAAGAATTACCCTATTGAGCCACGATGCCAGGCCCTCAATCTTTTTTTTTAAATTACAATTATTCACATTTTAAAATTTAAAAATTCAATGATCTATAAATCAATATCAAGAAAGACTTTGGGAGTTACTTAAACATATGGAAATTACTCCTGAGCAATCAATATCCCAAGCAGTAAATAAAAGCAAACTAAAAGTAAATTTCTTGAGACTCAGGTCCTGGCTGCATGGAGAGTAACATTAATATACAGAGGATATACAGTGGGGCAGCCAATCTGGTAGTAGTCCCGGGAGCAAGAACTGTATACATTCTGGGCCCTGGGGCCCCACAGGTGGTGATAATTCCAGATAGGACACCAACAAGTTAGTGACTGCAGGCAGCAGAAGAGATAGGGTGGCTGAGTAGGTAATTAGTAGTCCTACCTGAAGCTACAGGGATAGTGTCACAGAAACTAGCCTGACCTTGTCTGAATCTCACTAGCTGGATGTTGAGGATTCAGAGTCGTGTTCTAATGTGTGAAGGTCAGAAGATCAGGTTCCAGGGCCAGATGGTTGCAGAAACGAGATTCAGAACTTCAGGCTATGAACTTGCTACAGGGGCTGCAGCCACCTGACTCTGGCCAGCAGCAGTAGGGTGTGCATGGGCTGATACCCAGGAGCACGTTGTGATATTCCTGTGGCTATGAGCACTTAGGACCTGTGCAAGAAGTCCCTAGTCCCTGCAGCCGCTCCTTTCAGCTTCTCTGTCCAGGGATTAAGGGTAGAAGCTGAGTACAGGCTCCTGGACTATGCTGGGCCCTCCATGCGCAACACTCCTGGCTGAGACTCCCTAAAATCATCCCTGTCACTGCCATGAACATGTACCCTATGCGTGTTTATGAGGTCAGGATGAGGAGGAGGGCTGTTGCGCTGTGCTCTTCTCCTAGGGTGGTGCTTGTGGACAGAGGGGATTTGTTTCAGAAGCTACCTGATGAGCTCAGTACAGCACTGACAAAGGCCGCTGTGGCTGGGAAGAGTCCCCATCTTGTCCCAAATCCCAGGCATCCCAGATCCCTCTAAGAACAAGTCTTTGGAGGCTGGACAGCCCGCCTAAACACCCTGGGGCAACAGCTTGGATTTCAGCCTCCTCCTTCCCTGCTGTCAATACATATAATGACCCTGGTCCTAGCAATCCATTCCTGAACTCAAGTCTCAGGAGTGCAGGCTTCATAGCAGGAGCCTGAGCATCCCCCCTTTGAGGGACACCTGGAACCTCATGGGACCTGTTATCCTTGCTGTAGCTTCTCCTGTCTCTTCTGCATTTGCCTACCAGCTCTGGTCCAGCTCCCGGGACCCTAATTTGAGCTTGGCATGCAGTCCTTTCCTTACCCTTGAGCTCCCTGCTTGTCATAAACCACCTCATATGTGGGATTCTGGTTTTCAGAAATTCCAGTGTATCTGAGAGAGAGAGAGGAGGGGGGGGGTTCTATGTGCTTTTCCTTTCCTGTGGCACATGACCTACTCATGATCTACTCGCAAGGGAACAAGGCCCCCGAAAAGGTAGTGCCGGTGACTCTGTAGCGCCACAGCCCCAGTGAGTGTCCTTCACAGACATGGGCCTATGCCTTATTTCCCCAAACTGCCCCTGGGAACTTACCATCTCAGAGTTCTCCCTGATCACAGTGTGCCCAAGGCTACATAGCCTTCCACCTAAGATTACAGCACCTCAGTTCCTTCCTACAATCTGATTCCATTTCTTTCAGGAACCCATCAGGACAAGCTGGAGACCCACATGCGCCAAACACCAGACCCAGCAGTAGGCAGTACACCCTGGTTGGGCCCACGTACCCGTGAGGAAGATACAATATGTCTCACATTTGTTTCCCCATAAACATATAAGAGCAGATCTATGTGTAGGAAGCCACAGTGGACCAAGTGCACTGACTGCAAACAAAGCTCAACAGACCCACCTCTGTCCAAACTAAGCACTTCAGTTTATTGACAAACACCATAATAGGTAAGCCACTACTCAGGATACCAGCAGCCCATATTCCAGTCCTGGCTGTGGCTCCCGTATTTAGCTTCCTGCCACCAGAAACCCAGATAGAGCTCCATGCTCCTGACTTTTGCCTGGCCCATCACTGCTGGTGCATGACATTTGGGGAGTAAATCAGCATATGGAAGTCTCTCTCTCTCTTTCTCATGCATGTGTTCTCACTGTAACTCTACCTTTTAAATAAGCAAAACTTTCATTTTTAAAAATAAACAAATTCATATATGTATATCCTTGAACAAGATTGACTCATAAATGAACATAATATCTAAACAAATAATGAGCAGCAATATTGAATCAGCAATAAAGAAAATCCCATCAAAAAGTCCAGGACCAGAAAGTTACCATCCAGGATTTGCTGAATAGTTTTTTGAAGGATAACTTACTTTTTAATTGAAAGACAGACTTACAGAGAGAAGTCCACTGGCTCACTCCCCCAGTGGCCACAATGGATCAAGATACAGCTGATCTGAAGGCAGGACCCAAAACCTTCATCTGTGTCTCCCATGTGCATGCAGGGTCCCAAGGGCTTGGGCAACTCTCTGCTAATTTTTCCAGGCCATAAGCAGGGAGCTGGATTGGGATTGCAGTGGCCAGGACTAGAACTGGAGCCTACAAGTAATTATGGCACTTGAAATCAGAGGATTATTAGCCTCTTGTGCCACAGCGCTGGCCTCAGAATTTGCTAAACATATTTTTAAAGTATTAATGCCAATATTTTTTAAATAATTTAACGAATAGAAAGGACAGAAAATCTTCCAAACTCATTTCACTATATAGCATTACTTTAATACCAAAACCATAGAACACAACAACAAAAAAAGCTACATTCCAACACCCTTGAACATAAGTGTGACTATTCTCAAAAAATTCTAGCAAATCGAATCTCACAACATAAATAAAAATTATTCACTTTGATCAAGTGGGATTCATCGAAGAATGCACGAATGGTTCAATACAGATAAGTTAAATGTGGTGCCAGATCAAAAAAAAAATGAGAAACAAAATCATATTGGCATCACCACAAAAACAGAAATTTTATAAAATCCAATGTTCATTCATGATAAGAATTTTGAATTGGTGTGGAATGACCATAATAACAGTCATATGAACTACAACAATGCCTAACATCAAATAGAATGGGGAAATGCACAAGATTTCCTCTCTGGTTCTTAAAAAGACAGGGGTGCTAATTTTTTTTTTTTTTTTTTTTAGCTTTCATGTTTTTTTTTTAAATTTTCTTTATTTTACATATGTGGGAATCTACGTGTAAATTTCTTTTAAAGATTTGTTTATTTTTATTGCAAAGTCAGATATATAGACAGGAGGAGAGGCAGAGAGGATCTTCCATCCGATGATTCACTCCCCAAGTGACCACAGTCGCCGGTGCTGCGCCGATCTGAAGCCAGGAGCCAGGAACCAGGAGTTTCCTCCAAGTCTCCCATGCAGGTGCAGGGTCCCAAGGCTTTGAGCCCTCCTGGACTGCTTTCCCAGGCTTCAAATAGGGAGCTGGATGGGACGTGGAGCCACCGGGATTAGAATCGGCACCCACATGAGACCCCGGCATGTTCAAGGTGAGGACTTTAGCCACTAGGCCACTGCACTGGGCCCCAGGGGTGCTAATTTTTGCCACATTTATTCAATGCAGCTATTTTTATTTTGATTATATATTTTAACACGTTTTACAACTCTATGAAATACTTTTGAAAGCAAGGGTTGATATTTTAATATCACACAATGTAGAACTTAAGACAAATATAAAATGAAATAATAAGAGTATATTTTATGCAAGGGCATAGTTCCTGAGGACATTATTTATACACATATTTCTTGACCTAGTTCAGTGAGGACAACATTTACACATATCTATATAACACATAATATGGCATTCACACACATGATAAAATTCAGTAGATGTGATTGTACATATGAAAGAAAACATGATATTTGTTTTTCTGTGTTTGGCTTATTTCACTTAGTGTAATGATCTCTAATACCACACATTCTATTTCAAATGTCATTCTTTTTGATGTCTGATTAATATTTTGTTTTCCAAATATTTCAGATTTTCTTTAGCCATCAATCCATCGATGAGTATCTAGGTTGGTACCATCCACATATTTGATATTGTGAATGACGGTGTGATAAACATGCATTACTTACATTCTTCCATACGCTAGATTCATTTCCTTTGTATATACTACTGGAAATAGAATAGCTTGGTCATTTGATAGATACATTTTTAGTTTCTTTAGAAATCTTTCTGCTGTTTTCCATGATTTTGGCAATAGTTTCCATCCTTAACAATAGGGTATCAAAGTCATTTTTTCTCTACAGCTTTACCATTTGTTGTTGTTTTCTTGTATTTTGATAATAGCTATTCTAGATAGAGTGAGATTATATTTCATCAATATTTTATATGTATTTCCGTGAAAGCTCATGAGTAAAGATAATTTTTCATGCTTTTGTCTCTTTATATTTCTTCTGAGAAAATATATCCTTTGTTCATTTCTAGTAGAGTACTAGAAGTGCTACTAAGATCAATATGGACAGTTAAAGAATGAAAGCATATCTGCATTAAAGTGGAGGAAATCTAATCATTACTGTTTGCAAATGGAGAAAATGTCAAAATCTCCATCAAAAAGCTATTAGAGCTGGGGTTGGCATTCTGATTCAGTGGATTAAGCCTCTGCCATTGCAGATCTGAGTGTCAGTTTCTTTCCCAGATGTTCCACTTATGACCCAGTTTTGTGATAACACATCTGGTAAAGCAGTGTATCATGGCTCCTTTCCTTGAGCCATTGCTACCCACAAGGGAAATGAGGATGGAATCCCTGGCTCTTGGCTTCAATCTGGCCCTGCCTTGATTATTTCAGGTATTTTAGTGACTAAACAAATGGATGGACACCCTCTTTCATTTTCTTTCTCTCCTTCTCTTTGTCATTCTGAATAATATAAATAAATAAATAAATATTTTCTAAGAAAAACCTTTTTAGAACAAGTAAACAAAGTTAAGTAATTCTAAGATAAACAGTAAACATAATCATGTACCAAATGAGATTTATTTGAAAAATAAACCAGAAATATAATTCTGTTTCCAATAGAATTGTATCATGAAAAATAAAAATTAAAATAATACATAAAAGTGGGACTTGAAACATTGTAAATCCTAGAGGAAAATGGGAAGATTGCTTCAGCACATTGGAATGAGCTAATATTTTTGGATCTGAATCCTAAAGTACAAGAATCAAAAGTAACCAAAAAATAGAAAAATAATATTTTCAAATTAATGAGTTGGTGCATGGCAAAGGAAGCAATTACAGTAAGAAAAAAATTTTATAAGGCATTTATATGATTATAGGTTAATAATCAGGATGCATAAAGTGCTCAGTTCAGTAACATAAAATCAAATAATCCAACTTAAAAATGGGCAATAGTTCTGGGCATTTTGTGCAGTAATTAAGGAATCGCCTGTGATTTGCACACTCTTTCTTATCAGAGTACCTGGGTTCCAGTGTCAGCTCTTCTTCCATTTTCTGCTTCCTGGTTGGCAGCAGGTGATGGCTCAGGCACTTAAGTCTTTTGCATTCAGTTCTGGTATCATGCTTCTGCACGGCCTGTCTCCAAGTGTTGCAGGCATTTGGGAAATGAATTAGTGTAATAAGATCTTCCCGTCTCTGATTCTTTTTCTGTCTCTCTACCTTTCAAATAAACAAAAATAAACAAACTGTGAAAATTCTAACTTAAAATGAACAGTAGATCTAAGCAGACATTTTTAAGTGAACACACATAAATAGCCAATGGGTGTGTAAAGCAATGATTAATGTCACTATTAGAGAAATAAAAATATCAAAACCGCAATGAGATATCATGTCACTCTTGTTACGTTGGTTGTTACCAAATAGGAAAAAAATGAGTATTGGTAAGGATGTGAAAAAAATGGAATTCCTGCACAATCTGGAAATGTAAATTAGCATAGCTACAATGGAAAATGAAACTGCGTTTCCTTAAAATATTAAAAATAGAACTATCATATGGTTCAGCAATCCTCTACTGAGTGTATTTCCAAGGAAAATTAACTTACTCTGTCTGGAAGGCGTTGCACTCCCAAATTTATTTCACTATTATTTCCAATAAGTGAAACTTGTAAACAGCATAAGTTCCCATCAACTGCTGAATGAATACAGAAAACATAATGGGACAGAATTGGGGCCTACAATCTGTACTAGTTTGTGCCCTGAAAGCTCCATTCCTCATTCAGTTCCTTGCTACTGTGCTTTGGAAAGCAGCAGAGAATTAATGATACACTTGGACTCCTGTAACCACCTGAGAAATATGAAAGGAATGACTGATTTCACCTCAGTCAACCCTTGCTGTTGTTTCCATTTGGTGAGTGAATCAAGAGCTGAAAAATCTGTCTTTCTCTTTAGCTCTGTATTTCAAACAAATAATCACACCTCAATGAAAAAAAGAGAACATTGTGCCCAGCATGATAGCCTAGCAGCTAGTCTTTGCCTTAAACGCACCAAGATCACATGTGGGCACCAGTTCTAATCCCAGCAGCACCGCTTCCCATCCAGCTCCCTGCTTGTGGCCTGGGAAGGCAGTCGAGGATGGCCCAAGGCCTTGAGACCCTGCACCTGCATGGGAGACCCGGAGGAAGCTCCTGGCTTTGGATTGGCTCAGCTCCAGCTGTTGCAGCAGCTAGAAGGGTGATCCATTGGATGGAAGATCCTCTTCTCTGTCTCTGCCCCTCTCTGTATATCTACCTTTCCAATAAAAATAAATCTCTTTTTTTAAGGGAGAGTATCAATCTGTTATATAATACTACTGAGCCTTGGAAAAATGATATATCATCATTCATAACACCATGATGGACCTGGAAGTTATTAAGTTTAAAATGTCAATAATCACTGAAAGACTAGTATCACATGATCTTACTTGTTCACAGAGTTAAAGAAAAAAATGATCACTTAGGTGTTAAAAAAGTGTAATTGTACATATTAGGGACTGGGGCAGGATGGAAAAGGTTTGATATTTAATGCGTGCTATTTTACAGCTAGATAGAAGTAAGAAGCTCTGGGTTTCTATTGTGGTAAAGTACTATATATTTCTCTACTGAATATTCATAATATAGGATTTTGGATGTTTTTATCATTCACAAATGTTTTTATCAGTGTTTGAGGAGAGAGCCTGGCATGATAGTTCAATGGCTAAATCCTCACCTTGCAAGTGCCAGGATGCCATATGTGTCCATTTCAAGTGAAGGCTGCTTCAATTACCTTCAGGCTCACCATTTATGCCTGAGAAAACAATAGAGAGTGGCCCAGTTGCTTGGGACCTGCATCCATATGGAAGACCTAGAAGAAGTCCCTGGCTCCTGGACTTTGAATTTGCTCAACTCTGGTTGTTGTGGCCATTTAGGGAGCGAGCTAATGGATGGAAGATCTTTCTGTCTCTCCTCTCTGTAAATCTGATCTACACTTTCAATAAAGATAATAAATCTTGTAAAAAAAAATGTTTGAGAGTGATACTCACCCTGATTGAACAGTATACAATGCATAAATCTTTCAATAGTTAACATGATACTTTATAAATATGAACAATCTTTGTCAACTTTTATTTAAAGTATTTTTTCAAATGTTTGGTTTCCTTCCATGACCTCTGCTTTTTATTTTCTCACAGTATTCTCCTTTGTTTTGCTTAATTATTTCTCAGTAAAGCCAACTTTGAAAAAAAAATCATTAGCATATATTTTATCCCTCATTTTTTGTTGTGCAATGCTAGATAGATAGATTTAACTTGTATGCAAAAGCATTACTTACACAATTTATTTGTGCTTGTTCATACATATGTGTTTTGTATTGCTAGAAATGTGAAAAGACTCCATGTAAGTAACTGAACTGATTTTATTTTACTTCTTCAAAGGGGCATATTATATCAAATACCTTTTATTATAATTTCAGAAACAATTATTGGAATTAAATTTATTTTACTACTTATGGAAGTTTTATATTCCATCTTCTGACCCTTTCCTCCATACTTTCTAAAACAAAGCAATAAAAAGCATTTGTTATCCTGGATCCTGCAGACACCTAACACTTAAGGTGCCCATCTCCTACCTCAGTGTTTCTACAATTGATTCCTGGCTTCAGTTCTTGACTAGCTTTCTGCCAACAAGGCCTTTTTGTGGCAACAATGTGGATTCCTCCCATCCACCTGAAAGATTTGGATTGAATTTCTGGCTCCTGGGTTTGGCTCCATCCCAGCCCAAGCCATTAGAGGCATTTTGGAGTGAAAAACTGGAAAATAACTCTCTCTTTCTTCCCTTTTTCCTTCTTCTTCCTCTTTCTTTGCCCTCCCCTTTCTCCATATTTCATACTCTATTTCTACCTCTCAAAAAGAAAAAAAGATTTATCATGCAACATTTCTCACTAGTTTAAACAGAAAATAGAATAAGCATGTTTAGGAGAATCATGGATTCCTATAACCTTTTCAAAATAACAATTTCCAGGAAAAAAAAAAAAGGTCCCCATCCTTCACTCCTTATATAACTTATCTTCTTGGAGGGGATCTGCTGTATTTCTCTCATCAGGTAGTCAAACTGCTCTACACTACACTTGATTGCACTAGATGGTATTATTGTGTAGTTTTTATAAATGATCCTCATGAAACCAAATTGCCTTTCAATACCAGATAAACCCACTTTTTAGATCAGTTTTATTATCTCTAAAACAGGATGACAATAGCTTCTTCTTCATTAGTTTTTAATAGCAAATGAACTCTTAAATAGAAAGTTTATTTAGCCTATTACCTGTCACCCAATAAATCCTAAAACAGTGATGATTATTATTTGAGGTAAATGGAGGGAAAGAGCATAAGTAACAACCAGAATGATACTTGACATTTGAAAAGCAGTCAGTAGTTGGCAATTGAAATAAATTCTGCATTTTTGGCTTCAGTGGAAGAGATTTCTAAACAATGTGACCTGCTCTGTAAAATTCTGAGTAGTTTAAACAATAATAATAATAGATACTGGTAATATCAGTATTGTAAAAGAAATGTTCCACATTTTGGATTGGCAAATATTTGATAAAATTAAGTTTTCTTTTAATTGTGTAATTATATTAAAATCCTAGAATGGATAAAATCATAAACACAGAAAGTAGGCAGGTGATTGTCAAAATCTAAGAAAGAAGAATGGAGAAGGACTGTTCATAGACTTTTATGCAGTAATCAGAATTTTCTGGAACTACACAGCAGTGATGGCTGCATACTCTTGTGTGTAAACTGAAAGTCACTGATTAATACACTTCAAATGGGTGAATTGTGTTATGCAGACCCTATTTAAACAAAGCTCTTTTTAAGAAAAACACTGTGGGGCCCGGCGCAATCTCTTAACAGCTAAAGTTCTCACCTTGAATGCACTGGGATCCCATATGGGCACCGGTTCTAGTCCCAGCGGCCCTGCTTCCCATCCAGCTCCCTGCTTGTGACCTGGGAAAGCAGTTGAGGATGGCTCAAAGCTTTGGGACCCTGCACCTTTGTGGAAGACCTGGAAGAAGCTCCATTGCAGCCACTTGGGGAGTGAATCATTAGGCGGAAGATCTTCTGTGTCTGTCCTCCTCTCTGTATATCTGCCTTTCCAATGAAACAAATAAATCTTTTAAAAGAAGGAAGGAAGGAAGGAAGGAAGGAAGGAAGGAAGGAAGGAAGGAAGGAAGGAAGGAAGGAAGGAAGAAAGAAAAAAGAAAAGACACAGTGTACTCTCTGTTTTTTATAACCAAACTTAAAAAAGATAAAAGTAATCACAGAAACCCAAGAGCCATTTTATGTCACCTCATCTAGTAGCTTTCCCCTACAGTACACCTCAAAGTCTTCAGAGCAATCCTATTCAACATCTGGGCCATCAGAAAGTTCCCTTTTCAAGGGGACTGCTCTAAGAGCTCTGTCTAGCAACGCTCTCTACCTCCAGTGTCCTTGTGTCTTTTGTTGCACCCAGCACTATGTGCTTTCTGTGCTTAGGCCTAATTCAATATGCCACCCAAAAAAGTTCTGATTTCTTTTATTTTATTGCATTTCATTTTATGACATCATTTCATAGGCTCTGAGGTTCCCTCAACCCTTCCCCATGCCCTCCCCTCATGGTGGATCACTCCACATTATTGTAGTTTAACAGTTCAAATCCAGTCTTGTTTCTTTCATTGCAAGCATGTGCCATGCATAGAGTTCAGAATCTTATTGTCCAGATCAATTCAACAGTTTTTTGGGGAGACCATCTCTGGTCTAAAGGCAGAGCTGGCAGAATATCGTTCTGACCAATTAAAAGCCATAACACAACATCAACAAATGTTTACAACATTATGGGGTTAATTGACATGGTATTGAGTGACTGATATGTTAGAAAATGCAGGTTCTTAACCACATCCTGTGACTACTTCACTAACATTTCAATTTTAGTTTATATACATCCAGCTTCTATCCACCTTAAAATGGCTATAGGATACTATTCAGCTGTCTCATGTCTATTTTCATTTTTGTATTAAGCAGTTTATTGTATTGAAGCATAATTTTTACTGAACTTGGCAAATTTTAGGATAGTCTAAACTGGCTTACAACTTTAACAAGGCGTATGTGTCACCAGTTGAGGCACAGAACACTGTTGGGAGGGAGGGGTGTGCAGAGAAATTCTCAATACCCTAGTTAGGAGTAACTTATTTTCATGCCCTACCTAGTAAGGTAGATATAAATCCCTGCTGACCCTTTCCTGTCTGGTTCTAAGCATTCCTTGTTGTTCTCTGTCTATTCTAATTTTTTTGTTCTTGTTTGTTTAGTTTTGTTTTGTTTTTTATTGGGGGTAGAGGGTCCGGGGTGACCCTGATAGTCATTGCAGGACAGGGTGGGGTTCCAAAGTTGGAAATAAGTAAGTACCAAGAAAGCTCCTCTTCCTAGTCCTGAAGGGAGTTTATTGTTCTGTTTCTACAGAGAAGGAGAGAAAAAGAGGAAGAGCTTCCCTTTGATGATTCACTCTGCAAGCAGTCTCAATGGCTGGAGCTGAGCCGATCCAAAGCCAGGAGCCAGGAGCTCTTTCGGGTCTCCCTTGTGGGTGCAGGGTCCCAAGGCTTTGGAATATTCTCGACCGCTTTCCCAGGCCACAAGCAGGGAGCTGGATGGGAAGTGGGGCAGCCAGGATTAGAACCGGCACCCATGTGGGATCCTGGCACTAGAAGCTGCCAGCATTTCTAAGGTGCCACATCAACTTTTTGATTTTTTTTGCCCTATATGTTCAAGAATTTTTTACTTACAATTCAGTGTAAAAAAGTTATTCATGCCATTACCACTTAAGATAATATTGCAGGATAGCCAAGCCTAGTGAAAAATAACCAGTGCGCAGATTTTAAGCATGTGATAGAACTTAAGGTGTATTTACTATGACTTACAACTGTTTTATCCTAACTGCTTGGAAGATGTCAGTCTTGAACTGTTTCCAACATGCTTTTTGTTCCCGAGAGTTATGGAATCCCATACTCATGTGAAAATGGAATTGTTAATAGTAGCCCATACATGCTACGATAAATGTAAACAGCAAAGTACTTTGGTAAGTGGTTGCCATTGGGGCAGGCTTTGAGGACAACAGCTAAGAGGCCAGTGGGGATGCTCAAACCCTATAGTAGAATATTTGTGATTGAGTCATGACTTTACATTCAATTGCAGTGTCTTTCTAATGCACATCTTACAGACAAAGACTCAAGTACTTAGGTCCCCAGCACTCATATCCACAGGAGACACAATGGAGTTCCAGGAACCGAGCTCACCAGAATACAATGATCAAGACCAAAAGAAAAGACAGAGGCACAAGGAATATTACTAAAGACTCCCCTGCAAAGGTACAGAAGCCTTTGCAAGCCTCAGAGTTAACTGAGGAACACATAGAGAAAATGGGGGATGCAGAATTTCGAAAACTCATGATAAAACTTCTTACAAACAATGAGAACCACATACAGGAGTTCAAGGAATTTAAGGAATATGTCACGCAGGAAATAGCAACACTGAAACAAAATCAAGCCAAATTGTTGAAAATGAAGGACACAATAGAACAAATTCAAAATTCAGCAGAAAGTCACAATGATAAATTGAATGAAGCAGAAGAAAGAATGTCAGAATTGGAAGGTATTTCCTGTCACCAGGGGGAAACAAACAAAAAGCTGGAAGCAGAGCTGGGTCACCTAAAATAAAATGTTCAGGAATTAAGACACTACCAAAAAGCCAAATATAAGAGTTATTGGAGATCCAGAAGGTGCATAAAGAGAAGCTGAGTTTGCAAATGTATTCAATAAAATAATAAAGGGAAATTTTCCTATTCTGGAGAAAGAATTGGGAAACAACATCCAGGAGGGGCACAGAACTCCCAACAGGGTTGACCAAAAGTGATCTTCACCACAACACATGATAACCAAGCTCTCTCTAATTGATCACAACAAAAGATCCTTAAATGTGCATGGGAGAAAAATCAATTGACATATAGAGGAACCCCTATCAGATAACAGCTGGCCACTCACAGGAAACTCCACCAGCCAAGAGGAATGGAGAGACATATTCCAGATTCTAAAAGGAAATAATTATTGGCCCAGAATAACCTACCCAGCAAAGCTTTCCTGTCTTTGAAAATGAAATAAAATTCTTCCATAGTAAGGAAAAGCTCAAAGAATATGCCTCTTCTAGTCCTGCCCTACAAATCATGCTTAAAGATGTTCTCATTACAGAGAAAAGGAATAGCACCCACGAAAACCAAAAGCAAAGGCAAATGTGAAGAACATGACAGCAAAATAACAACAGAAGACTAAATCAAACTAAGAACAACCCATTGCTAAAACGACTGGATCAGATTTTCACCTATTTATATTAACTTTGAATGTAAATGACTTAAACTCATCAATTAGCAGGCTGGATTAAAAAAATAAAACTCATCTAACCATGCCTACAGGAGACACATCTCAACAACAAAGATCAGTGGGAACTATAGCTCATGGATTTTGATGCTTTTGTTTTTTTTTTTTTCATTTCTTCCAAACAGGTTTTATTTCTCATTAAATTCTTCCCTGACTCATAGGTCATACTATAGCATCATTTTCTTCAAGAAAATTCTTTAAAAGATGGTTTACTAGCCAGGAAATATAGTACAGAACACATAACAGGAGTATTATATATATATATATTTTTTTTGCTAAGGGCCACAAATAATGACTTGTTCAGTTTAGAGACTAACAATGAAATACACTGACCATGTGCATTTTGACATCAAAACACAGTGGAAATTTCAATGACTTATTGTCTAATTTCTATCACAGAAAATATTCAATTACTGACCAATATCACATCCACTATAAAATGAATTATTCTACACTGAAGGATGGTTCTAACATCCTTAAAATGTGTAAGTGGCACAATAACCCAGTTCAATAGCTATTACACAAATTACACATATTTTGCTCTTCTGTATCCCCTTATTTCCTACAATGTCATCTATAGTAATCCTCAAACCCATTATTTTTTTAAAAAAAAAAAGGTTTATTTATTTTTGTTGGAGGAGTGGGTTGTATTAATAGAGAGAAGGAGAGAAGGAGAGATAGAAAGATTTTCCATGCTTCACTCCTCAAATAACCACTATGGCCAGAGTTGAGCTGATCTGAAGTCATGAGCCAGGAGCTTCTTCTGGTTCTCCAACATGGGGACAGAGTTACAAGGCTTTGGGCCATCTTCTACTGTTTTCTCAGGCCACAAGCAGGGAGCTGGATAGGAAGTGCAGCAGCCAGGAAATGAACCAGCACCTATATTGGATCCTGGCACTTGCAAGGTGTGGATATAGCATTGAGATATCCCGCCAGGCCCCCAAAATGCTATTTAAATATATACATACATATATGAATGTGCGTTTGTGTGTGTGTGTGTGTGTGTGTGTGTGTGTGTGTGTGGAAGAGTTGAGAGAGAGAGAGAGAGAGAGAGGGAGAGAGAATTTTTCATGCACTGAATCACACTTCCAAATGCCCACACCAGCTGGGTCTAGACCAGAATGAAGCCAGGAACATCTTTTGCCAGAATGCACATCAGCAGTAAATCAATTGACAACTGCTGTCATACTAAAAGTGCCATTTGGACAAACCACATCTGAGGGTGTAGGTTCAACTTCTGGAGATTTGTTTACATGGACTTTGACATGTTTTTTTTTATAAATAAACTATTAAAATTTTTATATGCAGGGATTGTGTTCATAACACATATAACCAGAGATGACTATATCTCACCTTTTGTGGCTTCCTATTCCAGATATTATTCCAGACATATGATCATTCAGATTCAAATTTCATTCTTGTAGTGACTGAGCAATCATTACTTTTTCATAGCTGATAATATTGTCTAAAAGTTATTCCTTGGAACTATTGGTTTCTGGAGATGAATATAAATTCGACATCAATAAGCCAGCCTATTAAGTTAAGAAAACTGATCTCCAGAGAGGGGTAACAGATTTCTTAGTGCCTTGAAATAAATTTGTGGAGACTCTAAAGCAAATGTATATTTTCACATTACAATGCTGGTATTCCTTCTGCATCAGTCAACACGACCATAATTTGTTTCATTGGTTTGTTGTTACCGGCTAAATCATACAATTTTGACATAGAATCTGTCCCTTTGGCTCTGTCACTATAATTAGTTAATACTGTGTGTCTGGAGCTATACAAACTAAATGAAATAACTCTTATAATGCTCATGCCTTTCATCTTTACTCACTATAGAATCAGGCAATGATTTTGTTTTTCAAGTTAAATGCCTATGGTCACATCAACTATTTCTTATTTGCTAGTGTTGCTAGACCTCACACTGCCTTATTTGCCATCCTCTGGGAATGCTTCAATTTATCAGTGGCCTTCCCCTTAATATGTGGTAAAACCCACCCCACCACACAAAGCACAATGTACAGAAAGACAATTACTGCCAAAAGGCTAAACACTATTACTTCTGTAATGCAGACCATGATTGCATTACCTCTATCTTTTAAGCACGTGCTTCACTTCTGATTCATTTCAAGACCAGGCTTTACTCAACCCTTAGGTTATTTTCCCCATGAACTGTTGTTAAAATCACACGTTAGCAATTCTGTTCTTAGACGATTGATTTTTAGAGTCAGAATGCAGGACGTGGACTGGGAGGTCAATTTCACATGACAAGAAGGAATGACTTGAAGGATTGAAAAAGTGAGTTCCAGAATAACACAGACACAATAGTGAGTGAAGAATTTCAAAAATAATAATCTTCACCAGAGAGGAAATGTTGGGAAAAAATACAGAGTACATAAGCCAAAGTAAAGCATCAAGTCATTTTTCAATTTCTTTGGATAATTAAATGGGTATGCTGTGTAAGTTCTATAAGATGTATGGAAAAGCAATAACTTATTTTAGGAACAATGACATCACAATCAAAGAAGCAAAGAAAGTCATGTATACCTTATGGCTTCATGATGTATTTAATGAAAGCTTCTACGACTTGGAAATTTAATTAGAAGTATTTTTAAGAATCATCACAGAGGCAGCATTATGGCATAGCTGGGCTCTCTGGTTATGATGCCAGCATCCCATGTAGACTCCAGTTCAAATCCTGGCTGCTCTACTTCTGATCCTGCTCCCTGCTGTTGAGGGCAGTAAAAAATGACCAAGGTGCTTTTCGTCCCTGCACTCACACTCACCTTGGAGTTCTAGTCTTCTGGGTTCAGCCTGGTCAATCCATGACCCTTGTTGCCTTCTAGGTAGTGAATCAGTGGATGGATGATTCTTTTAATGTGCTTCCCCCTTGCAGGTCTGCCTTTCAAATACATGAAGAATAAATCTTAAAAAATACTATAACATCTGTTTCCAAGGAAGCAATTGACCTTTGGTGGTCACACATTTACTTGTGCTTTTGAAAACTGCTAGTGTAAAAATATAGCCCATGGAGGTGTCACACAGTATTTAATCAACAGCAGGAGGCATGATGTGTTAAACCATCACATTCTAACACTGGAAGCACCACATGAGAGCTCCTGTTCACAGCCAGGCTGTTCCACTTTGATCTGGCTGGTATGCTTGTGAAGAAGACAGTTGAAGGACCTGTCACTTGGGACTCTACCACCCTCACAGGATATCCTGATTGAACTCTGGCCTCCTGGCTTCAGCCTGGGACAGCCCTGACTATTGCAGCTGTTCGGGAGGTAAATCAGTGGATGCAAGATTCCCAATCTCTTTTTCTTTCTCTAGCACTATAACTTTCAAATGAAGAAATATTTTTAAAATTCAGCAACTTTTTATCAGAACTACTATGGCTGAAACAAAATCTCTAAATCCTGAAAGTTTCACGAGATTGCACACTAAGAAAGGCATTCCAAGAGTCTTATCTAAGGAGGGACTACCAGAAAAACATTATCTGTCATATCTCAGAAATATGTTTTAATATGTCTTATAATGTAGAACCTCAAAGGTATTACTGAGACAGAATAATACACTTTGATTGCTAACAAGTGATGAATCATATCACAGGAGTTGAAGTGCAAATCATTGTCTCATTCCTTCACCTACATATCTGTAGTGCCTAACTTAAGTGTGATACACACTCCCCAAAATTGTTTAATGGAATTACTCCCCCACTTCTTTCTTCTGGGCATGGCTTAGTGAAACAAAGTTCTATATCAGCTACATCCACAGCCTAATTTTCAAAATAGAGATACTAAGATAGGTGACTTGCCCTAATAAGTCTATACCAGAATAGAAAAATACTATATTCTGATACATGCAATCTATTTCTACCTTTATTGTTTGTATAGGAATGCTCATTTAGTTTAAATTAGCTTTCTCCTTTTCAGCATACCCCATTAAATGGCCAGCGGGATCATCTTCTGCACACAGGATCGTGTCACGCAGGTAGCTTTCTTTTTTTTAAAGATTTGTTTTTATTGGAAAGTCAGATATACAGAGAGGAGAAGAGACAGAGAGGAAGATCTTTTATCCAATGATTTACTCCCCAAGTGACTGCAACGACCAATCTCCCACGTGGGTGCAGGGTCCCAAAGCTTTGGATCATCCTCCACTGCTTTCCCAGGCCACAAGCAGGGAGCTGGATGGGAAGTGGATCTGTCGGTATTAGAACCGGCATCCACATGGGATCCCAGCTTGTTCAAGGCGAGGACTTTATCTGCTAGGCCACGCCACACCAGGCCCGCAGGCAGCTTTCTTGACACACAGCCCAAATTGTTCACTAATATTCTTGCATGCATATCTCCTTTTTTATAATCAGAAAGATTGAGTCCAGCATTGTGGAGTAGCAAATTAAACAATGGTCTGAGACTCCTGCGTGGAAGCCAATTCATGTCTCAGCTGCTCCACTTCAGACCCAGATTCCAACTAACGCACTTGGGAAAATAACAGGAGATAGGCCAATTACCTGTGTCTCTGTCACCCATGGAGGAAGACAGGGACGAAGCTTCTAGTTCCTGGTTTGACCTGGTTCAGTGTTCAGTGTTGTCAAAAGACAAATAAATGTATCTTTAAAAAATAATGTTTTCTATTCTGTGGACAAAGAATCATTTCTCTATTACTACATCTAAGTGCATATATTTGTAGTGGTAGTAGAAACTGAAAGAGGAGCTTTTCAGTGGGCGAAATTGGCTGTTTAAAATTTCACAATTTATTTATTTGCTATATGTTTATTACTTTTAGTCCTCTGTTTAATCTTTTCTACCATTGATTACAGATACCTAAGTATTACTGGAAGTTTTAAGAACTGAAGAAAATTCCTCAAGTTAATGGTCTGAGGAATGTTAGATTTGTAAATTTAATAATTCAACACATCATGTTAAATTCTATGATGTAAGTATTCCTAAGGCATCATGGAATCAGCCTCTTAGGACGTGTAACCTATCTGAGGTACAGATAACCACCAACAAATAAAAACTTTGAAGAAAAATTTGGCAGTATGAGTAGAATTCAGTCATGACAATAAGACAGATGTTACCCATTAGAGATGTCCCTATTTGGCAGAAATGGTCCTGGTTTAGAACGTGTTATGTTCAGTCATGAGTCAGGCACATCCCAGTGAAACCATAGTTTCATTTTAAGCACAAATAAAAGACGTAAATTTCTTTTACTCAAAAGGCAGAGAGGGTGTGGAGAGATAGCAAAAGGAGATTCCCCATCCGGTGGTTCATTCCTCAGTGGCTACAACAGCCAGGCCTGGGCCAGATCAATGCCAGCTGTCAGAAATTGCATCCTGGTTTTCCACGTGAGTGTAAAAGGCATGAAACATGAGCCATTATTTTTTGCCTTCCAGGCTCCTCAGTAACAAACTAGCCTGGAAGCAGCATGTATGGGACTCAAACATGCACTCTAATAGGGGATGCTGACATTGCAAGAGGTACCTTAACCCACTGTGCCACAGATCTTGAAGTTATAACAGTTCATAGATATATAAATAAGGTTCCCTTTTGGAGATAAATATGCTTACCACACATGGAGTAGTTTGAATGCAAAGTTGCAGTGATGATTGATATGATGTATTCAATTTTAGACATGTAAAAAAATTATACATAAGTTTCTTTTAAAACATTGGAATATGCATGCCTCACTCCAAGGAGTTAGCTCAGGAAAAAAAGATGAACATTTGAGCCTCTATGAGGAAAGATTAGGGTTGAAAATGTAGAACAGAGATTCATGAGTGAAAAGATGAAAATAAAGCCATGTAACAGATAAAAATTTGTAGGGAGAAAGCATAAAAAGGGACAATTTACTAGCTTTAAAGATATCCAAAATTTATCTAACACTCATCCCTTTTGCATGTGAATTCTCTTCCTCTTGGATGTGGGTAGAATCTGATAACTTAATGGAATCCTGACATACTAGGTAATTAATTAAGACTTAATGACTCAAATTATTCATTAGGGGCCCAGCACGGTGGCCTAGCAGCTAAAATCCTCGCAATGACCCTGTCGGGATCTCACATGGGCGCAAGTTCTACTCCCTGCAGCTCCGCTTCCCATCCAGCTCCCTGCCTGTGGCCTGCAAAAGCAGCCTAAGATGGCCAAAGCCTTGGAACCCTGCACCCACGTGGGAGACCTGGAGTAAGTTACTGGCCCCTGGCTTCAGATCAGCACAGCACCAGCTGCTGTGGTCACTTGGGGAGTGAATCATTGGATAAAAGATCTATCTGTCTCTCCTCCTTTCTGTATATCTAATTTTATTAAATAAATAAATATTTTTAAAATTATTCATTACCACTAGTGCTAGTATTGAGATAAAATTCATATACTAGAATCAACTAAAAATGTACAATTCGGTGATTCTTAGTATATTCACAAGGTTTTGCGGTTATCGCCATTTTATAATTGTGGAATGCTTCTATCACTCCAAATGAACTGACATGTCTTAACCCACTGTTCTGCACTACTTTAAAACACCTAAAAGTAACTTCTTGGAAAGAAACGAACTCATTTCAACTTACACTTTGGACATTGACAGTTCAAGATCAGGTGACTCAATTATTCCAGCATTTGGTGAAGGCTGGTAATGGTGGAGATCGTACAGAGAAATAATAACATGGTGACCCGGGATGCAAAGAGAAAAATGAGGTCAAACTCAGCTAAAGCAGCCCACATTTTCTTTTATTTATTTATTTATTTTTTAAAGATTTACTTTTATTAGTTTTTATTGGAAAGGCGGATATACAGAGAGGAGAGACAGAGAGGAAGATCTTCCGTCCGATGATTCACTCCCCAAGTGAGCGCAACGGCCGATGCTATGCCGATCCGAAGCCAGGAGCCTCTTCCAGGTCTCCCACGCGGGTGCAGGGTCCCAAAGCTTTGGGCCGTCCTCGACTGCTTTCCCAGGCCACAGGCAGGGAGCTGGAAGGGAAGCGGGGCAGCCGGGATTAGAACCGGCGCCCATATGGGATCCCGGGCGTGCAAGGCGAGGACCTTTAACCACTTGCGCCACCGCGCCGGGCCCAGCAGCCCACATTTTCTAAGAATTACTTTTTATAGTTGAGTTTCCACCTCTCAGATTCATAATTCCATCAGGCTTACACCCTTAATCCATCGAAAATTAACATAATTCTTCAGAATTGAGTTTGAGGAACTAGGTCCTTTTCACCTCACATTATGAATCTCACAAATCTGCTTTTCTGAGTCCCAAGGAACCACTAATCCACTTGGTACCTCTATGTATTTGACTACTCCAAGCATTCCATGTTAATGAATCCTATAATATGTCATGTTTTGTGTTTTCCTTTTTATTATTTTTTAGTTATGCTAATATTTTACTGACACAATATCATCATTATACATGCAATCAAATAAGGTTTTGTGTTAAAACTTTTAAAAGGAGTAAGCAGAGCCACTTCATTTCATTTATTTTTTAAGTACATTCATTTTGACAAAAATATCCATATTACATTAGATAATACAATGAAAATAGATAATTAAAGACAGCACAATCATGATGAAAGGGAAAACATTTTCACTAAAATAAAAATCCTATGGGCATGATATTAGCTATTGCTTCCTATCTCATCACAAAACTCTCTTGTTTTGGGCCTGGAGGCGGCCTAGCGGCCAAAGTCCTCACCTTGAACGCGCCAGGATCCCATATGGATGCTAGTTCTAATATCAGCAGCTCCACTTCCCATCCAGCTCCCTGCTTGTGTCCTGGGAAAGCAATCAAGGACGGTCCAAAGCTTTGGGACCCTGCACCCATGTGGAATACCCGGAAGAAGTTCCTGGTTCCTGGCTTCGGATCAGCATAGCATCGGCCATTGCGCTCACTTGGGGAGTGAATCATCAGATGGAAGATCTTCCTCTCTGTCTCTTCTCCTCTATGTATATGTAACTTTCCAATAAATAAATAAATCATTAAAAAAAAAAAAACCCTCTCTTGTTTTGATTTAGCTCCCAGCAAAGGACACTAACACAACAAACGTGCAACTGACACCTTTGCTAACCAATTATTTCTTTTTCGTTTTTGCTTTTTGCATCCTTCCTAAGTTAAGTACAAAGAAGAACAAAATTGTGACAGATTCCAGATGATCAAATAAACAACATAAAAACTGATCGATAACCATACAGTTTAGTAACATATGTGTCATGAGTGATTTTTGCAGCTTATGCAACAGAAATTTGCCTAGATATTGAGAAAAGGCTTCATTGAGGTAGATTTAAGAGAAAACAGATGGAAGAATTTAGCAAAAGCAAATATAAGAATATGGCTTGGGGAATTTCAATGCTTTTTTCTAAATAGGGAATGGGCAAACATTTATCAGCATATTTTGCTTATTTATGTATTTTAGATTATCTTTATCCTAGAAATCACTAAGCTTAAACTCCATTTTGCAGGTGATAAAGTTAGAGCCAAAGAGAATATTGGAAATAAGGGGGAAAATACATGAATATCATACAAAACATAATGTTTTCTGTCAGATTAGCTATCATCAGAATCTCCTTCTTGTGCAAATGTATTACAGTAGTTACTTTAAAAGAGAGCTATGAGTAAGAACTGGTCAATGTCCACATTAAAAACGGTGAATCAATGACAAAGTTGGTACCACCCATGATATTCCCAAAGATATGCCAACCATCAGAATTATTTACAAGTCTGTTCAGCAAACCAGCGGTGTACCCAAGCAGCCTTGTATTCTCCAGGATCCCATATGGGTGTTGGTTCTAATCCCAGCAGCACCACTTCCCATCCAGCTCCCTGCTTGTGGCCTGGGAAAGCAGTGGAGGACGGCCCAAAGCCTTGGGACCCTGCACCCGCGTGGGAGACCTGGAAGCAGCTCCTAGCTCTTTGCTTCAGATCAGCTCAGCTCTGGCCTTTGCGGCTGCTTTGGAAATGAATCATATTATTTTCCTCTCTGTCTGTCCTCCTCTCTGTATATCCAATATTCCAATAAAAATAAATTTTAAAAAAAAGTCTTTTGGGGTAGAAATTATGACTCAGGTGGTTAAACCAACACTTCTGATTTTTATAAGAGTGGCAGGATCAAATATCACCTCCTTTTTTTTAAAAAAAAGGGGGATTTATTTATTTTTATTTGAAAGGCAGATTTTACAAAGAGAGGAAGAAACAGGAAAGATCTTCCATCCACTTGTTTACTCCCTAAAAAAATCTGGACAAGGAACACTTCCAAATTAATTATATAAGGCTGATGTTATCCTGATACAGAGACAAGCTGAAGAAAAGAAAATCATAAATCAACACTTTTTATAAGTGTGGGTAAAAATTCTCAAAAATACCAGGCAAAATCAATTTATCACCATATTAAAATTATGCATCATAATCAACTGTGATTTATTATACAAATGTGATAAATGTTTCGGCATATGAAAATAAGTGCACCACACCATACTGGAAGATTGAATGGAAAAAAGTAATCATCTCAATAAATGCAAAGAATTCTATAATTTCTAAAAGATCTATTTATTTACTCAAAAAAATATTGCAAGATAGTGAATGGAAGTGAGAATGAAAAATAAGGATTTTCTATCTGCTGGTTTACTTCTCAAATGCCTATAAGGCACAGGGCTGGGACATATTGAAGCCAGGACTCCGCGCAGATAAGAGTGACCCATATACCTGAGCTGTAATCTATCAGGGTCCCTCGTCCCGCGAGCAAGACCCCGATACGGTAAAGATTTTTTTTTTTAATTTTATTTTTATTATTTTTTTTATTGGAAAGGCAGATATACAGAGAAGAGAGACAGAGAGGAAGATCTTCCGTCCGATGATTCACTCCCCACGTGAGCGCAATGGCCGATACTATGCCGATCCGAAGCCAGGAACCAGGAACTTCTTCTGGTTCTCCCACATGGGTGCAGGGTCCCAAAGCCTTGGGCCGTCCTTGACTGCTTTCCCAGGCCACAGGCAGGGAGCTGGAAGGGAAGCGGGGCCGCCGGGACAGACCGGCGCCCATATGGGATCCCAGGCGTGCAAGGTGAGGACCTTAACCACTTGTGCCACCGCACCGGGCTCTAGTAAAGATTTTTTAAAAAGTTTATTTCTTAAGACTTCAAGTGTAGCAGCAAAGCAAAAGCAGTTACAGCCTAGCACTAGCGATAGCCTTGGAGTGATAGCCTTGAAGTGCGCCTTAGCTCTAGCCTTGAAATGTGCCTGGGAGAATCTCCTTTTAACTATTTTTTACCTAGATCTTTTTACTTTACACAAACCAATCCATACACAGTTCCTCACATCATGTGGTAAGCACACCAATCATGACTTAGGTCACGTAGCTTCCCTGCGTGCTGGCCCAATCCTCAGTAACTTCCCGAAACCTGTTTACCACCTTTGTGCCACGAAGCAAGATCAACAAGTGCCATCTTTGAGGCACGGCTCCGCTCTCCACGGTAGTCCACTGCTTTTTCCAAGCACATTAGCAGGACGCTAGATTTCAAGTGGATTAGCCAGGACTTGAATGAGCACTTGCATGGCAGTAGCACAAACATCAACTTTACCTGTTGTACCACAACAGTGGCCCTAACACTCTACAAATATAAGCACTCTTGTGTGATAAAAATATGGGAAAAAAAGTTGACTAGTAGAAAACTCTATATAAAAAATTGCACAGGCAGCATCATACCCAAGAATGAAAATTTGATATTTTTCTCTTAAAACATGAAAAAAAAATCACCTTTTACCAATTGTATTTAAAATTGCAAAATAGCAACTTTAGCCACAGAAACATGTCAAGAAATGGAAGGCATCAAGTCTGTAAGGAAAAAGTATTCTGGGAGAGAATCAAGATGGAGTAATAGGGTAAGGACAAGTTTAAACAGCCAGTGTGAAGCAGAGAGGGAACATTCCAGGAAATAGAATAGGACAGAACAACAGCAGAGAGGTACCCAGAGACTAATAGACACAGGAAAGCAGCGGGCACAGCGGTGTCATGTTGCAGTAACTGATAGCCCAGAGGCATTCAGCAAGCAGTGATCTGAACTCCACCAACACCCGGAACTCCACCAGCAACAAGCTGGGAAGGGACATTTATCAGCAGCTCCGGAGGTGAACCCAGACACCTGGTTTGATTTGACCAGTAGATACAGATCAACAGGTCCAAGATGAACAGTGTGACAACAGGGTGGATTTCACAGCCCAGTCTGCCTCCCAGAGCTGATTTAGGCGCCATTTTGCTTAAGGAAGCAAGGGCTATGGGACAGTACTGTGCATGCACAGAGCTGGGAGTGAACTCCTTTCTGGTTCAGTGAATTGCAACAATGTGGCATTGTATAGGTTCCACCAAAGACAGGTTTGGGTAGCCCTCCAACCTAATGGAATTTTTGCTGGACATAGAGATGCATACTGCATTGTATCCTCACATTTGAATATGACAGTCTCCAATATGCAGTTACTATATATCCTCTTAAATGAAAAGTCAGAATACAAAAACAACAACAGGAAGAAAAACAGAAATTTACAATGCCATGAAGTTAAGTTACATGCTGCTAAATATGATAGTCTCCATTACACAGTTACTCTGCATTCCCTTAAATGAAAAGCCACAAAACAAAATCAACAACAGGAAAAAAGAAATTAACAACACCATGAAGTTAAATAACATGCTACTGAATGACTAATGTGTCGCTGAAGAAATGAAAAAGAAAATCAAGAACCTTCTTGAAGAAAATGATGCTACTGTATGATCTATGAGTCACTGAATAATGTAATCAGAAGAAAGTGATTTGAAGAGATGAAACTAACAGAAAAATCAAAATCCATCAGATATTGTTTCCACTGATCTTTGTTGGTGAAATGTGTCTCTTTAGGCAACAAATAGATGGGTATTTCTTAATCCAGTCTACTAATCTATGATGTTTGATTGATGAATTTAAGCCATTTACATTGAGGGTTAATGCAAATAGGTGGCAACTTGGTCCATCATTTTAGCAAAGGGTTGTTCATTGATTTAGTCCTCTTGTTATTTTACTGGGATGTTTTTCACATTTGCCTTTAGTTTTAGTGGGCACTATTCCTTTACTCTGTAATGAGAACATCTTTATCATTTGTAGGGCACGTTTGGAAGAGGCATATTCTTTGAGCTTTTCCTTACCTTGGAAGAATTTTATTTCATTTTCAAAAACAAAGGAAAGATTTGCTGAGTATGTTCTCCTGTACCAACAATTTTTATTTTTTACTTTTTGAATCTAAATGTATTATCCCACAGGAAAATAATACCAACTATGGTATTGTACGGGTCAAAATAGGTCCCTGTGGAACCCAGACACAACAGGTTCTGGCAAGACCAACACCAACAACAACCTAGCTAAATATGGCACCTGGTGTCTCCCTAATTCTGGGACCTGCTTTAACCAGAAGTGGGAGAAAGGTTATAAACACAACAGTGCAGTCTCAGCACAGTATCACAGGAGGTGAAGACTGGTGAACCAAGAGCTGGGGCTATGGAGATCATGGTGGAAGACTAAAATAAGTAACCAGACCTGGAACTCACTGGAGGGAATGGCAAAATTGGCTGTAGACAAAGAGCTGTGTACCAACTGCGATAAGTAAAATCAAACTGTAGATCTGTGGGTGATACAGCTTAGAAACCTGCCCCTAGGAGAAGATTCTGCTAACCAGAAGTACAATGACCAAGAGTAAAAGAAGAGACAAAGGCAAAATGAATACTACTAAAGACTCCCCTGCAAAGGAACAAAACCCTATGCCAACCTCATTGTACACTGAGAAAGACATCGAGAAAATGGGGGATACAGAATTCAAAACACTTGTTAAAAAGCTTCTGATCAACAATGAGAAGCACATAAAGCAGGCATTCAAGGAATTCAAGGAATAAGTCATACTGGAAATGAAACAAGTGAAAGCTGATATATCAGAAATGAAGAATACAGTGGAGCAAATGAAAAATACAGTGGAGAGTCTCCAAAATAGAATGAAACAAGCAGAATAAAAAAACCCCTCAAAGTTAGAAGATATTTCCTGTCACCAGGGAGAAAGAAACAAAAAGCTGGAAGCAGAGCTGGATCAGGCCAAAAAAAGTATTCAAGAATTGAAAGACACTATTAAAAGGCCAAATTTAAAAGTTATGGGGATTCCAGAGGGTGCAGAAAGAGAAGCTGAGTTTAAAAATGTATTTAATGAAATAATAAGGGAAAATTTCCCTAATCTTGAGAAAGAATCAGGAAACAACGTCCAGGAGGGGCACAGAACTCCCAACAGACTTGACCAAAAGCGACCTTCACAAAGACTTATGATAATCAAACTCTCTTCAATTGACCATAAGGAAAAGATCCTTAAATGTGCATGTGAAGAAAGTCAACTGACATATAAAGGAATACCTATTAAACTTCCAGGAGACCATCTACAGGAAACTCTACAGGATAAAATATAAATGTTGACATGAAAGTTCTACAATGGTTAGGGGGACAGAGTAAGTATACATTCCTGAAGGTTATCATCAGCTGCCTTATGGCAACCATAAGACAAAACCTGCTGTTATTTATATGCACAAAATACAAAAAGAAAGAGTTTAAATTTTTCCAGATGGCAGAATAGGGAAAAGACATGTTTATTTGGACAGGTGGTAGCTAGTACCGGAGAAGTTGAGGGAAGCACATTCCCAGGAAAAACTTGGAGAAAAAAAAAGTTTACAGAGGAAACACTATGCATTGCAGATGCACCATGGAGAAGAGTGAAACACAAGCAGTTGCATGCACGCCCTGGGCTGGATACTAGAGCTTGTGGAGAGCAAATCACTGGTGATGTTGTCTGACACAGAATTTTGTGGAAAGCATTGACTTTGGGTTTGGACTGGTGCTAGAGCAGAAGTCAGGGTACCACCAGATCACTGCAGGGAAGGATCACATCACCCCTATGGGTGCCCATTCAGGAGCCCAGATCAGTTAAGATTTAGTGCCATTCTGAAGCCAATGAAGAGTGCAGTAGCTTTTCATGAAACCCAGTGTTGCTGGTAACACATCCTGCCATGGGACCTTGTGGACCACAGCGACTTCAGCTCAGGAGCCAGGGTGGGGGCAGGTGTCCACAAATGATTGGGCCTAACAGAGCATTTCTCTCCACCACTTTCTCCTACAGGGATGTCTCATACAGAACCAGCAAAGCCTCTTTAGTAGCAAAAGAAAAAAAAAAAAGAAGAAGAAGAAGAAAATCTTGAACAAATAGAAGAATTGTGACATCACTGATTTCCAAACATTATAAAGTAGTATGCATAATACAGCATAGTATTTATATTTAAATAAAGTAACAAGTGGAAACACCATAAATTAACTCATATATTTATATGTAATTGATTCTTAACAATGGTGCCAAGAATATACAATATAGAAATGGCAGATTCTTTAGTAAGTAGCATTTCAAGAAAATTGAGTACCTATGTACAGAGTTAAAATTAGACCCTTACTCCACAATATATACAAAAACCAAAATGGGTGCCCGGTGGCATGGCCTAGAGGCTTAAGTCCTCACCTTGAACGCGCCAGGATCCCATATGGGCACTGGTTCTAATCCCGGCAACTCCACCTCCCATCCAGCTCCCTGCCTGTGGCCTGGGAAAGCAGTTGAGGACAGCTCAAAGTCTTGGGGCCCTGCAACCCTGTGTGAGACCTGGAGGAGGTTCCTGGCTCCTGGCTTCAGATGGGCATAGCACCAGCCGTTGCGCTCACTTGGGGAGTGAATCATCGAACAGAACATCTTCCTCCCTGTCTCTCCTCCTCTCTGTATATCTGACTTTCCAATAAATAAATAAATCTTTAAAAAAAAAAAACTGGATGAAACAGTTAAATATAACACCTGAAATATAAGACCTAAAACTGTTAAACTACCAGAAAAAAATAGAAGGGAAAAACTATATTACATCAATCTGGGCAATGATTTTTTTTTTTATTTCACCAAAAAGGCGTAAGAAATAAAACCAAAAATAGAAAAACTATATCAAAATAAAACACATTTTGCACAACAATGGAAGAAAAAATATGGACAAAAATGATGACTGGGAGAAAATATTTTCAAGTCACACACCTGATAAAAAGTTAATGACAAAAGCATATACAACTATATGAAATATGTAAGAAAACAAAAACTCTGATTTTAAAATAGGTAAAAACCTGAGTGGATAAATTTTCAAGATACATGAATATAAAGCGGTGCTCAATTTTACTAATCATTGAGGGAATTACAATGACTATTATCAAAAAGATGAGCGATAATACATGTTATTGATGGTGCAGAGAAAATGAAGTGCTTACACACATTCGATGGGGGCATAAATAAATGGAAATGCTTGGGAAAACTTCATGGATATTTCTGAAATAAATAAAAATAGAAAAAAATAAAATAAAAATAGAACTGTAAGATCCAACAAACCCACTTTTAATCATTCACCAAAATTCGTCAGTTTGTACAGGGGATGGAAATTTACTGAGGTTTATTATAACATTTCACAATTGCTAAGCTATGAAATCAACCTAAGTGTCCGTTAACAGAAACACCTATAAGTAATTTGTGGTACAGATACAGTATGTCATTGTATTCAGTTTTACATGTTAAAAGAATCCACACACAAAAAGTCAAGTACAGTATAATCTGACTTGTATGTGCATAATAATAAGAGTGACCTTATATTAGCATAGTGAAATGATAGTTACCAGACTCTCTGGTGTTTGAGGAACATCTTAGTTTGTTTGTGTTTCACTAGCATGATAAAACAGACTAAGTATTTTATAAATATTAGAAGCTCATTAGTTCCACAATTCAGGTAACTGGGCACTTGAGATGGCCAGATCAAAGTGCTCATTCCCACTCTTTGAGTTTCCAATTTTATCATGAGAAAACAAGGAGACTGTGTCTGAGCTTTCGGTTTATAATGAGAGCCACATAATAATTTGCCTAACTACAACAAATAAAAAAAATTAAAATTGGGACCAGCACAACAGCTCAGGCAGTTAATCTTCCACCTACAAGTGCTGGCAGTCCACATGGAAGTCAATTCATGTCCCAGCTGCTCCACCTCCTATCTAGCTCCCGCTTGTGGCCCGGGAAAGCAGTGGAGATCATCCAAAGCCTTGGGACATTACACACTCATGTGGGAGACCCAGAGAAGGCTCCTGGCTCCTGACTACAGATAGCCTCAGGTCCAGCAGTTGTGGCCATTTGGGGACTGAAACAGTGGATTGAAGATCTTTTTCTCTGTCTCTCCTTTGCTCTTTTAATTTTTCTTTTCATTAAAGATGAATAAAAACTTTAAAAATGTATATTAAGCCAGTCAGTTACAATAAGATGAAAGGTTAGTGAAGACAAAGATAAAAACTGTCACTTCACAGAGACGCTTAGAAAGTAGATCACAGGTTCTAGCTCCCGTGGCAGCCAAGTCCTTATAACCATATGTTTCATTGCTTAGTGGATGGATGTCAGGCAAGAGCTGAAAAACACAGGTGCAGGACTTCAGACTTTCTAGCAAGTCTGGTAGATATTTTTTAACAAGTATTTAAGATAGGAGTGAGGGGAGAATCCCAGACTCTACAAAAACAAAATTTAAAATAAAAATAAAAATTAAAAAACAAGTATTTAATAATAGTAACAGAAAGGAGAAATTATAAGAGTAGTTTTCAAAAGGCTCTGTTGTCAGCCACCACCTTAGACACTGGGCTACTTCAGAGTTAACACTCCAGAGATCAAAAACCTAAGGAAAAGACTGGCTAGAGCCCTTAGCTGATCATGTACTGGCTCCAAACCATTGTGCCTTTTGCAAATGTGAAGGTAATTGGAAAGAGAATTGTCCTTAACTCCAAGGAGAAGTGGAGAATCTTGGAGCACTGATGATTGAGAGATCATGGGATTAATGGGGCCCAGACATTCCAGTGGCTCTTTCTGTGCCACTGAATATCACCTTGGAGTAACCTCAGGCAACCCTTGATAGCAAAAGTAGGAGAATTTAATTCCTATTGGGGCACTGAAGCTGTTTGCCCTGAGCCAACTCTTGGGGATATTATTCATAATTTCCTTTGTTGTCAAAAGGGTAAATGGCCAACTGAAAGTAAGAAGTTGTTTAATTGACTTCTATCCGGTACTCCAAATGTTTCTTTGTCCAAAAGACAAGGGATAGAATCAAGTGTCCTTACTCAAAGGCTCACTGCTCCCTTACAACCAGTAGCCTATTTTTCCAAACAAAATGGATGTGCTCTCCTGTGATTGATTTGGCTGTCTTTCAGCTGTGGGTGCTACTGCCTTATGAGTAACAGAGGCTATTAAGCTTATCTTCTGACAGCATCTGGAATACCATCTCACATCAAGTCTAAGCAATCCAGAAGTCAAACAACAACGACATACAGGAAGCCAATTGACCTCTTCTCTGGCCCTGCTTCTTGACATCCCTGATATAATTCTGAAAGCTTCACATGTTCTCAATCCTGCCACCTTATTGGAATGATTGATCCATTTGTATTAAGACTTGACAAGGACCTGACAACTATCTACCAATACATAGAAGCTATAGAACTGGTATATGAAGAGAGTCATGTTAACAGGAAAAAATTCAACCATAAAATGCAGTCAGGAGAAACTAACATTTTTAGGTGCAATCCATTTCCCAAAGGAAATGGCTATTATCCATTACCTAGGCAACAATCTGGCAGACAAGGCTACAAAGTTAGAAACCGGGTTGTAATATTAAATATAGATCCTTCCCTGTTTTCTGAACTTCCCAGGATACTGTTTCAATTAGACAATTTAAGCATGACTTCCATACAAAGTGCACTGGTGGCTCCCTAAGGAGGAAATACTATTCCTCTCAGAAACTGAATAATGGAAAATTATTAAACACAAGATGTTACTCGTTTTTGGTGAAATTCCCTGTCAAACTTAGAATTCATGGAATTTTGAATAACAGGATTATGACCACCTAACAACTGGCTCAGGCTTACAGACCTGTTACCGAAGAAGCAGGTCTTTGGTGTCCACTGCTTAGATAGCCAATTCATCAGAGAGTTGCTAAAAGCTTATTTCAGAAGCCAGAAGTCTTGATGAAAGGGAGACCTGAGGGTCGAAAAATATGCTACTTGCGCCAAACCTGCAAGCAAAAAGGTTTTTAAAGTTATAGGAGTAGCTGCAGGATGAAGTTAGAAATGAAACAATGAGGGGCTGTTACAGGAGAACTAATGAGATGAGTCCAGGTTTGTTTGGTTGTATCAATCATGATTTGTGAGACTGCATACAATGGTGAAAGTAGAGTAAGTGAAGTTTTATTTAAGTAAGAAAAAGAGAAGCTCGAATAATATGATCGGAGAGATTGATAGAGAGACCAAGATGCTGATGTCTCACCATTAGGGATATTCGTATGTCTTTACCATGTCATCTATAGGAACAAATGTAGCGGTTATACATTCGAGAAGACTGGGGAAAGTATTATTGCTGTCATTGCTAGTTTATTTTTATCAAGCCAGATCTTGCCATCATTGCTAAGTATTTGTTAGAAGGGGGTCCATATTGTTTTGTTTTAGTGCACACATGCTATTAAGAAGCAACAGCATGCAGGCTGGCAAGAATCTGTGGTATGGTATTAGTCTTGCACGCTTCTAGTCTTAGTCTCCCTCAGGCCTAGTTGTAGCATTGCGGGTTAAGTTGTTGACTGCAGTGCTGTTGGGAAATCTGGATGAAGCTCCTGGTCCCTGGTTGCTGACTTCAGCCTGGCCCAGCAACAGACCATTGTTAACTATTCCGAGAGTGAAACAGCAGGTGAAAGCTTTGTCTGTCTGTCTGTCTATCTCTCTCTCTCTCCTCATTCTGTAATTCTGCCTTTCAAATAAATTATTTTAAAGACACAGGTCAATGCCTCTGTTGGGCTGATAATTTTGCAGATTTTCAAGCTTTGTTCTGCTGATAGTTCTTCAGACTCTTCGAGTCTAAGGAATCAGCCAGTTGGAGGATTCCTAATAAGCTGTGTTAAAGGGATAAAATTATATTTCGTTTTAATGAAGAATAGTTCAGTAATGACAACATCGATAAACATACGTATGCCAAATTGTACAGCATCCACATGTGTATGTATCTTCCACATTTGAGGGAAAACATGTATTATTTATCCTTCTGTGCCTCACTTATTTCACGTAGCCTAATGATCTCTGTTCCATCTACTTTGTTGCAAATGGCAGTATTTCACAGACAATTTGGCATATATATGCACAACGGGATGTGGCTAGTCATAAAAAAATAAATACTGTACCCATATGGGATGCTCGTGTTGGAGCTTATTGTACAGCTCATTGTACAACTTAATCTGCAGTGCTAGTCCCTTAATTGTTCTTTTGAAAAATGTCCATTCAGATCGTTTTCCTATTTTTCCCTAAATTATTTGTTTTGGTGTTATTGAATTTCCTGCATTCCTAGTATATTCTGGATATAATCCTTTATGAGATATAGAGTTTGCAAATATTTTCCCTATCCCATCAGTTTTCTCTTCACTCTACCTTTCAAATTAAAACATTAATTAATTTAAAATTTTTTACAAAAATGAGTTGGTTGCAAATGTGTGGATTTATTTCTGGGGTTTCTATTTTGTTCCTTTTCTGCATGATAATTTGTCTATGATTATTGGCAAAGAAATTTACATTTATACTTACTAGTTTCTCTCTTTTTTTTTTTTAATATTCAGTTCCTTGATCCTTTCCAAATTTCATTGGGACGTGGGTCTATTCATTGTATATCTCTTTGTTTATATGTCAGGGTTTTATTTACCCTCTGTAAAGCCATCATTGTGTATTTATGTATTTCAGTCCCCCCGTCCCTCTGTAAGCCTGTCTTTGCATATTTTTTTCCATCTGTGTATCTTTGCTCCTCCATTTTTATCCAGTTCTCCATTCATTTGTATTTTTATTTCCATATTCCTCTATGCATGCACCCATCTTATGATGTATCTCTCCTACTGTCCAACCATCTCTCAGATATTTTTTGCATTATGACTTTCTGTCTGAGTATCTCATTTTCTGTCTACTTTCCATTATTTCTCCTCTCCCTCTGTCATTCTCTCTCTTTCTCTTTCTCACACACACAGAGACACACACGCCTGGCAACCTCTACTTTTTTCTACCCTCTCCACAACTCTGTATTTATGCTTCTTTGTCCTTCTCTCTCTTTGACTGTCTCTTCCATCTCTTCTATTCTCTATCCATCCTGATGTCAGATTGTCTGTGTTTCTCTTTCTTGGCTTTTTTTACGTTTCTCCATCTCTCCAAGTTTTTGTCTTCCTGCTAAAATGAGTCTCACTCTCTCTCAGAAATAAACTAACCACTTGTCATCCTTATTTTCCTTATTTTTTCCTTATTTTCATTACCTTCCAACCATAAATCTTACATGATACAGTGAAATCCCATATGTAAGTTTCTTCAGCAAACTCTTATTATATGGAACCTCTTCCTTCATTTTTTCTTTGTCTCAGTATTCCTGCTTACTTCAGAGAACATTACATATACTGCCTTGAAAACACCATACTCATATGTGTACTCTTGTGTGTGATTCTTCTACTATCTCTTCTGTATCATTTTGTCTCACTGCGTATGTGTATATGTGAATGTGTAGGTGCCTGTCTGTATTTGTATTTGCATTTGTATTTGTATATAAACTTGTTTTGGCATGTGCTTCCATTCAAGAGTGTGTGTGTATGTGTGTGTGTGTGTGTGTTCATATTTTCCCATCTGTTTTTCTGAATACATGTTCGTATTTACACGTTTGTGTCCATATACATGGGGAAGACTCTGATATATACACACACAAACAAATAGCACATGCCTTTTTCATGGTGTGTGTTTGGCATTGTGTGTGTGGTATATTTTTGGTATGTTTTTCTCCACCACTTTCTCTTTTTTTTCTCTTTAATTATCTGCTTCTTCTGGCTCATCTGATTCTCTTGGCTTTCTCTATGTGTCGCTGTGCAAGTATCCATCTCTGAGCCTCTGTATGTCTCTATGTGGTTTTCTCCTGTCTTTTCACATCTGTGTTTCTTCTTCTCTCTTTTTTCCAAGCCAATTCAGTTCCTATTTTTCTTCTTTAATATGTTTTATTAAAACATATATGGTGTACAATACTCAATAATTCTTAGCACATTTTGCCTTATATTTTCAAGCCTCATGTTTTAATAATGTTTGCGTATATATGAGTCTCATTTCTTCAAATTGAACAAGGAGATTCCTGAAGGCAATAAAAGTATCTTCTTCATTGTCATATTACCCTACTTTGCTGGTCATTCCGTAACTGCATTAACGTTAGACAGCAACTTAGTTTACACTGAAATAAGTCAATTATTAATTAACTTTGAATCTAACAATTACATATCAGATCTGAGAAACTGAAGAGAGAGCACAATATTGGGATTAAGGTCCAAAGTTCAGGTTTGAAGACAAAAAAAGATAACTGCCAGAAATCAATACCATGTATCAGAAACTGTTTTAGGAACGTAGAAATACATGTGAAAATGAAGCAAATAACTGAGAATTTAGGCTCAGTGATATCTACTGTACAGGGTAGATCACACATGTAGTTGATAACACTTAAAATTTATTGACAACTTACCATATGTAGTGAATCTATTTAGTATTTTATAACCATCATCTTATTTAATGTATAAAACAAATCAATTATGTAGATATTTTCATCCACTTCTCAACATTTAAAAAGGTAGAGACACAGATCATGTAATGACTCAGCAAAGAAACATCTAATTCAAATGTCACATAATGAACGTTTAGCCATTCTCCAGTCTCAGCTGGTCCCATATTCACCAAGGGTCAGAATCTGTATCTGTGAATACTGAGCTAAAGCTTCTTCTGACCTATATGATTAAAGTTATAAACTCAGAGTAAACTTTGGAATCTCTGATTCTATTCCAACTTTCTCCACAGCAATGTGTAGAATGGAAAATCCAATATGAAGTAAATAATAAATGCAAAAAATTAAATAGAGGAAAAATTTCTTGGCTTTAAGTCTTATTGCTTTTGAAATTGAAATGTGCCACCTCCCACATTTATGAATGCACTTGCTTTCACTAGATCGTATTCTGTGCCTGGAAAATACCTGCTGTGCCTACCATTTTCCTGTGAAGAGATTAGCTATAGTGCATACTTAAGGTTCTTTCTGTAAGCAGAAAAAATTGCCTCACTATTATACACTAGGTAGTAATGAAAAACGTTCTTAAGAGGATTTGACTTAGAGTACAAAATTCCAGTGTGTTTCAAGAACAAACTAGACTTCAATACAGAAAAATTAGATTTATGGGATTGAATACCATTCTTTTATTCTTCATATAAAATTTCTATTTTTGAAGGATATTAAATAACTTACAGTATGTTTCAGGACTAGAAGCTGATATAAGGGAAAAGCAAATACCTTTAGTTATTCCATAGTCCTTTGAAAATCTTTTATTCCTACAAAAATGCACCTTGGAAATTAATAGTTAGGCTACATAAATGTATTATATCACATTACTATTTACAACAGGGAATTCTCATGTAAGGGCTGACATTTACAATCAGACAGTCTCTCTAGTGAATACATTGAATGCAAGAGAATTCAAACATATTCTGTCAATAAAATTCAACTTCACGTGATTAGTGAGGCAAGTAGCTGGTCAAATCGCCTCTGAAAAAACATCCTAGGCAATGGCATTTTGGCATGATATGCAAAACCACCACCTGCAATGTGACACCACTTCATGTTCTGGTAGCTCCATTTCCAATCAAGCTATATGCTAATGGCATGGGAAAAGGAGTGCAAGGTAATTCAGGTGTTTGGGTCCCTGCCACTCTGTGGAAGACCCAAATGAAGTTCCAGTCTCTTGGCTTTTACATGGCCTAGTGATCATCTGAGAATAAACGAGAGCGAGAGCGAGAGCGAGAGAGAGAGAGAGAAACTCTTTTATCTCCCAGTTTTTTGAAGATAATTGACATGGATGAAGAAATATGTAATTTAACTTCTAACATCACATATGTATCTTCCCTTTCGTGTGCACAAAGAGCTTAACTCAGTTGAACCAATGTATTAAGTGAACTTAAGTTCAAGTAAAACAGTCTTTTACACTTTTAATCCCAATACTTGGAGTCATCGGACAGAGAAGAAAAGGGTCTGAGTGGAGAATTTAAGAGTAATACAGGGAGCTAATTTCCCACCAGAAGAAAAGATTTTCTTCTCTGTAGATAG
The DNA here is from genome assembly GCF_017591425.1 of Ochotona curzoniae. Classification (NCBI taxonomy): domain Eukaryota; kingdom Metazoa; phylum Chordata; class Mammalia; order Lagomorpha; family Ochotonidae; genus Ochotona; species Ochotona curzoniae. Next base: position 52,655,730 of record NW_024467087.1, on the reverse strand, counting down.
TGTTGGGGTCATTCACAATAGTTGCAAAAATTTTGAATAAAATGGAATAAATTTAATCAAGCATATGAAAGACTTCCACAATGAAAATTATAGAACATTATGGAATGAAACAGAATAAAACACCAACAGTGAGATCCTGGGACCTGCCTGCAAAGTGGATGCCGGGTTTATGAGCCCCAGGCGTCAGGGATCTGGCGGGGTTTGAGCTGCCTGACCCAGGTCCTGGGGCTCACCTGCAAAAACATGTCCTACATAGTGAAAAATGTGGAGCAGTAAACACAGGTCCTGTTGTAAAAGGAGAATATGGCAGGTCATGTTGTCATAGTAAAAGAAGGACAACAGACCAAACTGGACAACTACCCAAAACTACGACAGCAAAAAATCTTGGGGAATGGAGATTTGAGGCTTACTATGTCAGCCAATGGGCACTGGGAGTGTGATATTATGCTTGGATTGATGAAATCGACAGCATTTCAGAACTATACAAGTCACTTGGGCAGAAACCTCAGAATATGTACACACTGAGACCCTGTGTTGATATGAGGTAGCGGTCCCTCATCCCTGGGTCCTGGGACATTTAGAAAGTTGTGTGTGGCTTCCCCCTTTGTCTCTCTCCCTTCCCCAGAAACAAGAAGAAATGGCAAAATTGAAAACAATGAGTTCACCCAATTTTCCCTAAACCTCAATCCTTCCCGCCCTGATCAACCATGTAATCATTATAAAAAATAAAATTAATTAAAAAATTTTAAAACCACCAAAATTGAAAAAAAATTAATGTTCACAGTTTGAATCAATATGATCAAAATGTCAATACTATTCAAGCAAGTTTATATATTCATTACAATTCCAATCAAACTGTCAATAATATTCATCTCAGATCCAAAAACAAACCCACTAAAATTTATATGAATATACAAGAGAATAGCTGAATCAATCTAATACAACAAAAGCAAAGTGGAAATCATCACAATACCATATTTCAAGACATACTACAGGGAAGCTATAACCCAAACACATCGATACTGGCACAAGAACAGATATTTTGATCACTGCAACAGAATAGAATAGAACCTCAGTATTTGATCCATGGAACTACCTTGGAAAAAGGGCAGTTTTTTCAGCAAATGGCATTGGAAAAATTGGACCTCTGAATGCATAAATATGAACCAATATCTCTGTCTTGCACCTTATACAAAAACCAACTCACCATGGATGAAGTATCTAAACCTACAACTTGAAACCATCAACTTTCTAGTTGAAAGCATTTGGAAAATTCCGTAAGACACTGCTACAGATAGAAAAAACTTCGTAGGTAACTAACATCATGCTTGGAAGCTTCTGCACTGTAAAGGAAATACGCAGCAAAGTGAAGAGACAACCAGCAGAACGGGATAAAATATTTCCAACTATACAATGGATAAATGATTAATACCCAGAATCAACAAAAACCTTCAGAAACTTAACATCAACCAAGGCAGCATTGATCCTCCTAAGTCTAAAGCTTGCTAGCCAACACTGCAAATTTGAATTTGCTAATTCCTGAATAATAAATTTCTCTGTCTCCAGATACATTTGTAGGAAAGATTAATTTCCACACAAAAGCACTTCAGACCTCTGTAAAAAAAAAAAAAAGTCAATCATATGTATGTGACAGTCTATGTCTGTATGTTCCATTCAATTCTATTGATCTATCTATCTATCTCAGCACCTATAGCCACACTCCCTTGATTATTGTAGCTTCATGATAAATCCTTAATTCAGGCATTTTTCATATACACAATTGGTTTTATTTTTGTAAGTTTATTTATTAATAAGATGGATTACTTAAAGTTCTCAAATTTTGAAATGTTATCTTCTCTAAACCTCAGGATTTGTCTGGCCAACTCTTTCTACTTTCCTTTGAAGAAAATATAAGACAGAGACGGTATGTGACTTTCTCAAGACCACAGCAGCACTGAGAGGGTCTTCCTCTGAGAGAAGATACAAAGAATATCATATTTCACTCCAGGAACATGCCCTTGAACATTTCCTAAATAAAAACATTGCTATGTTTCTCAGGGTCTCTCCTTACCTTAAGAATTGAGCAAATAGAAAGTCCCCAATAAAGTGCTTTGTTTCTAAATATGTATAAAAGCATATTTCTGCAATCTTAGAAATCCGTTTGCTTTAACCAGACAATAGATTTCTGTTCTTTTCTCTGAATGCCCCAAGACTTTGCTATCACAATGTAAAACTCCTATCCTTCCCAACATCCCCCTTTTGCTTGCGGACATGATCATGAATCCTTATAATGAAATTAGTTTCTTAAAAAATGGATAAAAGAAGACAGAAAGAACTAAAGGGAATGGGAAAAGAAAACAGGCATATTTGCTGGCAAATGACTTTAACCCAGATTTACATTGCTATTAGGGGCATTTTTGCTAAGGGTTGGGGAGCCATGATGATCTGCTGCGCAATAAGAAATTATTTTTTGCAGAGCCATGATACTTAATCATCGCCAAATAAAATTCTGTGTGTTTTTAAAATTTTTTATCTGGAAATGCAGAGCAGATTTATAGAGATAAGGAGAGACAGAACAATCTTTCATCTTCTGGTTCATTCCCCAGATGGCCACAACGGTCAAAGCAGGAGCTCCAAAGTTCCATTTCTGATCCAGCTCTCTGCTAATGCACCTGAGAAAACAAACAAAGATGGCCCAAAGGTTTGTACACCTGACACAAATGTGGAATACTTAGATGAAACTTTCGGCTCCTGGCTTCCTCCTGGTCCAGCCCTGACTATCGCCATGATGTTGTAAATGACTTTCAAATTTTAAAAAATGAATCATAAAAAACAAGCCATCAAAAGAAGATTCCACATTCCATGTTAAGCTACCTGAATTAGATGTCCGGGTCCAGCCCTGACTATCGCCATGATGTTGTCCTGACACCAAATTCCTGCTAATACCAACTTGGTTTTGGCTGAGATTAGTCTAGATCGTTACAAGCATTTAAGGAACCAATCAGTGGATGGGATCTATCACTTTGTCTCTGTCTCTCATACAAGCAGATTTTTTAATAATTAAAACAGGCAAGTGGCAAGTGGATTGTTCTTTGAGAAACAGATACCTCACACAAAAACAATTAGATATGTCCTATAAATGAATAAGCATTGTGTTAGAAACCAAAAGAACTTAGTTTTACTGTTGATGTTGCTACTAATAAACTAAAATTGTGAACAACTAGATCATGTTTCTTGCATTGTAATCTTCACCTACCCTAATTATTTATAAATAGATTGACAGTATAACTCCTGAAAAACTTTGTAATAGGGGCCACTGCCATGGTATAATAAGTTTAACCTCTGCCTTCTGTGCCAAAATTTCATAAGGATGCAGATTCCAGTCCCAGCTATTGCACTTCCTATCCAGCTCCATGCTAATGTGCTTAAGAAAGCAGCAGAAAATAGCCTAAGTCCTTAGGCCCCTACACCAATCTGGAAGACCTGGAAGAAACTCTAGGCTACTGGTTTCAAATCAGCTGAGCTCCAGCCATTGCGGCATTTGGAGAATAAATCAGCAAGTGGAAGATTTCCCTCTCTTTCTAAATTTGTCTTTTAAGTAAAAAAATATATATCCTAACAAAAAATATATATATATATGCTAACAAAAACTTTGAGCAATCTAACTGTACCTTCCACGTACAAATCAGATGATGAAATTAATTATTTTATCCGTAGGATTAGGAACATTTCAAGATGAAATCTCATATTTTATACATTTCGATTTCTTACATAATTCCTTTCATATACAAGATACTTCGTTTATCAATCACATCACTCACTTAGCACATAGAATGCACCAGGCTTAGTTCTAAGAACTTTGTAGATGCTAGCTTGATTTTTATCCCTTAACTATCATGTGAAGTGTTATCATTAATATCAAATTATACAAATGAGATCATTAAAACATAGAATGGCTGAATCAATATCCTCAATTTACTCACAATCTTTTTATTGTAACACCCCAGCATTCTATATGAAAAGTACAGATTTTCCAAATTCTTAACAAAATCTGCATTGCATTGTGACCATTTAGCGGTTCCAAACTGTCTCTATGTGGTTCATATATTTCGTCTACATACTCCAGATCATTTATGCCAATGTACCTTGTTTGCTCATTCCCTACAGTTATTAACACCAGAGACAATTATACACACAGGAACACACATAGGCACCAGTCCTATATCCTGTGATTCTGCTATGAAGACAGCAACAGTTTCTGATATATCAATTACCAGCAACTCATCTGAATACTCCAAATTGTTTGTGTTACCCAGACTAAGTGGCTTCACTTCTCATCTCTTATATACAAATCAGATTAACTGATATTACCTAAGTTGTAAGTTTTTTGTACCAATCACATCATATGATAAGTATAAAAAATTAGTATAGCTCCTGAAAAATAGCAATTACTCCATAGATGCTTACTTGACCATTATTGTGCCTGTAATACTGCTGCCGTGACAGCCAACAATATGGATTCCTTAGAGCTAAATTCTAGAAGGATATTAAAAGATCACATTCTAAGACAGGCAATTACAAAAATATTTTTGGGAACATTGGGTTAAACAGATTTTAATATGCTTTCTTATGGGAATATTTTTCAGTAACTTTAAAATTTTCAATTTGCCTTCAGTCTCTACCTAGGACAATATTTCGCAAATGTATTAACCTCAAATCTTTTCTCTTTTTTAATGAATCATTTTACAGGAGGAAAGCTTTATGGAACATGCTTTTGAAAACTTTTCTCAATGTATGTATTTGCGCTCACACCACTTGGAGCCAGATACACTGGATTTCCCGTATGGGTCTCAAATTCTTCATTTGTAAAATGATATCCAAAACAGTCATTCAGACTCAGAGGATATGGAAATTTTTTTCAAATATAGAACTATTGTCATTTTCACCAGAACCAGGAATAGAGTAAGCAGTTAACATATATATGTATTAACTTTTAAAAAGAGTTTCTTTAATATGATGCTTTGCCCAAAGAAGTGGGGCTATGGAGAACATTCTGGTATTGAAGCTAGGAGCTTAAAGGTCACTCAGGAAGCTTATCTTTAAAAATCTTAAAATCAAAAGATTATTAGAATTCTTTCTGAATGCATTACTAACTTAATTCAACACACACCGACCTCTGAACTCCATTGTCTTTCATTTGAAAAAAAAAAAAAAAACTTCTTGCTTAATCTTTTTATCTGATCCCACACAGAGCATTTGCTGATTCAAAATACAGCATTATGTGGGCAATATTTGAGAAGAAATAATTACAAAATGACATTTCTAATGGAGGAGAAAAGCTTTTTCTTGCTATAGAAAAACTATTTTACCTCACCTACCAAATTTCTGAAAATGTAAAAAATGCAAACATGTGTATATGAGCATATATGTGTGTATGTGTGTGTGAGTAACCGAAAAGTATACATTGTAACATTTGGTAGCAGATTGGAGGAACTGGAATCAATAAAGTCAAAATAGTCCTCCCAATTGTCCTCTAGGGACAGAAATCAGCGCCCCTAAGTCAAAGTCAGTGGTCATGGCTACCATCTTACATGTTTCTATGTCAATGCCAATCTCATTCTCAGATAATCTTACATATTTTTTTCAGCTTTTTTAAGATTTAATTCAAGGGAAACATGTTTCAAATAAATTATATTTTTCCTCCAAAAAGGAGCAAGAAATGAGTTTTCAAATGACTGAAAACTTTTAGTGCTGTCTCATGTAGCCAAGAAAGCAGTTGTGTTTTTACGCATTATTTTGGATTTGCCAGATGATGAAGAGAACATTCTGCGTCTACAAGTGCTTCACAAGCTGGAGGAAATTAAATTTGGACACAGACATGACCAAATACAATGAGAAATCAATCCTGAAGTCACTAGGTACTCCTATTATGTTATGTACCCTGGACTCTTGTAAAAATAGCTCCACAATCTGAAAGGCTTACCTTTCACTGAAGAGCCCTTGGACTTCAATGACCCAAGATTCTGCTTCCTGAATAACCATCTTCATGGCCTAATCCTCATTTTAAAGTTATGCTTTCTGTCTTAGTCCATTTATTAGAGATCGAGTATATAGTGTTCCACATGTGTATTTTCTGATAGCTTTCTGAGTTTGAAATCACTCATTTGGAAAATAGCAATAATTGCTATTTTTTATTCATCTATCCAAGAGCAAGTATACTTGAAAGGTTAAAAGGATGAACTCTTGAGTCAGGCTTCCTGCTATTGAATTCAGTCTAAATATTACAGACTTCACAATACTCTGTATATTATTTAAACTTCCTATATGTCACTTTCTCCATAAATCATTAGAAGTATTTCTGAAACAGTCACTGTGAAAATTGCCTGAGTCAATAGTTTGAATTGCTGGGATTAAAATGTATCAATAATAATTACTCATGAATTGTAAGCCATGGTATTATCTTAAAAGAAAGCTATAACAAAATAATGTGTGTAAATGCTCTTAACAGTCAAAATGTTAACTTCAAAATGCAGTGAAGTGTGAGGGATTATCATTTTCAAATGTATATTCAAATTACTGATTAAATTCCATGAATCAAAACTATTGTTCTTCAAATATCTTCATGTGAACCAATTGACTTGTTTACTACATTTTAGGATATTCAAATAACATGTCAAACCTGTGAAAAATGTAATTTCAAACCTGTAAAACAACTCACATTCCTAATGTGTGCTACTCTATAGAAAGAATTGTGAGTTTCTGCTCAATCTACATTTGGAACAGATTCATCATTTAAATTGAGATCTGTATTTGCAGTTGGTTTGAGTATTTGAATTGATCAAACTTCAGAACATCCTATTTTCGATGAGTGAACATCTTCAGACACTTCTCTAGGGCAAGTGAAGAAAGTTGTTTGCAGGTAGAAACTGTAGAAACTTTCCTTTTCTGTGCCCCAATTTCTTAAACTGTTTTGACCTTGTTTGCTCTAGAGACTCTCTAGCAAGGGCATGCCATGACGTTGTGTTCTAGGGGTTTTGTTTATCAAAACAAAACATTCCTTAAAACATGTTTATTTCAAGCTCGACCTGGATACACAGCCCATGTTACTAATGAGTCCTTCTCCTATCTGACTTAAGTTTTATCTTCTTTATGATCATCTTTATGACCTATGAGTCTGACTTGCACCCTGATTCTTAAGCAAAACTGTTGCTTATAAGTGTAGAAAATCAAATCAAATGAGCTAATGGGACAAAAATAAAAATAAAAAAATAAATTATGTAGTAAAACTGGGTAAATGGTATGATTTGATTTGGTTTAGGATGTTTGGATACACGAAACTGAGTATGTATGGAAAATGCTTCCTTTCTTCCTCTTCACTTCACAGCTTTGCACTCTGCTACAAAGGATGATCTTTATTGGCACAATAAAGAATATATCCCTAGGTATCTTTAAGTTTATGGCTTGACAGACTCTGTTACATTATTACGTTACTGAAGAAAAGCCAGTTCTTTTCTGACATTGTCTGTTACAGAAATCCCAGGAGTGTACTATGATTATTTCAGCTCAAGTTGTATCCTCATTTGGCTGGCAAGCTTCACCAAAACCTTGTGACTAGAGTGAGGAGAAAGCAATTTCCCAGGGGAAGTGCTATTATTTCAAGAATTAAGAAAGGAAGATGTAAGACCACATAGTCCATTTAATATTCCTTTTTTGCTTTTAAACATTAGTTTCTTCAAAAGGCAGAGTTATATAAAGGAGAGAAACAAAGAAAAAGAGAGAATCTTCTATCTGCTGTTTCACTACAAATGGCCACAATGACCAGAGCTATGCCAGATCGAAGTCCAGATTACGGAGCTTCTTCTGTGTCTCCCTAGGGCAAAGGGACCCAGATATTTCGATGATATTTTGATGCTTTTCCTTGGTAAATTAGTAATTGGAGATAAATTAGGCTTGTTTTGAACCAACACCCATACAGGATGCTAGTGTCACAGGCTGCACCTTTACTCCACTAGGTCCTAAAGCCAGCTTCTCCTGTTAATATTCCTCCCTCTCCTAAAACTTACTGGCCTAAGATAATGCATAAAATAGTATTATTCGTGAGAAATATGTGAATTGGGAACCCAGTGAGTAGATGGGAGAGATTGTTTGCTGCATAATTTTTAGGGCATCACCTACAAAGTCTTGAAAGCCAGAGATGAACTGGTAACTGCAGGCTAGAATCCTATGAAAGTTTAATTGCTCACATGTCTGGTGTTTGGAACAGGTGACTTGAAGATGAGGATTCCTGATGCAGCCTATTCAAATGATATGACTTCTTCCTAGCATTGTGATTTGGGAGCTGCAGATTGTGTGGTGGCTCAGTTCATTACATGGCAAGAGATACCAGTATTATGTTATAAATTACAATAGCATTTTTATCAATCCACAACAGCCATGCAGTGTCTCTTCTACCATATGCTTCTGATTGGTTTAAAATGCATCCACTTTAAAGAAAAGAGTACATCAATTCCCCTCTGGGTTCTTAAGAATTTGTGGTTTATATTAACAGTATCACACAATGTAAACCTTGCTCAGACAGCTCTACTTGTTTTTGTAATTTGAGTAATGATAGCTGGTCCTATTGTCTTACTTTAAGTTAACTTTTTCCCTAGTTTCGTATCAACCTGTTGTTTTTCTTCCGGCCTTGCAGAAATGCCAACAATGCCCATTATTATTATTTCTTGTATTGAGCTTCCATTTTCTATCCCTTACCTTCAATAATTTTATAAGAAAATAGTAAGACATGATTGATACTCTGAAATAAAAAATAAGATGATTTAACACACTTTAGAAGCCCTAGCTGTAGGCAACTTCCTAGGTTGCCTTGTGACTAGGAAAGTGTTCAATTGCTGGAAAAAAAAAAAAACAGCCAATAGCTGACACGCATTCTGAACCTAGTTAACGAAAATCTGGGCTAACTATACCAGCATCCCAGCATAACTGCCTACTTTAATTGTTTTTCAAAATATAAATGGGGAAGGCAGGAACACTGGGCAGTGGATTGACTAGGGCAGAGGGTCTGGGGACATATTAGAGTGGGAGCAGCTGAAAGGATGTGACTTCTGGGTCTTCCATGCACCAAACCACTGCACTTGCAGGTAGGTGAGGGAGCTAAGACAAAATGGCTTAGAGGGGTTAACTGGTGGGCATGTTCATGTCAGGACAAGGCACCCACCAACATGGGATACCTGGACAGGACTAAATAACATCACTTGTGGTGTGCTGGCACATGCAAAGGCTGGCAAGCAAGCCTGTCTGGGCTAGATAGCAGTACCCACCCGCAAGTGTCAGAGCAGGCGGTAGGTCACATCACCTACCAGAATGCAAGAAAACGAGCTCTTGGAGCAAATTCTGTAGATGACTGGTGGGCTCACCTTTATGGGACTGCAGCACCCACCAGCCTGTACAGAGAGCTGGGAGTGGTGAGGAGACTGAGCTACACTGGACCACAGAACTCCTCTGACACATGCAGAAGCCAGGACTAGGAGGAGGTCGGGCTGGATAAGACTGCAACACCCTCCAGGACATGCAAAGGTTGGGACAGAGGATCAAACAGGGCCACAACACCTGCTACTACACGGGAGACTCTAAGCTTGGAGTGGGCCTGATAGAGGAAATTGGATAACTCCCCTACTAAGATGCAGATCCTGGTGGGAAACTCAAGAGCTGTGACTAGGAGTGGGTCAAGCCTGAAAGACTACATCATTCATCAGCATTTGTGTGGGCAGGCTGGGCTGAGTCAGACTGCTGCACCAGCTGGCACACAAGAAAAGCAAGACAGGATGTGGACTGCACCCAGCTGGACTAGGCTGCAGCATCTGTGGGAGCTGAGATGACAGATGGGCCATGCCAGACCACCAGCATGCACAAGATCCAGAGCTGGAAATGGGATTGGTAAGAGAAATTTGAGGACTCTCCTTTTAGGCTGCAGCTCCCACTGGTGAGTGCAAGAGCCAGGGTTGTGGGCAAACCAGGCTAGGCAATATTGCAGTACCTGTTGGCATATGTGTGGACTGGGTCTGGAGGCAGGCCACACTTGGCTAGGCTCCAGCACCTGCTGGTGCTTATGAGAGCTAGGGTAGGTATAGGACAGACCAGGCTAGGCTGCAGCACCCACAGAATCAGGTGAGAACTGGATCTGGGAGTGGGTAAGCCTGGGATAAGCTGTAGCACCCACTGACAAGAGCCAGAATGGTACAGACCAGTACAGCAAGGCTGCTGTACCAATCAGTATAAGTAAGGACTGAGGACCAGCCATGTCAGACTGGTCCACAGTCTCCTCCAGCAACGCAAAATCTAGAGCTGAAAGTGGACCTATTAGAGGAACTTAGGGAACTCCCCTGCTAGTCTACAGCTCCCACTGGTGAGTGCAAGAGCTGGAGTGGGAGCAGACCAGGCCAGGCTACATTATAGCACCCATCAGCATATGTATGAGTTGGGTCTGAGGCTGGGATGGGCCAGTCCACAGCATAAACTAGTGTGGGTGAGAGCCCCTAGTGGGTTCAGGTCAGGTCGGGTTGGAACACAACACCTGCCAGCTCACATGAGGGATGAGGATGGGCAAGACTGGGCCAGGCTGTTGTACCTGCCAGTGAAAGATAGGACTGGGGGCAGGCTAGACTGAACCAGGCTGTAGCACCTGCTGGCAAATGCCAAGATTGAGACTAGGGCATGTCAGACTGGGCCATAGCACCCACATATACATGCAAGATCCTGGGTTAGGAGTAGGTTTGTTAGGGGAACTCCGGGGACCTCTTTGCTGAGCCACTACTTCCAGTAGTGAGAGGGAGAGATGGAAATGGGAGCAGGCTGGCCTGGAAATGGGCCACACTGGGCTAAGCCACAGCACCTGCTGACATGTGCTGGGACTGGATATGAGTCATGTCAGGATGAACTTCAGTACCCCCTGGTGGACACAAGATCCAGGGCTGGGAACAGGCATGATAGGGAATTATGGGAACTCATCTGCTAGTCTGCCGCTACTGCGGATGAACATTAAAGCCAGGGACGGAAGTATGACTGGCTGGGCAAGGCAGTGGAACATGCTGGTATACATGTGGGCAGGGTCTGGAGGTAGATGGAGCTGAGCTAAGCTGTAGCACCCATGATTATGCATGAGAACCAGATGTGATGTGAGATGGACCACAATAGGCCACAGTAAAAATGCTAAAACATACAAAACAGGGCTGGGACTAGACCTGCTGGAAGTTCCTGGTTCCCGGCTTCAGATCACTTGGGAAGTGAATCATCAGACAGAAGATCTTCCTCTCTGTCTCTCCTCCTCTCTGTATATCTGACTTTGTAATAAACATAAATAAATCTTTAAAAAAAAGAATAAATAATCTCCATAGTGACTATGAAAGTCACTATGGAGAGCACTAAGAGAACTGCAAATAAACTTGTTGTGTGACCCAGCTATACTGCTCTTAGGAATATATCCAAAGGAAACTAAATATGCATATGAGAAAGAGATCTGTAATCCGCAATAGCAAAGACAGGAAACAACCCAGATGACCATCCAAAGAGGAGTAAATAAAGAATCTGTGATACATCTAATCCCTGGAATACTACTCAGCCATTAAGAAAAAATGAATTTCTACCATTTACAACCAAATGATCCCAGCCAGAGACAATTTTGCTCAGTAAAATAAATGAATCCTAAAAGGATAAATATCATATGTTCTCTCTGATATAAGGCACTTTTCATGTAAATCACAAGACCAATGTCACTTTCAATACTGTTTTGCTACAGCTCAGGGGGTTTGATATTTTGGCTTTTATTTTCATTCATTCAAAAAAAAGTCAAAGATTGTGACATTCATGGGTTTTGGGGGCAAGTTCTATTTCCACAAATATCAGGGTAATTTACATAATGCTTCTGAAAAGATATTTACATTTATCTGTAAATATTGTACATATTTTATTTATATAGGGGGAACAAATTTCATCTATTTCACAGTACAGATTGAGAAGCATGGTGATAATCTCAATGACAAGTTTTATTTTTTCTTTTTTATTTTTTTAAAGATTTATTTATTTTATTTGGAAGGCAGATTTTATGGAGAGAGAAGGAGATATAGAAAGAGAACGCATTCCATCTCTATTGGTTCACTCCCCAAGAGACACAATGACCAGAGATGAGCTGATCTGAAGCCAGGAGCTTCTTCTTGGGTCTCCCATGTGAGTACAGGGGCCCAAGGACTTGGGCCAACCTTACACTGCTTGCCCATGCTACAAGCAGAGAACTGGAACAGAAATGGAGTAACTTGGAACACTAACTGATGCCCATATGAGATTCAGCATCACAACACAGGAGGATTAGCCTAGGGTGTCACCGTGCAGGCCCCAAAATATAGATTTTGTTCATGTAGATTACACTATTTGGAGTCTGTGCATTACAAAATAATCAGGGGTCTGTATCCCAAACTCAGAGTTAAATTATGAATACTGGCAAAAAGTTGAAAACTTTGTCTCTAAGATCAGGAACTAGACAGGAGTGACTATTCTTGCCACATCTATTCAACCTAGAACTGGGAGTCCTACACAGAACAATTATAAAAGAGAAAATAATGAAACTACTTTAGTCACAAATTAAGAAATAGAACTGTATTTGTTTGCAGATAATGTTATATTTATTTATTTATTTATTTATTTATTTATTTATATAAGAGTTAGTTACTTTTCTACATACTAATTAGATGCACTATACAAAAGAGAAATTAAGAAAAAAATCTCAGCTTCAAAGTTTTTAAAATACCAGCAATAGAACTGCCCTTTTTTAAAAAATTAATTACATTGCATTATGTGACACAGTTTTATAGGTTCTGGGATTCCCCCTACCCCTCCCCAAACCCTGTCTCCATGGTGGATTCCTCCACCTTGTTGCATTACCACAGGTCAAGTTAATATGAGATTCTTTCATTGCAAGCATATACCAAGCTTAGAGTCCAGCATCTTATTGTCCAGATAAGTTCAACAGCTTGTTGGGGAGACCATCTCTGGTCTGAAAGCAGAGCCAGCAGAGTATCATCCCGATCAATTAAAAGCCCCAATATAACATCAGCAACAATTTATAACGTTATGGAATTAATTGACATAGTATTGAGTAACCAACATGTTAAAAAAATGCCAAGTTCTTTAACACATCCTGCAACTCCTTCATTGACATTTCAATTTTAGTTTATATAAACCTGGTTCTATATACCTTAAATGGCTATACATTGCTATTCAGCTATCTCATGTCTATTTTCATTTTAGTATTTAGCATTTTATAGCATTGAAGCATAATTTTGCTGAACTTGGCTTTTTTTTTTCGGGTAGTCTAGACTGGCTTATAACTCTAACAAGACATATGTCAACAGTGTAGGTGCAGAACAGTTTTAGTAGGCGTGTGCAGAGAAATCTTCAGTACCCTAGTGAGGAGCAACTAATCCTTGTGTCCCACCTAGTAGGGTATAAGTGAATCCACGCTGACCGTTTCCTGTCTAATTCTAAGCTTTCCTTGTTGTTCTCTATCTATTCTTGACTTTTTCTTTGTGTGTTTGCTTGTTTTGAGGGGTTCCAGAGCGATCCTGATGGTCATTGCCAGAGAGGGTGGGGACCCAAAGTTGGAACCAAGGGAGGACCAGAAAAATCTCCCCTCCCTAATCCCCAAGGAAGTTTACTGTTTTTCTGTTCTGTGCACTGCTCAGGGCTCCTGGCTGTTGTTCCGATGTCCTTGAATCCTGTGAGGAAAGATTTGGACTTCTTTCATCCCATGTGGTAGATCCAAGCGGGAGTGGATGACCTCAGAGTTCTCGGCCTCCGAAGGCATTCAAATTCCCCGTGGTCTCCTTGGCAGTTGGGATGTAGTCCTTGGTGCTTGTACTGATAGTCCTTGTTGAGAATCCGGGGGGGGGGGACCCCAGAGCGGAGCAAGGGGACAAAAGGAGGCTTGCATCCCAACCCTGAAGAATAGAACTGTCTTACAGTCATATTCCTCAGTGTGTATGCAAAGGAAATCAAATTACAATCGAAGAAATGTTTGCACTCCCATACTCACTCTATATTGATTCATAATAGTCAACACATGAGAACAACCTATGTAGTGTTGGATATTGAAATATAAGAAGGGAGAGAATCAAGATGGCAGAATAGGGTAAGGACACATTTAAACAGACAGAGAAACATTAACCAGTATGAAGCACATTCCAGGAAATAAGAGAGGACAACACAACAACAGAGGGTACCTGGAGGCTGATAGACACAGGAAAGCAGCAAAAACAATATTGTGCTGATGCAGTGACTGAATTCTACTAGTAGTCAGAACTCCACCAGCAACTAGGTGGGAAAGGACTTTCACTAAGAGCTTGGGAGGTGACAAAGAACTGCCCATCCTGCTGGTCTGTTTGATTTGACCAGGGGCAAGACAGAATATCAGATCAAAGATGGGTGGGCAGTGCAGGAACAGGGTGAATTTCTCAGCCCAGTCTACCTCCTAGAGCCAAATTGTGTGCCATTTTGTGCAAGGAGGACAAGGCAATGAAAAGGACTGAGCATACACTGAGCCGGGAGTGAACTCATTTCTGACTCAGCGAACTGCAACAGATTGGCATCCAACAGGTTCCACCCATGATAGGTCCAGGTAACCCTCAGACCTGACAGCCAGTAGATCAAGAACTCTAGTACTGGCACGTCGGGCGCGATGTCTTACAGTGTAGCAAAAGTTTCAGGACTGCAGGAGAAAACAGTGAGCTGTGCAGGTGATGAGCTTGCGAGAATTCACTGAGCTCAGTGCATTGCACAGGTGCCACAGGAAAATTATACCAACTATGGCATTGTATGGGTCAAAATAGGTCCCTGTGGAACCCAGACACAACAGCCAACAGGTTCCAACTAGATTATCACCAACAACAACCTAGCTAAATAGGACGTCAGGTGCCTCCCTAATCCCTGGACCTACTCCAACAGGAAGTGGGAGAAACACTGTACAGACAATGGTACACCCTCAGCAGTGTCACAGGAGCAGGAGAGTAGTGAGCCAGGAGCTGGGGCTATGGAGTCCATGGTAGAAGTCTAACATAAGTAACCAGAACTGGAACTCAGTGGAGGGAATGGCAAAATTGGCTGCAAACAAAGAACTGTGTACCAACTGCGATAAGTAAAATCAAACTGTAGATCTGTGGGTGATACAGCTTAGAAACCTGCCCCTAGGAGAAGATTCTGCTAACCAGAAGTACAATGACCAAGAGTAAAAGAAGAGACAAAGGCAAAATGAATACTACTAAAGACTCCCCTGCAAAGGAACAAAACCCTATGCCAACCTCATTGTACACTGAGAAAGACATCGAGAAAATGGGGGATACAGAATTCAAAACACTTGTTAAAAAGCTTCTGATCAACAATGAGAAGCACATAAAGCAGGCATTCAAGGAATTCAAGGAATAAGTCATACTGGAAATGAAACAAGTGAAAGCTGACATATCAGAAATGAAGAATACAGTGGAGCAAATGAAAAATACAGTGGAAAGTCTCCAAAATAGAATGAAACAAGCAGAATAAAAAAACCCCTCAAAGTTAGAAGATATTTCCTGTCACCAGGGAGAAAGAAACAAAAAGCTGGAAGCAGAGCTGGATCAGGCCAAAAAAAGTATTCAAGAATTGAAAGACACTATTAAAAGACCAAATTTAAAAGTTATGGGGATTCCAGAAGGTGCAGAAAGAGAAGCTGAGTTTAAAAATGTATTTAATGAAATAATAAGGGAAAATTTCCCTAATCTGGAGAAAGAATCAGGAAACAACGTCCAGGAGGGGCACAGAACTCCCAACAGGCTTGACCAAAGCAATCTTCACAAAGACACATGATAATGAAGCTCTCTTCAATTGAACATAAGGATCCTTAAATGTACACGTAAAAAAAATCAACTGACATGTAAATGAATGCTAATTAAACTCACAGGAGATCTCTCACAGGAAACTCTACAGGCCAGAAGAGAATGGAATGACATGTTCCAGATTCTAAAAGCAAAAAATTGTGGGCCCAGGATAACGTAACCAACAAAGCTTTCTTTTGTCTTTGAAAATGAAATAAAATTATTCCACCATAAAGGAAAGTTAAAAGAATATGCCTCTTTCAAAGGTGCCCTACAAACGATACTTAAAGATGCTCTCTTAACAGAGAAGAGGAATAGCGCCCCCACCAACCCAAGGCAAATGCAAAGACCATCCCAGTAAAATGACAACAAAAGACTAAATCAATGAACAACCCATTTCCAGTGTGACGTATTCCTTGAATTCCTTGAATGCCTGCTTCACGTGCTTCTCATTGTTGATCAGATCCATTTTCAGTTTGTTTTCCTGTATGCTCTAAGGTATATTAACAATATAAATTAATAAAGCCATGTGGTAAAAATAATAGAGATTCCAAATAAAATTGAAAATAGTCCAAGTTCTGGTCTATCAAGTTAACTTCCTGTGTGCAAAGCCAGCATACCATATAAACATATGAGTTTCCTAGATGTTCTGCTTCTTTTTTTATTTAAAGATTCATTTTACTTGGAAAGGCAATTTTACAGAGAGAAAGGGAGACAGAAGCTCTTCCGTCCATGGTTCACTTCCTAAATGGCCACAATGACTAGAGATGAGCCAAACCAAAGCCAGGATCCAGGAACAACTTCTGGGACTTCCATAAGTGTACACAGTCCCAATGATTAGGGCCATCCTCTACTGCTTTCCCGGACCACAATCAGGGAGCTGAATGGGCAGTGGAACAGCCAAGACATGAACCAACACCCTTAGAGTATCTCAGTTTTTGAAAGTGGAGGATTAGGCAACTGAGCATTTGCGACATGCCCAGGTGCTCTACTTCTGATCCAGCTCACTGTCAGTGTATCTCAAAAAAACAGAAGAGGATAATCAAAGTCCTTGGGACTCTGCTAGCTATTTGGGAGATCTCGATGCAATCTCTGTCTTCAGCCTGGCCTAGCCTTGGCAGAAACAACAATTTGGGCAATTAATCAATGAAAAATATTTTCCCCCTCTAAAATATTCTGAGGTGTTTCCATTATGTTTTTTCTCTTGTAGTTTCAAAGTTTCAGTTCTGATATTTAGGTATATTTTATTTTGAATTGATTTTTACACATAGTGAGATAGGGGAACAGGTTTTATTCATTATTGATGTTCCAGAATCTTGTTTGAAAAGACTGCTTTATCAAAGCATGCTCTTAGAATCTTTTCCAAAGGTCGGTTAACTGTAGATATGGTAATTTATTCCTAGGATCTCTGTTCTATTCCATTGGGCTACAGATTTGTTTTTATGTCAATACCAACCTGTTTCTATTAATGGAGGTTTGTAATATATTTTAGACTCAGGTGTAATAATACCTTCTCCTGGGCCCGGCGCAGTGGCGCAAGTGGTTAAGGTCCTCGCCTTGCATGCCCGAGATCCCATATGAGCACCGGTTCTAATCCCGGCAGCCCCGCTTCCCATCCAGCTCCCTGCCTGTGGCCTGGGAAAGCAGTCGAGGACGGCCCAAAGCTTGAGACCCTGCACCCGCGTGGGAGACCCGGAAGAGGCTCCTGGCTTTGGATTGGCATAGCATTGGCCGTTGCGCTCACTTGGGGAGTGAATCATCGGACGGAAGATCTTCCTCTCCTTCTCTCCTCTCTGTATATCCGCCTTTCCAATAAAAACTAATAAAAATAAATCTAAAAAAAAATACCTTCTCCTTTGTTCTGTTTAAAAGATTTAATTACCTGTTTGAAAGGCAGAATTATGCAGAGAAACAGAGGGAGAGTATGGGGTCAGGCTGGAGTGTGAGGAAAGTCTTCCATCCACTAACTCACTCTTGAAATGACTACAATTATTGGGACTGGACCAGACAAAACTAAGAAGCCAGGAACTTCATTTGGGCCTCCCACATGAGTGGAAGATGCCCAAGTATGTGGACCATGTTTTGTTGCTTTCCAGGCACAACAGCAGGAAGCTGGATCAGAAGCGAAACAGTTGAGACTCAAATGAGTGCTCATATAGAATGCCAGTATTACAGGCCACTTAATCCATTGTGCAACAATGTTTTCCCTTCCTCCTTTGCTCTTTTGCTCGAAATCGCATTAGCTGTTGGAGTACTGTGTGGTTCCACAGAAATGGAAGCCATGGTGAAAAAAAAATTATAGGGATTTTGCAAGTTGCTTTTGGTAGCATGTTCTTGACAGTGATATTGATTCTTCCCATCCCTGGTCATAGGAGGTATTTGCATTATATTGTGTCTTCTTCAGTTTCCTTCATCAATGATTAAAATTTTCATGACAAAAAAAAAAAAATCACGTCATTGGCTGATTTTTTCCCTATTTGATGTTTTTGTTAACTCCTGGAAATGGGATTGCATTTTTTTTTTTATTCTTTCTTCAGATAATTCACTATTGCTATACAGCTGTACCAGTTTTCTTTTTGTTTGTTTGTTCATGCTGCCTTTGTATTCTGCAATTCTCCTGTATTTATCAGTTCTCATAGATTTTGTTAGGGTCTTAGGAGTTTTCTCTACATAAGACCATTTTTCCTGCAAATTGTGACAATTTGGCACCATCTTTAATTTAATTGGCTTTTATTTCTATCTTTTGTGTGTTTTTTACTGACTAGAATTTCTAGTACCAAGTTGAATAAAAACATAAAAATGGGCATCATTTCCTTGTTTTGTTTATTAGAAAGGCTTCGGTTTTTCTCCCATTCAACAGGTGTTACATTTAGGTTTGTAACACATGATCCTTAGTGTTGTGGTATATCACTTGTATATTTAATTTGTTCAGAGTTCTAATCATGAATGATTGCTGAATTTATCACGTGCATTCTTGTCATCTACTGGAAAGATTACATGATTTTGTCCTTCATTTTATCAATGCTTTGTATCAGGGTGATTTGCAAGTATTGAATCATTTTTATATTTCTCAAACGAATCCCAGTTGATCCTAGTGAATAAAATTTCTCTTATGTGGCTATACCTAATATGCTAGCATTTTATTGAAGACTTTTTTTTGCATCCGTGTTTTTCAGGAATATTGGTCTATATTTTCTTTTCTGTGTCCATACCTAGTTTGGTATAAAGGCAATACAGACCGAATAGAATGAATTTGAAAGAATTCATTTTTGTTCCGTTTTGTCAAACAATCTGTGAATGATTGGTATTAATTCTCTGTTTGATAGAACTTAGCAGCAAAGCCATTTTGGTTTTGGCTTTTTTGAATCTTGCTACTCATTATTATTCTATTAAGGTATTTTGCTTCTTTGTGATTCAATTTCAAGAAGGTAGATATCCCCAGGAATTTGCCCATGTCTTCTCTATTATCCAATTTTATGCCACATATTTATTAGTAACTTCTAACATTCCTTTGCATTTCTGTGATGTCCATTGTAAAATCTCCATTTTCATCTATGATTCTTTATTCTATATTTTAATATCTTCATTTCACTTTTTCAAGATTTATTTATTTATTTATCTGAAAGACAGAGACAAAAACAGAGAGATGTTTCATTCACTGATCTACTCCCTCAAAAGTCCAAACAGCCAGATCTGGATCAGGATGAAGCCATGGACCAGGGACTTCTGGGTCTCCCCACATGAGTTGCAAAGGGCCAAGTACTGGGGTCATCTATTGCTGCCTTCCTGGGTGTTTTTGCAGGAATCCAGGTGAGAAGTGGAGTTTCTAGGATGGAAAACAACACTCTAACATGGGAATACTGGCATCAACACAAATAGCACCACAATGACAGGCTCCCATTGCTACATTTTTAGATTTTAGTGTTTGTTTCATTTAATTGTGCTCTGGATTTTATTTCTCATTTTCTTTTAGTAACATTAAATTTGATTTTTCCCATAATTTTCTAGTTTCATGAAATGCAGTGATAAGTCTGATGTGATCTCTCTTTCTTTCTTTCTTTCTTTATTTCTTCCTTTCCTTTCTTTTCTTTTCTTTTTCAGCCTTTTTTTTGTTGTTATTTTTTAATTCTCTTACTTAGTTAATTAGGGTACAAAGGGTCAAGGGCTACAGGACGAAAATGGGTAATACTATTACTTCCACACTAATATTATCATTTTTTCCCTGTATCTGAGGTCAGGGGAGAAATAAAGGAAAAAGCCCCACCCAGCCTCCCACCCATCCCAGGTCCCCAACATGAGTAGCGCTCCAAGGGTCCTGCTTGAGCAGTTTTGATAGTTCAGCATTTCTGAATTGCTGCCAATCTCGACGTTCCAATCGCAATGATACCTATTCAGAATCCACTGGCTGACATAGTCTCTTCATGGTTGGGGTTCTGAGATCAGCAGTTCAGTTGGAGGGATCTCCAAAGAAACTTCATCTGAGATGATTTCAGACCTGATTCTTGCATGAGTTTGCTAGGACAGGGTCCAACGCCATCCGTTGTGCCAATCAGCTTTTGCACATGCTGGTCGTTGCTATTGCTGGGTCAGTTCTGTTTCCAGCCCTGTCTTCCTCGTGAACCAATGGGTGTTGTAGTCAAGCTCAATTCTGCCCACTTCATACTCGGTCCTCACGCAAACCAGTGGAAGCTGCAGCCTAGTTGGGATGACTCCCCATAACCCCCACCAGGCGTTCCCCCTACCCTGGTTCTCATGGTTGCCAGTATGTACGGCAGGCTTTTCCCGTCAGACCCCCACATCCCATTAGCTCTCGCGTGTCAATGGGCATTGGAGCCTAGTTCAACCCAACCATCTTACTATCCAGCCCACCCACATACTGGCAGGTGCCTTTCTGTCTAGCCACCCCTGCCCCTGTCCTGGTTTTCGTGCTGTCCAGTGGGAGTGGTAACCCCGAGGGAGGTGCCCACTATCTCTCTACTAGGCCACTCCCACTCCCAGATTGTGCACTTTGCAGGGGGTTCTGGCATTTGACTTGACAGAATTAGCTCCCAGTGCCAGCCTCTGCCAGCTGATGCCGCGGCTAAGCCCAATCATCCCTTACCCACTCTAATTTTTGCTTGCACCAGTTGGAACAGTCAGCCCACACTGGCCTTTCTCTTGTCTAACTCACGTGAGGCCCACAGGTGTTATAGACCTGCCTCGTCTGATCTGCCCCCATCCTGACTCACACGTTCCAATGGAAGTAGTTGTCCAGCAGGGGAGAGCACATTGTCCTGTCATCTTTGCCTCCTCCCCAAGGTTTTACATGTGCTATTTGGGTGCTGCAACCACATCTGGTACAGCTCATTTCACCTTGACATTTCTTAATGTGTACTGGTATGTGTCGCAACCGAACCGGACCCAATCCACACTCTGTTCTGGTGTTCAAATTCTCCAGTGGGTGATGTGAACGGGTTTAGCCTGGTCTGCCCCCGACCCATGTGAAGTGTATGCCAGTGGGATAATTTCCATAGCCTGTTCTGGGCTGTTTCCTATTATGCTTCTTGCACTTAACTGCAGGGACTGTGTCTTGCCAGAGGAGTTGCCCAGGCTCCTCCATCACAACCTCTCCCAATGCCAGATTTTGTGCATACCAGTGGGTCCATGAGCCAGCCCTAATCAGTTCACCTCCTGACCTAGCATGAATAGTGGCTTTTCCTGACTGGGCTTCAACCCAATCTGGTTCTTACTGTTGGATGTTTCAACCCAGCCACGGCTCTTCCATACCCACATACAGCTCACACATGGTTCAGTAAGGGCTGAGACCTAGCCTAATCTGTCACACATCTATTCTGGTCCTCCAGAGCACAAGATGGTGCTGGAGTCTAGGCTGATTTGATGCTTTCAGTCCCAGTCCACACTTGTGCTAAGTGAAATTACAACAGTATCCTGATAAGAATGCAGCCCCCATTCCAGCCCATGTGCTCCTTGGTGGGAAACTCAACCCAGCTAGGGATGTCTCCTTTGCTCTCCAACTGGGCCTATCCCCGGCCTTAGATCATGCTCAGGCCAGTGGTTGCTCTGACTCAGCTTGGCAGAGTCCCCTCACCTGTCCTGGTCCCTGCCTTAGATGCTGTGGCTTAGCGTCCCTGGCTCATGCAGATCACTAGATACAAGGGCCTATTCAGCATGACCTGTGCTCCATCCTGATTTCTGTTCTTTCTTGTGAGTTAAGGTTTGGTGTGCCCTGCCCATTCTGCCCCCTTCCAAGTTGCAGCCTGGCCCACCCCACATTCTGTTTTAGGATGCACATTCGGTTGTTGCTTCCTTGACCTGCTCAGACTGTTGTGGGTTCCTTTACCCATGAGTGATGGCAGGTGCCATGGTCACACCTAGCTTAGTCCATCACAAGCCCAGCTTGCAAGCTAACCAGGGGGACTTGTATTTCCACAGGGTTGGGCCCACACAACCCCACAGAGTCTACCCCCAGACCAAGTTCTTTCTCTTGCTGGATAATGTCTTGACCCTGCCAAATGTGACCACTCCACCATTCCACAACTCAGTTGGGTAATGGTACGTAACTCTACCAAACAGGCCACCATCCATAGCTTTGGTGTGGATTGGTGTGTGGCCATCAGTGATGCTCTTTGCTAACAGCCCGTCTCTTGATTCCTAATTGGGCTGGTGAATCAGCCTTCCGTTCACTGCCTTCCGGTAGTGTCTTTGGCTTGAGTCCCCAGCATTGGATCTGACCCAGCAGGGGCACCCCCCACAGCTGCCACACTGCAGGGAGCTGCAGTTGCCTCCAACCCCAAGGCCCGAACCCCTCCCAAACTCGCCCAGCCACAAGATCTTAGCTGCAGGGCCCAGGTAGGATTTTAATCTAGTTCCCAAGTTCCCTCATGGCATACTTACCCTGAGGGAAGAGCTCTCTTGGGTCCTGGGGAAGCCAAGGACTCATTCACTGCCTTCCGGTAGTGTCTTTGGCTTGAGTCCCTAGCATTGGGTCGAACCCGGCAGGGGCACCCCCCACAGCCACCACACTGCAGGGAGCTGCAGTTGCCCTCAACCCCAAGGCCTGAACTCTTTATTTCTTTTTTTGATAAGCAGCATAGTTTGCTGTGAACTTGCCACTTTCAAGGTTGAAAACTTTCCTTTTTCTGTTTTTATTGCTTTGAACATGTGTTTTGTATCTCCTTGACATTTGAAATTCATCTTGAACCACTTGTTCCATAGCTTTTGATATGTTTTCTATTTTTGTACACTTCAAGGCATTTTCAAAATTCTGTTATCCAGTGGTTCTTCAAGAGCTTGTAGTTCAATTTCCAAGTATTTTTGCAACTTTCAAAATATTCCTTATTATTAATTTCCAATCTTATTTTATTGTGGCCAGAGAAGATACTTCATGCAATTTCTGCTTTTTAAAAGTTGTTTGAGACCTCCTTTTGACCTATCAAATGACCTATCCTTGAAAATGTTCTGTGTGCTGATAAGAGGAAGTTCATTCTGTAACTGTTGTTTACAATGTTCTATAGATACTTCTTAGGTTCAACACACTTAGGTTACAATTTAACCCTATTCTTTGTTGACCTTCTGTCTAGATGATCTGTCCTTTTGTGAAAATGTCTTGTTAAATTCCCCTACTATTTTGTGTCAGAACCTATCTTTCATATACCTGTTTTGTTCTAAAAAAAGAACCTATCTTTCTTTTTGGGTCCATGCATATTTACTTTATGATTCTGAGTGTTCTGATAGTGAATATATACATATTTTAAATTGTTCTTTTATAAACTGAAATATTTATTATTAAAGTATCCTATGTTGGCTCATTTTATTGCTTTTGATTTAAAATATTGTATCTGACAGAAGTATCAGTAACCCTTGCTTTCTCTAGAGATCTTTCTGTATGCTATTCTGATTCCATGCCCTCATTTAAAATCTATCTTTAGAGGTGAAGTGGGATTTTTTAAAGCAGCATATAGGCTGATCATTTTTTTTTTTACCCATAAACTACTCTATATCCTCTGACAAGATAATTCAATTTTCATTTACAATAACTCTTAGTGGATCATCTCACAACTCCTATTTTGCTCTTTTCTGGAGTTATCAGTTCTTTTTTCATTAAGTATTACATGTATGGCATAGACATGAATGGATTAAATCTGACTAGCGAATTTTGATCTGTCTATATCTGGCTAGTTGTATCTATCTTTAAACAGGTCTGGGAAATTTTCTATCATTACCTTTATAAAAGTGCTTTCAATCCTTTTGACATTCTCTAATCCTTCTGCAATTATGTAAGTCAAATATTTGCTCTTTTAATAATATTCCATATTCTGTGTAATATTTTTCATTTTTAAAATTCCTTTTCCCTTTTTATCTCCTCCAACTGAGTATTTTAAATAGCCTGAATTTGACCTCTCCGATCCACTATTTTGTTTTAATCCATTCTGTTTCTGATATATGTCATTTATAATGCTTTAGATATCATCTAGTATGCTTTTCAGTTAAAAGATTTTTGCTTGATTTTTAAAAATGATTTGTCTTTCAATAAAATATATCTGTTAGAATATTGAATTGGTTCTTAAAGTTCTCTTGAATTTTGCTGTTTTGTTGAAGTAACTATTTTGAAACCTTACACTGAGCATTTGCTAATTTTAATTCCTGAATGATTAGTTTCTAGCACCTCATTTTGTTTCTTAGGTGAAGTCAAACATCCTTAGGATTTTTTGTTCCTGTTGGTGTTTTCAGTTACATACTAAAATATTTTTAAAATTTATTCCTCAGCATTATACTACTTATTTATGCTGATGATACTGAAATAGTTTTAAAACCTAAGTCTAAACAAAAGAATCTAAAGAGAATTTTTCATTTCCAAAGCCTTGAGTCCCTGCACCCGTGTGGAAGCCTCTAACTCCTGGCTTCAGATCACCCAGCACCTGCCAAAGCAGCCATTTGGTGAGTGAACCAGCAGACAGAAGATCTCCCTCTCTCTGTCTCTTCTTCTCTCTGTAGCTCTGCCTTTCAAATAAGTATGAAATAATTCTTAAAAGAAGAAACTGAGAAGGCACCACAAGGAATAAAACACTCTAAGTCAGATTTGATAAAGATTTAATACGTAGGATGCATAAAATATTTTATAATTTATTAGAAAAGACAGCACAGTCTGAAAAGATGTATTTCTTTTTATTGTAAAAACAGATCAGAGTCCCAAAGCTTTGGGCCATCTTCCACTTCTTTCCCAGGCCATAAAAAAAGGAGCTGAATGGGAAACGGAGCAACTAGGACATGGGATACTGACACTAGCAGGCAAAAATTGATTGATTGAGCCTTCACCCAACAACACATTTTTCAAAGGATTTATTTATTTTTATTGTAAAGGCAGACATACCTCTGGAGAGACAGAGGGAAAGATCCTCACCAAGTGGCCACAATGACGACAGCAGATCCAAAGCCAGGAGCCAGGAACCTAATCTGGGTCTCCCACATGGGTGCAGGGTCCCAAGGCTTTGGGCCGTCCTCGACTGCTTTTGAAGGACACAAGCAGGGAGATGAATGGAAAGTAGAACAACCAGGACAGGAATCAGTGCAGATATCAGATCCCAGTGCATGTAAGACAAGAGTTCAACCACTAGGCTTTTGTACCGGGTCCCCAACAACACATTTTTCAAAAGGGAGAAGTACTAAAAGGAAATTTATAGCTATAAATGTCTACATTATAATGGAATACTTTAGCAATAACCTAACCCTCAACTTCAAGACATTGACAAAAGGAGAATAATTTAATTCTAAAGTGATCAGAAAGAAAATAGCAAGAAAGAGTGAATTTTAATGTAATAGTATAAAAAACAATCTTAGCAATCCTAAAACATCCTGTTCTTTCCCCTCTTCTTTCCTCCGTTTTTTCTGCATTTTCAAACCTTTTCCTTTCCTTCTAATTTTAATTGTGTATCCATCATCTAAAGCTACTGTTTAGAAAATGACCCTGAATACTGTACTGAAAATTTGGCAGACTAATCTCTAAGACTTATTGCAGTTACTTCTATATATTTATTTGTTTTTTTTTAATTTTTTATATTTATTTTTAAATTCATAATTAATAGTTGTATATATTCAATGGGTACAGTATATTTTGTTGTATGCTTATATTATATGAAAATTTAATGTAATTACTTTCTTAATAAGCCTATAACATCATTAATTTGTCATTTTGGTGATGAGCATTTTAAAAATTTATTGGATCAATTTTGAAATATAACATATTAATTACTGTGGTCACAACGCAGTGTAATAGATCAACAAAATATGTTCCTCTAAGTGAAAATTTTACCCCTTAATTAACCTATTCTTTTCCCTCATTCAATTCTGTACTCCCAGGCTCTTATAACTTCCCTTTCCTTCACTTTTTCAGGATTCACTGTTTTTATTCTATATGTTTTATATTCCATATGTGAATGCTATCATATCTTTCTGAATCTGGCTTATATCGCTTAGCATAGTGTCCCCCAGTTCCAACCTTGTTGTTGCAAAGCACAGACTTTAATCTCTGTGTGTGACATTTCTTTTTCCATTCTTCGGTTGGTGCACAGTTTACCTTTATATCTTGAATCAGCAGTATACGGCTGTTCTCTTATTTGCATTTTTGTCAATCTTTTTCACAGATTATTTGTTTCTTTACTTGAAAGACAGAGACACACAAAGAGAGTGAGAAGTCCAAATGGTTGCAATGTCCAAGGCTTGGTTCAAGCCAAAGCCTGACGACAGAAACCCTGTGCTTTTCCCCCATTT
Organism: Ochotona curzoniae; assembly: GCF_017591425.1. NCBI lineage: Eukaryota > Metazoa > Chordata > Mammalia > Lagomorpha > Ochotonidae > Ochotona > Ochotona curzoniae. The sequence goes on along the minus strand of NW_024467087.1, from coordinate 52,629,073 downwards.
GAGTGGCAAGGAACCAGGGACTTGGGCCATCATCTGCTGCTTTCCCTGCTACTTGTCTGGGAGCTGGGTCAGAAACAGTAACAGAAATAAAAACATTCACAGACTCAGAGAAAATAATCAAACTGCTTAGAATTTCTGGATTGATATCCACAAATGAAGCCAGGTTATCATAACTGATTTTAGAAACAATGCTGCGGTCTAAACACTAAAATTAAATTTGTGTGTTGAATCTACACTGGCCATGATTACCAACTTTCAGGAAGAATCAAGATAAATACAAATTGGAGGTTTTATAATCCCTTAACTCACTAATAAAATGAATGTTAACCATGGTCTTCTAAGATTATAGGTAATTAACAGCATTCTATAAGACTTAATTACCGTAATTATTTTCTGTTTGTTTGTTTAAAAGGCAGGGTGACAAAGAAAGGAGAGGGAGGAAAAAATACTGCATTCACTCTCACTCTGCAAATGCCTCTAATAAAAAAAAACTATATCAGGCAGATACCAATGGTGGCAGGGATTTAAGAATTTGGACCATAATACATTGCCTTCCCAGGCACATTAGCAGGAAGTTGGATCAGAAGCAAAAGAGTTGGGATGGAAACCAGGACTCTGATACACAATGTGATTGTCCCTAGTGGTAGGTTAACCTGATGTACCAAAGCACACACCTTGTGATAATTATTTTACATTTCACAAACATTACAAAATACAATTGTTATGAGTAGTACTTGTTTCCCCAAAATGCACATAGCTATTTCAATTCTAATGTATTAATGCTAATGGTTTATTGATTAAGGGAGACATGATTTATGTAAGACGTCTGAAAGGTAGAAATGGGTCATTGGGAGTGCATTCTCAGAAGGTGGTTCTCAGGAAAGAATGTTTCAGGCTCAAATTCTGCCAAGGTTTGTTCTCTCTCCTTCTTGGTTCATGATGTGATCACTGTTACTTTATCTGCCTTAATCATCCCCTATCGACACTAGACTGTGAGGCCAGCTAAACCTGTAACCTCAAGATATTTCTTTCCGGGCCCGGCGCTGTGGCACAGTGGTTAAAGGTCCTCGCCTTGCACGCCCGGGATCCCATATGCGCGCCGGTTCTAATCCCGGCAGCCCCGCTTCCCTTCCAGCTCCCTGCCTGTGGCCTGGGAAAGCAGTCGAGGACGGCCCAAAGCTTTGGGAACCTGCACCCGCGTGGGAGACCTGGAAGAGGCTCCTGGCTTCGGATCGGCATAGTATCGGCCATTGCGCTCACTTGGGGAGTGAATCATCGGACGGAAGATCTTCCTCTCTGTCTCTCCTCTCTGTATATCTGCCTTTCCAATGAAAAAATAATAAAAATAAATCTTTAAAAATAAAAGATATTTCTTTCCACAGATACTCTCCTCAGATATTTATTTAAAACAATAAACACGGGCTAATACAACAATTGACAAATGCAAATATATAAGCCTTAAATTTTCTCCTAGTAAATATATTAAGCACCCATCTGTGTCCTAGGACATGACCATAGCAGGTCCACTAGCGATGTTAACAGGTAGGATAGATTCTATGGCTATTCACAAAACAAGCCACACCCCATTGTGCTCCATATTAAAATCTTTCTCTGCAAAAATCCCATATCAAGCAAATAAAAAGATATGCTGCAGACTAGGGGTGAATATATGCAAAACACATATCTCATAAAGAATTACTGTATAGAAAACATAAAAACACCTCAAAATCAACAACCAAACATCCAACTACAAAAAAAAATAAGCAAATAAGCAAGTATTTTATTGAAGAGGATCATCTGTTGACAAATCACCACATGAAAATGTTCAGTGTCATCAACCACCAGAGAAATATAAATTAAAACCAAAATGAGATATTATTGCAAATTCCAAAATATCAAATACAATTACTGACAGATTCAAATACAAGCAAGGATGCATAGAAACTGAATCATTCTTTATGGTGGAAATGTAAAATCACAGGGCACTTTTAAGTCAGCCAAAATTTTCTTATAAATTTATATAAACAGCAATTACACTCCTTAATATTGGTTCTAAAGAAATGTAAACATGATCACAAAGAAATATACTTCATTATTTTTCATAGTAGACTTATTCATAATGATCAAAAACTGGAAATGGCTCAGATGGGTGAACTGCTTAATAATATACTCATATTTTATATTATTACTTATAGTAAAAGAGGAAAAAATGGTATATTAATTTGAGGCATAAAATTATTTAGACCACTGACAACAATGGTTCCATAAAATCAGTGATCATAACCATCTCAATTTTTGTTGTGTACATGAGATGATGTCTAGTAATGATAAAATTGCCTTAATGATGTATTTTTCAGTCTATGTCCCCATTCTTAACTGCTACATTATTTTATTAATTCATGCAACAGCTTGGATGAATCTCCTGGGAGAACAGTGAGTGATAAAAATCAATCCCATGTTATTGGATATTGTGGCGTCCAGTTAGATTATATAACTTTGCAAAATATTAATAGTTTAGTAATGAACACTAGATTAGTGAAAATCAAGGCCTATGGAGAAGGTCAAAGGTGTGGAGGGGAGGCGAATGGTTGTAATAGGGAAACACAAGAAACTTCTGATGATAGAACTGTTCAAATGTTGTGGTGGATACACAAATATGAATGTATAATAAAATTATCTAGGCTAGGCGCATACAAGACAATGTAAGTAAAATTGGGAAAGTGAAAATAAAGTCAGCGGGTTATATCAATGCCAAAATACTAGCTGCAATATTAAACCATAATTTGACAAAATGTGAACATCTGGGGAAACTAGGTAAAGTGTGCACATTACCTTGCTATATTATGCCTGAAATGTATATGGATTTATAATTGCTTCAATATTTAAAATAATCTTAAAAGAAGCCCACCTGGTATGACACACATTCCTTAAAGTAGATGCCATAATTAATGCTGGCAGCATTTCTCCCATTCAGAGTTGGTAATATGTTGAGCATTTCAAAGAGACACTGTATCATCCTTCTGTAACTAGAGTGTATATGCTTCTTTGAATATACCATGTCTCTCAATAGAAAAGGAGAATAGGAGGATGTTAGTACATATTTAGTGTCACAAACACATATACCCTCTTTTGTCTGGTGCCAAAAGTCGGTTGCTGTCATCATCATGGTGGTTTTTCCAGTAGAAACTCTTTTTAGACAAGGAGACAATCAGCAATAAGAGGGAGAACCAGAGGAAAATATGTCACTAAATCCTCCTCCAGATATGCCCCACATATGGCTGGAAACCTGAAATCTCTACTGCCGCAAAGCTGCCACTCAGAGCTGTCATTGTCTGAACATATTGAACATGGCTTCTAAGTATGTCCTGAGAATGACGTACAGCCCATTGTCACAGGATCAAAACTACCATTGCTGACACTATCACTCTAATAAAACACCTGATGCAACAATATTCTGAGACTTTCTTAAAAGTCCAGAAAATGGGCAATTACCAAATTCCTCGAAATTTCTATCATTCCTGGGAAATTGCCCAAAGGCATATCCTTCTGCCTTCAAGGATGACTTCACACCTCATGGATTGTAACTCAGTCTTTGCAGCACACCCACACGTTGTCTTGAATGTATCCTTCACTTTGCTAATAAATCTCTACTAACTTCCATCTATGTCTTATCTTCATATTCTTTCTTGCCTCACATTCAAGAACTTGGATCACCCAACTGTCCAACAAAATGAACAGAATTGCCCCAGCAATTGTGTCATTCAGGGTTGTCTGCTCACAGTTTGGATTTTATCTTCTACAAATACTTGTGTCTATGTGTTTGAGGAGAGGGATATGAATAAGGGGTGTGTGTGTGTGTGTGTGTGTGTGTGTGTGTGCAAGGACACATACATACACATGGGCACCTAAGTGCAGTGTGCCATAATCCATACTTGGAGGGGACAAATGTAATAAAGTCATTCCATTTCTTAAATAAGCTGATCCATGGGTGAAGCTTCTCCCATCATCATCCAGCGACTTGATCTACTGTAATGGACAGAGCAACATTTGCAATGAAGAGAGGAAGAAGAGGTTAATGTCAGATAAGGAAAGCGGTAGGTGGAAAAACAGTCCAGTCCTGTAGGGGCCCTCTCTGGAATACCTACTTAGAGCAATGGCAGAAAATGCAGTCATTTTTAAAAATTTCTTTTTTATTTGAAAGGCAGATTTACAGGGAGAAAGAGAGACACAGGGAAAGATTTTCCATCCTCTATTTCACCACCCAAACAGCCACAATGGACAGAGAAGGGCTGATCTAAAGACCAGGAACCAGGAGCCTTCTATGGGTCTCCCATGCAGGTTCAGGGTCCCAAGCCTTTGGGCCATCTTCCACTGTTTTCCCAGGCCATAAGCAGGGAGCTGAATTTGAAATGAAGCAGCCAGGACGTAAATGAGTGCCTCTATGGGATGCCAGCTCTTGTAGCCTGAGGATTAAACAATTGAACCATAGTTCTGGCCCCAGCAGTCATTTATTTTTACCCAAAAACTGATTTAAGAAACAGCACAAAGGGCTACATAGTAAGTATAGCCCTCAAATTTGAATTAATTAACCATTTTATGATGATCTGTTGCCAGGAGACACATGGGAGCATGGGAGCAGAGACAAAAAAAAAAAAAGTCACAATATTATACTACTCAGGCAACTTTCCAAACTGTACAGTGCCTGCTACTGTGTTTGTTTATTTATTTATTCAATTTGGAAAGGTAAACATACAGAGAGAAAGACATATCAAGATCTTCCATCTGCTGGCTCACTCCCGAAGCTGGGGCTGAACAGATCCAAAGCCAAGAGTTTCTTTCAGATCTAACACACAGATGCAGGGTCCCAAGGCTTTGTGCCATCCTCTACTGGTTTCCCAGGCTACAATCAGGGAGCTGCATGGGAGTTAGAGCAGCTGACATAAGAACTGGTGCCCATGTGGGATTTCAACTCATGCAAGGTGATGATTTAGCCACTAGGCTATTGTGCAGGGCCCTGTGTTTTCACTTTTGATTTGTTCCAGTTGTGGAGATTAATAATGTGCCTGTTTCTTTCAGTTGGTGTGATTTTTAAGTTGGCTAACATATATTCTCTTGTGAAGAGGTGATATAACTGGGAAGAGGAGTGACCCACTTCTACTGCTTGTAGAAGTCTGAACTGACATACTAGTAAACTCATTCTTCAGCCCTCCCCCTCCTAGGTTCATTAGAAAATTATCCTAGAACTGCACTAGTATTTTCAAGCAGTCTAGAACATGTTTCCAGTCTTTGATGTCTTAATGACTCCTGGCTTTCTCTATCTTAAAAAGTTGCATGACTTTATGACTACTCTTGCATACAAATCATCTTCAGCCTGAATTTCTATCTGTTCTGTGGGGCTTTTAAAAGCAGCAGGAAAATACCAGCAAACATAAATATTATGACATTTGCTTTCATTTCCATAATACCAAAGCTTTGGTTAGCATCTGTTCCACTTTCCAAGGCTAATTAGGTGGTAATTTTACCAAATGTTTTGACATACAAAACAAGAGTTCTCCAGTTTTACAGATCATAATATCTCACCATCTGTCCATGTCTGCCCATCCAGTGATAAAGAGTTTATGTTCTGTTGAATGCAGGCACCCGTTTCTGACACCACATTCTCGATCAGTAAAGATTAAATCTGACTATCCATAGATTAAGACAAAAAATTTCTTTTACCATGAGTAAAGTCCAAGGCTCTCATAGTGTTTCCATGAACATTAGAACTCAAATCCACTGTCTTTCTTCTGTACCATCCTGAAGTTATTAATAACTGCTCATTGCCTTAAAATGTCTGTTTTAGCTGTAGCAATTATGTTGCATTTCAATCAGCATAAAGGAGGTAAAGTGAAAGAACATTACACCTCCATTTGAAGAAAACTTCCAAAAACTAAATATACCTTATATTCTGCTAGGTAGAACATGAGTTCTAAACCCTTAATCCAGATCAAATAAAGCTGGAAACGTAACCTTCACTATGATTACACAATAGCCATAACAGGGCTGAAATTTTAAACTCTCGGCCAAACAAATCTCCATCTGGAGACTATCTAGAACCACCCAGGCACAGGTCACCTCATGAGCGTGCACACACACACACACACACACACACACACACAAATTGTAATTTATAGGGAGAAGGAATGTCAAATCCAGGGATCCTATAATGTGCATGAAGTCATTCTGTGTGGCCTTGGCAAGGCACCTGCAAGGAGGACTCAAAATTGAACAGACCTGTAAAGCTAATTTTTAAGTTGATAACTTTGGACCATGAATAATATTATATATAAATTGGCCCTTGAATAGAAAATATCCCCAGCCTCTACCTCTACCCCGACAATTTCAGGAATCTTATGCTAAGGATTTTAGGAGTTATGTGCCAGGAAACAGAAGATGGTATTGAAAACCAGCTATCCCCTTCTTGTTATAAATACCAATACTAAAGTAATACACGCAGTTTAGTATTCTGACAACTTTTTTTCTGGTACACAAACACAGCAAAATTATTAGTGCAATAATAGGATCATTGTCTTAGAATGCTATCTTTAAGAACCATTATTTTAATGCATACCGTGTGTGTAATTCAGATCTTCCATTGAATTTCAGAGTGCAATTCTCTAGTTTCAAAGATCAGGTTTCTTCTTTAAATTTCATCATACTTATTCTCACTTTACTTTGCTTTACCATTCATCATGTCTATGGTGCACATATTGTGGGCTTTATGGAATTATTTTGTGTAGTTAGAAGTTAGTTTCATTTTCATTCCTGATGTTTTTTGTTATGAAAAACTCAAATTACTTTGTTTTTATTAGTGGTTGTTTAGAATATTTAATTGTATGTACTGATAACACTTGAATACATGAGTCTAATGAGGTTTTAAATATCAAAATCTACAAAAGAATGTACTCAGAAAACAGTCATTTAATTCAAGGATCTCCAATTCATTTCTAACAAAGTCCTGTATATAACCAATTTCATAATTTAATGGATTTATCACAAAGATATCACCCTGATTTTTTTAAAAAGATTTATTTGTAGTATTTTTTTTTTATTGGAAAGGCAGATATACAGAGAGGAGAGACAGGGAGGAAGATCTTCCGTCCGATGATTCACTCCCCAAGTGAGCGCAATGGCCAATGCTATGCCGGTTCGAAGTCAGGATCCAGGAACTTCCTCCATGCCTCCCACACAGGTGCAGGGTCCCACAGCTTTGGGCCATCCTCTACTGCCTCCCCGGGCCACAGGCAGGGAGCTGGATGGGAAGTGGAGACGCCAGGATTAGAACCGGTGCCCATATGGGATCCCGGGTGTGCTAGGTGAGGACCTTAACCACTGTGCCACAGCGCCGGGCCCCACCCTGATTTTTTAAACTGCACATTTACTACCGTCCATTAATATTCTCTAAAATTTCTTAACATCTCAGTTCAAGTAAATTGCATTTTGCTTGTTGTTTTTAGTGCACTGTGATTTTTCTTGTTATTTACTATTTTATCTTTTAATGAAATTTTAACAGCACAAAGGTAAAGATATTTTAAAATTTAAAATTTTGGAACCTTTTTTAGTCATTTATATTAACACTGTTTTGAAGGAATGTACTGCTAGAGTGAAAGCTCAGGGTCACAGCAAATGCATGATATCTGCCACGCCACAATTCTCATCAGTTCTCAGGTTAATATGATATTAGCAAAAAAAAAGAGTAGATTCCAAATTATATTCTAAGAATACGATGTTACTTCCCATCCTCCCTCCATTCTTTGCTTTCTTCTTTTCTCACACTCCCTATGCTTCTTTCTTTGTAATTTTAGGATAACGTGTTTTCATTTTATGTTATAATGAAAGGTTTAATGCTCCATTAAATAAAGTAGTCCACAAGTAAAAAGCAAAAAGACACTCATTCAAGCATAAATACAAGCAATGATTGTAAGCTCTAATCAAATGTGTCAATTCCATTCATATAAATTTTAAAATAAATCACAGATGATTAACATTTAATAATGTATCATTCATAGCCATTTGGCAAATATATAAAGCAAAGTTTGATAAAGGTGTATTTGCATCAATATAACACAGACATATCTTTCTTTTTAGCTTTTGTCTTTTGATTTTTTTTTTTCTTTGCTTTTCTGATTTTAGCTCCCACATACAAGGGAGGACATGTGGTATTTATCTTTCTGGGTAAAGTTAATTTCATCCAAAATTATGTCCTCTACACATTTTGGTTCAAATGATACACTTTTTAAAATATTTATTTGTTTGCATTGGAAAGACAGATTTATAGTCAGAAAGAGAGACAGAAAGATCTTCCTTCTCCTGGTTCACTCCCCAACTGACTGCAATGGCCAGAGCTGAGCTGATCATGGTCAGGAACCAAGCATTTCTTCTAGGTCTCCCACACGGGTGCAGGGTCCCAAGGCTTTGGGCGGTCCTCGACTGCTTTCCCAGGCCACAAGAAGGGAGCTGGATGGGAAGTGGAGCAGCAAAAATGCGATCTAAGACAAAAATGTGTCTTTATGGGATGCTAGCACATGCAAGATGAGGATTTAGGCACTAAGCCATTGCACCAGAATCAATAGAATTTTTATAGCTGCATAACATTCATCTCAGCATTATTTTCTTTTTCCATTCATATGATGATTAACACCTTGGCTGATTTCATATTTGGACTTTTGTGGACAGTAGTACTATAGACATGGTGGTGAAAGTATACGTTTGAGAGAATGTGTCTTTTTGGTATATATCCAGTAGTGGGATTGTTCAATGGTATGACAAATCTACTTCCAATTCTTAAAAATGTCCATGCTATTTTCTACAGTAACTACATTAATTTAATTATCTCTAACTGTTTATGTGACTGGTGTTGTAGTGGGTAAAGCTGCCATTTGTGACTCTGGCATCCCATATGGGTACCAAGAGTCCTGGATACTCCACTTCCAATTCAGCTTCCTGCTAATGCTATTAAGGAAGCAACTTAATATGACCTAAATGTTTAGACCACTGCCACTCTTACAGGAAGATAGGGATAAAGCTCTTGGCTCCTGGCTTTGGACTGGCACAGACCTGTCAATAGTGGCAGTCTTAGAAGTAAAGCAGCAGAGGGGCAATCACTCTCTCTGAACTTTTTAAAATAAAAGAATTACCTTTTGTATACAAACTCACCAACATTTGCTTCTCTTTGTGTTTTGAATTTCATGATTTTGACAGAGGTGAAATAATACCTCATTTTGGTTGATTTGCTTTTCCTTTGTGGTGAGTAAAAATATGCATTTTTAAATATAGATTTGGTGACCATTATATTTATTCTTTTAAAAACTGTCTATCCAAGTCATCTGCCTATTTCCTAACTAGACTGGTTGATTTTTATTCTGTTGTTATTGTAATTTTAAAGTTTCTGATATGTTCTGCATATTAATTGTTTATCAGATAGTTTCTTGCAAATGTTTTTTCACAGTCTGTAGGAGTGTTTCATCACTCTATTGTTCCCTATGTTATGCAGAAACTTCTGAGTATTATACAATCCCCTTTGTCTAGTTTGGATTTTGTTGATTTGTTTAGGAGGCTTACCCAATTAATATCTTGAATTGCGTTGCTTACATTTTCTTCCAGCAACTTCATAGTCACAAGAATTAAATTTAGGTCTTTGATATATATTGAGTTTAGTTTTGTGTAAGTATACAATTTTGTGTAAGGTAAGGATACAATTTCATTCTTTCACATTTATGCATCTAGTCTTACAAACACCATTTATTGGACATTGTCCTTTCTTCAAAACATTTTCTGGGCACTGGAGTCACAAATAAGTTGGCTGTGTGTGCATGAATTAGTTTCCATACACTCTACTCTGTTCCATTGATCTCCATTAATCAGTGGGTCATTTTTTTCCCCAGTTCCATGCTGTCTAATTACTACAGCTAATATAGTGTGCTTTGATAGCCCTTGGTTAGCTATTTTTCTTCAGGATTGTTTTGATTCTTGCAGATCTTGTGTGATTCTATATGAAGTTTAGGATTCATTTTTTTCTAATTCTGTAAAGGATTGGTATTGTGATAGGAACTGCATTAAGCCTATAGATTAGATAACTTTAAGAATTGTATAAGTTTTGGGCCCGGCGCGGTGGCGCAAGTGGTTAAGTCCTCGCCTTGCACGCCCGGGATCCCATATGGGCGCCGGTTCTAATCCCGGCAGCACCGCTTCCCTTCCAGCTCCCTGCCTGTGGCCTGGGAAAGCAGTTGAGGACGGCCCAAAGCTTTGGGACCCTGCATCCGCGTGGGAGACCCGCAAGAGGCTCCTGGCTTCGGATCGGCATAGTATCGGCCCGTTGCGCTCACTTGGGGAGTGAATCATTGGAAGATCTTCCTCTCTGTCTCTCCTCTCTGTATATCTGCCTTTCCAATGAAATAATAATAATAAAAAAAAATAAATGTTTAAGAATTGTATAAGTTTTAATGACATTGATTCTTCCAATCCATGACCAAGAACATCTTTCCTTTTTTGTGTTCATGCAGATTTCTCTAATCAATGCTTCATAATTTTCATTGTGACACTTCACTTTTTGGGTTAATATTTGTCCCAATATTTGTGGATTTTGTAGTCATTGTGAATGAGATTTCTCTTTCAAGTTCTCTTTCTGCAAGTTCATCATTAATGTATAAAATGTTACTTTTATGTTGGTTTTGTATCCTGAATCTTTATTGAAATTTGCCATGTCTAAATAACTTTCTGGTGCAGTTTTGGGTTTTTCCACATACTACACCATGTCATCTGCAAATGTGGATGTTTTGTCTTCCTGCTTTCCAATTTCTGTAACCTTTATTTCTTTCTCATTCCTAATTGATCTTACTAATACTTCCAGAACTATATTAAATACAAAGAGTGAAAGTGGATGTCCTTTTTTGGTTTCAGGAAAGAGGAAATGCTTCAACTCTTCCTCGTTCAGTATGATATTGGATTTTGTTTGTCATATATAGTTTACAATTTTGAGGTATATTCCCCCTAAGCATAGGTTGCAGAGAATTTTCATCGTGAAGAAATGTTAAATACTATCTATTACTTTCTTCATCTATTGAGATAGCAACGTAATTCCAGTTCTCCATTCTGTTGATGTTACTTTTGACATGTATGGATTCATGAATGCTGCATCACCCCCTTGCATCTCTGAGATAAATCCCACTTGAGAGTGTGGTGTTGAATTTGGTTTCTAGTATTTTACTGACAAAATTTGCATCTGTGTTCATCAAGGATTTCGATCGGTAGTATTCTATTTGTGTTATGTCCTTTGATTTGGCATCTCATTTGTATCTTTAGAATTCAGTATTAAAATAAACTATTCTTGAATTTTTCCTTGATGGATATTTTCATTACTGCTTCAGTCTCCTTACTTGTTATGGGTCGTTTTAGATTTTCTACATCTTATTAATTGAATCTTGGTATGTTATATGGATCCAGGAATTTATCAATTGCTTTGAGGGTTCTCAGTTTGTTAATATGGTGTTTACCATGGTAGTTTCTTATGATCTTTTGTATTTCAGTGGTGTTGACTGTAATGTCTTCTTTTCATCTCCAATTCCGTTTATTTGGGTTTTCCTCTCTTTTTAGTGTGGCTATAAGACTATTTCATTTATCGTTTCAAAAGCCAGCATTTTATTTTGTTGATTTTTTTACTTTTACTTTCTTTTATTTCTGCTCTGATTCTTATTATTTATCATTATTATTATTCCTTATTATTATTATTTATCATTCTTATTATTACAGATTTGGGCTTAGTTCTTGTTTTTCTCAGTTGTGGAGATGCATCTTTAGAACATTTATTTGAGACTTTTTAAATGTAAGTAAGTACATCTCTTAACTTTACTCAATACTACTTTTTGCTAAACTCCACAGGATTTTTTAAAGATTTGTTTGATTATTTGAGAGTGAAAGGGATTAATCTTTCACCCATTGGTTCACTCCCCAAATGGCCACCATTCCTGGGCAGAATCCAGGGACCAGAAACACCTTAAGGGTCTCCCACGTGGGTATTAAGGGCCCAAGCACTTGAGTCATTTTTTGCTGCTTTCCCATTAGCATTAGTAAGGAGCTGATTCATAAGTGGAGCAGCTAGGACTTGAACCAGCGTTCATATGGGATGCTAGCATTGGAAGCAGCAGCTTAAAATGCTGTACCACAACACTACACATTTTGACATGTTGTGTTTATATTTTCATTTGTTGTAAAAAAATTTTATTTCCTGTTAAATTTCTCTAATGACCCATGGGTTTTTAATCTGCATGTTATTTAATTTCCATATATTTATAAATGCTATATTTTTCATATTATTGATCTCCAGTTTTATATTCTTTTGTGAACTGAGGACATTTATGATGTGATTTCAATCTTTCTGCATTTAGCGAGGAATGATTTGTGGCCCAAAACTTTCTCTATCCTAGAGACTATTCCATGTTCTAGTGAGGAGAATGTTTATTCTATAGCTGTTAGTGAAATATTATTTAAAAATCTGCTACACCCATTTGTTCAATAGTATGGTTTAGCTCCAGTGTATCTTTGTTGATTTCCTGTGTGGATGATCAAAATGAAGTGATGTGTTGAAGACCCCCTAAACTATTGTTTGAGATCCACTCACTCCCTTTACATCTAATAATATTTATTGTATGGATCTGTGCATTCCTTTTTTGGATGACCCTACATCTATTATTATATAGATATATATTATATACACACTTTTACCAATATATAATGCGCTTTGCTGTGTATTTTTGCAATATTGAATTTAAAATTTGTTTTATCTGATGTAATAGTTTTTCTGATGTGATATTTATTACTACTATTCTTTTTTGATTCGTGTTTGCCTTGCATATATTTTGCATTCCCTCTCAGTCTAAGTATTTATTTGCGAAGTGAATTTTTTATAAGCAGCACATATTTAAGTCTTTCTTTTTTAATCTATCCATCCAACTTAAATCTCTTAGCTGGAGAATTTGATCTACTAATGTTCCAGGGTAGTAATGCTAAATAAAAGCTAACACATGCTATTTTGTTCATTGCCTAATGATTGTACCTATTCTGTTACTGAATTTAGTTCACAATGTTTTGTTTGGTTTGGTTTTGTTTTGTTTTGTTTGGTTTGGTTTGGTTTGGTTTGGTTTGGTTTTGTTTGGTTTGGTTTTGCTAAAGTAGAAATCCTTCAGGATGTCTTACAAGCTTAATCTAGGGGTGATAAATTCTCTGTTTCATGCATCTTGGGGATGCCTTATTTACCATTCATTTATGAATGAAAACTTTACTGGATAAAATATTCTTGGAAGACATTTTCAATAATATTGATTTACTTATTTATCTATCTATCTACTTATTTATCTATCTATCTATCTATCTATTTATTGGAAAATCAAATATACAGAGAGAAGGAGAGACAGAGAGGAGGAATCATCCGTCCGACGAGTCATTCCCCAAGTGATTGCAACGCCCAGAGCTGAACCGATCTGAAGCCAGGAGCCTTGAGCCTCGAGCCTCTTCCAGGTCTCCTATATGGGGTGCAGGGTTCCAAGGTTTTGGGCCATCCTCTACTGCTTTCCCAGGCCACAAACAGGGAGCTGGATGGGAAGCAGGGCTACTGAGATTAGAACTAGCATGCAACCACATGGCATCCCAGAGCATGAAAGTCTAGGACTTCAGCTGCTTGGCTACCGCGCCAGGCCCAGCTGGAGTTTATTTTAAGGACCTTAAATATACCATTTCACTCTTTTGTCAGCTTAAGGGCTTTTGAATGTCCATGCTGCTTTTAAGACTTCAGAAGTTTTCAGCTATTACATTATGTAGTAGGTTCTTAACATCTCTTTCCTTCTCTTCTTCTTCAAGAATATGCAAAATATGAATATTTGGTTGAAAGTATTTTCTTAGCTCTTTTTCTGATTGTGTTGTTTCAAAGCCTAACTTTCAGGTGAGAATTTTTTTCTTCTACTTGGTCTATTCTGCTATCAAAGTTCTAAATAGTATTTTTAATCTTACTGATTGAAATTTCCATCTTCTAAATCTGTTTGGTTCTTTCTAATGATTTCTATTTCTTTAATGAGTTTTTTCATTTATGTCACTGATTTTCTCATTTTTAAAAGCTGTCTGTATTTTCTTCCACTACATTGAGTTCCTTACAGCCATGCCTTTGAGTTCCACTTCTGGCATTTCATAGATTCCCTTCAAATTAAAATCTATTTCTGAAGAGCTATTTTGTTCTTTTGGAGATTCCATGCTAACTTTACTTCATTATTCCTTTGTCCTTGTACTGACATCTGTGCATCTACTATAACAACCTCCTCTTCTTTTGGGCTAGGTTTCTCATTGGGAAAGACTTTATGGTTTATCTAGAATGCAAGGTATCATTTGAATTACTACTTTGGCTTTGGTTCTAAGTGAGCCCGAAGTGCACTCTCTGAGGGATTTTTCAGTTTTGTCTATTTGTGGCATTGATCTAGTATTCAGTAGTTCATAGGGATAGCAGTGTTAATTTGAGCTTCCTGGTACATAGAGATGTGGGCTGCAAGCAGGTGCCCCCTATGTCTCACTAGGTAGATTCCAGTGGGTTTCAGCAAGTTTGTACTAACTGTTGCAATCCTGGTATTGCAGGGCATAGTGGGGTTGTTACTCAAATGTAGGAGCTAGATGATGCAGTCATTTCCACCTGACTGAAGTGTAGCAATAGATACAGAGTACACCAAATAGTATGAAGTGTTATCAGTTACTTCAAAACCGTGCTACCAATTTCAACATAGTTTTGCAAGGCATAGGCTAGAAATTGCTTCTAGTTTTCATACAGCATGCAAACCTGGTTTGTTCCGAAATTCCCAACCCTGTAAGCTGATTAATGTGGAAGAAATTTCCTAAGGTCTGGCCTGAACTTGTTACGGGATGCTACTCAGACTAACCCTAAGAAACTGAGAGCAATCCCCCCTTTGATGGAATATAGTGAGTAAGCACAACTCTGGAGCATATACTAAGCCTCCCACAATTGCAAGATGCAAGGGGTTTGATCTTCATCCTTCAGATTGTCTTCATTGTGACTCCGGTCAATTCTAGTAAAAGCAGAACAAAAACCAGTTACACAACTCAGCATAGCCAGTTGGGTCAGTCACTTTGGGAGCATGAAGGGAGCAGAGGGAGGCAATACGGCTCAGAGCAAAGCAGTCACTCAGAACCCAGTCAGCTTTCCAGGCTGCATCTGAAGTCAATGGAAGATCTTGGAATTCTCCATCAGTGAAAGTTGCCAGTGGCAAGGTACAAGGCACCTTCTGCTACCTTGATTTGGTAAAATGCCATTTCCAAAGTTACAGCTACTGTAGACTGAGGCTGTGGCTGGCCATGTAGCCAGCTAAGGCAGCTTGTCTTCCTGCTTCACTGTCCTATGGAATCTCTACTCTGTTCCATCATTTTATCACTGAAAATTTCTGTTATTCCCCAGGATCCTTCTTTTGTTTCTAATATCCTTCTGAGCCTAAGCCTAATGTGATTTCTGACTATTCAACCATCTTGGATCTCTCATATTTTTTTGTACTTCACAATTCATAATTGTATATATTCATGGAGTACAATGTGAGTTTGTGAGATAAACATATAATATGAGGTGATTAAATCAAGCTCCTTAGCACAGTCATTATTTTTGGTGGTAAGGCATTTGAACCTTTCTTATGTTAAGTGAAAAATAAAAACTCCACATGATCTCACTTGAAATTACATGATCTAAAAAAGTGAATGGAGAATTGCTGAGCAAGTATATAAAGTACAAAGTTCAAGATAAACAGCAAGAATAATATTTTATCCCTAATCTTTTTTGAAAATGGATAGAAAGGGGGCCCAGCGCAATGGCTCAGTGCCTAAATCCTCGCCTTGCACTCGCTGGGATCCCATATGGGCACCAGTTCGTGTCTCAGCTGCTCAACTTCCCATCTGGCTCCCTGCTTGTGGCCTGAGGAAGCATAGAGGACAGCCCAAAGCCTTGGGACTCTGCACCCAAGTTGGAGACCAAGAAAAGGTCCCTGGATTCTGGTTTCAGATTGGCTCAGCTTCAGCCATTGCATCCACTTGGGAAGTGAACCAGCTGATTTAAGATCTTACTCTCTGGCTTTCTTTCTCTCTGTAAATCTACCTTTCCAATGGAAAAAAATAAATCTTTTTAAAAATCATCTGATCATAGTTTCCACCTAATTGAACCAACTAATTCTCTCTAGAAGACTTCAGAAAGCACACACACACACACACACACACACACACACACACTGCTTTAAAAGGTTAACATTTTTAGACATAACTGTTAAAAATAAAACGTAGTCTGAAATAATATAACGATAAATAGAAGAGAACTGGCAGTACAAAAGATTCAAGTTTTACATAAATTATAAAATATTATATGTATTGTAAACTAAGCTAGTATGTAATAAAGATGATGTGTTAATAATTATGTGAAGAAATAATTACTATGAATGCAGGGATACATTGCTAATTACACAATCATCTCTTAAAATGCCAAATCGCACAATCAGGATGGAGTCACACGTATTTATTTATATAGTATAATTAATAAGTCACATCACATTGACTAGTGAAAATAAAGTTGAAGTCAAAGAAATTATTACTTGAAATGTAAAAACAATCTCAATAGCAAAAAATACAAATAATCCAATTAAATATATGTAAAGGAACTAGATGAATATTTCTCTAAGGAAGGAACATAAATGACCAGATACATACCAAGGTGTTCAATGATTAATCAGAGAAATGGAAATTAAAACCACAGTGAAATATCTCATACCTCTTAGAATGGCTATTCTCAAAGACACAAAATAACAAATGCTGACAAATGATGCCAAAAAAGGGGAGCACTTATACCCTCAATGGGAAAATAAATTGCTATAGCCATTTGGCAAATAGTATAGATGATCCTCAGAGTTAAAAATGAGCTACGATATGATCAGAGAACCCCATTTCTTGCTATATATCACAAGGAGGTAAAGTTAGAATGTCAGAGATATTTGCACTCTCATGTTTGTTGCAATTCATATTTGTTGCAATGTTGTTCAAAAGGACCAATATACAAAATGAACCACGCTGTCCACCAATGGATGGATAAAATACGATTATAAACACACATCATGTTGTATATCATAAATATAAACAATTCAATAATTTATTTTTGCTTATTTGAAGTCAAAATTGCAGGGATAGAGGAAGAGACAGAAAACGAAAGAGAGGCAAACTGCTGTTGATGCATTTAAGGAGTTGAAGTATTTTATTTAAGAAAACAAATAAATAAAATAAGATCTCTTTCAGGAGGAAAAGCAAAGAACACCAAAGAGCTCTTGGAAGTTAAAAATACTTTAAGTGAGCATATTAATAGAAAAGTTAAAATGAGGTATTCTTTCGGAAGTAGCAATGCACATTTGTTATTAAGTCACAATATTTAGTGTGTGTTTATTTATTTGCAAAGTAATCAGCTAAAAGAGGTGAAAGTGGTTGTCCCCAAGAGAGAAACAAATGGGAATGTAAAACAGGAAACTATAATTCTTTACAATCAAATAATAGAATCTGAACAGTGTAGGGGTGGGCATTTGGCACAGCAGGTATGATTCAATGTGGGATGCCTACATTCCATATTAGAATGTTCCCACGGTGCTTCCTATCCAGGTTCCTGCTAATGTACACCCTAACAGGCAGCAGATTATGGGACACTTCTTGGATCCTTGCCATCCATGAGAATACCAGCATTGAGTTCCGGGCTTCAACTAGGCTCTGCCTCAGTTTTTGCAGGCACCTCTTGAGTCAATCAGGAAACAGAAAATCTCTCTCTCTCCCTCTCTGTCATACTTTACTTTCTAACTAACTAACAATAAATAAAACCTTTGAAAGCCACATATATAATGCATACTTGCTACCAAGAAAATAGAAACATGAAAGCCTTTACCAATTCCAAGATAAATCATGACAAGTATCTTGTCCTATTCCAGACTGGAATTTTGACGTTTGTGTTTATTTCCCTGGAACTTATTCTGCCTTAAGTTGTGAGAGAAGGATCAAATTACTCCACAGCACCAACACTTAGCTTAGGATATCCTCAAGTTATATACACAGCAATATCTTTGGAGTTATAATTTTCCATACACAAGGCTCAAATTCTGGGTCATCTCTCATGTAATATTGGTCTCTCTGAGATTTTTTTCTAAGTTAACAAGTATTATTTAATTCATGTTGAATAGCATTACCTCAAAATCTGCAATGCGTCTAGAATATTAGACCACAGAGTATTATGTTAGGACAAACAACACTACTTTAACCAAGACAATGGATTTTGTTTGTCTTACATTGCTTATTCCTTTTAGTATATCGGTTGAACTGGCCATTTTTATTCTAAAAGTTTAAAAAGAAAAATACAGACACATAAATTGTAGTAAATACGATTTATGACATATATTTAAGACTCTGGACCAACTTTCCTAGAGTCTATTTCAGTATATAATCAGTAAACAATGTGTTTAAATACAGATGAAAAACAATCTAGGTAAACATAAGCCCAGGTTTAACGCATACCTGTTATACAGTATTCAATTAAGTGTTCACTACTACTACTTCTATGGTCTTTATTACTTTTATGTTTTTATCCTATTACTATTTCTAGTGAACTGACAAAAATAGGAATTGATAGAACCTTTGTTAAAAGTAACCTAGCAGGCCTGCTACAGTGGCATAGTGGCTAAAGTCCTAGCCTAGCCTTGAATGCTCCAGAATCCCATATGGGTGCCAGTTCTAATACCAGCAGCCCCGCTTCCTATTCAGCTCCCTGCTTGTGGCCTGGGAAAGCAGTTGAGGATGACCCAAAGCCTTGGGACCCTGCACCCACATGGGAGACTCAGAAGAGCTCCTGGCTCCTGGCTTTGGATGGGCTCAGGTCCAGCCATTGCGGTCACTTGGGGAGTGAACCATCTGACAGAATATCTTTCTCCATACAGTACTGCAATAAAATAAAAAATATCTGTATATTGATGCTCTTAAAAACAAGGATGATAGAACTTAGCATGTAAACTTTGAGATTTTTATTTTCATTCAGACATCTTTGCTTAATATGCCTATGTGTAATATATGTGAGCATGTGTGTTTATATTTCACATATATATCTATATATGTTTTTACACATAGTTTTAGACTCAATAGAAATATATTCATATTTATATGCAAACACTGATCACAGAATACATAAAAATTAGTAAGTTGATTTTATTAAATTTGCTTATTTATTTGAAAACATACAGAAAGAGATAGACAGAAATCTTCCACCTGCTGGTATACTCCCCAAATGGCCATAATGGCCAAGGGTGAGCCAGCCAGAAGCCATGATCTTCATCTGGGTCCCTCACATGGATGGTAGGGACCCAAATACTTAGGCCATCCTCCATCATTTTTCCCAGGCCCTTAACAGGAAGCTGTATCAAAAATGGAGTAGCTAGGATACAAGCTGATACCCATGTGGGAAGCTACCATTGTAGCCAGTGGCTCCACAAGCTATGTCACAATGCGGGCCCCAGTAAGCTGATGTTTTTCATGTCATCTTTATGTTCAGCTTTTAATCTTAGAGTATGCGAAATGACTCCATTTTAAAATGGCACCATAGTGCAGACAGTTAAGACAGCTCTTGAGATATCCAAGATACTGAAGTATCTTGTTTGAGTTACTCCACTTCTGATTCGGCTTCCTACTAATCTACATGTTTGGAGAGAGTAGGTGATGGTTCAAGTACTGAATTCCCTGCCACCCATGCTGCAGACATGGATTGAATTCAAGGCTCCTAAGATTCATCTAGCCTATTCAAAACCGTTGTGGGACTCTGGAGAGTGAATCAGCAGGTAGAAATCTCTCCCTGTCTCTATCTTTCTGTCTTGTTTCTCTATTTTTGCCTTTTAAACAAACAAAAAACATGGCACCTTAGCTTTATTGTTGGGATATAGTATAACACATTTGACATCTCTCTGCTGATTTGCATGTTGGATGTGAAAGCATTGATTCTGTTTATAAAATTTGATTGTAACTTTAACATTTAATTATATTTAAATAGAATACAATTGTTTTCATACTGAAAGTTTTAATGCTAATTTTTATTTGAAAGACAAAATTACAGAGAAAAGGGGCGATAGAAAGAGATTTTCCATCCACTGATTCACTCTCCAAATGACCGACATGGCAGAAGCTAAGCCAATCCGAATCCAAGAACCATAAGTTTCTTACAGATTTTTCTAGTGGGTGCAGGATCCCAGATTTTGGGCCATCTTCCACTGCTTTCCGCAGCCACAAGCAGGGAGATGGATGGGAAGTGGAGTACCCAAGACATGAACCAGTGTCCAGCTGAAATACTGGTGCCTGCAAGAAGAATAACCAATTGAGCCATCACTGCAATGCTCCTGAAATATGTTATTTGTAAAAGATCTCGGTCTCTCTCTCTCTCCTACCACAGGCAACCCCACCTCCAGCATGCTGGAATGTTAATGCTGTTTGGTCAGAATGCAAGTCTTTCTCTTCCCTAGTGTTCCAGTCCACTTTCACCTGGGACTCTAGGAAAGACATTGTGTGTGTTTTTAATTCCCCTAACCTCATGTTCCAGGGCAATTCAAAGCTGTTAAATGGGGGTAATGTACACATGCTGACAATATTTCCACAGATTTCCATAGTGTTCCTTTCCCAACCTTTCAAACAAATAATTAAATAAAGTATTATTAGCATGATAGTCTAGTGGCTAATATCCTTGCCTCGAACAGGATCCCATATGAATGCCAGTTCTAATCCCGGAGGCCCCACTTCCCATCCAGCTCCCTGCTTAGATCTGGGAAAGCACTCAAGAATAGCCCAAAGCCTTGGGACAGTGCATGTGGAAGAAATTCTGGGATCCTGGCTTCGGATTGGCTCAACTCCAGCCATTGCAGCTGGTGGGGAGTGAACCATCTAATGGAAGATCTTCCTCTCTGTATATCTCCCTTTCCAATAAAAATAAATAAATCTTTAAAAAATAAAAGAAATATTTCTACAATGGGCATGTTAATACTATACATATGCTTTTTCCCTTCCAGGCAAAGTTGTATATTATAGCTATTTCAAGCTAAAATAATCTTGTTTGAAAAAATGTGGCATATATTGGAGCCACAGAGTGGTATCACAAGTAAAGCTGCTGTCTGTGATGCCAGCATCCCATATGGTTGCTGGTTTGATTCCCCGCTGTTCCACTTTCCATTCAATTCCATTCAAGGCCTTGGAAAAAAATAGAAGGCAACTTAATTGTTTGGTCCCTTCACCCATGTACAAGTCCTGAAAGAGTCTCCTGGCTCCTGGCTTCCTCAGTTTTGCTCAGGCCTGGCAGTTATTGTCATCTGGGGAGAGAACAGAAGACAAATGTCTGCCTATCTGTCTCTCTCTCTCTCTCACTCTCTCTCTTTCTTTTCTCTATTTTCCTCCTCACTCTGTGTGTCTCTAACTTTCAAATAAATAAATGCTTCAAATGTGGAGAATCTGACATAAGGTTTTCTCTATACTATTTACCTCAATGCATATTTTAAGTAAACAGGTCACTAAAGCTAATATTGTAGTAGAAATCACATAAATGCTGACTTCCAAGAAACATAGATTTGAGTCAGTCATGAATCTACAACTTGTTAGTTATGTGACCTGGGGCAAATAACTCAATCAATTGCTATATTTTAAATTTTTTTAACTATAAGGTAAGGGTTATAAACTACACAGAGTTATTAGAATTACGTGAAATAAAGATAAAACACTATCACACTGTAGGTCTTGTGGAAATCCTTTTTGCTTCCTTGGATACTTTCTTCCTTTTTTTTTTTAAGATTTATCTATTTTTATCGTAAAGTCAGATTCATGAAGAGAAGGAGAGGCAGAAAGATCTTTTGTTCGCTGATTCACTACCCCAGTTGCTGCAATGGCTAGACATGAACTGATGCAAAACCAGGACCCAGGAAGCTCTTCTGGATCTCCCACATGGACTCAGGGTCCCACAGTCTTACAGCATCCTTTGCTGCTTTGCCAAGTTACAAGCCAGAAACTGGGTGGGAAGTGAAAGTGGGTCAGCTGGGTCATGCACTTGCACCCATATGGGATGCTGGTACATGCAAGTTGAGGACTTTAACCACTAGACCAGGATGCTTTGTTTCTTTAAAAAAAAAAAAAAAGCAACAGGGCAACAGAGCAAATGCATTCGATATTTAATGGAACGTATCAGTTATTTTTCATTATATTATTCTAGTGTTACATCATGTGAAAAAACAAGATTTTAAACTTTTATCAGTGACAAGAAAGATGAAATTAAGTTTTCCAAGTGTCTGCCATCTTTTCTAACAAAGGCTGTTAATCAGAGAATGATCATTATCACAGTATTTTGTTGTTGTTGCTGTTTGCTTCCTCTACCTACTGCAATTAGAATTGTCAGTGAAGGAAAATCAACATCAATCTATGAAAATATATCTTTAGTAGAAATTTTTCTTGCTACTTCCCAAAATCATCTGACTCACAAGATACATATTGCCGCAATATAACAGACAGAACCATGTTTAAGTGTGGAAAAACTGCAACTAAAACCCTAGCCTTGCCAGTTCCTACTTTTGTAATCTGTGGTAAATCACGTCTCTTTTCAATGTGACGTTAATCCTTCTCCTCTATTTCTGACCTTTCAAATTCCATATTTCACTCCTTGAGGATCATATTTTTCTGACACTGCCCTCTTTTTTCTCGCTTATCCCAGCTCTTCTCCCAGAAAATTCTTCTAGAAACTTATTCTTTCCCAAAGGCATCACTTCTTATTAGAAGTGTTCACATCATCCAGCAAAAAGGCTACCACCTATGTTATCAAGAATCTATAGCTGTATATTGTAACAAATCGTATCCTGAAAATTCTAAAGAAATCACCCACATGAGAACATTAAAGATCTGTGATATACTAGAGTTCTTTTTTATTTGAAAAGTCACAATTTCAACAGAGAATAATTAATTGTATCTCTTAATGCTAACACAATGTCCAGTAAAAAGGAAAGCAAATACTATCAAGACAGCTTCCTCTGTGCAAACAGTGACACCCTTGTCATTTTCTATGCTATTTTCTTAGAGAACGAGAGCAGTTTCTGATACATTTAGCTTTTAGTAATTCTTATTATAATTATTTTTCCATAACATGCGTTTGGAGTAATGTTTTTTCCAAACACTATCATTAACCTTTCAAAAGATAGTGTAGCTCACTGTGATTGTATCATTCTGTTTAGTAATTTTGTGACAGACAAGCTCCAAGATACGCTGTAATATAACCATAAAATCAGAAGGCTCAGCGCAGTAGCCTAGCAGCTAAAGTCCTCACCTTGCATCCTGGGATCCCCTATGGAGCCAGTTCTAATCCTGGCAGTCCTGCTTCACTTCCAGCTCCCTGCTTGTGGCCTGGGAAAGAAGTGCAAGATGGCAGAAAGTCTTGGGATCCTGCACCTGCATGGGAGATTCAGAAAATGCTCCTAGATCTTGGCTTTGGATCAGTTCCAGCAATTGCACCACTTAGGGAATGTATCAACAGATGAAAGATCTTTCTCTCTGTATATCTGATTTTCCAATTAAAATAAAGCTTTAAGAAAAAAATCAGAAAAGTTTTACTTTTAATTAAGAACAATTTATTCAGATTTTCTCAAATCCATCTGCAAGAGAATATTTGAGTATATAAAAACGGTTACTACCTGGGGAAAAAAGTGAAATGTAATACTCCTTTAATTATCTGTTTAACTCTGTTTATAGTGACCAAAATTCCAAAACAGATAGTTGTACAAATGGAAATGAACTAATGGAGATAATCATAGAGGCTATATGAAATTAATACTTACCTATAAAACCTAGATTAAGTCACCAATGCCTATTTCAATCTTCCTGTTAAAATCAAATTCATTAACAGAGCGCATTGTGAATTATATTGAACTAATTCTTAAACAGTTCAAAGCTGACAACTAAACTTCTCTCCTTTGAGCTAGATCTAGTGAGGTGTCAAGTCATCATATTTCTAACAAGATCTAGATAATACAATGCCCACTCCTTTTAGACCCGGATTCCAATGTAATCTCATGCCTTTAACTATTTCCTTTGTTTTAGAATGCTATGAGCAATTTTAAAGTGATTTTTTCATCTCAATTATATTGACAATAAAATGTACTTTGAGATGACTGAATTATATAGATTTAGAAGGATAATCTACCTAATAAAAGAACATACACAAAACAAAGATATCATGAAAGAAAAAATTTAATACAAACAAGTTGTAAATGCTCACAGTAAAAACAATGAGATTTGTGTATTGATTTCTAATATTTGCTTTTGATTATCATCTAATAATGCATTAAAATCTAATAGGGATATAATTAGATCAGAAAATCCAAAATGTTTATACACAGATGAAAAATATATATTTAAAGTGAAAATGGGGAATATAAATCATTGTGGTTTTGAATTGCATTGCTCTAATTATTAGTGACACTGAGTGTTTCTTTTTAAAAGGTTATTTATCTTATTTTTACTTGAACCCAGAGTTACAGAGAGAAGGAGAAAGAGAGCAAGAGAGATCTATCCATTCTCTAATTCACTCACCCTAGAGCTGGGCCAAGCTGAAGCCAGAAACCAGGAGCTTCCTCTGGACCTCCCACGTGCACACAGGGGCCCATCTTCCACTGTTCTCCTAGGCCATGATCAGGAAGCTGAACTGGGCATGGGGCAAGGAAGACATGAATCATCACCCATGTGTATGAACATAGATGTTCACAGCAATAATAGTCATGATAATGAAGTAGAAACAATCCACTTATCCACCAAGATGTAAAAGGGATTTAAAAAAATTAAAAGTATGCAAGGCTAGAAAGAACAATGGGGAAGGGAGGTGACACAGTCAGACTTAATCAGACACCTGTATTCTGGGGTCAACAAGTTTGGGATGGAAACATCAAGAAAGTACTATATGATGACCCAAGTTGAGAGTGGCTCAAAATTCTGAAACCTGGAGAAAAAAAAAAAAACCTTCAAATTTAATCAAGCTCACCAGCAGTTGCTTTTTTCCCACAATTTAGTAGTGACAAAGAGTTGAGTTAAATTTTTATAAGGGTTTTATAAGGGAAAGAGTGGACATATGACCAATTTGTGTCTGACATCCAGGGATCTTATCTAAGTGACATACGAAAGGTGGTATTTGTGATTTTGTTTTCAAAAACACAAAGAGTAGGACTAATTTTTTTATTTCAAACGCAGATATACAGAGAGGAGGAAAGACAGAGAGGAAGATCTTCTGTCCGATGATTCATTCCCCAAGTGAGCGCAACGGATGGTGCTGCGCCGATCCGAAGCCAGGAGCCAGGAACCTCCTCCAGGTCTCCCACATGGTTGCAGGGTCCCAAGGCTTTGGGCCGTCCTCAACTTCTTTCCCAGGTCACAAGCAGGGAGCTACGTGGGAAGTGGAGCTGCCGGGATTAGAACCAGCATCCATATGGGATCCCGGGATTCAAGATGAGGACTTTGGCCGCTAGGCCACCATGCCAGGACCTGGGACTATTTTTTTATTTTCATATTTTTGTTTTATCTTTGATTGTATTTAAGATTTAATATTTTACCATATTAATTTCATATGTCAATATTATACACACATGAACACAATCTGTCTTGAAAATAAGGATATTAATGTTGCAAAATTTGTGATTCTGCCATGTTCATAAGCAAGAAATGAAGGGTGTATTATTTTTTAGACAGCAGAATTCAGTGAAGATAGAGTAACGGTCTATATTACCAGTAATATGATATCCAAAATTTTATTACTTATATATTAACTTCCACATGAGAGAAAACATGTAGAATTCGTGTTTCCGTCTGGTGTACTTTATGTAGCAAAATGATCTCCAATACCATTCATTTTCTTCAAAACATCAGTATTTTATTTTCTTTATTGCAGAACAACATTGCATCATATAAATATACCACATTTTCTTTATCCAGTCAGTAGCTCTTGAATACTTAAGTTGATTCTATACCTTTGTTAGTGTAAATTGTGCTGCTGTAAGCATAGGAGTGCCAGTATGTATATAATAAATACATGACTTAGAAGTTATATGTTCTTTCCTGGATTGTCAGTTTTTATTATTGTGGCCATTTTATTTATTTATTCATAGATTTTTTATTGGAAAATCACATTTTTACAGAAAGTGACAGAGAGAGCTTCCATCCACAATGGCCGTAACAGCCAGGGCTATCCCAAGTCAGGAGCCAGGAGCCTCTTCTCAGTCTCCCACACAGGTACAAGGTCCAAAGGCTTTGGGCCATCCTCTACTGCTTTCCCAGGCCACAAGCAGGGAGCTAAAAGGGGATTAGGAGCCAGAAGGTCGCAGCTGGAATATGAACCAATTATTATGGCCATTTTCAAACTCAATATTTTTCTAAATTTTCTAATGATAGATTATCTGTTATGGCTAAGAATGAGGCAATCTGGACCTGGTACTGTAGCCTATTGGCTAAAGTCCTTGCCTTGCAAGTGCCGAGATCCCAAGTGGGCGCTGGTTCATGTCCTGGCTGCCTTTGCTTGTGGCCAAGGAAGGCAGTTAAGGATGGCCCAAAGCCTTTGGACCCTACACCCACATTGGAGGAAACTCCTGGCTCCTGGCTTCATATTGGCTCACCTCCAGCTGTTACAGCCACTTCGGGAGTGAACCAGCAGACAGAATATCTTTGTCTCTCTTTCTCTCCATAAATTTGATTTTCCAATAAAAACATAAATAAATCTTTTTTAAAATGAGATAATTTCAAAATGTGATTAATTGGAAAAATTTACATATTTATGGACAACACTAAAGTTATCAAGCAAGCATTTCAACTGGAATACATTCAGTACACCTGAAGTTCTTACTTCTGATGTCATTTGATCATTTTATCAAATTGGAAACTGAGACAACAGAAAACCTTCCTGAAGGCCTTTTGAAAGCAAGATGAGAAGAGGGTGTGTGTGTGTGTATCAGAGATTGGGGCAAAAGTGAGAGTTCAATCATATAGTATATAAACTTTCACTTTATCCATCTATTTTCAGAATCTTGTTGATCAAACTGCCTTCAGTGACTGTTATCCTCACTGAATTAATGCACAATCCCCTTCCTGCAAGGGACACTTGGCTGGCCTGGCAGGCACACTACTGCTTAGCTGTGAAAAAGGACCAGCGACCCACAGAGACTAGCAGACATACCTTCTCCATTTCGATAATATCTGCTGCCTTCAATTACCAAGTCACTCCAGAATTCTGCAGATGAAACTTAACTTCTCATCATCACTTTTGTAGACACCATGGGTTGAAATTTTTTGTGTTCTACTAAGTCAATTTTCACTTCAGGAACAAGTTTCCAGACTAATCATACCCGTTTTCAATCTGATTGCTGAGGTGAAAAGAGAAAGGCTAAGGTACCTATTGGGTAGGCAGTCAAGGTGCCAATAATGATAAGAGATGGTTAAAATGTGAAGCTATTGCAAACTAAGGCCTTTTGGAAGTTGATTTTTACCATTATACCAGGGTACAATATGAGAATACTTTTTAAAGTTTTTGAATACAGAATAAAATATAAGTTTACTTTGGTTTTAAAAATGGAAAAGCAGTGCATTGGTTTCCAAATATATGTTTTCCATGAAGTTTTGAAGGACTCCTCATACATACAGGGCTGAAACCTGAGAGTGGAAAGCATTTAAATTTAATGAGGCAGGTGTTTGGAATAGTGCCTACTGCTTATTGGGATACCTCCTGCCATACTGAAATGCTTAGGCTTTAGTACAAGCTGTACCACGAATTCCATTTTCCTGCTAACACATACCCTGTGAGGCAGTATCTAATGGCTCAAGTATTTGTAGGAGACCCAAATTGAGTCCCAAGCACCTGGCTTTGGCCAGGTTCCATCCCAGCTGTGGCAGGTATTTAGGACGTACAACTGTGGATATAAAATCTTTTTGTGCCCATCCCTCTCAGTATCTTTACCTTTAAAAAAATTTTTTTTAAGATTTATGTATTTTTTATTGGAAAATCAGATATATGGAGAGAAGAAGAGACAGGGAGAAAGACCTTCCATCTATTGGTTTACTCCCTAACTGACCACAACGACTGATGCTGAGTTAATCTAAAGCTAGGACCAAGGAGCTTTGTCTGGGTCTCCCACATGTGGTTGCAGGTTGCCAAGGCTTTGGACCATTCTATTTTTCTTTCTCAGGCCTCAATCAGGGAGCTGGATGAAAGATGTAGTAGCCACAACATGAACAGGAGCCCATATGGGATCTCGGTGCTTGCAAGGCAAGGACTTCAGCCACTGGAGTACTGCACCAGATCCTCAAATAAATTTTTAAAAACTGTTTTCTAAGCTGAATGAAACACTGGCAAAAATTTGCCATGTTCAATGTCTAAGAACATTAACCTTTAAATGAAACCATATATTTTTGCTTACTGTATTTTCTATCCTATCTCTGCTTCCACTGCCTAAAATGAAAAAGCAATTTTTTCCTTTAGGTGTTTAATAGGACACATCTGAGTATTCTATGAAATTGTTTCTGAATACCTAGTCTCTCTCTACCTCATTTTTACCAAAATCTTTAAGTGTTTGTATTGCTTATATATGAAATTTGCTGTTGATGTTTAATGAATTGTTAACATCCCATCAGTAACCTCAACCATTTATTTCCTAATTGTTTGAGATCGATGACAAATAAAAGTCAGCCAGAAACAGTTCAGAACATTCATGGCAACTGGACATCCTATTTCAGTTCCACATCCACTCCGACCCTTGACTGATCTCCTGCTTCAGTTCTGGTCTTTCCCTAATAAATTCAAAAACTAAACTACATTTCTCTTTTCTTTTATGCACCTTTTCCTTCCTTCTTCTTTTAGAGGGTATCACGTAGGATTTTAAAATGTGTCTAGTCTCAGAACCCAGAAGCAATATAAATGGATACTACTTGGTTCCAAAAAAGCTTTGAATTGGTGATTTGTAGACACCAAAGCAGATTTTTTTTTTAACCACTAAAATCAGCGGTGCTCCAGAGAAAATTGGCCCATAATAAGAAATGTAGGAAAAATGAACTTCTGAGGTTATTCCCAATTACACAATTCTAGGGGTCTCAGATAATTCTTTGTATTGGGTTGTTCTCAGATCAACAGTGTGAGGAGAATAGACAGGTGGTAAAGGAAATCCCTGTGCCTATGAAACTCTATCATGTAAAATGAAGATAAGTATGTTAGAATTTTCCTTATGTTTATGTGATCAAGCCCAAAGAGGAGGTACTAAATTCAAAACAATGGAGGGTTTTATTCTAATATTTTCAGTTCTTTTATTTGATTTTGTTGATTTTCTCAAAGAACCAGCTCTTTAATTGATTGATCTTATGTATAGTTCTCTTGGTCTCTGTTTGGTTTATTTCCTCCCTTATTTTGATGATTTCTTTTTTCCTACTAATCTTGGGATTCCTTTGTTGTTGCTTTTCTAGTTCCTTCAGCTGTAAGACTAGCTGATTTACTTGTACTTTTCTACTTTCTTGACATATGCATTGATTGAGATGAACTTTCCTCTTAGCATTGTCTTGATTGTGTCCCCTAAGTTTTGATATGTTGTGTTGATGTCTTCATTTGTTTCAAGCAATTTTTTAATTTCCCCTTTGATTTCCTCTCTAACCCATTGCTCATTTAGTAACATATTATTCAGTCTCCATATGTTCGTAAGTCTTCCTTGGAGTTTCTACTTCTTGGTCTCTAGCTTCACTCCTTGATGGTCTGAGAAGACACATGGTATGATTTCAACTTTTTAAAAATTTGCTGAGGCTTGTTTTGTGACCTATAACATGAGTAATTCTGGAGAAGGTTCCATGTACTGATAAAAAATAAAAACGTATTCTCCTTGTAGGATGAAAGGTTCGATAGATGTCGACTAAGTCCATTTGCTCTAGAGTTTGGGTGAGTTCTGTTGTTTCTTTGCTGAGTTTCTGGTTTTTTGATCTGTCCATTGATGTTAATGGGGTATTAAGGTCTCCCACTATGATCATATTGGAGTCTATTTCTCCCTTTAAAACTGTTAATATTTTTTCATGTAGCTAGATGCTTTGGCATTTGGCATGTATACATTTATTATGCTGATCTCTTCTTGCTGAATGCGTCCTTTGATCATTATGTGGTATCCTCTTCAACTGTTTTGATACTCTTTACACCAAAGTCTGTGTCATCTGATATAAGAATGGCTACACCTGCTCATCTTCCCTTACCATTTGCTTTTCCGTCCTTTCATTTTCAATTTTCTTTGATCTTTGTTAATGAGATGTATCTCCTGTAAGCAGCAGATATCTGGGTTTTGTTTTTTGTTCCAGTCTTCTAATCTATGGCGTTTGACTGATGAGTTTAAGCCATTTATATTCAGTGTTATTATGGATAAGGGGCAGTTTGATCCTGTCATTTTGGCGATGTGTTGTTCTTTGATTGAGTTCATTTATTTTAATAAGTTAGCCGTAACTTTTACATATTTTAAATTAGGAAGATCTGTTCATGAAAGAATTTTAGATTAAAAAAAGAAAGTTTCAAGGCCATGTTCTTTTTTGTGAGATGAGGACCCACATTGGATGAAGTTATTTAAAGGGCAACACAGAAGCTCAATGTTGTGGTACAGAGGGTTTATAATACCAGCATCTCCTTCCTATAAGCGCTGCTTGGAAACCAGGGCACTCCAATTCAGATCCAGTTTTCTGCTGATGTGTCTGGAAAAAACAGATAACATACAAAGTACTTGGATCTCTACATTCCAGGACCCTAGTTTCAACAGAGGAGTGTGTCAGCAGATGGAAACACTCCCTTTCTTTCTGCTTCTATCAATCTGTAACTGCCTTTCCAACAAAACAAATATTTTTTAAAATATGTAAAAAAACAGTCTTAAGTATAATGTTAATTAAAAATCTCTTATTTTGGGACTAGCATCACAGAACAGTGTTAAAGCCACTACCTGTGATGCAAGAATCACATATGAGCACTAGTTCAAGTTTCAGTTGCTCCACTTCCAATCCAGCTCCTTTTGCTAATGTACCTGGGAAAAGCAGTAGAAGATGACCCAAGCGCTTGGGTCCCTGAACCCACAAGGAATACCAGGAAAAAGCTGTTGGATCCTGACTTCAACCTGGACCTGCCATTACTGTCATGTGAGAGGTGAATTAGTTCATAAAAGATCTTTCTCTTTGCCTTTTCCCAACAAGCCCCTCCACCCATTGTGTGTAACTCTTTAAAATAAAAAAAGAAATAGTTTTTTTTTCTGTTGATCACATATTTTTTGTAATCATCTGACTTTTTATTACAAAATATTTGAGGGGTAATGAAGTTAAAAGAAAACAAGAGGGGGGCAGTGGTATGTTGTACTGGGTACAGCTGCCATCTGCAACGATAGCATCCACTATCGCAACTATTTCATGTCTCAGTTGCTCCACTTTTGACACAGCTCCCTATCAATGACCTGGGAAAAGTATTAGAAAATGATCAGTATGTTTGAGACCCTGAAACTTGTGTGGGATACCGGAATGGAGCGCTTGGCTTCTGGTCTATTGCAGCCATCTGGGAAGCAAACCAACAGATAGAAAACCTCCATCTCCTTTTTCTCTCTGTTCCCCTCATCCCCTGCACCTCTGTATGCGTTCAAAAAAAAAAAATGTTTTTCAAAAGAAGTATTTAGAAAGTTTTGCTGAAATGTTGTGTTCCTTTTTTTAACCAACATCAAAAGGGGGAAAAATGTTGCTATTTAAAAAAAAAAAGTAGCTTCAACAAGGGAATATGAAGTATTTTTACAATGGGGCAAAATACATCCCCATTTTTATTTAAGCTTTCTTTTAAGCTTTATTTTGTTGTTGTTTGTTTAAGCTTTCCAGCTGAATTTCTTGGCCAGTACAGAAATAAAAAACACATACTTCAGAAATATTTAAATTATTTTATTTTAGCATTTACATTCACATACATTTCTTAGCTAGTTGAATCACACAGAAAGATTAATATTTTCTTTTTTTAAACTTTCTTTTAATTTTTTAAATTTCATTTTATGACACAGTTTCATAGGCTCTGGGAGTCTCCCAAGCCCACCCCCATATTGAATTCCTCCATATTGTTACATTAGTACAGATCATAACCAGCTATGATTCCTTCATTGCAGCCATGGACCATGTGGAGGGTCCAGCATCTTATTGTTCAGATAAATTCAACAGTTTCATTGGGAGACCATCCTTGATCTGAAAGTAGAACTGGCAGAATATCATCCCCTCCAATGGAAAGCCACTACACAACTTAAAGGAAGAAACATGGAAATTAACAACATTATAAAGCTAATTAGCATGGTATTGAGTGACCAATATGTTAGAAAATGCAAGTTCTTAACCACATCCTGTAACTACTTCCTTGACATCTCAATTTTAGTATATATACAATCAGCTGCTGGTTGGGCCGAGCACAGCAGCCTGGTGACTTGCATGCTCCAGGATCCCAAATGGGCAATGGTTCATATCTCAGCTGTTCAACTTCTCTTCCAGCTCCATGGTTGTGGCCTGGGAAAGCAGTCAAGGACAGCCCAAAACCTTGGGACTCTGCACCCGTGTGGGAGACTAGGCACTGCGCCATTAACGTTTTAATTTTTATGTGAAATTCAGAGAGACACAATGAATCTCCCTCACATCGGCCTACTACAAATAAAGGGGTTTTTTTGTTTGTTTAGTAGGTTGGTTGGTTTTGTTTTTTAATGTTACCTCAGGGCCAGTGTATCAGTTTAAGCCTCTGCCTGTGGTACCAGCAATCTACATGAGCACTGATTCAAGTGATCCAGTCTCTTGCTTTTGGCCTGGCAAAGCAATGGAAAGAGAATGGCTCAAATTGTTAGGCACCTACCTATATCCATGTGGGAGACCAGAAATAAGCTCCTGACTCCTGGTTTCAGCCTGGATCAAGCCCAGCTGTTGCTACCATTTGAAGAGTGAACCATCCTATGAAGACCTCTGTGTGTTTCATCTTCTCCCTCTCGGTAGCTCTGTCTTTCACACAAAAATAAATAACTTTTTTTGAAAAGTACTATCTCAATTAAAAAAAAAAGTGGCCAGGGTGAGAAAGGAAGTGGGGCTGGCTCAGTGTTGCAGGAGTCTAACCATCT
The DNA here is from genome assembly GCF_017591425.1 of Ochotona curzoniae. Taxonomy (NCBI): domain Eukaryota; kingdom Metazoa; phylum Chordata; class Mammalia; order Lagomorpha; family Ochotonidae; genus Ochotona; species Ochotona curzoniae. The sequence goes on along the minus strand of NW_024467087.1, from coordinate 52,595,831 downwards.
TCCTTGTGGTGTCAGCATTCCATATGGGCGCCAGTTCCTGTTTTAGCTGCTCCACTTCCAATCCAGCTCACTGTTTGTGGCCTGAGAATGCAACAAAGCATGGCCCAAGTTCTTGGTACCTTGTACCCATGTGGGAGACTCATGGTTACCAGCTTCAGATCTGCTCTGCTCTGACACTTGGGGAATAAGCCAAAGAGCAGAACTTCTCTCTCTCTCTGTCTGCTTTTTTCCTCATAAAATTTGTCATCTGAGTAAAGATACATAATTAAAAAAAAGAAAAAGGAAGAAAGCAAAAGAAAAAGAAAGAACGAAGGAAAGAAACAAAGAAAGAAAGAAAAGAAAGAAAGAAAGAAAGAAAGAAAGAAAGAAAGAAAAGAAAGAAAAGAAAGAAAGAAAAGAAAGAAAGAAAAGAAAAAGAAAAGGAAAGAAACAGAAGGGAAGAGAAAGAGCGGGGAGGGAGGAAATCTCATGAACTATACATTAATATATATTAATATATAATATATAATATTAATATATAGTATACATTAATACTATGTTAGTGTGAAAATACATAGTATCAGAACAAAACCAAAGCAATCATTTTAAATCATCTAAATTATTTTGTAAGCAATATGTAAATTACCCACTTCTGGGCTTTTAAGACAGTAATTCTGTCATCTCAACAGACATTTTAATGGATTTAGCAGTTTATGATACTATGTGTTCATATTTGCCTCTGCAGTCTAACAAGTCAGCATTAAGCAGAAAGCAGACCAGTGCCCTCTTGTGCAGTATGGTTAACTAAAAAATGACATATACAAACAGTTCTCTGTTTTCTTATGGGTATGAACCACCTTCACATTCAAAAGGAATGTAAACAATGGGGCATATCCCCCACAAAGATTGAAAAATGAATTTCATTGTGATCGTTGCTACCATATCTTAAATGATTTCCAGCTACTGCTGAAGACACCAGAGCTGCCAGTGAAACTTGAATCAAAGAGGTTTCTAATTTGTCTTTACATGATATTCAATTCCCTAGCAACCTATTCTTCATTTCACATTATTATTGTGAACTCACAGTGTGGTCCCTGACTGTGCTAATGATATTCTACAACAGAGGTATTGACCATTACAGCATATAGTCAAATGAATTGGAGATGACAGAAGAAAAATACCCCCAAATAAAGATCTTTAGTCTAGTGAAAGCAAATTAATATTAATTAGTTGATTCAGGTATGTTTACAGAGTGACTAAGAGTGACCTCTTGGGCATCATCTACCTCAAACTTCTTGGAACTACTATTGCCTGAAAAGACTTCTGTAAGGTATGTTAGAATATCAGTTTCAGAGTGGATCATAGAGATCAAATCTACTAACTTAGTCTCTAGCACACTTCTCACACATATTAGGCTGCCCAATGCCACTATATGCCCTCCCAAATTACAGATTTAAAAAAATTTTTTTTCTAACTAGGCTCCTCCAACAAAGACTATAGTCAGTGCCTTCTACTCATAGTAGCATTTGTCTGTGGTCATCTACACAGTCTAGCAAGAAGGATGAGCTAACCCATGAACATTTCTAAAATTATGGTATCAGCATTTTAACTACCTTGTGTCAATATACAGTGACTTTAGTCTGCTGAATAAGTGATATGGTAAACGTACCTGAAAAATAACTTGTATGCAAGAAAGTCTTCTAAATAATCTTCATGCATGAAATCCTCTAATTTTCACAATTCCCTTGAGAAAGAATTGCCATTAACATTTTGTAAATCAGAACTAAGACAAAAAAGGTTAAAATTTTTCCATGAATTTACATATTTATTCAGTTAGTCTGATTTCAAAATGTGGGCTTTTAGCCATTGTGTGAAGGTTTAAAAATGCAAAAAAAATTAACAACACAAAAAGAAAATAAAATAATATAAAATAAAATAAAATAACGCTAATATTTAGCAGGATTAATTTCAAAGGAGAACAGCAACTCAATCAATAACGCTTTGGTGACAAACCTTCAAGAAAGATTTAACTGTGACAAGCTAATTTGGGATAATAAAGGCATTAAAATATTCAAATGAATACTGGAGAAGACACAAAAATGACATACTTAAAAAGAAATGTGAAAAAAGGGTGTTTTGCTGCTGAGTAGCACTCCTATATCCCACATCCAAGTACGTGAGTTTGATTTTTGTTCCAATACCTGATACCAGATTCCTGCTAACGCAAAGTCTGGGAGGTATATGAATCAAGTAATTGGGTTTCTGCTACCCAAGTTAGAGATCAGAGTTATGTTCTCAGCTTCTTGCTTACACTGCTGGCCGTTGTCAGCACATAGGGGATAAACCAGTAGATCAGAGCTAGCTCTGTCTCTGTCTTTCCTCTAATAAATGAAAATGTAAAGTGTTATTTTCATTGCCTTTATGCATGAATAGCCAAACATGTAGTTAGTCCAGCAACATATGAAAAGAAAGATTTCTGATAACGGTCAATGGAATTTGACATAAATTCAACAGTTGTTAGTTTTTAGTGGTTGATTTATACATCTCTTTCCATACTTACTAAGATTTTTGCATTTGCAGGGGGCTGATGTTTCTTTGTATTGATCCACTTTGTGTCTGTTGTAAAATTCTTCTGTTTTGGTAATCTTTACATAGATGAGTAGGGCACAAAGGGTCAAGGGCCACAGGAAAGTGCATAAGACCATTGTTTCCACATTAATATTATTTTTTTTTTTCTGTATCTGGGATGAGGGAAGAGATAAAGGGAGAAGCCCCACCCAGCCTCCCATCCATCCCAGGACCTGACGTGGGGCATACTCTGAGGGTCCTGCTCATGCAGTTTTGATAGTTCAACAGTTCTGAATTGCTGCCAATCTCGCCGTTCCAATCACGATGAAATCTCTTCAGAATCCACTGGCTGACATAGTCTTTTCATGATTGGGGGTCTGAGATCAGCAGTTCAGTTGGAGGGATCTCCAAAGAAACTTCATCTGAGATGCTCCCAAACCTGATTCTTGTGTGTGCTTGCCAGTACATGGTCAGGCACAGTCTGTCGCCTCAATCAGCTTATGCACATGCTGGTGTTTGCAATTGCTGGGTCAGTTCTGTTTCCAGCCCTGTCTTCCACACAAACTGATGGATGTTACAGTCCCTTCCCAATTCATACTCAGCCCTCACGCAAACCAGTAGGAGCTGAAACCTAGTCAGGGTGACTTCCCATAACTCCCACCAGGCCTCCACCCTTCCCTGGTTCCCATGCTTGCCCGTATGTACTACAGACTTGTTCAGTCTGTCCCACGACCCATTTAGCTCTCATACATGTCAATGGGCATTGAAGCCTAGTGCAACCCAACCTGCACTATTATCTAGCCCACACACATACTGGCGGGTGCTGTTCTTCTAGTCACTCCTGCCCTAATCCTGATTTTCTTGCTCTCCTGTGGGAGCAGCAATCCAAGAGGGAGGTGCCCACTATTTCCCTACTAGGCCACTCCCACTCCTGGATTATGCACTGTCCAAATGGTTCTGCAGTTTAACCTGACAGAATTAGCCCCCAGTGCCAGACTCTGCCAACTAATGCTCAGCAAAGCCCAGTCAACCATCACCCACTCTAATTTATGCTTGCACCAAGAGGAATAGTCAGCTCAGCCTGGCTTTTTCCTGATCCAGCTCACATGAGGGCCACAGGTGTTGTAGTCCTGCCTGGTCTGGTCTGCCCCCATCCCAACTCATGTTCTCCAGTGAGAGTGGCTGTGCTGCAGGGGAGCCCACATTCTTCCTACCAGCTTTGCCCCCTCCCTCCAGGTCCTCATGTGTGCTGGTTAGGCTCTGTGGCCCAGTCTGGTATGGCCCACCTCACCTTGGTATTTGCCAGTGGGTGTTGTAGCCTTGCCCGGCCCACCCTCAATTCCAGCTGACGCTGGTGAGGGCTATAGCCTAGCCCAGCCCACCAGGCATCCAGTTCTAGCTTTAATGTGCACTGCTAAGTGCTGTGACCATACTTGGGCCCAACCCACAGTCTGTTATGGTGCTCAGATTCGCCAGCGGGTGTTGTGAACTGGCTCAGCCTGGTCTGCCCTGACCTATGCCAAATGTATGCCTGTGGATACCTTTTCTTGGCCTGGTCTGGAGTGCTCACTATCATGGTTCTTGCACTTACCTGCAGGGACTGTGTCCTGCCAGAGGAGTTGCCCAGGCTTCTCCATCAGAACCTGTCCCATTGCCAGAACTCACACACCAGTGGGTCCATGAGCCAGTCCTACTTAGTCCACCTCCTGTCCTAGCAGAATCAGTGGCCTTTCCCAACTGGTCTTCAACCCATTTCAGTTATGACTTTTGGATGTTTCAGCCCAGCCAAGGCTCGTTCATACCCAGACATGGCTCACAAATGGCTCAGTAGGGGCAAAACCTAGTCTAGTCCATGCTACATCTACCCTGATCCTCCAGAGTACCAGATGGTGCTAGAGTCTAGCCCGGTCTGGTGCATTCATCCAAGTCCACAATAATGCCAAGGGAGTCTGCAGCCATGTCCAGACCAGAGTTCACAGCTTCACCAGTGGGAACCCCAACCCAGTTAGGGCATCTTCTTAGCTCCCCAATCCGGCCTGATCCCAACCATAGATTGTGTACATACCAGTGGTTGCTCTGTCCCAGATGGCTTAGCCCCTCACCTGTCTTGGCCTTTGCCTTCATTGCTGTGTCCTAGTATCCCTGACTCATGCAGACCAGTCGGTGTAAGAGCTTAATTTGGCATAACCTGTGCTCCACCCTGATTTCTGTTCTTCCTTGTGAGTTAAAGTTTGTTCGGCCCTGCTCTGTCAACCCTCTTCCAGTTGTTGTCCAGCCCACCCCACATCCTGTTTTAGGATGCACATTTGGGGTGTTGCTGCCTTGACCTGCCCAGACTGTTGTTGGTTCCTTTATCCATAAGTGATGGCAGGTTCCATGGTCAGGTTCTTAGCTCAGCCCATCACCACCTCAACTCTTGAGCTAACAAGAGGGACTTGTATTTCCACAGGGTTCGGCCCACACTTCCCCTAGAGATTCTACCCCTGGATTAGGTTCTCTTGTGTGTTGGTTAGTGCCATGACCCTGCCAAGTGTGACCCATCCCCTGTTTTGCCACTCAGTCAGGTTCTGGTACCTAGCCCTGCCAGACAGGTTGCCGGCCATAGCTTTCGTGTGGATGGTGTGTGGCAGTCAGTGATGCTCTGCGCTAACAACCCATCTCAGGATTCCCATGTGGGTTGGTGAATCAGTCTGGCCCAAATAGAACTTATGGGCTCTCCCCTCCAAACCCTCAGATCTCAGTCCCCATGCTTGCTAGCAAGTTCCATGACTCCATCACTAGGAATCACTCAAAATTCATCCCTCAACCTGCACTCACACTACTAGCCTTATCCTTGGATATCCCTAGGCAGCAATTACATACCCTAAAATCCCTAGAGCTCTCTGAGGTCAGCAGCCAGAACCTGATGCCTAAGGGCACACTGGCCTCCCAGCAACCAGAACCCAGTCACTGTGTGGCCACGGTGCCCATGGGTTGAGTCCGGGGCATTGGGTCCGACCTGACCCAGCTGCTCTCCAAAGCGGATCACCACCACTGTGGAGGGCTGCTTGTCACCTGAGCTGCCAAGGTCAAACTCCCATCCCTTGATTTCCTGCTACCACAAGGTGGTGGTTGCAGGGAGTGGTTTGAGGCCTTAATCCAGTCCCACAATTTCCTCATTGTGTACTCACCATAGTTGGGAGAAATCTCTCCCTCTCTCTGGCCTCCCAGCTGCCAGGACTCAGTCACCAGGCGGCTAGAGTGCCCACGGGTCAATTCCCAGGTATTGGGTCCGACCTGACCCAGGTACTCTCTGCAAGTGGGTATCTACCACTGCAGAGGGCTGCTATCACTCGAGCAGCCAATGTCAAACTCTCACTTTTGATTTATGTGTCTTAACACGGTATTTGCTACACAGGGATTTCTGACCGTTGGGAAATCATTAAGGATTATGCATTTAGTGAAGTAATCCTTATATATTTTATTTAATTTGTGTATATTAATTCTACCTTGCCTGCCATCAATATTATAACTGCAAGTTTCTTTTTGTTACTATCCTTTCTTTGACTTTATTAACCACTTGCTATTGGTTGAGCTCTTCCCATCATAAAAGATATATGCTGAAATACTGACACCTTGTGTCTCATAGAGTAATGTTATTTGCAAATACAATGATTACAAATGTGACAATTTGAGTCCACTCCAGAGCCATCTGCTGGCTCATTTCCTGAAAAGCTTCCAGACACTAAGTCTTGGCCACCCAAACAGTAAGAACTGGGACTATCACCTGGGTCTCCCACATGGGTAGCAATAACAAGTACTTGAGCTGTCATCTGCTATTTCACAGATACATTAGCAAGGAGCTGGATCAGCAGTGAGGTAGTTGGGACTTAAACCACCACTCCAATACAGGCATCCCAAGTAGTGGCTTAACTTACTGCACCATAGCTCCTGCCCAAAATTTTCCAGATTTTTTTAACCACCTAATTTGAGATGTTTTCATATGACATCTATTTAAAAAAAAAAAAAAACTAATGTAGGGACTAATGTGGTGGCTCAGCAGGCTATCCGTCTATGCAAGTGCTGGAATCTCATCCAGCTCCCTGCTTCTGGCCTTGGAATGCAGCAGAGCATAGCCCAAGTATTTAGCACCCTATACCCACATGGGAGATCTGGAGGAACTTCCCTGGTTTGGGATCTGCTCAATTCCAGCCATGTGGCCTTTTGGGGAGTAAATCAGCAGATTGTCTCTCTCTTTCTCTCTGTAGATATGCCTTATCAATAAAAATCAATAAATATTTTAAAGCTAATATAGTATTTAAATAAATATGGTTAAAAATAATTTCTATAATTTAATACTCAAAATTTTAACCTCTTTATTATTTATTATATCCTTGCTATAATTATACAACTCTCTTTAAAATATTTTTATTTAGTTATCATTTGTAAACTTTGCTTACATTCCTACTAAATCACATTCTTTTACTTTGTTGAGTTATTTATTTTGTGGAGGAATAGGCATCTAATTATAGTGTAACTTTGAAATATGTTATCTAAAAATTAAGAAAAGAAGACATAGTTTATATTTTTAGGCTTGCATCTACAAACTATATATTTTTAGATTTTATTCAGTTAAAAGGCATAATTACAGAGAGAAAAGAGGAGACACAGAGAGAACCTCCATTAACTGGTTCACCTTCCAAGTGGTCCCAACAGCTAGAGCTGGGCCCATCGTAAGCCAGGAGCTTCTCCAAGGTCTCAAACATGTGTTCAGGAACAAAAACAATTTGTCCATCCTCAATCACCTTCATAGGCACATTAACACAAAGCCGGATCGTAAGTAGAGTAGTCAGGGCAGGAGCCAGCACCCGCATGGGATATCGGCACCTCAGGCAGCAGGTTTAATCACCTCACAAAGCTCTGATGTCTGCCCCCTACAAACTTCATTGAATCTATTTTATTTACATTAATGTCACATTAACAGGAGAACTGATGAGAGAATTTAAAATAAATATAATGTAAATGGGAAAATTTTAATTCTCTAGCTATTTTTGCTTTCTGTTATCAATGCATATTTTAGGCTTATAATATTAACACTTTGTTCTGGAAATCATAATGTTGCAGCTTTGGATTATTGTTAGTACATGCTGTTCTACAGCAAGGGTAATACACTTAAATAGGCATCTTCCCTATACTTTTTCTCAACAGACTGCACACTCCCTCTACTATTATTATTATAATTGACTCCATTTTGTCTTTGAATTTGATAAATATCTGCTTAGTTTTAAAGATAATTATATCTAACAAAGGAAGAATTTTTGCATCCTCTTTCTCTTCATTTTGTTGTTTTTTGTTTTTTATTTACTCTATTTTGGCAAGGAATCATGAAAGGAAAAATCATTCACTTAATTCAACACACTTCCCTTTAGATTAAGGGGGACAGCAATTTTGGTCCCATCACTGATCCACTCTTCAAGCAATGTAGATAGAAGTCAGGTGACAGTATCTAAAAGTCTTTACCTCTTGAACCTGGATGCCATTTTCTACAGCACATGTTAGGAGAGTATGATCCATTCTTTTTCAGTAAGTGTTGATGATGAATTTTCTGTTTTAAAAATTATTTGTGGTCCCACGGCCGCCATGCGGCCGGGGTCCCCAGGCCCAGCCGCTTCTGACCTGGTAAGCAACTAAGCAGTCCCCACGCTCACTCGGGGGACTGCTATGGGTTGGCTGGACCCGCACGCACAGCCCACCTTGGGCAAAGCATCGGGGAACCTGTCCAGCTAATCCGATTGGGCCGAGGTCGCTAGGGGCGTGGCTAGACCCAAGCCCGCGCAGGGGAAGAGAGGTGGAGCTTGCGCCCGGGGGCTTTGTCCCACAGCGGCCATGCGGCCGGGGTCCCCAGGCCCAGCCGCTTCTGACCTGGTAAGCAACTAAGCAGTCCCCACGTTCATTCGGAGGACTGCTACGGGCGACCAGTGCGCCAGTTGGCGCCAGGCTTTGCCTGCTGGCCTCCCAGCCAGGGAGCCCTGGGAATTTGGTTCTCTGTATGCTACTCAGACAGCTCCATGTCGAAACTGCAGTGTTTTGGGGACATCAAGCAACCCTAAAGATTTCCAATGACTGTAAATCTTCCTCAGACGAACCTGCAGCTAATATGGTCTCACCCCACATGTTATGAATGATTGTAATTCCCAATATACTGCCAATTCCTTATGATACACAGTAACTGGGTGGGAACACAGAGAAATCTCTCATCTCCTTTGAAAAAGCTAGGAATCCACGTAGTGTAACCTACAGGAACTGGACAGGTATCTTAAAGTTGATAGATCCAGATCAGCATTAGACAATAGCAAAAACTACAATGACATACAGGGGGGATTAGGAACGACCCAAACAATCTATTAACAGGTGGTCATATGCACAGAATAGGGGAGAACCCCAGAGCAGAACAGCGGGACAGGAGGAGGCTTATATCCCACCCACAAGGACTCCTGGACTCCCACCTAGGTCTATCAGAACGGACACCAAGAACGTCATCACAACTGCCAAAGAGAACACAGGGATCTGGAATGCCTCCGGATGCCAAGAACCCAGAGGACAGACATCCCCCCTCTTTGGACAAACTGCACAAGATGGAAGAAGCCCGAGTCCTTCCACATAGGAACTAACGACATCAGAACAACAGCCAGGAACCACGATCGGTCATCAGAACCAGAAGATCAATAAACTTCCTGCAGGACAATGGGAGAGGAACCTTCTCCAGTCCTTACCTAGTTCCAGCTCTGGGCCTCCACCCTCTATAATGACCAACAAGGTTCCTCCTAAACCCCCTCCCCCCCTACACACACACACACACACACACACACACACACACACACATTCACACACTCTCATATACACACTAATAGGATTAGAGAAGCAGAGAACAATAAGGAAAGATAGGTCATCAAGGACTCACACATGTCCTGTTAGATGGAACACAAAGAACAAGTACCCATCAGCAAGGTATGAGAGATTTCTCTGCAACACCCCCCAAACTCGTTGTGCATCTCAATTGATGAGGTGTCATTGAAATAGTTGCAGGAGTTTGTCAAGAACTTACATGTAATCTTACCATATTGTCTACTCAATACTATGTCAATTAACTCCATAACGAAATATACTGTTGCTGCTGGGGCTCTTAATTAAGTGGGATCTTGCTCTTTGGGCCATACCTTCAGAACAGGGAAAGTTACCCCAAGAAGCAGATGGACCTGTCTGGATGATGGGATGCAGGACTCTGAGTCTGGTATATGCTTGTGGTGAAGGGGTATCAACAGATTTTGAACTGAGGTCCCACAACGGGGTGGAGGAATCCACCATGGGGGGAGGGGTGGGAGGGAATCCCAGTACCTATGGAACTGTACCCCATACGACATTGTAACCACCAAGTTAAAAATTTAAAAAAAAAATTATTTGTGTTCTTATCATTTGTTTCCTGAAAGAGAAGTTTTGTGTCCCGGTTTTACCATGTTAGCGATCTTAAGGCCATTTTAGAAGGTCACTTGCACGCATGGATTGATGCATGAAAGATGGATGTAAACGTGAATGCATGAATAGAAAGACAGAGAATAGACTGAAAAGAGACAAGATAGGTTCAGGAAGGCAAGGCAGAAGATTTATCCAATCATATTAGTGAGATAGTGATGACATAGACTTAGAGTGGTAGGATAAGTGGAGAACTGACTATATTTTTAGAAAAAAAAATATTTATTTATTTATTTATTTATTTATTTATATTGGAAAGCCAGATTTACACAAAAGAAGAGACAGAGAGAAAGATTTTCTTTCATCTGGTTCATCCCCAAATGGCCACAACAGCAGGAGCAAAGCTGATCCAAAGCCCAGAGCAAGGAGCTTCTTCAAGGTGTTCCACTCAGGTACAGGGCCCCAACGACTTGGGCGATCACTTTCTGCCTTCCCAGGCCACAATCACTGAGCTGGATGGGAAGTGAAACAGCCAGGGAACAAACTGGTGCCCATATGGAATGCCAGTGCTAACTAGTAGATGATTAGTCAATTGAGCCCCAAACTGGGTATAATTTAAGATATATTTCCACAGTAAAATTGACTGATCTTGTTAAGTTGGAGTGGGAGTAAGAGAGAGATATTAAACCTGAAGCTAGCATCTAAGTTTTGGATGTGAAAAAAAGTGAATGGAGTTTTCATACTCAGAGATAAGAAATATAGGGCCACGAGACAGATTTGGTTGATTATAAAGCATATTACAATTTTGAGGTGGCATTATAATATCCAGGTGGAGCTGAGAAATGAAAACTGGAAGACAATTTTGAAATCATAAGAAAGATAGATATTATTTAAGGTCAAACAAGTAAACTGGCAATTGTTTGGGATGATTTGCTCTCAATCCTAAAAATATTAAGTGAATGGTGGAGGTAATAGCCTTATTTTTTCTTCTCAGGGGTCTCTTTTCATTTTTCTGTAACTAAGCTTCAGGAGACAGCAAGCTATAGGTATATGATGATGAGATGGGGGCACTCTTTGTCTATTGATGACTCAATCATAAGATTCTGACATAAAGCTTTGTTGCCAGGTTACCTCTCAAACACTGGAGGCACAGCCCTCACATCACCAGAGCAGAGCAGCCTGTGCCAGAGACAGATGTTGCCAATGAGGCTCAAAAATTGATGAAGATCAGTGTGTCTAAGAAAAAGACACAAATGCTCAGACGAGGGTAAAGAAACAATGTCTCTTAGCGTTTTTAATGGACTTATAGATATTTGAAATGTCATTAAATGAAGAGGAAGATGAGGGGTGTCCAAAACAACTTGCGATACCCCCCAAAATACAAGATGAGTTAGCTCATGTAATTCAGACATCTTTAAACAATATAGCTGTACAAGTAAATAATCTAAATAAGTATGCTGAAGACCTACTTGGAGGGATATCCAAAGAGGTTGATTGGTTCTATCAAAGACTTCAGGTTTTACAAGAACGTGTAATCCACTTAACTGACAATATTACTCAAAAGAATGAAAACCAAAGATTGTCCTTGTCAGCTGGGAAATCACAGAAGACTTCTCAAAGCACAGGTATTCAAAACCAGCAGAAGTACTGCAGACCATTAGTTGTTAAAACGTATGAAACCCACGATGCTTGCGTACAGACATTGCCTCTCCACATTCCTGTTGTTTATTGCCAAGATGACTTAGAAGATTTACAGCTTCCTCATGGAACTTCCTGTGTTTTTCAACTCTATAAAGAAAAGAGCATACATGAAAGTAAAGAACTAAAGTTGGAAAAGTTCAAACAAAAGAATAAACACCTGGTTAATTCCAATGTTTCAAAAAGTGTTCCTGAAAGTCATCGATTCCAAAGTAATGCTTCAGTCAGCCATATGCAAACCACCTGTGGAGCTATCACTAATTCACATGCAAGTCAACCAACTCAGCCTTCTTTGACCAGTTACCAATTTAATGAAATCAGCGAAATCGGTAGGCTTCTAACAAGAACTGTAGGAAAGATGCTATCCAGGCCTTTATGCAAACCGATGGATGGAGCTAGGGACCTGAAACCACCATGCATCAGTTATGGAACTGGGATGGGAGAAGAGTTGCCACCTCAACCTCAAATTCAACCTAAAACAAATGTGTTTGTGAGCCCTATGGCCCCGAATTCTCCACCTCCATTACCGCCAGATTGGTTGGCTGCTTTAAGAGCTTCAAAGATGGCAAAGCAACCTCCAATCATACATTACCCATCTCAATATCCATCACCGATTTCGGGAAATCCACCAGGAATAGCGCATCCTGTTCATCCACCAACTATTTCTGAGGCAGCCCCTACATTTACTGCACCTAAATTAGTCGTCGCTCCACCAGTACCTGAACTTTTGCAGTGCTACAAAATGTTAGCAAATGAGCTATCCCCACAAAAAAAAGAAAAGGATGTATCTCCACCTATATCTCCTTCTCCAGTAATCTCACGTAAAATTGAAACAAACATCAGAGTTACAAATCCAACTAGCCATGCTGAACACCCACCAGCATCATCAGTCTGTCCATCTGCTAGGTCTGTGTCTGCAAAGTCACCAAGATCTACAGTTGTAGAATCAGCAAGATCTTCAGTTACACCACCAACAAGATATCTGATTTCAGCAACTACATCTTCATTCATGCCCTTACCAAGACCTTCAAGCCCACGAAAGTCAAAAACTTCAGTTCCGCTGTCACGTCAACAAGTATCAAGATTTTCAGTTCCACCATCAAGCTGTTCAGTTTTCCAGTCAACAAAAGGTTCTGTTCATCCATCCTCAGGAAGCATAAATGCACAATCAAGAAAATCACCCACTGCTCTTTCAGCAAGCCGCTCAGCTCCACAATCAGCAGGACGTTTGATTCCACCACAATCCACATCTTCAAATGTGAAGTCTTCATGCCTCCAGCCATTGGTTTCTTTTGTACAGTCATCATCAGCTTGCATTCCAAACTCTTGGGATCCAAATTCCCAGGCCTTATCAGTGTCTCAGTCCTCCCAAGTTCCAATTTGTCAAGATTTCGAACTAGCTCCATCAACTCCACCCATATACAATAATGCAAGAAGTGTCCTGATGGAAGCAATAAGAAAAGGTGTGCTGCTACGGAAAACAGAACATCCATGTGTCCTGAAAGCTAAAATAGAGATTGCTAAAAATGAGCCTCCTTTTATCCAGATACAACATCAAGCTGCAGGATGCACTTCTGTCAAATTTCAGAAAAAGGCAACTTAGATGGAGAGAAAAAACAAATAAATTCAAGTGAACTAAGTAATCTTCTGTGGGTTTATTCTTTAATTAGTCATTACCATTTTTTAACAGTAAACCACTATCTTCCTCTATGCGTGCACCTCCCAAAAATATTCAATCAAATCGTCCATACTAAATACTTGTATTTTATAATATCCTTTAAGGAGATGAGTTATTCAAACTAGCCAAAACTTCTAAGTATTAAATAGATATTAAAGTAGATTTTTAAAGACAACTACTGTTGAAACTCTGAAATTAACCACTTGTTTCATCTCACTTCAAGGAACATTTAATGCAAGTGCTCAAAATTTCTGGAACCATTGTTAACAGTCCAGGAATAAATGTGGTAGATTAGGCATCTATTTTTTAAACTTTTTTTTTAATGAAAGGTGAAAATATTTCACATGTAAAAACTTAAGAGCATTGTGACTTTGTTTCTTTCAGATATATAATCAAGAGTTCGATTGTTGAATCATATGATAATTCTATTTTCAGTTTCTACAGAAGTAGCTGTAGTGCTTTCCATAGCAGTTGTACTAGTTTATACTCCCACCAGCGGTGTATGAGAACCCTCCTATATTCACATCCTCGGTAGCATTTGTTGTTTTTTGTCTTTTTTGATAATAGCCATTCTAATAGTGTAAAGGTAATATTTCATTACAGATTTTATTTTCGTTTTCTTGATGAGTTGTGAAATTAAGCATTTTTTTCCTATTTGCTAATCATTTGCACTACTTTTGAAAACTATTCTTACAAATATACTAATAAGAGATAACAATGCAGGAAACTCAATATGAGGCATATGAGATTTCTTTGTAGTGCTACACAAGATTTGCTTTGTAAATTTGAAATTATTCTGAAATATAAAGTAAAAAATATTACCACAGAGATAGACAAAAAACAGTATTTCTTAATGACCCGATAAATTTTACTTGTTGAATAAAAATTGTGTATATCATGTGCAACATTATGCGTTGAAATATGTATACATTGTTCTCAATCTTAGAAGGAAAGCTTTTTTTTTTTTACTTTTCACAGCCGAGTATTGTGTTAGTGTGCATTTGTCAAACAAAACCTTTATTGAATCAACCAATCTTCATACTATTCAATTCATGATTAAAGTTTTTATTTTGTTTTATTTTTTATTTCAAATATTCTAAAACGTGTTTTTTTTTAAAGTGAAACAAATCCATGGGGTTGAACCAGCTCCTTAAGGAAAAAAGTATAAATAAAGGCTGCTAAGGGGTGACTCTAGAGGAAATTCAGATGCTAGCAGATATGGAGAATCCTCATAAAAGTCTAAATATAAGGCCCAGCTATCTAAAGACAGATCAGTAGCAAAATTCTCACATTGCAAGCATCAAATGTGATCCAGTTGCTTCCAGCTGCTCCACTTCCCATCCAGCTCCCTGATTGTGGCCTAGGAAAGCAGTCGAGGACAGCCCAAAGCCTTGGGACACTGCACCCACGTGGGAGACCCATAGGAAGCTCCAGGCTCTTGGCTTCCGATCCGTTCAGTTCTGGCCATTGTGGCTACCTGGGGAGAGAACCAGCAGACAAAAGATCTCTGTCTCTCCTCCCTTTTGAAATAAATCTGCCTTTTCAATGAAAATTAAATAAATTTGGAAAGTCAAATATACAGAGAGGAGGAGAAACAGAAAGGAAGATCTTCCATATGCTGATTCACTCCCCAAATGGCCACAAGGGCCAGAACTAAACTGATCCAAAGCCAAGAACTAGGAGCTTCCTCCAGGTCTCCCACGTGGGTGTAGGCTCCCAAGGCTTTGGGCATCCTCTACTGCTTTCCCAGGCCACAAGCAAGGAGCTGGATGGGAAGCAGAGCAGTCAGAAAAAGAACCAACGCCCATATGGGATCCCAGCCTGACACATGCAAAATGACAACTTCAGGTGCTAGGCTACTATGCCAGGCCAAAAATAAATAAATCTTTTTTAAAAATCTATAGAACAATTTTTTTAAATGTGGGAGGTGAGTCATAAAACTTGGGGCCAGAGGAAGATCACAGAAGACAAAGTATGCCTATTTCAGAAAAACAAAAGTCATCAATATCAGATTCTGCAGATAAGTTAAATGGCAACTGCTAGTTTTAGCAGCACAGAAATCTATTGAGCTCGACAGCAGTCACTATTCCAAAATATTGAAGACTGGAACTCTACCAAACTCTGCTTAGAGTTCTGCATTATTCTGTGGGTAAAACCAAAGATACAGCACACACACGCACACATAGCAGTATTGAGGAATATAGGTTCAAATATTAACAAAAAAGATGATCACCCTTGTTCAAAACCAGGTTCTTCTGCCGTCAATCCAACATCCTGCCAGATCAAATTTTCGGAGGCTGTAGATGATATTTCAAGCAGTTGTTTTACTACCACCAATATCAGCGACCTACATAGAGTTTCATCTTCACCCTGGCCTAGCCATAGGTGTGGTGGGCATGTTGGAAGTGGCAACATGATAGATATCAAATGATAGCAAATGATAGATATCTTTCTGTCTCTTTTGTCCCACTGTTTTTCTACCATTCACATAAACAGAAAGGTAATAAATAAATTGCTAAATAACAACAACAAATTTCCTTAAAGAAAATTCATGTCATCGCTTTTCGGCCTTTTGGCTAAGATGAAGTGTAAAAAATCCTTGTCATGGGAAAGAATGTCGGAGACCAGCTCCAGCTGAGTTTGGAGCTCAGGAAGGATATGTGAATCATCAGGAAAGAAGACTAGAAGGGATGTGAACCACTATGGTATGATGCTCACAATGAACAACTCAAAAAAGCTGCCTTCTTTATTTATACAGAAATTATCATACATTTTTGCATAACATACAATTGTCTCATTTTTACCTCATGGTTAAAAGAATTCAAAAACAATTCTAAAAAATCTTGTTATTATTTTACTTCAAAGAAAACATTTTCAACGAACCATTACTTATTCGAACCTGTAGTCACCCGACTGAAGCCAGGAACTCCACGGTTGGCAGCACATGTGGTTACATAGTGACAGGTGGTTTACTTATATCCAAAATCAATTTTCACTAAACTTAAACTAACATTACTTAAAATATCAAGAATATGAAATTTAAAAGGCAGCTTATAAATGAAAGAAATTTATAAAGACATATAAAATAGGTTCTTTATTAAATCTTATAATCAATCATACACTAACATCCATCACCTTCACCTAGTACTGATTCAATTGTTTTTGTTCTTTTGCTGAATGACAGTGGGAAAGATCAGGGCAGCTCAGCCTCTCTATAAATGGAGGGCCTTTATAAGAAATTTATTTTTATCTTTTCAAACTATTTTCTTTCCCTAAATATTAATGCCAATGTAAGGTAGAAGTTTTAAACGATTTTCCTCTGAGGGCTCACAAAATTTGTAGCCCCTTAGAAGATACTCCATATACTTTCTGCTTTATGTGAGGGGAAGCCAAAATGCATCATTTCACGTGTTGTTAACAGTTCAAGGCTGAACAGTAAACAAACCCTTTGTACCTCCACGATCAACATCTCTTCCAAGATATTATCAATCCATTTCTTATGGAGAATATCATGCATCTTAGAGCAAATTCCAGGTCAAAAGAGGTCACACAGTAACACATTTGGAAACAATATAGGCTCAACTGTGCTGCTGTACGCTTTTAGCTGTATCTCATTGTCTTAAGTTGCTAAAGACCCCTTTACCACAACATAATTAATAAAACCAATTTCCAGTTACAGAAATCATTTCATATTCGCAGAAAAACAACACCCACAAGAAAATTCTGTAAAATGTCAGAGGTGATTGAGTGTCCATACAATGAGGTGAGGCAGCAATGAGATGATTAGCGAGACATTCTGCTGGGCTTTGCCATGCAGCCAGAAACGCCTGGCAGCCTTGCTAACCAAGGAGCAGCGCTCATTATACCCCTGCTTCCCAGAACAGGATGCTATATGTTAACAGAAAGCAAGGAGGTATGATAGCTAAGAATATATGTGACATTAGACTAATTTGGGAGTTGAGGGGAGCTGTGAAAGAAATCTTAGACATAATGGGAAGGAACTGGTTATTAGATTACACTCAGGAATTATGGCAAAATTTTCTTAGATAAGATAATTATTTCATGTTATGTATGAGAATCTCCCCACTTGTAGAGATTACATAAGAAAGTATCTGATTCTGTAATTTAAATTTCAAACGGTACAGCAAAAAATTAAAAGTATAGATGATAGATAAAAGGATGTCAAAATTAACAATTTTTACTCGAGATAGTATGTATAGTGTACATATTAGTGTTCTTCTAAAATTTTGACATTTTCTCTTTTCCAAATAAAAAGTTATAGAACATAAAAAAGCAACTGAGTCCAATATTGTATTTAAAAAATTATAGGTGAGCATTCACAAATCAATACAAATATGGTGTGATCAACAGAATGAAGAATAGAAACCAAATGATCCATACATAGATCCATAGAAAATGTGTGATATGATTCAATACCCTTTCATGAAATAAATAAAACTCTTTCCCAGCTATAGGCAGTATCCTGCCTGGGTTGCCTTGTACCTAAGGAAATATTACACTGTTGGGAGAAAAGCAACCAATAGTTGATGGGCATTCTGCCCCTGGTTGATGCTAACTCTGTGTTAACTAAACCAGTATGCCAACAGTTGTCTGTTCTACCTTTTTTTTTTTTTTTTTTTTTTTTTTGGTTAAAGATCTGGGAGCAGGCCCAGCATGGTGGCCTAGCGGCTGAGGTCCTCACCTTGAATGCGCCTGGATCCAATATGGGCACCGATTCTAAGCCCGGCAGCCCAGCTTCCCATCCAGCTCCCTGCTTGTGGCATGGGAAAGCAGTAGAGGACGGCCCAAGGCTTTAGAACCCTGCACCCCTGTGGGAGACCTGGAGGTGGTTCCGGGCTCCTGGCTTCAAATCGGCTCAGCTCCACCCATTAAGGCCAGTTGGAAAATTAATCATTGGACAGAGGATATTCCTCTCTGTCTCTCCTTCACTCCGTATATCTGACTTTCCAATAAAAATAAATACATCTTCAAAAAAAAAAAAAAAAAAAAGATCTGGGAGCAAGCGAGTGGAGTGCCTGCCATGCTACCATGGGTACACACCAACCAGGACCACTCCACTGCCATCACTGCCACCACAAGTGTGGTGGGAAGGTGTGCATTGCTAGGGGCTGGGATACTGAGCATAGGTTGGGTTGGGGGCTACTGAGGGCTTGTTTGACATATATAAAATGATTTCTGGAGGTTATCATGCACCAAACCACTGCACCCACTGGAAATTAAAGGAGCTGAAAATCGTGTGTATCATAAGAGGGAATCTGGAGGGCATCCCTGGATCAGACGAAAGCACCCACCATGCATATACACAAAAGCCAGGGCTTGAGGTGGACCAGTCTGAGTTAGGTCACAGTACCAGGTGGCACTCATAAAAGACATATTTGAGAATGGATCTGGTATGAACTCTGCAATTTCCCTGACTAAGACAGCACTAACCAGCAATTGTCAGGGCTCAGGATGGGCGATGCCATACGACATTCCAACAAACATGAGAACCAGAGCTGGAACAGGTCTGTAGGGATCTTGGGTTTCTTGTTAAGTCACAGAACCCACAGAAGAGAGACAATGCTCTGGGTGTGCTGGGCTGGGCTGAAGTATCTGACAGTGCATGTGGGAGCCAGAACTAGGGTCAGACCAGTTTGGGTTAAGCCACAGCACCAACTGACACACATGAGGGCTAGGATGCAGCATGTGCCAGAGAACGTGAGCTGGTTCTGCAGGCCAGCCAGTTAGCAGTCCTCAGGGGACTCCCTGACTAGGCCAAAACACCCATAGGTACAAATAAGAGCCAGGTCTGGGGGCAGGCTGGGCCCAGCTAGGCATCCACAGACACATACAAGGCAGTTCTGTGGGTGGGCCAAGCCTGGCTAGGATGCAACACCTACTGGCAAACATGAGAGCTAGGTCAGAGGGCAAGTTTGAAAGGCATCCTCATAGGTCTTCCTGACTAGGCCACAGCACCAACTGGTACAGAAAAGAGCTGGGTTTGGAAGCAGACCTGGCCAGGCCACAGCATTCACTGGTGTGTGTGAGACCAGGCCTAGGAGCAGGTCAAGCCAGTTCACCACACCCAAAGCTGCACACAAGATTTGTGTTTGGGTTGAAATAAAAATTCAAAACAAACAAAAAAAAGAACTGAAGAAAAGGTAACTTACCCACAACAATATACATAAATTTGTTTACAATACATAGTGTATAAAAGCACAATTTGTGGAAATTACAAAAATGAGGAAAGGTATAGTGATACATTGGTCTTCCAAAGTTGATGAAAAATACATGCTACGCAAAAACTGTGTGTGGATTTCAGAATCTATTTACACAAAATAAAATCATGTATCTCATTTTCCACATACTTTTAAACTCTCATATGGGGTAAACAATTAGCATTAATTTAAAGTAAGTGTCTATAGAATAAGATGTTCAATGTAACCCTAAGGAGAAAGCAGTAAGAAAATAATATCTGTAAAAGACAGAATGGGAACAGACATTTGGTATAGTAGTTAAGATGCATCATGGACCCCCGGAAATTTATCTTAGAGAGCCTGGGTTTGGATACTCACTCTGTTCCTGAGTTCAGCTTCATGCTAGTATGTCCTTTTGAAGGTAGTGGATGATAGATCAAACATTTAGATCCCTGCAACCTCTCATAGATTTCTTGTCTCTTGGGCTTGGCTAAGCTCAGCGCTGGATATTGCAGGTATTTGTTATCTTTATCCCTCAGCCCTTAAAGTAAAGAAGACATAAATAAAATTTTAAAAAGAAAGCTGCTAACAGAATGAAATGATGTAACATAAAATATGTCACACAAAATAGGAAACTAATAAAGTTAGGAAAAAATATGTTATATTTTTTAAAGATTTATTTATTTATTGGAAAACCAGATATACAGAGAGGAGTAGAGACAGAGAGGAAGATCTTCCATCCGATGATTCACTCCCCAAGTGAGCGCAACGGCCGGTGCTGTGCCGATCCAAAGCCGGATCTCTGATGTGGGTGCAGGATCCCAATGCTTTGGGTTGTCCTCAGCTGTTTTCCCGGGCCACAGGTAGGGAGCTGGATGGGAAGTAGAGCTGCCGGGATTAGAACCGGCACCCATATGGGATCCCGGCGTGTTCAAGGGCGAGGACTTTAGCCGCTAGGAAAAATTATGTTATAGAAAACAGTCAACAGAAATATTTTGTCATCAGTGATTACATAAAATGCAAATGTGATAATTCCTCTCATTAAGATGCACAGAATGGGCCCGGCGTGATAGGGTAATGGTTAAGGTCCTCGCCTTGAATGCACAGGGATCCCATATGGCCGCTGGCTCTAATCCTGGCAGCTCCAATTCCCATCCAGCTCCCTGCTTGTGGCCTGGGAAAGCAGTTGAGGACTGCCCAAAGCCTTGGGACCCTGCACCTGCATGGGAGACCTGGAAGAGCTCCTGGCTCCTGGCTTTGGCTTCGGCGCAACACCAGCCGTTGCGACCACTTGGGGAGTGAGTCCTCGGACGGAAGATCTTCCTCTCTGTCTCTCCTCTCTGTGCATCTGCCTTTCCAATAAAATAAATAAATCTTTTTAAAAATAAATAAAGTGCATGGAATTTCAAAATAAATATATGATTTAATTATATCCTATCTATGTTAGTCTCACTTTAGATTCAGATCAACTACCCTTAATTTCATTTTCCACAAACTTTTGAAATTCCCCCTTAAGGTAGCAGAATAATAAAATTTTGCACTAATATTTTCCCTCGCTTACTGATAAGGTGAGGTTAGAGGACAAAACTCATTGTGAGAATTAAAACTCTACCAAACTCCGCTCTACCATTCCCAAGCTGGTTCAGGTCTAGAAATTATTCTCCTGAGAGAAAACTTGAGGACAGCAAACTTTACTCAAGATAATGTCTTCTTAGCTCCCAGTAAAAGAAAAACTAAATAAATAAACTTCTCCATATTCAGGAACTTTGATTATCTCCTTCCAATTCAGAACTGTGCATCAATGGTTTTTCTGTCAAACAGGTGATGCACTAGAACTCTGAATGGAGGAGAAATAGTTAGGAAAAGTGCAAAAAGGAAGTGAGAGAAGATAGAAAAAAGAATTTCCTCCCAAGCATGAGTCTGGTACCAAATTGTAACCCCCCCCCAACAATATTGTCTTCAGGAGTGTTTATTCATATGGGTCTGTAATGTATTGTTAGTGATTTCATTTTAAAATATGACCCACAATGCCCTCCCTGAGGACCCCCCAGTGAGTTTAGTTGGAACCTGTAAAAGAAGCGAAAACAAGGGAAGGGGTGCGATTTCTTTCTGTTCACTTTTAGGATTTCTATCTTGAGTATTTTATAGCTCTAGTTCTGTGCACTGACTGAAATTTCAAGGATTTGGCTACAGAAATTCAATTGTGGATATTTACAGTTTCCTTTTCCCAGGACACTGCTCTGTATCTTGGCAGACAACCTAATGTCAATGACATGTAGCCAAGTGTCCCTCTCACAGGAAATTTGCTTAGACTGGAAGATACACTTACATCTTTTTTCTGACCTTTGTGCAGCTTATCCCCATCAAGATAATTTTCTAAGACGGAGCATTAACCTGAAAGGTTATGTTCACATGTGTTAGATAAAAGACCTTGAGGAGCTGAAACCAAGCTGCATGAAACAGAAGAAATATCACTGACAAATCCCAGATTAATCAGGGGTACTCATGAGAGGGAGGCTAACAGAAGGAATAAACATGGGAGAGGCTCGAAGTGGATGAGGAAAGGGAGCGCAAGAGATGGCCAAAGAGTGACAGATGGAAGACCTGTGGGACTGCCATTATCAAGAACTGTGAGCATTATCACTTATGCTTCCCAGAAAGAGCTGTAGCTCATTTAGTTTAAGAAGAACTCATGTGTGAAGGGAGAATTCATGCACACGCTCCTGATGGTTACCATTAGGTTTGATCATAGTTGGTATTTGTGAGATGTGTTGATTTGCGAGTCAATGATTAAAGAACAAACAGGATAATTACAACCACATACTAAGTGGAAATTTTAACTAGGCCAAAGGTATCAAGCTACTGCTTGGTTTTAAACACATTATATAGTATCTAAGTAATAGATGCAGAGATAGCAACTCTCTGAGCTTCCCAATTTTCATAGCTGGCACTCTGTAGATTTAAAAAGTCTGAATCTTAGACAGAATTCAGTACAAGTCATTTGGAACCAACTGCTTAACTAATGCATTACCTGAAAATTTAAGATGATTATTTTTATTTACTATAATGTATAGCCACTTATTTAGATGAACACATATTTTCAATACAACCAAAGCTCTCTAAACATAAATGCTGACCATAAACATATGCCATCCATAACACTCAGTTGCAAACGTCTCTGGTTGTAGTAAAATGGGGAAAATCTGTTGAGGGGTGAGATTCAAAAATTCAAAATAAATAAATAAATATATATATATATATATAAAGTCGCTGGTTATCAGAATAGCTGTCATTTTCTTGAAATCTGACTTTATAAGGAAATATGATTAATCTGAGCTTTATCTTCATAATATTAAAATATTTAATTTCATTTATATATTGTTTTTCCATAGAAACTGTTTTTTCACAGAATAGACTTCACTGGTAAGCAGTATTTGAAAATAACTGTGGGGAGCCCAGCGTGATGGCTCAAGTGGCTATATCCCCACCTTGCACTCAACAGGATCCCATTTGGAAGTCGGGTGTCCGGGCTGCTCTGCTTTACATCCAGCTCCCTACTTATGGCTTGTAAGGACAGAAGAGACTGGCCCCAAAACTTGGGACTTTGCACTCACATGAGACACTTGAAAGAAGCTCCTGGCTTTGGATCAGCTCAGTTCTGGCCGTTGTGGCCAGTTGAGGAGTGAACCAGCAGACAGAAAATCTTTCTTTCTGTCTCTCCTCTTCTCTACAAATCTGCCTTTCCATTAAAAATAAATAAATCTAATTAAAAAAAAAAACCTCTAGGCAGGAGCCATAGTGTGGTGAGCTAAGCCTGTACCTGCGGTGCCAGCAGCCCAGAAGGAGGACAATATGTGTCCAGTTATTCCGCTCCATATGCAACTCTATGGCCTGAGTACCTAATATTTAGCTGTAGTTTCCTACATATAATCATTTTGTTTAGGTTTTGCTTCAAATTTGTAATGTAAGATCCATGAAAGTATAAATCAAAGCTCATACTATCAGTAGCCCTCACATTATTGCCTTCAACATATTAAGTATCCTAGACATTGTTTGTTAACTTACTCTATTAATGATTAAATATAGTGATATAAAGTTATCTCCAGTGAGATCATAGTTTATCATAAAATTTTCAAATCAAACTTTGATAAAAATGAGTTACACTTGTGTCATAGGAACATGAGGAACTCCATTATCTGTTCAGTGAAATTGAAGACAATTACAAAAATGTTAAGCCATGAGAAATAGTCATAAAAGAAAATATGTAAAGAAAGCAGAGAAATGTTTATTCAAGAAAGCATACTGGTGGCAGCCACGTGCGATCCAGGCACGAGAAGCTACTTGTCCTGGGCCTTCCAGCCCCCATGTGGAGGCTGGAAGACTACCTCCCCAAGTTCAAGCTCCACCCCTTCCCGGTCCTGCCCCCAGCTCAAGCCCGCAGGCAAGCAGTGGAGCAGTCGGACCCACTTCACAGAGCTCCGTGGGTACTCCAAGGCGCTCCGGCAAGCCCAGGAAACCTGCATGGTCTTCAGAAACAGAAGAACAGTAAACTCCCTTTAGGACTAGGGAGAGGAGGTATCTCTGGTTCTTACTTAGCTCCAACTTCGGGTCCCCACCCTCTCTGCAATGACCATGAGGGACGCTCCAGAGCCTCACCCTCCAAACACACACACACACACACACACACACACACACACACACACACACACACACACACACACACAAATTGGGATGGATAGGCAGAGAACAACAAGGAAGGCTTGGTCAGCATGGACTCACACACACCTTACTAGGTAGGACACGGGGATTAAGTACTCCTCACCAAGGTATGGAAGATTTCTCTGCACACCCTTCCTAAAACTGTTTCGCACCTCAATTGTTGAAATGTCATTGAAATAGTCACAGGAAGTTGTTAAGACCATGCAACCAATTTGTCAAAATTGGTTGCTCAATACTTTGTCAATTTAGCCCTTAACGTTATATATTGTTGCTGATGTTATGTTGGGGCTTTTAATTGACCGGGATTCTACTCTGTTGGCTCTGCCTTCGGACCGGGGAGGGTCTCCCCAAGAAGCCGCTGAACCTGACCGGACAATGAGATGCTGGACTCTATGCTTGGTGTATGCTTGCAATGAAGGAATCTCAACTAAACTGTGGTTGTGCAACGGGGGTGGGGGGGGGGGGAGAAGCCCACCATGGGGGGTGGGAGAGGGGTGGGGGGAATCCCAGTGCCTATATAGAACTGTGTCACATAATATAATGTAATTAAGAATATATATATAATTTTTAAAAAAGAAAAAAGCATACTGGAACTCAATATGAATAATAAGACTGTAGCATTAATCAACTTTTGCTCCTTCACCAGTTTCGGCCCACTGCAAAGAAAACCACATGCCAAAAAGGATACGTGCAAAAACTCAGAGGTGATGGAAGCTTTGTGGCACAGTAGGATAAACTGCCACATATAGCATCAGCATCCATATCAGCGCTGGGTAAAATCCCAATTCAAATGTGCCTCGAAAGCAGGGGAAAATATCCCAAGTACTGGAGTCCCTGCCACATATGTGGGTGACCTGGATAAAGTTCTCAACTCCTGTCTTCAACTTCGCCCAACCCTGGACATTGCAGCCACTGGGAAGTGAACCTATGAACCTACTTATAGTAGGTCTCTCTCTTTCTCTTTCTCTTTCTCTTTCTCTTTCTCTTTCTCTTTCTCTTTCTCTTTCTCTCTCTCTGTTTGTCCCTCTCTCACTCCCTCCATTTCTTTTCTTTCTCTATCTCCCTGTCTCCAACTCTGCATTTCAAATAAATAAAAGATTTTTAAAAACACAAAGCTACTAGTCATTCAGAATCCAATATAAGAGCCTTTTTCCAAGGATTAGTAGAATGAAAATGCTTCCGTTCTGTTCTGTCCTCAAGTACCTATTGGTGAGGCTGAATTCCTGTAAGGTTGATAAGAGTTTTCCCTTTCATTACCCAACCCTTAGTCACAGAACAGAGACTATATCACGCTAAGAAGATTAGGTTATTGATCATTTTGGTCTTTGAAAGAAATAGAGGGTCACTACATAGTGATAAAAACATCATACATAAAGAAGCAAAACAATTATAAACATGTCCTCTAAACAACAGTATGTCAAAATATGACACAACATTAACAGAATTGAAGAGAGAAACTGGCATTTTACAATCGAATCAGGTGTTTTAATGTGTCACTTTCAATACTAACTAGATGATCTAGACAGAAAAAAAACTTTGATATGAAGTTTTTTTTAATAAATATTTGAAACATCACCATACAGCAATAGAGTATGTATCTGACAGGGCTAGGGTAGCTTGGCTCAGGTCCTGGGGTCCACCTATGTGATGGGGGCTGGGTTCCTGAGCTCCAGGGATGGGGAAACCAGTGGGGTTTGGGTCACCTAACCTGGGTTCTGGGGCCTGCCTGCCAGGTGAGAGTGTCTTGTTAGTGAGCCCACAGGGGATTCTGTGGAGCTTTGGTCACCTGACCTTGGTCCCGGGGCATGCCTGTTATGTGGATGCTGGGTTCGTGAGCCCCAGAGGTGGGGGATCCAGAGATGCTTGGGATACCTGGCCTGGGTCTTTGGACTTGTCTCAAGAACATGTGCTACTTAATGAAAAGGTGGAACAGTAGACCCAGGCCCCTTTGTAAAATGAGAATAGAACAGCTCATTTGTTGCCATAACAGAAGAAGAACAGAACTAACTGGACAACTACTCCAAACAAACGATGATAGTAAAAAAATATATGTATCAATGAATGGAGCCAATAGACAGTGGATCAGTGAAATCGCCTGCATTTTAGAACTATCTAAATCACTTGGATAGGCCCCTCAGAATATGTATACATTGAGACTCTGGGTTGATATGAAGTGGTGGTCCCTCATCCCTGGGTACTGTGATGTTTGGAAAGTCATACATGGTTTCCCCTTTGTCTCTCTCCTTCCCCCAGAAACAACAAGAAGAAATAGCAAATTTGGAAGCAATGAGTTCACCCAATTTTCCCTAAACCTTGATCTTTCCCACCTTGATCCACCGTGTAATCATTATAAAAAATAAAATTTGAGCATGGCATGATAGTGCAGTGCCCTCACTTTGCACACACCAGGATCCCATATGGGCACTGCTTCTAATTCCGACAGTCCCATTCCCATCCAGCTCCCTGCTTGTGGCCTGGGAAAGCAGTCAAGGATGGTCCAAAGCCTTGGGACCCTGTACCGCGTGGGAGACCCGGAAGAGGTCCTGGCTCCTGGCTTTGGATGGGCTCAGCTCCAGCCATTGTGGCTGCTTGGGGAGTGAACCATCGAACGGGTGATCTTCCTCTCTGTCTCTCTTCATCTCTGTATATCCGACTTTCCAATAAAAATAAATAAATAAATCTTTAAAAATCTAGAAAATATGTACATATGAAACTTCACCCTTCAGCAACAGAGTATGTATTCTTTAGAAGTGTTCTTGAACATTACTCAGAATTGACAATACATTAGGCCTCAGAACAAATCTCAATACATTTTGTAAAATTGAATAGTTTATTTTAAATTTTTATTGCTATGTGTTTACACACACACACACACACATACACATAACTAATGAAATACTAAGCCTGTGATTGTGAAGTGAAATGTAATTATTCCATTGTAAAAATTAGAAAAAAAAGATAAGAGAAATGAAAATGGGGAGTAGAAAATGCAGACTGAAGGTAGGGTAAGGTGAGAAGTATTATCATGCTCCTAAATTTGTTTTGTAAAATATATGAAATTTGTTCATTTTATATTGAAGATATTATTTAAAAGAAATGAAATTAAGTGATGGGCCTCAGGATGGGGTGCCTTGATCGGATCCCAGAGGCCAATCTCCATGTGCACGTGGTGAGCCATCCCCGGGCCTACTTGGGTTCAAGGGCTGCTCCCTTTGGAGTAAGTACACTGAGAGGGGAAGTCTCCGTGACTGGGTAGGTCTGGGGCCCACCCACCAACATCATTGGGCAGTGAATGGGATTGGGGATGGGTGCGACCTTGTGCCTCAGGGTTTAAACTTCCTGCAGCCTCCCGGCTGCTGGTGGGCCTCAGGACGGGGCATCTCATGCTGGATCCCAGAGGTCAGCCACCACGTGCAAATGGTGAGCTGTCCCCAGGTGCTCAGTGCATTTTGGCGCCAGGCTCTGCCTACTGGCCACCTGGCCAGGGAGCTCTGGGGTTTTGGTTCTTTGAATTGCTGCTTAGGTAGCTCCAGAGTGATCCCACTGTGCTTCTGGGATGTGAGTCAATCCTAAAAATTCCCAATGACAGTAACTCTTCCTTTGAAGAACTTGTAATCACTGAACAATGCAGAGCATTGTTGATGCAAAAGCTAAGAGTCGGGGCTTGTCCAGCAGGAGATCCTATTACCTGACATAATGATGGGTCAACAGATGGGTCACATTAGGCAGGGCCATCACATTAGCTAGCACTTGAGAACCATATCCGGGGTATATTCTGTGGGGGATGTGTGGGCCACACACTGTGGAAATTCTAGCCCCACTGGTTAGATCAAGGGTTTGAGTGGTGATGGACTAAGCTAGATGTGACCAAGGAGCATGCCATCAATCAGAGGTAAAGGAACCTGCAATAGGCTGGACTGGTCAAAGCAGCAGCACCCAAATGTGCATCCTGAATAGGGTGTGGGGTGGGCCAGGCTGCAACATTCATCAGCTCATACAAAGCCAAATGAAAGGCCAGACTTCGCCAGAACATGGCCTAAAATGCATTGGCATATATGAGAACTGGGTCTGGGAGTGGATCAAGTGGAGGAGCTTGGGAAACTCCCCTGGCGAGTCATAGCTCCCGCTGGTGAACATGTGGTCCAGACCTGGGGGTCGGGCAAGCTGGGCAAAGTAGCTCCAACAGCTGGCTGATGTATAAATTGGTAATGGAATGGGATGTACTAAGCAGGACTAAGCAAACCTTAGCCTACAAGTGAAACTAGATTCCAGCATGGAGCACAAGTCATGCCGAGCTAGGCTCCTACACCTACTGGTCTGTGAGAATCAGGGACGCTAAGCCACAGTGTCTAAGGCAGAGGCCGGGACAGGTGAAAGGATGAGATAAGCTAAGTCAGAGCAACCACTGGCATGTGCATGATCTATGGCTGGGAACAGGCCCAATTGGGGAGCTAAGGGGACACCCTAGCTGGGTTGAGGTTCCCACCAAGGGATGCATGTGCTGGAATGGGGCTGTGTTCTAATCAGGAAATGATTGTAGTCTCTCTTGGCACTAGTGTGGACAGGGACTGGATGCACCAGGCCAGGCCAGGCCAGGCCCCAACATGATCTGGTGTCCTGGAGGACCAGGGTAGATGTGGGATGGACTAGACTAGGTCTCAACTCCTATTGAGCCATATGTGGGTATGGACGAGCCGTGGCTGGACTGAAATATCCAACAGCAACAACCATATTGGGTTGAAGCCCAGTCAGGAAAAGCCACTGTTCCTGCTGGGACAGGAGGTGAACTGATTAGGCCTGGCTCATGGACCCACTGGTATGCGCAAAATCTGGCATTGGGAGGGGTTCTGATGGAGGAGCCTGGGCAACTCCTCTGGCAAGACACAGTCCCTGTAGGTAAGCGCAAGAAGCATGATAGGAAACAGCCCAGAACAGACCATGGAAAGTTTCCCACTGGCATACATTTGGCATGGGTTGGGGGCAGAGCAGGCTGAATCAGTTCACGTCATCCACTGGCAAATCCAAACATTGGAACAGAGTGCGGATCAGGCCAGGTTCCGGTCGCGACAAAAACCAGTGCACTACCAGGAATGCCAAGGTGATGTTGCCTGTACCAGATGTGACTGCAGCACCCAACAATCACATGTGAGAACCAGGAAGGGAGGGGGCAGAGCCAGCAGGGGAAATAAGGGGGAGTCCTCTTGCCGGACAGTTACTCCCACTGGAGAGCGTGGGCAGGGATGGGGACAGACCAGACTAAGCAGGACAACAACACCTGTGTGCCTCATGTGGACTAGATCAGGCATAAGCCAGGCTGGGCTGATTACTCCTACTGGTGCAAGCATAAATTAGAGTGGGTGAGCGTTGTTTGGGCTTAGCCACAGCATCAGCTGGCAGAAGCTAGCACTGGGGGCTAATTCTGTCAAGTCAAACCACAGAACCACCTGAAGAGTGCATAAACAGGGAGTGAGAGAGACCTGGGAGGGAAATAGTGGGGTCCTCCCTCTTGGGTTACCACTTCCACGGGAGGGCACAAAAACTAGGATGGGGACTGGGGTGGCTAGACAGAGAGGCACTTGACAACATCCGTGAGGGCTAGATAGTTGAGCTGGTTAGATGGAATTAAGCTTCAATACCCCTTGACATGTACAAGAGCCAAATGGGATGTGGGACAGACTGGACTAGTCTGCTTCACATACTGGCAAACCAGGGTAGGGGTGGGCCTGTTGGGGGTTATTCTGGGTCACTCCAACTAGGCTGCAGCTCCCACTTGTTTATGTGAGGGCCAAGTATGTGCTGGGTACAATCAGGCTGGACTGCAACACACATTGGTTCCAGTGGAAGACAGCGCTGGAATCAGAACCAACCCAGCAATTGCATCAGTTGATTGGGATGATGGTCTGTGCCGGGCCCTGTGCTTGCTAGAATACACAAGAATCTTGTCTGGGAATACTTCAAAGTTTCTTTGGGGATCTCCACAAATTAAATGTCGGACGCAGAACCCTAACCAAGAAAAGACAGAAGACAGAACAAGTCAATCAACCACCTCAGGTATATGTTCGCAGCGAAATACTGGGCAAATGGAGACTCTATGATGGACTATGTCAATCAGTGGATTCTTTAACAGCCTCATCGTGTTTGGAGTGGTGAGATTGGCAGCGATTCATAACTGGTGAACTATCAAAACCACTTGAGTAAGTATCTCAGAGCATGCCCCACATCTGGGACTTGGGGTGGGTGGGAAACTGGGTGGGGCTTTTCCCTCAATATCCCCCTTTACCTCAGATACATGAAGGAAAGAATATGGAAATAATAGTCTTACCCACTTCCCTATAGCCCTTGAACCTTTTTACCCTAATTAACAATGTAAAGATTGTCAAAAATATAATAAAAAAAATGAAATTAAACCATAAGTCCCCCCACTCTTGCTGCAATGAAACTAGAAATCATTAATAACAAAGCAAAATCTAAGAAATTCAAAATACATGGAAATTAATAACTTAAGTCATTTAGTCAAAAATTAAATATTTGGAAAATCACAAAAACGTTTACATTATCTAAAGTGAATGTAACTAACATATATAAGTTATGGGGTACAACAAAAGCAGTGAAAAATTTAGAGCTATAAATTCACACATTAAAAAATATTTTAAGGCAGTAAATGCTTTGAGTAAGTTAATGAGCTAGAAAATTACAAAGCCAATAACAAAACCCTCAAGAAAAGAAGAACCCAGAGTAATTACTGTAGTGATAAATGTAATGGCAGGAAAGGAATATAGTAAAGGGAATCAACGAAACCAAAAATTAGCTCTTTGTAAGTGTCATTGGGCCCAGCACCATGGTTCAATTGGCTAATCCTCTACCTTCAAGTTTCGGGATCCCATATGGATTCCAGTTCGTGTCCTGGTTGTGCCACTATAAATTTCTTTTTAGTACTTCTCCCATTTTTAAAAGTGTGTTGTTGGGGCCTGGTGCAATGACTCAGTTGGTTAATTCTCTGCCTAAAAGTGCTGGTACCCCATGTGAGTGCCCCTTTATGTTCCAGCTGCTCCACTTCCCATACAATTCTCTGCTGGAGGCCTAGAAAAGCAGTGAAAGGTGGTCCAAAGCCTTAGGACTCTGTACCCGCATGGAAAACTCAGAACAAGCTCCTGTCTTCTGGCTTCAAATAGGCTCAACTCCAGCCATTACAGCCAGTTGAGAAGTAACCCAGCAGATGGAAAATCCTTCTCTCCATCTCTCCTTCTCTCTGTAAATCTATCATTCCAATCAAAATAAATAAGTCTATTCCAAGGAATACTACTCAAACTTTGAAAAGAATGAAATTCCACCATTTGCAACAGAATGGTCCCAGCTACAGACCATTATGTTCAGTGAAATAAGCCAATTCCAAAAGGACAAATATTATATGTTCTCTCTGACATAATGCAGCCTTCATGCAAAATACAAGATAAAACAGATGTCTAAAGGAACTGTATAATGGAGGCAAGTATATCATGAAGTGAAGATGCACTGTAATATGCATCTCTGTTAATGAATAAAAAGAGGACTCCCGATGAAACTGTTAAATATCTCTTGACAAAAGGATGTTGGACTTTCTACCGTTGTCTATGCCTACCTACAATATCAGGATGTTGGTCCTTCTACCATTGTCTATGCCTGCAATATGACTTCAATAGGATAATGGACTAGTGACTGTTTTTGAAGGACTATATTATTGTTATAATATAGTTCAATACAGCTATTTGGTGTTCTCTGTCTGTCTCTATAACTGCCTTTCAAATAAATAGGTAAACCAATCAAGAAAACTGACTAATCTTTAGACAGATTAAACCTTTTTAAAAAGGTATAAAAGATAAAGTTACAGAATTGGAAATGAAAGTGGACACATTGCTAACTGACCTAAGGAAAAAGGAAAAAAATAATGATTGAAATAAAATACTTTGAACAGCTAAGCAAATTAGATAGCAGATAAAATGCATAAATCATCCAAATACAAAATTATCAAAACTTAGTAACCAATGCACTAAACACACCTGAAACAAATAATATTTAAGTAGTACTTTTAAACTACTCATAAAAATAAAATTTGTTTTGGATCACTGAATTTATGCCACCGGGTGACACATATTCTCCATATTAATGCCACAGAAGACCTTCAACTGCCTTTAGTGACCATGAAGGAGTTAATTGCTAAAATTCATGTTTTGATCACTATGTTAAATGGCCTTCTCCCTCTACTAATCAGTTACTTATTTTACTTCATATGGAAGAACTTCTTCTCTTTCAAGTTTAAGACATGACAAAACTTTAAATAGATACCCATTCATTTAATAGACCAGTTGAGAGATACCAAAGCAAGTTGATGGGCTGAATGAGATGCTTCCATGACCGCCTCTGCACAGACACCGTTTAACCAGCTATTCATGCATCAAGTCATCACCACAAGATCTTTAGAAGCCACCTAAGAGAAAGCAGTGCATATATTTAAACAGCAAGAAAAAAATTCCATTAAAGAAAGTCAGAGGGAAATAATTGCCTATCATCCCTGAGCTGCAAGTAATGTAAGCATGGAAAGAGGTGCATCCTGTTGGGGTGAAGGAGAGGGAATTAAATCAAGGCACATTGAGTTCCCAGTTCCTATGTCGATAACTTCATACTCGGTATTTGTCCCCTCCATAACAAACAGACTCTCAAAATGCTTGCTCTAAATGGAGGAAAATGGACAAGACTCCAAACTCAAAGAGACAGAGGCAAGTTCCATTACAGCAATAGTAGAGGACTTACATTCCAGTTTTAGAAATGAACAGATCATGCAGACAGAAAATTGGCAAGCAACAAAGTTTAATTGAATTCTAGATCAATTGCACTAAAAGACAGCTAAAAAAAATTTTCCATCCAACAGTTGAGGAGCACACATTCTTCTCAACAGTGTGTGGAAAATTCTCCAAAACAGATCATAAGGTAGTTTTTTTTTTAAGTCACAGCAATTCAAATAGATAAATAAATAAATAAATATTAGATCAAGTATCTTTTCTGAACACAATGAAATAAAAGTAAAAATTAAGGGCCAGTGCTATGACACGGTGAGCTATGCCTCCACCTGTGGTGTCAGCATCCTATATCAGCACCAGTTCAAATTCCAGGGGCTCCATTTCTGATATAGCACCCTGATGATGGCCTCGGAAGGCAGCTGAGAATGGACAAAGGCTTTGAGTACTGGCACCCACAGGAGAGACCCGGAGGAAGCTTCTGGCTCCTGGCTTTGAACATCTCCCTCTCTAGAACTTGGCCTTTCAAATGGAAATGAATAAATCTTAAAACAAAAGCCTAGAGATCAAAAACAAACAAAAAAAATCAGAAGCTGCATAAATACATAGCGGTTAAACCAGAAACTCCTGAACAACCAATAGATAAAGAGAACTTTAAAATATCTTGAAATAGACACAACATTAAACACCTATGAAATGCAGCAAAACAAGTTCAAGATAGACTTGAGAAAGCCAATACTGTAGAAAGTACATTCAAAGAGGTAACGACAGAAAACTTCCCAGACAAGCAGAAAGGGGTATTTAGAGGAGTCAATGTGTGCATCGAATACCAAAAATCTCAAATGACTTATCAGTGAACTTCAGTGATTTGGAAAAACAGAACAAATTAAACCCCAAATTAGCATAAGGAAATAAAAAATAAAATTCAAAGTACCAATAATTGACATAAACATCAAAAATTTAAAAAGCAATGAAATGAAGAGCTAATTCCTTGGGGAAAAATGGCAAGCCTCCACATAGACTAAGAAAAAAAATTCAAGTGTGTAAAATCACAGATGAAGACTTTACCCTGGACACCACAGAAATTCAACAAGAATATGGCAGGCATCACATGTGATAATATAGAAGAAACTGAAAAATTCCTGGACACATTCACCTTGCCACAATAGAATCATAAAAAAAGAATATCTAAAGAGACCAATAATAAGTGGCAAGACAAAGTCATTTAAAAAAAAAAAAACTTCATTACATAAAAAGTGTGAACAAAATGGCTTCACTGTTAAAGCTTACAAACATTTAAAAAAATTCCATGCAAAATTTTCTTAAATTATCTCAAAAACAGAAGAGCAAGAAATCCTACCAAACTCATTCTGTGAGGTGATCATTACTTTGATAACAAAACCAGGCGACAGCATGACAAAAAGGCTGGAAGCAAATTTTCATGATAAACATAGATGCAGCAGTTCTTGGCAAATACTGGCACACCGAACCCAACAGCACATGAAAAAGATCACTCGCTGTGGTTAAATGAATTAATTTCAGAAATGTTAGAATGTTTTACTATATCTGTATAAATAAATGTAATATATCACATTAGTAAACAAAGGACAAAAGTCATATGATTATTTCAACAGGTGCCAAAATGCATGTGATAAAAATCCAAGTTTTGTTCATGATTTAAACTCAGAACAAGATATAAAAAGAGCATACCTCAATATAATGGCTCATAATTTCAGCCCAAATCTAACATCATGTTGAACGAGAGAAAGCTAAAGGCTTTCTCAGAACTCAAACAAGATGAGAATGCTCACTTTTATCATTGTTATTCAACTTGTTGCTGGGAATCATAGAGCAATTAAGCAAAAGAAAGAAATGTCACATCCAAATTGTGACACGGGAGAAAAAAAACAAATCATATCCAATTATGAAACAAATAAATCACATCCAATTTAAACTGTCATTGCTTGTAGAAGACATGATCTTATGTAGGAAAAAAAAAAACCTCGAAGATTCTAACGAGGTCTATTATAATTAAACACATTCATCAATGGCTGAAGCACATAAACTCAGCATGAAAAAGAGTAGA
This sequence comes from Ochotona curzoniae, assembly GCF_017591425.1. NCBI lineage: Eukaryota > Metazoa > Chordata > Mammalia > Lagomorpha > Ochotonidae > Ochotona > Ochotona curzoniae. The sequence continues at coordinate 52,560,686 of NW_024467087.1, read as the reverse complement.
GTGCAGTTACACATTGATTGTTAACTATCTGAAAAGAAATGAAAACTACAATCCTGTTTCTAGAAACTACACACAAAAATAAAATATATAATTAATTTAACCAGGAATATGAAATATCTAGAAAATAAACACTGTGTATCAGCTGTGAAAGAATCTGAGGGAAATACAAAGAAATGGGACGACCTCATATGGTTCTCGATAAGTATCAAAACTATTTTTAAGATTTATTTAATTTTTATTGGAAAGTTATATAGAGAGAGTGGAAGAAAGACAGAAAGGAAGATCCTCCATCCCATGATTCACTCAATAATTGGTCACAATAGCCAGAGCTGAGCTGATCCGAAGCTAGGGGCCTGGAGTTCTTCCCAGTTTCCCATGTGGGTGCAGGGTCCCAAGACTTTGGGTCATTCTTGACTGCCTTCCCAGGCTACTAACAGGAAGCTTGATGGGAATTGGGGCCACCAGGATTGGAACTGGAGCCCATATGGGTTCCTGGCGCATGAAAGAAAAGGACAAAAGAATAAAAACTTTCATAATGAATATATTGCAATTCAGTGTAAGCCATTCTTCACACATATACAAAAAAAAAAACCCACAATGATTACAGTAATTTATGTGAAAACACAAAAGACCCAAAAATGCTAAAGTAATGTGAGCAAAGTATGACATTGTGCGATTTCAAAATACATCAGAAAGCTACATTAATAGAAATATTGCTCTCTTCACCTTCCAGCCTGCCACCCCTTCCTCCCTCTTCCCCCTCGCCTCCCCACCACCCTGTCCAGTTCCTGCCCTGCTGGAATAAACCTCCTAAGATACTTTGTTGTGTCATGTTTTCTGCTCACAGTGAAGAAACAGGTTTTGGGAGTTAACTGAGTGTAATAATGTCATAATATTGTATGAACTAGAATTCAAACTGTTTTAAATAACTAACATTTGGTGCTGTGACGGGTCAGTTTTCCCTGGCACTTAGCCATGCAGCCTTAGGGCCTTCAGCCACTACCAGGACCCAAACCATGAGAACTGCGATCCATCTATAACTGTCTTCATCCAAGCCACCGAGACTTAGTAGCAGCTCTCAGAATCCATCTCCATCCACCCACCAGTTCCAGAATTCACCTCCAATGGCCTGTTCCTGACTTTGCTTTCACCTGCCGGCTCCACCATTCTCCACATCCACGTGGTCACTCCTGAATTCATCTACACCTGGCTGTGCTAGCATCTGCCTCCATCCAGCAAAGACATAACCCAGACACGTGCTCTTGCTATTCCATCTCCATGTGGCGCACAGGAGGAGATCTTTCTGAATGCTAAGTTGTTGTATTCATACACTGTTATAGGTAGGGCTCCCTCCCTCAGCCCTTGGAGTTTTGGGTGTGGTTTGACATGATTGCACTCCTCCAACTAGGTCTGATTTTCCACATTTAGGAGATCAGTTCTATAAACCCCGGTCAGATGCCATGTCTCTTAACCACTGGGCTGGAAGTCCCCTGGACCACTGGTCCTGGGGGTGAGGGGGGGCTGTACCTCCAGGTCAGGCTACTGGGCTGAGTTAATGACTTCAGATACAGGTGGCGTTTTGGGACCTGGTTTGTCCCTTACGTAGGGGGTAACGACCTTCTACTAGAGCCATTTTTTCTGACCATTGGGTGGGATTGCTGGCTCATTTTCTCAGACTACCGGGTCCACTGTTGTAATCAGTCCTAAGTTGTAATCATGGGAGCTATCTTTTCTTCACTGGTTCCCCCTAACACCTCCTTGGGATATCTTCTAGCAAATTCAGAAACACTTCAACTGGCTCATTATCTAAAACATAAAACTCTAATATGCCTATGTAATTGGATTGGCCCCGGTATTCACTAGCTAACTCCTCCAATTAATGGCACTTTGGTTCCGGACATCCTCTGGAATCTAGCTGACTACTGCATGCATTTGGAAAAATGAGGGGGTCTCATTCCCTCTTCACTCTCAGCTTTCTGTCTGTCTTTTTCATAGTTTTCTAGCCATGAAGTAGGAAATCCCAGTACCCGCTTCCAGGGCTGTGGCGCCTCATGTTTCCACTATCTTTTCTGGCATATTGTTAACAAACCCCCATCTTATCCTCCTCGAACTGTGGTCTCAGCCCCCACCCTATCCCTCTGTCCACCATCTTGCCTTTTCTCTCACTTCCCGCTTCCCGTCTGAAGGTCTCCGTTTGCTCTCCTCACTGGGTAGCAGACAAAGATTTCCTATTTAAAACTTTTTTTTTTGGCTGTTTTAACCTTTGGCCTAACTTGCTTTCCCAGTTTCTCTCAACTTGACCACACCCAGCCACCCTCAGGGCCTACATTTCTCCAGCTTTCCCTCCCACTCCCACCTCTTAGCTGAGAGAAGCGGAGTAAGCAGTAAGTGATTTAACATTTCTTTAAAAAAAAAAAAAAGAGGAAAAGGAAAAAAAGAAAAGAAAAATGCAACTTGTTCTGTAACTTAATGTAATGTAACAGTTATATATAAAATAATCTGATATAGAGTTGTCCTAACCCACTGTTAAATTACTCCAAAGCAACAGATAAACCTATGTGCTTGTTTTACAATATATTTCCAGGTTTAAGTATGTCGAAGAAGGTGAGGGAAGTCACAAAAGATTTGAGAGTTTTACATCATGTGTGATTATGTCTCTCAGTTCTGAAGTGTTTGGTGATTGTGTATATGTTTGGTCATAGTAGTTGTTCTTGTTTTGAACTGGGTGCAGGTGTGACTGATTTTTGTTTAACTCATTTAGACCTATAAATTCTTCAGTTCTAAACCAAGTCTCCTGACCTTGGGATTTCCAGCCGAATCCCTGGATATCCCACCCTGGACCTGGCACCATTTCCTCTTCCTCACAGCTCACGAAACTTGAGCCAGTCCAGCATTTCACCTGAGAATCCCACCTCCAATCTCCCAGTGCCTTCCCCAACTCTGTCCACCTACCAATTAGTCTCAGGCAATCACCTGTGACAGTCTCTGGTGCCAATCCCATGGGGCCTGCCCTCAACTCTCCTAATCACCACCCCCTACACCTTGCAGGCTCACCTGAGTGACAAAAAAGCCTCAGGTGCGGCTCTCTCGCTCTTCTCCTTCTGGCCTGCCACCCCTTCCTCCCTCCCCCTTCCCTCTTGCCTCCCCACCACCCTGTCCAGTTCCTGGCCCACTGGAAAAAACTTCCTAAGATTAAAAAAGAAAGAAAGAAAGAAAGAAAGAAAGAAAGAAAGAAAGAAAGAAAGAAAGAAAGAAAGAAAGAAAGAAAGAAAGAGAGAGTCATGGCAATAGCATAAAAAGTGACCCATAAGCCAATCTAATATAGACTCTATTCCTCACCAATAATAATAATAATAATAACAACAAAACATGGAAAATTCATTGGAGAAAGCATGGCCCTTTCAATAAATGGTGCTAGGAAAACTGGATATTCATGTACAGAGAATAAAACTAGACTTTTATCTATGATCACATACAAAATAAACTAAAATGTATAAAAGACTTAATGCAATATTTAAAAATTTATAATGATAGGAATCAACAGTAGGGAAACAATTCAGAATATTGCAATAGGGAAGAATTTTTTTGGATCAGATTCTAAAAGCACAGGAAACAACGGAAATATAGACAAATGGGATTGCATCAAATGAAAAGATTTCTACACAGCCAAGGAAACAATCAACAGAGTAAAGAAACCACGTGAAAATGGGATAAAATATATACAAGCTATACATCAGACAAGGAGCTAACAGCCTGAATATATGTGGAGCGTAATCATCTCAATAGCAGAAATAACAAGTAACCACAATTTTAAATGTACAGCAGAGCTAAAGAAGAAATACAAATTTTAATCAACACACTTGAAAAATAATGCTCAAAATCGCTAATCATCTGTGGGAAAAAAAAAAAAAAGAAGAAATGAAAATCAAAACCAAGTCTGACACAGTGGCTTAGCAGCTAAAGTCCTCACCTTGCATGTGCCAGGATCCCATATGGATAAAGGTTCTAATCCTGGTGGCCCCACTTCCCATCCAACTTCCTGCTTGTGACCTGTAAAAAAAGTCGAGGACGGTCCAAAGCCTTGGGATTCTGCATTTGTGTGGAAGACCCAGAAGAGGCTTAAGGCTCCTGGCTTTGGATTGGCTCAGCTCCGGCCACTGTGGTCACTTAGGGAGTGAATCATCAGACAGAAGATCTTCTCATTCTCTCCTCCTCTCTGTATATCTAATTATTGCAATAAAAATGAATAAATGTTTCAAAGTAAATAAATAAATAAATCTTAAAAAAAAAGAAAACCAAGACCACAATGAGGTATCATGTTCTTCCAATTATATTGGCTATTATTAAAGTAATGAACAATGAATTTCTGTCAAAAATATGAAGAAAAGGGAATACTTGCAATTTTTTTAAGACTTATTTATTTATTGGAAAGTCAGTTCCATATGGGATCCCAGTGCATTCAAGGCGAGGACTTCAGCTGCTAGGCCACACCACCAGGCCCAATCCTTTCAATTCTTGATGGGAATGTAAATCATTGCACTGTTATGGAAAATCTATGAAAATTCTGCAAGATACTAAATGTAGAATATGTGATCCAGCAATCTAACTCTTAGATATATATCTGACAGAAATGAAATTCATTTGTCAAAGAGATACCTGCACTGTCATGCTTATCGTAGCACCATTCACAATAGCCAAGAAGCAGAAACAACATATGTGTGTGTCTGCCTGCGAATGAATGAAGAGAAAATGGTAGACAAACATGGTGGAATACTACCCAGCCATAGAAAAGGACTAAGTCTTGTCATTAGTAACAGCAAAGATTGAACTGGAAATCATTTTATTAAGGAAAATGAACAAAGCACAGAAAGACAACTATCACTGATATCATTCATATGTGGAATCTAAAAAATACAGTAATCTTATATAGGGCCAGTAGGTTAACCTGCTGCCTTTGATGCCCGTATCCCTTCTCAGAGTACCAGCTAAAGGACGGCCTGTATTTCTTCTGATTAAGCTTTCTGCTAATGTACTCCGATGATGAACTAAGTACTTAAGGCCCTGCCAGTCACATAGAAAGCACATAAGGTATTTTGAACTCCTAATTTGTCTGGTCCAGCCCTGGTTTTGTGCTTCTTTACAGTTTTAAACTAGGAGTAGTGGATTATCTTTCTCTTTCTGCCTCTCGTTCTCTCTGGCACTTTGCCTTTTAAATAAATAAAAATAAATCTTTGTCTAAAAAGCCATTCGATAGGAATTGAAAGTATAATGGGTTGTTACTAGAATTTGGAAGTGGAAGGGAGAAAATGTGATAGGAAAAGTTTCATTGACTCATAGTAAGTTACACTTAGAAAGGTGAAATTCCGGCACAGTGGCCTAGCGGCTAAAGTCCCCACCTTGAATGCGCTGGGATCCCATATGGGAGCCAGTTCATGTCCTGGCTGCTCCACTTCCCATCCAGCTGCTTGCTTGTGGCCTGGGAAAGCAGTTGAGGACAGCTCAATTCCTTGGGACCCTGCATTGATGTGGGAGACCCAGAAGAGGCTCCTGGGTCCTGGCTTCGGATTGGCTCAGCTCTGGCCATTGCAGCCACTTGGGGAGTGAATCATCAGATGGAAGATCTTCCTCTCTGTCTCTCCTCCTATCTGTATATCTTCCACTATTTTGTCCAAACAGTTGCAACTAGACATCAATGTTAAGTTATCCAAACCTAACAAGAAAAATTGTGCATGTTCTCTCTAATAAGTGGGAGCTAACATTTTAAAAAATTAAAAAGAAAAAAAAAAGAAATACTTCTGTGGATCAACTTTGAGGCAAATATAGTATTTCGATAAGCTTTGTTTTAAATCTTTGTCAAATTAGTTATTCATTTCTATATTTAGCAGCTTATGGTATTAAAGCATGATTTTTACTGAGCTTGGCAAATTTTAGGGTAGTCTAAACAGGCGTATAACTCTAACAAGGCGTATGTTAACAATTGAGGAGCAGAACATTTATAGGAGGGGTGTGCAGAGAAATCTTCAATACCTTGGTGAGGAGTTACCAATCTTTGTGTCTTACTTAGCAGGGTTATATGTGAGTCCAAGCTGACTTTCCTGTTTGGTTCTAAGCTTTCCTCATTGTTCTCTGTCTATATGATCTAATATTGGGTGGGCTCCAGAGTGACCCTGATGGTCATTGCAAGAGAGGGTGGGGGGATCCAAAACTGGAACTAAGTTAGGACCAGAGAAAGCTCCTCTCCCTAGTCCCAAAGGAAGTTTACTGTTCTGTTTCTGAACACCACTCAGGGCTCCTGGCTGTCCTTCCAATGACATTAGATTCTGTGAGGAAGGATCTGGGCTTCTTCCATCCCATGTAGGAGATTCGATAGGGAATGAATGACCTCAGAGTTGTCGGCCTACAAGGGCACTCCAATTCCCCACATTCTCCTTGGCCTTTGGGACATAGACCTTGGAGCCCATGCTGATAGTCCTTGGTGAGGATCCGGGAGACTCCAAGGTTGGGATACAAGCCTCCTCCTGTCTGCCTGCTCCACTGTGGGGTTCCCCCCTGCTCTGTGCGTATGACCTGTTGTTAAGAGGCTGCCAGGATCGCTCCTGATTCCCCCTGTATGTCTTTATAGTTTTTGCTAATGTCTAATGCAGATTTGAGTCTGCTGTCTGTAAGTTACCTATTACAATCTTGATAGGTTACATCTTCCTCACCCACTCTAATCAGGTGGAAGATTTCTCTGCTCTCCTGACCCATTACGGAATAACATAGGATCTTAAAAGTATATTCGGTTTTACAATTCTTTGATGTAGATCACAAGCCTACTGACTGTCATTGGTTGTTGGTTCATTGGTTACATCACAATATCTTATTGCATGTGATACAGGCTGTTTGAGATTTAAATAATATTACAATTTATAGGTACTATTTTTTGGATTGACATCATTTCATCTTAAATTAAGGCAAACATATGGTATCTAACCTTTTGGGATTCGCTCATTTCCCTTAGCATAATGGTTTCCGGTTGGGCCCATTTGGCCATGAAGAACTGCATTTCGCTTTTTAAATAGTTGAGTAGTATTCTATGGAGTAGATGAACCATAGCTTTCTTATCCAATCTTCTGTTGATGGACATTTTGATTGCTTCCAAGTTTTTGCAATTATTGATTGTGCTGCTATGAACATAGGGGTGCATGTTGGTTTCTCGTGTAGCAGGTGTTTTGGATATATTCCTAGGAGTGCTATTGCTGGATCATACGGTATGCAGATTTTGAGTTGTTTGAGTGTTCTCCATACTGATTTCCATAAAGGTTGTACCAACCTACAGCCCCACCAACAGTGGAGTAGGGTTCCCTTTTCCCCGCATCCTCTCCAGCAAGTGTTGGTGGTGGTTTTTAGTATGTGAGCCATTCTTACTGGTGTTAGGTGGTACCTCATCGATGTCTTAATTTGGATTTCCCTTGTTGCCAGAGAGCTTGAGCATTTTTTCATATGTTTGTTTGCCATTTGGGTTTGTTCCTTTGTGAAGTGTCTGCCCATTTCCCATGCCCATTTCTTGAGTGGTTTGCTTATTTTGGTGTTTTGGTTGTTCTGGAGATCTTTGTATATTCTGGAGATTAGCCCCCTATCATCTATGTAGTGTGCAAAGATCTTGTCCCATTCTGTAGATTGCTTTTTTACTTTGTTGATTATTTCCTATGCTGTGCAGACGCTTTGATGTAGTCTCATTTGTTTATTTTAGTCTTGATTGCTATTGCTTTTTTTTTTAAGGAAGTCAGGGCCTACATCTAAATTTTGCAGGGTGTTTCCAACATTTTCTTCCAAAAGTTTTAAGGTTTCTGGATGTAGGTTTAGGTCTTTTATCCATGTATATTGGATCTTAGTGTATGGTGAAAGATGTGGGTCTAACTTCTTGTTTCTGCAGGCTATATCAACCAATTGTCCCAACAGCATTTATTGAAGAGACCTTCCAATTTCCCTGGATTGTCATCTGTTTTTTGGTGTTTTTGTTTGTTTGTTTTGTTTTGTTTTGTTTTTGCCAAAGATTATTTGGCTGTATTTGTGTGGGTTCACTTCTGTTGCTTCTATTCTACTCCATTGATCCTCCTCTCTATCTTTGTGCCAGTACCAGGCTGTTTTAGTAACCACCAATTTATAGTATGTCCAGAGGTCTGGAATTGTGATCCCCCCTGTTAACTTCCTATTCTTCAGGATGGTTCTAACTATTCATGGTTTTCTGTGTTTCCAGATAAACCTTTGTATCATTTTTTCCAGTTCTATGATAATGTTTTGAGTAATTTCATTGGGATTGCATTGAATGTATATATTGCTTTTGGTAGTATGGACATTTTGATGAGATTTATTTTAACCTATCCAGGAACATGGTATGTTTCTCCATTTTTTTTTAAAAGATTTATTTTTATTATTTTTTTATTGGAAAGGCGGATATACAGAGAGGAAGATCTTCCATCCGATGATTCACTCCCCAAGTGAGCGCAATGGCCGATGCTATGCTGATCCAAAGCCAGGAGCCTCTTCCAGGTCTCCCACGTGGGTACAGGGTCCCAAAGCTTTGGGCCGTCCTCGACTGCTTTCCCGGGCCACAGGCAGGGAGCTGGAAGGGAAGCGGGGCTGCTGGGATTAGAACCGACACCCATATGGGAACCCAGTCGTTCAAGGCGAGGACCTTAACCAGTTCGCCACCTTGCCGGACACTGTTTCTCCATTTTTTGAGGTCTTCTTCAATTTCTTTTTTAAGTTTGACAATTTCTTATTTAAGAAATTGAATCAATGTTTCATCCATATTGACATTTTTACTCATAGCTAAAACTATCTCTATGTCTGTCTTTTTCTCCACAATCATCACCACTAATAAAAATAACACATAATGTAGACACATTCATTTTGTATTATCCCCACAACTAAAGTGTATTGCAACTCTCACTTCCAAGATCAAGAAGAAATTGAGACTCAGAAATATTACCAAATTTTCACGTATTATGCAATACTTGAACAGGATCATTTATGATACTAAACCCTCTACTTTTTATTGTTCTTTCCTCTATGGTTCCTGTTGATTTTTCTAGCCCTAATGTTTCCTGGATTCTCCACCTGCACATTAGTTTACCCTGGCCCAAAATACCAACTGTAACTGACTTTCCATAGTTTGCATACTGACTAAGGTTCAGGTTCTACTAGAAACTTCTCATATAACTAAACTCATGGTCCATACATCTATGGGGTTAACAATATTTCATTTTTCCTATCCTTAAAAGACACAAAAAACTAAATCAGGGTTCTACCAGAACCTGTGGAGAAACTGGCTTGCTGCTTCTATCCGCACTGTATTGAGTAAAATACTATATTAAACATAGAACCATGTTTGCAATGCTTGTGCTGATTTTGAAATGTAAATGTGCAGGATCCAACATCACATCACTGAAGCTGAACGAGGTAAGAGAATAAATTGTCATTCTTCTTGTATGATATTCTGATTCTTGGTAGAATGTCATAAAAACAAGTTTTCACAGTGTTTGCATTATAACTGAGGATATATATCAGTGGTGCCCACAGATGGCCAGCAGCAGTATTGCCAATGACAGTGATGAAAAACAGTGACTGAAGAAGCATCAATGGTAGCATGACAAACAGACCAATTCTGGAGCCGTGGTCTTTCCTGGTTATCTTTTCTGCTTTCTAGCCTCCTTAGCACCTGCCCATTCTCTAAATTTAAGTCTCTTGCCTTGTTACCAGATCTATGAATTGTGTGAGAAATATTCAACAAATTAACTAGGTTACTTTTATTGTTGTTTATCTAAGATCACATACTGATTCAGAGATCCAAGAAAATGTTTAACTGTAACTTAGATAAGTGTGGTAAATAGTTTCCTGGGCTCCTAACTAATACAGAAGACTATGCCTCTCTGTAGCTTCCCATTTCCTGAATTCGTTTGTCATTCAGATTGAAAGCAATACATATCTTTCATTTTTATAGAAAAGAAATATCTTGGGCCCGGCGTGATGGCACAGTGGTTAAGGTCCTCGCCTTGAACGCCTGGGATTCCATATGGGCACTGGTTCTAATCCCAGTAGCCCCGCTTCCCATCCAGCTCCCTGCCTGTGGCCTGGGAAAGCAGTCGAGGACGGCCCAAAGCTTTGGGACCCTGTACCCGCGTGGGAGACCCGGAAGAGGCTCCTGGCTTCGGATCGACATAGTATCGGCCCGTTGCGCTCACTTGGGGAGTGAGTCATCGGATGGAAGATCTTCCTCTCTGTCTCTCCTCTCTGTATATCTACCTTTCTAATAAAAATAAAATAAATCTTTTAAAAAAAAAGAACAGAAATATCTTATTCAATGAATTCTCATATATAATAACATCAAATTCAAATAATTGAGAGATAATATATTGATTTGCTATAGTTGCCTTTAAAAAAATATAGCTCACCAAAATAGAGATAAAACCTCTTCTTCTGGTCCCCCCTTAGTGCAGCAACTTTAAGCCAGGTGAGCCATTGTTGAAAACCAGCAACTATAAAGTGAACAAAATTCTGAAAAAGAAGGCAATAAAAAGTTGTTTTTAATTTGAAACCACTTCTAAAAATGGACTCTGATTCAGCTACATAATTTACAGAAGAAGCATATGTACCAAGTAAATAATGACAGCTGTTGTTGAGCAAATATTCACTAGAAGACTCCAAGGAGGTTGGATGGGGGAAATACACTCTTTTCTTACCATCTTGTAACCTAAGAATACCCAACTGTTCACTGGAGAGGTGCATATATTCCTTTTTCTGAAATCACACAATCGGGAATGGTTTCAGAGTGGAAGCTGCCAACTGGAGATCATTTCTGGATATATTCCCATTCGAGCTGCAAATTCCTGCAAACACATGGAGAGAAGCATGATGCAGAGGCTTGGAGCTATTCCAGCTTAGGTTTTGAGAAAGTGCACATTTCCTGAAGATACCTCCTGTTGTGATTTTTCAGATGGTGTGCATCAATATCATGTCTCAGGTTCTGTCTAATTTGTTAATAAAATGACAAACATACTTCAGAAATTCATGCAAGTTTCTAACTTAGATCATTTATTTTTAATATTTGTTTCATTTACTCACATGAAAGATTGAAAGCCAGAGGTGGATATGGAGGAGAGAGAGAGAATATGTTACACTGTTTCGCTCCTCAAATGGTTGCAATGAATGCATCTGGGACAGGAAAAATCAGGAGCTAAAGTTTCATTGGTCTCCCACATGGATGCAGCGGCACAATCGATCTTTCACTGCTTTCACAAGCACATTATAAGAGTGCTGGAACAGAATCAGAACAGCCAAAACTTGAAACAGTGCTCCAATATATAATGCCAGGTCCAGAGGGAGCAGCTTATCTCCAGCACTGTAATGTGTTACTTTTTGAGAAAGTATGAGGGATGGTGTTGAAGAGAATGTCTACAAATGATATTTTAAGATGTTCTCTTGACAGAGAAAAGGAATAGCACCCACCAAAATCAAAGGCAAATGTGAAGAGTATAACGGTAAATACTAAACCAATGGACAACCTATTGCTAAATCACAGGACCAAATTACCACCCATTTATATTAACCCTGAATGTAAATGGCTTAAACTCATTAATCAAAGGTCATAGATTAGTAGACTGGATTTTTTTTTAAATGAAATCTATCTATTTGTTGACTTCAGGAGACAAATCCCACCAAAAACAGGTCAGCAGAAACTATATCTCATGGATTTTGATGTGTGTGTGTGTGTGTGTGTGTGTGTGTGTGAGTGAGTGATTTCTTCAACACACTTTTATTCTCACTAGATTCTTCACTGATTTGTAGATCATGCGGTAGCATCATTTGCTTCAAAGAGGTTCTTGACTTTCTCGTTTATTTAGTGACACATTAGTCATTCAGTAGCATGTCATTTAACTTCATGGCATTGTGAATTTCTATTTTTATTCCTGTTGTTGAGTTGGTTTTCAGGCTTTTCATTTAAGGGAATGTATAGTGACTGCATAATGGAGACTATCATATCCAGATTTGAGGATACAATGTAGTATGCATCTCTACTTCCAGATCAAAGATGGACCCCCAATGAAACTGTTAAATATATTGTGACAATAAGATACTGAGCTCTCTGCCATAATCCAAGTCAGCAACGATGGACATATGACTATTTGTAAAGTACTATACATTTGTAATAATATAGGGGAACTCAATGGGGGTGGGAGAGAAAGGGCTTGGGGAAAGAATAAGGGAAATGCTAGGACCTATGGAACTGTATCACAAATTGATAATAATAATAGGACCCTGTATGGTAAGCCTAGTGGCTACAGTCCTTGCCTTACACATATGGGAGCCGGCTCTAATCCTAGTGGCCCTGCTTCCCATCCTGCTTGTGGCCCTGCTTGTGGCCTGGAAAAGCTATTGAGAATGGCCTAAAGCCTTGGAACCCTGCACCCATGTGGGAGATCTGGAAGAGGCTCCTGGCTCCTTGGTATGAATCAGCTCAGCTCCAGCCATTTTGGTTAGGAGGTAGACAAACCTGATCATGCACTAGCTGGTGCACACAGAAGTCTGAGGACTCTCCAGGCAAAATTTATTGGAAAACTCCCCAACAAGACAGCTGGGCTCAAACCGCAGCCTCAGGGAAAAATCACAAGGCTATATGGTCTGACCTTGGAGTATATGACTCAGGACACTTTTGCAACAGAAAATACAACCAGATGCACATGAAACATAAGGCAGACAGCTCATCTAAGCCAACAGAGGATGCTGAGTACCTCATCAAAGAAGGACAGTAAAACAGGTTAAAACAACTCTGCTGGCCAGGTTTTGGTAGCAAATGTCTAGGACTCTGAATACACTGATCAACCTGTAGACCAGTAGACATGGTCAGCCAACAGAGCTTAGAAAGATTTCCTCACCCTGGTGCAACAAAGCCAACAATGTTTCAGAATTATCAAGACCACTGAAGTTAACACTCTCAGAACACTCTTCCCCACAAGAGGGTCTTTCAAATGACTGCCTCCACTCCTAAAGCTGATGTAGCTTGACAGCAATGAGTAGGTTCCTCCTCTTCCCTTGCCCCACACCATGGACACAGGAGAAAAGAAAACTGAAACATTTATCTCACTTTCCCCCATCCCTCAACCATTCCCTCGTCAGAGACTCAAATAAATTATCCCTCTCAACTATGTAATCGAGGATGCGGGGAAAAGGGAACCCTACTCCACTGCTGGTGGAGCTGCAAATTGGTACAGCCTTTATGGAAATCAGTCTGGAGAACACTCAAACAACTCAAAATCTGCATACCATATGACCCAGCAATTGCACTCCTAGGAATATATCCAAAACACCTGTTTTACGACAAACCAACATGCATCCCTATGTTCATAGCAGCACAATCAGTAATTGCAAAAACATGGAAGCAACCGAAATGCCCATCAGCAGAAGATTGGATAAGAAAGCTTTGGTTCATCTACTCCATGGAATATTACTCAGCTATTAAAAAAAACAAAATGCAGTTCTTTGTGGCTAAATGGGCCCAACTGGAAACTATAATGCTAAGGAAAATGAGCAAATCCCAAAAGATTAGATACCACATGTTTGCCTTGATTTAACTTGTAATTTTTGTTTGGTTGTTGGTCATTTTTTGAACCTGTCATTGATACTGTCTCAACCCAGATGTTTCGAAGAATGGAACTTGCATTATTTTCAACATATTGTTTACCCAATACTATGTCAATTAATTCCATAATGTTGTATATTGATACTGAGGTTTTGTTGGGGCTTTTAACTGACCGGATCTTTACTCTGTTAGCCCTATCTTCAGACTAGAGAAGGTCTCCCCAAGAGGCCACTGAACTTATCTGGACAATAAGACGCTGGACTTTATGCTAGATATGTGTTTGCAAGGAACGAATCTCAACCGAACTTGAACTATGGTTATGCAACAAGGTGGAGGAATCCACCATGGGGGGAGGGGTATGGAAGGGGTGGGGGGAATCCCCAGTGCCTATGAAACTGTATCACATAATACAATGTTAACAACAATAAAAAAAAACTATGTAATCGATATTAAAAATAAAAGTTTAAAATTTTTCACTGTAATACATAAAAACACTACGCATTTAGCTGTTGATTTTATTAAGGGTAGCTGTTTTATGGATTATTTAAGAGTGTGTTCGTTAAGATCCTGTACTCTGAAACATTGATAATTTTCTTCTTTTCTCACTGTTCTTAGAACATTTTTTTTCTCATCTACTTGTCCTAGCTCAGACTTCCTGTAATATGCTGAATAGTAGTAGTGAAGGTGAGTACATTTTCTTTGTTCCTGAACTTACTGGAAAAGTATTTAATCTTATGTGTATGAACCTGGCTGTGGGATTTTCACAGATGCATTTCATTGTGCAAAGGCGTTTTCTTTATATTTCTATTTTGTTGATGGTGGGTTTTTTTTTTCTAAAAACGTGTTGTATATTTTTCACACATTTTTTGATCAATTCATGAGAACATGGAGGTATGTAATTTGGGGCTGATAAATTTTCTCCTTTTAGGATCTGGAATATGTCACTCCATTCTCTTCTGGCCTATAGTGTTTCCTCTGAGAGGTGAGCTGTGAGTTGGTAATTTAGTTTTTTACTGAGGGAGATTTTGGTATCAGCTCAATGCTGGCCTCACAGACTGAGCGTTCCCTTTTGTTTGTCTCTGACATATAAATACTAATTACTCCTAAGGCTTTTGAAGAATTCTCTAGTAAAGACATTTTGCCCTAGGCTTCTCCTTGTCTAGACGCTTTTGTGATTAATGGTACATCAAAAAGAACAGGTAAGGCCTCAAGGTAAACAGCCAAATGCTGGCCTGATCTTAACATAACTGGAACACAACAGGATGTTCTACATGGGTGAGTGGATCCAAAGCATTATTGGGATGCAATTTGAGACAGAGTATTGTATTTGGAATTCTAGTGCTTCATTAAGCATGATGAAAACCATTCACCTTAAAGTCCATAACCAGCAAATAATATATTATTCACCTGCATTTATAATTCCCTTTGGTTACCTGTACCCCATTACACCCAATTATACTAGTGAGGAGAAATTATGATTTAGAGCTGGCTGCTCAAATTGGGAGGCTCTCCAACAGCCTACCTGGGTTTGCCTGAGCAGAATAATGCCTTACAGGAGCATCAAGGAATGTAAGCTTTGGATCACATGTTTCATCTTTAGCTTCAGCGATCCAAGAGCAATGAGCTATCCTTCATTATCTCCACTGATTCCGACGAGAATAAAACCGGTCCTAGATGTGTTACGCTTTCATAGTTCCAGGAGACTTTGGGCTTATCTGAAGGCTTGCTGAAGTTATGCACACAGCAAGAAAAGTTGAAGGAACTGGAAGACAAGAGGATGGTTTTTTAACATAATCCTGTCATATAACAACAGAAACTTTTACCAATGAAGAGAAAAAACAACAGTTCATCAAAAATTGAGAGAACTGTGTGAAATCAATGTTCAGATTTAGAAAATAACTGAAGAACTTTCATGGAAGAGTGATGAACTGATTTGATATCAAGAATACTTCTTGTCTGACATTATAGAACCCTGTACAAACTTACAGAACATACGATTCAGAAAGAAGAATACAAAGATTTCCATTGTTGACTGGCAATGGAGCTATGGAAGTTACAAAAATAAATATAAAAAGTTAAATGAATACAAAGAACTGTTGGTAGTAGATCTGACTGTGCTTCTCATCTCTGCTTCTCTTAGTCTTATGAAGATTTTACCGTAGCATGTTTACTGGCTGAAATCCAATATATCATTCATATAAAGCCAAGTTTGAACAAGGAATCTTCTCTCTTCAAACAAACAAACAAACAAAAAAACAAAAACCCGCTCAACAGAAATCCATGCATTCAATATTTTCTGGGTTGGCAATGATACCATGAGCTCTTTCCCAGTTCCCAGATGTGCTACCAAACCCAAGCTCCAACAATGCAAAGTGTCATAATTCACAATGAAGAGAGCATAAAACACTCTGAACAAGAACAACAACAACTTAACAGAGGTTGCAGGGGATTCTCAGAAGATGGGCCAACTGGGCCATTCCAGAGATAGCGAATTTAGCCAAAGCAGCATTTTTTTTGGCCTGAATATCGAAATAATTTAAGTGAAAATGAGTTACTTGCTGAAGAATGAGAGAATGAGGTCCAGGTTCTTGCTTATCTGAAAGAGAGTTAGCAGTGGCATTCTCACAGAGACGTTGCCTTCCCAGGAACTGAGATCACAGCTGTCATCAGTACCTTCCAGTTGCCTTCCAAGTTTCATTCCAAAAAACTATAAAGTTTAAGTTCCTTGAACAATCACAAACTGTATTGTTGGCACAATTTTGCTTAAACTTGGAGACCATTTTTGGCACGTGATCAGATGTCATCACTAACAGATGTCATCACTAATCATCACTAATAGATTTACCCAGTTCAGCAATGAGGTCAACTCTCCTATCCCTTACCTAGAAGAACATGAAGAACATCATCTTTCAGATTCACCAGTCTTTTCAAGCAGAAAAAAAAAAAAAACCTGTAAGTAGAGATCTCATTTGCTCACTAGAAGATCAATTGTAATTGCTATTTCAACCTCAGAAAAGCATTTGTCATGCACTAACTCAGTACTCCCCTTCACTACCTGTAGGATATTACATGCTGCTGACATCTCTTAGGTTACATTTACCTATGATTTCCTTTCATGATCCTAGGAAATGGAGGTAGCATTTCAACAAACATTCAAACAAACATACTTCTGTATGAATTTGGCATGTCTTATAGTTTTATTCATGGTGAAATAATCATCAATGAGATTTTACTATAATCTTCAGTAGGAACTTGGCCAATCTCCTATAAGAATGAGATATCTCTGCTAGAGTATACTATAGCCCAATTTCAGAGAATTCCAACCCTTCTCCTAAATCTCTGGATAACCGTTTCACACCACCACATTTGTCATCTCAGTCAACTTGTCCTTCTCTTTGCCCTTGAGTATCAAAGGGTATCTCTCCAGAAACTGATCTGGTAAAATATTCCTCCCAGAAATTCATGGGTTGAAATTTTGTCAAAGCCCTTTTGCTGCTCCTCAGTTGATGGCAAACATAGTGTACAGGTTGAAGAGCCTGGGTCAGCTAAACTGGTCAAGACTCCTGATACCCAGAAGATGGAAGAAGGCAAGAGAAGAAATTCATCTAAAATAAATAATTCAAAAAATAATTCAGCATGTTTATTTAAATCATCAAGGATATTTAAATCACTGTTCATTACAATGGAATCAGAGTCCTTTAGTAATGATAGCAACTTTGGCCCATAATTTGAACCCAAAATAAGGAATCTGAGCAGTTAATTTATCTCTTGTACAAATTACCACATGAAGAACAGTTGTGTGCTGACAAGTGGAGTCTCTTTAGATTTGATGGGAGAAAGGAATGTTGCAGAATGGTTATGAACATGAATGGGAAAAAAAAATGTGCTGAGGGCCTGGTAAATGAAAAATGTTATATTCACACCATCAGCCAAACAAAGGATCATATCTTTCTCATTAGATCAGAAATGGATATTCTCTTTATTCTTTTTATTTTTAACCTTTAGAACCATTTGGGAACCCAAATACCACATGAACCCATTTGTACTTATGTTTAGGCAAAGTTGGTTTTTATTTGTATTTTATGCAACATAACCTGTTTTACGACAAACCAACATGCATCCCTATGTTCATAGCAGCACAATCAGTAATTGCAAAAACATGGAAGCAACCAAAATGCCCATCAGCAGAAGATTGGATAAGAAAGCTTTGGTTCATCTACTCCATGGAATACTACTCAGCTATTAAAAAAAACAAAATGCAGTTCTTTGTGGCTAAATGGGCACAACTGGAAACTAAAATGCTAAGGGAAATGAGCGAATCCCAAAAGATTAGATACCACATGTTTGCCTTGATTTAACCTGTAATTTTTTGTTTGGTTGTTTGTTATTTTTTGAACCTGTCATTGATACTGTCTCAACCCAGATGTTTCGAAGAAGGGAACTTGCATTATTTTTAACATATTGTTTACCCAATACTATGTCAATTAATTCCATAATGTTGTATATTGATACTGAGGCCTTGTTGGGGCTTTTAACTGACCGGATCTTTACTCTGTTAGACCTATCTTCAGACCATAGAAGGTCTCCCCAAGAGGCCACTGAACTTATCTGGACAATAAGACGCTGAACTTCATGCTAGGCAAGTGTTTGCAAGCAATGAATCTCAACTGAACTTGAACTATGGTTATGCAACAAGGTGGAGGAATCCACCATGGGGGGAGGGGTATGGGAGGGGTGGAGGGAATCCCCAGCGCCTATAAAACTGTACTACATAATACAATGTAAGCAACAATAAAAAAAAAAACAGTATGAAATTTGGGTGAGAGGGATTTATTTTCAGAAAGAAAATATGAGTAAATTAGAACCAAAGACACGTTGGATTTTTTTCCTAAGTACAATGGCCAAAAATATGAATATGGTTGCATAATTTCCAAGTTTCCTAAGTGGCTGGAATCAGTTAAATCATAAGTGAAATAAACACAACGTAGGAACTATAGTCTTGTTATGTATGTAAAACTTTTAGAAAAGAAAGCTGATTTTGACTTTTTCTAACGTGTTCTAAGCAGATTTTTTAATGAACGATGACATTTATTTGCACAAAAATTCAGTCAAATGAAATTATTTCAAATGGAAGTAATTACCCTTCCCCAAATGTATCCCCCATGTGTGGACTTCCTTATTTTCCTTCTGCTGTTTGTTCTAGTTTTATGCCATTGTGGTCAGAAAATATACATAGAATGATTTTGATTTTATATTTGTTAAGACTTTTTTTTTTTTTTTTTTTTTTAGTTTTGGACCACAGTGTGGTCTGTCTTGCAGAATGCCCTATGTTTTTTGAAGAAAAATATCAATCATATTTTGCTGAGTGATACACTCTATACAGGTCTGGGAGGTCCATAGGGTCTAGTGTAATTCAATCTCTCTGTTTCCTTATTGGTCTTCTGTCTTGTTTGTTCTCTGCAGAGTTGAAAGCACAGTATTGAAGTCTCCTACACTTGCTGTGTTGCTGCTCGTCTCTTCATTTTGATCAATTTATTTCACATATTTGAGAAAGTTAATATTGTGTGCACATTCATTCATGATAATCACATCTTCCTGGTTACTTGATCCTTTGATCATCATCTATAGTCCTTCTTTGATTATTCTTTAAAAGATTTATTACAAAGTCAGATGTACAGAGAGGAGGAGAGACAGAGGGGAAGATCTTTATCCAATGATTCACTCCCCAAGTGACTGCAATGGCCTGTGCTGTGCCGACTCAAAGCCAGGAGCCAGGAAATTCCTCCAGGTCTCCCACGCGGGTGCAGAGTCCCAAGGCTTTGGGCCATCCTCAACTGCTTTCCCAGGCCACAAGCAGAGAGTTTGATGGGAAGTGGAGCTGCCGGGATTAGAACCAGTGACTATATGGGATCCTAGTGTGTTCAAGGCAAGGATGTTAGCCACTAGGCCACCACACCGGGCCCATCATCTATAGTCCTTCTTTGATTCTTGTGCAAGTTTTTATATTCTGTTATGTTTGATCTAGTGTAAGTTTGGCCAATCCTGCTCTCTTTAGGTTCCTGCTTGAGTGAAGCATCTTTTTCCACTCTGTAACTTTTAGCTGACTTGTGCCTTTGGATCTAAAAAGAGTCTTTCATGAACACAACATATTTGGGTCTTTTTTTCTTCATCCACTCAGCCAGAATCTTTCAGCTGAAGCAATTAATCTATTTACCTTTCCAGTAACTCCGGATAGAAGATTTGCTAGTGTCATTTTGCTAATGGCTTTTTCTGACTCTTAAAAGCCTTAATGATACTCCGTTCTTCTCCTCTGGGTTCTTTTGTGCATTTCGGATTCTTTGCAGTGGTATGTTTTTTTGTTGTTGTTGAGATTCTGTAGACTTTTTCTTTGTTGTCACTGTAATTAAATTGAATGTATGTTACAATAATAGATTTTATTTATTTTATGATGCACTTTCATGGACTCTGGGATTTCCCTTCCCCCTTCCCAATCCCCTTCCCCGCCACTGATTTCCCCTATATTATAACAATAACATAGTTCATCAAAAAGAGTCATAGGTCCATCATTCTGCTATTGAAGTGTATCCTGACATTGTAGATATAGACAATGGCAGAAAGTCCGGCATCCTATTATCAAGATACCATTTAATAGTGACACATTTAAAGTGTTAAAATTTTAACTTAAGTGAGCTAGGCCAGGCAGAGTAACAGAAAGAAAAAGAGAGAAAAAGTCTTCCCTCCCTTGGCTCACTCCCTAAATGTCCACAGTAGCCAAGGCTGGAACTCCAACCCGGTCTCCCACGTGGGTGGCAGAGGCCGAAGCTGCCTCCCAGGCTGCACACCAACAGGGAAATTAGATTGATACGAGGCCAAGAAGCCAAAACTAAAAGTGTCACTTTGATATGGTATGCAGATGTCTAACACTGTCGCGTAACCTACTGCATCACAATGCCTGCACCCAAAAGGATGGCCTGGCTCTAAGTCAGCGCAACTTTACCTCTACAGAGCTGCCCATCAAGCAGCAAGAGCAGCTGCTCAGATGTGTGACAAGACCCTCTCCCAGTGTGTGCAGCCTGTGAGGCCATAGCTGGTGGTTGGACACGATAGAACTGCAAGGCCTGATGCCAGAGGTCCAAATGGATGGGCTGCTGCACTCCTCTTACCATAACACGCAGGTCAAAAAGGGCTGGGAGGCTGTTGTCAAGAAGACTGAGTTGGGGCTGCTACTGCTAACAAAATTACTGCCGTTGGGCCTGGTGTAGGATATACTCAAATCCCCCAGATCATTTTTGCAAAAGCATAAGGTTGCTCTCCACCCCGCTCAGGGAGGCAAAATCTTACTGGGCTTCCTGTCACCAGCAAAAATGTGTTTTGATCTCTTGAACTGCCTTCTGACCTACTTTCAACACTTTGACGCTCTCTCTGCATGCTCCTGATTCCTGCAATCATGGCCTTCCTTTGGGCACTGCATGCTTTGTTTCCTGGTCTCTGACTCCACAGGAATAAGCAGCCCCCTTGTGGTGCCTGCAGACTGCTCCACCACATTGCCGCTTTGGTGCCCTAGGCTCAGCAGAGTGACCTGCAAAGCGACTGCTAAGGTTACATTTGCTGTTTCCAAGGGATCATTTTTGCTGGGTTCATTCTCCATCCTTATAGAAGAGCATCCTTCAGGCAGTGCTTTCCGCATGGCGACAGGACTAAGTATAACACAGGATGCTGGGAGTGAGCTCTCTAAACGAGGCTGGGTCAGAGTTCCATGTGGCAAAATGGGAAAACCAGGAGACTTGAATTTTCATCCCAGGTTTGGAACTTGTGAACTTTTATGATGGACAAATGAATGAACCTGTCTGAGCCGCAGGATTCTCTTGTGTGAGATGGGACTGCCTGCCCCTCCGGCCTTGGTGTCCAGATTACTGAGAGATCACCTGGCAGTGCCCAGCACAGTCCGGGCATATGTGCTGCCGGTGACATGCTCTGCTCTCTGCTCTCTCACCTCCGGGTGGGGAAGCACTGTCGTGCACTGTACAGGGCTCCTTCTCTGCTCTGAAGCCATCACTCTGAGTGCAGGGCAAGGTCTGGCTCTGCTTGGAAGCAACAAATTCATGAAACATCTAGCCTGTGATTCAGTTGAAGCATTTAAGGCTCCTAAACACTAAACAAAACAAGATTAACGTTATTCACATATCAAGCGTTGACTCCTTGTGGAGCACTTTGTGGTGCAATGGATTAAACTACCACTTATGATTTTGGCATCTCCTGAATGATTGTTCTGACCCATCTTTCGGATGAAGCACCTGGAAAATAGCACAAGATGACCCAAAGCTTAAGACTTGGATTGGGCCCAGCACGGTAGCCTAGTCACTAAATCCTCACCTTGCATGTACTGAGATCCCATATGGGCACCAAGTCGTGTCCCGGCCATTCCACTTCCTCTCCAGCTCCCTGATTATGGCCTGGGAAACCAGTAGTGGATGGCCCAAAGCCTTGGGACCTTGCAACCACATGGGAGACCTAGAGGAAACTCCTGCCACCTGCTTCGGATTGGCACAGCTCTGGCCATTGCAGCCACTTGGGGAGCGAACCAGCAGAGGGAAGATCTTCTGTCTCTGCTTCTTTTTTAAAAAAAAGAAATCTTTTTTAAAAAGAACTTTAGAAAAGACCTTGGATCTGCAAAGGATACCACAATAGAGCTCCAGGCTCCTGGCTTAGGCCTCACCCAGCTCCAGCCACTGAGTCAGCTGAGGAATGAGCCAGCAGGTGGAGATCCCCACCCACCCTCTCTGCCTCCCCCCCCCCCGCCACTCTGTCTTACAAACAAGCACATTTGAAAAAATAATATTCTACTCCTTTATATTTCTTTCCCTTCTGCATAACTGATGACACAAATTAGCTGTCTGTAATGTATACCCATTAACAAATATTTTAATCAATTGACATTCATTTATTTTTAAATCTGTATCAGATTAACATATAATCTGATTAAAATTCCACAGGATTAAAGATTTGACTCTATATATGCCTTCACCAAAGTGTTTATCTTGATATTTACCATCATTTCTCAACTCAAGTGACTCTCTTCAATTTTTGTGATAAGGCAGGCAGCGTGGTGACAAACTCCTTCATCTTTTATTTATCTGGAAAGTTCTCATCTCCCCTTTGTGAGAGATGGCATTTCTGAATACAGTATTCTTGGTTGGTGGATATTTTTCTTCTTTTAGTATTTTGGATATATCATCTTACTTACATTCCAGTCTGCAAAGTTCTTGCTAAAAAATGTGCTGACTGACTAATGGCAATGCCCTTGTGCATGATGAGTCGTTTTTGTCTTTCTGTGTCCCAGATTCTCTTAGGGACTTTTTGACAGCTTGGTTGTATTTCAGCATGGGTCTCTGGCTTTCTTCCAGTTAGAATTATTTCAGCTTCTTAAATTTATACCACCACTTCTCAGATTTGGAAAATATCAGCTATTATTCTTCAATAATTTCTACACTTTGTGTGGGTTTCTGCTTAATGGTTTCCCATATGCACCTCAAGCTTTCTTCATTTGTTTCATTTATTTTCCTTCTTGCACCTTTTCTGAGTTTTTCCAAAATTCCTGTTGTCAAGTTCACTGATTTTTTTTTCTTTTTCGCAGTCAAGTCTACTATGGTGTATCTTTAGTAGATTTTTCAACTTAGTTATTACATTTTTGCTGACAGAATTTTTGTTTTGTCATAATTTTAGTCTCATCCTTGATATGCTCGTTTTGTTCAAGCATCGTTTTCCTGATTTCACTTAGCTATCTATCCATGCTCTCTTTTCACTCTTTGAGCATCGTTATGGTAATTTTGAATTCTTTCTTCGTAATAAATAAATCTCTGCTTCATTAGGATAAGTTTCTTGGGATTCAATTTGTTCCATTAAATACCCCCATATTTTCCAGTTTTGTGTTTTAACATTTTTGTAGCTATTTCAGCATTTGAAGAACAAAACATCTCTTCCAAACTTCATGTCCTCGTTTGATATAAGAAGCACTTTCTCCACTCAAACTCAGCTAGTAATTCTGAAAACTATTCAATACTTTGGGGGAAAGAACCCTTTCAGCCCAGTGTGTATAGTCTAATTGAAGACCATTGCTGTTTCTACTCATGAGCTCCCCCTTGTGTCAGCCAGTAATACTGAAACTTCTTTAGTGTGACAGTAAACTTAGGTATTGGCACGCCACCTAGTGTCTCTTTTTTATACTGCAGACTCTGGTGCACTTTGTCTTAGAACAGGAAGTTGGTGCGCTGTTCCTGTGTTTGAATTCAATCTAAAAAAAAGTCTCTCAGCCTCTCTAATAGTCACAATTCTTCAACACAGAATTCTTTCTTCATGGAAGTAAGGATTTCTTACAAATCACACTGCACCGTCTCAGAAGAGGATCTCTTAGGAAAGTTTCCCAGATTTCCTTACTGACATAAAACAATCTACCAGAAAAAAAAAAAAAAAAAGAAAAGAAAAAAAAAAACATGGTAGGCCATAAAACGAAGTCAAGACCAAAATAAACAAATGGGACTACATTAAGCTAAGAAGCTTCTGCACCACAAAATAAACATTCAACAAAGTAAAAAAGCAACCAGCAGAATGGGAGAAAATCTTTGCACACTACACAGGAGACAAGGGGCTAATTTCCAGAATATACAAAGAATTGCAGAACAACCATAACAACAAAATAAACAAATCAGTCAAGAAACAGGCAGGGGTAAATGGGCAAAGGTAATGACACTGTTCAAAGGAACAAATCCAAATGGCTTACAAGCATATGAAAAACCACTCTAGCTCCCTGGCAATACAGGAAATTCAATTAAGAACAACACTGAGGCTCCACTTAAGTCCAGTAAGAATGGCCCACATACAGAAAAGTGCCAATAACACCTGCTGGCAAGGTTGCGTGGAAAAAAGAACCTTACTAGACTGCTGTTGGAATTGCAGGCTGGTACAACCACTATGAAAGTCAGTATGCAGAATACTTAAGCAACTGAAAATCCACCTACCATATGACCCAGCAATAACACTTCTAGTAATATATCCAAAAGACATGATGATACAGGAGAAAGTGACCTGCACCCCTATGTTCATTGGAGCACAATCAATAATCACAAAAACATGGAAGCAACCTAAATGCCCATGAACAGAGGCCTGGATAAAGAAGCTATGGTTCATCTACTCTATGGAATACTACTCAGCTGTTTAAAAAAAATGAAATGCAATTGTTTGTGGCCAAATGGGCTAAGCTGGAGACTATTATGCTAAGGGAAATGAGCCATTCCCAAAAGGTCAGATATCATATGTTTGCTCTAATATAATATGATAATAAGGATTTTACATGTGAATTTTATGTTATTGCACCTCCTAGTTATTTGTACCTTTCAGAAGATTGTGTGATTTAATTCATTAATCAATCATCCATAAGAGACTGATTGTAATCTTTTTCCACTGTTATTGCTACTGCCCATAAGTAACGATGATTTAGTGCTTATTGTGCTTTCATTAGAGCCACATGGGATACACACCGGCACTTATTCCTACAGGAAAACATTGGACACTCTTTTTTACCACCCTAACATCACATTGATACCTTGGTTACATGTTTGTCAACTTCATGGGGATGAAGGTTCACCATTTTTGCCCCTGGTAGACTGTGCCTAAGGGGATGCCTAACGGAAGTGCAGCAGAAATTAATATGTTCATAGGTGGAAACAGAGAGAAGTATGTCCCCATTCAGGCACTACAAGGATGGACTCAGCAAAATGGCTGATAATCTCCTACGTTGTTGGGAGACACCTCAGAGGCAGCATGATGGACTTCTGAAAATTCACGAAAGACACCCATTGTAAGTCTGGAGGAGAGGGAACTTGGGGAGGGGGAAGGGAGACCCCAGTGCCTTTCACATTGCGTCATAAATTTAAAAAAAAAAAAACAATATTGGAATCATACAGAACATTAACTCCCACCACACAGAAGAAATTAGAAATTAAGAACAAGGGGGAACTGGATAATTCAAAAATACCCTTAAGTTAGACAACAAATGCCTAAATCAAAAAACTTTATAACAGGAATTTGAAAATCTTTCAATATGAACAAAACCAAAATGCAGCATTCCTAAACTTGCAGAATAAAACAAAAATGGCCCTCAAGCAGGAATTTACAGCTGTAAACGCCCATATTTTAAACGATCTCAAATAAATAACAAGCTTCCACTTTATGAGACTACAAGGAGAAGCTCAAATTAAACACAAGATAACGAGGAAGGAAATCATAAAGATTGGAGCAGAAATAGATAAGGAACAGAAAAATTATTAAGTCATGTACTGATTTTTTTAAAGATCCAAGAACTTGGTTTATGCTTTACTAGGATCTACCATACAAAACAGAGAAGAGAATCAAATTGCTGAAACTGGAAATGAAACATAGGAAAATTCCAAGATTGAAGGAAATAAATAAAACACAAAAGACAACACACTGAATAACTTCACAATAACAATTTAGATAATTTACGTGTGGTCAACGATTTGTTTAGAAAGACACAGACTAAAAAAAACATTCAACAAGAAACAGAAAAATATTGATATTACCTGTAAAAACTAAAGACATGAAGTTAGTAATTTAAATACTTCCCAGCGTAAGTACTATGGCTTGATGTCTTCATCTAAATTCTGAAAAAAAAAATTTAAAGGACACCAATCATTCAGACACTTTTAACTAATTTATGAGGCCACCATCATCCTGACCATCAACATGAGAAAACGGTATCACAAAAACTGCCTTAAAATATTATTAAGTATAGACACAGAATAACTTCAATGTAGCAATTTTTCAGGAAAATTCTTTGTACAAAAAAAAAAAATTGTCAAAGATGGAATTTACCAAAAGACTGAAGATAGCAGCAGGCAACTTTAGGATTGTAAAGTTTGCAGTTTATTAGGGGAAACTCCCTTACAGAAGAATGGTCAAGGGCAAGTTTAATGGAAAGAGCCCCTAAGATAACAAACAATGGTAGCTCTGGCTCAACTACCAGGCATCTGTTTGTCTTCAAAGGCCAGGAATGGGGAAGATATCAGCTGCATGTTGAGATAAACAGGGCGGCACATGCCATGTCAGTGATCAAGTTTTATGAGACAGTTCCTGCATGAACGAAAGTTTAAGCAGCTGGAAAGCAATGATAGTTCCGACCATGACAGCACTCTTACTGCCAGCACAATACATCAAAATATCAGAGGCCTTATAGCATGAGAGACTAGAACATTTGTCATACCAGACCCTGGAGGACAACAAAAATTTCATGACGGAAGTGGGAAAAGTGGTGAATTAAAACTGAAGACTTCACGTGCGAGAGGGAAGCAGTCTTGCTGTTTTTGATGTACTTTTTGTTTCTATGTGTTTGACTCAAGTTGCTGAAAAACTGTCAGGGTCATAAATCTTCAAGAATTCTTACACACAAACACACACAAGCTACCCGAAAAAGATATATTTCCCAAGATAAGTACCAGCTGGCAGAGGCTGGTACTAGGAGCCAATTCTGACAAGTCAAATGCCAAAACTACCTGAAGACTGCATACTTAGGAGTGGGTGTGGCCTAGTAGGGAAATAGTGGGCACCTCCCTCAGGGTTACCACCCTCACTGGACAGCATGAAACCCAGGCTAGGAGCAGGGGTGGCTTGACAGAAAGGCACCTGCCAGTGGGTGTATGGGCTGGATAATAGGTTGGTTGGGTTGAACCAGGCTTCAATGTCCATTGACGTGTGCGAGAGCTACTTGGGATGTGGGACAGACTGGACAAGCCTGCAGTGCATACTGGCAAGCATGGGAACCAGGGTAGGGGGCAGAACTGGTAGGGGTTTTGGGGAGTCGCCTCAACTAGGCTGCAGCTCCAACTGGTTTGCATGAAGACCGAGTATGAAGTGGGTAGAATCGAGCTGGACTACAACACTCATTGGTTCACAAGGAAGACAGGGCTGGAAGCCGAACGGACCCAGTAATCGCAACGACCAGCATATGCATAAGCTGATTGGTGTGACGAACAGTGTTGGAGTCTGTACTAGCAAACTCACTCAAGAATCAGATCTGGGATCAACTCAGATGAAGTTTCTTTGGATATTTCTCGAACTGAACTGCTGATCGTGGAACCCCAACCATCAAGAGACTGTCAGCCAGTGGACTCTGAATAGGTTTCATTACGGTTGGGACGGAGAGATTGGCAGCAATCCAGAACTGATGAACTATCAAAACTGTATGAGCAGGACCCTTGGAGCGCGCCTCATGCTGGGGATCAGGGATGGGTGGGAGGTAGGGTGGGGCTTTCCCCTTTGTTACTCCCCTAACCCTAGA
Organism: Ochotona curzoniae; assembly: GCF_017591425.1. Lineage (NCBI taxonomy): Eukaryota > Metazoa > Chordata > Mammalia > Lagomorpha > Ochotonidae > Ochotona > Ochotona curzoniae. The sequence continues at coordinate 52,532,715 of NW_024467087.1, read as the reverse complement.
TACAGGGCAAAATGATTATATTAGTGTGGAAACAATGATATTACCCACTTTCACCCTGTAGCCCATGACCCTTTGTACCCTAAAAAAAAAAAAAATAAAAATATCTTAAAAAGTTATCAAACCTCTGACAAACTGAAGACTATTGTAATATTTTTAAATCTTAGATTAAAAATAACAGGTTTTTTTTTAATCTAAAGAATTCTATACCATGATATCTTAGGATTACAAAAGAACTCTTAAAATTTAACTCACTAATAAAAAAAAATTAAAAACAGGCAAAAGATCCAAGAATATTCACAAGCGGAAAATAAGCGTATTGAGATGTTCAATGTATATCAATAGGGAATGGCATGTAAGAGTGGTAACATACCCCTACCCACCTATTAGCATGGCCAAACACAACATCAGAAGTTGGCAAACACAACATCAGAAGTTGGCAACCATGTGGTAAATCAAAACTTTCCTTCATTGATGGAAATATAGCAAAGTCAAAAAGCCACTTCATAAAACATTTTAGCAGTATCTTTTTTTTAAAAAAAATCTAAATAGATTTATCATATGATCCATCAATTACACTTCTCAGTACATAGTCAAATATAATCTGTGTGCCTACACAGATAACTTGAACATATGTATAGATTTATGCATCATTATCCAAGCTTGTCATTGCTCCAATTGGAGGTGAGCACCAACATCTATCATCAACAAACATGTTTTTCAGAGACTGATCAGATAATTTAAACATTAAATAAATCTTTAAAAAATACAAATAAATAAATAGGTGAAGAAATATGTACATATATTCTCATTGATGAATTTCATAATGGAAACCAACAAGATACATTGCAGTATGTATCTCTACTCTGGAATTAAAGAACTCTCAATATTTTTTTTAAGATTTATTTATTTTTATTGGAAATTCAGATACACAGAGAGGAGAGACAGAGAGGAAGATCTTCCATCTGCTGATTCATTTCCCAAGTAGTCACAACAGCCAGCAATGAACCAATCCAAAACCAGGAGCCAGGAGCATCTTCTAATTCACCCATGTGGGTATAGGGATCAAAAGTTTTGAACCATCCTCGACTACTTTCCCAGGCCACAAGTAAGGAGCTAGATGGAAAACAGGGCCACTGGGATTAGAACTGGCCCCTGTATGGGATCCTGGCGTGTTCAAGGCGAGGACTTCAGCTTCTAGGCTACCATGCCAGGCCCTCTCAATATTACTTTATGAAGAACCAAATGTAGAAGAAACAGACTGCCATATTCTTTTATGTCTTTTTTCTTTTTGACATATAGCTTCACCTTCTCTGTTAAAGTTTATTGATAAAATGAGATATTTACTTACTTACTTACTTATTTGAAAGATAGAGTTTTATAGGAGAGGTTTTTCAGTTGCTGGTTCACTCCCTACATGGTTGCAATGACCAGAGCTGGGCCAGACTCAAACCAGAAGCCAGGAGTTTCATGTGGGTCTCCTGTGTGGGCACAGCAGCACAACCACTTGAGCCATCCTCCACTGGTCTTCCTAGATGCATTGGCAATAAGCTGGATTCTAAGTGGAGTAGCTAGGATTCAAAGTTGTGGCTGTAAAGGATGCCAGTTGAAGGCAGCAGCAGAGCCAACTACACCACAATGTCTGTCCCACAGATAGGATTACCTTTTCTTCCCCTAATCTTTTCACTTTGGTAAACCAGAAAGATAAACAAAGGTTTTACACTAACCTATTGAGATCAAATGAGAAGATCAAGAGAAGAATTCTGTTGAGGCTAAGTTAGAAGCATTGTCAAAGCCCTTTGATTGTTCCTGTGTTAATATTTATCTCAACAGATCTGTTATGTTCTCTCCAGAGCTTAATTGCTCCTATGTACTCTATTATATTTAATTGAAAAGCAAAAGTTACAGAAAGTCCTGATGATGGGTCATCAACAATCTAAGATTACATTATATTCAGTTTAACAAGGGTAGCTCTAGAGAACTGAACAAAGGTCAAATGATGACACTGAATCTCTCTTATGAATTAGTCTCTCCACTGATCAACAAAGAGACAGTCAAGATACCCTAATGAGCTTGACACCTGAAAATTTTCCACTGTGACTTTTCTGTGGCCATGAGCTCCACAACTGTTTCTCTCCACCACCTCTTGCATAAATAACACAAAACAGTTCCTATTCATCTCTATTGATAAAAAAAAAATGCAAGCTTCTGGAAAGTATTAATTTGCTAGGGTTGCCATAACAAAGCACTACATGTTGATTAGCTTAAACAATAAAAACGTTCATACATTAAAGAAAAATAGAAAGCTTCTCATAATTCTAGAGATTAAAGGTCAAATATTAGGAGAATTGACACTAGGACTCTGGTTTGCAGATGGAAGCCTTCTCAGCATGTCCCATGGGGCCTTTCTCCCACATATGCACATCCCGATAGTCATATTGGATTAGGACCACAAGCTAAATGGCTCATTTTAACTTATTCACATCTTTAAAGACTTTAACAGTCACATTATAAAGGACTAGACCCAGAACCTCAGAGCTTACCACAGAGTTTCCACATTGTTCATGGAGACTCTTCCATCATTAAATGTTACATGCACTCATCATCCTTTTCTCTCTGCCATTTTTTAACTTACTCATATTTATGTTCCTAGATCCAGGACTTGTTTTCTTTGCTTGTAACAATGTTAGCTAATATGCACAGAGTAGTTGCTACATGCCATAATTGGTGATCACTGCATAGTCATTCTGTTGTCAGAAGCCCCTCAAAGGAGGTATAGGTGCCATGCTTATTTTAAACATGGGGAATTAGAAGCTCCGAATGTTGAAACTGTCCAACTGATGTTATACATGCGGAAAGCGTTATTTAGCCATAAGGCTTTGCATTTGTAATGCTGGCATTATTCTTCAACTGATAGCCATAGACCTTTAAACATATCTCAAGATAATTCATTTGAAAGGTCCCAAGTGAAACAGACTGCTTCTATCAAGTTATAATGTTATACTGTAGGAGGACATTGTGACTGTGGAAGGTCAGCGAGCACAGGATTGCAGTTCATTAGACAGTATTTGCATGGGAACAACCAAATGGCTACCTTTTGTATACCTGATGGGAGATCATTTGTATAGACAGCATGTGAATGAGAACACCTGGTGGACTATACAAAACAAAAGGAATTCCAATCAAGAGTACGGAAACAGTTGATGGGTTTTGTTAATGAGCTCGATACTTCCTCCCTTACCCCATACGGACTCTCAGTGTATAAAGTCTGAGGCCCCTAATAAACTTTGACTTTTGACCATCAGTCAGGGTCCATGCATGTTATTATCAGCTCCGTGCACCAAGTCCATCGCTGAGGGACAGAGACATTATACAATCAGCCGCCACCACTCATTCTTTTTTATTTGACCCGATATGTATTTACTAAGCATTCAACTTTATATCCTACCCTCCTACATCTCAAACTCAAATGTTTCTCAATCCTTACCTTCTAGGGGGGAAAAAAAATTGTCCTCAGCTAATTTCCCAGGCATTTTGTGATGTTAGGAAGACAAATAACCACAAAGCTAGAAAGCAGTATGGAGCATTCTTGGCTTGTGGTAAAAAGGGAATTTCAAAAAAGGTAGAAGTTAGAATAACCTAGATGATAAATAATAGCAAAGTAGTAAGGTGATCAAATTTAGTTAAATATCTACATACATACATGCAGAGGTGATAAATACAGAGAAAAACAAGACTTGTGGATTTTACATTTTAGATTAAAAATCAACATTTTAAATACATCATATTTGGGGCAATACTTGAGCTATATTTACCCTAACTTGAATCCCATTGTTCATCTGAAGTTTAGATTTAACTGAATGGCCTGTAATTTATCTTTCAATCATATAGAGGTTAGAAGAGAGTGCAGTACATTTGGATGCTGAACTATAACTTGTTTTAGCATGTTATTCCAGGTAGGATTTATTTCTGCTACCTTGTTTCCCATAAAACTGGGTTCTGTATCCCCACGCTATTCCAATTCTGCCACATTAATGACCCATTTGGTTTTTTTGCAGGTACTTTTTAAAAACTCTTGGATGTGATAACTCCAGTTTAGTTAAGTACACCAAATACACAGTCTGTAATTACTTTCTGGCTATATTTCTGGATGCTTCAAAAATTGACCCACTGATCTGAACTCGAAGTCCTGGAACAAGAACTTTCAAACCAGCCTGATTGGATTTGATCCAAGCTGATCTTTAACAAGAACCAGAAATCACAAGAATAGTATTGGAATCTTTAAAGATTCTGAAAGACAATAAAGAATATTAGAAACCCAAGTTGAAAACCTCTGCCCTGAGTACTGTTCTGTGTTTGTTCATTTGTTTAACTCTCATTTGTTTAACTGCTTTTCTGCAGCTGAGTCCCAGTATTTTTTTCTAATCTATATTTGCCAGTAGTGGTATCATTTGTTATGCATATATGAGAAATATGCATTCATGCTTCTATTGTGATAATGATCCATGCCATGGCAGAAGACATCATTTGTGTCTTCTTTATAATGAATCTGTTTTGTAATTGTCATTCTGAGGTCTGAGTATTTTTCCTACAAATGGTTTTAAACCACAACAATTCACAATTCTTTTTCTCCAAAGGTGCTGCCAATTTTCACTACATGTACTTACCACTCAAAAGAAATCTTAGTAATTCTTGAAATAGATTCTCTGAAGGAAAATTGAAGGACTTAGTAGACTATTGCTCTCCATAGTAGCTAACTTATTTACATAAAGGTCCATTTTAATCCAGCAACAGTTGAATAATTACTGAATTACCTAAGAACTAATTATCTTGGGAGTTAAAAGAAGTTAGGTTGCAACAAATGTTGTGAACTAAAAATAAAGGTCAGATTAGGTCAGAAAATTTCATTCCATATATTGCAAAACTGAATATGTAATAATATTGAAGCTATGCCAAAATGCAAAAGAATGACGCTATGCCTATCTCAATATTCCTGATGTGAGCTAATGTTTTTTTATTTAACAATTTTATAATATAAAGATATACCTTTAAAAACCTGCTGAAAGAATTAATTTTTTGAGTGAATGTACCTTGTATATATAGTTGCCTTCTTCATGTAGAATACGGTTTCAGCAGACTAATGAAAACTTAATTGACATAAAGACTAGAACACTCGACTAGTATAAAAATACCTGAGTGTAATTCTGGCAGGACTTGAACTAAGCCACCTGTTTCTGCAAGAAACTATGTGAATTACTTGGAGCACATTTCTGACTTGACAAATTATTTCTGTGTTTCATTTTATGTTGGAATTTTTATCTTAAGCTCTGTGTCTATATCTGCACTAAATGAGAGTAAAATGTAGTGAGTTTGATGGGGACTATTCTGTGAACTACAGCCTTGTGAACAAAGCTTAACTAATGTGACTCTTCAGCAATTTTCTAGCCTGTCTGCCCCGTAAGCCATATCCAAACCAACCACATCCATTCTGACATTTTTATTTAAGATCATCCTTCAGGTATCAGGTGTCACTCTGTGGTGTATCTCAGCTTCTCTCTTTTTAACCTCAAATATAAGTGACTTAGGAACCCAGATATCATGAGCAGGCCAGGAAATGTAATAGAAACTAAATCAAGATAGTCGCTTTAGAGAACAAGCCAAATATATTAATAAGTGTTGGGTGTTAGCTATTCAGCAATGGAACCAGTTAAAGAGTAACTAGAAAAAATCACCCTTCACTGCACCTCTTCTGCTTTCCTCCTTTATATTCACCCACACATCCACCACCTTAGGTTTTGTGATTATTAACTAAAGTTCTAAAATATTTCAGAAAATACTCCCAAATGAAGTCTCCTCTCTAGCTTGCCTGTCCTATGTGTTACCTCCAAGTTCATATTCCTAAAGCATGGCACTGATTCTATTATACTTACAAAAGAGCTCATTAATCCAGGACCCAAATACTTCAGGCGAGAAAGGATTACCTCTCTTAGGATTTTACATCACTTCACTGTCTTTAGTGAACAAAATAATAGGTAGCATTTACTGTACTTCATGCTATTTTAGCACTATGTTAAGTATATTTTTATTTTTCTAAAATCTTATACAATTTAAAGCTGATGGCAAGACGGATGTCTTTCCTAGGAACTTCACTACCAGACTCTCACCCTATGGGCCACTCCTTTTCCCAGACATTTTGGGACTTTTTGAGTAGAATGCGAAGTCTGTTACCCAACTGATGACTATCATTTTATCAAAAATATTTTCACCTACTAAAATTTAAAATTTTACGTGGTATCATGAATATGAGGTACCGTGACTGTACAAACAACTACACTGCCATACACATATGTACATGCTTTAACACACACACACACACACACAATCTGTGCTTGGGACCCTGCTCCCATGTGGGAGACCCAGAAGAATTTCCTGGCTCCTGGCTTCTGGCGCAGCACCAGCCATTGCGTTCACTTGGGGAGTGAATCATCAGATGGAAGATCTTCCTCTCTGTCTCTCCTCCTCTCTGTATATCTGACTTTCCAATAAATAAATAAATCTTAATTTAAAAAAAAAAACCTGATCTGCCTTTCCAACAACACAAAAAAAAAAGTGTTAAAAATATATATATATGGGAACAAGAAGGCAACAAAGTAATCTAAAGTGCCAAGATGGAGAGATCTGTGTGAGCTAAAACATTTGGGGAAATGCTGCTTACGTATATGTTGATCTTGGATGTATGGAACTCCAAAAGGAGTGAGTTTGGCAGCCTAGTAAATTCACATCAATTCATTTTCTGAATTCAGCACAAATGCACTTTAATGGCTAATGCCAGCTCAGTTATCCCACTGCCAAATTCTAGCCCAAAAAGTACTCCTATGCCTAATTCTTACCAAATTATGTCACTAAATTTCATTTTTCTTCTCTATCATTTCATCATAATTACACTTGAAACCAAACATACTATGCTTGTCATGAATTAAATATCTTTAACTCTGATCCCTCCTTGATTATTCAAAATTTTAGGAACGTAGTGTTAGGAATGAAAATAATGTTAAAAATGTATTGATTAAATTTCTATTATATCTAAAGTAAATGGCCATCTAGTCTCTGCTTTCATACTTTGAATAATAGTTGATTCCAGTTTGGGGAAGCTTGGTTAAAACGAACTTATTTAGATTAATCTATTGCTACTTTAAAAATCTGCGTTTTGGAATTACATTGCCAAAGGACACTCTTATAGACATTTGGAGATAGAAATGAAGTTGTACACAATTACCCCCCTACTCCAGCCTATGTAAATTTAACCTTCAAATTCTCGTTAATCCATTATCTGAATTTTCTGTGTCTGATTAAAGTGTGGAAGTCAAAATAGGGCACAAAAATCAAGATTTCGTCCAACCAGCACAGAACAAAGCAGGGCTATCATTTCCTTTCAACTAAGTATTACGTGTGATTTTCTTATTTACTTCTTTGTTCATTTTGCTTATTTGAAAATCAGAGTGACTAGAACTAGGGAGAGAGGGAAGAAGAGAGGATGAGGAAAAGGGAGAGGGAGAGAGACAGAGAGGAAAGAGAGAATGAATCTTTCTTATGCTGCTGCAGTCCCCAGATGGCTGCAATGGCTGTGCCAGGACCAGGATAAAGGGAGGAGCCCTGAACTTCATGTGGGTCTCCCATGCAGGTACTAGGGGCCCAATTGCTTGGGACATTTTCTGCTTCTTTCCAAGCACATTAACAGGAAGCAGAGAAGCAGAGCAGCTGGGAAATGACCCATTGCTTTGCTATGGGATAGCAGCATAGCAGATAGCAGTTTAAAGCACTGCACCACAATGCTGCCTTTATTAATGCTCCCATACCTTTATTAATGTAGTAAGCGTTTCGTTACATATTCATACCATTAGCATCTCTCTTCTGATTCATTTAGCCTGCTGCCAATGAATCCATACTTGTCTTAACTGGCAAACATTTGATATTTTAATACATTGAGTTGTTTCATCCCTTCATGAATCATGCTGACTGTACATGAAATATTTTTAGTTCACAAAAATTTAACAATATGTAGTTACTACCTCCAAAAACTATATATATATATAAATTATTCCACTTTTTGAACCATCTTTTCCTTTATCTCACCTTTTCCAACATTGTGTGGCAAATAAAAAGGCAAGAATGATCTATACGTCATTGTAATTCCCACTCTAATAGCCTTGAACAGATATTTTTCATAGTAGAAATGTTAATTTTTATGATGAGTAGATTTAACACTATTGCTAAATACTGCCCATGCAATACAAAATGCCTCCATGTCAGAAAATAATGTAGTATCATTTCTTAGGAAAAAAGAAGCTGAGAACCAAAAATAAGTCCACATGCTTAAAATTATAGGTGACTATCTATATTGGCTTTCAACAAATTATTTGTTTATTCCTTTTCTATGACCCTTCTCTTCAACTAATCAGGGCAATCTATGTCCCTTCCCTTTCAAAATCAGCTAATACCTACCACTCACTGCCTTCAGTGGCATGAACAGGGTTGAAAAGTGGTCAATGTATAATTGAGAAAATCAGAAAAGAGACAAGCATGAGATAAAGACTACAAAAGTGGACAGCCAGAGGGAAGCGCACTTCTCTGAGGAAGAAGGCTGACCTAGAAGGCTTGCTGCCTCAATCTTTTACTGAAATTCTTGGGGAGTCAAATGACAGGAATTGATATGGCACAAGTATTGATAGCTATGGTTCTTGTTTATGTTACCTAGCCAATGCTTGATGATCAGGAAGCAATAGTGTGACCCAAGTACAGAAGTCAGTGTGTGACTGTCTCAAAGCACACAGTCATGGCCTTGGATCATTGCTTACTCATAAGCCATTGCCTGCAGTTTTTGGCCTCAGTCTGACAGACACCAGGAGTCTGTGTACTCATGAATCTAGACACAGACTGTCCCGCTCTTCCATATCAAATCATGCTGTGGTTTATTACAAACTGCCTGTGACATCTCCCCTTTTCTGATTTTGTAAAAGTTGCAATAACCAAATTAGTGGTACCACATACCCATCTTTTTCTTTTACTATTTGTTGTCTCTTTTGGTAGAGTACCTTTCTGTTTTTATAAAAGTTAGAATAACCAGATTTATCATTGGATAACATAAACACTATTGTTTTTGATTACTTACATCCATTTTTGGCAGAAATCCCTTCCCCAGAAAACTAGACCCCCAAATGTTGCTATGGATATGGGATGACAACCATTCAGGGTGCTTCATGCTGAGAATAGACATAATTGTTGAGGGACAGCTGAAGGGCATTCTTTTGATGGTGTCTGGCAGAGTATGGATCTTCTCAGTCAAGGGAACTTGAAGGGTTCTTGGTGTTTTCTCCTGAGTAACACAAAACATAGGGCAATTATGATCTTTCTCAGTTGACAGCCTTATCGTTTGAGTTTCAGGGATCCTCAAGGCTGGCCTCAATGTCAAGGACTCAGTTTTAGAGTTTTAGATATAAAATAATTGTCACAGGTTTAAATCATTCAGTCAAATTAGAAGCTTGCTCTGGACATTTTAATCAAAACTGTAAATTAGATCTTAAAAGTTATAAGGTTAACTCCTCTAAGATTCAAATGTTAAATCCATTTATATGTGTGTATATATATATACATGTATATAAAACAGAAAGCTTAAACCTTTTTGAGATGCATAAGACTTTGTTACCTAGGTCAGGTGCAAAACACAGAAAAAAACTTTACATGAAAAAATTGTCATGTGATATCAGAGTATAAACTCATCAAGGAGGACAGTTAAATGTGTCAGAATCGGGCAATCTTGTTGTCTTTTAAGAAGAGTATACATTTAAAATTCCCGTTTAATCTTGCTCAAGCTGACCTTGCACAGTATTTGACTTCCACAAACCATCTGTAAAGAGCTTATTCCTTCTCCTTATCAAATTTTTCTTTCTGCCAAAATGTCTTGTTAAGCTTTCATTACCAACAGTATTTTCTCATGCTTATAATATTATCTCTACATCTCTCTTTCCTATACATTGGTTGTTTTAATTCACACCACAAACTCAGTGTCTCTAAATTAAAAGACATATTTTAAAAGAAAATGTAGAATTTTAAACCATAGTTACTTTACATCAGTTTGGATTTTGAAAATGGTTAAATAGGTAAATGATTTTTGCAAAACTATACTTCACCAAAACAGGACATTTTGGCACAGTACCAAAAGCACTTTGCTATAAGACATAAACACTTTTGAGAATCACATTTTGGGTGGTAAAATATTTAGAGTATATATATACATATATATATATACACACAGTTTTATAGTATTTTACGAAGTATAGAGGTTTCACAGATCTTTTGCATTTTAAGGCAGTGCCAAACAGAGAAATCTATAATTTTTTGTTTTTTTCTTTTGATTTTTTTTTAAGACACATTGTTGAATTGAGAACAGAGAACTCTTAAGTTGGTGGACAGGAAAACTTCTACATTTTAACTAAAATAGTCCAATACATAGAAGCATTATTTGCAGTGGTTTTAAGGGTTGGGAAGAAGGAGGACATAGAGAGAGGTGGTGACTAAAAGGTACATTTAAGGTTTGCAGGATCAATCAGTTTTGGAGATCTACTCTATAAGCTTAGTACTTATAGACAATACTGCATTGTACACTTAAAATTTTCTAAGAGGACGTATCTTATACGTTGAGTCATGGCTGTTACGCTTCTGATCCCGCTCCCTAGCAATAGTCTAGAAAACGCAATGGAAGATGGCCCAAGTGCTTGTGTCCCTGCCACACATATGAGACGTGAAGAAACTCTTAGCTCTTGGCTTCAACCTGGCCCAGTTCTAGTCATGTAGCTTTTGTCTGGAGAGTAAACCAGTGGACGGAACATTGATGATTTCTCCTTCTTTTTCCCTTTCTGCCTGTGTGTGTATATGTAACTTATTTTCAAATAAATGATTAAATCATTAAATAGACTGTTTCTTAGGGTGATATTAGGTACACAGCAAAACTGAGCGAAAGAGCTAACACAGATTTTCCATATACCTTCTCTTCCCCTCCCCCCAACACACATATCTTTCCCCACTGTCAATATCCCACACCATAATATTACGTTAGTTACTATTAGTGAGCTTGCCTGCATTGACACATCATTATGCTATAAAGTCCATAGCTTACATTAGAGCTCAGTTTCAGACATATGTATAATAATGCATACCCACCTTTATAGCATCATATTGAGTAGTTGCTCTTCTCTAAAACATCTCTGTTCTTTAATTCTTAAAATGTTCTTATTGAGTGCCTTTCTTCAGGAATGCTACATTATCACAGCCAAATCCATTTATTAACAGTTCCCTGAACAAGCCTGTGCCTTCCTGCTTTGGGGTTTTCATTTGCTTCCCTTTCTCTGTCTGCAATGTATTTAGGAAGTGAACGAACTAGAATTTTGATCCTTTTTCACCCTCCTCTCTGTGAATGTTTTGTTCCTTTAGGATGTGAAGGCTACGGATATTCATAAGATCCTTCCCCCTTTATCTAATACAAACATTACTAGGGTGAGTCTGCAACAGGTAACAGCTGTTTCACTTTGGCTGTTTTGCCATTTTATAATTTCAGGAGCCATATTCTTCACATGTGTGATTCACAATATCATTATTGTTGTCAACCTGATCATTGAAACAATGAATTCTTAACCTGACATTTTTTTTTTTTAAAGATTTATTTTTATTATTTTTTCATTGGAAAGGCGGATATACAGAGAGGAGAGACAGAGAGGAAGATCTTCCATCCGATGATTCACTCCCCAAGTGAGCGCAACGGGCCGATACTATGCCGATCCGAAGCCAGGAGCCTCTTCCGGGTCTCCCACGCGGGTGCAGGTTCCCAAAGCTTTGGGCCGTCCTCGACTGCTTTCCCAGGCCACAAGCAGGGAGCTGGAAGGGAAGCGGGGCTGCCGGGATTAGAACCGGCACCCATATGGGATCCCGGGCGTGCAAGGCGAGGACTTAACCACTTGCGCCACCGCGCCGGGCCCTAACCTGACATTTTTTACCAAGAGAATGGTTATTTTTTTTTTTCTGGTAGCTTCTTTTACATATGAAAAGCTTTAGAGGATGCTTCATTTAGTAAAGAGTACACAAACGTATTAACACTCAGAATTTTGATCACTAATTTTAAGAAGAGTAATAGAAATTCCAATGGGGAAAAAATCACTTTAACAAGCAACAGTTCTCTTCCCTCTGCAATAGAAAACAGTTTTTTCATGCTCTGAACTAACCATTCACATTAACATTCCTGAAACCTATCTACAAGAAACCATGTAAAGGAAAGCTTCTTTATTAATTGTTGGCTTGTTTATATATGTATGTCTATTTTTCTGCCTTTTTCTTGCTTTCTTTCAACAGTTCTATAAATGCCTCCAAATATAAAACTATCCCAGATAACAACTGCAAAAGGAATTACTATCTTTCCTTAGGGTTCTGGGGCAAAATTCAAGATCATAAAAAATAAATACATAAATAAATAAATCAGGCTTGGCTCAGTAACTCAGTGAATAAATCCTCTCCTTGCACATGCCAGGATCTCACATGGGCACCAGTTCATGGCCTGACTGTTCATTTCCCATCAAGCTTCCTACTTAAGGACAGGGAAAGCAGTAGAGGATGGTCCAAAGACTTGGGACCCTGTGCCCACATGGGAGACCCAGAGGAGGTTCCTGGCTCCTGGCTTCAGATTGGCTCCAGCCACTGCAGTCATCTGGGAAGCGAATCAACTCACACATCTTCCTCTATGTCTCTTTTCTCTGTAGATCTGCCTTTCCAACGAAAATAAATAAATCTTTAAAAAAAAAAAAAGATAAAGAAATCACAAGTAAATTACAGTCCATGGAGCTTCATCATTAGCTATTCCACGGTTTACCACATGAAGCTCCAGGCATATAACATCACATTCAAATCAGATCAAGTACACTTTGTAATTTCAGAGTCACGTAATAAGCTGTGAAATAGGAACACACATTTACATTCATTTTATCTACTCTTACATGAACTTGACTCATTTATATGTAGCTATAGGGCTGCAATGAAGATAATACCTCCAAAATAGATATCATCCATTTAACGGTATCTTTAAAGGTGAGTGTATCCTTCACTTTACAGAATAATTGAATGACAGCACAACTATGGGGACTTTGCTGCAAACTGAACTCTCAAATGTAACTCTATTTCTAAATATAGAAATATATAAGGTTAAAGTAGATGCATTAGTATTTTTACATGGAACACTCATCAAATTTAATATTTTATCATAAACAATCTTACAGGAAGTTTCACATGTCCTCATGCAAATAAGCCTATTGTCATCCAGACTTACCCAAATAGACTGGAGTACTAGGATATACACTGCCTAGTTTAAGGTTTATCTATTTTAATATATTTTTATTTAGTTGGAAGGTAGAGTTATAGAAAGAGGAGTGAAGAGAAAAAGGGAGATTTTCCACTTGCTGATTGACTCCAATAAATGCCCATAACACCCATGGCTGGGCAAGGAGGAAGGCAAGAATCCAGATGGAAAGCAGGAACCAGGAGCTTCATCCAGGTCTCCCACATCACTGACAAGAATCCAGATTTCTGGCCTAGTTCTGCTGCTTGCCCAGGCACGTTAGCAGGGAATTGGATATGAAGTGGAGCAGTCAAGACATGAACCGGAGCTCATACGTGATGATGGCATCACAGAAGATTATTCAATCCATTGCACCACAACACTGGCCCTAGTTTGGGGTTTATATTTCTTGATGCAAATAAAATCTCTATTATCTCATAAAGACCCAAAGGTTTGGCTTCATTCTCATGGTATCTGGCTCCCTTCTACTTCTCTAGATGACATCTATTCGTTTTCAAAATTTAGCTTGTGTCACCTTCCTTCTTAAAGATACCCTGGACCTTTCAATTTGAACTAAATAGTCCTTTCCAGCATCCCCATAGTATCTTTTAAATGACTATATCTTGGCACTTGTCACATTGTGCATTACTAGTTTTCACATTTGCCTCAATGGCAAATCTAGTCAATGGCAGAAACCATATTTCTGTCATGTTGGTACCCCAAACAGTGGGCAGGTATTCACACTGTTCATCACTAAATTGAATGTTTCTTTAAAAAAAATAAAAGACAAATGATGTGTTGGTACACACATAGTAACAATCTCAGTAAAAATCAACTAAATAACAATTTAGGAACTTTAGGACCTTGTGGTGGTTGATTTTAACTATTTTGATTAGATCAAATGATGCCTAGAATCCTGGAAAGGCATTATTTTGTATGTGTTTTTAGACAAGTTTCTAAATGAGATTAGCTTGTGAATCTGAGTACAGTAGGTGGCAAGACCTAGCTTCAATGTGAGCAGACATCATCATTGGCGAAAGACTAAAATGAAATGGCAATTGCTAATTTTTGGCTACATGATTACATTTGCTTGATGTAGGGTATTACTTGAACTCCTTGGCCTCAGATGGTCTCATGTCCTCAGTTTCTTTAGTACTGAGGCTCTTGGCATGGAAAGAGTCACACTGCCAGCACCCCAGGCTTTCCACCCTGCCAACAACATGTTGTGTGACTTTTCAGCTGCCACCATCATCTGAGCCAAACCACTGAATAAATTAATAGCAATTCTGTATCTCTAACAAGGTCTGACTAAAACAAGACTCTTTATTGTCATTAGGAAGAAAAGTGTACAGAATTGTAAATTTGTCCATTTGTAAATGGGCAAATCCTTTACAACATTAAGGCTCCAATTATGAGAATGTTCTGCTGCCAAGTGACAGCAAATATTTGCAAAAAAAAAAAAAAAAAGACTTCCTATGGATTTTTTAAAAGATGTGCCAAGGAAATTAAGTCCTTATGATCCATCCAAGTGTGGGTTAAAATATTAGCAACCACCTTTGGAACGACAGCAGTTGTCCCATCTCCTCAACAGCCTCTAATTAACACATTTACTTCAAATCAAGTATTTTCTATTTTTTTCCTTACTGCTTGATATGAAATGTCCTTGCCTCCCTAATTCACCACTCCTTGAATCTGGGAATTTCATAGCAATGCCCTTAACAATAGAAATTGTCAGTGCGACCTGTTCTGCTCCTGCCTAATTCACAGTAAATACCCGAGCCAGCCACTCAAAAACTGCAGCAATTTTTAGCAGTGCCCATTAACAAAGCTTTTACCAAGATAGGTATATTCAGGTTATTAAGTGTCTTAGTCTATTCAGACTACTATAATAGAACATTATAGATTTTGAAGTTTATAAGCAATAATTTGCCACAATTTGGAAGGAGAGGAAGCCCAAGATGAAGGTGCTGACATAGTATGAGTCTGGTGTGCACCTATTTCCTGACCTGTACATGTTATGTTCTCCTGTGCTCTTATTTGGTGGAAAGGAGCAAAGAAGCTCATTTGAACTCGCTTTATAAGAGCATTAATTCCACTCATGAAGGCTCCACTCTCATAAATTTATCATATCAAAAAGACTCCACCTATTCATAGTGCCACATAATATTTAAAATTACTTTTCAACACACATGTATAAATTTTGAGGAACTGTGTCCAAGCCACATCATCAAGTGTCTACCATTCTCGTAATAATAATAAAAGAAGATAAGTTCATATTTTTTGCCCTCCTTGTCCAACTTCCATTATTCCTTTCCTCTCTTCAGGTCCTCACCCACCTTTTCAGGTACCTAACTATTGAGTATTTCCTTTGGACATTATACTGAAAGGACAGGCTGTGATATCTTCCAGAGATAACCATGCTATTGGATAAGTTACCAACCTATAACTGCCCACCACTTGGCCAGCCAATTCTGCATAGATGAGAATTGCTAAGAGGAAAGAATTTATTGTACAAAGCCAGCATCCTTGCAGAATGTGCAGAACTGGAGCACAAATGTGCTATTTGCGCCCAACAAGCTAAAAATAACGAACAAATTTAGGGGGAAGAGAGTAGTTACAGTGGGAGTTTTAGTACAATGAGTCCAATCAATACATTTTTCAGGCTTTATTCTGATGGGGATCCCAGCTACCCAGGGCATAACCAGGGTGAAAGTTTCTTGATAATGCAGTTCAGCATTAGTTGTGTGGAGGTTTCTTCGATAACTAGGTCTAAGGTCTGTGATTCCAAGTCATCTCCTTTAAGTAGGCTTCTAAAATCTTTCGGAATGCATTATTACTCACAATATTAGTTGGATTTTATCAATTAAAATATGCAAAAATGGAAGGAAAAATGCCTTTGTTACAGCTACAAGGTCATTTTAATAGTTGACACTACATCCTTGCCATTTGCTATGCTCATTTACTATGTCTAAACCTTCTATTCTCTCACAAAGGAAATCATTTTCCTAAAGTTATTGTGTCTTCAAACCATGTCCACATTAAAATCATGGAATCTTCTCATCAGAAGAGATGCTATGACATATCTTTGACATAGCAGTTAAAGACACCACTTGAAATACCTATGTCCTATAAAGGTGTGTTTGAGTTCAAATCCCTGTTCTGCTCCTGATTTCAACTTTCTACAAATGCACATCCTGGGGGACAGAGAGTAATGCTTCGGGCAACTGGGTTTCTGTCATTCACTTAGGAGCCTGGGCTGATTTGCTAGCCCATGGCTTTGATCTGGCTTAGTCCTGCAGGCATTTGGGGAGTGAACCCTCAGATGATGAAATTCTCTCTTGCTCTTCCTCTCTCATGCTTACTTTCATTCTCCCTCTCTCTCTCTCTCTCTCTCTCTCTCTCTCTCTCTCTCTCTGGGGGGTGGGGGAGGATGAGTGTGTGTATATTGTATATCTTTCTTTCCAGTAAAATGAAATATTCCTGGGCCATCTGGCCCATGTGCATGGTGAGAGCCAATCCAGTGAGCTCCAGAGGGGGCCCAGGCATGTCCTTGGTCAGGTGGCCCAGGGCACCAGTGACACTGGAAAGGCTCATGGAACACCCAATGGTGTATTTGTGGGGCTTGGGGTTGTGGGCTTGCAAATAGCCAGGGACATGGCACAGGTGAATACGTGCAGGGATATGGGGACTCATAGCCAGGTGAGGAATGACCTCTGAGGGACTTGTATTAAGAAGGCTACTGAACCTCCTCAGTGACTTAGATGGAACAATGGCTGGCATACCCAGTTGCATATAGAGAATGTGAGAGTCCACTAGGACCTACAGAGGACATCTGCTACCATAGCAGAAGATGGAGGGCAGATTGCCCAGGGAAGTGGGTAATGGAATGTGTGGGAAGAACTGCTGAGGGAGTATGTTGCAGAGGAGTAATGACTACTGAGGGACTTCCATTGGCAAGGCCACTGTACTTGCAGGTAAGCAAAGGGTAGGAGAATGAGCTGTTTGGAGGGGGAAACTTGAGGACTTTAAGGGTCAGACCAAAGCACCAGCCCATGTGGAAGACCCAACCTGAGCTAGGTAGCATCAACCACTGCCAACTACCACTCACTGGTACACACTAAAGCTAGGGCTGGGTGCCGACCTGGCAGGGCTAGATCACAGTATCCACCAGAGAGAGTTGGAACAGGGGACAGATAATATTGGACTGGGCCATGACACTAACTAGCACATGAGAGAATCAGATTTGGGGGCAGATTCTGTGGGGGGAAAGTATGCCTGTCCCTGTGGAACTGCAATTTTCAATAGTTTGCTCAAGAGGTGGGGGTGATGACAGGCTGAGCTAGGTAGGTCCATGGAGCCCTTCAACATTAATGAGTGCTGGGATGGGGAACAGGCTGGGCTGGTCCAGGCTGAAGCACCCATAGGCACATCCAAGAATAGGCTGTGGGGAGAGCCAGGACATAACATGCACAAAACTCATACATAGGCCTAGATGAAAGGAATAGATTAAGCTGGATAAGGGCCTAGCACTTGTTGGCACATGTGAGATCTGCATCTGGCAGTGAGTCTGGTGGAGAAAATGGAAAAACTCCCCTGATGTGCCATAACTCCCACTGATGAAAATATGATTCAGGCCTCGGCATTGGTCAGGCCGGACAAGTTAGTTCCACCCATCAGCAATTGTGTGGCTTGTTCCTGGAGGGGGGCAGATCAAGCAGGGTCTGGCCAAATCTTAGCACATTGCCATGTGCAAGAGCCAGGCTGGAGTGTGGACCATGCTGGCTTAAGCTATGACTCCTACCAGTTTGCATGAGCTAGGGATGGAAGCAGGCTGGGCAGAGCTAGGCTGTAGCACTTGCCACCCAAAGATGGGACTAGGGGTAGGTCAGAACAGGCTTGGTCACAGCATCTGATGACAAAAGCAAATATGGGGGAGTGGCTATGCCAAGCTGCGTCAGAGCAACCACTGGCATGGGTAAGATCTGTGGCTGGGAACAGGCCTGGCAGGGGAGCTAAGGTGATTCAGCTGGGTTGTGGTTACCACTGGTGAGTTCAAGAACTAGAATGGGGGCAGCAATCTGGGCTGGACAAGGATGCAGTGTCCTTTGGCATGGGTGTGGACTGCATCTGGAGTGCACCAGACTGGGCTAGACTCGTGAGAGCCAGGATGGGTGTAGGATGGACTGGGCTAGATCAAGCTCACACTGAACCATGTGTCTGGGCATGGATCAGGTGTATCTGAACTGTAACACCCAGTACAAAGTATCAGATTGGGTATGGGCTGGTTGGGCAAGGCCACTGTTCCTGCCAGGAGAGGAGATGGAGTAAGTCAGCCTGGAACAAGGATCCACCAGTGTGAGAGATCTGACACTGGGAGGAAACCTGATAGAGGATCTTGGGGAACTCCTCTGTCACGATGTAGTCCCTGCAGGTGAGCACAAGAACCAAGGCAGGGAGCAGCGCAGACCAGGCCAAGTTACAATACCCACTGACAAATGTGTGGGGCTGGCAAGGCTAGGCCAGTTCATAACAGCCACTGGCAGATGTAATAACCAGGACAGAATGAAGGACAGGCCAATTCAGGCTACAACACCAGCCAGTTCACATTATGGCCAGGATTGGGGTTTGGCTTGGCTGGGGTAGGCTGCAGCACCCATAAGCATGAGCTGGAACTGGCCAGGCCATGCTGCCAGCAAATGCCAAGATGATGTGGGTCATGCCAGACTGAGCTGTAGCACCCACCAGTACACATGAGACCGGGGGTGGGGGCAAGTCTGGTAGGGGGCAAAGCAGGCTCCATTCCTGAGCCACTGCTCTTACTAGTAAGCATGAGAGCTGGGATTCAGGGCAGACAGGCTGGGCAGTGCTACAAAACATGTTGGCATGCTTGTGAACTGGATTAGGGAGAGAAACATGGTGGGCTAATCAACCATATCCACTGGTGCATGCATGAGCCAAAGTAAGTGCAGGTTGGTTGTGCTTTGCCACAGCATCAGTTGGCAAATGCTGGGACTGGGGACAAATCCTGTAAAGTTAGACTGCAGAACCAACTGGAGTATGCCTAGTAGGGAAACTGTGGGCACCTCTCTGCTGAGTTGCAGCTCCCACTGCTGAGCATGAGAATCAGAACTGGAGGAGGCCTGGCTGGACAGGTGGTAGCACCTGCTGGCATGACCGTGGGCTAGATAATGGGGCTGGTTGGGTTGAACTAGGCTTCAGAACCCATTGACTTGTATGAGAGCTGAATGGGATGTGGGATAAACTGGACCAGTCTATTGCACATACTGGCAGGTAAAAAAACCAGGGACGGAGGCAGGCCTAGTGGGAGTTATTGGGATCGCTCCAACTAGGCTGCAGCTCCTAATGGTGTACGTGAGGGCAGAGTGTGTGGTGGCCAGGGATGGGCTGGGCCTCAGCCAACCATCAGTTTAAATAAAAGACAAGGCTAGAGACAGAACAGACCCAGCAATTGCAACTTCTTGTGTGAATATAGGATGATGGTGACAGCTGGAGCCGGACCCTGTATGAGCAAGCACATAGAAGAGTAAGGTCTGGGATCACTTCATACAAGGTTTCTTTGGGGATCCCCCGAATTGAACTGCTGGATTCAGAATTCCAACTATGGAGAGAATTGCAGAATTGGTGGGCTGACCATAGAGTACATATGTCAGAACTTGGCCTTGTCAATGGATAAGACGAAGCTGTGGACAGCATACCCAGATGCACATGGAGGATATGGCAGTCCATTTGGGGCCTTCAGAGGACATCTTGTACCATAGCAGAGAAAGGAGAGCAGAACAAATTGGACAAATTACCCAGCCAATGGTCCTTGGGAGGATTTCCTCATCCTGGGATTGGTGAGATCAACAGCATTTCAGAACTGTCAAATCCACTTAAACAGAACCCTTGGAGCATGCTCCACATCAGGAACCCTAGGATGATATCGGGTGGCCGTTCCCCCTTCCCTGGGTATTGAGGCGGTGGGGAGGCTATGTGCTGCCTCTCCCCCCATCTCCCCCACTGCCCCAGATGCTGAAAGAAGAAAAAGAAAATTTGGAAATACTGGTCTCACATACTTTCTCCAACCCTTGAGTCTTCCCACCCTGATCAACTATGTAAACATCACCAAAAAATTTTTTTAAAACAAATTTTGCAATTGTTTAATATAATTTGCTTCCAACATAGCTCTACCCAATGCAAAATAGTGTTCACCATCTATTTTATTTAAATTTTTGCATGAGCAAAATGACTATATAATGCTAAAATAATATATATGTATAATTGTGTATAGAAGTAGAAAGTCAAATGATGAAAAATCTCACTCCCACCACTCTCTGAATTTGTCCAATTCTGTCCAATTGCTTCCTCTGAACACCATATTTACTGCTTTGTATGTATTCTTTCAAAGTGTACTTACAAAAATATACATTTTATTCCTCACATGAAAAATCCATGACAAAATTATTGATAACTATTTACCACCAGGTGGCTCAATATTTTTAGAAACAGCTCACGTTTAGAGAGCTGCAACTGATAGAAAAGTGTCGTCCACATATTGGCATAAAATCTGCAAGCATTCCTCAATGGATCTTCCCACCTTCAAATTTCCCTACTACAAACTGTTTGGCACGCAGTGACCAAATGATGTTTTATTAATTATCATAATTCAATGTTCTCTATTAGTTTTCTATTACTGCTCCATAATGTCAAAATATATGCCCTTAGTTTCCTCCAGTGTAACCTTTTCCATTTTCCTCCAGCAAGCCAAGAGCACCTGTTTGCTCTTGCCATTCATTAAAAAGTAAAAAACACTAAAGTTACAAAGGATTCAAGGTCTACAAATTCAATTCACTCCACCAGGTAAGCATTTTATCTTTTTAACTTTTATACTTAAATAAAGCTTAGCATAAAAACATTAGAAGAGGTTAATAGAGTCATTCTATGATAACACAATGCATAATTCACTAGGATGAGATAATTATTCTAAATTCACAGATCCAAAACTCCAATAGCCACACTGATGCTGAGTGGAGCAGGCAGTTCCCACCAATGCTGACAGGGCAACTGCATATGTTAGAGTGACTTTGGCTCTGTGACAGCAAGACAAATCCAGTATAGCCACTCTATGGGGTGATTTCTAGGCTGGGCTGAATGCCAAAAGCTTAGATCCAAGCAACAGGTGAACCACAGAGTCCAAAATCTGGCAGCTTCCATGGGAGAGGTTGAATCCCTGAGCTGTATGCTGAGCCTGGACAAGCTCTGTCAGAGATCTCAGCAAATGGTAGCTGTGTTAAACGGACTTAGAAGCTCAGCTTCAGTTCCCACTGATCAAGGTGTTGCTGAGCTAGCCAGGACACTTAAGGCACAGGTCAGAGCTCCAAATGCACTGGGTGGGGCCAGAGTTCTGATTACACTGTTTTTGGGAGGGGCAGGAGTCCAGCGTAATGCCCAAGATAAGTGCAGCACCTCTGGCTACCATCAGAGGATTGCGCCTGCCCATAATAGAACAGACTGGTGTAGAGTTTAATCCCCAGCCAATGGGAGCAGGCTGAGTCACTGTTCAGAGAAAAGTCTACAGACCTAATGATCTTCACTCTCAAATGTAAGCAATATCCATATCACCAACACACTGCTTATTTTTCTCTCAGACCCTAATACAAATTCTTGAAGGTTGCAACTTTCTCTGAGAACCCATTGTCACTCCAGGTGGGTGCACTGGAACCATTAATGAGTTCCAGCTGAACCCTATCGTATTTCAAGCGGTTAGCTGGGAGGATGTAGAGGGAAAGAAAATAATTCCTGTTTCTAAGGGGGTAGGCTCCCCTATTGCCAGAGTCACTCGATCTGGCTTTCCCAGGTGCCCTGCTCCCACTGCAAGCTGAGATGCAAGCTTTGTGTGCACCATTGTTCTGTCACTGTTGCTCTCTTGGGCCAGGTTGGAACTGTGGAGTTCAATGTACCTTGCTGGAATGCAAGAATGTCCTTATAGTCCCTGGGAAGCAATTGACATGAGTTATTGTTTTCTAGTCTAGTATGAATTATCATTGCAACTCTTCTCTCAGGGTAGCACCACATCACCACAGTCCTTGCTCTGAAGGTTGGGGAAGAGAACAGAACAATGCTTGTTCCTTTTCTGAAGCAAAGAAAATTTTCCAGGGAGCTCTCCTTCCTGAGTTGCTGGTAGTTGGATTCCTTTCTATGGAGGGTTGCCTGGGGAAGGTTTTCCTAAGATGGTTCTGCACTGACGCTCTTCTGCTCATCTTTCCCCTGTAACTTTGGTCTTGTTTCTCTTTTTCCTTTCTTTGCTTCTACACTGCTGGTAGTGTCCTACTGTGTTCCACTACTTTCTTAGTGACTTCAGGTGCTACTATTCACCTCTAGAAATACATAGATTGGATTTTCTCAGTTGAGGAGGAAGGAAATGGTAGACTTCTTCATACTGTTTTCTTTTTTCTTTTTTTAATTTGAAAGGCAAATTTGCAGACAGAAGGAGAGACACAGAGAGAGACCTTCCCATGTACTGGTTCACTCCCTAAATGGCCAGAATGGCTGGAACTGGGCTAGATCTAAAGCCAGTGGGCTTTTTTTTCCTTCTTAGAAAGTTGTTAAGATTGAATTATGGGTAGTCCATCCTAATGAAATTTGCTAATTCTAGTCACCTCCCAAAGCTCCACCCCCCACCATAAATGCCATTATGCTTCTTTCCCTTCAGTTCCTCACAATGGAAATTAAATTTCAATACATGAAACCTTTAGGAACACACTCAAACTATAGCCATATCATAGAAACTGCATAATTGCCAACACAGTAAGAATTTATTGCTCAAATTTCTAGACTTGAGAAGTCCTAGATTAAGATATCAGCAGATTCAGTGTCTGATGAGGGCATGTCCTGTGGTGCTCTGTGCTTCAAGATGGTTCTTTATTGATGTATGTTGACATTTGTCATTATACATTTTTCAAAACTCATAGAACTGTACAACACCAAGAATGAAGTCATGCTCTACTTTCAGACCAAGGATGGTCTCCCAATGAAACTGTTGAATTTATTTAGACAATGAGATACTGGATTATGAATGGTCCATGCCCGCAATGATGGAATCATGACTGGATATGATCTGTACTAATGTAACAATATGGAGGAATTCATTATGGGGGGAGGGCTTGGGGAGGGGTCGGGGGAATCCCAGAGCCTGTGAAACTGTGTCATAAAATGAAATTTAAAAATAGAAAAAAAAAAAAAAGAAAAAGAGTGAAGTTATGCAAACCATAGTCTTGAATGATAAACATGTGCAAATATTGGTGTAGAAGGTTAGTGTAGGGAGAGTTGTACGTGAAAATGGAGAGGAGGAATACAGGAACTCTCTGTAGTTGCTTTTTAACTCTGTTATGAACCTTAAAACGGTTCTAAAAATGGCTTGCCTTTTTTATCTATTAAATATTTATTTTGTTTTCATTTGAAACAGTTAATGAAGAGAGGAGAAACAGAAAGTGATCTTCCATTTGCTGGTTTACTCCTCACATGACTGCAACAACCAGAGCTGGGCCAGTCTCAAGCCAGGAGCCAGGAGAGTCCTCTGGGTCTCCCAAAAGGCCCAAGGGGTCCAAGCACTTTGGCCATCTGCCACTGTTATCTCAGGCACACCAGCAGGGATCTGGATTGGAAATGAAGCAACTCAGACACAAAATGGATGCTGTTGCAGGTGGGGGGTTGAACTTACTACACCGTGGAGCTGCACCCAATATTTTAAAAAATTTTTAAATAATTCACTGTCTTTCGAAAAAGACTGATTGTTAACATGTATTGTTGCCTGAATTTCTTATTATGTGTCTATATTTCCATCTGGTACTATTTTTCTTGTCCTTACTCACATCTTGTCACATTTCCTGAATCTGCCAGTTATAAAATGTGTTCATATTTTGTGTACAGGAAAGCTAGCTGATTCACATATTTATTTGAAAAAAAATGTTTTTACCAGGCATGGAATTCTCACTTTAAAATTTGTTGATTTTAATTCTGTAAAAATTTGGCTCTAACACTGAATTACATTGTTGTTATAAAGTGATCTGATTCTTATCTTTGATATTCTGTTCATACTTTATCTCTTCATGATTGATTTTAAGATTTTCTCTTTGTTCCCTTGAGTTAATAAACTTTATTGTAAGAAGCTTTATTGTATATACACAATAAACGTTATTGTGTATATTTTCCTTTACATAATTGTACTGATGATTCATTGAGTCTTTATATTGATAGATTAATAATTTTCCAAAAATGTGAAAAAGATAAATGTATTACTTACCTTAATCATTTTACTCTTCCTAATGTGGTATCCACTTATATTGGATGTCTTAGATTTTCCCACAAATGACTGATGATCTGTTAATATTTTAAATCTTTCTCTCTGGGTTTAATTTTGGAGTATTTTTGTTTTAATTTCAAGTTCATTGATCTTATCTTGTGCTGTGTATAATCTACTTTATTCCCATTATTACATTTTTTTTTTCATCTCGAACATCGAAGCATTCACATCTACAAATTTGATTTTAGGCTTTTTAATATCTTCTATGTTTCTCATTTAATGTGTAAACACTTTCTCATTTTAAGATCCTTGTTTACTAGGAGAAAATGTTAGGTAGCCCATAAAAATGTATTTAAAATTGCCTTTTTATACAAAGCAAATACTAGAAGGCAGTACACAAATTGAGGAACAAATAATAGGAACTTTTAATTTTGTTTTGTGTTTGATTTGGGATTCAGGTTTTTGTTTTGTTTTGTTTTGTTTCTTGCTTGGGTTTTGTGTGTGTGTGTATGGGTTTTTTTTTTTTCCACAGATGTAATCCAAGGAAATGTATACATCACCAACAAGTAGGATTAGCTGACAACTACAACACGAAAGACAATGTCTAAAACTGGGTATTGTTGATTTGACTTAGAAATCTAAGGTCTTAACTATTTTACAAAAGTAAACTTCTAAAGCCACATAGTGGTTTGTATCACATTAGAACAGTGCAGCCATTCTCCAAGTTTCATCACCTTCTAACTTCTAAGAAAGGTAGATTATTGGATATCCACTCAGACCTACAGTGTCAGAGATATTAAACAGTGTAAGGTTTTAAGAAGCTTTCTGCCCAATCTAACACATGCTGGCACAATTGTGAACCACTAGTATAGTGGCTCAGTTATAGCATGCTTTTCATCAAGAGAGTATATGTCATTCCATTTAATCAAGTTTGAAAATGTATGAATGTTGGAACACTAAAATAGTGAAAATTAATTCTTATGGCTGGATATAAATGCATCTATGAATAGGCCAACAGAAACTATGTAGTTACAACTGATATACTTGATTATTTACTATGTTTACAGAATTATTTATACACTCTGTATGACCTTAAAGCATTTTTAAGTATGCAAGCTTACAGGATGAAAATTAAAATTATCTGCCTAAATCTACTGATACCATAAATTATATTTTCCTCTTAATTTTCATGTCTTGTATTCTTTTGGATGCCATATATTATTAACTTTGTTAAATTAGGTATATCTTTACATCATTCTGAAACATTGTAAAGCTTTGTTCTAGAATTGATTAGACTGCTTTAAAAGATTTTTGTACAGGGTCAGAGTAGCCTTTAGCCCGGACCTAAATGTTCTGCCCCTCTGAGTGCTTTATCCGATCTCACAAGTATTACTAAGATAGTGGGGGTTGTTTGTAGCATTTTGGTTTGTTTTTGCTTGCTTTTTTTCTTAACTATAGCTGCTGAGAAAATGGACTTTGTTCAGCACTGTGTATGGTCAAGGCATAATTCAACCTGTTTGTTTCAGGGACTTCTCTTCCAGAACCTTGTCAAATGTCTGAAAATTACAGTTTCATCTGTTTTGTTAGTTTTACAGTTTGGAGTATAAGATAAAAAAAGGAGTTCCCAATTCTCCATTTTGGCTACAAAATGCTTCTTTTATATAACATCATTTAGTCCTATATATTTGTAGTTTGTTTTTTTTTTTTAAATTTACTTCTTTTTATTATTATTATCATTTTACGATACTGTTCCATAGGCCCTGAGATTTCCCTTACACCCTACCTAGTTACCTCCACCCTCACTGTGTTCCCCTATATCATTACTATAGTTCATTGCGGACATGGACAATGGCAGAGAGTCCAGCATCCTATTGTCAAGATACAGTAAATAGTTTCATTGTAAGTCCATCTTTGTCTGGAAGTAAAAATGCATACTACATTGTATCCTCACATCTGGATGTTAGTCTCTGTTTCACAGCTACTGTATATCCCCTGAAATGAAAAGTCATAATATAAAATCTACATCAGGAAGAAAAAAAGACATTAACAACACCAAGAAGTTAAATAACATGCTACTGAGTGACTAATATGTGGCTGAAGAAATGAAAAAGAATATCAAGGACCTCCTTAAAGAAAATGCTGCTACCGTATGATCTATGAGTCATTGAAGAATTTAATCAAAAGAAAGTGTTTTGAAGAGATTAAACTAACACACAAAAAATCAAAATCCATGATGCAGTTTCCACTGATTTTTGTTGGTGAAATGTGTCTCCTATAGGCAACAAATAGGTTTTGTTTTTTTAGTCCAGTCTACTAATCTGACATTTGCTTCTTGATTTTAAGCAGTTTACATTCAGGGTTAATATAAATAGGTGGTAATTTGGTTCTGTCCTTTTAGCAATGGGTTGTTTTAGTCTTCTGTTGTTATTTTGCTGGGATGTTTTTCACATTTGCCTTTGCTTTTGGTAAGTGCTATTCCTTTTCTCTGTCAAGAGAATATCTTTAGGTATTTGTAGGGCAGGCTTGGAAGAGGCATATTCTTTTAACTTTTCTTCACTGTGAAAGAGTTTTATTTCATTTTCAAAGACAAAGGAAAGTTTTGCTGGATATGTTATTCTGGGCCGACAATTTTCTGCTTTTAGAATCTGGAATATGTCTCTCCATTCTCTTATGTCCTGTAGAGTTTCCTGTAAGAGATCTCCTGTGAGTTTAACTGGCATTCCTTTATATGTCAGTTGATTTTTTTTTTTTTTTCACGTACACATTTAAGGATCTTTTCCTTGTGATCGACTACAGGGAGCTTGATTATCATGTGTCTTGGTGAAGATCGCTTTTGGTCAAGCCTTTTGGGAGATCTGTGCCCCTTGTGGATCTTGTTTCCCAAGTCTTTCTCTAGATTAGGAAAATTTTCCCTTTTATTTCATTAAATACATTTTTAAACACAACTTCTCTTTCTGCACCTTCTGCAACTCTTGTAACTCTTATATTTGGCCTTTTAATAGTGTCTTTCAATTCTTGAATACTTTTTTTTTTTTTGTCTGATCCAGCTTTGCATCCAGCTTTTTGTTTGTTTCCCCCTGACGACAGAAAATATCTTCCAATTCGGAGATTGTTTCTTCTGCTTGTTTCACTCTATTTTGGAGACTCTCCACTGTATTTTTCATTTGCTCCACTGTATTCTTCATTTTTGATACATCAGCTTTCATTTGATTCATTTCCTGGGTGAAATATTCCTTAAATTTCTTGAATGCCTGCTTTACATGCTTCTTATTGTTGATAAAAGTTTTATAGCAAGTGTTTTGAATTCTGTGTCCCCCATTTTCTCCATGTCTTCCTCAGTGAACTCTGAGGTTGGCAAAGGCTTTTGCTCCTTTACAGGGGAATCTGCAGTAATATTAACCATGTCTCTGTCTCTTCTTTTGCTCTTGGTCATTGTACGTCTGGTTATCAGATTCTTCTCCTTGGGGCAGGTTTCTAAGCTCTGTCACCCACAAGTCTACAGTTCAATTTTACTTATTGCAGTTGGTACGTGGCTCTTTGGTTGCAATCAGTTGTGCTACTCCCTCCAGCAATTGCAGATCTGGGTTCTTATGTTAGATTTCCACCATGGTCTCCATAGCTCTTGCCACCAGCTCCTGCCTCACAACTCTCCACTTCCTGTGAATACCATGCTGAGTCTGCACTGTTGTCTGTACAACCTTTCTCCCACTTCTGGTTGGAGTAAGTTGCAGGATTAGGGAAACACCAGGTGTCCGATATAGCTAGGTTGTTGTGGTGCTGATCTTTCCAGAATATGTTAGCCGTTAGGTCTGGGTGCCACCTTGACCTATTTTGACCAATTACACTGCCACAGCTGGTATTATTTTCCTGTAGGACCAGTGCAATGCACTGAACTCAGTGAGTTTTCACCGAGCTCAGCATATGTGCAGCTCACTGTTGTCCTCTGCAATCTTAAATTCTTTGCCACACCACAAGAAATGGTGCCTGATGTGCTACTACTAGAGTTCTTGATCTGCTGGCCATTAGGTCTGAGGGTTCCCTGGACCTGTCTGGGTGGAACCTGCAAGAAGCCACATTGTTGCATTTCACTGAGTCAGAAATTATTTCACTCCCAGCTCAGTATATGCACAGTACTGTCCATAGCCCTTGTCTCCTTAAACAAAATGGTGCCTAATTCAGCTTTTAGAAGGCCAACTGGCTATGAAATCCATCCTGTTCCCACACCACCCTTCTAGGACCTGACATCTGTCTCTGCTCCTGGTTAAATCAAACAGCCCAGCAGGATGGGCAATTCTTTGTCTCAGTTCACCTCCGGAGCTCCTGGTAAATGTCTCTTCCCACCTTGTTGCTGATGGAGTTCTGGCTGCAGGAAGAATTCAGATCACCACTTGCTGCATGCTATGGGTTTCAGTCATTGCAACACCACACCATTGTGTCCACTGTTTTCCTGTGTCAATCAGTCTCTGGGTACCCCTCTGCTGTTGTTCTGTCCTCCTCTATTTCCTAGAATATGACCTCTCTTTCACACTGTCTAATACTTTTCCATATGTTTAAAAGTGTCCTTACCCTCTTCTGCCATCTTGATTCTCTCCAGAAAAAAGTCAATCCCATATAATTGTAATTTCTATTGTAATTTCTTCTTCAGTTCATTGGCTGTTCAGAAATGTATTGCTTCACTTATAAATATGTTGAGATATCGCAATTTTCTTCCTGTAACAATTTTCATTTTAACTCTATTGTGATCAGACAATCCTTTGAAGTTTGTTGATAATTATTTTTGATATTAGGTACAGAGTGTTCTCCAAGTTTTATTTATTTCCACATGTATATCAAAATAATTTGCTACAAGTCCTACTACTTGTATGGCCACAGAAGTTAAATGAACTCTAGCCCTCATAGAACAAGTATAGCCACTGACAACTATAAATAACAATTCAATGTCTCTGGTTATTTTCCTGAGTGCATGCAGTAAATAAATATTTACTCAAGATAATCTACTAAGATTTGATAAGAGCAATGAAAGCCTGTGATACTTAATCCTGATTCCACCCTTTCCATCAACAGAGGCACCACCTTCAGGTGAATGTTGTCAAGAGACAAGACTTTCACTGCTCTCAAGGTCTAAGCAAGGACATGAAATCCCACAACAAGGTCAAGTTTCCCAGTCTTTCATTTTTTTACTTCTAAAACGACATGTTTGCCATAAGTCCTGTTAAGAGTTTTGTACTTTTGGTCCACCGCGGTGGCATCGCAGCTAAGTCCTCACATTGAACACACCAGGATGCCATATGGGCACCAGTTCTAATCCTGGCAGCTCCACTTCCCATCCAGCTCCCTGCTTATGGCTTGGGAAAGCAATTGAGGACGGCCCAATGCATTGGGACCCTGCACCCACATGGGGACCTGGAGGAAGTTCCGGGCTCCTGGCTTTGAATCAGCACAGCACCAGCTGTTGTGGTCACTTGGGGAGTGAATCATTGGACAGAAGATCTTCCTCCTTGTCTTCTCTCTGTATATCCAACTTTGCAATGAAAAAATAAATAAATCTTTAAGAAAAGAATTTTATATTCTCTTCTGTTTATCATTTATTCATAAAGTAAAAATTTTACCTCAGGTGCCGTAGAATTCTAGAGACTTGTTCATCCTTACAACTGACTCATAGGATGGCATTACAAATAAACAGAGTTAAGCCAAGAAGTGCAGAAGATGATGCCCCAAACAGCTACCCATAATAGTAAAAGAATTGTCCATGGGTAATAGAGGCTGCCCATAACAAAGCAAAAGTCTAAGTTCTTTCCCAAATTTATTCGCTGTGTTTGCAACATGGCATTAGAACTTGACGTGTGTTTTTTTTTGTTTGTTTTGTTTTGTTTTTTGGGTTTTTTAAGTAACTCATTTGTTGCTTGCTTTTTTTAAGATTTATTTTATTTTTATTGGAAAATCAGATACACAGAAAGGAGGGAAGACAGAAAGGAAGATCTTCCATCCGGTGATTCACTCCCCAAGCAGCCACATTAGCCAGTGCTGCGCCGATCCGAATGCCGGATTCTGGAGCTTCTTCCAGGTCTCCCACCCTGGTGTAGGGTCCCAAGGCTTTGCGCCATCCTCAACTGCATTTCTAGTCCACAAGCAGGGAGCTGGATGGGAAGCAGGGCTGCTGGGATTAGAACCAGCACCCATATGGGATCCTGGTGCATGCACGTCAAGGACTTAAGCCACTAGGCTGCTGCGCCAAGCCTAGAACTTGAAGTTTTAAAATGCACTAAAATACACTGGATATTTTATTGGTTAAAGAACAGATTGGCTTGTAGCAAGTATTAATGAACAACAACAAACTAAACAAACAAAGAATAAAAAAACAGCTTGTTTTCTGTAAATATTCATGGGTAGAGACAGCTAAGAAAAATCAGCCTGGAGTCATACCAAATCTAAAAAATAAACTGGCCTAGGTTCAGGTTATGGTAACAATGTCCCATAAGCAGAATGTTTAAACATAAAATCACATTTCTCATAGTTATTAAGGCTGAAAAATACAGCATCAGGGCACTTGGAGCTTCATTGCCTCTTAAGAGTTCTTCCTGGTTTGCAGCTAGCTATCTTCTGATTTATCCTCATATAGTTGAAAAAGAGAGAGAGAGACCATTCCTCGTGTGCCTCTTGTTGTAACAGCACTAATTCCCACGCATGTGAGCTCTGCTCTCACGACTTAATTACTACTAAAGTCCCTGACCCCAAATACCATAACATAGATTAGGACTATGATATATGAAACGTAGCATTCATAGCATCCTACTCAAATTGAATGAATTCAACTGCAAAGGAAATTATACACCAGGGAATTGTTGATGAGGATATACAAGTCAAAAAGCAAAGAACTTCAATTTAATATTATGAAAAAGTCTGAAGAATTCAAAGTACAACATAATGATTATGGCAAATAATATTGCATTGCATAGTAAAAAGTTACTGAGAGAATGGGTTTTTGGCATTTTACAACAAAAAAGGTAACTATGTAGACAATGAGTATATTACTTTTTTAAAGATTTATTATTTTATTGGAAAGACAGATCTTACAGAGAAAAGAAGAGACAAAGATCTTCTACTTGCTGGCTCACTTTCCAAATGGCCACAACGGCTGGAATTGAGCCAATCCAAAGCAGGAACTTCTTCCAGGTCTCCCACATGGGTACAGGATTGCAGTCTTTGGGCCATTCTCTTCTTTCCCAGGCCAGTCAGGGAACTGAATGAGAAATGAAGCAGCCAGGATACGAACCAAGCCTCATATGGATCCGAGCACTGAGCCATCGTGCCAGGCCATGATATACTAATTTTTGCTGTAACAATCACTTCATCATGTTTATGTACATCAAAACACAATGTTATGTATCTTAAATACAGGCATTGTATATGGAGTCGCAAAAGTGATCTCCTACAACTGAAAGTGCAATGGTGCATACCAGAAGCTCAAGAGGCAAGGGACAAGGAAAAGGGAAGATTGTTGAGTACCAGTTTACAGCTAGGCGAGAGTAAGAAAATCTGGGATTGTGTTGCATATTTAGGCAATTATATTTCATGATAGTGTCCTATATATTTTTTTGAAAAAGAAATAGAACATAGAATTTTGGATATTTTCATTATAAACAAATGTTAAATGTTTGAAGAGACATTTACCCTGAATTAGCATTGTTCAGTGTATATATGTGCTAAAGCATCACATGGTATTCCATAAATACATAAAATTAATGTATGTTAAGCTTTTCAAAAAATAAAAACATATTTGTCCTAAAGAATAAAAATAAAATTTAAAATGTAGATCCCGGATGTTGAAGTATGTGGAAACTAACACCTGGATGTAATATTAAATGAAGCAGATTGCTTGCCAGACACATAAGAGAAAGATACAAAGAGAAACATGATTAAAATTAATGACAGCTCTTGGTGACTGAATGGATGTTCTAAGTTATGTTCCTTGAAAAACAACAAAAAGGAGTGTTTATTGCATGGACAGTTGACTTAAGAAAAATATTCTAGATACATCAAAGAAACAATAAATAATAATAATAGAAATAAGCCTCAGAGAAGAGAAACAGAAACCTTAGAATTCTTAGATTTTTGAGTATATTACATTTATCCACTATATAACCTAAAAATCCAGTTTTCAAAAAATCATAATGCTCACACACAAAAATAGATGCAATGGAAATAAACATGTAGGAGAAAATTTGAAAGGCAAGGATGTCCTTAGGCAAAGGCAAAGCAGTCCTTATTAAAATATTCACAAAAACTGGGTTCGGTGTTGTAGTCTCGTGACAAAAGTCCTTGCCATGAATGCGCAGGGATCCCATATGGGTGCCAATTCTAATCCTGGTAGCCCTGCTTCCCATTCAGCTCCCTGCTTGTGACCTAGGAAAGCAGTCAGGGACAGCCCAAACCTTTGGGACCCTGCATTATCGTGAGAGACCTGGAAGAGGATCCTGGCTCCTGGCTTCGGATCAGCACTGCTCCGGCCATTGTGGCTGCTTGAGGAGTGAATCAACAGACGGAAGATCTTCCTCTCTGTCTCCTCTCTCTGTATATCTGACTTTCCGATAAAAACAAAATAAATCTTTTTTTAAAGTTCACAAAAACTAACGAGAAAATTATCTAAATAATATAGGAAACTATAATGGTATCAAAGAATCAATATCAATATACAGATAAAAATGATAAAAGATGGACAGAAACAAATGGAAATTCTGGAGGTAAAAATTCACTAGGAGAGGTTAGCTACAGTTTTGAATGGTATAAGAATAAACTCGTGAGCTGGAAGATTAACAGAAACTATGCATCAGAAAGACAAACAAAATAATGGATGAAGAAATAGCCAATCCCACTTAAAGCAATTGTCAGTCAAAAAAAAAAAAAAAAGAAGAAGAAGAAAAAAAATAAAAATGGTTCTAAGCTCAGCATAGATCTGTTCCACATATCTTCTGTTAACAATGAACCAGTGAGATAGGCAGAAGTTTCTCAAGTTAATGACAACAGCACAAGAGGGAAACTTACAAGGACACTTCAAACTTGTGCTGACTTCACACATACCAAAAAAACCTCTTTGCCTGAGCACAACATATACAAAGGCAATCATTCTATCTCAGTAGAAACTTCTAATGCATATGGAAACAAGGAAGGATTCAGAAAGAGGTAACTAACCGGGAAAATCTTGTAATGTATCACAACAGGACTAACTCGGCCAACCTAATTAACACTGTTAAGCCTCTTTTACAAATAGCCTTAATCCATTATATGAAAGACAAGCTCTTACAGACTAACCATCTTTTTTAAAAAATTTATTTTATTTTATGGGAAAGTCAGATTTACAGAGGAGAGACAAAAAGGCAAGATTTTCCATCTGCTGGTTCACTCCCCAAGTAGCCTCATCAGCCAGAGCTGAGCTGATCCGAAGCCAGGAGCCAGGAGCTTGTTTCAGGTCTCCTATGCAGGTGTAGGGTCCCAAGATTTTGTGCCATCCTCCATTACTTTCCTAGGCCACAAACAAAAAGCTGGAAGGGAAATGGAGCAGCCAGGGTAGGAACCGGCACCCACATGGGATCCCACTGCATGCAATGTGAGCTGCTAGGCTACCACACCAGGCCTGAGCTCTTACGAACTAACCACCTTTTTAAGGCAAAAGCTCGATTTTGGAGAGGATACGTTCAAATCATAAGCCCCCGTTTTATTCAATCATGTCTCTGAAGAAACTAAATCTGTGCCTGACACATGTCAAAAATAGTGCTGAATTTGTTCAGTGATTTGCATCGCTTCTTAGTTCTTTATCTGCTGTTTGGGAAGTTAACTGATTCTTTCCCCTACTCTGCAATCCTAGGCATGGCTCCCTCGAAGAGGGGAGCCTAAGCTTACACACAAGTGTCTAGAATATAGGAGACAATATTACAAAATTGCTAACCATTCTGCACCTCACCCAAATTTTTGATAGATTTAATATAAATGATGAATGTACAAACACAGCACTTATTCTTAAATACAGGCCACTTCTGACTCATTTCCTATTATGTCTCAATGAAGAGGACTGGCAAAATCATAATGAGAATCGCCTGACTCAATGTTAATATTCAGTGTCTGTAGATGCTGCACAAAGATAAGGATTTGCCCAGAGAATTTGTGGAAATAAATGAATATAATTTTACTGCTGCCTGATACTTTCTGACAATGAATGTGGAATTCTGTTTAAAAATAATATGTAACCACTAAGGGAGCATTACCCCACATCACTATATAGGTGCTAACAAGTCCCCTTTGCCTTGGAGGATCACAAAACATCATTTTGTTTACATTTTTTCCCCTTTTAGCCAAGGAAATCAATTTATTTCTAGTTTCAGTGCCAAAAACATTGATTTCTCTTATTGTTGTGCCCTTACTGCAGTGAGTAAATGTAGGAAGCCTTCCAATTGACTCTTCACAGTCCAGGTGAGGGATAAGTAGTTGCCCAGCCAATTCATTACTAAACACTTTGCACCTTGACACTAGGTTTGCTTTCCCGAAAAAAAAAAAAAAATGCTTTGAGGAGCTTTGCTAGATTATACAGTGTGTAGTTGGCTTAAAATTTAAACAAGATTGAAAAAAAACTGACATAAATATAGTATACTCCATTGTAACTATTGGCTTGACTACTACCCAGAGATGCATATTTGAGTCAATGACATAGGAATGCTTATTGCAACTGAAGTTAACTTGGTGATGTGAACAACATTATATTTTCTCTGTGACTCTGGAATGATAGGTCAGGATAATCATATTCTCTAGCAGCACAGTAATTAATAAACAAATATTTAAACAAATAAGTGAAATAATTGTATAAATAAAAAGGCCTAAATTCAAATTTTACCCATATAATTATCTAGTAATGTTACATTGTTTATATCACTACTAACTTTGAACTTTTTTCCAAATTCATCTATAGATGTGAGTAATAATATCTAGTCTTTCTACAACATAGGACTGATATAAAATCTTGATGAGAATATATCTTTCAGGTTATATGTAAAGTGCTAAGAGATTAATAGTATGATCACTCCAAGTTACCACGCTCCCAGAAACGTTGTTTGCTGGCCTAATTTGATTCCAGATTTTGTTATACCTCAGACCCACTTTTTTTTTTTTTAAAGATTTATTTTTATTATTTTTTATTGGAAAGGCGGATATACAGAGAGGAGAGACAGAGAGGAAGATCTTCCATCCGATGATTCACTCCCCAAGTGAGCCGCAACGGGCCGATACTATGCCGATCCGAAGCCAGGAGCCTCTTCCGGGTCTCCCACGCGGGTGCAGGGTCCCAAAGCTTTGGGCCGTCCTCAACTGCTTTCCCAGGCCACAGGCAGGGAGCTGGAAGGGAAGCGGGGCTGCCGGGATTAGAACCGGCGCCCATATGGGATCCCGGGCGTGCAAGGCGAGGACTTAACCACTTGCGCCACCGCGCCGGGCCCAGACCCACTTTTTTTAAAACAAGTTACAGAAGGGGTGGGTGGGGTGGATGGGAGCAAAAACAGAGAAGAGAGGGAGAGCAAGCAAGGAAAAAACAATCTTCTATCCACTGGTTGATTTACTCCCCAGGTGACCTCAATGACCAAGGATGAACCAAGTGCAAGCCAGGAGCTTCATTCAGGTCTCCCACACAGGTTCACGGACCCTAATACTTGAATATCATCATCTCTTTCCCAGAAGCATTAGCAGGGTGCTGGATAGGAAGTGGAGCATTCTGAATTTGAACCATCACTCACAGAGGATGCTGGTGTTGCC
Source organism: Ochotona curzoniae (assembly GCF_017591425.1). Lineage (NCBI taxonomy): Eukaryota > Metazoa > Chordata > Mammalia > Lagomorpha > Ochotonidae > Ochotona > Ochotona curzoniae. The sequence continues at coordinate 52,496,248 of NW_024467087.1, read as the reverse complement.
TTAACCTACTACATTTAAATAATCATTAAAAATGATACTAAAACGTCTGAAGTAGCCTATCTCCAAGCTCTGATAAATGATACTGTTCCACAAAGATAGAACATATACAAATGACTAGAAATTGTCTCATACTTTTACAAAATATTCTATGTCTACAAGTATAACCTGGTTACATATGCTATTTTTGTCTCTAATTGAATTTTAGAGAAATTCTATTTTCTCAAGGTACACATGAAACTAAAAAATAAGCAACAAAATGTTATGGAAAGAATGCAATACTGAAGATTGGAAACCCCAGGTTTCAATAATAGCTCTGCTGTTAAATCAATGTGTAACCTTGCGAAAATCTCCTTTTCCTTCTAAGCCATGTTTCCCCAAATATAAAAGATGAAATGGCTATTTCCTGTAGAAATACAGTCCATAGCTCTATTTTTTGACTCATTTATTTGCTGTCATATGCCAAGAAATATGTTTGCAGATACATTTGCAGAGTTCCAAAGAGTTCCAAATGCTAAAACGTCGTTGATAAGAAGACAATCAAATTTATAGCAGCTAAGCATTAGCTACTCATAACCTGGATTATGGCAAAATAAAGAAGGAAATGCCAATTAGAATAGAAATCAAATGCCCGGTTCAGAATTCCATGGCTCTATTGCATCCATATTGTTGCAAACTGTTAAGTCTTCCAATCATTACTTTTTTCCTGAAATTGAGAATGATCCAACTTCAAAGCACTTGGCAATTTTTTGTTGTGAAAGTATGTCCTGTTACTAGAAAAGGCTCAGTAAATGCCTCACAATCATCATGGACATATTCAGAGGAAAGAAACCCCATCTGAAATGCTGGCATTGCAAAAATTTTCTGTATAAGCTGTATTGGGTGGATTAAGAAACTGATCAAATTCATACTTATAACCAAGTTGATACTGCTGCCTTTGCTCATTTGTCACAGCATGAGACTACAGGGCAAAATAACACTAACATTTAACTTATACTAATTTTCACATAACGTATTTTCTAATATATCTTTATGATTACATTACAATATTGTGTTGATATTTATGTTTTTAACAATCCTTAATTAGATATTTGAACTTACTCTTACTTTGAAAATAGAAACTGATTTTTTAATGAAGATTCACTGATATGATCTGAATAAACTACCTAGCCTTGCCTTTAATATAAATACCAGAACTAAGAAAACTTAGGGAAGATATAGAAAAACACCAGAAGTAACTAAAGAGCTGCTCACTTAAAAAGCCTGCATGATAGTAACCATCATAAACAACACAAGACCAGATGAGAATATACTGCTTCAAGTGGTAAACAGGTATCTGAGAAAAAACCAGAAACTATGACAAACAAGAATGACATATGAGCTTTCCATAGGGGACCATAAAATAGGCAGTTATCAGGGGGAAATGTTTCATGGAACTATAACATAGCATTTTTCTGTGAGAGTACCCATTGGGTCAAGTCATAAAATCCTAGGGTGGGAATGAACTTCTGGGAGTTCACTGGCCTTGTTCAGCATTACCCTTCTTCATCATGATGACAAGAAGTTATACCTAGCCAGAGAGATCCTACAAATAAATGATATCTCAGTGAAGGAAATGTAGTTATTGAGCATATGTTCCTGAAATCAGAGAGGTAAATCTAAACTAAATTGAAAAATCCAACAAATATAGATGGACTGGAGGTTAAAAAAAAAAAGATAAAAACACATATCATGAAACATCAAGCATAAGAAATCTAGAGTAATTACTTTGAAATCACACAAATCTACTTTAAAACAAGGAGTACTGCCAGAAGTAGATTAGGGCCATTTCATTACAATGAGAGAGTTAATCTTTCAAGACAACATAGCAATCACAAATGTATAATCTAGTAGCAGAGCTACAAGCCATGATGTAAAAATTGGAAGAGATAATGAGAAAAAGTTCCGCAACTGTAATTAAAACGTAATTGCCTGATTAGTTGTAAGCTAGGTAAGAATCAGTAAAGGCATAGATTTAAAGAAATTATCAATCAGTTTAGCCTAATTGACATTTATAGAGTTCCACATGTATAAACGTCAGAATACTACACACATACATTTACCGAAATAACTCATAGTCTATGCTATAAAAAGTCTCAATAAGTAATACCAATCAAAAATTATAGAATATACTGGTTTGCCAAAATTTAATTGAATAGCAGTCAGTAACAATCACATATCTAGACAAACCTTAAATTATTTAAAATTAAACCACATTCTAAATAACCAAGGACAGCCCGGTGCGATGGCGCAGTGGTTAAGGTCCTCGCCTTGCACACCCGGGATCCCATATGGGCGCCGGTTCTAATCCCGGCAGCCCCACTTCCCATCCAGCTCCCTGCCTGTGGCCCGGGAAAGCAGTCGAGGACGGCCCAAAGCTTTGGGACCCTGCACCCATGTGGGAGACCCAGAGGAGGTTCCTGGCTCCAGATTGGCTTATCTCCAGCCATTGAGGTCATTTGGGGAGTGAATCATCGGACGGAAGATCTTCCTCTCTTCTCTCCTCTCTGTATATCCGCCTTTCCAATAAAAATAAAAATAAATCTTTAAATAACCAAGGACATAGGGAAATATTTAAAAGCAAAATCAAAAATATTTTTTATCTGAAGGTAGCTTATCAAAATTGGTGCATGCAGTTAAAGAATTGCATAAAGGACAATTCATAATGCTAAGTATCTGTAATAGAAACGAAATGGCTTAAAGTCAGTGATTTATATTTCCAGCATAAGAAGTTAGACAAAGAAAAGCAAACTAATCCTAGAGTAGATAGAAATAACTAAAAAGCACTTTCCATCAAAGCCTAACTGGCCTGTGGCAAAGTCTCCAGCTGCAACCTCAGGAAGGAAATACCAGCACAAGCTCAGTAAATGAAGGAGACTTCATCGTTAAGACTATGGAGGTTTTTCCTCCCACCCCTACAAACGTGACCACAACACTAACAGAACTTTTATATTATAGCATGGAAAAACAATTTAAAGAATTGCAACCCTCAGATTCTATTTAAGGAGACTCTTGGAAAACTCAAGAGAATGCAGGATGGGAGATAAAACCAAGGACAATTCAAGGAATTCTGGCTTCTGACATCACAGCTATAGCAAACAGTAAACACAAGCTTAACTCCTACTCAGACAAACTCTCACATCTGGATATGTAGATACAATGCAGTGTGCATCTCTACTTCCAGACCAAAAATGGACTCTCAAAGAAACTGTTTACTATATCTTGACAATACCGTGCTGGACTCTGCCATTGTCCATGCCTGCAATGATGGACATACGACTGTGTATGAAGAACTATACTATAGTAATAATGTAGGGGAACTCAGTGAGAGGGAAAGGATTTGGGAAGGGGGTAAGGAAAACCCCAGGGCCTGTGGAACTGTATCATAAAATGATAATAACAATAATAATAAAATTTTGAGTTAATAAGAAAAGATAATCTCTCACACTACAGGCACACATTCCTTTTGTCTAGTAAATCATGGATTTAAATATATGGATTTCAGCAGCAACAACAACAAAAACAGAATGCACTCTAAAAAGAAAAAAATGCAGTTGGAAGAAAAAAAGACATCATCAAAACCAAATTGGTGAGGAGTTCGGTCCTTGGGCTCTGGGGCAACTGACGCTCCTTGCAGTGTGGCGACTGTGGGGGGTGCCCCTGCCGGGTCGGACCCAATGCGGGGGACTCACGCCAAAGACACTGCCACAAGGCAGTGAACGAGTCCTCGGCCTCCCCCAGGACCCAAGAGAGCTCTTCCCTCAGGGTAAGTCCGCCATGAGGGAACTTGGGAACTGGGTGGAAATTCCTAGCTCCGCCCAGCTGCTAAGACCATGCGGCTGGGGGAGTTTGGGAGGAGTTCGGTCCTTGGGCTCTGGGGCAACTGACGCTCCTTGCAGTGTGGCTACTGTGGGGGGTGCCCCTGCCGGGTCGGACCCAATGCGGGGGACTCACGCCAAAGACACTGCCACAAGGCAGTGAACGAGTCCTCGGCCTCCCCCAGGACCCAAGAGAGCTCTTCCCTCAGGGTAAGTCCGCCATGAGGGAACTTGGGAACTGGGTGGAAATTCCTAGCTCCGCCCAGCTGCTAAGACCATGCGGCTGGGGGAGTTTGGGAGGAGTTCGGTCCTTGGGCTCTGGGGCAACTGACGCTCCTTGCAGTGTGGCTACTGTGGGGGGTGCCCCTGCCGGGTCGGACCCAATGCGGGGGACTCACGCCAAAGACACTGCCACAAGGCAGTGAACGAGTCCTCGGCCTCCCCCAGGACCCAAGAGAGCTCTTCCCTCAGGGTAAGTCCGCCATGAGGGAACTTGGGAACTGGGTGGAAATTCCTAGCTCCGCCCAGCTGCTAAGACCATGCGGCTGGGGGAGTTTGGGAGGAGTTCGGTCCTTGGGCTCTGGGGCAACTGACGCTCCTTGCAGTGTGGCGACTGTGGGGGGTGCCCCTGCCGGATCGGACCCAATGCGGGGGACTCACGCCAAAGACACTGCCACAAGGCAGTGAACGAGTCCTCGGCCTCCCCCAGGACCCAAGAGAGCTCTTCCCTCAGGGTAAGTCCGCCATGAGGGAACTTGGGAACTGGGTGGAAATTCCTAGCTCCGCCCAGCTGCTAAGACCATGCGGCTGGGGGAGTTTGGGAGGAGTTCGGTCCTTGGGCTCTGGGGCAACTGACGCTCCTTGCAGTGTGGCTACTGTGGGGGGTGCCCCTGCCGGGTCGGACCCAATGCGGGGGACTCACGCCAAAGACACTGCCACAAGGCAGTGAACGAGTCCTCGGCCTCCCCCAGGACCCAAGAGAGCTCTTCCCTCAGGGTAAGTCCGCCATGAGGGAACTTGGGAACTGGGTGGAAATTCCTAGCTCCGCCCAGCTGCTAAGACCATGCGGCTGGGGGAGTTTGGGAGGAGTTCGGTCCTTGGGCTCTGGGGCAACTGACGCTCCTTGCAGTGTGGCTACTGTGGGGGGTGCCCCTGCCGGGTCGGACCCAATGCGGGGGACTCACGCCAAAGACACTGCCACAAGGCAGTGAACGAGTCCTCGGCCTCCCCCAGGACCCAAGAGAGCTCTTCCCTCAGGGTAAGTCCGCCATGAGGGAACTTGGGAACTGGGTGGAAATTCCTAGCTCCGCCCAGCTGCTAAGACCATGCGGCTGGGGGAGTTTGGGAGGAGTTCGGTCCTTGGGCTCTGGGGCAACTGACGCTCCTTGCAGTGTGGCTACTGTGGGGGGTGCCCCTGCCGGGTCGGACCCAATGCGGGGGACTCACGCCAAAGACACTGCCACAAGGCAGTGAACGAGTCCTCGGCCTCCCCCAGGGCGGCCAGTGCACCACATGGTGCCAGGCATTGCCTGCTGGCCGCCCGGAAGGGCAAACTCTGGGGTTTTCAAGATATGTAGTTGCTGCCTGGGGTCACTCATGACTAAGACTAGGTTGAGTGTAGGTGCAAAGTGAATTTTCGGGTATTCTCAGTGACAGGGTCATGAAAGATTTAAGCAGGCAAGGGGACCAAGACCTAATGGTTTGGGGGAAGTGTCCAGAAGATAATTTTAGTAAGACAGATGCAACAGCTCAATTATGAATACAGAGATGGGATATTAGTATAGAACATCACTGATCACCACATACTAGCCCACACCGAAGCTATGGATGGGGGCCTCTTTGGCAGTGTTGGGTACCATTGCCCGACTGAGTGTTGGAGGTGTGGAGTGGTCACATTTGGCAGGATCAAGACACTCTCCAGCACACAAGAGAACTTGGGCTGGGGGTAGGCTCTGTGGGGTTGTGTGGGCCCAACCCTTTGGAATACAAGTCCCCCGGGTTAGTTCCCAAGCTGGGGTTGCAATGGTCTAAGCTAGGTGTGACCACGCCATCTGCCATCACTCATGGGTAAAGGAATCCACAACAGTCAGGGTAGGTCAAGGCAGCAGCACCCAAATGTGCATCTTTAAACAAGATGTGGGGTGGGCCGGGCTGCCACTGGAAGGGGGCAGAATGGGCAGGGCTGAACAAACCTTAACTCACAAGTAACAACAGAAATCAGGTTGGAGCACAGCTCATGCCAGGTAGGTCCTTGCACATACTGATCTGTGTGAGGCAGAGGCACTAAGCCACAGCATCCAAGGGGCCAGCGACAAGTGAGGGGCTCTGCCAAGCGGAGACAGAACAACCACCGGCCTACACCTGCTCTATGGCAGGGCAGAGGCCCGGTTGGGGAAATAACGGGACACCCTAGCTGGGTTGAGTTTCCCACCAAGGAGCGCATGGGCTGGAACTGAGGCTACATTCTGATCAGGATACGATCGTAATCTCACTTGGCACAATTGTGGACTGGGATGGGAAGCACCAAGCCAGGCCAAATTCCAACACCATCTGGTGCTCTGGAGGACCAGGGAGGGTTGTGTGACAGACTAGGTTAGGTCTCAGCCCTTACTGAACCATGTGTGAGCTGGGTAGGGGTATGGAAGAGCCATGGATGGGTTGAAATATCCAACAACAAGAACCAGCTTGGGTCGGAGGCCAGGCAGGAAAAGCCACTGTTCCTCCTAGGATAGCAGGCGAACTGAGTAGTGCCGGCTCATGGACCCACTGGTATGCGCGAAAACTGGCATTGGGAGAGGTTCTGGTGGAGGAGCCTGGGCAACTTCTCTGGCAGGACACAGTCCCATGCAGGTAAGCGCAAGAAGCACAATAGGGAACAACCCAGAACAGGCAATGAAAATTATCCCACTGGCATACACATGGCATGGGTTGGGGGCAGACCAGCCTGAATCTGTTCACATTACCTTCTGGTGAATCCGAGCACCAGAACAGAGTGTGGGCCGAGCCAGGTTCGGTTGCAACACATACCAGTACACAACAAGTAATGCCAAGGTGAGATGAGCCGTACCAGATGTGGCTGCAGCACACAAACAGCACATGTGACAATCAGGGAGGAGGCAAAGCCAACAGGGGAACGTGGGCACCCCTGCTGGATAACTACTTCCATTGGAAAGTGTGAATGCGGATGGGGGCAGTTCAGACTAGGCAGGGCTATAGCACCTGTGGGCCTCACGGTGAGCTGACTGTTCTGACTGGTGCAAGTTAAAATTAGAGTGGGTTGAGGGGTGTTTGGGCTTAGCCACAGCGTTAACTGGCAGAGGCTGGTACTAGGAGCCAATTCTGACAAGTCAAATGCCAAAACTACCTGGAGACTGCATACTCTGGGAGTGGGTGTGGCCTAGTAGGGAAATAGTGGGCACCTCCCTCAGGGTTACCACCCTCACTGGACAGCATGAAACCCAGGCTAGGAGCAGGGGTGGCTTGACAGAAAGGCACCTGCCAGTGGGTGTATGGGCTGGATAATAGGTTGGTTGGGTTGAACCAGGCTTCAATGTCCATTGACGTGTGCGAGAGCTAATTGGGATGTGGGACAGACTGGACAAGCCTGCAGTGCATACTGGCAAGCATGGGAACCAGGGTAGGGGGCAGAACTGGTAGGGGTTTTGGGGAGTCGCCCCAACTAGGCTGTAGCTCCAACTGGTTTGCATGAAGACCGAGTATGAAGTGGGTAGAATCGAGCTGGACTACAACACCCATTGGTTCACAAGGAAGACAGGGCTGGAAGCCGAACGGACCCAGCAATCGCAACGACCAGCATATGCATAAGCTGATTGGTGTGACAACAGTGTTGGAGTCTGTACTAGCAAACTCACTCAAGAATCAGATCTGGGATCAACTCAGATGAAGTTTCTTTGGATATTTCTCGAACTGAACTGCTGATCTTGGAACCCCAACCATCAAGAGACTGTCAGCCAGTAGACTCTGAATAGGTTTCATTACGGTTGGGACGGAGAGATTGGCAGCAATCCAGAACTGATGAACTATCAAAACTGTATGAGCAGGACCCTTGGAGCGCGCCTCATGTTGGGGATCGGGGATGGGTGGGAGGTAGGGTGGGGCTTTCCCCTTTGTTACTCCCCTAACCCTAGATACATGGCAAAATGATTATATTAGTGTGGAAACAATGATATTACCCACCTTCACCCTGTAGCCCGTGACCCTTTGTACCCTAATAAACTAAGATTATTAAAAAAAAAAAAAAAAAAAAAAAAAACCAAATTGGTATGACAGAAAGTTGGAAATAATGAAAGAATTAAAACAGTCACATGATTAATATTCTAGGGGTCCGATGGAAGTATGCAACAAATGGGTAATATAAGCAGAGAGAAGAAACAATCCAAGACTAATTGTAGAAATTAAATACACTGCAGTAGAAATGAAAATATCTTTGGCCATCACATCAGTAGACTAAACAAAGCCAGTTGTCAATATAAATTTTCAAAATTGAAAAGCAAGAAAAGAAAGAAACAGAAAAAACAAAAAGAATATGGGGAATAAAAGCTACAAATGCTATAACAAACACAACAGTAATATTAGAAAGAGAGGAAGTCATTTAAGTAACAACTGGCCTTGAATTTTCTGGAATTAACTACAGATAAGAAAGCAAGGAGGCGAGGTTTCTTGCATGGAAGATAAAGTTGTTGCCCGTAACATCAGCACTTGATCTGTGTGTCAGTTCCTATCATAGCTGCTCTACTTTCTCTCCAGCTTCTGTTCATTACCTGGGAAAACAGCGGGACTTGCTGCATGTGTTTGGGCCCCTGCACCCACATGAGAGACCTGGAAGAAGCTCCTGGCTTCAGCCTGACCCAGCTCCAACCATCACAGCCAGCTGGTGCTGAACTAGTGCATGGAAGCTGAATCACTCTCCACCATCCTCTCCCCCTATCCACCCACCCTTCTCTCCCCGTGTAATTCTAAAATAAGTAAATACGTGTGTTCTTTTAAATACATATTAAAGGAAAAAACAAAAACAGAACCAGAGAGTTTGGAGAACACCAACTAGGATAAATATCAAAAAGTCTACACTCAGGCATATCAAACTCAAACTTACGAGAGAGAGAGAGAGAGAGAGAGAGAGAGAGAGAGAGCAGTATTGTGGTATGGATGGATAGGCCACTGATTAAGACCCTGCCATCTCATGTTAGAGCCCTGGTTCAAGTTCCAGCTGCCATCTAATCCAACTCCCCCCTACTACCTCTGGGAAGGAGAAAGATGGTGACTCAGGAGCCTAGGACCCTAACTCCATGTGGGAGACCCGAATGGATTTCCAAGTTCTTGGTTTGGGCCTAAACATGACCTGGTCAGTGCAACCATTTGCAGAGTAAAACAGGAAATGGAAGATTTGTCTCTCTCTTTTCCTTCCCCTGTTTTATGTTTCTCTGCCTGTCAAATAAACAAATACATTTTTACTCAAAGAAAAGATAAAGTTTTGGAAGATACTGAGGGTGAGGGTAGTCTAATTTACAAAGAAAAACTATGAGAATGATACTAACTCTTCTTCAGAAACAAATATGCTCCATGAATATATTAATTCCCAATTGTGGTTCCTGCCTTCCTCAGAGATAGAAACAGAACGAAATCTGTTTAACACTGGAGGAATTAATACACATCCACATGTGTGGGGGGCTGTCACACACAATGAGATACTGCTTCATGAGTAGGCCAAAGAGTTGCATATAAATTAGAGAAAAACAATAAGAGTACTTTTTAGTAAGAAGCATGCAGGTCCAACTGAGATGGATCTACTGTGGTAAATGTGCTCTTTCCCTCCTTGCATCTAGATAGATATAGATAGATAGTTAGATAGATAGATGGATAGATAGATAGTTCATACTTTGTTCCCAACCAGGTAGGGTCTGGCATATGCTCAGATGTCAAATATAACAGATGCATCATGGAAAGATGAGTGAAATAAACTTATGCTAAAGAGATAACATCACTTTTTGAAGTACATAAGATTCAGCTAACCTAAATTTTTAGTAGATACATCATATCGTATCACAACCACACAAGAAATACCTGAGGGTCTGACACGGTCGCCTAGTGCCTAAGTTCTCACCTGCATGCACAGCAATCCTATATGTGCACTGGTTCTAATCCCAGCTGCTCCACTTCCCATCCAGCTCCCTGCTGGTGTCCAAGGACAGCAGTAGAGGATGACCCAAAGCGTTGGAACCCTGCACACACATGGGAGACCTGGAAGAAGCTCCTGACTCCTAGCTTCAGCCTGACTTATTCCTGGCTGTTGTGGCCATTTAGGAAGTAAACTAACAAAATGGAAGATTCATATTCATTCTCTCTCTCTCTCTCTCTCTCCCCCGCCCCCAACCTCTCTCTCTTTCTTTCCCTGCTCCTGTATCTGATACTCTGCTTTTCAAATAAATAAACAAATCTTTAAAAGAATTAACTATTTTCAGGGTGAATAAAAACATTAGCAAAATATATATTGTCTCTTCAAAATTCATTTTGCTATTTTTTGAAATTCACTTTAAATATAAAGATGAAGATAGCTTGAAATTAGAGAAAGGTTTAAATACCAGCACTGTATAAAACTGAGGAGCCATTGCAGTGGCATGACAGGCTAATCCTAAGCATGCAAGCACCAGCATTTCATATGGGCACTGATTCCTATCCCACCTGATCCACTTAAACTCCCTTGCTTACAAGCTAGGAAAGCAGAGGAGAATGTTCCAGGTCTTTTTGCTCCTGCACCAGTGTGGGAAGCCAGGAGGAAGCTCCTGGCTACCGGCTTCAGATCAACTCAGCTCTGGCCACAGGGACCATTTGTGGAATGAACCAGTGGATGGAAGAGCTTCGCTACCTCTCCTTCTCTCTCTTTAAAAGAAAAAAAGTCTGTTTCTCAAATAAAAATAAATATTTTAAATTATATTAAATATTTAAAATTATATTAAAAGGTAGCTTTATTAATTTCAGGTAAAGCAGACCGCTGAGTAAAGAAAATTGTCAGTTATAAACAGAAGTATTATGAAATGATAAATGGGCTAATTCTGAAAGAACATGTAACAATCCTTAATTTGCACGAGCTAACAGGCCTTGCAAAACCCAATAGAATTGCAAAAAGAAAGAGATTAATCCACTCTTACAGTTGGAAACCTTTGCATACATCTACAGGAATTGAAAAATCCATGAACCAGGAAATCTGGAAAAATATAGTTGAACTGAGCAGCACTAGCAATCAATTGAATCTTATATAGATTTCTAGAATACCTGCTTGGAACATTGAGCAAGATGGACCATAGTAAGGATCATAAAATATCCTTTACAAACTTAAAATAATAGACATTGTACAAAGGTATATTAATTCAGTACTGACTGGAATTGAACCAAAATTAATATCAAATCGAAAAGTTTCCTCAAATTTTGAACATATGACTTAAAGAAAAATCTCAACAGGGCTGTTAAAATATTGTAAATTAAATGAAGGTGAAAACACAGTCTACCAAAATTCTCAGTAAAAGCGAAGGTTAGAGGGAAATTTATACCACTATATCCATGCATTAGTGAAGAAGAGAAACCTCAAATCTCTAGTCTTACACTTAGAATGAATAAACCCCCAAAGAATAGAAAAGTAATAATAAAAATAGGTATAAATTGGTGAAACTGAAGATGGAAAAAATAATTTCCAAAAAAGAAATTATCCCAAATGGTTATTTTTGAAAGATCAAAAAATTTATTATCTCTAATCTGGCTGAACAAGAATAAAAGCAAGGAGACTTGGCCTTGTGACATGTTGTTTCAAATCACCACTTGCGATGCTGGCATCCTATATCAGAAAGAAAACTGAGTCTCTTTTATTGCCATGCCTCATATTGAAGGGCCTAGATTTGTGTGCTCTGTGCTCTGTGTGCTCTGTACTCCTCGTTCCAGCTTCCTGTGAAGGTACACCCTAGGAGACAGTAGGTGGAAGCCTTTGCATCAGTACCAGCCACAGCATGGACTCAGATTGCATGCCTGGGTCCTGGCTTCAGCCTGGCTAAGCCCTGGGGCTTTGGGTGTCATGGATGAAAGATCCCTTTTTCTCTGTCTCTCTCTTCACCTCTTTGTCACTCTCTCCTTTCAAACAAAGAAAAATAAACATAAATAGATTGTCAAAACTCAACAATAGTAAAATGAACAATCCAATTAAAAATGCACAAAATTGGCCCTGACGCGGTAGCTCAGTGGCCAGGATAACACTGGGAGCTGGTTCTTATTCCAGCTGCTTCACTTCCCTTCTAGCTCTCCTTGTGGCCTCAGGAAAGCAATAGAGGAAGGCCCAAAGCCTAGGGACCCTGCACCTGTGTCAAGGACCCAGAAGAAGCTCCTGGCTCTTGGTTTCAGGTCAGCTCAGCTCCGGCCATTGTGGACACTTGTGGAGTGAACTAGTGGATGGAAGATCTTCCTCTCTGCCTTGCCTTTTCTCTGTGAATCTGACTTTCCAATAAATAAATTAAAAATAAACAAAATAAATAAATCTTTTTAGAAATGAGCAAAAGCTTAACAAATATCTCATAAAATGACATAAACAGATGAAAAACACTCATATGAAAAGATTTTCCACATCAAATGTCATTAGGTAAATGCAAATTAAAACAACAATAACATACTACTGCACAACTATTATGAAATAAAATAAATAAAAACCATAAAAATTAAATAAATAAACTATTTATTTTCAAATAAAGATAATTATATTCCGTGATGTAAGTAAATGCCCCATTAAGCAGCATAGCTATGGAGGTGTCATAAATTATGTCACCTTGCACATACAGGGATCCCATATGGGTGCCGGTTTTAATCCTGGTGGCCCCGCTTCCCATCCTTGTGTCTGGGAAAGCAGACAAGGATGGCACAAAGCCTTGGGATCCTGCACCAGTGTGAGAGACCCGGAAGAGGTTCTGGGCTCCTGGCTTCAGATTGGCTCAGGTCTGGCCATTGCGGCCACTTGGGGAGTGATGGAAGATCTTCCTCTCTATATATATCTTACTTTTCAATAAAAACAAATAAATCTTTAAAAAAAGTTCAAAAGAAGGAAGCAATCTTAATGTAGACTATGGGCATTGGTTCGTAACAATTTAATATAGACATATACTTAAGAAAAATAAAAATATGCATTCACACAAATCTTGTACATGAAGGTTGAAGAGATACTATTTATAATAGCAGAGAAACTAGAAGAAAGTACTTATTGATAGACAAAAGGATAAACAAATATATGCTATATAAAAAGAAGAATATTGTTTGGTCATAAAAATAGATTTAGCACTTATGGTTTCCAGTTAAAATATAACTAAATGAAAGAAGCCAATTAAAAAGAACTATATCATATCATTACATCTACATGAAATAACCAGTAAAATCACGAAAATAGAAAGCTTAGTAGAGTCCATGAACAGTAGGGGTAGGAGTGGGAGCGACTGCTAATGAGGACAAGGTTTCTTTGGAAGTGTTGAAATTTTTGTGAAGTTAGATAATTGTGATGGTTTATATAACCAAAAAATTCACTAAAATACACTAAATTTTACAATTGAAAATACAATTCTATGTTTTTAAATTATCTCTCAAGAAAAGTTTCATTGAAAAAAACAGAAGCTGGAGTTATAGTCCATGATCATTAATTGGAACACTGAGTATCACTTAGTGTCCGTGCTTCTCAGATGATGTAGCAATTCAATGCCATGACACTTGAGTTAAAGTTTCTGAAGGCTTTTTGTTAAAATTGACAAGCTCTGTAAATGAAAGAGAATCTCCAAACCAATCTTAAAAGCAAAGAAAAAAGATGAATCCTAAATGAGCTATCATCAGACTCATAAAGCAACAGTAAGCAGGCCAGTGCTAGTGGAATGAAGATAGATATGCATCATAATAAAAGAACTTTTGAATATAGAAATAGACCAGCACTTAGACAGCTGATTGATTTTGTAACTAGTGCATAAGAAATCCAACAGAGAAGGGAAAGATTTTTCAACAATAGCACTGGGCAAAGTAATATTCAAATGGAAATAAATGAGAATTGACTGTTAAATGTGTATCAAATACAGAAATTGATTCAAAATGTGTTATATACCTAAACTTAATAGTTATAACAGTATTTTCTTGAGGAGAATACAGCAGAGAAAGATGGTGTTCTTTAGACAGTGCCTGGAAAACAAAAAGCATGAAGCACAAAAGAAAACCAATGGGTGAAATATGAATTAATGAAATATTATCTTGCTTTTCAAAAGACATTGTTAAGACAACAGACTAAAAGACAAAGCTGGTCTAGTCTATTGCCTTAGTGTCTCACAAACAAGAAACTGACCTTGCTTACTGGCTGCTGGCCTCATGAAACAGTCAGTTAGGTTAATAATATGATTTAGAAAAATATACAAGATGGATGAATAGAAAAGTTCTCAATTTCACCTTCTAAATGAAAAAAAGACCAAATCCATACCACCTTGTGGTAAGTACCCAAGGAAGAACATCTGAATACAGCAGAACAGTGAAACACGGGACACCAAAAGGAGGCATAACAGCATAGAGAGAGGATCAAAATCAACTGGAGGTAACTGAATCCCCAGCCCCACATCAGGGAAATTTCCTGCTGTAAGAGAAAGAGTGAGCCAGAGAGTATAATGGAAGTACGTGTGCAGGAGTACATTATGCAGGCAAGCCTCACTAGAGAGTAATTTAATCACCACACATCAGCTCAATAAAGAGAACTCCCTGGAAAAAATGGCTTCTTTGCTTCAGGGAAGGAGCTTCCTCAGAGCACAGGCACAGTGTTGAGAGAGAAAATAGTAATTGTCAGAAGTCACACTGCACTAAGAAACAGAGGCCTTTGCACATTTCCTTCTCAGATCTGCCACAGACAATGGCTGCTTTCTCACAAGCAAGATTGATCTCCACAGCTCCAACTAGACACAACAGAGTCAGAAAGGAAAATCACAGTACTTTAGTCCGCAGAGCTCTGTGCACTCAGTGAACAGTGGGAGTATGGAGCTGAGATGGCCAAACCCCAGAACTCTAAAAGTAGTGGAATCTGCCCTCTTGCTTAAGGATCCTCCCCCCCCCCCCTACTGCCTCCTGATTGTTTCAGGAACACCAAGACACTGTCAGGGCTCATGTGTCCCCACTCACCCTACCTAAAACGGTTTAGAGGTCCCTGCATGCTAGGGACAGTAGCTCCAGTGGCATCTCAACACTCAATAGAGAGAGTGGCCATGCTCTGAACAATGAAAAAGCCTGAGAGGGTGCCTGATGCCATTTGCAGACTCTGAGCATTGAGCTGGCTTGCTCCCAACACCAATATAAAGAAGGGCCTGTGGACTCAGCACTACATCATTGGGCTTGTGTCCCTCCAATTGATGGTAGTCAGCATTTTTGCAACACACTGAGCTGAGGCATCACTCTCTTGCCCTTCCTACAGTTAGCTTCTCAAGCTCCCTGACCCAGCCCAACATCTTGCTGGAAGCTTGGCTATAGGTTTCCCATACCTTCTGTAGTACAGAACACAGTGCACTTTGCTCAGAGCTTTTGCTCACGTTTTCCATGTCCCGCATATCCCAGCAGCAGCATCTTGTCCCTGGGGCTTTGACCTGGGTTTTCCTTGCCTCACTTAACAACATACAGGTATTCACTCAGGGATTTTGCCATGGGATTTCAGTGCCCCATCCATTTCAGTAAATTATGCCCTTGCCAAGGTCTCTGGCTGGGTTCCATGCTAGACTCAGCACGGGCCTCAAGACTCCAGCCTGCCTGTGAAAGCCATCGTTTTCTATGCTACTCCAAAACTAGTACACTGCTGCTGACTTGCAACTCTGGCCCTGGGTTCCTATGTACCAACCAGTTTAGCAAGCACTTAGTTGACAGTGTTGTAGGACTGGGTTTTATGCTGTATCAGTGCCAAAGCCATTGTTGTGGATCCAGCCATTCTTTCACAGAGCATCCATGGAAATTGATGTCTCCACCCAGCATTATTGCCACTTTGGGAACTCTGGAGTCAGCAGTGATTGGGAGTATATAAGACAAATTCACTGATGAGGCCAGTTCTGATCTTGCACCTCCAACTGGAAATTTGTAAGCCAAGAGTCATAGTGCCAGACCAACAGAAACATGTGATCAAGAGTAAGTGATGCAAGATTCTCTCTTTCTCCCTTCCTCCCTCCCTTCCTTCCTCCCTTTTATCTCTGAAACTCTGTCTTTCAAATAAATAAATGTTTTAAAGGAGAAATTAATAAAATTTTATTCCTATTGCATATAAAACAAGGCTGCATATAACTGGCAGCCAAAAGTCTACAGTCTGGTCCTTTCCCATCTTTTCAGTAGCATCTGCTGGTGCTGCTCAGCACACATTGTTTCCCTGTTCAATACTACCTATGATGCAGATACTCTGCATTTCCCAAACATATTTCCCTTCTGGTACCTGAGTTCCAGTTTTAAAACTAACATTCTTGGATAGAGTAATATGATACATGATTATCTTAAAAATTTGTGAAATGTGGGAGACTGGAATTCTAATTCTTCCGCTGACTTGGTAAATGTACTGAGTCCAACGATTTCTCTTCTTCCCAGTGTTGTAAGGTAGGCAGCTAGTTCAGGGTCACAAGCTTGGAAGCCACTCCCCTCCACCACCTAGGTGTTCCCTCCTGCCCACCTGTGATGCTCACATATCATCACCTGGGACTTGAAAGGGGGTAATACTGCATTGTTGTGTAACCACTCACCTTGTAATCCCCCATAAATCCCCATGATAGGGAGAGGCTTGCTCGCTCTTGGTCACATGTTTCTGTTGGTCTGGCACTCTGACTCTTGGCCTCCCCAAGTACCTGCTTGATCTTTGGCTTCCCAAGGACAGACTGAGGACAGGTATCCCCTGATTATGGCCCCTGAATGTCTGTATTCTGCACCCTTTGTTCACTGCTTCAGTGTGACAGTGAAGATGTTAATGCTGAGATGCTTTGTATTTCTAATTTGTGCACATTCAAGAGTTCCAGGAGAGGTGAGGCCTAGCAGTACTGAAATGTGGGCAGAGAAGCCAGGGAAAGGTGAATGTCTGGAGCTTTGTAAGTGTGCCTAGGTTGTTTGTTGTATGTCTCTTACGATAGCATATATTGCTGGGAAAGCTGGGAAATAGCTCTTCAGTTTAATGGATAGACTTCTGGGTAATGACCATTTGTTCCACTTGGGGCCTCGATTGACTGGATTGCCATATGGACTTGTCATTTGTTAGTTTCTAGTGGGTCCTGTTATCACTAAGCTTGGTTAATAAAGATTCCTTAATAAACCCTAGATTTGTCTGGTGGGCTCTTGCTTACACCATGCAACAACAGTCAGCTTTCCAATGTGCAGAATGAAGCAAATGGATTCAATTAGTCTCCAAGAGCCATGCCTGCTCTGGCCTCAACTAAAGTTCTTTCTTTTTCACCATTTGGCTTTGTGAGTCATCCTATTGAACTGAACCTTGACTCACCTTGAAATTTTCCCTGATGCATTTGAAAATCTCCCCACCAGAAACTAGACAAATCATGATACCTTTCCCTAGATGGAGTCCCAATT
This sequence comes from Ochotona curzoniae, assembly GCF_017591425.1. Taxonomy (NCBI): domain Eukaryota; kingdom Metazoa; phylum Chordata; class Mammalia; order Lagomorpha; family Ochotonidae; genus Ochotona; species Ochotona curzoniae. The sequence continues at coordinate 52,478,795 of NW_024467087.1, read as the reverse complement.
GTTTAAAATAAAACAATATTTCTGGGTTTCCTTCCTAGCAATATTTTGGCACGTTGCCAGCCTTGAGGTTGCCAGGTTTTAGGTGTTATTAACAACTTTAACTGAAATGGTGAGTAATCAAAGCCCAAAGGCAAGACTAGAAAGATGAAAATGAGCCCACACACAACTTTGTAGTGTATTAATTTTGAATATTTATTTATGTCACTTATAAATATTTTCCTTTTCCTTATACTTTCATAAGTTTACTTTCTATCTTTTAAGAAAGAGAAAGTATTTATTTGAAAGGCAGAGTTCCAAAGAAAGAAAGAGAATCTTCCATCTGCTGGCCACAATAGCTGGGACTGAGACTGGATGGGATTAGACAAAAGCCAGGAGCCTGAAACTTCATCTGGTTCTCCCACTTGAGTGGCACTGGCCCAAACACTGGACCATCTTCTGCTGCTTCTCAGGGATATTAGCAGAAGTTAGATTTAGATGTGAAGCTGCCAGGACTTGAATAAGCACCCATATGTGACAGATATCTTATGTTATAGCTTAACCACAACATAAGCCACAATATTTGCACCATAGGCTTATTTTTTAAGAGAAAAAGTAGTTAACAAACCTATTGACTAATAAATAAGATCAGTTAGCACTCATTTGAGAAGGCATGTGTTTGGTTTATTTCACTTAAAATAAAGACCTCTTGATCCATCCAAACATTAGTCCCTTTAATGGATGAGCAGTATTCCATTCTATACCACATTTTTATTATTCACATATCAACTGGAAAGTATTTTTCATTTGTTTTATTTTTTCATTTTCTTCTTATTATTATCATTTTATGATAGTTCCATCAGCCCTGTGATTTCTCCTATCCGCTTCCCAAGTCCCCTCCCCCACTGAATTCCCCCATATCATTACAACAGCATAGTTCCTCATAAACAGTCATAAATCCATCATTGCAAGCATGGACATTGGCAGAGAGTCCAGCATCCCATTGTCAAGATATATCCAACAGTTTCCTGGGAGTCCATCCTCAGTCCAGAAGTAGATATGCACACTGCACCATGTCAGTCTCCACTACAGTCACTATAAATCCCCCATGTGAAAAGCCACAAAACAAAAACAACAGCAAGAAAAAAAGAAATGTACAATGCCATGAAGTTAAACAACATGCCACTCGATATGATAGTCTACATTATACAGTAACTATACAACCCCTTAAACAAAAAGCCACAAAACAAAATCAATAACAGGAAGAAAAAAGAAATTTACAATGCCATGAAGTTAAATAACATGCTACTGAATGACTAATGTGTCACTGAAGAAATAAAAAAGAAAGTCAAGAACTTTCTTGAAGCAAATGATGCTACTGTATGATCTATGGGTCAATGAAGAATTTAATGAGAAAGAAAGTGCTCTGAAGAGTTGACACTAAAAACAAAAACATCAAAATCCATGAGATGTAGTTTCTGCTCATCTTTCTTGTTTCGATTTATCTCCTATAGGCAACAAATAGAAGGTTTTTTTTTCAATCCAGTCTACTAATCTATGACATTTGATTGATTAGTTTAATCCATTTACATTCAGGGTTAATACGAAAACATGGTAACTTGGTCCTGTCATTTAGCAATGGGTTGTTCATTGATTTAGACTTCTGTTGTTATTTTACTGGAATATTCTTCACATTTCTTTTGGTTTCCAGGGGTGTTATTTCTCTTCCCTGTCAAGAGAACATCTTTATCATTTGTAGGGCAGGTTTGGAAAAGGCATATTCTTTTAAGTTTTCCATAATAAAATTATCTATAAGGAAAAATGCAGTGACTCAAAGAAGAAGAGCAATGGATCCACAAAGTTTGGGGATATAGTATACTGTGGTAAATGAGAGCTACAATTCTCAAGTCAGATTATTAGAGTTCTCATTCCCACTCTGCTATCCATTATTGCAACTTTTCACAGTAATTTATTTTCTATGAATCTCAACGTTCAACTCAAAACAGGAAAATTAGCCCAAGAGAAATGCCCTAAAAATAGGCCTCCACTTAAAAAACTTACCTGTGGGACAGTATTCTTCATTCTCACTCTGAAAATATACCAACTGATTCCCACAGCATACTAATGGTACTGCTTGCTAATATATCTGTGAAACTCTGCAGCCACCTGCTCAGTTGTTTGCTAATCTTGAACCTCAATTCTGTTTACACCAGTGTCCTTGTTGTTATAATTTTGTAATGTCATTATGTTCCATGAAACATGAGCATGACAACAGATTTGGAACTCCTATGAAAATAAAGTTAAATTCTGTAGAAAGATTCAATAAAGGAAATGCACTTTTTTTTTTTTTTTTTTTTTTATTTTCATTTTTTTTTTTATTGTTGCTTACACTGTATTATGTAGTACAGTTTTATAGGCGCTGGGGATTCCCCCCACCCCTCCCCATACCCCTCCCCCCATGGTGGATTCCTCCACCTTGTTGCATAACCATAGTTCAAGTTCAGTTGAGATTCATTGCTTGAAAACACATGCCTAGCATAAAGTTCAGCGTCTTATTGTCCAGATAAGTTCAGTGGCCTCTTGGGGAGACCTTCTATGGTCTGAAGATAGGTCTAACAGAGTAAAGATCCGGTCAGTTAAAAGCCCCAACAAGGCCTCAGTATCAATATACAACATTATGGAATTAATTGACATAGTAATGGGTAAACAATATGTTAAGAATAATGCGAGTTCCATTCTTCGAAACATCTGGGTTGAGACAGTATCAATGACAGGTTCAAAAAATAACAAACAACCAAACAAAAAATTACAGGTTAAATCAAGGCAAACATGTGGTATCTAATCTTTTGGGATTCACTCATTTCCCTTAGCATTATAGTTTCCAGTTGTGCCCATTTAGCCACAAAGAACTGCAATTTGTTTTTTTTAATAGCTGAGTAGTATTCCATGGAGTAGATGAACCAAAGCTTTCTTATCCAATCTTCTGCTGATGGGCATTTCGGTTGCTTCCATGTTTTTGCAATTACTGATTGTGCTGCAATGAACATAGGGATGCATGTTGGTTTGTCGTAAAACAGGTGTTTTGGATATATTCCTAGGAGTGCTATTGCTGGGTCATATGGCATGCAGATTCCGAGTTGTTTGAGTGTTCTCCAGACTGATTTCCATAAAGGCTGTACCAATTTGCAGCTCCACCAGCAGTGGAGTAGGGTTCCCTTTTCCCCGCATCCTCGCCAGCAAGCGTCGTTGGTGTTCTTGTTTATGTGGGCCAATCTTACTGGTGTTAGGTGGTACCTCATCGATGTTTTAATTTGGATTTCCCTTATTGCTAGGGAGCTGGAACATTTTTTCATATGTTTGTTTGCCATTTGGACTTGTTCCTTTGTGAAATGTTTGCCCATTTCCCTTGCCCATTTCTTGAGTGGCTTGTTTGTTTTGGTTTTTTGGTTGTTTTGAAGTTCTTTGTATATCCTGGAAATTAGCCCCCTATCGCCTATATCGTGTGCAAAGATCTTCTCCCACTCTGTGGGTTGCTTTTTTACTTTGTTGATTGTTTCCCTTGCTGTACAGAAGCTTCTTAGTTTGATGAGGTCCCATTTGTTTATTCTGTTCTCAACTGCTATTGCTTTTGGTGTCCTTCTTAGAAAGTCGGAACCTACTCCTAGGTCTTGCAGTGTATTTCCTACATTTTCTTGTAAGAGTTTGAAGGTTTCTGGATGTAGATTTAGGTCTTTTATCCATGTAGATTGGATCTTAGTGTATGGTGATAGATGTGGGTCTATCCTTTTGTTTCTACAGGCTATCAGCCAGTTGTCCCAACAACATTTACTAAAGAGGCCTTCCCACTTGCTTGAGCTATCATTGGTCTTTTTGTCAAAGATTAATTGGCTGTATTTGTGTGGGTTCCCTTTTGGTGCTTCTATTCTATTCCATTGATCTTCCTTTCTGTCTTTGTGCCAGTACCAGGCTGTTTTGATAGCCACTGCTCTATAATATGTCCAGAGGTCCGGGATTGTGATTCCCCCTGCTAACCTCTTATTTTTCAGGATGGTTCTAGCTATTCGTGGTTTTTTGTGTTTCCAGATGAACTTTTGAATCATTGTATCCAGTTCCGTGAAGAATGTTTTGGGCAATTTGATTGGAATTGCGTTGAAAATGTATATTGCTTGTGGTAGTATAGACATTTTAATGATATTGATTTTGCCTATCCAGGAGCACGGGATGTTATTCCATCTTTTGAGGTTTTGTTCAATTTCCTTTTTAAATAGTTTGTAGTTTTCTTCGAATAGGTCTCCTACGCTTTTGGTTAGATTTATTCCCAAATACTTCATACTTCTCTCTGTTGTTTTGAATGGTATCCTGTTGGTTAGATCTTCTTCCATCTTGGTGTTATTTGCGTACACTATGGCTGTTGATTTTCGTTCGTTAATTTTGTACCCTGCCACTCTGCCAAACTCTCGTATAAGTTCTAGCAGTTTCTGTATTGAGTCTCCTGGTTTTTCTATGTATAGGATTATGTCATCTGCATATAGTGAAAGCTTGACTTCTTCGTTTCCTATACGTATGCCTTTGATTTCTTTTTCTTGTCTTATGGCCTCTGCAAGTACCTCTAGGACTATGTTGAATAGCAGTGGTGATAGCGGGCACCCTTGTCTTGTTCCAGATCTCAGTGGGAAGGGTTCTAGCTTTTCTCCATTCAGTATGATACTGGCGTTGGGTTTTTCATAAATTGCTTTAATTATGTTGTGGATTTTCCCATCTATGCCTACTTTGGCTAGAGTTTTTAGCATGAAGAGGTGTTGGATTTTGTCGAAAGCTTTTTCTGCATCTATTGAAACTATTATGTGGTTCTTGTTTTGCAGTTTTTGGATATGGTTTATAACATTTATGGATTTCCGAATGTTGAACCATCCCTGCATTCCAGGGATGAATCCTACTTGATCCGGATGAATGATCTGTCTGATGATTTTTTGAATTCTATTGGCTAGGATTTTGTTGAGAATTTTAGCATCAATGTTCATCAGAGAGATAGGTCTGTAGTTTTCCTTCTCTGATGGTTCTCTGTCCGGTTTTGGGATTAAGGTGATGTTGGCTTCATAGAATGAGTTTGGGAGGGTTGCTTCCTCCTCTATTGTTTTGAAGAGCTTGTAGAGGATTGGGGTTAGTTCTGTTCGGAATGTTTTGTAGAATTCTGTAGTGAAGCCGTCTGGGCCTGGGCTTTTTTTCGTTGGGAGATCCTTGATGACTGTTTCAATCTCTACCTCGGTTATGGGTTTATTTAATTCTGCAGTTGCCTCCGGACTGAGTTTTGGTAAGTGGTGGGAGTCCAAGAACTTTTCTATTTCTTGGTGGTCCTCAAATTTGTGGGAGTACAGTTCTTTGTAGTAATTTCTAATTATTTTCTTAATGATTGCAGTGTCTGTTGTTATGTTGCCTTTTTCATCTTTAATGCTATTGATTCTCACTTTCTCTTGTTTTTTTTTGGTCAATCGGGCCAGTGGAGTGTCTATTTTGTTTATTTTCTCAAAAAACCAACTTTTTGATTTGTTGATTTTATGTATAGTTTTTTTGATTTCTATTTGGTTTATCTCCTCCCTTGTTTTGATGATTTCTTGTTTCCTATTGTGCGTGGGACTCTTCTGCTGCTGTTTTTCCAGATCCTGGAGGTGTGAGGTTAGTTCCTGTATTTGGCGTCTTTCTTGGGCCTTGACATGTGCTCCGATTGCGATGAATCTACCTCGTAGCACTGCTTTGGCGGTGTCCCACAAGTTTTGGAGTGTTGTATCAGAGTTTTCATTGGTTTCCATAAATTTTTTGATCTCATCTTTGATTTCTTCTCTGACCCAATGTTCGTTTAATAGCATATTGTTCAATTTCCAAGAGTGCCTATACTTCCTGGGGAGTTTTGAGTTGTTGATTTCCAGTTTCATCCCATGGTGGTCTGAGAGGGTACATGGTATGATACTAATGTTTTGGAAGTTGTTTAGATTCGCTTTATGTCCTATCATGTGGTCGATTCTGGAGAAGGTGCCATGTACCGCTGAGAAGAATGTATAGTCTGTGGCCTTAGGATAAAAAGTTCTATATATGTCTACTAAGTCCAGTTGTTCTATTGTTTGTGTGAGCTCTGTTGTTTCTTTGTTGAGTTTTTGTTTCGTAGACCGGTCCATTGTTGTTAGAGGTGTGTTGAGATCGCCCACAAGAATTGTCCGGGTGTCTATGTCTTCCCTTAAGTCTGTAAGTAATTGCTTTACGTAACTAGGTGCATTAAGATTCGGTGCATAAACATTAATGATGGTGATTGCTTCTTGATGGATCATTCCCTTCACCAGTATAAAATGGCCTTCCCTGTCTCTTTTGATGTTAGTTAGAATGAAATCTATCTCGTCTGAAATTAGGATAGCTACCCCAGCTTTTTTTCCTTGTCCATTAGCGTGAAATATCTTTTTCCATCCCTTCACTTTCAGTTTCTTTGCATCCTTTCTGGTTAGATGCGTTTCTTGTAGGCAACAGATGGTTGGGTCTTGTTTGATGATCCATTCTATTAATCTCTGTCTTTTGATTGGTGAATTTAGACCATTTGTGTTGAGAGTTAAAATTGAGAGTTTGCAATTTTGCCTTGCCATGTGATTGTGTTGTGTGTGTGTTGTTGCCTATGTAGTTGTCTTGTTTGTGCAGCTTTTAGTTTGGAGACCTTCTTATTTGCCATCTTTGTTTGTGATTTGCCTCCTTTTTGTCCGGGACTAGCGCATTTCTAAGGAGACTTTGCAGAGCTGGTTTTGTGTAGACATATTCTTCTAGTTTTTCTTTGCTATTGAAGTATCTGATTTCGTTCTCATATACAAATGAGATCTTTGCTGGGTAGATTATTTTTGGTTGACAGTTGTTTTGTTTCAGGACTTGGAAGATCTTTGTCCATTCTCTCCTTGCTTGTAGGGTCTCTTCGGAGAAGTCAGCAGTGATTCTGATGGGTTTTCCCCTGTATGTGATCTTTTCTCTACTTCGTACTTGTCTCAGGATTCCTTCTTTGTCTTCATTGGAGTAGAACCTGAGCACCGTGTGTCTGGGTGAAGATCTCTTTGGGTCATGTCTGTTGGGAGTTCTCTGTCCATCCTGTATGCGGGGTGGATTCGTGTTCCAAGTGTTTTGGAAGTTTTCCTGTATAATTTCATCAAGCACTGCTTGCATCCCAGATTCTCTTTCTACTCCCTCAGGGAGGCCGATGATCCGAATATTCAGTTTTCTAAGGTAATCCTTCATCTCTTGCATCATTTTATTAGTTTTGCTGAGGTTTGTCTCCAGCTGTTTAATTCGCTGGGCACTTTCATTTTGTGTGTCTTCTGTTTCAGAGATCCTTTCCTCTGCCGCATTTATTCTGTTGATGAGGCTTTCAATTTTATTCTCTTGGGCATCCAGTTTGGTTTTGATTTGTTGTATTTCGGTGATTATGCGGTTCTGGTAGTCTTCCAGCTTTGTGTCCACGTCTCTGAGAAATTTTAGCATTATTTTCATCAATTCCTTTGCTGGTAACACGTCCATGTCTTCATCTCGCATCGCCGATATTGATAATGGCTTTTGGCCCATGTTTGGTGGGGTGCTGGCTCTTTCATCTGGAGCACAGCTCTTTCTGGTGGTTTTTCCCATTGCGTTGGTGAATTCTGGTGGGGCAAATGAACCCGTGTGTTGAGGGGCTGTCAGATGCTTTCCTGTAGAGATTGGAGCCTGCAGACGTGGTGTTGTCGAGCGTGGTAATTTTCAAGGCACCGTTGGTGCGTTCTCAGGGCCCGGGGCTGTAGAGCACCACCTTGGGGGCCCAGTGGATTCCAGGCACACTCTGGGCACCTCTTCTACAGGTGTGACACCCCAGGGCGTGGAGGGATGGAGGCGCTCTCTGGGTGTGCCCCCTGCACGGGAATCCGCAGGACTTAGAAGGTTTTATGTGCTTTCTCCTTGCGTTCTCCGTGTCAGGGACTGCAAGGTTTTTCAGAGCCCACCTGGTGCGTCTCCCACACACGGGACTGTGGGTGAGGCACTTTCCAGGCGTGGCTCTTGTGCAGTGAATCCACCACTCGTGGTGTGTGGATGTTCAGAGCCCCTGTTCCTGTGTGGCTCTCTCACACCGGCCCTTAGCGGAGGAGTGGCCCAGGCGCCCTGTTATAATTTCACGGCAGGTTCGCACCGTGTCAGTGTGATGCAGGAGTTTTCAGTGCTCTCCTGGTGGGTCGCCCACGCTCAGAACTGCAGGGTGGGAGGCGAGAGGTGAGCAGTTCACCCTATGGGAGTGGTACCTGCGTGTCGGGGACACACAGCACTACACTTCCCAAAGCTGGGCAGAGCTCTTCTGACACCTGACACCTGCGCTGTGGAGGCGGCTGCTGCAGGCGGGGCCGCCTAGTCCGCTCGGCGCAGCCGCTCGGCGCGGCGACCAGGGTCTTCCTGATGTTATCTCACTTCCACCAGGCAGGATGTGGAGGACTCCAGATCCTCGCCAGCAGCCTCTGCGCACCGAGACGCACTGGCCCCCCCAGTGTAGGAACACCCGAGGCGCCCCCCCGGGGCCCCCTCAGCCACCAACACCACTGCACGCAGTTCCCAAGGCACAAACCCAACAGTTTCAGTCCGTCTGCCCCGCGTTCTCAGAGGCTAAAACCTCGGCAGGGGTCTAGGAATGCGGAGGCTGCCACGTCAACCCCCCGGCTCACCAAACGTTCGGCCGCTGCAGTCTGCCTCCACCGCTGCCGAAGGCCTCCCGCCGGCGACGATCCGCCCGATCTCCCCGCCTCCGGGCTGTCCGCGTCTCCCGTCAGGCCGTTTTCAAAAGTGACTCAGCAGGTCTGGAGTGGGATGTCGGTTTCTCTACCTTTGCCCTGCTCCGTTCTCGCTGTTCTTCCGAGTTGTGTGGATCTTTTTGGCTCCACACTGTCCCAGGGAGCCTCACGGACCTCTCCCTGCGATTCCCTGCTGTTCCTCTTTGCTGCTTCTGTGACTTTCTATCCCTCTTTCACTGGAGACTCCCTCACAGCCTTCCTCCTACGTCGGCCATCTTCTCTTGGAAATGCACTTTTGTATGTGTTGTCAGGTTAGATGTGCATGAGAGAGCTATAAACAGTTCAGTAGTGGGGTAGTGCTTCATTGAGTTCAGGATGCCTTGAGTATTTGTAAAATTCTTTCCTCAGAAACCCTAATTGAAATCTTAGACCTAGGGTCATTAAACCAAGACTCACAAACCAAACGTGCCAGCTGCCTGCTGGGCATGGACCTCAAGCTAAGAATGCAAGGCAGGAAAAATAATCAAAATGAAAAGGAATATTTCATGACATATGAAATTACATAAATAGAATTGTTGCTCCAAGTAAATAAATCTTGATTGGAACACAGCTACACTGCTTATTGTATATGGCCTTAACCTGGATGGGGATCCCAGCTTCAAGCTTAAGATCAGCTCGGTTCTGGCCATTGCTGACTTTTGGGAAGTAAACCAGTACTATCTGTCCTTCTCTGTCTGTAAAATCTGCCTTTCAAATACAAAATAAATTTTATTTTAAAAATCACAGGTGTAATTTTCTTTTAGGTAAAGAATTTAACAAATGGAGAATAGAAAAAAAAGACAATGTTCCTCAAGAGCTAACAATAAAAATATAAACAAACAATATAAACAATAATCAATTCTCAAAGTGTTGACTTTGCTCATATAGGACACTTGCATACAATCTTTTAGGTACCACAGGTCAGAGGAAAGATGACATTTTGGAGACTGGTTTATTTCACTGAAAACTTGTTACTTCTTGTCTTTTTTAAAATAATGGGCATTTTTAATCCAACAATGTCAAATAAGAGAGTTTCTACTATAAATCCCTTCTTCAGAGAACAGTAATAAGGGTTAAGTTTGATTATGTACATCAGTGGTAAGTGTTCAGTAAATCATGGAATGTGAAAAAGCTACTGTGTAAGAAATCTGTATTTCAGTTCCATGAGATGGCTTTGTGCTGGTCCCACCTGTTTAAGCCAACACCTACATTATAGTCATTCTGACAACATGGCTTCTGTTATTTCATACTTGCTATTCCTAGTCACTAAAGGATATGTTTATTTAGATTACATTGCTTAAAAGGCCAACTTTTTATCACAAGCATTTCTGAAACCTAATAAAGAGCTGCATTTTACCATCACCCACAGTCACAATGACATGCTTTCTAATTCTACAACCACTTCTAACTATCCTGTGTAATAATTTCCTTGAGCCTGTCACAATAGCTCAATAGCTGAATCCTTGCCCAACAAGCACTGGGATCCCATATGGATACTGGTTCATGTCCCGGCTGTTCCTCTTCCCACCCAGCTCCCTGCTTGTGGTCTGCGAAAGCAGTAGAGGATGGATCGAGGCCTTGGGACCCTGCAACCATGTGGCAGACCCAGAGGAAGTTCCTGACTCCTGGTTTCGGATCAGCTCAGCTCTGGCTGTTGCAGGAGTAAATCAGTGGATGGAAAATCTATCTATTCTCTTTGTAAATCTGTTCTGCCTTTACAATAAATAAAACTTAATGTTTAAAACATAATAATTTCTTCAGTATCATAGAATCGTAACCTTACATTTCATTCAGTTTGACCTCCCACCGCAACTAATCCTTGATTCTCTAGATCAAAATGCTGCCACATGATTTTCACACTATTCAGCCTTAACCCTTTCACAGACAGGTTAAAAAATTCTCAACCCACTGATACCATTTTATCTGTGAACATTTCTGTTAGAATTTGTTTTCACTGCAGGAACCTGTAATCCGTTGCCACAGCTTCCTTTCTTCCATTTTCTATCACGTGGCCTATCTTCACTCATGCTGACATGTACCTATTGGAACAAAAACCATTTCTTTACTTTTCCTTCTTCACTGACAGCCTTCTTTATTATTATTATTATATATTTGGCAATCTTTACATTGTTAATTAGGGTAACAAGGTTCAAGGGCTATAGGAAAGTGGGTAAGACCACTATTTCCCTATTTTTTCTTTCATATAAATGAGGTAAAGGGAATATTGAGGGAGAAGCCTCAACAGTCTCCCACCCACCCCAGGTCCTGGATGTGGAGGATGTGGAGGATGCTCCATTTGTCTCCATTTGTCCAGTATTTCGCTGCCAACATACAGCTGAGGTGGTTGATTGACCTGTTCTATCTTCCATCTTTTCTTGGTTAGGGTTCTGAGTCTGCCATTTTGATTGGGGGGATCCCCAAAGAAACTTTGAGATGTTCCCAGACCAGATTCCTATATGTACTAGCAAGTACAGGACCCGGCACAGTCTATCAACTCGATCAGCTGGTGGTTGCAACTGCTAGGTTGGTTCTGTTTTCAGCCCCGACTTCCACTGGAACCAATGGATGGTGCAATCCAGCCTGGCTCTGCCCATCACATACTCAGCCCTCACATAAACCAGTGGGAGCTGCAGCCTAGTCAAAGACCCACAATAACCCCCACCAGGCCTGCCCCCTACCCTGGTTTGCCAGTATGTGTAGCAGACTAGTCCAGTCTATTCCATATCCCATTTGGCTCTTGTAAATGTCGAAGGGTATTGAAGCTTAGTTCCATCTAACCAGCTCAACTATCCAGCCCTCATGGATGTTGTTGAGTGCCTCTCTGTCTAGCCACCCCAGCCACCATCCTAGTTATTTTGTGCCCTCCCATGGGAGTGGTAACCCAAGAGGGAGGAGCCCACCATTTCCCTCCCTAGTAAAGTAGAAAAATATTGGGGCTGGCTCAGTAGGTAGGTTAATCCTCCGCTTGTGGTGCTGGAAGAACTTATGTGTATATGCCTCAGGAGTACTTCTTGGGATACCAGAACACTCCAGCACACAACTATTTGTTCACCAGTAGAAAACAGTGATGATTTAGACAGAATAGGCACTGAATACTTTTTTCAATTCATTCCTTGTTAATTAATGAATAAGCTAAGCAAGCCTGGTAGGGATGAAATCAAAAGATTTAAGGGTGGAGATGCTACTAACAGAAATGCCACTGACAGTAAAAATTGAAAAAAAAAAATTAGAATCTGTGTTCCCTCCAACAAGAATAGGATCCTGAAACAAACATTCTGTTACAAATTCTCAACAAGGAGTCAGTATTGTGTAGTAGCTAGTTAAGCTTCCCCTTGCAGAGTTATAGGGAGATTGGATAACAGGTAACAAATCAGAACTAGATAGAAAAAATAAGCTCCTAGGCGTGCACAGCACAGTGGGATGACTATAGCCCACAATAACCCGTTATCTGAGCAAAGGCAAGAGAGGAGGAGCTCTAAGCCTCCAGTCATAAAGTAATCACAAAGAGGAGAACGTTTGCTGTTCTGATTATTTATTAATGCACATATATGAATGTATTTGAATACCATTCTGTACTCCATAATATGTATAATTATTGGTAATCAAAAATGATGTGCTCTAAAGTATAAATTAAAAACAAGCTAAAAGTTCGTGGGAAGTGAAATTAAATAGGCTTTTTTGGTGCGAAAATAAGTTTATGCATAATTTTCATATAAATTTTTCATGAATTCTGTTTTTTAAGGTATGTCTATTTTTAAAGTCAGATTTAAATGAGAGCGAAAGATCTTCCATCCACTGGGTCACTCTCTAGATGTCTGCAACAGCCGGTGCTGAGCCAGGCCTAACCTAGGAGCCAGGAGAGTCACTCAGATCTCCCACATGGATGGCAGTGATACAGACATCTGAGGCATTGCTGCTGCTTTTGCCATGACATTAGAAAGGAGCTGGATGGGAGCTAGGACTCAAACCAGCACCCGTATGGGATGCAGCAGCTTTACCTGTTAAACTGCAATAAGCCCCTAAAGACAGTTCAATATGTGTATCCAACATACATATATACACACATCTTGAACTTCTCTCTCTATATATATATAGATAGATACATAATGAAGTTGAATGAAGTTGAAGTATATATATATATATATATATATATATATATATATATATATATATCACACCTTCCTCCAAATGTCTGTAACAGCAAAGGGACTGAAGTTGTGAGCCAGGAAGTTCATTCAGATCTCCCACATGACTAGCGCTTGAACCATCACCATTGACTCCTGGGAGTCAGCCATATCAGCAAAAAGCTTAAGTCAGGGAAACGAGCTGGGTGTTGAACCTAGGCACCCCAATGTGGGGCACAGATGTCCTAACAAGAGTCTTAATCACTAAGCCTAATGTTTATTCCAGGATCATATTTTTTCTTGCCAAAAGTAATTTATCTTTTAATATCAATTTCCATGAACTTTTTGAAGTAGCATTGTGCATTAACAAGTACACATGTCTAAACATAGTGAGGATATATATGCATACATGTTCATGTGCGTGTGCATATATGACAAGTCTTCAAAAGCTCACGGAATCCCTTATTGTGAAAAAGCTATGCATTTACTTCAAAATGCTCTGCACCAAAATAAACTTGTGTTTAATTCAATTTTCTATGAATTTTGTGTGTATATACATATATACATACATACATATATATATTCTATTATTTTGTTTTTCTGGAGAACCATGACTAATATATTTGGAGAAAGTTTATAAAGACCAAAAGTTTCTCAAAAGGAGGTTACCATTACAAAACTATTATTCCATTCTGACCCTGAGGTTCTGGACCATTACAGGTTTACTCTCATCTATGAACTAGCCACACAGACACACACACACACACACACACACACATACATAAATATGTGTGTGTTTATATATATATAAAATACTTTGTTCCTGGCCAAAGCAAAGTTATTGAGCATCGCATGGCACTACAAAATTACAGCAATCCTCTGAACGACAATGTTTTTGTTATTTTCTTCTTACTTTAAATTTTACATAAACAGGATCATATAATATGCGCTCATTCCACCCCTCCATTTTAAGTACCCCTTTTTGTTTTCTGCTCTTTTTTCCTTTGTTTGCTTTATTTTCCCTCTCCTTTTCAGTCACCAATGAATTAATTTTGTTATATATCAAATTCTAGATACATTGGAGTGCCATTTCTGGTTCTGAGATGTACAGAGCTGTTTATTCCAACATCAATACCATGTGTCGCTTTGTTGTTTCATATAAAAGTATACACACTTCATAAATTTATTTTGGATGTTTTGCATCTTTTGTTACATAGATATTAACAAAAAAATCATCGTGTCCACTTATATATTATTCATTCACTCATTTATGACAAAAACTATGTATCATGCACAACATGTAGAATGGTTAAATCAAGCTAACCAACATAAACATTACAAAACTGTTGCAATGATGGGCAGGATGCATAAACCTAGCTACTGTCAATTGGAGGGACTGGAGCAAGCAGTATAAAACCCAATCTACATCTCCCTTCCTATGCTGGTGTTAACACTGAACTCTGTACAATTGAGAACAAACCCAGTGACATGAGAAGGCCCATGGCCCCAAATGAACCCACTGTCCAAAGCATGAACACACTCTATATTGCATGCTCAGATTCTACTGCCGGAACCATCCCTAGTGTGCAGGAAACTCTGAACCTCAAGAGTAAAGACAGGGAGTGCCACAGGAATATATGAGTCCTGGTGCACAGGATCCAGCAGCAGCAAGTGTTAAATTTTAAATGGTAGTGGGTGGGCAGGTGTTGGGAAAGAGGATAATGATCTCCAAGTCTGAAAAGGCAATCAACCCTACTTCTACAATACTAGGAATTTGATGTTCCAGTTGATCTCTTCTCACACCAAGTGGGCATGGGTTCTGGCAATACCCTTATTCTGTTGGGCCAGTTGAACCGGCAACGCTCAGTCTTCTTAGCTAGAATGCAAAAAATGTTCATGGGGCAACTAGGAAGGAGATATACAAGGTCCTCTGTCTATAAACTCAGTATCAATTGCAACAGTGAGTGACTCCTTTCTCAAAACGGAGTCACAGTGCAGCAGTGTGGGCAGTGAAGTTTGAACCTGAAGAGGATGAGTTCTTTTTCTGCAGCAAATCCATTAGGAGTTTTTCAAGAGACTCTGTTTACTGAGTGGCTGGTCTGTGGTGACTGAATTCCTCTGTACCTCTGTAGCAATAACTTCCCAGGTAAAGAGAACCTTGCAACTGAAAAGGATGGGTTGATAAAAATGTAGTACTCCTGTTTCTTGAGTGTTTTATTTAGTTCTTAAGATGTTTTTGATAGAATTTAGCAATTAAACTATCAAGTCTTGGGATTTTCCACTTTGTTTAAAGATTTATTTGATTTTTATTGGAAAGTCAGATATACAGAGAAGAGGAGAGACAGAGAGGAAGATCTTCCATCTGCTGGTTCACTCCCCAGGTGGCCACAACGTTCAGAGCTGAGCCAAGCCAAAGCCAGAAGCCTCAAGCCTCTTCCAGGTCTCCCACACAGGTGCAGGATCCCAAGACTACCGTGTTGTGCCCGGGATTTTACATTTTGTTATTAATTTTAAATTTATAAAATAAAAATAGTGAGGTAGTAATATGAGTTCCCGTATTACATACCTCTTAGCACATTTCCTATTGTAGCAACTCACATTAGTATCTTTGTCACATTCACTGTACCACATCCAGCTTTCTTTATTATCCAAACTCCTTTTGTCCTTTCGACTCCTCCAAGCCTCTAGTAACCAACCTTTTATAGTCAGACAATTTTTTTTAAGTTTGGTGTCCCACATATAAAGGGTGAACATGTGGGCCTGGCACAAGGGCTCAGTTGGCTAATCCTTCCCTTTCAAGCACCTGGAACCCATATGGGTTCTGGTTCGAGTCCCAGCCAAGTCCATTTCCTGTCCAACACCCTGTTTGTGGCCTGGGAAAGCAGTAGAGAATGGGCCAAAGCATTGGAGCCCTGCACCCATATGGGCTTCAGATTGTCTTAGCTCTGGCCATTGTGGCTACTTTGGGAGTAAACTAGCAAGTGAAAGATCTTTGTCTCTCTTTATAGTTCTGCCTTTCCAATAGATCTTTTTTAAAAAGGTATATATTCAATATGTATCTCTGTGTCGACTTATTTCTCTCAACATGACGTTCTCCACTTAATACATTTTATTGCAAATGACAAAACTGCATTCTTTTTTTTTTTCTTGAACTTGGATAATACCTCATTGTGTACATATGTCACATTGTTAAATTCCAAGCTTTGACTATTATGAAAAGTGTTATAGGCATGGTGCAATGGACATCTTTTAGAGATAGCGCTGCATTGCTTTGCTAATATTTTTGAGGATTTTTGCATCTATGTTCATCAAAGATATTGGTCTGTAATTTTCTATTTGTGCAGTGTCTTTGCTTTTGGAAACAAAAATGATGCTGCCTTCTAGTAACTGATAGATATAATATTCTCGCTTAGAAGGTGTTTTTTTTTTTCAAAGCCTTGAATATATTCTCTCTCTTAAAAAAAAAGATTTTATTTTTATTGGAAAGGCAGATTTACAAAAATAAGGAAGTACAGGGAGAAAGATCTTCTGTTGCTGATTTATTCCCCAAGTAGCTACAATAGCTAGAGGTGAGCCAATCCGAAGCCAGAAGCTTCTTTCAGTTCTCCCGTGTGGGTGCAGGGCTCCAAGGCTTTGGGCCACCCTCAACTGCTTTCCCAGGCCACAAACAGGGTGCTGGATAGGAAATGGAACAACCGTGATGTGAACTAGTATCAGGGATGCTGCAGCTGCAGCTGCAGGCAAAGTATTAGCATGCTACACCACTGTGCCAACCACAATCCACTTTCTTTTGACCTGTATGGTTTCTGCTCAAAAGTCAGTTGTCACTCTAATTAAAAATTTTTTATGTGTAGTTTGACATTCTTCCTTTTACTGTCTTTAGAATTCTCTCCTTGACCTTAAAAATGACAACTTGATTATAATATGCCTTGGCGAGGGGTTTTGGATCGTTTCTTTGCTTTGTTAAAGCTTATTGGATATAAACTTCCCGCTTTTTCGTTTGCTTTTGGTACATCCAAATAAGTTTTGGTACTGTCTTTCTATCTTCATTTGTTTATGTCTGGCTTTTATATCTTCATTGATTCCCTTTGTTGCTTGCAACACTTTGTAGAATTTTCATATATTTTTGAACTTTCTAAAGTTCTTCCTGATGGTGATTGCTGGTTTTACAGCATTATAATAAGAAATATGCTATGATCTGGATATGATTTGGCACCCAATATCATGCAATTCAGCCAGCAAAATCTTACATCACTGGTGCTAAGAGAACTGAATTTTAATTGAACTTTCACTTTTTTAAGAGGTAGGGTTTGGGGGAAGTGATTAGATTGGTTTAGATCTTTGTGGTGGATCTATAATTGAATCATGGTGGCTTTTGTGAGGAAATTCTTAAGTAGACACCTGTTCTCCCTAAATCTTGCAATGCAATGTCTTGGCCACATGGGCATTCTACTAGAAAAATATATTATTGCCAGGTATATCATTACCAGAAGCTAAACCAAGCATGCCTGCCCAATTCTGTATTATGAACTTGCAAAAACAATAAGCCAAATCTTTTCTCTTTAAAAGTAGGCTGTCTTAAGTATTTTGCAATAGAAACAAAATTTTTAAAATGCAGATGCAATAAGGTTTAAATCCTCTTAAGACCTCTTAGGTTTTGTTTTGTGCACTTACATATAATCCATCCTGAACAATGTTCTGTGTGCACTTGTAAAGAATGCTTATTATGTTGTTACAGGATGGAAAGTTCTGTGTATGTGTTTCAGGTTCATTTTTTCTGAAGCACAATTCAAGATGAGAGTTTCCTTATTGATTGAATAATCTCCCTATTGCTGAAAGTTGATCATTGAAGTTCCCTACTATTGTTTTATTATTATCTCTATTTTCAAATCTCCTAATATAATTTATATATTTAAGTGCCCTAATATTGAGTGGATACAGATTTATAACTATTATATTTCCCATGAATTGCATCTTTTATCATTATGATGACCTCTTTCATTTCAGAGTCTCTGACTTTTCACTTTTCTTGCAGCCTGGCACTGATTTTTATACAAAGAAATATTCCAGTCTGCAGAATGGATTTGTCTTAGAAAGTCCTTTTTCAAGCAGCAGCCTGTCCAGAGAATCTGGGCAGGTCGTCTGAAATGACCTGAAGTCAGATTTGTTGCTTGAGTTCTTGGGGAGGTTAAACCAGTGTCTGTGTGAATAAATAATTGGGCCTGTTGCCTGGGTCTGCAGGATTTTGCCTGAAACCTGGATACCATGCAGTAGAACTACAAGCTGAATCTTCAGGGATTGATCTGGATCCTGTATACAGCAGGATAATTCTGAAGCAATTATCCACAGAGGCTCCTTGAAATCTTGGTCCACGGGGGCTGACTTGGTAGACTTTCCTTCAGCCTGAGTCTCCAAGGGGTAAATAGGGATTTGGAATTACCTGGGACCATTTGAATGGAGCTGGCACCAGAGTCAGTAAAGGCCAGCTGGCTCTCGGGCTTTCCCAGAGGCTGGCCTGGAGACTTTATTTATGGAGCTCACTGTAGCACCATCACCTCCTGGAGTGTTTCTAGACACAAAAAACTTCCTTATGAAAGATGGAAAGAAGATATTAAGAGATTAAAAAGCCACCCTTCACCCAAAATAGAACATAGGTGACATTTTGATTGTTCTACGACCAAGAATATAGTTTTCATGTACTCTAGGAAGCTACAGGAGAAAACAGTCTCTTGATTTTTTTTCTAAGATGTTTGGGTTTCTTTTCTCTTTTGAAAATATTTGTTCATTTCTATTTAAAAGGCAGGTTAGAGAATGAGCGGCAGAGAAAGAGAAATAGACAAACAAATATGTCTCCTATCCACTGGTTCACTCCCTAAATGGCCACAATGAATAGAGCTTGGCCAATCCAAAGCCAGAAGCAAGGAGTTTCCTCCAAGGATTTGATCCATCCTCTGCTGAATTCCCAGGCCACATGCAAGGAGCAGGATTGGAAGTGGAGGAGCACCCATATGAGATGCCAGCAAGACAGGTGGAGGATTGACTTGCTATGCTATGGCTCCAGTGGTCCATTCATCTCTCCTGAATAACAAGAATCTCTCCTGATAGTTCAGTGGAAACACCATGGAGACTATGAATCAAAAGACATGAATTTCAAAAAAAATCTCTCTGTCTCTCTCTCTCTCTCTCTCTCTCTCTCTCTCTCTCTCTCTCTCTCATACATACATAAGCACACATTTTGTTTCAGTTCACTCATCTATAAGGTGACTCAAATTGCAGTTTGTTCGGGAAATTTTCTGCTCTTCATCTATTATAGTGGGGCAATTATTAATATTTCCTCCTTTCACTTTTCAGGAGTGTCCTGATTTTGGCGCTAAAATTTATTGTCACTCTACTCATCTGTAATATGATGAGGTTAACTTAGATCATTCTGC
This sequence comes from Ochotona curzoniae, assembly GCF_017591425.1. Taxonomy (NCBI): domain Eukaryota; kingdom Metazoa; phylum Chordata; class Mammalia; order Lagomorpha; family Ochotonidae; genus Ochotona; species Ochotona curzoniae. The sequence continues at coordinate 52,459,457 of NW_024467087.1, read as the reverse complement.
AACTATATTAGACAATGTAGATTAGGATAACATCACATGATTCCATAGTGCTTCCTGCTGTTGCCAGGGTTGATAGGCACTGTATTCATTTTCTCCACTGAGAAAGTAATATGCAGTTATCCTTCTTAGGGTGTGTAGCATTTTCTTGCACTTCAGAAACTGGGTCAAGTTGCTGCATTAAAATTATATCATTAAGGGAGATTCTGAGACTTAGATAAAAGAAAATGAATGTTATTTAAAGATCAATCACTCCAGCTGTAAGCAAGCAATTTCCTGGGTTGCTTTGTACCTAGACAAGTGTTACACTATTAGGAAAAAGCAACCAAAATTTGTTGGACATTTTGAGCCTATTTAGTGCCAAATTATTGTTAACTATACCAGCATGCCAGCACAGTTGCTTATTCTTATTCTTTTTTTTTAAAGATTTATTTATTTTTATTCAAAGTCAGATATACAGAGAGGAGGAGAGACAGAGAGGAAGATCTTCCGACCGATGATTCACTCCCCAAGTGACCGCAACAGCTGGTGCTGTGCCAATCCAAAGCCAGGGACCAGGAACCTCTTCCAGGTCTCCCACAATAGTGCAGGCTCCTAAAGCTTTGGGCCGTCCTCAACTGCTTTCCCAGGCCACAAGCAGGGAGCTGGATGGGAAGTGGAGCTGCTGGGATTAGAACTGGCGCCCATATGGCGTTCAAGGCAAGGACTTTAGCCACTAGGCCACCACCCGGGGCCCTCTTTTTCTTTTTTTAAAGACAAGTATGTAAGGCAGGGAACTCCAGCCCAGAGGTGGAGGAGGGGGCTGCAGATTAACAGAGAGGGAGTCTGGGGACATGCTGAAGTGGGAGCATCTGAGTGCATATTTTGACAAGGAAGGAATTATTTCTTGGGTCTTCCACAGAACTGGCCATTGCACTCTCAGGTGGGTAAGGTAGCTGAGACACAGTGGTTTGGAGGGGAAAAACCAGAGGGCACGTCTTGGTTTAACCAAGGTGCCTGAACATGTAGGAGACCTAGACTTAGTTAAGTAGCATTACCTGCCACCCACTGGCACATGCAAAACCTTGAGCTATGGGGCATGTACCTGGCTGTACTACACCAAAATACCCACACACAAGAGTCAGAGCAGAAGTTGGGCCATGTAAACCTGGGCTTCAACACCCATCAGAACACAGGAGAAACATATCTGGGGGCAGATTCTGTAGAGTAATTTTCGGCTGACCTCTGGAACTGCAACACTCACTGGTTTACTCAGAGAGCTAGGATGGTGACAGGCTGAGCCAGGCTGGACTGTGGAACTCAACTGATAGGAATAAAATCTGGGTTTTGTGAGAAAGCTTTAAGGGACAAACTGCAGCACCCATGAGCACATTGAAGGGCCGTGACTGAGGCAGACTGTGATAAGCAGGGGGCTAATGTCCCTGCTTGCACACATGAGATCCGGGGCTGAAAGCAGAGTTTGTAGGGAAACTTGAGTCTACAGCTCCCTCTGAGAGGACAAGAACCAGGGCTTAGAGCAGGCCAAGCCAAGCAATTCTGTAGCTGGGTCAATTGTGTGTGCTGGGTCTGGGGACAGGCCAAGCTCAGCCAGCCCTTAACATCCACTAGCATGCATGAGACCCAGGGCAGGGTGTGGGTTGCGCCCAGCTGAAATAGACTGTAACACCCACCAGCAAGAGCTGAGACTGCAGGTGGACCATTCCAGGCTGGGCCAAAGCACCTGCAAGCATGCACAAGATATAGGGTCTGGTAGGAAAATTCTTGACACTCCCTTGCTGGGCTGTAGCTCCCACTTACAAGTGCAAGAGGTTGGAATGTGGGCAGACCAGGCTGGGCAAGACTGCAGGACCTAGTGGCATGCAGCAGCCCACACCTAGAGTCTGGGAGTGGGCTAAACTGGGCTGGGCTTCAGCACCAGCTGGCAATCACAAAAAACAGAATAATTGTGGGAAAGGCTATGAAAGACCCCAGCACTTACCAAATTGTGTGGATCTGGGCATGGGCCAGACTTGGCTAGGCTGTTGCACCCATTGGTGAAAATGAGAATGAATGCCAGCTAGTCAGGATAGGCTGCAGTACTTGCCAGTGAGTGCCAGGAATGGGTGCCAGCCATGTCAGTCTGAACAGCAGCACCCAAGAGCACATATAGGACTCAGGGCTAAGAGCAGGCCTGGTAGGGGAACTTGAGGAATTACCCTGCTAGGCACATCTCCTGCTGGGTCTAGGAGCAGGATAGACCAAGCTGAGCTGTAACACCTGTGGGCATATGCATGAATCGGTTTGGGGGCAGGTCTGGCAGGATCAGTCCACAACACACTGGCATGAGTGAGAGCCAGCACAGGTGTACAACAGGTCGGATTGGATCACAACACCCACCAGTTCACATGAGGGCTGGGGGTGGACCAGTCTGGTCTAGACTGCTGGACCCATCAGTGAAAACTGGGACTAGGGTGGGCTAAGATGAGCCAGGCTGTAGCACTTGCTGCCAAATGCCTAGACTTGGAGCAGGCCATCTGAGACTGAGCCGCAGTGTCTGCGTGCATACCCATGAGCCAGGGCTGGGAGCAAGTCTAGTAGGGGAACTTTGGGGACTCCCTTGCCTGGCCACTGCTCTCAAAGAAGAGCATGAGAGATGGGACAGGAATTGGGCCAGTCTGGGGATGGACTAGGCTGTGCTACACTACCAATACATGCTGGAGCACATGACAGCCTGAATGGGTGTGTCAGCCAGGCTAGGCCACATCACTAGATGGCAAGTGATGGGTCTGGAAGCAAGACATGTCAGCTGAAGCGCATTGCAGTAAGGAGTGGCCTTCTCACCCTCCTCTTGTACAGACAGAGGAGGAAAAAAAATGAAGCATTTGTCCTACCCACCTTCCTCCATGCCTCCATCTTCCTCACCCTAATTGGAGGCCCACATGGGCACATCCTTCTCAGCTGTGTAAACAATATTAAAAATAAAATTGAAAAAGATTATTCCATAAGAAAATGATTTTAGATATAAAAATGTAATAGTCAATAGTTGTACATGAACAAAGAACTGTAATAAAAATGGATGTGACTACCGGAACATCACAGAATAAAAGAATGCTCATGGGAATTCTTATACCTTTTCCAATGAGAAATAAAATAATGTAGGGGATTCAGAGAGTGTATCTCTGGTAAGGAAGGATTCAGAAATCAAATTCCTATCGATCAGGAGGAGAGGTAGAAAAGTGAAAGAATGTATTATTTATGGTGCTGTGGTAGAAGAGTACTATGTCAGATGTCACAAGTTCAAACTGTACTCTTAATTTTGTAATGAATTAGTTGAAAAAAAATGTTTTAACTTCTTTTTTGCTATTATTATCATTCTATGATACAGTTCCATAGGCCCTGGGATTTCCCTTATGCACTCCCCAAACCCCTCCTCACTGAGTTTCCCTATATCATTACTATAGTATAGTTCTTCATGAATAGTCATATGGCCATCATTGCAGGCATATACAATGGCAGAGAATCCAGAATCCTATTGTCAAGATACAGTAAACAGTTTCATTGGGAGTACATCTTTGTCTGGAAATAGAGATGCATATTGCATTGTATCCTCACATCTGGATGTGCTAGTCTCCATTACATAGTTACTGTACACCCCCTTAAATGAAAAGCCACGAAACAAAATCAACAACAGGAAGGAAAAAAGAAATGACAAATCCATGAATGCCGATATTTGTTAGTAAAATACATCTCCTGTAGGCAACAAATAGATGGTTTGGGGTTTTTTTTAATCCAGTCTACTAATCTATGGCATTTGATGATGAGTTTAAGCTATTTACATTCAGGGTTAATATAAATATGTGACAATTTGGTCTTGTTACTTACTGATGGGTTGTTCATTGATTTAGTCTTCTGTTGTCATTTTACTGGGATGTTCTTCACATTTGCCTTTGGTTTTGTTGGGTGCTATTCTTCTTCTCTGCTAAGAGAACATCTTGAAGTATCATTTGTAGGGCAGGTTTGGAAGAGGCAAGTTCTTTTAACTTCTCTTTACTGTGGAAGAATTTTATTTCCTTTTCAAAGATGAAAGAAAGCTTTGCGAGGTACATTATTCTAGGCCAACAATTTTTTTGTTCTTTTGGAATCTGGAATATGTCACTCCATTCTCTTCTCACTGTAGAGTTTTCTATGAGAAGATCTCCTGTGAATTTAATTGGCATTCCTTTATATGTCAATTGATTTTTTTCCTGTGCACATTTCAGGATCTTTTCCTTATGTTCAATTGAAGAGAGCTTAATGATCCTGTGTTGTGGTGAAGATCATTTTTAATCAACCCTGTTGGGAGTTCTGTGCCGCTCCTGGACTTGTTTCCCAATTCTTTCTCTAGATTAGGGGAATTTCCCTTATTATTTTCATTAAATACATTTTTTCCATTTTTAATTATATTTTTGACAATCTTTACATAGTTAATTAGGGTAAAAATGTACAAGGGGCTACAGGAAAGTGGGTAAGACTATTATTTCCCTATTGTTTCCTTCATGTACCTGAGGTAAAGGGAAATTTAAGGGAGAAGCCCCACCCAGTATCCCACCCCACCCCAGGTCCCTGATGTGGGGGATGCTCTGAAGGTTTTGCTCAAGTGGTTTTGATAGTTCAACAGTTATGAATTGCTGTCAATCTTGCCACTCCAAACACGATGAGGTCATTGAAGAATCCACTGACTGACATAGTCCATCACAGAAAACACATTTTTAAAGATTTACTTATTTTTATTGGAAAGGCAGATATACAGAGAGGAGCAGAGACAGAGCAGATCTTCTGTCCAATGGTTCACTCCCCAAGTGATTACAATGGCTGGAGCTGAGCCGATCCGAAGCCAGGAGCCAGGAGCCTCTTCCAGGTCTCCCACATGGATGCAAGGTTTGAAAGCTTTGGGCCATCCTCAACTGCATTGCCAGGCCACAAGCAGGGAGCTGGATGGGAAGTGGGGCTGCCGGAGTACGAACCAGTGCCCATAAGGGATCCCAGCACACTCAACGCAAGGATTTAACTGCTATGCTATTGCGCTGGCCCCTATTAAATACATTTTTAAACACAGCTTCTCTTTCCGCACCATCCGGAACTCCCATAACTCTTATATTTGGCCTTTTAATAGTGTCTTTCAATTCATGAATACTTTTTTTAGCTTGGTCCAGCTCTCCTTCCAGCTTTTTGTTTGTTTCTCCCTGGTGACAGGAAATTTCTTCCAACTCTCAGATTTATTCTTCTTCCTCCTTCATTCTGTTTTGGAGACTCTCCACTATAATTTTAATTTGCTCCACTGTATTCTTTATTTCTGATATATCACCTCTCATTTGATTCATCTTCTGTGTGACATATTCCTTAAATTCCTAGAACTCCTGTATTACATGTTTCTCTTGTGGATAAAAAGCTTTATAACAAGTGTTTTGAATTTTATATCCCACATTTATCAGAATATGCCTCAGTTAACTCTCTTTTGCAGGGGAGTCTTCAATAATATTCATTGTGCCTTTGTTTCTTTTACTCTTGGTCATTGTACTTCTGGTTATCAGATTCTTCTCCTTGGGGCAGGTTTCTAAGCTCTGTCACCCACAGGTCTACAATGCGATTTTACTTATTGCAGTTGGTACATGGCTCTGTGTTTGAAGTCACTTGTGCCACTCCCTCCAGCAATTCCAGGTCTGGGTTCTTATGTTGGACTTCCACAACAGTCTCTCTACCCCCAACTCCTGGCTCACCAATCTCCACCTCCTGGGATAATTTGCTGAGTCTGCACTGTTGTCTGTACAACTTTTCTCCCACTTTTGATTGGAATAGGTCCCAGAATTAGGGAGACACCAGGTGTCCTATATAGCTAAATTGTTGGTGGTGCTGATCTTCCTGGAACCTGCTGACCATCAGGTCTGAGGACCACACAGACTTATTTTAACTCATACGATACCAAAGTTGGTATTATTTTCCTGTAGGACCAGTGCAATACACTGAACTCAGTGAGTTTGCTCCCAGATTAGCACATGTGCATCTCCCTGTGGTCTATAGCCCTGTGGAGGAAGAAAGAAGCACAGAGAAAGAGAGGAGAGAGAGAGAGAGAAAAAGAGAGTTTCCAAATGTTGGTTCATTGGTCACGGCAGTTTTAAAGCCTTTGCCATACTGAACAGATTGGCACCTGATATGCCAGTACTATAGTTCTTGATCTGCTGGACATAAGGTTTGAGTCCTATCCAGACCTATTTTGAATGGAACTTGTAGGATGCCATGTTGCCACAGTTGACTGAGCCAGAAATGAATTCACTCAAGTGCAGTGCGTGCATAGTCCTGTCCCATAGCCTTTGCCTCCTTAAACAAAATGGCACCTGATATGGCTCTAGGGGGTGAACTGGGTTGTGAAATCCACCCTGTTCCCCTACTGCCTGTCTGGGATATGATGCTCTGTCTCTGCTCCTGGTCAAATCAAACAGACCAGAATGACAGGCAGTCCTTTGTCTGGATTCACCTTCTGAGCTCCCAGTGAAAGTCTATTCCCCACCTGCTTGCTGGTGGAGTTCTGATTGTTGAATTCAGATCACCGCTCACTGAATACTGCTGGGGCATCGGTCACTGCAACACCACAGCTTTGTGTCTGCTGCTTTCCCATGTCTTTCAGTCTCCAGGTGCCCCTCTGCTGTCGTTCTGCCCTCTCCTATTTCCTGGTATGTTCCCTCTCTGCTTCACACTGGCTAAGGTTTCTCTGTATGTTTAAACATGTCTTTACCCTATTGCACTATCTTGATTCTCCCCCAAAATCTTTATTGTTAAAGCTTATTTATTCATTTGTAAATAATAGCTTTGTAGAGGTAGAAAGAAACACAAAGAAAGAAGAGAGAGAAGAGAGAGGTTTTCCAATTGCTGGTTCACTGATCAAATGGCTGCAACAGCCAGGACTGGGTCAGATGAAACCTGGAATCAGGAGCTCCGTCCAGATCTCTCATATTGATGTCAAGTGTCCAAATACGTGGGTAATCTTCTGCAACTTTTCCAAGGTCATAGACTAGGAGCTGCACTCGGAATGAGGCAGACTAGACTCGAACCAGTGCCCATATATGATGCCAGGATCACAGGTGGTAGTCTTACCGCCTGTTCCACAACATCAGTTATATCATTTTAATCTCGTTACTTTTCTGTATCAGCCAGCTTTTTCCACAGTAACGTTGCCCTACAAATCATCCCCAAATTCAGTGGCTTATAAAGCAACAGTCATTTATTTGTCATTCATGCATACAGATTACCTGATTGATGGTGTTGGGCTTGCTGAATTCAACTTCAAGCACTAGACAAAGTCTAGATCTACTTCATGTGACTCTGATTCTCCCTAAAACAAGGGGTTAAGCCAGGGATATTATTTTTGTGGCAGTAGTAGAAGTCAAATACAACCATGCGACATAAACTTTGCTTGCATCGTGTTGCTAACCTCACTGGCAAAGCAGGTCCTGTGGGTGAACAGGAAATCAAAGCAGTAGGGAAACACACCCTGCCCACTACGAGGCCTTGGCAATAAAGAGGAATACTTACAATTTCTCACAAGCTCCTTTCCTACCAAGGCCACAGGATTGCAACGAGAATCTGTTCATTTATTGAATCACTCATTTAAGTCAATTCATTATCTGCTGAGGACTGGACAATGTAGCATAGCTAGCGAAATTGAAAAGTGATTAATTTAATTTGATTTTACAATTTAGTGACTATCAGGGCCAGGATTAGTGTGAGTGAAGCAAGGCATCTTGTTCCTAAAGATGAGCATAGCCTTAAAATTTTCTCCCCAAGTGCTTTACTTGACCCTTTACTTGATACATGAAAAATTGGGTGAAAAGTATAATGTGCTGCACAGAATAAAATGAAAACACTAGCATTCATTGAAGACTGAGGATTATCTGTGTAATGATGTTCATTGACCTCAAAGCTTATGAAAAGAAATATGCTGACTTTTCTTTGAGAACAGGCAAACAAGGAAAAGGAACTAGAGAGGGCAAAACATTTACTGAGTGTTTATTATACTTGAAGTAAGTTGTACTTATTATTTGGCTTTATTTTCCATGCCTAGCCGATTAGGAAGTATGACTATCCACACATTTATAGGGCAAACAGACTTTAAATTCAGAATTAGAAAGTGACAAGGTCAGAGCACAGAGGTACAGAATGACTGACCTGAGCCCCAATTTCTTGGTGATCTAGTACTATTTGACACTTGTAGCTCTAGTATTGGTTAAGAACATTTTGAAAATTAAAGCCTTTTAAAGAAACCTATCATTTAAAAAGCTCTGTGTTTATTAATGTTCCTTTAGAGCTCCTGATCTTAACCGGGTGCATTGCCATTGTTGATATTGGATGGCTGAAATAATACAAAAAAATTTAAAAGTTGTAAAATTCCAGAGAGACTTCTAATCACAACTTGATTTACTCTGGCGATTCTAGCAATCACCTGTCTCCACGCACATGTAATGAAATACATTGTGGAAGAGACATCACAGTTCATTAAGATATTCTCATGAAGTGTGGGACCCTGCTGTTCCTGAGTCTCTGACTTCAGCATTTTGCATATATACAACCTGGATACAGGTAAAAGCAAGCAAAACAGACCTGCTTTTTTTTTTTTTTCTGATCACACACAATTGGCTCACTTATGTCTCTATCCAACCCAAATGACAACACTTCTGCTGTATACCCTCAGTGTCAGTTCAAAACTTTCTGACACAATGATATAGTTAACAAACACCCCACCCAGACCACAGGATGGAGGGAATAATGTTGAACTTCATCTACCCCTGCCCTACATTGTTACTTTTAGCAGCCTTTCAATTGATCCTGTGCTTTGAACTGATTCTGCCTGCATGAAGGGCAGGCCTAAATTGGAGATTAAGGCTGCCATTATTGCTTGTAGTTCACATTAATTGGTCATGAGTCATGTTAAAATTCAGTCTTTGCACTTCCTTGCTTTTTGTGGGAAGATGAGCTATATTGTCCTAATATTGACAGAATGATGATGACAGCTCATTAAACCTCAAGTCCTCTGCTGAGGTGACTTTCCTGTTTGACAGATCAAGCCTGTGAGTACTTATGGCTATCAACTGAGCTCACAACTCAGGATGACATTTCAGGCAGAGTAAGACAAATATCAGCCATTCTTTATATTCATGTCAAGAAAAAAAAAAAAAAACCTCACAGCAAGAACAGGCAGAATCTGTAATCCAGTCTTCTGCAAACCTTAGACCTCACCTTCAGATACTAAAACATGAATGCGCACTCGATAGTTCACTTAATCTTCAAAGTAGGAGACAACAGATATCAAAACAGAGGCCATAGAACGGGCTAATAGACATGGGGGAAAAATAGCTGTTGACTGTTTCTTAAGCTTTGCCTGTGACTTTCACAAAGACTCTCTACTTGACTGAACTGTGGTCATCTGCACCCCCATTGGGGTTGGAACATAACTCCTTCATTACTAGACTTTGATCTACTAGATGAAATCTGGAATCAGGAACTCCATCCAGATCTCTCATATTGATGTCAAGTGCCCAAATATGTGGGTCATCTTCTGCAGCTTTTCCAAGGTCATAGGCTAGGAGCTGGACTCACTGATCAAATGGCTGCAACAGCAAGGACTGGGTCATCTACTCTATACTTGACTAGAAGTTACTGTTTGCTTGGCCTAAATAGTCCTGTTTCAGTACAAATTCTGTTAGCTTAGAAAGAATTCCAGCTTTCAATAAGTGATCAAATTCCTTTTTTTTTTTTAGCCAGGAATTATTTATTTATTTTTTATGATACAGTTCCATAGGCTCCTGGTATTTCCCTTATCCCAGCCCCAATTCCCCTACCCCACCTAGTTCCTCTATATCATTACTAAAGTATAGTTCTTCATACACAGTCATATATCCATCATTGCAGGCATGAACAATGGTACAGTCCAGCATCCTATTGTCAAGATATAGTAAACAGTTTCATTGGGAGTACATCTTTGTCTGGAAATAGAGATGCATACTACATTGTATCCTCACATCTGGATATGTTAGTCTCCATTTCACAGCTACTGTACATCCCCTTAAATGAAAAGCCACAAAACAAGATCAACATCAGAAAGAAAATAGAAATTAACAACATCAAGAAGTTAAATAACATGCTATTAAATGACTAACGTGTAGCTGAAGAAATGAAAATCAAGAACCTTTTTTAAGAAAATGATGTTACTGTATGATCTATGAGTCACTGAAGAATTTAACCAGAAGAAAGTGTTTTAAAGAGACGAAACTAACAGAAAACATCAAAACCCATGCAATATGGTTTCCACTGATTTTTGTTGGTGAAAGGTGTTTCTTCTACACAACAAATAGATGAGTTTTGTTTTTAAAAGATTCAAAATTTTCAAAATTTCTTGCTTGAAAATGAAATTTTTAATTATATTTTTTACAGACATTTTGTAGTGCCTCATGTAAGTGGCATCCACCTGTGAGCACTGAATTTCCATCTTGCTTACTGTGAGTTCTCACCTGTGTTCTGGATTTGTTTTCCTAAATCTGTTTCCTGAAATGATCATAGTAACCCAGAAGCACAGGCAACACGTAATCCCAAACAAAAAGTTGTGAATAGCAATAAGGAGGAAAAAATAGGGAAGATCAAAGGTATTTAAAATGCAAATGATAGCATTTCTTCTATTTACTCCTCAAGGTTGTTAATAGATGCTAAGGGTATATTGGTGTTTCTTAACCTGAAGAACATGGAGCAAATACAAAACTAATAAACCAGCTAAAACTGAAGATGGACTGAGGAAAATTCCCTCTCCCGTGAAGCTCTTTTCTTCACTACCCAACTCAACCTTTAGACTGCAGGCTTCAGAATCTCGCTGGAAACAAATTAGTGGTTCATAAACTCACATAAATTATGAATAATAGATTCAATTCTTTTCAACTGAATATCTTCCTATAATAAAGTATCTTATGATACTAATATTATTATTCTGAGTTGCTTCACAGTTTAATTTTCAATTCATTTTTTGTCCCTGTGTCATTTTTTTAAAAGAGCTCCTGGAGGGAAAGCTGCCTCTGTCTTAGACGCATAGCATCCAATAAAGACTTGAACACATAACAGATGTTTATTAAGCATTCACTTCAGAAAGCAAATAATATACTACCAACAAATCCACCACATAAATGTGAAGTTTCTAAGACATTCAGGAAAATGGCTTAATATACTGACTGCATTGTTCTCTTCAAAGTTAAAAAATAAACAAATCTATGAAGCAACCAATTAGTGGATTGTATCTGTGGATGCACAGCCCCCAATATAGTTCTCATTTCAGAAAAAATAAAGAAATCTTTACAAATAATGAGAAGAATTGGGCCAGCATGATGGCATATCCAGTGAATACTCCACATGTAGCACCAGCTTCCCATATGGGATCATGTTCCAGTTGCTCCACTTCTGATCCAGATCCCTACTAATGGCCTGGGAGAGCAGTTGAGAATGGCCCAAGTTTTTGGGACCCTGCATCCATGCAGGAGACCTGAAAGAAGTTCCTGGATCCCAGCTTTGAACCAGCCCAGCCCTGGCTGTTGCAGGGATTTGGAGAGTGAATCAAGTGCAGAGATTTCTTTCTCTCTGTCTCTGCCTCTCTCGCTCTTGTTTAGCCCTCTGTAATTCTGACCTTCAAGTAAAATTAATAAACCTTAGCAGGAATAATAAGAAAGCAGAGCTTTTTCCTCTAAATATAAGGAAAATAAAGCAAAGTAGTCATGCTGGATACAGTACAGGGCAGACAAAGCTTGTGTCCACATCATTGAATTCTTCCCACCTATGTCATGGAAGAAAGAACCTCACTTACGGGCTAGATGGGGCTGAGGAAATCTTGCAATAGGTTGCAAATGAGGTATCCAAGGCAAATGGCAGAGTCCTAATTACCACTAATAATTACTACTAACAAGTAGTGAATAATTACTACTAACAAGGGAAAATATTTATGACCTAATATGAGGTGAAATGTAGTATAAAATCTATAAAGGCAATTAAATACATGAAAGAAAATGCCATACATCAAAATGGTTATCTTTAAGTAGAAAGATTTGACCTTTATTTTCATAAATTGTTTTCTTAATGTCAACATTTTTCTGCAATGAGCATGTCACTTATATAAAAATTTAAAAGGTGAGGCACTACAGCTCAAATGCCACTAGAGCATCCTTATCCCTGGGTTTAGTTACAAGTCTGCTGTTTCTTTTAAAATAAATATTTTAAAAATAGAGCACCAGAAAGAGGAAGAAAAAAACAGAAAGAGAGAGAGAGAAAAAACAAGATTTTCCATCTACTTGTTCCAGGTTGAAGCCAGAAGCCCAAAACTCCACCCTGGCCTCCCACCTGGGTTGTAGAGGCCCGTATTTGAGCCATTTTCTGGGCTTTCCAAGGCAGATTTGCAAGAAGCTGACATAGAATCAGAGTAGTCAAGACTAGAGTTGGCACTCTGTTACGGAATGCCAGCATTACAAACAACAGTTGAACCTATGATATCACATCAGCCTCCCAGATCTGCTTCTGATCCCAGCTTCCTGCTAATGTGCACTCTGAGAGCTGGCTTGAAGTACTTATGTACCTGTTAACCAAATGGGAGGCTCACATTGAAATCCTGGCTTCAGCCTAGCCTGATCCTGGGTATTGCAGGCACTTGGAGAATAAACTATCAGATGGAAGATTTGTTTCTGTGTATCTCTGTCTTTCAAATGAATAAAATAAATACAATTTAAAAAACAAACCATGCACTAAAAAGTTAGGTCATTGTATTGGTATGTGTTCTCATAAAGTCCCCCTTCCGTAATAATTTTCACAGGTCTTGGTTGCTTGTTTTATCTCACTTCTTGCATGTAACTTATAAGCAATCTAACATGATTCATGTATTAGTAACCAAGACATGGGCAGCTCACAATTTTAAGCAGTATAGTCAAAGCAAGGCAGGGCTTGACTTTCCAGTGCAAACTGGGCTTCCCTTTCACTGATAAGGTGGATACAGCATCACATGCTAATATTTGCCATCACTTGCTAGTTTGAGTAGAAATCTGAGCATCTTTTGAGAAAGTCACCCATGAAAAGAGCCATTTGAGCGAAAGTCAGGGGGCACATGCCCTTGATACTTTCATGCTAGGTCAAGTACTCTAACACATCCAATAGGTCAGACTCTAAATTTACTAAAATTTGTGATCTTCGGGGCAATTTGTTAGAGAAGGAGAGAGTATGTGTGTGTATTTGTGTGTGTGTATCTATGGCACCACCCATTTCCTGTGATTTGATTAATTCATTCATAACATGGAGCTAATAATGCTGGGCTTACCTAAAATAGGAGTATTGAGAGATATAAAGGAGACAATAAATGTTACAGCGCTTTGATAATTATTAAACATGTCAGAATTTATTACATGTTAAATAAATAATTATTATATGGCACACTACAGCATATAAATTATTCTGATATTTCATGTGTTTTAAAGGACAGTTACTGCTGTATCCTTCTCTTGCAGTCTGTTTCTATATGCTCATTATCCCTACACACTCACACATACACAAATGTACACACATGAATCACAAGGTGATAATGCATTTTTCCCGTTAAAAATTCTAAAGACAGCTTTAATGATCAGAAATTGACCTTTTCCAAAGAGAAGCAATTGTAATTCCTGGCAGCAGAAAAAGATCCTTTTCCTCACTTTCCATTCACTCAGTCAAGGCAAGTGACAGGATGTTCAACAATAATCTTCACCAAAACATCTACAAAAGATGGAAATTTACAGAAACCTAAGAAGGAAACAGGAAAAAAAAAAAAAAACAGTCTTCAGGGAAACTCCTCAAGGAAAACACCACCTAGTATTCCAAGGAATTAACATCCCATGAATCCCATGAATTCCATTGTTTTGTAGGTAAATGCACACACGTAATTCCAGAGAACAAATTCCCATAATGAATTTTTTTAAATGTGCTAATTTTATTTTAAATAGCCTAAGTGTAAACATCAATTACTTTATATTTCCGAGAGTGGACATTGTCTAGGAAAACAGTAGCAATATTGCAAAGATTTTTGAGAGCACAGTCCATTATCTGAGTGAACAAAATCCTATGAGTCATCCTCCATAAAAACAGGCACCTGTTAGTAAACGCACTAATGAAAGCTCAAAAAGAATTGAAGTCGTGTATGACATATTTCAAATGGTATTTATAGCCCTTTAAAATGATTATCACATATCACAGTCATACAGGGTTTGTTGCCCACTTAAGTGTGGGAGCAAAATATCTAAAAATATTACAATTTTACCAGAAACTTGTCCTTCAAGACAAGCTCCTCTGTAGGGCAGAGTTATAAAAACCAAACCAATAAAAATACTGATGACTCCAGCATCCTGATTCGGGCCATTAAAAAAAAAGCAGCTATTCAGATAAGGAAGTTGGGGTTAAAGGTTCTGGAGCTTCTGAAACAGGAGAGTACAAATACACATGTGTGTTTCTTTTTAGAAACAGCTATAAAAATGGTTCCTGAGAGAAATAAAACCACTTATTTCAGTGTGTGGAGATGCTTTCTCTACAACAAACAGTAGAAGAGCTCTTGAATTTGTCTACAACTTGAGGCCAAGATTTTCTTGATTTTTCTGATCACCCAGAGGAGAGTGAGCTACTCTGTGCAGGGCTTTATAAGTCCTTGTTTCCTAATCACTTTTATTTCCTTCCAGGAAATTCCTCTGTTAGCACTTCCTTGACTACCTGCCTCCACGTGCATTTCCCACAAGTGGTTTTAAACTCCACTAACTGAAAACCTCCTGGTTGGGCTCACTGGAAATTTTCTAACGAGGGTAAAGATGAAATGAAGATAGCTGCACCTAGGCCAGTGAGTGGACCCCAAGACAGTCTTCATGCCTACTGATAATATCCTTATTTTTATCCTTTCATTTTCCAGATCTTTTCCTCAGTATTCAACCTTTTTTCTCTTGTCTCTTTACCAAGGTGCTTGATAACTGTTTCGCAGTCTTTTCAGCCTTTCTGCAGGCCATCCAACTGTCATTTTTATATCACAATTCAGTCCATCAGACATACCTGCCCTACCATACCAAAGTCTTAATGTGACATGCCTTAGCACTCCACTTGCAATTTCTTACAAAGAAGGGTATGCCATTTCACTAATCACTGCTGAAGTTCTAAGTAGGAAACCACTAACAAGACCCTAGTGGATAGCAGAAAGAAAATTCTGATACCTACAACAAAGAAAAGAAGAAAGGAGAGGGGAGGAAAAGCTAACTTCAGGTCCTCAGCACTCCAGAAGGTCAGTCTTGCAAACATTTTTTTTTAACAACACATTCTTAGGCAAAGTCACAACAGAACAACAGATTTCCTGCTTAGCTATCTTGGAAGCAACAGGCCAGTGACCTGGCAGGCCAGGTGTTGGTGCTCATCTGCAAAGCTCAACTTAAGGTTATCCACTAAAACAGAGCAAATGGGACTGTTGCTCACATCACCAACAGGCACATTTTGTGTTTAATGTAGCTCTCCAGTCACACAAGAGAAGCATGTACAACAGGCACAAAGTCCTACCACAGCTGATATCACTGTTAAGAAACGTGACTGGCGTTTATATTTGAGAGCTTTCTTCACCGTCTCATTTGACTGTTCGATGTAATCCTGAGCATGTAAAATGTTGTATTCAATGCTGTCCAGCAGCTCCTGCTGCTCTGAGATGAGCATCTCCAGCTGAAGGAAGATGGTATGCAACTCATTGACCTGACATTCCAAGTCTAGAAGCTGCTGCTGACGTATTTGGACCAGAGCCAGGTCCTGCTTGGCCTCCAAAATATCTAGATCATGACCTACAATTTGAGGAGCTACAGGACTAGCTACCAGTTTCTCCAGGTCCTCCTCTCGCAGCTTCAGGCCTGCTAGCTCAGCCTGCCTCATCATCTTCTCCTTTAGTTGCACCACAAACTCAGTCTCACAGGCATAGTGGTGATTGATGATGCCACGGAACCGGCCAAGCAGGGCAGAAAGCTGGCTCTGGCGGATCCGGTGCTCAGCCCGCCAGTACTTACAGTCTGTGCCCAGCTCCTGCTGGATGGTGTTTAGCTTGGGCTGGATGAGCCGGGCTTGGCTGGTGAAAGAGGCTTTCATGATGCGCAAATCATTCTTCTTCCTGAATACGCTCTCCTCTGTAGTACAGCACAGCACACCTTGCTGCTGCTTGTCTATTAGCACAGACAGCCCTTCTAGCTCAGTCAGTGCCAGGGACAGCTCAGCTACTTCCTGGAAAAACTTCTCAATTGAGGTGACCTCACTCTCCTGGAAAGCCAGGTTGTCAAATACGAAGATGTCATCCAACTCCAAAGGGTCTCTTCCTCGGTGGACTTGGCTCTTCAGTTCCTCCAGTCTGTCCCTCATCTTTACCTCCAGCTTCTGGCCGCATCTGCAATGGAAGAACGCACATCAGCTTTGTTCAGTGGTGTGGAGAATCAGGAGCAGCTCCGTTTTGCGTCAGTGGAAGTTATTAAAAAATCTTTCCTTCCTAGGCAAGCAAATATTGACAGAGCCAATAGGCCGCTGCATTGTTGACTCAGTATCAGGTGGTAAAGCACATGGGATGGGCTAAACTGTGTGAGGAATGGGCCAGGCACCAATCAGATTTGTTAAGAGTTGGGACAAGAGGATATTTGAATGCTGCAAAGCAGGGCCAAGTGGTAACAAAGACCAAGTGCAGAATCTGAATAAATCCCCTGGAGGCATCATGCTGGATTCAAGGAAAATGACTGAGTTTGTAGATGACACAGTCAAGACAATGGTATGGAAAACTCTTCAGAACAGTGGGTTTTCTTTTCTTTGTAATTAAGTCAGTTCAGGAAAAGCATAGTACTACAGTTTAGCTAGTTTGTACTTCTTTGTATGCTGCAACTCAAAGAAAACATTGTCATTTAATCAAAATGTCAGATGCCTCTGAGATTAGCCACAAGTATTGGTTTTAGCTTCATATTTTTCTTTTGAAGACCACGTGGTTTCAACTCCCAGCGCCACCACTTACCCTTTCCACTAGGCTTTCTTACTCTAACAGCAGACAGAATTAATTTGCTCAGATGTCCAGAGGCGCAGGGCATGACACTCATCTTTCCACAAAGCTACAAACTGTCAGATCTCAAAACTCAATGTGAATGATAAAATCCAGCTTCATTATTTCACCAGTGAGGAAGCAGAGCCCCTTGAAGGTGAAGTGAGTTAACCAGTCACACAGCTGGTTGACTGCACAGCTAGAACAAAAGAATTCAGATGTGTAGATCACAAACACAATACTTTCTGCTTCCCATTCTTTTATTTTTCAGTAAGTAGTGCGAATAGATTCATGGTGATATTGGCTGTATCCTTGCCCCAGGTAATCTATAAGGCCTTTATCCGAGCTACCTGGACACGTAATATCATGACAGCAGAGAATATTTCTAACAATTCTAGGGGATCTGTAAAGCAAATGGGAACAAGGAGGAAGATCATGTGATAATTCTAAATTCATATCACTAATGAAATTTCTATGGGGAATTTGAAGCGGGGGCAGGAGACAGGAAAGTACTGATCTGGTTCAAAAGCAAAGATTTTTAAATTAGAAATGTTATTAGAATTTTGGCTACCTTCATTGAGACTTTTACCCTGAACCAAAGAACTTGCTAAGAACTTTACATGCAGTTCTTTACTTAGTCCTCAAAGGCAGCCTATGAGGTGAGAATGGCTGTTATATCCATAGATGAGAAAACCAGGGCCCAAAGAGTGTGGTTGCTAGAAAAATAGAAGATTACAGCTAAATTTGAATTGCAAATAAACAATAGATTATTTTAGTGTAATTATGGTCTGTGTAATATTCTAACATGCTTGACAATAAAAATTCATCCATTGTTTATCTGCAATTCAGATTAAACTGACAATCCTGTTATTTTTGTTTTGTAAATTCAGCAACTAATTAGAGACTAGAAATTTCACATGCTTTTTCAATTGCTAGAGAATACTGGATGATTGATTCAGACCCAAGGCTGACCCCCAAACTGACACTCTTGTCCACTATGTATCAATATGCAAATCTTTATCAGAGGACATATTGGCAATGTTACCCTGAGGTCAGTGATATTCTGCAAGCTGCTATCAGGCCATAAACACACAAAGCAAAGTAAACATTACTTTGCAGCAATTTCCTTTCCTTTCTTTAACGATAAGATGTGAGGCAGGCATTGTGGTACAGTGGCTTAAACTGTAGCCTATGATGCCAACATTCTATATGGGCACCCATTCAAGTACCAGGTGTTAAACTTCCAATTCAATTCATCTCCCTAATAACATGCCAGGAAAAACAGCAACAGACGGCCTGAGCTCTTGGGACCCTGCCAATCACATGAGAGACCTGGATGGAATTCTGCTGTTGTGATTATCTGAGAAGTAAACCAGCAGATAGAACTCTATGCTTGGTATACACCTGCAATGAAAGAATATTGACTCAATTTGAAATGTAATACAGCAACAAGGTGGAGGAATCCACCATGGGGGAAAGGTACAGGGAGGGGTTGGGGGAATCCCAGAGCCTATGAAACTGTGTCACATAATGCAATGTGATTAATAAAAAATACATATTAAAAAATTTTAAAAAGTCTCTCTCTCCTTCCCTCCCCTCCATTGTCCTTCTGTCAAAATTAAATACAAATAAATACTTCAGAATATGAGGTAACCTTCCTCAATGACTTGTGACAGCTTGCACATCTGTATCCTGGAGTATAAATAAGAGGGAGTCAATGTGGCAGTGCTATGATATGAAAGCAAATAGAGGTCACCAACAGACAACATGAATGAACTACTAAATAAAGTAGCAAAAACCAAGACAACCGTTACGAAAAACAAAAGTTAGAGGTTTCTCAAAAAAGTTTGTGGTATATATCCAAAGGAAATAAAAGCAACCTGTTGAAGAGACATCTGCACACCCATGTTTATTTCAAAATTACTACTAATAAGCAATAAACGAAAACAATGAGTGTCCATCAACTGATGAGTAGATAAAGATTCATATACAGATATGATGCAGTATTGCTATGCCATGGGAAAAAAAAAGAAATCTGGTGATTTGCAACAACATGGATAAAACTAAATAATATTATGTATTATATATATTATGTATTATGGAGAGTGCATAATCCGGGAGTGGGAGTGGCCTGGGAGGGAAATAGTTGGCTCCTCCCTCTTGGGTTACCACTTCCATGGGAGGGCACAAAAACTAGGACAGGCTGGGGTGGCTAGACAGACACCCAACAGCATCTATGTGGACTGCATAGTTGAACTGGTTAGAGGGAACAAGGCTTTCGTACCTATTGACACGTACGAGAGTCAAATGTGGTATGAGATAGACTGGACTACTGCTACACATACTGGCAAACCAGGGTAGGGGGCGGGCCTGGTTTGGATTATTGTGGGTCACTCCAACTAGGCTGCAGCTCCCACTTGTTTATGCGTGGGCCGAGTATGTGCTGGGCAGAACCAGGCTGGACTGCAACACCCATTGGTTCCAGTGGAAGTCGGGGCTGAAAACAGAACCAACCCAGCAATTGCAACCACCAGCTGATTGAGTCGATGGACTGTGGCGGGCCCTGTACTTGCTAGCACATGCAAAAATCTGGCCTGGGAACACCTCAGACAAAGATTCTTTGGGGATCTCCCCAATTGAAATGCTGGACTCAGAACCCTAACCAAGAAAAGACAGAAGACAGAACAGGTCAATCAAGCATCACAGCTATATGTTGGCAATGAAATATGGGACAAACAGAGACTCTATGACAGAATATGTCAATCAGTGGATTCTACAGCGACCTCATAATGCTTGGAGTGGCAAGATTGGCAGCGATTCATAACTGGTGAACTATCAAAACCACTTGAGCAAGAACCTGGCACCATGCCCTACATCCAGGACCTGGGGAGGGTGGGAAATCGGGTGGGCTTTCTCCCTTGATACCCCCCTTTAAACATGAAGGAATCAATATGGAAAAAATACTAGTCTTACCCACTTTCCTTGAACCTTTTTACCCTAATAAACTATGTAAAGATTGAATTTTAATAAATCCAGACACAGAAATACAATTACTGGGTCCTACCTTGTGGCACATTCGATTAAGACACTACATATGATTTCAACATCCAAAATCAGTGCTGGTTCAAGTCCTAGGTGCTCTACTTCCTATCCAGCTCACTTTTTTAAAGATTTGTTTATTATTATTGCAAAGTCAGATATACAGAGAGCAGGAGAGACAGAGAGGAAGATATTCTGTCCAATGATTCACTCCCCAAGTTACCACAATTGCCAAAGATGCACCAATTCAAGGCCAAGAGCCTGGAGCCTCTTCCTGGTATCCCACACAGGTGCAGGGTCCCAAGGCTTTGGGCCGTCCTCAACTGCTTTCCCAGGCCATAATCAGGGAGCAGGTTGGGAAGCAGGCTGCTGGAAATAGAATCAGCATCCATATGGGATGCCAGTGCTTTCAAGGCAAGGACTTTAGCCGTTAAGCTACCACGCCGGGCCCAGCTCACTTTTAATGTACATGGGAAAGCAAAGAAGAACTTTGAATTCTCATACTCATGTGGGACATCTAGACAAAGCTCCTGGCTACTAATTCATGCCTCATTCAGCTACAGCCATCGTAGGTATTTGGGAAGTGAAACAGCAGATAGGGGACCTGCATGATCACCCAACTGGCTGATCCTACACCTGTTAGCATTGGCAGCCCATACAAGCTCCAGTTTACGTCCTGGCTGCTCCGCTTCCCATCGTGCTCCCTGCTTGTGGCCTGGGAAGGCAGCCCAAAGCCCTGGGACCCCTTACCTATGTGGCCGACCCAGGGGATGTTCCTGGCTCCTGCCTTTGGATCAGCTCTCACCATTAAGAACATTTAGAGAGTGAACCAGTGGATGAAAGATCTTTCTCTGTCTCTCCTCTCTGCAAATCTTCCTTTTTAATAAAAATGAGCAACTCCTTAAAAAAAAAGAAAGAAAAAAAGATAGCGATGGAAGATACCTCGTGTTCTCAATGTCTCTCTCTCTCCCTCTGTCTCTCTCCACTCCTTTATGTAACTCTGCATTTCAAATAAACAATTATTTTTCAAATATTAAATCTATATAATCTCTCTTATATGTGCAGAATCTAAAATATTCAAGCCATTCAACCTATTCAAGAAGTAGGAAGCAGAAGGGTGGCTGCCAGAGGCTCACAAATAGAGATAGAATGGGAAATATGCTCATCAAAATATTTAAAACTTTAGGAAGGAGACATAGATTCAAGAGACTTGTAAAACATGTTAGTAGTTCAGCACAATGCATTGCATCCTTGAACACTGCTACAAGATTTTATGTATTTTATTTATTCTCGCCCCCGAAAAAGATAAGTGTGAAGTTTGGATATGTTAATTAGCTTGTTTTAATCTTTCTGAGATACATATATATTTCAAAATGTCTTGTGCATGATAAATATATACAGTTTTTATTTTTCAGTTTATAAAAACTTGCATGAAGAAACTTTTGGAGTGATGGACATGTTTATTATTTCCACTACAATAATGGATTTATAGATGTATCCCCATTCCAAAATTAAATTATATCTTTCAATGTGTATGACTCATCTATGTTACTTGTAAAGAAATATAACAGAATAGATATTATTCTGCCATTTTGAAATTAGAACTTATTAATCATATTTTAGTTTTACATATGCATGAATTCCTCATTGTCTTGCCTCTTCTCTCATGATCTGTTCGTAAGATGAACAGAATCTTAGCAACACACTTCATAGGCGAAAGAGTTAAATGATCTGAAGAGAAACCAGAGCATTAGCAACAGACTTCATAGAGACATGCAGCTTTACTCTTGTTTAAGAACCATACCCTTACTCCACAGGGCTTTTATTAACCTCTTAAATCAATTTGATTTGAACCTGATTCTGCCATTTGTTAACTGCGGAAACTTGAGGCTCCAGTTGAAAGAATGGTGCCAGATCCGGCATTGTGGCACAGGAGATTAAGGTGCCACCTGTAGCAGTGGCATGCCATATAGGCATCAGTTCAAATACCAGTTGCTCCACTACCAAATCATCTTCCTGCTTGTGGTCTGGGATAGTAGCAAAGGATGGCCCAAGTCCTTAGGAACCTGCAACCACATGGGAGACCCAGAAAAAGCTACTGGCTCCTGGCTTTGGATAGGTTCAGCTCTGATCACTGTGGCCCTTTGGTTATTGAAACAGAAGCTGGAAGATTCATTCTCTCTCTCTCTCTCTCTCTCTCTCTCTGCGTAACTCTTTCAAACAAATAAATATTTTAGAGGAAAAGTGTGGTTCCATGCAAACTTGATGCTAAAAGAAAAACTCCTATTTATCACTTCAGGTAGGCAGAGGAGGCATAATTTCCAAATTCCATCCAACTTTTTCTTTCTTTCTTTCTTTCTTTCTTTCTTTCTTTCTTTCTTTCTTTCTTTCTTTCTTTCTTTCTTTCTTTTTTTCTTTCTTTTTGATAACCTTACATAGTTGATTAGGGCACAAAGGGTCAATAGCTACAGGAAAGCAGGTAAGACCATTGCTTCCACACTAACATGATCATTTTATTCCCTGTATCTGGGTCAGGGGAGAAACAAAGGGAGAAGCCCAACCAGCCTCCCACCCATCCCAGGACCCGACGTGAGGCATGCTCCGAGGGTCCTGTTCAAGCAGTTCTGATAGTTCAACAGTTCTGAATTGCTGCCAATCTCGCCGTTCCAAACACAATTGAATCTATTCAGAATCCACTGGCTGACATAGTCTTTTCATGATTGGGGTTTTGAGATCAGCAGTTCAGTTGGAGGGATCTTCAAAGAAACTTCATCTGAGGTGATCCCAGACCTGATTCTTGTGTGTGCTTGCCAGTACAAGGTCAGGCACAGTCCGTCGCCTCAATCAGCTTATGCACATGCTGGTGTTTGCAATTGCTGGGTCAGTTATGTTTCCAGCCCTGTCTTCCAAGTGAACCAATGGGTGTTGAGTCCAGCCTGATCGTGCCAACTTCATACTCGGCCCTCACACAAACCAGTAAGAGCTGCAGCCTAGTTGGGGTGACTCCCCATAACCTCCACCAGGACTGCCCCCTACCCTGGTTCCCATGATTGCCAGTATGTATCGCAGACTATCCCACATCCCATTTAGCTCTCATGTTAATGGGCATTGAACCCTAGTTCATCCCAACCAGCCCCACTATCCAGCCCTCACACATACTGGCAGGTGCCTTTCTGTCTGGCCACCCCTGCCCCATCCTGGTTTTCGTGCTCTCCTGTGGGAGTGGTAACCCAAGAGGGAAGTGCCCTCTAGCTCCCTACTAGGCCACACTCACTCCCGGATTATGCACTCTCCAGGTAGTTCTGCGGTTTGAATGGACAGAATTAGAACCCAGAGCCAACTTCTGCCAACTAATGCTGCAGCAAAGTCTAACCAACCTTCACCCACTCTAATTTATGCTTGCACCAGGAGGAACAATCAGCCGATCCTGGCTTTTCCCTGATCTAACGCACATGAGGCCCACAGGTGTTGTAGCCCTGCCTGGTCTGGTCTGCCACCATTCCAATTCACACTCTAAAGTGGGAGTAGCTGTCCAGCAGGGGAGCTCACATTTCCCCTGCCGGCTCTGCCCCCTCCCTCCCTGGTCTTCATGTGTGCTGTTTGGGCACTGAAGCCACATCTGATACACCTCACCTCACCTTGACATTCCATAATGTGCACTGGTTTGTGTCGCTACCAAACCTGGCCCAAACTACAGTCTGTTTTAGTGCTCAGATTCACCAGTGGGTGATGTGAACTGGTTCAGCCTGGTCTGCCCCCTGACTTATGCCAAATGTATTACAGTGCATATCTTTGTCTGGCCTGGTCTGGGGTGCTCCATATCATGGTTCTTGCACTCACCTGCAGGGACTGTGTCCTGCCAGAGGAGTTGCCCAGGCTCCTCCATCAGAACCTCTCCCAATGCCAGATTTTGCTCATACTGGTGGGTCCATGAGCCAGCCCTACTTAGTTCACCTCCTGTCCTAGTAGGAACAGTGGCTTTTCCTGACTGGCCTTCAAGCCAAACTCGTCCTTGCTGTTGGATGTTTCAGCCCAGCCACGGCTCGTCCATACCCACATGCAGCTCACACATGGCTTAGTAGGGGCAGAGACCTAGCCTAGTCTATCCTACATATTCCCAAGGTCCTCTAGAGCATCAAATGGTGCTGGAGTCTAGCCAGGTCAGGTGTACCCAGCCCCAGTTCACACTTGTGTCAGTGGAGATTGCAGCTTTATCCAGACCAGAACGCAGCCATCACTCTAGCCCCCACACTCTCCCGTGGGAACCCCAGCCCAGCAAGAGTGTACTCTCACAGCTCCCCAACTGAGCCTATTCCCAGCCCTGGATTACAGGCATGCCAGTGGTTGCTCTGACCCAGTTGGCTTAGCCCCTCACCTGTCTCAGCCTTTGCCTTCAGTGCTATGTCCTAGTATCCCTGGCTCATGCAGACCAATTGGTATAACAGCCTAGTTTGGCATAATCTGTGCTCCATCCTGATTTCTGTTCTTCCTTGTGAGTTAAGGTTTGCTTGACCCTGCCCTGTCCAACCCCCTTCCAGTTGCTGTCCGGCCCACCCTACATCCTGTTTTAGGATGCACATTCAGGGTGCTGCTGCCTTGAAATGCCCCAACTGTTGTTGGTTCCTTCACCCGTAAATGATGGCAGGTTCCATGGTCACACCTAGCTCAGCTTGTCACCACCCCAACTCATGAGCTAACAAGCAGGACTTGCATTTCCACAGGGTTGGACCCACACTGCCCCCACAGTATTTACCCCTGGATTTGGCTCTCTCATGTGTTGGTTAGTTTCCTGACCCTGCCAAGTGTGACCCATCCCATGTTCTGTCACTCGGTCAGGTACTGCTACCTAGCCCTGACAGACAGGCCACCAGTCATAGCTTTAGTGTGGACTGGTGTGTGGCAGTCAGTGATGCTCTGTGTTAACAGTCCATCTCAGGACTCCCACGTGGGTTAGTGAATCAGTCTGGCCCAAATAGATCTTATGAACTCTCCCCTCCAAACCACCCCACGCTCAGTCCCCATGTTTGCCAGAAAGTTCTGTGACTCCATTGCTGGGAATCACCCAGAATTCATCCCTCACCTACACTCACCCTGGCCTTATCCATGGATGTCCCTAGGCAACAATTACATATCCTAAAAACCCCAGAGCTCGCCACAGGGTAGCCAGCAGGCAGAGCCTGACACTACTTGGTGTGCTGGCCACCCAAAGGCTAGGACTCAGTCACCCTCTGGTGGCACTGACTTTGACCTGAGTCCCCAGCATTGGGTCCAGCCTGGCTGGGGCACCTCCCACAGCTGGCACTCTGCAGGTGGCTCCTTTTGCCCCAAGCCCATGGCTGAACACTGCCAAAACTCTTACTGCAGCAAGATCCCACTCAAGTTTTTTAAAGAAGATAAATTTTACAATCTTGATTTTCCACAGTCAGCTAATTCAGACCCATGACAAAAGTCATTAACTGTTACTAAAATTCCTTTATTTGGTCCTGTTTGTCTGAATGAAACAATTTACTCTTGCTACTGTTTCTAAATACCAAATACATATTGAGAACCAGCATTTTGCCCTTAGTTTGCCTCCCTCTCATTACCAAATCCTTATTAAAATATTTTCAAGGTGATTTGGAATATATTATTTCTTGGATGTATTTACAAGCTGCTGGTGGTACAACACCAGGTAGCTAAGAAAAAGATCCTCCCCCCCCTCCATTCCCTATTTTCCTGTTGCACTCTGTTCATGTTTTGTTTACTTTATTTAGTGGAGCCATTAAACCTTTGACTACAGTATGAATTAAAAATATGTTATCTCAGGGCCGGCACTGTGGCATAGCCAGTAAGGCCAACCATGAGTGAGCCAATTCTAGTCCCTGCACCCATGTGGGATGCCTAGAAGAAGCTCCTGATTCCTGCTTCAACCGGGCCCAGGTCTGGCTGTTGTGGCCATTTGGGAAGTGAATCAATGGATGGAAGATCTCTCTCTCTGTATCTTGATCTCCCTGTAACTCTGGCTTTCCATAAATAATTGTGTCCTCTTTTAAAAATATTATCTCAAAAAAATAAATAAAACATTAAGTTAAAAATAGCATTGTTTCTTCACTTTTTTCTTATGGAATGCAAAATTAATAGAATCTTTTAATCTCAATCAAACTTTCTTTCATATATTAAGTTCACCAAACAGACAGACGAGAAGAAATTTTTACACTCACAAAAAAAAAAATCCTTGAGTCTGGAGCTCTAACAGATTAGGCTAAATCTCTGCCTGTGCCACCAGCATCCTATATGGGCACCATCTCATGTCTCAATTGCTCCACGTCTGGAAAAGCTCCGTACTTATGGCCTGGGAAAGCAGCAGAGGATGACTCAAGTCCTTGGGCTCCTGCATCCACATGGAAGACCCAGAAAAAGCTCCTGGTTCCTGGCTTCAAATCAATCCACATCCAGCCATTGTGACTATTTTGGGGTGAAGTCAGTGGATGGAAGATCTCTCCGTGGGTCTCCTTCTCTCTGTAACTCTTCCTTTCAAATAAAAATAAAATAAATGTTCAAAAATCCCCGTTGGTTTGTGTACTGCAATAACTTCCCCCATTCTATCTTCCACCTCTTGTTTCCTTCCCAGTTTCCCAGTTCTCACCTGCCTTGTTTCATTCCTATAGGTCCCACAGTCAGCAAATGTCATTCTCCCTTGCTTTGGATCCCCGGAATCCTTTTTCATGACCCACATATCCAAGTAACACTTATAAAATTATATTTTGGCTATTTTAAGGGTGTTTGCCTTTAAACTAGCTTGCCAATTCCCCATGGGTGGAGACAGTTCATTAGTTCATATTTTTATCCTTGCAGCCTCCACCTAGAATTTTGCTGACATTCAAATGTTTGTTGAAGGTGAATAAAAGCAAATTTTAAAACGGGACTTATTAAAAAAGAATACTTAGGATATATGTTAGTATATGCTATTGTCATTTTCATGATATCAGGATTTTTTGCACATTTACTGCACAATTGACAAAATATATGTGCTTAATGTATACAATATGATATTCTGATGTTTGTATGCATGTATTAATGAAATAATTATCAGAATCAAGCTAATTTTCATTTATATATATATATATATATTACCCTCAAAAGTTATTCTTCTAATGAAAATATTTAAGAGTTGTCTCAGCAATTTTCAGGTGTATGACATAGTGTTATTATGAGGAACTGTGTTCCTCATTTTTACAATCACCAAAACTCAATCTTGCTGTCCAGTTGGAACTTTGTACTCCTTGTCCAACATCTTCCCATTCCAGCAACCTTTACTCCCCCAGGATGGTGCTTGTCCACTAGGGTGAAGCTGAAGCCTGAGTCACCAAGGCTGACGGGGATCTATGTCCACAGGACATTAGGGGATAGGCCTGGGAGAAGGCCTGAATCCTAAGTCCTTCAGAGCTTAGGAGTGTGAAGACTGATCTGAAGCTTGAAGCCAAGCTGGTGCTGGTGCCAGTGTGTACTCAGAGTCCCCAGGTGCTTGTGTGGAGCACCTGGGTGCCGGTCTAGCATCTGAAGCCATCTGGGGGCATGAGAATTGAGCTGAAGCTAATATCTATGGCTACCACACTGCAGACTTGCAAGTTCCAGCAGGTTCTAAAGCATGAGATGGTCCTAGGACTTAGGTACATGGGAGCAGTACTTGATGCCGAATCAACAGACAATGGCTCAGTGCTAGAATTACCTAGACAGGCATGAACCCTGGGTATATTTGAGCACGGGACCAAAGAGGATGGCCACAGGATAGGCTATAGGAAGTGATCTTGTACTGAGCCTGTATCTGTGGATGCCAGCTTTACAACTGTGCTGAAATAGTACTAGGGTGGATCTGAAGACTGGGGCCACAGGGACTGGTTTATCACTTAATGGGCTAAGACACTGTGTTCATGGGTAGTAGCTACATGACTAAGACATCAGGATTAGCATGGGTCTAGCATAGCTTGAAGCATGGCCACATATGGGGTCTTCGGAATTGAGGACAATCCAGAGTCTGGGAAAACTGAGGTTGCCCTATCCGAAGAGGCAGGACTGGAGCCTGGAATTTAGAATCCTGCCTGTTATCGGAGGATTGAGGTTCAGCCATCAGTGCTGGACTGAAGCCTGGAACTAGAGAGGTGGGCCAGGCACTGGCAGGTATCTGTATCTTTTTTTTTTTAACATATATTTATTTATTTATTTTGAATTTTTAAATTATGTGTTACAATTTCATATAGACTGGGATTCCCCGCCCCAAACTCCCACCCCTGACAGATTTTCCCCATTTTACTACAGTGGTATAATCCGTCATAAGGAATTATAATTCCATCAGTCTCTTATTTAAGTGTACCCCAATATTGCTGGTACAGACTGTCCAGCATCCCATTGTCTACACTTGTCCAACAATTTAATTGGGAATCCATCTTTCATTTGGAAGCAGGGATGAATGTTGCATTTTACCCCCACATTTGGATTTGGTAGACCCCAGTACTCCATCATTATACATTTCCATAATTGAGAAGCCATGAAACAAGGTCAACAACTGGTATGAGTTAGAACAACAATGACAATAACAATAAACGACAGCTCCATGACAAAACACACCAGGTATCTGTATCTTTAAGTATAGGCCTGATTAGTTCTACAGAAATCAGCCTGTGGCTGAGATATGCCTGAACTCTAGCCATGGGAGCCAGCCTGAGGTCAGCCATAGTCTGCAGCCTGGGACTACTGGATTTAGCCTGATCATGGGTCAGGCCAGAAATCAAGTCTGCTTATAGGCCTGGAACCTGAGATTGTAAAATGCAGCCTAGCACCAGGGCAGACCTGGAGACTCAACCCACCAGTAAGAGCCCGGGTTCCAGGGCCATGAAGATATGCTTTGTGCTAGCTTTTACTGAAATGCATCTCCTAGCCTGGGATCTGATGTGAAGTCTAGCACTTACTTCCCTTTCTTTCCTTCAGAAGGAAGCTATCTCTGTCCACAAAATGCTGTGTGGTGCTGGGGGTGCATGACTTGGTTAATGTAAAACTATCCTTCCTATCATCTTCAATATGCCTTTTGTTATTTCTCTGTTATACACAAGATCTGTAGGCTCTAACCTGGTTTGCTCACCTCTTGTGAAAATATTTTCATGCCCAGAGAGTTATCCAAAATGACATTTCTAGGAGTGTGTGTGTTTAATGACAGTAGGGAGGGCACAGTGGATGAGCACCGATGAATCGTATCCACCTTTTTGCTGATAGCCGCTTGCTTTCCATCAACACGCCTTCTCACACTATGTCTCTGACGTGCTTTTACCTGGAGACTGTGGCTAATTTCTATAAGCTACGTTGAGTTTTTAATTGCTTCAGACTGATTAACAAAATGATGCTATGTAAATTCTGAGACGGGGGTCATGTATTCTCTTCTTCATTTACTGAAACACTCCTTGTATCCTCCAGCCAGCATGCAAGCTGTATGACTGACTTAAGGCCAATCTGATGAGACAAAGCCCACCTCTAAGCCACAAGGAAAGCACCTGAGACAACAGAAAGAGGTCTCAGCTGACAGCCAGCCTGCCTTCAGTTTCAGGCTCTAGCCATCATCTGTTTGCAGCCGTGGACAAGTTATCCATGTACAGAAAATGTCAAAGATATTGAGTTTGGTTGTTTTAAGAAATAGAATAAATTATAATTCTAAGTCAGGGTTATAAAACAAGTCCAGACACAGAATAAAAACATTTACAAATAGTGTGTAGCCTCTTAGTCCCATAATCCCTTTACCTGTAATCTGAAGCCTCAGGCAGAGCTTTTCCTTTGCTTTGATCCCCCATAACATTTATACAGATTTATGTATGCACATGTTACATTAATTATAGTTTATATTTGTATATTTCTTATATATCTGTGCACATATTTCTTATTTATTCAAATGTACATTAGAACACTACCAATATTCACAATAATTGGTTTAGATGTCCCCTTGCTTCACTGTGAGTATCCTGAGCACAAGGAGCATTTTTTTTGAACCTCAGCTCTATCTGCATCACAATTTGTTATGCTGGTTCAAGAATGGCCTATTACACCAGACAAAAGGCCTTACTGGCCATATGGCCTTACATAAGTTACGCAAATAATCTGTTGCACCGCACCCTCATGTATTGAATATATCTATGTCATACAGATGTCCTGACAATGGGATGAAGTAATACATCACTCTGAAACAATGAAAGTTCAGTGAATGTAAGCTGTTGTTATTGGACCAGCTTGCATTGTTAATCTAGGGACTCCTGTGGGTCTGCTTCTTCCTGCTACTGCCTCCTTCTAGAAGCTGAGATACTTCCAGCCGCAATGCACATAATTTATGCACTTTCTATTAAGGAGAAACTTTTGATGCTTATCAAAAACTTCTTTGGGAAGCTTTTTAAAGTACATTCTCTTCCCCCTGAGAATCCCAGAGTTGATCTTTTACTGTTTTACTCTGAAATTTCAGTAAAAATACTTGGCTCCTACAAATAACCAGCACTAAGTGAAAAAATAGTCATATGTCCCAGTAACATAGGCTTCTGGGAAGCTTCTTTCAACTGCAACTCAGACCTGCTGGGCCCATGATGCTCAAGCATCAGTACACATGAGTCGCTAGAAGAGCTGGTGATAACAAGGCTTGCTAGAACCTCTCCAATTGGTCTCTGATTTAGTACTTCTGGGGTGTATCTTGGGATTTTGTATGTCTGAATTGCTGAGTTATGCTGATGCTATTGCTCATGGGACTAGAACCTCTATGCTACAGCAACGAGTGCTAGGTTTTCATGCCAATAACACAAACATTGGACCCCAAGAAATGTTCTTGCATGCTCTAAGTTTTAGTGTCCACCCAGTCATTTTCAGCATGATTCTGAAACCAGCATTCTCATCAGTACTAGGGAATTTAATCTAAATGAAAATCATTGGGTCTCACTGAAAGCCCACTAAAAGAAGAAATTCTTAAAAGAAATTTCTACCAATATTTGTTTGATCGAACTCTCCTAGTAATTCTTTTCCATTTTCTCTGAATTTTGATAAGGATTTTAAATAAAAGACTGATGTTATATAACTTTCATTTTTAAAGGATCAGTTTGATGCTGCATCAATAGCAGACCTTAAGGAGTAAAGATAGAAGCTGAGAGAATCTTCAAAGGCCTCATGCAATCAATCCTGCAGGCAAGATATAACGGTGGCATGCACCAGGGTATTAGCCATGGTGGGAGGAAAGTGCATGGACTGTGGTTATATTTTGAAGACATAAGTACAAGGATTTGTGAAATACTGAACACTGGGAAAATGAGAGCAGAGGGGTCAAATATGACTCCAAGACTGTGGGTCCTGACATTAAAAGAATAGAGGTATCATCCACCAACACAGAAAAGTTCGTGTTCAGAGCAGGGTTAGCAGAGTGGAAGAGAATCAAGGTTCAGTTTTGTGTCAGAGCCATTTAGTAGACAAGTAAATAACAATGCTATATGTTTATGTATAGATATATACATGAACTTCAAAAAGTTTGTGGAAAATAGAAATAAAAGGTAAGTTTATTTTGAAATTCATGCCTAAAATTTTAATAGCACTCATTTTCATTAGGTTTTGAAAATTATATATACACAAAATATATATTATGTAATATATATTTCATATATAAAAGCTATAATATGTAAATATATAGCTAAGTATAACAAATAATTTTACCATGAAAATTGGCTGATATTTTCATTTCATTTTCTAAAAATATTTTAAAGTGCTCTCAAGATGTATTTCATGACAAATCACAGATGGAATCTAAAGCCATGTGACAAGGTCAAATCATCAGAGGAGTGACGAATTTATATATTGAACAGAATGTAGATACTTAAAGAGATACTGAGATAGAGCAATCAGTGAGACCTATACATGAGTATATCTGGGAAAAGAGTATTACACTGAGAAAGAACAGTTAAGTATAAAAGCCTAAGGTGGAAGTTGATTCTATATCCTAATAGGGCAGGGCAGTGATTTTATGAAGGAGTCTCTGAGGTGAGTCAGAGTTTAAGGACTCACCAAGGGGACCAGTGTAGTGGTGTAGACCTCTAGTCATCTGCCTGTGAATTCAGCATCCATAATGACACCAGTTCATGTTGCAGCTGCTCTGCTTCTGATCCAGCTCTTTGCTTGTGGCCTGAGAAAGCAGCAGAGGATGGTTCAGGTGCTTGAGACCCTGCACCCAAGTGGGAGTTCTGTAGGAGGTTCCTGCCTGCTGTCATTAAATCAGCTCAGACTATTAACCTAATAATAAAACTGTAAAGCTGCTGAAGTTTACAGAGTAAAAAATAGAATCTCTGATTATAGATGGCTTTAGTAACAAGTGTCTGCTACATGAAACACATAATTGAGAAGCTGGACTTCATTAAAACACAGCAAAAGCTAACAAAAAAAGCATGTTCACATGTTCTACAAAAGACAATATCAATAGCATGAAAAGACAAGCCACATATTATAAGGATAAAGGACTTATGTGCAGATTTCTTAAAACTCAACAATAAGAAAATAACTAATCCAATTTTTAAAAATGAATAACAGATCTCAAGAGATATAAGCAAAGAAGTCATACAGATGGCAGGTAAGCACGTGAGAAGATGCTACAGTTCTGTAATTTAGGAAATGCACATTAAAACAGAAAGGCACCACTACACACCTATTAGAATGATCAGAATGTGGAACCCTAAAGCTTAATTCTGGCAAGGACCTAAAGCAAAAGAAACTCTCATTCATGGAGGGAATGAGAAATGAAACAGATACTTTGGGCAATTTCTTACAGAGCTAAACCTGTTTTTACCACACAGTCCAGAAAACAAACTTCTGGGTATTTACCAAAAAGAGATGAAACCATGTCAGTGTCAAAATCTGTGCAGAAGTGTTCATAACTTTATAATTGCCAAAACATGAAAGTAAACGAGATATCCTTGGGTAGCTGAATAATTAAATAAACTGTGATACATCCAGACAATGGTATATTAATCAGCGCTAAACACAACTGAACTATAAAACCATAAAAACATGCGAAGGAAACTTAAATATGTGTTACGAAATGAAAACATCTGAAAAGGATACAAAATATATGACTCTTGTCACATAACATTTTCTTAAAGTCAAAACTGTAGAAACAGTAAAAAAGAGAAGCAGCAGTGAGGTGAATGGGAATAAAAGCACCGAGAACAGAGGATTTTGAAGGCAATGAAGCTATTCTGCATGTTATTACAATAGCGGATATATATTACGATATCAGACTGTCCTTTAGCAGGGTTTCCTCTTGGTGCCCCAAACATAATACCCTATTGTTTTGCTTTTCCCTTTCTTTTCCTGAAAGTACATCTGCCTTAAAGCTTTAACGGTGAGTATGCCAAGTCACTAGCTTTCACTGCTTGGCTGTGTGTGCACAGAGGGAACCCAGAACAGAACAGCCTATCACATAACCTACACACGTGCACAGAAAGGAAAATCTAACTGGCAGAAGCAAAGAAGCCAAGGCAACCCTGAAACATGAGTACACTTTCAGAAACTAGAGGTCCCTTGAACATGGACATCTGGAGTTGAAAGTTCATTTCCTCACGCTATTCTGATTCCAGGCCTCTCCAGCCAAATTTGGTCTTTCTGAACATTACTGCTTACACACTTTCTCTTACCTACTATATAATGCCTTCCCCCTACCCTGCAACCAGAGAGACAGGTTTGAGTCATAGATTCCTGCCCCCTTCAGAGTATTAGCAAAGCCACCCCTCTCCTCAAAGGACTGACCTCACAGAACATGGCTGGAAATGCTGAAGATGAACCCTGTAACAAGTATACATTTGTTGAGACCCACACAGCGGACAACATTAAGAGTGACTTCTAATGTAAATTGACATTAGGTGATGATGATTGCAATTAATATACCACTCTGGGGAGGGAAGTCCACAGGGCAGAAGGCTGGGCATGTGTGGGCAGGGAACATATGTGAACTCTGTACTTTCTGCTCAATTTGTGTGTGTGTGTGTGTGTGTGTGTGTGTGTGTGTGTGTGTGAATTTAAAGCTTCTCTCTGAAAAAAGGAAAGTGTTAAAAAGGCAAAATGTGTATTGCTATACATAAAAAGTTTATATTCATTTATAAAGGATCAATGAAAATGTTAAAAAAAAAAAAAACCCGCTGGATCCATTTCGCATACCAAAGTTTCGGTTAAACAGTATTAGATATCAGGAAGTCCAATTCAATCTCAGCAATGGCAGATTACGGGCAGAGACCTAATTCTATAAGCACATGGGACTCTGGTTGCACTTCAAAGAGCTTTACACACACAAGGCAGTGAGGATAGATATATGATGGTCAGAATTTGGTGAAATAAGTAGTTTTCTAGCAAGTCTGAAGAGATTCTGTCATTCCTATAAAGTCCAGAATTGTGAGTCTGAGACACTGGGCCCAATTCATGTTAAACAATAAGAAAAATATAGCTGGGTGCCATGAAATCCTCTCAATTACTAGTTGCTGATTTTCTGGGAAAAATAGAGAAATAAATGGACATAAAGGGAGAGCTGATGTTATGACTAGACTGCTTACCCCATACAGTGGGATTTAACATTCCAGTTGCTGTTTCACTGTTGAATTTAAGAGCTATTGGAGGCCACATTGTGGCATCACACACTAAGCAGCTACCCGTGTCACCGGCATCCCATATGGGCTCCTGCTCAAGTCTTAACTGTTCCACTTCGAATACTGTTTTCTGCTAGTGCACTTGAGAAAACAGAAGAGGATGGCCGAAGTGCCTGAGTCACTGCACCTATATGGGAGATAGGGACGAAGCACCTAGTTCTTTATTTCAGCCTGGCTCAGCTCTGTCAATTTAGATTAAACATGGAAGTGCATGGAAGATTTTTTTTCTCTCTCTCTCTATCTCTATCTATCTATCTATCTCTCACACACACACACGCCCTTTTTCCCTGCCTCCCCCTATCTTTCTTTGCCTCCTTCTCTCTCTTTGTAACTCTTTCAAATAAACAAACTGCTTTTTTTAAATCTCTGTTCTCACAAGTCCAAAAGCTTTAGAATAAGTTTCTTTCTAAAAAATGTATTGTCTTGTGTTTTACACTAAATCATGGGTTTCATTTAGAGTTCATTTTTGTATGCAGCATGAGGTTTAAGTCAATGTTCTTTTTCTTGCTTAATGGATGTCCAAGTACTATAGCAACTGTTTGTTCTAAACGTTATTCTTCCTGCAAGAAATCTTTTTGCACATTATCAAAAACCAATCGGATATGTTTGTTTTGCTCTCCTTCTGGATATTTCTTTTGGTCAATTGATCTAAGTGTCTTTTCTTTCACTGACAATATATTGCGTTGATTGATAAAGCTATATTGTAAGATATTTTGTCAGTGATTTTTTCCTAATTTGCTGAAATTTTTACTTTTAGTTCTTCTGCTTTTTCACACAGATTCTAGAGTGTCAGACTAGATAAAAATTTTATTTTTACAAAATAAGAAAAACACAACTAAAATTTGTATAGAACCACAAAATATCTTAAATAACCAAAGCAACCTTAAGCAAAAAGAAAAAAAGCAGCAGACACCATACTACCTGAATTTAAAATATATTACAAAGTTATAGCAATTAAAACAACATGGCATTCTCATATAAACAGATAAATCAATAAAGAAACAGAATAGGGACCCTGGAAATAAACCCACACATCTTAAACCAGCTGATATTTGACGAAGATGCTAGTGAACATGCATTGGGAAAAAAGATACTCTTTTTAATAAAACAATATTTGGAAGACTAAATGTATACCCAAGGAAGAATGAAACTACATCCTTACCTCTCACCATGCATGAAAATAAGCTCAACATGAATTATATAACTAAATGTGACAGCTGGAACTTTGAAACTGCTTGAAGAAAACAGGGAAAACACTACTACAAGACATTAGCATGGGCAAAAACTTTCTGGATCAGACTCTATAATCATAGGAAATAAAACCAGGAGTACATAAATAAAGTTTCATTAAACTAAAAAGTTTTAGAAGATCTATTTATTTACTTGTAATGCAATTACAGAGAGATAAGAAGAGGCAGAGAGAGGTTTCTATTTCCTGGCTTACTCCCCAGATAGCAACAACAGCCAGCAAGGAACCGGCTCCAGCCAGAAAATTCATCGAGTTCTGTCACTTGCATGAAGGCATCCAAGCTTTTGTGTTCATCTCCTGCTGATTTTCCCAGGTGTGTTAGCTAGGAGCTGGAATGGAAATGGAGTAACCCAGACACATTCCACAGCCCATATGGAATACTGCCTTCATAAGAGGTGACTTAGCCCACTATTTCACAGATGCAACCCCACTAAAGAACTTTTTCAAAACAAAATAATTATCAGTATAATGAAAAAAACTCACAGAATGAGAGAAAATATTTTTGAACTATACATGTGGCAAGGCATTAATTTCCAAAACACCTAAGGAACTCAAACATCAACAGTAAAACACACTAACTTTAAAATGGATAAGAGATTTAACCATACATTTTTCAAATGAAGGTATAAAAATGGCCAACAGGTAAGTGTAAAAATGCTAGACAACAGAAGGTGCCTCCAAAAATTCATATATTGAAAATTAATGTTAAATGTGATCATATCAAGAGGAGAGAATTTTAGAAGTGACTAAGTCAATGCATTAGAGCCCTTATGGGTAAGATTACAATAGTCCTTTTTTTCATTTTTTATTATACTTTTGACAATCTTTACATACTTAATTAGGGCAAAAAGGTTCAAGGGCTATAAGAAAGTGGGTAAGACTATCATTTCCACACATTTTTTTTTCCTGTATCTGGGGCAAAGGGGGAGGTAAAGGGAGAAGCCCCACCCAGTCTCCCACCCATCTCAGGTCCCCAATGTGGGGCATGCTCCCAGGGTCTTGCTCAAGCGGTTTTGAAAGTTCAACAGTTATGAACTGCTGCCAGTCTTGCCATTCCAAACACGAAGAAATCGCTGCAAAATCCACTGGTTGACATAGTCCATCTTAGAGTCTCCGTTTGCCCAGTTTTTCACTGCCAATATATGGCTATGGCAGTTGATTGATCTGATCTGTCCTCTGTCTTTTCATAGTTAGGGATATGAGACTGGCAATTCGATTGGGGAGATCCCTAAAGAAACTTTGTCTGAGCTGAACACAGACCAGGTTCTTGTGTGTACTTGCAAGTATGGGGCCCAGGACAGTCCATTGCCCCAATCAGCTGGTGATTGCAATCACTGGGTTAATTCTGTTTCCAGCCCTGTCTTGCACTGGAACCAATGGGTGTTGCAGTCCAGCCTGATTGTACCCAGCACACACTTGGCCCTCACATAAACCAGTAGGAGTTGCAGCCTAGTCGGAGCGACCCACAATAACCCCCACCATGCCTGCCCCCTACCCTGATTTCCATGCTTGCCAGTATGTGCAGCAGACTAAT
The DNA here is from genome assembly GCF_017591425.1 of Ochotona curzoniae. Classification (NCBI taxonomy): domain Eukaryota; kingdom Metazoa; phylum Chordata; class Mammalia; order Lagomorpha; family Ochotonidae; genus Ochotona; species Ochotona curzoniae. The sequence continues at coordinate 52,421,886 of NW_024467087.1, read as the reverse complement.
TCAGTCTGTCCAACATCCCATTCAACTTTCATACATGTCAATTGGCATTGAAGCCTAGTTCAACCAAACCAGTTCCACTATCCAGCCCACACACATGCTATTAGGTGCCCTTCTCGCTAGCCATGCCTGCCCCTCTCCAAATTTCCGTGCCCTCCAGTGGGAGTGGTAACCCAAGAGGGAGGAGCCCACTATTTCCCTTCAAGGCCACTCCCACCCCCGGATTATGCACTCTCCAGGTGGTTCTGCAGTTTAACTTGACAGAATTAGCCCCCAATGCCAGCTTCTGCCAATTGATGCTACCACAAAGCCCAGCCAACCCCCACCAACTCTATTTTATGCTTGCACCAAGAGAAACAATCAACCCAGCCTGACTTGTCCCTGATCTAGCGCACATGAGGCCCACAGGTGTTGTGGCCCTGCTTTGTCTGGTCTGCCCACATCCCAGCTCAGGCTCTCCAGTGGGAGTAGCTGTCCAGCAGGGGAGCACCCCCATTTTCCCCCTGATGGCTTTTCCCCGCTTCCTCCCTTCATAGTACTCACGTGTGCTCTTGGTTGCTGTGGCCACATCCGGTACAGGTAACCCCACCTTGGCATTCTGTAATATGCACTGGTTTTTGTCGCAACCAAACCTGGCTTGACCCACACTCTGTTCTGGTGCTCAGATTTGCCAGAGGATGATGTGAACTGGTTCAGCCTGGTCTGCCCCTGACCCATGCCAAATGTATGCCAGTGGGTAACTTTCCATGGCCTATTCTGGGCTGTTTCCTATCATGCTTCTTGTGCTTACCTGCAGGGACTGTGTCCTGCCAGAGAAGTTGCCCAGGCTCCTCCATCAGAACCCCTCCCAAGACCAGAATTCGCGCATACCAGTGGGTCCATGAGCCAGCCCTACTCAGTTTACCTCCTGTCCTAGCAGGAACAGTCGCCTTTCCTGACTGTCCTTCAACCCAAACTCGTCCTTGTCTATACAGAACTGGAAGATAGGATTTTTGATGCTTCCATTATAAAGAAGTGTTAAATACTTGAAAGGATGAATTGATTTACTCTGATTAGATATTTCACATAATATATTCATGTAACAATAATCACATAACTTTTCATGCACATGCTAAAAATTTTTAAGCAATTTGTTTCTTGTTTTGTTTTTTAATGAAAGAACTGTTAAAAAGTCCTGGAGTTTTGTTAGAACGTACATTAGAATTACACTCATTTAAGGTGAATTAACTTCTTTACTATCTTGAGTCTTTCAATTAATGAACATAAACATATACCTTTATTTTTTTAAGCACTTGTTTATTTGTTTGAAATGTACAGCCTCAAAGAGAGAGAGAGAGAGAGAGAATCTTCCACCTACTGGTTCATTCCCTTCAAATAGTCAAAATAACTAGAGCCTGGCCAGGCTGAAGTTAGAAGCTAGGAACTCCAACTTCAACTCCCACATAGGTTGCAGTGGCCCACATACTTGGGTCCTCTTCCTTTGCCAGCCAAGAGAAATGGCTTTAAGTCACAGCTGCTCCACTTCTGATCCAACTCCCTATTCATGTGCCTGGGAGAGCAGCAGAAGATGGCCTAAGTCCTGGGATTCCTGCACCCAAGTGAAAGACCTGAAAGAAGCTTCTGGCTCCTAGCTTGGCTCTGACATAGACCCTGCTTTTATGGCCATTTGAACCATGAATCAGCAGATAAAAGATCTCTATCTACCTCTCTCTCTCTCTCTCTTTCTCTCTCTCTCAACTCTGCCTTTCCAATAAATATCATTAAAAATATAATAGTTTATGCTGGCTATAATCACTCTATGAAGCTGTATAGAATCAAAAACTGATGTCTTCTATCCAGCTCTGGTTTGGTGTTTGTTATTTAACAGATAACTATAATTAACTCGGTTGGAGCTGCATAGTTTTTAAGCTGTGAAAGCATTTTTGCAATCATACAGTAAGTTTAATTAATCCAATAGAATTTTTCCTTAAAGAATTATTTTTCATTTTCCTTCTTTGTCACTCTTCTAAATGTTTCTAGAATTTAACTATATAATGAACTGGAGAGTTATGTAAATGCTATCCTGACCATGATTTTTTTATTGAGTTTGTAGATGTTTTTGTGTTTTGTAGATGACTTTAGAGTCATTTTAACCTAACTCACCAAACTGTCCCTACTAAATTTATATATAATTGAAAATTGAAAGTGTGCATTTTTTAACAGGAACACTTACATAGTTACCTGAAGCAGCTGCATTTGGATGGATTCTCTGATTTAGATTTTGTAACTGCCTGACATATATCTAAGGAGACCAATTTATTTTGTCTTTTAACTGAAATCCGAATTGTCATATACCTCCCAGCTCAGTGACTGCTACTTTTTATGAAACCTACCTATAAGAGTGAGGTAGGGAGAACAGAGAGAATAGAGGAAGGGAAATAGGAGAAAATGGAGATAAATGAACACATTTATGCTCTCAGGTGTAACAGCTCTATGCTCTTGGAAGCTGGATACTAAGTTCCAAGCTGGAACATTCTCTTTGAGTTCTAATTTTCATCATCATTTAAAAAAAAATCTGATAATTTGCTTTGGTAGAAATTGAAAAAATTAAACTGTGCTTTTATTTCACTTTAAGAGTATTTTGTACATGTAAACAGATGATTCAAAACAAGATTAACTGTAATGCTTTCTCAAGTTTCCCATTGAGACAGCCTCAAGTGCAGAAGGAAATCCACATTAGATGTCCTGTAAGTCTGAGAAGACAATATAAAATAATACATATAAACTATAAAATGTCTTTTATCTTGAAGCTTTATCCTTAAACTTTTTGGAGATTTTATTATTTAATTTGTAACACATCCATGATCACTTGGGAATTTAATTTTTCTTCCCCAAACTTTCATATTTCTATAGGAAATAGTGATTTTTTTCATCTTTTAAGTAGTTACTAGTTAGTTTATAATATCAATTTGGGTACAAAAGTGACAATGAAGAGGGGTAACATGGAAAAATGTAACTAATGGTAGTGAGGAATTTATATCCAGTTGTGATCTCACTTTCATGGTAGCACTAGACTTGACCTGAAGGCCTCGAAGCTCCATTCTCTAACCTAGAAAGTACAAGTGAACTCATAAGACAGCCTAAAGAAGAAAACATGTAAGACTAGGTCGAAGCCTTGTTAGACAAATGAAACCTCCCTGTCATCCCTGTTTGATAGTAAGTTGCTCCTTTCCCTGTATACAAGATATTTTCATTTCCTTATTTAATCTACACTACACTTTGGTCAGATTAATGGTTTACCATGGGACAGATGGGAAAATTGGAAATTGGGTCAACAACTGTTCATGATCTCATTCACAATGCGAATGGCATCCTTGTACCCTAAGGAAAATAGGACAGATGTCTAATTCAGCTTCAGTCATGCTCCTCTCCATCCTCACCTCAGGTTGTTTTCCCATGATGAAGTATTTCTTTTTTTTTTTAATTTTTATTATTTTTTTATTGGAAAGGTGGATATACAGAGAGGAGAGACAGAGAGGAAGATCTTCCGTCCCATGATTCACTCCCCAAGCGAGCCACAACCGTCGATGCTATGCCGATCCGAAGCCAGGAGCCTCTTCCGAGTCTCCCACATGGGTGCAGGGTCCCAAAGCTTTGAGCCGTCCTCGACTGCTTTCCCGGGCCACAGGAGGGGAGCTGGATGGGAAGTGGGGCTACCGGGATTAGAGCCGGCGCCCATATGGGATCTCGGGCGTGCAAGGCAAGAACCTTAACCACTGTGCCACCGCGCCGGGCCCGAAGCTGAGTGTTATCAGCTAATGTTTGCTGAGGTGTTAGTTGCTTTCATTCTGGACGTTTCCCTTCCTTAATAGGGCTACCAGATAAACTAGAAAGCACCGGTTAAATTTGAACTTTGGATGAACAATGGGACATATTTGTACTAAAAATTTATTCATTGTTTATCTGAACTTCTGCTTCAATCAGGTGTCCTCTGTGTTCGCTAACAATATTTCCTAGATGAGAGTACAGATTTGTAATTTAACAGAACCTCTAGGGCACTAAGAAATCGACACAATCCAAATAAATGAATTTATTTTTAAATATTTATTTTAGGGCCTGGTGTGGTAACCTGGTGGCTGGAGTCCTCACCTTGCCTGCACCAGGATCCTATATGGGTGCTGGTACGTGTCCCAGCTTCTCCACTTCCCACCCAGCTCCCTATTTGCGGCCTGGGAAAGCAGTTGAGGATGGTCCAAAGCCTTGGGACACTGCACCCACGTGGGAGACCCAGAGGAAGCTCCTGGCTCCTGGCTTCGGATCAGCTCAGCTCTGACCGTGGCAGCCAACTGGGGAGTGAACCAGTGGATGGATCTTTCTCACTGGTGCTCCTCTCCATAAATCTGGCTTTCCAATACAAATAAGTCAGTATTTAAAATATATATTTATTTTAGTTTTGTTTTACAAAGTGAACATATTTCATGTATCTTGCAATACGGATTTAGGACTAAAAGCGATACTTCTCCATCCCACCCTCCATCTCACCCCTCTTCCCACTCTCTCTGCTTCTTCTTTATTTATTTACTTTTTACAATGGCATATTTTCTGTTACCTTAGCAGTCACTGTACCTCAAGAGTGTAGATTATGTCTGTAAATAACAATTGAATCTCAAAATGAAAGAATTTGTAATGACAATTTTTCAGAAATAGTAATGGCAGTGGGAGACTTATTTGAGGTAACCCCAACAACTATTACCAGCTTTGCAAACCACTTCTTATAATAAGCTGGCCGTATTTGCTGCATTGATATATTTGCTGGTGACATTTACTCTTCCCTTTTCATTTCTCTCATCTTCTGTCCCCTTTGTAAAGTTATGGCATTAATTTTATTCTTTCTCTCATTTCTAATAGCTCTTCTCCTATTAGCTTCTCTCCAATTTTTTGCAACTGAGTCCACACCACACTCCCTTTCTTTGAAGCGAAACACTTTTCTTGTGTTCCAACAAGAATCTCCAACACCATTGCTTTAGTGTAAACAAGCCCTCAGTAGTGCTCATAAGAAGATAAGAAGTGTTTCCTTTTGTCAGAGAAATGAGAAGTGTTTCCTGCGAGGCTGCTGTTTCTTAGTCTCTTTTTTTAGCCATTGTTGAAGTACCCTGAATCTCTAGGTACTTGTTTTCAAGCGCTCTGTGAAAGTGACGCACAACATTTAGATTTAAAAAGAAATCTGTGTAATTCTCCAGGAACCACCTGCTTGTGTTTCTCAATGATCTCCCTCCAATAGTGTAAAATGAAATTATTTGTTCGCTCCTGGGAAAATGCACTCATGGCTGTAAAGGCTCAGCTGTCAGTGGCTATATGACGTCAATCAGTGGCTATATGACGTCAATCAGTGCAGCAGAGAGGCGTAAAAAAGAAAAGATCGACCAGAAGATGGGCTACCAGGTCCCCGCTGTAAAGTAAATGTATTTTTCGCTCTCCATGGAGCCCATACCTCACAAGCTCTGAGAAATCAACACCCAGTTGTAGGCCCAAGGTCCTGGTCACACTTTAGAAAACACTTGAGGCTTCTAAAACTAAATTTTCCTCGTGGAGATATCCAGGTGTGCCATTTTGTCTGGAGACAAATTATGAATGACAGAACCTGAATAAGTTCATCTGAAATGTTAGTTTTGTTTCAAATACTGTATAATTCATAAAATAAACTATTTTCTTATAACAGTTACAAGGATGCGCCACAGTAGCCGTAGCTGTCTTTTTCACATTTGTTGGGATAAGGACAGAGTGTGCAAAAAGCAAGAAAGTACAAAATGAGAGTACCTTCATAAAAACCACAGCCCTGGGCCTGGCACAGTAGCCTTTCGGCTAACGTCCTCTCCTTGAATACTCCAGGATCCCATATGGGCGCAGGTGTCCTGGAAGCCCCTGCTTCCCATCCAGCTCCCTGCTTGTGGCCTGGGAAAGCAGGCGAGGACGGCCCAAAGCCTTGGGACCCTGCACTCACATGGGAAACCCAAAAGAAGCTCCTGACTTCTGGCTTTGGATTAACTCAGCTCCAGCCGTTGCAGCCACGATGGGAGTGAATCAGCAAATGGAAGATCTTCCTCTCTGTCTCTCCTCCTCTCTGTATATCTGACTTTCCCATAAAAATAAAATAAGCTTTTTTTTTTTTTAATCACAGCCCCAATTGGAGATAGGGCGATTTAAGTGGTAAATCCTCTTTTCATTGAAGAGATGTATCAGGTTCCCACTAGTTTAGGATATTTTCTGGGGCCCGTAGACCACATTTTGCTCACTTACACACCAGGTAACTTTAGGCAAGTTGTTTAAACTTGTTTGGGCTCATTCATGTCATCCGTATTATGGGGATAATGTATCCCATATCAAAGTTGCTTCAGGGATTAAGGCAAACAAGGATGACTGTGCCTATCACTGTGTGTGGTAAGCAACTAGTATTCTGAATGTTAGTTTTGTCACTATTGTTAAGAAAGACAACATAGACCTCAGAAATAAGAACAAAAAGACACTAGCACCTTGAAAATAGAATTACAGCATTTTAACTGGTTTTGAAAGCAATTTTATTTTTTTAAAAGATTTATTTATTTTTATTACAAAGTCAGATATACAGAGAGGAGGAGAGACAGAGAGGAAGATCTTCCGTCCCATGATTCACTCCCCAGGCGGCCGCAATGGCTGAAGCTGAGCCAATCCGAAGCCGGGTACCAGGAACTTCCTCCAGGTCTCCCATGCAGGTGCAGGGTCCCAAAGCTTTGGGCCATCCTCGACTGCTTTCCCAGGCCACAAGCAGGGAGCTGGATGGGAAGTGGAGCTGCCGGGATTAGAACCGGCGCCCATATGGGATCCCGGTGCATTCAAGGTGAGGACTTTAGCCACTAGACCACGCCACCGGGCCCTGAAAGCAATTTTATAATTTCAATCCAATATTGTTTTCCATTGATTATAAGTCATGTTGTGCATTTCTAATGTCCTGCTCTGATCTTGATTCCATTACTGATAAGCTAAATGTCTTTAATGAGATCATTATACATACTACATATTTTATGCAAGTCGTGTTTTAATTCTTTCCTGTTATTTTTTAAAGATCAATTCGTTTATTTATTTTGATAATTTTTACATAGTTAATTAGGGTGATAAGGGTCAAGGGCCATAGGAAGGTGGGTGAGACCATTATTACCATTATTTCCACATTCTTTTTTTTTTTAACTTGCTGTATCTGGTGGGAAGGGGGAAGATAAGGGGAGAAGCCACTCCTAGCCTCCTAAACTCCTCTGTACCCTAGGATGGAGGACAGCCACAGACATCACCCCAAGGTCCCAGACGCTCTGAAGATCCTACTCATGAGATTTTCATATTTCAACAGTTTTGAATTACTGTCGATCTACCCACTCCAAGCAACATGAAATCTCTCCAGAATCCACTGACTGACATAATCCACATTAGAGTCTCCACTTGCCCAAATTTTCACTGCCAACACTTGGCTGGGGTAATTGATCAATTTGTTCTGTCCTCTGTTACGGTGCCAGGTATCCTCTGCAGGCTCTAATGTACTGCTATATCATCCAGGTGCACTTGGATATGCTGTCCACTGCTCTAAGTCACTGAGGAGGCCCATCTCTAACACATGAACTCCATGCTCAAACCATGGAACCTGCAATTCTCTCCATAATCGGGGTTCTGAGACCAGCAGTCTAGTTCGAGAGATCCCCAAAGAAACTTCATCTGAAATGATCCCAGACCTGATTCTTGTGTGTGCTTGCCAAAACAGGGTCCAGCACAGCCTGTCGCTCCAATCAGCCTATGTATATGCTGGTGTTCACAATTGCTGGGTCAATTCTGCCTCCAACCTCATCTTCTATACAAACTAATGGGTATTGCAGCCAAACCCAATCTTGCCCATCACACACTTGGCCCTTACACCAACCCATGGGAGCTGCAAACTTAGTTGGAGCGACCTGCAAATGCCCCCGACAGGCCCACCTCATGCCCTGGTTACCATGCTTGTCAGTATGTATAGCAGACTAGTCCAGTCTATCCCACATCCAATTCAGCTCTCATATATGTCAATGGGCATTGAAGCCTAGTTCAACCCAGCCAGCCCCACTATCCAGTCCACACTGGTGTCGGTGGGTGCCATTGTCTGTCTAGCCATGCCTGCCCCAGTCCTGGTTCTCATGCTCACCAGTTGGAGTGGCAACCCAAGAGGGAGGTGTCCACTGTTTCCCTACTGGGACCACTCCCACTCCTGGATCTTGCACTCTCCAGGTAGTTCTGCAGTTTAACTGGACAGAATTTGCCCCCCACCCCATGCCAGTGTCTACCAGTTGATGCTGTGGCAAAGCCCAACCAATCCACACTGATTCTGACTTATACATGCACCAGTAGGAAGAGTCAACCTAGCCTGGCTTTCTCCTGCTCTAGCTCACATGAGATCAACAGGTGTTGCAACCCTGCCTGGCCTTGTTTGCCCCTGCCTCAACTCTCACGCTCACCAGTGGGAATGGTGGTCCAGCAGGGAGCCCCATGCAATCCCCCTACCAGGTTGCCCTCTCCCCACCTGGGTCTCACATGTGCTGGTTGGGTGCTACGGCCCAGTCTAGCATGGACTGCCTCACCTTGGCATTTTCTGTGGGTGCTGTAGCAGGAATGGGCCCGCCCCACCCCCAATCCCAGCTCATGCTGGTGGGGATTCCAGCCTAGCCCAGCCGAGCTAGCCCCAGTCCTGGCCCTCATGTGAACTGGCTTGTGCTGTGGTCCAACACACTCCTTTCTGGCGTTCAGATTTGCCAACAGGTGATACAAACTGGCCCAGCCTGGCTCACCCCAGACCTACGCCAAATGCATACTGCTGGGTACCATCACCTTGCCTAGTCTGGTCTACCACCTTTTCTGGTACTTGTGCTCACCTGTAGGGTGTCCTGACAGAGGAGTTCTCCAAGCTCCTCCATCAGAACCTCTCCCAATGCCAGTTCTCGTGCACACTGGCAGGTCCATGGGGCAGCCCTACTTAGTCCACTCCCTGTGCTAGCAGGAACAGTGGACTTTCCTGACCTGCATTCACCCATTTCAGTTTTTACTGTTGTGTGTTACAGCCCAGCCAAACCTGGTCCACACTCAGACACAGCTCACATTTGGCTCAACTGGGGCAGAGACATAGCCCAACTCATCCTACACCTACCATGGTTCTCATGAGCACCAGTGGGTGCTGGAGTCTAGCCCAGTCTGGTATACCCCAGATCCAGTCTACACTTGTGCTGAGAGATACTGCAGCTGTGTCCAGACCAGATAGCCGCCCCCAGCCCTCGTACTCACCATTGGGAACCACAATGCAGTCAGGGCATCCCCTTTACTCTCCAACCAGGTCTGTTCTCAGCCACAGATCTCACACCTGCAGTGGTTGCTCTGACACAGCTATGCATAGTCCTTTCCCTGTCTTGGTCTTTGCCTTTGGATGCTGTAGCCTGGCCTGACCTGGCCTGCCCCCAATCCTAACTCTCACTAGTGGGTATTGCAACCTGGCCCTGCCCAGTCTGTTCCCATTCCTGGCTCATGCAAACCTGTACGTGTAATAGCCTAGCTAGACATGACCTGTGTTCCAACCTGGTTTCTGCATTTGCCAGAGAGCTAAGGTTTGCTCAGCCCTGCCCAGTCTGCTCCAACCCACACATTTGTCAACAGTTGGAGCTACCTTACCCAGCTGCCCGACTCCTAGGCCTGGACCACATGCTGCTCACCAGCAGGAGCTATGACCTATTAGGGGAGTTTCCCAAGTTCCCCCATTTGGCCCACTCCCAGACCCAGATCTCACACAAGCTAGCAGGTGCTAGGCCCTTGCTCAGCTGAATCTGCCCATCCATCATGGCCTAGTATGAGCTGGTGAGTGTTGCAGCCCAGCCCATCCCACACCCCGTTTTAGAATGCCTGGACATATCTAGACTATTCTCGGTCCTTACACACATTGGCAGATTCCTTGGTCACACCTAGCTTAGCCCATCACACGTGGGCCACTCCCAGCTGTCAAACTATATCAGTACCCAGGATGGGGGATGTCCACTTGATGTCATCTTAGCAACCCAATGTGGAGAATGTTCCCTGACTTTCATACAAACTGGTAGGTACAACAACCTAACCCGGCATGGTCCACACCCCATTCCAGCTCCTGCACATGCCAATGTGCTACAGTTTGGCCCAGCCCTGCTTAGTCCACCCTCACCCCGAGCCAGCCTACATAACTGCCAATATTTGCAGCAGCCTTGGCCAACCTTGCCCATACCCAGCCCTGACTCATGTGCTCACCAATGGGAACTATAGCCCATCAGGGGTGTTCCCCAACTTCCTCCACCAGGCCCACTTCCAGACCCAGATCTCCTGTGTAACCGCAGATGCTAGGCAAGAGCCCAACGTTGTCCACCCTCTCCATCTCAGCCTTTGTGTGTGCTGGTGGATGTTGCATCCCAGTATTCCCTACAACCAATTTCTTGGTGTACCTGAAAGTGCTGCAGCCTAATTATCCCAGTCTGGTCTTCAACCCCAGTTCCCATGAGTGTTGGAGGGTTCCATGGTCATGCCTAACTCAACTCATTACCACCCCTAGCTCTTGAGCAAACCAGTAGATATTACAGTCCCACAGAGGTGAGCCCACATAACCCCTACCGAATTTGCTCCCAGACCCAATTCTCTTATATGTCACTCAGTGCCATGGCCCGGCCTAACATGTTCTACCCTCTGCTATGACACTAACTGGCAGATATTGTGGTGTAACCCTGCCAGGCAGGTCCCCAAGCCCTAGCTTTCATTTGAGCCAATAGCAGTGCTCAATGCCAACTAGACCAGCTCAGGTCTCCCACATGGGTGGTTGCATTGGTTTGACCAAGAAAAGATCCTCTGGTTTCCCTTCTCCAAACCACACAGTGTCAGCCCAAGTGTTTACGTGCAAGTGCAGTGGCATGGTTCCAGAATTCGTTCCTTACTTGTAATATACTTGCTCAGTGTTTCCCCCACACACACATCCCAAACTCCCTTCCTTAAGCAATCCACAGCCCCATTGTCTGCCAACACATGGTTTCCCAAGCCCAGTCTTCCGATGGAACAGTATGTCAGCCTGGGGCCCTGTCTCTCTGCCCAGGGCCCACAAGCATGAGTGGGTCCCCAGGTTGGGTCTGCCAGCACACACCAGCATGCCAGCCTGAGGCCCTTCCCACCTTCTCAGGGTTCTGCCAGCTTGCCTGGAGCCCATACACTTGCACAGGTCCCCAGGCCTGGCTGCAGTCATGTCAGCATGCCAGCCTTGTTACTTCACTCTAAACGGCCGGAGCTAAGCTGATCTGATGCCAAGAGCCTATTTAGGATCTCCAACTTCAGTGCATGATCCTAAGGACTTAAGCCATCCTCTGTTGCTTTCCCAGGTCATAAGCAGGGAGCTGGGTCAGAAGTAGAATAGCTGAAACACAGACCAGTGTCCATATGGTATGCCAGGACCACAGGGCAGAGGATGGACCTGATAGGCTACAGCACCAGACTTGGAGCATTTTCTTTTTAATCTGAGACAATCAGGGACATTTTTGTAGAGGCAAGATCACTATCATGGATTACTTTATTCTTAATCCACGAAAGTATTTTTTTATTTGGAGAAAGTGAGAATATTTCACAGATTTCACTATGCAGATTAAAAGAAAGTATTTTTAAGGGTTGCACCATAAATGCTTTTTATGGAGACCTAAGTCTATGAAATGAAACTTGGAATGACTGAACCTCTAGAAATGATTGTGAACTTATTGAGCTCTTCCTTAGGGATTTGGGTGTTTTCTGTACCACAACGAAGCTCATTTCCTAGCATTTCTGAGCAATATTTACAAATCATACAGTGTGAGGAGAATAAATTAGTATATTGGTAATACTGAAAGTACGGCAGGTCCAGAGTAAGTGCAAGGATTGTGAGAAAATGCAAATGCACATTTTGGTTTATATTATGTAATCTAAATCAATGGTTTACATTATATAGAATTATATACTACTATTTGATTCAGTGAATAAAATACCAGTGAAAGAAACAAAACAAATGTCTTATTTTATTTTCTGTGGCTGTCACAAAGTACCTGAAATGGAATAATTTTTAAAAAAATTGAAGTTTTTCAGTTCACAGTTCTGGAAGCTGGAAAGTCTAAGAACAATGTACCACCATTTGGACTTCCTGATTTACCATAACATGGCAGAGGGCATCACACGGCTAGACACACAAAAGCATGATAGTAAAGCTTGGTTTTATAATGAAAGCATTCCTGCTAACAGCCCATTAATCCATTGAATCATCCTTATAATCCAATTAAACCCAATTAATACATGACTCCAGACATTAAATTTCTAACAGAGGAAATCCATGGGCTTAAACACTCAAACCATAAAAAGCAAGATCAAATTCTTTTTTTAAGATTTATTTATTCTACTTTTTTCTATTTTATTCTACATAGGAAGAAATAGGGATAGGAAAAGACTTTCTAGAAAAGATGCCAAAGCACAGGCAGTCAAAGACAAAATAAACAAATGGAACTACATCAAATTAAAAAGCATCTGTGCAGCAAAGGAAACAATTAACAAAGTGAAGAAGCAACCAACAGAATGGGAGAAAATTTTTGCACACTACACAAGTAATAGAAGACAATAAGCCAGAATTTACAGAGAACTTCAGAAACTCAGGGACAGAAAAAAAAGTGAAAAAATGGGCAAAGGAAATGAATAGACATTTTTCAAAAGAACAGATTCAAATGGCTAGTAGGCATATGAAAAGATGCTCAGGCTCCCTAGCCATCATGGAGATACAAATGAAAACCACGTTAAGGTACCATCTAACTTCAGCAAGATTGGCCTACATTCAGAACGCTTCTAACAACACCTGCTGGCGTGGATGTGGGAAGAAAGGTACCTTCACTGCTTGTAAGAGTACAGGTTAGTACAACAACTATGTAAATCAGTATGGAGAGTGCTTAGAGAATTGCAAATAAGCCTGCCACATGACCCAGCTATCCTGCTCCTAGGAATATTCCACAAAGAAACAAAAACTGCATATGAGAAGGGGATCTGTAATTCTAAATTTACAATCTACAACAGTAAAAACATGAAAACAATCCAGGTGTGAGTCCAAAGAAGAGTTGTTAAAGAAACTGTGGTACATCTACTCTATAGAATATTACTCAGCCATTAAAATGAATGAAATTATACAATTTGCAACTAGATGGTCCCAATTAGAGACCATTATGCTTAATGAAATAAGGCAATCCCAAAAGGAAAAATATCATATGCTCTCTCTAATATAAGGAAATCATCATGCAAATTAGGTTTTTGTGTTTTTTTTCCATCACCCATGCATTGGTTATTAAGTGGTGCATTTTTTTTTCAACTCCATGGTATGGTAATTTGTTGTTGTTTTAGCTTTATATCTGTTGCTGATCTTGTTTCATGGTTTCTCATTTAAGGGAATGTATGGTGATGGAGTAATAGAGAATGCCATATCCAGATGTGAAGATACAATGCAATATGCATCCTTACTTCCAAATCAAAGCTGGACTCCCAATGAAACTGTTGGACATGTATAGATAATGGAATGCTGGACTGTTTGACATTGTCTGTACCAACAATGTGGGGGCACATTGATGAATTATAATTCCTTATGAAGGACTATACTATTTTAACAATGTGGGGGAAATCAGTCAGGGGGATGGGAATTTGACAGGGTGAATCCCAGACTATGGAATTGTACCAAAAAATTCAAAATTCAAAAAAAATTTATTTTCCTTATTTATTTTATGTTACCCTATTTGTTGAATTTTATTTATTACATTTTATTTATTTATTTATTTATTAAAGATTTATTTTATTTATTTTTAATGAAAAGGCAGATCATATTCGCAGAGAGGAGAGACAGAAACATCTTCCATCTGCTGGCTCACAAGATCCAGGAGCTTTTTCTGGATCTCCCACACAGGTGCAGAGTTCCAAGGCTTTGAGCCATCCTCTATTGCCTTCCCAGGCCACAAGCAGGGAGCTGGATGGGAAATGGAGCAGTTTAGACACAAATTGGAACCCATATGGGATGCCGGCTCTTACAAGGTGAGGATTTAGCCAGGCCCAAGACCACCAGGCCCAAGACCAAATTCTAAGTGAATGCACTCCCCAGACATGTCTGCACACTTCAGCAGACTCATAAATGAAGATGATGAATGAATGGCTAAATCACAGACTTCGAATGCTATCTATTTGCACATTCAGTTTACCTAGACAGACTTGTCAGTCTGAAGGGAATGGCATGAAAAAGAAGCACAGGGGAAGAAGAATTCCTATTTAAATTATTGACATTAAGTGGATGTGTAAGTTGTTTTAATTAAAATCTCTTTGTCAAGTGCATATGCGAGATTGAGTCCTATTCAGAAACGGATAGATAAAAGAATAATGGTACTCAAAGCTTCCAATGCTGTATTGTCATGATTACAAGTTTTAAAGAAGTCAGGTGGGGTGGACATAACCTCCAAATGGGTGATTACTTAATCAACCAGAGGTGAAGTAAAGGGCAGATGCTGGGCTTTGTTAAACTTTTCTTACCCTAATAAAGAATAAGAGTGCAAAAGTGCTGTGGCTTAAGTAGGCTAATCTTCCACTTGTAAGTGCCAGCATCCCATATGGGCATGGGTTCATGTCCCAGCTGTTCCACTTCCCACACAGCTCCCTACTTAAGCCTGGGAAAGCATAGGAGGATGGCCTAAGTTCTTGGCTCCTGCATCCACCTGAGAGGCCTGGAAGAAGCTCCTGGCTCCCAGAATCAGCTCAGCTCTGGCTGCTACAGCTATTTGGGGATTAAACCAGTGGATAGAGGACCTCTGTGTGTGTGTGTGTAAAAAATATACCTTTCAAAGAAAATAAAAAACCTTTTAAAAAGAAGGAGAGGAGAGAGCATAAGGAATACAGATTAGTATGAGAAGAGAAAGAATACAGATAGATTGTGTGTTGGTATTCAGCATATATAACTCCAGCAAGTAACAACATGCTCAGTCAAATGTCACTGAAAGAGATTGGGTATTTGTGGAATATTAGAAAAAATGGTGGAGGGGGACAGCATTATGGTATAGTGAATAAAGCCATTACTTACAACATCAGCATCCCATATAGGCACCAGTTTGAGTTCTGGATGCTCAAATTCTGCTACAGCTCTCTGCTAACGGTCTGGGAAAAGCAGTGGAAGACGGCTGAAGTGTTTGGGTCCCTGTCATCCATGTGGGTGACTTGGGTGAGGTTCTTGGTTCTTGAATTCAGCTTGGCTCAGTCACAGCTGCTATGGCCATCTATGAGACAAATCAGTGAATGGAAGATCTGTCCATCTCTTTCTTATTCTCTCTCTTATTCTCTCTCTCTCTCAAACTGTCAAATGAATAAATAAATTCAGAAATTGGGGGAAAAGAGGAAGACAGAGACAAAATATAGAAGACTAGAGAGTGACAGGATTTGATACTGGTACATTGAGTATGAAGGCATTTGCAATCCATCCTGTTAAAAAATGGATTGACCATTGGGGATCATTTTAGGTGTCAGGAATCTTAGATTCTATTCCCAGCCTTGCCACCATTTAGCATGATAGCATTGAGTGAGTGAAAGGAAGAAGATTGAGAGAGGTGAGTGGAATTTATCTTTGGGGTGAAAACTGTAGAAGACTCCCCCAAATCCTCTCTAAGTAAGACAAATAATACAATTTCTAAAAATCAAAAATAATGTAAAAGTTTATGATGAACAAAGTATTGGCATTTTTAAAATAAGGATAAAATCAACATCATTGATTTTGTGGGTTTTTTTTAATAAAAGGAAACTATATTTCCTATAATAAGTAGAATACAAAGTTTCCTCTGTAAAGGAATTTGAAACCTTGCCCAACACAACTCTAGCTCCTAGATTTCCCATCACCAATAAAAGCATCAAAGACCTTCAATTTCATTTTCTGGATTTCAAGTTTATATATTTTCAAAATTACTAAAGTGTGGACCACCCAAAACTAACTGTATGAAATGGATGCTCAAGGGATGAGAGAGGGAAAAAAAGGTGGAATTTAGGAGAGGAAGAAAATTTACATTTTTATTAGTACCTGTACATACACAAGGAAATTTTGATAAGCATGACTGGTTCCAATCGAATCACACCCTGAGAGGGAAGATCCGAGGCCCCAAAATGAGCTTCCAAAATTGCACATTTTGCCAGGAGTTATTCTTGATATCATACAAAATTTTTAAAGATTTGCTTTGGACATTTAAGGGAGATGGTTTTATTCTATTGCAATAGATATAAAATACTTTACTGTAGGACATTTTAGAGAACAAGAAGGAGGCCTGCAGCAGACAGGAGATTCTTGAGGAAGAATGAGTAATGGGCCTTATCAGAAAGGAGGAGGTGGGTGGCTCTCAGGATATACAAGGGAAGGAAACAAAACCATTTGACAGAACTTTTTTTAGCTCATTTCCTCAGAGCAGGATTCAGAAAAAAAAATTTAATACTTCATTCCTCCTTCAGCTCAAGACAAATGAAATAATTTGTGACTAAACAACTCAGAGGTGATCATAAACTTCTTGAAGTGTGTGAGTCAAGGTCTAATAAATGACTTCTCAATCACTTTATTGCTAATGTTCCTGAAAAACTGGTTGAATCATCTGCTGAGAGGAAGTAGCAAAGGTCAGTTGCTTTACGATACGGAAGTTCAGGCAGCATAAAAAGAATGATGAGTAATAGCCTCCTCAATTTGCAGGGATTTAGTACTGAAAGTATCTTTCTAGGAGTAGAAGGGTTGGGAGAAGTCCATTACTTCTCTACCAGAGGAGGCAGAATTTGCATATCCCTCAGTTATAAAAATGTGTCAAATAGCTCATACAGAAAGGAAAAGTGCTAGACACTGATAACCCCAGGACATGTGCTACAGATGCTCATCTCTTCGGGATCAAACATAATCATAAAAATTATTCTTCATCACAAAACAAACTTGATCTCTATAAATTGAAGGCCAGGCTCAGATCAAGCTCTCTGCCGGTTGACGTTGCACTTGGGCGTTTTGCACAAAAGCCTGTGTCGGGGCTCAGGGCAGTAGCCTAGCAGCTTAAGTCCTCGCCTTGAACATGCCGGGATCCCACCACGGGCACCGGTTTTAACCCCAGAGGTCCCCCTTCCCATCCAGCTCCCTGCTTGTGGCCTGGGCAAACAGTCAAGGACGGCCCAAAGCCTTGGGATCCTGCACCCACAGGGGAGATCCTGAAGAAGCTCCTGGCTCCTGGCTTCGGATTGGCTCAGCCCCAGCAGTTGCAGCCATTTGGGGAGTGAACCATCAGATGGAAGATCTTCCTCTCTTTCTCTCCTCGTATCTGTGTATCTATCTGGCTTTTGATAAATTTTTATTAGATGTCTCATATTAGACTTTTTAAAACAGCTTTATTGTGGTCATATGTAATGCCGGAGTCCAGCTGCAGCCAAGTTGGGAGCTCGAGAAGAGTAGGTGGATTTGGCAATAAGAAAAGACATGGACACTGTCACTTGGTGCCCTCTCGTAACGGTTCAACAAGAAGCTGTCCCTTTTAGTTACTTAGACACATCACAAGCCTCTGCACAAACGTTTGATTTTACTATCCTTAACTTCAGAACTAAGCCAGCATGCACAGATGTTCAATTAATTCATTTTTACTTCATGGTCAACCAAGTGCTCTTAAAGATAATTCTGTAAGATACTATAATCAGTTCCTTCAAAGCAAACCGTTATTCATTCTTCAGTAGTAGCCATTAGGTGACAGCCAGAACTCCAAGGTCAGGGCACATGTGGTTACCTACTAATTGGTAATACATTCTCACTACATTTTATTTTCACATCTTATCTATCACTTAATGAGAAAAATACATCAAAAGAGAAAAAGCATAAAGACCCAAGACAAAAAATTTCAAATATTAAATCCCCCTACAACTGCAGGCTCTATAATCTCATAAACAATCAAACAATAATCAAAAGCATATCGCTATGATATTAATCAAATCACCCTATAATTCTTCCAGTTAAAAAATTATAAAAACGGCTACAACAGCTACATTTTCTTTGCTCTAAAGAGTTGCAAGGACAGGCTAACCTTTAGGGTCACAGTAACTATATTTATTTTTGCCATAGCAGTTTCAGCTCATACTCCCATTACTTTCATTAGTTTGTAAGATTCTTACTAAGCCATTTCCCAGAAGGCATGCTAACATGTCTGGGCCAGGTTTCAGGGCAATGGGTAGGCACACAATAAGGTGTCCAGAAATGGCATGGGTTTGATTGTACTCCTGTGTGTAGTTAAAGGCCCACTCACCAAGACGTTATCAATAGCATTAACTCTCAAGCACACATTGGTTATAAAAGCCATCTCACAGGGGCAAACAACAATGCCTCAATAGATTACAGAATTCTTAGTGGGGTGATTGAGTGTCCATGCAAAAAGGGGGTGAAACTGCATCGAAGTGGTCAGAGAGACATCCTCCAGGCCTTGCGATACAGTTGGAAGCTCCTCGCGGCCCGCCAACAGCAGAGTGGTTCTCTTCACACCTTCGTGTCATCTACACCTACTGCATAGACTCCAGCAAGGTAAGACAAAATTTACCATCTTAAGCACACAAGTCAGTGGCGCTAACAACATCATGACATTGTACAACCATCCCAATTATCCTTGTTCATAACTTTTGCCATCCCAAAAATGTACTCTGTCTTTATTGAACAGTAAAAGTCAGATACCCTTCTTCCCTTAGGCATTAACATTCTCTACTTCCTTAAAAAAGAGGATTAATTTAACTGAAAGACCAAGTCACAGAGAGGAGAGGGGGGCATCTTCCATCCCCTGGTTCACTCCCTAAATATTTGCAGTGTTCACATATGTACCAGAAAGAAACCAGGAGCCTCCTCTGTGTCTCCCACTTGGGCACAGGGTTGCAAGGCCCTGAGCTATCCTCCACTGCCTTCCCAGACGATAAGCAGAGAGCTGGATTAGAAGTGAAACAGCTAGGCCCAATTCAGTAGCCTAGTGGCTAAAGGCCTCACATTACAAGCACCGGGATCTCATATGGGTGCCAGTTGTTATCCCAGCAGCTCCACTTCCCATCCAGCTCCCTGTTTGTGGCCTGGGAAAGCAGTCCAGGATGGCCCAAAGCCTTGGGACCTTGCACCTGGTTAGCTCCTACCATTGCGGCCACTTGGGGGGGTGGTGTGAGCCAGTGGACAGAAGATCTTTGTCTCTCCTTTTCTCTGTAATTCTGACTTTCCAATAAAAAATTACATAAATCTTAAACAAACAAACAAACAAAAAAAAGAGTGGAGCAGCCAGGACATGAACTGCATGCGTGTGGTATCCCAGCAATGCAGGTAATAGCTTTACTCACTCTGTCACAGCTGCAGCTTCTATTCTAGTTTCCGGTTGTAAAAACTTGCCTGTCATAGTCATGGGAGAATGCAGTTAATCAGGCTCCCTTGCTGTTACAGCAACCAGGAAGGCAGGACAGCCGCCGATACATTTTGTGCTAATCAGTGAGCCTGGGAAGCTGATGCATTCTCTGCTTTATGATTCCTTGGCTGCCTGCCACTGTTGTCTGCAAGCATATGTAAGAAACTGAGGGAAGAGCTAGGCAGAGACTGCTTTTATGTGTTTGTGAACTTCCATAAGCAAAATAGGTGGGTTTCCCATGTGATTTTGCTATTTCTGTCGATATAAAGAGATACACATCTCTAGAAGGGCTCTAATGATTGTGTTCGGCTTGTCCGAATCTAAACTTGTTCTTCCTGGAGTTGAGCTGTGGATTCATATCCTCAGCATAGCGGGTACAATTCGACACAGGCCAAGATGATGGAGCTTTTCCCCCCTTAGAGGATGAGATTTGGGGGTGGCTAGTCACAAATATGTGGTACCTGGTGGTTGCAGACTTGGTGTCCTGGACAACCCCCAGGAGTGGACTAAAGTGCATGACATAAAACTAGCTGTGGAGAAGGTATTGCATGTGCTCAGAGATGCAGCTTAACAGGAACATGCCCACAAGGGCTCTTGGCATGGGTCTTTCCAGGTGCCTGTGGCAAGAGGAGAGGCTAGTTCTCAGGCAGAGACCTGAGAACAAGGCTTGCAGTGTGCCTTAAAGAGAGGACAAAAAGATGTCTAAAGAGATGTTGGTGCCACAGGGAGGATCCTTCTCACCGTCTTGCAGGCAAGCGACAGTGCTAAGTTACAGGTCCATACTCAAGAACCAAAATTGTGTTTCACATGAGAGGGGGAAAATTGGAGAAGATAACAGCAAAGAAAGAAGCCATGACAGTTTCCAGCCCAAGGGCATGTCCCTTGTATAAAGCCTGGCTTTGCTCCCTACAACTTCCACCCTTCTGAGACAGAGGTGTGAGGACTGGTACTGCAGGAGGAAGAGCTCTGGAAGCTGCTGGAGTTGCAGATGGCCACAGGGCAGAATGGCTAGGAGCAAAAGGGAGGGTGCCAGGAGGCTCAAGGATCACTGCAGGCTGCTCCAAGTCATGAAGCATTCAGAACTGTAGTACAGCTCACATGCACTAAGGCAGAACCGTAGATCTCAGATCCAGGTTTAATATACGAATATATGAGACTTTGCTTTGGGGCTAAAAATGAAACAGTTGATTCTTCTGCTGCATGCCCAGCCTTGTGGCAATGTCTACAGACTTCCCTTTACACAGTTAAAAAATCACAGCCTTGTAACCTCTGACTCTCTTGAAGATTTAACAGTAGGAATACCCTGTTTTCTGAGCTATTTAAAGTCAGGTGGCACAGTGCTCAATGAGTTCAAAGTACAGGCACCAGGATCCTCTGTCAAACTCTTGGGATTAGCCTGGTCAGGTAACACAAAAAGCATCCCAAAGCAACCATAGATGAAATCCAGGCCTTTCCCACTACAGCAACTACAAACCAGTTGCAAGACTTTATAGAATTATTGGAATATTGTAAGCATTTACCCCACATTTGATAGCTGAGGTTCTTGTACCTTTTGGTAAACAAGAATGCTGAGTGTGAATGGGATAAGCAAGAACTAACAGCCATCGCAGCAGCTAAGCAACATGTACAAGCTGCCCAGGCCCTTAATGTGTTCATGTAACCTACCAAAGTGAGCATGAGGGATACATCACTGCCGCAGTTGGGTTGGGAATTTTGGCAGCAGCATGAAAGACAAAAACAGCCTTTTAGATTATGGTGGGGCCTGTCTGCATAGCTACATGGCAAGCAGAGAATTGGAGTTATTTCCTGGCCCTGGTGGGGCCAAGCCATGTGGCAAGACTTGTATGAGATGGGACACCAAAGAAAATCACCATATGCCATCTGACAGTAACAGGTCCTTTCCCCATCAGGGAAATGAGGAGACTGATACAATAGCTAAGGTACATTGTTTGAAATAAGGCCCCAGACATAATGCTGCTCAGTAATTACAATCAGGGCTGTATACACAGGACAAGACTGTGCGGATTAGAATAAAATACTAGAATATCAAATTCTTCAATGACTCAAAGATCATACAGTAGCATCATTCCCTTCAAAAAGGCTCTTGATTTTCTTTTTCATTTCTTCAGTGACACATTAGTCATTCAATAGCATGTTATTTAATTTCATGGCTTTGTAAATTTTTTTTCTGTTGGTTTTGTTTTCTGGCTTTTCATTGAAGGGGATGTATAGTAACTGTGCAATGAAGACTATCATATCTAGTGGCATGCTGTTTAACTTCATGGCATTGTAAATTTCTGTTTTTCTTCCTGTTGTTGATTTTGTTTTGGGGCTTTTCACTTGGGGGATTTAGAGTGACTGTGTAGTGGAGACTGTCATGTCCAAATTGGAGGATATGGTGCAGTGTGTATCTCTACTTCCAGATTGAGGATGGACTCCCAGTGAAACAGTTGGATGTGTCACGACAACGGGATGCTGCACTCTACCATTGTTCATGCCCGCAATGATGGACTTATGACTGTTTAAGCTACACACCATATCATTCCCTAGGAGCTGGGGTGATTTAACTACATAATGACCTATTGAAGAAGTATTGAAGAAAGGCATCAAAAAGTAAACCAAGTTGGGCACCCTGTTGGGACAGACAAGAGACTGTGTGCTATGTTACAGCTGTTAAATAAATGGCTTTGACGGGACACTGGATCCTGTGGGGGTTTTGCTACATTATTTAGCAATACCCATTTGACTGCAAGGGCAAGCCATTGATCTTCTGTTGAAACCAGGGCTTGAGTGACAAAACAATGTGCTGTTACCTACTAAAGAAATGTAGCACTTAACAGTGGCCATAAAGCATACAAAAAGCCTTGTTGCCACCATGGGGTGCAGAAACAGAACATGACCTAAAGGTGATACTACAAATAAGAGCCACTTGGCCCCCTGTGGTTAAGGCACACTGTTCATGAAAGGAAGGGACAAGTACCTTGTTCAAAGAGGAGACACTAATATTAGCTTTATGGTCAGTGCTGGCCTCTCCTATATTCCTACATCTAGAGAAGTACCCAGTAAAAGTTATGCCCCACTGAGTCTTGTATAAGAGACCAGGACAACCCCTTCTGCCAACTGCAATGTTATGTCAAGATTAATCCCTTGCTATTTTATCTTACCTGACAGTCAGGATTTGCCATTGTTGGTGTGACAAACTTCTTTGTCTTATTGCCCTTAGCCTGGTGGTTGTAAACACCCTGAAGAAACAAGCACATACTTTCACCACAGTAGCCAACCATTCATAATGTTGAGCTTGCACTGAGTTACCTATCAACTCTGTTGTTGGACTGCCTTAAAGGACTTTGTTGGAAGGCTAGAGCTCTTCTGACATGTTACAAGACAACACTTTTATCCACATAAAGATTTTAGTCTGGCAGCAGTATATTAAAACCAGGGCAGGGCTGGGGTGTTCTGTTTGGAACTGCTTGGGCTGGCTTTCTGCACAGGAAGTAGAGTTATTCCTATGTGTCAAAGTATATAGAACAAGCAAGGAATGGGTTCCAAGTGGAATAGACTCCTGCATCACTATTTGTAACAATACCAAAAAAAAAAAAAAAAAAGACTAAAAATATCAAATTGGAGAGGAAAAAAAATCCAAAAGCCATAAAGTTGTCTATCCAACACCTACAGATGCCTTACGGCCTTGCAGAGCCTGTAAATGACCTTAATTTGCCTCAGAACTAACTAGGACATTATACATGGGGCTGGCGATATCTGTCTAGGTGGTGAATGCCTGCACTTCTGGAGTTGTCTAAAAACTCTAAAGACCCAAAATTGTGGAAAATATACAACATTGGTGGTATTATCCACTTGCTCTGTTCTCTCCAAATGAGACTACCAAACTGCAGTTACTGTGTTGGTGCTACATAAAGCCTAGGCCTTTAACACAGGTGACAAGGCACTAGATCCTTTAAATGAAGAATACCAAATGAGAAAGGTTATCTACAGAATCACATGTCATTAGATATACTTACAGCTACAGTGGTGGTGTGTGCCTTTCTAAAACTGTGTATATCCCACCATAATGTGACTCAAGGTTAGGCTGCTTTAAAGCAAGAAACATCACACATCAAGCAACTGACTGGGGATCCTCTCCGAGACAGTTGGGTATCCATAACAGACTCATGATAAACAATCCTGTTCATTACATTTGGTACTGCACACTATCTCATGGTATGTTGAATGCAATAATCTACCCTCCTCACACAATGGTCTACACTCCTCACACACTACTCATATGGGGATTCTTCTCAAAAGATAATATATGCATAGATTGTAAACTGATCTATCCTGAAGCAGTGGGGTATTGGAAGCATGCAGTTAATCAAGGTCTCACTGTCATGGCACCTGGGCAGGCTAGAGAAGCTGCTACGCAATTTCTTCACTGTCTGCCGCTGTTGTCAGTAGAGTACATAAGAAACTGAGGGAAAATCTGGGCACAGACCTCCTTTGTGTATTCCTCAGCTGCCACAAGCAGAGTAGATGCATTTCCTGTGGACTTTTACCACTACTGCAAATATAAAGCAGTGTAAATCCACAGAAGGTTCTAAAGTTGTTCATTTGCCTGTTCAAATCTGAACCCGTTCTTCCTAGAACTGAGCTCTGAGCTCATATCTAGTTACCTCATAATAGAGAATGATATATTCTATTTATCCCTTTGTGTTTGACCTATTTTGTTTAGCATAAAGTTTTTGAGAATCATGCATTTTTTTCTATGTGTCAGGATTTCATTCCTTTTGAAATCTGAGTAATAGTGTAGTAATTATTCCAGTGAAATCCACATATACCACCCATCCATCTGCCATGAGGAAAAATTGACAGTGACTTTTATTTGAAAAGTAAAGGAAATTCTGAGAATATGCATGGTCAATTTCTCAAAACAAAAAGGTGTGGAATGTGGAAATTCTCAAATACCTCTGCTCTTGGGGATCACAGAAATGGAATAAAATTAAACGCTGCAAAATGACACATCATCTTTTTTGGTGAGGAAGGATGACAAACTCAATCTCACAGTGCATTAAAAAGATGGGACATAGCGATGGCATAGACCATTAAGCCTCAGCCTACTGTGTCAGCATCCCACATGGGTGCCAGTTCAAGTGCCAACTGCTCCACTTCTGATCCTACTCCCAGCTAGTGGCCCAAGAAAGCAGTGGAGGATGGGCCAACACTTTGAGCCCCTGAAACCATGTGGGATACCTGGGAGAAAATCCTGGCTCCTGGCTTCGGACCACCCAGTTCTGCCATTGCAGCCATGCTTCCCTTCTCTTTAACTCTGCCTTACAAATAAAAGTAAGTTCAAAAAAAGAAAAAAAGAAAAGAAAGAAACAAACAGACATCTTCCATTTCCCTTTTCCGTTTGCCTTTTCTCTTTTTCTTCTTTTTACTTTCCCATTTTCTTTCCTCTCCTCCCTTTTCCTTTGCTTCCCTTTTCTTTCTTTTTCTTGAGAGAGGACTGAGGTAGTTTCCAGGCCAGTCCTGAGTCAAATTGCACATGTCAGGGCCTTGGTGATTTGCCAGGCCAGCAGGGAGAGGGCCTAAGGCTAGAACTGTGCCATACAAGCCAGAGTCCCTGGAGGGGTCCCAAAACCAGAGCTGTATGGACCAGGATGGTTGCCCAGTTCAGCAGCAAGAAGACTTAGGCCAGTGTGACTGCCCAGTGTTGCTGCATGATTCGCTGGGAGAAGATATGATTGGAGTGTTGCTGCTTGTGCCTATCCCAGTGAACCAATCAAAGACCCCAAATACCTCTTCAAAAGGTTTTTTAAAAAATGATTGCATTTGCTTTATCTATATTAATGCTGTGGCACTTTTACTTACTTCTCGTGATCCTTTCTGGAAACTGCTATTGGCAGGAGAGCTCTTTAGTGACTTATTCTAATACATACTGCAAGATCTTGGTACAGCATGTGAAGCTAGCATTTTTAAAGATTTATTTTATTTTTATTGGAAAGGCAGATATACAGAGAGGAGAGACAGAGAGGAAGATCTTCCGACCTATGATTCACTCCCCAGGCGGCCGCAATGGCTGGAGCTGAGCCAATCCAAAGCCAGGAGCCTCTTCCAGGTCTCCCACACGGGTGCAGGGTCTCAAAGCTTTGGGCCATCCTCGACTGCTTTCCCGGGCCACAGGCAGGGAGCTGGATGGGAAGCGGGGCTGCTGGGATTAGAACCGGCGCCCATATGGGATCCCAGGCTTGCAAGGCAAGGACCTTAGCCACTGTGCCATCATGCCGGGCCCGTGGAGCTAATTTTTAAAACCAGGAGTATGGTTTGAGATAGTTTGGCCTACACTTCAGACCAACTTCTGCATCTAGTAACCAAGTTTATAGACACTCTGTATAAAGTAGTTACAGACAATTAACAAACATTAGAACACATACTTCCAGAAGAGGAGGGGGTCTATTGCAAGCCACACCCATGACATGCCATCACACCAAATCATGAGCCTGAGACAGGAGTTCTGGGCTGGGGGAATGTGAGGGAGGCCAATGATGGCCTTTGGCAAGGCCAAGGATCTGATCGATCCTAAGTAGGCCACATCCATGGCACATTCTTACACAGGTCTGGTAGTGGCAAACCAGAGGCCTGAGAAGTTCTGGGGCAATCACACCATGAGGCATCATGGCACAGAGCCCAGATCCTAAGGCTGGGATCCTGAGAAGGGGCTGCTTATGGTCACTGGAATCACTGAGAAACCTGGGCTCTCCTATCCTGTTGGTCTCAGACATGACAGGATATCTTATCTCTGGGACCAGAACTTAGGGGTATGTGTCCTGGCATCAAACTACATAATGCAAGTTTTGCCACCTCTTGCTCTGACTTCTGTGTAGGAGAGAGGAACATGCTCAGGTGCACAAAAGTGGTAAGTCAATTTGTTCCTGTGAACTCGTAGAGATTCTGAAATGATACTTCAAAAGACAAGAAGAGGCCAAAACCTTCTCAGAGCAGCAATGACAACAATGAGGCCCACAGTCAGCAGCGCCAGCTGCAAGTTTTCTGGCTCATGAAACGGACTCATGAAATGAGATAGGGAGAGTTTTCTGAACCCGGAACATGCAAGGCCTACTTTGCTCATCAGGAGAAAGTAGCTACAGAAGATGAGATGAACCTGCATGTTTCAGCAACCCATAAGAAAAAGGGTTGGAAATCTCTGATGGGGGAGTAAAATAGGACAGTCAGGTAACTAGTTTAGAGTCACAAATCAGAAGCTTTACCTCTGTTGCCCCCTTGCTCTATGTAATACAGTCAGCCTACTTGTCATTGTCAAATGACTCATTCTCCAGGATGTACTTCTCCTCACCCCAGACTTGGTAATAGTACCACGTAACACTCCCCTTTAGAGAAGCCAGCCAGTGGGAAGGGGTGTGTTCTCTCTTCCACAGATACAAGATGAAAGTAGAAACATCTCTCCAACCTTTCCCCATCCTGCCCACTCTGTCCCTAAATATAGCCCACATGTGTCTGTAATTTCCTCACTTCTTCAATAAATTTTATGAATAAAATAAGAAAAAACGGAGACTCTCTATCACAAACCACTTAGATGTCCAGCAGTGCCACAAAAAGGGACAGAGGTAGTTCATTTTTTCAAAGTGTGTTCTTAATACTAGTTTTTCCAGAATTTTTCAGAATTACCTGGAATGAATATAAATGTAATCAAAGATGAAACTTGACATTTATTTACTCATTCCTGCTTCCCAATTTTCTAAGGAACTCAATAGGAATTCTATATCCTCCAAGAAAGCATATACACTTCAACATTATATTTCCTTCAATTACACACCTACTGAACCCTTCAGCAGCCAACACCTCACACAACCTTAAAGAATAGGATTTGTCCCATAGCACAGTAAAGACGTTTCCACTTGGTAGTATAGTGTCAATCACACATCTCAATTCTGTGCACATGTTCGTGCTGTCTTCCTGCCAAATATTCTGCTAATTTGATCCCTTGTGTTGTCCAAATATCTGTAAGGTAATTAAGTTTGTTGAAACAGAATATAAAATCTTTAAACATTTTCTCCTGCCTGGAAGAATTCCCAGACCATATGACAGAAGAATGTGGACATATAAGAAATTAAACAGATGTAATCATTATTCTGGCTCAAAATTCTTTATTTTTTTAAAGAACACTTGTATTTTCATCTGAGATTTGAAACATCACGCAAACAGATTCTAAATGAATGGAAAACATTCGCTCATATGGTTGCATGTCTTGAAATGTTTTGTGGTTTTTGGTAAGAACAAAACATTAGAAGAGAAGAACAGGGTGCTTTCATAAAAAACGCCATTCTTAAACAAAAGCCACATGTAGTATTCCAGGCATATCAAACTTTAAGATTATTATAATGTATACCTTGTACAGTGCTATAAAAAATGCACACTATTACGTCCCTAACATTTTCTTTCGTGCAGTGACATTATCTTCTACCAGGGAGACCTTTCCTAGGTAAGGGAGCTTCTCCCAGACTTCAGAAGACCTGAACCTCAGGCCTCAGGTTCAGAAATTCTAATCCAACTCTGATTAACATGTCTCTACTTTCCTTAGTGCTTTGGACAGTCAACTCACTTTCTTTAGAAGCAAAGACTTTAGGAATGTGTAATGTGTGTGTGTGTGTGTGTGTGTGTATAAAGGTATATCAAATAATTATTAGAAAATAGTTCAAAGCTTTTATTTCAGCGGACAAATTTTGAAACCCATGCATATCAGTGATATTCAAAAAGTCAACGGAAATATATACAATGAAAAAACCATGCATGGATTTCAAAAATTTTTAAGTGAAAGTGAGTTTCCATTAATTCCTTTGTCTACAGACTATTTGAAGTATGCTTGGATTTTCTTGGATTTTGTGAGTAGTTTACTTGCTAATTTTTTTTTAAAAAAGAGGTAGATGTTAAGTTCTGGCTATTATTACACTCTGAAGGGGCTGCCATCATATACCCTAAATATATAAGTATAGATCAGTATAAATAATGTGATGCAATTATAAAGTCAATTGGAATGATGCTCTTACAAAAATATAAGATTGAGAAAGAGGAAGATATAGTTGTTTTCTTAGAACTGCATCTATAAAGTGCATGAGATCTGTTTTCTTTATATTAATAAAATTCAAGAAAAAAGAATGTGATGTTGCATTTACTATCAGCTAGAAGATGTTTAATGATACTTTGCAAAAAAAAAAAAAAAGGTCATGATATCATTCAGTGAATGTGGAAGAGGTATTCCCTACCCAGTGTGGATTCTGTCAGGGCTCAGAAAATGATACCCCAATGTGAACACCTCAGAAGTCACCTCAAAAGCAAAGTTTCTCTTGGATGTTCTTCTGCCTTCCTCTCTTCTGCTCTGCTTTTATCTTCCCAAAGAAAAAAACAGAAACTAAGATTTCTCTTCCACAAGCTGGAATAGACAGATGTGAATCTTTTCTGCCAAACAAGACATAAAATCTTATATATATTAATCTTTCTGAAGTTTCTGTCATGCAGCTGGCCATAAAGAAATCATCTGACCTTCATTTCTGATACTAATTCAAAAGACCCCTAAGCAGAAGGAAAAGATGTTGTGCATAGAAACCAAGAAAAATCTGAACAAATAGGCCTTACTGGGTTGTACCAGTCTTTTATTATTATTAGTCCATATCCTTTAAGTCTAATCATATTTCCCGTGGCTCTTCACACTTTCTTCAAACTTAAGTGCAAAAGCTGACAATTTACTCTGAGTCTTTTGTTCCTACTCTAAAGAGTCTCATATTCCATGCAAGCACA
Source organism: Ochotona curzoniae (assembly GCF_017591425.1). Classification (NCBI taxonomy): domain Eukaryota; kingdom Metazoa; phylum Chordata; class Mammalia; order Lagomorpha; family Ochotonidae; genus Ochotona; species Ochotona curzoniae. The sequence continues at coordinate 52,392,616 of NW_024467087.1, read as the reverse complement.
ATCAAGAAAATATTCTAAGATTTTCTACTGTTAGCCTGTCATTTCTTACAGGGGTGTCAGTCATGAGCTCTTAACGCAGACAAGGGATTACCCCTTTTTCTGTCTATAATCCCTATCAAGAAGTGACAGTTTCCACTCACAGAAGAATTGTAAGTGGAATAGCTTACAATCCTCTTTCACTCCAGACCGCTCCCATTTCTATTTGATTTTAACAGGAGAGACAGAACAACGCCATTTGAAAGAAAGGGGTACTCAAGATGGAGAACTTCAGAATCCCCCCAAATAAAAAGAGCTACTTTCCTAGTTAACAAAAAAAAAGGAGGAAAGAGAAGGGAGTGGAAGGGGAAGAGATGGAGAAGAAAGAGAGGAGAAAGCCAGAAATGTAGGAAGGAACATGGGAACACAGCAAGGCAGGCAGAATGGAAGGAAAGGATGAATGAAAGAAAGAAAGGCTGGCATTAAAGTATCATGGGTAAAGCTGCCTCCTATGACACCAGCATCCATTATGAGTGCTGCTTCATGTCCTAGCTGCTCTACTTACAACCCAACTTGTGCTTATGGTATGGGAAAGAAGTAGAGGACGGCCCAAGTGCTTGGGATCCTGCATCCACATAGAAGATCTGGAAGAAGGTCCTGGCTCCTGGCTTCAACCTGGACAAGCCCTGGCCATTGTGGCCATCCAGGGAGTGAACCAATGGATGAAAGATCTTGTTCTCTGTCTCTCCGCCTCTCTCTGTGATTCTGACTTTCAAATAAACCGATAGATCTTAAAGATAAAAGAATTTGCCAGCATCACAGATCCTTGAGCAGAAATTATGGTCTCAAAATATAAAGAGAGGAAAGAGTAAGAAAGAACAAGAGAAGGAAAGGGAGAGAAAGAAGTTGGAGGGAGGAAGGGAATATCATTGTATTGTTAGAATTGTATCTATGAGCCACATTGAATCTTTCATATTTGTATTAACATCACATTAATACTAAAAAATGAAATTAAAGAAATTAGGCCTTAGGATTTTGCAAAAGACACTACAGGGAAAAGTCTTATGGAGGGCCTGGCGGCATGGCCTAGCGGCTAAAGTCCTCGCCTTGAACGCGCCGGGATCCCATATGGGCGCCGGTTCTAATCCCAGAAGCTCCACCTCCCATTCAGCTCCCTGCTTGTGGCCTGCGAAAGCAGTCGATGATGGCCCAAAGCCTTGGGACCCTGCACCCATGTGGGAGACCCGGAAGGAGTTCCTGGATCCAGGCTTCGGACCGGCATAGCATCGGTCATTGTGCTCACTTGGGGAGTGAATCATCAGATGGAAGATCTTCCTCTCTGTCTCTCCTCCTCTCTGGATATCTGACTTTCCAATAAATAAATCTTCAAAAAAAAAAAAAGAAAAAGTCTTATTGAAAACTACTGATTAAAACTTATTTTAAAGTAATTGAAAAGTCACATAATTCTGAAAATAATATAAAATATCTGACCAACGCCAGCACAGATATTTGGTAAATATGCAATTCAGGGACATTTAAAAGAAGTTCAGAATAACCAAAATCAGAAAATTTCCAAACTGAACCAGACAGGTTCTCTTGATCAGAATGACTTATATTCTTTCCAGGGAGGAGGAACTTGAAGCTTGCCTCGAAACCACTGTCAATGTCTTTATAATAATTACTTTTTTTAAGTCTTTAATTGGAATAACTTCCTCAGTATTCTCACTCAAGAGACTTTTAAGATAATTTTCTGAACTTTTTCTTGTTGTTTTCATAAACTCCAAAATGGAAGAATTCCTTCAGATATCGTGTATAGAACCTAGAACAGGTAGCTCCTACCTAATGTCATGAGGGAAAGTTCTAACATCCAAACAAGACAAAAGCTGATAAGTAGTCCCTGGTCAAGTCTACCTCCATCATCCCGTTCAGAATACTCTTAATTTCATGCCTAGGTATCCTCTGGAACAGCCAGGCTCTTTGAATTATGATCAGTCTGTTCATAAATTTTGCTTACGGGGTTGGCACTATGGTGCAGTGGATTAAACCACCACTTTCAATCCCAGAATCTCCTGTGAGTGGGAGTTTGGGGCCTGATTTCTCCACTTCCAATCCAGCTCCCTGCTAATGCACCTAGGAAAGCAGCAGAACACCCAAGGGCCTAGGCCCCTGTCACTCACTTGGTCAGACTTAAATGGGGTTCCAGCCTCCTGACTTCAGCCTGGCCCAGCTCAAGCTATTGGGCCCATTTGGGAAGGGAACCAACAGATAGGTCTCTCTCACTCATTTGCTCCTTCACTCTCATTCTCTCAATTTCTTGCTCTCTTTCCCTCCCTGTGTATCCCTGTCCCTTCTCTTTATCTCCTTCTTTCCCTCACTGGCTTTCAAATAAAATAAATAACCTTTTTATTTTCCCACTTCCTTAGACATCATTTCTTCCTCTTCCACCCATTCAGAAAAGTAGCTATTACTGTGACAATGTTGTACACTTATGGCAAGTGAGGAACACTCTCTTTTCAGGCATATTCTTTCTCCTCCGCATGATCATACACATTTATAATTCATTCTTTTCCTTCTGCTTTAAGTATAACGGTCAATTACTGTCACCTCTAACAATTTCTTCATGCCAATTTGTCAATAATAATCTCTTGTAACCTCCTAGCATTGTGTTTGTCATAGCTTCAAAACTCATTTTCCCTTCTCCTTCTGTTTTCCACATTTTTTCCCAGTTACTGTGTGAAGAAAATCTTCCCCTCTAGTATATTTCACTTTGTCATTTGTACCTAGATGAGATCTGGATATTATAAGCATAAGAAAACTATGTTATGCAAAACGAAAAAGTACACACTTTGAAATTAAAGTAGACATTATGATTTACAATAAGACACTTTAATGTGACCAGAAGGACCCCTACCAAATTTTAACAATAGAATTTCAGGCCTCATTCATGCCCTTCTAGTTAAATATGCTGGGTTTTTTTCAAGCATTTAAGTTCACAATAAAGAATTTGTCTTGTCTGTGCGTGAGGAGGAGGAGAGGGTTGTTCTATATTATTTCATCTGTGTATTCTGGGGCTTGGGGGTTTGTATTCTTTGCTATTACAATTACACCTTCCCTCAGATACTTAATGTGATAAATGTACTTCATGAACTAATAGAAAAACCTCCCTATCATTTGCAACACCGTTTCTATGAGAATATTATTCCAAAACATTTTAAAATATACTCAAAATTGAACTTCTGGGAAATTACAGTGCATTAATAAATTCAATGACGCATTCTAAGATTTCTAATCAAGTATGCAAATCTGCATCCCATACTGCAATGGCTGGTTTGGGTCCCAGCTCCACTTTCAGTTCAGATTCCTGTTAATGTGCGCCCTTTGAGGCAGCAGGCAATGGCTTAAGTACCTGAGCCCTTTCCACCGGCATGGGAAACCTACATTGAGTTCCCAGCTCCTGGTTTCTAGCCTGGGCCAGCTCTGACTGTTGAAAGCATTTGGAGAGTGAACCAGCAGAGGAGAAGTATCTGTCTCTCTGTCTCTCTGATTTTCAATGAAACAAAATCAAATTTTAAAATATTGAAATTGTGCATAGGCTTTGCATACTAGCACATTTTTCATGAGCTTTTTGGAGACCCCTAGTAGTTTCCAAAATATTTGTGCCCACATAAGCTACTTTTTAGTTCCATTTCCATGGAATTTTGTAAGTACTCTTGCATGAGGAATGGGCGATGGCAGGCAGGCAAGCTCTTCAGGCAATTTTTGAAAAGATTTATTTTAATGTGTATGTCTTCTAAACACAGCTGTGAGCATTTGCTTTCTGCTGCAAATGTATACTACGTCTTAGAAAATGTGTAGCCATGGATCCCAAAAACAGTTTTCTAGTAAACAGTGTTTTCTTTAGCATTCTTTAGCAAGGCCAACAAGTAAGTCTACTCCCCCATACTTCCTTACTACCACCTGTTGCTATTTACAACTAAGGCCTACCCAACTCAGAAATAAATCTCCGATTCTCAGTCACTCTTCCTCCGTACACTTGTCTCTTATAAGGCAAGCATATGATTTACTTATTTGAGGGTCCCATACTCTATATACCAATGCAAGCATAAAGTTACAAGTTCGTTATTCATATTTTCAAGTTTTATTCATTTTTTTGAAAGGCACAGTGACAGAGAGGGCAAAAGACAGAGAGAAAAAGGATCTTCCATCCCCTGGTTTATTGCCCAAATCTCTGTGGCAGTCCAGGCTGAAGTAGGCTGAAGACAGGAGCCAGGTACAGGGATCTGAGCACTTGGGCCATTTTCTAATGACTTACAAGACATGGTTAGCAGGCTGGGAAGTGGAGCAGCCAGGACTCAAACCAGCACTCGTATGGATGAAGGCTTAATGTGCTGTATCACAACATTAGCCTGGAAGTTTGTTATTCCGAAAAGATAAGAAAATAGAAGGAAAGGTCAGAATCAGGAAATTCAGTTGACTAAAGGGGCCATAGAAAGTCAACCCCTCTTTCAACATTAAGTATCCTACTCATGGAATGGACCCTCAAGGGTCCAAATTGTCTTTGAAGAGGTAAAAATTAGTTTGGACTTGGAAAGCCTACAAGTGTCATTCATCTAACTGAAACAGTAGACAAAAAGAGAGTCCATTAAAAGTTAGCAGGAAGCAGTAATTTTCCCAAAGACACATTGCAGCTGTGTCAACTCTCATTAACAATCCCTTCATGTGTGTATGTGTGTGACTATCGCTTTCTCTTAAAATCCCAGATTTTCAAAAAAACACTGTTACTTGAAATGTTATCAGGAAGCATAAAATGTTCCACGCTTAGAGGATCTAGAAGCACAACTTTGATTTCTAACCAAGGTAAAATGGGTTTCTGATTATAACATTTCCTGCCAACACTACCTTTGCTTTTCTTTTTCTCCAAGAAAACAAGAGCAGGAGTCTACTTTGAAATCAAGACCGAACATTAACTCATTTAAACACAGCTGTCTTTCCTACAAAAACATGTCTTTATTTGTGTTGCACCTAAACTCCCTTGTTCCCTCAAATCCTACAGCAAATCTATTTATAATTTCTTTGTGGAAATGCCCCCATGAAACTTGTGGTGTTTGATTGGTGCTCTTTGCAATGGGTCAGTAAACTTATATTCCAGTATCTTGACTGAGCCAGAACATCACCCACTCGGGTATTTTCTCCATTAAAGGCAAAAGAGTATCCCTTCCCAACTTCTAACAAAACTCACTGAGAGATTTCATAGCTATAAAGTGGCATCTAATTTGCCCTGTGTTCTAAACTATTGAAAAGCAAATTTATCTCGGTCTTACTGTGTCACTTTGTTCACAGCAGTCAAACATGAAACACTCCTAAAACATCAAAGATCAGCTTCAATCTGAATAGTTTAATCAGAGCTCAATGGATTGTGTTTAACAAGAAAAATTCAACCTTTCGGGGAAAAAGGTTTGGAAACAAAGGAGGAAGTGCAGTAAGAAATAGTTGCTTTTCAACTTTGGAATTTTTGCCTGGAATCAAATCTTTATTTAGGTCACCTGGCCTTCGGAAATTCTTATCCCCCACATTTCATCGCCCCATCAACCTCAACAATATTGAGATATCACTCAAATTTCCTTTGTCTTCCAGTCCCTAATTTTCTGTATTTCCCAAATCCAAATAATGCATTTCAAATATCCCATAGGGTTTCAATCACAAATACAATCCAGTTGTGTCAATTTATTTCAAAACTTTCATTGAGCCTGTACCATATTCCATGCCCACAAGTGCTAGGGGAGGTAGATATGAATACTAATAACAGCTTATGATTTTGACCAATTACCAATCATATATGCCAGGTACATAATTCTAGAGTCACCTTATAGATATTATTTGACTTAATCCTTGTATCACACATTTAAACCATGCCTTTCTGTATGTCTTATTCTATTGATGAAAAAATTAAGACACATACAGTAACTTGCCAACAAATACATAGCCAGGAAGTAAAATTCTAAGACTTAGAAAACCTTGACCTTCTAGTTTCAAATCATTTATCTTTAATCACTAAAAAATGCTATCTCAGCATATCATACCTTCAGATAGCATATAGCCTGAGTTTAGGTTTTTTAAAACTAATTGACCATATCTCAGCTATTTGACTAGCCACTCAAAACATTCATTATCAACCTTGTGCCTGCTCCTGATTGTGACATAGTAGAGAAGAAGTTTGTCTCGTAGTTAAAGTGCTGGTTAAGATGTTCACATCCCATACCAGAGTGCTTCAATTGGGAAATTGGGGCTTGCGGACCTACTCTTTTTTTGTGTGTAAGATTTATTTATTTATTTATTCATTCATTCATTCATTTTTATGCCGAGAGGAGAGAGAGGAAGATATCCCATCCAGTGATTCACTCCCCAAATGGCCGCAATGGTAGAAGCTGAGCCGATCTGAAACCAAGAGCCTCTTCTGGTCTCCCACATGGGTGCAGGGCTCCAAGGCTTTGGGCCATCCTCAAATGCTTTCCCAGGCCACAAGCAAGGAGCTGGATGGCAAGCGGGACTGCTGGGATTAGAAGAGACACCCATATGGGCTTCTGGCACCTGCAAGGCAAGGACTTTAGCTGCTAGCCTACTGCACCAAACCCCACAGATCTGCTTTTGATTCTGGCTTGCTGTGAGTGCACCCTGGAAAGTGCATAGGGGCCTCCACCACTGTGGGAGATATAAATGGAGTTCCTGGCTTCAGCCTGGCCCAGTCCTGGTTGTTGCAGCCATCTGGGAGCGAACCAGTGAATGGGAAAGCACACTGTCTCTCTTCCGTCTCTCTCAAGAAACATTTTTTGAAAGTCAAGGGTTTGACCTTTCTGTTTGGATTATAGGAGTTTATAATAGCAATTAAAAATGTATACAGACACACATGAATTGAATAATATGAAAGATGAGCCTGAACATAATTATGTACAAACTGCATACTCATTATAGACTTTGGATTCCTTTCAGACTGAGGGAAGTTGAGTATGGCCTGAAGGAAGTAGTTGAGCTAAAAAGGAACAATGCAGGAATTTGAAAGGAAGCTGAATGTGAGAAACCTTTTTTCTTTGCATTTTTTAATTTGGGGATTTTTTAAAAATTTTCACTTTATTTGAAAAGTAGAAAGAAAAACAAAAGAGACAATGAGAAAGAGAGAATTTTTCAACGCCAGGCACCTGGAACACAATTTAGCTCTGTCACATGGGCTATCATGTGTTGTTTCTCAGGCACATCAGTGGAAAACTGAATTGGAAGTGAAAGTGTCAAGTCTCAAACCATACTCCTTGACATGGGATGTGGGCCTCCCTAGTGGCACCTTCCTCACCACGCCAGAACCCCACACCTTCAGAGATTTCTTCAGAAGCAGTCTCCTCCCTTGCCAAGGATCCACCAACATAGGACAGAGTTGCCACCAAAGCTGTGAAGGCAGAGACCTGGATCGTCATGAGAACTGCTCTGTTCATTCTGTGTTGTGGACTAAAAGTCCTAGACATAGTGAGGTTGCATATTTACTTATAGATTTCTATGTCTTGAGTATTAAAATAATTTTTGCCCTTTGGAGTAGTTAACCCCAAAGGTTAAAGTCTATGGCCCTGTAGATGTTAACTGTTTTTGGATCCAAACATTTCTTCATTCAGTGACTTGTACATGATTAGTTTCTAGAATGAAGAGGTTTTAACACCTTTCTGGCCTCTTCATTATATTATATAAGTGTAATGAAACATTTCAGATGTGTTTGCATTATATTTATATGAAAGACATGATTGTAAATTTTTGAAAATTGTATTTTAATACCTTATTTTTAAAAATAAACATTTAAACAAGAAATTTTGAAAAAACTTTAAAATGATTCTTCAAATTTTTATTTCTTTGTGCCAAGTCTACAACTAGATTGGACCAGGCCACACACAGCACCCACTTGTGCACAGGAGAGCTGGGTCAGGGTGTGGTTTGCTTGGTAGGATCCTCAGGGATCTTCCTAAGTAGGCCATAGCACCCAACAATGTAAGAGCTAGTTCTTTTAGCAGGCTAAGCCAGGCCTTAGTACCTGCTGGTATACATGAGAGCTGGGACTGGGAGAGGGCCTGAAAAGGACTTCCAGGTTCTCCTCTACTAGGCTGTAGCACCTGCTGGTAGAAGAAAATGCCAGGTTTGGAGACAGGCTGGGCCCAGCAGCTGATTTGCAGCATTCAGTGGTGCACTGAGAGCTGTTTCTGGGGGCATGCCTGGAAAGGGTCGTCAGGGATCTCCCAACTAGGCCACTGCACCCACCTGTACAAATAATAGTTCGGTGTGAGAGCAAGCCAGGTTGGGCAACAACACCCACTGGCATGCACAGAGGCTGGATCTGGACACGGCCCTCATAGGGTTCTTGGGCTAGGGAAGGAGCGGTCACCCAAACCAGGCTGCAGAACCTGCCAGCACACATGAGGCTGGGTCTGGGAGGGAGCAGGAGCAGGTTGACCTGGGATGCAGGTCCCACTGGTGCACGAGAGAACCGGATCAGTGGACCAACTCAGTAGGGGCTCTTAGAAGCCAGTCCAGTCGGTCCAATCCACTCAATTCCCAACCACAGGGAACACCACACAGTTATCTGGTCTGGTCTCAGAAAAGGTGTCTTCCCCTGTTACCGACTCTGTATATGGAGAAGCAACATATTGGGATGAACACAAAATCAGGGGCCATCTCTGTCCCCTGGCTATAATGTGATCTGGCAGCAAGAAGCAACCTAACATTTCCATACACCCCACCACACCCCACCCCCAGGCCCTGTGGTCACAGGAGGAAGGGTGGGATGTGTACTCACCTCCCCTATTCCTTCCCATCCCTGCCAGTGACCTGCAATGATCTGCAATACACTCACCATGTAACAAAATAAATTTAAATATGAAAGTAAAATATACATATATATATTAAATGACACATGGCAGGAGATATAGATATAGGTAGAGATAGAGATAGAGAGAGAGAGAGAGATAAAGATAGAGCTAGAGATAGAGTGCACAAAATGATGTTTTGAAAAATGCGGAATGCATTGGGAAGGGGGCAACCTTAGGGTCTGGGGGGGTTGAAACTTCCAGCAGTCTGCTGGCTGCTGGTGGGTGCCAGTACACACGGTGAGCTGTCCCCAGGCCTGCTCAAGTTGCAGAGGCTGTTCCCTTCCTGGTGAGTACAACAAAGGTGGAAGTCTGGAGAGCTCTGGGATTTTGGTTCTTTGAATTGCTGCTTAGGTAGCTCCATGTTGAGCCCACTGTGCTTCTGGGATGTGAATCAATCCTAAAGATTCCCAACGATAGGGCAACTACTTTTCCTTTGAAGGTAAGCGAGGGTAATGAGACCTGGTAGGTTTGAGGAGAGGGACCAGATGATCTTCGTGAATAAGACTGATATATCAAACTCCTTTAAATCCTGTGTAGAACTTGTAATCACTGAACAATGCTGAACACCTAACACCAGTCCATGCCAAATCCAAGGCTCAGGGCTTGCCTAGCAGGATCATATCCTATTACGTGACATGATGATAGGTTAGGAGATGGGTCACATTAGGCAGGGCCATGACATTAACTAGCACATGAGAGAACCATATCTGGGGGTAGATTCTGTGGGAGATGTGTGGGCCAAACCCTATGGAAATACAAGCCCCACTGGTTAGCTCAACATTCAGGTGGTGCTGGACTAAGCTAGGTGTGATCAAGGAGCCTGCCATCAATCACTGGTATAGAAACTGACAACAGTCTGGACTGGTCAAGGCAGCAGCACCCAAATGTGCATCCTGAATAGGGTGTGGGGTAGGCCGGGTTGCAACATTCATCAGCTTATTCAAGGCCAAATGGAAGGCCAGACTATGCCTAAAACCCACTGGCATGTATGAGAACTGGGTCAGGGAGTGGGTCAAGTGAAAGAACTTGGGAAACTCCCCTGGTGAGTCATGGCTTCTGCTGGTGAACATGTGGTCCAGACCTGGGGGTCGGACAAGCTAGGCAAAGTAGCTCCAATGATGTCTAATGTGTGGGTAGGTAATGGAACAGGGTGGACCAGGCAGGAATGAGCAAACCTTAGCTCACATGCAAAATTAGAAATCAGGATGGAATTCAGGTCATGCCGAGCTAGGCTCTTGCACCTACTGGTCTGCGTGAGCCAGGGACGCTAAGCTACAGCATCTAAGGCAGGGGCAGGGAAAGGGGAGGGGGCTGTGCCAAACTGAGTCAGAGCAACCACTGGCATGTGTATGATCTGTGGCTGGGAACAGGCCTGGTTGAAGAGCTTAGGGGACACCCTAGGTGGGTTGAGGTCCCTACCAAGGAGCACATGGGCTGGAATGGAGGCTGCGTTCTGATCTGGACATGGCAGTAGTCTCCTCTGGCACAAGTGTGGACTGGGATTGGACACAACAAGCAGGGCAAGACTTCAACACTATCTTGTGCTCTGGAGGACCAGGGTAGATGTGAGACGAACTAGACTGAGTCTCAGCCCCTACTGAGCCGTATGTGGGTATGAATGAGCCATGGCTGAGCTGAAACATTCGACAGTAAGAACCAGTTTGGGTTGAAGGCCAGTCAGGAAAGGCCACTGTTCCTGCTAGGACAGGAGGTAAACTGAGTAGGGCTGGCTCATGGAACCCCTGGTATGCGCGAATTCTGGCGTTGGGAGGGGTTCTGATGGAGGAGCCTGGGCAACTTCTCTGGCAGGACACAGTCCCTGCAGGTAAGCACAAGAGCATGATAGGAAACAGCCCAGAACAGTCATACATTTGGCATGGGTCGGGGGCAAACCAGGCTGAACCAGTTCACATCAACCTCTGGCAAATCCGAGCACCAGAACAGAATGTGGGTTGAGCCAGGTTTGGTCGCGACAAAAACCAGTGCATATTACAGAATGCCAAGGTGGGGTTACCTGTACCGGATGTGGCCACAGCAACCAACAGCACACATGAGTACTATGAAGGGAGGAGGCAAAGCCGGCAGGGGAATATGGGGAAGCTCCCCTGCTGGACAGCTACTCCCACTGGAGAGCCTGAGCTGGGATGGGGGCAGACCAGACTAAGCAGGGCTACAACACCTGTGGGCCTCATGTGCGCTAGATCAGGGACAAGTCAGGCTGGGTTGATTGTTTCTCCTGGTGCAAGCATAAAATAGAGTTGGTGGGGGTTGGCTGGGCTTTGTGGTAGCATCAGCTGGCAGAAGGTGGCATTGGGGGCTAATTCTGTCAAGTTAAACTGCAGAACCACCTGGAGAGTGCATAATCTGGGAGTGGGAGTGGCCTTGAAGGGAAATAGTGGGGTCCTCCCTCTTGGGTTACCACTCCCACTGGAGGGCACGGAAACTTGGACAGGGGCAGGCACGGCTAGCGAGAAGGGCACCCATTAGCATGTGTGCGGGCTGGATAATGGAACTGGTTGGGTTGAACTAGGCTTCAATGCCCATTGACATGTATGAGAGCTGAATGGGATGTGGGACAGACTGGACTAGTCTGCTGCACATACTGGCAAGCACTGGAATCAGGGTAGGGGGCAGGCATGGTGGGGGTTATTGTGGGTCGCTCCGACTAGGCTGCAACTCCTACTGGTTTATGTGAGGGCCAAGTGTGTGCTGGGTACAATCAGGCTGGACTGCAACACCCATTGGTTCCAGTGGAAGACAGGTCTGGAAACAGAATTAACCCAGTGATTGCAACCACCAGCTAATTGGGGCAATGGACTGTCCTGGGCCCCATACTTGCAAGTACACACAAGAACCTGGTCTGTGTTCACCTCAGACAAAGTTTCTTTAGGGATCCCCCAATCAAACTGCCCCTTTACCGCAGATCAGGAAAAAAAATGTGTGGACATGATAGTCTTACCCACTTTCCTGTAGCCCTTGAAGCTTTATGCCCTAATTAACTATGTAAAGATTTTCAAAAATACAATAGAAAATGGAAAAAAAAGAAAAATATGAAATGAGTGAATAATGCTAATTGACATTTTCACCATGTCACAGACTTATTGTTTACTAATACATTTACCACTTATGATCTTCCTTATTTCCTGAAGTAGATCGAAATTTCCATTTAATTCTTTTTGCTTCTGTCCTAAGGACTTGTCTTAACATTTCTTGTAATGCAAGTCCACTGATAGGTTGATACTTGCAATCTTCACTTTTCTGGCAATTTCATTTTACTTTTATTTAAAAAAAAGATGTTTGGGGTGGTTTCTGTGTGGTGGCATAGTAGGCTAAGCTTCAGTCTACAGCACCAGCATCCCACACAGCCACACTGATTCAAGTCCTGGCTGCTCCTCTTCCAATACAACTTCCTGTTTATGACTTGAGAAAACAGCACAGGATGACCTGAGTACTGTGGGAGACCCAGAGGAGGCTCCAGACTGGCCATTGGAGCCATTTGGATAGTGAACCAGTGGATGGAAGATATCTCTCTCCTTTCTCTGTAAATCTGCCTTTCAAATAAAAAAATAAAAGATTTACATAGTTTTTAAAAAGACATTCTCACTGGATATGGTCTTTCAGTTGATTTTGTGTTGTAATTGTACCCTGTTTATATCAGGGCACATTCTTTACATGTATGGAAATACCACAGTAATATCTCTACATATGTACAATTATTGATACAATAACATTTTAAGGGCCTGGCAAAATGGCTCAACAGCTAAATCCTCACTTTGTAAGCACCAGGATCTCGTGTGGGTACCGGTTCATGTACTGACTGCTGCTCATCTGATCTATCTCCCTGTTTGTTGCCTGGGAAAACAGTCAAGGACGGATGGCCCAAAGCCTTGGGACCCTGCACCTGCGTGGGAGACCCGGAAGCAGTTTCTGTTTCCAGGTTTAGGATTAACTCAGTTCCAGCAGTTGTGGCCATTTGGGAAATGAACCAGCGGATAGAAGATTTTATTCTGTCTCTCATACTCTCTGTAAATGTGATCTGCCTTTCCAATATAAAATAAATAACTCTTAAATAAATGCGTTAAGTGCTTCACTGGCATGGAAATCTGACCAATGACAGTATTGACATAGTTTATCTTTACTTGCAAGCTGAAATTCTGCATTGTTTGTAATATAAAAGTCAACGGTCAATAAAATACTTACAGAAACACTGGAGGAAGCCAAAAAATAGATTTTGAAAGATGTCAGTCTATTGTCTTCTGGTTTGTTTGGTTTTTAATAGAAGACTGCTGTCATTTGTTGTTGTTATTGTTCCTTTTGGATACACCTTTGTGTTCTGGCTGCTTTTAAGATTTCCATCTATTGTATTGATTTTGCTTTCAATTTATGTACTTTTGTGTGGTTTTCCTAATGTTTCTTCTGTCAGCAGTTTGGTGTCTTGAACATATGGCTTTTTAAGATTTATTTATTTTTACTGCAAAATCAGTGCTATAGAGAGGAGAGACAGAGAGGAAGATCTTCCATGCACTGACTCACTTCCCAAGTGGCCTCAATGGCCAGAGTCAGTTGATCTGAAGCCAAGAGCCAGGAGCTTCTTCTGGATCTCCCACACAGGTACGGAGCCCCAAGGCTTTGCACCATCCTCCACTATCTTCCAAGGCCACAAGCAGGGAGCTGGATGGGAAGCAGGGCTGCCAGGATATGAACCGGCAGCCAAATGGGGTCCTGGCATGTGCAAGGTGAGGACTTTAGCTGCTAGGCCACTGTACCGAGTCCGAATATATGGGTTTTATAGTTTGGCTTAAATTTGGTTAAAAGGTCATTGCACACACTCATACACACACATAAAAATATATGCTCAATAACGTCCAGTGCAACTTTCAGAGTTGAAATGAGAATCAAACTACATATTGATTGGCAGAAACAATTAGCACACTTCATTTTCCAACATATTAACTTTACAAATGCCCAACTTACATTTGTTATGTTAACTGGAACTTTTTTTAAACTTTCCAATTATGAACAAGTGTTCATTTTCTTCTTTGGCATCAAGTTAAGAAGCTAGGCATTCCTTTTTATGTCTCCAGGAGTAACACACTAAACCATCATCACCCACTAATACATTGTAGTGACTCAATCCTTAAGATTGTGGCACAGAGAGTTGAGTCACAGCCTACAGCACCAGGATTGAATATAAGCACTGATTCGAGTCCCTGTTGCTTCATTTTCAGTGCAGCTCACTGCCTATGTGTCAGGTAAAGCAGCAGAGGATGGCCCACATGTTTACACCCATGATTCCCACATGGGACACCTAGATGGAATACCTGGCTCCTGGTTGCCACCTGGCCCAGCCCCAGCCTTTCTGTGGGCATCCGGGGATGGAACCAACAGATGGAAAAATCTCTGTCTCTCCTTCTCTTGTGCACATTCTCTCTCTCTCTGCCTTTCAACGAAACAAATCACCCTTTTAAATAAAAATACTTTCTAAAGAGCCATCTGTTGTTTGCTGCAATTGAGTGAATGCGATGGTATATGGGTAGATTATGATGGAACAGTGACAGGCTCAGACAAAAAAAGTTGTGGGAGAGATCAAGGCAGGGTGGACAATGGAACCTTAGGTCCTTGAAGGAAGGAGGTAAGCAACTTGACAATCTGCAAGGGTTGAGATTGGGGATAACAACCCCTTTCTGTCTCCCCCACCAAGGTTGTGAACTGGTCTGGAGAAGCACCTAGCCCCCTGTCGTTCTTAGCTCTCTCCTGGTGACTCAAGCACATTCAGCTTAGACAATTCTTGTTGTCATTTGGACTACAAAGGTGAATCTCAGAAGACGCTGAGATTACCAGGAAATCTCTCTCCATTTGGGGATTCTAAGTATGTTCATGTAGATGTGGTCTACAGAAAAGTATGCCATCCTTTTCCATCTGCAACTTCACTCGGTGTTGAACACAGCAGTGCCTGTGCCTTCCGTCCTTATCTGCTCAGCTCTGGGTAGTGAACCAGATTCAGGCCACTGGTGTTTACCAAGATGTTCCAAAGCAGTCAGGACCTTCTATGCCAGTTGAAGAAGAATATTAGGGCCAGCCAATGGAGATTTCCCACTTACAAACTAAAAAGTTTATTGCCCGCCCCCCCCCCCCCCCAATCACATAGATCTGGGATAGTCCAAAAGTATTCAGCCTTCAAATTTTCTGGGGTCTGATGACTTAAATTTTCTGGCCCTGTTGTAACATTTGTGCACTCTACTTCTAAATTGTGTTATTTATATCTAGGTCAAAATATCTTTAAAAGCTGCCATGATATACTTAAATGTGAGAATGATGGACTTGTGGCTGTTGGTGAAAAAAATACTATTGTAATAATATAGGAGAAATCTGTGAGGGAGGGCGGATGGGGGCGTGGGAGGGGAAATCCCTGAGCCTATGATACTGTATCATTAAAAAAAAAAATAAAACTTTTTAAAAAAATCAAAACTGTTAAAACCTTAATATGTTTCTCAAACCATCAATGGACCTTAAAACACTTTCACTCTGGTTACATCCTTTCAAAATGATTTACTCTCTGTCATTCTAAAATCTTGCAAATGTGAGACCAATGTTGAGGCATATCAGGTTAACCTGCTGCTTACAACACTGGATTCCCATGTTAAAGCACCAGTCTTGGCTGCTCCACTGCCAATCCACTTATACGCTGATGCACATGGAATGGCGGCAGCAGATGGTCCGTGTATTTGGGCCCCTGCCAGCACATAGGAGACCCAGCAGTTCTTGGTTCCTGGCTTTGGCTTGGGCCAGGTCTGTCCATTACAGCCATTCTGGTAGTTACTAGAAGATGGGAGAATCAATCTCTCTCTCTCTCTCTCTCTCTCTCTCTCTCTCTCCTTCTGCCTTTCAAATAAATAAATTTTTCTTAAAGAACTTGATTATTATTTATATTTATATGGCTATTTCCAAATTTCTGTGATGCTCGTCCCAGTGACCTTCTTCCTGGGAATACTTTGCTGACACATTTTTAAAAACATTTATTTATTTATTTCAGAGGCAGAGGAGGAGATAGAGACTTTTGATTCACAGGTTTACCCCTCAAAGGGCCACAGTGGTCAGGGCCGGGCCAAGTCAAAGCCAGAAGCAGGCATTCCATATGAGCCTCCTACAGAGGTATCAGGTGCCCAAGCCCACGGCTCCTGTTCTGATGCTTTCACAGGCCATGTAGGAAGCAGGATTGGAAGTGGAGCGGTGAGGAAGAACCATCACCCAGATGGGATTTTGGGCAGCTTAACCCACCACAACATAGCACTGTCACCAACTATACTGTTCAAAGGGTTTCTGGTTTATTTTTTAGTACAGGTCTCAGGGGGAAATTATTTACAACTCTTTATTTCATACTTGCTATACAATCCAACGTTGAAATATATCTTCTCTCAGTATTTTCAATACATTATTTGTCTTCCAATGTTACTTTTAAAATGTTGGCTGTTATTTATTTTCATTTGACACAAACAGTTATTCTTCTCGCTTCTTTAAAAAATTTCTCTTTGCTGCTGCCAGCACCATGACATAATAGGTTAAGCCTCTGACTACAGTGCTGGTATTCTAGAAGGTTGGAGAACTGGCTGCTTCATTTCCAATCCAACTTCCTGCGAATGGTCTGGGAAAGCAACAAAGGATGGCTCAAATCCTTAGGCCCCTGCACCCACCTGGGTGACAGAGACTGGAAAAAAGCTCTAGAGTCCTAGTTTCTATTGGCCCAGCTTTGGAATGTGGTGTCTATTTAGGGAGTTAGCCAATGGATGGAAGGTATCTCTCCCACTCTCTCTCCTTTGCTCTCTATAAATTTACCTTTCAAATAGAAATAAATCTTAAAAGGAGAAGTTTCTCCTTGCTTTGAATGTATGAGCAAACGGGTATCCATGCATTTTTTTTCCCTACCTATTATGATTTCTGTATGTTTCACTTCCAGTATATTTAGAAACGTGACTTTTATGAATTTGGGGAAATTCCTAGTCATTTTCTTATCAAATGTTACACCTGCCCCATTGTTTTCTTCTGAGACACACGTTACAGTTCCTCACTTTCTCCTCAGTACCTGCAAACCTTCTTCATTTCACGTTTTCCTTTTTCTGTTGTTATGTGCACATTTCTCAGGTTCATGCTAACACTTCATTAAACTCAATCAATGTGACGTATATTTTAACATATATACATATACACAAATATATGTGTGACTATAAAATTGTGTTATTCATTTATTGATTCATTTTTATATTTTATGGGGCAGTTCCTGCATTGTTATTTCATAATGTATATCTGATTACTCCAATGTCTGAAGGAAGTCCATAGAAATTTAAGTCTAATGTTTATTCTTGTCTTTGACACTCACTCATAGAAGTTTTTGTCCTTGTGTGTTTTGTAATATTTTACTGTGAGCTCATACTTTACACTCTTTATGTGTAGAGCTGTATGGGAAGTAATCGAAGGAGCTTCCTTCCAGACAAGATTTGTTTTTGCCTCTCTGTGTGTTAGGATGCCTGACTAACCAGGAATCATTTACACTCCTTTGTGCAGAATCTTGACTTAATGGCCAAAGCCTCAGATTCAGCTTCAGCTTTATCTGTAATAATCTGTGTACTTTATATTGAGAAAGAGGGAAAGGAATGTGTAAGTAGTTTCGATCCTTCCGGTCGACTACCAGTTCCACTTTTATGAATATATTAATGCGGTGTCTGTTAGTCTCAAGCCTCTACTGCTAATTGGTTATAGAGAATTCAATTAGCTTGATTTTCAAATGCCAATACTAAAGGTATGCTGATACAAACCTTAACAAACTTTTACCAGTATTAAGGAGTACTAAAGTCTTGACAGCTGTTTCCTTCAGGAGTTCTGGGCCTTTTTGTTTCTACTTCGATTTGTTTCATATTATCATAAAATGGAGAGCGTTTATCTGTGTTGAATAAATATGGAAAAGTTTTGGTTAACAATTAACCTAATGGGTTTTTTTTTTCAATGATGAATATTGTTTCATTATGAAAATAAGGTAAATGGACAGTCAGGAAGGAGGGATTGGTCAAGGGCATGTAGCTCTCTTGTTCCTGCTTTTCAATCTGTTCCTGCTGCTGCCATCTAGTGTTCCATCTGAACTGCTTGCATTCGTGCACCGTTCCCTCCAAGGAGCATTTCAAAGATCCTGCTACTACAAATTCTCTAAGGCAAATAGTCACAGAATGTCAGCTGAAACGGCTATTGAAGCATAGCCAACCTTGGATTCAAACCATGCCACTGTCTTTGCTGAAGGCTTCTGAGGAAGTGATTTGTTGAATGGGTAACAGATCTTACTTGCCCCCCACACACGCCATCTAGCCAGTAGGAAACAGAGTTCATCAAAAGCCTATGAAAATCAAGCCTCCCATGGAAATATGGTTTGGAGACTAGGAAGATGAAGAAAGAAAGGCGAAACAAGAAATTTGAAGGAACAATCAGGACTGTAAAATAATTTGATCGTCAACTTCAGTCTCATACAGCCTAAGACAACTGAAACTACGTCAAATGAGAGACTTAGCCAAAACCACTTTGCAAATCTGACAGAGGCAGGATTAATAATAGTCCAGCGGGAAGTGGCATTTGCTAATAACCAAGCAAACAGAGTTTGGAAATAAATCCTAGTGTAAGTTCTGCCATTGATTATCAGCAATACATTTGGAAAGTTCCTTTGATTCTATACTTGTTTTGTTATCTGCAAAAGTTAAAATCTCTATCAAATAGGATTAAGACCTCAAGAAATAAAACCATTATAACTGATACAATAATCACAAGAATGTCACCATTACTGCCAATAATCCCTTTGCAAACCCTGCTCTCCAGGTCTAAGCACACCCAGGAGACCGCCTCGGGTGAGATTTGTGCAAAGCTTGCTTTAGGTGATCTGCTCTACACACATACACACCCGTCTCAGGTCTACACACACCAGATCTACACACATACACATACCTGCCTTAGGTCTACACACACCAGGCCTACACACACACACACACCCCTCAGATGAGATTTTTGCAAAGCTTGCTTCAGGTGATGTATGGCTGCTGTGCTTGAAGGCATTGACTTTCAAACCCAAAACACTAGAGATTGTTATGCCTTATCAAGCTCCAAACCATCCTCTCTTTAGTAAATATGAATCTTAGAAAGATCTCAATGATTTCTTTAGCTTTTCTACCTTGTTCCCCAATCAAAACCATAGTACTTGATTCCAGGTCACACTGTTTACATCTCAATGTTGTCAAGCCAGGTGACAGAATGTCTAACCACAGCACAAAGCTCTGACCTACATTTCCAGGTTACATTTGGACCTGCACAGAGATTACTACAGGTGTAATCAGAGAGCCAAACCTACTGTGTTCTACCAAGCTAGAGATACAAACCCTCTTCTTTTCAGACCCTAAATAAAGGAAAAAAGACATTCTCAACATTGGGTAGTGAGCCCAGAGAAAATTAATATCATCTATTCCCTGTTTAATCTTTATAGTCATCTTTGAGATTACAGCAGTCTATCTTCTAAAAACTAATACCTGGATAAAGATCAGAATGGATAGGTGTTTAAAAAGGAAAGATGGTGGCAATATGAAACATGAATGAAACAACTGAACACCTTGAATCAAATGCAACATGAGCAGGCCTAATAGGTTCTCAAAATTCACTGCAAATTCTAGTTCATTGAGAATACAGAGCAAATGCAGGAGTCCAGAGTTATATTAGTTAAGCCGTTTTTTTTCACCAACAATCACACATTCTTTGTCAAAACTGATACAAAATTAAAGTAAGCAGGTGTTCATATTCATTTGACTTTTTTTTCCAGGTTTACTCAAACCCTCACCAACCACCATCTCTTTCCCAAAGTCTTCCTTTGGGGAAAAAAATTAAAAAGCCAAGTTAAAATGATGCCAGAAATGGATTGGTATATAAAAGTTGAGTTAGTAAACATTTTCTTTTTGAAATATTCTTGTTTGCATTGGACATTCTGGATTTGAGGTATTTTTAATGGGGGTATAAAGGAGGATGACACATTATTAAAAAAATGACTAATACCCAGAGGTAATTCCAAGAATATAAGTTCAAAAAACACCAAAAGAAAAAAAATTAAAAGTCTAAATTAAATTTAGGATTAAGCCATGAATTCACAATGCATTCACCTGAAAACTATACGTGGAAGGCACTTGAACACAGATGAGGATAAACAGTTTCAGATTTTGCCCTGGCAGAGGACGGTATACTAGGGACTACAGCAATTATTGATTGTGTGCATTAGCTGAAGTGGTCCTCATAGCAAGATCAGAACAAATTTTCCACAATATGCCTGGGCACTTAACCCTTATGCAAGTTTGTGAAAGATAAGCACTTCAGCTTCATTCACTTTTCTACTTCTAAAACTTTAAAGTTTACCTCTTAAAATTTAGCCACCAACCACTCCTCCCTAAATTGTTAAGATGCCTAAAGATCTACATCTTGAATGATTTGAAGCAGAACTAAGAGGAAATGGCATCTTAAAAAGGCATGTTATGGGGGCCCAGCATGATACCCTAGTGCCTAAACTCCTCACCTTGCATATGCCGGCATCCTACATGGGCACCGGTTCATATCCTGGCTGTCCCACTTCACTTCCAGCACCCTACTTGTGGCCTGGGAAAGCAGTAGAGGATGGCCCAAAGCTTTGGGACCATGCACCACGTAGGAGACCTGGAAAAAGCCCCTAGCTTTATATCAGCTCATCTCCAGCCGTTGCAGCCACTTGGGGAGCTTAGAAGATTTGTCTCTCCTTTCTGTAAATCTGACTTCCCAAATAAAAATTAATAATCTTTTTTAAAAAGATTCATGTGTTATGATTTAATGGTCTCCATTTTACAGCCACTGAAGAAAACAGAAGCAAACTTCACTCCAGTAATACAGAAAAACTAAGACTGGGGTTCTGGAAGCAGGTATCACGGATGAATCAAGTCTTTTCTACTTATGGGGCCTTACTTGAAATGACTTGATTACACCGAGACTAATTGATTTCATCTAAAAAATGCAATTAACTGATGGTGCCATTCCAGTGCCTGAAACCAAGATGGACTTTGCAAGCTGTTAACCTAATTACAGAGCCTGAAACACAGAAAGTAACTGGGAAATGCTGACTTATAAGCAAAGTGTATGCAGAAATTGTATCTTCCTTTAGCTATTTTAATCAATAGCTATTAAGCTATAAATAATATGTATAAAAAAGCCTATAAATTACCACTGGTAAAAGGACAGAGAAAAGATGAAGTATACACTATGAAATAATAGTCATTAAAGCAGAATGAGATTCCATCTTTTGCAACAAAATGGATGTAACTGAAAGCCATTATGCTTACTGAAATAAACCAGTCTGATATGTGGAAATTGTTGAAGTAACTGGCAACAAAGTTAATCTACCAAATTTGACCTATTGTTTTGCCTTAATAGTTACTCATCTTTGTCATAAAAATACTGATCACATTTAGAATAAAAATGAACACCAACATCCAGGATGGCAAAATTAATAAGAACATGAAAAGCATTATTTTCTGTTCCATTGGATCAGATAACACAAAATTCACATTTAGACTAATATACAATTTGGCTTTACTTCATAAAATAAACATACACATGGCCAGCACTGTGGCATATGCTAATCCTCTTACTCTAACACTGGCATCCCACATAAGCGAGTTTGTGTCCCAACTGCTCCACTTCTGATCCACCTGCCTGCTTATTGCCTGGGAAGGCAGTGGATAGCTCAAGGGCACTTGCACCCATATAAGGAGACCAGGAAGAATTTCTTGGTTTGGATCAGCTCAGTTCTATCCTCTGTGGCCATTTGGGGAGAGAACCAGCAGACAGAAGACCTCTATCCGCCTCTCCTCTCCATAACCCTTTCAAGTAAAAATCGTTTCAAAAAATTAAAATGCAAACAATTGTGAACTATTAGCACTTCATTACAAAATCAACCGTAAACCTGTGTGAATGAGTAAACCCCACCAATCAACATTTGTTTATCTAAACAAAGCAACTTGAAAAGTTCTCACTGGTGTCTTCCCTGTGATTCAGCAGCTTACACCTGCAGCACGATCCCATACAGGCACCAGTTTGAATCCTTACTGCTCCACTTCTGATCCAGCTACCCTGTTCGGACAATAGCTCAGTACTCAAGTACTTGGGCCCCATAACACACATGGGAGACCCAGGGGAAGCTCCAGGCTCCAGCCTGGCTCAGGTCCACACCTTGCAACCATTTTGGGCATGAACTCGTGAATGGAAAAGTCCCGCCTCTCTTTCTCCATGTAACTCTGTCTTTCAAAATAAATCTCTAATTTAAAAAAATGTTTTGCATATTCATATATTCATCCCACAAAACTTACTAGTTTTTGAGAAAACCTTAAAAATGCTGGGCAGGGGGCGGGAGGGGGAAGGGAGGTTTGGGAAAAGCTGGTTAACAGCTATTAAGTTCGGATAAGGGTAGTACATTCTAGTATTTGAAAGTAGGTAACTATGGATAATGTACTGTATATTGCTGCGGGGGGGGGGGGGGGAACCCTTAGGATTGAAAGTTCAAATATCTTACCAAAAAGAACTATTCAATAGTTGAGTATCTAGATATATTTACATGTATATGTGTATGTGTATTGAAGCATCACATGGTACCCTAGACGTTCACAATTCTACGTTTTAAATTTAAAGACCAAAAATGTATAAATGAATGCTAAAGTCTCTGATGATCAAATTAAAGGTTAATAATAATTTTGTTAAAGTCATCTATTAGGTATTTTGATTTTTCAAGTAAGAAGTAACTTTATTAAGGCAACTACAACACCTAGCAAAGAAAACTCTACTGAAGTCAGAGAGAAAAGAAACGATTCCCCCAAAACTTTGGGAAAAAAATTGACAACATAAAGTCTTTACTTTATTTAAGGTTATATATTTGGTCTACCAGCATAGTGCAGAATTTTTTAAATCCCTTAAATATTTATTTATATAGAACAACTGAGATCAGAACTATAATTACATGGGGTTAACCATGCCATCAAAAATCCCATTAAAAGTCAACTCATATATTTGGTTTCAGTTTATTTTGTGCATTTTTGGAAAGTAGCTTTAAATTATCAGTACATAATTTAGAGGGAAAAGATCAGTTTTTTCTTGAAAAAATACAGATCTTCTGGATACTGTTATGATGTTTTTAAAAATTCTTTTCCTATTTATGAAATTTTGCAGTTAAAAACCATCAGGAGTCTATCAACAAAGAATTTTTAAGGTAATACTTTTACAATTTTAAAGGGGTCTATCTGTAACCAGTTAAGCAAATAAAAATACTAAACAGCTTATCTCTACTTCACTCTTAAACTCCAAAAACCTGGGCTACTTTCATATTTAATGGAGACAGTGTCAGATGATAAAGGTGGCATTTTTCTCAATGCCTTACTATTTGATTTTTAATATACAAAATAGATAGCATACGTCTTAAAAATCCAGTTCAGTCTTTAGCAAACTTACTTATCCTGAACCTAGTAGAAGTCTTGCTATCAGGAGAAAAGTTCTGGGTAATTTTACAGGTTTAGACCAAGGATGAATGTTCCTATTAAGGCATTCAAGGTCCTGGCTCAAAATTCACCTTCCTTCACTTCTCTTCCACCTATGCTTACATTGAATTAAAGCACCATGGTTAAGCTTTGTAGGCAATTTGGCTACAAACAAAAAATGTAAAGGATTCATAGCTCAGCTGTTGCAATACAAGCCACAAATACATTAGAACTCTGTTCATTTGGAAAAGCAAAACAAAGTGTTGACTTCGTTTTTGTAGGTTGTTTATAAAACACATTTATCAGGTAATACCATATCATTACCCCAAAGTGACCAAAGAATATTTGCAACGAGTAAGGCAAAAGATAAATCAAAACATTCTTTTCTTTGATAGGAAGAAGCAAGCCAGTTTTTCAGATTAAAAAACAATTGTAACACAATATCCTGTGACAGACAAACCAGGGAAGATCCAAAAGTCACAATAACTAAAGCTGGACAACAGAAAGGTTAACTCCAGACTCTTTTCTCTTGTTGTTAATTTCACTCTGGTCATTTGAGCTAAGGCATAAAGCAGTAAGAGTGCAACTGATTCCAAACAACTTGGAATTTTATTGTAAACATCCCATAAAGAATGGCAACAAATTAGTCCAGTTTTTTGTCTTTAAAGATAATCGCTTATAATGACTGACAACTGCAAAATAAAACATATCTTATAAGCCAAGCAAGTTTAGTTTACCTCTTTTTTTCTTTTTACTGAATTTTAGTTTGACGGGTATTTTGCCCATATACAACATCACATCAACTATTAACTGAATGATTTTCCATCTTAAAATTTATGGATACTAAGAACAAACATAAGGTACAGTTTTGTTAATACTGTATAAGGTATTACAAAAGACAAGGATGGTAAGTTACAGGACAAAGAAATAAATTACTGATTGCCATCACCACAGTACTGCTGAAGAATTAACATTTGTAGTACTGCCTAAGGTGGCTCCGGTGACACATGAATAAACACATTTCCCATCTGGGTTTCTAAATATCTTTGTATGTAATTTCATAAGTCAATTACCAATGGCGATTTCAATGTTTCAATAGCTTTTTTGTGTTTTTTTGTTTTTTTTTAGAAAATACTTATCATGCTTTTATATGTCAAAGTCTCATATTCTAGATTTAATGAAGATAGGTCTAAGAGTAACAAATGGGCATACATATTAAAAAAAAAAACACCTTAACTCAACTTCCAGGCCTTTCTACTGTACTTATGCCATCAAAAAATCAGAAATGACTAGTCTTGTGGAAGCGTGCTAAGTTAGGAGTTAGGTGCTGACTTCATCGCAGAATGAGAGGAGAGGATCAAGGCAGGACAAGATGAAAAGGGAAAGAATCAAGGATAAGGCTATGTAAGAAATAAATATCAAGAAACCTGAGTGCTAGCCAACAAAATACAGCACCATCAACAAGTCACGTTTATATTGGAACTGAATCAAAACTGGGTAAAGAAGCTTTACTAGAAGCAAAAACCAAAACAAAATAGAAAATTCAACACACATACACACACACACATACACACACACATACATTTTTACACTAGTTTTTTAAAACAAACTCTAAAAGTGACCTTATAATATTCTAAGTTTCAAGAAAATCTTTATAAAGCCTCATCTACCTCAAAAATGTGGTGGACAGAGTTAAATTTTAAACAGTTAGCTTCAAATGTCAAAAGCTCATTCCCTTCATCCAGAGCTACTCACTTCAGAACTCAAAAAAATTACTGTGATTGCTTAAAGACTGAATTGCAAAGTATCATGAAAATTAGACATGATGCCATAAGGTATTTCTCATGACCACAGGCACACAAATTTTTGGAAAATGCTCAAAAAGTTTTATTAGAAAGAAGTGCCATTCATATCTTTCTCTTTCAATCACCTTATCACTGTGTGATGAGAATCTATGGGAATAAAACAAAAACAACTAAAGATAAGTCATTCCAATTTACTTCAAAATATTGGAAGGGTGAGTTAGATATCTGAGCACAAAGTTATGCAGAATGGGATTTATGAATTTCAGTTTCCTTGCCTCTGGGCAGAACAAAGTGCTGGGCAGGATTCTAGCACAAGCCTGATTGTTGAGGAAGGGAAAAAAATAAACAAAGAAAGGAGAAGCAAATTAAAAGAATGCAGGGGAACAAGGACATGACAAAACCTAGATCAGTCCTCTAACAGGCATAATGAAAAGCATTAAGCAGTAAATACATAAGCTAAGGGCTGTTCAGAGGCAAAGAACTGGTACAGTGTCCTCCACATAAAATATTCTTTTTAAAACGAGAGAAGGTATGCCATGTTGGAAAACATAGATACACATAGCACGCGCGCACACACACACACACACACACACACAGACACAGACAAAAAGGAAATTTAGTTATTAGGATCATGAATGTTTTGGAGACCATCCTATCGCTGGATGAGATACACATAGCAAGCCATGGAAACACACAGTTCAGTTTGTATAAATATACACACATGCTAAGATCTTAAAGCTGCGAATTTAAGCCTTACTAGCATTGTTGAGAAATATTACAGATCACTGACTATTCGT
This sequence comes from Ochotona curzoniae, assembly GCF_017591425.1. Lineage (NCBI taxonomy): Eukaryota > Metazoa > Chordata > Mammalia > Lagomorpha > Ochotonidae > Ochotona > Ochotona curzoniae. The sequence continues at coordinate 52,366,583 of NW_024467087.1, read as the reverse complement.
ATCTAGAAGAAGACTAGGCTGATACATGTGTATGCTCTCATTAAATATAACAGTGGTTTTTCTTAACCTTTCCTTTATGATTTAAATATCCAAAATTCTTAGCTCATTTCCTACTTGCTTTGCTATGGCTGAACCTAGATCTTATTTAGATCTAAAGGGTCTCTAAAAATTAAAACAATTAAGTATTCAATGTGATACAAATTATGACACATTCACAGGAGGTAATGCTATTAAAAAAAAGTAAATTGGGGGAAAAGTTGAGACACGAAAGTAAAAAATACTATCTCCCAAACTTTTATTTGTACACTTATTAAAATAATTTGCATGCAAACAGAAAATAATCTGTTTGTTCAATAATAAATGATAACTATGCTAATCTATTATACCCTGGGTCACTATCTCTTTAAATCCTAATAACTGAAATTAACATTACAGCAAAATGCTGTTCACTAGTATTTTCACAGTATTTTGCTACATATAAAATATGCTTAAAAATGTCTTTAGCCTTATTATTCTAATGATCTAAACCTAGAAAATCTTGACATTTGGGGAATAAATGTGGCATTTTTATTTTTCAAAATAAATTATAAATAAAGCTCCAGATAGGTAAAATCACACAAATGGCAATTCTTCTACAATTCAAGAGGTCAGCTCTTCATAGAAGAATGTCAAAAAAAATTTTTTTCAAACTAAAATGATATACACGATACACATTTGGGAATATCCAGGTATTTAAGTAACTGTATTACTTTGATTGGGGTAGGTCGAAGTGTTATTGATTTCAGGACAACACAGGCACAATTTAGTTGCAATGCCCAAGAGATGAGAAACTGAAACAGAGTATTTTAACAAAAAATCAAATCGAGACTTAACAAACAGGAACATTTGAAATTGATAGCATGATTAAAAGTGGCAACTGAGTGATAAGTAGAAATAGTGATTTTGGTTTAGTGGAAAAAATAAAGGCTATAAAAAAAAAAATCAGCTTGGTCTACTGTCCAGGAACAGAAGTTAGTGCCAGCAACAATTCACAACAATACTTTCTTAAAGCCCAAACATCATTTCTACTGCAAGTGAAAACTGCTTAAAGATGTTAGTCCAAGAATAAGTTCCACCCCCAACCCTACTGAAAAAGCAAAGTTATGTGTGCACTCCTTCCTCTGCACTTAAGGATTTTCAGATGCATGAAATGACTGAAAGCATGAAACAAACAGATTAAGAAATATCCTGGGATAATTACAGATACGAGAAGTCTGTTGGACCACACAAATCTGATCTAAGGGCAACAAATCTGCTGTCATAAAAACAGAGATCAATATTATCCCTCTCAGCTCAACACATTTCCAAGTTTAACAAGTTAGCAAATCTGCAGCCTCCATCTTGAGGAGTAAAATTGATCTTGGAACTCAAATTCACTTATGAAACCATGTGTACTCTACTGCTGTAAACAAGACCTTAAGAGTTTTAAAGGATTTTTTTTTTAAATCTGTAAAATGATTGAAAATATCAGTGTGCAGTGCAATGAGGTTCTTTTCTGAAAGCCTAGAAGAACCCTCTGGAATGGTAAGAACGAAACCTATCAAACTTGATTCGAAATATTAGCTAGCCAAAGCATTCCAACTCAAACTAGGTGCTTCACTAATTTCTAAGATTCAAATGAAAACCAGTAACTCGCAGCAGTTAAATAGCGTGTGGTAGAGGAGACACTTGAGCCACACCCCAAGTCGACTTACATAAGTATGTTCTAAGAAAGCCTAAGGTAGACCAGAGAATACTTTACGAAGTTTGCTAATTACAACTATTTGTTTAAGAGCCAATACAATTATTAACAACCTCTCAGCTTATAATTTAGGAATGTTCATTCATTCCTATCAAGCTTGTTCTATTTCTCCTTATTCATGAATAACAGTATCTATTTTCCTTAACATTTCCAGTAGTTGTAGTTAACAGAGGTAGCTGAGCTACTATTCAAAAAGTTATTCTTTGTGGATGAGAAGTTTTCAAATGTTTAAGTTATTCTTTAAGCTACACAAGTTCTACTAATGCAATAAAATATAACAGGAAAAAGAAAATGGATGCAAGAAACTTTTGCATTTGGCACCTTGTCTAGATTGATACCTCAAGTATTCTTTTTTGTTTTTTTAATAAAGTTAATGCACACATCAGGACACACCACAAAGATTTGCTACATATTTACAAGGCACCAACCCTTTCTCACCTTTAACGTGAATTAAGCAAATCAATGAAAAGCGTATCAAGATCCCCCCACCCCCAAAAAAACTGTAGTATAAATATATACTTCAGTTCAGTACAATTCACGAAAGTTTGGCCTGGGAAGAGTAAAATAATCCAGATCGTTCTTACAATATATAAACTGTAAACATTTAATAGCTGCCTTTAGGATTGGTGTATTGTGCAAAAGTTATTATTACTGGGTATAGGAATCAAAATGGCAAAAACAAACTATATAAAACTCTGTAAGAAGGTGCTATACTTCTGTGATACAAAAGCAAAGAGAGGGATATTCCATTGAGATAAAAACATCATGCTACTCTTGAGAAGCTGAATGCTCCTTTAATGTAGTAAATCTGTAGTGTGTGTGTATGTGTGTGTGTGTGTGTGTGAAAGAGAGAGAGAAAGAGAGAGAGAGGGAGAGACAGAGAGAGTGAGTGAGTGAGTGTGCACACGTATGTGCAGCTATGTCTATGTGGGAAGAATTTCCTTTAATTTAAGGCCTAATGAGTAAGGCTTGTTTTAATAAATGAAGTGTGGAGATTAAAAGTCTTGAAACAAACATATACTGGCATAATGGAAAAGCACCAATGTGAAAGGAAGCAGAAGTCCCCAGACAACTTGCTTTGTAGATTTCCTGGTAGATTCCCTGCAGTAGAAGGCCATTGAATTTTTTTTTTAAATTATTCTAAATTTATTAACTGTTAATAATTCCATCCCATGAGATGGCTAACCCTGGCTTTTTCTGTCATTTTACGCACTCTGCCTGATCTGGATGTACCAAGATTCAGAGGATCCTCAGTGGACACAAAATTGTCATTATCAGAATCATCATTATATAAAACAGTTCTCCTGCCCTGGTTTCTCGTTTTAATCCGAGGCAGTCTACTGAAACGTCCTGAAAACATTGTATCAAACTCATCATCGGCAACCCGGGCTCGCTTGGCTCTGGTGGCTCCTCTAGAAGCACCTCGTCCTCTCCTCCCTCGCCCTCTGCCCCTAGTGCCAGCTCCACCTCTTCCTCGACCCCCCCGGCCTCTGCCTCCTCTCCCTCTGCCTCCCCTACTCCACCTGCCCCATCTGCCCCATCTGCCTCTTCCTCCCGTGCCTCTCGTCTTCCAGTTTCTTTTTCCATTGGCATGTTGCTTTCTGAGTTTTCTTTTAGGTCTAGTTTGTATGAATTTGCTATAGTCATGGTCTCCATCTACATAATCTTGATCTGTTCTGGAAGTTGATTCGGAGTCAGAATCAGAACCACAAGTACTTTCAGAACTTAAACTGGATCCCAACTCTCCACTCTCGGAGGAGGACAAGTGGGATTTTTCTTTTGTTTCTTTCTTCTCTTTCTCTTCTCCTCCCGCGCTTTCATCTTCTTCTGATGCACTGAGTAGCTTCCTCTTCATTCCTGTCCGGGGCTCTCTGCCATCACCATTGATAAGGGGTCCATCAAGAGAATGATCTAAAGCAAAACGAAGGAATTGCAAACATTAAACTCTGACATCAATAAATGGTTCAATTCAGATGCAAAATCAAGTATCAAAAACTTTATAATGTCTACAGGTGGGCTAAATGCACGGGACAGTATCAGAGCAAGAAGTTAAGTGAGACAAAGCCTTTGCTTTTGCACAGGTAAGGAACAGAGAGAAAATTCACTTTATGATGATGCATGCTAGAAAAAGCAAGTGAGTGTGTACGTGTGCACATATGTGTTGTGGGGTGTATCTTAGACATGAGGACTCCTGTGTAGAGGTAGTATTTAAAGAAGAACTGAATGAAGTGAGATCTAAGGAAAGAACACTGTAGAATAAACAGGTGATACTGTAACTAGACTGAAACCCAGGAAAAGAGGCAATACTGCAGATGACCTCCAGGGGGAGTGCTTGAAGCTAGAAAAAGAAAGGATCTGCTAGGATATACATTTTTGGAAAGACTCATGTTCAAAGGCAGAGCCACAGAGAGAGGGAGAGACACAGAGCTCTTCCAGCCGCTCCTCTGATGGCCACAGCAGTCAGCAGGGGCCACACTGAAGCCAGGAGTTTTACCTGCTTCCTCCAGATGAAGGGCAGGGGTCCAAACACTTGAGCCATCTTCTGCCACTTTTCCCAGGCCATTATTAGAGAAGTAGATCAGAGCTGGAGCAGCCAGAACAAAAACTGGCTCCCATGTGTGATTCTGGCATCATGGGTGACAGCTGTACCTCCCACCACACCAGCCCTATGGTATACATCTTAAAAATAGTACCATGGCACTATGGTTGGTCTATAAACAACAGACTGTGGAGAAGACAAGACTGAAAGCAGGGACCAGTTGGGAATCCTTTGCAGTAGGTTATGTATGACATAATAATGGATGTACCAGCAGAGGTCATGATAATTAATTTGATTTGGAACATTTCCTTCTATAAGAACCATGAAGAACAAACTTGCACTTTAGCTAACAGGATTCGTTGATAGATCAGATATTAAGCAAAGAACAGACTATTAAGAACAGAATCAAAGTAGACGCCTAGAAATCATGGCTTGAGCAATGGTGTGAATGGAAGGGATAATTTGCTGTTAGAAAAACTTAATGAAGAATCTGGAAAGAGGCTTGAAAGAAGATTCTAGTTTTAAATGTCCCAAGGAAATATAGAATTTAAATAGGAAACAATCTGGGGGCAGCACAGTGGCATAGTAGCTTAACCTTCAGCCTGGAGGGTCAACATCTCCCTGCTTATCTCTCTGCTTATGACCTGAGAAATCAATGAAGGATGGCTCAGGTCCTGGGGCTGCTGCACCCAGGGAGGAGACTCAGAAGCAGCTCCAGCCTCCTGGCTTCAGATCAGCTCATCTCTGGCCACTGTGGTCATTTAGGGAATGAACCAGGGGATGGAAGATCTCTCCCTCTCTGTGTCTCTCCTTCTCTCTGTAAAATCTGCCTTCTAGATAAAAATGAATCTTTAAAACAGCAAGTAGATACGTTAGTCTGGATTTCAGAGCACGGAACTAGAGACATCATTTTGTAAAACTTCAGCAAAGAGATGATATTTAGGATCTTGAGAACTGGGAGAGTCCACTGGAGGAGCAAGTAAACAAAGAAAAGTGCCTGAGGCCTGAGACCTGGGATGCTCTAACTCTTAAAGAAAAACTAGCAAAGATCATTGAGAAGGACTATCCAATCCGAAGGTTTACAAGGGGCAAAGTGAGGTCACAGATACAGAGCTACAATTCAGACTCTCTTCTCACAGAAAAAAGATCACAAGCAGAAAGCGGCCATGTGCCAGGAGGAAAACCCCTTACATGCTAACGGTTATGGCACCTGGAGTATCTGTAACTGTGAGGAAATCAACGCCTGTTCTTTAAGCTGTCCAGTCTGTGGTCTCTTACTGTGGCATCCGGAACTGCATAATACACTAGGCTAGAGCTCAAGGTGATAGCAGCTAAACTTTAGAAAGCTGGGGGAGAATCAAGATGGCGGAATAGAGTAAGGACGCGTTTAAACGGAGAGAAAAACATTTAATCAGCATGAAGCAGAGAGGACACATTCCAGGAAATAGGAGAGAACAGAACAACAGCAGAGGGGTACCTGGAGACTGACAGACACAGGAAAGCAGCAGACACAACGGTCTGGTGTTGCAGTGACTGATACTCCAGCGGCATTCAGCTAACGGCAATCTGAACTCCACCAGTAGCTGGAACTCCACCAGCAACCAGGTGGGAAGGGACTTTCACTGGGAGCTTGGGAAGTGAACCCAGACAAAGAATTGTCCTTCCTGCTGGTTCCTTTGATTTGATCAGGAGCAGAGACAGAGCAGCAGATTCTAGATGGGAAGTAAGAGAACAGGGTGGATTTCATAGGCCAGTCAGCACCCTAGAGCTAAATTGGGCGCCATTTTGCGTAAAGAGGAAAGGGCAAGGGAAAGGACTGAGCATGTGCTAAACTGGGAGTGAACTCATTTCTGACTAAGTGAACTGCATCGATGTGTCATGCTACGGGTTCCATCCGGGGCAGGTCTGGGTAGCCCTCGGATCTGCCGGCTGGCAGATCAAGAACATAGTGGTGGTACCTCAGGCACCGTTTTGTGCACTGTGGCAATAGCTTTGGGACTGCAGGGGACAGCAGTGAACTGCACAAGTACTGAGCTCGCGAGAACTCACTGAGTTCCGTGGATCGCACTGGTCCCGCAGAAAAACAATACCGACTGTGGCATCGTACAAGTCAAAATAGGTCTGTGTGGCACCCAGAGATAACGTCCAACAGGTTCCGGGAAGATCAACACCACCACCAACCTAACTAGATAGGACACCTGGTGTCTCTCAACTCCTGGGACCTGCTACAACCGGAAGTGGGAAAAAGGTTGCAGAGACAACAGTGCAGCCTCAGCACGGTATCACAGAAGGTAGAGAGTGGTGAGCCAAGAGCTGGGGCTGTGGAGACCACGGTGGATATCTGACATACGAACCCAGACCTGGAACTTGCTGGAGGTTCTGGCATAATAGGCTACAAGCAAAAAGTTGTGTACCAACTGCAATAAGTAAAATCACATTGTAGACCTGAGGTGACACAGCTTAGAAACCTGCCCCAAGAAGACTCTGCTAACAAGAAGTGCAATGATCAAGAGCAAAAGAAGAGACAAAGGCACAATGAGTATTACTGAAAACTCCCCTACAAAGCAGCAAAACCCTTTGCCAACATCAGAGTTAACTGAGGAAGAAATCTAGAAAATGGGGCACACAGAATTCATAAAACTCATTTTAAAGCTTCTGATCAAAAATGAGAAGCACGTACAAGAGTTCAAAGAATGTGAGGAATATTTTACATAAGAAATGGCAGCAATAAAGCAAATCAAGGCTAATATATCAGAAATTAAGAACACAGTAGAGCAAATTAAAATGACAGTGGAGAGTCTCCAAAATAGAATGCAGCGAGCAGAAGAAAGAATCTCAGAACTGGAAGATATTTCCTGTCACCAGGGAGAAGCAAACAGAAAGCTGGAAGCAGAGCTGGATCAGGCCAAAAAAAGTATTCAAGAATTGAAAGACACTATTAAGAAGTCTAATATAAGAGTTATGGAAGTCCCAGAAGGTGCAGAAAGAGAAACTGGTCTTACAAATATATTTCATGAAATAATAAGGGAAATTCAACTAATCTGGAGAAAGAATTGGGAAACAAGATCCAGGAGTGGCACAGACCTCCCAACAGGCTTGATCAAAAGTGATCTTCACCAAGACACATGATCATCAAGCTCTCTTCAATTGAACATAAGGAAAAGATCCTTAAATGTGCATGGGAAGGAAAAAAATCAATTGACATATAAAGGAAATGCCAATTAAACTCACAGGAGATCTCTCACAGGAAACTCTACAGGCAAGAAGAGAATGGAGTGACATATTCCAGATTCTAAAAGAAAAAAATTTTCGGCCTAGGATAACATATCCGGCTTTCGGCCTAGGATAACATATCCGGCAAAGCTTTCTTTGAAAATGAAAAAAATTCTTCCACAGTAAAGAAAAGTTAAAAGAATTTGCCTCTTTCAAATCTGCCCTACAAATGATACTTTAAGATGTTCTCTTGACAGAGAAGAGGAATAGCACCTACCAAAACCAAAGGCAAACGGGAAGAACATCCCAGTAAAATGACAACAGAAGACTAAACCAATGAACAACCCATTCCTAAAATGACAGGACCAAAGAACCACCCATGTATATTTAACTCTGAAAGTAAATGGCTTAAGCTCAAGCAAACGTCTTGGATTAGTAGACTGGATTAAAAAACAAAACCCATCCAGTTATTGTCCGGAGGAGACACACTTCAACAAAGATCAGCAGAACCTCTATCACATGGATTTAATGTTTTCTGTTGGTTTCATCTCTTCAAAACACTTTCTTCTGATTAAATCATTCAATGACTCATAGATCATGCAGTGGCATCATTTTCTTGAAGAAGGTTCTTGATTTTCATTTCTTCAGCTACACATTAGTCATTTAATAGCATGTTATTTAACTTCTTGGTGTTGTTAATTTCTTTTTTCTCCCTGATGTTGATTTTGTTTTGTGGCTCTACATTTAAGGGGATGTATAGTAGCTGTGTCATGGAGATTGTCATATCTAGTAACATGTCATTTAACTTCATGGCATTGTAAATTTCTATTTTTCTTTCTATTGTTGATTTTGTATCATGACTTTTCATTTAAGGGGATGTACAGTAGCTGTGAAATGGAGACTAACATCCAGATGTGAGGATATAGCATAGCATGCATTTCTGCTTCCAAAGATGGACTTACAATGAAACTGTTTATATTATATCTTGACAATAGGATTCTGAACTCTCTGCCATTGTCCATGGCTGCAATGATGGACATATGAATGTGTATAAAGAACTATGTTAGTAATGATATAAAGGAACTAGGTGGGGGAGAGGGAATAGGGGAGGGGATAAGGGGATATGGAACTGCATCATAAAATGATAATAATAATAAAATGAAAAAAAATAAAATCTGTAACAAACAAACAAACAAAAAACCTTTAGAAAGCTGGGATCAGCACAATAGCCTAGCAGCTAAAGTCCTCGCCTTGCACACACCAGGACCCCATCTGGGCAGCAGTTCTAATCCCGGCAGCCCCGCTTCCCGTCCAGCTCCCTGCTTGTGGCCTGGGAAAGCAGTCAAGGACAGGCCAAAGCCTTGGGACCCTGTACCTGCATGGAGGACTCAGAAGAGACTCCTGGCTCCTGGCTTTGGACTGGCTCAGCTCCAGCAATTGCGGCCACTTGGGGAGTGAATCAACAGACGGAACATCTTCCTCTCTGTCTCTCCTTCTCTCTGTATATCTAACTTTCTAATAAAAATGAAATGAATCTGTTTTTTTAAAAGTTATGTGGTGTAAGAGCGTTTCAGAATTCACACAACTTGATGACTGACTGGATATGAGGAAAATCAAGAGTCAAAGGAAAACCGCAAGCCATTCAGCTGAATGACTAGGAAGATGATGATGTCATTAACTAAAGCAGCACAGAAAAAAACAAGCCAGCTTGCGATGCAAAGATGATAAGCACCCAAGGGAATTTTTAGGAAGCAATTGGAAATTAGACTGGTAGAATAACAGATGCTTGGGCATGGAATACGCACCTGGAGAATCAACCTCAGGATGAATGATATGGTCATTATATTATTTATAGTAGAAAAAATGAGAAATAAAAACAGAGGGAAAACCTGCAAATGATAAGGCCTCAGGAGGAAAAATAGAAGCCAAAACATATGAGAAACAGAAATAATAGAAGAATCGGTGCAGAAGCCAAGATCCCTACAGGAGGCAGTGATATTCCTACAATAAGAGTTCAAGGACACATGCACTAAGCACACTGGTTGACCGTAGAAGACTACAGGTGACTTTCAGGGGGAAAGAGCTCTTGGAGAAGGAAGGTGGCAAAAGCCAGACTGCGAGGTGCAAAGAAATACATGGATAAAAAGAAAACAGAGGAATCACAGGCACTCTTATTTATAAAAATTTGGCAATAAAGGGAAGGGCAAAGAAAGCGCTGACACTAGCATGCAATGAGCAACAGTATTGATGACAAAAGGTGAGCAAATTAATGGTGCTCACTGTTTCATTGGGTGTATTTCAACAGTCCTCAGATAATCAATATAAGCAATATATAATTCCTATCTGGGAAGTGTATTTTTAAACATATATATGTATCTATTGAAAGGGAGAAGGAGAGGTAAGGAAGAAAAGGAGGAAGAGAGAAATAGGAGGAAGAGAAGCAGGAATGGAAGGAGGGTGAGAGGGAATGAAAGAAAATATACTCCCTAATATGGTAGTTCACTCCCCAACAGCCCATAATGGGGGGAAAGGGAGACAGACACGGGGTCACGACAAAACCAGAAGCCTAGAAATCAGTCAAGGAGTCCCCCAGAGTTGGTAGGCACCCAACAACTTTAGCCATCAGCACTGCCTTCCAGGGTCCACTTCAGTAGGAAGTTGGCGTCACCAATCCACAAACTGAATCACTAAACCTGATTCTGGCAAATACACTGCCCCGGAGTGCACGGAGATATAAGAGATGTGAAAAAGCACAGTCACGGAGCTTTACAACTAGTAGACATTGTATTCATGTAGTCAGTTGTGTGTTCTCAACTTATCCAGGGATGCACAGCTAGCAAGCAAAACTAGAAATAGTATAGCACCTTTTCAAACCTGCGTTCATTGATCTTTGTAATATAAAAAATGTTGCTTCCTCTATATGATAGATTATTAACCTGAGATACAGAATCGCCAAATCAAAAGTACATTTCCTTGAGATGAGAAAGGAGAGTTTGTTTCAGCATAAGAACGAGAACTGGAACTGAACCTAGACACTCCTACATTAGGAGCAAGCATTAATGGCTTATTGCTAAGCCAAATGCTCATCTCTGAAAAGTCTATTTTAAAGTAATTTGATGTTAATGTAAAATGAATACAGTGATTAATATTTCATTAAAAATGGATACAAAATAAAGTTGGTACTCTAATACAAGAAATTTCTCTGAGCATGTGCAAGGTCTGTAATATTGGACTAAGTATAAGCAGAAAGCATGAAAAACAGCCTCCAACTATGTATTGTAACTCACATCTTGGTCCACGCTAGATGTACATGACAATAAACTAAATCAGTGCATGCTTTAAAAGTGCTGAACATAGTTTCTGGACATGTCAGGGGAAGAGACTATCTGAACTATAAAAACATGGGAAAGTTGCAGACACTGGGGACTGAATGCAAGCACTCTTTCAACAGCCCAGATTGTTCCATTCCATTCTAGGACAGTCCGTTTTCCCTCTCCAAACTGGAATAACTACAAAAATATGAGATCTATTTAAGGGTGATTTAGGAAACGTCTTCCTTTCTCACAAATATGGTTTATTCTATGATAATTCCTAACTGTTTAACAATCTAGTTCTTAAGTGCTTGAAGGAAAAAATTCTTCATTTAGTTTTCTCTGCCTGTTTATTTTAAAAGACTGAAATATATGAGGCCAGTGCTGTGTCACAGTGGATTTCCATTTGGGAAACCCATATCTATAACCGAGTGCTGGTTTCAGTTCCAATAACTCCATTTCTGATCCAGCTTCCTGCTAATGTACCCAGGAAGCAGAGGGTGATAACTCAAGCATTTGAGCTTCCGCCTTGGCTCTTGACTTCAGTGTGGCCAAATTCCAACTGTTGCAACCATATAGGGGAATGTTATCAGCTGAAGGAAGAGTTCTTTCTGTGTCTCTTTCCCTCTTTCAGATAAATTAAAAAAAAAAAAAAACTAAAATATGTTTCAAAATAGTTATCAGAAACTTGCTGGTGGCTTCCTGCTAGCTGTGGATATGAAACCTTGTCAAAATCAAATTTGGCACCATCAAAATTTCCTTCACCCATAAGGATATACCGTTTTTCCTACTCTTATACATTAGCTATTAAATGACTCATCTTCTTTCACTAGAAAACAAAAAATAAGTACCCCACCCCCCATGCTTATTTCCTACCTTGTTTAGCTGGTAAAACTCTATTTCGAAATGATTTGGCTTTCCCTGCTTCATGGCTATTTCCACTTCTGCTATGTCCACTGAAACTCGAAGAGGAAAATGGCCCATCTACTTCATCATCAAGTAGATACAGTGAAAGGCCTTCAGCAGCATCTGAAACTTGCATTTTAAAAGATTGTTAACATAGTTGTTTCCAGGCAAGTTAAACTGACTGCTTTTAAACTGTATCTCAACTATTTTGTTCTAACCCCAAGACTGTGTTGTTCTATGAAAGAGGTGAGAATGTTTTGAGAACAAACGGCTTCACCATCATTAAACTTTTAAGGAAAAAATGTGAAAAACTTTATCCACGGAATCCACCAGCACATGTGACGAATCCACAAATTTTTACTTTGGCAAATATAATGTAGATACGTGCACTGAGACACAATAGAGGCATTAAAAAATGAAAGTCACAGAACTTTAAAGCCAAAAAACTTCAAAATTAATGCAAATAATGTGGCCTCATAACTTATCCAGGGCCACATAGCTAGCAAGCAGAATGGGATTAAACTATAATTTTTCTAAATGTAAAATCACTGTGGTTGTTTCTAGAAACCATGTTGCTTCAGATGCTTAATAGCAGTATGAAACTGACCTACAGAACACCCAAAATAAACGTACACTTACCGGGGGAAGAAAAAGGAGAGCTAGTCCTGGCATAAGACACTGAGGTATTCTGGTCATTTTTAGGCTGCAACTTCATTTGCTTCTGTTTCCCTTTTGGACTGTAAGAAAAAAAAAACATCATAATGAGGAATTTTTCCATTCACAACACATCATGGTAGACAGTAGGTGAAATGCTTAAGCTAACCAAAGAAGAAATGCTCTAAAATCCAAGCAAAATGCCTCAAATTGATAATCTGACAAATAAACTTCAACCACTAGAATAAGTTTCTCATATATGGTAAAATCCACACGGGTACAAGTATCTCAAGATCTTCATAAACTGTTCAGAAACATTCAGAAGCGAGTCAAAACATACAAAGTGCTTTGAAAACATGAAACGCTCCATCCATATGGCATACCTAGGATCTCTGCTACTAGACAATGAACTGCTGCTGCTCCTTAGACGTTTTCTGTACCGTGGCCTTCTCCGCTTCTGACTCTGGATTGCTGACTTATATTCAGAGATGATATTTTTAATATGACTTTCAAATAAAGCAGATAGTCGCAGCGTCATGCTATAGATCTGTAAAGGTGGAAATGACAATCATAATTGCTTGGATTAAATGGCACCGAATGGTACAAATACACCTTGATTGGCATCAGCATCACAATCCCACACAAAATCAATTCACTAAGTAGTCACTTGAGAAATTCTTGAAGTGTTAAGATAATTTCACCTCCAAATGAATAAACGTTTAGAAAAGATAACTTCATGGTAGAAAGGGAAATACAAAATTTTCATGTTATCAAGGGAATTTTAGATGAAACATTTTAAAGGACGATTTGCAATCTGTATCAAAAACCTTAAAGATATGATGCTCTGTATTTCTGGGAAATTGCATAGATTACTGCACAGACACAAAACTCATGATCAAGAACATTAACGATATTTGCCATAGCACTAGTCATGTAAAAGTGAAAAACTAGACAAACCCTAAATGTTTAGCAAGAGGACAATAATTAACATAAAACACTTAAAATCTTATTTTCAAAGAGTCATAGTTATATGGGATAATATTTGCTATAAACAAGTAATCAAAATATGAAAGCCACTACTTTAAGGAATGAATAACCATTTGTAAGTATATATGTGAATCAGTGAAATCTTAGAAGTATATACACTGAATGCTAAGGGTAAATAAAAAGAGCTTGACTCTACAGAGGACTCTTCTTTTCTTTGTACTTCTCTATATTTCCCAAACTTTATGCAGAGAACAGACCTTTTGTAACATTCAAGATCAAGAGTCGAAAAGCAAATGTAAAAAATTAGGATTTATGAGGTGAAGCGGCCAAATGTATAACTACTGCGCAAGTGATTTAAAAGTCAATCAGATACCAGTGACTCAGAGAGGCAAAAATTATTATTATGTCCACTGACAAAATATGGGGAAAATATTAACTGTGAGTATGAATAAATAGGAACAATTTCCCAATGGACTATAAATATTCTGATCTACAAACACATTTCATATAAATTAATTCTATCAACCATCTTTGTATTTATCCAGTTACCAGACCTATTAAAAGCTCAAACTACTATAGCTCCTTTCCTAGTTAAAGAGTAAAGATAAGGGGGAAAGAACAAAACAACATGGTTGTTTCAGAATGACTGAGTGTATATTAATACACATCCAATAAGTCATATTTCAGACAGGATAGTGATAACAAGGTTCAGTAACTACGTCAGAACTCTAGTGTCTATTTATTTCGAAATTTCAAAAGTTCTGAAAGCACAGCTCGACACATATCATTAAACCCTGTATAATGAAAATATCTAACATTAGTTTTCGTACCCTTGATTTTTTATTAGAGGTATAAGCTTTGGAGTTGCTGAATATTTGGCGAACATCCTTATAAAATTCCAGAGGACTACCATAGCTTCCGGCTTCCAAAGTTTCTCTCACAGTGCTGAAATCCATAGGCGTATCGACAGTGTCTTGGAAATCCTACAAAGAAGAATGTATGCTTACATACTTGATTTATACAATATCTATATTAAATAACACAGTGGGACTGAGAGCTGCATCATTTACTGATGCAAATCCACCATGAAATATGCATTGCTCTTCAACCTGCCCACTGCCTCTCCCCAACCTCAAACAAACTTTAAGTGGCTCATGAAAACCGCAGGGGTTTGTGGGAGACATTTAGTCTTCACATTGCTGCTAGTTATCACACGTAAAGAACTCTGAAGTGACAGACAAGATATGTGTAGTTACCGGTTACATCCCTGCAGAGTATGCAATAAGGAATTCCATTTCTTACTGAAAGGCTCATAAAACCTCCACATGCTGGCAAATTAATTAGTGATGACAGAAAATTCAATTTTTACACATATTTAGACAGTTCCATTGTATAAATTAGCTATAGACAAAGTACTTCAGACAGCTCATGGAAATAGAAAATTTTATTTTCATGCAGAAAAATCCAAATTCCCGTAGTTTTTTTCATAACGTATATTTTCCACAAAGTTTTAAGTTTCTTCATGAGATTTCCAAAGTATCTAGCTCTGAAAGCATTTTACTTAAAGTGTCACTAGTTGAATGCCAAAGTCAAATTGGCTTTGCTTTTCTGCTTTTTAGTTTTTGGTTTTTTTTTTTTTTTTTTATCAATGTGATCGTTTTGCTTCATCTAAAGTCTTCCATCTCATAGGTTTTAAATTTATTTGATTTACATTAGGGGGGAAAAAGATCTCACTTTAACCTAAATCATTCAACTCTGAGATTTTTGGAAGGGGTATCATATGGAATGATACTCTAAAATTGGTACCTATATATTCATACTGAAAAACGTAGTGTTAGGTCCTCCATCCGATTCCAAATCATTAGAAAGTAAAACCACCACAAGAGAAAACCCAAAGAACCAGTAGTAGCAACACAGAAAAGAGACAAGAAAAAATATTTCCAAAGTAAAAGAAAACAAAATTGCTATAAATGCATCTCATTCTCTTAGAACATTTCAGTAGTATGTCTTAAGTTTTTCACAGAATGAAAATGTGAGAGCTTAGCTAGTATGATGATGGCAACTCAAACGTGTGAATTGCCTGCTGAATGTGAAGTCCCAGTGGAAACAATCATTGTCACACAGACATCTCGTACTGTGTAACTGAGCCTTCTATTGGGCTGCAATAGCTTTATCTACATAGACAAGTAAACATTTACATGGATGCTACAAAGAATAATCTGGAGAACACCTTAATATGAAAAACAAATAAACAATGGTACCAGGAATTGAACAGAGATCAAAATATCCAGTTAGAAGACACCCTTAACAAATTATATAAAGAACAAAAACAACCAGGATATGTCGTATAAGAAACGACTAAGCCTACCTCAGACAGAGAGGAATCTTGTCTTTCTGCAACAGCTGATCCCGACGATTCTCCCTCTTGCTCTTGATGGATCTTTTAGGGTAAAGAGCACATATTGTATTTCCAGACCACAACAAAATTATAAAGAATTGTAACTCGGTTATGATGTAAGATGAAAAGATCATTCAATAGAAACGGTTTCTAAGACAACCTTAGCATGAAAAAAATTCTACATTCATTATTCCCTTATGAAAAAGCGAAAAAACAATTTATTCTGCCCAAAGCTCCATGAACAAACAAAACGAAGCTTCTGATCCTTGTAAGATTGCTTATCGCAACTAGGACCTGCGTATGCAGATAATAATACTGATATCAATGAAGCTCAGAGGACGGGGCTGAGTTATTTCGGAAACACTGCTTTATTTTCCCCTTAACAGAGTAAGAGATTTGCTGTACACATTAAAAGGTAACTCAATGTGTAGGTATCCTCTTAGAAAAGAAATTCAGGGCTGGCACTGGAGCACAGTGGACAAAAGCAGAGCTGGCATCCCATATAGACACTGATTTGCATCCTGGATACTCCTAATCTAGCTCCTTATTGATGCAGCTGGGAGTGCAGCAGAAGATGGACCAAGAGCTTGGGCCCCATAACCCACGTGGAATACCCTAAAGAAACTCCTGGTTCCTGGCTTCAGCCAAGCCAAGCCTTGAGTGAAGCAGTGGATGGAAATCTTTCTCTTTGTCTCCCCCTCTCTAACTCTGACTTCATTCAATTGAATAAATAAATCCTAAAAAAGAAAAAGAAATCCTATATTCTAAGTTCCCGCTGCATAAAGACAATTAATCAATACTATATTTGCTACTCTGTAAACATACTAATAATGTATTTCATATAGTGAAACAGGAGTATCATATCTATAGTGCATGCGAGTGCCTGAAGGGCTAGTAAAATGCATTAAACAAGAATATGAAATAAAACAGAAAGAAATCAAATAGATTTGATTCAAATAGGGCTTGTATCCATATAATTTACCAAAGTGTATAACAAGCAGTTTGAAAAGTCATAATTAATCATATCGCACATTTTAATAATTCAGAGATACAAAAGAAGGAAGGGGAGACTGAGGGACAGAGCAGGTGGAGAAAGCGAGAGAGGACTGCTCTTCACTAGATTTGAACACGGACATTTACAGGAAATTATCATATCGGCCATTATTGGTAGACTGCTTACCGGGTGAGCAGGCGGCTCAGCAGGCTGCCGGAACGGCTCCGAGTCTTCACGTTCATAAATGAGGCTCAACAGTTCTTTGCACTGTTTTTTCCAAGCATCAGCACTGTACTTTAAAGACTGCCTTCTCCCTCGGCACTTGACCTATAGATTTGAATAGAATTATATATGTGACTTTTGTTCATTGCTCTGCTTATGCACCACTAATAATAGTATATTTGTTTAAGATACAGCAGCATCTATTCAAGTTTCTTAGCTTAGATATTAGGGGTGGGCATCTGGCATAGCCTAAGACACTGCTTGAAACACCTCCCATTAGCTCAGTACCTGGGCTACTGTTCCAGCTCTGCCCAATCCTAGCTCCCTGCTAAAGCACACCCTGGAAGGCAGCAAATACTTGGTCTTTAGAATGCACGTGGGAAACTCAAACTGAATTCCTGGTTCCTGGTTTTAGTCTGGCCCAATCCTAGCTGTTGTGAGCATTTTAGGAGTGAACCGAAAGCCAAGAGATTTCTCTTCTCCAATTCCCAGTCTTTCAGATAAAATAAATAAATGATCGTAAGAGACACCTGCTCCACCATATTTGGGCCAGCACTGTTCACAAGAGCCAAACTATGAAATCACCATCAAATAAACAGATAAAGACAATGTGATACATGGGTATTTACACACACAGGAATGCTATCCAGGTATATAGATAAAAAGAATGTGAGTCTATCATCTGTAGTAAAATGATTGGAATTGGAGGATATCATATTGAAGGAATTAAGTCAGACACAGAAAGATGAGCATTTCGTGTTCTCACATCTGCGAGGCAAAATGTAAAGAAATACCACAGTGTTGCAGCAAATGCAGTCTTTGTCAAATCAACAGGAATCAAACACTATAGCTTGAATGATCCTATAATTTACAAAGTTTAAAATTTACTTTCATAAGTGAAGGTGAATACCTTTTCCTTTCATTAGTATGTTTAGCTGTTCCCATTTTCCTGCTGGACTGTAACCTTTTTTTATTTAGGGGAGCCGATAAAAAAACCTTTGACTATAATGTAAATTAAAAAATAATAGCCTATAAATGATAAAATTTATAAACATAAAATTTAAAAGTAAATTAGACCTCATTATCCCTGGTCAAAAGAAACAAAAACCGCCATTACATTTGTGGAAATGGTGAGAATTCTGATATTCTGAATTTCCATTAAAAAATATCAGAATCTCACATAAAGTACAGAGAAAATTTTTTTCTCTACAAATTTAACAGATACATTACTAATATTTGCTTATACTTAAGTATACTTGATAATAGCAGCCTATCTTCCTAAAACACTGAATGCTTTATATTCTTTACGGTTACCATGAATTCCAGTTCATGCCCTGATGTATTTTGATATGATCAGTTTCAACATTTCCAAGGACACTATTTCTTTTACAAAAACATCTACACAAAAACAGAAGTTAACACAGCTGACCAAAGTCTGTTATCTTTAGCAGAGCTTATCTACAAGTTGGACCTTTAGTTTTCATTACGAAATTTGGTAGATGAATTCGTTCCTGCATTATAACAGTAGTTTATTAT
This sequence comes from Ochotona curzoniae, assembly GCF_017591425.1. Lineage (NCBI taxonomy): Eukaryota > Metazoa > Chordata > Mammalia > Lagomorpha > Ochotonidae > Ochotona > Ochotona curzoniae. Next base: position 52,348,043 of record NW_024467087.1, on the reverse strand, counting down.
ACCTAGACACTACTATCAATGTAATTTGTGTTGAATGGAATCTTTGCGTGTACTAGTCAGAGTGGCAATATAACCTTCCTCAAGGAAAATCCACGCGGACAGCTGCCACTCATATGCACGGTGCTTTATTTTCTTTTTGGGGAAAGAGTGTGGCTGTATGGCAACTTATAAAAAGTGAATATGAAGCAGAATGAACACAGATCTCTCCAGACTCTGTTTTCTCCTGTGATTCAGCTGTATATCCTTACTGTGTCAATGTAATAAACCTTAGCCCTGAGTAACCAACCATGTGTGTGTGAGTGTGCATGTTGTTTTCCTAAGAACTAGTCCTTCTAGGAACTCTCCACATTTCTGGTTATTCTCAGGGATCCCCCAATATAGGAAACCTGGAAATGTTTTCTTGGCAGTTCATTTATTTACTTACCCTTCTTCCAGATGAAGTCCCAGGACCATCTGAATCTAAATCAACCAGTTCAGTATCCTAATTAAAAGTAGAATAGGATTAATTGATTAATATTTTAAAAAGCAGAAAAATGGAAGAGGATGTTTAGACATAACCAAAGGTTTACGAATAAATGTGAACATAATCACCCATAATTATAAATAAATGGAATGCGGAAATAAGCAGGAGACTTACTAGAAAATTTACCAAGATGATATGTATGCAATAGATTATGTTGTTAAATTAAAATAGGAAAATGGGGAACATAAATAGTAACCAGTATCTAAGTGGTAATATTTTCTAAAAACAATCCTATGGAAAAGCCGGCATGATAACTAGCCAATCTTCCTCCTTATAAGGACCAGCAACTATATGGGCACTGGTTCGTATCCTGGCTGTGGTACTTCCCATCCAGCTTCCTGCTTGTGGTCTGGGAAAGCAGTGGAGGACAGGCCAAGGCCTTGGGACCCTGCACCCGCATGGGAGACTCAGAAGAGACTCCTGGCTCCTGTCTTTGGATTGGCACAGCTCCAGCCATGGTGGCCACTTGGGGAGTGAATCAACAGATGGAAGATTTTTCTCTCTGTCTCTCCTCCTCTCTGCATATCTGACTTTCCAATAAAAATGAATAAATCTTTTTTTAAAAATCCCACACTATACCTATTCAATCTAATTATCAAATACTCAGCATTCATCTTTTGCCACTTCAAGAAATCTCTTCTGTACGGGGAAAATGTAAGCACTAAAACCTAAAATTAATTTCAGTATCTCTGTGAGGGATAGTTTTATAATACAAAGAGGAAAGCCCAGGTAATATTGATGATGGTAAAGAACCTAGGCAATGCGTATAGGAGAAAAAAGGTCTCTCCCACATTAGGGAAACTCTTTTCTAATAAAATGAAACTGTTAAACTAAATTTTGTATTCTAGGCTAAAGACGAATACTTTGGGGAAAACCTCTTGTTACATTAAATTCTCAGTTTAAAATATGTTTAGGTAAAAAGTTGGAAAATACAAATAGTTCATGGAAATGCTTATTATGAAAAAGCTATGAATGGATTTCAAAATTTGCACCAAAATCAACTCGTGTTTTAATTCCAATTTTCCACAAACATTTCAAGTACTCTCATATAAGAAATATAAGGAATATAAGTATTACATTTTTCTTGGGCTTTCAGAGGTTAAAACAATCAGGCATATCGCATTTCCCCTTATTGTTATGCAAATGAAATTTAACTAACAATGTTAGTACATGTTTTATGGTCAGATTCATTTTCATGAAAAGATATAAAACAGCACTAGAAATTTACCATTCTGGACATCAATACTGACAACATAAACTTGTAAAATATTACAGGCCACTACTATAAAATCTAGCATATTTGAGTCACGCATCTTTGGAATGAATTGTTTCTTACCATGCACACTGTATGGAAAATAAAACCCCTACTCAATTTTCCATCATTCTTGTAAAATAGCAAGTATTTTGTTTGTATTTGTAAGGGGTATAAAATAAAGCACCAATTTCTACTGGCTGAAACCCATGGAGTCAAAAAACATTGCTGGCCATCTGTTTCTGTAAATCTTGAAGCACTATTATATTTTTGATATATATTATCTGATTACAAGTTAAACTGAAGAGTTTAAAGAAAAAGATGCAGGTGCTCATTAATCTTTCAACTATTTCTTTGACTGCTCACAGCCAATTACAACATTTACACATTCATTCTCACACTACGTCAAACAGCAGAAAATAATTTATTCCTATTACTCATCCTGTGATTCTTACCTCCTCTGCATCAGTACTGTTCAGTTCTTCTGCTTTAACTTTATTATAAGTGTCCAGTATATCAGTACAACTCTGATCCCTAAGAGACAAGGTAAGTCAAAATAAATTCTATTATTATTATTTTTTTTTAAATCAGATGTTCAACTCTGGAAAATGAAGCTGCTTCTTACCCAATAAATCGAAGTAAGACATCAGTCACAATTTTGGCTGCTTTAACTATAGGACTGTCTGGCTCATTGAAAGTCCTAGCATTGTGCTCAATGTAGCGTACCTCCCACATTAATGCTGATATTCTCCTGGAAAAGGGAAAATAGCCTCTGTTAGTCTTGGTTGATACATGTGAGGAGTACCCTAGGAATATACAAAATAAACAAGCAAGAATTTAATCATGTTATGTCAAATGTTTCAATATATGAATGTGATTCAACAGATTTGTGTAACTGGTATGCACCAAAAAAGGGACAAATGTAATTACAGTATTTAAAGCACATGCACAAGTTTGAATCCCTTGACTTGAAACAGAACTAACCCAAGGATGTTATGAGTAAAGAGTGACTTGCCAAAGTCCAACTATATATGGCAGCTAACCTGGTGCCAACACCCAATATGGGCTCTGGTTTGAGCCCCGACTGCCCTACTTCCAATCCAGCTCCCTGCTCATGTTGCTTGGAAACTAGCGGAGGATGACTCAAGTGCTTCGGCTCCTACACTCATGGGAGACTCAGAAGAATCTCCTGACTCCTGGTTTTGGACTGGTCCAGCTTCAGCCACTGTAGCCATTTGGGGAGTGAACCAGCAGACAGCTCTCTGTCTCTCCCCCTCTCTGTAACTTCATCTTTCTATATATGTAAAGTGATTTGACAAAGAAATAAAGTGTGGTATAACAGAGTCTCAGAAAAATGTTTAGTTTTTAAAGAAAGAATCAAGAGTACCAAGAACAGATTGTAGGAAATGAGATTTTTACTGCTACTTTTTGAAAGATTTAGCCAGTGGAGCCAGGTTGTCACCTAGCAGCTACACCCTGTGTCTGCAACACCAGCATTCAGTGAGTGCAGGCTGCTGCCCTAGCTGCTTCCACTTTATTGAGCTCTCTGTTAATGGCCTTGGAAAAGCCACACAAGATAGCTGAGGATTTGAGCCCTGCCATCCACGTGGGAGATGAGGCTCCTGGCTTTGCCCTGCACCAACCCTAGCCACTGTGACCATCTAAGGGGTAAACAGACAGAAGATCTCTCTCTTACTTCGTCTGTCTCTACCTTCCTCTCTGTAACACTGACTTAAAAGAAATAAGTAAGTATTTATTTGAAAAGTAGAGTGACACAGCGAGAGAGAAACCCTCCATCTGCTGCTGCACTGATCTAATGCCTGCTACAGACAGGGCTGAACTATGCAGGAACCACAGAATCCAGCTGACTCTCACACATGGGTGGCAGGGCTCCAAGCACTTGTATCATGATCTGCTGCTTTCCTAGGCGTATTTAGCGGAAGCTGAATTTGAATCAGAGCAGGCAGGACTGGATTTAGCACTTCAGCACGGTATGCCAGAGTTGCAAATGATGGCTCAACCTGTTGCATGGCAATACTGGCCCCTAGCAAGTTTCTTTCATGATGTACAAGATCCGATGAAATAATACATCCAATTTGCATTAGAGAACGATGAATCATGGTATTTTTATGAACAGGTGTAACAGATTCAGGTGCAAAGGATCAGGAGCTGCCCTCTGTAACTCTTCCATAATCATTCCCCTCCCATGACAAACAAGGAGGGGGAAAATATCTTCTCTATGTATCTGAGGGCTCTTCAAATCGTTTTGAAAAGTGCTTATTATGAAACACCTACTTAGGGTTTTCCAAAAATATTTCACACCAAATAAACTTCTCTTTTAATTCCGTTTTTTTCAGTCTTAATGCACTGGTGTTTTGTTATTTATGTACACCATTTTCTGACTAACATCTTTTTTCCTTTCGTCTTATGTAGCATAAACCTCTGGTCTGATAAGGAAAGGGATGAGAGGGCATCAACCATTTCCTGAGCCTTTTTTTTTAAAGATTATCCAATAAAAATATAAATTTTTATTTTAGCCTCAATTTTATCACATTTTAGGTCTGTGCTGTGGGTTTAGTTACTACAAAATCAACAGGACATCATTTTGTCTGTGTGAGTAAACAAGCATACATCAAAAGGTCTGAAGAAAAAAATTGAACTCAGTAAACAAGTTAATTTGGAAGCAAAGTTATTGAATTCATACACACCTTGTTCAGAGCATACATTTTCTATGAGTTTTTTGCACACCAATAATCTATTTCAATTAAATCTAATTAACTGCTGCCTAATTGCCTTACAGAGGATTGAAATATGCTTCAAATCTCCACAGCACCTTAATCATAATAAATCCACAACTCATTTAATCTTTTTTTAATAAACCAAAATTAACTCATGTTTTTAATACATGATTGGTCGTCTATATTTTCTTGCCTCTTTCTTTCCTAGTCACCCTTTTTGCTGCCAGAGTAAGAGTCTATTAAATTGAGACAAATCTTTTCTCTGAATTTTTAGAAGAGTAATTATAGACTGAGTCTTTTGGATGAATAATTTATACTATAAAAACAACGTATTTTCAAAATGAAAAATGTAAGCCAGACAGCCACGAATTTTATGATCCAATACACAGACCTGTAAAAACGGTTTTCAAGTCTTCGCCTGATGGTGTTGAGGTCCGTTGGATAAGCAACTACAGTACAGTACAAGGGGTAGGCACTGAGATCCACTGGAACAGCAAAAGGGCTGGCAAAATCTACAAAACAACCAGTCCAAAACGGTGGCTATAAAGGACAGAAACAACTCATGCTAACAAGCAAAAGTTCCTATACCTAGAGCCAATGAGGGAATGTAATAGCCTACATTTGCAACACAATGATTCATTCAAATTATACTGTTTCTCTTTTCACTCATACTATCTATAAATCAATAATACATTGGTCTAAATCAGGTAAATTCAGAAAACATTAAAGGAATTATCGCATTTAGTTTCAGATTTCTGTGTCGTTCCCAGATGAATGCAAAACTTCTCGAGTGATGTGTTTTAGGGAACATATTTATTTGAGAAAAATGCATTCGCATCCACTGTTTGACTAAGGAATCCCATTCAAAGACAGGCTCAAGGAATAGCTAGAGAGCAAAAATGACTCGAGAAAGGAAAAGATATTTATATGCTGGCATTCACAATTTGCTCCCAAAGTGCTGAAAACACTCAGCATCCGTTTGGCCAAGCACAAACAAATGTCAATATTAAAACTAGGAGCACCCTGCCTCTTGAGTTAAAAATGACATGTACTGTGGGAAATTATATTTGCTTATGGAAAACTTCAAACTTTGCCCACTTTCACAGCTTCTAATATTCCACATTCACCATACCCAGGGAAAGAAGGTGGTTGATGCCCTGAATGACTCGTTCACATTCCTCATCTCTGGAATGAGCTCCCCACTCTCCTTCCTGGGGTTTGTAGAGCAAAGCAGTCAGTTCCTCCTGGGAGACAGGAATACCAGCACCAACTTCATCTGGAAAGGCAGCTAGGTATAAGATGAACAATAAGAAATCATCAGTTTCCAGTATCATGCTATTGCCATTTTACTTTGAAAGAATTATGATTACTTTAAAAAGCATATTTACTTCCTTCTGGAATTGGCTCCATGTCCCAGGGGCTCATCTTTTCTCTCTCATTATTGTCCCAGCTATTCAAAAAATAAGAAAGACGCAAATCAAATTCACACGTACTTATTTCAGACATTAACAATTTGCATGACTTCTTGGGTGGGGAGGGACTTGGAATTGGGCAATGTACTTTTGTTATAAATATAACTGCATAAAAATAATAATAAACACTTAATAGAGAAAACATGGCAAACCAGTACAAAATTCATCATTAAGACTACTCTTAATTTTTTACTTGCTCTTTCTTTTATTTCTAAACAACATATATTCAATATTAAATTGAAGGAAAAAAATATATTATAGGGCCCAGCACGATAGCGTATATGGTTAAAGTCCTCGCCTTGAACGCGCCGGGATCCTATATGAGCACTGGTTCTAATCCCGGCAGCTCCACTTCCCATCCAGCTCCCTGCTTGTGGCCTGGGAAAGCAGTCGAGGACGGCCCAGAGCCTTGGCACCCTGCACCCATGTGGGAGACCCGGAAAGAGGTTCCTGGCTCCTGGCTTCAGATCGGCGCAATTCTGGCCATTGCGGCCACTTGGGCAGTAAATTATTGGATGGAAGATCTTCCTCTCTGTCTCTCCTCCTCTCTGTAATCTGCCTTTCCAATAAAATAAATAAATCTTTAAAAATAAATTAAAAATATATATATATATTAGAAAATAAAACTTTCAGATTAAGAGTTATCACATATTTCCTTGAAACAATATACTTTATTCAAATAGCATCTTAAGTATAACAGCATCTTAAAAATTTTATTATTCCCTTTTGATTGGCAATATGCAAGCTATCAGCCAATTTCCAGAAAATAGACATTTCCTCTATCATTGAGTAGCATCATTTGTGAGGAATCTTAAGAACTCTCAGATTTCAATGAAAGGAAACTGAGAGAAATCTTTGCTCCGAATTTTTAGAAGAAACCTCTGCCTAAATTTCTTAACATTAAATAAAAGATTAGATATTATTACTGTTATGTTCCTGCTTTCCCACTCACAGAAAACATTCAGTTTCAGTATTCTCCAGTAAATTAGCTTAAACTCTTGCCTAAAATAGAACTGCTTAAGACAAAACACAGACAATGACACAGAGAGAAACTGTCTTTATTCTTTGTTTTAGCAAGCATATTGGACCAAAAGGCTTATCATCAAATTCTTTCCTTACATCTACTATGACAGCTTCCTTATAGACACAGGTATTGTGAGTCTAGACAAGTCAGGTAAAAAGCTATTATCCTAGCAGAGTTTGTTTAAAGTCCCTATTATACTGTTGTAGCACATCAGGTATAAAAGACTATAACCATACTTACTGAACACTGTAACACTGGAAGGAGCTATCAGGATACTCTGGTTGAAAAGGCTGTTGACTCTCCACAGTCCCAAACCACCAGGCATCATCTATTATACTGCGGAATCTATCACCTGTAATGTTTTTTTAAAAATCCTTAATAGGCTAGGTACTCAGGATTATCATCTCTATTGCACTCCAAAGTGTTATTTTTATGAGTTTCCAAGTACAGACAACAAGTACATTTCATTTTTAATGTCTCCACGTTTTATTTTCAAGTGGAGACAAATCCCTCAGAAATAAATCATATGCATGTATTCTCAAAAGTTTTCAAACATAATTTAGCTTTCATCAATTACTTTGTACCATCATTAGGCATGTTCTTCATTATACTATATGTAAGTTAATGTAGTTATTTCATTTTCTCCCTTTTTTATACTTTCAGCTTTTTGACTTTTAAATCTTTTCATGCAGACTTGAATATCCCTTATCCACAATGCTTGAGACAAGAAATGCTTCCACTTTCAGACTATACTTTTTAACCGGGAAGTATTTCCACAGACTTCATAGATTGAGCACTCATAATCTAAAAACCAAAAGTCTGAAATGTTCCAAAACCTAATATATTTGCTGAACGATAGGTTAGCACTTGAAGCTATCTTGAATTTTGGACACCATTCTTACAGTGATTCATGCCTATATGATTCGATGAAGCAAGGTGAAAGACACAAGGACCATAATGTAGCTTTAGGTATTACATCAGGTTTGCCTGAGCATAAATACACTACAATATTTGGACAGTAGACTAGAGGTAGAGTTAAGCAAATAACCGGGCTAACTAACCAATGGGCATGTAGCGTTTGACTAAAGTCGAATCACATGCAGGTGGGCAGGATGAAGCTGGACAGTATGAGGTTTCATCAAGTTACTTAGAATGGTATGGAATTTCAACTGTATAAATTGTTTTATTTCTGTAAATGTTTTACACTATTTCCAGACTGGCTAACAATAGGTTACTGATACCACAGAAAAGCAAGCCTGCAGATAAGGATGGACTACTATGTATGCCACATGAAATGCACGTATGAAGTGACACAGACATAACACAAAAGGATAGTTAAAGTTTTATTTTTTTTTTTTCTGGCTTGGTTGATACTTGTTTCTGCTTAATTTTAAGCCAATTTCTTTCTGAAAAGCCAGAGTTAAAAAGTTACTTACTCTACTTCAAGCATAATAGTTATTAAAAGATAACTCTTTACTTACCAATCTGCCAATTCCTTTCTTTGGCTTCATTATAAAACTGATGCAATACAAGGAAATCAATGACATCTGGCATGTCATGATACCTACAGAAAATAAAGCATGTGAATACAGAGATATGAGTGTGCAGAACTTACTAAAGAGCCAAAGATAAACATCTAAAACAGAGTTCAAGTACAAATCTGTAAACTTCATTGAATGCCTTTAGTTATATATTAAGTCCTATTTCCTTTGCTACATCCGGGAATGCCCTGCCTACTATTGTATTACGTGAAACAATACAAAGATGCCAATAAACATTTTTACAACTTAACACAATATTTTATATTAAGGACACTTAAAGAAGTGAATCAGCTGGTATTCTTTTTCTATTTTAAATTCAACGTCAACAAATGAACAACTGACTTATTATGCCAATTATTAATGAACAGGAATAAAAGCAACTACCTTGTATCAAGCATATGACTGATTTCTCACAAGAACGTTGAGGAAGATAATAGCATTTTCATTTTACAAAACATGCATAAAATCAGATAGCTTAAGTGATTTACTCATGGAGAGATGGATCTGTCATATATGCAGCCATTAAGTGATGAAACAGACAAATAATTAAACTCGGTCTCCTTAACTCTGTCTGCTACAGTAGTGCTGGTAATGCTTCTCCCATTGAGCCCTGTACTCTGCAGAATATACAGTGGGTTTGACATACACACGAACACACAACATAGTTACTCACTTAATAGAAAAAGATTCTCCAGTCATTTTGCCTGAAATGGGATCCAGAAATGCAAGCTTCAGGCAGCATAGTGTAGGTGGTCCAACCTCATACTTGATTCCTACAATCTTAACAAACTCTTGTTCCTATTCATAAGAATAACCAGAAATCACTATTTTCAATACAAATTACTACCCAAAGTTTGTGTGACATTTCACAATTACTTAAAAAGATTTAAGAATGATCTGAATACCTACCGAATGCCAGGTACTACAAAGAGTATTACGGGTAACAAGACATAATTCCTGGCCCTTAGTAGCAGACTACAGTCTAGTACAGGTCTCTAAAGCAAAGATAAGCAACAGAATTTCCTGTAGAAACTTCAAAACTCATGTTCCTGAACACTACTCCTATAAAATCTGATACTATCAATTTGCGGTATACCTCAATTACACAGTTTGAAAAAACTCCCCAGGAGATTATTAATAAAGAATGGTCAAAAATCATTCTTCATGGCCAAGCAGAGTAGCCTAGTGGCTAAAACATTCACTTAGCACATGCTGAGATCCCATATGGGTGCTGGTTCGTGTCCTGGCTATTCCACTTCCCTTCCAGCTCCCTGCTTGTGGCCTGGGAAAGCAGTCAAGGATGGCCCAAAGCCTAGGGCCACAGGTGTTCTGCACCCATATGGGAGACCCAGAAGCTGCTCCTGACTCCTGGCTCCTGGCTCCTGGCTTCAGATCAGATCAGCTGCAGCCGTTGAGGCCAACTGGTGACTGAACCATTGGATGGAAGATCTTTGTTACTCCTTCTCTCTGCAAATCTGACATCCCAATAACATAAATCTTAAAAAAAATAATCATTCCTTGGGGCTGGCACTCTGGCAATAGTGTGAATGTCAGCATCCCATGTGAGCACTGGTTCATGCTCTGGTTTCTCTACTTCCAATTCAGTCCTCTGCTAATGGCTGGGAAAACAGCAGAGGATGGCCCAAGTACTTATTTAGATTCCTGCTAACTTGTGGAAGAATCAGATGAAGCTCCTGATTGCTGGCTTCAGCCTGGTCCAGCCCAAACCTAGCCATTTGTGTAATCAATTAGCAGATGGAAAATCTCAATCTCTCAATCTCTCTCTCTCTCTCTCTCTCGTAACTCTGCCTTTCAGAGTTACGAAATAAACAAATAAATATAAACCATTCCCCCAGCAAAAATAGATTGTCAGCATCCATGTAAACATTGGTCTGTGGGCCAGCACCATAATCTAGCCAGTAAAACCTGGTGTGCTGGCATACCATGTGCTGTGGTTTGAGTCCCACCTGATCTTTCAACTCAGCTCCCTGATAATGTACCTGGGAAACATTAGAGGATGAACCAACTCCATTAGCCCCTGCACCCATGTGAGAGACTGGGAAGAAGCTTCTGGTTCCTGGCTTGGAACCAGCCTACTTATGGCCATTGCAGCCATAAGGGGAGTTTACCAGTGATTTTAAGACTTTTTTCCTCTCTCTGTAAATCTGCCTTTCAAATAAATGTTTTAAAACTATGAAACAGTGTCATAAAATGAAAAAAAAATTATCATGGAAAGGCAAAAAAAAAAATGTGTTGGGGTCTGGGAATGGACTTACAGTTTTGAATGCCTACAAAACTACAATACAACAACCCTACACATTAATTACTAGTTACATTTAACATACAGGAAAACTAATCCTCACTGAAAGAACTCAACTTTTACCAATTCAGAATAGAAGGTCTCAGGTTTCAGTCTCCCAGGAGATGATCAGATACAGCTCACTTAAGACACCTTTTGTAGTAACTTACAACATTAATAGTGTTTTACAAATGCCTTAGCTGAATTTATATTTCAGTAAATAAACAGATACTCTCTTAAATCCTTCCTGCTAATCAACATATAACAACCCTTCATTTATTTAGAAAACCAACATAAAATTTCCCTGTTAGTCATCTGTTCTCTACTTTAGAATAACAAAGAAAGCAAAAGATAAATTAATCTATCTAGAAATTATGTAATATGTATAACCTAAGTCAGTCAATCTGTATATATGGAACAATCAATGAAAGGATGTGTTTTTACTGACAGAAAATCCTTCCACATATCTGTTTTACTCAATACCATGTTCCTATATGTCACATCAAAATATTCCCCTATAGAACTAGAAATTCCCAAGCTTCCTGTGGTTTGTGACAGCTGATACATCATAAGTCAGAATTTTACAGTGTACACAGTTAGTTTACCATGTCTCTGAAATGTACAAAGTTGCTGTTAGGGAAAATATCCACATTATAGGGAAAATATTTCCCTATAATCATGGTCTGGGGTCAACTAGAGAACAAGATGTTTGAATGAAATTAGGTAAAATAACTAAGGAAACAGATGGAAAATGCAAAATGTGGCATCTACTACTTAGTTACAAGTGTATTGCACCTCACTTTCTCTTGGACACAATATCAACAATGGAGTATGTTTTAAACAACACCAAAAAAAATTTATGATGAAGAACTTTCTTTCAGAATTCCTTCAATCGAATTCAGCAAACTTACCCTGAGATCCATTTTATTCCACGGCTGTTTTTGTAAGTTAACACTGTATATTTTTGATTTCCTTACAGCCCGCACATAAGCTTCATGTCCTTGCCTAAAATAAATAAGCTAAAAACAAAAACAAAATATTAAATAGCAGCATCAGAATTAACAACTCAATACATGGCCAGGTCCATTACACAGATTTCTTTGGTTTGTGGGAAACAGACAATTGTACAAAATTTTAAAAACCTTGGTACAGTAAATGTGCCTTCCCCATCTAATGATATTCATTCAGTACTCACCTCTCAATAGGCCTGTGCTAAGTCCCACATTATATACACATTGTTATGGATAGTTCTTTTCCTTTTTCCCTCCAGTACCTTCATAGATCTTGTGAACTCACTAGTACACAAAATTGGTCACTATTCAAAGTACTGTATTTCAACTTCTAATTGATTTTTTTCAATATCAACACTGTAATAACATCCGAAAAAACTAACACAGTATAGAAGGAAAACCAATTCAAGTGCTTAGTAACACTGTTAAACTTTATAAAAAGACTCAGGCAAGCTTTTTTTTAAAACATAAATTTAGAGGCCATCACAATGGCTCAACTGACTAGTACTCTGCCTGCAAGTGCCAGCATACCATTGGGCACCAGTTTTTGTCCCAGCTGCTCCACTTCCCATCCTGTTCCCTGCTTCCAGCCTGGGAAAGCAGTGCAAAATGGCCAAAAGCCTTGGGATGTGGCACTGAGTGGAAGACCCAGGAGAAGCTCCTCGCTTCAGATCAGCTCAGCTCTGGCCAAGGCGGCCATGTGGGACTGAACCAGCAATGGAAGATCTTTCTGTCTCTCTTTGTGCAGATTGGTCTTTGCAACAAAAATAAATAGATCATAAAATAAACAATGTAAATGTAATTTTATCTAAGTAACAGGCAGAATGGCAGCGAGAAAGAAAAGGAGATAAATTTTCCATCCCCAGATTCACTCTCCAAATATCCATAAGCCTGAACCCAAAGTTCAGAACTCCCACTGGGTGTCTCAGGTGGATGGCAAGGGTTCACACACTTTGAGCCATCATCTGCTGCCTCCCAACATGCATTAGCAAGAACCTGGTTTAGAAGTGGAGTAGCTGAGACATCAGCACTTTGATATGTGAGTGTCTCAAGAGGCAGCTTAACATGCTAAGCCACAGTGTCCCTTGTTATTATATGGCTTTTTTAAAAAGCTTACTACACCACATTCTGTTTCCTTCATTAAAAAAAAAAGTTTCTGGGGCCAGTGTGATGGTGTAGCAAGCCAATTCTTCACTTGCAGTGTCAGCATCCTGTATCAGTGCAAATTCATGTCCCAGCTGCTCCACTTCTGTTCCAGCTCCCTGCTTATAGATGGCCCAAGTCCTTGGGACCCTGCACCCACATGGGAGACCTGGAAGAAACTCCTGGCTCCCCACTTCAGACAGGTCCATTTCTGGCTTTCACAATCATCTGGGGAGACATCCAATAGATGGAAAGTCCCTCTTTCTCTCTCTCTCTCTGATCTCCATAACTCTGACTTTAAAGTTGGTTTTGGTCCTTTAACTGTCGTAAACATATCATACTACCATAAAATGTTAAATATAAAGTTACTAAATAATGAAAAAAAATAAAGGCTTCACACAATGTTTCTAGGGCAGACACTTGGTTTAGCTATCAGACGCCAGTTGGGATGACCAGAATCCATGTTGGACTGCCTATGTTCAAGGGGCAGTTCTGCTCCTCACTCCTGCCAAGTGTACATCTTGAGTGGTAGCAGATGATGGTGCAAATGATTGGGGCCCTGGCATTGTCACACAAATCGAGTTTTCACTCTCAGGAATTTGGAGAATGGAACATTTCTCTCTCTCATTCAAGTAAAAATCAATTTTTAAACAATTTGTTTTTCTCAATAAATTATGAGTAGTCTAAGTACACAGAGGAAAGTAACACAAAAATACTGAAAATGCTGAAAAACTATACCTATCAGCATTGTCTAAGTAAGAATTTCTAAGTTAAAAATATAAAGTAGAAAGTGAAAAACACTTAAATATTAGTCAATACTCATAATTACAGTGAATACAAAGCCAATAATAAGCGTGTCATGAGGTATTATTTCTTATTATAAGTTCATTCCTGTACTCAACACAAATTGACAGAAAATCTATATACAAGGCAATAAGCGCTGTTATAAGGCAGAAAAATAAAACCCTTTCCTTCAAGGAAATAGACACACATATAGATATTTAACTGTAGCACAAGGTAGAATATTAGAGTTTGGGAGGGACAAGCAAAGAGAAAACAAGGATAGCATCCAGATGAATTGGGCATGTAGATTTTGAAGGAATGAACATTTTGAGAGGGAATTATATAGTTATACATATGATTAGGGGTATTGCGGGCAGAATAACAAAACCTAATGATTACACGGAGAAGCAAACTCTCATTAAGAAATTGATCATATAAAAAGTTCATTTGGGATTTCTTTACACATATTCTGTAGTGGACATATTTTCACAGTCTGATTAGCTTATACATGTTCTTCATTACCTGAAGAACTGTCATCATCTAATCCATGAATTCCGGAGCACATAAAGATATACTAACTGCAATAAAACAAAGAATGACTCCACTACGAATAAGTTGAGAAAAGTGATCCTATGCAACGAGAAGAAATTTCACCAGATCTCAGCATATACGGATACTTCTTTTGTTCTATATCACCTTTTAATAATAATTTAACAGTATTCTTATTACAGCTCTGTAAAGACAGGCTTAAAATAAAAATTGTGATTCTGGATATGATAAAAAATTTTTAAGACTTTCTAACTTTTTAGATACAGCATTCCTGAGGACCTATTTATTAACTTAGTCACGCAAATAAGCATTTCTTAAAAGTTCAGTGCCTGTACACTTACAAAAGAAATATTTTAATACTATTTAAGGATAAGTAACACGTAATAAGTTTATTCACAAGGCTATCTGATAGCTGTGAATGCTGTAACAAAAAATTACAGGAAAATTTGGCGAAATTGTTAATGGTGCAAAGACTCTTATAAACCATTTACAAGGTTTTCTTCTTTCTTTTATTGTGATGACAATATCACATTCCTTAAAATTTAAAAGAAAAAGTTATAACTTTTTTTATAAGCACCAATCTAAAGTTAATGGTCAGCCAATATGTAGATTATACTAGCCAAATATTGTCCTAATATTCCATAAGCACCATAATTTTCAAAGAAAAGTAATACTTCCCAATAAGTAGATTTTTAAGTAATCTTTAGCTGACCAATCCTAAATGTAGCAACAGTACTCAAGCAGAGACCCGGAAGTAGCTGGCTCAATGAAAGCAGTAATTATGCTCCACTATATATGTTCTTCCTAATTAAATACTTTTAAAATCGTGCTCAACCCTACCAAGTAACAGTTAAAATACAAATCAGAAATGTGCATGGCATCATGAGCTAATCACTTTATTTCAATTTTCACTGAGCATCTACTGTAGTGAAGATCAGACACCAGGACCAACAGAGGATACAAAGATTCAGAGTGCAGTCACTGTCCACAATATATAAACAACTGAGAAGAGCAGCTAGGACTGTGTGTGTGTACACAGAGAGAGCAGAAATAAGAGCAAAAAAACACAAACACCCTTGAAAGGATTAACATCAGCACTCTTGACGTTTCAAGAGAAAACAGGTTGTCACAGATAAAGTTTACCTCATCTCCCATCTGAGGAACAAATGGAGAACGCCGAGGTATGGTATCTAAAATCCACTGAGGGGCAAACCATTCTTCATTGGGTTCACCTGCCATAGAAACTAGTCCTCCTTTCTAAAATATAAATACATCAACAGCATAAACCAGGTCAAAATACATTAGATATATAAACGCTGGTATAAAAAAATTGCAGGCAATAAAAATGCATTAGGAAAACACCTAAAATACACACATCTCAAGGCAGTTTCTTTTAACAATTCGTTATAGCAACTATCAGATCAATAAAAAACTCAAGTTGTTCAATTTTGCCTAGCAAGGTAACCAATCATATGACACTACATATACACAGTGAACCTAAAGCTTTTATCTTCATGTCTCCAGAATACCAGATAAATGTAAATTCTAGTAACACAACACATTTTTCCCAATAAAATACTGGCATTTGGAATGGGCAATTTAGCCAAGTGATTAAGAATCTGACACCCTATGCTGGAGCACTAGGGATACTCTGGCTCCCAATTCTACTGTAATGAGAATTCAGGTCCTGGGTGGCAGCAGGTGACAGCTCAAGTGCTTGGATTCCTGCTGCCCTGTGGCAGACATGACCCAAGTTCTCTACTCCCAGCTCCGTGGCCCAGCTCCGGCTGTTGGAGGGTTATCTATCTGGGAAACAATGCAGCAGTTCGGCTGCTTTGTGACTATACCTCTCAAATTAAAAAAAAAAAAAAAAAAAAAACCAACCTTAAAAAGCAATAGTCAATGATTTTTTTTTTGCTTCTTTCAGGGCTAACACAACAGCTCAACAGGCTAATCCTCCACCTTCAAAAGTGTCAGTATCACATACAGTTACTAGTTCATGTGCCAGCTTCCCCACTTCACATCCAGCTCTCTGCTTATAGTCTGGGAAAGCAGTGAGTGGAAAATGTCCTCGGGAACCTGCACCCATGTCTCCACCCGGAAGGAGCTCCTGGATTGGAAGGAGCTCCTGGATTGGAAGGAGCTCCTGGATTTGTAACAGCTAAGCTCTGGCCATTGAAGCTATTTTGGTAGTGAACCAGTGATGGAAGAACACTTTCTCTCTGCACATTGGATTTTACAAGAAAAAATATATTTTTATTTTTAATTGCAAAATATTGTCATATTCATTTCAAATATGGATATCCTTTTTAAAAAGATTTATTTTTCATTGCAAAGTCAGATATACAGAGAGAAAGAGAGACAGAGAGGAAGATATTTTGTCCGATGATTCACTCCCCAAGTGACCATAACAGCCGGAGCTGAGCCGATTCAAAGCCAGGAGCCAGGAGCCAGGAGCTTCTTCTAGGTCTCCCACATGGGTGCAGGGTGCCAAGGCTCTGGGTCGTCCTCCACTGCTTTCCCAGGCCACAAGCAGGGAGCAGGATGAGAAGCGGGGCCACCAGGATTAGAACCAGTGCCCATTTGGGATCCCAGCACATTCAAGGCAAAGACTTTAGCCGCTAGGCCACCATGCCGGGCCCCCACACATGGATATTCTATACAAATACATATATACTGGGGTGTTTTTGTTGAAGACAAGTTAATATCAGAAAACATAGGATTCATGACAATAGTGCTCAAGTGAGGAATAAAGAATATCAGATCACAAAAATGGTATAATTCAGTGAATCAGTATTTATAACTAAGCTTCAAGTAATATTATATCCACACAACTGCTAGACTTTTTTTTAATTTCCACAAATAACAAAACATTTTTAATATTTTCTTATCCACTTCACAGATCCAAAATCTATAGATATTTATGTCTGGCAACATGGTAATAGTATTGTTCTATCCAGCTTTTAGAATTTGTTACATTTTAACAAACAATTATCAATTCTTTTTAATTCAATAACACATTACAACAGTGAAGACTCTTAATGAGAAGAAAAGTGAAAAATTCCTCATGTTTTTCTTTTCTTTAGTCCACCATGTTTACTAATTGATCTACAAGTTATTGTTTGGGAAGGATTATACACAAAAAGTATAAGATGTACCCTTACACATCATTCATATAGGCTGCATTCAACCATAGGAAAAGAAGCAATGCACAGCACTACGCAGTAAAACAATATAATACCAGATATCAAAATATCCAGGTTTTGAGATGGACCATTGGAATGGATTAGTTTCTAGCATATTTTTCTTGGATGCGTGTTTCCAACTCTGTGTTCATTTCCACTATGGGCATTTACTTCTGCTGCCCTTACCCCATCTTGGATGCCTTCCCCCTTGGGTTCTGTGCTCAAGACCCTCTGATCAATGAGATCCCCAGTTCCCTCCACGTAAGGTCTCATGCAGACCACAAGCCGTCTGCTCTTAAAGTCTTCCATGCAGTTCCTGCTTGTCTTCCATTTCCTGTGCACCCTAAGTATCTAGCACAGCACCAAGTCCACTGTGCATGGATTACCACTGGTCACATCTCTTTCAGAAAGTCAGTTTCTCTTAAATGTATCAGTTATCTGGCAGATGCTCCTGCTTGTGAATGGGGCAAGACAATAAAGAATATATATTTTTAAAAATGATTAATCACTACAGCTTTTCTCTGAAAGTATAATCCTATCCGTTCAACTGTAAAATTAAAAAATGTTTTGTAAATTTCACCAAATGTGCGAATAGACATTACTTCTGTAACCTAGTTTAGTTTTTAAGACTTCATCCTTGGGCCTAGCGTGATGGCTTAATTGGCTAATCTTCCGCCTTTAAGCACCAGGAACCCACATGGGCACCAGTTCATGTTCCAACTACTCCATTTTCCATCCAGCTTCCTGCCTGTGGCCTGGGAAAGCAGAAGAAAATAATCCGAAACCCTGGGACCCTGCACCTGAATGGGAGATCTAGAAGAACCTCCTGGCTTTGGATCAGCTCAGCTCTGGCTGTTGTGGCCACTTGAGGAGCAAGCCAGAGGATGAAAGATTTTCCTCTCTGTTTCTCCCTTCTCTGAATATCTGCCTCCCAAAACAAATAAAAAAAAAATCTTTAAAAAGAAAAAAAAACAGTTCATCCTTTTTGAATTGGCTTGTCATCTCGGAGACAAGCAAGGTGAAGACATGTCACAGGGGGCAGGAAAATGCTGTTGAATTCAACTGAATCTCTGGCCTTAAAGACACCCTCACATTGGGAGAGTACAAATTCTCAGAAATAATGCTTGGTGCCAGCATTGTGACACAGTGGGTAAAGCTGCTGGCTGTGATGCCAGTATCCCATATTGGTGCCAGCTCATGTCTCAGTGCGCCCACTTCCAATCAAGCTCCCTGATAATGGCCTGGGAAAAGCAGCAGAAATCTGCCCAAGTGTTGGGGCTTTTGCCACCCACGTGGGAAACCTGGATGAAGCTCCTGGCTCCTAGCTTCTGCCTAACCCAATCCTGACCTCTGTGGCCATCTGAAATTACTCATGTTTTGAAGTCAATTGAAGAACATAGTTGGTCAAACGGAGTTTCATGTTTTAGAGGAAAAATCAGGTAGCAAAAAAACTTTAAAGCACACAAAAACAAAACCAAAACCATCTGTCCAGCTACAAACCTTTTTTCTAGTCTGTTTAGGTTTCTTCTGTCTTTCGTCTGAGGACTTCAAATTCTCTTCCTCGGAACTACTGCAGAATTTCCGCGTTGCCTGTCTCGTTTGTCTTTTTGGAGGCTGCAAATTTATACCAGCATCCGCTGTCCAATCAGAATACTCACTTGATGAATCACTGTAAATAAATGAAAATTATGAATGCCAAAATACAGAAGAGGAATAGTTTTACCTCAATATTTATAGATAACAATTATATGCCAGCATTATAAATCACATGGCTTGATTTTATTATAACCTATAAGAAAAAACATTCAACAATATAGAATTTTGACCACTTTCTAAATAATTGTAATAAAACACTTTCTGGATAACATTAAATGCTGAGTTGTTTATAGCAGAACTTTAGAAGAAAGATGTACCTTACACCTAGAAATAGTGAAATGAGGTTTTGTTTTTCTCAACTGATTAGATATGGGCTCATGGGTTTTAAAAAAAAAAAAGAAAGCTTTACAGAGGAAGGAACTTAAAAATCCCCACAGAAACAGTAAAGATCTATTGGAGGGGGATGGCGTTGTGACACAGGTGGCTAAGGCACTGCCTGTGACATCAGTGTTCCATGAGAGCCAACTGGAATCCTGGCCATGCCACTTTTAATCCAGTTCCCTGGTAAAGTGCCTGAGAAAGCAGAAGATGGCAGAAGATGATCCATGTAATTGGGTCTCTGCAACACACATGGGCAGATCAAGACAGAGTTCTTAGCTCCTGGCTTCGGATCAGCTCAGCTCCAGCCATTGTGGCCACTTGGGGAGTGATCCAGTAGATGGATCTTTCTCTTTGTCCTTCTCTCTGTAAATCTGCCTTTCCAATAAAACTAAATACATCTTTAAGACAAATCCATTCAAAGATCGAGTATAAAGCAACATGCCTCTAGGCTTATAACCAGTGTTATTTCTACCACATCATTATTTTTCTAAGACTCTGAGAGACACAGAGAAATGCAAACACACACACACACGGACCAAGCTCTCTTCCACTGGTTCACTCTCCAAATGCCCAAATAACCAAAGCTGGGCCAGGATGCAGCCATGAGCTCAATCCAGATATACCGCTAAGATGCCAGGACTCTAACAACTTGATCAGCTCACTTCTAGGCTCGGTGCTTACAGGAAGCTGGAACTGGAATCCAGAGTCAGAAATCCACGCAAGGTGGGTTTACGCAGGGTAAAGGGGTATCTTTACCACTAGGTGAGACATCGATCCATGCATAAATTTTTTAAAACTAAAAAAACTCCTAAAAAGCATAATTTCACATTAAATTTTTTAATAATTTAGAGAAAGTCAAAACCATTAAATCTACCTGGAAGAACTTTCACTTTGCCATTCATTCACAGGATCTTCTACAGAAGCATCACTTGTACCAACAGTTTCATCTTCCTAAAACAAAAAATCAATGACTGAGATACAAGGCAATCAATGACTGAGATGAACAGGCAGATAAATTTTATGCCACCAAAAAAATTCTAGTAAGAAATGTACCCAATTATTTTTCTACATGTCTTTATACTTTACAGGACTACTGCATATAATTGTTCAAATTGCAGGCATAATACCATGTTATCAACAGGATGCATCTCTTTACTACTTCAGATTGACTAGGCTTCTTAAGTCCAAATATAATTACCTAAGTGCTGAAAATACTGTTTTAGAAATATTGTACATAACCATTTTTTTAAGATGAAGGTTTCCAAGATGGAGAATATATAACTAAGTTTAAGAAAAAACCTATGGTAGATGAACTAAGAAGAAGAAAACAGAAGAACTGGAGAAGAGAATAGGAAAAAAAACAATTATTATACACTGTAGTCATTAGCATAAAAAAGGTACATCTGAGAAAAATCAACACTTGGCAAACTCCATGAGTGGTGACATCAACAAAAAAAAATGTGTATATTATGCTGATTACACAACCAACAAGTTCTTGATCTGCTTCACTTACCATCACCATTTATGTTCTACTACTTCTCGTGTCTAGGGAAATTTTCTTTCAGTCTCTTATCTCACTATCCAAAGCCAAATTTTTATTGCCATCTTTGACAGTCTCACCAAGAAGTCTTGTGTACATACCGTTTGTGGAAGATGTCTACAGGAATTCAGCAAGGTGCCCAAAATTGTTTAACAGACACCATGCTAAAGAATAAACCTCTAATAAAATAATCATTAAAGGACTTTCCTATTAAGGAAGTAAATCCTAAAAGTAAGCCAAATGTGTGATACAAACCAGGAAAAAAAAATTTTAAACTCAACACGTAACAGTGAATATCTGACCTCTGAGGAACTATTGGAATCTTCCTGTACACCTGAATTTTGACACGATGCTTGTGAATTATGCTCCATGTTGGAGCGAGTGTGGTAAGTATGCTGACGCTTGCGCTGGGTTCTTCGCAAAGACCGCCCGCAACTAGGCTGATAATCATTCTGCAAGAGAGAGAGAGAAAAATAGATCTTTGAAAAGAGAAAAGCTCAGTGTACATGCAAAAATCAAACTATCTAAAGAAAATCAATTACACAGGGCACAGTTCAGAGATAAGGTTAGGTTCCCAGAAAGAAAGCGGAGAAGTGTGCTGGTATATGTTCAACCTGTTTTCCATTAGTATTAATCATGTTCCTATTTTGTGACCAAGTTAGAGAGAGCACTGAAAGTCAGAACTACCCAATATTCCTGCAGTTGAAATACCACAGTAGCCATAAAAGATGAAGTAAGACATCTACATAGTGCTTATGTATACCTAATTCTTAATTCATACTGCCTTCAGTCTTTAAAAAAACATAAAATTTGCTAGTGTTTAACAGAAAGCTGTATTTAAATATGTATACTTTTATTCATTGCAGGCATTTGTAAAATTCTGAAGAGCTGAGCAAGATCCTTAGTTAATTTAGTCCAATTCTCCACACACAAAAAAGCATCAAGAGATACTGCTTAAAAATAAAGAAGTGAAATAATAAAATGCACTTTATTTATACCAATAACAGGGAAAAGACTCGGAGTAATCTGTCTTCGCAATTTCACTTTTGGCATATATGAAGGCACACCGATATGTATAGAAACTATAGTCAGGCTGATTCCCTTACACCCACTGAGAATCAGCCCCACTATTTCTGATCAAAGTAGGAGAAAAGAAACTGAGTCACCATGAATAATTTACTTATTGTAGTAACACTTGGCAGAATTCAGAGACAAACAGGTCAAAATTTATTTTATTTTTTAAAGTTTATTATTTATTTTTATTGGAAAGGCAGATATAGAGAGGGGGAGAGACAAGAGAGGAAGATCTTCCGTCCGGTGATTCACTCCCCAAGTGAGCGCAACGGCTGGTGCTGTGCCGATCCAAAGCCAGGAGCCAGGAACCTCCTCCAGGTCTCCCACATGCGTGCAGGATCCCAAAGCATTGGGCCATCCTCGACTGCTTTCCCAGGCCACAAGCAGGGAGCTGGATGGGAAGTGGAGCTGCCAGGATTAGAACTCGTGCCCATAAGGAATCCCAGCACATTCAAGGTGAGGACTTCAGCTGCTAGGCCACACCGCCAGGCCCAAAACTTATTTTAAACACTAAAATTTAAAGCAAAGGCTATTTTGTTCTCACTTTTACAAATGTTAAGTTTTATTATTTAATATACGATATGGCAAAGGTGAAACCTAACATGAAATCAGAAGTAAACAAGTTTAAAAGTCTCATAAATTAGCATCAGGGGCCAGGTTTCTATGGTCAGCATTGTGGCTCAGTACATTAAACCAGAATACCATATGAGTACAATTGAGTCTCCACTGCTCCACTTCCAATCTAGCTCCTAATAGATTCACCAGAGAAAGCAGTAGAAAATGGCCCAAGAGGTACGGACCTACCACCCACGCGGGAGAGTAGAAAGGAGTTCCGCTCTGGCCTCATTCAAATCATGGCAGTCACGTGGAGAATGACCCAGCAGATACAAGATCTCTCTCTTCTGTCTGTGACTCTGACTTTCAAATAAACTGATCTTTTCAAAAGCAGTAAAATTCTTCTATGTAAAAGTCTTGTTTTCAGAATAAAAATCTACAGAACTAAGCGTCCTATCAGTTGTGGACATGTCTGATTTTTTACAAATTGACTAAGTAGGAAGGAAAAGAATAAAAATCGTTAATCTCTTTAAGTCAGTCAGTCTTGTTGCTCAGCTACCACCAGTGACACGGGATCCCCTACTGAGAAACTCATTTCAGTCTTAGCTTGTCTGACTCCCTGCCAATACACCCAGCTGGGCAGCAGAAAACAGCCCCAGGTGTTTGTGTCCCTGTCCATACCTGGAGGGCTGGATGAGTCCCTGCTTCCTGGCTTTACTCTGGTCCAACCCTGCCTCAATCCTGCCTATAAGAGTAATCTGTGGATTCAAGCAACAGATAAAAGATCTCTTTTTCCCCCTTCTCTATTATTCTGCTTTCAAAGAAATAAATCATCAAAAATAACCTTACCAGAGAAAATCAACTATGCCAAAAAACAAACTGAACCAAGCAAGCAATAAAACAACTAAAAAAATCTGAACATACTCTTATGTCTAGTATTGTGGCATTAGCAGGATAAGCCGCAGCCTGCAATGCTGGCATCTCATATGGGTGTCAATTCCAGCTGTGGCTGCTCCACTGCCAAACCAGTTCCCTGATAATGTGCATGGGAAAGCAGCAGAAGGGGCTGGCACAATGGCTGAATTGGCTAATACTCCTCCTGCAAGTGCCAGCATCCCATATAGGCATCAGTTCTTATCCTGGCTGCTCTACTTTCCACCCAACTCTCAGCTTACAGTCTGGAAAAGCAGAGAAGATGGTTAAAAACATGCGGACCCTGCACCCACATGGGAAAAATGAAAGACTGACTCCTGGCTTTAGATTGGCTCAGCTCCAGCCATTGCAGCCATTTGGGCAGTGAATCTGAATATGGAAGATCTTTCTGTCTCTCCTCTCTGTCAATCTGCCTTTCCAGTAAAAATAAATTTTTCTTTAAAAGAAAAAAAGGCATAAGAAGATGGCTCAAGTGCTTGCATCCTTGCACCCATGTGGGAGATCTGAGTAAAGTTCCCAACCCTGGGCTTTGGCTTACCCCAGCCTTGGCCATTGTGGCCATTTGGCCAGTGTTATGGACCACCAGATGGAAGATCTCTTTATCTCCCTCTCTCTGGTACTCTGACTTTACAAAAAAATATTCATCTTTTTAAAGAGACCTAACCTTGCAATTATCAATACTGAAAAAAAAAATTTGCAAATCAGGGGGTGTATAGGGGCCAGCATTATGGCAGTGATCTAAACTACTCCCCACAATGACAGCATCCCACATGGCAGCACTGGCTCAAGTTCCAATTGCTCCACTTCCAATCCACCTACCTACAAATGTGCCTGTGAAGTCAACAGAGGATGATCCAAGTGCTTGGGTCCCTACCACCTACACAGGAAACTAGGATGAAGATGCACGCTTATGCATTCAGCCTGGACTGGCCTAAGACATTGTGAGCAAATGGAGAGTGAACTAGCAGATGGAAAATCTCTCCCTTAGTCTCCCTCCTTGACTCTGGCTATCACTCTGCCTTTACATAAATACTTAAAAATAAAGTTATAAAAAAAAAATAAAAGTTGTGGAACAATGGATCACTAACAAAACTAAAAATCATTCTAGGCTCTGAAGTTACCACATGTTACAGAAGTTGTGATTAGATGTAGGAGTAAGACCACACACTCCTTTGCTGCTTGTATGGTAAACATGAAAATACTAATACGCTTATGTTATGTGTTTAACAGAGTAAAAAAATCCTATTCACAGCTTAGTGGTTTCTACTGGAAACATGAATCCAGCACTTTCCATATGTAGAGATCAGAATTTAATCCTACATGATTAGATAGGGCAGGAATGAGCCTATGGCAATGGCAGCAATGTTGTATAAATGCTCAAAGCATAAATAATTTTGGCTGTACAGTTCATCCAATCTCTGCTGCAATTACTCAACTCTGTATAACATTAAAGCAGCAAAAGACAAGAGAAAAATGAGTGTGGCCACGTTCTAATAAATCTTAATGAACAGAAACAGGATAGAGACTGGACTTAGCCCAAGGGTCGTAACTGCCCGGCTCTGGACTATAGTATTTGAGAATTTGCTTTCTACTATGGTTAGTGATCAAGCAACACTTTTAAAGTTACATATATGGAAAAAGTATTTTAACACAAGAATTCTATACCTACAGTGATTATATATTTCCTAGATTTTTTGGAGGGAAGGGAGATAATAATAGGTTTGTGTAACATTATTCATCATAATAACCATGCATATTTCCTGCATTAATACACCCATTAAGATAGTTATTTAAAGCAGAATTGCCGCCTCTCAAAAATCTGATACCTGCAAATACTCTAAAATGAAACGTACCCTTTGAGCAGTATAAGATGGCTTTTTCTTCTTTTCAACTGTATAGAGACTAACCTCCAGGTCACCTTTTGCAGTTCGACATGCTTCCTGTACCCTAGTAACAAAGGTCAGAGCAACACAGTTACCAAAAAGGAAACTAATCCTTCAAGAGTCAAACAACCAAAATACTTCCACATGGAAAATTTGCCATTTTAACCACTTTATTTCAACATTCAAAATGTTGTATAACTAACGACTCCCCTTATCTTTCCAAAATTTGTCACTGATTCCAACAGTGAACTCAGTAACCAATTAGGCAGTAATTCCCCACTTCCCCCTTCCTTCACTCCATCATTTCTGATACACTTCATATCTCTATTGATTTACCTAGTCCAGATATCCCACATAACTAGAATCATCAATACATGCCTTTTTGTCTGCCTCTTTAGCTTAACACATTTGCAACATTTACATATATTGTGGCAGGTAACAATTTCCTTCTTCTTTATGGGTGGACAAAATTAGATTTTATTAAGGTATATCACAAATTTTTATCCATTCATCTGTTGATGGACACTCCAGTTGTTTCTACCTTTTCTTACTATCAACAGTGCTGCAATGAGCACTGATGCAACAGTATCCAATTATACTTTTGAAATTTTGAATGAAGAATCTTTGGAAGTTGACAGTGAATAAATAAATTAGCCATGTATTCTTTTTTCATAGTATTGCTACCTACTTACAAGAGAAAGCAAAAGAAAGAAAAAGTTGATTCAAATTAACTTTGCCAACATTTGGCTCATTTGGTAAAAGTTATGGGGAACTACTGTGCCTAGGGCGCAAAACCTTGTATGTTCTCTGCCAATGTTCTCTTTTCTAAATCTATGGGACTATTTTTAAAACTTCGTGGAAAAATCTAACAAGAGAATTTTATTTCTGCAGCAGACATTTTTAAAATTCAGTTTTTTAATAATGTACTTCTCGCAAACTTTTTGAAGACTTTTCAAGTTCTAACTGCTACTGATTTTATAGCAAACATTACGGCATAAAACTAATGTGTGATTATATGTTTGAAATTCATCTAATGAAATCCTTTCATCTAATGTGTTTAAATTTCTAAATATGATCTAAGTACTACAATTCAGAACAGATCTACACTGGCCTTCCCAGTTGCTACAAAATTCAATTGATGATCTTATCCTCAGAACCAACACTGGAATTAGGATCACATTTATGCAATAACATAGGACCTCAGATGAGTTCTTACTTGATATTTGTATTCTTCTTACCTAGACCAGAACTCATGCTTTGCATTTTCAAGATTTCCTAAAGCATTTATCGCAAATCTGAACAAATTAAAGACACTCATCGAAACTTTTTGTTACAGATTAGTTAACAAATTGGGATAGCATGGAAAAACGAATACAGGATTCAACAAATTAAAAAATGCACACCTTAATTACTAGGATAAAAAAGTATGCTTTACTGAAAAAAAAAGGCCAGAGATTTTCTCCAGAATGTTATGCAACTCACTTACCTACTAATCCCATTGTTGAGTTCATTGACCACCACTCTTCTGCTCCATGCCATGAGATCACGTTCAGTGGCCATCTGGCTACGAGGAGCATTGTTATGCATCTGCCGGACACCTTCAATCTGACCACTCCGTCGGAGCCCCACATTGGAGGCAGACGATGATGTGTCTCTATTTGGACTTCTCAAAGCTAAAACAAAAATATTTGAAAGCATTGCTTTCTGAGGAGATACAGCAAAGTTTTCCAAGTCAAAAATCTATAAAATAGGGGATTCAAAGATGGTACTACTAGAGATTATGTCATTGCTTTGTTTCCATTGTCTGTACTCGAATGAATAAAGCAGGCACTCAAAAATGGCTTAGAATTTTGGTTTCTTCCAAAGCACTTTTGTATCTGGTACCTACTAAGCAGTCACTGAAAACAAAAAATATATTCAAAATGACTTGGAAAAGCCATAAATATTACTAATTCCAGTTCAGGATGCAGTTTTTTAATATAAATTCTATTTCTGTATATACCTTTAAAGTGTTTCAGAATAAAGCATCGATACAGCTCCCAAAATACTGTTAATGGTTTAAACAATAGAATTTACACTGGTAAATAAAACACAAGCAACCTAAACATACAGCTGCTAAAATAAAAACAGGAAAAAATAAATGAACATTACAAATAGAAATCTGGGACCCCTATGACTAATTGCACTTCAAGACTATACAGAGAAAACCTAGATTGAGGGGCTGACATGACAGCTCAATTGGCTAATCCTTCACCTGTAAGCACCACCAACCAGTGCCAGTTTGTGTCCGGACTGCTCCACTTCCTATCAAGCTAGTTGTTTATGGTTGCTGTGGCCATTTGGGAAGTGACCCAGCAGATGAAAGATTTTTCCTTCCCTCTCTCCTCTCTAAAAATTTCTCTTTCCTATAAAAATAAATAAATATTTGCTTAGAGACTAAAGGTCTTCCATCTGCTGGAGCTGAACTGATCTGAAGCTAGCAGCCAGGGGTCTCACACGCGGGTGCAGGGTCACAAGGTTCTGCCACTACTTTCCCAGACCACAAGCAGGGAACTGGACGGGAAGTGGAGCAGCGAGGACACAAACTGGTGACCATATGCCACCTGGCACTTGCAAGGAGGGGATTAGCTAATTGAACCATTGCACCAGGGCCAATGAACAAATCTTTAAAAACACTGAAAGTGTTGAATACTGATTTCATTAATGGATGTCTCCATCAGAGACATAAGAAATGTTTTTGTTTTAGAAACAAAGAACCTGTGTATATAAGACTATCAGCCCACTTATCTTGTTCCAGATTCTGTAAAATTCATTTCGGATACTCCAAGTAACCCAAATGAATATATTTTAATTTTATGGAAGGCTAAAAAAAAAAATCTGTAAAGAGGCAGAATGCTCTGTGAACCATCTCAATTTTACATCACTTTATTAATTTCCATGAAACCCAAACTGCCATGTTGCCCAATTAAATTACTCTGATTAAATATAAAAAGATCCACATCTGCCCAGATTCCCATGAAATGACGACATTTTGAAGCAGGACTAGTAACATGATAAAACTGATAAGTTTTATATAAAAGTCAGAAGCAAAGGGCACATTTCATAAAGCGAAGGAAGAGGCAACAACAGACGGGAATATTCATTTTAAAACAGGTGTCAGAGTGAATTTGCATGCTACTTAAAATCAAACTATTGTAAAACTGAATTCAGAGGGGTCTGTTGTGACATATAGTGGAATAAGCCTCCACCTGAGGTGTTGGCATCCTCTATGGGCGCAAGTTCATGTTGCACCTGCTCCACTTCTTATATACTAATGTGTCTGGGAAACCAGCAAAAGATGGCCCACATCCTTGCGCCCTGGAACCTTACATCCACATGGGAAATGTGGACAATTCTCCAGGATCCATGCTTCAGAATGCCCTGTATCTGGCTGCTATGGTCATTTGAGGAATGAACCAGAGGGTGAAAGATCTCCTCTATAAACAGCCTTTCAAACATAAATCTTTTTTAAAATGTTACTTCAGAAGTTGCATTTATATTCTCTAAAAGACTCCTTGTCTTCAGTATATTTTTGTAAATTTTTTTTTATTGGAAAGATGGATATACAGAGAGGAGGAGAGACAGAAAGAAAGATCCTCCGTCTGATGGTTCACTCCCCAAGTAAATACAATGGCCAGAGCTGAGCCAATCCGAAGCCAGGAGCCAGGAACTCTTCCGGGTCTCCCACACAGGTGCAGGGTCCCAAGGCTTTGGGCCGTCCTCTACTGCTTTCGCAGGCCACAAGCAGGGAGCTGGACGGGAAGCAGGGCCACTGGGATTAGAACCGGTGCCCATATGGGATCTTGGCGCGTGCAAGGTGAGGATTTTAACCACTACTCTATTGCGCCAGGCCCTATTTCTGAAAATTTAAGAGAAGAGGGCATTAACCTGCTTTCCTCACAATAAAGGAGGAATAGGTTTTGAGGGTGGTAATTTCTAAACTCAAGGTGGCTTTAGTTTTGAAAACTTTATAGGTCAATCAACCAGAAAAAGGGCAAAAGTTTACATTTTAAAAGTGAATATTGCAAATAAATTACTGAGTAGATGAAAACAATATATTAAAGCACACCAGCTAAATTTCTTAGGAGACACCGAGTCATTTTTCATCACAAATGAAAACAGTATCTTAGCAACTTCATATATATCGATATCACAAGTCAATATTAAGAAAAAAATATGATTTGATTTATAAACATTTACAGATTTAATTATTTGGTACAAGGAAAATAATTAAAATACATATTTTATATATACATACTTACCACCATTTAGCAGAGTGTGACCTATTAATTATCTGGTACAAGGAAATAATTAAAATACATATTTCACAAATCCATATTTTTAAAATATATAAATGCTTACCACCATTAACAGAGTGTGATCTATTATTAACTGGTAAATTTGGAACATCTCCTTCGTTAATCAGTCTCATATCTTGTTCTCTCTGCAACTCCCTTATTATTCCATCAAGAATGCTTTCATCTTGCTCCGCAGTTTGCTGCCCAATCACCTGTTCCACCACTTCACCATCGCCTTAGAAACAAGATACAGTCACAAAATTACGATTTAATATAAAAAGCTTAATCTGCCACTTTTTATATAAAAAAAAGGATCAACGTGCAAATGATGCATCAAAAACTATTCATAAAGAACTTTCAAACTGCTGATATGTCAGCTTATATACTGTATATATATATCTACTCGTTCCAAATTAGGTATTAGAAGGACCTTCTCACCATAAAAAATAATTTATCAAAGTTAATCATGGATTTTACAAAATATATTTCTGCATAGTATATATGCAGAATTAATGGGAATAAAACTTGAAGTAAGATTTTGACAAGTTCAACTTCAAATAACTGAAATGTGAATATTTCCTTTCTCAGAGAAGTCAAAAGTACGCTCTTTCAAATACTACATTTTGATAAACAACTCACAGAGTGTTGATAAGTAGGAAAAACTAATTCATGATACATGATTGCTTCTCAAAGACATCCTCCAATCTTTTCTTAAATACATTATGGCCCTATTTTCCCATTTGTCTTCCAAACACATTAAACATTATCTAATAAAGAAGTCATCAGATTGTACAATGTGTGATAAATCACAAATTATTTTGCTCAATTGTTTTCAGTTTTATCACCCATTTAATACTCACTTGTTTTCGTCTTCAATAAATTTAGCACCATGAGAGTGACTACAGGCATGTGTCAACCATCATTTCATTGTTCTACAAAGCTTTATGACATAGGATGTAAAAGGGCATTGTGGTTTTTCAATGCAAAGGTCAAGTCAAGCCTTAATTCCCTAGTTCCCTAGCAAATAAAAATCTACTTGGAAATAAACACCTCACTAGCTTAGAACTGAAAAAAAATTCTGTACGTACCCAACTGAGATAGGAAAGCATTCTGTAGGGTAGGGAACAGGAGGAGGTGGGGGTTGGAAATGGCAGCATAAATAGTGAAAATGTGACCATCAGAAAGAACAAATGGTTTTGATAAAAAAAAAAAAAAAATAGATCACTCCTATATTTTCTTCTACTATCTGTTCTATCATGTACCAATCAAATAACTGCATGTCAAACAGGACAATTAGTAAATCGCTAATTTGTGTTTTTTGGAGTTTCCTCTACTTGGGTATATTAACTATGAACTGTCAATTGAAGTACCAACACAATGGAATGCAATTTCACTACTTACAAGCATTTGAGACATTAGGTTATTGCACTGAGGTCATCGTGAAAAGTTAATAGCACACTTTTTGTTTTCAACAGGAATTGACTCCCCAGTCTCACGGAGATATTTAACATCCAAAGGCCTATGCTAACTTATGCGACAGAAGAGGAAGTAATGATACCCCAATCCTGGTACCTAGAGGCAGGATTTTGGAAAGTGATTGGATTAGATAGCCAGGGTGGAGCGCCAAGAGAGAACTATAGATTATAATGAGAAGCCTCGGAGAGTGCCGCCAATGTCTCCCTGTTTCCTGGTTTGCCATGCAACATGCCAGCCTTTCCAGATGATTAAGACAAACTCATCACCTGATGTGCACTGTGAATCTCCAAAACTGTAAGCTAGAAAAATAAACAAACCTTCTTTCCTTCTTAAGTACTCCTCTCAGACATTGCAGTTAAAGTGACAAAAAAGCTAACATAACATGGAACAGGGTCCTACACGCAGTAAGGATTTCTATCAACATGATTCAACATATTCCTTGCTTGAGCATACGGTTCTGTTTGTCCTGACTTACTTCTCTGTGTTCAGGTGAGGTTAAAACAAAGTACTCTGATATGGTAAAAAGCACAATGCAACAGAAATCCAATAGAAGTAGTAGGTGAAAAACAGAACAGTGAACTCCAGAGTTTAATGGTGGGGACATTATCCCAGAAAGAACAGCAGCAAAGCTATGACTTTTCATGGTTTACATTTAAATGTTAAAGCTAAATACAGGTGAAATAGTTTAATTTTACTTTGTCAAATAACATACCATTAGCTACATATCCCAGTTGTGGTATTAGTTGTTCATCTTTACAATTTTCTCGTCCCGGTACTAGCCGTTGAAATTTGGTAGGATGAGGATTTCCATCAACATCCACCAAGAATGGGGGAGGCATAAGGTGAGGAGCTTGCTGGGTTTGTTCATCCAATACGTAGTTATTGGCATCACGAATAAGAGGCCGATAATCCGTGTGGAAAAACATCTGATCTGGAATCTTAATGAGATTTATAGTATTACACATAGATGCAAAATGTGTGAATAAGCACCTATTTTCATCCCTGGAGCAAATGCATTTTCCATATCAGACAATTCTTGCATTCTCTTCTAGCCTTTGTGCCATAAAAGCACATTAAGTAATTCACTCCCTTCTCTATAAAATCATACAATGTGCATGATTTTTTTTTTTTTTTTGGCCCTGGACCATATTTTTCTAAGTAAAATAGAAAGAAATACTCCATTAGAAAATTATTTTTTATTAAAATTGCAAAAACCAGGAAACCTGACTATAACATTTTGCTTATTTTTATTCAAATGATAGACAAAATACACACAGAGACAGGAAATATCTCATTAGAAACGCGAAAGGACAAAAGATCGTATGTTCTGAGACAACTTTCATTCAAGATACAAAGCGAAAAGATATACAGTTACACAAGTACACCCTTATAATTTCACAAATGAACGATGTAATTGAGATTAGAGTACCAGGAATCAAAGAACTGCATTATGTATCTCCATTCCTGAGTAAAAGTAGGCCCCGAATAAAACTGTTAAATATACCGTGACAACATACTACTCTACCATTGCTTATAAACAACAATGTTACGTCACGTGTAAAGAACCAGAACACTGAAATCAAAACTATAGCTCCAGGATTATACTATTGTGAAACACAATGGACAAAGGGGAGGGAAAGGGGGAAAACCCTATACTTTTACAAAACTGCAAAATGGAAATAAAAATAAAAAAGTAAAAACAAAAATGCATTCGAAAGTGATACAAGTACTTAACCAATCTGAATGCACCTGAGTATTTTACAACTCTAAAATTATAAAATCTATCCAAAATGTATAGCTGACAAAATATAATGCACCAATTAAGTGAGCTTCCAAGCTATTTTAATAGTATCAATAATAAGTAAAATAGCCAGCCAAGAAAATAAGCACAACTAGTCACTTGCTGTTTATTCTCAATTTACATGGAGAGGATGCAAACTGGTAAGATTACTCTCCCATTATTTCTTTAAGGCAGTACATTATATGCTATAATTAACAGCATCTCCCTGTCACCTTCGCTGTATCTCAAAAGCCATTCACACTGCCATGTCTGATGTTCTGGAAAGATGGGAAGCTTAACCAAGAAAAGCAACTTTCTTATTTGAGATCTAATGACACATGACAATTCTTACAAGCAGAAGTCAAATAAAATTTATGTATGATATAATCCCAAATTTCAGTTAACAACAAACATTAAATACACTAACCTTTTCATAGTATTTACTGCATCCAAAACCAAAAAGCAACAAATGTCCATGAGAATCTGTGCAGGCAAAATGGTTTCCATCTGGTGAAAATTTACAATCGAACACTGCACCATGGCCTTGGCCTTCAATCTGAAATTCAGAGAATATTCTTTAAGTCACAATACAATTAAATTTTATATATGTAGCCATTAACCTCAACTGGTTAATACTTTATACATTCTCTGGCTTCTGTAGCCGAAACTTTACTGAAAACAGGAAGGCTGTGAAAGTAATTGAACAGTCCCATTCCAATGAATGGAATTCAATCATTGCTACCAACATCACACCCTATGAAATTTTAGAAGTTTGAAAAGATCTAAACTTGGGGCCAGTTCAGTGGCTCAACAGCCTAATCCTCCACCTTGCAGTAGCAGCATCCCATATGAAAAACCCGGTCCTGGTCCCAGTTGCTCCACTGCCAATCCAGCTCCCTGCCTACATCCTGGAAAAGCTGTGGATGATGTCTCATGACCTTGGGACCCTGCACCCATGTGGCAGACCCAGAAGAAGCCCCTAGCTTGTGCCTTTAGAATGGCTCAGATGCAGCCAATATGGCCATTTGGGGAGTGAACCTGCGGACAGAAGATCTCTGACTCTCCTCTCTGTAAATTGGTCTTCCAAATAAAGATAAAATCTTAAAAAATACATAAGCACAATCAAATTAACAACAAAGATACCACCTATCATCGTATCAAAAACCGAAATGCAATTAAGTTTTAACCTTATAACCTAACCATTCCATAATTAAAACATACAAGTCAATTTTAGCAACAAAAGAAGGTGGATATTTTTAATGTTATGGATTCCAAAAAGTCTATACAAGTAATATTCAAGCTAAACAACAATTTAGAAATGTTTAACTAGAACAATGCTCAAAAAGGGCCTTGTGAAATGGCCTAGCAGCTAAATCCTTGCTTAGCATGTGCCAGATTGTGTCCCAGTTGCTCCACTTCCCATCCAGCTCCCTGCTTGTGACCTGGGAAGGCAGTAAAGGATGACCCAAGACCTTGGGACCCTACACCTGTGTACCAGACCTATAAGAAGCTTCTGGATCCTGGTTTCGGATCAGCTCGTCTCAGCTCCAGCCGATGTGGCTACTTAGGGAGTGAACCACAAGATAGAAGAATCTTTATCCTTGTCTCTCCTTCTCTCTGTAAATCTTTCCAATAAAAATAAAACAAATCTTTAAAAAAAAAAAAAAGGACTATGCTTAAGTGGTTGGGACCATGGAACAGCAAACTTAGCCTCTAACTGTAGTGTAAGCATCCAGTATAGGTGCTGGTTTAAGTCCCAGCTAGCAGTAGTGGATGACCCAAAGCCTTGGACCCCTGCACCCACATGGGAGACCTGGAAGAAATTTCTGGCTTCTGGCTTTGGAATAGCTCATCTCCAGCTGTTACAGCCATTTGCGGAGTGAACCTGTGGATGGAATAGATTCCGTGTAGCTCTACCTTTAAAATAAAGTAAAGCTTAAAAAAAAACCATAAAATACAGAGGATGCAAGTAAACCCATCACAAAAGAAATGTATTCTAACGGGGAAGAGACAGAATACCAAACTTTCCCATAATTTGTAAGGAATACAATCAATGTTGTAATTCACAAATTAAAATCACACTTAAAATAATAAATTTCTTGTGCTTTTAAATAGGTATTAACTGCAAAACTTAATACATTTGAGTTCCTGGACTTTAGAGTTAGGGACCAGAATTTGCAAAATGCTAACACTGGAGTCACTGTGAAAGGCCTAATTTTCAAATGGTTCTACTCAGGTTTTCAGTCATTCCCTGAACTGTTTTACTGAGCTAAAAACTGATAGCAAGAGGTTCTTCTATAAATCAGACTCTAATTGCAAAATTATCATTTAAGAAAACTAATTTTAATAGGAAGATAGATTTTCCTTACCATGTTAAAATAATTTCGAATTTTGGTCCCTCTGTCAAGGTCCCAAATAAAAATGTTCCCATCATGGCCCGCTGAAAGTATGATTCTCTGATCAAACGGATGTGCTTCCAAAACAAATACTTCATCATCATGTCCCTGTGATAAAAATAAAGATTAAAATGAAATGCAATGCCAATGATCTCATTGATTTGGCCAAAAGTTCCTGGCAGTACAATCAATCTGGTTTAGGCAAATTAATGCATATAAATTTAACAGCATTTATCACATGGACATTACATTAACAAAATAGCTTAGCAAAAGCTCCATAATCTATGTAATTGCTGATATCATAAAGTATTTAATAAAAGAACCAAAAATATGTTTAAAGCAAAGATAATCAAAACACACAAAACAAGAACCTGGCCCAGAAGAGGAATATGGTTATCTTAGACTTTGTTATTTAAAATTAAAAAAATGAAATTGGACTATTTGTAATCAAATGGTCCCAACTAGAGACCATTATGCTCAGTGAAATAAGTCAATCCGAAAAGTACAAATATCATATGTTCTCCCTGATGATATTAAGGAAACCATCATGCGAAAGATAAAATCAAAAATCCTTTCAAGTTTTTTTTTTGCTGCAATCCATGGGTTTTGATATTTGTCTTTATTTTCATTTCTTCAAAGTTTCTTTTCTATTATTAAATTCTTCAATGACTCATAGCATCATTTTCTCCAGGAGGGTTTAATTTTTCATTTCTCCAGCAACACATTGGTCATTCAGTAGCATGTTATTTAAATTCATGGTGTTGTACATTTTTAAACTTTACTCCTTTTGTTGACTTTGTTGGATGGCTATTCATTTAAGGGATGTGTAGTAACTGTATAATAGACTATCATATCCAAATGTGAAGATACAATTCAGCATGCATTTCTACTTCCAAACCAAAGATGGCCTCCCAATGTAATTGTTAAATGCATATCGTCACAATAGGATGCTGTACTGTCTGCCACTGTCTGGACCCACAATGTCAGGATATACTTAGACAGCAGAATGACAGGCTTATGACTGCTTATGAAGGACTATACTATTGTTAAAATACGGCAAAAATCAGTCTGGAGGATGGAGTTTGGGGAGGGGGCAAGGGAAATCCCAGACTATGGAACTGTATCATAAAATAAAAACTAAAATTAGAACAATAAAAAATAAACATAACCAAATAAATGAAATTAGCAGGAAAAAATGAATAAATAAATAAAAGGCCACAGAAAAACATGGCAGAGTCTTTCATTAACACCCAAATCTGCCACAATGACAACAGATAATCCTGTGTTGTTCTTCATCCAGCACTCTTTATCTTTGATATTCAAATTATATTTTGGGAGAAGACCCAAAGCTCAGGGCAAAGGACAAAGACACTGGTTCTGCTCTTTATCTGCTTTATACTAGGGGATTCCATTAAAATGTTTCTTGATCTATAAATCTGTTGCTTTAAAAATGCTTGAGAAGCTTTGGGACCCTGCACCCACATGGGAGACCCGGAAGAGGCTCCTGGCTTCGGATCGGCATAGCATGGGCCGTTGCGCTCACTTGGGGAGTGAATCATCGGATGGAAGATCTTCCTCTCTGTCTCTCCTCTCTGTATATCCGCCTTTCCAATAAAAAATAATAAAAATAAATCTTTAAAAAAAAAATAAAAATGCTTGAGGCCTTTGCACCATGTGGCAGGGTCCACCTTGCCGCCTTTGCACTTGGCAAGTTTGCAGGAAGCCTAGGGGATGGCGCCGGGGACGGGGCCACGCAGGGACCTGGGGTATTATGTCCAGGCAGGCAGAGCAAGCCACGGGATTTCCCCACCTGCTTGACACTCCGCACGGTAGGGCGAAGGGAGAAAAAAGCCCTAGGTTAGCATGCTCAACTGGAGTGCTGGTGGACTGGGAGGAACTTTGAATAAGTCTGGAACTTGTGTATGCAGAGGGGTAAGGTCCCAGACCAGCACAAGTGCCAGGAACTTGGGACTCTAATGGGTGGGCAAGAGCTCCAGGCAAGCACACCACCACACTGGAAGACTCGGCTCCAGAAGGTTGAGCTGGGGAAGGCCATATGCTCCTGGGCGCAGGGACTGTGGATTGATCAGGGAAGCGGGTAGAGATGGGTGTGAGGGAGGACGCTGAGGGAGTGTGTTGCAGATGAGGAATAACTTCTGAGGGACTACCATCGACAAGGCCACTGTACTTGCAGGTAAGGGAGGGGGCTGAGTGAGTGGTTTGGACGCGGGAAGATTTCAATCTGACCTTGATGGGTCAGACTGATGCACCAGCCCATGTGGGAGACCTAAGCTGGGCTACTTAGTATGGCTACCCCTGACGCTCACTGGTGCACACTACAGCTAGAACTGAGGGCCTAAATGACAGGGCTGGATCACAGTACCCAACAGTGAGAGTGGGAACAGTGGACAGGTTATGATGGGCTGGGACATGACACTAACCAGCATGTAAAAACACAAGCTCTAGTGGCAGATTCTGTGGAGGATATGTGGACTCACCCTTGTGGAACTACAATTTCTGCTACTTGCTTAAGAGCTGGGGAGGTGGTGACAGACTGAGCTAGGCATGACCATGGGACCCTCCAATACTCACAGGTACTGGGACTGGGAACAGGCCAGGCTGCTCCAGACTGCAGCACCTTCAGGTGCTCTACCAGCTCACACAAAGACCATTACAGAGAGGACCGACTATGCTGCGTAAGGACCTGACACCCATCAGCATATATGAGATCTGGATCTGAGATTGGGCCTGGTGAGGTAGCTTAGGAAATTCCTCTGGTGGGGGCCACAGCTCCTGCTGGTGAGCATGTGATTTAGACCCGATCAGGCTGAGCGAGTTGGCTCAACCCGTACGCAAGTGTGTGGATTGGTTCTGGAGCGGGTAGACTGGGGAGGGCCATGTCAATCTTAGCCCAATGCCATGTGCAGGAGCCAGGC
This sequence comes from Ochotona curzoniae, assembly GCF_017591425.1. NCBI lineage: Eukaryota > Metazoa > Chordata > Mammalia > Lagomorpha > Ochotonidae > Ochotona > Ochotona curzoniae. Next base: position 52,309,637 of record NW_024467087.1, on the reverse strand, counting down.
TGGAATATAGGTTATGTCAGAGCAGGTTATCACTCCTACCAGTTTGGATGAGTCAGGGATGGGAGCAGACTGGGCAGGGGTAGGCTGTAGCACCTGCCAGCGAAAATTGGGATTAGGAGCAGGCCAGAACAAGGCAGGCTGCAGCATCCAATGGCATAAGTCAAGGTAGGAGATGGGGCTAGACTCCAAAACCCACTGGTCTTGAGAGCCAAGGTGGGTGTAGGACAGACTGGACTAGGTCTTGACTCAAGCTTAACCATGTGAGAACCGTCTCTGGGCATGGACTAGTTGTGTCTGGGCCGTAACACCCAACAGTAAGTACTAGAATGGGCATGGGACAATTGGGCAAGGCCATTGTTCCTGCCAGGACAGGAGATGGACGAAGTCAGCCTGGATGAAGGGCCCACAGGTATGCATGAATTCTGCCACTGAGAGGAGACCTGATAGAGGAGTCTGGGGAATCTCCTTTGTCAGGATGCAGTCCCTGCAGGTGAATGTAAGAATCAAGATTGGGAGCAGCCCAGACCAGGCCAGGTATGGGCATATGTGCAGCTCAAGACTGGGGGCTGGCCAGGCTGGGTCAGTTCATAACACCCATGGGCAGATTTGACAACCAGAACAAGACGCTGGATAGAACAGTTCAAGCCACAACACCATCCACTTTACATTTGGCCAGGCCTGGGTGTTGGCTGGGCAGGGCTAAGTTGCAGCACCCACCAGCATGAGCTGGAATTGGGGGCAGACAAGGCTCTTAAATTTTAAATGGTTGTTTAAAACAAAAACAACCAAACAAAAACCAACATAAAAAAACAAAGAAGATGCAACAGAACCTACATGTGCAAAGTTTAAAACATTTACAATCTGGCCTCTCAAAGAAATTTGCCAATTCCTAATTTCGATCACTAATGATTTCTCTTAGACTTAAGAGCTGGCTAGAAGGCATATGATTTTAACAACAGTCTCCAAGTCTTAGAAAAGTAGAGAGAACACTCTGAATCTGCCTTTTTCTGGGACATTACCAGTACACCATATATTAGGGGCTTCTAGAAATGAAGTTCATACTGTGAACTTCAAACATGCATTTTAATCTCAAAGCATGGTACCAAAATATAAATACCATTACGGACAAACACACAGCTTGTAAAAAGACAGTTTCAGACTGGCTCAAACTGTAGAAGTATTAAGATAAATAAATATAATTCCAATAGAACAGGAACTATCACAACTGAAAATTTACCCAAGCTCTTCCGACTAACTACTAGGGAAGTTCTTTCCTTGCTTTAACAAAACTCCAGGCTTAACAATCATTCTGATATAGTAAATATTTTGTCATGTTCTTAGGTAGTTAGTGGTAAAATCACCTTGTTAGATTCAAATGATAAAAACACAACTGTTTCAGTAAATTTGGGGGGGAAAATCTTTTAAATGAAAATCGTGTTTTTGGTCATGTGTCTTGGAAAGTGTTTGGAGAGTGGATCATGGGAGACAAAAAGCCTAATCAAAATCATTACAGTCCCAAGATTATCATCTGGCATATTTGTACTTAATAAGCAGAGTTCTATTTCCCTACACCACCTCCACCACAAAAAAATCTAAATTATTATGAGCCCGAAACAATGGCTCAATGGCTAAACCCTTTCTTTGCATGCAACAGGAACGCAAAAAGGAGCTGGTTCGTGTCCCGACTCCACTTCCCATCCAGCTCCCTGCCTGTGACCTGGGAAAAGAGTAGAAAATGGCCCAAAACCTTGGGACCTTGAACCCACATGGGAGACTAAGAAGCAGCTCCTGGCACCTGGCTTCAGATCCGTTCAGTTCCAGCCACTGTGGCGATTTGCGGAGCATACCCTCAGATGGACAATATTCTGTCTCTCCTTCTCTTTGTAAAACTTACCTTCCTTTCCAATAAAAATAAATAGATCTTTAAATGAATCTAAAGTATTATAATGGCTCACTGTGGCTACTATCATTTGGCTCACTGTTCACTCCTACAATCTACCTGCACAACCTACAAGCACATCTATCCCATTCCATTCTATCCCCTCTATCATAGCAAGAATTTTAAGGTATTTTTCATGAGCAAAATTCATAAGCAATTCCATAAAACTCTTTAATGGTTTCCTACCAGTCTTCTAACAGATCCGACAAGACCCTATGTATTCTGGTCCCTGTTAACTGCAATCTTTTCTGGTGTGACTTGTCTCTGTGCCTGACCTCAGGACCTATATACATGTAGTTCCAGACTCCTTGAAGGAATTTAAAACCTCCAAGAAACTACAAGATAGTGACAAACACTGATAAAAATACAGCAAGTCGATCTAATAATACAAAGACTGGAAAGGTATCTTGAATTCATTGATGAAGGAAGGCCTAATCCAAAAAGTAACATCCAAAAAGAATTCTAGGTATTCTCGCTTTTTTTAAATCCTAAGCAAAGCTTTTACTTTCCTGAGAGGCTTTCTCACCCCATTCCTAAGGTTTGGACAGCTTGGGAGAAGCTTGCAGCCTCTTGTACTTTCCCTTCCTTAAAATTTGATTAAAATTTGATCAAAATTTGTTCCCACTTAACAGCCTGTTAACCCTAGCAGGAAAGGGGTCTGCTTAAGTTACCATTTATTCCTAACATCTAATTCGGTGTCTTGAACTGAGTTGATGGTCAAAAAGCATCTGCTGAATAGAAGACTTTTTTGAGCCCCACTGAGACCCTAATATGAAAATTGCTACAAATGAAAAATTAAGTAATATATCAAAATTAAGTAGACTTGACTGTTACAAGGATTTCTCTTCTAAAATTTCTTCAGTAAAATTTACTGAAAACAGATGTAAAACCATGGAAAGAGCCACAAAACAGAAATCTAAATTAAGGTACTTATTAAGATAGAATTTTACATGAATATATAAAACCAATGATGACAGCAGAGCTTTTGAAATTCTGTTTTTAGACAAACTTGTACTATTTAATACTGTAGCCGTTAGCTACATATAACTACTAAATAATTGAAATGCAGCCAGTCCAAACTAGGTATCTTTAAGTTGAAATATACACTAAATTTCAAAGGTTCAGCATTTAAAAAAGCAATGTAAAAATAGATCCATTATAATTTCCTTACTAATTGCAAATTAGAATGCTAATATTTTGGAAAATGTATTTTTTCAATTATTTTTACTTGCAACATGTTAATTTTGTAACTACACCTCCCAGAAAAATTAATAATACATATATGTTCTACATTCTCTTCCCACTGGGAGCATACTGATACAGACATTTTTGAAAGAAGAATCAAGCAAACAATCCAGTTTTTTTTCCATACATATTAACAGATAATTCAATATCAAGGAACATAGAAAGCCAAAAGGAGGTAAGCACTGACTCAAAGATAAAAGGAAAAATTAATTTTACTCAGGAAAGAGGAATTGAGAGGGCTGCTGAAAGATCAACTGAAACAACTCCTGAAATCAAACAAATCTTTCGAAACCTCAGAGGTGTTAAGCTGAGGTTATCTCATACAGAGTCAAATAAGGATGACACATGCTATGGGATCAAAGAGCAGCTGAGTTGCTGGTCTAAACCTTGTCACTTACCACTTTCTAAACTATACAGCAACTGTTCAACCTACTCTCCCTCAAATACTTATAAACTGATCTCAGATAAGGAACAATGCTCTCAAACACAATTTAATTCAATCACAAGAAAGTAACATCAGTTACACCCATGTGAATTCTCCTATTGCTTCTATGAACATTTTCTGCTATAAACACCACTGCTGCAGCACTGGACTATGAAAAAAAATATATCTTAAAAAGAAAAATAAATGAGCAATATTTCTCTATTTCTTCATTTTACCTATACTTCTCGAATATACTATTCATGTAAGATGGAATACACAGGATCCCTCTAAAACACTAACAGTGAAAAATCTTCCTCCCCCAATAGCAAAATAATGTATATATCCTTCACTGAATACTGTAACATAATAGATGAATAAATGTTAGAATTGGAAATGATCTTGAAAAGCTTTCAAATGCTTTTTAAACCACATGTCATCCCATTTGGCAGACAGGTCAAGAAAGGCCCCCTGAATAAATACTTCTCCAAGGGTTAATGCAAACAGAAGAAACTACACTTAAATTTTTTGTACCTTAAAATAGTACACTTTTTGAACATTTTAATGACAAATAAAATACTTACAGATAAAGTATGAAGAAGCTGCCCTGTAAAAGAATCCCACACTTTCAAGAGGAAATTATTCACTGCAGTAATAACTGTGGTGTCATAGCGATCCCACGCCACCATTGTCACCTTAAGTTTGGTGACCTTGTCTTCCGCAGATGGCAGATTATTCCTGAACAGAAAATTCACAATATTCACACTTTGTCGATTTTTAACAACGGTGTATAAAAGATAGCAAATCAAAATACTATTTCTCAACATCAAATAGTTGAAACAAAAATATCCGAGCTATACATTTAAGTGTGAATGAAAGAAAAAAAGTAAGATATCTGATAGGGCAATGCTCATAAACTTATTAGGGGGCAGGAGGGGAGGCGGAGAAGACTTAAACCTGACCAAAAAGTTACTTGAGAAAAACAAAAAAGAAACTGGAAGGAAAAAAAATCTGGAATTAACCTAAAAAATAAACTACAAGGTGATAGTGGCCACCACAAAATACAAACACATGCACTAGCCATGTTATCCCTTTAAATGTTATTTTCTTAAAAACTAAGACTTGTTAAAAGAAAAAATTTTTTCCCAATTGGATGATATTATCAATAGTTGGCTGGAGCTACAAAGTCAGCTCTCACTTCATTAATGAGAAAAGCTTAATTTCAGAATTATACTTTAAAAAATATACTATCCCAATGAGGCAAATATTTATCCTCTAAAAACCACAGAGCAAAGGAAAACAATGTTTATTAAGCGCACGTGCAACACTGCGTTAAGCATGGGAACGCTAACAATGAGAAACGCATTCCAGCAAATTAAAAAAAAAAAAAAAAAAGCAAACATATACCGACACGTGACAGGGACAACCTCCAAAACAGAAAGCAACACAGACAGGGGCAGGCCGCCGGTTTCTCAGCGAGCACATGGCTTCCAACGCCCACATCCAACGTCAGAGGAACTGCTTTTGAGTCTCAGTTCCACTCTAAGTTCTAGCTTCCTGCTAATGCACACCCTGGCAGGAAGCAACTGCAGCTCCATTAGTTGGGGTCCTGCCACCCAAGTGGGAGACCTGAATTGAGTTCCTGGTTTTCGGTCTCAGCCCTGTCCCAAGTCATTATGAGCATTTAGGAAGTGAACCAATGGATGAGAGCTTTCTCTGTCTCTCAGAACATGATTCTGTGAGGATCAGAGTAGCACAACACAGCAGAATTACAAACCAGTCAGTAGTGTTCATCTAACAACAGCAAAAGGCAACTAGATACAAAAACTCCTGCTATTGTAAAATATATTTGTGCTCACTATTACATGAAGCACAAATATGTAATTTGAAGCAATGTATAACACATAATATGTAATATATATCACACATGCAATATAAAAGAACAGTATACTAGATCATAGTGAAATGGCTAATATCCATGCTTACCCAGTCATTTTAGTGGCCATATCTAGCACTATACTCTTCCACTCTTGCTGCTGATATTGCCAAATTCTTGCTGTTCCATCTCTACTTCCACTAACAAATCTTAAACTAGAAAGAAAGAGTTAAAGTAAACTTAGTATTTTCCACCATACCGGAAATGAAATAACTTCTTTTCCGTGTATAAAGGTATTGTGTTCAAACACATACACTACTAGGGAAAACCTAACTGGCTACAATCATTTCAGAACAGCCTGTCAGTTCTTCAGAATGCTAAACACAAGAGTTACCATGTTACCCAGCAATTCTACTTCCAGGTATGTATCCAAGAGAAATGAAAACACCAATCCACACAAAAATGTATATGTATATGTTCATGTCAGCCTTATCTGGAATGTGCCAAGCCTATCGCAAAGAAATGGATAAACAAAATGGGGTTCACTGATGTAATGGGCTATTATTCAGCAACAAAGAAGAATGAAATAATGGCATACGCTGTAACACGGATGAACAGGTACAGGGATGAAGCCAAAGAGGGGCTAATGGCAACCCAGAACGAAGCAGGGGGAAGATTACGTGGTCACAGATGTGTTTTCTTGAAGGGGAGATATAAAATATTCTAAAATTAACTGTGGTAACAGTTGCACACATACAAACATTAAAAAACATTCCATTTTATGCTATCTGAAGTATGCCAAACAAACATGCTATTTTGAAATAAATTCATTCATCTACAACTTTGTCATTACGAATGGTTTACATTTCTTCCGGGCTCTATAAAATAGATGCCTATAACTAATACTTTTTCCCCTACAGGAAATAGAATTACTCCACATGTATTTTGTAAATCCATTTCTATGTTTACAAGTTCAGATATATAAATGCATCAAAATGTCTTAACGATCAATATTTTCGTTATTTCTCATCTTTACTAACATAAATGTTGTGCTTTATATCTTTACATATATATATGTATAACAATGGTATATGTACATTTGTTGAGTTAAACAAATGTTTAAAGCTTTTGATATAGCTAAATTGCTGACAAAAATTATAGGAGCGAGTTTGCTTTTCTAAAACCCCTGGCAATATTGGGCATTATCACTTTTCCTTAGATTGTCATTGTGAAAAAAAATGTTCCTGTTGTTTTTAATTTGCACTTCTTTAGTTATTAGTAAAATCATATATCCTTTATGTATCTATTGGCAACATAAATACTTATGATAGAGTATTTATTCTTAAAGAAAAAAGGCAAGGCATTAAAATTTAGATTCTTCTAACATGAAAGAGTAATGGCTATGCAAACTTCCTAGTATGCAACTCAATATAGTGCAGTTAAGGCAACCTACAATACACACCACTTTGTGGGTCATTAATTTCCACACTTAACAATGTGAACAAATTAATCATTAAAATCACCCAAAGTCCAAAAATATTTAAGAACAAATCATTTTAAAGTAATATATCCAGATAAAGTTCCTATACACATAAGGATACAAATTTATGCTAAACTAGCTACGGTCTTAAATTTATTCTAGGTCAGCTTTTACAGCAGAGCAAATTACAACCTTAGCATGATACATTTTAGAAGGTGCACAGATATCGATATATGATTTCTGAATTTACAAACATAGAGGAGGATATGTATCACACGAGTAGTAGAGAGAATAAACAAATGTTCAGAGAAAGCCAATAGCTAAAAGCTAGAACATTCAGAAAACATTTAAGTCAGCGCATGGCCCTTCAAAGAAGAGAAGAATTAGATACAAGGGAGGAAAGTAGAGGGGAAAATGAGAGGGAGGATGCAGGAATAAAAGATTAAAGGAAGATTTTTAAAAATGGCATTTCTGGGTAGAAATGCTGAGCAAAAGTATAAGCAAAGGAATGATGAGATAATATATACAGATGACAGCGACAATATCAGTAAATCAATTAGGCCAGAATCTAAAGATTTATACAGGAAATAGAGAATGAGAAAAGAATGTGGGTCAAAGTCAATTTGTGGGAAACTCTGAATGTCAGGTTCTATACTCTCCACCGCCCCTCCCCCCCCAAAATCTGCATTCTACTCCAGAGATACAGCAGATAACCTGAAGATTTCTGAACAGAACCACATAGATCTGGAAGGGACTGACAGACCAAATACTAGAATCCTTGACTAACGTGGGTAGCAACAGAAACGGAATGGAAAGAACAAAATGAGTGAAATAAAAGTAAGCATTTAGAAAGGAAGAACTGATCGATGATTGGTTACTGCTTAGATGAGCTAGAAGGGTAAGGATATTTTCCAAACAGAAAAGAGCTTTGGACAAAAGTGGACAGAAATTAAGATGTCGACAGCTGAGGTAGCTACTTCTGAGCAACTAGCAATTAAACATGTAAATTACCAGATGTACTAAATAGTTACCTGTCTCCATTGTTACAGAACTGAACAGCAACAACTTTGTCCTAAGATATAAAACAATAGATTTTTGGTTAAAATGAACTTATTTAAATAAGATGGGGTACAATGCTCTTGCCCTAAAATTCATACACAAACATCAAGGGGGAAAATTTTTAATCTACTTTTAAGGAAAAATTAAATGGTAGGGTGAGAGACGAGACGAAGGAGGGAGAAAGGGAATATCACATTCTCAGAATAGTATCTATGAACTACACTGAAACTGCTTAAAAAATTAAAACAATTACAAATAAATAAAACTAAAATTTAACCCCCTAGTTTTCTAAAAGAAAAAACTAATGACACTTGAAACTATTAACTAGGGCAGGATACTCACAGTAATTTGAAATAAATACAATTCTGCAACTCATAAAGCATCTTTTAAAATATTTTAGGGAATTTTTTTTACATTACTAATGTATACCAACACTATTTCAAATTAAGTGTAAAAAATAACAATAATATTAAGACTTGGTAAAGCTCAGTATTTTAAATTACCGACTGCGTAACTTTGACAATGAAGCACATAAAAGAACACAGAACAGAAACAAAATACTTCCACATACAAAAGCAAAGAATTATTCAGTGGATAAAAGAAAGACCTTCATCAAAGGTACAAAGGGATATAACTAAACAACAATGCTCACATCCTCCTGAAAATGGCAACTTGGGATAGACCAAAAGGACAAGTGTCAGCCAGCAATGGCTTTCACCCCAATCATACACTTTCTTGTACATAAAATTGTTACTGATAACTAAGGGGAATTAAGACTTTATGAGCCTTTGTTGCATCAAAAACATCACATGAAGATCAATAAACTAAATTCAGCACAAATAACTTTTGGGACTATTAATGTAGTATACTCAGTTAAGCCACTCACTGCCTGCAATAGTGTGTGGGCACGGGTTCTTGCCCCAGCTACTCTGCTTCTGATCCAGTTCCTTGCTAATGTGCCTTGGAAAAGCAGTGGAAGATGGCTCAAATGCTTAGGCCCCTGGGACCCATGTGGGAATACCTGAAAAAAGCTTCTGGCTTTGGTCTGGCCCAGCCAGTTCACATCCCGGCTGCTCTACTTTACACAAATCTAGTTCTCTGCTACTGGCCTGGAAAAGCAGCAGAGGATGGCTGTCCACGGGCAAGTCCATGGGCTCCTGCAGCTATACGGGATAAGCTCCTGGCTCTCTCTCAGATTCATGGCAGCCCAGCTCTGGCTATTTCAGTCAGTTTGTGTGTGTATAACTGAGCCTTTCAAAATAAATAATCTTTACATTAGTTGACAGCTCTCCTGGCCAAGCTTTTACAGCAAGTATCTGGGCAAGTGGAGATTCAAAGGTGGACTGTATCAGCCAATGGACCTTGGAAGGATTTCCTCAACCTTGGAGCAACGAAATCAACAGCACCTCAGAACCATCAAAACCACTTGACCCTTGGAGCATGCTCCACATTGGGGACCCTGGGATGACATCAGATGGCTATCCCCATCCCTGTTTACTGATGCATTAGGTTGCTGGGAGCAGCCCTCTCCCCTACTCTGTCCACTTTCCACAGAAAACAGGAGATTGGAAAGAATTGTCTCATCTGCTTCACCCCATTGCCTCGACCCTCCCCACCCTAATCAGTGGTCCACATGGGAATGTGTCCTTCTTCATTATGTAAACACCAACAAAAATAAAATAAATTTATTATCAAAATACAAAAATCTTTTAAAATTTGATTATAATTAAAATACAGGTTAAACAGAGGATTTTGAAAAACCATGCCTATAGCACATGTGTGGGGATACATATAATAGTTATGTAGATACATGCATATTTCATGAAAATCTAAAGAACACATATTTAAAAATTAAAAACAATAAATCCAGAACCTCATACTATCTTTATTACTAAAAATATATCTTGCCATAAAAGCTATAGTACAAACATACAGTAAAATAGGGTACAGTGCAAAAATAAAGCCAACTTTCCAAAGGTATTAACATATTTAGGTTTCTCGTTTTGTTCTTACCGTATGTGATTCTAGTTCAGCAATTTTCTCAGGGGTGTCAGAACCCAGATAATATATTCTAATCACATGGTCAGTGCTACCTGTTGTAATGAACATACCACCTGGAAAAGTAAAACAAGGAAAACAGAGTACCATGGAGCTTGCAAACCCTCGGATTGCTTCATTAGTTATTAGTAGCTTAGGATATTAGGAAGCCTTCAGGCAACACAGATTGTGTTCTTTTACATACCTACTTTTCAGAGAAAATAGTGCAAAATTTCAGAAAAGGAATACTTTAGATAGATATTTCCTTTAACTAATAAAATATACCACATGCGTGGTAAATGCAGACTTATGAATCACAAGTATTGAAGGCCAAGGCCTTGAGGAATTGAATTCATCTCTCTATGATGTACATACAACATTTCAATATTACTTTTAAGGTGACTTTTATCCAGAATTCTCTTTATAATGACTACTGTGGTGGATAAAATGTAAGATCTCAATCATTCCCAAAACAACAAAAATGTCTAAAAATAAATGGTAGTGATGGATATAGCACAGTGTGAATATTACTACATAGAACTATATGTTTAAATATAGTTCAAATGGCTAATTTTGTGTATGTTTTACCACAATAAAAAAAAAAACAAGAAACTGTGAACACACACTGTAAAATTGTCTTTTCCAATTTATATGGTGTCAATGTACATATGTTTTGCAAAATCAGGACAGGATATTTCATTGAACGGAGTCAGAGAATACTGTACATTTCTGCTAGTGGGTCTCTGAGATCCAGGGGTTTTTGTTTGTCTTTTATCAATTAAGTTCTGCATTATATAAAAAGATATTAATTAACTAGCTAGAAAAATTCACTGCTTAGACATGTTACTTACAATTCAAAAAGGCTCATCTAATTTAGCATGTCCACTTTTTGTACACTCCCATTAACACTCAGATACATAGTTCTTTCCTCATAAAAACTGGGTCATTTAATATTTGAGTAACCCAAAACATTATACATACCAGAGCTGAAAGATGAACAAGATATCTGAACTCCAGGTCTGGATCTCTCAGTAAATTTTACTGGACGATCTCTAAAGAGAAAAAAAAAAAATGCTTTCATTTTTTCATCATGCTCATGTAATGAACAATAATACTAGCACACTTCAGGATATCGATCAGTTTAGCAGAAATATGATAGAGGAAGCTAACAGGAAGTGGTCAATAGGCACTATTCCCATAATTCAAGTTAGAAACTCATTTACTCTTTTAAATGTAATTTATGGATCAGCTTTATAAACTTACCATCATTACTAGTACTAAAGTAGAAAGTTCAAAGTCTTAGCAAAATAAGATATGAAATACAAGAAATTCCTCATAAAATTTTTATGCAAACTAATTTCTTCAATATTGATATTACAATTATTTTATAGTAAATCTCTACCAGTTAAAGTAGGCATGGACACACACATGGCCTACTGAAAAATCGAGGTCATCAAATGCTTTGTTTTTCTCAATGTTTTAAAACCATTTCTGTACTTACCTAAACTTCATTGTTTTTACATGCCACTGCCAGAAACAAATTGTTCCATCAGCACCAGTAGAAGTGAGGTATCTGGTTGTGCCTTTAGTTGATGGACAAAACTTAAACGAAAAAAAATCTGATTCAAATGGAAAGTTTTCATTTTCAAACTAACTTCAAACAGCATGTTTTAAAACTATTATCACTTCAGTACATATAATTAAAATTAGATCACTTAAAAAATTCAATTGGTTGCATTTCCTAGACAAATACTTCATAAAATTTAGGATATCACAAAACCTACAGAAAAATAATTTTTAAATCTGGATAAAATATTATTGTCCATGCTGTGTCATAGGACAATATCCCAGCATCCCAGCTGGGTACCAGTTTGTGCCCCAGCTGCTCCATTTCCAATCCAGCCAGGGAAAAGCAGCAGAAGAGGGTCCAAGTACTTGGGTGCCTGTACTATAACCCAGGCAGGAGACTTGGAGAGTCCCTGGCTCCTAGCTTCAGCCTGGTTCTGAAGGGCTGTTGTAGCCACTTTGCGAATGAACCAGCAGACAGAAGATATTTCTTTGTCACTTTTTCAAATAAATTTTAAAATTTCAATTCACCCCTAAATAACTATTTTTGAATTATTTGATATTATTTTTAAATGAGCACTTTAATGATAAATAAACTTACAAACTCATTACCAGCTAAGCCATTACAAATGTGCTAAACATACACATAACGTAGCAACTACACAGCTCAGAGGGACAGAACACTAGAAGTGACCTGAGATACACAAGTTAAAGTAATGAAATGTGATATTAATATTGTTCTTTTTGAAGTGTAAGCCAATTTTATTTATCTTCATGGATAATGTAAAACAGATCAAATCTTTGGTGATATAATTTTGAAAGAAAAAACATACACTGAGTTGCCCCTTAAAGGCCCACTATACAAGACACACCATGGTCTTTACAAGGTAGGCCTCCAAGGCTCTTTGAATATTTGTAGTTTAGCATTGTGTCAGAAAAAAAATCAGAGAGCAGTTGAACTCCTGATGACTGAACATGGGAAACAGTTGAAAATCAAAGAGTAATCTTTAGCATATCCATGAATTTTTCAAATCTGAAATGGAAATACTAATTTACAATGAGATAATAATTAATTAGCAAAATACACAGGATTACAGTATACACTGAACTTCAATCAACAGAAAATGATCATTTATGGATATTATGAGTTTTCTACTCCATTTTCTTATTTAGATTCACAAGGCATCAAGACCGTAGAATCGAACGCAAACAAAAATTCTTAACATTATAAATTAGTAATTTCTTTGCAGTAAATAAATCTGGACTCAGCATGCCTCCACGTGTTTTTCCCTTGTGAAACAGAAAAGTTCACATTAGGAAGCTTACTCATCTGTCTGTAACAAAGTACACAAAGCATGGACTATATACCAAATGCCGCTTGCTATCTGCTTCTATAAATCAAATTTTATGAGTGCTGTCATTTTGCACTGTGCCTGTTCCTACACCAGAAGTCCACAGTTGAGCAGCTGTGACAGAAACTGCATGGCCTGAAAAGCATAACATATTTTCTTTTTGGCCTATAAACTTGTCCCACATCTGACCTATAATAAGAAGAAAATAAACTATGAATGTGCATAAATTTTATCAGGTTTGATGAAACACTGAAAGCTTTATTATCCCATTACATTTGATTTCATTCATCAATCACAGAACTCATGTTAGAGCTTATTTTTTAATTGTGTCTAATATTTAATCATATACAACTGTCATACAAAAATTCAGCAAATACAGGATAACAAAATAAAAGCAATTTGTAACCACAACATTCAGAACTAACTAATAAGATATTTTTTTCAATTTTTCTAAAATATGAAAAAAACCTGGAAGGATAATATACCATGATATTCATAGGAAAAGGCAATGAATAATAAAGCATCTAAAATGTCTAATAATGCACATTACTGTGAACAAAAATGAAACAGAAAAGGAGAGACAGAGTAGCAGGGATAATATCAAGCAGAATGGCAGGGTAGTCAGAATAGGTCTCCCTATGAAGGCATTTGTATAAAACATTTAGAAAATGAGAGAATAGTCCATGTGAATATCCAGGGAAGATCATTTCAGAAAGCAAGACGAAAGGTAGTGGTATATCCACAGTGTTCAAAGCAAGAAGAATAAGCAGAGACCAGCAGCTAAAGCAAAGTAAGGAGAAAAAGCAAGGGAGAAAAAAAGTAAGGGAGAAAAACAGACAGAAGTAGATGTGGTCGAATAGAGCAAGGGGGCTGAGTGCACAGTCTTATGACCGGCACATAAATTGGAGCTTCAGTCAGTCCTATCATTAGAAGCTCTTCAGAGTACTGAGCCCCAGTTATATGACTTAACTTCCATTTCAAAGCCACCCAGTTCACTGTGCAGAGAACAGATCATTGCCAGGGACAGGAAAGGGAAGTAGTGAAAAGATCAATTCAAAGTGTGTTGGAATACTCTTGGCCACAGATGACGGTGGATTGACACAGGAGAGTGATGATGCAAGGCAGGTGGATTGGCCAGATTTTGAATACAGTTGGAAGGCAGAAGCAAAGTGATTGGACGAAAGGTTAGAAATGGAGTACAAAAAAGATGAAAGCTAGGAATGACTATTCTGCACAATTTGGAGTCACAAAATTATCATTTGTTTATCTGAGGAAAGCTTTCCCAGGGGTAGATCTAAGAAAATAAGCTAAGCTCCACTTGAGCCTGTGGAGCTTCAGATGTCCAGTAAATGTCCTTACGATGATGCCAAGTAAGAAGTTGACTAAACAAGGAGGGAGGTTAAAAAAAAAAAAAAAAACAAGATAGGGCAAAGATGTGCAAATAAGTTTAAGGGTTATCAATCTACAGATGAAATTCAAAACATGTGACTTAATGAAATCACTACGGGGAAGATTGATAGAAAAGGTACATAGATCTCTGGGGTAGCAAAATTATAAACAAAAGAAAAAACATGTCAAACAAATTTAAGAAAAGAACCAGACAACAGCAAGCATTTTTCAGTATAATCTAAGTCATTATTTTCTGTAATTCCACAGCATCTGTAAATTCCAGAAGTACTCAGTCAGCTGATAGCAGCAACACAAGTTACAGCTATGTAAAACAAGTCCACGAAATACGTCTCAACTGATCTGTGTGCACATGGACTTTCTCTAAAATACAAATTACACTGAACTCAATTATTACTGGCTCATTATAGACAGATACAGCGTTATCAAAATAATACCTCCAAATCTGGCCAGCAAATTTATAAAAAGCAAAAAAATGAAGAAAAGTAAATTACCTCTTCCAAAAGGAGTCTACAGGCTCAAGAATCCTGTTTTTCTCTTACAAATAAGATGACAAAAGTCCATCTTAGTTTTATTAAGCAAGGTGTCTTTACAGATATCCAGGACGTGCACTATCAATATTTGGTTAAAAAAAATTATCTACATTTTAAAAAGACACCCCCAAAAAAAGACACCTTAAAGGATTTCCATTAACATTAAACCACACATATTAAATTTGACGGAAACCTCCTGCATGAAATATTAACAGGGAGTACGCCAATATTCAAGTAAGAATCTATCTTGATTGACATGTTCTAAGGTGTTAGTGAAAGCTTTCTCCCTTCTTCAAATACAAATAATATAATGTTTCACCTGAAAACTGAAGCACTGTTTTAAAACTCTTTTATCTATTTCTAAAGAGAACAGATTTCTATTAAAGTAGAATTAACAAAAAACACCTAACTGCAGGGTAGGAGCAAAGCTCCCGAGACAGGCTGCTCCTATTAGCATCCTTTGTGCTATTTTATCTATACAATGAAACACAAAACAGAGCTAATTCTCACCTTTATTCCATGAATGGAAGATATTTTATCATTTTTCTTACCTGTATGGAAGTAATAGAAGCTGAATGTCCCTGAAGGACTGCAACTGGTGCACAAGTTCGAAGACACCACACTCTCACAACTTTATCACAGCTGCCTGCAGCAAGGAGTGTGTTTTCGTAGTTAACAGCCATGTCCGAAATTTCAGCAGAGTGTCCTCGAAGTGTAGCAAGAAGGCGTCCATCATCTGTAGCCCAAATTTTGACCAAACAGTCATCCGAACCCTATATTAAAGACAAAAGATGTATAATGACAAAAAACTTCGCGAGCTCCCTGTTGCCATCCAAAAGCAAAAGAAAAAAAAAAGACACAGGGATTTTTGCATTAATACTCTAAGCCTTTCCTTTTCAGCAATTTCTCTATATACAGCACAGATTCAGTAGCAATTTGTAAACAACATCAGTAAGAAAGCACTGACAAGGCAATCTCCAAACCAACAATGTTATCTGTAAATTCCCCCAAATACTATCAATCCTGAAACTCAGAAATATTTTAAACTTACTTTTCATTTATTTAACAATAAGCACTGACATTTTTCTTTCATTAAGCCTAATGCCCTTTCTGAACTGCTTTTATAGTTTTCTATAAACACTTCAGAAATTAACCTAAAGTACACCTATATTTCCTTCTCAATAAAGATGAGTCTGTTCATAATCTCTAGTAAAAATACATTGGATTTCAGGGCCCGGCACGGTAGCTAGCAGCTGAAGTCCTCGCCTTGCACACACCAGGATCCCATATGGGTGCCGGTTCTAATCCTGGCAGCCCCACTTCCCATCCAGCTCCCTGCTTGTGGCCTGGAAAAGCAGTCGAGGACGGCCCAAAGCCTTGGCACCCTTCATCTGCCTGGGAGAGACGGAAGAGGCTCCTGGCCCCATGGCTTTGGATCAGCTCAGCTCCGGCCGTTATGGCCACCTGAGGAGTGAATCATCAGACCAAAGATCTTCCTCTCTGCCTCTCCTCCTCTTTGTATGTCTGACTTTGCAACAACAACAAAAATCCTGACCTTTATCATTAAAAAAATAAATATGTTGAAATTCCAACTGAGAAATTCACAAGAATTTTTAAAAAGTAAACATCATCTTACTTTAATCTGGTAAGTTATTTAATAATTTTTTATTATAAGATGACCTTCATTATCATTACGCTCATCAACACTAAATACTTGGTGTTTCATTTAGAGGCATGGAGTCATCAATTGACGTCTATAATGATCTCTAAGGGGTCATAACATTTCCAAGTACAACCACTTATTTTGTTGTTGCATATAAGTATAAAAAGGAAATCATACTATTACTTGTACTTCTACCTGAATTTAGTACTAAGGCAATGAAACTAATATTTCTTCCAAATACACCTATGCTTCAATTTTGTACCCCAAAGTCTATAATAAAAAAATCAGTTTCAAAAACAACCAGTAGTAAAATAAAAGAAAGGTTCGTAGAATATCCATAATCTTTATTAATAACTGTGCAGTAAAAACATCTAATCAAAACGGTGATATAATCACTAATTAAGGAAAACTGGCAGCAATTATGCTAGGTGACACATGGAAAATGCATTCCAATAAATGTTTGCTAAAACAAAATGAAAATACACTGAGTATACTTCTTCCACGTAAATCAACCACCTCTTTTAATGAGGCATCTTAAGACTTCGTTGTGTAAATTAAGTTTCTCAAGAGAACAGGCATTATATTCAACCCATTTACTTGCATAGTTGAAAAATGATTTTCAATTTCTAGTTCTTTTCTTACCTTCTCATGTCTAGAATGGATGAATTACTTACAAAACATAATTCAAAGCCATGGACATCTAGCTTTAATTGTAAAAATGTAATATGCTATTATAAATGTTAAACTCACTGTAAAAATTCTTCTCCCACTTCGGTCAAATGCTACACAGTAAACAGATGACAAGTGCCCCAGAATTCTCTTATGCATCTTAATGTGCTGGTAAGCAGACGAAGGAAAAATATGGCTGAAGCGACTACATCCGGTTAATTGCCTGGCAGAGGTGATATTCACTGGAGGGGAAAAAAAACAGATTGATTTTTTTTAAACCAAAAAACAAATCTTGATTCAAGAAATCAAGTCAAGAATATTAAGATGGAACTAAACGAAAACACACACATCATAGCAATTCTACCCAATGAGAAACCTTACAAAAAGATGATTTTAAGAATTCACACCAATTACAAATAACACTAGGAATATCCTGTGAAGTCCCAAATGTCTGATACTCTGCTTTGGTTTACTGTAACTTCTGAAGCATATTTCCCCATAGCCTTTTTTTTTTTTTTTTTGGCACATTACAATTAACACCACATCCAAAAAAATATGCAGATAAATCTAAAGCATCTTAAAAATTATGCAGGGAATTTTAGAAGCTCTTGTTCTACCTTCTTGTACCTAGCCACTCTTTTAATATTTTAAGAGTAATACAAGAGAAGGTAACAGATTCCATGCAGGTCTTAAACCTCCTTTCTAGGTTTGATCGCGAGTTCTCCCATATTTGATTTCTGAATACAGAGGCTTTTTTGAGTTACAAATAAACTTGAGGCTTTCTCTCCTATGAATTTACTTTACATGCTGGATTCTTTTCATTCTGCTACTTACCTAACTTCCTAACACCAACCCCCCCACACACACACCCAAATTCAGAACTCAGAATAAAGCATTAGCCTGCTCTGTTCCCCTGCTAATTCCAAATGGATTCTGTCCACATTGAAAATGGAGCTTATAAGGCCTGGATGGCTCAGTGACTGAAGTCCCTTGCGTTGCAAGTGCAGGGATCCTACATAGGTACCAGTTCATGTCCCGGCTGCTCCACTTCCCATGCAGCTCCCTGCCTGAGGCCTGGGAAAAAGAGAACCACTCAAAGCCTTGGGACTCTACACCCGCTACACCCGCATGGGGAAACCCAGAAGTTCTTGGCTCCTGACTTCAGATCGGTTCAGCTCCAGTTGTTGAGGCTGCTTGGGGAGTGAATCGGCAGATGACAAACCTTTCTCTCTGTCACTCCTTCTCTCTGTAAAACTGCCTTCCCAATTAAAAAAAAATTTTTTTTTAATAAAATGGAAATGATAGAAAGACATACCTTTTCTAAATTTAAATTAGCAAATTCAGAAGAAATATTACACATTCTAGTGGACCTTAGATTGCTTAAGAAGCCTTTCCAATAAAAAATGAGTCAACTGAATAAATTTTTAAACAGAAAAAGAAGTTGGATCAATAATTTAAACATACACTCTTCCTCACCTTTAAGAAAGGACCAAAATTCTTGCACAGGTATGTTCCAAGCTCCTAAATTCACACAAACTGCAACCAAGACTGCAGGTGCCCTACGTGCTAGGCAAAATGCCACCATTCTGTTTTTATTTTTTAAGATTTAGTTATTTTTTATTGCAAAGTCAGATGTAGATATATATATATATATATATATATATATATATATATAGAGAGAGAGAGAGAGAGAGAGAGAGAGAGAGAGAGAAGGAGGAGAGACAGAGAGGAAGATCTTTCTTCTGATGGTTCACTCCCCAAGTGACCACAATGGCCGGAGCTGAGGCAATCTGAAGCCAGGAGGCAGGAGCTCTTCTGGGTCTCCCATGCAGGTGCAGGGTCCCAAAGCTTTGGGCCGTCCTCTACTGCTTTTCCAGGCCACAAGCAGGGAGCTGGATGGGAAGAGGGGCTGCCGGGATTGGAACTGATGCCCACATGGGATCCCTACACATGCAAGGCGAGGACTGCAGCTGCTAGCTACTGTGCTGGGCCCTATCCTTCTGTTTCTAAAGTCTTAAAATTGATGCTGAAGTTCATTACATTTCCATCTTTCTTTTTATCTAATATATGTATTTAAGCATACTAAATCCACTAAGTACTGGTTGTACTTAATATTTTTTTTTTGATATTTAAGACTCTTTATTCCTATCTGAAAGATTAAAATTTTCTTTATGCTTTATTTTATGTCTCTACAAATTTTTACTAGATATTTAAGACATTTTTTGAGGGAGGAAAGGAAGTATCCTTATGTTCTTTGAAATATATAAAATCTGCAGTTTTTAAAATTTGTTTTTTTCCATAATATTGTTTTCTAGATATAAGGATACTACCGCCATCTCCCCTCCCCATTCTGCCCTTGTGCTGTTTTTGCTCATATCATATAATCCTTCCACAACAGTCAAGTTCTGCTATTTAAATGTATCATGGCATTTGAGGTATAGCAGATAGTTTAAAAAAATCTAGCATACTAATTTCACTAAGAACTCTTTTTATTTCAGAGTAGAGATGCACACTGCAACATATTTTCACTTCCCAGTATGGTAGCTTCCATTATGCAGTTCATCTATGAAAATATGTGTGTCTGTATAGAGCTATATACTACAGCTCTATATTTCTCATGTACTTTGCATGAAGGGTGCCTTATATCACAGGGAACATACGGTATTTGACTTTTGGGGATTGGCTTACTTGATTGAGCATAACCATCTCCAGTTGGGACTATATTGTTGCA
The DNA here is from genome assembly GCF_017591425.1 of Ochotona curzoniae. NCBI lineage: Eukaryota > Metazoa > Chordata > Mammalia > Lagomorpha > Ochotonidae > Ochotona > Ochotona curzoniae. Next base: position 52,289,659 of record NW_024467087.1, on the reverse strand, counting down.
AATTGTTTTTAATGGCTGAGTAGTATTCCATGGAGTAGATATATGACAACTGAACATTGATCTACTGCATAACCTCGGAAAACACTCAAAGGAAATGAAATCTGCATAGGAGAAAGACTAATGCAGACACCGTGGAAGTTAGTAGGGTGAATGCTAAGACAACTGAAAACTGAGCTACCATATGATCCAGCTACGGCACTCAAGGGAATATATCCAAGGAAATGAAATCTGCATATGAGAAAGTGACGTGCAACCCTGTATTTACAGCAACACAATGCACAATAGCAAAGACATGGAAAAACCCAGATGTCCATCAAAAGAGGAATGCTTAAAGAAATCTGTAATTTTTATATTAATAAAAGTTAATCAAAATTAAAACAAATCCAATGTACATGATTTGGCGACATATTTTTAAACTGCCGGATTCAAGTTTTATAGCACTTTGGTCACAAAATATGGTCTGTAGAATGTTTTGAATCTATTTGCTTTTCAGGCAAATCTCCAATGAACACTAGGGAAATTATTCATGTGTTCTTCCACAGAAAACACACTCTTGGCCTGTTATGCAGCACAACATGTAAATAAATAAATAATGAAATGGAGATCATGGTTCCTATGACAGGATTTCTACCCACCCATTGGCCCTGTGAATTCTTCCAGTTCTCCCTTACACGCTGAATTACTTCATATGATAACCAAAACTAAACGTGTAAATTCAATGACACTTTGACGTAAGCGGACATTTTACCACACTATATAGTTTATGTGATAATAGTTTGATGTTTAAGCAAGGCAAAATTCAGGCAAAAATTGAGATTTAGCTAAATTAGCCTCAATAGAATCACGAGCCAAACAACAATGAAACCTTTCAACATCTTGCAGGGAAAGGTAGAGCTACTGGAAATTTTACAATGAGAAAAAGGCAAGGAATGAATGATGAGCAGCAAAATCAAAGAAATTTTGAGTGTGAATCATAAGATCATATTAAAAAACTCTAATCCCCATATCTACAAAACCGTATCATGAAAAATAATAACAATAAAAATATCAAATAAAGAGAAAATATCAGAAAAAAATCACAAACCATTTATAAAATACTGTGTAAGTTGCTATACTCCAAAAATAATTGTTAAAAATACATGAACATCATTGTCAGGTAAGAGCATTTGTTTTTTGCAGCAGTTCCACAACCCAAGCACCACAAACTCCCGCAATCTTAACACGCAAGAGCAGGCACACCAACTTTGGGCACTCGTCATTGTCCTTCTCTTGTTAAAACATTTCTTAGTGATCTGAGATCCTCAAAACAACCATTCTGCTGTGCTTTGGTTTGTACAGTGCAGATAGAGGAAAACGTATGTTACCTTCAGGTAGTTTCTCAACCTAGAACTAGTGACACCTGGGCTAGATGATGCTTAGTCACATGAGACTACCCATCTATTACCGGGTATTTAGCAACATTCTTAGCTTTGACGCAATACGTGACAGCAGTACTCCCAGCAGTAAGAAGTGATTTAAAAGAAAATACAGGCACTGACAAATATGGCCTAGGGAGAAAACTGCCCCTGGTTTAAATCACTGTTCGTAGTACATAAAAAAATTCACCCATAATAGGAGGAAAACAGAAAAGCGACCTTAAGGAGGAAAGCAGGTGAGAGTTAAGCAGTGAACACAGAATAGCCTTCTCTTGATTTTTGTCCTCAGTTCCTTTCATCCAGGATTTATAATTGCCCGTGTTCAGTTCTTTTACCCTCCTCGGTTAAATATATCCCTAGTATTTTAATTTTTCATGTTACTAAAAATAATATTGTTCATTTATTTTTTGGGTGGGGTTTTGTTTTGTTTTGTTTTGTTTTGGTTACAGAAATGTCACAGATTTTGTGTATTGTCTGTGTTATCTTCAACTTTATTGTCTTTATCAGCTCCAAAGGTTCTAAAGGACAGTTTTTTGGGTTTTCTATGTGTAAGAACACCCCGACAGAAAACAATTCAACGTCTTCCTTTTCTATATGGAAATGCCTTGCTTAATTGCTCGGGCTGTGATTTCCAGTGGTATTTTATATGGTGGTGGGAAGGGGCAAATGTCAATGTCCCTGATGTTACAGCAGACACTTTCACATTCTCAACACTGAGTGTGATGTTAGCTGTGGACTTATTCTATGTACACAATTCTTCTATACTCATTTTATTGAATATTTTTGTGTGGCAGTGATACATTGGGTAGGACTCCAAAAACACAAGGAAGAAATGTAAAAACAACAGGTACTGCATCCATGAAGTGAATGGTGCTGTACCACGAAAGAAACAAAGTGAAGAGGGCCCGGCGCCGTGGCCTAGTGGCTAAGGCCCTCGCCTTGAACACACCGGGATCCCATATGAGCGCTGGTTCTAAAAAAATCCCGGCAGCTCCACTTCCCATCCAGCTCCCTGCTTGTGGCCTGGGAAAGTAGTCGAGGACGGCCCAATGCTTTGGGACCCTGTACCCATGTGGGAGACCTGGAAGAGGTTCCTGGCTCCTGGCTTTGGATCGGTGCAGCACTGGCCGTTGAGCTCACTTGGGGACTGATTCAACGGATGGAAGATCTTCCTCTCAGACAAACAAAATACAAAAGTCAGGAATCCATCAACTGATGAAGATGAAAACATGTTATGTATACAAATTGGAATACTACACACCCATAAAGTAGAAGGACTTTTGGTCACCCACAACACAGATGGAACTGTAGGAAATCATCCCTCAGGACGCACACTGTGGTGTAGTGGGTACAGCTACTGTCTGCCACACAGACATCCCACATGGACACAGTTGTAGTCTCAGCTGCTCCACTTCCCACCCGGCTCCCTGACAATTCCTTTGAGCAAGCCATAGAGGATAGCCCAAGTCTTGGGCCCTTGTTTCCACATGGGCAACCTGGCTCCAACTGCTGGGACATTTGGGATCTGGGGAGTGAAGAAACAAATTAAAGATACATCTCTCTCTCTCTCTCTTTCGCGCGCTCCGTCTCTCTCTTCTATAATTCTGCCTTTCAAATAAATAAATAAATAATTCATAAAAGAAAAAAAGGAAATTATCCTAAATATTCTATGGTCCCATTTATATGCAGAATTTTACAAAGATGATCTCACAAAGTCAGAGTAGAAAAATATTTACCAGAGGCTGGAGGATGGGGCGTGAAATCAACAAAAAGGTGGATGTTAGAAAAAGACTAAAATAAATAAATAAAAAGCTTCAATTAGATACAAAGTATTTGAGTGATTTATTGCAGTGCATAACTACAATTAAGAACCATGTAAATTAATAACCATGTAAATTTCAAATTTGCAAATATATTTTTAAAACATTGTGATTGGGCCTGGTGCAGTGGCCTAGTGGCTAAAGTCCTCGCCTTGAACACGCCAGGATCCCATATGAGCGCCGATTCTAAACTCAGCTACTCCACTTCCCATCCAGCTCCCTGCTGGTGGCCTGGGAAAGCAGTCGAGGATGACTCAAAGCCTTGGGACCCTGCACTCGCATGGGAAACCTGGAGGAAGTTCCTGGCTCCTGGCTTTGGATCGGCTCAGCTCCAGCGGTTGTAGTCACTTGGGGAGTGAATCAACGGACAAAAGATCTTCCTCTCTGTCTCTCCTCCTCTCTGTACATCTGACTTTGCAATAAAAATAAATAAATATTAAAAAAAAAAACATTGTGATTGACACAGGTCCTTGCAGCGTGCACGGTGGCAGAGGTGTAGCACACACATACTCAACATCCTTGCCAACATGGCACTGCAAGTGACGCAGAGTATGCGGCCTGCGGCCTGCCCCCAACCTCAGGGCCTGGCACACCCTGTCCACTTCTGCCCTGGCAGCTGCAAGCAGGCACCGTTCAGACACTGTGTATGGGACCAATCTGTTCTTGGTGCATAAATGCAGAGATAAACATGAATGAATAATAGCAGAAAATGGTATTAGAACAGTGAGAATCAACAATTTTGTACAGGAAGCTTTGGGAGATGTTGTTTATTACAGTCTGCCTGAAGTTCAGACAAAATTGAAAAAAAAAAAAGATGAGTTTGGTGCTTTGGAATGTGTGGAAGCTGCAAGCGAATTCTCTGTTCGTTTATCAGAAGTTACTGACATTAACGAAGCTTTTACTGCAAACGCAGGAGTCCTCAGCAAATCTTGTTAGAGATGGTTGGCTGATCAAGATGACCCTGATTAACTCTTATAAATTACATCAACTAATGAGTGAAGAAAACCACCAGTATGGACTAACTTAATCTAGGACAGTTGTTTTACATTAGTGGCAGAGAGGACTTAAAATAACAACTTTTAGCTATATTTATGTGACCAGATACTGCTTTCCAATCTGCTATAGAAGAAAACTTCCCCTAACTGTAATCATTGCTGTGTACACAATATGCATCTTTTTGATAATACATTGTGATTTTTACACAAGGCTCTAGGCACTATTCAAAATGCACTAAATTATCTGTGGTTAAAAAAAAAGTTATAATTCAAGGAAAACACCATTATCTTAAGCCTTATGTAATATTGTAACTTGCATATCCCCATCCTTGTGTTGAGGTCAAAATATGCCATGATCTTTCCATTGGAATAAGTGGGAAGAGAGAACAGTTTTTGTTAGTGCTACACTGTCAGATTAATAACAATGCTATCTTAATTTCTGCAATATACCATTTCCCGGTGCTATTTTATGCAGTAAAGCAGTGTCTGCAATCATCTTCCTCATTTAAAATTATATGTACTTATGGGTACATATATTCTAACTGTGGTATTTGAATACATGCAATGGCCACACCAGGATAACTGGCATAATCACAGTCTTCAACACTTATTTCTTTGTAAACGCTTTCTAGCAGCTACTTTTTCAAAGATTTACTGCTTACCCATTAGAGAGAGAAAGATTTCCCAGCAGCCCAGAACTCCATCTGGGTTTCTGAAATGGGTGTCAGAGTTGGCCCAAGCATTTGGCCCATCATCTGCTGCCCCCTCCGCACATTGTCAGAAAGCTTGATCGGGAGTGGAACAGCGATGAGATGCCAGTGTTACAGGTGACCTTAACTTCATATGCCACAACATCAGGCACTTCCGGTAGCTACTTTGAAATAGACAAACAGCTCAAGCATCATTATCTTACTGTGCTATAGGACAGTAGAAGGTATTCTAACTGTACTCCTTTACTCATTACTTCTCCACCGTTCTCCTCTCCACTACCCCTCACAGCGTTGCAAAACTATCTTCATATACCAACATTAGTTGGTGAGGTGATACATGTTGATTAGTGTCAGTGGCTCCTTCTACCATATACAGATATCAAAACATCATACTGTATGTCATATATAATTGTTGTTAACTGAAAACAATTAAATAAATGAGAAAGAGCTAGAAAGATAGACAAGGTACATGAATAACCAGCAAAAAGGAAATACAGTCACTTATCCAACAAACATCTAAGTTCTTCAATGATCAAAGGAACACAACCAAGCATATAAGCAAAATGTTCTTTCCAAAGTATTTTTGTGGGGCCAGAGCAGTGGCTTATCAATCTAATCCTCCAACTACAGTGCCAGCATCTTCATGGGTGCCAGTTAGTGTCCCGGCTGCTCTAATTCCATTCCAGCTTCCTACTTATGGCCTGGGAAAGCAGTGAAATGACTCAAGTCCCATGTAGGAGATCTGGAAGAAGCTCCTAGCCCCTGGCTTTGGATTGGGTCAGCTATGGTCATTGCAGCCATTTGGGGAATGAACCAGCAGAGGGACCATCTCTCTCCATCTCTCTGTAAATCTACATTTCAAATAAAGTCTTTTTGTTTAAAAAACAGTATCTTTGCTTCATTTATGTAAAAGGCAGAGGGACAAAGACAGATAATCCATTTCCTAGTTCACTCCCCAAAAGTCCTAAATAGCTAGGACTGTGCCATGTAGAAGTCAGAAACCAAGCAGTCAACTCAGGCAGCCCTCACAGGTGGTATCTGAGCCATTACTTGCTAACTCCCTGGATGCAAAATAGCAGAAACTTCAAGACAGAAGCAGAGCCAGGATTCAACCAAGCACTCCGATATGGGATTTAGGCAATCCGTACAGCATACTAATTGATGTGCCAAGTGCTTCCCATTTTCTTTTTGTAAAGCAATTATTTCTTTGAGTGGAACAGATTGGGGCAAAGGCTAGCAGGGGTGGAGAAGAGAGAAAGCAGAGATAACAGGGAGAAGAAGGGACTGCAGAAGGGAAAAGAAAGGAAAAAAGAGAAGAAAGGAAAGAATGGAGAAAAAGAAAGGGAAGAGAGAGGGAAATAAAGGAAAAGAGATCTCTCATCAACTGGTTGGCTTCCCACATCCCTGTAAAAGCAGGGCCTGGGCGGGGCTGCCAGCAGGAGCTAAATCCAGGTCTCCAACGTGGGTGGCAAGAACTCAGTCACCAGAATCACCTCCACCCTAGTTAGATACTGAATCCATGAATATTGATGTGCGATATGGGCAACTAAACTGAGTCCTAATCACTAGTTTAAGTTACAACTCACAAAGCATTCACAATCCTATCAGAGATTTAGAAACTCAGAATCCAATCTGCGAAGTAAATCCAGCTACTGAAACCTTACACATACGTAATTTACAGTGCATACAATTTATATTTTACTTTTAAAAACTAGTTTGCAATGCAAATAACAAATTGAAAAATAAGGAAATATTCACAGTAAAACTGACACAAGTCTTAATATTTTAAAACACAGGCCTGGCACAATGGCTCATTGGCTAATTTCTTGCTTTGCAAGCACCCCGGGATCCCATATGGGTGCCAGTTCGAGTCCTGGCTGCTCTACTTCCCATCCAGCTCCATGCTTATGGCCTGGGAAAGCCACAGAAGAAGGCCCAAAGCCTTGGGATCCTGCACCCATGTGGGAGACCTGGAGAAGGTTCCAGATCAGCTCAGCTCCAGCTGTTGCAGCCACTTGGGGAGTGAACCCCAGCGGATGGAAGGATCTTTCCTTCTCTGCATAAATCTGATCTGCCTCTCCAATAAAAAAAATAAAATTTAAAATTTAAAACATACATATGAAATGGAGTTATGATAAGAATACGATCAAGACCCAATAGATGAGTAGATAAAGAAAATGAACAGGTAATTCACAGTAAAAATGAAAAACAGGGATAGACTTTGAAAGAGTGGTTAAGATCCCACTTGAGATACCGCAAACCCATAATCAGAGTGTCTGGTTTCAAGTCTCTGCTTCTGTTCCAGCTTCCTAACCATGCATACCCTAGGAAGCAACAGGCGATAGCCTAAGTAGTAGGGTCCCAGTCACCCATGAGGTAGACTCAGACTGAAGCCCCAGCTCCTGGCTCCAGCATGGTCCAGCCACAGTAATTGTGACCTTTCGGGGCATGAATCAGAGGATGGAAGATCTGTTTCTGTCGCTATTCATCTGTCTATTTCTCTCTATTGCTCTGCTCTGCAAATAAACAACAAACAAAATTTTAAAGCACATATTTTAAATATAAATAATATAAAAGCAGGTATCAAAAGAATTCGAATTAAAATAATGAGGATCAATGTTACTAATCCTAAACCTAACGTGAGCTTCACATTAAATTTTTTAGTTCACTGTGTTACATTATAATTAATATTTAGAGTCGGTCACTTCCTCCTTTAGGGATCTTTTTCTGTTACATTTTCTATCCCTCTTTATCTTAAAAAAAAAAACTGGGGATTATCAGTGTCTGTAATTTAACTTACTTCAGCTTAACTTGCTGCGCTTTCTAACACTGGTTATTAGGTGCTGCTGCATGGTTAAGAGGACAAGAGTCAAGGGCCACAGATATCCCAGAAATAGATTTCAATTCTATCAAAAACAGCTTAAAGAATTAAGTAACACTCAATAGAATGTATAAATCTTCTGCAATTGGTCAGTTTTTTCCACTAACATTTTTGAAATGCCACTGGATTAACTTCAGAAATTAAATTTACTGAATGATCTTGGAAAAAATGCAGATAGAAATGTCATATTTTAGGTATGTGGCAGTCTTACATGTACTATTAACACACCATTCCACACAACCAAATTCACTCTGCTCTAAAACTACAACCTGGAATATTGTAACCCAAATTGAAGTTCAAACCAGATGCGACGGTCTTCATATATCTCCATAACAGCTTTGCTTTCCTCTTTGTGCATCTGGAATCTTTGATAAGTTTGTGAAAGTCTATTCTTCCTTTACACCTTTCTTCATTGCTCTGTATATTAACAACCCATTCCATTATTTTACACACACATGCACACACACACAAAATAAATTACTTGACAAAATACTGATGCTATTGATGGCTACCCAGGGCTCTGGAGGGGACGGGCTGGGTCCGCTCCAGACCCAACAGGTCACTCACACTTTAGCCTGGAGCAGGAGGGGCCACAGGAGCCAGTTACATCACTGGCTTGGCGGGATTCCAGTCCACCAATGACACACCTGAACGAACATTCTTTACCTAACTAGGGCACAGACCGCCTTTTGCCAGCCCCCATGTCCAGAGGGGTGTAAGAATCCCAACACATATCTCAGCCACCCTTTTCGCTTCCTCCTTCTTCCCTCCGCACTGTGCGAAGGGGGCCCAGGAGCAGATTTTCCAATAAAGCTTCTGTTACAACTTTGGACATCTTGCTAATATTATTCCACCATCAGGTGGTCAGCAGTCATCATCTAACAGTTATGAAAATGTATTTTAAAACACTAATGTGGTTTGAGATGTACTAATTTACTAGTCATGCAAATCTATCAATTCTTTGAAAAATCACTTTTTATATAATAAAAATTGACATCTGCTTAATAATTTCCATATGCCAGGGACAATTTAGGCATTTTACATCAGCAATTTATTTCACCCTACCAAGGGCTTTAAGGGTCAGAAATTGAGACATAGAAGGGCTAACATGTCCAAGGATGGAAGCTGTTTCTCTGTGTCACTCCTCTCCGTAAACCTGCCTTTCAAATAAAAATAAATAAATCTTTCAACAAAAATTTGCAGACTCAAGGGCTAACTGTGATCGGTACACACTTATCAAAAATATGTATAATAACTGTATGCTGAAAATTACAAGGTGTTAATAATAAAAAGACCTCAATAGATGAAGAGACACACTCTGTGTTCACACATTAGAAGGCTTAACGTACACGGTTCATGCAGTGTCACAGGACCTAAGCCTCTGCCTGCAGTGCTGGAACCCCACATGAATTCTGGTCCCTATTTCCAATCCAGCCCCCTGCTAAGTGTCTTGGGAGGCAGCAGAGGATGGCTCAACTCCTTGGGACCCTGCACCCTTAGGGGAGACTCAGCTCTAGCTGTTATGTCCATTTGGGAAGTGAATCAGTACATCAAGTATCTATCTTTCTATCTCTCCTTGTCTCCGTGTTAACTGTGTCTCTCAGATCAAAATAAAAACTAAATAGTTTTTAAACAAAGGCTCAACCTACTGAATATGTCAATAGCCTGAAACTGATTTATAGCTTTAATACAAGTCAAAAGCCTCTAACAGACATAATGCTCATTTAAAAAATTCACATGTAAAGGCACCAGCCTTAGAATATGAAACACAAATTTGACAAAGAGTAATAAAGTTGGTACGATTACTCTTTTAAATGCTAAGGTTTTTTCATAGTTGCAGGGATCAGAATAGTATGGCATTTAGTTGCAAAGAATGCTACCAGGAGGCATAACAATGATTCCATTGAACTGGAAGTTAAGACTTCTGCCCAGCCACTTCCAGCTCTCAATGTCTCCCAGTCTGTAGGCACTGAAGGGAGTTACTGGCTGATGTAACCGATTCTGAAAACGGAGAGAAAAATCTTACTGTACAATGTAAGTAAGGGCAACTATGTATGGAATATATGAGAGCCCTTAGGGCAGCTTGCCTTAGTAGAGCACTCCAGCTCCTCACTATTTTATAGACTAACTACAACCGGGACCAACTACAGAAAGGAAGAGTGTAACTTTATTATGAATATGTGTACGTATCAATGTAAGTTATACTGACTTTAAAATATATTTCTTCATGATATTTACTGTTAATAGTGACATGAAATTATTAAAACATTCACATTAATCCATGCTAATTTATATCATGATATCTCAAACACAGGAGATAAAGAAGTATCATTTAAGACTCCACCTCCCCAGCTGGGGAAGCAGTTAGTAGTCTTCAGCTGTATGCAGGAGGAGAGTTGCGCAATCAATGAGACTCAGCATTCGCCCTCTCTGACAGCTTTCAGACTGGCTTGCTTATCTGTCTTTAGCTCTGATGGTTCTCAGGCCTTTGGACTCAAAGTGGATATTTAATCATCAGCTTGTCTGGGGCTTTTTAGCTTTCGTACAGCACATCAGACCATTTCTCAGGTTCTCAAACTACACTACAAAGAGATTTCAAAGGTTATTGGAAAAATGCAAGGGAAATACCAATTTATTTTGGTCCAAAACTTTTTGAAGTCCATGAAGTTTTACCAGAATATATATCCTCCATGAACCTTTTGAAAACATCTGTATATCCTACTGGTTTTGTTTCTCTGGAGGACACTGGATAATACAGCAGCTATTAGGGAAATGCAAATTAAGTTCACAATGAGATACAACACCACATACCGGAGAATAGCTAAAATAAAAGGCCTTCAATGAGCCCAGCACAGTAGCCTAATGGCTAAAGTCCTCGCCTTGCACGGATCCTGTACCCACAAAGGAGACCCGGAAGAAGTTCCTGGTTCCTAGCTTTGGATCTGTTCAGCTCTGGCTGTTGCAGCCAAGTGGAGAGTGAATCAGCAGATGGAGTATCTTCCTCTGTGTCTCTCCTCTGAAAATCTGACTTTCCAATAAAAATAAATCTTTTTTTTAAAAAAAAAGTCTTCATAACATCAAATTTTGATCCTCCACACCCTTAAGTAGACATTGGATCAGTAGTACACTTCTGGTAGGAACATAAAATGTCACAGTCATTCTATAAACCTTCAATGTCTTAAGACATTACACATTAAATTACTACATGATCCTCAATTACACTAGACAAAAATAAATGCATTTTCAAACTGGAATTACCCAGACACAAATTGGTATCATGAGATGACAAAATCTCAAATGGAGGTTTTACTCACTACACCACACTACCAACAACCCCGTCCGCCCTCCCCCCCACCCCCAAAAAAAACCACATTGCTTTAAAAGATAAGAATTTCCAACTGCCACATGAGACACCCACATCCCATACTGGGGACCTGGGAATGCAGAACATGGGCCAAGTGCAAAGGCCCTGTCCCCCAACTAGAAGACCTAAACTGTGTTCTGGAATCCAGGCTTTAGTCCACTCCAGCTCTGGCTGTTGTATTTGCAAAGCAAACCAAAGGATGAAAATTTCTCCCCCATCTCTAACCCCCATTTCATCTTCTCTCTGTTACTGTCTTTCAAGTAAGCAACAATTTTCCAAAATCATTTAAAATGAGTTCATATTCACAGAAACCACATGAATTTCCTAACTGCTTTCTTTTTAGTAGCCCAAAACATTCTTTTTTACAAGATTTATTTTTATCAGAAAGCCAGATACACAGAGAGAAGAGACAGAGAGGAAGATCTTCTGTCTGTTGATTCACTCCCCAAGTGACCACAACAGCCAGAGCTAAGCTGATCCAAAGTCAGGAGCCAGGAGCCAGGAGCCAGGAGCCAGGAGCCAGGAACTTCTTCCGGTTCTCCCACATGGGTGCAGAGTCCCAAGGCTTTGGGTCGCTTTCAACTGCTTTCCCAGGTCACAGGCAGGGAGGTGGATGGAAAGCAGGGCTGCCAGGATTAGAATCGGCGCACTAATGGGATCCCGGCACATGCAAGGAAAGGACTTTAGCCACTAGGACACCACACCAGGCCCAGCCCAAAACATTCTAACACAGATGTTCTTCACCTGGTAAGTAGTCAAATTGGTACATCAGCAATAAAAGTAGTGAGCATTAATACATACATTAACTTGCATGAAATGTCCAGGAGTTTATGGTGCATCAAAAAAGTATATGATTTCATTTGTAAAACATTTCTAAAATGACAAAACTAGCAAAATAACAGAACTACAGAAATGGGGTACAGTTAGTTGGCCCTGCATTCCCATGAGTTCCGCATTCATGGATTCGACCAACCAGAGAGAAAATATTTCAAAAAAAATTGCAGGATACTGATACTTTTTTGCCATTCTTTCATAAACTATAGGATAACAAGTATTTACAGCCTTTACATATTATTGAATATTATAAAAAAATCTAGACATGAACCTAAAATACATTAGGAGGATATATATTTAGATTATATCCAAGTATTATGTATAAAAGGGACTTGACCATCCACAAATTTTAGTACCTCAGGGGCCTCCTGGAACCAGTCCCTGCACGGATACTGAGGGATGACTAGTGGTTCACAACACTGGGGAGGCAGTAGATGTGGTTATGAAAGGGCACTATGGAAGAACCTAATCGGGCAATTAAATTTCTTTGTTATCATTTCCTTTAACCATAAGCCCTTCTCTGTCATTTCAGCCTGACAATATCCTTTTGATCCAAGTAGGGACTATCTAATGACCTCCTTAAAAAAAAAAAAAAAAAAAAAAAAAAAAGCAACTCACACACAAAACAAAACTTTCTCAAGCACTTCGGTCAAAATTGACTGTCCAGCTTCAGCTCTGGACCTTACTTAGCATCCACCTATCGCAACTGTTTGTGCCTATTTGTGATCTATTGTAAGCAGGTTAAGGGTGGGGATTCATATCTAATGTAAGCACTAACCGAATTCAGTAACTTGGAAGCCAAAAGGCACAAGTATTTGTTTAATCTGGTCACATCCTTCCCAAAAACATGCAAACATACGTTCCAGGGTATACATTCTCCCCTTCAAATCAGGCTTGCAGCTCCACTGATTCACTCCCTAAGTAGCTACAACAGCTGGAGCTGAGCCCATCCATACATAGCCAGTAGTCTCTTCTGGGTCTCCCACATGGGTATATGGTCCCAAGGCTTTGGGTCACCCTCTACTGCTTTCCGACAAACAGGGAGCTGGAAGGGAAGTGGAACAGCCAGGACATGAATTGGTGTCCACATGGGATCTCAGCACTTGCAAGGTTGCAACAGCCGAGCCGAGTTGATCCGAAGCCAGGGGACTCTCCCAGGTTTCCCAATGAAAACAGAGTTTCAAGGATTTGGGCCATTCCCCACAACAACATTCCAGGACAATAAGGACGGAGCTGAATGCAAAGTGCAGCAGCCAGGACACGAACAGGTGCCCATATGGGATGCCAGCATTGGGAAGTGGCAGGTGAGCCAACTGAGCCATCATGACAGTCCCAGGAAATCATTAAGTGCAAAAATTCTGCATAGTACCCCTCAATCACACCTCTACTTACAAGATATTTAATACAATCAGCAGAATGATTTGTAATAAACTAGGTTTTACTATGGAGCTCAAAAAATACAAATAATATTCAGATTGCCACACCAGAGTAACAAGAGCACTAGTCCATTTGTTGTCTATTTATAATAGAAAGCAATATGTCCATTGAAACATTTCAAGGCTGCTGCTGCAATAGCTCAACTGGCTAATCCTCCACATCCAAACAACCGCATTCCATGTGGGCACTGGTTCGTGTCCTAGCTGTTTCACTTCCCATCTAACTCCCTGCTTATGACCTTGGAAAGGAATGAAAATGTCCCAAAGCTTTGGGACCCTACTCACACATAGAGACCCAGAAAAAGCTCCCAGCATAATGGCTGAAGTCTTCACCTTGCATGCGCCAGGATCCCATATGGGTACCGGTTCATAACCCAGCTGCACTACTTCCCTTCAAGCTCCCTGCTTGCAGCCTGGGAAAGCAGTCAAGGACAGCCCAAAGCCTTGGGACTCTGCACCCACAAGGAAGACCAGAAGAAGTTCCTGGCTTCTGATCAGCTCAGATCCAGCCGTTTGTAGCCACCTGATGAGTGAACTAGCTTATGGATGATCTCTCTTTCGCTCTCTCTCTCTGTCTCTGTCTCTCTCCCTCCCTGTACATCTGCCTTTCCGATAAAATAAATACTTTATATATATGGCCAACATGCTAGCTCAAATGGATAATCCTCCACCTCTAGGTACTGGCATCCCATATGGATGCAAGTTCATGCACTGGTTGCTGTTCTTCCCATCCAGTTCCCTGCTTGTGGCCTGGGAAAGCAGTCAAGGATGGCCCAAAGCCTTGGGACCCTGCACCCATGCAGGAGACCCAGAAGAAGCTCCTGGTTCCTAGCTTTGCAACAGCTCAGCTCCAGTTATTACAGACTATTGGAGAGTGAACCAGAAGATGGAAGATCTTTCTGTCTCTCCTTCTCTGTAAATCTGCCTTTTCAATAAAATAAACAAAACTTACAAAATCTCACTCAGGACTGAAAGAATGAACATGAGAAAAAAATCTGAAACAGCCCAGTTATTACTTAGTCTTAGGGAGGACAAAGGAAACCAGCTGCAAAGGTTAACACGAACCACTATTTTCCCCAAGATCATTGGGCAGCTATAAAATCTAAGGACCCCTTTGTGAGTGATTACTGTTTTTTATGGATGTTGCACTCAGACTTACTTTGCTATTTTCATTTACTTGAGGAAGGAATTACCCATTTTTGAACATATTAAAGATTTGTTATATGCATTACACTTCTTTGCTCCTTCCTTAAGTATCGTTGCATCCTGTGGAAACTTCCTAACAATGTAGCAGAAAGCAATATTCAAGAGTTTTTTACTATTCTAAAATTTAAAGAGACTAACATTGATACTTTCCTGGTAAAAATTACAATTGCAGATCTAGAGCAATCACTGTCTGGTAAACCAAGTTCTCTTCTTGCTTCATGACAGTACCCAATCCCTGCTTTCTCCAACCTGGTTTAGAAAATGCCACCAGTCTAGAATGAGCTTGGCTTCCTCTAGACTCTTCTCAAATGTCTTCAGTGTAAGGCAAACATTACGAACGGTATACTTCCCTCATCCGTCTTATCCAGAAGCCTCCCATGGCTCCTTGGAAGCTTACCCTCTCACTGCCAATCAACACATCTGGTTTTGTTGACTACAGACTAATTCCTGGTGGTCTCTGGTTAGATTTTAATAAGGAAATTTATTTGGAATTAATTGCTCTACATTTTCAGCAGTTTAGTATCAACAACAGCCTCCTCCTGTACCCTACTCAAAAAAAAAAAAAATCCCCCTGAACCTAAATCAGGATATTGCTAACCACAAGAGACTTTATACTGCCAAGGAGGGCAAGGAATTCAGTGAATACTGCTTGTATTACAAGAAATAGTCTGATCAGAACGAAGTGCCAAGAGATAAAAGACTTACCCAAAGTCAGGTATTACTCTGTTAGAAGAGTTTTATCAGCAACTTGGCATAAGTTCCAGACAAAACCAGAGGTGTACAAATTGGGATATTTTTTGACATTTTAACAGTTGGGTCATGTAGGTGTAGAGCAATTGTATCAGTAACAAATAAGTGATCATACAGTGCTCATAAAATTCTTCTGTAATTTTAAAATTTCAAATGTTAAGCTTCAAAACGAATCACATCAAAACAAAATATTTTATGTTTTTTTTCTACATGGCATTGAGAAACAGACCAAATTGTATTAAACATAGAGGGAGCTAACTTTATAAACAGAAGTTGCATTTTATTTATTATATGGTAAAACTAAGACTCTTTTGCATTTTAAAATTTAACAAGTTATAAAGTACCTTATTGTCATGTTAAACTTTGAACAAATCCATCTATTTTAAAGAATAATCTTTACCCTGAGGCAGACCAGTTTATAAGGGGATTAAAGGAAAAAATAACTATCAAAAGTATGACCTAATATCTATTAAAAATAATTTTAAATCTTTTTCTAAAAGCACGACAGAACAATAAGACAAAGTTTTGAAATTCTAAGAAATAGTAGCTACAGATCTACCTCGAATGTAAGTCAGGAATGTAAGGCTGTATTGAGGGATCAAGAAGAGAGTGGCATGCTTTCAGCCAGATCTAAGACTGAACCAAAAATAGTACCAGGCTCAGCCAATAACTACCGACCAAGTAACAGTCTTAAAGCTTTACTCACACAAGGCAGAAAGAACTATTGTTCACAAACCAGGCTTCTTATACCACACCCATCACCATCTATCCTCATCTTCACATACAAAGATTTGTTTCATAAAACAAGTGGTACTTCAGCAAGCAATTTTAAATAATCCTGGAGCAGCATTTTGACAAAAACATCACTAGGTAAACATCAAAAAGTGTTACAGTGTTAATCAGAAAATAGAAATGTATGTATGCAAATTTCCAGCTCATTAAAATATAGGAAGCTGTGGCTGGCATTGTGGCCTAACAGGTAAAGCTGCCACGTGCAATGGCAGCATCCTAATGCCAGCACCCCAAAGAGTGCTACTTCATATCCAAAATTAGCAGACAAAAGAAATAGCCTCAACAAAAGAATACATAAGATCAATGAATCAAAGAGCTGATTCTTTGAGAAATTCAACAAAATAGATTCCTCACCAGCTCACCTAATCAAAAAAAAGGAGGGAGAAGATATAAGCCAGTAGGATCAGAGACAAAAAAAAGTAGATGTAAACAAAAAGCAGATGTAGACAAAAAAATAGAGAATTAGGAGGAGCTAGTACAAGCAACTAAATGCCAACAAATCAGAAGACCTAGAAGAAATGGATAGATTTTGGACACATACAATCTACCAAAATTGAATCACAAATCAATTAACAATCTAAATAGACCTATAACAAGTACTGAGATTGAATCAGTAATTAATCCCTCCCAACCAAGAAAAGCCCTGGACCAGATGGCTTCACTGCACAATCTTACCAAATGTTTGAAGAACTTAACCCAAGCTAGGGAGAAAAGAAGGAAATCCTTCTAAACTCTTTGTGAAGCCAGTATCACCTTAACACTAAAGCCAGATAGAAACAGCTTGATGTAGTCCCATTTGTTTATTTTGGCATTGACTACCTGTGCTTTTGGTGATTTTTCTAGAGAAGTCTTTACCAATGCCTATATTCTGCAGAGTGCTTCCTTTTTTTTTTTTTTTTGGTTTTTGTTTTTTTCTAATAGTTTGATGGTTTCTGGATGTAGACTTAGATCTGAGTTTTGGACAAGGTAGCAGATCTGGGTCTTATTTCTTACTTCTGCAAGCTTGATATCCAATTGTCCCAACAGGATTTGTTGAACAGACCAGGCTTTTTCCCTGGATTGTTTTTTGTCTTCTTATCAAAGATTAGTTGGCTGTCCATATGTGGGCTCAATTCTAGGCTATCCATTCTGTTTCATTAATCTTTGTCTCTGCTGCTGTACTAGTATCAGACTGTTCTGATGACCATAGCCCTGAATAGTCTGTCTTTGAGGTCTGGAATTATGCTACATCCATCTTGATTTTTATTCCTCAGGATAGCTATGGCTATTAGTGGCCTCTTGTGTTTCCAGATAAACATTTCTATCATTTTTTTTCTATTTCTGAGAAGAATGTTGTTGGGATTTTGATTGGGATCACATTGAATTTGTATATTGTTTCCAAAGTTTGATTATGTTAATTCAACCGATCCAGGAAAATGATAAATTTCTCCATCTTTTGGTTTCTTCTACTATTTCTTTTTTAGTGTTCTGTAATTTTCATTATATTTATATACTACTAGTGCCACTGATTTATGTTCATTAATTGTGTATTCTGCTATCCTACCAAATTCTCTTATGAGTATAAATAGTCTCTTGGTTGAATCTTTTGGTTCTCATATGTAGAGAATCATGTCATCTGCAAACAGGGATAATTCTAATTCCTCAGTTCCAATTAGAAGTCCTTTAGTTTCTTTTTCTTGTTTAATAGCTCTGGCAAGGACTTCCAATAATATATTGAATAGCAGTGGTGAAAGTGTACATCCTTGTCCAGTTCCAGTTAGTAGTGGAAAAGCTTCCACGCTTTCCCTGTTTAGTATGATGCTGGCATTAGGTTTTTCATATATTGCTTTGACTGCTTTATGTCTATTTTTATTAAGGTTTTTAGCATGAATCTGTGTTGGATTTTATCAAATCTCTTCTCTGCATCTATTGAGATGGCCACATGTTTTTTATTATTCAATTTGTTGGCGTGGTGAGTCACATTTACTGATTTGGGAATACTAAACGATCACTGTCTCCAGGGATGAATCCCACCTGGCCCAGGGGAATGATCTGCCTGATGACCTGTTAGATCCTGTTGACTAGTACTTCGCTGATGACTTCACATCTATAGATACTAAAATTATTCATCCTAATAGTAACAACATTGACCTTGTAATTAGAAGTAAAATCATGTAAATTTATTTCACGTGGATGCTTCACATTCCACATAGCAGTAACTACAGCACTTCTATCCACGTCATATGTAGTGATCACTCACGGTAGAGCACAAAAAGGATTCTGAGTCTACACTACAGTTATAATTGTGTGATCGACATCCCTTGCTCCTTTTCCAAATTAAAAAAAAAAAAAAACTTTAGAAGCAACTTGCTTCATGCACAACTATGTGAAATAAAAAAAAGAAAGAAAGAAAAGGAAAGGAAAGAAAATGAAATAAAGGTAAAAAAGCAAAAATATGCTAGACCTGGCAAAAGTGTAATTCATGGACAAGAGACTACATCACATTAGGAAGGGAAGTTGACAAATATTCAAGGTAAAAATCTCAGTCGTCTTGGTCTGAGTAAAACAGTTTAAATTATATTACTTTCTTTTAAAATTTACATTCAGATATTGACAAGAGACAGATATCTCACCTCAAAGTCAATTCTGGCATTAAGTAATAATACCTAGTTATATAATGGCCACTAAATCAAGAGACAATCAATGCTAAATGGAAGCATATAGCAACATGTAAACATTAATTTGGCTTTAGAATTAATGCAAGCCTCCCAGGCTGTATACAGTGTAAATTACAGGTCTTCTGCATAAATTATAGGACATTGCTATATGTCAATTGTACTAAAGATAAAAAGGAACAGGTTTCAAAACAGCCTTATTGCATCATGCGCTTGACTCAGTTGAATCAGTTCATCAGCCTCAGTCTAAATCAACAACCCATCCTATTTTCATTTACAAGAATTCTGTGAAAATAATCTGCAAGTTTATGACAGATCACAACTACAAGCTCTTCAGACATAAAACGCATTTAAAATTACTTTTATATCACCAAGTTAGTTCAACACAACACAGTTACACTTCTGTGAAGTTTATATCCAAATTATAGTTAAACTAAAAACTTTAAAGTTTCCAAATATTAATGTTTGGATGAACAAAAAACCAGCAACACTTAGTGATGATACCACAACACCTCAAATAATTCCACGAATATTTATTACACATGCCCAAGTGGCTTTAGGTATTAATACTGTTCATTTTCCTTCATCTGATTTAACTTTTGCACAATCTAAAGCAGATTAATCAAGCACACAACTAATGAAATGTATGGCTGCACTTCAATGTTAAACATTATTATCACAAGCATCTTCTGTTTCTATCTAGAGGAATTTACAAATTTGCCCCTGGTAAATGTAAATTGTCATTTATGTACAGTTCTAGAAGTAGTTACTACAGAGAACAGCATCTCAAAATTAACTCGGAGTAAACTCCTTCCTTTTCCTCACTTAGCCAAAAGACCAAGAAGATACTCTCCCTGCTTCCTCATTTGTATTTCATTAAGCTACTCAGAGAGCTGATTAAGTTCACAAATGACAGAAATATTTGAATACACCAAACATAGTGAAGTATCTACAAAAGGTCAGAATTCTACTGTCTTCGGCCAAAGGCTGCTATCAAACTTTCATAGGAAAGAACTGGCACAAGGTCATCTTCAGAGTGAGTGATCAAAATCAAAACACAAAAAACTCTAGTTCTTAAGCATAAAAATCAGTAAACAAAAATTAAGTTTGTAGGGCCCAACATTGTGGTACAAATGATCAAGAAGCCAAGCATCCCGTATCACAGAGCCAGGTTGAATCCCAGCCACCCTGCTTCCATTCAATCCAGCTCTCCTGCTAACACACCTGGGCAGGGAACTGAGACGCAGCCACCAATGTGGAGATCCACTCAAAGCCTCACAGAGAAAACAAGTTCTAACTGAAAACTAGGCAAAAAGGGCCAGTATCATAGCACAGCAAGTTAAACTACTGTTTGTGATGTTCACAACCCATATTACTGTGCCAGTTCAAACATGTCTGCTAAACTTCCGAACCAGCCTCCTGCCTGAAAAGAAGCCAACTGCCGCTCAAGCACTGGAGTCCCAGTAATTCACATTGGAGACTCAGATGGAATTCTTGGCTCCCGGTAAGAACTATCCCAGCCGCGGAGGTCCACAGACATTTGAGGTGCAAGTACAAGACAAGAGAGGAATCTCTCTCTACCTTCCCATTCTGCCTTTCAAAACAAAACAAAACAAAACAAACAAAGCTAATGTGTAAAAAACATGGGGCCAGTGCAGTGTAATGGCAAACTAATCCTCTACCTGTGACTCCAACATCTTATACGGGTCCCCCGGTTTTAGCTTCAGCTGTTCTATTTCCTGATACAGCTCCCCGCTGATAGCCTGGGAAAGCAGTGGAGGATGGCCCAGTCCTTGGGCCCCAGCACCCACAGGGGCGACATGGGAGAAGCTCCTGGCTTAGGACCTTCCCAGCTCTGACCATTGCAGCTATTTGGGGAGTGAATCAGCAGATGGAAGAACCCTGTGTCTCTTCCGGTGTAGGCAATGACTTACAAGTTAAATAAGCATATTCCAAAAACACGCTTCAACAAAATACACAATTTGTACATAAGCATATGAAAAGATATCAACTGACAGAAGCCTAACCGATAGCAACACTGAAAATCTCAAATATCGCTAGTGGTAATAAGTTAAGCTGTATTAACTATATGATCCAGAACCCTGCTCACTGGCTCGATGGCTAAATCCTCACCTTGCAAGTACCAGGATCCCATTCAGGCAACAGCTCATGTCCCAGTTCCCTTCTAGCTCCCTGCTTGTGGCCTGGGAAAGCAGTAGAGGATGGCCCAAAGCCTTGGGACCCTGCACCTGTGCATGCGAGATCCAGAAGAAGCTCCTGGCTCCTAGCTTCAATGAGTTCAGCTCCAGCCACTGCGGCCATTTGGAGGGTGAACAACTGGATAGAAGATCTTTCTCTCTGACCCTCCTTCATTCTGTAAATCTGATCTGCCTTTCTAATAATAATAGAAGACTTTAAAAACTATTAGGGGTCTTTTGCCACAGCCTAGTGGTTATAATCCTCGCCTTCTAGGCACCAGGATCCCACATGGGTGCCAGTTCGTGTCTCAGCTGCTCTACTTCCCATTCAGGCTTGTGGCTTGGGGAAGAAGCAGAAAATGGCCCAAAGCCTTGGGACCCTGCACCCACATGGGAGACCCCAAAGACGCTCTTGGCTCCTGGCTTCAGATCAGCTCAGGTCTGGCCATTGCGGCCACTTGGGGAATAACTAAGTAGATGGAAAATCTTTGTCACTCTTTCTATATGTAAATCTGACATTTCAATAAAAATAAACATAGCTTTAAAAAACTATATGATCTAATAGTTATTATCCAGGCAGTTACAAATAACTGAAAATAAATGCTTATGTAAAGACCTGCATATGAATATCTAAACCAGTTTAACTGACAATAGGCAAAATCTGTAAACGATCAAAATATGCATCAATTCAAGAATGAATGAACCAAATTTGGTACATCCATAAAACACAAACACTATTTGCTAATAAAAATAAATTCAGTAGCGATACATAAAATGACATACACGTATCTCAAAAACAGTTGCCTAAGACAAAAAAGACAGGCAGAAAAGGCTACATACTATAAAATTTAACTCAGATGATGTTCCAAATAAGGCAAAAATAGTCAAAGAAAGAATAGTAGTTTTGAACGATTATGAAAGGAGTATTGAGGGGTTGATGGTAATTTTTATTACCTTAATGGTTACATAGAGGAAAATACTCCTATATACCACCAAAACTCAATGTACTACAAACTTACAAAGGGATGATTTTCAGGCTGGTGTTGTGGAACAGCAAGTTAAACTGCTGCCTGCAACACAGGCATCCCAGGGGAACCCTGCTTTGAGCTGCTCCACTTCTTTCCCAACTCCCTGTAATGAAACTGAGAAGGCAATAGCAGATGACCCAACTACTTGGCACCCTGGACACATGTAGGAGACCACAGAGAAGCTTCTGGCTCCTGGCTTCTGCCTTGCGCAGCATTGGCTATTGTAGTCACAGGGGCACAGAGAGGGGGATGAGCCAGAACATGAAAAATACTTTCTCTGCCTCTCTGTGACTTTGCCTTTCAAATGGCTGAAACAGATCTTTAAAAAAAAAGGGGGGGGGGGGGCTTGGCACAATTAGCCTAGTAGCTAAATTCTCACTGGCATGTGCTCCAGGATCCCATATCGAAGCCGGTTCATCTCCCGGCAGCTCCACTTCCCATGCAGCTCCCTGCTTGGGGCCTGGGAAAGCAGTCAAGGATGGCCCAACGTGTTGGGACCCAGCATCTATGTGGGAGACCCAGAAGAGGTTCCAGACTCCTGGCTTCACACTGGCTTAGCTCTAATCATTGGGACCACTTGGGGCATGAAACAGAGAATAAAAGATCTTACGCTGTGGAATAACAAGTTAAGCTACCACGCGTGGTACCAATACCCATAAGGTCGCCGAATCAAGTCGAAGCTGCTCCCTGCTGATGACCTGGGAAGCAGCAGAGCACGATCCGAGTCCTTGGGCTCCTGCATGCATGTGGGAGACCTGAAGGAACTCCTGGCTATTGCATTGGACTAGCTCATCTCCAGCCATTGAGACCATTTGGGGACTGAACCAGTGGATAAAAGCCCCCTCTCTTTCTGTCCTCCTCTCTGCAATTCTTTTAAATAGTAATAAAATGAATCTTTAAAAAGAGGGAGAATTTTATTTTTTTATCACTAAAACCTGAATATATTTGACAACAATAAAAGTAATATAGCTAACCTATCACTGATGTTCTGCAAGTACACAACTGTTAAACCCCAAAGAAGTATCACAATATCGGACCATAAACAAGGAGGCTGTTTGGAAAACAAACTAATTTAATCTAGGCCAATGACCTAACCTCTTTAGACTTTAGGTTTCTTTGTTACAAACAGAGATTTAGAATCAGTTTCCCAAAACCTCAGGAATTGAGGGTATCTAAAGTTAAATCACTTGGGCAATGTTCTCCATAAAGTGATTCCCAATGCATTTTAGCACCTGAAAGGTTCTAAGAAGTACTGAACCCATTCATTTCTTCCCAACTTGTCTTTCCAAAAAAAGTAACTACGTAAAGACAGACAGATACAGATGGAGGGAGAATGTGTTCCATCACAAGTTCTCTCAACCAACTGGTCGCAAAATCCAAGTCCGATTCAAGCTGAAGCCAAGAGTCAGAGGCATATTTGAATCTCCCAGCATGCATAACAAGGACTTGTGTGCATCACCGCCATCAGCTGCCTTCACATGCGCAGTCGCAGGAGGCTGGATCAGAAGCAGAGCAATCAGATGCTTCCCAACACTACCCCAATTCTTCTCCATTATTTAAAAAAAACCTGATTTCCACATTTAGCAGTCCCAATTTTTCTCCATTCATTTAAAAAAAAAAGCTGTTTTCCATATTTTGTTGCCTATGGAACCCTTTTTTCCCCCTCGAAAATAATGTTGCTAAGGTTGTTTTGATGAGTTTATAGATTATTTGGAATGAAACTGATATCTTAATGAGTTTTTCTAATACAAGGACATGCTACACCCTGTATTCATTTAACTATGTCTTTTTGTCAGTGTCTTTTAGTGTTGAACATACAGAACTTAAAAAAAAAAAAAAGATTTCATTCTTTTAATTGGAAAGTCAAAAGTAGCAAGAGAGATCTTCCATCCACTGGTTTATACCGCAAACAGCTGCCAACGGCCAGAGCTAGGTCGATCTGAACCTGGGAGCCAGAGGCTTCTTCCAAATCTCCTTACTTGATCATCTCCAACTCAGCCTGACCTATTCATTGCCTTGCTTTGTTTTCTCTTTAAATATTTCTTTTTACTTGAAAATCACAGTTCCAGAGAAAGAGGCAGGGAGAGACAGTAAATATCTTCCATCCACTGGTTCATTTCCCAAATGCTCTAACAGCCAGAGCTGGGCTGCTCCAAAGCCAGAAGCCAAGGAAAAAAATACCTTGACTAGCAGGCATTACATGAAAATAAAATGACTGGGTCCAGAGGCATGGCCTAGCAGCTAGAATCCTCGCCTTGAACGTGCCAGGATCCCATATGGGCGCCGGTTCTGATCCCAGCAGCTCCACTTCCCATCCAGCTCCCTGCTGGTGGGTGGCCTGGGAAAGCAGTCGAGGACAGCCCAAAGCTTTAGGACCTTGAACCTGCATGGGAGACCCGGAAGTGGTTCCTGGTTCCCAGCTTCAGATCGGCATAGCATCACCCGTTGTGGTTACTTGGGGAGTAACTCATCGGATGGAAGATCTTCTCTGTCTCTCCTCCTCTCTGTATGTCTGACTTTGTAATAAAAATAAATAAATCTTTAAAAAAAAGAAAATGATGATTGAATTATTTCTATTTAAAGGTTCCTCCCCAAATAATATCATAAGAATTTAATAGGAAGACATTTGGCAAAGGGGTTTTAATTGTAGCTTCAGACTCTCAGATTACACTACCAGTTCAGCTTCCTGCTATGCGCACCTGCAGGGCAGCAAATGCCGGCTGTGATATTTGGGTCCCTGCCGCCAAACAGGAGCCCTGCACTGGGCTTCTGCACACACAGCTTCATAGTAAAGCAGTGGATGAAAGCTCTGTCACTCTCTCCCTCCCCCGCCTCCACAAATAATTTGAAAGCATCAATACAAGTGACATTACAAACATTTAATTTAAACGGAGTTGCAGATAGAGGGAGACAGACAGTGAAGAGAGGGAAAGAGAGGTTCCATTAACCAGTTCACTCCCCAAATGGCCACCAAACAGCCAGAGCTGGGTTAGCCTAAAGGCAGGAGCCCAAGCACGTGGACTATCTTCTGCGGTTGTCCCAGCTGTATTAGCACAGAGCTGGATGAGAAGAGGAACAGCCGGGACCTGATCCGATGCTCATGTTCCAGCTGAGGCTTAACAATGTGGGCTCCCTTCTGCTGGTTTCATAGAGTTTACTTTTTGAAATCTTATGAATCTTCTTTACAGTAGTTACTTAGGAATTATAATGTCAGGCCCAGCATGGTAACCTAACGGCTAAAGTCCTCGTCTTGCATGTGCCAGAATCCCATATGGGTGCTAGCTCATACCCCAGCTGCTTCACTTCCCTTCTAGCTCCCTGCTTGTGGCCTGAGAAAGCAGTAGAGGATGCCCAAGACCTTGGGACCCTGGGCCCATGCAAGAGACCCGGAAGAAGCTCCTGGCTTGGATTAGCTTAGCTCCAGCTATTGTGGCCACTTGAGGAGTAAACCAGCACATGGAAGATCTTTCTCTGTCTCTCCTCCTTTCTGTGTATCTGACTTTCCAATAAAAACAAATCTTTAAAAAAAAAAAAAAACTTCTTTCTAGTGTCAATGTATTTAACCTCTGGGGCTAAATAAGTTCTAAAAACTTACTGTTTAAAATAATATTTGTTGAAAAAACATTGCTACTTCTCAATTGAAATTTCATTTATTTCATACGGCATATTCTATAAGCAACAGACACTACATAAAATTACATATATTCTAGAAGAGTAAGAACATAGGGAAGCAGAGTAGAATTTATTCAGCCTACACCCTTGTTTTGTAAATACTTTATGAATGCTAAATTCAATGTAAATAGTTTTGTTCACAGTATCTCCCTGGGATCTACTATTAATTTCTCTTCATAACGGTAGGACCAGAGTTGTCTTAAGAATAATCTGAATAAGATGCGAAATTTCAGTAAACTAGAAACAGGAAGGATGACATTTCAACAAACATATAGAAAAACATCTAACATCGTTACAAGGCAGGCAAACAGATACAAGCAGAATGTACTCTTGTTTCTTTCTGAAAGTTCTCTTCACAAATTTCCCTGTAAAGTCCTTGGGAAATTCAGCACATAGAAATGTAAATGCACAACCATATGGCTAAAAACACCTGTACAACATAAAAAAAGAAAACACTTCTGCTAAGAAAGGAACAAAGTAATTAAAAAGCAGTCACCGTTTTTCCAAAACCATGTTTATACGTTCCTTAAGTTAAAAATTCATTAAGAACCTGGCCCAACAATGAATACTGTTAAGAAATGTAAGCAGTTGGCTTATAATTCAGATTTAATTCTGGTACCTCTTCTTGGCTTTGTAATGAGTTCAGAAAGGAATGAATCAAGAATACGTTTGTAATTCACATGGATATTACTCACCCACATTTGGAGGTTTCACATAATTTACAGGTAGTTCTGGAGGTCTGCCTCTATGTAGAGCTGCAAAAGCAGACCCATTCCATAGTGTACTCTTACAATCTAGATAAGAGAAAGAATGCAAGTTATTCAAGAAATACAATAGTGGTTTTCAAATTGGCCCCAGAGGCAAATTCTGATTTCAGTTTCATCTTTGGCATATATTTTGGATGATTGAAACCACAATAAAGTAATATGCATTTAAGCATGTTGTACAGCATTATGACTGATAAATACTAGCACCTTACCATATTAGCAGGGCATTTTATTTCAATGTTACTCTCAAGCTAAAGCTTTTATTTTATACATGTTTGAATCTTACATAAACATGTCATATATTAGACAGTTTTTTAAGTTTTCATCCTTAATCTTTAGGCTTAAACATGTCTGTTTATCTCTAAGCCAGGATTTGACTGTATAAGCCAGGATTTGAATGTAGGACAAATATGACATAGAAAATTCATGCATATTTATACTCAGGAAATGAATATGTTATAGAACACCCAGGCATGCCTACGACAGCTTACAACACATATCAAATGATAAAAGACTAAGAAGAGTTGAGGCTTCATCTTACGTTAATGTTCAGATTTCAAAAACTCCAGCAAATACTAAGTAGTCCAAATTATTTTTCTTCAAAAGTATTCCACTACTTTCTTGAAAACTTCCAGTTAACTCAATTGAAGAATTTCCTTAAATTACAAAATGAGGTATCTAAACCTTGCATGCTAATAACACAAAACATAAACTGGCTACTAGAACCTAAGTATTTATTTACTCCAAGAAGATATTCTTAATGCCAGTGTTCACATTTTTGTATTCATAAAATAGCACTTCAAATGTTTTATATATTAAGATTTCATGCAAAACTTCAGGGAGAAACCTTTAAAAATGAATAATAGCACTGTGGTGAAAATGACAGTGAACAATAAATGTTCTTTTTTCTGAAAACCTATTTATTTTTATTTGAAAGGCAGATTTCACAGAGAGAGGGCGAGACAGAGAGGGAGAGAGTGTGTG
Source organism: Ochotona curzoniae (assembly GCF_017591425.1). Taxonomy (NCBI): domain Eukaryota; kingdom Metazoa; phylum Chordata; class Mammalia; order Lagomorpha; family Ochotonidae; genus Ochotona; species Ochotona curzoniae. The sequence continues at coordinate 52,262,153 of NW_024467087.1, read as the reverse complement.
TAGATCTTCCATCTGTTGGTTTACTCCCCAAATGCCTGCAGAGGTCACAACTAAGCTAATGCAAAGCCAGGAGCCAGGAACTTCCTCCGGGTCTCCGACAAGGGTGAAGAGGCCCAAGGCCTTGGGGCCCATCCTCTGCTGCTTTCCCAGGCCACAAGCAGGGAAAGCTCCATTAGCAGGGAGCTAGATGAGAAGCAGGACAGCAAGACTAGAATCAGCATCCATGTGGGATGATGGTGCCTCAGGCAGAGGCCTAGCCTGCCGCGCCACAATCTCACCCCCACAGAAGCTCCTGACTTTTTCAAAAATAAGATTTATTTATTTATTTGATGGCAAAGTTACAGAGTGGGAAACAAAACAGAGTTTTTCCATCTGCTGGTTTACTCCCCAAATGGTTGAAATGGTTAGGGTTGGCCCAATCCAGATCCAAGAATGGCAAACTTCCTCTGGGTCTCCCCCGTGGGTGCAGGGCAGCAAGCTCTTAGACCAGACTCCTCCGCTTTCCCAGGCACATTAGCAGAGAGCTGCTTTGGAAGTGGATCATCCTAGAACTCAAAGTAGCACCCATGTGGGATATCAGTGCCTCAGGCAGCAGCTTTACCTGCTTAGACCACAGCACCAACCCCAGTTCTCTATCAATAATCTCAATTATGAAAACTATAAAAATAATTTCACATGTTTTGAAATGTACAATTTGGTGAGGTTCATATTATCCAAATAAAGAGCACTGAAACACAATGAGTGCTTTAAAGCATCAAACTGTATTTAACATAGCAGCCAGCTTTGAAATCTGTATTTCACGATTACAAAGGAATTTGTATTTTTTAACCTCTGTCATGCTCGCTCATTTACACAGTGGGAGCTTCTATGTATGCCCCTAAAGATTTTCTTGCAGGAAAAGAAATTACAAGCAACATTGGCAAGATAAGAAAAACCATGAAAGAAAATCAGTTTTTAGAGGTTTTTGTTGTAGCACAGCACATTAAGCCTCAACCTCAATACCAGCATCCCATATGGATGCCAATCCATGTCCTGGCTGCTCCACTTCAGATCTAGCTTCCTGCTAAAGGCCTAGGAAAAACCACCAAAGATGGCACAAGTGCTTGGGGGCCTGCTGCTCACGTGAGGAGAGTGGACAAAGATCCTTCTGCGTGTGTGTGTCCCTATCTAGCTGTGAACTCTGACTTTCAAAGAAATAATTCTGAAAAAAGAAAGAGAAGAGAGAGAGAGAGAGAGAGAGAGAGAGAGAGAGAGAGAGAGAGAAAGAAAGGAAAGGAAAGGAAAGGAAAGGAAAGGAAAGGAAAGGAAAGGAAAGGAAAGGAAAGGAAAGGAAAGGAAAGGAAAGGAAAGGAAAGGAAAGGAAAGGAAAGGAAAGGAAAGGAAAGGAAAGGAAAGGAAAGGAAAGGAAAGGAAAGAAGCAGGAAAGGAAAGAAGCAGGAAAGGAAAGAAGCAGGAAAGGAAGGGAGGGAAGTAGGGAGAAGTATCTAGAAAAGCACAGGGGAGCAGGCATTTATTCTAAAGACACCTGACTCCCACATCACAGGCCCTTTTGATCAAGTCGCCATCCAGCTTCCTACCAAGGCAGAGGAAGGTCATGGCTCCAGTAATTATAGTCTCCCACATCACCCACAGGGCCTGTGGCTCCAGCCTCAGCTATTGCAGGTATTTGAAGAATGAACCAGCAGATGGGAGCTCTTGGGCCAGTGCTTCTTCTCTTCCTCCCTTGCATCCCCTTCCCCCTGCCTCCCGCCCTCTCCCTTAAACAGTTCAAGAAAGCACAGATACATTTACTCAACCAAAAACGGGTCACTCTTTCCTCCTTTGTCGCAGTTGTACACTCGGAGAGTCTTACCTTTGGCATCTCGTAGCAGAGACTGCCGACCGACGCCTAGTAACGTCTGTACCCCAGGAACACTCTGAGGGATCTCCTTATCTAGTAAGGGGCCAATCCGCTCGCAGATTTTAAGGAGGTAGTCTGGAGGAATGTGTGCATTGGCTGCCACCTAAAATGCATACCGAAAACAGAGTTGTGGTTTAAAACTATCAATCAATCTCATTACCAAACTGCTCTATCACGGAGCCAAAAATATACAATCTTAAGCATTTCATGTTTGCATCAAATTTGAAAAAATTAAAAAAAAAAAACCCTTGGAAAGTAAGCATGATATGACAACATTCAGCAGCAAGGGTACCATAAATTACTTTCACCTATTTTGACTAAATCATTCACGGGATGAATGTTACAACAAAACTAAGTATGCTGAAGATCAAAACAGCACACAAGCGATGTGTAAACTACTTATTTATTCAGTAGTGATGTTGATCTGATCAAGAATACCAGGAGATCTAGATTATATACAGATGATAAGTACACTAATGAAGGAACTGCTTTCAGACCCTCACCCAAATCCCATGAGGGCTAACACTACACATTTGTACAATAAGGCATAATGTTTTTCTTCTCATAAAGGCTCCCTTCTTTTTATAAAAGAGTATCGATTATTTTATAAACAGCGAATTTTAAACTACAGAAACACATTGCCAAAATTCACTGTGACACGAACTTTTTTTGAAGTTGCTTGGTTTTGTTTTGTTAAGACTTCTTTCTATTTGAAAGGCAGAGTTTACAGAGAGGACTGAGACCTGAGATGGACTATGTCAGGCAGTGAAATCTGGAGAGATTTCATCGCGACGGGAGTGGCGAGATGAGCAGCAATTCATAACTGTTGCACTATCAAAACCACTTGAGGAGGACCCTCGGAGCATGCCTCACATCGGGGACCTGGGATGGGTGGCAAGCTCCACGTGGCTTCTCTATCTCCCCTCTTCCCCCAGATACAAGAAGGAAATAAGAGACTGTGGAAACAATGGTCTTACCCACTTTCCTGGAACCCTTGACCCTTTGCACCCTAATCAACTACGTAAAGATCATCAAAATATAATAATAATAAAAGGATTTATTTCTATTTGAAAGGCAGAGTTACAGAGAGGACAGAAATCTTCCATATGCTGGTTCACTCTAAAACGGCCGCAAAGGCCAGAAATGAACTGATCCGAAGCCAGGAGCTTGTTCCAGATCTCTACAGTGGGTTCAGGGGCCCAAGGACTTGATCCATCTTCCATTGTATTCCCAAGCCATGAACTGGGAGCTGGATGACAAGGGAAACAGCCAAGACAGGAACCAATGCCCATACAGGACGCACCTCAGGTAGAATCTTAGCCTAATACACCAAGATGCTGGCCCCACAAACTCGGTTTTTAAAAAGACAAATAGAATGGGCATTTGGCACAGCAGCTAGGATGTCACTCAGGACACCCACATCATACGCAGAAGTGCCTGGGTTCCAGCCCTGGACCCACTTCTTATTCTAAGTTTCTGTTGGTGCATATCCTGGAAGGTAGCGAAAGCGCTCAGGTGCTTGGTACTTGCAGCCCAAATGGGAGGATTGGATAAAGTCTGGGCTACTGACTTCAGCCTGCTCCAGCCTCAACTGACATGACTTGTGAGAAGTAAGCCAGCAAACAAAAGATGTCTTTCAGTCTGTCTGTCTCTTGGCTGCCTCTCCCTCACTCGTCCTCCCTCTCTTTCTCTATCTCCCACTCTGCCTTTCAAACAAAAAAAAAAAAAAATTTAATGCAAGCAAATTTCTGGACATGAGCCAACATACTCAGATATGAATGGGACAATAAGACAACAAAACCTACATTCACTTTTTTTTTTTAAAATCCTAGTTGCCATACAACTTGATGCAGATAAAGTCACAGCTTGCAAAATTTGCATCACTTAGCAGAGTGTTAGCTGAGTGAATCTCAACTACTCGGCTTCCAGTCCAACTCACTGCCAACGTGCCTGGAAAACAGACAATGTTGGCTCAAGTACTGAAATTCCTGACATCAACATGGGAGACCTAGGAGCGCCTGGCTCCCAGCTCTGGCCTGGCCCACAACGGCACTCTGCAGCCATTCGGGGAGGTCAAACAGCAGTCCAAAGATCACTGTCATTCCACTGCAAAAGTGAAATAAAATAGATCTTTTAAAAAGAATCAAACTTTAAAAAGCCAAGCTAATTCTCAAATTCCTGATATGCTCCATAAATGTCTCATTATTAAAATAATACACAGAAAATTAGGGAATTAAAATACTTAGATTAATCAATCTACCTGTAGTTGTCAATTTTTTAAGTGCTAGAAATCACGTGTATCATTGGAGGAACTGACAACTTCCAGCTCACCTCCGTCTAGGTCACTGCAGTTAGGAATGCGGGGAGTGGGCCTGACGCCGTGGCCTAGTGGCTGAAGTCATCACCTTAAACACCCCGGGATTCCATATAGGATCTAATCCCGGCAGTTCTAATCCCAGCAGCTCCACTTCCCATCCAGCTCCCTGCTTGTGGCCTGGGAAAGCAGTTCAGGACGGCCCAAAGCCTTGAGTTCCTACACCCAAGTGGGAGACCTAGAAGAAGTTCCTGGTTCCCGACTTCGAATCGGCGCAGCACTGGCGGTTGCGCTCACTTGGGGAGTGAATCATCGGATGAAGATCTTCCTCTCTGTCTCTCCTCCTCTCTGTATATCTGACTTTGTAATAAAAAATAAATAAATCTTAAAAAAAAAAAAAAGGAATGCAGGGAGTGCACAAGCAGAACGAACCTCTGGACATTTGTCTCCTTCTCTCAAAGAAAACATTTCTTACGATCCATAGAAACTAATATCCTGAAACCCTAGCCAATAATCCAAACTTTGCATATTAAGGTATGTCCTAAATATACCTACATGTAAATATAATACCCTTAAAAACAAACACAGTATCTGACTGAAAAATCCTCCATGTTCAAACGCCAACATCCTATATGGGCATCAGTTCAAGTCCTAGCTGCTCTAGTTCCCATCTATTATGGCCTGGAAATACCTTGGGACCCTGCACCTAAATGGGAAAGCAGGAAGAAGCTGCTGGCTCCTGCTTTCAGATAAGATCAGCTCTAGCCCTTGCAGCCATTTTGGCGAATGAACCAGTGGATACAAGTCCTGCTTCTCCTTCTTTCTGTAAATCTGCGTTTCAATCAAAATAAATGAACATGTTTTAAAAACAGTATTGCATGAAAGAACACTTTTATGACCCATCCATGATGTTTATCCTGAGGCAAGAAAAGTTAAAGGTTTCAAAAAAAATGCTAGGGCCCAGCTCCGTGGCCTAGCGGCTAAAGTCCTTGCCTTGAACACCCCGGGATCCCATATGGGCACCAGTTCTAATCCCAACAGCTCCACTTCCCACCTAGCTCCCTGCTTGTGGCCTGGGCAAGCAGTCCAGGATGGCTCAATGCTTTGGGACCCTGCACCCATGTGGGAGACCTGGAAGAGGTTCCTGGTTCCTGGCTTTGGATCCGTTGCACTCACTTGGGGAGTGAATCATCGGACGGAAGATCTTCCTCTCTGTCTCTCCTCCTCTCTGTATATCTGACTTTGTAATAAAAATAAATAAATCTTAAAAAAAAAAAAAAGTGCTCCCTGGGACCGGTGCGGTAGCATAGAGGTAAGCCATTGTCTATGGCGCCACATCTCACCGATCTTGCGCGCTTCACTTCTGATCCAGTTCCTTGCTAATGAACCTGGGAAAGCAGCAGAAGAGGGTTTGAGCCCTTACACCCATGTGGGAGACCCAGATGAAGCTTCTGGATTCAGAAAAGTCTAGCTCCAGGCTTTGCAGCCATTTGGAGAGTGAGCCAGTAGATAAGAGATGGTATCTCTCTCTCAATCTCTCTCTCTACCTCTCTGTAATGCTGCCTTTCAAATAAACAGATCCAATTGAATTCTGGAATGGTACGTGACTGACTGCAGGGTGACTACTTTCTTGCCAATTCTCGCTTGAAAGCTTCTTCCAAACTATTTTAAAGATTTTTCTTTATTTTTTATTAGAAACTCAGATGTACAGAGAGAAGGAGAGACAGAGAAAGATCTTTCATCCACTCCTCAAGTGGCTGCAACAGCCGGAGCCGAACTGATTCAAAGCCAGGAGCTTTCTCTGAGTCTCCCATGTGGGTGCAGGCCCCAAGAGGGCAAGTAGGGCAAACTGGATACTAACTGGCACCCATATGGAATCCCAGCACATGTAAGGCGAGGATTTTGGCCACTAGGCTACCGCACCAGCCCCTCCCCCAATGTTGTAATCTGCTAAAACTAATTGGGACCTAGGAAATCATCATGATGCTCAAGATAACATCAGGTAGATGAAGCCAATGTCAGAACAAAGGATCAAGCAAGCATTTTCAACAAGTTTTAACATCTTCAATTTTACTTTCTAAACAGATTATATATAGAAATATATCTCGGTAAAATACACAGATTACTATTCAAGTCAGTGCAGATAAGGGTTCAATTGGAAAAAATGGGGTCAGAGGCTTAGCCTGGTTAAAGAATGGAATTGGGCTGCTCATACCTGTATCAGAGTACCTGGGTTTCCTGTGTGTGGCTTCAGCGCCTTCCTCCAGTCTCCTGCTAATGAATGCACTGGAGCAAGCACGTCGGGTTGAGGAATTGTGCCTCTTGCACCCACGGGGGGGGGTGGGGGAGAGCCAGCTGGAGTTCGCAGCTCCAGCCCTCAACTCCTGCCACTCCAACACATCCCAAGCACTTTGGGAGTAAACCAGCAAATTGAACTACCCACCCCTGCCTCTCAGCTAATTCAGTAAGACATTTCTTATCTACAGAAATTGATATCCTGAAATCCTAGTTCATCATTAATACTGACCAGACTAGGATACTGCTTGAATATGCAATATATATGATCCCACACAATAGGAGTTCTTTAATTAGAACCTTAAGAGTGACCTTTTGAGGGCTGACATGGTGGTGTAGCATGCAAAGCTGCAACCTGAGATGCCTGCGTTCTATTTGGCACATGGGTTCATTCCCCAAATGCCTGGCATATCCAGGAAGGGATGAGTTGAGGCCTGGAACCAGGAACTCAATCTGGCTCTCCCCTGGGAGTGGAAGAACCGGTCCTGGTTCAGCACTGACTCAGGTGCTGCCTGTTCTGCTTCCCATCCTGCTGCCTGTTAAGGGCCTGGGAAAAAGCACAAGATGGCCCAGGTGCTTGGTTCCCTGCCACCCACATGGGAGACCTAGAGGAAGCTAATGGCCTCTACCTTTGGTCGGGCCCCACCGCAGCCACTGCAGCCACGTGGCAAAAAAAGCCAGAAAATGGAAGATCTCTCCCTTACTCTGAATGGCAAATAAACCTTAAAAAAATTACCTTTCTTGAGGAAAGGTGTCAAAATTAACAATTAAAATTCACAGTGGGGCCCGGTGCTATAACGTAAAGGCTGAAGTCCTCGCCTTGCACCTGACAGCTCCTATCCTGGCTTCCCATCCAGCTCCCTGCTTGTGGCCTTGTCGAGGACGGCCCAAAGCCTTGAGACCCTGCACCCGCATGGGAGACCCGGAAAGAAGTTCCTGGCTCCTGGTTTCAGATCGGCGCAGCTCTGGCCATTGCAGCAGCTTGGGGAGTGAATCATCGGACAGAAGATCTGTATATCTGACTTTCCAATAAAAAAAAAATAAATCTTAAAAAAAAGAAACCTCCAAGTCACATCTGGAGCAGGTACTTGGCACAGTGGATAAAATGCCACTTAAAACACCCACATAACAGAACGCCTGACTCTGCTTCCAATTACTGCTTTCTGCCAGTGCACACCCAGGCATGCCTCAGTGATCCCAGTCCTGGCTGCTGCAGGCAACCGGAAGTGATTCGGTATGTTCAGCATCTCCTCCCCTTTCCTCAGACTGTCTCCAATAAAATGAAGACAAATAAAAAAAGCTTTAAATTCACAACTTAAGCCCCCATACACTTCATTCCTATATATAAAAAAAAAAAAAGATACCTGATTGCCAGCTAATTAAATAACATTTTTAAAAGCAATTCCTCAGGGGCCTGGTGTGGTGCAGTGGGATAAATGCCAAAATGCCATATCGGAATGCCAGTTCAGGTTCACACAGCTCTGCTTCTGATGCCAGTCCCTGCTAGTGCCCCTGGGAAAGCATCAGAAGATAGCCCAAGGTGCTTGTACCCCAGGGAGTTTTCAGCTCAGACTGTAGTGTGGCTCAACCCATCTGCTGCGGCCATTTCCAAAGGATGAATGATCCTACTCCCTAGCTTTCCCTTTCTCTCACTGCTCCTCCTCTTCTCTTTCTCTCCTTTCAAATAAGTCAAGCTTTTTAAAATTCCACTACTCGGGCCTGGTGCTGTGGCCTAACAGCTAAAGTCCTCACCTTGAACATACCAGGAGCCCATATGGGCACCAGTTCTAAACACAGACGGCCCCACTTCCCATCCAGCTCCCTGCTTGTGGCCTGGGAAAGCAGTGGAGGACGGCCCAAAGCCTCAGATTTTTTTTTTTTAAGATTTATTTTTTATTTTCTTTATTGGAAAGGCGGATATACAGAGAGGAGAGACAGAGAGGAAGATCTTCCGTCCCAGGATTCACTCCCCAAGTGAGCGCAACGGTCGATGCTATGCCGATCCGAAGCCAGGAGCCTCCTCCGGGTCTCCCACGCGGGTGCAGGGTCCCAAAAAAGCCTCAGATTCTTACACCCACGTGGGAAACCTAGAGAAAGCTTCTGGCTCCTGGCTTCAGATCGGCACAGTACTGGCCGTTGCGGTCAGTTGGGGAGTGAATCATCGGACAGAAGATCTTCCTCTCTGTCTCTCCTCCTCTCTGTATATCTGACTTTGCAATAAAAATGAGTAAATCTTTAAAAAAAATTTCACTACTCAGTAAAAATTCAAAAAACATAATTGGCTATGAACAAGTGTACACTGAGCAACTAAAACAAGATTTATTTTAAAATTTTCCCCTTAAAGATTTGCATGATAAACTGTTAAAAACATTTCATCCTGTATGCTAAAAAACAATTTATAAGCAGTTCCATTTTACTTATGTATTCTAAAATCAGCTAATTGACCACAACTAAAGGAACAAAAATTGTGCCAAAATAATAGCAATTAAAACCTTTTGATCTTAAACATGTTCACTTCTCCTTTAAACAACGCTAATTAGGCTTGCAGACTATGGTCTCTTAGTGGTATACTTCCTACAAATAAAATTGCTTCTAAGGAAATCTTTTAGGTCTAATACGTGGTGTTAGTATTTACTTGAGTCCATCTGCTTTGATTAAGGTGGAATTTGGGGAGACCCGTATTGTGTCACAGAGAGCTAAGCTTCCTTCCACCTGCAATACCAACATCCCATATGAGCATCAGTTTGAATCCAGCTTGAATCCTCTTCTGATCTAACTTACTACTAATGTGCCTTGGAAAGCAACAGAAAATGGCGCAAGTGCTTGGGCCCCTACCACCCGCGCGGAGACCAAGCCGGACTGGCAAACTCTGGCCTTCCCTCTGGCCCAGCCCCAAGCTGGTGAGGCCATGTGAGGAACGAATTAGCAAATGGAATATTTCTTTCTGCCTCTCCTGTACTCTGCCTCTCAAATAAATAAATCTTTTTTTTTTAGAAAAAATGAATGACAACAACAAATCAGAACAATAAATCACCAATGGCTTTCCTTTTCCAACCTCTGAAAAAAAAAAAATGGGGGAGGGATCTTTGCAGTCACAACCCTCATCTAGCCTCAGTAGCTACATTTCAAAATCTTAAAAACTTTCTTTGAAACTTATGTACAAATACAATGCAATCTACAATAAAGGCGGCTGAAAAAAAATTATAAAGACAGCAATCATTAGCACAAAGGCTACACAACTAATGAAAGCTGAATAATTTGAAAGTAATTAAATGAACCCAAGATTACAAGCCTGCAAGACAGGGAGGCTGGCCTGACGTAAAGAGCAAATCACAACTGAACCACCACACTTTCCAATCAATTTGACAGCTAAGACCAGAGTTCCTGGAGAAGGTCCTACTGGTCCTAATGAGTTAAAAGGAATCCAGCTGGGCACCGAATAAAATGCAGATAATCTCTGGAGGCCAAACGGTACCAAGAGCTAGATTTTCAAATACCAGTTTTCAGATAGCATTGAAGGTGTTTTTTTTTTTTTTAACTTCCAGCATTTAGAAATAATAGGGTTGGACAAATAACTTTACAAATATGTGTAAGAAGGAATTGTGTTGGTGTGTGTGTGTGTGTGTGTGTGTGTGTGTGTGTGTGTTTCCTAGCCATGGTTCCAGAGCTAAAATAAATAACCCAACTAACATCATATGCTGAAGAAGTCCAATAAAACATTTTGTGTGGGATTTTAAGTTGTGTGTGTGTGTGTGTGTAACGAGTAGGATGGAAGAAGCATATACAAAAGTCCGGGTGTGCATTCTTTTGATCTTTGTGGACAGAAAACAAAACGGATTTTGAAAAATACAAGGCTTTAAATATATCAACATAAATGTAGTGCAGAGATAAGCATGGGACTTTGAAGTCTGAGAGCCTGGATTATTCAGGCTCTAAAATTTACTAGCCCATTACTCTTTTCTGGCAATATGATACAGCAGAAAACTTTAATTTGAATGGTTCCAGGATTGCTAGTTCCTATTTATGTGACCTTGAACAAAGTTACTTTGCCTCTCCGAGCCTGAGCCTCCCCAACTGGCTAAGAGGAAATTAATGGTAACTATCTCACATAATTTGTTTAGGGCAAAACCAAAATTATTCACACATACATTCACTCATTTGGAGAACTGAAGTACGAGAAGGATTTAACGGAAGGAAGATTAAACTGCAACCCCCTAAGGCACCCACACTCCCACTGGGCGGAAAAACGTAAAAACGTAGTAAACAGACACAAATCACAAAGGCAACTGTCCGTATGTTTGGGTATGGAGAGCTAGGGAAGCCAAGAGGTAAAGGTTCATGTCCAATTTCACACCTGAAGGATAAATGATCAATCACAAGACAAAACGGACTACAGGTAAAGAGCAAGGCACCTGGCTCCCCAGGCAGCTACTCACAGAAACTAGCACAGTATCTTCTCAATGTTTTAGGTGTTCGCCCTAGAGGCTTTTAAAAACAAATATCTCCAGTCTCATCCAATTTTGAAGGGGAAAAATTTATAATGCTTGTACCAAAAAAAAAAAAAAAAGACGAATAAAATGCAAAAAGAAACAGTATTTTCCTTCCGATGCTTTTCAGGAAAATATAAATGTCATTTAAGAGTGGTGTTTTAAAGTTTTGTCAAAGGAGGGGTAAAACAAGGCAAAAGGGACAAAGTGAGCCTGCAGGCCTTCCTCTGGCCAGAGCACTGGTTAACAGGGGGGCTACAAAGCCTTAAGACTTGCTATCGCACTCCTTTGAAAATGCTAATCATTATTCATAGCACTCCTACTTCTAGGTATCAGTTTTTAAGATTTCTCAGCAAAGAGAGAGCCACAGCCCTTCTCCCAAGGCTCAAGTATTCCTAGGTCACACACAATGCAAGAAAGCATTGAAGTACCAGCACCCTCAGGGCAGATGAAATCAATCCAAGGACAGGGGACCCACCCACATTGTAGAAGTCACTCAGCAGGGGAAGATTCAATTAAAAAAAAAAAAAAAACACTCAAGTACCAGATAGCCAGCTAAGTAAGTCTTAAAAATGTGTCACAAACCGCTTCTAACAAAATTTAGGAAAATCGAATAACTTCAGGCCAATTAACTCTAAAGAATCAAGATAGATACCGAAGGGTATAAGAAAACAAACAAGGTAGCTTATGAAAACATAAGAAAAACTTACATTGATATATAGAAATTCATTCAACATAAGATCAGATTGGTTGAGAGACCCTGTCAGATGACAGCAGATAAACTCACAGTATATTCCCACCTATAAAAGAGCAAATACTATGCCAGTGTCATACTGAGTCATTTCTATAGTAGTTATAAAAATGCAAATAACAGTATCTTGTGGCATGTTTATTATTTTTGTCTGAGCTAATATAGACACACTTCAAAACTTCATCTGGGGTTCAATTCTGAAACTCACGTTTTAAAAACTCCTTTTTATAGTACTGTTCTTTATGTCCCTTGCATATAAACATCATAATAAGGAAACAATAATTAGCTAGCTAAGAAAATACAAATTCTGAGATGATAATTTTCCAGTTTCCATGCTGGACATTCATCCTCTCTGTCTTGATTTTAAAAATGCATTAACCAGGGCCCAGTGCTGTGGCCTAGCAGCTAAAGCCCTCACCTTGAACGCACCAGGATCCCATATGGGCACCAGTTCTAATCCCAGCAGCTCCCTGCTTGTGGCCTGAAGCAGTCGAGGATGGCCCAAAGCTTGGGGACCCTGCACCCAAGTGGGAGACCTGGAAGAGGCTCCTGGTTCCGGATCGGCACAGCTCTACCAGTTGCGGTCACTTGGGGAGTGAATCAAATGGAAGATCTTCTGTCTCTCCTCCTCTCTATATATCTGACTTTGCAATAAACATAAATAAAAATTTTTTAAAGAAATAAAACTGCATTAGCCAATTTGTTTGCATAGCATATTTTAAAAATCACCAAAAAAAAAAAATCAATCTTTCAACATTTAGCTTTTTTGATCCACACAATAACCATGTAAAACAGGTGGGATTTTTCATTCTGTAAATGAAGAAATTGGATCTCTAAGAGGTTAAGTAATTTGCCCAGGGTCATTACAGCAAGTTCAAGGCTATCTTTTACAATAAATTTCAGCATCTTTCCTACAGCTCACAAATTCCCACACAACATATGTCAAAACAAGGTCACATCTAAAATATGACATAAACACTGAATTCCCTTTAAGATTACTATTTCGTTCCCTATCAGTTAATGCCAGAAGTAAACAAAAACACACAAACTAATCTTCAAATGTGACAAACTTGATTTCGGGGGGGAAAAAAAAAAATCGGTAGGGCAAACACATAAAATTCAAATTCTTAACCTAAGAGCAGCTCTCTTCATGTTTATAACGCCATCTTATTTGTGACATACCAGTTTTCCTAGGATTAATAATAACTCTCCAAAAGGATTTTCATCACTGCAAATCTGTACAGCCCAAACGTGAAAATAGTGTCGCTTTAATTCCAACAGCTAAAGCCACATTATTTCCCAGAGCAGGAGTACACGTGTGGAGCAAGCACAGCATTAGCCAGGAAGACTGGCTTCCAGAGTCACTGCTCTCTGCCATACCTCTGAATTAGCACTACATGCACACTGCACTGGAGTTGAACGGCATATGCATTTTGGCTTCCCATGATGCCTTCCGTTCTTCCCGACTAGGGCCGTGTGTCCACATGGCGGTTAATAAATCACACATGTTTAAACTGCTTTCACACTTAAAGATACAATCACTATTCTACAAGCACTCAAGGAGAGCTGTGCTATTATAAACAATTTAAGCTATTACTAGTAATTGGAGAACAACAGCTAGGAGAGGTTAAAAAAAAAAACAGAGAATACAGCTATGTCTGGAATTCAAATACAGTAGTTGGGGAAGGTCAATAGCGAAAACGTTGTCACACTTTTAAGCTTGAATGTATTCTATGCAGATTCAAGTTCTTATACTAACATATCAACAGATACACATATTATTTTAAATAATAAAAAAATCGATGTGTAAATTCCTTCCAGTATTCGGTATACAATATGCGGATAACGAAATCTATCTCATCCCAAATATAAGCACTAACAGTACTTTCAATTAATAAAAATGAAAAACGGTTCAAGGTAAAAATATATACCACTCATAATTATGTAAAATTATGCCTTTGGTTCACTCTTATCATAGGAATCCTCTTAAATTGACTCAAAAACCTTAAAACATGGCACAGAACACTAAGCTGTCACCTCGGGGCCAGCATCCAATAAAGTGACCATAAAATGACCACTCAACTGCCAGTTGTTCCAGTTCAGGCCCTTCCAAAGGCACCTGAGAAAGCAGCAGAAGGTGGCCCCCACACTTACACAGCTACGTGGGGACCCTCAAGCCGATCCTGGTTCCCAGCTTCGATTTGGCCTGGCCTGGCCTGGCCTTGGCCTTCACAGGTATTTTGGAAACAAACCAGCAGATGGACGATCTCTCGTTCTCTCTCTGTTCAGTACCTCTACCTTTCAAATCAATATATACCTATTTTTAATCTTAAAACAAAACCTCCAAATCACTATTCGATATTTCAATTCCAATGTTAACAAAGCTGCTCATTTCAAACATACAGCAAACACCTTTGGATCACTCTGTCCTCAATAAAGCTCGTCAAAGAAGCCGCACAGCGGGCAACAAGTCAAAGTAACATCTACAATGATTTCAAGAACCTTCCTTAGGGGGGATAGCAAGAAATAAATGTTATTCTAGAATGCTGCCAATAACCATCAAGCAGGAAGCGAGAATGAAGAGAAACGCCCTGATCAAACTTCAGGCAACTGCAACAACTTAGAAAATGTTTCCGCTAGCATTTCCTAAATTTCTAGAAAATTTGAAATTTTGAATTCCATATTCAAAATCCTTACAGACCAACTAACACCAACAAGCATTTCACATATAGACTCTTTTTTAAAGGCCCTTCAGATCTCAGTATGCCAATAGTCACCTGCTAAACATTAACAAAAAAAAAAAAACACCTTCCCAGGGATTGGTGTCGTGGTTCACTGAGTTAAGCCACTGTCCGTGACAACAGCAGCCCATACAACAGCAGCCCATACAGTGGCCGGTTTAAGTCCCCATTGCCACTGATCTACTTTCAGTCCACCAGTCCACCTCCCTGCTAAACTGACATGGTAAAGCAGCAGCAAATGCCACCCACATGGAAGAATCACATGGAGTTTCAGGCTTCTAGCCACTGAGGAGTAAACCAGTAGATTAAAACATCTGTCTCTCTTTCGCCCTCTTTCTCTCTCTCTCTCTCTCTCCTTCTCTGTAATTCTGTTTTACAAAACAAATAAATCTTACAAATAAAGCACCTTCTCTATGTTGCAAAACATATTATATTACATGATCATTTTTAAAAAGGAGGGACTTTATAGAATATACAGTAGTGACAGCAAAGTATTTAAAAATATTCAGTGCATCATTACCTTAACAATGTTCTGGACACACCAAGCAGTAGACACCCAATTCAAAGAAAATATACTGATTAATTGAAGGGCAGGATTTTTGTTTGAAAAATGCAGTATACATGGCCATGCAACACCAATTCACTATGCAGACACTAGCTTACAGTCTTTTATCTCTCCATTATGAATTTGTATTTTTCCTTTTCATATGCAGTATATCTTAAGCTTGAAGTACTGCCATATAATTTAATATGCCAGATACTTGGTTTTCAATCCAAACCATGTAGCTAAATCAAATCCACTGCTTTAAAAACAGGTTTAAAAGCACCTACCCCCAAGGGAAAAAAAAATCGCATCTTTCCTACATTGAACCTACTGAAAATGATGTTTAACATTGCATACTCAGTTTTCAGGTACTATTTTATTTTCCTTATGTTTAAATTTTCAGTTATGTCCCATCTTCCCTTATGAAGACAGCCACAAGCAGAGAACAGATCTTTGATTTAAAAGAAGAGCATATCAAAAGTAGCGTATCTTGAAAACCTGGATCTGGGTACAGAAAACTAAAAGCCTGAGCACACATTACCAAAATTAAATGAAAACAAGAAGATACACTGTTTATCTAAACCACAGATAACTGGTAACTCGGCACAAGAAAATTTTGTGTACAACGCATAAGGAAATGTACTTATAAAAACAGAAAAGAAACAATAATACAGCTTAAAGTGAGTATATCAAGCATATTCAAGTAAATTAACAGTTCAAAAAATGATAGTGAAAAGAGCTACTTAAATCAACTACAGGCTCTCTTCACCTGTTAAAACCAACAGACAGTTAAAGGTAATTGAATCTGTTTAGAGTGAGAGAAACATATAGAATAAAACAAAAGCCTAGTAAACTGGGAGCATGCATGTGGTGAGACCAAATGTTTTTAATTACTTTGAGGCTATCACAGTCAAGATAGTTTAAAAAACTTTCAGCACTTGCACACACACACACACACACACACACACACACACCAGCTCTGAGACAGACACAAAAACAGGTCAATACACCTCAATATTCAAAAACGACCTTGGAAATCCTACCAGCCATTACGTTTTAAAAATATATACTCAATATGCGTAACCACCATTGTTTTTTTGCCTTTTCAGAAGGGGCAGAACTTCAAGCCTAACAAAAGGTCTGCCTGCAAATTAAACAACCTGGTAATTCAAGCAGCTTTTCAAAAAGAACATTTTTTTTATTCATGTGCGAAAGACTTAGCAGTAACAGAACAAATGGCCAAATTTACCCTTGTCACA
Source organism: Ochotona curzoniae (assembly GCF_017591425.1). Classification (NCBI taxonomy): domain Eukaryota; kingdom Metazoa; phylum Chordata; class Mammalia; order Lagomorpha; family Ochotonidae; genus Ochotona; species Ochotona curzoniae. The sequence continues at coordinate 52,245,862 of NW_024467087.1, read as the reverse complement.
ATTATAACACCATTTTCTGTGATCTGAAAAGTATGAGAAAAAAATTAGCAGGCAAATTCCATAATGAGCACTGTCTCACTGTTTTAAATGAGAAATATTAAAATGAACACAACAGTGAATTAAAGCGTGTGCTGCTGCAAATTTTTAATTGTTTTAGAACATAACTAGAATATAGTATACACCTCCAACTTTTTTTAACTTTGTCCAGTGCTTTTTCCTTTGAAACTTATTTGAGATAGCTGAATTTAAGAGTTTTGTAACATCACCTCTCTCCTTTCATTACCCTCCAATTTACTGCACCAGTGTAACACACGGGAACCTCGTCTCGCCAAAATAAAGAGGATCACCTTTTTGTGTTTGCTAATATTGAACAGAAGGCTCATTTATACGATAAATCACATACGCTGAAACAGTGTAACCTATGTGTCTGGTTCGTTAAAAAAAAAGTATCTCTTTTAACAGACGCCCATTGTCTGCTCATAAATCTAAACTCGTGCTTCAACAGTTCTTCAAAAGGTCACTATGTATAGTTTTTATTTGGCGAAAATGCATCCGTACAAATACGCTTTACTGGTTTAATGAGGTATTTTCTAAGATATGAGCTATACAACGAATACGCGTTTATTCAGCAGTACATTATCTACAAGAGGCAAATTTTGGAATTCGCTCGATGCGCTTTATTATTTTTTAATTGTGTCGGTTTTTGCCAGTCCGGAGTCCGTCAACTCCCCTTCGGAGCCCCTTCGCGTCCCCCCCACCACCAAGAGAAAAAAAAAAAAAAAAAAAAAGACCAAGCCTGGCCTCAGTTCCCGTATTTCAAGCCAGGACCAACCAGAAACCAGTTTTCTTCCACTAATCCGGAACTCCGGGCTGTTACCAACGCTGCCATTGGCCAGCGTCAGTCCTTGGTACGTGCCCCAAGATAACCCCCTGGTTTCTCTTCGCTTCCCCCTACAATGGGCCTTCCCCGAGGTTTGTAGCAATATTCCTAGTCCAAAACACGGCACCTCTCAAAAGCAACTCACATATTCTTCAAAGTTTTCGGGTAACAACGAGGGAGGCCAAGGAGAGGGCAAGGTACCCTTTTCTCCGACTCGCGGGGAGGGGGAAGGGGCAGACGTTCTTCAGCTCGGCACCAAGCTCGAGAGCCTTGTTGGCTGAGGGGTCGAGGCGGATAGGGGGGGTACAAGGTGGAGAGGGAGGGGTTGAAAGAGTTAAGATGAAGTTGAAATGAAAACTTTACTCACCAGATCCTCGAAGCTTCTTCGGTGCTCTTTCCCCTCCCAGTCTAAGCGGCGCGGAATCAGCTGGGGGCCGAAGGAAAAGAAAGGGGGAGGGGGGCAGACGATGAAGGCGAAGCCTGCGCTCCCCATCAACCCGGTCCAGCTTGGGTCCTGCTCCTCGACCCTCTGGAGTCTTTATTTCTTTGGGTCCAATAAGCAAATTACCTTGGAGCTAGATTGAGCGTGTGTTGGGGGGGGGGAGGGGGAGGCCAAGGGGGAGGAAATCCTGAAAAACCGCTTCCCACAAGCATAAAGAGGGGGCGAGTTAAGACCCCAGCGTTGTCCGCCCCTTTGGAAGGAAGAAGCCGCTTCACCCCCGTGACAACAGCTATGGGTGCCCAGTCCCAAGCCTCCCTCCTGGCCCTTGCCCTCCGCCCGGTCTTGCCCTCCCCTTCCTCCAGTCTCACCCAGCCCTCCCCACCCCTTGCCGAAGGGGCTCGGTACCTGATGCTCCTCGAGCTCCTGCACTAGCACCTGAGCAAAAGGGAAACACGAATGAGGAGCAGCTCGGGCCATCAACCCATTCCTCCCTCCCCACTCCGAAGCCAGACGCTGACGGTAGGACTAGTCAAGGCCGGCCTTTCCCTCGCCCTCAGCCAAACCGCTCACCCCGCTGCCTTGATTTCCCCACTGGGACCATTCCCCACTACTCCCAAATTTGCTTCTCCACCTCACCTGAGCAGATTTGTTGCAGGGTCCGGACTGCAAGAACCTAGCGATCAGGTAATACAGCTCTGAGAAGGGGGGGTGGGGGGAGGGAGGTTGAGAGGGAGGCAAAGAAGAGAAATAGAAGCTTTTTAAAAAGAAACTGACAGCCGTCGAGCTAAGCCCCCATCCCCTCAACCCCCAGACACAGCTACCCACCGGCTTCGATCTGGGTAGGTGCCGCCGCCATCCTTTTCCCGAGGGGATTTGGGGGCTTCGCTCCGGAGGGGTTGCCGGGGGTGGTTGGGGGCGCTGCCTCTATTGTGGTGGAGCCCCCATGCCCGGGAGTCCCGCCGCTTCCGCCGCACTCCTCGTCCCAGTTTCGGTCTCTCTCGGATTCATCGCATCACGTTTCGACCCATAGATATTCTAGCCCAGGAGCCGAGGAGGCGGAGGAGGAAGGAGAGCGAGAGAGAGAAGAGGAGGGAGGAGCCGAAGTGGCGGAGAAGTGGGCGGGGGCAAAGGAGGTGGAGAGAGGGGAGGGCGAAACGCGTGAGGAGCCTGCAGAGCGCCTTAGTGGCCGCTAGAGGCACCATATCGGGCACCTGGCCTAAGCTCTCCCGAGGGCCTACGGTTGCTTAGCTACCGCGACGGAAAGGAGGGGGAGGTGCTAACTGGAGGCCGACGCTCTGGCAACCGTCGTAGAACTCTGTGGTACGGTTCGCGTCCGCGTTTGCGAGCTGCGAGTCACTTGCCCTTCCTGGGAGGGCAGTCGGGCCCTTTCCGGTAGACAACTCTTCCCCCCTAGGGGTAATCTCGAGGAATTTGTCAGGGATTGAATTTACTGATGTTTTTGCCTTCGTTTTCCTCCGGGCACAGAAGGGCTTGGCTTTTTTGTTTGCTTTTTGTTTTTGTTTGTTTGTTTGTTTTCTTTTTCTTTTTTCAGAAGCCAGCCTCTAAGTGATTTTACGACTAAGGAAGGAAAAGGAGTTCCTACTTGGTAGTCACTTTTCTTTGAAAGGATGTTTTTGGGGTACCAAATGAAAATGTTGCAATTACCAGTCCAGAGTATGGGATTCTGAGTGTCACAGAAGAAAAGCCCTCAAAATGCCCTAACAATCTAATAAATAATGGGTGAGAAATTAGCATTCAGCCGCGAAGCAGGTTTTCCCTTATGAAACTTTAACACCTGCTCTGTCTGCACCATCCCAATAGGATCATATTCTACTCTGCTTTTAAATGCTGTCGAAATATTTTCCATTCACCAAGGATTTTTATCCGAGAATATTAATATACATCTCTGTAGGCAAGTACTTTTTTTTTTACAGTTCAGAACTACATGTGTTTAACCCCCGACTTTTAGGACAAAACTGGCCTTCACTTTTTGATTACGAAAATTTAAAGTGTCCAAAAAAGATTTGTATAGTAATTCATATCAATGCAAGAATTTTGCATAATCTTTGCTCCCTTACCGCGTTAACATCCAGATCCCATCTACATGCTTGTACAAAAGTAAGTTGATGAGTTGAGACTAGAGGTACTGTTTAAGTTACAATATATTCAATGTGAAGGTTCACCTTCTAAATTTAGCCCTGACCTGCTAGAAATGTGGGGTCCTTCCTCCACCACTGGCAACACTGTCTACAAGTTTATCAAGCCAGCACAACCTGACCTTGGTGGTTTGGCTCACACCTGGCCATGTCTCGCCCTCAGAATGCAACAAACTCGGGAAATAAATTGTGAAATTAATAGGTTGATTCTTGGTTGTTTTGCTGTGGTACTTGATAATACCACTGACTGAAAAAAAATACATAGATATTAAAAAACACAACAAAAAAACAAAAAAGGCACATATATCGAAAATGCATATAACCTGCAAAACTGCTTGTAAGCAATTTAACAAAGTACAAGCCTGAATACTTCTCAGTTCTCCTGTAACAGCATTTGCTGAGTCATTGTTATGCACTAAATGCTTTACCTGCTTCACCTCATTTAGTCATAGCAAGTTAGATGTTCTCCCCATTTTTTTTAAGGTTTATTTATTTTTATTGCAAAGTCAGATATACAGAGAGGAGGAGAGACAGAGAGGAAGATCTTCCATCTGATGATTCACTCCCCAAGTGACCGCAATGGCCGGTGCTGCACCTATCCAAAGCCAGGAACCTGGAACTTCTTCCCGGTCACCCAAGCAGGTGCAGGAACCCAAGGCTTTGGGCCATCCTGGACTGCTTTCCTAGGCCAGAAGCAAGGAGCTAGATGGGAAGTGGAGCTGCTGGGATTAGAACTGCCGGGATTAGATCCTATATGGGATCCCGGCACATTCAAGGCAAGGACTTTTAGCCACTAGGCTACAGTGCCGAGTCCCTCCCCATTTATTTTCTGATAAAAATAACTATACAAAGTTGGTGTTGTGGGACAGTCAAGCTGCCACCTTTGACATCAAGCCCCCCAAGTAGGACCAATGGTTCAAATCCCAATTGCTCCACTTCCACTTCAGCTCTCTTCTAATCGGCCTCCAAAAATAGTACTTGGACCCTGCAAACTTAGATGCAAAACTCAGATGGTATTGCAGGCTTCTGACCTTGGACTGGCCAACCCGAGCCATTGTGGCCATTTGGGGAATAAACCAGTGAATAGAAAACCTCTCTATCTCTTGCAGTCTCTCTCTCTCTCTCTCTTGCAAATAAATCTTAAAAAAAAAACTATGATTTCAAAGAACCCACATTCTATCAGCCTTTTTTCTCACCTGTAAAATATGGATAGTAAGTAATACTCATTGTGTTTATTTTACATGAATTGCTGTAAAACCCATGTGAGAATATATTCATAGCCTGTTTCAAATTGTATGTGGTGCTGGTATTCTCTTAAAGACCAGATAGGATTTTTAAGATTTATTTATTTATTGGAAAGTCAGATATACAGAGAGGAGAGACAGAGAGGAAGATCTTCCTTCCGGTGATTCACTCCCCAAATGAGCACAACGGCCAATGCTGTGCTGATCCAAAGCCAGGAACCTGGAACCTCTTCCAGGCATCCCACATGGGTGCAGGGACTCAAGCCTTTGGGCCGTCCTCGACTGCTTTCCCAGGCCACAAGCAGGGAGCTGGATGGGAAGTGGGGCTGCTGGGATTAGAACTGGTGCCCATATGGGATCCCAGGGTGTTCAAGGCACGTTCAAGGTGAGGACTTTAGCCGCTAGGCCATGCCTCCGGGCCCCCCAGATAGGCTATTATGATTGATTGATTGACCAATTGGAAAGGCAGAGAAAGAAGAAATGAACATTCCATCTACTAGTTCACTCGCCAAATGTCTGCCACAGCCAGACCAGTGTCAAGCCAAAGGTAACCAGAACCTTATACTGCTTTCCCACCTGAGTGCAGGGGTTCAATTAATTGGGCCATCTGCTACCTTCACAGAAAAAGTAACAGGGGACTGAGTGAGAGGTAGAATAGTCAGGACTCAAAGCAGCACTCCAGTATGGGATGCAGCATTGCAAGCAGCAGCTTAACCCACAAGGATATAATTAGGGAAAGAACTAGTAATTACATGAAATTGGAATAAAGAGACCTCTAAAAAACACAAGGGGTATCCAATTTAGTATCTGTTATCTAATATTATATATAGGGCCCAGCGCCGTGGCCTAGTGGCTAAAGTCCTCACCTTGAACGCGCCAGGATCCCATATGGGCACCTGTTCTAAACCCGGCAGCTCCACTTCCCATCCAGCTTCCTGCTTGTGGCCTGGGAAAGCAGTCGAGGACGGCCCAAAGCTTTGGGACCCTGCACCCGTGTGGGAATACCCGGAAGAAGTTCTAGGTTCCTGGCTTTGGATTGGTGCAGTACCAGCCTTTGCACTCACTTGGGGAGTGAATCATCGAACGGAAGATCTTCCTCTCTGTCTCTCCTCCTCTCTGTATATCTGTCTTTGTAATAAAAAATAAATAAATCTTGAAAAAAAACCTCTATGGTTTAATAATAATAATAATATTATATATAATAGTGCTTTTCTTAGACATTGACATAGCACATGCTCCACCCATACTTTCCACCCAGTGTTAGGATCCAGGCCTGGTCAGTACCTGAGGTGTGGGCTAAGCCTCCATCTGTGGTGCTGGCATGCCATGTGGGTGCCAGTTCATGTTCCAACTGCTCCACTTCTGATCTAACTCCCTGGGAAAGCGGTGGAGAATGGCTCAAGTCTTTGGGCCCACACACCCACATGAGAGTCCCAGAGGTGCCTTCTGGCTCCTTGCTTTGGATCAGTTACTCTCTGGCCAATTGTGGCCATTTTGAGAGAGAAGCAGGGAACAGAGCATCTCTCTCTCTCTCTGTGAATCTGCCTTTCAAATAAAAATTTGAAAAATCTTTGCTTTTTTTAAAGATTTATTTATTTTTATTGGAAAGTCAGATATACAGAGAAGAGGAGAGACAGAGAGGAAGATCTTCCGTCCGATGATTCACTCTCAAAGCGGCTGCAACAGTCGGAGCTGTGCCGATCCAAAACCAGAAGTCTGAGCCTCTTCCGGGTCTCCCACGTGGTGCAGGGTCCCAAGGCTTTGGGCCATCCTCGACTGCTCTCCCAGGCCACAAGCAGGGAGCTGGATGGGAAGCTGGGCTGCCAGGATTAGAACCGGCGCCCATATGGGATCCTAACATGTACAAAGCAAGGCCTTTAGCTGCTAAGCCACTGCATTAGGCCCAAAATTTTAAAAATCTTAAAAAAAAAAAAAAAAAGACCTAGGCCTTGTTGGAGAGGACAGAGTCAGCCAGATTTACGCAATAGCAGAAAAGATGTTGTGATTACTGTGGTGCCTGCAGGCAGAACTTCCTGAAATGCCAATCTTAGGAAATTAGTAGAAGCATGAATTCCCATCCCTTTGGAATCTGCCCTCTAGGATTGCCTGAGAAAGATGTTCACGTGGAGTCTCACCAGAATCACTTCACTACTAAAGCACCGGAAGCAGGGTTCCGTGGGAAGGCAGCCCTGTGTCTGCAGGGAACTCCATGCTCAGGAAAGGCCCGCCTAGGTAGTAAGCAGGGCAGAAGCTGGAAGCAAAACCTTCCTTCCAGCACGGTCCTTCCAGTGCCTGCTTGTGACAAAGGTTCTGAGTGCCAACAAAAGGAAACTATTTAAATGACCCAGATCCAGTGCCACAATGCAGTCAGTAGGTGTCAATTTGGAGATGACAACAAATTGATGAACTAACACGACTCTCCTGCTGTTTTCTTCACTAGTGTGTAGATAAGAGGAAAGTTATTGAAATGTGTGTGAGGGGGCCCAGCTTCGTGGCCTAGCGGCTAATGTCCTCGCCTTGAACATGTCGGGATCCCATATGGGTGCTAGTTCTAATCCCAGCAGCTCCACTTCCCTTCCAGCTCCCTGCTTGTGGCCTGGGAAAGCAGTCGAGGATGGCCCAAAGCTTTGGGACCCTGCATCCACATAGGAGACCTGGAACCGGTTCCAGGTTCCTGGCTTTGGATTGGCGCAGCACCGGCCTTTGCGGTCGCTTGGGGAGTGAATCATGGGACGAAAGATCTTCCTCTCTGTCTCTCCTCCTCTCTATATATCTGACTTTGTAATGAATATAAAATAAATCTTTAAAAAAAAGAAATGTGTATGAGGGTACATAGAAATTTTATGGTAATGCACATTGTCTCAATTCAATTTTCATTGAGTTTTTGACATACCCTCCTATGTTCACTTGAAATGTGCTTATTTGTTTTTCAGGATTAATATTAATCAGAGTTGATGTTCTTCAGTATTTTGTAACATTTAGACTCACCAATGTTGTGTTTTTGTTTTTGTTTTTTTTTAAAGCAGAGTTACAAAGAAAGAGATCTTCCATCTCTTGGTTCATTCCCCCTAAAGTCCATAGTTGCAGGTGATGGGCCCGTCAGACAGCAGGAGCTTCTTCCAGGTCTCACACGTGGGTGCAGGGGCCCAAGCACTTGGGCCATTGTCCCTTGCTTTCCAAGGCACATTAGCAACTAGCTGGATGGAAGTGAGGCAGCCAGGACTCCAACCAATACACATGAAAGATGCTGGTGCCTCAGGATGCCACCACAACACTTACAAGACTTACACTTATGCTGTAAGTCTTCAGTTAAGAAGAGAGAGATATAGTAAAAATTAATCCACATAGGAAAAGAGCTACAATGTTTATCTTTTCATTGCAATCACCAGGAACCATATCAGTGTCAATTCTAGTCCTGGCTGGTACTCTTCCCTTCCAACTCCCTGCTTGTGGGCTGGGAAAGCAGTAGAGGAAGGTCCAAAGCCTTGGCACCCTGTACCCACATAGGAGATCCTGTAGAATCTCCCGACTCTTGGCTTAAGATCAGCTTAGCTCCAACCATTGTGGCCATTTGGGGAGTGAACCCAGGATGGAAGATCTTTCTCTCCTCTGTCTAAATCTGATGTGCCTTTACAATAAAAATAAGTGAATCTTTAGAAAACATTTATCAACTATAAATAGTTTCTCTATTATCACCTCAGCTTCTATAAGAAAACAAAATTAAGGCCTGGCGCTGTGGCCTAGCAGCTAAAGTCCTTGCCTTGAAGGCGCCAGGATCCCCTGTGGGCACCAGTTTTAATCCTGACCACTCTACTTCCCATCCAGCTCCCTGCTTGTGGTTTGGGAAGCCCTGGAATCCTGCACTCAAGTGGGAAAACTAGAAGATCCTGGCTCCTGGCTTTGGACTGGCTCATCTCCAGTCTTTGAGGCCACTTGGGAAGTGAGCAAGCAAATGGAAGACTTTTCTCTATCTCTCCTTCTCTCTGTAAGTCTGACTTTCCAATAAAAAAATAAATGTTTAAAAAAATAAACAAAATTATATAGGCTAATGATTAAAATACTCTTCGGTTTAAAACATTGCATATATTATAATGTGTTAACATATTTTATCATACTGCCTAGATATAAGTATACATAGAAGTACTAGGCCAAAAGAGGAAAGATGTAATAGTTACAATATGAACAATAATAAAACAAAATAAGAAGAGGAAATAGAACTATATAGGAGTTGTTTTTTTATATCTTGAAGGAAAACGTTAACAAAAGTGAAGCATGTTCTGATAAGCCAAGTTGTGTAAGCTATAAAGCAATTACTAAGAACATTTGTAAATGCATTATAAAATCCATTAAAAGTTTCAGTATCAAATATTTATTTAATAGAAAAAGAAAGTAAGAAAGGCAGAACAGAACAAAAACTACATGAGACACAAAATAGAACTATAATGACAGATGTAAATCCGAAATTGATAATAACATTGCATGTGGTTGGAGACTTACCACTCTGACATTGCTGCGTTGGAAACTTCCAGGACTACCTCCCCAGTTAAAACTCTGGTTATTATGAAAATGAGAAGTCTCTGCAAATGATCATAATAGCATAACACAAGTGAAAAAAATTTTCGAGGAAATGTACTAACACTCTAAAACTGGAAAATCTGGGCCCAGCATGATGGCTCAGTGGCTAAATCCTCACCACAAGTGCCACGATCCCATATGGGCTCTGGTTCATGTCCTGGCTGCCCCGCTTCCCATCCAGCCCCCTGCTTGTGGCCTGGGAAAGCAGTAGAGGTGACCCAAAGCCTTGGGACCCTGTACCCGCATGAGAGACCCTGAGAACTTCCTGGCTCTTGGCTACAGATCTGCTCAGCTCCGACCATTGCAGCCACTTGGGGAGTGAACCAGTAGATGGAAGACATTTCTGTTGTTCCTTCTCTCTGTAAATCTGCCTTTCCAAAAAAAAAAAAAATAATAATAAACAAATCTTAAATAAAACAGGGGAAATCTAAGGTATCTGAACCAAGACATATGTTCTTTCTCAACCATTCATCAAGGGGCTGGTGTTGTGGTGCAGTGGGGTAACTTGGCATCCCATATGAGCCCCTGTTTGAGTCCTGGCTACATCAATTCGGATTCCAGATCCCTAGAAAAGCAACTGAGTCCCAAAATACCTGGATCCCTGCTTTCCACGCAGGAGCCCCGTGTTCTGACTTTTGTTGCAGCCACTGCAGCCATTTGGGCAGTGAACAACTACATTAACTCTTTGCTTTCTGGATCTCATCTATTTCTGTCGCTACCTCTCTCTGTAACATTGTGTTTCAAATAAACAAATCAAATCTTTAAAAAAAAAATATGGAAGACCAGTGTAAAGAGAAATTCCACTCCAGACTGAAACAACTAAAAATACAGGATTACTTTTTCCTTCCTGCTCCGCACCAGTATGTAGTTAGAGGGTTATCCCACCTGTGCGAAGCAGGACGTTGGCATTTCTCATGCTTTCCTCCAGCTCCCCAGTGCTGAGGCTATGCTCAGTCCAGTGCACCAAAGAAACAGATGCTTCTTTATTCTGTCTAGCCAAGATGGTTGGACAAGGCTAGGGCTTAAATATGAAATGATTAGAAGAATAAAAAAGACAAGAATTTTTGTGATCTTGGGTTTAGGAATGATTTCATAGATCTCAAATTTTGCTTTTTTTTTTTGAAATGACAACAAACTCACAAGCAGAAAATGAAAAAAAAATATATATGTATGTATATATATACTTCCAAACCAGCTCCCTGCTAATGTGCTTGGGAAAGCAGCGGAGAATGGATCAATTGTTCGGGTCCCTACATCAACTTCAGAGAACCAGAAGAAGCTTGTGGCTCCTGGTTTTGACTTGGCCTAGCTCCAAGCATTGTAGCGATTTGTAGGGTGAACCAGCAGATAGAAGACCTTCTCTCTCTCTCTCTCTCTCTCTCTCTCTCTCTCTCTCTGTTGTGTGTGTGTGCGTGTGTGCGCATGTATCTCCCTATCTCTGGCTATAGCTCTGCCTTTCAAAATAAATGAAAATGAGTCTTTCTTAGAAAAATAAAAACTACATTAAAAAGGAAGTTACTCAATTAGAATGTAGGCAAAGCGTTTGCCAAAATCATCAGCATCTTTAGTCAAAAGGAAAATACAAACCAGAAGCCACTTTCTAGAACACTGGAATGGATGCAGAAAGATAGTAGTACTTTTGAGGATGTAGAGAACCTGTAACCCTCTCCATCTCTCTCTATGTCTTTCAAATAAATGAACCTTCAAAAGGGTGAGGGAGAAATACCGATACATACTGCAAACATGGAGAACCCTTGAAAACATCACACTGGTAAAAAAAAAAAATCTCTTCACAAAATGCCACATAGTGTACAATTTTATTTGTCCAGGACTGGGAGACTTGGAGGAGGGCAGGGGAGAAATCAGGAGTGATTCCTGAGAAGGAGGGTGTGGAGTCTTAGCGAGAGTAATGAAATGTTCTAAAGCTGAGTATGATTAGGGTAGCCTAATTTTATGAATGTACTATAAACCATTGAATTGTATATTTTAAATACAGCATTATATGTATTGATTCTATCAACAAAACTTAAACAAATGAACAAATACCTAAATATATGGCATATATTTGCAGAAGTACACTGGGGAAATTGACTAGTAAGGTCAATAGGATATGGCAAAGCATTTGAAAGGGAATAATATTTTATTGTCTTTAACACATTAAATAGTGACTAACTAGTATAACTAACAATACTTTCTTTAAAGTAATGATAAAATTAATGATTAAGAGATATTGCTATCATCCTTTCATTCTCTGTTCTCTAGAGTACATTTACTGTATAGTTGTTTTCAAGTTTGATCTAACAGTATAAAGATATTTGTCCAAACATTTGGCATCATATAAAATATGGTATAAAAACTCTATAATACTTAGCAATTTTCTTTTCCTGTGTGGAAAGCAGATTTGTTTTGAGGAATCTTTGCTAACTTGTCCTACTGAATCAAAATTTTGCTTGGGGGCCAGTGCTGTGGTACAGTGGGTAAAAGCCACTGCCTGCACCACTGGCATCCCATATGTACACTATTTTGAGTCCCATCTACTCCACTTCCCACCAAGCTCCTTGGTAATGTGCCTGAGAAAGCAACAGAGGATGGCTCCAGTGCTGGGACCCCTGCACCCACAGGAGAGTGGAAAGAAACTTCTGGCTCTGGGCTTCAGACCAGTCCAGCTCTGCCCATAGCAGCCATTTGATGAGTGAACCAGTGATGGAGGATAATTCTATGTCTCTCTGTCTCTCCCTCTCTCTACCTTTCTCTGTAACTCTGCCTTTCAAATACATTGATACCTTAAAAAAAAAAGCATCTCCCATCTTTTATTGCAGAATTGATTTATAAAGGAGTGTGCCAAATTGAAACTATATTTTAAATAATGTTTTAACAATTCTCTACAGTACATTCTTTTTTTTTTTTCAGAAAAAATAGGTAATTGCATATAAGCAATCCACAGCTTTGTTTTGGTATAATTTTTTAGAACCAGCACCACTATGTCCTAGAATACCAGTTTCACTAAGTACCTGGATCTAGTGGCTTCTTAAATATCATTAAAAATGATTGCAGTCTGGAAATATTTAGTAATCACCTATGGCTAGTTTTTAAGGCTAGCAGCCAAGTGGAATAAAGACTACTGGGATAGAAACAGACCAAATAACCTAAATAACCAAGGAGACCCAGTTCACTGGTGAAGATGTAGATATTTGCACAATTGTAAAGAGGAAAACAAAACATTTTAAAAATTTAAAAAGAGGGCCCGGCATGGTAGCCAAGCAGCTTTGGCTTTGTACATGCCAGGATCCCATATGGGAGCTGGTTCTAATCCTGGCAGCCCCTGTTTCCATGCAGCTCCCTTCTTGTGGCCTGGGAAAACAGTTGAAGATGGCCCAAAGGACCCTGCACCCATGTGGGAGACCTGGAAGAGGCTCCTGCCTCCTGGTTTAGGATCAGCTCAGTTCCTGCCAATGAGGCCACTTGGTGAGTGAATCAGTGGATGGAAGATCTTCCTCTCCTTCTCTCCTCCTCTGTGTATATCTGACTTTGCAATAAACTAAATAAATCTTTAAAAAATATTCAAAAAGAAACAGTAAGTGTAAACCAAAGCAAGGATTGAGAAAGGAAATCCCCTGGAGATGCCTCCTACAGCTGAGTGTTTTCCAAGTTGCTATTTTACCCTTAAAAAGTACTCCATTATCAAGAGTTAATCATATATATCTGATCCTCATCTCTCCTTTTTGTTATGTAAATCTTTACTGAATGGGACAATGGCGACTCCTAATTCCTCAGAATTGAATGGAAGGAAGTGTTTTAAGCAAAGGATAGCTTTAAAAATGGTAAATTTAGGAGCAGGTGTTGTGGCATAACAGGTGAAGTTTCTACCTGTGGAGTCTGCGTTGCAGATGGGCTGTCTGATATTGTCTGTGCCAGCAATGTCAGGGAAAACTGAAATAACAGACTGATGGAAATATAACTCCTTATGAAAGACTACGCTATTGTAACAATATGGGGAAAATCAGCCCCAGGGGTGTAGGAATTTGGGGGTGGGGGAAATCCCAGACTCTGTGGAACTATATTATAAAATTCAAACTTAAAAATAAAAATTAGGGCCCGGCGCGGTGGCGCAGTGGTTAAGGTCCTTGCCTTGCATGCCCGGGATCCCATATGGGCACCGGTTCTAATCCCGGCGGCCCCGTTTCCCATCCAGCTCTCCGCTTGTGGCCTGGGAAAGCAGTCGAGGACGGCCCAAAACTTTGGGACCCTGCACCCGCGTGGGAGACCTGGAAGAGGCTCCTGGTATCGGATTGGCATAGTATCGGCCGTTGCGCTCACTTGGGGAGTGAATCATTGGACGGAAGATCTTCCTCTCTGTCTCTCTTTCTCTCTGTATATCCGCCTTCCTCTCTGTATATCCGCCTTTCCAATAAAAATAAAATAAATTTTTTAAAAAAATAATAAAATAAAAATTAAAAAAAGAAAATGAAATGAGCAAGGAATTTACATAGATATTCTGCCAAAGAAGATGTGAGTGGCAATAAAGCACAGGAAGAGCTGTTCAACATCACTCATCATTGGGGAAATGTGAAGCAAGCCTGCACGGAGCTGCCACCTGCTGTCCACTAGGTAGGCTGCTATCAGAAGAACAAAGTAACAGATGTTAGTGAGGAAATGAAGAAACTGGGACCCCTCTGTACCATTCTACCGAACATCCCTCTGTCTTCTCATGATAACTGAGCCATCCGGGCAGTTTCTCAAGGAACTAGACTCATGTCCAAACCTTGCTGTTATCGGACCCACAGTCAATTTCAGCACCTGCCTTAGCAGCCCAACTCCCCTTTGGCGTCCCTCAAAAACTTCAGATGACCCTCAATGAGCGAGACTCCAAAGTTTGATACCATCTATCACCATCCAGATTAAACTTTCCATTGTTGTCAAACCTCAAGGGGAAAAAAAAAAAGGAAGAAAGTTATACAGCTGCTCTACTTCTGAACCAGCGTCCTGCTAATATGCCTGAGAAAGCAGCAGAGGATGAGTCAAGTTCTTAGATCCTGCACCCATGTGAGAAGCCTGGAAGAAATTTCCTGGCTTCAGTTAGACCCAGCACCTGCCATTGCAGCCATCTGAGGAGTGAATCAACAGATGGAAGGTTTTTTTTCTCTCTCTCTTCCTTTTGAATAAATAAATGAATCTTTAAACAGAAAAATTAAAAAATCCTAAACTAACCCGTGCATTGCTCCTTTTTTAAGATTTATTTTTTATTTGAAAGTCTGATCTACAGAGAGGAGGAGAGATAGAGATGAAGATCTTCTGTCCGATGATTCACTCCCCAAGTGAGCGCAACGGCTGGAGCTGAGCCAATCCGAGGCCAGGAGCCAGGAGCTCTTCTGGGTCTCTCAAGCGGGTGCAGGGTCCCAAGGCTTTGAGCCATCCTCGACTGCCTTCCCAGGCCACAAGCAGGGAGCTGGATGGGAAGCAGGGACACAGGGACACTAACTAGTGCCCATATAGGATCCCAGTGTGGTGAGAACCAGGGAGGGAGGGGGCAGAGCGGGCAGGAAGAATGTCGGGGGCTTCCTTGCTGGACAACCACTCCCACTGGAGAGCATGTGTTGGGATGACGGCAGACCAGACCATATAGGGCTACAACACCTGTGGGCCTCATGTGGACTAGATCAGGGAAAAGCCAGGCTTGGCTGACTGTTCCGACTGGTGCAAGCAAAGATTAGAGTGGGTGAGAGTTGGCTGGGCTTTGCTACAGCATCTGCTGGCAGAAGCTGGCACTGGGGGCTAATTTTGTCAAGTTAAACTGCAGAACCACCTGAAAAGTGCATAATCTGGGAGTGGGAGTGGCCTAGAAGGGAAATAGTGGGCTCCTCCCTCTTGGGTTACCACTCCCACAGGAGAGCACAAAAACCAGGACAGGGGCTGGGGTGGCTAGACAGAAAGGCACCCAGCAGCATGTGTGTGGGCTGGACAGTGGAGCTGGTTAGGTTGAACTAGGCTTCAATGCTGATTGACATGTATGAGAGCTGAATGGGATGTGGGATAGACTGGACTAGTCTGCTACACATACTGGCAAGCATGGGAACCAGGGCAGGGGGCAGGCCTGGTGGGGGTTAATGTGGGTCGCTTGACTAGTCTGCAGCTCCCACTGGTTTGTGTAGGGCCGAGTGTGTGCTGGGCAGAACCAGGCTGGACTGCAACACCCATTGGTTCCAGTGGAAGACAGGGCTAGAAACCGAACCAACTCAGCAATTGCAACCACCAGCTGATTGGGGCGTTGGATTGTACTGGGTCCTGTACTTGCTAGTACACATAAGAATCTGGTCAGTCTTCATTTCAAAGTTTCTTTTGGGATCTCCCCAATTGAACTGCTGGACTCAGAACCCATGCTCTACAATGAAGTGCAAGTGCCAGAGCCTCAGAGGCTCAGATGGAGCAGTGGAGAGCATAACCAGGTGCACGCGGAGGACATGGCAGTCTATCGGAACCTCGGAGGACATAGTACCACAACAGAGGACAGAACAAATCAATCAACTACGCCAGCCATGTGTTGGCAGTGAAAAACTGGGCAAACGGAGACTCTAAGGTGGACTATTTCAGCCAGTGGATTTTGCAGTGACCTCATCGTGCTTGGAATGGCATGATTGGCAGCAAATCAAAACCACTTGAGCAAGACCCTTGGAGCATGCCCCACATCCGGGACCTGGGATGGGTGGGAGACTAGGTAGGGCTTCTCTCTTTATCTCCCCCTTTGCCCCAGATACAGGGAAAAAACAATGTAGAAATGATAGTCTTACCCACTTTCCTATAGCCCTTGAACCTTTGTGTCATAAAGATTGTCAAAAATAAAGAAAAAAAGAAAAGGATCCCGGTGTGTGCAAGGTGAGGACTTTAGCAGCTAGGCTACTGTGCCAGGCCCCTCCTTTTTTATTTTATGTTTTTAAAGATTTATTTCTTTTCTTGGAAAGTCAGATTTACAGAGAGAAGGAGAAACACAGAGAAAGATCTTCTGTCCACTGGTTCACTCCCCAGCTGGCAGCAGCGAGCAGAGCTGAAATGATCCAAAGCCAGGAGCTTCTTCCAGGTCTCATGCAGGTGTAGGGTCCCAAGGCTTTGGGCCGTCCTCGACTGCTTTCCCAGGTCACGAGCAGGGAGCTGGAATGAAGTGGAGCAACCAGGGTGCAAACTTGTGCCCATATAAGATCCTGGCACATGCAAGGCAAGGATTTAGCCACTAGGCTACCATGCTGGGTCCAGTGCATTGCTCTTCACACGTTAATAGCAACCACCTTAACCCTGAAAAAGTTAGATTGAAAGTCTTATGCCATCATTCTGCTATGTAACAAAACATTTTCAATTGAAAAATACTGTGATTAGCTCCTCAATATTTGCTTGTTTGCAATAGTTATTAACACTTTTAATAAGTATTTCTGTCCAAATTGACAGCTTTGAGACCATGAAATATCTAATTTAAAGGTACAAGATTTTTATCAATTTCTAGGTGATCTGTGTTTGCCCCATGGTACTGGGTCCCAAGTACTTATATATTTCTAAGGCTTTCTGAAAAGTACAGTAAATTTGAGGGAGTGAAGTACGAATTACAGCAATTCAGTGCATACACAACAGGAAAAAATGTAAGTTTTGGGTAGGGAATGATATAATGGGAAATAACCCAAAGAACTTATAGGTTGTTTATTACCTAATTTACGGAATAGAACAACATTCATCTAATTCATAATCTAATAATATAGATTCATAATTTTTCTTGTGTGCACTGAGGAAGCATGTTGATCAAGCTTCAGGAACATGTAGGTTATTACACAAAACCTAAAGATAAAATTATTCTCAGGGTCAGGGCCCAGCGCCGTGGCCTAGCAGCTAAAAGTCCTCGCCTTCAACGTGCCAGGATCCCATATGGGCACTGGTTCTAGTCCCGGCAGCTCCACTTCCCATCCAGCTTCCTGCTTGTGGCCTGGGAAAGCAGTGGAGGACGGCCCAAAGCCTTGGGACCCTGCACCCATGTGGGAGACCTGGAGAGGTTCCTGGCTCCTGGCTTTGGATCAGCACAGATTCTGCCGTTGCACTCACTTGGGGAGTGAATCATCGGACGGAAGATCTTCCTTCTGTCTCTCCTCCTCTCTGTATATCTGACTTTCCAATAAATAAATCTTTAACAAAAATTATTTTTAGCCTATTGGCTGTATTTCAGGATACCTATAGTAATCTTTCAAATGCATATACATACTTGAAAATGTGCAAGCTTTATTGGGATTTCTTTTTAAAAGAGGTTTATTTATTTATTTATTTGAAAGGTAAAGATTCAGAGAGAGAGACATAGATCTCTCATCCTCTGGTTCATACCTCATGTGGCCATATGGCCAGGCCGAAGCCAGGAGCCAAGAGCCTCATCTAAGTCTCCCATGGAAATGGCAAGGGCCCAGGCACTTGAGCCATATTCCATTGTTTTCTCCAGGCCACCTGAAGAGAGCTGGGTAGGAAGTTAAGTAGCAGGGTTTTGAACAAGTATCCATGCACAAGGGATGCCAGCATTGCAGGTGGTGGCTTAACATGCTACACCACCACAGCAGCCCCAACAATTTTTTAAATTTTCATTTCATTTGAAAGGCAGAAAGGAACACACAGGAGAGGTCTTCCATCAAGTAGTTTACTTTCCAAATGCCCGCAACAGCCTGCAGTAGGCCAACTTGAATCCAGGAGATTATAATTCAGTCTAGATTTCCCAAGCTGCACACTAGACAGATGCCAGAATCAATTGGATCTAAGAACTGAGAACCGGGTCCAGCGTGGTAGCCTAGAAGCTAAAGTCCTCACCTTGCACACACCGGGATCCCATATGGATGCCGGTTCTAATCCCGGCAGCTCCACTTCCCATCCAGCTCCATGCTTGTGACCTGGGAAAGCAGTCGAGGACAGCCCAAAGCCTTGGGACCCTGCACTCACGTGGGAGACCTAGAAGAAGCTCCTGGCTCCTGGCTTCGGGTCAGCTCAGCTCTGGCCATTGTGATCACTTGGGGAGTGAATCATCAGATGGAAGATCTTCCTCTCTGTAGATCAGACTTTGCAACAAAAAATTCTTTTACATTTACTTATTTATTTTTAAAGATTCATTTATTTTTGATTGAAATGTCAGATTTATGGAGACGAGGAAACACAGAGAGAAAGATTTTCCATTCATTGGTTCCCTCAAGCGGCTGCAATGGTCAAAACCAAGCCGATCCGAAGCCAGGAGCCAGGAGCTTCCTTGGAGTCTCACATGCATGTGCAGGGTCCCAAGGCCTTGGGCGTGTTCTCTACTGCGTTCCCAGACTACAAGCAGGGAGCCGAATAGGAAGTGGATCGGCTGGGACTCGATCCGACGACCGTATGGGTTCCCAGCAGTTCCAAAACATGAATTTAGCCACTAGGCTATCGCGCTGGGCCCTATTCATTTATTTTTTGTTGGAAAGGCATATTTACAGAGGAGGAGTTAGAGGGGGAAAGATCCTAATGTCGCTGTTGTTTCTTGTGCTTTTGAAGTCTAATCCACAAATACTTGCCTACTCCATCATCTTTGAAAATAGTTTATGGATAGATATTTCAGACTCGAATAACAGTGATTGTGACAATAGAAATTTAAAGCTTGGACGTGATGTTAAGTGTGATGTGATTAAATGAGCAGTTTGTGAAACAGTTTTAAATGAAAGAACTCAATTTAGGAGTTAATTACTATATGAGGAAATTAATTATCCTGTGGCATGTCCAGACTAACTGAAATTCCTTTAAAATCAACAAAATGTCTAAATCAATTCTACTCTTTAAGTTCTTCTTTATTGTCCATGAAAGATAGCTTTCAGAAATCTAGGCAAATACAGAAAAACAAAACGAGAATGTATTTGTTTATTCCAAGTGAGTTAAGGCATAAAACCAGAAGAAGCAAACAAAATTGATAAGCGACAAAATTGTGCCTAATTTCAATTATTTTAAAAAACTGTATTTTGTTAGTGCACCAATATTCCATAGTCATGGAAAATCATACATAAATTTTTGTGTTCTTTTGATTACAAAATAAAAAAAAAATGGAGTTGATACTGTGACATAGCAAGCTAATCCTTTGTGGCTCCTGCATCCCACAGGAGCACTGTCTCGTGTCCTGGCTGCTCCACTTCCAGTCCAGCCCCCTGCCTGAGGCCTGGAAAGGTAGTGAAGGATGGCTCGAGTGTTTGGGCCCCTGCCTGCACAGGGGGGACCCGGAAGAGGCTCCTGGCTTCCGATCAACCCAGCTGTGGCTGTTGTGGCCATTTGAGGAGTCAACCAGTAGTTGGAAGATTCTTATCTCTGTCTCTCCTCTCTTTGTAAAATCTGCCTTTTAAATAAAAATAACTAGATAAATCTTTAAAAAGAAATCAAGTGATAGCATGCTCCACATTAGGGCTCCTGGGATGACTTCTAGCGGCCTTCCCCATCCCCGGGTATTGGTGCAGTTAGGCTGTTAGGAGCAGCCCGCTCCCCTTCTCTTTCTGCCAGATGCAGGAAGAAAAAAGGGAAAGAAATTGTCTCACCCACTTTCCCCCATGCCTCGAAGCTTCCAACCCTAATCAGTGGGCCACGGGGGTATATATCCATCTCAGTTAAATAAGCATCATCAGATATAAAATGAATTTATAAAAAAAAAAAATCAAAGGAATGCAAAAAACTAGGGGTGACATTAGAAATTATCTAATCCAAACCACTTACATTTAACAGATAAGGAAATGAGACTTTTAAAAAATTTTAAATGACCCATACAAATTTATATTTTTATGTCATTTTTATTGGATACCATGAAAGTTTTTTAAAGGATATATTTTTTTTTATTGGAAACGCAGATCTATGGAGAGGGAGATACAGAGAGAAAGATGTTCCATCTGCTGGATCACTCCCTAACTGGTCACAACGGCTAGGGCTGAGCAGATCTGAAGCCAGGGGCCAGGAGTTTCTTCTGGGTCTGCCATACAGGCGCAGGGTCCCAAGGCTTTGAGCTATCCTCTACTGCTTTCCCAGGCCACAAGCAGAGAACTGAATGGGAAGTGGAGCAGCCAGGATTAGAATTTGAGCCCATATGGGATCCTGGTACTTGCAAGGGATTTAGCCACTAGGCTATTGCGCTAGGCCCACCATGTGAGATTTTGATGAATGCAGTGGAATTGCTGTTCGTTTTAGGTTATTTTTATTTATTTTTGTCGAAAGGCAGATTTACAGAGAAGAGAAAGACAGAGAAATAGAGACCTTCTATCTGATAGTTGACT
The DNA here is from genome assembly GCF_017591425.1 of Ochotona curzoniae. NCBI lineage: Eukaryota > Metazoa > Chordata > Mammalia > Lagomorpha > Ochotonidae > Ochotona > Ochotona curzoniae. Next base: position 52,225,292 of record NW_024467087.1, on the reverse strand, counting down.
CCTCATGTGGGCCCAATGGCCAGAGCTGGGCTTGCCATTAAGTCAGTAACCAGGAGTTTCTTCTGAGTCTCTCACATGAGTGCAGGGTTCCAAGGCTTTAGGCCATCCTTCACTTCTTTCACAGATCATAACCAGGAAGCTGGATGGGAAGTGAAACAGTTGATCCAAACCCACGTGGGATGCCAGTGCCACTGATAGAGACTTAATCTACTGTGCATGGTCCTGGACCCATGCATGACAACTTGTTTAATTGCCTCTGGTATAAGATACATATTGCTTATCCATGAATTTAAAACACTTGGAAGGAGGCAGGCATTCCCTCGCAGCTGGTTCAGTCTCTGCTTAGTGCACTCACTTGCCATAGCAGAGTACCTGGTTTAAGTCTTGGATAAGCCACTTTTGCAACTCAGCTATCTGCTAATGGACTTGGGAGGCAGTGGATTATGGCCTTGCAACTCATGTGGGAGTTCCGGATGGAGTTACTACCCCCTGGCTTTTGCCTGGCCTGACCTTGGTTGTTACTGGCATGGGGAGTAGAAGAGCAGATAGTAGAGATTGCTATATCTCCTCCTTTTTTTTCTCTTCTTGGTTAGTTCACATTTCAAGTGAAATTAAAAAAAAAAAAAAAAAAGAATCGGGCAGCACTATGGTGCAATAGGTCATGCTGTGGCTTAGGATACTGGTATCCTATACCGATGTGTCAGTTTGAGTTCCCACTGGCCTAACTACTTTTTCCCAGCTGGACTTTATTTTGTACGGTGTGGAAAGACTGGTTGCAAAAGAGCCAACTAGCTATTCCATAATTAATTATTAAATGTCCTTGCTTTAATAATGATCACTTTATACTGCATTCTTTATAAAAAAATGCCATGCTAAACTACACTTTTTTAGTATATTGTGGTCATTAATCAGATGACAACCTCATATTTATGATTATTGTGTTATAAGAAATGTTAACATCTGGAGCCTGGCACCATGGTTCAATGGCTAAATACTTACATTGCAAGGACTGGGATCTCATATGGGTGCTGGTTCATGTCCCAGCTGCTCCACTTCCCGTTCAGCTCCCTGCTTCTGGCCTGGAAATGCAGCGGAGGACGGTCCAAAGCCTTGGGATCCTGCACCTGCGTGGGAGACCAAGAAGAGGCTCCTGGCTCCTGGCTTCGGATCAGCTCAGCTCCGGCCGTTACAACCACCTGGGGAGTGAACCAGTGGGTGAAGATCATAACTCTTTCTGTATCTCCTCCTCCTCTGATGTGCTGTCACTATAAAAATAAACTGAAAATAAAATAAAATTTAACATCTGAAAAGACTTACCTGTATATACAACACCTTTTCAGTTTTCTGTTTTTTAGAAAAGTTATTGTGTTTTCATAAACTTTGAAAGGCAGAGTGGCCAAAAAAAAAAAAAAAAGAGAGAGAGAGAGAGAAAGACAGATATATTTTAACATTTGTTGATTCACCCCAAATGCCTACAGCAGCCAGGCTAGGGCCAGGTCAATCCGGGACCCAAAGCCATGAACTCCGTCTGGGTCATATAGATCAAAGGCCCAAAGACTTGAGCTATCACCTGCTACCTCCCAGGAAGCATTAGCAGCAAGCTGGATGAGAGGCAGAGTAGCCAGGACTTAAATTGACACTTTCAATATTGGATGCAGGCATTGTGAATGATGGCTTAACCCACTGCACCACAATACCTACCCCTATTTTCCCTTTTCATTTAATAACTCCAATTTATTTTTTCAAAAAAATTTAAAGACGTACTGTCATATTTTCTTTCTTTCATTAAATATTTATGTGGTTTTTTGAAAAGTCAGATTTACAGAGTGAAGGAGAGACAGAAAGATCTTCCATCTGCTGGTTTACTTCCCAAGTGGCCACAATGGCTGGAACTGAACCAATCTGAAACCAGGAGCTTCCTCTGTGCCCCACATGGGTGCAGGGTGCCAAGGCCTTGGGCTGTTATTTCCTGCTTTCCCAGGCCACAAGCAGGAAGCTGGATGGGAAGCAGGACAGCCAGGGTAAGAACTAGCACCCATATGGGATCCTGGCATGTAAGGCGAGGACTTTAGCCACTAGGCAACCACACTGGGCCTGACACATTTTCTTTCTTTATTCTCAAGTGTTACACTGAAGTATTGAGTGAAGTTGTTATGTATGCTTCTGAATTCCACTCAATTAACCTTAGTAAAGTTTTCCTTAAAATAATGTACATATTTCTGGTTAACATAATCATTTTCTGGGGTCAGTGCAGTGGCATTCAGTCTAATCCTTTGTATGCAGTGTCATCATTCCATATGGACTCCAGTTTGCATCTCGGCCGCTCCACTTCTCTTCCATCTCCCTGCCTGTGGCCTGAGAAAGCAGTGGGGGATGACCCTGCACCCATGTGGGAGACCCAGAAGAAGCTCCTGACTTCTAATTGGCTCAGCTCTGGCCGTTGAGGCCATTTGGAGAATGAACCAGTGGATGGAAGACATTTCTCTGTCCCTCCTTCTCCTATTAATCTGCCTTCCAATAAAAATTCATTAATCTTTTAAAAAAGCACTTATTTATAGTTTTCTAAGACTTTCTGAAAACAATATTTACTTTTATTGGCAATGCAGATTTATGGAGAAAAGGAGAGACAGAACGCTCTTCCATTCTCTGGTTCACTTCTCAAATGGCCACAGTGGCGGGAGCTGAGGTGAACTGAAGCCAGGAGCCAGAAGCATCCCAAGGCTTTGGACCATCTTCTGTTGCTTTCCCAGGCCATAAGCAGGGAGCTGGATGAGAAGTGGAGCAGCCACAACTTGAACAACTTGAACCTGCACCCACATGGGATCCTGGCTCATGCAAGGGGATGATTAACCGATTGAGCCATTGTGCTGGGCCCTAAGATTTTTTTAATCAGAAATTACTTCATATATATATATATATATATACATATACATATGTTTATTACAAATTAATATGACCATGTTCATATCCTTTCATATTCCTTGTTTTTTTAAACATACTTTTTATTTATCTTGTCAGCTCTGTTATATGTATTCCCTTTTAAAAAATAATAAATTCATTTTAGTTTTGATGATTCACTGAGCTGAGAGGGATGCACACCCATGTGGACCACTGACTAGGGAGGGTAAGGTTAAGGAAATGGGGAAAGTGGATGAGACCACTGCTCCCAGGCTTCCTTTTCCTTCCTGTACCTGGGGAAAGTGAGGAGAGAAGGGGGGCTGCTTCCAGCAGCCCAACAGCATCAGTACCCGGGAATGGGGGAAGGCTACCTGATGTCATCCCAGGGTCCCTGATGTGGAGCATATTCTGAGGATACTGCTGAAATAATTTTTATAGCTGTGAGATCATTGATTTCATTGCTCCAAGGTTGAGGAAATCCTTCCAAGATCCCTTGGATGACATAGTCCAACTTAGAGGCTCCATTTGCCCAGATATTCACTGTCAAAGCTTGGCCAGGAGAGCTGTCCAGTTTGTTCTGCCCTCCATGGTACTAGACATCCTCTATAGGCATCAGTGAATTTGTCATGTGCCCCATGAGAATCAGGACATACTGTCCACTGCACAGGCCTCAGCATCTGTGAAGAAACAGTTCTGACACATACACTCATGGTCAGACTACAGACTGTATGATTTTTTTTTAAGATTTATTTTTATTATTTTTTCATTGGAAAGGCGGATATACAGAGAGGAGAGACAGAGAGGAAGATCTTCCTTCCGATGATTCACTCCCCAAGTGAGCGCAACGGGCCGATACTATGCCATATTTAGATCTAAATATGTTAAATATGTTACGTGACTTTCTTAGCATCACATAGATAATAAAGGAGCACACCGGCCCAAGGGCTGTCAATTAATTGCATATCAATGAGGTTCTACACCATATGGGTGCCAGTTTGTGTCCCCGATGCTCCACTTTCCATGCAGCTCCCTGCCTACGGCCTGGGGAAATAGAGGAGAATGGTCCAAAGCCTTGGGACCATGCATCCACCTGGGAGCCTGGAAGAAGCTTCTGGATCCTGATTCCAGATGGGCTCAGCTTAGCTCTGGCCTTTGCAGCCTTTTGGGTTTTGAACCAGTGGATGGAAGATCTTTCTCTCTATCTCTCCTCTCCTTTCTGTAAATCTTCCTTTCTAGTAAAAAAAAAAAATCTTTTTAAAAAATTGACAAGACTGATTTTCATTAATTATGTCCCATTCTACTTTTAGCAGAACAACTAAGAGATTTTTCTTTAATTTTAGAAGAAACCCTAGAGTGAATTCATAGACAGTTCAATCTCTGTTCATGTAGTAAGTCTACAGAATGAACTTAAACACGGTGATCATCCTACTGTGTAGAATTTTGTCTTCAAAGAAATATTGTTGACTTCATGTTCTATATTCCATACTATTATATGAAGAATGTTTCCACAGTAAGTTTTAGAAAATGCTATGTGCTCAGGTAAATTGGTAAATATATATTTACTCAGGTAAATATATGTCACACTTCCTCATTTCCTGCGATTTACTGCCATCAGCCTTTAGATGCGGCAAAGTTCATATTTTTGTTTCAGTTTGTTCCATATTTTTAAACAATGCAGCTGAAATTAAATCATCCCAGCCCAAAATATCTACTCTTTCTTCAAAGTGACTCACAAACTAAAACCTCCCTATGAGATGTGAATTTCTTAGCCTGAGTAAACTTGCTTTTCACCTGAGCTAACAACATCAAAGCATGCTTTATGGATATCCTTTGAAATTCTGATGAACTCACTGGTACCTTTATTTCTCTCAAAAGAGCTCTTCCCAGCACAGTGCAGTAGAAGGAGTAATTGTGGGAGAGTCAGAAAATTTTACCCTAATCCTAGCTCCTTTATTATCTATGTGATGCTAAGAAAGTCACGTAACATATTTAACATATTTAGATCTTTAAAAATAACTAAACAATGAGTTTGTTCCTTTTTTCCTACCTCTAGCTCAAGAGCAGATCAGTAATAAGCTGCTCCCAGCTGTCTTTGTCTCATCCTTCTTTTTTCTTTTTTTAAAGATACTTATTTGAAAGGCAACGTGACACACATGCGCGTGCGCGTGTGTGCACGCGTGCGCGCGCACACACACACACAGATCTTTCATTTCCATTCACTGGTTAATTCCTGAAATGGCCACAGCAATTAGCTCTAAGTCAGGCTGAAGCTAGAGGCCAAGACACCACATCTGGGTCTTTCACTTGGGTGGCAGAAATCACCTGCTGATTTCCGAGCCCATCAGAGAACCGGATCCCAGATCAGAAGCAGAGGTGGAACTTGATTCTCCCAACTACCATATGGGATGCAAGCATCCCAAGCAGTGGCTTAACTTGCTGCACAAGGTCTGCCCTGAGTTTATTCTAGCTATGAATTCTCTGAGTGTAATCTTTACTTTCATGTCATTATGTCTTGATTTCAGTTCCAATAGCGATTCAACAAAGATTCAAGGTTTTCATTTCTGTCACCTCCTTCAGTGTGCTCATCAACACATTCTTTTTCTGTTTTCTTCTCCTATTGTGCCTTGTGGAGCTCTTGATCCTTTGTAACAAATTCCACCTGCTTGTGAAACCCACTTACCACTTCAACAACACCTATCAAAATAAGACATCGGTTTCTTTGCGGTCTTGCCCACTTCTAGTTTCCCCTATTGTCTCCTGCAGTGCCGGAGACCTCCAGTCGCTCAGCTTCTGTTGCAATTTCTCCGGTGCTGCTATAGCGAGTATGGACTCCCCTGTATCTAGCTCCTGCCATGGAGGAAGCGTTTCCGTTGCTCACTTCCCACAGCTTCCCTTGTCATCTCTTCAGGCCTTATTCTAGTGGGGTGCCCTCAAATGAAATACTGTAGTCTAACGTTCACATTAGGAAGTGATTAGGTTTTATCGGCGAGTGATTACACCCACGAGGGTGACTTTTGTACAAACCCTGGAAGATAAATTTCCAGGAAATCTCACCAAGATAGCAACACAATAATTTCTTTTTTTTTTTTAAGATTTATTTATTTTTATTGCAAAGTCAGATACACAGAGAGAAGGAGAGACAGAGAGGAAGATCATCCGTCTGATGATTCACTCCCCAAGTAACCACAACGGCCTGTGCTGTGCCGATCTGGAGCCAGGAGCCAGGAGCTCCTCTGGATCTGCCACGTGGGTGCAGAGTCCCAAGGCTTTGAGCCGTCCTCGTCTGCTTTCCCAGGTCACAAGCAGGGAACTCGATGGGAAGTGGAGCTGCCGGGTTTAGAACCGGCGCCCATATGGGATCCCGGTGTGTTCAAGGCGAGGACTTTAGCCGCTAGGCCACGCCACTGGGCCCCACAATAACTTCTGATAATGTTCATTACAACAAGACCTAAATTTCAGTTCAGAGTTGGGATAGGAATGGGGTAGAAGTACTCTAAGCACTACAGAAGATGGTAAGATGGTAGCTTCTCTTCATTTCTGCTGTTGTTATATTCTTCAGGTATTTTTTTTAAAGATTTATTTATTTTCAAGGACAGAATGACGGGGTCAGGGAAGAGATCTAGACAGAGAGAGCAAAAGCTTTCTTTTTTTTTTTTTTTTTTTTTTTTGGTTTTCTCTCCAAATGGTGGTAAAAACCCCTGAGTCCAAAGCAGGTGGCTTAAACTCCATCCCGGTCTCTCATGTGGTGGCAAGAGTTCAGGAACTTTGGGCCATCTTCTCTTGCCTTCAAGGCACATTAGCAGGGAGCTGGGAATTGAAAGAAGAGCACCTAGTTCTTGAACAGGCATTCTAGCATGGGATGGCAGCATCGGCAGTCATGGCTCTCTGTGTTACAATGCTGGTCCCTATTACTGCATTTTTAAAAAGTCTGTCTTTTCTTTTCTTTTTTTCTTTTTTTAACTTGAGAAGCAAACAGAAAGGAAGAGGAGGAGAAAGAGAAACAGGAATGAAAGTCTTCTGCAAGCTCGCTCCCCACATGGTCCCATATGACTAGGGCTGCAGCAGAACTGGAGCCAAAGACAGATCCAACTATCCAACTCAGGCATTCTTATTTGAAATATGGTGATTTTAACTGCTAGGAAAAGTGCCTGCTCAAGAACTCCTCATTTCTTATTAGCAATCTCTCTCTCTCTTTTTATTATTTACACATTTTCTTCTTCCACTATTTAGGGGAGAGATGGATACAATAGGAGAAAGCACACTTCCCAACCGCCTCAGTACCCCGGGGAATGGGGAACAGCCACCCGATGTCATCCCAAAGTCCCCACTGTGCAGCATTTTCTGAGGATTTTCTGTTCATTTGGTTTCGATAGTTCTGAGAAGCTGTTGCTATCACCACTCCGAGGATGAGGAAATCCTTCCAAGGTCAATTGGCTGACATAGTCCACCTCTGAGTCTCTTCTGGCTCAGAAATTTGCTGTCAAGCTTCATTCAATTTGTTCTGCCCTCCATCCTCAGCAAACCAATGGGTGCTGCAGCCCAGCCCAACCCTGCCCACCACATGCTCAGCCCTCATGTACACCAGATGTTGCTAGAGCCCAGTCAGAGAGACCTGTAACAACTCCACTGGACTGGCCCTCAGCTCTAATTCCTGTGCCTGCCAGCATGTGCAGTGGACTGATCTGGTCTGCCCCACATCCAATTCTGATCTCTTATACATCATTGGCCACTGAAGCTTAACTCAATCCAACTGGCTCCACATTCCAGCTCATACTCATTCCAGTAGGTGTCACCACATGTCCAACCAGGCCTGCCCCCACTCCTGGCTCTCATGCTCACCATTGGGAGTTGGATCCCATCAAATAGATGCCCACAGCCTCCCCACTGGATCTATTCCAGATCTTGCACTCTTCAGGTAGTTGTGCAGTTTAACTTGACATGACTTGACCCTCATCCCAGCGCTTGCCAGCTGATGTGGCGACAAAGCCCAACCCACCTGCCATTAGTCTGGTTCATGCCTGCACCAGTGAATGCAATCGGTTAACCCAGCCTGGGGCTCCACCTAACCCAGTTCACAGGCAGACCAAAAAGTGTTGCAGCCCTGCCCATCCTGGTCTGCACACAGTTCCAGCTCTCACATTTACTAGCAGGAGTAGTGACCCAGTAGGGGAGTCCCCACTATTCCCCCTAGTCCTGCGTGTGCTGGTGGATGCTACAGCCCAGTCTAGAATGGCCTGTCTTACCTCAGCATTTGGCAGTGGGTGCTGTATCCTGACCCACTCTTGTCTGTTCCTGTTCCAGCTCATGCTGGCAGGTGCTGCCTCCCAACTTGGTGCATTCAGCCCCAGTCCTAGATTTAATGTGAACTGGCTGGTAATGTGACCAAACTTGGCCTGTCCTGAACCCCATCCTGGTTCTCAGATCTGCCAGTGAGTGTTATGAACTGGCCCTTACTTCAGTATTCCTGCAGGTACTGTAACCTGGTTTGGTTTGGGCTGCCTCTTGCCTTGGTTTTTGCACTCACCTTCAGGGACTGCACCCTGACAAAGGAGTTCCCCAAGCTCCTTGTTGGGTCTCCTTCCAGTGGCAGATCCCAGTGGCAGATTTCACGCCTACTGGTGGGTCCTTGGCTCAGGCTGGCTTAGTTCACCTCTTATTCTGGCAGGAACAGTAGACTTGCCCAATTGGCCTACACCCAATCTGCTTCTTACTGCTGGGTGTTACAACCCAGCCACACGTAGTCTATAACCTGATGTAGCTCTCATGTGGCCCAGTGAGAGCGGAAACCTAGCCCAGCCTATTCTATACCCACTCTGGTTCTTATGAGCACCAGTGGATGCTGGAGTCTAGCTCACTCTGGTTCACCCCAAATCTAGTCTACACCAATGCTGAAGGACACTACAGCCATGTGCAGCCCAGACAATGCCCCCATTCTGGTTCTCTTGCTTACCAGTAGGAGCCATAACTCAGTTGGGGCAATCCCTTTAGCTCCCCAACCAGACCTGCTCCCAGTCCCAGATTTTGTGCATGTCAGTAGTTGCTCTGACCCAGCTCTACGTGGCTCATCCAGTCTTGAGCTTTGTCATTAGATGCTGCAGCCTGGCCCTGGCCAGTCCGCTCCCATTCTTTATTCATGCAAACTAGTAGGTGTGGTAGCCTAGCTCAGCATTCCCCACATTCCAGCCTGGCTCCTGCACTTCCCAGTGAGCTAAGGTTGGCCTGGTGCTGCCCCATCCACCCCTTTCCAAAACCACTGCACACACATGTGGACAGATGGAGCTACCCTGCCCTGTCTGACCATCACCCAGGCCTGAATCACGTGCTCACCAGTGAGAGCCATGGCTCACCAGGGGATTTTACCAAGTTCTCCCACCAAACCCACTTCCAGGCCCAGATCTTGCATGTGTCAGCAGATGTTAGGCCCTCACCAGGCATAGATCACACCCTCCATCCCAGTCTATGTATGGGTTGTGGATGTTGTGGCCTGAGCCACCCTACACCGTATTCTTGGATGTACCTGCAGATGCCACAACCTGAACCAGCCCAGCCTGTACCCAACTTCAGTGCCCATATGTGTTGGAGGGTTCCATGGTCATGCTTAGCTCAACCCGTCACCATCCCTGCCTCCCAAGCAAACTGGTGGAAATTACAGATCCATGGGGGTGGGCCCACACCTTTCCCACAGAATCTGCCCCCAAACCCAGTTCTGTGTGCTTATTAGTGCCACAGTCCATCCTAATATTTCCTGTCCCCAGTTCCAACTCTCACTGGTGGGTACTGTGATCTAGCTCTACCAGGTAGGAACCTAGCCCTATCTTTAGTGTGTAGCAGTGAGTGGTATTCGGCATTGGTCAAGCCCAACTACCCTAGCTCTGGTTTCCCGCATGGGTTATTGCTTAGGTCTTACCCATAAAGTCTGTTGCACTGCCATGTAGGCCAAACGCTTTGCCCAGCACCTTTTGTGACTGGGCACAATCTGAACCCTGCTGCCTGGGACCCTTCCCCTGGGACAAGAGGGCCCAGCTGGTTCCAACCATGTGGCGGGCCTATGGGCCCAAGCCTCCAGACCTGAGCCCCCACCCTTATGGCTAGTCAGCCCCTCCGGCACCAAGCCTAGCAATATCTCTTTATAGACAACTTTAAATCCTTATTCTGTCCGAGATGACATTCTTTATCTTTAGTTACTTAAATTATTGTGCAGTTGCTTTCCTAATTGGCCTAGACTGATACAGATGCCTCTATTTCTTTGCAGCTTCGGTCACTCCTTAATTGTTTGCAGTCACGTTTACATTCCTCCTGCTACTAAAAAATTGTGAAACTCTACCACCTTTCTCCAGCCTGTATTTTTGCTCCTGGGGACAAAAGCTTCTTGAAACATCTACTTAAGTTTCCATGAAACCATACTGTTCCGCTTGTCTTCCTGAATCCTGAAGAGCACTTTCTGTGTTTTTATAAATACCAATTTCCCCTCATACCACTTCACTCATGACCAATGTCTGGATACTTTTTCTGTTTATTTCTTCTCTAGATAGCACATATTCTCTTGGCTTTAGTTACCATCTCGAATTTAATGAGTTCCAACTTAATTTTGAGGTTCTATCACCTCTCCGAACCTCAGTTCTATAGAATTTACCCCTTTAGTGAACAAATATTTGTTGGGAGATTACTGCGTGCCAGGGAATATGACAGATACTGGAAATACAAAGGTGAACATGTTGGCATATTTTCTGCACATGCCAAGTGTATTGACTGGTGACGAATGTTGGAGAGCAAGCAAAATATCACTATACAGTTTAATATGTACTTCAGTTGTAGACAGCACACCTAAGCTAATCCTACAAGAAGTCAGAGAGGACTTCCCAGAGGAGATGATATAAGCTGAGACCTAAGGATGTGTAGGTGTTAGCCAGGTGAACGAAGGTTGCATGGGATTTTCAAGTTGAAAAGGCAGTTCTGGTCAGAGGGAGTAACTTATGCAAAAGCCTGGGTTTTAGAGAAAACCTGGTATTTGTGGAAGAACTACAATTAGTTCCATTCATAGCTGTAAGGGAAGTTAATCTAGAGACAGATGTTCAAATTATTAAGATTTCTTTTTGATGTTCTGTGAACCTCAAACTCACTATGAAGAAGTGAGGAAAAAACACATTTCAACAAATGCTTCTCTTCCTTAAAATGTCTTCTTCACCACTGTTAACCCTTTCATTGGTTTGTGCCTCTATAGAACTTATATACGTCAGTGATTGTTTTTCTTTTTTGTCAAGTTAATCTGTTGATTGGAAAGGCAGAGTTATAGAGAGAAAAGGAGAGACAGAAGGAAAGTCCTTCCACCTGCTGGTTTACTCTCCAAATGACCACAATAGACAGGCTGCACCAAGCTGAAGCCAGGACCCCTGAGCTTCTGTATGTCCCATATGGGTGCAGGGGCCCATGCACGTGGGTCATGTTCTGCTATTTTCCCAGGCCATAAGCAAGGAGCTGGACTGGGAGCTGGAGTAGTAGGGACTCGCTCAAACCAGCCTCAGTGCTTTTTTTTTTTCCTATTATCAAAATTATTAGTAATATTTTTAGAATATTTATTTATTTGTAACTTCTGTCATTGATTCATTCCTAGAATGCCTGCAACAGCTTGAGGCCCAAACTAGAGAGCTGGAAACCTGTGCAGATATCCCATGCTGGTGGCAGGAATTCAATTACTGGAGCCATCAGCACTGCTTCCCACGGTCCACATGAGTAGGAAGATGAAATCAGGAGCCGGGACCAGGCATAAACCCAGGTACTCTGATATTCGAAATAGATGTTCCAACAACAGTCTGAACCACTAGGCTAAATGCACACACCCTCTGCTGTGCCTTTGGCATTGATTGTGTTGCTTCTGTCCTGGAAATCCAACATTGACACTCTCTAACACCTCAACTGTATATTTCACTTAATGTCTACTCCCTCTAAAGGAAACTTCCCTGATCCACTTTCAGTAGTATGGTTTTACTAATTTTCCCATTTCATAAGCCTGTCATTAGTCATTTATTTCACTTGACCATACATGGTTTTATATTATTCACTAATTGTTTTACTAACAAAATACGTTACTTTCTATTTCCAGGTACCACACTCAGCACAAGGGATACAGGAGTGCACAAGATCTTACACAGAATTTCTTGAGCACATGCATTATCTTTGCAGTTGGACTGCCAACTTCTTTTTGATCTAAAGTTTCACAGTAAATCAGTTTTAATTTAGTACAATCAGAAATAAGATTCAAGATGAGCAATAAAAAAATCTTAAGCCAATAAAGTTCTGAAAAATATCCCTGGGCAAGTTTAGATACCTTTCTCTAGGAAATGAGATATTTATCTAACACATAGTATTTTCTGACTTTCAATAATTTACAGATGAATATATATATTCTCAAGGGCTCATCGCAGGAAATATGTAAAACATTGATCCATTAAGCATTTATTCAATGTTAATTTCTAGTAAACTATAACTTATTTCATATTAACCTAGGATTTCTCAACCTTCTCATTATGGATAGGCTATTTTTGGCTTTTGAGCCAGTTCTTTAGGTGTGGGACTGTCCTTGACATTGTAGGATAACCATGGCATACCTCCACCCAAGCAAAGAACACCAAAATATCTCCAAATGATTCCAGAGGAGAAAATCACTCCTGCCGAGACCCAGTGCAGCCATTTTCTGAGATTCATGATACACCATTGCATATTAAATACAACCGCAAAGACTTCTATTCTGCTGTTTAATTTTTTAAAAGATTTATTTATTTTTATTGGAAAGACTGAGTTACAGAGAGAGGAGAGAAGAGAGAAAAATCTTCCATCCACTGGTTCACTCCCCAGAAGGTCATAATGGCCAGAGCTGAGCCACCCCGGAGCCTGGAGCCAGGTAGCCTCTTCCTGGTGTCCGACATGGCCGCAGGCTCCCAAGCACTTGGGCCTCTACTGCTTTCCTAGGCCGTAAGTTTGGGAGCTGAGTTGAAAATGAAGCAGCTGGGACACAAACTACAGCCCTTTTTCTCCTCTACGGCCACGGGCCACATTATATGTGTTTTACCTGGCAATTAAGATGCGCTCATCCCATCTTGGTGTGTCTAGATTTGGGACTCACCTCCTCTCCTGGCTGTAGCTTCTTGCTGGTGCAGACTCTTGGTGGCACTGACAGCAGCTTCATCAATCAGCTTGGCTCCTGCCCGCCCACATGGCTGACCTAGCTTAAGTTCCCAGCTCCAGTTTTGGCTGGCTCAGCCTGTTCTGCTATAGGCATTCAGACAATGGACCAGTGGAAGGGAGTGCGCTTTCTCTCTCTCTCTCTTTCTCTTCCCCTCCCTCAGTTCCTGCCCCTTCCTTTTTTTTTTTTTTCTCTCTGAGTCTCAAAGTAAATTAACAATAATTAAAGTTTAGAAGTATTTTCGTGTTTTGAAATTGATGTGAAATATATTTTTTATTGTCATTAATGCTCTTCTAACTAAAAGGTATTATTGATTTGCTATCCACTGTGATAAGTGTTCAGCATGAATAACCTAAATTTAAGTTTATCCTGAGAAGGTGGTGATATGTGCTTCTATGAAGAAACTTATCACACTCAATAATTTGTCTAGTTTTATGCATTTGTGGTAAAATGGACTTTAAATCCGTGGTTTTGATAACAACATAAGCAGATTTTAATAAAAGTGACTGAACTTTTTTTTTTTTTTGTTTCAGTAATTCTCCAGAAGGAATGGATGACAGTAAATTTTATTACCAGCAGAGGGTGATAAAAGTTGTTGCCTTTACATTGAGAAAACAGACTAACTCCATTTCAGTTTTATTGTTATTTAGTGATGTAAACTACCCCAAACTTAACAGTTACCACACTGAAATGGGTTTCTAAACTGGAAGGGAAATGAGTAATTTTATTATACATAAATAAATCAGTGAAGATAGTAGATAAATAGTCTGGATATTATGGAAAAATATGCATAGATTTAACATTGTTTTCAAAGATTAACTTATTTTTTTATTTGAAAGTCAGAATTAGAGAGAGAGAGAGAGGGAGAGAGAGAGAGAGATGTTGTGTTTGCTGGTTCATACCCTGGATGGCCACAGTGGCCTGCGTTGGACCAGGAGAAAGCCAAGAGCCAGGTGCTTCTTTCTGATCTTCCTGTGGATTCATGGGCTCAAACCATTGGGCCTTCTCTGCTGCTTTACCCAGGACATCAGCAGGGAACCAGATCACAAGTGAAGCATCCAGAGCTATAAACAGCACCCATATAACATGCCAACCATATAGACTGCAGCTTAATCTACTGTGCTACAACATTTGCTCTGAACTGAAACCTTTTTTTAGATGAGCATCTACTTACAATTTAATTCAATTTCTACAAATTAAAAAAAATGAATTTTTAAAATTTTGTTTTAATTTGAAGGCACAGAGATACAGAGGAAGAATTTCTATCCTCTGGTCCATTTTCCAAATGCCTGCATCAGTCCCAAGGCTTTGGGTGTCCCAAGGCTTTTGCTTTTCTAGGCCACAAGCAGAGAGCTGGATGGGAAGTGTAGCAGCCAGAATAGGAACTGGTGCCCATATGGGGTGCTGGTGCTTGTAGATAGAGGATTAACCAGTTTAGTCATCCCCACCGCCCTTCTAAGATGCCTTTCCTTTTGTCATATTTTAAAATATTCTGTGCAGTAGAAAATTCAGAAAGAAGTAGAATAAATCAGACATCATGTATGATATTTTTAAGTTGCTATTTATTCGCTTGTTTAAGTTGGCCAAGTTGAAGCCAGGAGTTAGGAACTGCATGTCTGTACTCCCCCACGAGGTGGCAGCATCTGCTGTTTCCTGGAGTGCATATTAGCAAGCAGCTGGTTGGGAAACAGATGCAACTCAATCCAGGCCTTCTGGTACGGGGTGTGGACATCTGGAGTGGCAGTTTTACACAACAAAACTCACCCATCCCAACTTTCTGTTTTAAGTAAGAATTGATATTTTGGTGACAGTTGAACTTCAAAATTATAGGCAATGATAAAATGTCTGATTCCTTACAGTTTTTCATTTCACTCAATTACTGCTTAAGGGCTTTTTCTCGTGTTTCCTCTAGATGGTGCTCCATAACCAAAGATTACTCTGTATCCTAGCAGTTTATCAAAAACTATTCTTCATAAAAAAAGACATTTCCATTTATCTCCAAATGCTGCATTATATTTTATCTATGTCACAATTTATAGGATACTTGCACTATAAAATATAAATATCTTTTTCTAAGTTTTATAAATGTATTTAATACAAAGCACCATCTGTATGTATTAATACCATCTGTTACACCATGACTGATCCCATTTCTCATATTTGTGTGCTGGCAGTGGGCCATTAACTGGTGTTAGATGTTCAATATCCTGTTGGTATGCTGGATGGTATGTGCATCATTTATAAGACGAAGGTTTTAAAAACATAGAACATCTAGAGTTAAATTTTTTTTTCTTTATGTATATTCAACAGATGTAGCATGAATATCTTAAGGACAAAATATTTTACTTACGTATTATACATTTCAGTACTATGGTTTTTGTTTCAAAAAAATAGCAAACAATTAATTCATGCATAGGAAATCTAGACCTAAACGGATGCTTGATTTATATTTAATTTATTTTTTTTTACAAGAAAAGTTCACATTTCAGTAGGTTTAAAAGACCTCGTAGGTTGGTGCGAGCCCCGGTTCCCTAGGACAGCATAGCGGAGGTACTGAAATGTGTCACCTTTCACCAACATCTCCAGCATTCCATGCAATCCAAGTGCAAAGCTTCATAAAGCTGGGAGTTGTCTTTTGAAATCAACCCCTCTAGTTGCTGCTTTTTCTTTCAAGGGAAGGAAGTCGACATAGTTCAGACAGGGAACAAAAGCCACAGTTGAAATTCCAGCTTAGCTACCTGTACGATTGGGTGGGGGCAGGCCCCCCCCCCCCCCGCCATGAATCCACAGAAAAGGAGGAAGTTGAAATGGGTCACTTTGTGCAGCCCTGTAAGAAGAAAGAGACACTGCACAACAAAAATGACTTCAAAAGTTCACAAACGAGCACTCATCTGATAGAGGAGGATGTCTTTGCTAATGGAGGCTCTGGCTCCTAAAAATGGGAGAAGCCTGATGCAACAAGCTTGAAAGGGGGATTTGCAGATGGTATGCCTTGATACCTGATTTTATGATAAAAATTCTTTTTTTTTTTTTTTTCTGTTTCAAGTAGTCTTCAGGGACAGGAAAGGCTAGCCTGCCTAGACCAGTCACTTGGCGCCAGTGGTTGCTAGAAGGGTTGGGATGGAGACTGGGGTGGGGCAGTAGAGCCTGCTTGTCCTGGGTGGAGCAGACGCAGCACACTTTGCAGAGTTCAGGGTGGGAAGGAGGTGGGCAGCAGCAGCAAGCTGGGGATGTGGGGCCCACCTTGGCCCCACTTTCATTTTCTTCAACTTCTATTTTAAAATGGCCATAATTTAACTCCATTTTTAAAAGTTCACTATTTCATATATTCTCTTTCATCTTTTTTAAAAAAAAAAAAATGATTTGCTTTTGTTTGAGAGGCTGTTACTGAGAGAAAAAGAGCCCAAGAGAGGTCTTTTATCTGCTGATTCACTGCCCGAATGGCTGCAACAGCTGGAGCTGAGCCTATCCAAAGCCAGGAGCCAAGAGCTTTTTCTGGGTCTCTCATGTAAGTGCAGGTTCCCAAGGACTTGGACCATCTTTGGCTGCTTTCCCAGGCCATGAACAGGGAGCTGGATCAGAAGTGGAGCAGCCAAGACGTGGACTGCTGCCTATATGGAATGCTGGCACCGTAGGTGGAGGATTAGCTTGCTATGCCATCACACCAGCCCCATCTCTATTAGTTCTCTAGTTCCTTAGTTCTCTAGTTCTTTTTAAGGAAATTACTACTTTTGCAACTCTAATCGGTGTTATTCTGCTCCCCACTCTAAGCCTGAAAGTTGATGATACCAGTTTCTTGGTATCTTAATATTCATCATTTTAAATTTGGGTACCATCTTAAAAGGTGAAATGGAGTTTTTGTTTATGAGTTCTACCAGATAAGATTTTGTATTTAACTCCCATTTCTAAAGTATTACTCCTCAGTAAACACTGAAACAATCCCTGTTCTGTGGTGTTTACAGCAGCACCGTTCACAACAGCCGAAGTATGGAATTAGCCGTGGTGTCCATCCTCAGACGGTTAAAGAAAACGTGGTGTATGTTTACACAGCAGAGTACTATGAAACTCTGAAACGGAATGAAATTCTGTTATTTTCAGCAAAAATGGATGGAACTGGAAGTCATCATGTTTCATAAAATCAGACATACAAACCTTGGCATGTTCTCCCATCTATGTGAGAGCTAAATTAAAATAAAGATATAAATGATGATGTGTATCAGTTTCGCTGCAAATACAGTGTTTGGTAATATTTTGTTTTAAATTTTCACCAAATTGGCCAGAATTGTTTACTACTATAGTTTTAATTATCATGTGGCTATTTTAGAGTTCCTTTGAGTGAAGTTGAACATATTTGCCTCGGAGTATTGTGTATAAACTTGGCTGGTTTTCGTGCTGGACCTTGTCACTTTCTGTTTGTGGAACTCTCTTTAGTAGATCCAATGTGCTTTTAACTACAATGTAAATTTAAAATATGCTAGCTCAGAAGTGTTTTTAGGTGTAACCAACATCGTATATTTTATTCTTATTTTATTATTGCTACTGAGAATTTTAAATGTAATTTTGTAAAAGGCAATTTATTTTCATCTACTTGAATGGCACAAAAAGAGAGAGATTGAGAAGGGAGAAAGAAATCTATCTACTGGTTTCAGAGGTTACTCCCCGAATACCCACAGAGCCAGAAATTTCATTTGGATTTCTTAGGTGGCAGAGGCCCATGAACTTGAACCATCAACTGCTTAGCAGGTGCATTAGCAGGAATCTGGATCAAAAGCAGAGTATCTGGCACTCGAACGGGCTCTTGAATATGGCTTGAAGCTTCACAAGCAGCAGCCTACCTTATTATACTACAACACGTGTACTGAATTCTGTCTAAATAAAGACTATAGCATGAAGAGATAGCTGTTTAAAAACATTCAAAAATGTTTTCATATTAGTAGTTTGGTTGCTGGGCTTATTATCCTCTTGTGAAAAATGATGCCACGTTCGAAACAGAAAAGGCTTCGCATGCATGATAGGTCACTGGGTTACGGATCCAAACACAAGTTCTGCATCTGACTTGTGTCTCCAGGTTATGCCACAGCTGTGCATCCACGGGAAATTGATATAATTTCTTTGATTCAGTTTTCTAACTGAAGAATGGCAAAACACATAATATCCAACAAATGTAGGGGGTCATTGTTACAAGAAAACGTTCGCTACGATTGTCCCCTTATAACCCTGGACACGCAACAATGCACCTACCATAGCTGTCGTGGGCAGAATTTTTTTTTTCTCTTTTTAATATACTCCGGGCTATTCTCTGTTCCCACTGGGCTTGCTCAACTGGAGTAGACAATCTCTCAGCAGGAATTGACGCATTTCCAAGTTATTCTGGTAGTTACCACATCAGGCACTGCAAGATGACAAATATATGTAGAAGACTACCTGAGCACAGATGCTTCCAACCTGCCAGCTCCACAGATGAGCAGGAGAGTTCCATTTCCATTCATAGTGTGCACGCACATTGTCTGATGGCTCATGAGCACAGAGGAGGAAGGGACAGAGGATGAAAAACAGAAAAACATGATGTTCCTACACTCACAATGGAAGTGACCTTAAAGGCCATCTTGTGTAATGAACCATTCTTTTTCTTCATTCTACCTCAGCATCCCTGCAGACCAGATGAAATTTCTATTTTTAGTGAATTGCAAAGAGGCCAGAGAAGGGATTATATTATTCAGTTACCAATGAAAATGGTACTAAGTATGGATTGTTTTATTATTATTATTATTATTGTTATTATTATTTAGTTTTTAAGATTTATTTATTGTCATTGGGAAGGCAGATTTACAGAGAAGGAGAACCAGAGAGAAACATCTTCCATCTGCTAATTGACTCCCAAATGACCACAATGGCCAAAAGTGAACTGAACTGAAGCCAGGAGCCAGGAACTTCTGGGTCTCCCACAGGAATTCAGGATCCCAAGTCTTTGGGTCATCCTTCACTGCTTTCCCGTTCCACAAGCAGGGAACTGGATGAGAAGTGGAGCAGCCTGGACACAAGCCAGTGCTGATATGGGATGTCTGTGCTTGGAGGTGGAGGATTAGCCAGTTAAGCTATTGTACCAGCCACTAAATGCAAACATTCTAAGATGTGCATCTTTGTCAACACAAGAAACAACAGAAATTGATGTAGAAGCCTGAAATATAAACACAATGAAATGCTTCTATTATGAATCATATAAATGAGTTAAGTATGAACATGAGTAAAAAAGTGATTAAAATATGGATTCCAAGAGATCACTACAATTGATTCTTTGTTGCCTTAAGTTATGGTGTTAGTTATCTAGAACTAGAGACTTAGGCAATAAATGTTTGTTTATGCTTGCTCAAGGTCACGAATGTGAGCAAAGCTTTGCTAGGTACCTCTGGCTTATGCATTTTCATGAGGCTGTGTTTGAAACGCCTGAGGCTTCTTTGATCTTGGGGATCAGCTTGGGGGGACTTGCCATCCATCTCATTCCCATGTTTCTTGGCCTCAGATTCTCACTGGCTTTGGCTACAGATTACAGCTTACTGTCATGTGAGTTTCTGCTGTGCTGCTCCCAATTTTTTAAAAAAAGATTATTTTTATTGCAAAGCCAGATATACAGAGATGAGGAGAGACAGAGAGGAAGATCTTCCATCCGGTGGTTCACTCCCCAAGTGACCTCAACGGATGGAGCTGCACCAATCCGAAGCCAGGAGCCAGGAACTTCCTCCAGGTCTCCCATGCGGGTGCAGGGTCCCAAGGCTTTGGGCCGTCCTCAACTGCTTTCCCAGGGCACAAGCGGGGAGCTGGATGGGAAGTGGGGCTGCCAGGATTAGGACTGGCACCCATATGGGATCCTGCTGCGTTCAAGGCAAGGACTTTATCCACTAGGGCACCACACCGGGCCCATCCCAATTTGATTGCTTGCTTCCCTTAGAGCAAGTGAGCCATATTGAAGAGGGGATACCTAAGACAGAAGTCACAGGTTTTTTTTTTTTTTTCCATTTTTTAAAATTTTGAATTTTATGGTGCAATTCCATAGGGTCTGTGATTTCCCTACCCTATCCCAAAATTCCCACCCCAACTGATTTTTCCCACATTATTACAATGGTACACTTCTTCATGAGCAGTCATGAGTTCATCAGTCTGTTATTTAAGTGTGTCTTGACATTGCGGGTACAGGCAATGTCAGACAATCCAGCATCCTATTGTCTATATATGTCCAACAGTTTCACTGGGAGTTCATCTTTGATTTGCAAGTAAGGATGCATACTGCATTTTATCTTTACATCTGAATATGATAGTCTCTATTATGCCATCACTATACATTTCCTTAAATGAAAAGCCACGAAACAAAGTCAATAACATGTATGATGTTAAAACACAAAATTTACAGCACCATGGGGTCGACAAATGTGCCACTGAACTACCATCGCATGGGTGAAGAAATGAAAAAGAAAACACAAAAACCTCTTGGGTAAAATGATACCACTGTGAAATATACTCCAGGCTATAAATGAGCCAGCGATGAATTCGAGAAGTCAAAACTTTTTTTGTAACCTGTTTCCAGAAATGATATCTCGGAGCCAGTGTGTAGTGTAGTAGGCTAATCCTCCACTGGCAGTATCGGCATCCAATATGGGTGCCAGTTTGAGTCCTGGTTGCTCCACTTTCCATCCAGCTTCCTGCTCATGGCTTGGGAAAGCAGCAGAGGAGGGCACAAAGCCTTGGAACCCTGCATCTGCTTAGGATACCAGGAAAAATCTCCTGGCTCCTGGGTCCTGGCTTAGGACTGGCTCAGCTCTGGCAGCTATTTGGGAGGTAAACTAGTGGACAGAATCTCTCATCTCTCTCTCTCTCTCTCTCTCCACCCCTCCCTTTCCAACAAAAATAAAAATAAACCTTACAAAAAAGAAGTGACATCCATTGCATTTTCTGTATCCTGTTAGAAGGAACAGAGGCCCTATGATCGCAGCTTTTCTTGAATTCTATCATTCTAAAGGAGAAAGACAAACATTTTTAACATGCTTAACAACTGCAAATTTATCATAGTAAATTCTAGTATATCCAGAGTAGTTGGAAGTTAGTGTATTCTGATTAAGCAGAAAAATGATTTTTTTCTTCTGTATTCACATAGAGTTTGTCTACATGGTTAAAATGAAATGTTAATACTTCCAGTTAAGGCCAGATAAAGTAGCCCAAACCCTGACTAGGTTTTTACTTTACAAGTGAAAATCCCTGGACATCATATGACAAACACATAATGAAAGTGAGAGAAGAATGGGCTGGGGTCCTTGGAACTCGAGGAATGAGCGGCAGTGAGTTCAGTGGTATTTAAGTGTTTTAGGAATAGTATATGAACAGCAGACTTCATGAATAGGATATAGAAGTTTGGAATGTGGGGCTGGCATGCTGGCTTATCTGGTAAAGCCCTTATCTATGGTGCCTGAATCCCGTGTGGATTGTGGTTTGAAATCTTGCAGCTCCGCTTTAGATCCAGCTCCCTGGTCATACTCCTGGGAAGGCAGCAGGAGATGGCTCAAGTCCTTTGGCAGCTGCCACTGACATGGGAGACCTGAACGAAGTTCCTGGTTTGGGGTTTTGTCTTATCTAGACAGTGAACAGATGGAACTTTCTCTTTTCTCCTCCTCCCTCTTTCCATCCCTCCTTCCATCTCTGTAACTCTTTTAAATAAACAAGCAAAACATAAAGGCAAAGCAATGTACAATGTGTCACTCTAACAATCCAAATGACATTTATTGGAAAACAACTTAAAAAAAAAAACATAACTCTGGGGGGGTGTTTGTGTGTGGCCGAGCTGAGGCAACTCTTGAAGGAGCTGAGTGCATCAGAGGATGAGAGCTTATCACAAGCCAGGGACACCTGCTAACCTTGGAACACCAAGCAACAGACCAAGTCCTGGTGCTAGCTCTCCTTCCTGCCTCCTTCTGGCCACAAACAACAGAAGAGAGCTTCACTAACTTCAATTCTATCTTTGCCAAGGTCAAGCAGATACTCCCATACAAAACTGTTTCAAATGATGCCAAGTCTGCCCATATCAACGCCCGCCAATGATGACACGTCACAAGCGTGTGCAGACTGAGGAGCTGCTGCCTTCCCCATCCCCCACACCTTAGCTGTATAAAAGCCCAGTGCTGTGTACTCTGGGTGGCCATTTCCCTCACGGGTCACCCTGCCCTGGGGAAACGGTCCCAGGCTGTCTCCAACCAGGGCGCAGTCCATAAGGCTCCCTCTCTTTCTTTCTCATGATTAATAAAACCCTTTACTTCAACTAAATAGCTCTTTGTGTTTTTCTCAATCATCTTGATAGCACTTTCATCCTCTACCAGGAAGCTGCTGTATTCTTCCACTCCGAAAGACAGCCTTGCTGGTGGGCCCTGGCTCCTGACAGTAAATCCTCTGTACATTTTCTAGTATCTGTGGTTTGGGTTTGTGACTCAAAAAGCTAATAGTTTGATCCAATAGCTAAGCTTCCGCATGGGCTGCATGTAGCTCATATTAAAGTTATTGGGTTTAAGTCACATGTGCGTGCGTGCACACACACACACGCACACAACACACATACACTGTGTTTTCTTTATCCATTCATCAGTTGCTGGACACTTAGTTGTTTCCATGTTTGGCTATTGAAACTAGTTTTTTTTAAGATTTATTTTTTATTTTCATTACAAAGTCAGATATACAGAGAGGAGGAGAGACAGAGAGGAAGATCTTCCATCCGTTGATTCACTTCCCCAAGTGAGCGCAATGGCCGATGCTATGCCGATCTGGAGCCAGGAGCCAGGAACTTCTTCTAGGTCTCCCACACAGGTACAGGGTCCCAAAGCTTTGGGCCTCAACTGCTTTCCCAGGCCACAGGCAGGGAGCTGGAAGGGAAGTGGAGCTGCCAGGATTAGAACCGGCACCCATATGGAATCCCGGTGCGTTCAAGAACTTTAGCTGCTAGGCCACGGCACCCGGCCTTATTGTAAATAGTTTTGCAATAAATATGAGGAGGCTGATTTCACTTTAACAGACTGCTTTCATTTCCCTTGGATATACATCCATTAGTAGGATTCCTGAATCATGTAATGCTTCTATTTTTAATTTTGGGGGACATCCTTATACTACTTTACACAATAGATATATTAATTTGCATTCTCACCAATTGAGTGCAAGTATTTCCTTTTTACCAGAATCTTGACAGCACTTGTTATGTTTTGTCTTCTAGCCTATCTATCTGGAGTGAGGTGATATCTCCCTGTGGTTTTGATTTGCATTTCCATGGCAATTAGGGATGTTATACATTTGCTCATGTACTTGTTGGCCATTTGTATGTTTTCCTTTGAGATACGTCTGTTTGAATCTGCTGCCCATTTTAAATTGAATTATGTTTTCTGCTCCTGAGTTTTTTGAGTTCCTTATGTATTCTGAGCACTACCTCCTTGCCAGATACACAGCTTACAAATCTTTTTCCCCTCTGTATGTTATAGCTGAACTCTCTTTCCTTTGCAGAGCAGAAATTCTTTAGTGGGGGCCTGCACAGTGGTATAGCAAATTAATCTTCCACCTGTGCCACTGATATATCATATGGGTGCCAATCTGTGTCCCAGCTGCTCCACTTCTCATCAGATTGCCTGCTTGTGGCCTGGGAAAGCAGTGGAGGATGGCCCAATGCCTTGGGACCCTAGACTATGTGGGACACCTGGAAGAAGTTCTTAGCTCCCAACTTTAGCCTGGCCCAGCCCTGGTCATTTCATCCAGCTGAAGAGTTGAACCAGCAGATTTCTATGTCTCTTCCACCCATCACCCCCTGTAACTGTTTCAATTAAAAGTAAATAAATCTTTAAAAAGTGAAAACATTTAGTGTGGTGACATTCCATTTGTCTGTTTTTAATTTATTTATTGTGCTTTGTAGATCTGATCCCAAACTTGCTTATCTAATCCAGGTGTCTCCCTCTATGTTTTCTTCAACTAGTTTTTTAATTTTAAGCATTGAACTTAGATCTATATTCCATTTTGAGTTGATCTTCGTACATTGTACAAAGCATAGTTGTGTACATGTTGATATTCAGAATATTGAATTCTCATCTACAAACATGAAAATGTTTGTTTATTTTTCAGCTATTTTCATTAGTGCTTATTGTTTCATTATAGATATTTGGCTAAATTTACCCTGAGATCACACTTAAAAAAGATTTATTTGGGGCCAGCTTGGTGCCTTATCAAGCCAAGCCTCTGCCTGCAGCATTGGCATCCGATGTGGGTGCTAGTTCAAGTCCCGGCTGTTCCACTTCCCATGTAGCTGCCTGCTTATGGTACAGGAACGCAATGGGGGATGACTCAAGTCCTTGGGCATCTGCATCCATGTGGGAGACCCAGAGGAGGCTCCTGGTTTTTGGCTTCAGATTGGCGCAGCTCTGGCCATTGCAACCATTTGGGGAGTGAACCAGTAAATGGAAGACTCTTTCTCTCTCTCTCTCTCTTTAAATTTGCCTTTCAGATAAAAAAAAAATCATTTCAAAGGCAGAGGGGCAGAGAGAGAGAGAGGAAGAGACAGAGAAAGAGATTTTCCAACTGCTGGTTCCCTCCTCAAATGGCTACAAGCCAGGAGATGGAAACTACATCTTGGTCTTCCCTGTGGGTGACTTACAGAGAAGCTGAGATTGAAATTGGAACTCTGATGTGGAATTCCAGTTATCACAGGCAGCAGTTTAACCCACTGTACTTCAACACTGGTCCAGCTTAGTAGTTTTTTGTTGTGGTTATCTTGTAAATAGAATTGTTTCCTTATTTCTTTTGCAGATAATATATTATTGATACATAATAATGCTATTGAGTTCTGCACTTTGGCTTGTTATCCTGCAGCTTTGCTGAATTTATTATTTCTGGGCCTGGCATTGAGGTACAATGGATTGAATTACTGACTGCAGGGGCTGTTGCTGTGCCCTAGCGGATTAAGCTACCACTTCTAACATCAGCATCTCATATGGACATCAGTTAGAGTCTTGGTTGCTCCGCTGCTGAGCTGGCTCCATGCTGATCCAGTTCCCTGCTGATGTGCCTGGGAAAGCAGCAGAAGATGGCACAGGTGCTTGGATATCTGCCACATAGTTGGGAGGCCTAGGAAAAGTGCTAAGACCTTGGCTTTGGCCTGGCATAGCCCTGCTGTTATGGTCATTTGGGGTGTGAACCAGGGGATGGAAGACCTGTCTCTTTCTTTCTGTCTTTTTTAAAAAAAGATTTATTTATTTTTTATTGCAAAGTCAGATATACAGAGAGGAGGAGAGACAGAGAGGAAGATCTGTCCAACGATTTACTCCCCAAGTGACCGCAATGGCCGGTGCTGCGCCAGTCCAAAGCCATGATCCAGGAACTTCTTCCGGATATCCCACACGGGTGCAGGGTCCCAAGGCTTTGGGCTGCCGTCCTCCACTGCCTTCCCAGGCCGCAAGCAGGGAACTGGATGGGAAGTGGAGCTGCCAGGATTAGAACCGGCATCCATATGGGAACCTCAGCGTGTTCAAGGTGAGGACTCTAGCCGCTAGGCCACTGCGCTGGGCCCTGCAATTTTGTCTTTCAAGTAAGTAATCAAGTTAAAAATTGTTGCCTGCAATGTCAGCATCACATATGAACTCTACTTCCCAACCTGGAACATGTTAATGAACCTGAGAAAGCAGCAGAGGATGGCCTAAGTGCTTGGACTTCTGCTACCCAAGTAGAGTCTCAGATGGTGTTCCAAGATCCTGGTTTTAACCTGGTGCCATGTTGGCCATTGTTGTCATTTAAGGAGTGAACCAGTGAGTGGAAGTTCTGTCTCTGCTTTGTTCTGCCTTCCAAACAAATAAATCTTGTAGTGTTTTTGTTTCAAAGCATTTTTATTTCTAAGCACTTTTTTGGTGAAGCCTTTGTTGTTATCTACGTATAAGATCATGCCATTTTGCAACAATGGTAACTTGACTTCCTCATTCTTTCCTTGGATTCTTTATCTCTCTTATCTAATTACTGTGGTTAGGCTTCCAGCACTATACTGAATAAAAATGGTAAAAATAGGCTTCTTTCTCTTATTCCAAAATTGTAAAACCTTCCTGATTTGCACATCCAATATACTTACTATTGGTTTGCTATATTTGATCTTTATTGTATCATTCCCTTCCATGCCTAATTTGTTCAGGTTTTAGTATACAAACTATTAGATTTGATCAAATCGCTCTTCTGAATCTATTCAAATGATTGTCTGATCTTTATCTTCCCTTCTGTTGATGTAGCATATCATATTTACTCATTTGTGTATATTGGAACATTATTGCATTTTCAAAAATTATTAATTATTTTTCTTTTTGATGATTTTTACATAGTTGATTAGGGTGATAGGACTACAGGAAGGTGGGTGAGATCACCATTTCCACATTCTCTTTTTTTCTTTCCTGTACCTTGGGGAAGGGGGAGACAAGGAGAGAAGCCACACCCAGTCTCCCAAAAGCCTCTGCACTTTGGTATGGAAGACAGCCACCCGACACTACCCCAGGGTCCCTAATGTGCGGCATGTTCTGAGGATCTTGCTCACAGGGTTTCGATAGTTCAACAGTTCCAAATTACTGCTGATTTCACCACTCCAAGTATGATGAAATCTCTCCAGAATCCACTGGCTGACATAGTCTACCTTAGAGTCTCCACTTGCTCAGATTTTCACTGCCAACATTTGGCTGGGGTAGTTAATCAATTTGTTCTGTCCTCCGTCCTCTGTTGTGGTGCTAGATGTCCTCTGCAGGCTCCAGTGTACTGCCATATCTTCCATGTGCACCTGAATATGGGGTCCACTGCTCCGTCTAAGCCATTGAGGAGGCCCAGCTCCGACACATTCACTCCAGGGTCAGACCACGGAACCTGCAACTCTCTCCATGGTTGGGGTTCTGAGTCCAGCAGTTCAGTTGGGGGGATTCCCAAAGAAACTTCATCTGAGGTGATCACCGATCTGATTCTTGTTTCTGCTTGTCAATACAGCGTCCAGCAACAATCCATTGCTCCAATCAGCTTATGAATATGTTTGTGGTTGCAATCGCTGGGTGGGTTCTGTTTCCAGCCCCATCTTCTACACAAACCAATGGGTGCTGCAGCCCAGCCTGACCCTGCCCACTACACACTTGGCCCTCACACAAACCAGTGGGAGTTGCAATCTAGTCTGAGCAACCCACGATAACCCCCACCAGGCCCGCCCCCTGCACTGGTTGCTGTGCTTGCCAGTATGTATAGCAGACTGGTCCAGTTTGTCCCACATCCCATTCAGCTCTTATATATGTCAATGGGCATTGAAGCCTAGTTCATCCCAATCAGCTCCACTATCCAGCCCACACATGTGTTGGCGGGTGCCACTCTCTGCCTAGTCATGCCTGTCATACTCACCAGTCAGAGTGGCAATCCAAAAGGCAAGTGCCCACTATTTCCCTACTGGACCCACTCCCACTCCTGGATCTTGCACTGTGCAGGTGGTTCTGCAGTTTAAGTTGCCCCCTGTGCCATCATCTCCCAGCTGATGCTTGGCAAAGCCCAACCAACCCGCACTCATTCTGACCTTTGCAAGCACCAGTAGGAAAAGTCAACCCAGCTTGACTTTACCCTGATGCAGCTCACATGAGGCTGACAGGTGTTGTAGCCCTGCCTGGTCTGGTCTGCCCTCATCACAACTCACATTCTCCAGGGTGAGTGGAGGTCCAGCAGGGGAGCCCTCCACAGCCCCCACACCAGGGGCGCCCTCCACAGCCCCCACCGGCTTCTCACCATCCCCTACTAGGTCTCACATGTGCTGGTTGGGTGCTGCTGCCTGGCAGCCCAGTCTGGCATGGCCCACATCTCCTCAGCACTTGCCAGTGGGTGCTGTAGCCTGGCTGGACCCGGGCCACGCCCAGTTCCAGCTTATGCTGGTGGGGGCTACAGCCTTCTCCAGCCAATCCTGGCCCTCATGTGAATTGGCTTGTGTTGTGAACCAATCTGGCCCGATCCACATTCCATTCTGGTGCTCAGATTTGACAGCAGGTGATATGAACTGGCCCAACCTGGCTCGCCCCAGATCTGAGCCACTTGTATGCTGGTGGGTACCATTACCTGGCCTGGTCCAGGCTGCTCCCTATTGTGGTACTTGCGCTCACCTACAGGGACTGTGTCCTGACAGAGGAGTTTCCCAAACACTTCCATCGGAACATTTCCCAATGCCGGTTATCGTGCATACTGGCGTATCCATGGGCCAGCCCTACTTAGTCCACCTCCTGTCCTAGCAGGAAAAGTGACCTTTCCTGACCATGCTTTACCCATTCTGAGTTTCTGACCTTTGCAAGCACCAGTAGGAAAAGTCAACCCAGCTTGACTTTACCCTGATGCAGCTCACATGAGGCTGACAGGTGTTGTAGCCCTGCCTGGTCTGGTCTGCCCTCATCACAACTCAGTGGACTTTCCTGACCTGCATTCACCCATTTCAGTTTTTACTGTTGTGTGTTATAGCCCAGCCAAACCTGGTCCACACTCAGACACAGCTCACATTTGGCTCAGCAGGGGCAGAGACCTAGGCCAACCCATCCTACACCTACCTTGGTTTTCACGAGCACCAGTGGGTGCTAATGTCTAGCCCTGTCAGGTGCACCCTGACTCAGCCCACACTTATGCCGAGGGCACTGCAGCCATACCCAGACTAGGCAGCAGTCTCTACTCTGGCCTTCACACTCAACAGTGGGAACCATAACCTAGCCACGGCGTGCCCTTTGCTCCCCAACCAGATCTGTTTCCAGTCACAGATCTCGCACATACAAATGGTTGCTCTGACCCAGCTTGGCATCTCCTCTGTCTTGGTCTTTGTCTTTAAATGCTGTAGCCTGGCCTGGACCGGCCCTGCTCCCAGTCCCAACTCTCACTGGTAGGTATTGCAACCTGGCCCTGCTCAGTCTGCTTCCATTCCTGACTCATGCAAACGGGTAGGTGTGACAGCCTAGCCCAGCATGACCTCTGCTCCAGCCTGGTTTCTGCACTTGCCAGTGAGTTAAGGTTTGCTTGGCCCTGCCTGGTCCGCCCCCCTCCAAAACCAACCCACACGTTAGCCAACATTTGGAGCTATCTTGCCCAGCCTGCTTGATACCCAGGCCTGAACCACATGCTCACCAGCAGGAGCTGTGACCCGCTAAGGGAGTTTCCCAAGTTCCCCCACTCGGCCCACTCCCAGACCCAGATCTCACACATTCCAGCGGGTGCTAGGCCTTTGCCTGGCTTAGCCTGCCCCTCCATCTTGGCCTAGTATGAGCTGGTGAATGTAGCGCCCCAGCCTACACCACACCCTCTTTTCGGATGCACATGCAGGTGTTGCAGCCTGAACCTGCCCGGACTATGCTTGGTCCCTGTACCCATGAGTGTTGGCAGGTTCCATGATCACACCTATCTAAGAGCATCACTACCACAACTCTTGAGTTAACCTGTGGGACCTGCATTTGCACAGGGTTTGGCCCACATATCCCCCACAGAATCTACCTCTGGACCTGGTTCTTTTGCATACCGGTTAGTGTCATGGCCCTGCCTAATGTGACCTGTCCCCTGTTCCAACATTCAGTCACGTTCTGGGATTGAGTCCTGCTAGACAGGCCCCCAGCCCTAGCTTTCACGTATAGTGGTGTGTGATGGTCAGCAATGCTCCATGCTAACAAGCCCAACTCAGGACTCCTATGTAGGCTGGTGCATGAGTCTGACCCATACAGATCTTCCAGTCTCTCCCCTCCTAACCATCAGGTCTCAGGCTCCTCGCTTATCTGCAAGTACAGTGGCCCTGTATTTGAGTGTCCCTCAGGATTCATTCCTCACCTACATGTATTGTGGCCTTATTCAAGCATGTTCCTAAGCAGTAATTCCACTTCCCTAAGACCCCAGAGTTTGCCACCTGGCAGCCAGCGAGTGAAGCTTGGCTCCATTGTCACTCTGGCTGCCCACCATCCCAGGATTTGCTCGCTGCTTGGCAGCGTGGACATGGAGCTAGGATCTCTAGCAAGAAGCCTGGTTTGACACAGGTTTTCCAGCCACAACCATGTGGCTGGGAGATTCAGCACCTGCACCTCTGAGCAGACTTACCTGGACTTATCGCGTTTATGGGATGAATCCTGATCATAATAAATAATCATTTTAATAAACTGTAGCATTTCATTTGCTACTATTTTGCTGAAGATTTTTGTACCTGTGTGCACCAAGTATATTATTTAGGCCTTTATTTTGTTGTTGCTGTGTCCTTATCTGGTTTTTGTACTAAGGCAATGTTGACTTCGTAAAATTAGTTTGAAAGAATTCCCTCCTTTTATATTTCAGAGTAATGTAATAAGAATTGGTGTTTATACTTCTTTAATTATTTGGTAGAATTGAGCAGAGCAGCCATCTAGTCCTGGGCTTTTCCTTTGTGGGAAGCTATTAATGACTCAAGCTAATCACATATTACTAGCTTGTTTAGGTCTTACACTTATTGATGATTCAATGTTGAAAAGGCTTATTTGTGCAGGAATTTGTTCTAGATCAAATCTACTGCTGTATGCTTTTCAGTTTAGTCTTTAGTAAACTTTTTGTTTCAGTGATGTCACTTTTTTCATGGCTGTTTATGCTTGATTCTTAGCCTATTTAAAATGCTTGTCAATTTTTTTGTCTCAAAAGAGCCATTTTGTTTCATTTTATCTAAAAGACAGGATTACTAAAGATAGAAGGAGATACAGGGAAAAAGAGAGATCTAACCACTGGTTCTCTCCCTGAATGGCCACAATGGCTGGATCTGACCTGATCTGAAGCCAGGATCCAGGAGATTCTTCCACATCTCCCATGTAGCTCTATAGGGGCCCAAGGACTTGGGCCATCCTCCACTGCTTTCCCAGGCTACAAGCTGGGAGCTGCTTCGGATGTGGAGCAGCTGGGAAACACACCAGTATTCATATGAGATGTGGGCCCCACAGTCAGAGGGCTAGCCTATTATACATGGCACTGGTCCCATCAAAGAAGCATTTTTTTTAGAGCTTGTTTATTTCTTTTTATGTATTTGCAACATCAAGCATGAATAAGAGAGAACAGGAGAGAGATCGAGAGATTGTCTATCTACTGTTCAATCTCCAGTGGGGCTAGGCCAGGTAGCAACTCTATCTGAACTTATCATTTAAGTGCAGAGCCCCAAGTATTTGAGCTAACTTGGGCTGGAAACACAGAAAGGGCTTCTACCCAAGCACTGTGGTATGGTATGCCAACACACCAAGTGGTAACTTAGACTGTTGTACCACAACAACTGCCCCCAAAAGATCAGTTCAGTTCTTCATTGATTTTTTTTTTTTTTTTTTTTTGGCGAGGACTTTAGCCACTAGGCCAGGCCGCTGGGCCCCATTGATTTTTTATATAGATTTTTATCTGTATTTCTGGCCTTACTTTTGTAATCCTTTCTGTTATGAATCTGGGAATTTACTTTGCTCTTTTTCTATTTTTTTTTTTTGAGATTCGATGGCAAATTATTTGATACCTTTATGAATTTTCATGCATAAACTCATTTTTTAGGATTTATTATATTTTTCTTGGAAAGGGAGATTTTGCAGACAAGGACATACAAAGAGAATGATCTTGTCTGTGCTGGTTCACTCCTCAAGTGAACGCAACAGCTGGAGCTGAGCCATTCTGAAGTCAGGAACAGGAGTACCTTCCAGGTCTCTCACACGGGTGCAGAGTCCCAAGGCTTTGGGCCATCCTCCATGCTTTCCCAGGCCACAAGCAGGGAGCTGGATGGGAAGTGGAGCAGCTGGAACACGAACCCATGCCCTTATAGGATCCCGGGCAAGTGCAAGGCAAGGATTTAGCTACTAAGCCACTACACCAGCCCAGAATTGATTGTTTTAAACTTCCCTCTTAGTGCTGTTTGTATAATATCCCATGACTTTTAGTTTATTACATTTCATTGCCTTCATTTCATGAAACGTGTAAACATATTCTTTAATTTCATCTTTGTCCTGTAACTTTTTAAATTTTACTTTATTATTATTATTGTCATTTTATGATACAGTTCCATAGGCCTTGGGATTTCCCTTATCCCCTCCCCAAATCCTTCCCCCTCACCGAGTTTCCCTATATTATTACTATAGTACCATTCTTCATACTCAGTCATATGTCCATCATTGCAGGCATGGACAATGGCAGAGCCCATCATCCTTATTGTCAAGATATAGTAAACAGTTTCACCGGGAGTCCATCTTAGTCTGGAAGTAGAGATGCGTACTGCATCGTATCCTCACATCTGGATATGATAGTCTCCATGACACAGTTACTTTTTAAGGAGTAACTTGTTAACTTCCAACAATTTCAATTCTTTTTCTTGTTGTTGACTTCTACCTTTCTTACACTGTGGTCAGGAAAGATTCTAAATGTGATTTGAAATAATTTGTTGAGACTTTTTTTTTTGGTCAATCCACTGCTTTTTTTTTTTTTTTAATCGTGGTGGGCCTAGTACTGAATTTCAAATCTAAAGTCTGATTTAATTCACTCTTCTACTCCGAAGCAGCGGAGGTATTATTTCTGTATGCTGCATTACTCAGAGCTGAGGAAATGGTGATGTGGGGTAAGACTTTACTGCTTGTTTCAGTGTGTTTTCTTACTGTTGTGCTAAAGCCCTGCAGTTTGGTTTCTCATTTGCCTTTTCTGTCGCTTGTCGAAGTTACTTGCTGCATGCACAGCTGTTCAGGTTGATTTCTCTGTGGAGAGGTGATTACCCACGTGCATTAGCTGCCATCTTGTTTCTCTATACTGTGGGCTGTTTCTACTACAGGTATTTGATAAACTTCTCGTGCTTTGGCTAAGAAATGGTTAGAAGGCTCTTTGCTTGTTCGTTCACTTAACTGCTCGATTTCTGATCGGCTGCACGCCTTGTAAAATGTTCCCATTATTTACGCTCGTTCTCCAGAAGGTTTTTTTTTTTTTCTTATATTAGTTCTCCAGAGTTTGCAGAAATATTTTTCTGCAAGTACATTAGCTCTTTATTTATTCATAAAAGAACAAGATACCATGGCACATACGAAATGTAAATACAAATTGGAAAAATCTTTTTAAAAAAATCTGGATATTGATAAACATGCGGACATTCAATAACTCTTTAGCCAAGCAGGGGTTTGAGTTTTTCAGTTTCCAACCAGATGCTTGGAAATATGCCCAGGTACCTGACACCGAACAGGTTTAGAATTTTTAGTGTTCTCTGCTCTAATTTCAGACCGGAGAGTTTAAATTCGAATAATTCAGAAGACTATCCTTTCTGTTTAATTATCTACTGGATTTTGTTTTCTTCCAAATTAAAATGAAAATCATTATCAGCCCAGTCCTGTTTCTTCTACTAAACTCTTATAGATAAAAACATGCTTATTCTATGAAGAACCACTTTACTTCAGCAGTTTTTAAAAAATATTTACTTTTATTTATTGCAAAATCAGATTTACGGAGAAGGGGAGGAAGAGGGAGAGGGAGAACTAGAGAGAGGGAGATCTTCCCTCTACTGGTCCGCTCTGCAAATGGCCGCAACGGCCGGTGCTGGGCCTGTCTGAAGCCAGGAGCCAGGAGCTTCTTCTGGGTCCACACGTGGTTGCAGGGGTCGGCCTTGAGTCATCCTCTACTGCTTTCCCAGGCCACAAGCAGGGAGCTGGAATGGAAGCAGAGCAGTTAGGATTCAAACTGTTTTTCGGAAAACAGCATTAATTGTGTAATTGCTAAAGAAAACCAGCAATATTATATTTCTATGTACTATAAGAACACTGCATCTAGTTAATATTTTCAAATCACATTAAATAGTATCATGACATTAAAGCATAGCATATTTACATGCTATAAAACTTTATAGCTATAGAACTTTAGCACCTGCTGTAAATAAATGTGGTACAAATGATTTGTTATATAAATTATTTAAATCAAATCAGTATCTTCAAGAGACTGTTGATAGTATACTATCAAATTGTAGGAGATATGTGCAAAACACAATGCAACTAATATTAATTATGAACATATTCTTATTAATACTCAATATTAATATACTGTTGGTGAATTAAAATACTAAACTTTATAAAAATTATAAAATAACTCCTATCCTTAGCAGTAAAAATAAAATTTACTTACTGTTTAAAGATAGTTTAATTAATAAATGAATGCCACAAAATTTTTTGCAGCATAGTCAATTAGTTCTTAATTATGGCAGTCAAAAGAGTACTTTATTTTTATAAATTTATGCCACTTATGACACACACAATCAATGTATATTGTAACCTTTATAAAAGGAAGTCAAATAAAGGGGAAGCATTTCAGGTTAAGGGGAAGATAAGGCTGCCCTCTGAAATTGTAAATTAAGATACTGAATAAATTTGTTTTAAAAGCTTTATTCTTATTTATTTGAAAGGCACAGTGAAAGAGCAAGAGTAAGAGCGAGGGAGAGCAACAACGAGAGCGAGACATATATTTTCCATTTTCTGGTTCACTCTCTAAATAATCTCAAAGGCTAGTGCTATATCAGGCTAAAGCCAGGATCCAGGAGCTTTTTCTGCATCTTCCGCATAATTCGAGGGGTCAAAGAACTTGGGACATCTGCTGCTGCTGCTTTCCAGAAGCATCATCAGGGAGCTGGATCAAAAGTAGGGCGGCTGGAACTCAAAGTGGCGCACACATAAGGAAGGCCGGCATCTCAGGTGGCATGTTGAACTGCACAACACATCAAAACCTGTGGTATACAATAAAAACAATATTAAGAGGGAAGTTTATAACAAGTTCACACACTAAAAAGAGAAAGTTTTCAAATAAAAAAAACCGTGATGCATGGTGAGAACTCAGCAAATCAAGAACAGATGAAACCTCAAATTAGTAGTCAACAAGAAACAATAGGGGCCCTGGAACTATCACACAAATTGTTTGCAATGCCAGCATCCCACACTGGTGTGCTGGTTCAAGCACTGGTTGCTCTATTTCTATCCATCACCCCGTTAATGTTCCTGGGAAGACAGTGGATGACAGCCCGAGTGTTTGTTCCCTAAGACCCACATCAGAGACATCAATGAATTTTTCTAATTCTTGGCTTTGGTCTGGCAAGCTCTGTTTATTGCAGACGTTGAGGAGTGAATCAACAGCTGGACTCTCTCTATCTTTCCTTTTCAAATCAATGACTAATTAAAGCTTTAAAAATAAAAAGCAATAAGAATGAGGGCAAAAATAAATGAAATTGAAAGAAGAAAATTACAAAAGATATAATGAAAGGCTGGTCTTTTTGAATTGAAAAGATAAACAAAACAGACAATCTTCAGCCAGATTTACAAACAATAAAGATAAAAAGTTGAAATTAAAAAAAAACAAGGGATGAAAAAGGGGACATTATAGCTTATACAAGAGAAATACAAAGGGCCATAAGAAATTATTATGAAAAATTACATGCTAACAAATTTGAAAACTTTAAATCCATAAATTCCTTTTTTCATTTTTGAAATAGATAAATTCTAAGATACAAAGAGCATACCAAGATGATGCAGAAGATAATTAAGATAATGCAGAAAATCTAAACACAGCAGCCTCAAGGAAACAGTTCTTTGGTGTTCTTTCCAACACCAAAGAACAATCCAGAACATGAAGGTTTTTCAACAGAATTGTACAAAACACTTAAAAGGAAAATGGAGAGGGAGCAAGGCAAAGGAAAGGGGAAGTCCCTATAACTACAAAACTATATCACGGAAAATAGCAAAAATAACTAAAAAATAAAGCATCAGAAAGCAAAAAAGGGTGGGATTAGTACCAATACTTTTCAACTACTTCAAAATACTGAAAAGAATGGAACCATGCCAAACACTTCCAGAATTATGCTGGTATCAGTATCAAAGCACAATACAAAGAGAGGTGCAGATCCTTTATATATATATATGATATAATATATATATTACAGTGTATAATATATAATACAACAAAGTATTAGCAAATCAAATCCAACAATACACAAAAATGATCATTATGATCAAGGAGAATTTAACCGAGATATACAATAGTTCAACACTGAAAAATCAGTGAGAATAATCTGTCCAACAATAGAATGAAGAACCAAAACCATATGATCATCTCAGTTGATGAGAAAAGGCATTCAGTAATATTCAAATTCACTTCATGGTGAAAAATGTTAACAGATTACATATAGAACGGACATATCTCAAAATTAAAGGTTTATAAGATAAACACACACCCAATATTATCCTGAATGTGGAAAAGCTGAAAGCATTCATTTCCCTTGAGATTTGGAACAAGACAAAGATGTCCACTTTCACCACTCTTACTTAGAATGATATTGTATTAGAAAGAGCAATTAGGGAAGAGGAAAAATAAAAGGCACTGAAATTAGAAAGGAGTAAGTCAAAATAGGCATTTCTGCGGATAACATGATTTTGTACATAGAATGCCCATAAACATTATATGAAAAAGCTATTAGAATAAACCAAGCCATAAAAATTGCAGGATATAAAATCAACATACAAAAGCAGTAGCATTTTTACACCAATAATTATTTTACTGAAAGGGAAATCAATAAACAAATCCCAATCACAGTAGCTAAAAAAGGGGTATTTGTGCATATGTTTAGTCCAAGATGTGAAAGATCCCTACAATGAAAGTTACAAGACACCAATGTAACAAATCAAGGACACAAAAAGCAAAAATATATTCCTCCTTCATGAATCATAATAATTAATTAATTAACATGTTGATACTACCTAACGCAATCTACAGATTCAATATGGTCCCTATCAAAATACCAATGACATGATTTGTAAAAATAGAAAAATGAATCCTAAAATTCATAGAAAAACACAAAAGACCTAGAATAAACAAAGTGATCCTAAAGAGATAGCGGGGGTGGGGGGTGGGCGGGGGGGGAGCAAAAGGCATCACAATACCTGATTTCAAAGCATATGACAAAGCTATACACACAAAGAATACTATGCAACAATAGAAATATAAAAGTCTTATCATTTGCACCAAAATGGATGTAACTGGAGGCTCTTCTGTTTAGTGAAATAATCCTGTTATAGAAAAGCAAATATCTCATGTTTTCATTTATATGTGCAAAATAAAAAAGAACCAATCTGAAGACATAAGGTGATTACTAGAGTCTGGGAGGGTTAGGTGAGCATAGGAGTTTGGATGATGGGTACTAAATCAAAGTCAGATGAAGGAATACACTCCTAGTGCTTCACAGTTTAGTGGAGAAACTGTAATTCACACTATCCCAGTATATTTTATATAAATAACTGGGAGAAAAAAAGCTCCAAGACTCACCAGTGAGTGCAACAGCAGAGCCCAGCCTGGCCCACTCCCAGCCCCAGCTCTCATGTGAACTGGTGGATGTTGAGGTCCAACCCTGCCTGGCCTGCACCCCTCCTGGCTCTCATTCATGCCAATGTGTGCTATGGACTGACCCTGCTCAATCTACTCCCAGCCAGGCTCACAGATATGCCAAAAGGTGCTGCACCCCAGCCTGGTCTGGCCTGCTGCAAGCTCTGGCTCTTTTTAGCAGGAGGAGCTACGGCCCAGCAGGGGAGTTACCCAAGTTCCCGGGCCAGGCCTACTCCCAACAATAGATATCATGTGAGCTCCCTTGCTACCTGCAAGTGCAGTGGCAGGGGCCATGGGAGCCCCAGAAGTCAGTCCTCCCCTGTCCAACATGCACTCAGCTGATTTCACTCCAACACACCTGCAGATCCCCTTCCCGCCACCTCCCACACCAACCTGGGGGTCAGAATGACTTGTCCTGGTCTGGCATTTCCTGCCTTCCCCACATATATCTTAAAAAAAAAAAAAAAAAAAGGAATAAGCAGTTATGCTGGCATATTGGTATGGTTATGTAGAAATTTGGGATTAACCAGGCCCAGAGTGCCCAGCAGCTACGGGGCTGCTTTTCCCCCACGCATCCAGTCGCCTGTAGCTGGGGAGAAGTCATATTATACTTACTCAGATTTTCCCATTGGTTAACATTTATCCTATTAAGAAGGGTCTTGATATAATGCATTCTCTAATATTTTACTATTGCAGCTTTATCTACTACAGATTTCTGAGGTCATATTCTAATTCATCATTTTGTTTTTCACTGTCTAAATATTTCTTTAACATTTCTCAACAACCATAAGCTAATAAATATTGTCTGTAGGACAGACTTCATGCATTTTGAAATGTTTAAAAATCAGAAAAGTTTTATTGGTGTAAATTACTCAAATCATATACAATGAAGATTTTTTTGAGTGGAAATACTTTTCTTAATTTTGTAGCCAAGAAAAGAATGCAAATGTAATTTTTATTAGTAATGTCTTTTTAAATTTTGCACTCCTTTTTCACAGAAGACATCTCAATCTTTTTAAAATGTAATTCAACAAAAGAGAATTGAAACAATCTTTAATTTCAAGATATTTTTCATGGCTTTAAAGCATTTATATAGAGAAAATGACAGAATACTGACCATTTAAACAAGAACCAACATAACATTTCAGGATGGGAGCATGTTGCTATGGTAACAAAATAATTTACTTTTAAAATGAGCCATGTATCTCAAAGCCAGAAAAACTGCTGCAGACTTCTACTATTATGATAAACACAAGGCATTTAATAGACTTGACTTATTTGCTAGAATGGCACCTTTAGCCTCACAATCGAAGCTAAATCATAACAACCTAAAGGAGCTTGCAACACAATTTTTGCCATTTTACTGGGTTCTCAAACATTTTTCCTCCTTTACTGTGAAAATATCATATAACATAAAAATGTACCATGATAGCAATTTTTAAGTGTATAATTCAGTGATAAATCTATCCACACTGCTGTGAATTAAGCCTCCAGGACGCTACGTCTGAAACTACAAATTGAACAACCCCCCCCACTCTCCAGTTTTGCTAAACACAATTCTGAGGATTTCTATGACTTTCACAATTTTAGATTGCTCATTCAGGTGAATTCGTATAGTATTTTCTTTCTGAGACTGACTTGTTTAATTTAGCCTAATAGTCTCAAGGTTCATCCATTCCTCCCTTTGAAAGAACACATAATATTCCATTGTGTGCATCTATCACATCTTCTCTATCCATTCTTCAACGGACATTAACGCTGTTTCCACCTCGGGTCACTGTGAATCATGTTGCTATGAATACGGGAATCCAAATGTCTCCCTGAGACACACTCAAAAAGTAATACACGTAAAAGTGAAACTGCTGGATCAAATGATTGTTCTAGTTTTAATTTTTAGAGAAGCCTTCACACTGATTTCCACAGCCATTTCACAGTCCTTCCAAAAGCACCCAGGAGTTTCAAATTCCACAATCCTCATCAAACACATTATTTTGTTTTTCTAGTAGGTATAAAGTCATATTTCTTGTGATATTGATATTGATTTCTGTCTCTCAGGTGATTAGCAACTTTGATCATCTTTTCCTAATTTTTTTTGTTCTTTTCTTAAGTTTTTTGGACACTTATGTATTATTTTTGGAGAAAGGTCTACTTAAGTACATTGTCATTTTCAAATTGTATTATTTGTTTTGTTATCTTGTTATAGGAACAATGAACATATTCTTTTAAAAATATTATTCATCTAATTGAAAGTCATTGAGAGAAAGAGAGGAAGACAGGGAGGAATAGAGAATGAGAAACTTTCCACACTCTGGTTTCAAAAGTCATTTGGCTTGGGCCCGTCGAGATAGCATAGTGGTTAACGTCCTCACCACGCAAGCACTGGGATCCCATATGGGCACCGGTTCTAATCCCGGCAGCCCTGCTTCCCATCCAGCTTCCTGTTTGTGGCCTGGGAAAGCAGTCGAGGATGGCCCATAACCTTGGGACCCTGCACCTGCATGGGAGACTGGGAGGAGGTTCCTGGCTCCTGACTTCGGATTGGCTCAGCTCTGCCCATTGTAGCCACTTGGGGAGTGAACCACCGGGCGGAAGATCTTCCTCTCTGTCTCTCCTTCTCTCTGTATATCTGACTTCGCAACAAAAATAAATAAAATCTTTTTTTAAAAAGTGATTTGGCTTTAGATATATTTTGTTGTTGAAAGATTTTTGAATATTCATACAATTTCCTTTTCAAAAGATTTATTTGACTTATTTGAAAAGCAGTGTTAGAGAGGAGAGAGGAAGAGATGTTCTATTCACTGGTTCACCCCCCCCCCCCCGCCAAGCGGACACAAAGGCTGGGGATGGGCCGGGCAGAAGCCAGGAGCAAGGAGCTTCTTCTGGGTCTCCCCAAAGGGGGCAGGGGCTCAAGCCCTTTAGCCATCTTCTGCTGATTTCCTAAGCCATTAGCAGGTAACTGGACTGGAATGGAGTAACAAGGATTCAAAACAGCCCTACAGGTAGCAGTGTAACCCTCTATGCCACAATGCAGCCCCGTGCGTATTATACACATTATATTCAAATTGTTTTATTTACTGCGATTCAGTGTTGGTACATAATGTGCTTCCAGGAATTTACCTCACCTTTCTAAATTATATAATTGGGTGGCATGAGGATGTTTTGATTCTGTGACAACGCTTGTAATTTCCTTCATTTCTGATTACAGCTGAGTCTTTTTTCCTGTTTCATCAAATGAAGGTTTTGTCAATGTTGTTTTTATTTGCGTTTTTTGTTGTTGTTGTTTTTAAATCCAACTCAGTTTTGTTGAACTTTTTTTCTATAGTTTTTCCCGTTCTTTATATCATTTGCCTATGCATTATTTATCTCATTACAATTTCCAACAGTAGGCTAAGTTTGGGTTTACTTTTCTATCGGTCCCGATGCAGTAGCCTAGTGGCTGGGGTACTCGTCTTGCACGCACTGGGATTCCATATGGGCACTGGTTCTAATCCCGGCAGTTCCACTTTCCATCCAGCTCCCTGCCTGTGGCTTGGGAAAGCAGTTGAGAATGGCCCAGGGCCTTGGGACCCTGCACCCATGTGGGAGACTGGGAGGAGGCTCCGGGCTCCGGGCTCCTGGCTTTGGATTGGTTCAGCTCCACCCATTGTAGCCACTTGGGGAGTGAATCAGCAAATGGAGGATCCTCCTTTCTGTCTCTCCTCCTCCCTGTGGATCTGACTTCACAATAAAAATAAATCTCTGGAAGAAAAATCTATCTATCAATAAGTTAGAGTTACAGAGAAAGAAGGAGAGACAGAGACCTCCCATTCATTGGTTCATTGGTCACAACAGTCAGAGCTGGGCTGGTCCAAAGCCAGGAACCAGGAGCTTCCTTTGGGGTTTCCCACATGGCTGCAGGGATCCAAGGGCTTGAGTAATTTTTCTTGCTCTCCCAGGCACAGCAGCAGGGACAGGACAGGAAGTGGAACAACCAAGACTCAAACTGGTGTCCACAGGGGATACTTGCACTGCAGCTAGAAACCCAGCTTCCTAAGCCAAGGCATCGACGCTGAAGATCTTTATTTTTTTTTTAACTCATGCATTTCCAGCTATAAAGTACACTTTTCAGTGTATCCCATAAATGTTGTTTTATTGTCTTTTCAGTTTCATATGTCTCAAAGTATTTTCTATTTTTCCTTTGTCTGTTATGACCTCTCGGTTGTATAACAGTGCGTTGTCCCAATTCCACATTTGTTCCACAGACTCTGATTTTCGTTGTATTATTGATTTCTGGTTCCATTTTATCGTGATCACAAAAAATAATTGGCGTTATTTCAATCTTCTTGGACTAACGATTTGTTCTGCCACCGAACAGAAGATCTATCCTGGAGGGTTTGGAGGCTGGGGTGTTTATGTATGTCTGTTCAGTCCAAGAGTGTTATCCAAGTCCTAGTTTTTAGTCATCCTCTGTCTAGCTCTGTGATACAGGGGTCTTCCACTATTATGTTATGGTTTATTTTTCCTTTCATTTCTGTCAAAGTTTTCTTAATATATAATTAGTATCTCTGACTTTGGTGCATAAACCTTTATAATGCTATATTTATACAGATTTATAATCTTGGCATATTGACACTTTTATCATCATTTAATAACTTTGTTTTGTCTTGGAACAGCTGTGATTTAAAGTTTACTGTGTCTGATATTAAAACTGTCATTCTTCATGTTTTAGTTGCTATTTATATAGGATATATATATGTCTCATTCTTTCACATTTAGATGATGTGTGTCCTTGGGTGTAGCATGAGTCTTTCACAGAAAGCACGTAGCTAAGTTTTGCTTCCTAAAAGTTATTTAATTTGAAAGATATATTTAAAGAGAGAAACGGACATTCTATTAGCTAGTTCACTCCCTAAATGCCTGAAACTGCCAAAAAGGAGCCTGCCCAAACCCACGAGTTGAGAACTCAACTAGGGAACCTCTCATGGGACCTGACTTGAGGTGCCACGTGCTACTTTTTGTGTTGTCATTAATATGAAAGTGAAACCAGGAGCAGCGGTCAGACTTGAATCCAGGCCTTACAATATGGCATGCAGGCATCCACACCAACACCAAATGCCCACTGTGGGTCCTTTTCTTTTAGTCAATGAATTTTTGATAAAGGAGACTAATCCATTTCTATTTAAAGTAGTCATTATTGATTGGGAAGCCTCATTATTGTATTATTGTCACTGTATAGCTAATTTTTCTGCTCTCTTTTCCTCTCCTATTGCCTTATTTTTGTCTTTCATTAATATTTTCCCAATGATATGTATTGATTCCCTCACTATGTGTATATTACATGAATATTTTGTTTATGATTACAATTGCAATTACATAAAGCTCTTTAGGAAAAGCTGGAGTGAGACAGTGGTTAATTAATACTTAAAGTTCTAGCATTCTATTTTAGAATGTTATATAACATTTTATACATCACACATATGTAATATATACACACATATATCATATATAGATATATAACATTCTACTTTAGAATGTTAAAAGCTTTTCTCTATTCATTATAAAAATCACTACTCCTTTATAACTATCTCTTATGATTGATGTTACATCTTTGTATACTGAATTTTGCGGCCACTTGGGGAGTGAACCATTGGAAGGAGGATCTCACTCTCCTTTCTGTAAATCTTTCAAATAAATCTTTAAAAAAAAAGTTTCTGTGTCTCAAGATTATAATAGTATTGGCACTGTATTTTTTCATATATTTACTTACCGAAGAACTTTATATTTTCATGCAGTGTCGTATTGCATGCTATGTACTATCCATTTTCAATTTGAAGGAATATCTGTACATTTCCCACCATGCAGTCTAGGGGCAATCAGCTCCCTCTGATTTTGTTTGTCTTGAAACATCTTAAAATGTTTTTGTTTTTCAGATAGTTTTTCTGGATACACTATTCTTGGATGGCAGGTTTCTCTTTTTCCTGTTAGTATTTTGTCACTGTAATCCTTTCAGGCCCACAAAGTAGTCCTACGGAAGTCTCTTGTATTTGTTTTCCCTTCCCTTCTTTTTTCCCCTCCCTTCCCCCCCTCCACTTTTTTCTCCACTTCCCCCTCTCTCTTCATCCTTCCCTTCCCTCATCTTTAAGATTTATTCATATGGGTCAGCACCATGGCATAGCAAACTAAGCCTCTGCCTGTGGCACTGGTATCCCATACGGATACAAGTTTGTGTCCCAGCTGCTCCACTCCCAATGCAGCTCTCTGTTTACGGTCTGGGAAAACAGCCAAGGATGGATTAAGTTCTTGGGACCCTCCACTCATGTGGGAGGCCCAGAAGAAGCTCCTGCCTCCTGGCTTCACACTGCCCCAGATCTGGCCGGTGTGGCCATTTGGGGAGTGAATCATCAGATGGAAGATTCTTTCTCTGAATGTGTTATCTCTCTGTAAATATGCCTTTCAGATAAAAATAAAATAAATCTTAAAAAATAAATGGTTGGTCTTACTATATGACACATGTAAAAAGCACAGTTACAGAGCAAGGAACACCAACACACCCACAAAAAAGAGAGAGAAAGGGAAATCTTTCATTTATTAGGTTACACCTCACATGATTGCAATGGCTGGAGCTGGGCCAGGCCAAAGCCAGGAGGCCACAAGTCCATCCCAGTATCCCATGTGGGTGCCAAGGGCCCAAGCACGCAGGGCATCTTCCACTACTTCCCCAAGTGTATTAGTAGGGAGCTGGATCAGAAGTAGAGCAGCTAGGAGTCAAATCATTTTGCATCTGTCATGCTGGTGTCCCAGGCAGCAGCTTCATCTAGTTGTGGTACAGTGCCGGCCTCAGGTTTTCCAGTTTTATGGCACATAATTGTTGACAACAGTATCTAATGATTCTTTTTGTTTCTGTGTTGTCAGCTGTAATATCTCCTTCTTATCTCTGATTTCATTTATTTGAAAAAAGAAAACAAAGAAAAAGACTAAGAATCCA
Organism: Ochotona curzoniae; assembly: GCF_017591425.1. Classification (NCBI taxonomy): domain Eukaryota; kingdom Metazoa; phylum Chordata; class Mammalia; order Lagomorpha; family Ochotonidae; genus Ochotona; species Ochotona curzoniae. The sequence continues at coordinate 52,180,869 of NW_024467087.1, read as the reverse complement.
GAAAGCCTATATGGAAAGATAAGAAACTTTAACAGCTTCATATCTGTGTAAGAAATTAAGTCAATTAAAAAATTTCCTCCAGAGATAACTAAAAGCCTAATTGCATTAACCCATTGAAAAAAAAGAAATAACACAATGACATGTTGTTTCATAAAAAGAAACAAACGCTTTCCAGTTTTTTTTTTTCCAAAGTCTATAAAAGCCTAACACCAAAACATAATGAGGAGGAGAAAAAAATTAAAGAACCATAGTCCTAAATATTGCAGGTGAGGAAGTCAAATCTGAAAAAAAAAAAAAAGCAAAACTAAAATATGAATCATTCGATTTTTCTCTTCTATTTTTTACACGTATGCACTACTCTTGGGATTTGTACTGTCATGGGCCCTCATAACGGCACTTATTATTTCTCTGCTAACGATCCAGCATGTCTTCTGTGATTATGATTTTACTTGAAAGAAAGCATTTCCTATAGGGCCGGCGTTGTAGAGAGAAATTCTTCCTGCTTTTGTTTCTCATAGAAGATCTTTGCATTGGCAACTCAAGCATCACCAGCTGTGGTGTCATTAGTGACACAACTTTGCAAAAATGGTTAACAAGTCTGGCTCAATTTTTAGCATGCAATATAAATTGTTATGCAGTAGTTGCATATCTGTGCAATCGATTATAGGCTGAAAATACTCAGAAAATGCTTGACTTTGTATGTGAGAGAAGTAGGTTTGGCCATCTTTATCAAGATCTTTTCAGCCTTAGTGGACATTTAAGATTCAAAGGGACATGAGGCAGTATTTCATTTTGTGACTATCCACTGCATTACATGACCCATCTAACGCCCAAGAGAACAAATTTTCAATGTCAGTAATGTTTCAGTCATCATGACAACAAGCCCAGCCAACCTCGTAACTTTATCAACCAACTTCTGGTAGTTATGCTGCCCACCACCCCAACTTCCCCCTCCTGAGACTAATCCTGATTCATCTTTTAGAATTCTATACACTGCCTGTAGCTGAATAAAAAGTTGGATATGATTAGCAAGAATAAGATATGGCAATCAGTGAGGCAACCAACAATATCTAAAACAAAATAGATATTAAGCTTTTATCTCTTTATTCACATCACCCAAATTTTCTCTGCCATTTACCAGGTAAATCCAACCTGTTATTAAAAGCACCATTTTCAATATGTGATTTTAATACCTGACAAAAGAAAACTTATTCATTTAAATCTTTTACTGAGCTTATTGGATGTTAGTTGTTTGATGACAAGTAACATTCATCGTATAAACCCAAATCCCAATTGATTTCTCCTATCAAAGAAACAATAAATCTAACATGCTTAGAAATATTTGGCGTAAGTAAATCAAGCTTTCTGTAAAATAACAGGACCAAGCAACCAGACACGGGCCTAATGAGGCTGATGCTGATTTAATTTTACTAAACCTGTTTGCTTATTCGTTTTTCTATTCCTCTTTCCATGAGGAAAATCTTTGAGTTCAAGACTCCATTCTTATTGGATCTTTGAAGAGTGCAGATTTTCTCATTTTTTTAAAAAAATTATTTTCCCCTATTTTTTTTTAGTAAAGAGAATACTCAAATACTTAATGTTACAAAAATGTCCAGTATATAATATTTGAAATTATTAGTAACAAATAATAATCATCATGATTTATGCCAATTCTCTAACAATGATTTATTATTTTGGGGAAGGCACAAAGACATCTCTACATGCCTTCGGCATCCCTTCTGCTTCCTCAAGCAATGCAGTGTGAGAGAAGACCCCATTCTCTAGGAAATTAGGCAGGCAAGAGAACAAAGGCAAAGATATTCAGAGCAAGGACATACATGCTGGCTTTAGCTACTGTAATAATTTGTGAAAAAATAATAAGGGGAGTTTGAGGGGACGGGGGAATCCTTAAGCTTCTAAATCTGCATCATAAAAATGTGAAATATATTCATTTTATACTAATGAAAAGAATAATTTAAAAAGAAGGGGATTAGGCACATATCATCAATTACGACATCTTTGAAGATCAACCATGAACCAAAAAGGACTTTACCAGTGGAGAACAGATAAGCAGGAGAACTCAGTCTCCATTCATGCCATACATAATTACAGGTTCCTCTGGAGAACTCTGGGACCACATAGGCCCTGAGCCAGTCTGGGAAGCTGCTGAGTTACCACAATACTGCATGGCTAAGACATAGCTAAGCCTGTGTTATACCCTTCCCTACATAGAATGTTGCTGCATAGAGCAATCTTAAAAAAAAAAAAAAAAAAAAAAAGAAAAAGATTCACTTACTTACTAGAGAGAGAGACAGAGAATGAATTCTGTTTGTTGGTTCACTCTCCAAATGATCATAACACTCGGTCTTTGCCAGCTTAAAGCCAGGAGCTTGGAACTCCATCCTTGTCTCCCCGACAAGGTGATGGTTGAGAACAAGGACTTGAGACAACCTCTGCCGTTTTCCCAAACACATCAGCAAAAAGCTGGATCACAAGTAGAGCAGCTGGGACTCCAACCAGTGCTCATTTAGGATGCTGCCATGGCACAGTGGCTTAACCCCCTGCTCCACAATGACAGCCCCAACAAAGCCATTTTGAGTCCCAACCACCTGGTGTAGTATGAAGCACCTCCTTCTAGAAGCTCCAGCCACATGTATACCAGCCAGAAGGCTTTTCTTACCCTTCCTCACCCCTAGTAAGAATCAGGGCAGCATGTCTTATATAAATGCCTCAGCTTGTGAACACACTCAGAAAAAGTTGATTAGCCCTGCTTGTCTTCTTTTCAACCCTCTTAGTAGCTGGTTGGTCCCACCTTTTCACTCTTGATCTAGGGAAATAATTAGACAACTAGGCTGCCCACAGAGGCCTAGGGAAGCAGAGAAGTAGCCCAGCTCACCTACTTACAACCCCAGGAAATAGCAGAGTGACCTTTTCTGAGGGGCTTGGACTGCCAAGTTCCATGGGAAGACTGGAAAGCTCTCCCCATTCTCCTGTGACCCCAAGAAGCAGCTGAACTGCTATTTCTTGGAAGCTTGGTGCACTAAGACCCAGGGAAGCAAGTATTTGATCATACTCACCTCCCTTTGGCCCCAGGAAGTAGCTTGGCAAACCTCTCTGAGTAGATCAGTCCCAATGAGGCTCTGGAAAGTTATCTGTACAGTTCTCAGATACTAACAGGTGTGTCACATAGGTCCAAGGTTTTGCCCCAGCCACTGTGCAGGACTTAGATATAAATAAGCACACAATTCTGCTACTGGGCACACTGATCTACATCCACCTTGTTCCACAGCGATGGCCCCATACTCACAGCACCCACAGAAACTGATAGGAGTCCCATACTCTCATCTGGGTGCTGCCAATGTATATGCCCCGCCTAAGAGAGCTGCAGCACAATTGGTGATGCAATCCCACAACCCCTGCAACCTAGGCAACAAAGACCTCCCTAGGCACCACGAGTGATGATCACAGCTAATGAAGCTTTATGGACACCTATAAAAGAACATCTACTTGTAACAAATGCCAATACAGCACATACAATCAATATTCCAAGACAACGCAAAATGTGTCCTTTTACTATGAATGTCTTTCTATAAACTGGTAGCAGTAATTCACCCAACAGATGAAGAAAAACCAACACAGGGGCACAAGCAAGATGAAACAAGGCAATATGACACCTCCAAAGGAATACAATAACTCTAGGAAAAAAAGAAAACTACAAAGATGGAAATCTGTGAATTGCCAAAAGAATAATTTTACAGAAACTTAACATGATATAGAACACAGAAAACTCAATGAAATCAGTATGATAATTTATAATATGAATAAAAAATTCAAAAAAGTAGAGATAATAAAAAAATAATACTCAGAAGTCTTGGAGTACTTAGTAGTGGTTATGACGGCATTTAAGACACCTGTGTTTGGGCTCAGCGTGATGGCTCAGTGGCTAAGTCCTCAGCTTACAAAGGCTGGAAGTGTCCCAACTGCTCCACTTCCCATCCAGCTCCCTGCTTGTGGCCTGGAAAAGCACTGGAGGACGGCCCAAAGCCTTGGGACCCTGTACCTGCCCTTGGAGACCTGGAAGGAGCTTCTAGCTCAGTTTTGGCCATTGTGGCCACTTGGGGAGTGAACCAGTGGATGGAATATTTTTGTCTCTGTAAATCTGCCTTTCCAATAAAAAATAAATCATAAATTATTGTTAAACAGATACATGTATTTTGCAAACCATCCTATAATACACTTCTACATTGCAAATGGTGTTAAGAGCCATATTATCCATTTCTTTGCATTACTGTGTGAACTCTTCTCTAAAAGCCCTTGCCTCAGAATTAGTGGCACAATGAAGAAAATCATATGTCAATTCATTTAGCTTTTCTGAAAGTCACGAACATTATAACCAACCATGCTGTAAGTCATTATCAGTTAGTTTAAGTGAAAAGGTTACTTAACTACGTATTTCAAATGTATCCACAGATGAACAACAAGAAAAAAATAGTGCTGTATATACCTCTAACTTTGATTGCTTCTGTGTGAAAGAAAATTTGCTATACACCCTCCCCATCATCTAAAACATTTCTATAAACCTAAGGACATACATTTTTGTTATAGAAGCGAAAAGGCTTGTCAGGAAATAAAGTAATATCCTTATAAAATCATGGCTGTTGATCATCTGATCACTTGCAAATAATAGCAGCAAGATTGGCAGGTGGATGAATTTAGAAGTTTAAAATGCAAGAATACAGTAAATTAATGTCTTGAGGGTACATGGACATAATCGTATTCCATGACATGTATAAAATATGTATTTAACATATTATGTTACCATATAGTAAGAATGAAGTGCAGAGGAAGCCTAGTACATTTAGTATTTTGTAATCTTTTATTTTTACAGATAAAGAAACCAAGAGTCAAAGTGAGCAAGCGACTGAGTGAGATCATATACTGTCTATGGGCCAAAATAGCACTGCGATTCGGGCCTCCAGTGTTTTTCCATTGTTAGAGCATATAGTATTTGAATACTAAGAAGTAGGATTGCTTCAATCTTTTAATCAGTTTTATTTAAACTATTAGCTTAATAATCTGAAGTAGTTATTTTAATTCATGCTTTTATCATTTTACTAAAGTATTATATAATTTTATTGGCTCATCAGCTCCTTGTATCTGATCACATTTTACGTTACAGTGCAGAAAATGAAAAACAGTCATGACAACAGTTTGTAAATTTTCACACAAATTTGTTAGGATATAGCTGACATTAAAAAAGTACATTTTAACATATACAATTTGATAAGTTTGGAGATAATTATATTCCTCTGAAACCATCATCACGATGGATGCTATAAATATATTTATATCACCTCCAATTTTTTCCTAGCTTCTTTGTTCACTATTACTATTACTATTGTGTATTACTAACACACTATATGTTAAACATATAATGCAATTTTGTTCACTATAGGCCCTGTGCTATTCAGTTGGTCTCTGGCACTTATTTATCTTTTTTTTTTTTTTTAAATATTTATTTTTATTATTTTTTGATTGGAAAGGCGGATATACAGAGAGGAGAGACAGAGAGGAAGATCTTCCGTCCCATGATTCACTCCCCAAGTGAGCGCAACGGGCCGATACTATGCCGATCCGAAGCCAGGAGCCTCTTCCGGGTCTCCCACGCAGGTGCAGGTTCCCAAAGCTTTGGGCCGTCCTGGACTGCTTTCCCAGGCCACAGGCAGGGAGCTGGAAGGGAAGCGGGGCTGCCGGGATTAGAACTGGCGCCCATATGGGATCCCGGGCGTGCTAGGCGAGGACCTTAACCACTTGCGCCACCGCGCCGGGCCCTATTTATCTTTTTTTTTAAGATTTATTTATTTTTATCGGAAAGGCAAATAGACAGAAAGGAGAGACAGAAAGATCTTCCGTCCACTGATTCATTCCCCAAGTGACCGTAATGGTGGGTACTCGCCAATCCAGAGCCAGGAGCTCTTCTGGGTCTCTCATGCCGGTGCAGGGTCCCAAGGTTTTGGGCCGTCCTCCACCGCTTTCCCAGGCCACAAGCAGGGAGCTGGATGTGAAGAGGGGCTACCAGGATTAGAACCGGTGCCCATATGGGATCCTGGCACATGCAAGGCGAGGACTTTAGCAGATATGCTATCACGCCGGGCCCCACTTATTTATCTTAAATAAGTGAATCCTTATATTCTATGACCAAAATCTTCCTGCTGCAATTGTTTCTTATGAGGGACAAGAATTACATTAAAGTTGAATAATTTTATAAAGATAATTTTCATATGTTCTCAAATTGTCAAGTGTTGAAAGTTGATGTAACAATTTATATTCTTGTAAGTCAACAAATTATTTGATATCTTGCTTTAAGTCTCCTGTACTTAAATCCCTTAGATGTACATATTGCTGTAGTGCCATTCAGTGTTTTTTCCCCTTCTGTTTAACCGGAGGAAAAACGAGTTAATCTGACTCAGGTTACTGAGTCTACCCTCCAGCAATTAAGATGCATTGTATTAGCATCATTTACAGCAGATGTACATTGATTTGCAGATAAGAAAGATACTTGTTCCATCTGTTCTATGAAATTCAGCTTCGAGCCTCATCTGTACTTTCCATTTTTTCTTAACTAGATTGTGGAGTTAAGATCTGTGTTAGGCCAAATTAATGTCAGAGAACTAGCACAATGCTAATTGCAAAAGTAGGTGGGAAAACTAGTATTTGCAATTAATATAATCATTTAATAACTGTCATGGAGGTGATCTGAATGATTCCTCAAGTGTTCGCTATAGTTTTTATATGGTAAGTTACCTTCCAAATAATGTAAGGGTAATGTAAAATAAATTTAACTGCTGTTATAATGGTTTTTATCTTCAGCTGATGCGATTTCTGATCACTGATTAGGAGGATTCACATTATTTCCTTTTCTCTTAGAAAAGTTATATATGGTAATTTTTCATTCACGTTCTTATGAATCAAAGGTTTCATTTTAGAAACTACATTATTTGAACATTTTTATGCATCAAAGCAAAAGGAAAAAATAGACTGAAATATTACCATTGTCTATCCCTGAAGAGTGACATGGAACCATCTAGTTTCCTTTGTATTTTGAAGAATTAAAATCATTTTAAAAGTGAACAAATAAAAATTTTATTGCTTTATTTCAAATACACAACTAAACAGCATGCCTGATTTTCCAGTTCCCACACTTTCCCCAAATGTTTGCTACTACATGTTAGCCTGTGAATAATTTGATATTTTGTTCAATCCAAAATTCCAGGACAGTTGTACTACCCCCCCGCCTCCCACTCCTGCTGCAGGTGAGGCAGTGTAAGGACCTCTGACCTCAGCATGTTGGCACATTCTGGGGCAGGGCTGACCAGATGTGATTCCACGTATCCCATGGAAACAGAATCTTGGCCGACCTGTGGTACCTAGCTCCTCAGGCCAGTCACAGGACCCGGCACACCTATAACTGAACTATCATTTCTGGTCTAAGCTGCTGAGGCAGCCCACCCCTCTGAGGAGTAGGATCACTGCTATGTTGGTCCTTACCAACCTGTGTCCAAAGTACAATGGCAGGTTGTTCCTTCATTTTTCAAAAATTGCAAAGAAGAGAAACATCAATAAAAACGACTTTTCAAGAGATTTTGCACCACCATGAGTACCCTTAAAGTAGGAGGGTTAGACAGGCTCTCCATTTTCCTTTTAAAATATTTTGCCTACATTTCTAAGAACACAGAGACTCTGAAGCTGGCTTACACCTGAGATAACAGGCTACAGAGGCAGATAAGAGGTGACAGTATTGGTATTAAGACAGATGATCCATGAGCATTTTCTGTGTACCAAATATCTGTCACATGGAAGAGGTTACAAGAGGTAATATCGGGTATCTTAATAGGATTGGTTCAGGGGAATAGTCATGGAACTTAAAGGTGATGCCAGATTCATATGAAATGGATAATTATACCTATCATCCAGTCAAAACATTGCAAAAGAGATGTTCTGAATAAACCAAGAAAGTTTTAATGAGAGAGCATTAACGCTAAGTATCACCTGCAGTCAGCAGAGAACTGGGCTGGAAGCGTTTAGCTGATCAATTAAACTAGCATTATTTCTATTTGATGTTTAAGATTATGAAAATGCAAACTTTCATTTAATTAAACAGAATCAATATTGTTATGAACTTTATTTCAACAGTATTTATACCTTGCAGTAAATCAGCTTGAAGATATTTTTCAAGATCCTTAGTTAACTTAAAATCTTGGTCTAGGGGCTGATGTCATGGCTAATTCTCTGCCTACTGTGCTAGTATCCTATATGGCTGCTGATTCATGTCCAGGCAGCTCCGCTTCCAGCCCACTTCTCCGCTAACGTGCCTGAGAAAGCAACAGCAGATGGCCCAACTCCTTAGACCCCAATACTCATATGTGATACCTCAGGCAGGCTCCACACTCCTCGTTTCAGGCCAGTTCAGTTCTAGCAATTGCAGCCATTTGGGGAGTGAACCAGCAGATAGAGGTCTCTCTTCTCTTTTTCCTCTCTCCCTCCCTCCCTCTCTGGAGTGAACCAGAGGATGGAGAACTCTGTTCTCTCTGTAAAATCTGCTTTTCAGGGCCTGGCGCAGTGGCCTAGTGGCTAAAGTCCCTGCCTGGGTTGTGCCAGGATCCCATATGGGCGCAGGTTCTAATCCTGGCAGCCCTGCTTCCAATCCAGCTTCCTGCTTGTGGCCTGGGAAAGCAGTGGAGGACGGCCCAAAGCCTTGGGACCCTGCACCCGCGTGGGAGACCGGGAGGAAGTTCACAGCTCTTGGCTTTAGATCGGTGCAGCTCCATCCTTTGTGGCCACTTGGGGAGTGAATCATCAGACAAAGATCTTCCTCTGTCTCTCTTCTTCTCTGTATATCTGACTTTCCAATAAAAATAAAATAAATCTTTTTTAAAAAAATCTGCTTTTCAAAGAATAAGTGTTTTAAAAATCTTGGCCTAATATTGAACGAATTAGTGAATTCATTAGACATATGCATAATTTTTAAGTAAAACGAAATTGATTACTAAGCATAAATCTACATTATACTCTTTCATTTCATTTAGATATGTAGTTGTCACAGTAGGTATATTCATTTTGCCTCACTGAAAGGTTGTATATAGAATGCACACAGATGTAAAGTTAGTGTATATGTTCATGAGGTCTTGCACTCTGCCAAACACTGCTGTGCATGTGGTAGGCAGGTCTCAACTATCCGCCCTTCAATTTCCTTTGTGAAATAGAACTTACTGGTAGCTAAAAGTTCCAACTAATTTAACTCTTTGAGACCACATGAGAATAGTTTTAGAGACATGGAACTACAGGCATGCCTCCATTTCTCAAGCAGAAGAGGAATTTCATCCTAAAGCAGCATTTCCAGAGAGCTTTTTTGTTTGTTTTTTGCCACTTAAACCTCCTTATATACTGTTCAAACATACTGAGAACTCCTTGGAGTTTTTTTTGGGGGGGTATAACTATAAAAATGAAAGTTAAGATCAATTTTACAGCTTCTTTATTAATTCATTTGAAGATGTTAATGACGAATTCATGATGAGTATTGCATACTACTAGCATTTTCATAAAAGAATATTTATTTATTTGCTTGAAAGGCAGAATGACAGCTGGTTTGATACAGGACAAAGCCAGAGGGTGGCAGGGACCCAAGTACTTGAGCCATCTGCTGCTTTATCAGTTATGTTAGCAGGAAGCTGAATCAGAAGCAAGCAGGCAGGACTGAAATTGGCACTTTGATATGGGATACTGGTGTTGCAAACAGTGGCTTAACTCACTATGCCACAACATCATCCCTTGCATCAACTAACATCCTGCCCACATTATGGACTGACTTAACAGAGCCCTAGCATAAAGTAGCAGATTACAAAAAAGCACAATGAAACTCAAAACTTGGAGAGCAACTCTTTTGTCTTGATTTGCATTGCTTGTGTATGAAAAGTTATGTAAATACTGTAATATATGCTAGTATCAGATTTTCCTCTGTTTTGATTGGCTCATTTCCTTGGCTTACTATAAGGGTCTTTTCAAATGTCCATAGAATATGAAATGAAAAGTTAAGTTTATTTTGATGCATAAAGATAAAAGCTTACTAATTTTATGGGAAGAATGGAATGTACTATCTTAAAAACCAGTATTCACCTATTACTGAGGTTATATACGCAAGACCCCATGCGTATTACGTATACCATGACCCATTGCATATTATGCATACAATGGCACACATTTTCCATAACTTTTTAAAATGCCCTCATAATTATTACTTACAAACCTACAACATGAAATGCTTTATTTTCTTCTTTATAATCTTTTTAGATAACAAAGACTTTATGTCTGACTATAAGAATTTTTTCGTGCTTTGTGTTGCTTTTACTACATCCTTGGTTATTTAAAAAAAAGATCAAAGTTCCTCTTATAGAGGAGAACTAAGGTTCTTTGCATTCATGTTATCTTCTATTTTCATTTTTACAATCATTATTGCTGAAAGACGTGTCATCTCTCAATTACCTGTGGTCTCATCTTAATTTGATTTTCTCACCCCAAAGTTGATTCCTAAATGCAAAATAAATTAAGGTACTGATATATTTTGCATCTAAAACTACCTTTGAGATTTCTACGAGGGTAAGCACACAAAAGGTCTGCATTTTTCATTGTATAAAATCAGAAGGGCAAGGAATAAATGTATTTGGTATATTATTGATGAGTTGCATGGGCAGAGTTGTCAAATCAGAAATGTTTGGCTTTTCTTGACTTTTATTTGTATGGGTGAAATATTCTTACTATAAGTATTGTAGAAACCACAGGTTCCATGGGAAGTCCCTGGCCATTTCTCAATGCTTTTAATACAATATTTTAATCTCTAGGAAAATTCTAAAATAACATTTAAATGTTCTGTTAAGTTTTATATTATCAGAGCCCTGAGGATTCTTTTCTTCTGTTAAACAACAACAGTATAAATAGCACTAAAAACGTTTCCTTGTTCTCTACTTCTTTAATGTGAATCTAGAATCTTCTAGGACATTGGTTTTCAAATAGTGTTCACATCATGTACTTATTAAGAAATTACATATATTTAAGTACTATTTTTCTATTATTGACTATTTAATATACATATATTCTTGTTATGTTTGGTATATTAAGTATTGGGATTATAACATATCTCAAATTTTTTATCAGATCTTAAAACTGTATATATGAAATACATGTAATCTATTGCCTTTATAAAATAGAAAAAGTTAAAAATGTTAACCTGTTTTTATAATCAGATGTAACATCCACTGGATTAAAGATAGACTTACCAATTATTCCTGTATATATTTTGTCCAAATCTTTTTGTTTTTAACTTTATTGCATTATTTTGCATATTATAGAATCGAACATTGTCATTTTCATCACTTTTGTTACAAACTGCCTCAGATCTCTCACAAAAATTATTGGCAATAAATTAATCACAGCCATTTCAGTTACTGTGGTTTACAGATTCTTTTTACTCCGACGTTTTCTTAAAGATTCTTCAATTAGCTAAAGGCCCAGATTTTTTTTGTGTGTGTTCAAGCAAGGACTGTCTAACAGCCCTGTAGGAAAGGGCTCTACCAGGTACTTCAAAGTGTTGACATTTCAAAAAATGGTCTTGAGTGCCTCTAGAATATTTCATAAGCACCTTAAAAACCATACTACTCAGCTGATGGGCTGAGTCAAGATTTCAAGAACTCCTTCGTAGAGAAGCATGTGGGTTTATAAATCTGCTAATCCACACTGCAACAAAACAGTAATTAATTACAAGAAACTGAACAAACTGATGAAGGGTGGTGGCAAATAATTAGAAAAGCATTGCAGGAATTCTATAATAAATAAATATGAAAGCATAGTATCATTTAGGTAGCCACGGATTGCTTGTGTTACCACTGATTTTCATGATTATTTGAGTTTCTCCAGTGGCTTTAAGAGATAAACTGAGGAAGGGGAATAGCTGAACCGACGAGACAGCTGCTATTTCTCCAGATAGTAGTAGTTTCACAAAAAAAGAGAGGCTAGGAAATTGAAGGAACTGGTGAGAGTGGCTGACTTCATTCACTATTTTAAAGTAAATGTTGAAGCAGTTCATTGTCTGAAAGATAAGAGCTATTACATACTAAAATACCATTACCACATCTTAATAAAATTAATACCTCTCCAAGTTATCAGAGATTCAGTGTCAGATTTCTCACTGCATTATAAATACAATAAGCCTCTAGTAACTTTTTGTTTGAATCAGAATCCAAATTATGTCCATACATTGGAGTTGACTGATAAATCTATCTCAATTGGTAAATTTCTGCTCTATTTCTCTTTTCCCCTTTTACAATATATTTTTGAAGAAACTATGTTATTTTTCTCACAGATTTTCACGTCTTTACATCGCGTCTCAGAGATGTCAATTAGTACGTTCCTCTAACTTCTACAGTACCAGTAAATAAGCAACTGAATCCAAAGGTTTGATCGGATTCAGATTTGATGCTATTTTTTTTTTCTGGGAGGGATAGGAACAATTCTTAGATTGTCTTATATTCCTCCATCAGGGACATTATGTGCCCTTTCCCATCTCATTGAGATGCTGGCAGCCATTGGTGTTAAATGTCTAGCTTCATCACCATTATTGTATACAGTTTGAGGATTCATCAGAGAACTGAAAATACAACTACTGTATGATTTAGCCATTTCACTCCCGAGAGCTTCTCCAAATGCAACTAAATTAGTATATGAGACCGTAATCAGAACCCCTATCTTTTTAGCAGCTAGGTGATATATGGAATTAATCCAGAGGTTCTACAATTGATGACTGGATAAATAAAACGTGGTATAGATACACCATGGAATACTACTCATGTAGAATGCTAAACAAGAATGTAATTTTGCCTTTTGCAACTAAATGGATGCAATTGGAAATCATTATGCTTAATGAAATAAGCCAGTCCCAAATATGTTCCCCTGAACTGTGCTCAGAGTATAAAAAATGTAATCTATGAGTGAGATTGACATACTCAGATTTGATTATTGTTTCCAGCGTTTGTCTATACTCCTGAGGAAAAGTAGTTTTTTTTTTCCCTACTTGCTATATGTTGGAATCTTTACCTAATGGATTATTAAATATATGATTGAAAAGTGAAATGAAAATATTGATGGCAAACAATGGGAAAAGAATGATTAAGGAAGGAGGAAAAAGCAGGGGGAATGCAGGCAGGAAAGAGGGTAGGGTGGGAAGAATCAACACTATGCTCTGAAATTTGTATCAAGAAATATGTGCAATTTGTTCACTTTATATAAATAAAGACAAACAAATCACACAAATAAAATGCCTACATTAATTAGGTTTATCACATGGCAACTTTCTGATTGTAACATTATTACATGGACTACTGTTATGAAGAGGACCTTAATTTCATCTATCACATGAGACATTTTAGGCAGGAGAGACAGGATATCTTCATTATTTCTCTTCAGCCAACTTTTTTTTTCCTGTTTACCAACTTTCTTTTTAACACTTATTCTCTTGCAGCATCCAATGATAACCCACTAATTTTTCTAAATTTTCACTGTGATCCAACTGATCGATGTGTTTCCATCAATGGCACATATTATCTTTATGAGTGCTCCAATCGTCCCTCTTTGACTTGTGAGTTACTTGTACAAGCTCCTGACTCCTGTTGACACAGTCCACAGTAATCTAATAATAGCTTCCTTATTTCTGTTATGACAAGATGTTCCAGGCTCATCTCGTACATTTCCTGCCCCAAACCTTGAATTTCTCTGAGTAACGCTGTTTCATTTTAGAGGGAATGTTTTTTTCAAGGCCACAATCTGGATATTAACGGTGCTCCTTGTTCCTGGGTCGATAATTATTTCCAAATATTTTCAGTGGACAGAGATAGGAATTCATGTTAAAGATAAAATTCATCATGAGTTCATACTGATACTTAAAATTCAAATACCAGACCGCCAATATTAATTAGACTCTTTGATCTTACATCTGTATCCGTTTTTTCCAGTGTTGAGAATCCTGACTCTCAAAGCCACCAGGAATGATAGCATTAACAACATCTTGCAGCTTTGTTTTTCTGTGAACTGACCATTTCATTTTTAAAGGTGGTTGATTTTTTCTATTCAAACCTTGATAAATGAAAAGTTAACCTTTTGTTGGGGTTAAAGATTGAACACTGCTTTCTAATTTTGCCACTTTTCCTTGCTTATGGAGCATTTTGTGTCATTCAAACTTACAAGGTATATTTATCAATAAAAATTTCCCTTACTGCCTTTAGATTTTAAATTACCCTCATTCCCAAGATATAATGTCATCTACTTGTATTTCTTACAGTATATGCCTCATTTCATGTTTTGCATGTTAAGTATCTGATTTGTAGAATTCACCCATTGCATCACTTAGAGAATATGCATTTTTAAAAAATTTCTCTCATATAGGTTTCCAGTTTATCCTCATGCTAATGATTAAGTCCACATATTCTTCACTAGCTCAGGTTGGTGTCTGAAGCAGAAGTCACAAGCGTCCTTCCTATATGTCTTCACCCTTTCGCTCTAATGTTGGCCTACAGGACTTACTATTACCATTCAACTCCCTTTCTTTACCTGAGAGATTTTCTCTAGTTACTAAAACTCATTTTGGCCACAAGTGGTAGACTGGAAGTAGTTGGGAATCAGCAACCAACAGAAGCAACCTGTATTCAATGACTAATAGCAGTTGCTGACAAAGTAAGTTCTTCCTACTATACCTGATCTTAGCCAAAAGACCGAGAAGCAATAAAGTATGTCCTTAAAATTACAAAATAAGGACCTGGCGTGGTAGCCTAATGGCTAAAGTCCTAATCTTGCATGCGCCAGCATTCCAAAAGGGCATCGGTTTGTGTCCTGGTAGCCCCGCTTCACATCCAGCTTTCTGCTTGTGGCCTGGGAAAACAGTCAAGGAAAGCAGATCTTCCATCCGATGATTCACTTCCCAAGCGACCACAATGGCCAGTGCTGTACTGGTCCAAAACCAGGAGCCTGGAGTCTCTTCTGGGTCTCCCACACGGTATAGGGTCCCAAGGCTTTGGGTCATCCTCTACTGCTCTCCCAGGCCACAAGCAGGGAGCTGGATGGAAAGTGGGTCCACCAGGATTAGAACTAGCACCCATATGGAATCCTGGCATGTTCAAAGTGAGGACTTTCATCGCTAGGCTACTGCACCAAGCCCTATGACAAATCTTTTATTAGCTTCCCTTTTTTATACTTTCTGACTCCTAACTAGTATTACCTAGGATTAATGCAAAAATAATCATTTTGAATCCTAATCAGTGTCTCAGGAGCTCCTTCTGAAAGAACTAAACTAAGGCATTTACTTTATCATATGCTACATTTCTATACTGTAATTGAATTAATTATTCGGTCCGTTTACTCCTGTTTCAAGATCACATTGCTTTAATTACACAAGCTAAAGGAGTATCACACTCCGGCATCAACAACTCCATGCTGCTCTTTTATCTCAGGGTTTCCTAGCTATACTTGATTGACCTTCCATATGAAATTGTTAATTATCTTGTCTACTGTTGGGGGGGAAAGACATTTTTATTTAGATCACATTAAATTAACGATGTAGTTGAAAGCTGAAAATATTACGATTTCCATCATCATCATTCTTACTTGTATTAATTTGCTTGGACTAGGTGCAATCAATAAGGGATGACATATTTCTCATAGTTCTGAAGGCTGAGAAATCCTGAAAGATCAGGCTATTTTGCTCCTTACGGAGGGCCGCTTCCTTGCTTGAAGACACTATGTTCTTACGTCGGGGAGGGACAGATATCTTCTATTTGTCTTATTTTGTCTGAATATCTAGTTATTTATGTGAAAGGCTCAGTTACAGAGAGAGATGAAGAGCCAGGGGGAGACACTTCACATCTACTCCCCGAGTGGCTACAACCTCCTCCTAAATCGGAACTCCACCTTATGTGTAACATGGACCCAAGCATTCAGGCCATCTTCTGCTGCTTTACTGGGTGCATTAGTGGGGAACTGATGCTTATATGAGATGCTGGCATTGCAGGCAGTAGGGGAACCTAATGTGCGATAACAGTAGCCCCTTTCTTTCTCTTGTACAATCACCCATACCTGAAGCCAGCATTGTGGTGTAATGGGATAAGCTATTGTGCCTATCATGGACTATCATGCCTGCATCTTTTTTTAAAAAAAGATTTATTTATTTATTGGAAAGTCAGATATACAGAGAGGAGGAGAGACAGTGAGCACAATGGCCGATGCTATGCCGATTCGAAGCCAGGATCCAGGAACTTCTTCCAGGTATCCCACGTGGGTGTAAGAATCTGAGGCTTTGGGCCATCCTCGACTGCTTTCCCAGGCCACAAGCAGGGAGCTGGATGGGAAGTGGAGCTGCCAGAATTAGAACCGGCGCCCATATGGGATCCTGGCGCATTCAAGGTGAGGACTTTAGCCGCTAGGCCACTGCGCCGGGCCCATATCATGCCTGCATCTTATATGGGTGCCAATTTATAGCCTGACTACTTCGCTTCTGACCTAGCTCCCCGTTAATGTGCCTGAGAAAGTAGTGAAAGATGGTCCAAGTTTCAGGCCCTTGCCATCACGTGGGAGATAACTGGATGAAGCCCCTGGCTTCTAGCTTTGGCCTGGCCCGGTCCTAGCCATCATGATCATGTGGAGAGTGAACCAGCAATGGAAAATCTTTCTTCTACTTGGTCATTTTTTCCTTTCATATACATTAAAACCTCCACTAATCTCATCATGAGGAACCTATTTGTAATAACCTGATTTTACCTCAATTATTCCCTAAAAGCCTCATCTTCATGTATCATAAATATCATTATTTAACACATGAATTTGCAGAGAACATAATTTGGTCTATAGCATTGTGCCCCTGAATACTCAAATTCAAATTCTGATATACAAAAAATATATTATCTCTATAGCTAAAGCTCTAGAATTCTTAACTCTTTCCAGTATCAGTTCTGAGAGGTAAATTCCAAAAGTTCCATTTAAGTACAATCAATAGGCAAAACCTGAAGTATATAGTTCATTCTGTGACAGAATTCCCCTCTACTGTAGAGCTGTAAAATCAGACAGCTTATGTGCCTCCAAAATAGGATGCTGGCAGAGACAGAAGATAGACATTCATATTTCAAACAGAGAAAGAAATGATTACGCAGGAAAGGGTAATATGTCCCAATCAAGTTCAAAACTTAATACAAATCTCACTAGATCTTAAGGCTAATGAATAATTCTGCTTGGTTCCAACTACCATCTTCTAGCTCCACAAGGGCTCAAGTCCTTCCTCTGAGGCTTTTCTGGTTGAAGGTCATGACCCTAAGGTTCTTGTCAGTCCTGTCCCCAAGAATCTTCTTGAATGTGGCTTTGATGGTCTATGAATCACCTTGGACTCCTTTGTATTTTTCACAAATAAATAACTCTCATTCACAGTCAAATCATTCTGCAGTCTCAACTGATACTGAAATTCAGGATTATTTCACATAATCTCATTTTTGTAAATAATTCCCTGTTAATCAAGTGACTGCTCAGCCACATTATTAGTGTTTTCTTCTGAAAAAAAAAAAACTTTTCTTTTTTTTAAAATTTGAAGAGGCTGAAAATATTCCACATTTTCCAAGTTCTGGCTCCTTGCTTGACAATGCCTCTTTAAATTCACCTTTCTTCTTTCATATTTTACTACAAGTGGTTGGGAGGAACTAAACTATTCCATTAACCATTTGCTTAGAACTACTCAATTTTGGAGAAAGATTGGTAAGAGTGGTCAATAGAGGACCCCAACGATAGCCTCTTCGTCTACATAGAAGAACCTGAGGCTGCACCGTCCCTAGGACTATCAATTAAAGCTAAGGATGCTACAGGGAGACTGCACAAAGTTACCTACCAACATGATGCCTTCACCTTCAGAAGAAAACCATTTATTATGAAAGCCATCTTAAAAATGTGTTAGGGACAACTGATCCCCCTGGATCAAAAATCTCAACATAGGGATGGATGCTAGAAACATGAAAATATAAACAAACCAAATAACATGATACTCATAAAACAACTCAATAACTCTGTAGCAGTAATCCCAAACAAAAGCAGATTGACAAAATTCCTGATAAAGAACGCAGAAGAATTTTTGTAAGCAAGTTCAAGGATATGTGAGAGAATGCAATTGATAAAATCAGCAAAGCAATGCATGCTGTGAATAAAAACTTGACCAGTATTATGAAGATATTGAAACAGGAAACTTTAGAAAGGAAAATTCAAAAACATAAAGAATAGGGCCTGGCGCGGTGGTGCAAGTGGTTAAAGGTCCTCGCCTAGCACGCCCGGGATCCCATATGGGCGCCGGTTCTAATCCCGGCAGCCCCACTTCCTTTCCAGCTCCCTGCCTGTGGCCCGGGAAAGCAGCAGAGGACGGCCCAAGGCTTTGGGACCCGCGTGGGAGACCCGGAAGAGGCTCCTGGCTTCGGACCGGCATAGTATCGGCTGTTGTGCTCACTTGGGGAGTGAATCATCGGACGGAAGATCTTCCTCTCTGTCTCTCCTCTCTGTATATCCGCCTTCCCAATAAAAAAATAATAAAAATAAATCTTTAAAAAAAAAACCATAAAGAATACAGTTGAAATCCTGAGCAGACTACATCAAGTGAAAAAAATTCTATCTTAACCTGAAGACAGTCTTATGAAATATACCAAATAGGCAAAAAAAGAAAAATTAAAAAAGAATGTAGACAGCTTCTAAGACTTTTGACACACTATTCAATGAACAAGTATCTGTATTTGGGGGAATCCTTGAAGCTGAAGAAACTGAGAAAGGCACAGGGAACCCTATTCAGTGAATTAATAGCTGAAAATTCTCATAGTATTGATAACTATATGAACATTCAGGCATAGGAGACACATATGACTCCAATAAACATGATTAGAAATTGTCCTCACCATAATATATTATGGTGATGAAATATTCAAGCTTTAAAAACAAAACAAAACAAAACCCTGTCAGCCAAGAATGTTGTACCCAGAAAAGCTATCCTTTACTTAAGAAGATAAAGACTTTCCCAAACCAACAAAATCTAAGCAAATTAATAATCATCAAACAACCTTTAAAAAAAAAAGCTTAAAGAAAGCCTACACTCAGAAATCAAAGAAAACCATGAGCAGACACACAAAAGAAAAATAAACAAAACTCAAACCTTACCACTACAATAAATGTCCAAACCAAGCGAGTGAACAACAAATAAGAAACAACAATGCATATTAAAAATAAACAGGAAATTTTTTCTTTTTATTTATAGGTCCAAACCTTCTCTAGTCAATAGTAACCCTAAATTTAAGTTGACTAAATTGGCAAACTAAAAGATACAGAGTAGGGCCTGCACAGGGGCATAGTATTCTAATCCTCTATATGCTGCATCAGCATCCCAATTAGGCACCAGTTTGTGTCCCAGCTGCCACTTCTGATCCAACTACTTCCTGCTCATGGCATGGGGAAGTACTAATGTGGGACATTCAGAAGTTCTAGGCTTCTGTCTTCCAATGGGCCTAGCTCCAAAATAAGCCAGACCCGAAAAGACATACACATATCATATGCTTTCTCTCATTTGTGCAAATTAAAATTGATAGAATTAAAAATAATGCGAATGTCGTATCATTTGATCTACAGTTACAAACAGTGCTTCGTTGAATCATACCACATACATTATAGATCCTTATCATGAATCCCTCACTTTCAATATTAACATCTCTTAATTTAACAAAACACAAATTTCAAAAATTTATCTATCTTAGTAATTACTCCCCCTTTGTCAATTCTGTTTTTATTTGCTTCCTTTAATTTAAAAAAATACTTTGAAAATATTTATTTATTTGCAAGTTAGAGTTACAGAGAAAGAGGTGGACAGATAAATCTTCCATCCATTATTTATCTCCTGAAAAGCCGTAATGACCAGGCCTGAGCCAGGCAGGAGCCAGGCAGAAGCCAGGAGCCAGGAGCTTTCTCCAGGTCTCCCATGGGTGCAGGGACCCAGGTACTTCAGTCATCCTCCACTGCTTTTCCGGGCCATTATCACGGAGCTGGATTGGAAGTTGAGCAGTTGGGATCTGAACCAGTATTTGTATGGGATGCTGGCTTTGCAGGCAGAAGCTTTACTGGCTACACCACAGCACTGGCCCCTTTTAAAATTTTTGAATAGGATCCCTGTGCTTTTCACAAACAAGATACCTTGAAATAAATTTAACCACAGACACGAGTGATCTCTGCAATAAAAATCACAAAACATTAAATAAAGAAGCAGAAGAAGACACAGAAACATGGAAAAATCATTCATGTTCATGGATTGACCAAATTAATAATATCAAAATGTCCATATTACCAAAAGCGATCCACAAATCTAATGTGATCTTAATCAAAACACCTATGGCAAAATACATAATCAAAATACCTATAACATTCTTCTCGGATCTAGAAAAAAGTGATGCTATAATTCATATGGAAACACAAGAACCCCCAAAACAGCTAGAGCAAATTTAAGCCATAAAAACAAAGCTGGAGGCATCACAATATCAGAATTCAACATTTACTGCGGGGAAGTTGTAATTAAAACAGCACAAAAACAGTTATGAGAGACTGGCACAGTGGCATAGTACGGTAATCTTCAGTCTGTGGCCCAGCATCCCTCATAGGTGCCAGTTCAGGCTCCACTTCTGATCCAGCTCCTTGGCTACGACCTAGGAAAGCAATGGAGTATGGCCCAGGTCCTTGGGCCCAGCACCCACGTGGGAGACCCCAGGGCAAGCTGCTGGCTTCCAGCTTCAGACAGCCAACCTATGGCATTTCGCAACCATCTGGGGAGTGAATCAGCAGATGCACGATCTCACTGTCTCTCTGCCTCTCCCTCGCCCCTCTCTATCCAACTTTTAAGTAAAATACACAAATCTCTAAACAAAACAAGACAAAGCAAAACAAACAAAAAAATCCCAATGACTAAGATCAGTGGAACACAGTAAAAATCTCAGAAATGCACACATGTACAGTCAACTAATTTTTGATAAGTAAACTGAATTTAATCCAGGGAGGAAGCAAAGACTCTTCAACTAATGGTGCTGGGAAAACTGCTTCTGTGTATACAGAAGTATGAAACAAGACCCCAGCAGCTAAGACGTGGATTCAACCCAGATGCATATCAGCTGCTGAATGAATAAAGTCTCTGTCTCTCCTTCTCCTGTAAATCTGCCCTTCAAAAATCATTAACTGAATCTTGAGGTTAAATATGTATTAAATATATTTTACCGATTATGCTGTTTATTCCAGCTACATTGTTATCATTTTTCTCCACTTGATATGTAAGGAAGAAAAAGATGGTTTAAAGTCCTTTATTGCCAGGTTTCTTTCTTCTATTCCTTGCATAAACTGTGAGTTTATTAAATTAAAAAATTAAAACTATTGCTGCTGTATTGTTATATAAATATCAGTAACTATTATGACACTGCTGTGATTTTTTTGTCATCTGCATTAAACATCCTTTTCCTTTCTGAGATATTTTGTTCTGGTTTCTACCTTGTCATATTTCACAATTGTGATTCCTGCTTTCTTATATTTTACGTAAGTATTTGTTTTTTCTTTGTTCTGCTTCCCTTTTCTTTCCTCAGACTTGGAGGAAATATTAGCCTATATTAAAAAAAAAACTGATATTATCCCATAGGTCATTGATGCAGGTTTAAAATTTTTTTACTTACCTATATTCATTTATTTGAAAGGGAGGGAGGGAGGGAGAGAGAAAAAGAGAGACATAGATAGATAGATAGATAGATATCTCCCTTGCACGGGTTCACTTCCCCATATGTCCACAACAGCAGTGGTTAGGTCATGTCGAAACTAGTAGCCATGAACTCAATCCAAGCATCTGGCATGCTGGCAGGGATCCAATTACTCCCGCCATTACCATTGCTCAACAGGTTGTAAGAAACTGGATTGAAAATGGAGGCAGGATTCAAACTCAGACACTCTGTTATGGGTTGTGACAGTTCAAAGTGGCATCTTTTTAAAAATGATGAATTAACTTGAAATGTAGTATTCCAGAGAGTAAGAGGGAGAGATGAGAGAGATCTCCATCTGTTTGTTCAGTTTCCAAATGGTTGCCACAGCTGGGGTAGAAGGAAGCCAGAGGCAGGCTCCTCTTCTGGGTCTCCCATATGGGTACAGGGTTCCAAACACCTGGGCCATCTTCCACTGCCCTCCCAGGCCACTAGTAGGGAGCTGCATCTGAAGTGGTGCACCTGGGATTTGAATCCATGCCCACATGGGATGCTGGCTCACATGAGTCAGTGGCTCAACTCACTATGCCACCACAATAGTCTTCTCAAAGTGACTTCTGTTCATTTTTTAGCTTTTCCTGTGTTTCATTTTACAAGTTATATACCTACATAATTAAGATTTTATGGAGTTTTCCTTCTTTGCTGTATAGCTCAGCAAACTACTCTTGTCCAGGGAAATAGGAGAGTCATCTCACACTGTCCTTCTCTGAGAGATTGTTCTTTTGTGCATTAATACCCCAAACCTTAGAAATAATTGTTTCGTATAATTTGACCATTGTTTTAGTTTTAGCTGTTTGGTGCAGACAGGTAAACTCAGTTGATGTTACTTCATCTTGGCCTAAATCAGAATTATTCAAGTAAACTGGTTTTATCATCTT
The DNA here is from genome assembly GCF_017591425.1 of Ochotona curzoniae. NCBI lineage: Eukaryota > Metazoa > Chordata > Mammalia > Lagomorpha > Ochotonidae > Ochotona > Ochotona curzoniae. The sequence goes on along the minus strand of NW_024467087.1, from coordinate 52,158,110 downwards.
GATGACAACTATAAAACCTTACTGGTGTTTTGATTGACTATACTGAACTCGTAACAGAAACTTAGGGAAATGGACATCTTATCCAGTATTGACTCAACGCTTTCTTCAACTATTGCTGTTTTCAGTATACACCTTTTACAGACATTTTAAATTACACAGGTAATTATTTGGACATCTCTCTAATGCATTGTTCTTAGTAAAGGAAATCAGACACAAAATGCTAAATTATATGTGATCCCCATTTATAAGATATACTGGTTAGAAACTGCTATAAGAATGAAGAATAAAGCAGTAATTCTGAAGTGTCAAGGGTGACTGGCAGGTTTTGCTACCAGAGGCAGTACAGAAAAGCTTTCTTCATCAGCTTCTTTTTTTCATACTTAATATATTGCAAAAGTTAAACATTTGTTGGAAAATGACTAGTAATATAGGAACAACATTAACACACAATAATTCTGGTCCCTTTGCAAAACTCAACAGCTTGAAAACAAAGTAAAGTTCGCATCTGTCAAGCCAACAAAAGCAATGTGACTTTTGTACAAACTACATGTAAGATTTCACACCTAAAGGTCTTTTAAATGCAATGTGCTGGTTAGAGTTTTCCAGAAGTTCTGCCTGGTGCCTGTCTAAAGAGAAACATAAAACCTCTAAATGCAAAGAAACTGGACTTAAGGTGTCTTAAAAACAAACAAACAAAAAAACACCAACCAAACAACCAAGCAAACAAAAAAAATAACAGGAAAAAGAAAAAATGGATGGCTGTTGGCAATGGAAATTGTAAGGAGACCATGACCTCCCGGCCAAGGGCTTGTTTATTGGTCAGAGGCTTTAGGAGGCCCAGGCCACTTCGTCCTCACCTCAGCTACAGCCGTTACCTTGCGCTTTCTCTTTCCACATATATTTAATTTATATCATATATATACAGGTGTGTGTATATATATGTTATACATATTACACTTTTGAGGGTATCCCTTTTCGAATTACTCCTGTATGAATACAGGTGTGGTCTCTATTGCATTTAAATCTGTCCGTATTTTATCTAAGTTTACGCCTAGGACTTACTTCACCGTACCAACTTCATAAAACCGGTCCCTTTTTACTCGCCTACTTTATTGCGTGTAGAAGAAATAAGAAATAGAAAAAGATGTTTTTGCACAAGGGCTCTTACTTTATCCGGCTGATACAGGGTGCGCGGGGTTTTCTTCACTTAACGCCCAAGGACATACTCGCTGAACTGGTAGGAATCCACTCCTCCTCCACAGGATCCCACGATCGCGAATCCTCTTTGTTGCAGTCTCTCGAGGACCTGAACGGAGTTGAGGTGACAGTAGCCGTTCAGCGGGAACCTGATAACGTGGGTGAAGTTGTAATTCCAGCATGCACTCACGGTGTTGCACAGCACTTCGCGAATCTCCGGGAACACCTCTTCGATCAAGGACTTTGCGCCGCTGAGCATGATTCTTTCCCCGAGGTCAGGGACCACACGCACCACGAGACACTCACAGGGCCGTGAATAGCGACCATTTTCTCTATCCTGCTTCCATCTTTCCATCTCCACTAACATTGGCTGAAGCTGGAAATACTTCACCTCTTCATACAGCAAACTATAGTCCTTGAAATCATCCGGAACGAGTAGTTTGGAGGTGCGCAGGAAATTCAGGATGTAGCGGAACATTGCCCCATCTCTATCGATGAAATAATGCTGCTTCAGAGAATCCAGGACAATGGGCTCCATACCTGCGAAAAGTCTTCCGATTCTTGAGTCGGGATATCTAGTGAGCGTAGCCAGGCAGCTGGTGTACATGTGGCCGCCCACATCGATATGGACGGGCGCGTTGAATTTCGTGATGCGCGCCGGGGCAGGAATGCCCAGGTAGTTGAACGGATGCAGGGCACGAACGAACAGAGGTCGTGACATACTGAGCTTGAGTGGACCGCGGGCGACGAGACTGGTTGCGGTGCGGCGGCGCCGGTGCGGTGCGGTGCGGCGAGGTGCGGCGAGGAGCTGCGCGGAGCGGAGCTCAACTGCGTCGTGCGCTGTGGAGCGGAGCAGAGCGGCACTGTGCGGCTCGGGGCTCGGGGCACGAGCGAGGGAGGGCCGGGGGGAGGGCGGGGCGCTCTCGCCGCTCCAAGTCATCGCCGCGGGCGCTGCGCCCCCTCCGTCGCCCCTTCCTTGCTCCCGGAAGCCGGGGGTTTCGGGCGGTAGCGGCTGGTGCGGCGGCGAGGAATCCATGTAGGGGGTATGGAAAGAAAAGAAGAAACTTTCTTCAAGTAGAGGATGAGACGGCTCCGAAACTTGACGGTGCTGCATTTCTTCAAAGTCACAGAGCTCTACATTTAAAAAAAGAAAAAAAAAATGTGTCTTTACGTAAGTTAAACAAACAAGCAAACATCCGGTAGTGAACCTTTGTTTTAATAGTTTATGAAACCGGCTAGTCTCTTGACTGCACATTTGCTCCCATCTCCTGTGCGTAGTGGTGCCGATGCGCGGTGCAGTTATAGAACGCAGAAGCACAATCCTTGCTTTACGCCAACTTTATTTTCTACGACACATGCGTTTGAGATGATTCTAGACTTTTTGCACATCCATACGCACTATTGGAGGTTACTGCCTTAAACGCTTACGTTCGCTTCATGAAATTCCGCTTTTCCTACTGTCTAAAGCCTACGCAGGACTCTTTTTTTTTTTTTTTCCTCGTCGGGGAAAAAAAAAAAAAAAAAAAAAGAAAAGAAAAAACCCGCTCTCACTTTAGCTGCCCGAGGTGCTACCGAACTATTTGGAAAACGCGGCTCCGGCCATGAGTGAAAGTGGCTAAAAGAGAAAAAAGCAAAGCAAAACAAAACAAACAAAAAAACCAACCTCCCTGTATGGATTGTTACCCCATTTATTAAAATACAATCTGTTTTTTCCTCACAGATTTAATGGTCCATTAGGTAACGATATTAATACATGAAAAGTAGAAAGTAATAATAACAAAGAACAACATTTACAAAGCAAAAGAAAAAACAAAGAAGTAGAAGAAGCAGCAAAAGAAAAAAAAAAACGGGGCTATTTCCCGCGGTGAAACACTAAAGATAGCCTTAGGCGCTAACATCCCAAGTGGCCGTTGCTGGCCAGGTCAGGCAGCCCCGCTTCCCATCCAGCTCCCTCCCTTTGACCTGGGAGAGCAGTTGAGATTGACCCAAAGCCTTGGGACCCTGCACCCGCGTGGGAGACCCAGCGGAAGCTTCTGCTTTCTGGCTTCAGATCAGCTCTGGTCATTGCGGCCATTTTGGGGAGTGAACCAGTAGATGCAAGATCTTTGTTTCTCTTTCTCTGTATCTCTGGCTTTCCAATAGAACTAAAATAAATCTTAGAAACAAAGAAAATAACAAGCAAAGCAAAAAGTCTACTATCCTCAATCTGCTTGCTTTAAAAAAAAATTCCCTATTGTACATGTACTTGCTTTGTGTTATTCTGAACTTTTTTTTTTTTTTTTTGGTATAATCTAGACTAGAAATAGTATACACTGCTTATATTGGAAAATTCTGACAATTTTACCTAGCATCTATGTGTACCCTTTTGTTCTGGGCAGGATGTACATGAAGCTGCCCAGGCTCTCTGCCTGACTGAGCCGTCCTGTAGCATGAAGACAGATGCTGCCGCCGAGCCCAGTCGGACAGGCAGGCAGTGCGGTGCTTTCCCCTCCGATTGTCGTTCTCTGTCCATACCCTCTCTGCCCCATCCTCCTTGGACAATTTGCTTCGTTAAACCTTAATATCATTCCTATCTATCTATCTTCAATTTGGCATTTTTCTTCTGTCTCTGAAGAATTTTTTTTTTCTTGAAATACAAGTAGCTTACCAAAATATGTGTCTGTGTTTGTTATTCGGTGTTTCCTCCAGTGCGTGGTGTGTGTGCCCTTTCAGTATATAGCTTCAAGCATTCGGATGTTTCAAAAATGGTGCTCTTAACATTATTGAGAGTGTCATCTATACTTGTCCTTTCTTTTTTGGGGACTCCTCTTAATTTGTGTGAAGGATTTTGCTCAGTTCATACGTGTGTCACTTTTTTTTTTTTTTTGCTATTTTATCGTTTTTTAAATTGGAGAGTTCTTTCCTGAGTTTCTTTTATTTTGTAAAATATTTATTCGAAAGAGTGATAGAGAATCTCCTCTGCTGCGTCGCTCCTCAGTTGACTGAAATGACCAAGGGTGTGGGGCTAGGCTGAAACCAGGAGCCAGAAACTTCATCCGGCTTCCCCATGAACCCTGCACCTGCGGGGGACATCCGGAAGAAGGGGACTCCTGGCTTCAGCTAGGCTCAGCTCTGACCATTGTGGCCACTTGGGGAGTGAACCAAACAATGGAAGATCTTTGTCTCTCCTTCTCTCTGTAAATCTGACTTTCTAAGGAAAATAAAAATAAACCTAAAAAATAGTTTTAAAATTTATTTGAAGAACATAATTAAATAATTGAAAAGGCACAATTACACAGAGAAGGAGAGACAGAAATCTTCCATCTCCTAGTTCATTCCCTAAATGGTCACAACTTCCAGGCTAGTGCCAGGAGCCAGGGGCTTCATCTGGGTCTGCTAAATGCATGCAGGGACCCAAATAACTTGTGCTATTTTCTGTTGATTGCCAAGCGTATTAGGGAGATGAATCAGAAGCAGAGCAATGTGGTGCTAAATGGGGCCTATTTGAGATGTTGGCATTGCAGTCAGGAGCTTAGCTTTTTGCACTGCAATGCTGGCTCCAATATTTCATTACCTAAGCCCAGTCTAGGTTATTGTTTTTTTTTTTTTTCTGTAGGTCTTTCTAGCATGCTTCTTTTCTGAATATTCTTATCCCATTCTGTAAGTGTTCATATTCTCTCTGTCTCTGTCTCTCTTTCTCTTTCTCTCTCTCTCTCTCCTTTCCATGCCCCTCACTCTCTTTCTTGGCTCTTTCTTGGCAGTTCTATGTGGGTTAAACTACAATATTCAATTTTGTTCATGTTAGTATGCCATTACTTTTACCAGATTTGAAAGTGAATAAGGAGAACGTTTCCAGCTTCATGGAATTTACATTGATCTGGAGGTTATTCTTGTTTAACTTGAAGACTATTTTCTTTGGTATTTTATTCCCCACGGGCCTTGTGCTGTGCAGGGGTTTTAGGTGGTTACTTTCAAGAGTCCACAGGTCATAGTTCTATGCTCTTTACTCTTTCTTTGGGGGCTTTTACTTAATTGGCAATTGAAAACCTGTTCAGTCTCAGCTGTTGATTTCAAATTGGTCTAGTGCAATTTGTACTAAGTAACTTTTGGCTGTCTGGGGGACTTTCTAGCTCCCACAGGTGTTAGATGTTCTCACCTCCTTCCCCTAGGACGGGTTAAGCATCAATTTACTTGTGGGCAGCTTTTGTTCCTTCTGAACTTCAAGAAGGAATTTCTTGGTTTATGTTTTTGTGTTAGATTTTCTGTGTGTCTTTGATTTGTTTGCTTGCTTACCATTCTGCTTGCTTTGTTCTTAGGATGATGAGCTGATCAATTCTATAGCTACTGTCATCATCCTCTCAAAATCATCCCCCAGCAATTTCATTTTCTATAGATCATTTCATGGCAAAGAAACTTTGGTTAAACAAATGAAACTCAAGTTAAATTTTGGTATTCATTTCTAGGAACTGCTGTTTTCTAAGAAACCGGATTCATATTTGCAATGTATTTATATGAGCCGAGTTATAAGCGCTTATTACATACTTTTCTATAGAAAATTTTGCAAATCTATTAAGGTTGTATTTTGTAGGTCACCAAGTTGAGGTCTAGGGTCTACTTTTAGTGCTTTCCTCTGGGGGATTTTGGACAATTTCTGTAGCTGTTATGGTTTTGGTGAAACCATAAAAAGTAAAGTTGAAAACATGAAAAGTGAAGCAGATTCTTGGTTCTGTTTAATACCGAAGAGAATTGAAAATAATCCAATCTTACTTTTATTTAGCAAAAACACTGTACACACTTATTGGTAAAAGTAAAGAGAAAATGTTACACTCAGAATTCAGTCCATTGGAGAAGGTTCAAGCTAATCATTTCTACGCGTGATCTTAGCCAAAAGGCCGAGAAGCGATTAAGCTAATCATTTCTAAAGCTGTTTTACTTTTGTTTAAAAAAGAATCTATCTATCTATCTATCTGTTATCTACCATCTATCTATCTATTGTTTACAAGGGGGAATGAGAGAGTGTGTCCCCTCACTAATGCCCGCATCAGTGGGGGATAGACTGTGAGATCAGCCCTCGTGGTATACATTAGTAGTAGTGACCCAACTACTTGGTACCTCCCCAGAGTACGCATTAGCAGTTATGAACTGGGATAAGAGACAGGACTCAAACCAAGCATTCTGATACGGGAGATGTACAGGCCAATTGGTGTCTTAACTGCTGCGCCAAACATCCTACTCTCAGAGTTTTACTTTGATCAAGCGTGCCATTTCTTACTCTCACCCAAGATTTCATAACTAAAGGGACAAGGGTATTTGGAAACTCTAACTTCTATGCTGGCACGATACCGTGAGCCTGAACATTTTTCATTACTAATCTAGTTTATTTCTGATGTGTTCAGTTTTGTGATTTATATTGCATTCTGGATAGTTTTCTAGAAAGAAAACAGGAGAAAAATTATACAACTATCATTTTATGCTTAACACTTTCTGGGATTACAAAAAAAGGAAAAATCTTCACTTATGTGCTAAGGTGCTACCCAGCATCACTGATCTTGAACTGAGCTTTGGGCAATTTTATGTCTTTTGTCTTTTCCTCCAAACGTCTCGGCCCCATAGTGTCTAATATTAAAAAAAAAAAAAAAAAATTGGCCTCAGATTAAAGACCCTGGAAAAGATAGTTCATTAACTTAAATTCACATTTAGTAGTATATGAACAGACTTCTCTGATTGTGGCCTAATAATTAACTGGAAGTGCCTTGAGATCAACAGAGAGTAAGGGGTAGGAATTAGATAGGTCCATTAAACGGAAGTACACACCTGGCATCAAGATATCAGATTCAGCATTATGCGTTGGAGGGAGGTCTTGTCTGGCAGACAGGCACGGGCACTAACTGTATCTAAATGACATGTCAACATACAAACATTTACATAAATAGTTAGCATGAGACAGACTAACTGGAAAAAAAAATAGCCTATTTCTCAAAGTAGGTCAGAGTACAAGCCCACGTCTGTAAGGACGTAGGTAGATGTTTATCTTCAGTAAATGAGTCACCTGATAAGAAGTTAAAACTTGAGAATACTGAGATAACCCAGACTAAAGAAAAGGGAATAAGATTGGTATTTGGCTGCCAAATCTGGGACAAAATGGAAATATATATATACATATATATTTAAAGATTTATTTATTTTTATTGTAATGTCGGATATACAGAGAGGAGGAGAGACAGAGAAGATCTTTCATCCGATGATTCACTCCCCAAGTGACTACAATGATTGGTGCTGAGCCGATCTGAAGCCAGGAGCCAGGAGCTTCCTCCAGGTCTGCCATGCAAGGTGCAGGGCCCCAAGACTTTGGGCGGTCCTCTACTGCTTTCCCAGGCCACAAGCAGGGAGCTGGATGGGAAGTGCAGCTGCTGGGATACAAAGCAGCACCCATATGGGATCCCGGTGCGTTCAAGGGGAGGACTTTAGCCACTAGGCTATATTGCCGGGCTCAGAAACAGGTTTTGAGATGGTTCAGAAGTCCAAACAGAAGCCAGAACAGAGGAAACATGAATTTAAATGTCTTATAGTGTTTACGTCAGGCCAGGACTATTAAGCAAGACTAAAGAAGTTCTGATGAACTAGAAACTGTCACATCCAAAGCTACTAAAATACAAAAAGGTAAAAATGCTTGTCATACCAACATAGTAAGTCCGCCAGCCACACGGAGCTTACAGGCCACCGATTTCTGGATCCTTCATAAATACTGGTGATCTGTCCATGAAAGGAAATTTTCCTGGTAGCAAATGAACACAAGAGTGAGTGTCAGATAGTCAAAAATGTATAGAAAAGAGGTGGGAATTATGGAATACATGTTTCACAAACTTCACAATTTTTCCACAGGCCAACTTTATATTATAAAAACTTAGCCTAAGAGGAGAAAAAATATGCAGAGAAAACTGCATATATAATAGAGAGATATAGTATATGCAGAGGAAACAATATGAAGCCTGTTATTGGTAAGTGAAAATTAATAAGAACTTAGAGGAGGCTGAATGTATTTGTCATGAGAATCAGAATGACCAGGAAGTCTATCTATCTAAAGTCTATATAATCATATTTATGCGTATATGTAATTATATAGATATAATACTTATAAAATATACTTAGGTATATCATTCTAATCTATAATATATGTTATATATATGCAGGTAATAAATATCAAGAGAAATTTTGAAGGAAGTAATGAGCAGACTGAAAGATATTTTGAAATGGTAACGGTAGTAGAACAAATAACTCACGCAAAGACATAGAAAACTTCAATAGTTTTAAAGACCTGAGCTCTAAGTATTGCTTTTTGCTCTGAATTCTCTGTGTGCTCTTGGAAGTTGGCTTCTCTAACTTTAAATTCCCTACCTGGAATTCAACCATAACTCACACATGCCAATTCCTGCAATGTTCAAGTAGCTGACTGAAGGGAAGGCGGGGATCTGTCTGGTTACATTTAGTGCAAAGCCTTTGTGACTTAGGGCCGCAGTAGATTCAGTCATCAGATTTTTCTAAACTCCAACAATTCCTGATTTTCTGTGAAATCTTTCTACGTTGAATTGTTTTTGAGATTTATTTGTTTTTCTTTTTTTAAGATTTTATTTTTATTTTTATTGGAAAGGCGGATATACAGAGAGGAGAGACAGAGAGGAAGATCCTCCTTCCGATGATTCACTCCCCAAGCAGCCGCAACAGCTGGAGCTCAGCCAATTCTAAGCCAGGAGCCTCCTCCGGGTCTCCCCTATAGGTGCAGGGTCCCAAGGCTTTGGGAAGTCCTCAACTGCTTTCCAAGGCCACAAGCAGGGAGCTGGACGGGAAGCAGGACTTCCGGGACCAGAACCGGTGCCCATATGGGATCCTGGTGCGAGCAAGGCGAGGACCCCAACCACTATGCTATCACGCCGGGCCCTCTACCTTTAATTGTTAACAAGAGATTTAAATCGAAGCAATATGAAAACAAGCAAAAGACATTCTGTCTGTAGTCTATTGCTTTGCTGTCTGTGGACTACATAATTGCTCAAAGTTCCGTCCAATCCTTTTTGTTTATAGTTCCATTCCACTTATAATAAGATTCAATAATGCGAACGAAAATATCATAAGCTCTTGGAGATTTATTGGATAGTAGAATGGTTAAATGTGTGAAAGTCCAAGTCAGAGAGCCTGTGTTTGAATTCTGGCTTTGCCTGGGAAGTGCACACCCTGAGGAAATTGCTTAAGCTCTATACCTACATTTTATGTTATCTTCTTAAAAAAGACTTATTTATGTTTAGTGGAAAGGCAGATTTACAGAAAGAAGAGACAAAGAGAAATATCTTCCATCCGCTGCTTCACTCTCGAGGGGCTGCAACTTCTGGAGCTAAACTGGTGCTAAACCAGGAACCAGGAGCCTCCTTTGGGTTTCCCATGCTGATGCAAAGTCTCAAGGCTTTGAGTCATCCTCTGCTGCTTTCTCAGACCATAAACAGGGAGCTGGATGGAAACTGGAGCAGCTGAGGCACGAACCAATGTCCGTAGGGGATGCTGGTGCTTGAAGGTGGAGGATTAGTCAGCTGAACTGTTATGCTGGCACCTCATCTAAAATAAGGATAAAAGCAATAATGAAATGATACTGATGTGGGGATAAACTGAGATGATACATGTAAATCACTTAGAATAGTGCCTGACCTGTGGTAAATACTTAGTGTTAAGCTATGATTAGCATGAAAATGGTGTTTGAGCTGGACCGGATGTAAGATGAATGACAGAGGGTGGGATGGGCCGGAAACTTACTAATGAGAAAGTTACTAGAGTAACTATAGAAATGGAAGAAAAACACCAGATGGGAGAGACATAGGAAGAAAATTGTTAAGATGTGATTACAGGTTGAATGTAGGGATGCTACTGTTTTGTTTTGTTTTTTTCCTAGCTTCAAAATTCTCATCAGTTTTGTTACTACTTACACTTTAAGGTTTTTTTTATTTTTTAATTTTATTTATTTTTTTTAGTATCTCTGAGAATAAGTTTGTTGTCTCAAAAAGACCAATTCTGAGTCTGAAACAAAAACAATAGACAATACAATGACTAAGTCTGATTATAATGTTCTTGTTGCAAATAAGGTTATATCTGTGGTTGTTGAATTTTAGGCTAATTTTCACTATTTAAAACCATTTAATTCATATTATTAAGCTTTTAAATGCATGATAAAAGCTGAATTTTATGGTGGGTATAATAGATTATATAACACCTGCCAGGTATTTTCTTGCATTTTTAGTCTTTTCAAAGATTTATTTATTTATTTTTATTGGAAAGTCAGATCTACAGAGAAGAGACAGAGAGGAAGATGTTCCATTTGATGGTTTAATTTCCAAGTGGCTGCAATGGCTGGAGCTGAATCAATCCAAAGCCAGGAGCCTTTTCCAAGTCTCCCACAGGGTCCCAAGGCTTTGGGCCGTCCTCTACTGCTTTCCCAGGCCACAAGCAGGGAGCTGGAGGGGAAGTGGGGCTGCCTGGATTAGAACTGGCGCCCATATGGGATCCTGGTGCAAGCAAGGCGAGGATTTCAACCACTAGGCTATTGCACCGGGCCCATCTCTTTCAGTTTTTAACAGGACTGTTCACTTCCATATTCAGTCCTGGTGTTGATCCAGATTTTTTTTTTTCTAACTTTGGAAAAATGGGGACAGATCCTTTGCCTTCCTTTTTAGTCAGATAACTGTCCTAACCTTCTCTTCCTGTCCATTGTTCTGTGAATCAGCTTTTCTCATTTCTCTTTTGCAAGGTCCATTCCCTTATCAGTTCAGGTTATCTAGCCAGCCCTTTGACCACTGCACATATCAACTTAAATCTGTAACTTAAGCTCTGGTGGACGATTAACACGAAAGCCATGACATAAGAACTGACCAGATGAAACGTGATTTGGGAAAGAGAACAAATGTCAGAGGTTACGAGAGTGGAAGAAAGCAAGAGGAATACAAAAAAACATCCTAAAGGCAAAGCCGTACAGAGTCTTGCATTTGTTAACAAGTTCTAGAGAGGGAGAGGGAGTTAGTCTGGTATCTTGATTGTAATTTGTAATAATGTTAAACGGAGTGTTTGCTGAGTGGGAAGACCATGTTTTCAGCATCTCCATGTCCCTCAGAGTTATTACCACGGTGTAATGGACAAAAGTGTTCAGTAAATATTTTGCCAATAAGTTAAATATTATTGTTTTCTGATGCTACGTTTCTGAGACTGAAGACACATCCAGGGGAAGGAAATTTAGCAGTTTCCTTTTAGTTTATCATGTAATAATTCTTTTTCCAAGTTTATCATTTTTAGCTTTAAAATGCAGCATTTTTAGCATTTTGCCATATTTGTTTTATATGTAAAGATTACATAAGTACACATCTAGGCTATTCTTTTCTTGAAAGCAGAACTATTAATATCACAAAGGGAGAGATTCAATATGATGTTAATTTTATAAGCGGCATATAATCATTCTTTTACCATTCCTTGTTTATCAAGTTCCAGGCATGGGGTAAGCACGGCATCATCTCATATAATCCTTAAGGCAATACAATGAAATAAAGAATATTATTAGAAAGGTGAAATGATAAAGGGTAAGGACACATAGTTAATAAATTATGAAATTAAAATGCCATTTTTGAGCTGATCCCATGAACTTATTTTCATCATTCCTTGTTAGATTACTCTCTGCGAACATTGCCATTAGACTAGACCAACAAATGCACAAATATTTCTGCTAAAACTTTTGTTTCCTGGGCCCGGCGCGGTGGCGCAAGTGGTTAAAGGTCCTCGCCTTGCACGCCCGGGATCCCATATGGGCGCCGGTTCTAATCCCGGCAGCCCCGCTTCCCTTCCAGCTCCCTGCCTGTGGCCTGGGAAAGCAGTCGAGGACGGCCCAAGGCTTTGGGACCCTGCACCCGCGTGGGAGACCCGGAAGAGGCTCCTGGCTTCGGATCGGCATAGTATCGGCCCGTTGTGCTCACTTGGGGAGTGAATCATCGGACGGAAGATCTTCCTCTCTGTCTCTCCTCTCTGTATATCCGCCTTTCCAATAAAAAAATAATAAAAATAAATCTTTCAAAAAAAAAAACCTTTTGTTTCCTTAACAGACCTACATATAACAGGTAACCCTATGGAATGTAGTAAAATTATGATTCCTCATAGTGCAACATCCTTTTTCATTATTTTTTATATACTCTTAATGAAACCACTAAAACAAAGTTATATTTTTCAGACATTGAAGTAGCCTTTTTTTTTTTCGTATATACTGTAGAAACAGAAAGGGAAGACAAAGAGGAGGAAAAAGAAAATGGAAGTATCAGCAAATTAGAAAATTTTTGAACTGAGGAGCTCAATTAAGCCAGTAGGAGTGGAATTAGGAAGAGAATGCTTGAACGGACGGACAGCTGAAAAGTCGGCTAAGTTATTATCAGGTGTGTGTGTGTGTGTGTGTGTGTGTGTGTGTGTGCGCGCGCGCATGCGCGCGCGTGTTTCATTTGCCATGCAGTAATAAGTGCTTTGCAGTTGGCTACCATCTTTCCAAAAAGGAACGTCCACGAGTTCTTTCTGTAAAACTGTTTCATATCAATGTGTCTTCATCTTCTTTACATCAGAGATCCTTTTGAAAGTCTGGTGAAATTTATGGACTATTTTCTGTTTAAAAAAAATTATTTGACTATATTTCTTAGTTTGAGATACAGAAAGATTACTCATCTGCCAGTCCACTCCCCAAAACCTTCCAACAGGCAGAAATGGCCTGGGGCCAAACTTGGAGTTATGAGCAAAATCCACGTCTCCCATATGGATGGCGGGAACTCAAATGCTTGAACAGTCACTCTTGTTTTCCAGGAATTGACAGCAAGCTTGAGTCAGCAGCCAGATCAGGGACTTGAATGCAGGTAGTCCAGTGTTGTGGTATGTGAGCGTTTTAAGCATTAAGCTTAAAGCCGGTGAACCTTCTCTTCAAATGAACTCACGAGAACATGCTAAATCATACACATTTTTTGTCAAAGTTCCCAAATTGCCTGAATCCAACCTGTAGATTTTAGGCTATGAATTCATAGCTAGCTCTAGCTGGCCTCAAAGTGGGAAAACAATTAAGAAGATTGCCTGTGAGTATAGCACAGAAGAGACTTATCCTGCAAATACTTTGATGAGGGAGAGAAGAAAATGTTTGTTTTTAAGACAGGTGTATTTTTATTGGAAAGGCAGACCTACAGAGAAGGGGAGACAAAGATCTTTCATCTGCTGGTTCATCCTCCAAGTGGCTGCAAGGACCAAAACTGAGCCAATCCAAAGCCAGGAGCCAGGAGTCTCTGCCGGGTTTCCCATGTGGGTGTAGAGTCCCAAGGCTTTGGGCCATCCTCGACTGCTTTCCCAGGCCACAGACAGGAACTGGAAGAGAAGTGGAGCAACCCAACACGAACTGGCGCCCATATGGGATCCTGGCACATGCAGGGCTAGGATTCCAGCCATTAGGCTACCATGCTGGGCACAGAAGAAAAACCATTTTTTTAAAAAACAGATATATAGACAGACTGTCACTTAATGACATGGAATTAAATTGATTTAAAAGATTCCTTTGCAAAATTCATCCTATATCAATATACATTTTTACATTTTACATAAGGATATCTATTGGCCAAAAGTTTGTGTGGAAGCCCCATGACCTTTAAGAAGCATACTAATAGAATTTCGGAGGATGGTACCGAAGTACATGTTGTTGTCATTGTGGTGGCTTGTCAAGATTTTTAGATGGGAAGAACAAAATAGAAATGAATTTGGTCTCTGCATGGGCAGGACTCTGTAACATTCATAATGTTTAAAATTCTTGTGAAGATGAACAAACAGAAACAGATTATTTCATTTGGAAATTCTTACTTGAATTTCAAAATGAATCTTTAAGATATTACTCATTATGTGACCTGGCCACATCATAATATTCCTTCATCATCTGATTCTATTGTGGATTGAAAAGATTAATGGGGCTATACTAAGAACATGAAGATGGGATCATTTGTATTCATTTCAGTGGATATGGGAGAATAGGTACAATTTGTACTGCAGATTATATGTGGAATTTACTAAAAGCTGGGAAAATACCAGAGGAGTCTACTATATTTGATTTAATGTAAGAAAAGAGGACAGAAAGGCATTCTTCAGTACAAAGAAACAATATGAGCTTGTTCATAGAGTTATCACAAACTGTTTAAAAACTAAGTTTTGAAATTCAAGGATTATGGAAAGTTGCTGATTAAAGTAAATTCAGTTAATGTTTAAAATAGAGTCATCTCTCTAGATTATGAAAAACAAATTTCTTCTCCAAAACTCTTAGGTTTTGCTATTGCCTTATAGAAAAGAATGCTAAGGGAGAAACACTACAAAGACCAAACATCACCAAGTGTTACCATCTTGACATCTTCTTTCCTTTCCATTCTTTTCTTTCTTTTCATTTCTTTTTTCTTTTCTTTTCTTTTCTTTTCTTTTCTTTTCTTTTCTTTTCTTTTCTTTTCTTTTCTTTTCTTTTCTTTTCTTTTCCTTTCTTTTCTCTTCTTTTTGACTTTCACTTTGTTTTATTATTGTATTTTATTTAAAATGCAGAGAGAAGGGGAGACCTTCTGTCTACTGGATATTTCCCCATGATGCCCTGAGAAGCTGTGGCTCAGCCAAGCCGAAACCTGGATTCATGAACTCTGTTTAGCTCTCCCATGTGGGTGGCAGGGACCAAGTACTTAAGCCGTCACCTGCTCTATCTTAGGCTGTACGTTAGCATGAAGCTGGAGCTAGGAGCAGAGCCAGGACTTGAATTCAAGCATTCTGATATCAAGTGCAGGCATCCGAAGCAGTGGCAACCATCATACCAAATCCCATTCCCTCTTCAGCTTGTTCAACGGTCAATATTGTGTGGCAGAAGAATTCCAGATAATCAAGTGTCATTATCGGCACATGCTTACATCTGAAAAACGTTCAGCAGATCTCAACAGAAACTATTCATAGCAAAGCTTCAATTATTGAACAGATATATAAACATTTGGAACAAAATTTAAGTTTTGAGATCTTAAGAGGGTTCCTCTCCTAGGGATCCAAACATTTTTTTTTTAAATTGGAAATGGTTATTATTTATATAAAAATCTGTAGGTACATGGCATTAACCCATTATATCATTCATTCACCCATTTATTCAAAGGGTAAGCATTTACATTTTATTGTAAATATGATCTTATTATATATGCAACATATTTGTTTTATGACTTCCAGAAACATTATGTCTATTATCATGTATATATATATGTATTTATGAAATCGCTTTATTTTGACAATGTTTACATAGATGATTAGGGCACAAAGGGTCAAGGGCTGCAGGAAAGTGGGTAAGACTATTATTTCCACATTTTTTTTTCTGTATTTGGGGTAAAGAGGGAAACAAAAGGAGAAGCTCCACCCAGTCTCCCACCCATTCCAGGTCCCCGATGTGGGGTATGCTCCGAGGGTCCTGCTCAAGTGGTTTTGATAATTAAACAGTTCTGAATTGCTGCCAATCTTGCCCTTTCAAGCACAACGAAATCACTGTTCTAGCAGCGGGGTCCTCCACATTCCCCCTACCAGCTTTATGCCCTCCCTCCCTCACTGGTTCCTACATGTACTGGTTGGGCGCTGCGGCCCAGTCTCACATGGCCCCCCTTGCCACAGCATTTGCCAGTGGGTGCTGTAGCCTGGCCTGGCCACCCCCTTTTCCAGCTGACACTGGTGAGGGTTACAGTCTAGCCCAGCCTGGCAAGCACCCAATCCCAGCTGCAATGTGTACTGGTATGTGTTGCAACCAAACCTGGCTCAACCTACATTGTTGTGGTGCTCCGATTTGCCAGTGAGTGATGTGAACTGGTTCAGCTTGGTCGGCTCCCGACCTGTGCTAAATATATCTGGTGGTTACCTTTCCCTGGCCTGGTTTGGGATGTTGCCTATCATGGTTCTTGTGCTCACCTGCCAGGACTGTGTCCCAACAGAGGAGTTTACTGGCCTCTCCCAATGCCAGATCTCACACATACTGGTGGGTCCATGAGCCAGCCCTACTCAGTTCGCCTCCTGTCCTAGCAGGAAAAGTGGCCTTTTCTGACTGGCCTTCAACCTATTCTGGTTCTTACTGTTGGATGTTTCAGCGCAGCCAAGGCTCATCTATACCCAGACACTGCTCACACATGGCTCAGCAGGGGCAGAGACAGCCTAGTCTATCTTACATCTACCCTGGTTCTCCAGAGCACCAGATGGTGCTGGGGTCTAGCCTGGCTTGGTGTGTCCAGTCCCAGACCATACTTGTGTCAAGGGAGACTGCAGCCATACCCAGACCAGAACGCAGCCCCTACTCCAGCCCCCATACTAGCCAGTGGGAACCCCAACCCAGTTGGGTTGTCCGCTGAACTACCCAACTGGGCCAGTTCCCAGCCATAGGTGGCGCACATGCCAGTGGTTGCTCTGACCCAGGAGATCCAAACATTTGTATGGTAACACACTGTGAATAGGAGGCATGTATTTAAAACTAAGTCTGCCTCAATGTGCATCATTAATCTATTCTCTGAGAAACTAGAATTGAGTTCAGGAAATCTCAAACTTGATGATGTTTCTCAGAATTCCCATGAGAACTGTGACACGGCACATTTACTCAACCAGAAAAAAAAGATGAATGAATTCAGATACACTTTCACAGCCAGATCACTTGCCTTCTTGATGAGGAAAAAAATAAAACTCACGTGATCAGTTCATGGACTTGAAAATGCTGTATTCATTCTTGATTCATTCCAAGGCTAATTTTCAAATAGTCCCTATAAAACCAGGACAAAAAATCAGTTGAAACAACTGATTCTGTGAATCATCATAGCAGCTCACCTGTATTCAGAGCACCTCACAGCTATACTAATTTGCTTCGCTCTAGTTGTTTGGACTCAGGTGGAGGTGTGACCAAGAATAAAACTTTTATTTCAACAGTAACTTCTATAGCTTCTATCGAAACTGGTATTGAAAATGTTCCATTCTAGGAAAGTGGCATCAACGTCCATTGACAGACATAATATCACAGGAGTAAAAACAATTAGATGCTGAAAACAGTGTTGATGTTAGTGAAGACCCACCCCCCTCCATCCTGAGAACTCTTGAATCTTTTGCGTTAGCAAGTGAACCTACTTGTAAGATCCAAATGAAATAAACTTCAAAGTAAGGAACAGTCTGAACAAAATAGTCTGGAAGCTTGATAACCTCTAAAAATGCAAACTGTGATCATTCAGCAGGAGATATTTGCGGCTACTTGTACAGAATGTCCATTTACTTTCGGTGACAAGAAGGATCCAATAACAAAAACAACACAAATCACAGGTATACTCAAAGGCCTGACTTCTGCCTTCACAATTGACATGATTCAGGGAATTAAAAGACTCTTTAAATTATATTGGAAAATTCAGGTGATACAAAGAAAGCTATATTCACAGTATTCCATCTTGAAAATGTGGGACTAATAGCACTGAATGTTGTTCTTAATTTCTTTTTCTTTTTCTTTTTTTTTTTTTTTTTTTTTTTTTGCCAAGATCCTCTACCTGCCTTGTGTTATATTAAGGAAAAGAGTGCATGTGTTATATTTTGTTGCATCAAATATGATTGTCTTAATATCTATTATTCTTGTTATATACTGCTGTGAACATGTCAATATAGTAACAATTTTATACTAAATTGAGTGTAAAGACTCAATTTGTTCTTCTGTTCATGTGTGTATTATTTTGTGTGTGTATACAGGGCAAGCAGGTGTATGATATGATAAAGTTAGTCTTAAAACATTATTAATGGAAGATACAAGAAACTTCTGCAAGATCTAAATCTTTGTATATTGTTATTTGTAAATTTTTTTGCCCTGGAGTTTTTACAAAATACCTTCTGAATTTGAAAATTACTGGATTCATTCAGCCAAAATTGTAGATAGTCAGAGTTTAAAGATTACATCAATAATAGTACTGTATAAATTGTTAGGAAAACATTAATTTTAAACCTGGGCATTTGGCCTAGCCATTGAGGCTGGCTAAGATTCTGCATCCCATGTCACAGTGCTTTGGTTTGACTCCTACCTTGGGCTCCTGATTCCAACTTATTGTCACTGTAGACTCTAATAGGCAGTGGTAACAGCTCAAGTTACTGGATTTCTGCCACCAAAGTGACAGACAAGTATTGAGCCTCTTGATCCCAGCTTAATCCTGATCCAGGCTCATCCATGTATAGGTATTTGGGAAATGAGCTAGTGAACTAATGAACTAGTACTCTTTTTCTCTCCCTCTCTGTCTCTCCCCCCTTCCAGCTTGCTCTCAAATTCCCAAAAAAAAAAAGTTATCTTCACATTATTTATCAACTTTGTATCCTAATTGCTCTTGTTTTCATCTTGCTGTAAAGATTCAGTATGTGCCTTAGAAAAATACTGAATTCTACAGCTTAGGTGTGTTATTTAAATAATTGAACTAACTGCCATTAGGAGATTGCTGAAATATGTGTACATTCAGGCTATTTGACCTGCCTTTAAATATTTGAAAGTAGCTTTATAGTTAAAAGAAATTTGGGGAACTGACAAATATTAGAACATTTTAAAATGATACTTCTAAATAATGAGTAAAAGAAGACATCAAAATGGAAAGTTAAAAAAAAATAATTGAAGACACAACATACTAAAACGAATGTGAGGTACTTAGATGGTTACACGCAATTTTGTAATTGTAAATATCCATATTAAGAGGCCAGTGTTGTGATGCAGCACAGTAAGCTACTTTCTGTGACAGTGCTCCCATATCAGACCACTGGTTTGATTGAGTCCACCACACTCAATTTGTGATTCAGTTTGCTATCATTCTCTCTCTCTCTGTCTCCTTTCAAATAAATGGCTAAATATTTGAAATATTCACATTAAAATGAAGAAAGATCTCAAAACAGCAGTCTAACTTCCCCTTTACATCACTAGAACAAAAATGAAATAAAACATAAAGCAAGCAAAGGAATAACATAATAAAGACTAGTGTTAACTAATGAATTAATAAATATAAACATGATAGTATCAATGGAACTATAAGCTGGATTCTTGTATACATATTTATTTTTCCAACTTTATTTAATTTTACTTGAAACAGAGTCACACACACAGAGAGAAAGAGAGAGAGAGAGGCAGACACAAACGAAAAGAAATCTCCTATCTGTTGATTCACTCCCCCAAATGCCTGCAAAAGCCAAGATAGGGCTATACTGAAGCCAGGAGGCCTGTGTTCCATCCGGGTCTCCACGTGAATGGTAGGGATGCACGTACTTAAGGACTCAGCTGCTACCTCGCAGCATGCACATTGACGGGCAGCTGGATTGGAAACGGAGTACCTAGGGTTTAAACCAGACTATGATGTGGGATGAAGGCCCCACAACTGGCCATTTAGCCACTACAACAAGCACTTGCTCTGAAAAAGGTTTTTAAATGATTGAACTTTAGTAAGATTATTCAAGAGTAAAGAAAGACATAAATCGATAAAGAAAAAAAAGATACGTTACTATCTATTTTTCAGAAACAGGAAGGAATTATGACACTTATCCACAAGCATGTCATGAATAATTATTACAATAAAATACATAGGTTAGAGAGCATGGACAAATTCATAAAAGACACAAACTACCAGAAGGCCTGAAAAAAAATAATGTTAATTGATGCATAATAAATAAGGGTACTGTATTTGTAATCACAATAATATGCACAAAGAAAATCCAAGATTCACATGGCTTTGTTGTTGAATTGTAACAAATATTTAAAAATTAACTTTAATTCTTCATAAACTTTTCAAAAAATTTAAAGAGGAATGAGGCACAAGTGTCTAAACTAATAATAACCAGATCAGACAAAGACATAGAACACACAGTGTGTTCAGGAATCAAATACGGAATCTGGTATCAGATAAGGTTCTTGACATGTTCTTGTCATTCAGCATTTAAAAAATGTTGGTGAATGTGACAGTTGTGCATATCTGTGAGATACAGTATGACATTTCAATAAAAGCATGCAATGTGTACTGATCAAATCAAAAGGATTAACATTTTCCTCTCCTTATCATTACTCTGGAGCCTTTGAATTCATCTCTTCTATTTTTTCATAAAATATATAATAAATTACTGTGAACTGCATTTGCAGAACTGTGCTGTAGAACTCTAAAATGTATTGCTTATTTCTGTGTTTTGGTTCTTATTAGGAACCCTCTTTCATCCTTTTCCCTAACCTCGTCTTTCCTAACCTAGCAATCACTATTCTACATCAATTGACTTTTTAAATCTATTTTTTAATTTCTATGAAAGTTACATAGCATAAAATTAGCAGTTATTTTGCATGAAATCCAGTGTCATTTAGCAAATTCAAAATGAAAGGCAGTCACAAATTCTATCTACTTTTAAAGAATTATCACTCAGAAAGGAAACTTTAACACCCACTTCATCAATCATGTTCTATTTTCTACTCACTTCACCTCCAGGCCCTGGAAATCATCAATTCATTTTATATATCTATGAATTTACTTCTTTTGGACATATAATATAAGCAGAATTGCATAAAATGTGATTTTTCATGCCTGGCAGCTGCCATTTGGCATGTTTTCTGTGTCTACCTGGTTGTAGCACATATTTGCATCTTATTCCTTGGTAATCTGAACAATATTCCATTACAAGTAAGTATGCACAATGTTTCGTTTATCTGTTCATACATTGGTGAGCATTAGGATTGCTACCACCTTCTGGTTATCATGATTGGCACTGATGTATATTCATGTACAAGTATTTTCCCAATACAGAGAAAAATGATAATATTTGTGTGGAAACAATGGTATTACCCACTTTTACCCTGTAGCTCTTGACCCTTTGTACCCTAATGAACTAAGTAATATTATTAAAAAATAATTAAAAAAAAAGAAAAAAATCAGGGCCATTTGTGAAGTGATATTTCATTTTGTTTTTGGTTTGTATTTTGATAATGACTAACGGAGGTGAATATATTTTTCTGAGGCACCTTTTCTTTGGATAAATGCCTATTTGAGTTTATTTTTCTTTGAAATTTGAATTATGTTTTGTTACTGACATAATGCAGCTTTAGATATTTTCAGATGTCAGACTTTCGTCAGATGTATGATTTTTAATATTGCTTCTAAAATTAATTTTCTAATCTAAGATCATGAAAATATACCCCTCTAATTTTTTTTATTTCATTTTGTGACACAGTTTCATAGGCTCTGGGATTCCCCCAACCCCTCCCCGTGCCCTCCCCCATGTTGGATTCCTCCACCTTGCTGCAGTAGTACAGTTCATATCCAGTCATGATTCCTTCACTGCGAACATGTACCATGCATAGAGTCCAACCTGCTATTGTCCAGATAAGTTCAACAGTTTCCTTGGGAGACCATCCCTGGTCTGAAAGTAGAACTGGCAAAATATCATCCCCTCCAATGAAAGGCCACAACGTAATACTGACAACAATTTACAACATATGACGTTAATTGACATGGTATTGAGTGACCAATATGTTAGAAAATGCAAATTTTTAGCCACATCCTGTGACCACTTCATTGACATTTCAATTTTAGTTTATACACAACTGGATGCTATACACCTTAAAATTGTTATAGGGTTCTATTCAGCTGTCTCGTGTCTATTTTCATATTTATATTTAGCAGTTTATAGTATTGAGGTATGATTTTACTGAACTTAGAGAATTTTAGGAAAGTTCAAACAGGCTTATAACTCTAACAAGGCATATGTTAACACTTTCGGCAGACAACAGTTTTAGGAGGGGTATGCAGAGAAATCTTCAATACCTCAATGAGGAGTAACTAATCTTTGTGTCCTACCTAGTAAGGTATATGTGAGTCCAAGATGACCGTTTCCTGTCTGTTCTAAGCTTTCCTTATTGGTCTCTGTCTATCTAATCTATTTTTTTTGGAGGAGGGGCTCTGGAGTGACCCTGAAGGTCATTGCAAGAGAGGGTGGAGAGCCAAAGTTGTAACTAAGGACCAGAGAAAGCTTCTCTCCCTAGTCCTGAAAGAAGTTTACTGTTCTTCTGTTTCTGTGGACTGCTCAGGGCTCCTGGCTGTTGTTCCGATGATCTTGGATCCTGTGAGGAAGGAGCTGGGCTTCTTCCATCCCGTGTGGGAGATCCGAAAGGGAGTGGATGACCTCTGAGTTCTCGGCCTGCGAGGGCACTCCAATTCCCAGTGGTCTTCTTGGCAGTTGGGATATAGTCCTTGTTGCCAGTACTGATAGTCCTTGGTGAAGATCTGGGAGTCTCCAGGGTTGGGATACAAGCCTGCTCCAGTCCTCCTGCTCCACTCTGCACCTCTCTGATTTTATTCAGAGAGGTGCATGGTGTCAGATCTTGATTTTTTTTAAGTCTTTGATACATTTTTAATTGTATTTGCATATGTTGAGAGATAAGAACCAAATTCACTTTTTTTCTGCCTATGGATATCTAGTTTCCCAGGCAGTATTTGTTGAAAATATTGTTCTTTTGCAGTTGAGAAGTTTTGGCATCTGAAGATTTTAAAGTTTTGATTTTCAAGTGAGACATCTGGTAAAATTGCAATATGCAAAAAGGAGTGGCAAGTTTATTTTTTTTTTAAAGATTTATTTTATTTTTGTTAGAAAGGCAGATTTAGAGAGAGAAGGAGATACAAAAAGATCAGTCTTCCATCCATTGGTTCACTCCCCAAGTGGCCACAACAGCCAGAGATGAGCCGATCTAAAGCCAGGAGTTTTTCCAAGGTCTTTCCCATGGGTTCAGGATCCCAAAGCTTTGGGCTATCCTCAATTGCTTTCCCAGGCCACAAGCAGGGAAGTGGAGCAGCCAGAACACAAAGTGGCAGCCTTATGGGATTCTGCCACATACAAGGTGAGGATTTAGCCATTGAATCATTGCGCCAGGCCCAGAAGTGGGAGCCTTTTTAAGCCAAGCCATTAATTAATTACTATAGTAATGTAAAAGAATTCTTAAGGAATAATAATTTTTAGGCTGTTCCAATCTGTGTATGGGTAGACATTACTAAGCATGAAAGTAAACACATAATAAATTATATATCTTTTCATTACAGTTGTAAGTAAGTCATATGAGAGTAAGCTGAATTTTCAACATGAACACAAGGTACTCACATAGCTCATTTATATTATATGGCCTGTGTTCTGCTGTGAAAACTTACTTCACTGTTTTATACTGGTTTCTTGTTGATGACTATTCTGATTTCTGCAGTTGGAAAGTTTTGGTTCTCAAAGTCCTACTGATATTGTTACAATGTCTCTTTTGAAAGGCTGGTAGAATTCTGCTACATACAGTTCTGCTTCTTTCTTCTTTCTGATTTTCTCTAGCTTTATCATGGTCCATTCCCATTGTCTTCTCTCACTTCTCTCTGCATGCTGCAGCTTCATTTCATCTATTTGTCTATTTGTAGTGAACAAATCTATTCATTTTGCCCTCCTTATAAAGGCAAAATAATAACTTTGTGGCAAATTCATTATAAATAATTGTTTTTAAAAAGAAATTTGTCCTCTCTAGCATTTTCTGATCCTTGGGTATTAGATCCTACTGAATTTCAAACACTGTTAGTCTTGTTGGTACCTGCAAGCTTAGCCCCAAATCATTGGCTTTATAATGCAAGACTATGAGGATACTTCAAAAAGATTTAGGAAAAAAATGTAATTGAAAATAAATTCATTTTAGTGAAAATATTTTTTTCCATAATACATAGTTCCATAAACTTATTTGTATGCCTGGATTTCAAGAATTTTTTTTTACCAAAGGTAACTTATCTTTTGATTTCATTTTCTAACAAAGTTTGGAAGCACTCTCAGGTAAGACTTTCTATCTTCTATCTTGAGATTCTGAAACTCACCATTGGGGTACTCAGGCTTCTTTTTGAGGCTACAAAATTTGGCTTTTTTAAAAAAAAATATTCCTAATATTCAGTCCCCATCTTACCAGTTTTGCTCAATGGCTTTCAGTATTGGTTTATGTGCCTGAAACTCTACGTTTTTATTCTACGTTTTGTATTCACCTTAGTCTTGCTCAGAGTGAATATTTTTCTCTGTGTCCATCAGACAGTTGCTAGGTCGATGCTTTTTAATGGGCTATCTGGACGTGTCAGTCAGTTCCCTGAATCCCTTTTCTGTCTGCTCAGTTGACCTATTAGGAGTTCCCATTACCTTATAATGGGTAATCTCTTGCTTATCAATCTCAAATTTATTATGCCAAGAAGTCACTTGTGGCACATATTAGAATTGCAAACTCATGGGTTCTGTGATTTGGAGTTTTGATTGATTATGTTTTGTGCAAATACTATAAAATTGAAAATCACAGAGCCTAAAGGATGAAGAATCTAGTATCTTGTTGTCAAGGTATATGTAACAGTTTCATTGAGGGTCCTTTTTTTATTCAGGAGTTAAGATACATACTGCAGATTTTTTTTTCCCCACTACTCTAGTCTCTATTATACTATTTGTTTTTCAGAATATAAGTGCATACTTGTTGGATTTATTTTCTTTCCTTTTTTTAAAATCATGTGTTTATTTGAAAAGTAGAGAGAGATTTTCCATCTGTTGTCTCACTCCCCAGATTACTGAAATGGTTGGGGCTGACCCATGGGGAAACCAGGAACTTAAAACTCCATGGAAGTCTCTCACATATGTAAGTTGTAGGGGTCCAAGCACTTGGACCAACTTCTCCTACTTTTCCGGACAATCAGCATGGAGCTGAATTGGAAGCAGGGCAGTTGGAATTAAAACTAATGCTCTCATATTGGATGCCAGTGTTGCAAGTGTTGACTTACTTCACAGTGACATCCCTTCCAGTCATTTCTATGAAGAAATAATATCTCTACAATTATTTCCAGGTTACCCAAGATTAGAACATTAGAGAATTATATTTGGTGTAGTATAGGCACTATACTTGGTATAGAAACCCCAGCTGAGAATAAGAAATTAAGTCTGAATTCTGTCTATCAATGCTAGTAGGTTACTAGCATATTGGATAAGATGTAGCTTATAAATTGAAGTTCTTTTATGCTTGTACAGAGAAGAAGTTAGAATAAGCAAAGACTGACAGTAACTGATACCGCTAGCTAAACCTGGCTCCTCCTAGTCTTCATCATCCTCTTTTGGAAGCCAATCTCTTCTTGACTACGTATTAAAATATGACTCCAGGATCAAGTAACGCAATGTGAAGATAAATAAAACTACTAGTTTAGATGTTTTAATCTATTCTTTTCTACACATAAATACATTTAATTTTTATTGGTGGGGTAGGAATGAGGGAAGAGGTCAGACATATTGAAAATAATACTTATGTTAATATGTTATAAATAAAGGGCTAACTTGGTGGCATAGCACATTAAGATGCTACCTGTGACAGCAATATCCTATATGAGAACTGGTTTCAGTCCTAGCTGCTCTTCTGATCCAGCTCTCTGTGAATGCATCTGGGGAAGTAACAGCGTGATACTAGATTCTCTATCCTTTAGGCTCTGTGATTTTCAATTTTATGGTACTTTCTAACAAATATGACAATATGCAATAAGAAGCAGTTCCTTGGCAGGCCATAACTACAAAACAAGTTATATCACTTCCTGGAGTGCAGTGTTGACTACTTGCATAACAACAGAAATTGTTAGAAATGAAAAAATCCCTAGGCCCCTGTTCCCACATGGCAGACCCAAGTAGAATTCCAGGCTCCTGGCTTTGGATTGGCTGAACTCAAGCCATTGTGACCAACTGGAGAATAAGCCAGAAGATATAAGATCTCATTCTCCCCTTGATCTGTAACTCTGTTTTTGAAATAAATAAATAAATCTTTAAAAAAATTCAATAGAAATTTAAATGATTTAGTATTGAGAGGTATAAAGAAACTATACACTTAAATTTTTAGTTCACATAAAATTCTCTATTCTACTAAAACTATGTCTATAATACACTATTTTATTTTATTTGAAGGTATATTTATTTTAAAGGTAGATTTATGGGGGAGGGTGGAGACAGAAACAGACATCCTCCATCTGCCAGCTCACTCTCCAAATTACCAGAATGATGAGAATAGGGTCTGTCCAAAGCCGAGAGCCAGGAGCGTTCTCCTGGTCCCTCACATGCGTGCTGGGGCTCAAGCACTTGAGTCGTCTCCTTGATTTTCTCAGGAACACCACCAGGGATCTGGATTGGAAGTGGAGCAGCCAGAACTCAAACCAGCACCTATATGGGATGCTAGTGCTGCAGGCGTCAGCTTCCTTCTCAGCGCCAACAGTACTGACTCCCTCCTCAGCTATTTTATTTTTATTTTTAAATCATGTATGTCTTTTAAAAATTATTTTACTTATTTATTTATGTAAAGTGAATAGATTTTATGTATTTCATAAAACAGATTTAGAAGTATAGGGGGCTAATCTCCATCCCTCTCCTCCTTCCTTATGCCCCCCCCCATTTTATTTTCCTAATTATTGTAATGTCATGGTTTCCTCTTGCTTTACAATTGCAAGCCCTACACTCCAACAGGTAAAGATATCAAGACATCATAAGTAAAAGGGGAAAATGAAAATACTACCAAGGAACGTAGACATAGGCTGTTTCATGGTTAATGTATATGTTTGGTTTATGTATAGATATGTATGTTTTCTCTCTCTCTCTGAATTAGAGGAATGAAAAAGAGGCAGTCCAAAAAACTTACTCCAGTTCTAGGAGCTAGATGATACTTGCAGTACATACAGCCACAGAAAAAGGATCACCCACTTCTTGTAAATGAAGTCATAAAGATTGAACCACAGGAAATAGGATGTAGTCCTTGAGCACTTCAGAATCAGGGTTTTAATGTTTGTAGTGATTTGAGTGGTGCTAGTTGCTCATTGAAGAAAAGTCATGGTTCACATGAACTCGGACTTAATTTCACTTTAATTTAGGTAATACTCTAATTACGCCTAGAATCAGAAATACAAATAAAGTAACATGTCAGGGTGTAATCCTCGTCTTTGTGCCATCTGCTCTTTCACGGCTGATGCTCCAGGACTCTTGATCCATTATAAACACATGGCAATAGAGAATGTTATTAAATAGAGAATAGAGAACATGACAATACTGCTTTGCTCTCTGTCTCTTCCAAAGAAAAATGATGACTCTGAAGCATTTGGAAACTTTAATTTTCTTTTTAGATTTATTTATTTTCACTTGAAAGGCAAATTTTACAGAGAGAGAGAGAAGGTCTTCCATCTGCTGGTTATCTCCCCAAATGGCCACAATGGCCAGAGCTAAGTTAACCCAAAACCAGTAGCCAAGTGCCAGGAGCTTCTACTAGGTCTTCCATGTGGGTACAGGAGCCCAAGGAACTGAGCCATCTTGCTTTCCCAAGCTGTAAGTAGGGATCTGGGCCAGAAGTGGAGCATCTGGGATTAGAAAAGATGTCCATATGGGATGCCTATGCTACAGGGCAGATTAGTGTGCTGCATTGACCCTGGAGTTTTTTTTTTTTTTCTTCTTATTCTTACGAAGGCTTTTAGGATGTAGTTTTCTGAGATTAAAACAGCTTTTGCTTAACAAAGTAAATAAAAAAGAATGAAATTTGGTATTAACATACACATGCACAGAAAAGGCAGTCACAAGGGAAATTTATTTCAAATCAGTGATATAATGATATTTGTCAGTGCTATAATGAGTAAAAAATTTATATTTTAAAATCATAAGGCTCTGAATGAAAATGATTATTTTGGGGGGTTCAGGCAACTACCAAATCAAGGCAGATTGAAAGTGTTAGAATACAAGCATGATTTATTGAAAAGATTAATGTAGCTTAGTTGAAAATTATGAATTATTCAAATGTCTTTCTGTTCAGCCATGTCTACTCAATGAAAAAATGTCCATCAATATCTCATCTTCCAGATCTTACTTTGCAGCTTCATTTTGCCTCCTGATGTCTTTGTTTGATTTGGTTTTAGCAGTAATTATTCTCCAAGATTTGGAGGAGAGACTGAAGTTCTTTCAACTTTTGAAAGTGCAGCACGGAGTTATGGCGGGATAGGTCAGTCAATGTGTTACAATTATGGACAGTTTGGCTTTGGATGATGAACGTCACATTATTTCACACAGGATTTGAATTAGTGTTTAAGGCAATGTACATGGAAGTTATGAAAATGTATGCACAGAATTTTTTTATATATTTGGGAAATTTTTTACTGTTTCTTAAGGGTGTGTTTTCTTGAGTATTTTTATCCCCAAGAAATATGGCACTGTAAGAAAGCAATCAGATTTGACATTTTGCCTATTTGATTTTAGACATCAATCTTTCCACGCACAATTTACATAACAACTTAAATATGCATGTTATTGAGATATCTATGTATGTATGTATGTATGTATGTATGTATCTATCTATCTATCTATCTATCTAAAATAAAGTTAGGGTCTGTGCCTCCAGCACTCAAAGATTGACAGCATGTTTGCCAGGCTTCCCTGAATTGCAGTTTTATTTCATTTCTTTTTTTTTTTTTTTAAAGATTTATTATTATTTTTTTTATTACAAAGTCAGATATACAGAGAGGAGGAGAGACAGAGAGGAAGATCTTCTGTCCAATGATTCATTAAATCAAATATATGAAATTTTAAGCAGATGCTTAGATTCTAAGTTTCTGTTATAGACTGAATTGGGCCATCACCTGAACCTGAGCATGGAGGCACTATGGTTCCAGATTTCAGAACTTCCAGAACTGTGACAAATGGGTACTTGTTACGTAAAGCGCCTAGCATCCAGTATTCTTGTTTTAACAGTTTGAACTAAGATCCATTTATTGACTGTATGCCACATTCCAAATATTGTAGTAGGCTACAGAAATGAAATATTGAAAAAGAGAGTCACCATGACTGCTTTCATGGAATAGAAATCCAAAACAAACAGGGAAGCTTGTAAAGTAATTACAAACAATCTTAGCGTAATGAAGAGCAGAAATGAGACAGATGCAATGTGAACCTTGACAACTTAGCTTGCCTGAGGTGGCCAAGGAAGGTCTAATTGAGAAGCTCATCTGAGGGAGATGGAGCCACATTTGAGAAGGGTAGAGAGAAGCAGTGTTCTAGAAGCAAGTTGAGAGGTCATAAGAGAATGAAGAAGAAGATTTTTATGCCTACTGAAGTAAATGAATAGTATCAGTGAAGTTGGAAGGCATGTATATAGGATGATGATAAGAGGTCACATTTTATCTCCATGTTGGAAGAACACACTTTGGTATTCAAAATATTTTAAGACTGGGATGCCATAAACATCAACTAATCAGAATCAACTTGAACCTCAGCCTTGACTCTCAAAGTTCTCTGCCCCTGCATTAGAACCTTACTTGATGACTTATGGGCAAGTCTGGGAATTCTCATGGTGAGACTACAGATGAGAGAGAAGGAATTTACAAGGCTTCCTGCAGTATGTATTTAGTAATGAATAAAGAGCTATTTTGATATTTTGACAACTGGTGCATCTATACTATACATGCCTACTGAAAATCAGGTCTGGTAATTCAAGTTCCATAGATAAGAGAACTTTGGGCCAAAGAGGAAGACCACATGATTACTTGATGGACCATGCTATTGCTTAAGTGGTTTGATTTGAGAATCTCTGCCAGTGAACTTCTCATCATGTGAAAAATTCACCCTAAGCAACTTTTTGTGCTTTAAGAAAGTAATATTTATGTTCTTTATAGTCTATAAAATGCTATTTATTTATATTGCTGTGTAATAGTAGGGAAGTTTTCTTTAAACAGTAGCAAAAGAAATTTTTAAGACAATGGCATGTTTCTGATGAGGTAATTATTTATCTTTTAAAATATTTAATATTTTCAAAATCATCACTATGGCCAAGAAGCTTTTATTTTAGAAGCAGAAAATATAATTTTTATTAGAAAAAAATGAAAGTATTTCCCATCCCCCCAAGCAAAACAAATCTGAAGAATTCTTTTTGCACAGGATAGTGGCAGGGGCTGGGTCAAACCAAAGTAAGGAGCCAGGATCTTCTTGCAGGACTCTCAAGGTGGGTTGCAGGGGCCCAAAGACTTGAGCTGCTTTCTCAGGCACACCACCGGGGAGCTGGATTGGAAGTGGAGCAGCAGAGACTGGAAGCAGTGCCCATGTGGACACCTACACTAGAGATGACTCTGTGTGCTGCATCACAGCACTGGCCTCTCCTATGTACGAATTTAGTTTAGATATCTTAATTTTGAAATTCATACAAATTTAGTTCAGATATCTTATTGAAATGTGTACAAATGTAGTTCAGATTTCTTAATTTTGAAAAGCACTAAAGACAATTATTTGTTTCGTGATTGTGTTGATTAGAGTAATTTTAAGAGTTTTGTTGTTGTGTCTGTGCTTTAGGACAAAGGACAGTGGATTCCTTTTTTACAAAGAACATTTAGCGATAACCAAGATAGTAATTACAGACACAAAAAGCCTATATTCTTAGCTGTTAAACTGTATTGTCTCCTACAGTAGATGTCATAAAACAACCTGATAAATAATTTGATTCTGGAGTCAAACAGACCTAGACTGATATTTTAATGTTGGGGTTTATGGGTTGTGTATCCTTGGATAAAATAGACTCTGTTTCAGTTTTTACAGCTGTAAAAAGAGACAATAGGGGTGAATGTCTGCCGCACTGATTGAGACAAGGTTGGAATGTCTGCATTCCATATCAGTGCCTAGATCTGAGTCCCAGCTCAGCTCCTGAGTCCTGCTTCCTGCTGCTGTGCACCCCAGGAAACAGCAGGTGATGCTTGAAGTACTTGGGTCCCTGCACCCACATGGGAAACCTACATTCAGTTTCCAGTTCCTGAATTTGCCCTGGGATCATCAGCTTTGTGGATATTTGGGGAGTGAAGCAGCAACTAGAAGAATTCTCTTTGTCTTTCCACCTTTTAAATAAGTAGAAATATACAAAAAAAAAAAAAAAAGAAGAAGAAGAGGATAGCAATCTGTTTTATAGGGAGATTGTGAAGGCAAAATATGAAAGTTCATGAACAGTAGTAGCTGTTCAATTAAATAATAGCTGCTATTATTGTTGAATAAATATATAAAATTTTTCCTTTCAGATTAAATGAGGAGAGAACTGGGTCTCTGAATATGAGACAGCAGACGGAGAAAGAGTTTACAATACTTCAGTAATAATAGTCAAGTGTTCCTTGATAAAACAGCAATTGTGCCCACAATTTATGATAAAAGAATGGTCTTGCTTTACAGAATTTCCTAGTGTTTATTACATATTGATTTGTGGTATTTGCATTTTGTTATTTTTGTTGTTTCGGCAACAAAGAAGAATCTGAGTTGTGAAAAAACCTTTTGTGCAAAAGCACAAGTGGTAGAAAAAAATAGATAAATTGAATACTGTCAGAATTGAAAGAGGTGTGCTTCACATAGAATCACCATTATAGTGCTAATATAACCCTTGGAATGGGAGAAAAGTGCATATTTCTCTTAAAGGAGTCATATCCATGATATATAAATAAATCTTATAACTCATCCACACTCAGACATTAACTCATTTTAAAGAATCTAAGAACTTGTAGCACAGAGTGCTAAGCCAGTTCCTGAAATGCCAGCATGGTATGTGAGCTCTGGTTCAAGTTGTGGCGGCTCCACTTCCTTTCCAGCTCCTTGCTATTGTACCTGGGAAGCAGCAGAATATGGTCCATGACATTGGGCCTCTACCAACCACGTGGGAAACCCACAAGGAGTTCTAGGCTCCTGACTTCAGCTTCGAGCAGCCCTGGACATTTCAGCCATTCGAAGAATGAACTAGAGGATGACAGATCTCACTCTGAGGTTATTCAATCTCTCTCAACAACTCTGCAATTGAAATAAATAAATAAATAAATAAACAAATAAATAAATCTGAATATATACCTGTCTCTTTTTTTTCTTTTTAGAAGCTTTATTTATTTTTATTGGAAAAGCAGATATACAGAGAGAAAGATCTTCCATCCGCTGTTTTACTCCCCAAGTGGCAGCAACAGCCAGAACTGCACTGATCCGAAGCCAGGAGCCTGGGCCTTCTTCTGGGTCTCCCATGCAGGTGCTGGTCCCTAGGCGTTGTGCTATCCTCGACTGCCTTCCAAGGCCACAAACCGGGAACTGGATGCAGCTAGGATATGAACCGGTGTCCATACGGGATCCAGGTGTGTGCAAGGAGAGGACTTTAGACACTAGGCTACCGGTCTGGGCCCATCTCTTTCTTAAGATATGAGAATGGACAATGTACGTAAAAATATTGTAGGCATCCTTAGTTACAAGTAAACACAAAACCAAAGCGAGATGTTACTTCACATCTGCTAGCATTGGTGTAATAATGTTTTTCAGAAGGAAGATAATGAATGTTGGTTAACAGATGAAGAAATTGGAATCCTCATACCTTGTATATGAACGTAAAATGGAAAACAGTTCGGCAGCTCTTCACCATGATAAATATGGAGTTATTGTAGGATACAACAACCCCACTCCTGATTATATATGACAATAGAAATGAGGAAAAAAATGTTTAACTTATACAGCCAAAATTTGTAAATAAATAAATAAATAAGTAAATAAAACCAAAACCAAAAAAATCCCACAACAAACCAAAAAACAAAACAAAACAACAACAACAAAAAACACCACCACAAATATTCATTAATCGATGAATGGGTAAGCAGAATGTGTTCTACCTACATAATGGAAAATTGGTTCAACATGGAAAAAGATTAATTATTGGTACATATATGCAACAACATGAATAAATCTTGAAAAAAAAACTTCGCTGAATGCACACAGTCACAAAATGGCACATATTTTAGATTTGCATCAATATGATATATCCAAAATATGAAAATTTATATAGGGAAAATACATTAGTGTTGCCTAGGGCTAAGAGTGATGGCTAGTGGAAAAAACATGAGGAGTAACTGCTAATAGGCACTGGTTTCTCTTTCAAGTGGTGAATTTAATCTAAAATTGACTGTAGTCATGATTACACAATAACATAGCTTTTTTTTTTTCATTGTATTCCATAGCTGGATGAATTGTCTGTGAATTTTATCTCACTAAAAGCTCATACACGCACACAAACAAAAGATTTGACTACTTGCTAGGCTTCTGATTAATAGCTGCTATTAAAAGTTCCTGATCCTGGGCTATGATTATTCCACTGATGTATTGTAACTATTCCTAATTCTGAAACATCCTGAGTGTCCTGGAGCTCATTATTTTAGAATCATGCATTTCTTCAAAACATGGTCATAGCGCCTCAATCGCAGCCAATATTAAGTCTCTCCACAGAACGTACTGGCTTTTGAAAGCTAACATTTTGAGAGAGAAGACAGAAAAGAACATTTTTAGGTCTGAGCCCCCAAAAGGTACTCTAGGCAGAAACTACTTGTTCTTGAATTTCTAAAGATAATTAGGAAAGCAATTATCTTGATAAACACTTTAAATTCTCTTTCTGCCTTGTTCAATAAAGACACTATGTATACTTCTTAGAGAAAATTGATAGTTTTTCCCGTCCTTTCATTGACAACAACTTTAACGTAGACAACAACTTTAAATTTAGAAATAAGGCTTCTGAAAACTTTATCAAAATGCAACACACCCTAACCAAGAAAAGAGAGAAGACAGAATAGGTCAACCAACCATCTCAGCTATATCTTGGCAGTGAAATACGGGGCAGAGACTCTATGATGGACTATGTCAATCAGTGGATTCTTCAAGGACCTCATAGTGCTTGGAGTGGCAAGATTGGCAGCGATTCATAACTGAACCTCAGAGCATACCCTACATCTGGGACCTGGGGAGGGTGGGAAATTGGGTGGGCCTTCTCCCTTAATGCCCCCCTTTAAACATGAAGGAAACAATATGGAAAAAATAACAGTCTTACCCACGTTTCTGTAGCCCTTGAACCTTTTTACCCTAATTAACTATGTAAAGATTGTCAAAATTAAAAAAAAAAATCAACAAAATGCAACAGAATGGGTGAAGATCCCAACCTGCAGTCAGTAAGTGGAAGAAAAGTTTCCATGAGGCATTAGTGCAGCATTTGTAAATTGCGACGCAAAAGCAAAGCAAAACTAAACAAAAAAAACAACTTGCACTTGCACTCTGCCTGGGAAAAACCTGTGAGCTAAGTGCAGGTGCTTTGCAAGGAATCTAGCATCTGCCTTTGTTTTTCCATTCACCCTCCAAAGAAGAGGGTGTTTCAATCAGCAGCTCAGGAACAGGTCTATTTCTTCAGTGGAGATGACAGTGTAACTTAAATTATCTCTCTTCCTAACTTACCTTGGAATTGGACTTTACAGGAACATTTCTAGAATTAATGTTTAAAAGTATACTCTTTGGTGTACACAAAAGACCAGGATTTTCAATACCAGTTTTATTATCTTCTAGCTATGTAACCATGGAAAATGTAATTAATCTCTCTGAACCCCAGGTGTTTTTTTATTTTTAAAATAATTATAATAACATCTCACAGAGTTGTCATGTACCATACAGGAGATATATAGGAAACATCTGGCATAGTACTTGGAGCTTATTAAGTAGTAAATAGAGGAAGGCTCCATGCAATCAAAATGGAATTAAAAGATAAAGTGTGGTGTGAAAGTTTGAAAGAAATGAATAGTTTTTCAGTACACATTTCCTATGAACATTTTTGAAGAGCCCCTGTATTAGTGGTTGTGTTAGTAATTATAGCAATAAAGTGAGAAATTATGCTGATTAGACATGATATTCTTTTTTCCCTTTTTAAAAAATAAATTTTATTTTATTTATTATTATTTTTTTAAATAATGGTTACATGGTTCAGGGTTGGAAGGATTGAGGTTTAGGGAAAACTGGATGAATTCACTGCTTCCAAATTTGCTATTTCTTCTTCTTGTTCCCGGGGGAAGGGGAGAAGCAAGGGGGAAAGCCAATGATGACTTTCCACACGTCCCAGTACCCAGGGGTGAGGAACTGCCACCTCATACCAACCCAGAGTCTCAACTTGTACATATTCTGAGGGTTCTGTCCAAGTGGTGTGGATAGTTCTGAAATGCTGTCAATTTCACTGATCCGAGGATGATGTGACCCTCCCAATGTCCAGTGGCTCCTTTCATCAAGACTTCTTGCTGTCATTGTTTGTTGGGGTAGTTGTCCATTTAGTTCTGTTCTTCCTTTTGCTGCAGCACCAAATGTGCTGCCATAGCTCCTTTTACAACAGGGCCTGTGTCCACTGCTCCACCTTTTTCATTAAGTAGGGCATGTTCTTGCAGGCAAGTCCGAGTAGCTGGGCCAGGTGTCCCAAGCATTGCCAGATCCCTGACCCCGGGGATTCAGGAACCTGACATCCCCCTAGTAGGCAGGCCCAAGGGTCCAGGACAGGAGACCCAAGCCCCACAGGATCCCAAACCCCTGGGACTCATAAACCTGCACCCACCTCGCAGGTAGGTCCCAGGACCCAGGCCAGGTGACCTGAGCCCCACCAAATCACCCACCGCTGGGTTCAAGAACCTGACACCCACCTAATAGGTAGGCCCCTGGGACTTGGGCCAGGAGAGTCAAGCCCAGAAAGACCCCCCATCCCCAGGGTTCATGAAACCAACAACCACCTAGAAGACAAGCCCCAGGATCTGGGCCAAGTGACCCACACCCCACTGGTTGCCCCATCCCCAGGGCTCAGGAACCCATCCCCCACCACACAGATGGGCCCCAGGACCTGAGCCAAGCTACCCGAGCCTTGTCAGATCCCCTTCCCTGGGATTCACATACCTGGCCCCTACAGGGTCTAGGCTGGCATGACTTACCTCACCTCAGTGTCCACAGTCTTATTGCGCAGCCTGGCCTAGTCTAGTCTGCCCCCTGTTCTAGCTCCTGATGGTGGGTGCTACACCTTCTCCCAGCCCAGCCTGATTGCTGTCCGGGTCCTGATGTGAATTGGCTGGTGTTGGTTCCTCCTGCCCCCTGCCCTGGTTCTCAGATCTGCCAGTGGGTGTTATGTGCTGGCCCAGACTGGTCTGTCCCCAGACCTGACCCACATGTATGCCCGCAGGTACTGTAATCTGGCATGGTCTGGACTGCTCCTTGCCTTGCTTCTTGCACTCACCTGCAGGGGCTGAGTCCCTATGAAAGAGTTTCCCAAACTCCTCCATCAGGTTTCCTCCCAGTGGCAGTTCTTGCACACACCAGTGGATTGTTGGCTCAGGTTGACTTTGTCCACCTCCTGTCCTGACAAGAACAGTGCTTTGCTCAACCAGCCACACCCACTCTGGTTCTTGTTATTGGCTGTTACAGCCCAGGGCTACCTGGTCTGTGCCCAGACACAGCTTTAACATAGTTCAGTGGGAATCAAGACCTAGTCTGGCCTGTTCTAAACCCAACCTGGCTCTCACGAATATCAGTGGGAGCTGGAATGAAGTCCAATCTGTCACTCCACCATCCCAGTGTACACTCACACTGGTGCAGTCTGTAGCCATATACAGCCACACCTTCTGCCCTCCATCTGGCTCTCGTTTTCACCAGTGGGAACTCCAACCCAGCTGGGGTGTCCCCTTAGCACCCCATCAAGGCCTGACCCCATCTGCGGTTTTTTGGCAAGCTGGCAGAGATTGCAGTTCCACAGGGGTGAGCCCACAGATTCTGCTATCCCACCCACTTCTCTCACTCTTGTTCTTCAAAACACTTTGGAGTGGGTCCCCTACAGACATACATAT
This sequence comes from Ochotona curzoniae, assembly GCF_017591425.1. NCBI lineage: Eukaryota > Metazoa > Chordata > Mammalia > Lagomorpha > Ochotonidae > Ochotona > Ochotona curzoniae. The sequence continues at coordinate 52,121,184 of NW_024467087.1, read as the reverse complement.
GTCGTGCACCTATCAATGAAAGTCCCTCAGCTGTAATTCCTAACCTGGTCATAAAAACCACAGGTCATCTCCCACAGCCACCTGTGCGATCCCATCATTCCCCTGTAAACCAAGAACCTCTAACCATAAGGGTTCACCCCCGGGCAGCCTGAGGGTTTTCACCCAGCACCTTTGAGTCAAAAAACCTAACATCCAGCATGGGGTGGTCTTGGAGGCCTACCAAGCCTTCTCTCCCAAGGGAGCCAGTGTGCTTAGCTGTATGTACTTGCACTGGAGATATTCTGTCTTTTTGGGAAAGATGTTTCTTGATGCAAGTAATTTTTAAAACTGTATGTGTGTGTACCTATTTTTTTTTAAATGTTTCTCTGAATTAATTTCTCAAAGGGTTTCTGCTGAGAGCCCAGTGCGGTAGACTCATGGCTAAAGTTCTTGCCTTGCAAGTGCTAGGGTCCGCTATGTGTGCTGGTTCATGTCCCATTGTCCCCACTTCCCTTCCAGCTGCCTGCCTGTGGCCTGGGAAAGCAGTCGAGGACGGTCCAAAGCCTTGGGAATCTGCACCTGTGTGGGTGACTGGAAGAAGTTCCTGGCTCCTGGTTTCGGATTGGTGCAGCACCGGCTATTGTGGCCACTTGGGAGAATGAATCAGTGGATGAAAGATCTCTCTCTCTCTCTCCTCTCTGTATATAGGCCTTTTCAACAAAAAATAAATGAATCTTAAACAAAACAAAACAAAAAAAGGTTTCTGGTGACACAACCAAGCTACATAGTGTCCCAGGAAGCTCTGATAGAGCATCTAGCTCCTATCTGAGAAAACAATTTTAATTGCATTACTCTCATATAATGATCCAATCTAATAAGATAAATTAGGACTATTAATTCCTTGTTATAGACTAAATAACTGAAGTTCAGAGGATTTGATTTAGGTTACATAGCCTGAAAGTGGTGGAGCCAGAAGTCAAGTCCAAGGCCTTTATTGTGTTGTGTTTTTGTTTGTTTGTTTTTCACATTTCTTATTTTCATTTCAACATTTAAAATATTCACAGGTTGAATACTAGTCAACAACATCTCCATGAAATAGGTACCAACAAAAAAGACAGGCATTGCACAGCAGCAGAGTGAAACATCTGTGTGTACATGCTTATTTTGAGAAACACATAAAAAAAAAACCCGTCTCTATTATTTCCATAAAAAGCAAATCACAAAGAATTTCAAGAGATATCTAATTATTAGCCAGTACTTTTAAAAATGTCCGATTGTTGTAAATAACATATTGATATCTTTCTCCTCAACATCTAAGCCAGGGCAATGCACTTTCTCTTGTTTTCTCTTTATTTTCAACCCTCTTACGTAGAACATGCCTGTTGGCACATCTTTTTGACTAACTGATGAGGTCAGTGAATTCTTCTAGAGTCTTTAGGCGTTTATGTAGCAAAGGAAGAGTCAAATTGCAGAGTTTTTGTTTTTCTTTAGGTAAAATGCCAACGGTTCTGGAACTGCTCAATGTCATCCACGCATTAAAGGACAGTAAGGCAAGTCCCAGCTGTGGAGCATATTCAACGCAGATTCTGAAGACTGACCTGCAGTGAATCTGTTCTGCCGGTACAAGGTGAGCAGCTCAAACCCAAGAATAACAAGCTGCTCCCTGGGACACCTCAGTAGAAACAGAAAACCAAAGTTCAAGCTAGTCTCTTCTTTTAACCCATTCTCACCCTTTCCCATAGAGAGTATGCATTTTATTATACTGCATATCCAATGGTGTTTTTGCATGAATTTAGTGGTTAGCTTACCCAGCTGTGCCAGAGAGACACTCCTTCTATGAAGATTTTATTAATATAGTGCTAAATGGCTAGGAAAAGCCTAGGAAATAGACTTCAGTGCCATCTGTTATTAGCAGATCATTTCAAAATACATAGTCCTCTAAATTCATAGAACCCTAGGTAAGTTAGCCATCATTCCCTCTTCATCCACATCCAAAAATTCATATCTACCAAGAGTCATTCATCTAAAATATGTACTGTATTTTGAACACTTTGGTACCCATTACTTGACAAAAACTAAGTTTCCAAAAGATTTTTAAATTTTTGCCAATTTGTACCTGTGAAGGTTACTGCTAGATACATTAAAAGGTTATCTAAGTATTTTTTAGTAGCTACCACCAAAAAAAGGGTATTTTGGGTGGCCAGGAAGCAAGTTTCAAACTGAAATCCTTGGTAATACTACTACAAAGCGTTGTACACCAAGGACTCAAAGCTGGAGGCAGTTCAATCCTGACACAGCTGCCCTTCATCAGTGGCAAGAACCACCTGAGATTTGCTACCCTAAATGATCTGTCAGCTTAAATTTTAACTTAAGTTTTACTATTCTATCCAGAATTATTCCATTAATGTTATCAACATCTCAAAATCACATATACCTCCCTGTTTGAGGAGAATTCTTCACCAGCATGGCCTTCCGCTTTGAGTTACTGTCACTTTTATTCTCCTCCTACAAAGGCCTTTATTTTCAAGTGCTGTGTTCATTCCATTATACTCAGCCTATGATTCTCTAAGCTGGCTGCATATTTTAATGACCTTGCACTTTGGGGAAAAAAATATGTCCATTCTCAACACAGACCGATCAAATATAAAATCAGAGTGAGGTCACTGAATAGTACTTTTTAAAACTGATTTTCATATGCAGTCAGAGCTGTTGCAAATTATCCCTATTTTTCCTAGTGGAAAGTTATGTGTTTGTTTTTGTCTGATTTTCTACTTGTTCTTTGTTCCATTCCTGAGACCTTGCCCTACATTATGCTAACAGAACTCAAGTAGCAAAACAATAGGCGCATTTTCACATTATCAGCTGTAAAAATGTGGGAAACAGTCTGGATACAGTGTCTAAAAGGAGTTCCAAGAAATGTTTTTGAGAAATGGAAGCATAGTTTCCTTAGTATATTATATTCCAAGACAAAAATTTTGAAAGGAATATCACTTACTTAGACATAAAACCCTTCCATTTTTTTGTTTTTTAATATGGAAATATTTCACCTTTAATTGGCATATAATGATTATAGATATTATGAAGTATTATTGATATATGTATGCATATGTGTGTATATATATGTAGACAGTGAACTAGATCAGGATAATTGGTATATTCATCATTTTAGTTTTTAAAGTTTTTTAAACTAATTTTTGTTTGAAAGACAGATTTTACAGAGAGGAGAGACAGAAAGAGAAGGAGATCCTCTAACTGCTAGTTCACTCCCCAGATGGTCACAATGGTCAGAGCTGAGCCAATCTTGAGGCCAGGAGTCAGAAGCTTCTTCTGGGTCTCCCACGCAGGTGCAGGGTCCCAAAGCTTTGGGCTATACTCTTTCTCTCTCTCTCTCTTTTTAATACTTTTTTAAAATTATATTTTTTACCATCTTTACATAGTTAATTAGGGTAAAAAGGTTCAAAGGCTATAGGAAAATGGGTAAGACTATTATTTCCATATTTTCCTTCATGTTTAAATGGGGTTATTGAGGGAGAAGTCCCACCCAGTTTCCCACCCACGCCTGGTCCCGGATGTAGGGCATGCTCCGAGGTTCTTGCTGGGCTATTCTCTACTGCTTTCCCAGGCCACAAGCAGGGAGCTAGACAGGAAGTAAAGTGGCCAGGACACAGAGCAGCACCCATATGGGATGCTGGCACTAGAAACAGATTATGCTGTTATGCCACTGTGCCAACCCTTCTTCATCACTTTAAGCACTTATCATTTTGTGTGTGTTTTGACAGCATTCGAAATCCTCTTACTTGCTATATGAAATATACAAGTAATTGTTAACCGCAGCTGTTTTGTTTAAATATTTACAGCTCATTTTGGTCATAGAATGTGCGTTTCTCTGTCATTGTCACTCTAAGTTACCTGATATGACATGAACTTGAAGATCTACTGCTTGAGCTTATAAATGACCACTTTGGTGAGGCCTATTCAAAGGCCTATGTTCAATCAACGCAGGATTGCTTCAGCTGTCAGTTTCAAGTATAATTAAAGAGTCATAATTTTATGTAGGTTATCCAGTTGTTTCTATACTATAGTAATGTCATTAGAGGTCAAATCATTTTGCCTTATAATGGGTAACACTTCACTATTTTTAGAATACTCACACATCTCAAAGTTTTATTTATACAACATTTACCACAAACATTTAGTTTTATCATTTCAAATATAAACTTTCTTATTCTTGGTATTTTCTTTTTTTTTTCATGTTTTTTTTCTGGTCTTTTTTTAAATTGTTATTAACATTGTATTATGTGATGCAGTTTTATAGGCACTGGGATTCCCCCTACCCTTCCCACACCCCTCCCCCCATAATGGATTCCTCCACCTTGCTGCATAACCTCAGTTCAAGTTCAGTTGAGATTCCTTCATTGCAAATGTATACCTAGCATAAAGTCCAGCATCTTATTGTCCAGATAAGTTCAGTGGCCTCTTGGGGAGACCTTCTCTGGTCTGAAGGTAGAGCTAACAGAGTAAAGTTCCAGTCTGCAATCACACTTTTATTAATTTCAACTGTATGATGTTTTAACTGTATGATGAGTTTAAGTGTGAAAAAGGTTATTTTCTTGCAGAGCTATTAAACCAATTGCTTACTCTTGTTTGGAGCCATGTGCATATTAATGTCTTGAGGATTGTGTTTGGAGCTCTGGGAAGCTGTTTCATGGCCATTTCTTGATTATTTGTGTTAATCAAGGAAAGTAGTAGCTTTGATGATCCAAAATTAATTTCCACATACCTCTGGAATTCTGTTTTTAAATTCCTATTCAATTATTATCTTGTGACATTCTGGAGATAGTTAAGAAAAGAATTAAATCATATCTCTCTGCTTTATCCTATGTTGACATATCTTAATTCCCACACAGCTAGTGGCAGAGAAAGACCTCTATTTAAAAAAAAAATTCTGGAATAGGGAGGGCAGGGCACAATCTGTTTTTCTCCCCCACCCCTGCGGTCTACAGCAGGTGCAATTCCCCCACTCCACCCTGTGGCTCACAAAAAACCTCTTTTATTCCTGCGTTTTCCATCATAAAAATAGTTGAAAAAGAAGAAATAATATTGTAAAACATTTAAACAATGTTGAAAACTGAGTTCTTAAAGATTTGCCTACTTATTTGAAAGACAGAATTACTGATAGAGAGATACAGATTTCTTTTTTAAATTCTTTAAATAAATTTTTTTTGTATTTCTATATGCAGTTCCCTAGGCTCATGGCTTCCCCCTTCCATCCTCCCCCACTGCCTTCCCACTACTGTTTTCCCCTATATGTTACAACAATTTAGTTCCTCAACAATAGTCACAAGTCCATCATTTCTGCTATTTAAGTATATCTTGTCATATGTATACTTTTTAAAAAAAACTTTATATGTGTGTATACCCTTAATAGCTACTGTACATACCAGGACCACACCAGACAAAATCCAGGAGTGAGGAGCCTGGAACCTGGTGTTAGGCCCCAGAAGGGTCACTTTCCACTGCTTTCCCAGGTACAATAACCAGGAGAAGAATTGTAATTGGAGCAGCTGGGATTTGATTATCATTTCAAATATAAACTTTCTTATTCTTGGTATCAGTGGCCATATGCGGTGCTGGCATTGCAAGCAGTGATCCAACTCCAATCCTAGAGCTCTTGTTATAGGTTGGACAGTATGTTAGGGACAATAAAGGGGCACAGAACTGTGGATGAATATGCCTGCTTGTCTTACTCCATTTGTGCTAGTGTAACAAAACATCTGAGATTGGGCAACTTGTAAAGCATAGAAATTTATTTGTCATGGTTCAAGAGGCCGGGAAATCCAAAATCAAAGTACCAGCAGTTATGAGTCTGGTGAGGGTTGATTTCTGATATATGGCACCATCTGTGTGTTCTCCTATGGAAAAAGCACAGATAAGCCAAAGAAGCCTAAACTATCTCCCTCCCGCCTTGGTTTAAAAAAAAAATTTTTTTTCAGCAAACTGAAAACTCCTATCCTCTGGTTTACAGCCTGATATGCTCTCAGCAACAAAGGCTGAGGCAAGCTGAAACCAGGAATCAGAAACTAAATCTGGTCTCCAGTGTGTGGCAGGGATCCAACTGCTTGACTTGTCACCTGCTACCTCCTAGGAGGTGCATTAACTGGAAGCTGGAACCCAGGACTCAGATCAAGGCATGCTGACAATGGACACAAGCCTCTAAAACCACAGCCTACACTGCCGCTCCAAAAGCCTGTCCCTAAAGCCAGAGTCATTTTGACTTTAAATACCTTACCTCTTAATAACATTACCGTTAGCTTCAGGCATGAATTTTGGGAGAAGATTGAAAACAGCAGTAGTTGAATAAGGAGAACAAAATATTTACATGACTATCTATAAGGTGTTGATCTGCAGAAATACAAAGAAGATGCAAAAGACTTCACATTACGTGAATATAGAAGGAATCAGAAAAACACATTTAAGTAGGATTCTGAAAGATTAGTAATGGATGCATGAATATGGCAAAAAGAGCATTCTAGAATGGGAAAAGATTGAGGTGTGATGTGGATGTGATTGTGTAACCACAAAAGGAAGTAGTGGCATATGTATTTGGAAACATCATTGAAAAATTCTTTGATGATGTCAACTAGTATTAGGATAGAATTAGACTCAAACTTGTATATGAATGAGAGTTAAATATTTCAATGTTCCATCTTTTGTTGAGATGTTCCTTTCTATAAATGTATTACAGAGATGCCTTAATGTTTTGCTTCCAACCTTTTATGTGACATTTGATATTTAGAGAGATTTTGTTTGAAAATGGACAGTAGAAGAACTGAGGAGGTTTTTCTGGCACAGACTTTAAATTTAGTACAATTATAGCAATCTAGACAAATTGGTTGAGCGTATGGAGTGGGAACACTTTGTAATTGCATTACTTACAAAGCAAGGTCATTGTTAAGAAGGTTCCTTTTTTTATTTAATGCAATATCATGTGTAGCAGTACTGAATTTTCCAAAATTTTAGTTAGCTCAATACATTTATTGATCAAAATCAGTTCCTGCGGATGAATGGACAGAAAAAAAAAATTTCTGCCAAGGATGTTCAAGTGGTCAATTTTTCCCCAAGAGAAGTGATTGTCTTGTTTGGCTTTTAGTTTTCAATTCTAAATCCAAGCTCAGTCCAATATGAAAAAGCCTGAGTTAGTCAGAGATCCAGATACTATTTAGCTAAAATTTCATTTTATTTTAAAGATTTATTTACTTATTCGAAAACCATAGTAACAGGGAGAAAAAGAACTTTTCCATTTGCTGGTTCATTTAACAGCTGGGATTGGACTAGGCCAAAGTCATGAACCAGGAACTCCACCTAATCTCCCATTTGGACGTTAGGGTGTCCTGTACTTGGACTATCTATTGCTGCCCTCTCAGACACAATAGTAGGACTGAAAGTAGAACAGCCACAATGTGAGAATTAACACTCAAATATAGGATGCCCTTGCTGCGAGCTGTGTCTTAACACGCTAGTCACAGCTCTGGCCCCTAAAGTTTCATTTCATGTGAAGTGCATGCACTTTGGATTAAACTGGGACCATGAGTTTTAGTACCGCATAACTCAATATATTAAGCTAAAACAAATATTTTATTATAATTCACAAATTACAGAAAAGGGAAAGAAACTAAATGTAAATGCAGCTCAGCTCTTTTAGCAGTTGCTTCAGGTATTGCATTCATTAAGAGCAAGCTTTGATTTCTTGAGTGAGAAACATTTTGACATAAACATACCTCAGGTTTGGTTTCAGATATTTTTGCATGTGTGAATAGATTACATTGAACCTGTATAATATGGGATAACTCTGAAATAGGTGCTGGCTGTGACTTGAAATAAAGTTTGAATGTAACAGGACAAAGAAGCGAACATTATATTTAACACTTCAATTCCTGACCTTTAAAGTCAGATAGCATGTTTTTTTTTTCTAATATTGTACTCTTGTGAGGCTTGAGAGGGAAAAAATAGATATTGCTCATTGAAAGTACAAATGTCAAGAGATACCTGTTTTTTTGAATTATTTCTTTAAATGTAATAATCAGGTTTAAATATGTACTTGTGTACAGCATAACGATCCATAGAGTATTTCCATATCACTTTTCTTTACAAGTGCAAATCTTTTATTAACACCCCTATGATACGGATGTGACAGAATTAGTTCCATTTTGCCCTTGAAGAAAATGGAGTTCAGAGAGCTGAAGTGATAGAGAGCTCAGATTGGATTCCACATCTGTTGCGTCAGAGGCAGAAACATTTTGTTTTGACCTTTAATTTGGAAATATATTTAAACTCCAACAGAACTTGGAAGAATAATATGGAGAAATTTCATATACTCTTTTTTTTAAAGACTTATTTTTATTATTTTTTCATTGGAAAGGCGATTATACAGAGAGAAGAGACAGAGAGGAAGATCTTCCGTCTGATGATTCACTCCCCAAGTGAGCGCAACGGCCGATACTATGCCGATCCGAAGCCAGGAGCCTCTTCCGGGTCTCCCACGCGGGTGCAGGGTCCCAAAGCTTTGGGCCATCCTCGACTGCTTTCCCAGGCCACAGGCAGGGAGCTGGATGGGAAGCGGGGCTGCAGGGATTAGAACCGGCGCCCATATGGAATCCCGGGGGTGCAAGGCGAGGACCTTTAACCACTTGCGCCACAGCGCCGGGCCCGAAATTTCATATACTCTTCATTAGCTTCCCTCAATGATAAAATCTTACTTAACTACAGCATATTAATCCCAGAAAATTAATGTTGGTACAATATATACCTACACTACAGACTCAATTTTTACGTCTTCCCTCCTTTCCTTACTGATAGGAAATATTCTACTATATTTATTTTTTGTGTATAATTCTATAACATTCTATCATATTATAAAATCCATATACCTATCCCTGAAATCAAGCTACAAAACTGTTCCAGTAGCCTGGAGGAAGTCCCCTTGTGTAGTAATGCTGTCTCCCCACATGTAAGCTTTTACAAACTCTGTGTGAATCTGTCCTTTGTCAGAAGATTTGCTCCTATTCATCTGTCTTGTAATCCTCTTCTTAGAGACTTTCACAAAGCCAATGGTTGTCATTGTGATATCATATAAGTTTTTGGATTATGTTTTCAATGTCATCTCTACAAAGTGTTCTATCTCACTCTTGATTTAACAAAATTACTTTTTAAAATAAGGTTTGTAGGTTTAAACTGTACATTAGATCTATGATTTCTTTTCAATTATTTTTCTGTAAGATATGAGGTCTCAATTGTTCCAACATTATTTGTTGAAAAGTCTATTTCTCCATCAATGAATTCCTTTTGTATCTTTGTCAAAAATCAGTGAATTTGTGAGGTTTATTTCTGGCCTCTGTATTCATCTATATGTCTATCTCAGGCAACACTACACTGTTTCAGCACAGTAAGTTTTGAATCAGATTTAAAGTAAGTGAGTTTTGGGGCATGGTGCAGTAGCTTAGCGGCTAACGTCCTCGCCTTGCATGTGCCGGGATCCCATATGGGTGCCGGTTCTAATCCCTGTGGTCCCACTTCTCATCCAGCTCCTGCTTGTGGCCCGGGAAAGCAGTTGAGGACAGCCCAAAGCCGTGGGACCCTGCACCCACTTGGGAGATGTGGAAGAGGCTCTGGGCTACTGGCTTTGGCTTTGGATTGGCACAGTTCTGGCCATTGCGGCTAATTGGGAAGTGGATGATTTTATGGAAGATCTTCCTCTCTGTCTCTCCTCCTCTCTGTATATCTGATCTTCCAATAAAAATAAAAAAAAAATAAATCTTTATTAAAAAAGTGAGTTTTAAGTAAGTTTTAAAATTAGATATTGTCATCTCTGCAACTTTATTCTTATTTTCCAAAATTGTGGTTATTCTAGTGTCTTTGCCTTATACAAATTTAAGAAAAAAGCTTCTCCAATACAATTTTTATATACATGAATTGTCAAATTAATACATAGCTCTTATTTTTGATAGGTGTCTCAAATGCTAATCTGTATTACAATGTGGTTTGAATTATTTATTATTACTGCCTATAAATATAATTGATTTGTATTTTGGTCTGCATCCTGCCATATTGCTACGTTCACTTATTAGAATTACTGTAGATTCCTGGGTGTTGTCTGTATAGGCATACAAGTCATTTGCAAATAGAATCAGTTTGAGCTTGTTCTTTCCAAATGTGTGTGTCTTTTGTTTTGTTTTCTTGATTTATGGCAATGGCTAGGATTTTGGTGCTCAGTTAAATAGGAGTCGTGGAAGGAGACATCCTGGCTTTAGTGTGATTTTGGCGAGGAAGTATTCAGTTTTTCATCCTTAAATATGTTACCTGTAGGCTCTTGTTCTTTATCAAATTGCAGAACATTTCCTGTGGAGCTAACAAGAGACTATGGCAACAAGCTAGGAAAATTATCACTATTCTCATGGATTGATCAGATACTATTGTTGATAGTATCAGTATCACCATATTCTGCCTTGAGTGTTATTTAATTTGCCTAAATCCTTTTTAAAAATAAACATAGTTTACTAGGCATGACCATCATGAAAAGAAGCAGATGATGAAGTCTTTTATTCCAACCTCTCCTCTAAATTTGTTTTAATATAATAGCATTAGCCTTTCTGTTAATTTGAAAGTCTACTGAGAACCCCAAATGAATTATCCCACAGTAGTATATGTATTTAAACCTTCTCATTACGAATGTTGAATACATTTAAGTTTGTTTTCAAACACCTGTAACTTATAAAACAAGAGTAACCTCAAGCATAATTTGTCATTGATACTAACTCTACAGATATCATATTGTGCGCAAAATAATTGCAATTAATAGCAATAATTGGTCTAACAGCTGAATCTCAGTATACTGCATAACTTGCTAAATTTTCAATTTGTGAAAAGAAGTAAAATCATCCACATCACAGTGACATATTCCTGCTGTTTTTGTGTTTTTTTTTTTTTTTTTTGTAATTTGACTTTTTATTTGAAGTCAGGAAAGCTAATGGCATGGCAGCCTAAAAGAAAACACTTAATCTTTTTAATAAAATTATTTGATTGTCAGTTTTAATGATGAAAGGCAGAGTACATTACTATTTTTCCCTCTTTGTGTGAAATCAATTTGAAGTTTGAAATGACTGCATACTGTTAGATTTTTATGTACTTATGGAATTTACAATGATAAGGAATTTAGAAATAGTCAATTATAAAAAATTATTAAAACACAACATATTAACATTTTTCATGTAAAAATTCATTAGTTTCTTAAATAAAACAGTAGCAATAGCTATTTGAAATGACAAACCTTGATAACAAATTTTAATATATTTTAGATTTATTGAACATTGTTTGAATTGAGGAGGAAAATTTCGTTCTAACAGTGTTTTCTTTCAGAAGTTGGGGAGCAGGCTGGAGGTGATAGAGGTGATTTCTGCTTAGTTTAACAATAATCCAGCTTTAATCTTGGGTGTGAAATAAAGGAAGATGCAGTAAGAATACTTCCTGTTCCCATTTTGCTCTTATGCATGACAAATCTGAACGAACGTTAAACTTTCAATAGCTCTGTTATTGCAAAAGCGTAAGAAAATTTACAATGAAGACTTTTTCTGAGGACTTGCTGAACTTGAGGTGTTTTGCTTAAGATTGAAAGTGAATATTGTACACTGAGCAGTTCTTTTGTGGATTGTGGTATTTTAGACATGTTATGGCATTTGGAAAACATAGTGTACTATCTGCATTCTGTGTAAGAGATTTGTCGAAAGCAGCACATTCGTCTCACAAAGAGTGTAAATAATATTCACGTACTCACTGACCTGAGGAATTTATTTTTCCCTTTAAAATTTCATATAGCAACAAAAGGAAGAGTAATAATTACTGGGGCCAAGGGAGGACACTATTTGGAGCATTGTATTGGTGCAATGTGGGAACTTTGGAGATTCTGCTCTACAGCCTCCAAAATCAAAACTTTACAAAGTGGAGATCTCTGACAGACAGTGAGAACAAGCATGCTTTCAGCATGAAAGTGAATTATACCAACATGCATCTATTTAACTTTACTAAAAGTAATGAATGCACTGTGTGTCTTGCAAAACACTGCAAAATAAAATTAGTGGCAAAAATGACCAGATAATTTTTGAATCCCTCTCAACCTGCAATATGACACACACACAGGAAAATAATCTTCTAGATCTCATTCTATTCTTTCTTCTAACACATTTTCTTACCAAACATGGGGAGATTAGTCCTATTTTTATTCAAATAAAACTTCATTGTGTTTTAAATTGCTGTAAAAACAATATTGTCTTCCAAGAAATTATTTTCCTTATTTGCTTTCTGATTCATTTAATTCCACAAAAGAATTTAAATGAAATTGGGAACTGTATCATGGAAAATAATAAAAAATATTTAAAAAATCCAATTGGGAGCTAACAATATTACTATAGCATTCTTTTCATATGTGGAAATCATAAGAAGGCACTAAATTGCAGAGATCTATTTATTATGTTTTCTAATAATCATTTAACCAATGCTGTACCTGTTCTGGAATATGTACACACAATGAAATGGCAAGAGTACTGTAAGAAACTTTATGTCAGTGTTGTAAAAAGGTACAAAGTGTTATGAAAATACAAAAGGAACAGATCCTTCAATATACTTTTTATTTTTATATTTTTATTTTATTTGAAAGGAGAGAGGGAGAGAGAGAGATAGGGAGGGAGGGAGGGAGAGAGAATTTTCCATCACTGGATCACTCTTATAATGCCCACAATGGTCTAGACTGGGCCAAGTAAAAGCTAGGATCTTGAAAATTAATCCATGTCCACCATGATGTCAAGGGTCAACATACTAGAGCATCACCTGTTGTTTCCCAGGGACTACACTAGCAGGAAGTTGGAATCAGGAGCAGAATCAGGACTGGCACCCAGGCATTACAAGTCCACTGTGGGATGTAGGCACCCCCAGCAGCAGCTAAATGCTATGCAAAGACCCACACCCAGAAGGACTTGGTGTGTGTGTGTGTGTTTAGTAAAAAAAAAATTAGCTTTTGACAGAATCAATGTGGTTTGTAGATACAATTCTGAGAATGCAATGGTATTGCCTCACTCCCTTCCAGAAGAATATTTTAAATAGAAGAAGCAACATAATAAAACATATTTGCACAAAGATGTGAGACATAAAAGTTTAAAATGATGTGCCATACAAATGGAGAGAAAATGGAAAAGCTAGAGAATTTAGAATGGACACTTGGGGAGACTATCTTAAAATACTTCAGGTTCCATGTTTAGTCTAACAAAAAGTAAATAAAAAGATCATGGCTGTTTTAAGAAGATTGGTATGAAATATAAAATATTAATGTAAAACAATTCTTGTTAAAGATTTTTAAATTTGAGAGGCAGAGATGCAGAGAGGAGAGAGAGAAGCTTTTCTATCCACTGGTTCACTACCTAAATGGTTGCAATGGCAGAGCTCAGCTGATCTGAAGCCAGGAGCTAGGAGTCGCTTTTGGGCCTCCCGCCTGAGTCGAGGGTCCTAAGGCTTTGAGTCATTCTCCACTGCTTTCTTAGGCCACAAGCAGGGAGTGGATGGGAAGTGGAGCATCGTGGACAGGGACCAGTGCCCATATGGGCTGTTGGCACTGGCAGACGAATGATTAGCGAGTTGAACTGTCGTGCCATCCCCAATATAAAACACTTCTTAACACACTGGACAATAGGTAAGAGAAAGCATCAATTCCCCGAGAGATAGGAAAGTAATAAGGTAGGCCCAATGTGTGAATTTCCAGACCACAGCACAAGGAAGAGAATAAAGGCAGAAGGTATTCGATATCACAGATGAGTGGATAGGATGGGAGTTGGTCAACAAGAAGGTCATCTTTACTAGTGCAGAATACTGAGGGGGTGAAATGATTATACACTATTGGTAGGAATGCAAATTAGTAAGCCATTGTGGAGAAAAACACAATAATTCTACGAAAATTAAAAAGAGCTACATCACATGACACAGCTATTCCAATTCTGGTTGTGTATTGAAGGAAATGTAATCAACATCTAAAAGAGATATCTAAACTTTTATATTCATTGAACCAAGACCCATAATAGCCAAAATATGAAATCAACTTAGATAGCTATTAATAGTTGATAAGGAAAATATGTACTGGAATATTATTCAGTCATAAAAAGTGAAATCATTTTAGGGCCCGGCACTGTGGCGCAGTGGTTAAAGTCCTCGCCTTGCACGCCCGGGATCCCATATGGGTGCCAGTTCTAATCCCGGAGGCCCCGCTTCCCTTCCAGCTCCCTGCCTGTGGCCTGGGAAGGCAGTTGAGGACAGCCCAAAGCCTTGGCACCCTGCACCCACGTGGGAGACCCAGAAGAGGCTCCTGGCTTCGGATAGGCATAGCATCGGCCGTTGCATTCACTTGGGGAGTGAATCATTGGACGGAAGATCTTCCTCTCTGTCTCTTCTCTCTGTATAATCGCCTTTCCAATGAAAATAAAATAAATCTTCTTTAAAAAAAGTGAAATCTTGACATTTGTCAAAAGGTGAAAGAAGACTTAATTCTTTCAGAAAAATAAGCCAGACATAGAAAGATAAATACTATATATTCCCACCTATATGCAAATAATAACACATGATTTATCTGAACTTAGAATAATGATTGCTAGAGGCTGCTGTTGTAGTGCATACAGTTAAGTCATTGCCTGATACACTAATGTTACAATATGGACACCATCTTGAGTGCTGGCTACGCAACTTCCAATCCAGCTCCTTGATAACGTGCTTGGGAAGGCAGAAGAATATGGCCAAGGACCTGGGCCTCTGCACTCACATGGGAGACGCAGGTGAAAATCCTAGTTCTTGGTTTTGGCCCTGATATCTTAGGGCTATTATAGCCATTTGGAGAATAAACTAGCAAAGAAAAGATTCTTTCTGTCTTTCCCTTTCTCTATGTAATTCTGACTTTCATGTGAATAAATATTTTTTAAAATCTTTGAAAAAATAATAATGATTACTAGAGGTTGAGATGAGCAAAGAAGCAAGGTCGTTAGACAATGGTTAATAAAATAAGGCCAACTAGAAATTAGAAATTTTAATGTTTCATAGCACAATAAGGTAATGACATCCCCTATTAATGGATTATATTCCACATGAAGAGCTGGAAGAAAATCTCTAATATGAAAGAAAATATAATACAAAGATTAGTTGTCAGTTTTCATTGGCCAGTGCTGCATGTTTTTGAAATACTGTACTATGTCCTCTCAAAATCTATAAGTATTCTACATTAATAAAAACTTAAAAGAAAATATTATCAGTCATGTAATGAAAGGAAAACACACCAATCAAAACCAATTCAGAAATGATACAAATTATAATATTATTAGATAGAATAAAACGAATAAGTCAAATAGACCTATTATAATTGAATTTCATACATTAGGAAGCTAGAAGAAAAATCAAACAAGATAAATATGAGGGGATTTGAAAAATGTGTAGAAAATTAAATTCAAAGGTAAGGTTATTCTGGTGCAAAAAAATTGTAATCCATGCCTATGAGTTGTTCTCAACAAGTTCATAGAAAATGTGAATTATGGAAAAAAAGAATAGATTTAAAAAATATTTTGTACCAAAATATATTTACCTTTTAATCCAATTTTCCATGGTCATTTTGAAGTGTTTTGGTATATGGATGAATTAAAAAGAAATCTCAAGACAAAACTGTAATATCTGAAATTAGATGGATCAGATGTTAAAGAAGAAAAATTAGGAAATTTGAGCATATAACACTAGAATCATTACAAAATGTATATTATAGGGGAAAGCACTGAAAAATAATTGCCAGATCATAAGTGATCTGAAAGTGTCAAAAAGCCTAAAAGAGATAAGGCAGCATGGGAGAGGAATCAAGATGGCAAAATAGGGTAAGGGCACGTTTAAAAAGATTAAGAATAATTAGTGAGAGTGAAGCAGAGAGAGCACATTTCAGGAAATAGGAGACGACAGACCAATGGCAGAGGGACACCTGGAGACTGATGGACTTGGAAAAGCAGTGGAGACAGCGGTGTGGTGTTGCAGTGACCAGATAACCCAATGGCATTCAGCAAGTGACAATCTGAGCTCCACCAGTGGCCAGAGCTCCACCAGCAGCCAGGTAGCAAGAGGAGTTGACCTGGAGCTCAGTAGTTGAACCCAAGCAAAGAACTGCACATTCTGTTGATTTATTTCATTCAAACAGGAGCAGAGACAGGGCAGCAGGGTCAAAACAGGCAATGCAGGGACAGGGTAGATTGTGTAGCACAGACCCCCACCAGACCTACATCAGGCTTCAATTTATGTAGGGAGGCAAAGGCTGTGGGATGGGATTGTACTTGCACTAAGCTGGGAGTGAACTAATTTTTGGCTCGGTCAATTGCATCGATGTGGCATCCTACAGGTTCCCCCCCCACACACACACCACCACCAAAAAAAGTCCAGGTAGTTCCCAGGCCTAATGGCCAGCAGACCCAGAACTCCACCAGTGGCACATCAGGTGCTATTTTGTACAGTGTGGCAAAGACTGTGGGACTGGGGGGGGGGAGGGGGATACAACAGTGAGCTGTAGATTTGCCAAGCAGGGAGCTAACACACTTCCAGTACAGTACATTGTACTGGTCCCACAGGAAAGTAATACCTACTTTTGCATCCTATGAGTCAAAATCGGTCCAGGTTGTCCTCAGACCGGTCTAATGACCAACAGGTTCCAGCAAGATCAGCACCACCAACAACCTAGTTATTTAAGACACCTGGTGTTTCCCTAATCCAAGGAACTGCTCAAACTGGAAATGGGAGGAAGATGGTACAGACAAGAGTGCAGCCACAGAAAGGAGTCACAGAAAGTGTGCCCCTCCTACATTCTGTTCCCCAATTCTTTCTCCAGACTAGGAAGTTTTCCTTTATTATTTCATCAAATACATTTTTTTAACCCAATTTCTCTTTCTGTGCCTTCTGGAACTCCCTGAACAGGAGGGGCCCAAAACTCCCAATAGGGTTGACCAAAAGCGATCTCACCACAACATGATAATCAAGCTTTTTTCATTTGAATATAAGGAACATGTCCTTAAATGTGCACATGAAGAAATCAATTGTCCTATAAAAGAATGGCAATCAGAGTCATGGCTGACCTGTCACAGGAAACTCTACAGGCCAGAAGAGAGTGGGATGACATATTCCAGACTCTAAAAGGAAACAATTGTCAGCCCAGGATAACACACCCAGCAAAGGTTTCATTTGTCTTTGAAAATTGTTAGATGATGACCACAGACCGACTGCCCGCTGGTGGAATAATATCAGCAAGTTGTCCATGGTTGTAACGGAAGCTTTATTGGAAAATCTGCTCATGGGCCCACTTTGCGCAGAGTGGAAGATGGAGGCGAAAAGGGCAGCTGAGATACGTGTCTGGGAGTTTTATACCCCTCTAGACACGTGGGCTGGCAAAGGGGCTGTCTATGCCCCAATTATGTAAGGAATGTCTCGTTCGTCGGCTGGAATCCCACCAGGCTGATGATGTAACTGGTCCCTGTGGCCCCCTCCTGTTACGGTCTGAAGCTTGGGACACATGCCGGGTCTGGAGCAGACCAGCTCCTCACCTCCAGTGCCCTGGATAGCCGTCAGAAATGAAATAAAATTCTTCCACAGTAAAGAAAACCTCAAAAAATATGCCTCTTCCAAACCTGCCCTGCAAATGACGTTCCCTTGATAGAGAAAAAGAATAGCACCCACCAAAACCAAAGGCAAATGTGAAGAACATCTCAGTTAAATAACAACAGAGACCAAATCAAACAATTAATAACCCATTGCTAAAATCGCAGGACCAAATTACCACCTATTCATGTTAATCTTGAATGTAAAAGAGTTAAACCCATCAATCAAACATCATAGAGTGCTTGGGCTCCTGCACCCATGTGGGAGATGCAGAAGAAACCCCATCCCCTGCCTGTATGAAGTGACACATACACAAAGAAACAGAAAGAGATCTTTATCTTCTGGCTCATCCAAATGGCCCAAACAACTGGGACCGAGCCAGGACAAAGCCACAATCCTGGGACGCCATCCAGGTTTCCCAGACAGTGTCTGTACCATCCTTGGCTATTTTCCCAGGATGCACATTAGCAGGAAACTATATTTAAAATGGAGTAGCTGGAACTCAAACTGATGCTCTCATGTGGGATGCCTGTATCACATGCCACCTGCTACCTACTATGCCACATCTTCCCAAAGATTTTTCATTGTATTTTATTTTTTCTTAAAAATGGATATTAAAATTGCAAAGTGAGGGAATCATAATGATTATCATGCATGGGCAAAGAAGGAAATACAGTCATTTACATAGTTAGAATCAGTGATATTTATACACCAAATGATACGATATTCACATAATTTTTATACTCTATACAAACTTCCACACATAAGGGAAAACATGTGATTCTTGTCTTTCTGAGGCTACTGTATTTCCCTTGCATGATGATCTCCAGTTCCATCTATTTTGATGCAAATGTGTGGATTTCATTCTGAACATCATTTCATCATATATATGTTTACACCTACACATTTTCGTTGTCCATTCATCAGTTGATGAGCATCTAGGTTGATTCCATATTTTGCTATTGTAAGATGAGCTTCTATAAATACAGGTATGCAGGCAATTCTTTCACGTGCTGAACTCATCTCCTTTGGATATGTCAAGGAGAACTGATTCTTAATGATAGTAGCAATATGTCATGAGGATAATACAAGTATTAGTGAAATGGTGCAAAGGTCATAGGAGAAAAATAGATGTCAATTGTTATTAAGAATTTAATCTAGCTATGACATTTTCAAAAAGCTTATGGAATTTCTTATGAAAAAATTGAGCATAGGTTTCAAACATTTTTGCACAGCCTTCAGCACTATGAAGTGGTGGGTTAAGCCACTGCTTGTGGCTGCTTCCTCATATGTTTGAGTCGCACCTGCTCTACTTCCAATTCCGTTTCCTGCTAATGTATCTCAAAAATCAGCCGATGGTAATCCAAGCACTCAGACCCCTGCCGACCACATGAGAGACCCATTAGGAATTCTAGGTTCCTGGCTCAGCCTGCTTTGACCATTTGGGATGTGTGCCAGCAAACGGAACACACACACTCTCTCTTTCACGGGATGCTAGTGCTGTAGGCTGAAACTCAGCTTACCATGCTCTGGGCTTGGTCCCTTAATTCCATTTTCCTGTGAATTTTTTGAAGTATCCTTGTATCACCTGAAGGTAATGTGTGATAAGATGCACACTATAGACTCTAACACAACCACAAAAATAACATAAAAGCAGGTTATGCCAATAAACCAAACAGGAGATAAAAATATTAATAATATTGTGCAATTATTTCAAAAGTTTGTAAAAAAAAAAGGAAGAAAAAAGGAACAAAAGATAAACAGGACAAATAGAAAGTTAACATAAGGGTGAAGGTTTTAATTTCAAGTAAACAAGTAATAGCACAGAATTAAGTTGTCTAAACCCTTTAATTAAATGGGCAAGATTATCACATTGGACGGAAAAGTAGTAAGTAACATTGATTTCTGCAAAGAATCTTACTCTAATGTGGATTTCAAACATGGTCAAGGCAAAGTGATGAAAAACTGGCGTGCCTATTTCTACACCAGACATTTCAGAGCCAAGACTATTATCAGGGATATAAAACTAAATTTATGCTGTAAATTAGTCAGTTAATGTACAAAAGTTAAAGCTATAAAGAATAATTAAAAATGCAAAATTAAAGGTGGGATTGGAACAGTATTATTATTTTCAATAATTATTAGAACAAATAGCAAATGAATTGAATATAGGAGATTTTAAAAGTACTACATATGACTAAATGTAAACTGACTTTTTAGGTACTCATGGAATATTTATCAGGTTATGGGCCGTAAAGTATGTCTCCATTAACTCATGTAAAATAAACTTATGTAACAATACACAGAAAATTTTCTGATTACAATGGAATTAAATTAGAAATCAACACCAAAAAGATCTCTGAATAAATCGAAAACATTTGGAAGCTATATAGCATACTATTAACTAACCATTAAATCAAAGAAGGAATCCGAATTAAAATTTAGAAAGATATTTTGAAGTGAATAAAAATGAAAATGCTACATAGCAAAATTTGGAAAAAGAAAGGAATACCTGATATGCAAAACTAGATATCACAGAAGGAAGACCCTGACCTCAGCCTGCCCTGGCCCTACAAGCTTTGTCCTCCTAGATGGTGAACCAATGTGCGTGCGTATGTAAGTGTGTGTGTGTGTGTGTGTGTGTGTGTGTGTGTGTGTGTGTGTATTCCTCTCTCTCTCACTCTGTAGCTCTGACTTCCAAATAAATAAATGAATGTTTTGAAAAGAATTATTCACTGAAAACCATAAAATCTTGCTCAGAGAAACTGAAGAAAGTAAATGGAAAACTGTATGCTGCATATAGGTTGTTAAAATGTCCAGTTAGCTCCAGATTTACCTTTCAATTCAAATCAATTCCAAACAAAATACAAGCTTTCTTTTTTCTTCTGTAAAAATAAATGATTAGCTGATTTCACAATGCACATTCATATAGATCATAAAGCACCTGGAAGAACCAAAATATCTATGAAAGATAAGAAAAAAGTTTAAAGACATATGCTATGTTATTTAATAAAGTTGTTGAAATATGGGAAGTATAAAATAGATGTTAATCTAGGGAAGTGGAAGAGTTAAACAGAATAATAAATTCAGAAACATAGCAATAAATGTATACCTAATTGATTTTCAACAAAGACAAAAATATAATTTATTATAAAAAGTGTAGGATCTGGTACAATGACTCAATTGGCTAATCCTCCCCTTCAAGCTCTGGGATCACCTGTAAGTGCCAGTTTGTGTCCTGCCTGCTTGTGGCCTGAGGACACAGTAGAGAATAACCTAAAGCTTTGGGTCTCTAAACCCATGTGGGAAACCTGGAGAAAGCTCCTGGCTCCTGTTTTCAGATCGGCTCAGCTCCAACTGTTGTGGCCATTTGGGGAGTGAATCAGATATTTGAACATTTTCTGCTTCTCCTTCTCTTTGAAAATCTGCCTTTTCAATAAAAATAAATTAAAGGAAGAAAGAAAGAAAGAAAGAAAGAAAGAAAGAAAGAAAGAAAGAGAGAAAGAAAAAGAAAGAAAGAAAGAGGAAGAAAAAAAAAGAAAGAAAAAAGATAAGGCCTGGTGCGGTAGCC
The DNA here is from genome assembly GCF_017591425.1 of Ochotona curzoniae. NCBI lineage: Eukaryota > Metazoa > Chordata > Mammalia > Lagomorpha > Ochotonidae > Ochotona > Ochotona curzoniae. Next base: position 52,099,937 of record NW_024467087.1, on the reverse strand, counting down.
AAAGTCCTCTCCTTGCACGTCCTGGATCCCATACAGGCTTTGGTTCTAATCCTGGCAACCCTGCTTCCCTTCCAGCTCTCTGCCTGTGGCCTATGAAAGTGGTAAAGGATGGCCCAAAGCCTTGGGACCCTGCATGCATGTGGGAGACCTGGAGGAGGCTCCGGGCTCCTGGCTTCAGATCAGCTCAGCTCTGACCATTGTGGCCATTTGGGGAGTGAATCAGTAGACGCAAGACCTTCCTCTCTGCATATCTGACTTTCCAATAAAAAATGAATAAATCTTTAAAAAAAGGGGGGGGGGGAATAGCCTTTCCAATAAATAATGTTGTCACAATTGAATATTCATGTGTGAAACAAACAGAAAAATAACTCGGTGAGCTTGGGTGTTGTGGATAGTCACAGTATGGGAGGCCAGAATTCCAATGTAGGCTCTGATTCATGTCCCAGCTGCTCCACTTCCAGTCCAGTTTCCTGCTAATGTGACTGGGAAAGCAGCAGGTGACAGCCCAAGTGCTTGGGTCTCTGCCACCCACAAGAGAAACCTGAGGGAGATCTAGTCTCCTGGTTTCAGCCTGGCCAGATCTGAATGTTGAAGCCATTTGTGGAGTGAAAACTGGGGATGGAATATCTTTTTCTTTGTTTGTCTCTACTCTTTCTGTCATTCTGCTTTTCAAAAAAATAAAAATAAATCATATTTGAAAGCCATTTTTAACTTTTACCATAAACAGAAATGAGTTGAAAATGAAGAAAATCCTAAATGTAAACCAAAACCAATAAGAGTTCAAAGTTAACACAGAACATCTTTGTAACATTAGTCAGTAATGATTTCTTAGATATAAGGCCAAAAGCATAAATTCTTCAAAACAATAAAGTGAACTTTGCAAAAATTTACAACTTTTAAAGAATGAAAAGAAAAGGCAAATATTGTGAGAAAGCATTTGCAAAAATGAGGGGCTTGTATTTGGAATATGTAAATTCAAGTCAATAAAATAAACAACCCAATTGAGAATGTAGAAAATATTTAGAGACAATTCTTCTAAAAAAGATAGAGATGTAAGCCAGCAAATGAAAAGATACTGATTATAATTAATCATTACAAAAGTGCCTAATAAAGCTATAATGAGGGGATAGCATTGTGGTTTAACAGGGAAAGCCACTGCCTGTGATGAAGGCATCCTATAAGGGCACTGGTTCGTGTCCCAGCTGCTCCACTTCCAATTCAGCTCTCTGCTGATGGTCTGATAAATGTTAACAAATGACCCAAATGTTTGGGCTTCTGCTGCCTATGTGGGAGACCCGGATTAAGCTCTTGGCTTCGGAGTATGCATTATACAAAGAATTCCATTTATTTTAAGTCATGAAAATTTAAACTAATCTATAGGGGAGAAAAGCTCAGTGGTGGCCTGAGTATGCAAGAGATAAGACAGACAAAAAGGGGAGGTATGCAGGGGATGTGAAAGAAGAGTTGGAAGGGACTATAAAAGGGGTATGAGAACTTTAGTAAGTGAGCTGATGGGATAATTCTCTGGCTTCACTGAAGTAACAGCCATTCACAGATAAAGATACCCTTCTGAAAAGTCCCAGAATCTGAGAGTGAGGCTTGACCCCTTGGGTCAGAAAATCAATGAAAACCACAACTGAAAGATAAAAAATATATATATTTCTTTTACACTGTGCTACTCTTCCTCTAAGCCAACACAATATTGTGCATAGAGTATGTTCCTGGACCCATGATTTTTATAGTGGAATGATTAGTTCAAGGTAAATATGTCCATTTTCTCTTCATTCTGAAATATTTTTTGAGACTCACTCTTATTTCATCTCACAGTAAGAGTTGGGAGTATCAGTAGTACCAGGCCACTGCAGGTCAGTTACAAACAAAGAACGAGGGTTGTGCTCATGGAGACCAGTGTATAACTACTAGTTGATTTCAGCCTGGCCAATGGAGATGTTACACCAAAGAAAGTAACCAACAACACCAAGCTACAGGAAACATGGTCCATGTGTCCTCCAGGTATGAATTTCTAACCAGTTTCCCTGTGCAGGCTGGATGTTCTCTTTAAATCTTTTCCAGGTCTAGAAGCAAGAATAGTTCAGGGATTACCCAAGAATGACACATGTGGAACCCCCCAACTCTAGCAGTGGAAATGAGATCAAAGTAAGTTTCAGTGCTGGAAGCAAATCATCTTCCAGTTATGAAGCAAATGCAGGTTAGCAATTATCCTCAGAGGGAGCATCTGCCCCTGCCAGACTCTAGCAGAGGAAACCTGATAAAGCTAAGCCCCAGTGTCCTCATTAAGTCTTTCGCAAGCCAAGAGGCCATTTCAAGTCAGTGACCACCTGCAGAGAGAACCTTTGGTTTCACATAACTTTAGCTACAGAGTGGTGACTTCATCAAGCCTTATCGCCCTGCTTAATCCAACCCTAGGCTGAAAGGCGAGCTCAAGACAACACAAGTATGTGTAGATCATAGATTTTGGTTCTGCTCAAAATATGTAGCTGAGCAGCAACTCAAGAGGCGATGTTCAACCTTAGAATCCATTGCATGGCCCTGACCAAATAAGGATTCAAAACAGTGCCACTTAGCCAGGAAAGCAACACAAAGGCAACTACAGAGCTCACCCAGAAACGCAACCTTACAACAGTATCCTTCCAGTGATCTCATCAGACCATTGAATGCAGAAATATTCAACCTCAGAACATAAGCATCCCCTCAGCTCAGCTAGGGAACGTGTCATTAAGTTTAGACTAAGTAGTAAAGATCTACTATCACCAAAGAACACAAGGAAAGACCATAAGAAGGAACTGCTTGCATGTACAGGAAGCATTTACCTTTCCATTATTATGACATAGAGATTATGAAAAGTGAAGAGATTATGGCTCCACTAAAAGGAACTAACAAATCAAGTTTTAGTAGTAAGGAATCTAGAAGTGCTGGTGGCAGACTGGGCTGGGCAAGGCAACAACGTGACACGCCGGCGGCCATGTGGGCTAGGTCTGGGGTGGGGCAGGCTGACCTAAGCTGGAGCACGCATGGTGTACGCAAGAGCCAGATGAGATCTGGGACAGAATGGGCTCGGGTGCAACATATGCTGGCACACGTAAAAACCAGGGCTGGGGGCAGGCCTGGTGGGGATTATTGGGGTTCACCCCAACTAGTCTGAGGGATCCTCAGGCCTGTGTGAAGAATAGGCATGTGTGTTTGTGTGTGTCTTTTTTTCTCTCTATAACTCTGCCTTTCAAATAAATAAACCTTTAAAAGAGAGAGAAGGAAATGAGTGGGGTTGGTGAAGCAGTTAAGACTGCTTCGGATATCTATATTCTATATTGGAGTGCCCAGGGTTCAAATCCAGGTCCACTCCTGATCCCTCCTCCCTACCAATGCACACCCTTGGAGTCACCCACATGGAAACTGAGTTTCCATTTTCTAGCTTCAGTAGTCCTGGCTGTTGAGGACATCTGGAGAGTGAACCCACAGAGGTTAGATTTCTCATTTTCTTTTTTTCTCCCTTTCTACCTTTCAAATAAATTAAATAAAAAAATAAAAAGCCTTAGAAAGAAGCATTGAACTTGAATTATACTTTGGACTAGACGGACTCAACAACCATAATATAAAGAATTATTTACTCAGTAGTAGCTGCATATATATCGCATTCAAGTGCACATGCAGCATTCTCCATGATAGATCATATTTTGGCCATAAAGCTAACCTTGGCAAATTTAGAATTATTAGAATCATATGAAGTATCTTTTTGGAACACAATATGACAAAAATGGAAATCAGTAACAGGAAAAATATTTGAAAATGCACTAAATTCCCTAAACAGCATGCTCCTCAACAACCAATGAGTCTCACAATAAATCTAAAAATAAATAAAAATGTCTTGAGAGAAGTGAAGATGAAAACAAAACATTTGAACTTACAGGATACAGTACAAGCAGCAGTGAGAGGGAAGGAAATAGAAATAAATGCCTGCATCAAAATGTAGGAATATTTCAAATAAATAACTCCTTAGTACCTATCTCTTGAGATTGTACAAAAACAATAACAAATCAAATCCAAAATGAACAGAAGAAAAGAAGGAGTAAAACTCAAATAGAAATCAGTGACCTATAGACAGAAGACATTTAAAGATGAAAACAGATGATTTTTAAAAAGGTAAACAAAACTGACAAACCTTTTACTGGAGTTACTAAGAAACAAAGATTCAAACAAATAAAATGAGAAAGGAAAAGAAGAGGTGCTATAATTAACATGGCCAAAATTCAAGAAATTGTTAGAGATTATTATAAACTATTATGTGGCAACATATTTGATAACCTTTATAAAATGGAACAGTCCCTGCACACATTACAGCTTGCCAAGATTGAATCATGAATAGGTAGAGTGCTCAAACAGACCAGCAACATGTGATAAGAGTGAATCGGTTATTAAAATAAAAAAATAAAAACTCCCATCAAATGAAAGGCCAGGACCAGATAGCTTCACTGCTGAATTCTGTGAAATATTTAAAGAGAGATTATTACCAATTCATTTAAAAATTATTTCAAAAACAGAAGAGGGAAGACATTGTTATGAACTCATTTTATGAAGTCAGCATTATCTTCAACCCAAAGCCAGAATAGAATACAAAAAAGAAAGACAGTTATAGGAAAATTTCCTTGGCAAACATGGATACCAAAATCCACAGCACCAGGAGTAGGCATTTGTGACACCACATTTTTCTGCCACTTATAATGCTAGCATCCTATATCCAGGTGCCAGTTCTAGTCCCAGCTACTCAGTTTCCATTCTGTCTTCCTATTAATGCGCTTTGGATGGCAGTATATAATGGTGCAAGTACTGGCTCCCTTAACACTCACACAGGAGACCAAGATGGAGTTCCTGGCTCCTGTCTCAACCTAGCACAGTCCAATCTCTTGTGGGCATTTGGGGAGTGCATTGATGGATGAGAAATTTCTGTCTTTTCATGTTTCCCTATCCACCTGTCTTTTAAACAAACAAACAAGCAAACAAACCTTTTAAAATTCTCAGTGAAATTGATATTTGGTTACTGTTTACAGTTTTGTTTATACTCCTGAAGAACAGTGATTTATTTTTCTCCCCACTAATTGTTAATTGCTTTCTTCAGTGGAAGGTTTTGGTCAGCTTATTTTTACAAAGTGGAAGAAAATCTAGTTCTGAAACACAAAGTTTTCGGTAACTCTTTTGGGAAAACCTGTATATCTGTATGTCACAGAGTGCATTTAGACTTCTTTACACCATAAAAATTCAACTAAAATGAATTATGGAAATTTTAATGTCATGTAAGAATAATTGTAATACCTGAAACTATAAAATTACTAAACAAACAAACCAAGGAGGGGTGTGTGGGGCCCGTGATATTAGTTTCAAGATTGTTTTTAAAATATGGCCCTGAATTTTAAAATATGGCCCTGAAAGTATACTGAAAAAAAAAAACAAAAATAATTGGAACTGCATCAAACCAAAACAATTCTGCATGACTAAAAATGTAATCAATAGAATGAAGAGAGGAAGAAAATATTTGGAAGGATATGTTTGGTAAGGAGTGAACATCTAAAATATTGGAAAACACATAATTGTATAAATAACATGAATAAAAGACTTGAATAGACATTTCTCAAAAGACGACATGAAAATGGCTAGTAGATACACAGAAAAATGCAAAACATCATTAATCATGATTAAAACACAATGAGCTAGCTATTCCTCACGTATGTCATAATGTCTTAAAAGCAATTTTCATTTAAGGGGATGTATACTGTGTAGTAGAGACTATTACATACAGATGTGAAGATACAATGCAGTATGCATCTCTACTTCCACATCAAAGATGGATTCCCAATGAAACTGTTGAATGTATCTTCTTGACACTAGGCTGCTGGACTCTCTCTGCCACTGTCCATACGTGCAATGTCAGGATACACTTAAATAGCAGAATGATGGATTTATGACTGATTATGAAGGACTATACTGCTGTAATAACATAGAGAAAATCAGGGGAGGGGAGAGAGAATTAGGGGAGAAGAGGAAGGAAATTCCAGAGCCTATGAAACTGTATCATAAAATAATAAAATAAATAATTACATATATATATATATAAACATTCAAAAATAACCCCCAGAGAGCAATTGTTAGAGAAGATTACATGAAAAAGAAACTCTTTGGGGCCGGCACGGTAGTCTAGTGGCTAAATCCTCTCCTTGCAACTGCTGGGATCCCATATGGGCGCCAGTTTGTGTCTCAGCTGCTCAACCTCCCATCCAGCCCCCTGCTTGTGGCCATGGAAGGTGGTGGAAGATGGCCCAAAGCTTTGGGACCCTGTGCTCGCATAGGAGATCTGCAGGAAACTCCTTACTCCTGGCTACGGACCAGTCCAGCTTTGACCACTGTAGCCACCTGGGGAGGAAACCAGTGGATGGAATATTTGTCTCTCTGTCTCTCCTTCTCTCTGTAAATCTGCCTTTCCAATAAATAAATAAATAAATAAATCTTTATAAAAGAGAAATTCTCTCACACTAGGAGTGTACATAGTATATTTATGAAAAACAGTTTGGAAGTTTCTCTAAAACCCGAAACAGAACTACCATTCGACTCAGTAATCCCACTTCTAGTATTTAATAAAAAGAGCTCAAATAGATACGTTGAAGGGACATCTGCTGCAATCCCATGTTACTGAAGTATTATTCACAATAGCCAAGATGTGTAGATTTATAAGTATTTAAGAAAAATTTGGTACATATTCACAATTGAATTAGCCATAAAATTGTGTCATTGGCAACATGGATGAATCAGGAGAATATTATGAGAAGCAAAGGAAGACAAGTACAGGAGGACAAGTGGTCTCACGAGTAAGATATAATAAAAGTATACCTTATATAAGCATAAAGCAGATATTTGTCAGGATCTAGGACAGGCAGGTGAGGCAGGGAATGGGGAGTTATCGAACAAAGAGTACAAAGTTTCAGGTAGGCAGGAGGGACAGGGTTTGAGAATTACGGCAAAACAGAGTAATTATTGTCAATGCTAATGTATTATATATTAAATAATAAAGAGAGAGTACACTGCAAATGTCTCACCATGAAAATGATAGATAAGTGAGGCGATGGTTATGTTCATTGGTATGAAGCTATTAAAGCCGCATTGTACCAAATATAAAAAATGCACATTTTATCCCATAAGAGCATGCAATCATTATTTGTCCAGCATCACAGTCAATATTATAGATACATTCATTATATTGACTATGATGATGATTTAATATGTACTTCTGTTCAACTCACTATATATAAGTTGTCCTTCAATAAAGCCATTGAAAGCATGATCACAGTTCAAATACCACGTAATGATTTTAGTTGTTACAGTGATATAATCATTTATACTAAATCAAAAATATTTCATACAATAATAGAATTCTTCACACTAAGGTGAGAGTAATTAAAATACTTCATAGGCAGCTAACCTGTCTCCCCATCAAAAAAATTTACTTGATTCAAATTTTGCTATTAGCTAAAATGTCATTTCAATAGTTGTGTGGGGAGGACATTGCCCATATATTGTACAGTTAGGAGAGCTGAATCATTCTCTACATGCTTAGTTTAAAAATGCAGTCTGCTGGGGGCTGGTGTAGTGGCATAGTTGGCTAATCCTCTGCCTGCAACAACGGCATCACATAAGAACCACAGTTTGTGTCCTGGCTGCTCGAATTTCAATCTAGCTGTCTGGCCTATCTGCATTCACATAGGAAACCTTCTGGATTTTGTTTTTGGATCAGCTCAGCTTCAGCCATCGAGGCCATGTGGAGAGTGAACCAAAAGATGAAAGATTTCTCTCTAATTTTGCCTTTCAAATAAAAGAAAATAAAATAAATATTTTTTAAAAATGCCACCAACCGAGAAAAGAAATTTTAAATCATATACTTCGTCCTGCATTGTAATCATTGCAGCTTCCTTATATGGTAGTGAATGATATTCTAGTAAGAAGGCAGAATTTAGAGAAAAATCAGAATAGGGTATTAGACCCATGTGAAATTAGATAGTAATATGTATCAAATGCAAACTTAAATGGAGAGAAAAATTACTAAAGAGTATAGTGTAGTCTGAGTTATTTTAAAGATTTATTTTATTTTATTGAAAAGGCAGATATACAGAGAAGAAGAGATATAGAAAGAGCTCCCATCCACTGGTTCACTGCCCAAGTATCCTCCATGGCCAGAGCCGAGCTGATCCGAAGCCAGGAGCCAGGAGCCTCTTCCAGGTTTCCTACATTGGGGCAGGGTCCCAAGGCCTTTGGCCATCCTCAACAGCTTTCCCAAGCCACAAGCAGGGAACTTGATCAGAAATAGAATAGCTGGAACACGAACTGGTGCCCATATGGGATCCTGGCATGTGCAAGGAGAGGATTTAGCAACTGAGTCACTGCACTGGGACAGTCTGAGTTTTTTTTTTTTTAATATCTGTTTTTAAAAAGTATTTGATATTTATTTAAAATGCAGAATTACACAGAGTGACAAAGAGACAGAGATTTTCCATCTTCTGGTTCACTATGCAAATGACAGCAATGGCCAGAGCTGAGCCCATCTTAAGCCAGGAGCCAGGAACTTATTCCAGGATTCCCGCCCAGGTGCAGGGTCCCAAGGCTTTGGGCTGTCCTCCACTGCTTTCCCAGGTCACAAGCAGGGAGCTGGATGGGAAGCAGAGCAGCCAGGATATGAACTGGTGCCCATATTGAATACCAGTTCTACAGGTGGAAGCTTAGCTTACTATGCCATGGCACCAGCCCCTATAGTCTTGTGTTTTGGGGCAAAGGAAAGAGCAAGCCTATGCCAATTTTATATTAGGGAAACACTATTAGTTAAACAGAAATTTTACCTTTTTAATACATCTTACTTAATCCACATAATAATAATAAATGCTATTTTTATGAAACCAGGATTTAGAGAGGTTAAAATTCTTGACGACAGTCACCACATTGGTTGCTGGCAGCCAGGGGGTAAATATAATGTCACCGCCAATGCATCACATTTTGTAATCACTTGCATTAAGCGTAGGCTGAATCTGTGACTTGTTTCGATCAATAGACTATGATAAAGATGAGGGGATTTTGCAGATGGAACTAACCTTCCAAAGCAGTAACTTAAAGAGAGATTATCTTGGGCAAAATTGACTTAATCAAGTCAAAGCCCTACAAAGGAATTGGAGCACTCCCTGAGGTCAGACTCCCCTGCAGACATTGAAGAAGAAAGCCAATATGAGTTCTACAGCTCTAAGAAAATGAGTCGGCCAGCGATCTGAAGAAGCGTGGAAGTGGATCATTCCACTATCAAGCCTCTGATGAGCATGAGGCCTGGCCAACAACCTTGATTGCAGTGTTCACAGGCCTTCAAGGACCTAGCTCTGCTGTGCATGCATACATTTCTGATCTAGAGAAACTGTGAGAGAATTCTGAAATCTGTGCTGTTTGAAAGCTGCTACATAAATGTTTGTTGGGAAATAGAAAATCCATGCAAAAATATAAAGAATATAAATAGGATATGAGAATTAAGTTTTGTTTTACAAGCACTAATTGGTAGGTTATGTCCTTTCCAATCTGCAGTCATTCTTTTTTATTATTATTGTTACAAACTCAGATATATACACACGCACATATATATTACATATATAATATTTAATGTATCTAATAATTATATATAATATCTATATTATATATATATTATTGCAGAGACAGAGAGGAGGGGAGACACAGAGGAAGATCTTCCATCCGAAGATTCACTCGCCAAGTGACCATACAGCCGGAGCTGCACTGATCTGAAGCCAGGAGCCAGGAGCTCTTCCAGGTCTCCCACGCAGGTGCCCTGAATCACTTTCTCCCAAGGCTCTGGGCCGTCCTCGACTGCTTTCCCAGGCCACAGGCAGGGAGCTGGAGGGAAGCGGGGCAGCCAGGATTAGAACCGGCACCCATATGCGATCCTGGCACTTTCAAGGAGAGGACTTTAGCCGCTAGGCCACTGCGCCAGGCCCTCTTCCACTGGATTTAATAGCAAGAAAGGAAAACAGTTCAACAATTCATTAACAGTAATGAAACTTGCAATAAAGATTTTTAAATAAATAATTGGGTAGGTGGGAAAGTCACTGTTATCACTGAAATTAAAACAAAATGAAACAGCTAAGTTGGAAGCACTGATGAAATGTAAGCGCTTTCTTCCAAGAACATACCTTCGTCGTGGTTCTCAGCGTGGCAGTCAGTGTTCACTAAACAGGCCACGGACATTCTCAGTGTAACCTGCAAGCAGTGCTGTGCTGTCCAAGTCAATGACATCTCCTTTCGGTGGATTTCTCGAAGTTTCTGTTCCATAATGAACATACATTTATTTTGTATTTTTTCCCTTTGCTTCTTGACCATGTAATCAGAAGGACTCTAACTGTGCAGATGCCTAATGGCGTGCTGAGCTCAGGTCTTTTCCATCTCTCAAAAATGCTAGAACATAATAGTTTCTTGGCAATGTTAGAAAAACTATTAAAGTAAGTCCTAGAAGATATGTTTCAGTTTATAATTGAGGGCCTGTGGTTCTCATGGTAATGTGTTGTGCTTTTGTCCAAACATCATACTGCTAAGCACTGAGTTCCCTTCTCTCCTGAGTTGTCCCTGGAATTGCACGAGTAAAACCTGCGGCAGCATCCACTGTCCTCTGTGGCCCAGTCCTGCTCGCCAGCCGTCGGCATCCTTGATAGTCTGAGCAAACTCATCTGGGAAGGGTTAAATGTGATTAGGTTAAGAGAACAGCAGTACAGTACCAAGTTAACTTTGTTCGTCTTACATGGAGGCAAAGACAGTGTCCTTATTAACATGGTTCAGACCTGCTGAGCTAATTGAGTTCATTCTTTGCTGTTTTCTTAGCTGTAACTCTTCATTTTTTGTTGTTGTTGTTGTTGTATGGGTTGTAGGACTTATAGTATAACTCTTCAAATTGTTATCTTTATTTTATTTTTTAACCCCCAAGCCCAAGGTCGCACCCGTCCCTAACTCTTGAAATTGATAGTTTATTTTTAGGTGGCATTTCACTTCTTTCATTTTCCCTCTTGGTCTTTCTGCTATTGTCATATGCTATGTAAATATTTGTATATTTCATATATACATACATAGCATACATATGCTATGTAAATATTTGTATATTTCATATATACATTTATGCACTATGTTATAACACATTTACATGCATTATAAAATCCATAGTACTCTTTTTTACAGTCTTTTTTTTTTGCAAACATTAAATCCTTAAAAAAACAACCTGTCATTTCTAATGTTCTAGATTTCTTTGTAGAGATCTGAGTTTCATTTTGGCATTTGAAAGAATTTTTAAAAATATTCTTTTAATGTTATTTTTGATGACATTTACATAGTTGATAAGGGTCGGAAGGATCAAGGATCAGGAGAAAGCGGCCAAGACCATTTTTTAAAAAAATTTATTTATTTTTATTGCAAAGTCGATATACAGAGAAGAGGAGAGACAGGAAGATCTTCTGTCCGATGATCCGCCGCCCAAGTGACCATAACAGATGGAACTGTGCTGATCTGAAGCCAGGAGCCAGAAACTTCCTCCAGGTTTCCCATGCGGGTGCAGGGTGCCAAGGCTTTGGGCCATCCTTGACTGCTTTCCCAGGCCACAAGCAGGGAGCAGGATGGGAAGTGGAGCTGCCAGGATTAGAACCGGCGCCCATATGGGATCCCGGCACGTTCAAGGCAAGGACTTTAGCCACTAGGCCACTGCACTGGGCCCAGAAAGACCATTGCCTACACATTTTCTTTTTTCTTTTTCCCCTGTCTCTGGGAAATGGGAGGATACAATGGAAGAGACCATGTTCAGCCTCCCCAGGACCCAATGTCATTGCTGGGTCCCCATTGTGGAGCATTTTCTGAGGGTTCTACTCAGGTGGTTTCAACAGTTCTGAGATGCTATTGATGTTGCCACTGCAAGGATGAGGAAATCCTTCCAAGGTCAATTGGCTGACACAGTCCACCTCACAGTTTCCAGAAGTTTGCTGTCAAGTTTCACTGGTCTAGTTGATCAATTTGTTTTTCCCTCCTTCCTCTGCAAACTGATGGATGGGTGCTGCAGCCCCTCCCAGTCCTGCCCACCACATGCTCAGCCCACACATACACCAGAGGTTGCTGCAGCCCAGTCAGAGTAACCCCCAACCACCCCCACTATACTGGCCCCCAAGCCCTGGTTCCTGTGCCTGCCAGCATGTGCAGTGGACTGGTCTGGTGTGCCCCACATCCCATTCAACTCTCACACACATCATTGGGTGTTAAAGCCTAACAACACAACCAACTCCACCCTCCAGCCCACACTCATTGTCAGAAGGTGCACCATATGTCCAGCCAGGCCTGTCCCAAGTCTTGGTTCTCATGCTCACCTTTGGGAGTTGGAACCCATTAAAGATGCGCCCAGAGACTCCCCACCAGACCCACTTCCTGCCTTGGATCTTGCACTCTCCAGCAGGTTCTGCGTTCTAGCTTGACAAGACTTGACCCTAGTCCCAGCACTTGCCAGCTGATACAGCATCAAAGCACAATCTGTCTGCCCTTACTCTGGCTCATGCCTGTACCAGTGGATATAATCAGGTAGTTCAGCTTGGCTCTCCCACTAATCCATTTTACATGCAGGCCAATGGGTACAATAGTCCTGCCCATCCTGGTCTGCTTGTAGTCCCAGCTCTCATACTCACTAGAAGGAGCAGTAGCCCAGCAGGGGAGTCCCCACTGCTTACACACCTTCCCCCTCACACCCTGGGTCTTGTGTGTGCTGGTGGGTGCTATAGCCCAGTCTGACGTGGCCCATCTCATCTCAGCATTTGCCAATGGGTGCTGCAGCTTGACCTGGCTCAGTCTGCCCCCTGTTCCAGTTCATGTTACCAGTGGGTGTCATGAGTTTGTGACCCATCCCAGACTTGAGCCACATGTATGCCAGCAGGTAATGTAACCCGGGCTATTCTGGGCTGATCCTTGCCTTGGTTCTTGTGCTCACCTGCAGGGACTGCATCCTAACAAAGTAGTTCATGAAGCTCCTCTATTGGGTCTCCTCCCAGTAGCAAATCTCACACACAACAGTGGTTCGTTAGACTGGACTAACTCAGTCCACCTCATGTCCTGGCGGGTCTGGCCAAACTGGCCCACATTGAGTCTGGTTCTTACTGTTGGATGTTACAGCCCAGTTACACGTAGTCCATCCACACCCTGACGCAGCTTTCACATGGCCCAGTGGGAGCAGAAACCTCGCCCAGCCCATTCTACACCCACATTGGCTCTCATGAATATCAATGCGTGCTGAAGTCTAGCTCAGTCTGGCATGCTCCAGGACCAGTCTACACCCATGCTGAGGGACACTGCAACATGAAGAGCCCAAATCATCACTGCCTCATGCTCACCAGTGGGAGCCACAGCATAACCATGCATCCCCCTTAGCTCCCCAACCAGGCTTGCTCCCAGTCCCAGGCTTGTTGCATGCTAGTGGTTGCTTTGACCCAGCTCGGCATAGCTTATCCTCTGTCTTAACCTTTGTCATCGAATGCTGCAGCCTGGCTTTACCCGGCCCACCCTGTCCGAATTCTCACTGGTGAGTGCTACAGCCTGGCCCTTCCCGGTTTGCTCCTATCCCTGACTCATGCAAGCCAATAAGTGTGATAGCCTAGCCCAGCCTGCCCAGCATTTCAACCTGGCTCCTTCACTTGCCAATGAGTTAAGGTTGGCCTAGCCCTGCCTGGCCCACTCCCTTCCACAAACAACCCACACACTATCCAATGAGTGGAGCTACTCTTCCCTGTCTGACCATCACCCAGGACTGAATTACACGCTCACTAATGGGAGCTATGGTCATCCTCAAATTCCCCCACCAAACCCACCCCCAGACCAAGATGTTTCACTTGCCAGTGGCTGCTAGGTCCTTACTGGTCACAGACTACCTCCTCCATCTCGGTCTTCGTGTGACCTGTGGATTTGTGACCTGAACCAATCCACACTGTATTCTTTGAGTGCGCTTGCGGGTGCTACTGGGCCAACTTAGCCTGTACCCATCTCCAGTATCCATGAGTGTCAGAGGGTTCCATGTTCATGCCTAGCTCAGCCCATCACCATCTCCAGCTCCCAAGCAAACAAGCTAAAATTGTGGAACACAGAGCCTACACATCGCCCACAGAATCTACCCCGAGACTCAGTTCTCTCGCATGCTGGTTAGTGCCATGGTCCAGCCTAACATTTCCTGTCCCTTGTTCAAACTCTCACTGGAGGGTACCATGATCTAGCCCTGCCAGGCAGGCCCCCAGCCCAAGCTTTAGTGTGTACCAGTGAGTGATATTCAGCATTGGTCAATCCTTAAATATCCCAGGCTCTGATCTTCCACAAGGGCTGTTGTTTCAGTTTGACTGTTAGAGATCCTCACTCTTCCCCCTCAAGGTCGCACTGCCAGGTTCCCTGAGGACTTTGCCCAGTGCCATTGGTGCCTGGGGTTATCCAACCCAAGCCCTGCTGCCTGGGATCCAGGCCCCAGGCAGATTGGCCCCTCAGGCTCCTAGCACCTGGCAGGCCAACAGGCCCAAGCTTTCGGACCCAAGCCCTGCCCCCAGGATGAACAGACTTATCTGGCCCCGAACACATGGCCACCTGATGGGCCTGAGCCTCCAGACCCCAGCCCCTTTGCCTAGGAACTTGCTCCAGGGCAGCCATTCTGGTATTTTTTTCTGCATTAAGGATCTCTTTTAATCTGGTATGTAACATAGGTCTTGTGTTAGCTAGTTTGTTTGATCTTCATAGTTCTACAAATCTCTATTTTACAGTCCTTTTAATAGCTTCATTGAGATATAATTGAAATACAACACAATTTCAACACAATGATTCAGAGATCTTCCTGTGTAGTCACCAAGTTTTACAACTGTCACAATAAATTTTAGAATATTTTTATTACATCAAATAGAAAGCCGATATCTGCTCATATAAGCAAACATGCTCATGTCCCACCCCATTTTTCCAGGTTTATAAAACACCAGCCAATTTTCTTTATAGATTCGCCCCTACTACATATTTTATATAAATGGAATCATGCAATACATGCTTCTTTATGTTTATTTCAGCTGGCAAAGTGATTTCAAAATAGCTTATCAATATATATCCTGTGTCGGTATTTCCTTATACATGGGATACATTCCCATGGGAGCCTTTGATTAGGGTGGGGAGGGTCAGGTATGGAGAATTCTAGGTGGGAAAAATGATGCTTAGTGCCTCCCTAGCTCCAGGAACATGCTGCAAAGCTTGGCCAGAACTGTCTACCATGTTCTGTTTTCTATCCTCTGACAAGACAGGTGATGTTCTGTGCTGGCCTAGACGAGCTGGCTGTCATGTCTCCTGTGTGCATCAGGGCATCAGCAACTGAGAAGGCCCAGTCTTGACACATGTACTCCAAGGTTGGGCCACATACATTGTGATTTTCTGTGCAGAGAAAGTTCAGGTGGGGAAAGTTCAGAAAGTTCTAGTTGGGGAATTCCCCAAGAAGCCTTGTCTGCAGCCACCTCAGACCTGACTCTTGTGTGTACTAGTCAGTGCAGAGTCAAGTTCAGTCTGTCAGCTGAAGCAGACAATGCATGTACTGGTGAATGCAACTGCCTGATCAGTGCCACTCCAATCCCATATCTCATGCAAACCAACAGAGGCTGCGATCCATTTGAGGCAACCCCCAATAACTTCCAACTGACCTGCCTCATCCCTGGTTTTTGCATATGTCAGCCTCTTCTGTGGCTTAGTCTGGCCCAGCTCACATCCCATCTGGCTCTTGTGCACACTTCTGGATGCTGCAGGTTAGTTCAGTTTGACCCACCCTCAATCACAACACTCACACATGCTGATAGGTGCCACCCCTTGTCTACCTTGGCCTGTCCCAGCCCTGGTTCTCATGTGCTCACCAGAAGTAGGTACAATAGGAGGAGCCTAGCAGAGGAGTTCCCACAGTTCTCTTGCCAGGCATGCTCTCTGCCCTGGATCTCGCGCCTACCAGAGAGTACTGCAGCCTGGTATGATTCACACCCTATATTGGCACTTGCCAGCTGCTGCAGCAGCATAGCCTAGCCTGGCCCAGCCCACTCCCAGCCCTCATGCTCACATATGGAAGCAATGGCCTTGCAGGGGAATCCAGGAGGCTCCCCTACTAGGCTTGCGCCCAGCCCTGGGTCATATGTGTGTCAGTCTGTGCTGTGGCCCACTTTGAGATGCTTTGCCTCCAGTCTTGTTATTCACCAGCAGGTACTGCAGCCTGTCTCATCGCAGCCTGCCCCTAGGCCAGTTCTTGCCAGTGGGTGCAGCATCTCAGCTCAGCCTGGCCTACTCCCAGCTCTTACGTAAACTAATAGCTGTTGAAGTTCAACCCTGTCTGCCCTACACCTTTCCTAGTTCTCACTCATGCCAGTGTGTGCTGTGACTGACCCTGTCTGGCATGCCCCCAGACTCAACTTACATATATGCCAATGGATGCTGCAGCCCAGCTTGGTCTGCCCTGCCCCAAGCCCTGGCACTCGTGTTCTCCAGTTGGAGCTGCAGCAGCCTAGCGGTGGGGAGGGGTTGCAAGTTTCCCTACCAGACCCTGCTCCCAGCAATGGCTCTGGTGAATGTTGGTAAGTGCTACTGCTCAGACTGACATGGCCAATCACCAGTCCTGGCACTCAGTGGTGGGTACAGTGGCCTAGGCCTACTGTACCATACCAATTTCCACTCCCACACATGGGTGCTACAGCTTAGCCCAGCCTGGCCCAATTCCAGTTCCAGCTCTCATGTGACCCAGTGGGTGTCGTGGCCTAGCCTGGCCTGTGCCATACCCATTTTGGCTTTCGTGAACACCACTAGGTACTACAACCAAGCCCAATTTGGCCCTCCCAGCCCATATGTATGCTGATAGGTGCTACATACTTGTCGAGTCTGGTCTGCCCACAGCTCTGGGGTTTGCACTTAGCAGTGGGAGTTGCAACTCAGCAGGGGAGTTCCCTTAGCTCCCCTACGAAGCCAGTTCTCAGCCCAGGGTCTTGTGTATGCAGGGAGATGCTTCAACCCAGCTGGTCATGGACTGTCCATAGTCTCAGCTCTCACTGGTGGTTGTTGCAGCCTAGCCCAGCCAGGCATGGCCCACTCACTATCCTATCTCTAGTGCATGCCAGCAAGTGCCATGGACTCGTCCAGCATGCCCCAGACCTGATCCACACAAATGCTGAGGAGTACTGCAGCCCTGCCTGGTCTGGCCTGCCCCCAGCCCGTGTTCTTGTGCTTCCCAGTGGGAGCTGAGGCATAGCAGGGGAGTTTCCCAAGTTCCCCTACCATGCCTGCTCCTAGACCCAGATTCCACGCATGACAGCAGGTGCCACAGCCTGGCTAGGCGAGGTTTGCTTCTGGCCTTTGCATGTGCAGGCTGATGCTGCAACCTGGCCCCATCCAGGCTTCTCCTAGCTCCAGCTCCTGCAAGTGTCACATGGGTTCTTGTCAGGTGAGTTCTGTGGTCTGGTCTAGCTCAGCCTGTCACCACCCCTAGCTCTTTGCACAAAACAGAGTGCTGCAGTCCCACAAAGGCAAACCTATAAGTCTCCTACAGAATCTGCCTCCAGATCCTGTTCTCCTGCATTCCGATTGGGTGCTGCAGCCCAGCTTGATGTGACTCATCCCCTACTTCAGCACACACTGGTGGGTACTGTTACCTCACCCAGCCAGGCATACCGTCCAGCCCCGGCTTTTGTGTGTACCAGCAGGCAACAGACGATAATAGTTAACCTAGCCCAGGTCTCCCATGTGGGTGGGTGCTTTGGCCTGTCCAGATAATCCCTTCACTTTCCTCCCTCTAAACCATTCTGTTTCAACTCCCTTGCCTGGCTGTGAGTACAATGGCCTGGTTGATGGACGACTCCAGCAGTCATTCTTCCCCTATCAAATATGGGTTCAGCTGCCTCTACTCCAGTGTCCCCAGACACCCTTCCCCAGGCAGTCTGCAGCCTACACAGCATGGGGGCTTCGGGTGGCCTGTCCTGGCCCAGGTTTCCAGGTTTTTCTGCTTTCCATATTTATTTATTTACAAAAGATTTATTTGTTTTTATTGAAAAGGCAGAACAGAGAGGAGGAGTGACAGAGAGGAAGATCTTCCGTCCGATGATTCACTCCCCAAGTGACTACAACGGCTGGTGCTGCACCAATCCGAAGCCAGGAGCCAGGAACCTCCTCCAGGTCTCCCACACAGGTGCAGGGTCCCAAGGCTTTGGGCCATCCTTGACTGCTTTCCCAGGCCACAAGCAGGGAGCTGGATGGGTAGTGGGGCTGCCGGGTTTAGAACCGGCACCCATATGGGATCCAGGCGTGTTCAAGGAGTGGACTTTAGCCACTAGGCCACGGCACCCGGCCCAATCACAATGTTTTAAAAATATATTTGCAAGTTTGAAAGTTACATGGTTCTTAATTATAGTTATGCACTGCAATAAATGGTGCTTTCAAGGAGGATTTTAGCCACTGAGGCCACTGAGTCAGGCCCTCCACATTTATTTTTTAAAAATAAAATAAAATAAGAAACTATGCTGGCATATTGAAATAGTTAACACAAATTTGGCACTAAGCAGGCCAGAATTCCTGCCAGCTACAGGCTGCTTCTCTCAGCAGTGTAGCACTTGCGCTGTTATAAGGCAACCTAGGCAGTTGCCTACAGCTGGGATGAACAGCTTTTTCTATGAGCATATGCTTTATTTTTCTGAGATAAAACCTCAGAAATATGCTGCCTGAATGGTAAGTGCATATTTAGTTTTATCAAAAACAGCCACATAGTGTATTTAAAAATATTTATTTTATCTTTAATGGAAAGTCAGATTTATAAGAGGAAAGGCCGAGACAAAGATCTTCCATCTGCTGGTTTACTCCTCAAGTGCCCGCAACAGCCACAGCTGAGCTTATCCGAAGCTAGGAGCTTCTTCCAGGTCTCCCACGCGAGTGCAGGGTCCCAAAGCTTTGGGCTGTCCTTGACTGCTTTCCCAGGCCACAAGCTGAGAGCTGAATGGGAAGTGGAGCAGCTGGGATTAGAACTGGTGAGGACTTTAGCCATTAGGGTATCGCACCGGGTCCCTGCCAAATGATTTTTACGGAGTGATCATTATACCTGTTTCTATTCCAAAATGAACTGATACTCTGGTGTTGAATTCTTTTAATACCCCCCTCCCCTTTTTTTTCTTTCTTCACTTCATTGAAGTGTCTTCAGCTGGTTTGATTTTTTTTTTTTTGCAATATTTCATCTGCTATTAATCCTATGCAATGTATTTTTATTTCGAACAAGGTAATTTTATCCCTAGAGACCTGATTTACATTGTATTTATATTTTCCATATTTCTACTCAAAATTTTGAATACAAAGAACATAGGTATATTAACTTGTAATATTCTTTTTTGACATTTTAAACTCTCGTATCTTAGAGCTGAGACCATAGCAATAGGCTGATTTTTGTCAGCATTATGTGCTGTATTTACTCTTTTTTGAATTCCTGGAATATTTTTGTGGTAGATAAATAGTAACTTTTAAAAATATATCCTTTAAAAAAATACTTAGAGTGCATATATCAGGTCTGGGCCTTCTCAGTTGCTGATGCCTGTGCAGTGGGACAGTGTGCCCAGATGCACATGGGAGACATGACAGCCAGCTCGTCTAGGCCAGCACAGAACATCACCTGTCTTGTCAGAGGATAGAAAACAGAACATGGTGGACAGTTCTGGCCAAGCTTTGCAGCATGTTCCTGGAGCTAGGGAGGCACTAAGCATCATCCGATGACCATCCCCTATCCTTAGTTGCAATGTAGTTTGCCAGCAAGGAGCAGCCTCCTCCCTAACCTCCCCTGAGTAAACAGCTGAACAATAAAGAAAAACGGAAATATTTATCCCACCTAGAATTCTCCATACCTGACCCTCCCCACCCTAATCAAAGGCTCCCATGGGAGCGCATCTCTCTCCACTATATAAAAGGTATAAAAAAGAAAATAAAAATTTAAAAATATAACGAATTTCACATACTTCATAAAATATAGTTTTAAGAACATATTTCCTACCCACCATTCTCTTCCTTTTGTTTCCCACACTGCTCCTTTTTCAAAATTTTTATAATTACATGTTTTATTCACTGTAAAATTACAAGCTTCATCATCTATTAATAAAGCATTTAACAAATAGAAAACACAGTATGTAGAGCAAAGCACTATTCTTCTATGATGTAGGCAAGGGCTATAGTAAAATCTCAAGATGTCAATTTCAGTCAAGTTGTTGACATTTTTTAGTGCTAAGTATATTAGTTACCACAAATCAGGCAAAACTGAGGACATTTGTGTTAGGGACTGGCTTATTTCACTAGATAGGATGCCCTCCAGCTGCATCCATGGTGTTTCAAATGGCAGGATTTCATTCTTTTTATGATTGGATAGTGTTATGCCATGTATCTATACCACAATTTCTTTATTCAGTCATCAGTTAATGGACATGTGGGTTGGTTTCATACCTTAGCTATGGTGAAGCAAGCTTCTATAGCCATGGGGGTACAAGTAGATCTTTCCTTTACTGATTTCGTTTCATTTCAGTCATTTCCCAGGAGTAGGATGGCTGGACCATGTAAGTAGATCTGTTTTCAGGTTACTGAGGATTTCCTATCCTGTTTAATATAATGGGTGTCTAGCTTGAATTCCCACCAACGGTGTATCAAGGCTTCCGATTTCCCACATTCTCACCAGCATTTGCTGCTGTCTAATTTCTGTGTGATAGCCGTTCTAATTGGAGTTTATTCAGATTTTCTTTTGACTCCATATGTAATTTAGGATTTTCTTTTAAATCTGAGAAAAACATCTTTGATATTTTGAGCAGGATCACATTGGATTTGTATATTGCTTTAGTGTAAATTATTATGAATCGTCTTGATATTATTCTTTTCATCCATGAACATGGAAGATTTGCTTTTTATGTCTTCTATTTTTTCCTTAATATTTTGTCATTTTCCCTGTACAGACATTTCATTCTTCGTCAAATTTACTGTAAGGCATTTAAAATATTTTTTAAACTATTGTGAACATTACTGAGATTATAAGGGATCAATCTCACAGGAAAATATAACTATACAAAATGTATCTTTACCAAATGCTAAGGTGAGCAGCTATTTAAAACAGATGTGTGATTGTACTATCTCTGCAGCTCCAAAACATCTCTCTTCTTCCTGTAAAATTGCTATTGCAAATGTTTCCCCAACTGCATTCTTAAAAATTTCATTTTATTTATTTTGATGATGGTTACGCAGTTGAGAGGGACAGATGCCAATGTGGACCACTGATTAAGGTGGGAAGGGTCAAGGAATGGAGGAAAGTGGATGAGACAATTGTTTCCATTTTTTCCCCCTGTATCTGGAGGAAGAGAGGAGAGCAGGGGAGAGGGCTACTCCCAGCCCAGCAACCTAACTACATCGGTACCCAGGCATGTGGGACAGTCATTCAATGTTATCTTAGGATACCCGATGTGAAACATGTTCCAAGGATATTGCTCAAGTGGTTTCAGTAGCTCTGAGGTGTTGTTGATTTCATTGTTCCAAGGTTAAGGAAATCCTTCTGTGAGGCCCGTTGGATGGCATAGTTCACCTTAGGGTCTCCACTCACCCAGATATTCACTGTCAAAACTTGGCTGGGAGGATTGTCAAATTTGTTATGCCATCCACGGTACTAGGTGTTCTCTGCAGGCCTCAATGAGCTGTCCTGTACCCCATGTGCATTTGAGTGTGCTGTGCACTGCCCAGGCTTCAGCCACCAAGGAGACCCAGTTCTGACACACACACTCCAGCCAGACCACAGATCCTGTGATTTTCTCCGTGGTTTGAGTTTTGAGACTAGTGGTCCAGTTGGGGGGTGGGGGTGGCATTCCTCAAAGAAACCTCGCCAGAGGTGACCACAGATCTGATTCCTTTGTGTCTCAGCCAGTGCAGGATCTGGCTGTCTGTCACCCTCATCAGCCACACACACACATAGGAGGTTGCAGTTGCCTGGTTGGTTCTGTTTCCAGTCCCATCTCATACACAAAGCAATGGACGCTGTGGCCCAGTCCATCCCTGCCCACCACACACTTGACCCTCATGCACACCAGTAGGAACTGCAACCTAGTCAGCGATCACATCAACCCCCACCAGGCTCACCCCAGCCTTGGTTCATGCACATGCCGGCATGCACAGCACACTGGTCGAGTCTGTCCAGCATTGTATTATACACATCAATTGGTGCCACAGTCTAGTTCAGCCCAACCGACCCCACTATCTAGCCCATATTTATTCTGGTGACTGCTACCACCTGTCCATCCAGACGTGCCCCTGCCCTGGTTCAAATGTTTACTGGTGGGAGCTGCAGCCCATCAGAGGGGTGCCCACAGTTTCCCTACTAGGTCCACTCTCAGTACTGGACCTTGCATTTTCCATTTGGTACTACGGTATAACTTGACAGAATTTGTTCTCCATCCCAGTACTTGCCAACTGATGCTACGGCGAAGTCTGACTAGCCTGAACTTCCTCAGGCTCATGCATGCAACAGTAGATATGGTCACTTAGCTCAACCTGGATCTCCCCCTAACCCAGTTCACTTGCAGGCTCTGCCCAGCCTGGTACATCCCATATCCCAGCTGCCACACTCACCAGCAGGAGCAGTGGCCCAACAGGGCTGCCCTAGCAGCCCCTCATTCTGAGCTTCCCCTCAGTCCCTGCTTGTGGTCACTTCAGTCCAGTCCACCAAGGCCCACCACACACCTTAGCCTTCAGCAGCGGATGCTGCAGCCTGGCTCAGCCTGTCCTGCCCCTCACTCCTGACCCTAATATGAACTGGCTGCTGTTGCAGTCCAATCTGGCTTATCCCACATTCCAGCTCTTGCCCTCACCAATGGGAACTACAACCCAGCCGGGGCATCTTCAGCTCCCTGACCAGGCCTATTCCCAGCCACAGATCTTTTAAAAAATTACTATTTATTTTTATTGGAAAGTCAGATATACAGAGAGGAAGATGTTCCATCCTAGGATTCACTCCCCAAGTGGATGCAACACCTTGAAATGAGCCAATCTGAAGCCAGGAGCTTCTTCCGGATTTCCCATGCAGGTGCAGGGTTCCAAAGCTTTGGGTCATCCTCAACTGATTTCCCAGGCCAAAAGCAGGAAGCTGGATGAGAAATGGGGCCACCAGGATTAGAACTGGCACCCTTATGGGATCCTGGTGTGTGCCAGGTGAGGACTTTAGCCACTAGGCTATCGCCCTGGGCCCCCAGTCACAGATTTTGCATATGCCGATAGTTGCTCTGACCCAGTGCAGCATAAGCCATCCCTCCTCTTGGCCTTTGCCTTTAGATGTTACAGCCTGGCCTAGCTTGTGCTGCTCTCAGTCCCAACTCTTGCTGGTGGTGTTACGGCTTAGCCCTCCCTGGCCTGCTCACATCCCTGTTTTTCATACAAGTTGGTAGGTGTAACAACCTAGCCCAGTATGGCTCATGTTTCATCCTGACTCTTGTGTATGTCAGTGTGCTACTGTTTGGCCCAGCCCTGTCCAGTCTGCTCCCCAAACCAGCCCATATACCTGCTGACAAATGGAGTAGCCTTGCCTGGCCTGATCAACATCCATCCCTGACTCACATGTTCACCAGCAGAAACTATGGCCAACCAGGAGAATTCCTTAAGTTTCCCCAACAGGCCTGCTCCCAGACCCAGATCTCACACGTGCCAGTGGGTGCTAGGTCCTTACCCAGAATAGTCCACCCCTCAGTTTCTTGGGAGTACCTGTGAGTGCTGCAGCCTGGTCTAGCCTGACCTGTTTTGAACTCCAGGACCCATAAGTGTTGGTGAGCTCCATGGCTATCCCTCATTTGGTTGATCACCACCACCAGCTCTTGAGCAAATCAACAAGTACTACAGTCACACAGGGTTGAGCCCACATATTCTCTTAGAATCTGCCCCCAGACTTGGTTCTCTTGTGTGCTGGTTAGTGTCATTGCCCAGCCTAATGTGATCTGTCCCTTGCTCTGACAATTGTTGGTGGATACTGTGGTCCAACCCTGTCAGTTAGGACTCCTGGCTTCTGTGGGTCCCGATCAATGCTAAGTAGCCCAGCTCCAGTCTCCTACCTGGGCGGGTGCATTGGTATGACCCAGAAAGGTTCTTCAGTTTCTCTCCTTGAAACCTCTGCGTCTCAGCCCCCTTGCTTGCCTGCAAGTACAGTGGCTTTGTCAGCGGAAGTCCCTCAGGAGTCAGTCCTCACCTGCAAATGTACTCCCTCAGCGCCCCCAACCATATATTCCATATCCCCTTTTCTGATCAAGCCGCAGCCCCGATGCCTGTGGGCCTATGGGCTCCCCAGCCCAGTCTTCCGGCAAGGTGGCATGTTGGCCTGAAACCCTGTCTGCCCACCCTGGGCCCACCCTAGACCCACTCTGGACCCCGGATCTAGTCCTCTGCCACATGTGCCAGTCTGGGACCCAACCTCTTTGCCGAGCTTGTACTCAAGCATGTTAACCAATCCCCAAGTTCAGTCTACCAGTAAGGTACTCCACCAAGCCAGCCTGGGGCCCTAACATTCCTCCCTCATCCCCACCTCCTGCCTGCCTGGGATTTACACATGTGCAGGAGTTCCCAGACCTGCTTCACTGGCCCCTAGCACAAGTACCCATGCCCCTATGCTGCCCAGGGCACCGGCGCAAGGAAGGCACCTAGGTGCCTAGGCTTTCCCCAGC
The DNA here is from genome assembly GCF_017591425.1 of Ochotona curzoniae. Lineage (NCBI taxonomy): Eukaryota > Metazoa > Chordata > Mammalia > Lagomorpha > Ochotonidae > Ochotona > Ochotona curzoniae. The sequence goes on along the minus strand of NW_024467087.1, from coordinate 52,075,146 downwards.
TGTTGTCTAGGCATGCAGTTCATCTGCTTTTCTGCTGTTATCTTTCTATGGTCAAAACCAAACTGAGTTAAAAGCAGAGAAGCTACTTTTCCAAGTGGCTCTCTGATATAGGATCAAGACATCCCAAATGGCAGCTTGATGTTCTGAAGCTACAATGTTAGCCCCAAACTTAGTAAATTTTTTTCCTCTTGGGTGTTCAAATTTTTGGTTTTTTTACGTCTTTGTGTTTTGTGAGGTTTCTTTCAGTGGTATACCTGCAGCAGAAACTTTTTGATCGTGTTTGGTCTTTTCTTACCATGTGTTATGTGGGACCACAGCCTTTATTTAGTTATAATTATTTTCTGTTACATAAATTCTTTGTGCTATGCCTCAAGAATAATGGCTGCTTGGAACAAGTGCTGCTACTAGCTGTGTGTGAATGTTGGATTTTGCTTCCTCCAATAAGCTCAGGTGGCTCTTTCCCTGGCTATAGATGGTTTTGTCCTATGCATGTGCTGGTTAGTACTCTGTTGGAGTCCTCAGGAGAGATCTACAAGACATCCTGAATTCTTTCTCGGTGAGGCTCCCTCCTCTCCAATATGCTGCTCTGTGAACTTAAGCAGTTGCCAGCTACCCTTAGCTTGCTTTCTTTAACTCACTGAGCACCCTTCCTTGTGTTATAGTCTTAAAATTCTAATTACTTAGCTGCTGACGAATTAGATTGGGCTCATGCCACTTTTCCATCATAGCTTAGAGAGCACTCTACTGCGTTGCTTGATGCTCAGTGAATTAAACACACACACACACACACACACACACACACACACACACACAGGCTTTTCAAAAACCTTATGGAAAATGCAATTAAAAGGTAATATACAATTTCCATAAGATTCTGAAGACCCTTTGTTTAAGTCTCCCTTTTACTTATTGTTTAAAATACGAGGATAAACCAGGTCCCTGTTTTCCTATGTTGGCTAAAATATAAAATTACTATTAAAGAATTGCAATGAATTCAAAGTTGGCTTTGATTCCTTCATCCCCTCAACTAGGCTAGGTACTTTTCATTACAAGTCCAGAGTAGCAAAATCACCTACTTGTCACAGTGATATGAAGGCGATAGTTTGTTTTACTCAACTCATTTCCATAAGCATGATTCATATTTTCCATTTCTTCATTAAAAATTAACACACAAACAGATTGGACATATATAAGGGGTTTAATGTGAAGTTTTATTACACGTGTTCCTTGTGTAATGTCTAATCAGGATAGATGTATCTATTTTTGCAAGCATTTGGCATATCTTAATAATGAAAATATCAAAAATCTTGTGTCCTAGTTTTCTTCAGAGAGACCAAAACATATTTTCTATTGTCACCCCACTAGGTAATAAAATGCTGGAAATGCTTGCTTCCATCTTGCCATAACACATGTCAATTAAATTTTCTCCCACCCTGCTTCTTCATGTTCTTCCATACCTTCTGGCACTACAACTGTATGCTTTTTAATGTTTTTAAATATTTATTTATTTATTTTTATTTGGACGGTAAAGCTACAAAGCTGGAACTGGGTTGGTCCAAAGCTAGGATCCAGGAACTTCTTCCAGGTCTCCCACGTGGGTATAAGGCCTCAATCACACAGGTCTTTCTTCACTGCTTTCTCAGGCAAATTGGCAGGGAGCTGAATTGGAAGTGGAGCAACTGGGACTAGAACCAGCACCACAGGTGGAAGATTAATTTGTTATACTATAATACCAGACCCCACAATTATATTAACTTCTATCATACTTATTTTTGTTTTAAATTCTACATGTAAATGAGCCCATGTGATATTATCTGCTTGGCTAATTTTAGTTAACGTAATGACTTACAGTTCTAATTTTGTTGTTAGAAATGACAAGTTCTCGAGCCCGGTATGTTGGTCTAGTGGCTGAAGTCCTTAACTGAGCTTGTATGCACCAGGATCCCATATGGGTGCTGGTTTGTTTCCAGGCTACAGCACTTCCTTTCCAGCTCCCTGCTTGTGGCCTGATGAGAGAAGTGGAGGATGGCTCAAAGCCTTTGGGACCCTCTACTCACGTAAGGGGCCCGGAGGAGGCTCCTGGCTTCAGATCAGAGCTCAGCTCTGGCTGTTGCGGCCACTTGGGGAGTGAACCAGTGGAGGGAGGATCTTTCTCTCTGTATCTTCTTCTCTCTGTATATCTGGTTTTCCAATAAAAGTTTTTAAAAAGTTTAAAAAAAATCTTTAAAAAATTACATGTTTTCATTGCTTGTCATGCCTCAGTGGTATTTCATTATATGTAGTCATTACATTTTTTTTTTTTACCTACTCATCAGTGGATAGATGCCTAAGTTGCTTGAATTTCTTCATTGTTAAGAGTCATATTGTAACAAATGTGCACATGCTTTTTCAAAAGAGTAGTTTCATTTCACTTGGACATACACATAGAAGTGGAATTTCTGGATCATGTGGTAGTTCTATTTTTGTTTCTTTTTGAAAGACTTATTCACTTATTTAAAACTCAGTGTTGAGAGAGAGAGAAAGAGAGACCTTCAGACCTCTAATTCACTCTGCAAATGGTTGCAACAGCCAAGGCTGAAGGATCTTCCACAGAGGTGCAGGGGCCCAAGGACTTGTGTTATCTTCCATTGGTTGCCCAGGCGTATTAGTAGGTAGCTGGATCTGAAATAGAACAACTAGGAGTGTAACTGGCACTCTTTTTGATGCTGGTGTCCTTGGAGGTGACTTAACTGGTGCACCACAAGGATAGCTCCTATTTTTACTATTTTGAGGAATCACCACACTGCTTTTCTCAAAGGCTGTAATAATTCACATTCATGCCAAGAGTGTACAAGGGTTCCCTTTTCTCCATGTGCTTGGCAAAACTTTTTATCTTTGGGTGCTTACTGGAATGAGGTGAAGTTGTTGCTTTGATCTGCATTTCACTGATGATTAATGATTCTGAATATTTTTCCCTGTGCATGTTAGCCTTTGTACATCTTCTTTTTCAAAAATATCCATAACAATAGATTGTCCTTTTTTTAAAAAATTGGATTGTTTATTTCTCATTGAGTTGTTTGATTTCTTTACATAATGTGGACAGAATTATCGCTTGCAATTAATTTATCTCATTCTGAAGACTGAGTCTTCACTTTGGTAGCTCTTCATTTTGCAAAAGTTATTTCGTTTGCTGTAATTTGATTTGCCTATTTTTATTTTGATCTCCTGTGCTTCTGGGTTTGACCCAGAAACTTCTTGCCAATTCCAATGTTCTGAAATGTGTTTCACTAATGGTCTGAAAGTTTTAGGTCTCACAATTAGATTTTTAATTCATTTTGTACTTATTTTTGTATATGGTGAGGGATAAGAACCTGGTTTAATTTTTTGCTTGTGGATATCCAATTTTGCAGCACTACTTATTAAAATACGTTGTCTTTTTTCAGTTCATGTTCTTAGTACCTTTGTGAGGGATCAGTTGGTTATAGAAGCATGATTTTATTTCTAAGGCCTTGATTCTGTTAAACTTGTCTTATGGATATGTTTTTATTTTGATTTCTTGCTGTTTTAATTACTGTAGGGTTGTAATATATCTTAATGTCAGGTAGTTTAATGCTTCCTGCTTTGATCTTTTTGCTCAAGATACTTTGTCTATTCAGGTTACTACTTGATTCCATAAGGATTTTGGTAATTTTTTCTAGTACTATCAAAAAATTTACTGGAATTTTGATTGGGATTACATTGAATCTCTAAACTACTTGGTGATTTACACTCTGTCTTGACTGTTGTAACCCATGAACACAGAAAATCTTCCCACATCTTTAGGTTCTCTTCAAGTTCTTTTATCAATGACTTAGTTTCCATTGCAGAAATATTTCACCTTTCTGGTCAAATTAGCTCCAAGAAATTTTATCATTTTTATAGCAATTGGAAATGGGAATGCTTCCTTGATTTTTTCCTGCCTGGTTCACTACTGGTTTATAACAATGCTACTGATTTCTGTTGACTATGCATTCTCTAGGTTTTCAGAATTTATTAATTAGTTCTAACAACCTTTTTGGTGGGATCTTAGGATTTTTGTGTATATATAATAATATCATATGCAAACTGACAATTTGACTTCTTTCTTTCCAGTTTGGGTGCCCTTGATTTCTTTGTCTTGCCTAACTGCTCTTGTTGGAACTTCTACTACTATGCTGAATAAAAATGGTGATAGTGCACATCCTTATGTTGGTTCAGATCTTAGAAACAAAGCCTCCAACTTTTCCTCATTTAGTATGGCTTGTTATATATGATTTTACTATATTGAGTTATGGCCAGCCTTTTTATCATAAATGTCGAATTTTATCAAATAGCTAACCACAAGATTTTGGTCCTTGAATCTTTTGAGGTGGTGCGCTGTGTTTATTGATTTGCCTGTGTTGACCCATTTTCATGCCCATGGAATGAATCACACTTGATTATGGCATCTGACCATCTCAGTGTACTGCTGGATTCCATTTGTTAATATCTTGTTGAGGATTATCACATGTATGTTTACCAAAGGAACAGGCCTGTAGTTTTTCTTGTAGTGTGTCCTTGTCTGGTTTTGATTTTATGGTAATGTTCTGATAGAATGAATTTGGAAGAATGTCATCCTTTTGAATTGTTTTGAAATAATTTAAGAAGGATTGGTGTGAATTCTTTTTAAAATGTTTGCTAGAATAGAATACCAGTTATGTCATCTGGTCCTGTTGTTCCCTTTGGTGGGAGATATTTCTTATTGCTGATTTAATATCACTATTTGTTGTTTAGATATTTGATTTCTTCATGATTCAATTTTAGTAAGGTTTATGAGTATAAGGATTTTTCATGTCTACTAGGGTATAAAGTGTGTTGTAATATGCTTGTTCACAGTAAGCCCTGACAAAACTCTTTTGTTTTGTTTTGCTGTGTATAATTATTTCAAATTGTTGTCTTGCACCCAACAGCATGTGCGTGGGCTGCATAATGGAGCTGGTTAGAAGGAATTAAGCTTTAATACCCATTGACATGTACAAGAGCCAAATGGGATGTGGGACAGACTGGACTAGTCTGCTGCACATACTGGCAAACCAGGGTAGGGGGCAGGCCTGGTTGGGGTTATTGTGGGTCGCTTTGACTAGGCTGCAGCTTCCACTGGTTTATGTGAAGGCCGAGTGTGTGCAGGGCAGAACCAGGCTGGACTGTGGCACCCATTGTTACCAGTGGAAGTCGGGGCTGAAAACAGAACCAACCCAGCAATTGCAACCACCAGCTGATTGAGGTGATGGACGGTGCTGGGCCCTGTACTTGCTAGTACATACAAGAATCAGGTCTGGGAATACTTCAAAGTTTCTTTAGGGATTTCCCCAATTGAAATGGTGGACTCAGAACCCTAACCAAGAAAAGACAGAAGACAGAACAGGTCAATCAACCACCTCAGCTATATGTTGGCAGCAAAAACTGGGCAAACGGAAACTCTATGATGGACTATGTCAATCAGAGGATTCTTCAATGACCTCATCAAGCTTGGAGTGGTGAGATTGGCAGCAACTCATAACTGGTGAACTATCAAAACCACTTGAGCAAGAATCTCGGAGTATGCCCCACATCAGGGACCTGGGGTGGGTGGGAGACTGGGTTGGGCTTCTCCCTCAATATTCCCCTTTACCTCAGATACATGAAGGAAACAATATGGAAATAATAGTTTTACCCACTTTCCTATAGCCCTTGATCCTTTGTGCCCTAATTAACTATGTAAAGATTGTCAAAAATATAATAATAATAATAAAAGAAGGCTGTCAGTGAAGAAGGAAAAGTAAAGGAAAAAAATTGTTGTCTTGAGAGAACACACACACTGAAGCACACACATATGATTAAAAAATTCAATCATACAAGAATCTATGGAAGACACCTTAGGCTGTACTCAGTGTAGTCTTCTCTGCCCTCTGACCTTTGCTCCTGATCCCTCTGCTGCCCCCAGCCCAGCCTTGAAACTTTCCAGCCCAGCCTTGAAACTTTCAGAAGTCCCTCCTCGTATCTCAGTGAGGTTCTTCCCTTACCTTTTTCTGATATTTATTTGGAGGTCACCTTGTCGTGGTCTTACCAGATAATAACTTTGCACTCCTGTGGTATTGACGATAATATCTCCATCTTCATTCCTAATTTAGATTTTTCTCATTTTTCATGGATGGTTGAGATAATGGTTTGTCAATTTTGTTTATCTTTTCAAAGGTCCACCTCTTTTTCAAGATTGTGTGTGTGTATGTGTGTGTTGTGTTTTAGTCTCTGTCGGTTGCTCATGCCGAGTTTGATTATTTATTTCCTTCAGTTGTCGCTGAGTACTATTTTGCTCTATCCCTTATGTTCTATTATGCAATGTTTTAATTCTCATTTATTTCAAGAAAATTTCAGATTTCCTCTTTAATTTCTACCTTGATACATTGGTTGCTCAGAAGTTGAGTGCTTGATTTTCATGTATTTGTGTAGTTTACAAAGATTTTCTTGTTCTTGATTTATGGTTTCATTCTGACCACTATGTTGACACGTATTTTGTGCTCTACTATATGATTCATCTTGGAAAATATGTTGTGTACTATTGAGAATTTATATTCTGCAACTGTTGGACAGAATGTTTCATAGATATGTGATAGGTTTGGCTAATTTTTAGGTTGTAATTTAACTTGGCTTATTCTTTATTGGTTTTCCTTTTAGATTAATTGTACATTTCTGAAAATAGGATGTTAATGTCTCCTAATATTATTGCAATGGAGTGTATCTCTACCTGTAGATCTGTTAGCATGTGCTTTATGTATTTGGGTACTGCAATATTGGGAGCACGTGTATTTACAAGTGCTATTTACTCTTGTTCTCTTGAACACTTTATCACCATATAATACCCTTGTTGGTCTCCTTTTTTTTTTTTTACTGCTTTTGATTTAAAATCTATTTTATCTAATAAAAGTATAGCTATTTTTGTTTTCTCTTGGGTTCTATTCATGTGGAATATCTTGTTCCACCCTTTAACTTTCTATGTGTGTCTCCAAATATGAAATGACTTTCTTATACATAGCATATAATTGGGTCCTGCTTTTAGTCCATTTGACCACTCTATTTATGTAGCCCATTGACATTTAAGGTAATTATTGTTAGACAAATTCTTAGTACTGCTATTTTGATGCTTGTTTTCTGTTTTTCTTGCTGTACCTTTCTTTATTTCTTTCCCCCTCTTTTACAATATTCATTTGTGGTGAAGTGTTTTTCCTAGTGGTGTAATTGATTCTTGATTATTATTTTCGGTAAGTGTATTGTAGGTTTTAGCTTTGTGGGTACTATGACATTTACAAAAATTTCTTTCTGCTAAAACAAGCTATGTTGAAATGAAACAGCTTAACACTAATTATAAAGATAGGGAAAGACAAACAGAAACCAGAGATAACAGTCCTAATAAAGCACTCTACTTTTGTGCTACATTCTTCTCCACATTTTAATCTTTTTTTTTTATTATTGCAAGCATGGTATTTTTATAAAAATTTATTTATTTTTATTTTTATAAAGATTTATTATTATTATTTTTTTTACTTCTGCAGAGAGGAGAGACAGATCTTTCATCCACTGGTTCATTCTGCAAATGATTGCAATAATCCAAAGCCAGGAACAAGGAGCCTTTTCATGGTCTTCCTCAGGGTGCAAGCTCCCAAGGATTTTTTTTTTCCATCCTCCTCTGCTTTCCCAGGTCACAGTCAAGGAGCTGAGTGGGAAATGGAACAGCTGGAACACGAACTGGTACCCATATAGGATGCCAGTGCTAGTAGCAGTGGCTAGTAGTCAGTTAAGTCTTAGTACCAGCCCTACACTTTCAATTTCTGATAGCACTTTTAACCTATTTCTATATTGTGTATTTCTTACTACTGTAGTGCAATGTTGTACTCTTCTTCAACAAGGATATACATCGCTTACACGCCCACACTTGAATATCGGAACATTCTGAATTTATTTGTATAGTTACTCTTACCAATCAGTTTTCTACATTTAAAATTTTCTTCTTACTTATTAGCATCTCTTTATTTCTCAAATTGATGGCTCTTGTAAGACACAGCTGATGGTGATAAATCCTATGAGCTTTTGTTTTTGTGATACAGTGCTATGTTTAGCAATTTTTAAAAATTGTACATATTCATAGGGTATTATGTGGCTTTTCATACATGTATTAGGTAATGTTCAATCAAGGTGATTTTTTTCAATCAAGGTAAATTAAAATATATTTATCCTTCAAGCGTTCAACATTTCTTTATAGCTTAAGTATCAGAAAACCTGGTTTTCAACTGAAAGTGTCCCAGAACATCTTATGCCTATCTTTCTGTACCCCAGTGCATGTAAACCTGCTTTGACCCATCCCATCCTGCCCACTTCCTTCTTCTACCTCTCGATAAACCACAGTTCTCTCTGCCTGGGGACCTACGATACTATCTGAACTGTGGTATCTTTCTCTAGGTTTTGGAAGTCTTCTGTCATTACCCTTATGAATATGCTTTCTCCTTTATTGGAGTTTCCAAGTTCTCCCTGAATTCAAATATCTCATGTATTTGCATTTTTGTGCTATCCTATGTCGTGTTTCTCATAAGCTTTCCACCAGTCCTCTTGATTTTTTTTTTTTTTACTTTCCAGAGCTATGTATTTTTGAGTAGTCCCTTTTAAACAGCAGAGTTACAAAGAAAAGGAGAGAGAGAGAGAGAGAGAGAGAGAGAGATCTGCTGCTAGTTCACTCTCCAAATGGCCACAACAGCAGAGCTGGGTTGACCAAAGCCAGGATCCAGGAGGTTTTCCTGGGTCTCTCATGTGGGTGCAAGGTCCCAAGACTTGGAGGGGGAGGTCATCCTCATTTCTGCTGAATCAGAAGTAGAACAGCAAAACTAACACCTATATGACAAGCCCACATGGTAGGTGCAGGATTAATGTGCTACTCCAGCCCCTAGTTAGTCTTTAAACAAATGTTGTTCACTTATTTGAAAGCAGAGTGATAGATAAGAGAGAGAGAGGAGTTGGAGTGAAATACTGGTTTACTCCCTTAATGGCTGCAGTAACCAGGGATGGTCCAAGTTGAGGTCAGGAATCATTAACCTCTCTCTGGTCTTCCACACAGATCACAGGGTCCAAGTACTTGGATCATTATCCATTGCATTCCCAGGTACATTACTAGTGACCTGGATCAGAAACGGAACAGCCAAGATTAAAATTGGTATTACGATATGAGATGCCAGCATTACAAGTGGCAGCACTAACAGTGCTCATCTCAAATAATCTGTCTTGGAGTTCATGGATTTTTCCTTTTGCTCTACTCTATGACATTTTAAATTTCACAGTGTAGTTTTCAATTGAAGAACTTATGCTAGATTTTAACTATTTCCATCTCTTAATCCAAATGTCTGTTGTAATATTGAATAATTTCTCTATGTTCTCTTGAAGTTGAATTTTTTTACAACAGCTATTTTGTTATATTTCGGAATATTTAGAAATTTTAATCCCCAGGTGGTTGGTTTCTGGCACCTTCCTTTTCTCTTTAGGTGAAGTCATGGTTCCCTGAACATTCTTGGCATTTGTTGGTGAACAATGTCATCTATGAATTGAATTACTAAAAGTAATTCTTCATTTTTTTGTCTGTCCTTCTACTAGAAACTTCAAGCAATTTGATTATTTTCTCATAGCCTGTGTGTGTTGCTTTTTTCAATACTACATAGCATTCAATGTCTAAATTTACCCAGGATCTGCCACTTCCGTTTTCACTTATTCAGTCCTTGAAATATTACCTTAACACCAACTTTGCCCCAAATCTACAGTTGATGTATTGCTTGGTATGAACCGAGCACTTTTCTAAAAAGGGATAATCTGTCCCCAGAATGTGGTTTCTGGGCTCAGACTCCTTGCTCTGAATCCACAAGTGCCAATGATGCTAGATCACTGCTGCATCTTACAGCCAGCAGGGCCAGTGAAGCCTAGCAACTGGACCAAGGTTGACCCTGCGAGGGACTGCTGCCAAGGTGAACTCCCTGACTAATGTTACACACAGCCAAACACTGATGATGCTGGCTGTGTATTCCATCAGATCATGGAGCTCTGCTGGATATTCAAGTAGGTCCAGAGGCTCTGTGGGTAGCACAGGTGTAGGGGTGGGTGCTTTTAGAATCTGCAAGGCACTAAGTCACAAAACAGTTGTCTGACTCCTTGCTGTCTGCCCCAAGTTATAAGAGTGACAGAGACAGCCTTTGAGCTACACAGGCTAATCATAGATGGGTCATATTGGGGTGTATGAGTCCTTGGGCCCTGTATAGGCTTGGAGTACACAGGAGCTCCACAAAAGGCTAGTGGTGATGCACAGCAAAACAGGTCTATCTCGCAAGTGTGCTGCTAATCATTGCTTGATATGAACACAGATTCAAACTCTGTCCACAGGCACTGGCCTTGAGACCAACCTTTAGGATTTACTCAGTGTTACACTTTACCAGCCCAGCACGGAGTCCCAAGGCATAGTTCTTTTGACCCAAGGTTGGAGGAGGCTGATAAAGGCAGTGCCTCTGGTTGCAGAGATCGACCCCAGCTAGTCAAATCTGGTTCCCATAGTCATGGAACCCTACAAAGTCTGTGAGGGTGTTTGTCAAGCCAGCTCAAGGGTGGAAGTGATACACACCAGAATGAGTCTAGTTCACCAAGGTGCAGGTCTCAACCTGATGCTGTACAAGTCTAGAGGCTCTGTCTTTGAGCACTGGTTGGGGACTGGAGGCATTTGCTTTTCTCTGGGGCTGGAGCTAGATTTAAGCCAGGATATTAGCTCTGAGGCCCAGTCTTAATCTCCCTCTCTGCTTACTCTTGGCTGGAGTTCAATTTTCTGAGTGTTAGTGGGGGTTGGGAGAAGTTGCGGAATGCTTCTTGTGTATGTGGATTCTAAATACCCCACAAGTACAGGCCAGGGGAGCTCAATCCAACCAAGGCTTTTCGTTGTTGTTATTGTTATTTTTCTTTTCCCACAGTGGTCCTGCCAACCAACAGGACTCAGTTTGCTCTCCTTCTCCTAAATGGCAGTTATTTCTCTACCCTGTACTTCTTGGAACTGGGGGAGGAGGGATAACACAGACAACTCTTTTCTTTCAACATAACTTTTCTTATAACAAAACTAGACACTGTAATACTCGTTACCATAGCTTGTGTGTGTGTGTGAAGTGAGAGAGAGCGAGCTGCACACACATGTGTGTGTTTAGAGGGCCTAAACTCTATTAGTAAGCTGCTATTGATTTTCCTATTTCTACTGAGAGAATCATCAAGAAACAACATTTTCTTCTATTTCTCTTTCACTACTGGTTTGGTTCCTCTTTGTATGGTGATGTGTTTTTTGAAAGTTCATTATATTCTTTTCTTCTCAATAGTAGAATCTTCTTGTCTTTCAAATGTTTTTCTTTCCACTAATTAAAAAGTGCTTTTGTTAAAATGTATTAACTAATTAGAAAATACTAATTTGAAAGTATTTGTTTGCATGTGCTCAACATCAGTCATTTTAATCATTGAGGCAAAAACATTTTCAATCATAATAATAGTCAAAAATTCTGTGTGAAAATATTCCCTGCCAAATTTTAGGAATTCTAAGCACTTTTTTATTGAGGGTGAGTGTGAGGAGGGGCTAGCTAATAAGCGATAACATTTTCATTGCATTGACTCTTCAATAGCTTTTATTTTGGGATAATTACAGATTCACAAAAGTTTGCAAAGGAATGTTCAGATAAGCCATACACATGTGCTCTCAGACCAACATTTTACAGAACAGCTGCATGGTATTAAAATGACTAATTTGATACACACACTCCTGTGTGTACTCTGTGTAATTGTGTCATTTTGATAGCTTTGTGTGGCTGCCATCATACAAATGATTTTCACTTTTATTATCATTAATTTTACTTTATATTTACCAATTTGTCAATTCTTAACATGTTTTAATAACTTTTTCTTCAGATTTGTTTTTCCCTCGAGTCTTTTTGGTATTTGTCCATAAAATTGTTCCCCTTTCTTATCAGTATCCACTTCCTGTACCTTGTCCTATTCAATGATTGCAGTGCTTTCATTTTTAGCTGATACAAGTTTGCATACATAACTTGAAATGATTTATTTGAAAAGAGAACAGCATTATTCTTTCACTCCAAAGTGCAGCATCATAAATATTTTGTGTTTGAACATTTCGAAAACAATGTTCATGTGAAAAGACATTTCAAATACTCCTTCTGCACTGATTTACGAGCCACCTCATTTGCCATCATTACTTTGCAGGTGTCATGGACTTCAGGAGAATAGTAGAAATCCCAGAGAATGACTGATTGTCTTAAGGTTGTATCCTTGAGTTTATCCAATGCTATCTTTTAGTAGATACATTTCCTTCTGAAAAAAAATAGAGAACATTTTATATACAAGGCCGGTAAGAGCTAGCTGCACAATTTGCTTTTGTTTTTCGGTGAGATAAGATGTGTGAATGCAACACAGAATGCAAGAACACAAGGATAAAGCAACATTTATCACTTGTGTGTTACATATAAGACAAGTGGCTACTTTTTTCAGGAGTCTTCAATATAGACTATCAAATTCCAAGAAGTGTATCTCTGAAGAAACATGAAGAAACCACCAATGTCCCAAGATAACCAGTTTATCCTGGGACAGTTTCTTTTGTAGTTTAGATCAACAGCATTTTCCCAAAGGGGACAGTAAGTACAACCTTCCGGCTTCAGGACTATCTGTCCTCTCATAGAAAGACCACATTCATTATGAGTATGACTATATATTTCTTCACAGATTGACAAATATTTAAGAAATATTTATGACAGAGAACGTATTGAATAATAGCAGTGACGCCAGCTTTGCTTGGGAGCTCAACAAAGTCACATACCTTGTACTTTTTCATTTTGTTCTTGACAATGACATTTCTGATGTTTTTCAAGATTTTTTTTTTTTTTTGGAAAGGCAGATCAGAGTTATGAAGAGAAGGAGACAGAACGAAAGATCTTCCATTCACTGGTTCACTCTCCAAACAGCTGCAATAGCTAGTCAGAACTGAGCCAATCTGAAGCCAGGAGCCAGGAATCTCTGCCAGCTCTCCCACTTGGGTGTAGAGTCCCAAGGCTTCGGGCAATTTTCCACCGCCTTTGCAGGTCACAAGCAGGGAGCTGGATGGGAGGTAGAGCAGCCAGGACTAGAACCAGCACCCACACAGGTATGCTGGCACCAGTAGCTAAAGGATTAGCCAATTGAGCCATCATGCTCCCCCCTGATTTTAATATGAAAGGCGTTTTGAATATTTATGTGGTATAAATTAACATTATGTAAATGTTAAAAACTGTGTTACTACTTACATCCACACCGATATTTTATGCTAAATATAAATAGTAATAAACAAAATGCAGTAAGTTAATAAATTATGACTCTTAATAGTCGTGTATTACACAGTACTATTCGTTAAGTAAAAAAGTACCTTTATACAAGGAAGTTAATCCGTGGGATTCAGAAATGGAGATAAATCACTGAACTTTCCATTGAAAATCTTAACTGTTAAGGACTTTTTCCTACTCTTGTAATAAGATACTTAAAAGTTTTAAAAGAAAATGTTTTTTTAAAGGTAGCAGGAAAATCACCTTTAATATTGATAAAATGAATAGAGATTTATAATTAATGAGATTTGACAGTAGTTTGTACTCAGTGAAGGGAGTACTGACTAGCATTTATAAGCCTGTAATGGGACTAGACTTACTCATTTAACTATCCTATGTTTTAAAGGGTTTTTGTTGTTGTTGTTTATTTGTTTGTTTTGCTATCCATCTGTCTATATTCCAAACATTTTTATGCTTATCACTCATTTATTAAAGAAGTTGGACTATCTGGCTTGTAGTGGTTCACAGTCTGTTGCAGTTTGACTTGTTTTCTCTATTTTTCCTGAAAGTGTGTAGCTGGATTCAGTTTACCAAGACTATAAATGGTGTTATATTAGTTTACTAGAATGCATACCTGGTTATCGCTTTTTGAGATGTTGTTAACTGTTGAGACTCACTACTTAGAGTCATTAAGACATTGATGCTATAGAATAGTGTAATCTAATTCTATGGTTTCTTCATTTGCTACATGGAGCGCTTTTTGTAGATGCTTCCTCTATTCTACTATTTGATTGCACAATGGTACAGTTCATACAGATAATAAAGAAGGAATGCTAGGTTCTTTCCTTTTATTTATTAGTTTCCAAAGTGATTATATTCCTATCATGTTCTTTAGGTGGGAGTTTAGTTTTCTGGCTTTTATATGTTGTCATGAATTCCCTTTTTTCTAACCAAGACTCTATTCTTCCTCTCTGAAATAGAGCTGTGCTATGATTACGCCGTTTGTGCAGATAGTCACTGAATGTTGTATTTGTTTCAACTTGTGTTTGTTATTAGTTATCCAAGTAATTGTATTTCATATGTGTAATGCTTCCCTACAAGTCTTTATGTTAATTTTTTTCAAGATTTAAAAAAAGTTTTAATTGCAAATCAGAGTTATAGAGAGAGCAGAAAAACAGAGCAAATCTTCCCTCTACTGGTACACTTCCCTAAAGGCTACAGTAGCTGGGGCATCTCTTGGGTCTCCCACATGGTACAGTCTTTGGGCCATCTTTCTTTGCTTTCCCAGGCCTCAAGCAGGGAGCTGGATCACATGTGGAGCAAGAAGGCCTCATACTGACACCTGTGCATGATGCTGATGTCATAAGTGGATGCCTAACCCACTATGCCACAATACTGGCTCCTTCCACTAACATCTTTCTAGTCATTAATTGCGTAAAGATTTTCTCTAGTAGATTCCTCAGGAAGAAATAATAGGAAGAATGCATTGAATTTGTACCCTTTATATTTTCAAATAAATTTGACTGGAGATAAAACAGCAGACTCAGATTTTCTTCATGAATTCTATGTTTCTTCATCTTCCTCTTCTTCTGGCACAAAGCATTGCTAGAAGGCTTGATGATCATCTAATTTACTTTGTAAGTCACTACTTTATGATCATCTAATTTTCTTTTCTTTGAAAGGTACTTACTATTTTTTTTGTCTGGATTACAATTTCTAAGTTTCAGTGTATGAACATTTTGAGTTGTATAATTTTTTATGGGGGAGAGGGATACACTGTGACTGTAAAATGTTTGGTATAATTCACTGACTAGATGATGATGTGCCAGTAGCATCTCGGTTGTGACATCCAAAAATATCTTCAGACATTGCCAAATATACCCTTGGAGCAAATCTGATGCTGGTTAGGAACCACTGTACTCCAATGTCCACAGCAAGTTTTATTTTCTTAATTGTCCAGTAACTATTTGAGAATGTGACTTGATATTTCTCAATATGAGTTTATATTTTCAATTATATCATGTCTGTAATTATGTAGCTTGAAACTATTTAGTTTGAAACCTTTGTATTTCAGAAGTTTTCTTGCATGCTAATTTTTAGGATTTTTCTTTTCCCTTTGCTGCGCTTATGTTTTGCTACTGTGTATGTTTTTAAATTCCATTATAATATTTTATACAGAGTTTTCATGGTGGCTTTTAAATGGTTGGTTTAGTATTATTCTAAATATTTGTTTTTTTAATTGGAAAGTCAGGTATACAGAGAGGAGGAGAGAAAGAAAGAAAGATCTTTCATCAGCTGATTCACTCCCCAAATGGCCGCAACAACTAAAGCTGAGCCCATCCGATCTCCCACATGGGTGCAGGGTCCCAAGGCTTTGGGCCGTTCTCAACTGGCTTCCCAGGACACAAACAGGGAGCTGGATGGAAAGTGGGGCCGCCAGGATTAGAACTGGCATGTATATGGGATCCCAGTGTATACAAAGCGGCAACTTTAGCCACTAGGGTATCATGTCAGGCTCTGGAGTTTTATTTATGTTAGTGGTAAGTGTATACTTTAGTGGGCTATAATGTGATACTTCAAAACATGAATGAATTTGTACCCATCCTTCTTTTAATTTCCCCTTCTTTTAATATTATGTTATGATTGAAGGTTTGGAAATCCTTTCTCCTACATGTTCATTTGTTATATGCAAGGCTGTAAACTACTCTCTCCCCAGTGTTGCGTACAGCACTGTGAACTCTGAACTGGCGGCCATTATCCAAATCCCATCAGCCTTATCTTTCCCAGTCTCTGGTAATCGCCATTCCGTGTTAAGACTGAGTAAAAGCTTTTAAAATCCTGGATTCCACATATAGGAAGAATAGGTGTTATTTTTCTGTCTTTACTTACCATAATGTCCTCCAATTCCACCCATTTTGCTGCAAGTGATAGGACTGAATCCCTTTGTGTTGCTGAATGATACTCTTGATACAATCTGGGTAAGTTGTATGCATCCAGGAATTTACCCATTAGTCAAAGTTTTCTACATTTTTTAGAAGATAGCTTTTTAAGGTAATTTCCTGTGCTCCTTTGCATTTCTACCTGTAATGTCTACTTTTCATATCTGATTTTACATAATTTTTTTCTCTTTTTTATTATTATGGCTAAACTTTGTCTACCACGTTTATTTTTAAAGTTTGTTCGATTTTCCTTATTTTTTGTTTCAATTTCATTTATTTTGGCTCTTTTTATTTTTTGACTCATTCTAGTTCGCAGTTTGATTTGTTCTTACTTTGTAAGTCCTTGAGCTGCATTGTTAGAATGATTATTTGACACCTTTCTGATTCATTTAAAAACATTAAAGATGTACTTAGTTTTTACTTGAAAGTCAGAGTTAAGAGATAGAAGAGGAGACAGAGAGAGAGAGAGAGAGAGAGAGAGATCTTCCATTTACTTGTTAACTCCCTAAATGGCTGCCATGACCAGATCTGGACCTGTCGGAAGCTGGGAGGCAGGGGCTTCTTTGCGGGTCTCCCACATGGCAGCAAAGGCCCACGGTCTTGGGCCCTGCTACCTTCCCAGGCCATAAGCAGGGACCTGTATCTGAAGAGGAGTAGCCTGGAGACAAACCAGCTGATGCCTCATACAGAGGATTAACTTGTTATACCAACTCTGTGTTCCCTACATTTTTTCAGATGCTAAACACTTATTGCCGTAAACTTTCACAGTAATACTGCTTTTGTTATATACCACAGGTATTCATATGTTGCATCATCATTGTAATTTGTCTCAAAGAAAAAATTTTTTTAATTTCCTATTTAATCTTTCAACTATATATTGGTCATTCGGATTCAACTCCAGCATGATGTTCAATTTCCATGTATATATTTTTAAAGATTTATTTATTTATTGGAAAGTCAGATATACAGAGAGGAGGAGAGACAGAGAGGAAGATCTTTCATCCGTTGATTCACTCTCCAAGCAACCGCAACGGCCAGAGCTGCACCGATCCGAAGTCGGGAGCCAGGAGTCTCTTCTGTTTCTCCCATGTGGGTGCAGGTTCCCAAAGCCTTGGGCCGTCCTCGACTGCTTTCCCGGGCCACAGGCAGGGAGCTGGAAGGGAAGTGGGGCTGCCGGGATTAGAACCGGCACCAGTATGGAATCCCGGTGCATGTAAGTCGAAGATTTTAGCTGCTAGGTTACTGTGCCGGGCCCAATTTCCATGTATTTTAAAATTTGCTATTTTTTCCCTTGATTTCCCAATTTTCCCTTGTGAGAATATAGATGAAATGATTTTAATTTCTTAAAACTTGTGGAGAGTAGATTTGTGGCATAGGATTTTGCGTATCCTGGAAAATGTTCTGATCAGAATGATGTGTAATTCATCTCTTCACAGAAGTTCTCTGTAAATGTTAGATCACTTGCTCTTAGTAGGACTCAACGCTCTTCTGTCTCTTGATTTTCTTGGAACTTTACATTTCTCAGTATTATAGTATTGGAGTTTGTTTCTCTTTCCAGGTATAATATGTACACACATCTATACATACATAACTACATATGTATCTATATACATGGCTCTATGTTAGATGCACATCTTTTTCATGAATCTATCTTCTAACTGGTATGAAAAGCCATTTTTTTTTTAAATTTTTAAGCTTTCCCTACCACACATAGTAGGAGAATTGAGGCTCCAGGGCTTGTGTCCCAGGAGTGCCCAGCTTTGCTCCTGCTCTCCACCCATTGGATTGCTGCGACTCCAGTTCTCAGATCCTCTGGGAGAAAACAAGATGTTTGTGCCCTCTAAGACGCAGTGGGGCGTAGCTGCAGCTGTGCCACAGCAGTTTGGGTCTGCGCGCTTAAGGCACAGAGGGAGACAATGTGAATCCTGCTTTTGGAGCAAAGCAGTCACTCAGACCCCAGTCAGGTTTCCAGAGCGCATTTCAAGCTGGCGGGCACGATGGAACTCTCCAGTCTACAGAGCTGGCCGTGACAATGGAGCTCTCCGGTTCCCTTTTCCCAACAAGAGGTAACCACTGCTGCTTGGGGGACAGGGTAGGAGCTGAAACATCTGTTGTTCCTCTCTCATTCTTTTTGCAGGCTTTCTTCCTTTTTACAAATATTTATTTTTATTGGAAAGACAGATTTATAGGGAGGAGTAGCAGAAGAAGAGCTTCCATATGCTGGTTCACTCCTCAAATGGTTGCAACGACAGGAGTTAAGCCGATCTGAAGCCAGGAGCTTCTTCTGGGTCTCCCATGTGGGTGCAGGGACCTAAGGACTGGGGCCATCCTCCAGTGCTTTCTCAGGCCATAGGGAGCTGAATGGGAAGCGGAGTAGCTGAGACACAAACTGGTACCCAAATGGGATGCTGGCACTTGGAGGGAGAGGATTTGCCAGTAAAGCCATCGTGCTCACCCCAAATTAATTAAAATTTAAGGCTCAGCAGGAAGACACTGCTAAAGAATGGAGAAACCTATAGAAGAGGTCCCTTCCAGCGTTTGAGCATATTTAAAACCTGAAGAACTGTATTCTCCAAGATGAAAAGCACTGTCTGGGGAATAAGTAAAAGAACTCATTCTAGGGCCCGGCGCGGTGGCGCAGTGGTTAAGGTCCTCACCTTGCACGCATGGGATGCCATATGGGCGCCGGTTCTAATCCCTGCAGCCCCACTTTCCATCCAGCTCCCTGCCTGTGGCCTGGGAAAGCAGTCGAGGACGGCCCAAAGCTTTGGGACCCTGCACCGGCGTGGGAGACCTGGAGGAGGCTCCTGGCTTCGGATTGGCATAGTATCGGCCCGTTGCGCTCACTTGGGGAGTGAATCATCGGACGGAAGATCTTCCTCTCTGTCTCTCCTTTCTGTATATCTGCCTTTCCAATAAAAAAAATAATAATAAAAGTAAATCTTTAAAAAAAAAGAACTCATTCTATTCCCTTTACTGTGAACATAGGCATTTTCAAGGTGCAATATTTATAACTCCATTACATGATAAATGAAATCATTTGTTATACAAAAAAGTTAATGGAAAATGGAATTAAAAGACAATTTTGGTGCAAATTTCTTAAAATTCGGAGTTTTGTCATAATATTTTGTGTGATCTTTTTGAAGACAAACATATTATCAATGAGTTTGTTTGTATTAAATACGCAATATTTACGGTGCTTGCCTGTGTCATTTCAGTGTTGCAAAGTCTCCAGGATTGTGTTTGTGAACACAGAGGACTTTGTAACACTGCCAAATGAATATGCACGTGTGTAAATTCAAAGGAACAATCCTGCTGCTTTCTTCTACTGTGGTTATTCTTCCAAAATTTTAACTTATATGATGCTGCCCTTCCAAACAAAATGGAGACCTAATTAAAATAGCAATGATACAGGAATATTCAGACGTGATTAGCATTTACAGGTAGAGCATTAAATTTAGCTTTAAAAAATGAACAAAATGATACAAAATGTCTTTAGCTTTCTCTAAGCTGAGAGAGATATGGAGCAGCTCAGAAAGCCTCAGGAAGATTAATGGTGTGTTTTACGGCCTTGATATGGTACTATTGTTCTATGATAACACACTATCAGAAAGAATGTGTTCCAGCAAAATTATCTTCTAACATATCAGTTTATAAGCGAATCCCTTTTCTAGCACCCCCTGTGAAAACTTATCGATAAACATTCTCAGTTAAACTTCCCATCCCATGAGATCATAGCATATCTTCTCTCTAAACATGAACATGCAGCAGTTATCGACTTCAACAAGGACGTATTCAGTGATGGCTGCTAGTAATAAGTATGCTTTATGCATTGAGAAAACGAAGAACATTAATAACGAAGTGTTTTATTTGAATCATATCTATTCACAATGAAATGAGAATGAAGATAATGTAATGATCTACTGAGTGGAAACTACTTAACATTACCTTGCACTGTAAACAGACAGACAGACAGATGGATAGATAGATAGTTAAATAGATAGATAGATGATAGATAGATAAAAATATGTATTCAAGCTTTGACGTGCTCACCATTCATGCTTATTTTAAGAAAACTATACTGGAACAAAATAAACAGGCAACTATAATTAATATTATATGTAACATTTTCCCTAACATTTCATGTTCAGGTGTGCCAACAACCACAGTACGCACTTTCCATAGGCTAATTTGCTTGCCTAATAGGAAAAGATAATCTTTATGTCATATGCTTTTAGCTTTTGACTATTTTACTGTTTATACCAGTGTGTCCCAGTACCTAATAAATGAAACAAGGTTTGTTGAACAAATGAATGTGTATGTGATTATTTACCACCTCTATTCTTTTAGTAAATAGTAAAGTGATTTTATTCTGTAAACACAGGAAAGAAAGGTGAACAAAGATCTATCTATCTATCTATCTATCTATCTGAAGGAGGGTTCCTTGGTATTCCATTGTTTCTATACAACTGTTGCAGAGTTGCCAGCTGTAGGTAAATGTTTAGGTTGCCTTACATCTAGGCAAGTGCTATACCGCTGGGAGAAAAGCAGCCAATGGCTGGCAGGCACTCTGGGCCTGTTAATTCCAAATTTATGTTAACTATACCAGTATGCCTTCATAGTTGCTTATTCTTTTTTCTTTCTTTCTTTCTTTATCATTATTTTTTAAAGGTAATTTGGGATGACAGGGAATTCTGAGCAGGTTACAACACTCCAGTTCCCAGGTGGGAATTGTGCAGACTGTCTGGGAAAAGGGTCTGGGAATATATTGAAGTGCGAAAAGCTGAAGGCATGTTTGATGGGAAAGGAATGATTTCTGGGGCCTTCCATGGAACAGCCGCTGCAGTCACAAGTAGGTGAGGTATCTGAGACGGAATGGTTTAGAGCGGAGGAATCAGAGGGCATATCTGGGTCAGCCCAAGGCAACCACCCATGTGGAAGACCTGAGTAGCTAAATGACAGTGCCTGCTGCCTGTTGGCAATGCACAAAAGCTGGGTCTGGGAAGCATGCAGGGTTGTGCCAGGCTGCAATGACCATCCCCATGTATTGGGAGCAGGGGATGAGCCCTGTCAGGCTGGAATGCAAAACCAACCAGAATGCAATAGAACTGGATCTTGGGGGCAGATCTTGTAAGGGACTTGTGGGCTCACCTCTGTAGGCCTACAGTACCTGCTGGTTTGTGCAGAGAGCTGGAGGTTGTGATGGACTGAGCCAGGCTGGACCACAGAACTCACCTGACAGGAACCCACCTGATACTCACAAGGACTGGGGTTGGGAGGAGGTGCTTGGGGCCAGGCTGAAGCACCCATCAGTGCCTACAACAGGTAAGACTGAAGGCAGATCATGCCAAGCAGGGCCACTGCACTGGGGCATGCTTGAAATCTGGGTCTGGGGAACAAGGGGAACTCCTCTACTAGTCCCCCACTCCCTCTGGGGAACATGACAGCCTGGGCTGGGTGTGACCCAAGCCAGGAAGAACTGCAGCACTCGTCAGAATTTGTGTGACTGGTTTGCGGAGAGGCTGGGCTAGGCAAGGACTTAGCACCGAATGCATGCTTGAGAATCAGGAATGGGTGTGGGCTGTGTCAGGCTGGGTTGGGTTGCAACACCCACCAGTGAGAGCTGAGACTGTGGGCGGGTTATGCTAGGCTAGATCAAAGACCTGTCAGCACATGCAAGACCCAGCATTGGAAATGGGCCTGGTAGGGGAGCTAAGGGGACTCCCCTGCTGGGCTGCAGCTCCCACTGGTGAGTGTGAGAGACAGGGTTTTGGGTAGATCGGTCTTGGCAAAGATGTGGCACTTACCGGCATGCATGTCGGCTGGGTCTGTGGATGAGCATAACTGGGCTGTGCTCTAGCATCTACTGGCACTCATGAGAATGAGAATGGGTAAGGGTCAGGCCAGGCTAGACCATAAGGCCTATCAGATCACATGAAAGCCAGGTCTAGGAGTGGGTCAGGATAGGCTAGTCTGTATAATGGGTACAGGCCAGAGGGGCTAAGTTGCAGGTATGTGCAAGGATTGGTGGCTGGCCATGTTTGTCTGGGCAACAATACCTGCCAGCAAATGCAAGACCCATTGCTGGTAGCAGGCCTAGTAGGGCAATTTGGGGAATCCCCCCTACTAGCCACAGCTCCCACTGATGAAAATGAGAGCCAGGGCTGGGAGCAGACTAGACCAGACTGAGCTTCTGCACCATTTGG
The DNA here is from genome assembly GCF_017591425.1 of Ochotona curzoniae. Classification (NCBI taxonomy): domain Eukaryota; kingdom Metazoa; phylum Chordata; class Mammalia; order Lagomorpha; family Ochotonidae; genus Ochotona; species Ochotona curzoniae. Next base: position 52,052,628 of record NW_024467087.1, on the reverse strand, counting down.
CACTTGTGTGAACCAAGTCTGGAGGCAGATATGGCAGGGTCAGTCTATAATATGCAGTGTCATGAGTGAGAACCAGGTTGGGGTGCCAGCCAGGCTAGGTTGGAACACAACCGTTGCCAGTTCACATGAAGACTGGTGGTAGGCCCGGATGGGGTGGGCTGTGTCATGCCAGGATGTATAGTACCTGCTGAGACTGGAGGAGGGGACATTTCAGTCTGTACTACAGTACCCTTTGGCATGCATAAGACCCAGGGATGGTAACAAGCCTGGTAGGGAAAGTTTGGGGTCTCTATCCATGGGTTTCTGCCTCCACTGATGAACAGAGAAGCTGGAAATGGGAATGTTTTGGGGGATGGCTCAGGCTGAGCTAGGCAGCTGTACCTGCTGGCATGCTGGAGAACCAGAATGGGTGCTGGCAATCAGTGTGAGGTGCAGCACCAACTGACAAGTTCTAGGACTGGGTGTGAGCCATCAACCTGGACCAAAATACCCCCTGGCAGGTGCAAGATCTGGAGCTGGGAATATGCCTGGCAGAGGAACTGTTGACACTCCCCTGCTAGGTTTACCTTCGCTAATAAGCAAAAGAACCAGGGCTGGAAGAGGGCCAGGATGGAGTAGGTGGCTGCACCTGTTGGCATATGTGAGCCTGGTTAAGGGTGGGTTGGGCTGACCTAAATTGCAGCACCAGTGGGTATGCATGGGAGCTGGACAGGATGTGGCTGGACATGGCTAGGCCGCTTCCGAGGCTGATGCACAAAAACCAGGGCTGGGGGTGGTCCTGATATAGATTATTGGAGATCACCTCACTAGGCTATGGCACTGTTGGTGTGCATGAAGACTGGGCCTGTGGCAGCCTGGCTGACTGTGCTGTGCTGCAGCACTTGTTGGTTTTTTGTGAGTTATGAGGCTGAGGTAGAACTGACCAGGCAGCTGCATCCATCAGTATGTGCATTGGCTGGTGCAGGTGACAGACCAAAACTGGCCTTGCACTGGCTGGCACACACGAGAGTTAAGTCTTGGGGGGAAAAAAGTAAAGTCTGAGGTCACCCAAAGTGAGGTTTCTTTGGGGAGTCTGACTGGATTGCTGGACTGAGACACTGGCCACAGGGCAAACAGTATATGTGACATGACTTTAGGTTACATATATCAGGATTGAGCCTCTTCAATTTCTAATGCCTGTACAGTGGAAAACATGTCCAAATGCACTCGAAAGACATGGCTGTCAGTTCACCAAGTCCAGCATGGGGTATCAACTGCCTGTCAAAGGATGGAAAGCAGAAGAGGTTGGACCACCCTCCTGGCCAAGCATAGCAGCATATCCCTGGGCCTAGGGAGGCACTAAGGTGGACCTTGTCAGCCAAGAGACCTCAGAAAGATTTTCTCAACCCTGTATCACTGAAATAGAAAACAATTCAGAACTATGAAAACCACTCAAGTAATGCCCTTAGAACACTCTTCCCCACATTGGGATCTCTAAGGAGCTATCCAAAGACTGTTCCACATGCTTAGGTGCTGATAAATTTTAACAGCAAGGAGTTCCCCTCCTGTTCCCCTCCCACCCCCACGAACACAAGAGAAAGAAAAATTAAAACATTTGTCCACCCTTACCTTACCTGATCCTCTCCACCCTAATTAGAGACCCACATGGGCGTATATTACTCTGAATTGTGTAAACTACAATAAAAATGAATGATTTAAAAAATAAACTACAAATAAGAAATGGTGTCATAAGGTATTTATTACATATTTTGATAGAATTAAAGTCACATGCAGGAAAATAAAACAACCCAAAATAAAAGTAAGAATTAGTCTATGTTTTCACCAACTCAAGAGGTTTGAAGCATTAATATACTGGTACCAAACAGGTGTTTTCCAGGAAAACAGGTCAAGTTAGGTAAAAGGCAGTGACCCTTGAGCATGTTGAACACCCAGTAAAACAGTCAAGTAGGTGTATAGGGATTGTATACTATTTGCAGCTAGCTATCTTTCTGATTTCTAAAGATTTGTAAGACTGGAATATTTTTAACTTCCTTCTCTAAAATTATCAAATCAATAAAAATGCACAGATCTTAGATAATTTTATTTCAAATTCAAGGATCAGTTCTCTCTTTGAAGCATGAATTTCTATTTAAATCTGTTTTATTAATGTATTTTTCTTCAATGCTAAAAATAATTTCTTTGGTCTTTGTAAAACATTATATCACAGTGGCTAAGCAGCATTATACTTAATTAAAAATACCAAGTGAGAAGCTCTGTGAAATGTCCTTAAAAGAGGTATTTATTTTACATTAAAATTTCAAGGTCAGTGCTTAGGTAGATAGTGTATAATCTCATTTTCTGCTCAAGAAAACACAACATCTTATTAGTAAAACAGATTATGGTCAGTGTCCAGACTTGCAAATTCTAAGAGATAGCGCATGACAGCAATTAACCATTTAGAATTGAGAGCAATCCTTACCTCAATTATCCAGCTACTTCAGTTAAAGGATTTTCCTTCTGAATTAGTGAGAAAATCATTTAATTTTTGCCACTTTAGTTTTTTTAAAAAAATTAGCATGTCTAAAACTTCAATTTAGTTCAAATACCTGATTATGATAAATTAAGAACTAATATATTTGTTCTACAAAAATAGTAGATTGGGTGCTTACCACTCTAGTGGATTCAGCCCATTATCAAATCAAATGGATTGCATTTGTACCTAGTATTTATCTATCTATCTATCTATCTATCTATCTATAGTACCTAGTATATATATATATAGTACCTAGTATATATTGTATATATACTATATATATATAGTACCTAGTATATATTGCATATATATTGTGTGTATTGTATATATTGTACCTAGTATACATACCTAATATATATTATGCCTGATATATATATATATATATATATATATATATATATATGTACATAGTACTTAGTATAGCCATTTAAGTAAATTGTGGGATCTTGGATTACCTACTTGCTCTCTGTGGACTTCCATTTTCTCATCTACAAAATAAGTATGCTGAACAAACGCCCTCCATCTATATTCTTTATTGCTGTAGACATCTACTTCTAAGTTAACAATAAAATCAAGTGAATGTACTGTAGAATTAACGAAACTTTAAATACATTTGGGTTGTGTATTATCTCACTTAATCTCAAAAATCTTTAAAATATGAGAGTTCAAAGCTCACATTCAAAATAAATGTGTTATTATGTCGCGCCCACGTGTCTTACCGCCCAGCAATAAGACGCAGACGCGTGTGAAGTCTCCTGCGGTAAAATTTATTGTGCACACTAACATGAGGAAGGAAGCGTGAATCCCGGCAGGCTTCTACTCTTATGTGCTGTCTGGCCCCGCCTCCGCCGATGATAGGTCGGCGTCATGATTACGCAGGGTTCTGGGCGACTGGATTCGTCAGTCCCAGTGTTTACGTGCCTGCCGCGCCGCAGCTCACTGCGCATGCGTTAGGCGCATGCGTGGTACTGCCAAAGCTACGTGACTATCCACCAGGCACCAAGATCTAGCCTCTCTGGCCGGCGCCATTTTGGGTACGGCATGTAGCCAGTACATACAGATATGGCTGGCAACATCTCCCTCCTTCTTATACAATAGAAAAATAAACTGGTATGGGCCTGTCTTAGGTTGTAGACTCAAGGCGCACGATCCGTCATAGGGAGGCTGCGTGGCTTGACGTAGTCCCTGTCTTAGACCGATAATTGTCTGGGTCTATCTTACCCGTCATGGGCTACAACCGCGGTGGTTGTAAAGAGCAATGTCTCGACAAGTTAGTTATAAGATTGACTACCCTCTCGCGTGCAATGGATAAGACCTGCGAGGTGCAAGGGCTAGTCAGGTGCATTATGCATCATGCTCGAACTCAGTGCAATGCCATAATGACCTGAGGTGCAGGAGCCATGATGTCCATGCTCTTAACTAAGCCTGTTGAAGCATGCTCAACCATACCATGGGGGAGTCACCATTCTGCATGGCTAGTAGGGCTTGATGTATTGTCACACAATCTCGCTGAGCGCGGTGTCTCAGACGACACAGGCAAAAAAGGCATAAGGCACAGCCTGCACATAAGAGCAGAATCAGCACAACCACTCCCACCCATTCCTTAATATGGGAAGTGATGTTCCAAATCCAAGTGGCCAGGGTTTCAGCAACTACAGGATCCACCCGTGTAGAATTAATCTGGACAATGACAATTCTCAACTCCGACTGTAAAATATCAAATTCTCTCGTCCAATTTCCTAAAAGATAGGAAGAAAGCTGGCAAGAAAGATTAGCAGCCATTGAAACATTTTGAAAAGGAATATAAGTAACACATAAACCTTGACACTAAAATTCTCAGGAGACGCTTGAAAACAAAGCGTGTCCTGTAGGGAGAATAAAAAATTACTCATATTCTCCTTAATATCATCATAAGGGAGAAAAGGCAAATCCAAAGAAGAAAAAATCAAGGAAACACTCGGGCTGAGTGGGCGACCGGTAAGGGTCATGGAAAAACACTCAAAACTCCTCATCGTGGCTCAGCAATCACGATCCTCACAAGCGCCATACAGACCATTAGTTGCACTATCAGCCGTGTTTGCACTGGGCGGGGCACCATTGTCCTGTGGGATTGTAGGAGGAGTTTCTGATTGCGGGTCTGCATGAATCCTCCCCAAGTCAGATCCTCGTGCAAGCGCTCCAGCAGTTGCAGAAATGTCAGAAGGCGGTGATGGACAGGAACGAGTCAATCGAGCTGGAACCCAAACTGGAACTGGGGCGTCCTGTGGAAACACACAAATGGCTCCTCGAGCCTGCCTAATAACTGGGTCTGGGCCCTTCCATTTGGACTCCAGAACATCCTTCCACTTGACCCAAGATTGCTCTTGCGCCGTGTTGAGGGAATGACGATCTGCAGCACTGAGGCCTTTCTCATCCAGCTGTAAAAAATTGATGGTGAAGAGAGCCAGGGCTAGAGTGGCCCGAGGGCTCTGACTAGCGAGGCCAAGTGATTCCCAGGTGGTTTTTTGCTTTTGCAACAATTCCTTGATAGAGCGATGAGCACGTTCGATTATCCCCTGACCTTGTGGATTATAAGGGATGCCAGTCACTAATTTAACGCCCATCTTCATGCAAAAATCACGAAATTTGGCTGAAGTATAGGCGGGGCCATTATCAGTCTTAATACACTCAGGTTTACCCCATGCGGCCCATGCTTCTAAGCAATGTTGGATTACATGGATGGCCTTCTCCCCAGTTAGAACTGATGCAAAGAGCACACCAGAAAAAGAGTCCACGGATACATGAACAAATTGGTTCCTCCCAAAGGATGGGACGTGCGTCACATCCATCTGCCACAATTGATTGGGTCTCAATCCCCTGGGATTGACCCCCTCATGTGAAGCAGGTCTAAATTCGCAGCAGGCAGGGCAATCAAGAACTATCTGGCGCGCTTCCTTTCTAGTGATCCCAAATCGGAGTCTGAGGGTCTGGGCTGAAACATGAAATTGTGAATGAAACTGGCGTGCTTTCTCCCCTGAGGATGGTGGAGACACCATCATAATCATGATTTGGGTTCTGGTGGCGGCATCGGCAAGAGCATTCCCTCGAGCTAATGGCCCTGGTAAACCTGAATGAGCTCGGATATGGGTTATATAAAAGGGGTGGCTTCTATGCCAGATGGCCTGTTGAATTTGTTTAAAGAGATCCGCCACCGGGCCGGACCCTGAAATAGAGCCAGCGGCCTCCAAAACATTCACTGCATTAACTACATATTGAGAATCAGAAACAATATTCAAAGGTTCTAGAAAGGTTTGTAAGGCAAAGAGCACCATATGGCATTCTACCCTCTGAGGAGAAACCGTCGCAAAGGTCTTTTTTATCACAGTATCTCCGGCAACTAAGGCTCCGGCTCCTGTCGAGGAACCGTCAGTAAAAATTGTAAGGGCACCAGGGAGAGGACAGGCACTGGTTCTTATCGGAAAAACCACAGGATGTCGCTGTAAAAATTGTAGTAATGGATGCCTTGGAAAATGATTATCAAAAATTCCCTGATAGATAAACATTAAGATGGACCACTCATTGCTACACCCACTCAGCACTTGTAATTGCTGAACAGTATAGGGGACTATTATGCGGTCCGGATGACGCCCAAAATGAATTAAGGCTAATTTTAATCCTTTAAACACTATTGACGCGATCGCAGATGGATACCATTGAATAGACTTAATCTGAGAAACTTGAGAATGAATCCAAAGTAACGGGCCCTGTTGCCATAATACAGCAGTGGGGAAAACTTCTGTAGGCAATACACATAGCTCAAAAGGCTGATTTTGATCTAGGCGTACTAATTGAGCCTTTTCAATAGCTTCCTGGACTTTTATTATGACCTGTTGTGCCTCATGGGTGAGGGTTCGCCTGGAAGCGAGATCAGAATCGCCTTCAAGCAGAGCAAACAAAGGCCGTAACTCTTGAGAAGAGATCTTAAGGAAGGGTCGCAACCAATTAATATCCCCCACTAATTTCTGAAAATCATTCAAAGTTCGCAAATGAGAAATCTTGAGGCTTATCTTTTGAGGCTTAACATATGTTTCTGTAATTAAAGACCCTAAGAAGGCTTTCACCTGCTGCATTTGAACCTTCTCGGATGAAATTATAAGGCCATAATCCTGTAGAGCCCACTTCAGATCAACGTAAATCTGTAACAACTGATCTTGCTTTTGGGCACAAATTAAAATATCGTCCATATAATGGACGATGCGGGCCGCTGGAAAACGATCTCGCAATGGTTGTAACACTTGGGCAACATAGAGTTGACACATAGTAGGACTGTTAGCCATCCCCTGGGGCAAACTTTTCCATTGATATCGCTTATCTGGCTCTTCATGATTAATGGAGGGAATAGTAAAAGCAAACCTCTCCCTATCCTTCGATGCTAACGGTATAGAAAAAAAGCAATCCTTCAAATCAACCACTAATAACGGCCATTGCTTAGGGAGGGATGACAAAACTGGAAGGCCACGTTGAACGGGACCAAAGCACTGCATCTGTGCATTTACAGCTCTTAAATCATGTAGGAGACGCCACTTTCCTGATTTCTTTCTGATAACAAAGATAGGAGTATTCCAGGGAGAAACAGAGGGCTCCAGATGTCCCAAATGTAGCTGTTCCTGAACTAATTGTTGAGCAGCTTGGCATTTTTCAAGAGAAAGCGGCCATTGGGGAACCCAAACCGGCTCTGCTGTTTTCCAAGGTATGGGCAGCTGCGTGCCAATGGCCGCTACTAAAAACCCAGACCTTTACGGCCTGGATTTCCCCGGGGCTCAATTGGCTGGACAATACCTTGACTCTGTTTACCTAAACCCTTTCCTTGAATATAGCCCATTTTATCCATCAACTTTTGAGAGACTTCAGAATAACCGGAGGCATTGGAGACTAGTCGTATCCCCATCTGTTTAAGAATATCTCTTCCCCAAAGGCAAACCGGTAGGTTCAGGACATAGGGTGTGACTGTCCCGCAATTGCCTTCCTTATCCTTCCACTGTAGGGCTCTGGCACTTTGGGATGGAGCTTGTTCAAACCCCAGACCGCGTAGGCTGTGAGAAGTTTGAATCAAAGGCCAATCACGCGGCCAATACTTGGAGGTTATGATGCTCTTATCAGCTCCTGTGTCTAAAAGCCCCATAAACGGTCTATTCTCTATTTGCAACTCAAGCATGGGTCTATCGACCATATCCATCATTAAATTTATATAAGGAACCTCTACTCGGGTCTGGACAGTCTTGTCTGCACTAATTAAAGCTGGTAAAAATATGAGTTGGGCTATAGGATCACCTGGCGCAACAGCAAAAACACCTCGTGCAACTGAGCACAGCACTGAAAAAGAGCTAGCTTCCGGATGTAAAATTCCAGGTGTTACAATAAAACCTTGAGAGCTCAAGGCTGCTCGGCCTATCACAAGCCCGACCGCACCGGGTGGTACCGTGTCGGTACTGTTAAGATGACCGGTACCGGCGTAATGCCGTCCTCTGGTTTTAAGAGGACTCCGGTGGCGGCACAGAGGTCCAGGCTTGCAGGGTGTCGCTCCTGGCGGGGTTCCCTCGTGCCTGACGGAAGAGTGCCCGATCGGTCGAGGGGACCTGGGCCTTCGGTCCCCATCTCCCGTTTTTTGACTCCTGGCTCGAGAGAGGGCGTCCTCCTATGTCCTTCACTGACTTGCACTCATTGGCCCAATGTCTACCTTTGCGGCACCGTGGGCACATCCCAGGAGGCTTATTGCTAGGCCCTGCACGGCATTCCCTTTTCATATGTCCTGGTTTACCACACTGAAAGCACACAGGTGATGTTCTCTCCCTATGATTAGACCTCACAATGGCGGCTGCTAGTCCATGAGCTGTTAAGGGGCCTCCTGTATCCCTACAAACCTTTAGCCAATCTGAAATTCCCTTGGACTTACGATCCTTGAGTAGGGCTCTACATTCTGCATTACACTGCTCCCAAATTATCTGCTCTTCCATTTTAGTGTTCTGATCTCCCTCTCCAAAGGTCCTTTCCACGGCCTACATTACGCGTGCCACAAAATCAGCAAAGGGCTCATCTGGCTCTGCTTAACCTGTGTAATGCCCAGTTTCTCTTGCCCTTTAAGTGAAAGGGCCTTCCAAGCCTTTATAGCTGCAGTAGAGATCTGGGTATACACTGGCCATGGATATCTATTTTGATCATCAGAGTATTGGCCTTGTCCGGAAAGCATATTATAAGTCCAGGTCAAAGCATCACCGCCACGCTGTTGATTTGCCCGGGCGGTCTCAGCCAAAAGCTCTTGCCATAGGCTCTTCCAATTTAGATATGATCCGATATTAGGGAGAACAGCCTTCACCACAAATTGCCAATCAGAGGGAGTCATATTCATTCCCCCCATACGTTCTAACAGGGACAAAGTGTAATTGGCATGAAGACCGTATTGCTTTACAGACATGGCCAATTCTCGCACTAATGCTGCATCTACCTGTTTGTGAACTCTTTCCCTTTCTTCTTCTAAGACGGGGAACATATCTTGAAGTTCCCGGCGCGCGGCTGCATCGATGAAGGAAGAGCCGGCGCCATAATTCATGGGCGGGGCAGATGGCGTCACAGGAGGAGGAGCCATTGATGAAATGGCTCCAGAGTCCTGAGGCCATGGGCCGCGCGTGGCCGGCGCAGTAGCACCGTCATTATCTTTCTTCTCCTTTTCTAATCCTTGTCTATTTCCTGCAGGTTTACGTTCTAAGCGCCTATCCCACTTATACCCTTCCTCAGCGTCGGAAGTCTCCGAACTTGATGAGGAAGATACTGCTTTAAGTTTCACCTTTATTTTTTGCTTCAAACCGGTTCTCCTCTCCCGCTCTGTTTCTGAGAGACTATCCTGGGCAGACTGAAGGGCTTCGTCACTCTCTCTGACCGCTCCCTTATGGGGGGCATAAACCATCTGCAAAAATTTCACCAGAGAGACCTGTGCGCCCATGTCTATAACCAGAAGCGGCGGCTCATATACCTCCGATTTATGCTCCTAGTCACCCGAAAGTTCTCCCTCTCAGAGCTCCTTACCTGTCTTTGGCCGCAGTTCTGACTCCGTCCCGTTTTGAACGGGAGGCTCCCTCCAGGTCCCGGGTATTCGGCACCAGTTGTCGCGCCCACGTGTCTTACCGCCCAGCAATAAGACGCAGACGCGTGTGAAGTCTCCTGCGGTAAAATTTATTGTGCACACTAACATGAGGAAGGAAGCGTGAATCCCGGCAGGCTTCTACTCTTATGTGCTGTCTGGCCCCGCCTCCGCCGATGATAGGTCGGCGTCATGATTACGCAGGGTTCTGGGCGACTGGATTCGTCAGTCCCAGTGTTTACGTGCCTGCCGCGCCGCAGCTCACTGCGCATGCGTTAGGCGCATGCGTGGTACTGCCAAAGCTACGTGACTATCCACCAGGCACCAAGATCTAGCCTCTCTGGCCGGCGCCATTTTGGGTACGGCATGTAGCCAGTACATACAGATATGGCTGGCAACATTATTACACAGAATATAGTTAATATTTTGATGTTTCAAAAATAGTCAAGTTGTTTTTCTTTCTGTGTGAATACCTCAGAAATAATTGTTTCTAAAAACTATTAATTTCAAACTTACTCATCACTGAAAACAAACAAAAAACCCACCGATAATTGTGCCTTGTCAAACAAACGCTTGAAAATATTTTAGAATTGAAGGCTGAACACGAATAAAGTATTGATTTTCTTTATGCACATTCAAGCAAATGTTTTGTGTGCATAATCAGCTGTGAAGAGATAAAACTCAAAGTGTTTAATTCTGCTAGAATATATATAACAGAAAATCTGTATACTTTCACAATGTGCTTGTAGTACATGTAATAATGACACGCATATTTTTTCAAAGAATTATTTACTAATTAGGGAGGCAGAGAGACAGTCAAAAAGAGAAAAAGAGAAAGGGAGACTGAGAGACTAAGAGTCTGATGGAAAAAGCAAGAGACCTACTATCTATTTTGTAGATTGTTCACTTCCCCAAATGGCCATAACACAGGCAGGTCTGGGTCAGGCTGCAGCCAAAAGCCAAGAACCCCACTCTGGTCTCTTGCATGGCTGATAGAAATCCAAGTATTTAAGCTATTTTCTCCTGTCTTCCTGGGTACTTTAACAGGATTCAATATCAGAAGTGGAGCAGCTGAAGCATGAACCTGCCCATTAATACAGGATGCCAGTGTTGCAAGCAATAGCTTACGTTGTTGTCCTAATCTTTATTTCTTTTACATTTGTGTTCTGCATAGCAATGTATGACATGTTGTAAGTCGATATCTAAAAATAGCAAATAATTTTAACACAGCTGCATTGGTCTACTCTAACAGGGATAAATTCTAGATCACAGGGCTGAAGAAATATCGCATGAATGTCTCAGGTCAGGTGATCTTCACGTGCAACAAGTATGCAGAAACTGATATTAAAAAGAATATTATAAAAGTATACTTTATTCCAGCTTTAGGTAACTGTCTAAGTTTTCTTGTACCCAGGCAAGTGTTAAACTGCAGGGAGAAAAGCAGCCAGTAGTTGACAGGTTCTCTGGGACTGGTTAATGCCAAATTTGTGTTAACTATACCAGTGTGACAACATAGTTGCATATATATATATACATATATATTTGAGATATGTGGGGAAGGCGGGGAACATCATGCTGGGATATGCCATTCTGGATCCCAGGCAGGGAGGCTGCAGATTGCTCCAAGAAGGAGATCTGGAGACATACTGTAGGGAGAGTGGCCCAGGGCATATTTGACATGGAAGGAATGACTTCTGAGGGCTTGCACAGACAAGGCCACAGCAATCACAGATAAGTAAGGGAGCTGGACTAGGTGGTTTAGAGGAAGAAAGCTGGAGAGCGTGTCTGAGTCAGGCCAAGGCAGCTGCCTATGTGGAACACCTGGGCTGTGCTAAGTTCCATTGTCAGCTACCTCTGGCACACACAAAATCTGGGGCTGGGCATGGGGTATGCCTGGCTGGACTAAGCTACAGCACCCACAATAAGTGTTGGAACAGGGGGTGCATCACATCAAGCTGGAATGCAACACCAACTAGAATGAAAGAGAACTGGATCTGGGGGGAGATTCTATAAGGGTCTTGTGGGCTTGCCTCTGTGAACTACAGCAAATGCTGGTTTGTGCACAGAGCTGGGGGTGGCCAGGAACTGAGCCAGGTTGGACCACAGAACTCAGCTGACACTTGTGGGATCCAGAGCTGGGAGGGGGCCAGGCTGGGCCAGGCTGCAGCACTCACTGGCACATACAAAGGCCAGGAATGTGGGTAGACTACGTCAGCCAATATTGCAGCACCCACTGGCATGAGTGAGATCCAGGGCTGGAAGCAAGCTATTTGATATGGGAACATGGGGAACCTGAATACTAGGCTGTAGTTCCCACTGGGGAATGCAAGAGCATGGGCTGGGGAGGTGGTCCAGGCAAGGCTGCAGCACACATCAGCATTGATGTGGGCTGGGTCTGGGGACAGGGTGGGCTGAGGTGGGCTACAGCACCTGCTGACATGCAAGAGAATCAGAGCAGAGTGTGGGCTGTGCCTTGGTGGCCTAACATGCAACACCCACAAATGAAAACTGAAATTGTGGATGGGTCATTCCAGGCTGGGCCACAGCACCCACAGCATGTACAGGATCCAGGATTGGAAACCGTCCTGGAAGGGGGAACTTTGGGGACTCCCCTGCTAGGTCTCAGCTTCTACTGGTAAGCATGGGACTTAGATGGTGGTCACTAGCACCTGATTAGAGCATGACTGTGTGTTTTGGTGATGGGGTGAATTGATGGAGAAAGGGTGGCTATGCAATTGGACAGGAAGAATAACTTTTTTTTTTTTTTTTTTTTTTTTACTTTTTAAATGCTCTTGGTAGATTTTTTTTCTATTTTTTAACTTTTGACAGTTTACATAGTTAATTAGGGCACAAAGTTTTAAGGGCTACAGGAAAAGTGGGTAAGACTATTATTTCCACATTTTCCTGTATCTGGGGTAAAGGGGGAGGTAAAGGGAGAAGCCCCAGACAGTCTCCCAGCCATCCCAGGTCCCTGATGTGGAGCATGCTCCTAGGGTTTTAGCTCAAATGGTTTTGATAGTTCAACAGTTATGAATTGCTGTCAATTGCACCATTCCAAGTGCAATGAGTTCGCTGAGGAATCCTCTGATTGACATAGTCCATCTTAGAGTCTCCGTTTGCCCTATTTTTCACTGCTAACACATGGCTAGGGTAGTTGATTGATCTGTTCTGTCCTCTCTCTTTTTATGCTTATGGTTCTGAGTCTGGCAGTTTGATTTGGGGAATCCCTAAAGAAACTTTGTCTGAGGTGATCCCAGACCAGGTTCTTATGTTTGCTTGCCAGTACAGGGCCTGGTACAATTCATCGCCCCAATCAGTTGGTGATTACAATTGCTGGGTCGGATCTGTTTTCAGCCCTGATTTCACTGCTACCAATGGGTGTTGCAGTCCAGCCTGATTCTGCCCAGCACACACTCGGCCTAGTCAGAGCGATCCACAATAACCCCCAGCAGGCCTGCCCCCTGCTCTGGTTCCCATGGTTGCTAGTATGTGCATCAGACTAGTCCAGTCTGTCCCACATCCCATTCAGCTCTCATACATGTCAATGGGCATTGAAGCCTAGTTCAACCCAACCAGCTCCACTATCCGGCCCGCACACATGCTATTGGGTGCCCTTCTCGCTAGCCATGCCTGCCCCTGTCCAAGTTTCCGTGCCCTCCAGTGGGAGTGGTAACCCAAGAGGGAGGAGCCCACTATTTCCTTTCAAGGCCACTCCCACTCCCAGATTATGCACTCTCCAGGTGGTTCTGCAGTTTAACTTGACAGAATTAGCCTCCAGTGCCAGCCTCTGCCAATTGATGCTGTGGCAAAGCCCAACCAATCCCTACTCTAATTTATGCTTGCACCAGTAGGAACAATCAGCCCAGCCTGGCTTTTCCCTGATCTGGTCTACATGAGGTCCATAGGTGTTGTAGCCCTGCCTAGTCTTGTCTGCTCCCATCCCAGCTCATGCTCTCCAGTGGGAGTAGCTGTCCAGCATGGGCACCTCCCCCCCCCACCCACATTTCCCCTGCCGGCTCCACCCCCTCCCTCCCTGGTTGGGCGACCACACCTGTTCTTCACATTTGCCTTTGGTTTGGGTGGGTTCTTTTCCCCTTCTCTGTCAAAAGAACATCTTGATCATTTGTAGGGCAGGTTTGGAAGAGGCATATTCTTTTAGGTTTTCGTTACTGTGGAAAACAAAGACAAAAGAAAGCTTTTTTTGTTTGTTTTTTGCTTTTAGAGTGTGGAATATGTCACTCCACTCTATCTGGCCTGTGGAGTTTCCTCTGAGAGGTCAGCTGTGAATCTGGTTGTCATTCTTCTATAGGACAATTGATTTCTTCATGTGTGCATTTAAGGATCTTTTCCTTATGTTCAAGTGAGGACAGCTTGATTATCATGTGTTCTGGTGAAGTTTGCTTTCAGTCAACCCTGTTGGGAGTTCTGTGCTCCTCCTGGATCTTGTTTCCCAATTATTTCTCTATATTAGGAAAAATTTCCCTTATTATTTTATCAAATACATTTTTAAACCTGGCTTCTCTTTCTGCACCTTCTGGGGCTCTCATAACTGTTATGCTTGGCCTCTTAATAGTGTTTCTCAATTTTTGAATACTTTTTTTTAAAACTTGACCCAGCTCTGCTTCCAGCTTTTTGTGTGTTTCCCCCTGGTGACAGGAAATATCTTCTAATTTTGAGATTCTTTTTTCTGCCTCCTTCATTCATTCTATTTTGGAGACTCTCCGCTGTACTGTTAATTTACTCCTCTGTATTCTTAATTTTTGACATATCAGCTTTCGTTTGATTTATTTCCTGTGTAATACATTTCTTAAATGTCTTGAACTCCTGTATTACATACCTCTCATTGTTGATAAGCTTTGTAACAAGTGTTTTGAATTCTGTATCCCCCATTTTCCTAATGTCTTGCTCAATTAGCTCTGAGGTTGGGCAAGGGTGCTTCTGTTTTGTTCAGCCTGGCCTGCACCAGTCTCAGGATCACCATGGAGAGCTGTAACGTAGCAGGGGAATAACCAAAGCTTTCCTACCAGGTCCACTCTCAGCCACAGATCTTGCCAGGAAGTACCAGAAGTCCACCTAAATGCATTCACAGACCAGACACTTGCTGCAAAGCTTGATGAACAGAGTTGTCCAACCTATTCTGCTTTTTATTCTCTGACTTGACACTTGATTTCCTCTGCTATCCTAGATGAGTTTGTCATCATATCCCTCATGTGCATCCAGGCATGCTTGTTCCAAGCCCTGGCCACTCCTGCTCACCAGTGGGAGCTGTGGCCTAGCAGGAGGATTTCACAAGTACTGCTACCAGGTCCACTCCTAGTTCCAGTCCTGTGTGTCCTGGAAGGTACTATGGCCCAGCCTGACTTGACTTGGTTCATTTCCAGTCCTGGCACTCATTGGCAGGTACTATGGCCTAGTCCAACTGTAGCATGAAGGAGTACTACAGCCTAGCCCAGCCTGGCCCATTCTCAGACCCAGCTCTCAAGTAACCAGCAAGTGCTGCATCCTAGCCCAGCCTGTCCCACACCCATTCCGGCTCTTGTGAGCTCAAGCAGGTGCTGGATCTAGCCCAGTCTGGCTCATCCCCACAACCAGCCCATACACATGCTGAAGAATGCTGAAGCCTTGCCCAGTCTGGTCTGCCCTCAGCCCTGGCTCTCACAATCACCAGTGGGAGATGCAGCCTAGCAAGGGAGTCCCCACAGTTCCTCTATCAGGCCTGTTTATAGTCCTGAATCTTGCACCTGCTGTTGAGTACTTCTACCCAGCCTGGAATGGCTCACCTACAATCTTGGCTCTTTCTGCTGGGTGTTACATCTTAGCTCATCAGGCACAACCTATGCCCTGTCCTGGTTCTCATGTGTATCAACGGGTGCTAAGACCTGACCTGCCCCCAGCCCTGAATATTTTGCTCCCCTGGGAGAACTCTAGCCTAGTAGAAGGTTTCCCAAGGTCTTCTAGCAGACCTGCTCACATCCTCAGATCCCATGCATTGTTGGTGACTGCTGCAGACATGCCTGGCATGGTCTGCCCTCATTCCCAGCCTTTGCATGTGCTGGCAGGTGCTTCAGCCTAGCCCTACCCAGCCTCCTTCTAGCCTTAGCTCCCACAAATATCAGCTGGGTTCCTGTCAGGTGAGTATGTGGTCCAGCCTGGCTCAACCCATCAGTGCCCCCCAGCTCTTTGTGCAAAAAAAGTGGGTGCTGCTGCCCACAAATCCCCTACACAATCTTCTCCCAGATCCAGTTTTCTTGCAATCTGGTTTTGCAGCCCAGCCTGATGTGGCCTATCCCTTGTTCCAATATTAGCAAATGGGTACCACTGCTTAGTTCTACTAAGCAGGCTTTCCAGCCTTAGCTTTTGTATGTGCTGGCTGGTAGTGGGTGATGCTACTGAGCCCAGCCCAAATGTCCCTATCAGTCAGGTGTCTTGGCCAAATGCAGACATGCCCTTCCTGATCTCAGCTGCCTCATCTACCTGTGAGTGCAATGACTAGGTCCATGGAAGCTTCCAGAAGTTACTCCTCCCATGTCAAACAAACCATCAGTAACCTCCATCCAACATGTCCCCAGATCCCCTTGCTCAGGTGATCTGCAACACCACCACCCATACACATACCATGCAATGGCATGTTGAATGCCTGAGGGACAGGGCGTTGTATCCCGACCCAATGTCCTTTGCCTTCCCCACATACCTTTAGAAAGAGAGAGAGAGAAAAAAGCAACTATGCTGACGCACTTGTACAGTTAACGCAGATTTGACGTTAACCAGGCCTAGAAACTGCTATTGGCTACTTTTCTCCCAGCAGTGTAATGCTTGCTTAGGGTCAAAGCAACCTAGGCAGCTGCCTACAGCTACGGTCTTTATTTGTTTGAAAAGCAGAGGAAGCAAAAGAAACAGAGAATTTCCATCCACTTGTTTATTCTTCAAATGTACAGGACAGCCAGGACTGAGCCAGGCTGAATCCAGGACTTGAAATGGCAATCTGATATGGGAATCTGGTTTCACAAGCAGTGGCTTCATCTGATGTACAGCAGTGCTGGCCCTTCGGGTCTTTTTTAGTAAGAATAACAGATAGGATACGGTTGGGTATCTACAAGCAGCATTCTCATATTTAGTGGACCAATAGAAAACCAATCACGTTTTCTCCCCATTTGAGTATTTGCAAAGAGACAGATATAGTGAAAAATGTGAAATGTGTAATGAATATGTCAACCTGTGTTCTGTCTCTAACACACAGATATAAATATCACTGATTCAATCATACTAACAAATGGAATTTCTCTTATGTTTTCAGAAGAAATACTTTAAATTGGGTTAGTGCTTTATTAAGGCAACAGACATGACAGACATCCTAAGACTTTGTACATTTTATTTTTACCAGATAGACAAGAACTCATTGTGGGAGTTTGGCATTCAGCACCCCTTAGGAGCTGCTGGTTTGCCTGCTTGCTGCTCTACTTCTAATCCAGTTCCCAGCTAATTTTCTGAAAGCACTTTTGGCCTTTTCAGCCACATGGGAGAGACCCAGATGGAAATTCTAGGACCCTGGCTGTGCTTCTCCCAACCTTGCCATTACAGCCATTTGGGGAATTAACCAGTGGTGTCTCTCTCTCTCTCTCTCTTTCTCTCTCTCTCTGTATAAATATATCCTTCTATGTAATGGCCCTTCAAACAAATAAATGAATCTTCTTGAAAAGATCAAAGAAAACAATGATATGACCTCCAGAGGCTGAATTGGGAGTAATTAGGAACCATTCCAGTGTGAATTACTTTGTTGCTATTGAGATTGTTTTGAGCCCTCTACGAAATGCAGAAGCTTGGATGTTTGTTTGTATCTGGAGAAAAACAGGCAGATGTTCCAGCTATACACTTCTGTCTAAAATGGCAACAGCTGCAGAACACAAGTAATATAAGAAAGAAAACAACTGGAATAGTGTTGGAAATGAGAAGAGGAAGATGCAAGCAAAGAGTAGTTTTTGAGTACAAATTATGGCACTTCATGTTGATTTTCCTCCACCAGAAGCTGGCTGTTGTTCCTCTGCAGATATCAATACACATGTTTCCAGGGATTCTGAACTTGCACATTTATTTGTCAGAATGTAATGTCTTCATCATGCTCTCAAGTCAGAGACCAAAAGAAATAGTTTCCACACTCATATTTCATAAAAGATATTGAGAGTATAAGACACACTTAGAACCAGTGATAATAAAAGATTTGACTTAAAATTAAGAAAAAATATAAATAGAAAATCCATTTTACATTAGCTGTAGATTACAAATAAATGAAACACACCAGCAGCATCCTGTATCAGAGTACCAGTGTTGTTTTAGCTATTTCACCTTGAATCCTGCTTTCTGCTAATGTGCCCTGAAAGACAGCCCAAATATTTGGGTCCCCAACATCACTGTGGGAAATCAGGATAGGGTTTTTGGCTTCTGGCTTTAGCATGATCCACCCTTGGCTGCTTTGCCATTTGGTGAGTGAACATGGATGATAGGTTCTCTCTCATTCTGCCTTTAAAAAAAATAATTTAAAAAAATCACGGGGTCAGATGATTTTATGGTAAAGGACAGTATGCTAAAGCTGAACTCATAGAAGCAGGGTGTGCAGTAGTAGCTACCAAAGGAATAAGTGGTAAATGGAAAAGGAGAAAATTTCTTTTTTTTTTAAAGATTTATTTTTATTATTTTTTCATTGGAAAGGCGGATATACAGAGAGGAGAGACAGAGAGGAAGATCTTCCGTCCGATGATTCACTCCCCAAGTGAGCGCAACGGGCCGATACTATGCCGATCCGAAGCCAGGAGCCTCTTCCGGGTCTCCCACGCGGGTGCAGGGTCCCAAAGCTTTGGGCTGTCCTCGACTGCTTTCCCAGGCCACAAGCAGGGAGCTGGAAGGGAAGCGGGGCTGCCGGGATTAGAACCGGCGCCCATATGGGATCCCGGGCGTGCAAGGCGAGGACCTTTAACCACTTGCGCCACCGCGCCGGGCCCAGAAAAGGAGAAAATTTCAATGAAATGGTACAAAGGTTGAGTTAGACATGAGCAGTAAATGTCAGTGAACTATTGTGCAGAGAGAGGCCATAATAAATAATAATACATCGTACATTTTAGAAAAGAACAAGTGTGTTTATAGGTTGTGAGGTTCAGCATAGCCAAGATCTGACTTTTCTCCAAATCGACTTGCAGGTTTACCTCATTGCCTATCAAAACTCACAAAAGATTATTGCTAGACATTGAGAAGTCTACTTTAATACAGATACAGAAAGGCAAAAGAATCAGAATAATGAAACAATTTTGAAAATAATAGTGTAGTGGACGTAATCACTCTATCAGCTGTTAATACTTGCTAAGTAGACATAAGACACAGTGATATTGGTGAGGGTTAAGCGTATTGATCAATGAAGCAAATTGAAAATCAAGAAATAGACCAAAAGGTTATACAAAATTCATGTCTTGTGAAGGTGCAAAGAAACCCCATTCAGGAAGAATTGTCTTTTCAACAAGTACTATTGAAACAATTAGAGATAATAGGCAAAAATTTGAAAACCTTGATTTAGACATCACACTTTAAAAAAAATTAATCTGAGACAAACGACAAATTCACATGTCAATCTTAAGCAATCAAACTTTTTATTCCAAAAGTAGAAAAAGTGTCCAGATTGTACACAGGATAAACAGTAGTCTGTTCAATAAATGGTGCTGGCAAAATAAACATATATAAGTAGAGGAATGAAATTAAATCCATAACTCTCACCATATGCAAAAATCAACTCATGATGGATCAAAGTTCTAAACGTAAGATGAGAAAATGTGAAACTGTTAGAAGAAAACATACGGGCAACACTTCAAGGCATTGGTGTAGGTAAGATACAAACAAGCATATGCAGCACAAGCAAAACTGAACACATGGAATTACATTAAACTCAGAAGCTTCCGTAGAGGAAAGAAAACAACCAGTAAATGTGAACAGAATCGGCTGAGAATTTAACAGAATGGGCAAGAATATTTGCAAGCTACTTCCTTATCTGACAAATGATTGCAGTCCAAAATATGTCAGCAACTAAAAAAGCTTAAGGGCACAATGAAAAAACCCGTTAAGAAATGGGCAATGGACTTAAACAGATAATTACCAAAAGGAAAAATACAGATGGCAATTAGCCATCAGGCAAACACAAATCAAACCCATAGGATATCATGTCATGCCTGTCAGAATGACTATTGCAAAAAAGACAAAGAATAACAAATGCTGCAGAGAATGGAAAAGGTGAACTACTATACACTGTTGCTGAGAATGTAAACTAGTGTAGCAATTGTGGAAACCAGAAATTTAACTGCTCTCTTATCCCAAATATTCCTAATGACTGTATATTGAAGGGTTTGGGGTAAAACTAGGGGGTGCTGGGTGTGGTTCAGTGAGTCTGTCCAAGATACTAACATTAGATGTTAAACAGGGAAATAGTTATATTACTAATCATATTACTACCTTACAATATTCATTTTGAAAATTTAAAAATAATATTCTGAAGTAAGAATAAAAGAAGAAATGGCAGAAAAATCTTTAGGATCAGTCTATGAAGAGTTCTAATGTTTGATACCAAAAGTATGTTCCATTAAACTTGAGATTGGTAAGTTGGAATTTTTAAAGTTTAAAACTTACTTTTAGTAAGAGACTTTAAGAGCATTAAAAGATAAGCTACAGAATTGGAGAAAATATTTCAAACCACATATTCATGGAAGTCTTTGTATCTTCAACATATAAAGAATTTTATATAAAGAATGAGGAGTTTGCTTGAGGGCCGAGTATGAAGTGGGCAGGATTGGGCTGGACTGCAACACCCATTGGTTCGCATGGAAGACAGGGCTGGAAACACAACTGACCCAGCAATTGCAACCATCAGCATGTGCATAAGCTGATGGGGTGACGGACTGTGCCGGACCCTGTACTTGCAAGCCAGGCAAGAACAAGGTCTGGGATCACCTCAGACCAAGTTTCTTTGGAGATTTCTCCAACTAAACTGCTGATCTCAGAACCCCAACCATGAAGAGACAATGTCAGCCAGTGTATTCTGAAGAGATTTCATCGTGATTGGAACGGCGAGATTGGCAGCAATTCAGAACTGTTGAACTATCAAAACTGCATGAGCAGGACCCTCAGAGTATGCCCCACGCCGGGGACCTGGGATGGGTGGGAGGCTGGGTGGGGCTTCTCCCTTTATCTCTCACCTTACCCCGGATACAGAAAAAAGATAATAAGATTAATGTGGAAACAATGGTCTTACCCACTTTCCTGTTGTTCTTGACTCTTTGTGCCTTAATCAACTATGTAAAGATTATTTGAATAACATTTTTAAATAAAAAATTTAAATAAAAATTTTTTAAAAAGAATGAGGAGGCAAAATAAATATCCAATGTAGGTAAAAAATAGGAAAATCCATGGGACATTTCACTGAAGGATATATAGATGGCAAAAATTATGAGGAAATATGTCCGCATCATTAATCAGAGGAGAAATGCAAATACAGCTCACCTATGGAGATAATTAAAAATGTTTCAATGGTAACAACACCAAATGCTGCCAAGCATGTAAAGAAACAGGATAGTTTGTTCATGAGAATCCAAAACAGCAATGTCACTCTGGGGAAAAATAATTTCTTTTAAAAACAACACGGGTCCAGCGTGGTAGCCTAACGGCTTAAATCCTCACTTTGCACTCGCTGGGATCCCATACAGGCATGGTTCTAATCCCGGCAGCTCTGCCTCCCATCCAGCTCCCTGCTTGTGGCCTGGGAAAGCAGTTGAGGATGGTCCAAAGCCTTGGGACCCTGCACCTGCATGGGAGACCTGGAAGAGCTACTGGCTCCTGGCTCCTGGCTTTGGATCGGCTCAGCCCTAGATGTTGCCGTCACTTAGGGAGTGAACCATTGAGCAGAAGACCTTCCTCTCTGTCTCTTCTGCTTTCTGTATATCTGACTTTGCAATAAAAATGAATAAATCTTTTTTTTTTAAAAAAAAATACACAACTCGGGCATCGTACTCATAGCATTCTTTTCTAGAGAAATGAAAACTTGTGCTCCTGCAAAAATACATGCATAAATGTTCATAGCAGTTTTGTTCATAACAGAGAAAAACTGTAAATGTCCTTCTGTGGGTGAAATCAAACAATGAAATGTATTTTAGTGAGGAAGAGGAAAGACCTATTGATATAGACAACAACCTTGGTAAATCCACAGAAAATTACAGTGAAAAACCAGAGCCAATTTCAAGTTGACTGATGTTTAATTCCATTTATATAACATTTGTGAAATGACAAAATTACAGCAACTGATAGTACCTTGCAGATGTTCAGGGCTTCAGGGGAAGATGTGGGTAGCAGAGAAGGAGGTACAGGTACAAAAGGGCAGCATTAGGCTTGATTTTATCAGTGTCCACATTGTGATGCTATGCTGCAAATTCCCAAGATGTAATCATTGAGAGAGACTAGGACTATCACTTTTATATTGTTGTTATAACAAGGTACCACAGATTTAGTGGCGTAAAACAATGGGAGTTTGGGGGAGGCATTTAATACAGTAGTTGAGATGCTTTCAAACAATATCAAGGCTCTGAGGCTGGAGTCTCACACTCCCATCCATGCCTAATTCCAGCTTCCTGATATTATACACCCTGGGACGGGAAACCACTGCCATCCACAAAGGAGATCAGAATTGTGTTTGGGACAGAGGCTGAAGATTCTCTCTCTCTCTATCTCTCTCTCTCTCATAAACAACAAAAAAATTATTCTCTTATAGTTCTGCAGCCCAGAGGTAAAAAACAAACAAATAAATAAAAGATGACTCATGAGGCATATCAAGGTACCAACACAATTGCTCCCTTCTGGAAAGATTTGAAGGAAAAATCTGTTTCGTTTCCTCTAGATTTTACAGGCCACCTGTACTCCTTAGTAACATCTCATCTGAAAGGTCTCTTTTGACATATAATTTGAAATTCATATTATTTTGGATTAAAAATTAGATAGTTTCAAATTAATTAATTATTATTCTTGTTTTAATTTGAAAGGCAGAGAGAGAAAAAGAGGAAGCAGGTTGATCTCAGGTGCTGGTCCACTCCTGAAATGCCTAGAATATTCCTGGTTAAGCCAGGACAAATCTAGGTCTCTGAGATGGGTGACAAGAATCCAATCCTATGAGTCATCACCTGTTGCCTCCCAAGATGTACATACATTAATGAAAAGCTGGAATCAAGAGAAGAAGCAGAATTAAGATGCAGCCACTGACTCCAGGATGTGAGTTTCCCAAGCAGTGTCTTAGCACCAAATACCCAACACCTCTAAAAGCCACTATTTAGTTGCAAGTAGGTGGAGCATAAGCAGAATATCTGTGTGTTATTTTGTAGGGATAGGCAATGGTAGAAAGTCTAGTATACTCTTGCCAAAGTGTATTTAACAGTTTTATCAGGAGTCCTGTTTTTATTTGGTTGTAAAGATGCACACTGTGACTTATCTTCACTTCCTGGGATGCTCGCCTCCACCATAGAGTTCATCTATCAGAATATATATACACATGCACACAACGTCTATCTATACATTTATTTATCCTATATTCTGCATGAAGGTTGCCTTATATAAGAGAGAACAGATGATATTTGTCCTTTTGAGATTGGGTTATTTTATTAAGCGAAATGGTCTCTAGTTGGGATCATCTTATTGCAAATGGTAGAGTTTCAACCTTTTTAATGGCTGAGTAGTATTCCATAGAGTATATGTGCCACAGTTTCTTTATCCACTCCTCTTTCGACAGGCATCTGGGTTGTTTCCATATCCTTGCTATTGTAGATTGTGCTGCTGTAAATGCAGAACTACAGGTCACTTTCTCATATTCAGATTTCATATCTTTTGGGTATATTCTTAGAAGTAGGATAGCTGGCTCATATGATAGACCAGTTTTCAGTTGTCTTAGCACTATCTCCGAGCTGATTTTCATGGTGGTTGTACTAGTCTACTCTCTCACTACCAGTGGAATAGTTTGCCTTTTATCTTCACATCTGTGCCATTAGTTTTTGTTAGTAGATTTCAAAATGTAGGCCAATCTCATTGGAGTTAGGTGGAACCTCAGTGTGGTTTTTATTTGTATTTCTCTAACAGCTAGGGGACTTGAACATTTTTTCATGTGTCCACTAGTCGTTTGAATTTGCTTTTTTTTTTTTTTTTTAAATGCCTGCTCATTTTCTTCACGCATTTCTTCACAGAGTTGTTTAACTGTCGTTGGGTTGCTAAAACATTTTGTAAATCCTGGGTATTAGTCCCTTATCTGTTGTGTAGTGCACAAAGATTTTCTCCCAATCCATAGGTCACCTCTTTGCTTTGTAACCTTTTTTCATTTTGTCCATGCATCATTTGTCCTTGGCTATTGCAACTGTGATTAGCAAAATCTCCTCAGGGCCGGTTTTTAAGCTGCATCAGTCACAGGTCTACAAGCAACTTTACTGATCCTGTTCACTGCCCAGTTCTCTATTTGCTGTCACTTGTGCCACTCCCTCTAGCCAGTTTCAGTGCCGGGTTCTCGTGCTATACTTCTGCTATGGCCTCTGTAACCATGGCTCTGGATCACCACTCTATCTCCTGTGATCCCGTGTTTTACCCTGCACCATTGTTACTCAATCTTTTTCCTACTCCTGTTTCAAGGAGTACCCAGGATTAGGGAGACACCAGCTATGACTTTAAATAAGATCACAAGGCTGTCAGTGGCATTCATTGCATGGATTTTTGTTGTTGTTGCTGTTCTTTCCTCTTCATGCTGGCAGTTGGGTAGGGGGATAATCCACAGCTATTTTGGATGGAACACGTGGGATGCCAAGAGCAATACATTGAGCCAGAAGTGAGTTCTCCCTAGACTTAGCATACGCAAAGCTTGTTATTGTCCACCCAGAGCCTTTGGCACAAGTCAAAATGACACCCTATGTGGCACTGATGTGATCCTGGCCATGAAATCAGTCCTATTGCCATACTCACTTGATAGGGTTGTGCCACTCTGCTTCCGCATGTGATTAGACTGGAAAAATCAACAGGACTCACAAAAATTTTCAGATTTATTTTTATTGGAAAGACAGATTTACAGAGAGAAGGTGACAGAGAGAAAGGTCTTCCGTCTGCTGGCTCACTCATCAAATGGCTGCAATGGCCGGAACTGAGCCAGTTCAAAGCCAGGAGCTTCTTGCTGGTCTCCCACGTGGGTACAAAGTCTCCAGGTTTTGGACCATCCTCCACTGCTTCCCTAGGCCACAAGCAGGGAGCCAGACAGGAGGTGGAGCAGTTAGGATACAAATTAGCACCCATATAGGATCCCAGTACTTGGAGGAGGAGGATCAGCCACTTGAGCCACCTCACCAGGCCTCCAAAAACTGCACATCTATGGCTGGATGATACTAAGTTAAAAAAAAAAAAAATCAAAATCCATGAGTTACATTTTCCACTGATCTTTGTTGGTGAGCTGTATTCTGTAGGCAACAAATAGATGTTTTTTTTTTTTTTTAAATCCAGTCTACTTATCTGCGACGTTTGATTAATGAATTCAAAGCTATTTACATTCATGGTTAAGTTCGGTGGTAATTTGGTCTTGTCATTTTAGCAATGGGTTGTTAATTGATGTAGTCTTCTGTTATTTTACTGGGATGTTCCTCACATTTGCCTTTGGTTTTGGTGGGTGCTATTTCTCTTCTCTGTCAAGAGAACATCTTGATCATTTGTAGGGCAGGTTTGGAAGAGGCATATTTTTTAACTTTTCTTTACTGTGAAAGAATTTTATTTCATTGTAAAAGACAAAGGAAAAATTTCCTGGGTACATTATCCAAGGCCAAAATTTTTTTGTTTTTAAAATCTGAAACATGTCACTCCATTCTCTTATGGCCTGTAGAGTTTCCTTGAGAGGTCTCCTGTGAGTTTAATTGGCATTCCTCTATATGTCAATTGTTTTTTTCACATGCATATTTAAAGATCTTTTCCTCGTGTTTGATTGAAGAGGGCTTGATTATCATATGTCGTGGTGAAGATCGCTTTCGGTCAACCATGTTGGGAGTTCTATGCCCCAAAATTATTTTTTAAAGTATTTCTTAAAAGTATAAAGTTTCAATGTCTGCAACACATGTTCTCATGTTTTCCTCGGCAACTTTTCATTGCTTTATCCTCTCATCTGAGGTTGCATTTATCAGTGTCTAATACAGAGATACAATAAATGGAATTTTCATATAGATATACAAAGGGGGAATTATTTGAGGAGTTGGCAGACACAATTAAAGCACCTGAGAAGTTTCATAATAAGTCATCTGAAGGCTGGAGATCCTGAGCTGGCAGAACTATGGCTCATTCCAAGTCAAAATTCCTTAGAACCAGGGAAGCTGAGAGTGAAACTCTGAATTTAAAGCTGAAAGCAGTTCTTCAAGTGCTCAAAAATCAAGTAGACACTGCAGTTCCTTTTGTCAGGTTACCAAAATTTCCCAAGCAATTTCTTAACATGTATAAGAAGCCTAGCAAACATGAGGATTGAAATGGCATCTTAGTTTAAGTATCATGGCCTATCTTGGAGTGATGCTGTTTCCTATTTCAGCCCTAGAGTTTGGGCCACTGACAGGAGCACTGCACTTCATTCTATTATTTGAGATAATAATTTAAGTGAATAGATTTTTTTAAAAAAGATTTTCTATTTGAAAGGCAGGTTTACAGAGAGAAGTAGAGACCCAGAGAAAGGTCTTCTGTTTGCCAGCTCACTCCCCAAATGGTGAGAAAATCCAGAGCTGAACCAATGTGAAGCCATGAACCAGGTCTCACACGCACAGGTGCAGGTTCCCAAGGTTTTGAGCCATTCTCAGCTGCTTTCCCAGGCCACAAGCAGGGAGCCGGATGGGAAGTGGGAGCAGGTATAGCATGTACTGGTGCCCATGTTGGGATCCCAGCAGTTTCAAGGCAGGGATTTAGCCACGAAGCTATCAGGCCGGGCCCAGTAAATAAATTCTGAATTTCTCTTACTCTATCAGTCATGCCATCATAACCAACCACAATATTTTGAATTCTCAGTGTTTCTCATTTCAATCTTATCACTATTTTGGTTTTAGGCCAATATATACAATAAACTCAAGTGGGCCTCAAATCTAAGTCCTAGAGTCAAAAGGTCAGTAAAACTGGAATGTTGCTGACATCCAAAGCAGGACTTTAGCATTTCCCAGGTATCAGATTGAGAAATCAGCTCACCTGCACTCATTCTGTTTGAACCCTATTCCAATTTATGGTGCCTATGCACACTGAAGGCCAAATTTCCCCATATATTCCATTCAGGCTAACCTACTAATCTCTTCTAGAAACACACTCTGATAAATCCAAAGTAATGTTTTAAGTTTTCTCTGCATTCTGCTTTGAAACACTTCTAATACCTAAAACTGAGCATTATGGAAGGAAATATAATGAACACAGCATATTTCAATTTTTTTTTCAAATTTTTGTCTAATTTTATAGGTGGAAAATGCTATAAGAATTGTTATGTAATCACTAGTGTTGCCAGAAAGGACCACTTACTATGCCAGAGTAAATAGTGAAAATGTTAGTTGCATTGATATTTTTATCTTGAAAAATGAAATAGTAAATTATTAAAATACATTTATTTCAGATTTTATTTAACAAGTCTATTATAATTAAATTTAAGCACATAGTACCATAATCAAGCATTGGTCATAGGGACTTATTTTTCCAATAAAGTTACAACACACATGATATATGCTAATTACCATCTCATATTTGACTTCCATAAATAAAATCATAAAGAGCCGATTTTGCAAAAATTGTGCACATCATCAAGTTTCCTATGGAGTTCTTAGACCTTTTATAGTGAACATTTTTCTTTTGTAATAGTAATAATTGCAGTGTGCTTTCTCAGCTTCAGTTAACCAATATAAATCTGCTGGATATATACACATTTTTAGTGTGTTATTTGATTTTTCACCTATTTGCAACAAAACGATCTTCTGCGTAAAATTTGCATAGTATTTACACTATTAAGATATATAGGAATAAGCATTACTGTGAAGTGGGCAAATAGTTTGAGCAAGGACACATTTTATAAGTAGTCATTTCATTAGAGAGTATGTTCTGTTATGATGATCTTAAGTTCCTTATGCATTCTTGTTAACCCTCAAGGTTTAGCAAATAAATTCTTAGATGTAGGCTTTCCTTCTGTTTCATTGTTTGAAATTTCTTTGCATACAAATTATTTTTTTCTAAAATTTATTATCAGTTAATTTTCTTTATGAATTTTCTGCTTTGTGTATTGCTCACTTAATTGGGATGTGTCTATTTTTTTCTAATGACTGATACGAGCTGATTATACAGTATTAAGGAAAACAGCATTTGATATTTGGTGCAGTTCTAGCTGGTTCTGCATTCCAGCTTGCTGCTAATGGGAACCTTGGGAGGTAGTAGGTGGATCCACATGGTTAGGTCCCTGCCACCCACATGGAAGATCCAAATTTAGTTCCTGACCTCTAGCTTTGACTTGGCTCATCCTCTGCTGTAGTAGGCAGACAAATAGAAAAGTAATCTTTGTCTTGCAGGTTTGGAATGCTGTAATTTCTAGTTTTAAACTCTTTTTAAATTTGTTAACTGTTTTATGGAGAAGGTTTTTAAAAATATATATATATATATTTGTTTTATTTATTTGAAATGAGTTATAGGTGGAGGGAAGAGAGAAAGATTCTCTCCTTGCTGGCTCTCTCCACAAATGGCTACAATGACTGGGGTTGGGCCCAAACAAAGCAGGAGCCAGGAGCTTCATCGCAGGCACATTAGCAGGAGGTGAGCAGGAAGGACCAGAAGTGAAGCAGCAAGGATTTGATCTAGTGTCCATATGGGATGGTGCTGGTTTAACCCACGGTGCCAGTCCCTTGAGAAGACTATTCTTTTTTATTCACTTTTTGTTATTTATTGCATTTCTTTGAGAATGAGAGAGAGAGAGAGAAAGAGAGAGAGATCTCATCTTCTGATTGCCTTTCCACTAATATTCACTGGGGACTCAATTCTGATCTTACCCCAGCGAAAACTATCAATAAAAGCTCTATGTGCTTTCTTTGAGACCTTTTCTTGTGTATGTTCTAAGAACATAATTTAAATAATATTGATTTTGTTGTCCGTATATAGAGTATTAAGATGTTGAAAAGAAAGAATAAAATTAGCTAGATATAGAAAAAGATATACTATATAGTTTTCCTTTATGTTGAAGCTAACAAAAAGAAAAACAAAACCTCAGTCTGAACACAGAATAGTAATTATGAGAAACTGGAAAGGGTACTGGGGTATAGATGGAGGTTAGATAACAAGACCCAAATCAAAGTTAAAACAAACTCCTGTGTTATACAACTCATTGGGGTGACTGTCGTTCACAATCAACCAGTATGTATTTTGTGGGGAAATAGAAGAGAGGTGCCCCAAGCCTCAATCATAAATAAATCTCAAGAGGATAATATTATTTCACTGATTTGATCAGTGCATATTGCATATGTGTTGAAATGTTGTACTGTACCCCTTAAGTATGGATATATGTCCAATTACTGTTAATACAAAATTAAAGAAGGTAATAGGCATTTATCTGAGAAATATTTTGACAGAGAAAAAGGGACAGAGCTCTCATCCACTGTCACTCCAACAAATAACAATAATGGCTAGGGCTGGAATGAACCAAAATTAGGAACTTAGAAGTCAATCAAGGTCTCCGCTGGGAGTGGTAAGAACTCAGCTACTTAGCCATCACTACTTCCCAAGGTTCATCAGTGGCTAGAATCTGGAATCAGTAGCCTGAATTGCATTTGAAACCAAATCACTTTGGGGAGATATTTGGGTGTCTTAACCACCAGACTGAACACTTGCTCTGGGTTTTAAATGTTTTTCTTTCTTTCTGTTTTTTTATATATATTCTGATGAAAGGGATAAAGAGAGATAGAGAATAATCTCCCATCTGTTTGTTTGCTTCTCAGATGTCTGGAATAACCAGAGCAGGCCCAGGCTAAGTCAGGAGTTTGAGTTTCAGTCCAAGTCTCTCACGTGAAGGAAAAGGGCTCAACTATTTGTGCATTGATCACTGCCTTGAAAAATTGCCCACCAACAGGAATCTGAATCAAGAGTGGAAGAAGGGACATATATGAGATGAAAGCATCCCAGACAATGGCTTAACCTCTGTGCTGCAATATTCACCCTTTACATTTTTTTAAATTTCCAAATGCCCATTTGAATTTTCAACATTCAGTTTGCACAAGTGTTCCTGAGAGTATTTTTCAATGGTGTTGATATTAATACCAACATGTGTATTTTCTGATTAGGACGATTCGTGTATTCCAGTAATATGTTTTTGACATCAGCTTATCCTGATCTTCTTATGATAACCCCCGATTTCACAACACATGCAATTGTAGTGCAATGATATTTAAAATGTATTAGTCTTTGAGAGAGAGAGAGAGAGACAGAGAGAAAGAGAGAATCACCTCTCTGCTGATTCATCTCAGGCTGAAGCCAGGAGCCCAGAATTTACTGTCTTGCCAGACAAATTATAGGAGGCTGCATTTAGAATTGGAGTAACTAAGTGTCCAACCTGGTATTCAGATATGGGACATGGGTGTCTCAATTTGTGGCTAAATGTGGTGTGCAATCTCTTACTTGGACTTTTTGTGCATAGTTTAAGATTCAGCTATCAGGGCCTGGCGAGATAGCATAGCGGTTAAGGTCCTCACCTTGAACACCCCGGGATCCCATCTGGATGCCGGTTCTAATCCTGGGCAGCTCCACTTCCCATTCAGCTCCCTGCTTGTGGCCTGGGAAAGCAGTCGAGGGCGGCCCAGAGCCTTGGGACCCTGAGCCCATGTGGGAGACCCAGAAAGAAGTTCCTGGCTCCTGGCTCCGGATTGGTGCAGCACCGGCCATTGCGGTCACTTGGGGAATGAATCATCGAACGGAAGTTCTTCCTCTCTGTCTCTCCTCCTCTCTGTGCATCTGCCTTTCCAATAAAAATAAATAAAAGTCTCATTAAAAAAAAGATTCAGCTATTATTTTTCTTGGGAATTTTTGTTTACTTTTTTTTTAAAAGCTTTATTTATTTTTAAGAGAAAAACAAATTTATAGAGAGAAGTTGAGAGAAAGGTCTTCTGTCTGCCTGTTTACTCCTCCAGTGGCTACAATAGCTGGAGCTGAGCTGTTCCAGGAGTCAGAAGCTTCTTCAGGATCTCCCATGTGGGTGCAGGGTTCCAAGGTTTTGGGTCATCCTCCACTGCATTTCTAGGCCACTACTAGAGAGCTGGATGGGAAGAGGAGCAGTGGAGACATGAACCTGCAAGGTAAGGCTTTAGCCACTAGGCCATCATGCTGGGCCCAGGATTTTTAATTAGTATCTGGGCTTTATAAAATGTACATGTTTTTCTTTTTAATGATCTAGATTATTCCTATTAAGTATTATCATTTCCCTTGGAACTTTGCAAGAACCTGCTAAAAAAATTCATTGGCTCTAGTAGCTTTGTTAAAGGAAGTTCTTCATTAACTGTTTTCGATGTATTCCATGTTCAATTAAATAAGGTTACAAAATAAGTTATTGTTTGGGATCCAATTATACCAAAAACGTTTATTTCATTTTGATCTAAAATTGAAATAGAACTGAATGTCCTGTGTTTTTAATTTCTAAAGTTTGCACACTTTTTAATTTTCTAATTTGAATGAAGCTTAATATTCATTGGTTATAAAAAAGACCATGTCTTAAGAAAATAAAAGCTTATTCTCACATAAAAATAAATTTGGGTGTCCCATGTGACATTGTGGAGGAAATCGCTGCCTGTGGCACTGGGATCCTACACTGAGTACCAGTTCATGCTCTCAGTACTGCATTTCTGATCCAGCCTGCAGATATTTCAAGTACTTGACCCATCCTCTGCTGGCTTCCTAGGGTGCACATTAACAGGAAGCTGGATCAGTGGAGAGCTGGAACACAAACCCAGGGACATGAAACAAGGAAGTCTCATGAATGGGATACAGGCATCCCAAGTGGTGTCTTAATCTCAGCACTGAAACACCTGCTCTTACAGCCATCTCTTGTAGTAAGAAGAGCCCCAGCTGATTTATTGTTATATCAGGACTGGACTACATGGTTTTCCTAGCTGCAAAAAATTTGGGAATATTAATATTTAGTATTCCAAGATAATACATTAGAGATCAGAGAAGAAGAAAGAGGATTGAAAATGGGTGTTTGGCTCAAACATTTAGATATCTGTTACCTTTTAGGTTCATCCCTTTCCTTGAGCTTTTGACCTTTATTAAGTTAGAATTTAAAAATTAGCTTTATACCACCTAATCTCGATGAAACTAGTAGAAGTGCAAAATGATAAAACTTCTTTAGAAAATTGGCTGGCTAGATGAATACATGCCCCATGATCCAACATTTTCATTCTTAGGAATATACTCTATAATTCATGCATATATTCATAAGAGTAATGCATAGTAATATACACTTCAGCCTTATTCATATTACCCCTAAATTGTAAATTATACTATCAACAGTAAAATGAATGAATTAGGTGTGCCCACATAATGCAATCTTGTATGTTTCAATACTGGACAAACTACCACTTTATGCAAAAAAAATGTGATTGAATTTAGAAACAATATTAAAAGAAATAAACCAGACAGAATAGTGGGCATTATTATGACCCCATTTTTTACAAAATCTAAACAGAGATAAAATTAATTCATACTGTGAAATGTCAGGATTAGAGCTGCCCTTGCCAACAGAGTGAGTATTGAATGAATGGCACATCAAACAGGTCATCGTAAGTGCTAACAATGAAGCTTTTCAATTGTGTTCATTTCAGGAAAATGCATTAAAATTATGACCTATGTAAATTTCTGTATCTATGTGATACTTGAATCAAAATAAGGAAACAAAACCACGAAACTATGTGAGCAAACTGTAATTTGACTACAAGCCAAATTGGGTCATTTGACTATGAATTTCTACTTTCTAGTAGCTACTTACATTAAATAATTTTTTAAGGTTATAGTTTTCACACTTGATTTTGAGGCTTGCATATTTCATTCTAATCATGGAACTTCTTCCCAAGTCATTCTTTGCACTATCTGGGCTTACATTTGTTTTTGCTTTTATGTACAATGTTCTTCCATTTCAACTAATACCTTTTAACATTTTCTTTCTGAGATTCAGAAATACTCATCAAGGTGACCATAGCACATTGACGTTCTTATTGCTCACTTCGAACCCTCTTCCATTTTCATGATGTACTTTTTTTGGCACATAAATTTTGGTAGTGAAATGCCACCATCAGAATGAGTAATCTCTTTGCAGCAATTAATTTAGCTGGTTCTTATTTTCTCCGTTATTATCAAGGTAGGTACAATTGCTATAATCATTAACTGGAATTAACATTACTTCCTAAAGGAACTTTAGTCCCCTGAAATGTTCTTGCATTATTTCTTTATAGATAGACTTCTTCAAGGGCTGTCCTTTTCTTTCAGCTGGACTTTTGCCCAAATCCCCAATCCTCTGTTTGGCAGGATGGCTGAAAGTTAAACCCTCATCTGAAACTTACTTGTGAATCTGTAATTCTGCTTTACTTGCTTTCTGTTGTTGTAGTTGTTGTTTTAAAGGTTTATTTATTTTTATTGGGAAGTCTGATTTACAGAGAGAAGGAGATACAGAGGAAGATCTTCTGTTCCCTGGTTCACTCCCCAAGTGGCCACAACGGCCAGAGCTATGCCAATCCAAAGCCAGGAGACGGGAGCTTCTTCAGGATCTCCCACATGGATGCAGGATACCAAGACTTTGAGCCATCTTCTACTGTTTTCCCAGGCCACAAGCATGAAGCTGACAGGGAAGTGGGGCAGCCAGGACACGAACCGGGGCCTGTTTGGGATCCCGGCACTTGTAAGGTGAGGATGTGGCCACTGAGCCCTTGTGCTAGGTCCTCTACTTACTTTGACACAGATTTACTCTACATTTTCCACACTCTCTTTCATAAAAGTGTTAATCTAGATGCAAGAATATTTCCAAGCATGCTCCTTAAAAAAGTCTTTAACTCATTTTCATTACTGTTTTCTTAGCTTTTGCCTTAGGCCGTCTTTCCTCATCTACCTGAAGGGGGAGAATTCCCATTTATTTTTACATGAAATAAAAATGAAAATAGAATATGAATGTGACACTGCAAAATACTTCCTCCTGGTCTTAAGAATGGTAGCAATCTAAGAAATGTACCTCAAGCAGCACAAAGCTAAGGGGTTCTTCGACTCCCAACATACTCTTTGTTTACCATAGAAATCATCATAATCCAATCAAAATAGTGGCTGTAGAAAACAATTCTCATGAACAGAAATTAACACTTCATTTTTTGGAGAAAATGAATCTCCATACTTAACATAATGAAATTATTTCCATTGATTATCTCACTGTAAAGGGACATAGGAGATAAATTTCTCTCTCTTTTTTTTTTTTCATTTTGATAAAATCACCTGTGAGGACTCCAGGTGCCTATCTAACACACTTCTCCAACAATGCTTATTTTTTCAAATTTATTTGTACTGGAAAGGCAGATTTATAGAGAAGGAGAAACAGAGAAAGATCTTCCATCTGCTGGCTCAGTGTTGAGCCCATCTGATACCATGAACTTCTTTCGGGTCTCCCATGCAGGTGCAGGGTCCCAAGGCTTTGTGCCAAACTCTACTACTTTCCCAGGTCACAAGACGGGAGATGGATGGGAAGTGAAGCAGCCGGGACCCAAACTTGCCAGAATCAGCCAATTTAGCCACTGCGCAGGGTTCGAGAGATAAAATTCCTAAGACTTTAAATGTATTGAAAATGTTCTAATTATACTATTACATTTGATTTATAAATTCTTTATAAATTTCTTTATAAATATAAATTATTGGTTGCAAAATATCTCATAATTTTGAATGTATGATGCAATATCTTTATGTTTCCACCTTTTGACTTTGCTCAAGCATAGGTGCCTTAGTACTAAAAATTCTCAAATATTATTTCTTCAGTATTTTTCTTCCATCTCTTCACTATTTTATAACACACTATCCCAAAACTAAGGGTGTTAAGATGAAGATTCATTAGCTCTCCAGAGTCAAGTAGTAGACTGGTTTTTACTTGGAGTCTCCTCTGTAGTTACTTAGATGCTGACAGGAGTTGGCGAAGGAATCATCAGACAACACCAGATCACTTCCTCCACGTGTCTGGTACAACAGCTGGAATGGTTGCAAAGCTGAGTTCCAGCTAGGTATCTTTTTCCATGTGTGGGACTCCTAATAACATGATTATCTCAGGATAGTCAGACTTGTCTCATGGAGGCTGGCTTTTCCCAGAGCACACATTTAGTGTTCCAAGAAATAGGAAGCAGACATCATTAATCTTTTTAAATTACTGGTTCTTAATTGGAAGTAATTTTGTCCCAGGGGATATTTGGCAATGATTGAGACATTTTTAGTTGTCACAAGTGCAGGGAGGCTGCAGCTATCATTTAGTCAGGAGAGGTCAGATAAGGTACTAAATATCCTACAATGCAGAGGGCAGTCTCATAAAACCAAATTATTCAACCCCAAAGATCAACAGTGCCAACTTGGAGAAACTCTGTTTGAAAGTCTAGGTTCAGAACTGGCAGAGGACCTCCTGTGCTGTATTCTACAAGTGAAAAGAGCATCGACTGGAAATATATTACATAAGAAGTTTGAGACAAAGAGATTTGAACTCATCAGTTCCAGATACAATTAAGGGTGGAGTTAACTTGCTTTTCCCAGAAAAAGAAAAAGATAGTGGATAAATTAAAGGGTTACATATTAATCAGGGAGACTGTGATGGCTAATTTTACATGTAAACCTGGAGAATGCTTTTGGATGAAATTAGTATGTAAATCAGTGAACACTGAGTACACATATTGTGCACCATAATGTGGGTGACCTTCACCTGTCCATTAGAACAAAACTATCAGCCTCTGAGCAAGATAGAATTCCCCAGCAGACTGCATTTGGACCTCATCTATACTATCTGTTTTCTTGGATCACTGTTTGTACGAGTTTGTATTTTGGGGTCTTGATTCCCCGACCCATTCTGCAGATCTGCACTTGACAATCTCAGATCTCCTCCCATGTACACACACGTATCCTACAATGTACATACAGGATAACTCTAATGTAGAGACTCTAGTCTGTCTCTTTCCCTGGGTTTTCAGAATATCTCTCTTTCAGTTTATTTGTCCAGGCAGGCATTTTCATGACTATTATGTAGAGAAAATCAGTAGCTATGGAGAAGCAACTTGTACAGAATGTCACTGATCATGTCATCCTGTTTGTAAAATCCAAATTCCTATGAAACATTCCAGGGTGCCATTAACCAGCAAGATCCACTTAACCTTTAGAATGTCTCATTCTGCAATCTTAATGTCAGATGCCTTAAACCATCCAGCATTTGGGGGAAAAATCCAACATGAAATGGAGAGACAGAAAGAAACTATACTGAGAGTGGAGTGAGGACCTTGGAGAAAACATGATCCAGGGAACAGGAAACTTAAAAGCCAACAAAGCAAACAGTGGAACACTGTAAATTGATTCCAACAGAGTGAATAGAAGAAATGTTACATCAAGGACAAGTGCAACCTAATATATATATATTTTTTTTTAAAAAAAAGGGAAAAGCACAGAAGACAGTACATGAAAATGAAAAATAAAAGAGAACAGAAATAAAGTTTAATAAATAGGTTAAATTAAGGGGTAAAGATATAACCCCAAACACAAGAACAAATAGTGAAGCAAAATAAGAGAGAAAAAAACATTTAGATTAAGACCATGAATCCAGAAAATCCAACATCCATCTGGCAAATTGTGATAGCTAAGATTCAATCATGACTCCCCAACACCTCATATTTCCCCCAGACTCATGCCTTATCTATTTTCTTCTCCTTAAATTCAAGTCAATATTTACATTTGGGTTTTGATCAATAAAATGTGATAGAACAATACATGGTTTTCCAGCCCAGGTCATCAAAATTGTTGTAACTTGTACTTGCGTCTCTTGCAATAGACATTCTTAGAGAAGGTGGCCTCCTTGTAAGAAACTGAACTAACCTTGAAGCTATCATGCTGCCAAGAAGACCAAACTTGCCAAGTGGAAAACCATTGCAAATGAAGTGCTACACTGTGATGGAAGAAGTTATCTTAAAGGTCTGCCACTTGAGCTTTCTTCTGGCTCTAGCCCAAGCCGCTATGTTCCTGTAATCACATGAGAAATTTGAGGTGAGAATTTCTAAAGGAGCCCAGTCAACACAAATGTCTGGGTGAGTGGATTTGATACCACACTGTGTAAAAATCATCATTGCTAAATAAGTTACTATTGCTTGCAAGCACTATCTTTTCCAAAAGTGCCATATTAAACTCCTTCAAAACTACTTTATAATAGTTTCTAACTGTACAGAATAAGAAAACATTGTGACGGTATAATCAATTCTATGATACGAGATATATTGGTTTCCTCTGCTTGAGTATAAATTATGTGAAAGAAAAGAAGATCCCTGTTTTCTTCAGTGAGATGACCTATGCATTTAATTGATATGGAATAATTACTCAACAAAGTGCTGACTAAATGAATTGAAAAACTTGTGTTGCAACTCTGAAACAATTGACTTACCCAGTTCCACTGAATTTCTAATATGATTCTTAAGAAGCTCAAAATCCAAGATCCTATTGGGCAGAATCGTTTGTCGGTTTAGCTGATTTGAGAGGCAACACAACCCAAAACAATCCTGGCAATTAGGGCTTTGTCACCAGTAAGCTGATTTGACTGTGCCTTAGTGTCCTCATCTATTAAATGGGAATAATAGAATCTGCCTAAAACAGATACTATGTTTTTCACAAATATGTATGATATGTGTGAGTTTCTGAAAATGGTACCATGTCTGTTGTGTATAAAACTGTAAATGTTAAACTTTGAAGAAACCATTTAACTCTTGGCTATAGTTCTTAACCTATATGAAAAACAGCTTTTTAAATCAATAATGCTAAAATATTTCAAGTAATCCCCCTCACCTTGTAATCTCTCCTTTCTTTTTTTCTATGTGAAACCCAGACACCCCTTTCCTCAGTGTATGATCCACAACTCACTTTGTACAGATCTTGAAGTTAACTGATGTTCTTTAAAAATTTTCACTAAACTTAATGTCTATTATCCAGCAAACATGGACTTAAAGGTATATGGTCCAGCAACATATAGTAAGCCACAATTTTAAGTCTCAAGTACTACTTAATTTTTAATGTTCTTTTAACAAAGGAAAACTACTTTGATCTACACGGTTATCTAGGACTTTATATAAATACATGAAGAAAATTTTTGTGGGGAAGAAGATTTTAAAGGAATGATTTTATAAATCATTAATGGAATGAATGACTCTAGTTAGAGTCAGTATGTGAGAGAAAATTATTATCATTCTATATAAAATTGGACTGTTTTCTACTTACTATTTTCCATTTTAGGGAGACAAATACCTGAAGGGTCATTGTATTTAAGAAGGAAAATGCATTAGCAGTGACAGGTAGTAGTCTTTGGGGAACTCTTTTGCTCTATTTACTATATAAAAATTATCTTGAATAATTTTTGAAATTTTAAAGTGGATTTTAATTATTGAATAATTATTTAAATTATATTTGAATAGTAATTATTATATATCTTAAATACATTAAAATAATTATTTTAAATAAAATTTTAAAGTATTTATATGAAAAGCAGAGTTACAGAGAGAGGGAGAGACAGACAACAGCTGGAGTTGAGACAGTATGAAGTGGGGAGCTAGGAGCTTTTTCTGGGTCTCCCATGTTGGTGCGGGGGCCCAAGGATGTGGGCCATCTTCTGCTGCTTTCCCAGCCCATTAGTAGAAAGCTGGATTGTAAGTAGAGCATTTAGGACCCTAAGCTACACTTACAATCCAGGAATTGTGAGATGCCAGCACTGCAGTTTGAGACTTTACCTACCAACACCTAGGTTCTGGACCCCAGGCATCAGTCTTAAATCTATGTGCTTTAATATAAAATAATTCTCATATTGTATAAGTATCATAGCAAAAACTTTTTGTATATTTCAGAAAAACACCCTCACAAAGTCATTTACATTCTGTCTGGAAAAGGATTTAATTTTTGCACGGGAGGATCTAAACCATAGCTGCTTTGGTAGTTTTTCCTCTATTCCGAATATGTTAAATAATTTGTTCCAATAGTCCTATTTCTTAACATTGGAAAGTTATTGCAATAGTATCTTCAAAAATTAAGTCACTTTAAGGCCAAAATAAGTATGAAGGCTATGAAATTTTAATTTCATTTCAAAAATGTATTTATTTTAAAGCAGCTGGATAGAAACAGAGAGGAGTCCTCTGTGCTGATTCACCTCCTAAATGCCCCAATTTTCCTACACCAAAAAATGCTATCAAGAAATGAAAACACTATAGAATGGAGTAATTTTTATAAACTGTAAATTTGATAAAGGATTTGGCAATTTAACTAAAAATAGACTAAAAGAGCTATCACTGTTGTGCAGTGGGCGAAACCACCACGTTCATACTGACAACTCACACCAGACTGCTAACACCAGTTCTGGCTGCTGCTTCCTGTCCAGCTTCCGGTTAATGCTCCTGGGAAGGCAATAGATGATGGCCAAAGTGTTTGGTCCTTGCCATTCCTGTGGAAGATGAGGATGGAGTTTCTGACTTTAACTTGGTGTAGCCCTGGGGAATTAAGTAGCAGATGGAAGTTCTCTCTCTCTCTCTCCCCTATCAAGTAAATAAATAAGTGCTCTCAAGAAATTGGATGAATTAGAACTCTCAAAGTTTTGACATTACTTTGAAAGTCTTAACTTTCTTCTGAAATTTAAACATAGCAGTACCATATAACATAGTTTCACTCTTAGATATATACTCAAGAAAGCAAAAACATTTATCCACACAAAAACCTGTATGAATGAATATTCATACCAGCATTCATAATTGCCCAAACATGAAAAACAACTTGAATGTTAGTCAATTAACACAATGTGGTATACTGGTAAAATGGAATATTACTGTCAGAAGAAAGAATGAAATCTCTATGTATTTTGTAACATGGATGAAACTGAAATCCTTATGCTAAGTTAAAGAAGCCAGAGACAAAGGGAATATGTGTATTGTGCTTCCATTTACATGAAATTAATAGAATGCACAATTTCAGTGAGATAGAAAGCAGAGTAGTAAATGGGGGATTGGGTATGGAGACATGGGGAGAGATTGCTAATTGGTACTTTCTTATTTGGCTGATGCTCTGGGATTAATGGCTACAGTTGCACAATATTGCATATATACTAAAAACTACTGAAGTACATACTTTAAAATACAATTAAAATGAAAAATAATTATTCTATAAATAGAGTTTGACTGTCCCTTACCCAAAATGCTTGACAAGAAGTGTCTCAGATTTCGAATATTTGTAATGGAAAATGACATATCTTGGGAATAAAACCCAATTATGAATATGAAATTCATTTATGCTTTGTATGAATTTTGTCCACATACCTGGAAATAATTTTATTGAGTATTGTAAGTAATTTTGTGCATAAAACAAAGTTTTGTGGTGTGAAATTTTCTTCTGTGGCATCATGCCAGGGATCAAAAACTCTTGGATTTTGGATGATTTTAAAATTTGGATTTTTAGATTAGGGGGGTTATAACAAATTAATCAAGCATAATAATAACAACCTAATAACTTCATTTTTGGAGAAATCAAATACCATAATCATCTTTGAAGAGTCATTTTTATTAGGATAAAGGCAATAGAATTTTGTTCATACACATAGAACCAAAACTGCCCTTCTCAAATAAACATTTGTATTTCTTTTTAAAATGAGATTACAACTTTTATTTTTCCTAAGACAATAATAAAGTTATATTAGGGAAAGATAACTAACTCTTAGCATCACATGAAAATAGTTCACCTTCTTTATAAAAGCAATCTAGAGAACCATGAGAATGCTGCATGAAACTTTCTTTTGGGATTCCCCTAACTCATGACTTTATCACATACTTAGGAGCTAATCAAAATTCAAAGATGTAACACATAACTTACACAACACAGAATTTATTGGCAAATTTAGCATATTTTTGTATATATTCCACTACCCTCATCACAAAATTTATAGATAAAGGCTTCATGTTAGAAATTTTGTGACTAACAATCAATATGAAGATATTCTGAAATTAAACTGATGCTAAAGAAAAGTTGCGCTTATAAAATATTTGATAAAAATATTTATCTCTATTAACATTACAACAAGAAGGTACGTATTACCAAATTATGAAACTATAAAGGGCAGTTTTAAACAAAACTCAGAGACTCTTCCTTTTCTCCATCTTCTTTTTTGACCTCTTCAGCTTCGATTTCTTTTCCAGCTTCAGCCTTGCTTTCATCTCCCTCTTCATCTCCTCCATCTTCCTCACCTCCTTTTCCACCGCCTGTTTCTTTGACTTCTTCACCGTCTTCTTTCTCCTTTCCATCTTCTTCAATTCTTTCACTTTCATCTTTTTCCTCTTCTTCCTCATTTTCATCTTCTTTGCTTTTGCCAGGTTTCCCATCTTTATCACCATCCTCTTTTCCATCCTTATCCTCTTTTCCAAATTCATCCTTTTTTACTTCTGCTTCTTTCCTTTTTTCCTCTTCATCATCTTTCTCATCTCCTTTCTCTTGTTGGTCTTCCCCCTCTTTTTCATCTTCTACTGTCTTGTTTCCATCTTCATCCTCTTTTCTGTCTTCTTTTTTCTCCTTTTCATCTTGCTCTTCTTTTCCATCTTCTCCCCTTTCTTCTTTGTCTTGATCTTCATCTCCCTTTTCACCTTCTTTTCCTTCTTCTGCTGCTTTTATATTTTCTCCTCCCTCTTCTTCAACATGTTCACTTCTTTCTTTTGTTTCCTCCATTTCTTCTTCAGGAGCTGGTGCCTACAAATGCAGAAAAACAAAGCATAAAACAAACACTAAAATTATATTTCTGAGTTTACATCTGTTTCCCCTTAGTATTTAGACTCGATTGCATAACATTTTATGCAAATGCTATTATTGCGTTTGCAAAGCAGTAATCTTTTGCAAGAATATGATAAAAGCCTCCTGAATATCACATCATGAGGAATGCATTATAAGAAATGAGATAAAATAAATATCTCTGCAATAACATACAGATTTATAGGATGATAAATTTAGGAAAGCTTACTCACACAGATATAGGAAGTACACCTGAGTTATTCTGTATCAGTAATGCTCAATGAGCAGCAGTCATGTAAGTCTATATATTCCTTGGGAAAACATCATAACATTTTTTTTTTCTATAAAGGTGAGATTCAGGCTTTTTAAAAAAACCTACTTGAACACAAAATCATTTACCAAAATTTGCACATATATGCATATGCTTGGTTTGTAGATTTGATCTTAGCAATTTTAGTATTTACTATCTTAAAATATAGCATACAAAGTCACCCCTGTTAAAAACATTTGTATTTAATGATTTTGTTTTTCAATCTGCAGGACAAATAAAACAATCATATTCTAGGAAAGGAATTTACAAATAGCCATGTATTAATAAAAACAATGGAGGATTGGCCTGTACTTAATAAGACGATTATCACATTAGTACTAAATTATGATCATTGGTGTTGTTCTAGTAACAAAAATATGAATCTACTCTCACCAGAAGTACAAAAGGATTCTCATAATATAAAATCACTTTTCTCCTTATGTATCATACTTTAGAGCCACCATTCATTTCATGTTTCTCAACTTTTAACACGAAAGACAAATAATATTTCTTTCAGTTGTACACCTTATCAAACTGTCACGTGGACAAATCTATTAACATTGTCAGATACCTGTACAATTTTGGATTCTCCATTTTTACTGGATTCTTGTGGAACAATTTCCTCCTGCTTGGTTTCAGCAGTTGCGTTGGCACTTGTGTCTGTGTTTTGTTCCATCATGTCATTTTTTGTCTTCATTTTCTGTCCAGCAACAAAAGAGAATAAAAATAAATACAACATTCAACTGATGTGTTGATTAAAGGACCAGTTATTTCACCAGCTGTTGTGATCATTTATAGAAAAGCTCCGAAATACCACATATAAACCAAGCAGTAGCAAAATTAATACATAATGTTTTCAGTTTCATTATAAACCTAAAGTAGCACTGAACCTGAATTAATATTCCTCTGATAGAGATCTAAGAATCATTTTAGGTTGAGTGACACACATGAGAAGCTACAAGTTAAAATGTTGACCAGTGGCCACCAAGGGCCAATTGCCAAATCAAGTTAGATTGATAAATTAACTTTCCCTGACTAGAAAAGGTCAATTTATCTTTGTCATGTCTAATAATTAGCACTAGGGTTTTGTTAAACATAAACCTTGCATTGGTAAAAATTAAGAGAAGCATTATATTACTAAGAGAATCAATTTAG
Source organism: Ochotona curzoniae (assembly GCF_017591425.1). NCBI lineage: Eukaryota > Metazoa > Chordata > Mammalia > Lagomorpha > Ochotonidae > Ochotona > Ochotona curzoniae. The sequence continues at coordinate 52,009,476 of NW_024467087.1, read as the reverse complement.
TTATATTTTTAGAAGACTGCCTTAGGACATAGGGTTTCAACCTTAATATCTGCAGGCTTTGGAATGCCTCCAAGCACGATTGCTTTACCAACAAGAATTCTTTGCCCAATATGTTGTAGGAAGACCACTTGGTTAAGAGGCCAGAAAACCTGTTTGAATTCTGGATCTGCCACTTATGTGGCCTTGAGCAACAGCATTCATATCTTTGAGGCAGTTTGTTCCCATGTTAAAAAAAAAAAAAACAGTAACATGAGAGACTCAGGAATATTTTAAATGCTAAATGAGAAAAGACATGTGAAATTGCTGTAAAAAATTGTAAACTGTGAGGCCATTGTGAAGCCGTAGGTAATCACCCACCAGCAGTAATAGCATCCTATATGGGCACTGGTTCCAGTGCTGGGTGCTCAGCTTCCTGGTCCAGCTCCCTGCTCGTAGCCTGGGAAAGCAGCAGAAGATGGCTCACGTCTTTGGGCCCCTGCACGTGGGAGACCCGGAAGAAGCTCCTGGCTCCTGGTTTTGGGTCATTTCACCTCAGGCCATTGCAGCCATTTGGAGAGTGAGGCAGCAATCAGAAGATCCTTCTCTGTTCTCTTCCCTCCTTCTCTCTCTCTCTCTCTCTCTCTCTCTCTCTCTCTCTCTGATTTCCAAGCTAATTAAATAAATCCTTCAAATAATCACAAATTGTGAATATAGGGTTATTATTTTATCAGCACATGAAAAATTGAGAGATAAGCAGGAAAAAGGATTTCAAAGTGTCTGAATACATAGCATCTGTTTCCCTCTGGTATTATTTTCTCTTTTTTAAAAGTCATAAACTGTATTTACTATTTTAATAAGCTATAAACTGAGTTTCTAACTTTATAGGAGAGTGAATTTGAAAGCCACGTTAGAGAAAGAGCAAGGTTTTCCATCGGTTGTTACAGTTTTTTATTTCATTTGATTTGAAAGGTAGAGAGTGAGAAAGGAAGACAAGAGATCCCCCTTGAGCTGACTCACTTCCTGAATGCCTGTAACAGCCAGAGTCGGGCCAGGTCAAAACCAGGAGGCAGGAATTCCAGCTGAATCTCCTTTGTGAATGGCAAGGACTCGGCTACTTGAATCGTCACCAACTCCCTCCCAGGGTGCATATTAATAGGAAGCTACAATTAGGAGCAGCGCTGGGACTCCTAATTAGACACTCTGATAAGGAATTGGACATCCCAAGTAGCAAGTTACCTTCTAGGCGTAGCACCTACCCTGTTCACTTACTAACAATATATTAACAATTACTAAAACTTCACTTGCCTTGGTTTGGCAATCATTAATAAAACATGCAAAATAATTTCATAAACCTAATGATAATTTATAGTTTCCCCAAATACAAAATTCTGGAATTACATGATCTTTGTTGAGTCTCAAAATTTTAAACTTATGATTTTAGGAATTCAACCAATTTTTTTAAAGATATATTTCTATTGCAAAGTCAGATATACAGAGAGGAGGAGCGACAGAAAGGAAGCCCTTCTGTCCACTGATTCACTCCCCAAGCGGCTGCAATGCCAGAGCTGCGCCAATACGAAGCCAGGAGCCTGGAACCTTTTCCATGTCTCCCACTCAGGGGCAGAGTCCCAATGCTTTGGGCCGTCCTTGACTGCTTTCCCAGGCTACAACCAGGGAGCTGGATGGGAGGAGGGACTGTCAGGACTAGAATCACGGCCCATAATGGGATCCCAGGTTGTGCAAGGCAAGGACTTTAGCCACTAGGCTATGGCGCCAGGCCCTCAACCAATTCTTAAAATATCCTCAGGTATCAAGCAATTAATAATTGTGATTACTATTTCTACATTTTTTAGCCATAACATTAAAATAGCAAAGTCTCTACGGAATTGATTAGATGTATATAAGCGAATGTATATGAACACACCTTGCAAACAGTGAAACATTACTCAATGTTCATCATTACTATTATTACAAAGCACTATGTTGGCTACCTCAGTTTATATATTCTATTTCCCCAAGAATGTCTGTATGGTAGCAGGCTGATGTCAAAAGCATTTATATTTAATGAGTCTACCCAACTGAATTTAGGTTTTGTTCCTACCTTATCAAAATGCTAAAATACAGTGGACAGTCACAAAACAAGAACAAATATTTCTTATCAGAAGAACTTATATGATTATATGATATATTGCTAACTGGGCAAACAATAAGGCGAAATCATCAGCTGTGTGCCTTTTCAGGAAAGAAAAGCCGTTTTTGTATTTCAGTATTACAGGTTGAATGCTTACCCGTGGAGTTCCTCTTTTTGGCTTCACCTCTGGTATAACAGGCGGAGGCAGCTGCGTCAAAAAATACAAGTTGTGAAAAAAAGAGAGAAAAAGGAAGAAATCACAGCTGAAGAAGGGACACTAACACTGAAATGCAGCCTTTGAATTAGAATTGATGGACACAGCTACGTCTGAGCTCTAGGGGAATAATGCACTCCTTGTTGTGAAAGTCTTAAAACTTCAGAATTAAATCTTGCATTATATATAACATTTAGGACTCTCTGAATTTTAACATTACATTAAGATTATATTTCACAATACAAAGGTGTTCTCCCTCCCCCCTCCGCCCCGCCCCGCCCCGCCCCCAAAGACTAACTTACAGCAGACAATCTGGCTGATCTTCTCTTTGGCTACGAAAGAAAAAAAAAATAATTGAAGGGAATAATATACAAAACTAGAATTATCATTATTTTGATTGTGATAAAAATACTTAGTGAAACACTACAGAAATATGAAGGTACTCCAAAAATTCATGGAAAAAGAAATTCAAAGGCAAATTTAGGGGGGTGGGCCTGGTGGCATTAGCAGCCTAATCCTCTGTCTGCATACAGATCCAGTTCATGTCCTGGCTGCTCCACTTCCTATCCAGCTCCTAGCTAATGGCCAAAGTGCCTGGGTTCCGGAACCCACAGGGGAGATCTGGAAGAAGCTCTTGGCTCCTGGCTTCAGATCAGCTCAGCTCCTGCGATTGAGGCCATTTGGGGAGTGAATCAGTGAACTGAAAATCTCTGTCTCTATTTCTCTCTCTCAGTAAGTCTTTCAAGTTAAATAAGTAATTCTTAAAAAAAAGAAGAAGAAGAAAGGATGACGTGTGACACTAGGCAGGGAGCTCAGCACTGTACTAAAAGGTATGCTTAGGAGCCGGCATTTTGGTTAATCTTTCCTCTGCAATACCAGCATCACATGACCCTGGATTTAGTACAGGCTGTTCTACTTCTGACCCAGCTCCCTGCTAATGTGCCCGAGAAAGCAGTGGAAAGTGGCTCAGGTACTTGTGCCCCTGCACCTAAGTGGGAGAAGCCCCTGGGTTCTGGCTGGACGTGGACATTTGGGGAATGAACTAGAGGACAGAAGGTCTGTTTCTGTAACTCTGCCTTTCAAATAGATTTTATGTATGTATTTTTGCATGTGCATATATAAATAAGTGATTTATTTTAGTACAGAGCAAATTTAAATCCACATTTTTTTTCTCGTAATACATATTTTCATAAACTTTCTTTTCTATTTTGCTGTATTTAGGACTTAAGTGCTTAGTCATCATCTGTTGTCTGCTAGAGAGTTCCTAGGTAGGAAGGTTGAATGGAGAGTGGGGTGTTGACTTGAACTCACATTCTCACTCTAACATTGGGGCTTAACTGCTGTGCCAACTGCCCAATGCATTTTCATGAACTTAATATGAATACAAAAATTTTAAAATCATTTGCATGAAAATGTATTCACATTATAATCCCATTTTCCATGAACTTTAAAAATTATCTTCCTGTTATTGTTAAACGAGCAGGTGTGAACTTGGTTAGAAAATACCATAGTAACAAATGAGAAGTTTTGATTTTTCCCTCCAGAGAACATTTTATTTGCTAAAGAAAAAAAAAATAGTAAGTTTCAATTGCTGGGGAAAATTAACAAAACAGCTAGCGAAAATATTTTTAACTAAAAATATCACTCCTTCGTGCCAACAGGCAATGCAATTATCTTGCTTAGAAGAAGAAACTCTTTTCAGAAATTAAAAAGCATAATAAGGTTTTCCATTGCAAGAAGCACCCAGTTTTAATACTGTCTATTTTGGAGAGCCAACTGGTATACCACATTACTACTCAGTTGATACAAATAAATATGCCAACTAGTCTCTAATTATTAGCTGCTTGTATGTCTCAAGTGAACATAATAAATGAATTTTTTTTGGACAAATTTCCAAAAGCTAAAGACACTCACCTCCTGGCTCACATCACCTTGAACTGCAGCCTATACAGTGGAGAAAATACAGGGCATGAATGTAAACATAGATTAGAAAACATTGTCTGTAAACTATGGTTGATAGAACCATTCCTATCCTTTTCTTGGGTTCAGGGTTAAGAAACCACGTGTTGTTTTCTACGAGCAACTAAGTAGTTGCTGCTTACCAAGATACAATTGCCTGCCCAAGACACACGTGTACATAATTGATATTCCTTTCATGAAAACAACTCTTGAAAAATTTTAAATCTCGAAATCCATTTGCTACACACCGGGTTAAAGCCACACACACGCACATACACACAAACCAAGGTGGCGGGGGGTGGGGGGGGCGGGGTGAAATGAAGTCAGAACGGCAGGCAATTTCCCCGTGTCTTTTGTATTACATGTGCTACGCAATGGTGGTAGCTCATTGACCCTCTCCATGGTCTCAGGACTACTCGGCTGTCCAAGTTGTGCAACGAGAACTACAACCCCCACAATGCTCTACTGGAGTAACCTCTTTGTTAACACGTCAATGCTTTATCCGGAGAAGCCGGCCACGGATTTTAAAACTTCCCGCCACTACCTGCTACTAGGTTGCTGTCAGCTCTGCAAAATAGCAATACCCATTGCACAAGCTCAGAAAAGCACGGCGGCGGGAACCTCAGGAAGGGGGATGGTGATTACAAACAGTTGCTTTCCGTATTTGAGTAGCTCTTCAGCCTGAGAATTATCAAGCTACAGCATGATTCATACAGCCGCAGGGCACCGGGGAATTTCAGTCTTATTAATACGTTCTAGGAATGGGAAAAGCATATTAATACAAATAATATAAAAACAAGTACTGTGCCGAAGACAGCACATCGTCTTAGGGTTTTACCGAACAATATCACAGCGTTTGATTTCACTTCCAAGGGACTTAGAAAAGAAAAACAAACACCGTGGTGAACTTATTTCCTGTCTGCACGGAGCCAGGAGTTTAAGTGAGGATTTGCAGAAGACCTGTACCCCTTTGAATAGTCCCGAGCAATTTTGCGTGTCTAAAATGAAAACACACATGCTACCCCAACATGGGTAACAGTTCATCGACGCGATTTTTTTTAGTCACCTTTCCTCCTGTAGCTAGTGAGCCCCGAGATCGCCGGCTCTTTCAGCCCTAAAGTTTCTAATTAAGGCGGTGAATCTCTGGTCTCTAGGACAGTCTGAAGTCTGCGCCGCCTAATGGCACAGGATTACCATTGCATAGCCATCTGGCATGACAAGAAGTGGAGGAGGGAAGGGTTGGGGAAAAAAAAAAAGGAAAAAGAAAACGGGAAGAACAAAGGCAAACACTGGAAAAAGCCGTGGCTTTCGTTCCCCCAAACGGGACGGTTCCCGGAGAAAAGCCGGAGACAGAGCAGGAAACTGGTGCCTGGAAGTGCGGCTGGAGGCGAAGCGTTCTCCAATAGGGTAAGCGGAGGGAGGGGGGTGGGGTAGGAAGCGACAGCACAGCGCTATGGCTGTTTGTAATTCAGCATGGAGACACCTCTTAAGCGATTCTTTCCCTTAAACAAAACACGTCAAAAGTGAACTACCAGTTGCATGCGCGATCATCATAAACCTCCGGCGAATGCTCTTTACTCTCCCCTTCCGTTCCATTCAGCACATCACAAAATCAGACTAGAAGCCAAGACGCTTGAAAAAAAAATCTCTGCCTATTAGAAAATATGTATTTCAGCAGATAATCCCCCTTCTACCTTCCCATTTCACTTACCTTTCTTTTGGGCATTGTCGTAGTTCTCTATAGGCGATCTTTGCAATCACCAGGAAAAAAGCACAGAGCAGTCTGTCCGACCGCTCCAAGAGCAACTGAGTTTTCAATGAACTAATTGCAGCACGACCTGTACTCGTCTCAAAAAAAAAAAAAAAATCCCTCGTTATTGGCAACATTAAACACGCCAAGACGCAACCAAACTACGTGAGTGGTTAGCAGGAGTGGGAGTTAGTTTGGAGTGACAGGCTGTCAGTCCAATAAGCATAGGTGGCCGGCGAGGGGAGGCGTGGCCCACAGACTTGCCCGAAACCTTCCTACACTGCCGGTTCTGACCACCGGTAGGGTTAGAAGAGCACGCGGAATTGGTACACGCAACGTGTTGCGGGAAAAAGATTGATTGTAAAGCCAGAGTTGTCTTATTTTTCCCTTAGCGTTCTAATGACATGTGCAATCCAACGCAGCTCCTTTCTCCACAGTGTTCGATACACAGTTTCTGGCTTGTGAGGGGGGAAAAGTGTTTTTGAGACTGGTTTGAGTCTGAGCTCCTGTCTTTCCTAGCCACCTTTGGCGGGAGGCTGAAGAGGAAAACGCAGGAGCACTCACGGGGAGAGTGGGAGAGTGGAGTTGTTTTTTACGATTGTGAGAACTTCCCGCCAAAGCAGAATTAAGATCCAGGCAGGAAGAGGTTGCCAAAATGGCGCGCCTCCCGCAGGTGGAAAGCAGGAAAAAAAAAAAAAAAAAAAAAACCCAGCCTGGGAGTTGCGAGCAAGAGCAGAAGCACGTGGAGGCGGGGATACCAGTTAATACCGTTATACTAATTGGAGAGAGTACACACACACACTCAAAATTAAGTGGGGCCCAGGAAGAAGTTCCTACGGAACGTGTCCACAGGAAAAATAATTATCGACTAGATTTTTATTCCAAAGGTAGCATTTAGCGAAAGACTTCAGCAAGGTACCTCTCAACACGTGTTTAGGACTCAAGAGACTGGATTAGCAAGAGGGGACTGCACACCCATCTCTAGTGCCAAATTTAAGGTTATGCCCAAAGCGGGGTGAGGTGATGAAGTGACGGAAGTGAGCCACTCAACTTGGCACAGGTTAGAATCTTCTCCCTTTTTCTTTTCTTTTTCTTTTTTTAACCACTCCACTTTTTACTTTTCATGCTAACGCTCCATAGGCTCAAGGCCTTCCCCTTCCACTCCCCTATCCCCCACCAACTGTTTTCTCTCCTATTATTGCGATAGAATAGTCCATCAACAACAGTCACAAATTATCATTTTGTTGTTTAAGTGTATCATGATATTGTAGCTACAGACAGTGGTAGAACATCTAGTATCATGTTGTCAAGGTATATTTAAAAGTTTCATCAGGAGTCCTCCTTTTATTCAGGAGTAGAGATGCATACTGCCATTCCTGCTATGCTGGTCTTCATTATACAGTTCATCTATGAGAATACATGTATACACATGTTTACCTATATTTCTATTGATCTTGTATTTTGCATGAAGGTTGCATTACATCAGAGAAATCATACGATATTTGTCCTTTTGGGATTGGCTTATTTGAAGTTAGTATTGTGTTTATTAAAGATGTTCCCCCCCCACCCCCACACTACTTTGATCTTTTAAAATATTACATGAAATAATTATTTGATTACTGAGTTTGGAAGTGTCTGCTTCAGTTTTTTGTTTGTTTGTTTGTTTTTGTTTGCTTGTTTTTTTTTGGTCTAAAGACTGTCCCCCACCAGCCTCACTCTATTCCCAGCCACATTTAGGCAACTTACTACTCTTCCTTTTTTTTTTTTTTTATTGTTGTTAACATTGTATTATGTGGTACAGTTTTATAGGCACTGGGGATTCCCCCCACCCCTCCCATACCCCTCCCCCCATGGTGGATTCCTCCACCTTGGGCAACTTACTACTCTTAAGGAGCTGCTGATCCTGAGGGTTTGAAAGCAGAGGTGGAAATTCGCAAATCAGGAATTTGAAACTAATTGTGATTGACATTGAAGGTGCTGCCCCTCCCCACAGTCTTCTCGCAGAAAAGCCTTGCTTTGGTGGTTCTAAGAACTAATTGTGTTTCAAAGTGTTCTGCAAATATTCCGTAGTTTTAAAAAAAAAAAGTTAGTGTTTTGAACAATTACTTAGGAAGAAAGATCTCATTGGTGTTCATGTGGCTTTTAAACATCGGGGCCTTCAGTTTAAAAGATGAATACAGTACCTGCTACAAAATGCCAACCCATCCCTTCAAATTAAAAACATAACTGAAGAATCCACTGCATTTATTATGTTCACTCAGTGTTCTTCAGCATCTATGGTGTGGAATTAAACAGATTAGGGATGATAAGAGTGTCTGACAGCAGCTCAATTTCCCTCTGCCTCCTTCATATTGCATTCTGATTCAAGCAGACAAGTCAGAAGGCCGATTAAATTGCTGCCTTTGCCTGCAACAGTTGGGATCATCCCTGAAGGCTCTTGATGTCTCTTTTTACCCTTATAGTGAAAGCATTGATGGGAAAGCCTCAATATGTTTCAATCACTTTATTTTCCACAAATTAGAAGGTATATATAAAATATATGGGCTGATTTAAAAGGAGAAGGAGAAAAAGAAAGGGAATGAAAACGTATCAACACTGAAATGCATCCATTCAACAGATTCTTGTTTAGCATTAGTTTGTCAGATTTTGGTTTTGTAAACTAGCTTATGAAAATGCAAAACCCTGTGGCATGCTAAGTTGCATTATACTGTTTCTGCCCCTGAGGATTTTTCATAATTTTTTCACGACAGAGCAAGCAGATGCATACATATTTACAAATCAAGACTGCTTGTATCATCTGAGTGGTATGGTTTAAATTCAGCAACAAAATAGGTGAGACGGATCTTTTCAAATGAGATTAGTTGGAAAAGGATTTTATTGAGGAGTTGGTATTTGCTTCGGCTATAAACTTTTGGATCAGCTATTATAACAAATGCAGGGACAGGAAAGTTTGTACTTGTTCAGGGAACAGACCACGTAGTCCCAGTATATTGAAAAAAAAAATGATCATGAAGATTCCTAGAAGGGAGACTTTAGAAGATTAGAGGCAATGCAAGCTGTGCTGATCGGTGACCTCTAAAATTCCTGTTCATCAGCAATTTCATTTTGGGGTCAAAATTTTCCTTCCTGCAGTCTGGAATGTAGTAACTGTGATTTTTTTTTAAAAGTCATACATGTATAAGAAAATTTTGTAAGTATTCCTCTATTTTTTCATGCTACTCCTCAACCACCCATATTTTTTGTAACCTTTCATCAAGAATAGGCTTTTGTACCAGGAAACATGCTTTAAGCTCTTGGCTTCTGCTATGTTACCATCTGACTGTAGTCTCATTCTCTTGTATCTTTACCTATTAAATGTCTACCAAAGTGTTCAGATCCAGTTCAAATAACTCTTTGAAAGAGAAAAGTTTCTTCAGTTATTTCAGCCTTACAAGAAAATACTTACCTCCTGTTATACTATAGAATGTAAATTATTTCACTCAGTTTTAGTACTCATATGACACAACCAAGTTCGACTTTTTTCCATTGATTCCTGAACTACTTCTTCAAACTTACACATACTTTTTCTTTATATAATTATGTTTTTAGCACATCATATCATAAGCATATCATGTAGAATTTACCTCCTTAACGGAATATTTTTTTCTAAAATTGATAAATCATTCCATAGTGAAGATTATATTATTGTGTAATTGTCAAAGGAAGACTTTCTGCTGCATCTTGTTTTCTAAGTTTACACTGGTTTCTTTTTTATTTATTGATAACTATGAATGTTGATTCCTAGTGCTTTCCCCCTGACTCTTTTTTTAAAAGATTTATTTATTTTTATTGCAAAGTCAGATATATAGAGAGGAGGAGAGGCAGAGAGGAAGAGCTTCTGTTAAATGATTCACTCCCCAAGTGACCACAACAGCCGGAGATGTGCTGATTCAAAGCCAAGAGCCAGAATCTCCCTCCTGGTCTCCCACATGGGTACAGGGTCCCAAGTCCTTGTACCATCCTCGATTGCCTTCGCAGGCCACTAGCAGGGAGCTGGATGAAAAGTGGGGCTGCCGGGATTAGAACCAGCACCCATATGGGATCCTGATACGTTCAAGGTGAGGACTTTGAGCTACTAGGCCTCCGAGCCAGGCCTCCCACCCACAACCCGACTTTTAAACATCCTTGATTTTACACTCAGAAGTTACTGGAGCTCTAGCATGTCCAGTTAATAACTAGTGGCAAATGCACAAAAAGATGCCAAAAAATCACATATGATAGAAACTGACATGAAAATTTTTGAGACAGAGAATCCACAGTAAAATATTAAGATTACGCTTTTATGGAGCCAGCATGGTGGCATAGCAATCTAATCCTCCAGCAGTTATGGACATCCCATATGGGCACTGGTTTGTATTCCAGCTGCTCCACTTCTAATGCAGCTATGTGCTTGCGGCCTGGGAAAGCAGCAGAGGACTGCCCAAGTCCTTGGGCTCCTGCACCTGCATGGGAGACCCAGAAGAAGCTTCTGGCTCCCAGCTGCGACTGTTGAGTCCATTTGGAGACTCAGTCAGCAGATAAAAGATCAATCTCTCTCTCTTCCTCCTCTCTCTGTAACTCTCAAGTATAAATAAAAAGATCTTTTTAAAAAATTTATGTATTTATGAGAAAAGAGATGTTGGTCATGATAAAAAAAGATCTCCAACTATTCTATATAATCACCGTTTAAAATTATTTGTGATACATAATTAATTAAAAGTATTACAAATATACTGCTTTGCCTAAAAAGGAATCTCCAAAGAACTGACCAGAAATACATATTTAGCTTTCCCTGTTAAAATATCTTTAATGCTGGCCCCATCCATCACTATACTTATTCTCATTGTGTTAAGAAACAAATTATATAAAACTTATTGTTGTCAAATGATTCATTACTTCGAGAATATAATTAAGATATTGTGTTTTAAATATGTTATTGATCAGTTTTTTTTTCAGAGAACAAAATACGTAGTAAGGATAGTGAGCCAAATATATCAAGGTACTTATTTCTGAGCCTTGCTTATGGTTGATAGGAGAAATTCCCCTAGGTTGATGATGGCCCTTAGCTGAAACTCACTCTGAGAATCTGTAATCCTGAGGACACCAAGCTTCCTATTTCCTACGTTTATTCAGAGCAGCCCAAATGAATAAAACACTGATGATATCTGAGAAAATGGATTTGAAAACTATGTTTTCGTTGGTAAAAAATGAATTGAACTACTTTCTAGGAGCAAAAGGGAACATAATAAATATTATGTGCCTGAATTGTAAATTTGCTACAAATTTTAGATAATAATTTGGAAGAATGCTATTTTCGGGTCTCAGATATTAAAGCTTAGAAGAAGACAGGAAATCTTGTGGTGCAATATTTTTTGAACATGGATAAACAAGTTCAGAGTTTTCTTTTTAATAAGTTGCACAAAATCATTTATTAAATGTACAGCAGGAATATATGATTGGTTTAGCTGTGAAGGGTTCACATCCCATATTACAGTATCTGCATTTGAGTTTCAGCTGTGGTCTTGATTTCAGCTTCCTGTTAATGTGCACCCTGGGAGATAGAAGATGATGGACCAAGGAGTCAGGTGTCTTGTACCCACATGGGAGATCGATACTGAATTACCATCTTGCCTGGCCTAGTCCTGGTTATTGCGGACATATTGGCAATGAACCAGCACATAGGAGGGCTCTCTCTTTCACACTCTCTCTGTATCTTGCCCTCGCACTCTTTTCTGGCTCTCAAATAAACAAAAGTAAATGAATGAAGAAATTTAACCAAAGTGTTAGCATCTTGAAATTCTCCACAGAATGTAGCAAGCAGAGAATTTAGGGAGGGAGAAAGGAAGAATCACTATAATAAATTTTTCTTAGGTGTAATTATGTGGAGGATCATCTGAATAAATAGCATGCTCTTACAGTCATAAGGATATAGCAAGCACTGCATGGTGTGCGTATTGACTTCTTTTTCAAAGAATCACCTTTTAATGAAATCAGTCTACATTCACATCTTTTGTTAAATAAGAGCCCACAGTTTCATTCATTTTCGACCTACTTAAAACTTGAGGAATTTTACATTGCAGTGAGTAACCATTCAAGCTTACAGACACGCTCAATACTTACACATTTTAATGGCAATAGCATAAATCTACACGTACATGTTTTCAATAAACTAAACATGTCATTCAAACTCTTTGATGGCTACATTGCTAATAAAATAAGTCATGGGAAGGGAATTCTTAATTTCATGATTAAATTGCCTAAATGGAATTTTTAAAAAAATTATATTTGTTAAATATTTTGCTTGTTAGATTTTATATGGTTTAGTCTACCTCATATGGAGCTAGGGTCAATTTGGGTTAAAAGGAAAAGATAATTGTTCCTTCAGTCTCCTTTTGTTTTCATGTTCTGGTTCACTTCTAAATTTATTGTTCAAGGTAAAAGCATTTGGTATATGATTTCTCCTGGACGAAGCCCACACTGGAGATTTTTTTAAAGCAATAAAGCAAGCATACATGACACATGTTATATTGGCTCATGAGATGTGTCTTGTTCTATGAGAAAATATTAATATTTGTGTTGCTCTTGAAAATAGTAACATTATTTTTTGAGTTTGTACTAACTTCTGCCCATACGAAGTAGCATCCTACCATATTGGTCATCATTATGCTATGGAAAAATCATTTCTTACATGTGAATTTGCATTTTGTTTCTAATTTAAAAACTTACTCAAATCTTTATGTTTCTTTCGCTCAGTCAGTTGCTGACAGCTGTGCTTTGACGACTACACTGGTTAGGTTCTTTGAATTTGCAGGAGTTGTTTACCAACGAGAGTAAGGGGCTCAAAAGAGCAGAAGATAGAGTCATGCTGAAGGAGACTTTGAACTTTGTCTAAAACAGAGGTGAGGATAAGGACTGGAATGCTGAAGCCAAAGTACCTATTTGTACATAGCATCCCAGATTAAAATAAGGCCACAGAATGTCAGGTTAGACAACGGAAAAAAAATGTGAGAGTGTCATTTCTGAGAGCAGTTGGAATAGAAGTGTCTTAGAAATTTACAACAAGGGCCTGGCGTGATAGTCTAGTGACTAAAGTCCTCGCCTTGCACACACACCAAGATTCCTTATGGGTGCTGGTTCTAATGCTGGCGTCCCTGCTTCCCATCCAGCTCCCTGCTTGTGGTCTGGGAAAGCAGTTGAGGATGGCCCAAAGCCTTGGGACCCTGCACCCACAAGGATGACGTGGAGGAAGTTCCTGGCTCCTGGTTTCGGATCAGCTCAGCTCTAGCCATTTTGGCCGTTTGGGGTGTGAATCATCGGACCGAAGATCTTCCTCTCTGTCTCTCCTCTAACTTTCCAATAAAAATAAATAAATCTTAAAAAAAAAAAAGAATTTAATGGGAAGAGTTAACACTGGAGAGCAGCACCAATTTACACTCAATACAGAAGCATACCTTCTTCCCTTACTTTGTCCAGTATTTAGTACAATTAAATGTACTAACTTTGTTGAATTCGATGAGATAGAATATGTTTTTGATTTGCTTACCCTTAGTTGTGAGTGAAGCTGAACATTTTTCCAATGCTTAAATTTTATATTTCATTTTTGTGTGTCATTCAACCATAGGTCTTATTTTTTTCTATTGGATTTTCTTTTATTTTTTTGAGCTTTTAAAATATTTTAATCGATTTTACATCAATATTGTACATATTTGTGGTGTAGTGTCTTGTAATTTGATACATGTAAGCAGTGTGTAACAGTCAAATCGGTGTAATCACCATTTCCATCTCCTCAAACACTCATCATTTCTTTTTGTTGCAAATTCCTCTCTTGTTAGAGATAATAATAATTTGCATCCTATAGCCACCTTACAGTGTTATTTAACGTGGTAGCTTATTTTTCCTATTTTATGGTATTTTGATACCCACTATTGAACCTCAGCCCAGTCCTTCTCCTTGTCATTCCGAGCCTCTAATGGTCACTATTCCTTCCGGTGGCTAAATTCTATGAGATCAGATTTTTAGCTTCCACGTGTGATTGAGAATGTATAATTTTGACCTTAAGTGATCTTTTTCCATTGCAGAAGACTCATGTTTTCTAAGTAACCTTATCAAAATTTTCACTGTGATTTTTTTAGGGGCTCTGTTTTGGCTTGGGAGACTTTTCGTATTCCAACAATATAAAAATTCCAACTCACAATACTCTGTAGAAATTGTATTCTTTCACTGTGTATGTTAAATATTTGTGCACTCCTCTGGGTAGTCTTTGTGGCTAAGAAGTGAGTGAGGTACAGCTTAGTTGTTTCCAAAATATAAGCCAACATAGAAGTTACCATCTACAGGTGAAGAAATTGACAGCTAAAAAAGTGAAGAAACCAATCAAGATTTATAAGTCAGTTATCAACAAAGTTGAGACTAGAAATTGGGCCTTCTGTTTCAACTTTTGGCCTGTAATTTTTCTAACAAAGCGCAATGACTCATTGTCACCTCTTCTGCTTAATTAAGTACTTGCCTGGCTTGACAGCTTTGTGATTTACTCTAACCTAGTAGAAATTGGATGAAAAAGCTTTTTAATTATAAACAATTATCTGTTTGCCACCAGGAAAGTGTAAATTAGAAAATGATTTATTTCCTTGCATTGGGAACATCTATACCAGGAACTTCAGGGAGAGACACCAACTGTGCTATAGACTGTTGCTTTGGCAAAGTTGGGAAGGTGATAATCACAGTGCTTACCTTCAAGGGGATCTGGAGTAGGGATGGAGACAAGGGGAGAGAGGAGAATTGGATTTCTTTCCATTTTCCTCTTAGGTCAGAACTCACAGAGTCCCTACTTGGAGATTATTAGTAAGATACTCCCTAGTATTTCTCAGGTTAATTAGATGAAGAAACATCCACTTATTGGGGCTTATAAAGTGTCAAGTGCTATGTTAAGCTTCCCATGAACTATACATCTGTCCCTCAAATGATACTAGTATTGCTGAGTCAGAGTTCAAACTCAGATCAGTTTGGCTACAGAGCCTGTGCTCTTTTAATTATATTTGAGTTCTTTCAGTCTTTTTTTCTTTTCACCAATTCTGCTTTTGAATCTTAGTTCAAAAGTCCAGTATGACAAAAGAAATCAACATATAAAATTCTACTAATGTAATTAATTAGATTGAGGATTAATTATGTTTGGTTTCCTGTCTTGCAGTTTCAAATTTCCAGTTCTCCCCGGGACATAGTGCCATCTTGCCTCCAACTGAGAAATAGCTGCTAGATCAATGCTTGCAGAATGTAATTATCCAGACCATAACTGCAATTCACATCCATTCCTTCCACAAATATTCATTGAGCACTTACAATAACAAACGTTTTACTCTGTTTCTTGAGGAGCACACAATCTAACAGAGATAAGTATGCCTTAAAAATCACAGTGTAATCTGATATTTTATATAACACAAATGTGTAGAAAATAGTGTGGGTACCAGAATGAAAAACAATAGGGCCCGGCGTGATAGCCTAGCAGCTAAAGTTCTCACCTTGAATACGCCAGGATCCCACATGGGCACCGGTTCTAATCCAGGCAGCCCTGCTTCACATCCAGCTCCCTGTTTGTGGCCTGGGAAAGCAGTCGAGGACAGCCCAAAGCACTAGGACTCTGCACCCATGTGGGAGACCTGGAAGAAGCTCCTGGCTCCTGGTTTCAGATCAGATCAACTCCGGCCATTGTGGCTGCTTGGGGAGCGAATCATTGGACAGAAGATCTTCCTCTCTGTCTCTTCTTCTCTCTGTATATCTGGCTTTCCAATAAAAATAAATAAATCTTTTTTTTTTAAGAAGCAATTGTATTGACTGAAAATGGAGTTAAAGGAGACCTACTGAGAAGATTAAGACGAAAGAAAAGGGATGAGAATCCAAGGAAAGTCATTACTAATGATTTTATACTTTTTGTTCATTCCAAAAACATGAGTAACTGTTAAGACATGTCTTTTTTTGTGCTTATTGCTTGTTGATAATACACATAAAATATGTAACTGTTACAAGATTTTCGTAAGTATCCCTCCACGTTATCTTTGGATACCAGTAGCAGTGTGGCCACCTCTCAGAGTCACCAACATTGTTTCCAGGGGGCAGTACAACTACCTAGACTTTTTGGTTTTTTAATAACTAGAAAAGTCAGTATCCATTTCCACTACGTATTTCTTAGTGCTGAAAGGGAGAAGTGGGATCCTGCCAGGTGTACACCCAGATAAGCTGCTCCTAGAATGTAAGGTTGCTGTGGTTAAAGAAAGTTTTACAGGTGCCAACCATGAATAAAATATGTAAGCTTGCCAGCAAAGGCATTGACAGGTCAGCCAGTTGATTCGTGGAATAATTCAGCCTCCTTGTATAAAATGTTGATTAGAAAAGACTGGCAAACATGTGGCATATATTGCAACATATGTAGGATATGTAATTTCAGCGACATGTGAAAAAATGAAACCATTATCTTTGTTTATATACCAATTCAATTCCCATGTTTCAATTAAATTTTAAATATGAAAAGACTTGGGACTGTAGTAAATTAAATTTGCATTATTTTTATTCTAATGAAGATAAGAATGCTGAAGTGTCTTTTCAACCCGTAAAAAAATGAGAATGAGCCTTTTGATGATAAATCCACTAATGGATTCAGAACTGGCGAGCAAGAGTAACATAAAAAGCATGAATTTCATGCATATCACAAATTTTTTCAAATATGCATCTAACAGCTGACTAAAATATTGAACGTTAGAAAGCATGTCATTTGCTGTACTATCATTTTTCCACCCTGTTATTACATTCTTTGTTTACAAGCTTTGATTATGTCCAGATTAGTGCTTTCATGATTAATTTACACACTATCATTCAATTTCACATAAGCTTGACTATTCCAGTGAGTTTTGGTTTTAATATTTCACTTCTCTTACAAATTGTTGATAAAAAAGACCTCCAATTTTATTATTAATCCATTTATTTTAAAATCTTATTAGGTAGCTATTGTAATATAATTTATATATCATATGATTAACTCATTAATGTGCACAATCAAAAAAAATTTTTTTTTGTTTCGTGGAGTGGTGAAAGCATCACCATAATTTTAGAACATTTAAAGCGCTCCAGAAAAAAACCCATTACCACTTGTCAGTCATGGCCCATTCTCTGCTAATCTCTTACCCCAGTGGATCTGTTTATTCAACACAACTCCCAAACTCATGTAGAGATTAAAAGAACCCAGAATAGTAATACTGCTCTTGGAAAATAAGAATAAAATTTGAGCATTCGATTTCAAAATTCATTGCAAAGCAGCAGTAAGCACAATGGTGGGAGGGACATAAAATTCAACAGCGTAGAACTGAGAATCCAGGAGACCATTGGATTTATGGTTAACTGATTTTTAACAATACAGAAAGAATTCAATAAGAAAACAAGTGTTTGAAACAAATGAAATGGACTGAAACGTACATGTAAGCAAATGAAGATGAACTAATTTATCACACTGTAGAAAGAAAAATTAACTCAAAAGTGATCACAGTCCTAGTTAAGGCTAAAATACTCAAACTCATATGTTAAAACATGGGAATAAATCTTTATAGCCTTAAGTTAGATATATATTTTTAGAAATACCTCCAAAAGAGCAAACACTAAGAAAACAGACTATAAAATAAAAATATATTGTGCTACAAAAAAATTTTTAAAAATTTAAGAAAATTTTACAATAACAGGAAATATTTACTGTTTGTGTATGTTACATGGGGCTTTTATCTAGAATATATGAAGAATTCTTAGAACTCCATGAACTGAAAAAAAATCTAATTTAACATTAGAGAAAGGATTTCATATGATTCAACAGTTTGTTTCCTAGATTTATAGGAAAGAAAAATTAAAACATATTATTCACTCAAAAACTTTTACAGGAATGTTCACAACAGCATTATTCATCACGGCCAACAAGCAGAAAGAAATCAAATCTCCAACTAACAAATGGCTAAGTAGTGTGTGGTAGATCAGCACAATGGAATGTTGCTTTGCATTCGAGAGAAATAAAGTGCTGGTACATGGTACTGCATGGATGAGCCTGAAAAACTATGCATTAAGTGGGTGCTCGAGAAGCCTCTTCGAACAGAATGATTAGGATTCCAGCTCCTCTGGTTCTGATCTGGGTCCCTCCCAATACACACCCTAGGAAGCAGGAGGTGATAGTGAACGTACTTCGGTCCCTGTCACTCATGTGGGAGACCTGAAATCAGTTTTGGGCTCCTAATTGCTGGCTTGGCCAAACCTTGGCTATTGCCAACATTTCGGGGGGGGGGGGGGTTATAAACAAAATTTTAAAACACTGCTTCACAAAAATGTTTTCCTGGGTATAAGAAGCCAGTAACAAAAAGACCTTAAATGATAAGAAAATTTGCTTAAGATTTAATAACATACACAGGCTGAAAATAAAAGTTAGAAAATGATGTCATTCATTTAGAAGTAAAACAGACCAGATGAACTTGTGACTGCTACTAAAAAGCTATCTTAGTGTAATAATACAAGGGAAAATGGGGTGGGGAGGGCAAGGGAATGGGGAGGATGGAAAGAGAAATCCTACAGCCTATGGAACTGTATCATGAAAAATAAAAATTTTAGTTTATTTTAACCTTTTAAAATACATATTTTAAAAAAGATTTATTTCCTTATATTGGAAAAGCAGATTTACACAGAGGAGAGACAAAGATCTTCAAGCTGCTGGTTCACTCCCCAAGTGGCCACAAGAATCAGAGCTGAGTTGATCCAAAGCTAGGAGTCAGGGCTT
The DNA here is from genome assembly GCF_017591425.1 of Ochotona curzoniae. Lineage (NCBI taxonomy): Eukaryota > Metazoa > Chordata > Mammalia > Lagomorpha > Ochotonidae > Ochotona > Ochotona curzoniae. Next base: position 51,990,632 of record NW_024467087.1, on the reverse strand, counting down.
CTTCCGGGTCTCCAGCATGGGTGCAGGATTCCAAGGTCTTGGGTCATGCTCAATTGCTTTCCCAGGCCACAAGCAAGGAGCTGGGTGGGAACTGGAGCAGCCAGGACTCAAACTGGCACGCATATAGAATCCCAGCAGTGGCAAGCTGAGGATTGAGCCACTAATTAAAGACTTTGCAATAAAAAAATACATTTTTTAAAGAGTTGTTTTTAAAATAAAAAAGAGAGACACTTGATGAGAGTGAGATGTGGACATGGATTTTAGTTTGCTGGTCTCTCTGCTGAAGAATAAATATTCCTGTTTTTGAAAAAGCAGACACTAAATGCTCATCATACTTGCAGAATGGCTGTTACCTTCTTGCAGTAAATTTGCGTCCAAAGAAGTGGTAGAAACAGGTATTTCCACAATCCAAGTGTCACTAGGTCAGGCTATATTCAGAACTGAAACAAGGTTGATGCATATCAGCAAAAGAAAGCATTGTGCTAGTCATTTGTTATTTAGCCACAATAACTGAGGTTTTAGATAAAAGCTTACATTTGAGTTCAAACTGAAAGATTTGGGTTCTTCTGGCTCCCCATATTACCCTAAGCTTCAAGTCTTTGGTGAACCAATGCTTTCTCAGTGATGGTAAACTAAACTTGTCTCACTCCTTTGCTTTATCTCTATAACAGTTGTCATTTTCTACTATATTATTTAACTTAATTGTTGGATTTATTTTCTGTCTCCTACATTAGAATGCAAGCTCCATAAAAGCAATAATTTTTATCTGCTTTTTTCTCCATCCCAAGGCCCTGGCTCATACTGCTCAATAATTACCTGCTCAATATATAAATGAACACAGCAACTTCCTTTCATTTGTTCAGAGATGACTTCTCTGTGGATTGATTTTCTTTCCTGCACTCTGGTTTTCATTGTGATTCATAAAACAGGCACACCTGAATAACCTATGACCACTGACACTTGTCAGTAGATCACGATGAAGCCCATAGAGTGCTTCTGATGATACTTCAGTCATGGGCCTAGACCAGCTGAGCCCAAATACCCACACAAGTATGTGTGTATGTAACTTGCTACCCTATTGGATTCTTAAGGATTATGGCTCTTTCCTAGCTACATTTACCTATTAGATGGGTTCACTAAGTCTAGTGGAAGATCAGAGTGAGTCTGGATCTGCTAGACTTAGTTTCCCGATGCCCTGAAATCTATGAGCAGATTATATATTCCTGTGACTTCAAGTAAAACTAATCAGAGAGATCCTGTTTGAATCATCATTATTAGATAGCTGCAGCATTTCTCACTGGCAGACCTGACATACTTGTACATAAAGTGACTGAATATTATGAAATATGGTGTTTCATGCTGGTGTATTCTGTCAGCCATGGATAATACTACACAGAAGCACAATGACTGACAGATGGATCCAAGGGTCCAAGCAGCCTTTGAATTACACCTGTAAGTTCCAGGCTGCCAGTCTTTGTTGTCTATGTCAGTTGTTCACTTAAAAATGCAGAAACCAGGGGGCTGGTGCTATGGCATCGTAGGTTAACTCTCCGCCTGTAATACCAGCATGTCTTACGGGGAAACTATTCTAGTCTCAGCTGCTTCATTCTTCACTTCTGATTAAGCTCACAGCTAATAGCCCAGGAAATCAACAGAAGATGGCTCAAGTCTCTGGGCTCTTGCACCAATGTGGGAAACCCAGAAACAAGTTCCTAGCTCCTGGCTTCAGATTGGCTCAGCTCAGGCCATTGTGGCCTTTTGGAGAGTGAACCTGCAGATCGAACCTCTCTCTCTTTCTCCCCTTCTGTCTGGGTAACTCTGTCTTTCAGATAAAAATAAAATAAAATCTTTTTTAAAAAAATTCAGAAATTCTTCCATGAAATGTGGCATTTAGGGCATTATAGGACACTCTTTCAAGAAATAGGAACTCTTGCACCATGTCGGTCTTCTGCTTTGGAAATATCGGAGTTTCCTGGTGAGCAGGCAGTTACACTCATTTCCAAAGTGCTAATAGTAACCCATCATGGGTCTAGCATAGAGATCTCTGTGCAGAATGACCCAAACCTATTTTCTTTCTACCAGACAAAATAATAATAATTAAAAAAAATGTTTTACCTTGCTTGGAAGCCTAAAGTTCATTTGTCCATTAAGTTACTATCTGACAGTTTTTCAGCAACTAAACCAGGTTAAAGGAAATGTTCTTAAAAGCCTTAAACACCTAGATGGTTCTGCAAATGCATGATCAGAGATATGGAAGGAAGACCATTGATTATAGAGCCCATAGTTTTGCAAATTTTTTTTCCTTTCAAAAACTATCTACTTTCTTTCCAGTGATTTTCTAATAAAACGACTGTAGGATTGCTGTCAGATCATGCATGTTTATACTACCAGGTTCAAAATATGCTGATCATCTACTACATTTTAGAGTGTGGCGCTATCAGTAAGAGTTCTGCCCACTGAGTCTCGTATGATACGATGAATCAAGAATAAACTGAGCCAGATGGAGAACTCCAATGGTAGTGAAGGAAGTAAGCAAAGATTCCAGCATAGTTTTATCTCTTGGTTACTGTTTAACTTGCTTGTGAAGCTCTATCAGTTTTAAGTTTAACAATGTATTTATGATAACATCACAACTTTAAATATATTGATTGAAAACTGTCACTTTTCCTTTGTTTCAAAACAAATTCCTATATAATATTCAGCTCTGCAACTTGCTATATAGATACAATTTGTTGGTACACTAGAGGATTTCTTTTATCATTCAACATGTTTCATACAAACGAAGTCTTGAGGGAATTATGAAAACTGTTGAACCTAACATTTTGGTTATGCAGTTTTGGGGAAAGGCTTCTGATACAGCAATTGGTAGGGAGGGTTCATTTCAATTGTATGTGCAATATGGTTTCGACTTTTAATCCATTATCAACTTTGCTAAGAATATCTTAGCAGCTTTAGGCTTTCTTTAGTATTCCTTGATTCAAGAATATTTCTGGCTTGTTGAAGGATATCATTCCACATATAAGACTGATAGGAATCTCAGAAAATTTATCATAAATGTTTAAAGTGTCAGATAGTAACATCTAGAAGCAAATAATGTGTTTACAGACTTTGCAAGCTGACAGAATCAATCATTCTATGGACTGGACCCCCAGTTCCATCTACAAGTCTACAACTTCATTGTCCTCAACACTGTGTCTTACATAAGGTTACATGTAACCATTTGCTAGCTGTGCAATGATCTGAACTATTTTCAACCATTGGTAGATTTTCTGAGTAGACAATTTCTTGGGATTAAATGTCCTCTATTATTGCATGTTATCCAATACTGCATGACAATGTTCCCACTCCCAGGTTATGGCTACTCAATACGTGCATGTTTTGAATCTGAACTGCCACAATAATAGCTTCCAATGTAGTAAACACAGTAAGACATGCTTTCCGATTAATATGATTACTCCAAGTTGTGGATAATTGATCCCTTGGACATACGATAATTGGTATCTTCAGATTGACTTCTAAACAAAAACAAGTCTCTAAAGAGCCACAAGGTCAAATCAAATATGGGAGTTCTGGCAGTGAGCCCCAGCCAAGGCCCCAGCAAACAGCTAGCATCAACTGCTAAGCCTATGACTGAATAAACCTTCAAATAGTCTTAACCTCTACTCTTGGAGTATTCCTGAATAAGTACTAAGACATTTTAAAACAGAAAGAGATAATTTTGTCATGTAACTTCTGAAATTTTAGCTCCATAGAATCTGTGAGCATAATAAAAAGGAATTCTGTTTCTGAATATTTGGGATGACTTACTAGCCAACAGTATATAACCGGAATGGAATTTGCTATCTGTAAGTAGAGTACTGCTGTAACAAAACTTAAAAGCGTTTCTCAAATGGCTTTAAAGACCAAACAACAGATGAACAATGAGAGGAGCTCAGGCCCAGAAGGATGGCTCAGTCACTATATCCTCATCTTGTATGCTCCGGCATCCCATATGGGCACCAGTTCATATCCCAGGTTTGGCATTCTCCACCCAGCTCTCTGCTTATGGCCTAGGAAAGCAGTAGAGGACGGCCCAAAGCCTTGGGATCTTGTACCCATGTGGGAGACCTGGAAAAAGTTCCTGGCTTCAGATCATCTCAGTTCTGGCTGTTGTGGCCATTTGGGGACCAACGGATGTAAGATTCTCTCTGTAAGTCTGCTTTTCCAATAAAAATAAAATAAATCTTAAAAAAATAGGAATTGTACCATAAAATTCAAAATTTTAAAAAATCAACAAAAAACTTTAAAAAGAAAGTGCAGTTTGAACAAAGTGGTAGAAAAAGTATATAAGACCTTGAAGGGGCTGCTGATGAGGGCTTAAGGGGAATAAGAAAAATTAGAAGCATGAGGAAATGAGTATCTTATACTGGCAAAAATCAGCAGTAATCTGAGCTAACATGGAAAACAGGGTTACTTATATAGATAAATAGGTGGAATTTTAAAAGTGTCATCTGGTTTCTTTTCATTGCATGTAAGTATATATGAAAGGAGGGATGTGAGCTAAAAAAATCAGAACTCAATCAATCTGAAAACAACTCTGTCGTGTCCAGCCTCTCCAGACAGTGATTCTCAAAGGCAAAAGAACCTCGGGACAAAGATCAAAACCAGGTTGGCATTGTAAACTCTTCCCTTAAAACCTCAAAAGCATGTGAGCCCCTTCTTTCTAGACCCTTCCAGAGAGCCAAAAGTAGTTCTTTTAAGGATTTTAAGAATGTAATTTGATTTTTTTTTTTTTGCTAAACAATGGAGCCCCAAGAAGTTAAAGGGACTTTCCACACAGCAATTTATCAGGGAGTTCAAACTAGAGAAAGGTATAGAAATTTTGTATGGCTTTTATCCAGTGGAGTAGATTATAAATTGGTACACAGCAATCCCATGAGATGTTTCAAGAAATGTAGATGAGTTTGGACTGAAAGAGAGGATGTAGCACAAAAGGGAGTACTTTGAACTCCCAAATTACTATATGAGGAAGCAAGTTGCAAAACTGGAAACACGATGACTCAGATGGTGAATCCAAGAAGTTAGAGAAAGGGAGAGGAATGATAGAGAGTAAATTCCAAGCAATACAACAAAAAAAAAGTACTGGGAATGTGAGTCCAGCAAGATTTCAGAATTGACTGTTATATTCTTTCCACTCCTGCCCCCTTTTCAAGAGTTTATAGCAGTTAATCTAGAGCTATTCTCACAATTTTATGTTGAATGAAAGGAGTAGATGAATTGGAACTTTGGTTTGTATGTCTTCAGGTTAAGAGGTGCTCCAGGAATATCACCCAAAGAATGAAATACTAGAAGCTTCATCTGGACACAGACTCGATTCAGATAATGAGATCTGGTAGTTAAAGTGTTGTCATAAATGCCATTAGACTTAGGAGTCTTAAAAGAACCACTTTACTCTGTATGTGGGAGAGATGATCACTGTAACCAGTAGGCAGATGGTGGAAGGTTGTACTTCCGGAAGATGATTACAACAATACCTGCAGTTCCACATGCTCTTCCTAAAATGTAAATTTAACATTTCTTTCATCAAGGAGTTAAGCAGACAACACATTGGCATAGCAGATTGATCATTTGCCTGCACTACTATGTGGGCACCAGTTCATGTCCTTGCTGCTCCACTTCCCATCTAGCTCCCTGCTTATGGTCTGGGAAAGCACTGAAATATGGCACAAGTTCTTGGGCTCCTGCCCCAATGTGGGAGACCCAGAAAAAGCTCCTGATTTCTGGGTTTGGGTAGGCTCAGTTCTAGCCCTTGTGGCCATTAGGGAAGGGAGCCAGAAGATGGAAGATCTCCTTTGTCTCTCCTTTCTCTGTAGATCTGCCTTTCCAATAAAAATAAATAAATATTAAAAAAAAAGTGGAAGAGTATTCATAACCATTCAATCCAAATAGAATGGTGACAATGGCCAAGTGATGACATCTGAGTTCTGAGGTTAGGACGTTAATGTGATAGAGCATCCATTTAATGACTCTTAGGGCACTTGCCCTTGGAACTCAGCTGCCTTACTGTAATGGGGTCCAAGCACTGACAATAAGGAGTCACAGGTTGACAGTGACATCATGGCAAAGCTAGTTAAACTATTATCTGCAACTCTGCTGTTCCAGATCAAATGCAGGTTTCAGTCCTGGATGCCCTGCTACCAATCTAACAACCTTCTAGTATGACTGGCAATGCAGCAGAAGATGGCCCAAGTACTTGCACCCCTGCTACTCACATGGAAGACAAGGATGGGGTTCTAGGTTCCTGATTTTGACCTGGCCCAGATCTGGTTGTTCAACTGAAGAGTAAGCCGGTAAATAGAAGATATCTCTCTCCCTATCTCTGACTCTCTCTCTCACTCTGTGTGTGTGTGTGTGTTTTCTGCCTTTCAAGTAAACAAATCTGTTTTTACTGAGTCACATGTAAGTGTTCCAGCATATAGCCCAAGGTGACATTACAAAGTTGCTAGCGTCAACTACCAGATATGGGAGAGATTGGAGCTTCAGATTATGTTAACCTTCAGCCTTTGAGTCTTCCCAGCCAATGTCTCAGATACAGTAACAGATAATTCGCCCCTACTATGTCTTTCCAAGTTGCTAATCCTAATTGATTTATCCCTTAGGATTAAAAAAAAAAAAAGTGAGTTGTCATATCCCACTGCATTAGGCAGTGAGTTACATAGCAGTGATAACTAGAATGATATACTATAGCCAGTACTCTTCTTTCCTAAACCAGGTTTCAATAAAATAGGTGGAATATTCTACCAGACAGTCTGGTCATCTCTACGCTTTTTAAAAATTTTTATTGGGGCTGACATTTTGGCTCAGTGGTTTGTATTACTGCCTGAGACTACTGACATTTCATATTGGAGTACTAGTTGGAGCCCCAGCTGCTCTGCTTCCAATCCAGCCCCCATGCTAATATGCCTGGTATAGCAATGGAAATTAGCCCAAGTACTTGAGTCAGTGCCAACCACATCAGTCACGATCTGGATGGAGTTCTTGGCTACTGGCTTCAGCCTGGCCGAACCCTAGCAGTTGGAGACACTTGAAAAATGAATCAGTAGATGGAAGATATCTCTCATCAACTGGCTTGCTTTCATTCTTGCCGTCTGTGTGTGTGTGTGTGTGTGTGTGTGTGTATGACTCTGCTTTTAAATACATAAATAAATCTTAAACATGGTTTATTTATTTATTTTATTTATTTGAAAGCCAGGTAGAGAGAGAGAAGAAAGAAAAAGAGGAGAGAGAGACAGAGAGATCTTCCGTCCTCTGACTCAGCTCCTCAAATGCCTGCAACAGCCACCACTAGACCAGATTAAATCCAGAAGCTGGAAACTCATTCTAAATTCCCCCATGAGTGGCAGGAACACAAGTTCTTGAGCAGCGTGTGTACTAACAGGAAGCCAATATTGAGGTAAGAGGTAGAACTTGAACTCAGTCATTCAGGTATGGGATATGAAGTTCCAAGTCATGTGTTAACCACTGCACCAAACACTGCACCCCCATTTCTAGACTTTTGGCAATTTTTGAAATGCTTTTAAAGATTTATTTATTTATTTATTTGAAACATACACAAAGAGTTCCAGTGAGCTTGCATCTTCTGTTTTATTTCTCCAAATGGCCAGTGACTGCAGTTGGACAAAGCTGAAGCAGAAACCCAGAATTCCGTCAAGGTCCCCCACGTAGGTGACAGAGGGCTCAAATAACTATGCCATCCTTCCACTGCTTTCCCAGGAATATTAACATGGAATTGGATCACAAACGGGACAGCCAGGACCCAAACTGGCACTCAAAAATAGAATGCCAGTATCTCCAAAATTTGTTTTAGTCTGGAAATAACATCGCTATAGAAAATTCATTACTGTTTAGGCTGGAAGTTTATCGTAGAGATATATCTCTGGAATATATTAAAACTATCAAATGAGTCCGTTTTCTTCAGGCTTTTTACCTAACATATCTCATAAGTAACAGTACTTCACAATAACAGTAACTTTTAATGTAAGGGTCGGAGGTACACATCAAACTTCAGTGTTGATCGGAAAAGGAAATGTGTAGTTTGAAAAAGTCTCCAAACCCTGGAGATTCTTCTGAAATCTCCACTTGAGATACAGTGATTGGTGCACTAATATCCTCTAGAGACCCAAGACAGGATATTGTACAGACTTTCAATACTCAACAGCCAGAGGCATCACAAAGAACTAAGAAAATCATTAGGAACTGAGATTATTTTACAAATATTCTTGGGTTACAACATAAAGCTCTAGAATTTCATATTTGTTTTAAAATGATCATAGGTTGATAAAAAATGCCAGAGATGCATTGAATTAGATAGAGGGTAAATACAACCAATGCTATTGTAAAGAGCAGCAGAAGAGGTGGCTTTAAGTATGATTAGGCTTTTTCCATCAATGGTTCCTTTCTTCTCAATATAACAAGCTGTTGTAAGTTTTAGTACTGAAGATTCAGCCAATGCTTTTATTATCTCATCTGACACACATCAATTTGTTACCTGATTGGAATAAAACTGAGTCCAAGATATGCAAAGTGTGTACATAATCAGAAAGAATACTGTGTGAGTTTACCTTCCTTCCCTCTAATTCTTCTATTTCTAATACATGTTGGCATTTTCAAACCACAGCTACCCATTTTTCCTCACTTCCTGCAATCTTGTATAACTATGTTAGTTCAAAAAAAAATAACTATGTTAGTTCATTTTAATCATATATTGTCTGTCATTGTGCAGTTATCTTTACTGGCTTTGTAACATCTATTTCACGCTTTTTTATGTGATTTTTTTTCTCCTTCCTTTCACGCAAAGTCAATACCTCCCTAATTTCTGGATTACTTCATAAATTACCTATTTCACTTGTTGAAAGCAGTTAGGAAATTTGTGGAAAAGATGGAAGTCACTTTGTAGCACTGAAGAAGCTGAAGTGGAGGAAAGTGGAAAATAAGATGGAATTTAGGATTTCTCTTGTAAAAGAAAAAGAAAAACAAATCCTCCAAAATTTGTTTTTATTTTTATTTGAAAGACAGAATTACAGAGAGCAAAGATAGAGAGATCTTCCATCTGCTGCTTCCATCTTCCCTAAATGACCACAACAGCTGGAGTTGAACTGATCTGAAGGCAGGCGCTTCTTCTGGGTCTCCCATGTGGGTGCAGGGTCCCAAGGACTTGGGCCATCTTCCACTGCCCTGCCAGGCCATAAACCGGGAGCTTGATCAGAAGTGGAGCAGCCTGGACCTGAACTGGTGCCTATATGGAATGCCAGTGACACAGGTAAAGGATTAGCCCAGTATACCTTGACACCAGCCCTTGGGGTTCCTTTCTCATATTGACTAAGGGTCTCAGGAAGCCAGAGCCTTCACAATAAAGACCTCTAAAGCTCCTGTTTCAATGTAACCAATAACCTTCTACTCTATCAGGTTAACTTTTGAAAGGTTTCCTTTGTTCCATTATAAAGAACATGATTAAGCTATAAGTCTCCTAAGGTTTGAGACTTTGTCAGTTTCTTCTTAGCAATGTGCCCCACATGCTTACAGTAGCACCTGGGGTATAATAGAAATTTACTATAAAATTTTACTGAATGATTAAATACAACTCATTTTCTGTCCTAAAGAGAGCTTGGTATAGCAGAAAGAATACTGGCTTTGTATTGATTCTTTTATCTAACATCAATCATTGCAATTTCCCAAGAGGTCAGTAGAGATTACTTGCTCTTCTAAATCCATATTTTCCCTAGCTGTTCCTAACCACTCTAGTGGTTTCAATCACCATCCATAAGCTGCTGATATTCACATTTCTACCCCTGCATATATTTAATTATCCACTTGACATATCTGTTTAAGTGACTCACAGTCACCTCAAGCTAATCATGTTTCAAATTGGACCCATTATGTTTCCCCTATACCAGCCATTGTGATGAGCTGAATCAACTCTGTATATATAACACTGATTGAGACTAATGTTTAGCCTTTGGAAGCCTCAAAATATTATTTCCAGTGCCATATTGAGGCTACTTCAAAATTCCCATTGCTTATATACATTAGTTCACCAGAAGTCAGACACAAAGAGACACAATTCTAATCTTCCTTTGAGTTAATCTTTGAGTTATGTTCTCTTCAAGTTCTGACAAGCAGAATAAGAAGTTGAGAAGAAAGATAAGGGAAAAGCCTGTTGTATAGGCTTTACAGAGACAGAGGCGTGTATGAAAGGAATAGCTTCCTGCAAGTTTAAGTGACTCAAGAAAATGGAAGGGTTAAATGACAGAATCAGGACAGAATTTTTCAACACTGGTCCAATTGTTGTTTTGGGACAAAATAGTTCTCTGGTTGTGGGGGAAGGTGCAAACTGTCTTGTGCGATGTCCTTGGCCTGTACCTACAGGATGCAGTAACATCGCAGCTTTGGTAATCCAAATAGGTTTCAGACATGGAAAAAATGTTCCTTGCTTGGTAAAAAATGACCCCTATCCTCACAGAGGTGACCACTATTGACCTAGGATACGGGTTTATCAGAGATTGGTAACTGTAGGAATTATGTTAACAAATGATTGTCTAATGGGATTATAACTAAATCCTTCTACACATACACTTCATCAGTTGTGATAATGAGAAAAGATCTGCAAAGAAGATTTTTATGGTCATGGATTATCATAATCACAGACACTATGACCAGTACAAGAGTCCCAGCATGACCTCCAGTACAAGAGTCCCAGCATGGCCTAATAAAAAGCTAGTAAATCACTATATTATATTTGTATAATTCCTTTGACTGATTAAGATCATTTTTCTTTATCAATTTATTAGGATATTTTAGAAGACACTTGGAATTCATTGCCTCTTAACACCTAATGAAAAAGCAGTGAGTTACATCAAGTACCTTAAAGACATCGGTAGACATGAATAACAACATTTTACTTTTCGGGTCATTAGAAGAATATGGATGCCAGCTATTTAAAGTTCCAAATGACTTGAATATAGCTGATTTAAAAATATCTGTAGAAAAGGACTAATTCTGTGGTGGAGCTATTCAAGAGCAGTTTATGCAAAGAAGATACACAGAGACAGACAAGGACTCATAAAGTCTTGGCCCCACCAGCCTACCTACCTAATTAACAACTTCCCAAATGCCCGTTTCAGAATTATTGCTGGCATGGACTCCCAGAATACCACATCCTGCCTTGGTCTTCACTATCTCTAACAGTCTGTTTCACAGAGAGAACTGAGTATCACTTTCAGATTAGATGTTACTGGAAATAAGTGGGTATGATGATCCCTAAATGGCTTCCATTTATACTACAGAGAGAATATTAGCAATAAAGACATGCATATGTCAGTTTATGTGTCCTACAAATAAGAAATAGACATTGTCCCTGTGGAAATTAGATTTATTTGAAATTTCCAGAGTACTAACTGCGAAGGTTAAGTTGTTTGAAAATGTAGCCCTACCTACACATTGCATCTGTAATAGTTGTCTCCTGTGTTGCCTTGCATAAACCCTTGCACCCTTAACTTCAATAAACAGATACAGAGCAGGTTGAGCTAAGAGAACATGGCCTTCCATGCCTTTGGGATTGGTGACTACTCTAATAGTGGATTTCAAAGGCTCTTTTTGCAAAAGGCTCTTTTTGCAAAATTCACAAATAGTATATATTTTATGACTCTGTTTATAACATATATATGCAAACACATAAATCTATGAGATAAAATTTTCACACATATGCTTATACTTCTTGTTCTATACTAGTACACTTTGGTTTTTTAAAAAAATGCTGTTGATGGTCTGCTGAATGAATTTAGTAACTTAAAGGGTTGTGACCCGTAGTTTGGAAAAATATTCTTCCAGTGTGACCAAGATTTTATTTGAAGGCTTATGTAATTGTGGAAGTAGTAGGTCAGTAGTTTTATCAAGTTTTGTACTGATCTATGTAACAGAAATATAAACATCTGAATTTTTGCATATTCAACTTTTCCCTGAGGATATCATCATTTTGTGACAGCATTAAATAATGACTGACTAATAAAATATTTTTAGAAAAACCTTCTAGAACTAATTTAGAGTTAGAGTTTCTTCTGTTTCATTTGTTAAGTGCAGTTGTAGGCATTAAATCACTGTAAAACTTCTGCGTACTGCAAAATAATTCCAAGTTCGGCAGTCTGTGGGGAAACAATCCTTCAATGGCAAGGCCATAGACTTAATGAACAAACACTCCTTGTTTGTAAAAACCAGATAGAAGAACTCATGGGTGAAGACTCCTGGAAACCAAATCTGTTGCCTAACATGCCTAAAATTAAAGGGTTCTCATCACAATTGTCTATATTTTATATAAGAAATGTTTCTGTCATTAAAGCTTATTATGCAAATTATCCCAGGTGTACTATATACATGGGCTGTTATGCAAGATATTCCAGATGATGAATACATAAAAACCAAAGCCATCCCTATATGAACTCTCATGAAACTCAGAGTTTGAAAGTTTCTGTTTGGAAACTCAAGATGAAGGAATAGGGTAAGGATATGTTTAAACAGATGGAGAATCATCATTAGCTAGGGTGAAGCAGAGAGGGCACATTCCAAGAAATAGGAGAGGACAGGCCAAAGGCAGAGGGGCACCTGGAAACTGATGGGCATGGGAAAGCAGTGGAGACAGCTGTATGGTGTTGCAGTGACCAGATAACCCAGCGGCAGTCAGCAAGCGGTAATCTGAGCTCCACCAGAAGCCAGGTGGGAAAGGGAGTTAACCAAGAGTTAAGGAGGCCAATCCAGGGAAAGAATTGCCCATCCATCCTGCTGATTTGTTTGATTCGAACAGAAGCAGAGGAAGGGCAGCAGGCCCCAAATAGGCAGTGCAGGAACAGGGTGGATTTCACAACCCAGACCCCAATCAGAGCTGCATTAGATGCCATTTTGTTTAAGGAGATAAAAGTTGTCAGACGGGAGTGTATATGCATTAATCTGGGAGCAAACTCAATTTTGGCTCAATGACTGCTCTAACATGGCATTCTGTAGGTTCCACCCAAAATAGGTCTGAGTAGCGCCCCCCAGCCCTAACGGCCAGCAGATACAGAACTCCACCAGTGGCACCTCAGGTGTACATAGTGGCCAAGGCTATGAGACTGGAGGAACAACAGTACATGTGCTGAACTGGAAGTAAACCCACTTACAATTCAGTGTGTTGCACTAGTCCTACATGGAAAATAATACCTAACTTCGACATCCTACTGTCAAAATACGTACTGATGGCACTCAGACTTAAAGAGCAGCATCTTTTGGGGTGCCTTTCAGGTTACTGATGAAAGCAAAGATTAAGGAATGTTAAACTCTCATGTGGCTAAATACAATGAGAAATCACAGGAACTTTCCAGATGACATACTACCATGCCCCACAGTGCACAAGTGTAGCACCACGGTTTGCTGAGATAAGTGATAAATACCTTTGTAATTTTGGGCTTCTATGTCTAATACAAAATGCATAACAGCATCACATTTGCATTCTATCAAGTGGTGCTAGCATTTCAGACCACTGTCTGTGTCAATGTGCAAATATGTAACTATAATCTATTGATTATAGTTAAATTGCTGGAAATGTTTTAAATTTAGTTAATTAATGAATTAGTTAATTAATTTTCTGATGCAGTTCCAAAGTCTCTGGGATTTCCCTGCCCTAGACTGCCTCTCCCTATTGATTTCCTCTATTTTATTATGGTATGGTCCTTCAAAAACAGTCATAAATCCATCTTTCTGCTATTTAAGTGTATCCTGACATAATAGAGATGCATAACTGGATTGTATTTGTACATCTCAGTATGATAGTCTTTTATACATTTCCTCTAAATGACTATATGTATATGTATGTGTTGTCCATCTACTCTATGGGATACCACTCAGCCATTAGAAAGAATGAAATTCTATCATTTGCAACCAAATGGTCCCAACTAGAGACCATTATGCTCAGTGAAACAGGCCAACCCCAAAAGGACAAATATCTTATGTTCTCTCTGATATAAGGGAACTTTCAGGTAAAGTACAAGATCAATAGAATATAGTAAATTGTTGGAAATACTTCTGTGTCTGTGAGTCCAGTGCCAGTTACTTACTAGGATAGGGCTGTTGTGTCTTTTCTTAGGAAAAGTTTTAAGTCCTCTCTATGTGTGGTTTTCATGAGAAACAGAAATGAAGGTAATGACTACAGCCAGAAGATGTGATTGAAACGGTTATAATTACAATGCATGACATCGGCCCTACTTATACCGATATGACTTTACTAATCGATAGTGGTTTTTCAACATGTGGCTCCTCAATACAAGCCTCAGGAAGTTCCAGAAGAAAATCCAAAAAAATACAAATTCAGAGCTCTACTTGTCTAAGTTAAGGTGTATCAGGAGCTAAATGGAAGATCTCATCTCAGAGTGATTTTCAGTCTGTATTACTGCCCAGTTTTGTTCACCCTGGTTGTGACAGGAGAAGGTGTTACAAAATGGCTGTTTGATATTTGAGAATCTAAGCCTGGGAATCAAGTTTAGAGGACCCAGATAAAGGGTTGTCATTGTTCCATTTTTGCAAGAATGGATTCAATTGGAGACACAGAATAGTATACTACAAAGTTTTTACAGTGAAAACAAAGTTGTAATACGCATCCAAGTGGTGTTTCATTTAGGCTTTTGAGATGTCTGGGTACACTTGGAGAACTGGTGCAAAAGTAATTTTCACAGCCTCATTACTTGAGGGGCCAAAAGTCCTCATAGAAAACAATTCCTGCTCAGGGAAGAAAATATCACAAAAACTCGACATGAGTCCAAAGACAATGGGTCAACCTCATTAGAGAGGATGATGCCAATTACAGCATCAGTACATAGAACCCAGCTGATTAGTCACCTATCCAACTCATTCAAAGAGACTCATATTTTCATCTTAGAGCTGAATCAAAAAAAGAAAAAGTGAAAATACAATGAGCTGTTTCACTGAAATTGTTATGACACATTGCCTGTTTGGGCTTTACCTTGAAATATCAGGGGCATTAATTCCAACAATTCAGATGAGCAATGAATATCTGCAATAAAGATATCTCTCCTAGGTAAAGGCAGTGGACATCAGCGGCCTTAATGTAAAAATGCCCAGGAGTATCACCAACACTAAGAACTATCAGCAACCATCAGTAATGAGTGATGCCTTAGGAGGCAGTAGATTGTGTCACTTTTAGCATAGGATGTGTTACTAAAGCCAGGAGAGCAAGACAGTATAAGGCATCATTTCAGAATCAAGAAGACTGGTACAAATGGCACCTGAGAAATACTCCCAATAGTCTTCTATCTCTGTTACATACTAGGTTGAGGAGTAAAGTGTAGTAGGTGCTACATTTAAAAAAAATGTTTATTTTTTCATATATTTGAAAAAGCCAGAGATGATATATAGATAGATATGTATAAAAAGAAATAGAGAGAGAGAAGAGAGAGCAAGGTCTTCCATCCATTGGTTCATTTGCTGTATGCCCTCAACAGCCAGTAATTGGGCCTTGTTGAAGCCATGAGGCAGGAACTCCATCTGGGTCTCCCACATGGGTAGCAGGACTCCAAACACTTTTCCCAACTTCTAATGCTTTCCCGTGCACATTAGCAGAAAGTTGGGACAGGAAATGGAGCGGCTGAGTCTTGAACCAGCACTCTGATGTGAGATTTAAGCCCCAAGCAGCAGTTTAGTCCGCTGAAACCTAACAGCTGTCCTGACTAGATTTAAAAAAGAAAAAGAAAAAGAAAAAAGCTCCAAAGTGGTAGAAATATTGTTTCATCATTGTCAGCATAAATTTATTTTACAATCAGTGTCATGTTGCCTGGGAAATGAAAATCACTGATGGTTATATTACTTTTCTAGTAAGAATGTAAATAAATGTAACATGGAAAATGAGCTGAATATATTATAAAAAATGAAGCAAAAATAGGCATACTCACTTTGTCTAGCAATATTAATTGCCCAATTTACAAAATTATAAGTGGAGGCACTGCGGGCTGACACTGTGGCACAGCAAGTAAAGCAGCTGCCTATGACACTGGCGTCCCATATGGGTGCTGGTTTATATCCTGGCTGCTCCACTTCCAGTCTGTCTCCCTGCTAAAATGCATGGGAAAAGCAATGCAAGATGGCCCAACTTCTTTGTCCCCGAACCTGCATGGGAAACCTGGATGAACCTCCATACTACTGGCTTTAGCCTGACCTCGTACTGGCCATTGCGGTTATCTGGGGAGTGAACAAGATATCTCTCTCTTTCTTTCTTTTTATCCCTATCTCTTTGTAATTCTGACTTTCAAAAAGAAGCAAATAAAACTAAAAATAGAAGAAATGATCCAACATTATCAATGAGAGATTAGCAACAATATCAATGATGAAAAGTATGAATTATCAATGAGAGATTATCAGTTAGCTGGTAATATATAAACTGAAAAATCCTAACATGTCTCAAACTTCCTGTTTGATCAAGTCTTTTACATCTCTTAAGCATTACAATAAAATGTCATAAATATTAAGCACTTACTATATGCCAAATACTTCATATAATCTCTCACTCAATTTTCATAACAAACTTGCATATTAAGTAATATTATTCCTGTTTTGTGAATGAACAATGCTGAGGCTCAGAGAGACTGACTTGTTGAGGTACACTACAAAAGCGTGGTTTGCAATACTGTTATGACTACTTCATTCCTAATGTTCTCTATGTTTAAATATTTTTGTCTTCTAGGTTGGTTTTGAGAAATGGAAATAAGCATGGAAAATGTATACAGCTGTCACAAAAATGGCACATTATTGCTGTGACTCAGGAGAATATGTTTTTATTTTAACATCCAATTTGCATATTGCAAGTACCTTTAAACTCATTCGATGAATATTAAGTGATTGATAATATGCACTTTCAAGATCTACGTATGAGAAAACAGGGTCTTATAAATGAGCTAACCAATGGCAATGAAATTTCATCTTTCATCACCGAGAAAGCAGGATGTTTTGGTAAGATGGCAAATGAATGGCACTGAAACAAGATATGAAAATGCGATTTCATCAGTTGCGCTTTCTATGAACACAGTTTACATTTTTTGAAATACAAACTTTTGAACTCTGAATTAAAATATATAGAATAGCAGGTCACTTTTATGTATACATAAAGTGGTGGTGGAGATAAGGACAGAAATATAATGGCACTGTTTCCATGCTTCACAAAACTATTATTTATTTAAAAATCACTTGGTTTTGCCTGATATATGGTGGGTGAGAGGTAAACAGTTTATATTTCCGTATTTGTTTTCATGTAAACCAGTTAATCACATATAGAAATGTTAAGGATTGTTCTGAGTTGAAGGTTATTACAACTGTGAAATTAAAACGTTTCATTGACCTCCTGTGGTTCGCAGGATGAAATGAATCTTGAAAGCCTAGCAGTTCTAGCTAGCTTAGCATCTGCTTTTCTTTCTGTAACTTATCTCAAGTCATTTCACCCTTTACTACACTCCAGCCACATGGTTTCAGGATCATGGTACGTACTATACCCAAATTGTGGTACATCACTGAAATTCTGTCCTCCCATTAGAAAACATTTCAAATGTAATAAGTATGTAAAATGAGAAAAAATACCCATGCTCAAGGGAATATTTGAAACATCCTGGATTAATGTCATAAAGCTTAGATTTATCAGAAGCAAATTCTTTTTTAAGAATCCTGTGTCTTGATAACATTGAATTTGCTAGACAAAGGGAAACATTATTTGTTTCTCTGATCCTCTTTTTCCCCTTCAAAGAATTTGAGAAAGTTCTACATCGAGGCTCAAAGTGGCTCTGCACTCCTCTCCTGCCTTCTGTGTAAATTTATATGTAACAGGGCGAAAAGTAAAGGGGTTAAGAAGAAACAAACTTAGAAGCCATAACCAACGTGCTGCATGGACCTTGTGCTTATATTTAGGAGAGGAAAACTATAGCTGACAAAACTCATCTCTGAGGGCCAGTACTGCGGCACAGTGCATTCAGCACCACCTTAGACACCGCATCCCATTTGAGCCTGGTTTGAGTCAAGGCTGTTCTGCTTCAGATCCAGCTCCCTGTTAGTGTGCTTGGGAAAGCAGTAGAAGATACAACTCAAGTGCCTGGGCCCTGCACCCATGTGGGAGAACCAGATGGAGTTCAGACTCCTGGCTTCTATGGCCCAGCCGACCATTGTTGCCATTCGTGGAGTGAAACGAACATCTCTCTGTGTCTCTGTAATTCTGTCTTTCGAATACATAAATATTTAAATCAAATGAAAACCATCTTACTATAATTACAAAAAATTTAATCTACTCTGGATTCTAGGTACTTTCAAAGCATTCCCGACAATTTTGGTAGGTATAATAATGAAAGACATGGTGGCTATGTGGGAAAGTAATTCCCTATTAATTAGACACACTCAGGATATTGAGGGATAAATTGACACGCTGTCTAAAATATGTAGCATAGTCCAGCAAAATTCAAAGGATAGAGTAAGCATAAACAGACTGTCAAAATGTACACTCAACACCCAGAAAAAAAAAAAAAACACCGAATGTAAAAAGAAAAAAGCTGCAAAAAGATAAAAGGAGAAGAAAGGTCAATTTCATTATTATCAAGAAACAAGAAAGGCCAATTTAAATCACGGTGAAAAATCCAGATCAGAGATTGGCATTGCAGTGCAGCAGGTTAAGGTGCCCCTGGGAACCCACATCCCATCTCAGAGTGGGGTTCAAGGTCTGACTCCTCAGCTTCTCATCTGCTTTCTATTAATGTACCTGGGAAGAATGAAAGCCTTCAGATCCCAGCCACATGTAGGAGACTCAGAGTTTCTGGCTCCTGATTTTAGCCTGGGCCAGCCCTGCTGTTGCTGCCACTTGGGAAATAAAGTAGCAGATGGAAGATCCCTCTCTCTCTCTCTTTCAAATAAATACATAAGCCTGTGTGTGTGTGTGTGTGTGTGTGTGTGTGTGTGTATCAAGTTACAGAGAAATCTTCTATTTACTGATACACTCCCCAAATGACCACAATGACCAGAACTGAGCTGATTCAAAGCTAGGAGCTAGGATCTTCTTCTGAGTCTCCCACATAGGTGCAGGGTACCAAAGAGTTGAGCCATCCTCCCCTGCCTCCCCAGGCCACTAATAGGGAGCTGGATTTGAAGTGGGGCAGCTGGGACTAGGACAGCCACCCATTTGGGATGCTGATGCCACAGGTAGAAATTAACCTGATATGTCACCACACGGCCCCCAATACATAAAAACAAAAAAAACGGATAATAGCAATCACTTCGAAAGGAAAAAAAAAATCTCCCCATGACCAAAAAATCATATTTTTTGTGACAAATGAAAACCTTGAAAATATTGTTGTCACACACAAGAACTAATGTTCCCAGTTTATATGTAAGTTCTAGAAATTGATAAAAGCAAACAATATAATGGAGTAACAAAAAAAGTACATGGATGCACAGTTCAAAGACTACAGTACAAATTCCTCATACCATATGAACAACTCGGTGTCACTCAAAATAACACAATTATTCACTAAAGTGCATGAGCAAGTTTTCACTAACCAGTTTTGGAGGAAAAACTCTCATAAATTCTGCTGGGACAATTCCCAAGAAGGATTATTTAAGAAAAAAATTACAAATGAATAAGCGTTTTATTTATTTATTTATTTATTTATTTATTTTAAAAAAGGCAGAGACAGAGGGAGATATTCCATCTGCAGTTTCACTGCTAAATTTCTGCTGAGCTGGGCCTGACGGAAGCCAAAAGCCAGAAACTCCATCTGGGTCACCTATGTTGGAGGGGTGGGGAGGGACCCATGCAGTACTTGAGCTATCATCACCTGTTGCCTCCCAGGTTGCACTTCAGCAAGAAGCCAGAACTGACAGCAGAGCCAGAATCCAAACCCTAGCACTCCAATATGAAATCGACGCATCCCAGGCAGTGTCTTAGCCATTAGCTGAGTGTCCGTTCTACAATCTTGTCTTAATAAACTTCTGTCTCTCTCATAATGAGCACAGGGACTAGTACATGGTGGTTGATCAGTTGTCTTTCTCAGTGAATCTAACCTTTCCAGACTCCACTTGTTTTAATGAATCTCTTCCCATAGCATCTTGCTTATGTTTCTTTTATCGCCTTCATTGGCTCTTGTGTTAATCTTGTGTTAAAATTATTCATTCGCGTTGTTTTTCTTTATGCAATTATGAATCCCTGGAGATTTAGTATGGTGAACTGAGAGATATTAACAAGTTAGAAATAAATTTCCAACAATTTCTTCTGAGTCAGAAACGATGCCAATATTACCCCATGTCTGAGATGAATGTTCTCTAGTAAAATAATAGTGTCCCAGTAGATGAAAATAAGAATTAAATCATGAAAAACATCTGTACTCATTACAACCATTTATTCAGAGACCTCACACATCCCAAGTCCTTTGCTTAAATTTTCATGGAAATTCATTGTTTCTTCAGTTTCCTTCTGTTTCCAGTATTTTAGGATTCATTTTGAAAGACATTAATGGTATTCAGACACAATTCCACAGACTAAGTGTAGAATAATATTAAATGGGAATCAGTTTCAAGATGTTTTTCCCTAGAGCACACAATCTGAATGCCTGAAAGTGCCTTTTCCAAAGGCTCAGGTGAAATGCACTGATTTATCCAGTCATTCATCCAGCAAACATTTTTTGAGCAACTACTATACTAGGAAACCTGAAGTATTCAGGAATAAATAAAATATGATCTTTGTCCTCAGGGAGGCAGTATAGCACAGAGGCTAAAAACATATAGAATTAAATGAACCATCTTGGAAACAATGCTACCCTCTTGACTAGTTACCTGGCCTTGAGCAAGTTACTAAATACTGTACCTCAGCTTTATGCTCTGTAAACCATAGATAATTATAATGATTTTGTTCTAAGTGATGCACATGCATTTTATACATTGGTCAGTACATAATGGGCACTGCAAAGGATTTATTTCCAGTCTTGCACTTCAGAAACATTCTTTTCACTATAACACCTGTCTTCCTTACGGTATATGTAGTATATGATCATACTTGAAATACTTACAGACAGACGTACTACAGACGATATTCTTGTCCTATTTCTCAGCAGCTTTGCGGCATCTACAAAAATTCAAAATAGTGACGAAATGAGCGTATTAAACTAGACAGCCATTAGTAGGAAGCTTAGGAAAAGCGATTGGTGTTGTAGCAAAGTAACTTGCTTTCTACTTGTCTGCCATCCCATGTCAGAGCACTGCTTCAGCGCTCTACTCCCTTTTCAGCGCAGCTCTCCACTAACAGAAACGCAGTGGAGGATCACCTGAGTGTTTGAGCCCCTTCCACTCGTAGGGGAGATCCGGGTGAAGTGCGTGGCTTCTGGAGTAATCCTGGCACAGCCGTGGCCATTATGGCCATTGGAGAAGTGAACCAGCAGATGAAAAATCAATCTCTCTTTCATTCACATACATACATAAATGCATATTGTTTAAAAAGAGGACTAAAAAGAAGTTACATATGACTGATGATGAGAGAATACAATTTATTTATTTGAATCAAACAATGGAATTCCGAGAATGGCTCTACATATATGACAGGGTCTTCAAAACTGATGTTGGCCAGTAAATCAAGCTAGCAGTTGAGTCACCAGCACAGCTGTCAGAGTGCTGGTTCAAGTCCTGGCTACTCTGTTTCCAATCCAGATCCTTGCTAAGGTGCCTGAAGGGCAGCAGAAGATGGTTCGAATACTTGGCACCTTGCCACCCACATGGAAATCTTGGTGAAGTTCCTGGCTCCTGGCTTTGATCTGGCAGTGACCCAGTCACTGCAACCACTGAGAAATAAACCAGTGGATAGCAGATCTCTTTCTCTGTCACCCTGCTTTTCAAAAACATAAGTACGTTTGTGAAAATAAATACATAACTGTGTGGGATCTTCAGAGGGTTCACGAAAATCTATATTATGAAAAAAACGTTCTTCGAAGTCTTCAACCTATTTTAGTTTTTTTTATCTTTTCATAATTGAGGGATTTTTAAAAGTTTATTTATTTATTTTTACAAAATTTATAAAGAGAGAAGCAAAGATAAAGAGGTAAGGCCTCCCATCCCCTGGTTCACTCCCCAAGCGGCCACAATGGCTGGAGCTGGGCCAAGCAGGAGCCAGGAGCCAGGAACTTCTTCCGGGTTTCCCATGGGAATGCAGAATCCCAATGCTTTGGGCCGTCCTCCTCTGCTTTCCCAGACCACAAGCAGGCATCTGGGTGGGAAGTGAAAGAGTAGGGACACAAACCAGTGCCCATAGGGGATGTTGTTGCCACAGGATGGAGGATTAGCGTGCTTGGTGGCCACCATACCCACCCATTTATGGTTGAATTTTATCAATTCTTTGCATATGCTTGAAACGTATTTTCTAAGTTGTATATGACTTCTGCAAATATTTTATTCCAGCAGTGATTTCTGTTTTTATTTTCTTGAAAGTATCTTTTGCAGTGTAGAAAAATTCAGTTTTAGTGATGTTTAGCTTATTGAACAATTCTTTCGTGGCTTATACTCGTGGCCCTGTATATAAAAAGTCGCCCTCAAGCCCTAGGTCATCTAGATTTTTGCTGGATTGCCTAGAAGTTTTGAAATTGCATAGTGTTAGTCTTCCAGTTCTGTTGTTCCTCTTCAGTAATTCTGCTTTTCCTAGAATATTTACAAATTTTTGAAAAGCTTTAATTTTCCAAATTGATTGGAATTCTAATTGTATTTGCTTATCTTGCAAAGAGTTGCTTTACTGAAATTATTCATCACTTTTGTTTTCTATGCATGTACAATTAATGCCATTTAATCTTCTTTTTCAATTATTATGGCTTTGACTTGTTTTTCTTTTTGTTTTTTTTTAAAGATTTATTTATTTTTATTACAAAGTCAGATACACAGAGAGGAGGAGAGACACAGAGAGGAAGAGCTTCCATCTGCTGATTCACTCCCCAAGTGACCGCAACAGCCAGTGCTGCACTGATCCGGAGCCAGGAGCCAGGAACTTCTTTCCGGGTCTCCCACATGGGCTCAGGGTCCCAAGGCTTTGGGCTGTCCTCGACTGCTTTCCCAGGCCACAAGCAGGGAGCTGGATGGGAAGTGGAGCTGCCCGGGATTAGAACCTAGAACTGGCGCCCAAATGGGATCCTGGGGTGTTCAAGGCGAGGACTTTAGCTGCTAGGCCATGCCGCGGGGCCCAACTTGTTTTTCTTGCCATTGTGCTTTTTCAAGAATATTTGGGATAATACTGAGCAGAAGACATAAAAGCTTGTCCTTATGTTTCATATTCAGAAAAAAATACTTCACCACTAACTATGCAGTGGTTGTTTTAAGTTTTTAATATATTTTATCAGATTAAGGAAATTTCTTTTATTTGCACTCAAACTATTATTTTTTAATCATGAATGGGTGTTGAATGTATCAAATCAGTTTTCTACATCTATTGAGATTACACATTTTCTCTTTCCTTCAGTTAATGAGACCAATTACACTGATCACTTCTCAAAAGGTGAACCTACCCTGACGTCCCACCTAGAAGGAAAACATTCTCTCACACGGAGTCTGTCGACTCATGCTCAGCCAGTAATAATGGACCTTGGAAGTAGAGTTTTTCCTTACCAAGAGTTAAAGAACATACAGTCTGTACTAGGCTCATTATCTTGTTCAAGATTATCTTTCCCTGCTTCAAACACAGTAGCTTTGCGTACACTCTGCTAAGTGTATGCATCAATGGCTCTTGGACATGCCTGCAGCTTTCAGGTGTTTTGGACTAAGAGGGTAGTTAGAGTCTGTTCTCCAAGACACAAAATAAGTATTCTTAGTGAATTGCCCTATACTGGGTGGCAGGAGGGACCTGCTAGCCCCTAAGGGGGGCCAAAGAGCCCTATGGAGGCCGATCTGTCCTCCACATTAGATGGTGTTGTTCCATCTGGTATCTGACTGCATTCTGGTAGCTCTTACACCGTAATGTAATGGATACAAGTCCTTGGAGTCCTCCTCTGGTACTTGTAATTGATGCAGTATTCTGCTTAACAGTTATAATACCTAACTTGATAATAAAATATACTTTTATATATGGCTAAATTTGGTTTGATACAATTTCTATTCTCTTTTCCAAGAGTCAGAATGGTCTGCAGATTTTTTTTTTTTTGTCTTGTAATGTGCTCATCAAGCGGAGAAAAGAACACTGAGCTGACCTGGAAATTACTGGGAAACGTTACTGACTTTATATCATCAGGAAGAACAGATTTTTAAAAAGTATTATTTGTTGTTTAAGAGTTTGGTAGAAACCGTGGAAAAATCTGTGTCTGCAACTTATTTCATGTGGATATTCAATGACATATGTAATTTTGAAATTTTCTCATGCATTTTAATTCTATAAATACTTTAAACCCCTAAGACATTTCATTATTTATAATAAACTGACAAAGTTCACTTCCACAGCTTCTGACTCTTCGTTGCATCTATCAACCTCTATCTATATTTTGTTATTTTATTTGAAACACATCCTTTAGTATTTCAACTAGTGAGGGACTTCTGGGGAAAAAAAGTTCATCAGGAAATAGCCATTGTCTATATTTCCATTAAACTTTTCAAATTTATTTTTTATACTTCTTATGTGGTGAAGTATTAAGCCTTTTTACTATAACGTAAGATTTAAAACATTATGGGGAAAAAAAAAGTGGGATGGACTCATTCCAGTGTGTGTTGTTGCTGACCTCATGTGGGCCTGGTTTGTACACAAGAGTTCAAAGGTCTTGGGCATTTTGAAAACCAGATGTGCTCCAGCTCAGTGCCCTCTTAGATTGGCCAAGAGTGCCTTTACCATGTCTCCCACATTCTTGGGCAGGAGCCACAAGTCTGTGTCTTTATTCTCAGTGCCATAGTAAAAGCCAATGCTGGGTAGATTATAGCAGTCCTTGTTATCAGGCCAGTGCCTGCAGACAGACACTGTGACAAGGGTTGCCTTAGCATCAGGCAGAAACTTGCACTCTATTGAGGTGGCTTAGTTTTGGCATGTATTATCACCAGTTTCACACATGGGACTGGCAACCATCTCTGAGATTGTACAGGACCCAGCTAATTCTGAGACCCGGGTATGACCTAATTTAATGACAGCCTGAACAATCAAGGGACTACATTTGTCACTCCTCTCTCAATATGAGCAGACAGTAAGGAATCATGGTACTATGTCTTGGGACTCAATGTTAGGCTGGTAAAACTCAACAACAGGAAGATCTTACAATTCCTAGGCCAGAGACTATAGATGGAGCCTCTGAAATTATCCTGCTGCTAACTGGAGTCCCAGATGATTAGGAGTATATTCCAGTCAGTATTAACTGTGTCTGTTGAAAGTGTGACCAACCTCAGCAGGAGGCTTTGGTCCTACCATCACACTGCACTGGTCTCAGAAAACTGAGTTCTAGATGCATAAACTGTGACACACAGTATTGGGAACTCCTATTGAGCATCTTGTCATGCCTCAACCATAGGAGAAGGTTTTTTCTAAGGACAGATTATGCCATTTCAGACACTTCTCCAGTTCATTCTAAACAACAAACTGACTGTGGATTTGGGAGAAGTATGGGCATAGGACAACATCTAGGACTGAAACAGAAACAGCATACCAGTGGACTTGTGGAGTCAGTTCACATTAGGTCCGGGACTGGGGGCTGGCTGGGCTGGGCTAGGCTATAGCATCCTCTAACAGGAGCTGGAATCAGGTGCAGACAGGGCTGGGCCAGACTATAGCATCAGCTGGCAAATGCTGAGGTGAGATGAGATATGCTAGAATGAGCTGCACCACCCACCAGTTTAAGTGAAACCCTGGGGGAGGGATGTGATCCTGGTAGGGGCATTGTGGAGGCTTCACTAATGGGCCACTGTGCCCACTGGTGAACATGGGAACTGGAACTGGGGGCAAGCCAGGCCAGGTATGACAACAAAACCTGTTGGTCTGCATGTGAACTGAGTTGTAGGAGAGTCAGGCTGAGCTAACCAACTGTATGCACATATGAGCCAGAAGAAGTGCAGGCTGGTTGGGCCTCACTGCAGCATCAGCTGGCAAATGCTGGGACTGGGGAAAATCCTGTGAAGCTAGACTGCAGAACCACCTAGAGAGTGCAAGATTCAGGGCATGGCATGGGCCCAGAAAGGAAACTAGGCACCACTCTGATGAGCTGCAACTCCCACTCTTGAACATGATAACCAGGGCTGCGGGTGGACCCTGTTGGACAGGAGACAGCACCAGCTAGTATATGTGTGGGCTGGAGAGTGAGGTCAGCTGGGTTGAGCTAGGCTTCAATACCCACTGATGTGTATGAGAGCTGGATGGATTGTGGGACAGACTTGACAAGCACAGGAAACAAGGGTGGGGACAGGTCTGGTGGGAGTTATTGAAGGTCATTCCAATTAGGCTGCAGTTCCTACTGGTGTACAGGAGGGCCGCGTGTGTAAAGGGGCTGGGTTGGTTTGGGCCACAGAGTCCATTGGTTTGTGTAACAGATGGGGCTAGAGACAGAATTAACCAGGCAATTGCAATTACTGTTGTATGCATAGTCTGATGAGGGTGACAGACTAAGCCTGACCCCGTACTGATAAGCACACACTAGAGTGAGGTTTGAGACCATCTGAGATGAGGTCTCTTCGGGGATCCCACCAACTGAACTGCTAGACTCAGTACCCTAACCCTGGGAAGAACTGCAGGATCAATGGCCTGATCGTGGAGCACATGTGTGAGAACTGGGCCCCGTTAGTGGATAAGATGGAGCAGTGGGTGGCATGCTCAGATGCTCATGGAGAATGTGGCAGTCCACTGGGGCCTGCAGAGGACATCTGGTACCATAGCAGAGGAAGGAAGGCAGAATAAATTGGACAACTACCACAGACAAGCATTAACAACAAATAAATATCTGGGAGAATGGAGACTCGAAGGTGGACTATGTCAGCCAATGCTCCCTGGAAGGAGTTCCTCATTCTTGGATCTGTGAGATCAGCAACATTTCAGAGCTACCAAAACCAATTAAGCAGAACCCTCGCAGCATGCTCCACATGGAGGACCCAGGGATGACTCTGAGTGGCAGCTCCCCATCCCCCCTGCTGAGGCAGTTGGGAGTTTGGGTGTGGCATCTCCCCTTCCCTCCCCCACCACAAGTACAGGAGAAAGAAAAAGAAAATTTGGAAAAAACGCTCTCACCTATTTTCCACTAACCCTCAGTCCTTCCCACCCTAATCAACTATGTAAACATCATTTAAAAAAAAAAAAAAGAGTGGACTTGTGGAAAGGCAGGATGTTGTGTACCATACAGTGTTGAAACAGCAGAAGTATCCTTAATCTCAGAGAAAATAAATCAATAACCTAGAAGTTTTGAAAGGACAGACACAAACTAAACCATATTACAAGGAGTAGGGATATAACCCTTCAACACACAGTAAGGCAATAAGGATCAAAGCTTTCAGGGAAACATTATTTCACTTAAAGAACAAAATAAGGTGCAGTAATCAGCTAGGTAGTATTGACATTTAGAAATGCTCACATGAGTAACTCAACGTAGCTCATTTATGGAAACTTCACAAACTTTAGAACAAAAGAAATGATTTAATATTCTAATGAAGAACTGATAGAGAGATGAAAGTCATTGTTTTAAAAAAATCTGACTGAAACCCTTCAACTGAAAACAGACTAAGTGAAATTTACAAGTGAGGTTGTCAGCAAGAAGAAAACAAAATCATGAGCCTGAATATAAATTATTTGCAAATACACTAATGGAAAGACAAGAATAAAAAGGGATAAAGAAATACTTCAAGAAATTCGAGACAGAATTAAAAGTAAATATAAGCGATTGGGAGTTAAAAAAGGGCTTGAGAACACAGAAGGGGTAGAAAGTATATTTAAGGAATTAGTAACAGAAAACTTCCCAAACATGAAAAAGATACAACTATGCAGGCGCAAGTCAAAGGTCACCAGTTAGATTCAATACAACCATGTGTACTCAAAGGCGTAATCAAGTTCTTCAAAACTAAAGAAAATATTTCTGAAGTTGAGAGAATATGTCACAATTGATTTAAGTTCTCAGAAAAATTATACAAGACAGGAGGGAGTAGAATGACACTGGTTTTTCTTCTTCTTCTTCTTTTTTTAACAGTATGGAAGGATAGAAACTGCAAAGCAATAATACTTACCCAGAAAACCTAAAATTTGGAGAAGGAAAGACATATTCCCAAACAAAAGCTGACAGAATTTATGACCAGCAAGTCTGTCCTACAGAAATGCTAATGGGAATTTTTCAAACTCAAACAAAGAGAAATCACTGAGTAAAAAGCAAATATCACGAAGTAGAAAACTCACTGGTAAGAGTAAATACACAAAAAAATGGAAATGTTCTAAAATTATAAATGTTGTATATAAATCAGTCATTCCAATACAGTGAGGTCTAAAAATCAAAGCAATGAAAAAACAAATAGTTACTATATTAATCTGTAAGAGATGGGAGGAGATACAGAAAGATATAAAACAGGACATGAAAAAGTCACGGTATGAGGAAGAATGCAGTGCAATCAGAGTTCTTTACTATTATATATCTCCTCTTTGGTTCTTTTCTTACCTGTGTGATTAGCAGTATCAAGGAGCTTTCATTTACAAAGATTTTTTACAGCTAAGAGGTGGGTTGGTTTTTTTTTTTTTTTTTTTTGTATGCCTCGTGGTGACCACAAAGCAAAAATCTATAACTGACTTGCCAAAAATAATAAGCAAGTAATAGAAACAGACTACTGGAGAAAGTCACTTTGTTGTGATGTGACTTCTGGCTAGGTGTGGTCCAGGTTCTTGTCTCCACATGAAAAAGAATTCAAGGAAGAGATAGAGATAAAGATGAACAGACGAACAAGACTTATTTACAGGCAAAACAAAAGCACACACTGTGGAAAGAGTACAAACAAGTTCAAGATAGAGTTACAATGAACAAGGTTCAGGGTCATCTTTTTATATTGTGGCAGCATAGGGAGTGATGTTTGAAGCCGGATTTAATTGATTTAATTGACTTAATTTAATTGGGAAAAGATTCGAGTGCCCCGCAATTTTGTGTCCTTTTTTTGAGATCTTGGAAGTGTTATAGCATTAAGCATATAATGGAAATATGAATGTTTGCACGAGCATTTTATGTAATGCCATTATAATGATCTAAAGTCATCATAGGGGTGCAGGCTGTAATCAAATTGGAGATTTCTAGCTGGTACTGCTTTTACATTTGCAACATGATGCATATTGTGATTTTCATTATGAGGAAGTAGGGAAGATGGAGCATATGAAAAGAGAGCTTTGGACAATGCACAGAAGGAATTTTAAGATAGCACAGACTAAGATGCCATGCCCAAAGCTGGAACCATAGTGCTGGCTAGGCAAGGCTCTGTGCTGGCTGGGACTTCCACGTGAGCAGCTAGATATGTCATGCAGGTCAGTCATAGCTGTCATATTACAAGTTTGGCAGAGCTCTATGGAACCAGGCAGGGCAGTGAGGCAGAGACATGAGATCTCAACTCCTCTTGCTCTTATTACCATACCTATACTAATTTTATAAATGAAAATTATAAGAAATAAGAAGGAGAGAAAGAAAGAGAAGGAAGGACGGAGGGAAGGAAGAAGAGAGGCAGGAGGGAAAGAAGGAAATAAAATTTTATAAACAAGTATCACAATAATAGTAATACCTTACACATGAATAATTATCTTAAGTGTAAATGGATTAAATTCTCCAACTAAAAGACATAAGGTAACATAATGCAGAACAAAATCCCAAATTTAACTATATTCTTGTAAGAAACTCATTTCACCTCTAAAGAAAACAGACTGAAAGTGAAAGGATGAATTATGATACTACATGCAAATGCAACACCAAAAAAGGAAGGAAAAGCCATGCTTATATCAAACAGATTTTATATCAAAGCCAGTAGAAAACGAAGAGGAAGGTCAGTATATAATGGTAAAGAATTTGATTTGACTAGAAGAGCTACTAATTATAAATTATGAGTATATATATATATTCATATATATGTCAGAAAACCCATATATATAAAGCAAATATTAACAGACCAAAAGAAAGAGACAAACTCCAATGCAATAGCAGGAGGGTATTTTAAAACTTCACTTATAGAAATGCACAGATCATCTAAACAGAAAATAAAAAAAAAACAGTGGAAGGACATTGCACCCTAGAGCAACTGAACCTAACATACACCAACGGAACATGCCACCCGCCACCTTCAGAATACACATTCTTCCCAGCAGCACATGGAAAGCTTTCCACGACTAATCATTGGTTTGGTCATAAAACAAGCCTTAGCAAATGTTTTAAATAGGAATCATATTGAAAAGGGAGCCATAAATAATGATGGAGGACTTCAATGCCAATTATATCAATTACAGGAAAAAAAAAAAAACAAAACTAATCTACACTATGGACAAATAGACTTAAATGATATCCACAGAACACTTCAGCCCACAGTTGAGGAATATGCATTCTTTCCATTTGTGCAGGGTTTATCCTAGGACAGACCATATGATGATAGACCATTAACAAACTGGAATTAAATCATATGTCTTTTGTGAGTACAAGGAATGAAGCTGGAAATTAACATAAGAAACTCCGGAAAACATGAAAGCACACGCTCTTGAGTGACTAGAAGGATGGGACTTCAACAGGCTTCCTATGTATGTGGCAGGGGCCAAGTATACTTCCATTGCATTTCGACACAGTCCCGGATGTCCTAGTCAGAGAAATTAGGCAAGAGAATGAACTAAGGACATCCAAGTTGGAAAGGAGGAAGTCAAATGATCACTGTTGGGGGATGGCATGAGTTTACATAATAAAACTCAAAAAGACAAACAAATAATCTGTCAGAACTAACAAATGAATCCAGCAAAGTTGAAGAATACAAAGCCAATGCACAAAAATAAGTAGAATTGTTAGACACCAATAGTGAATCAGCAGAAAAAGAAATCCTCAAAATTTATAATAGCTATCAAGATATAATATCTAGGAATAAATTTTACCAGAGGTGCAAATATTCACAATAAGAATTAGGAAATACTAATGAAAGTAATTGAAGACAAAGAAGTAAAAAAGATATCCTGTTTTTAGATTCAAAGAGCCACTCCCATTAAAATGTTGACACTACACAGAACAATCTATAGACTCAGTGCAATCCTTAACAAAATATTTGTGACATTTTTCACATACCTAGAACAAATACCACTAAACTCTGTGTTATTCTACCAAATTCCGAAAAAAGCCAAAGCAACCTTGAGCAAAAAGAAGAAAACATGATAAGTTATACTGTCTGACCTACAGAAGGAGTGACGCACTCTCCTCCCACAGCACTGGACACAGAAGTCAAAACTGAAGCAATTTATCCTAACCACCTTCTCCCACACCCTGGCCCTCTCTATCCTAATTGGAGGCCCACAGGGGTCTACCACCCCTCACCTTTGTAATAAATATTAAAATTTTAAAAATAAGCTAAAATACATTGCAAAGCTACATTAATGTAAAAACGCATATCACCGGCATAAAAATATAATTGGACTAAGGCACTAGACTAAGACCTAAAATTTAAGCCCTCTCATCTACACCCAAATGATCTTTGAAAAGGGTGCTAAGAACATTGATTCAAAAAAAAAAAGAGAAGATAGTTTTTTGCTAAATGGCATTGCAAAAATTGGTTATTCACATATAGAAGAAAGAAAAATAGACCCTTATCTAACTTCGCCGTATAAAAGAATTGATTCAATATGGATTAAATATATAAATGTGAGCTGTCAAATTTCAAAGCCACCAGAAGATAATATTGGAAAAACACTTCGGAACATTGAAATGAACAAGGATTTTTTTTTCTCTTTTTTTAATCAGACCCCCAGAGGTACAGGAAGCAAAAGCAAAAAAAAAAAAAAAAAAAGGCAAACGGGGCCGCCTGCTCAGCAAAGGAAATCATCATCAACAGAGTGAACAGCTAACCTACAGAACAGAAGAAAACAACCGAACTACACATCCATGAAGGGCTTTCATAACCAGAGTATACAAAGAACTGAACCAATTCAATGATAAAAGTTCAAAGAAATAATCCAAGCAAAAAATGGGCAGTAGATCTAAGCACACATTCCTCCAAGAAAAATAGCTTTCAATGGACATTAGGCACATGAAATAAACAAGCCCGACATTGGTAATCATCACAGAAATGCAAAAAAAAAAAAAAAATTCCACAGTGAGATATAATTTCAATATAGCTATATTGGCTATTATCCAAAAGTTAAAAGATAGTAAATATTGGTGAGGATGTGGGAAAAAATGAAAAACACTGTTTTTGGCAGTGTACAAGTACAAGTATTATGAAAAACAATGTGGAGGTCCCAAAAAAAACCAAAAAAAAAAAAAAAAAGAAGAATTGCGACATGATAAAGCGTTAAGTATTTGATGAGATAGGTGTGTTTACCCGGATTGGCCACTGCTCAGTGCATGTAGATACTGAAATGTCACATGGCATCCCATACACATGAATCATTTTTTCTTTAGTTAAAAGAATATTCAATCATTTTTAAAAAACCAACTTGCCATACAAAATCTATTGTACTTCTTCTATACTGTGGTTTAAAACATCCTTTTAAAACATCCTTTTTTAAAACTAAATATGTCGAGGTAAGAACAGTCAGAATAACTGCTGAAACCCAATGCAGAAAAACTTGCCATATCAGATTTCAAGATGTTTAAATTTTTAGCAGTTAAGTGGTGAGGTAATGGCGTTAAAGGTAGATGAACAGACTCACGGACAGAACAGACACCAGACACGTAGCAATGCATGGATCATCACGTAGTCTTTGACAGAAGTGATGTTGCCACATAGTGGGAAAAATATTTTTTAAAAAAATACTGCTGCAATGATGGGATATACATATTTGGAAAAAGAAAAACTTGCCTAGTACCTCAAACCTTGTATACAGAAATCAATCCTGTGTGCATTGTAAGTTGAAAAGCAAAAAGCACCACCACAAAATATTTTTTATAAATGAATGTAAGAAAACATATTCTGGACATTAATCTGGAAAGATTCTTTACACAACTCACAAAAACTACTAGCCAGAAAAGAAAAGATTAATATAGTCAAGTAATTTCAAAGTAAGGTCTGTAACCACTGGTTCATTGGCCCAGTGGTTAAATCCTTGCCTTGCACTTGCCCTGGATCCCCTATGGGCGCCGGTTCTATCCCAGCAGCCCGCTTCCCATCCAGCTCCCTGCCTGTGGCCTGGGGAAGCAGTCGAGGATGGCCCAAAGCCTTGGGACCCTGCACCTGTGAGGGAGACCCGGAAGAGGCTCCTGGCTTCGGATTTGCTTAGCTCTGGCTGTTGTGGCCACTTGTGGAGTGAACCAACAGATAAACTATCTTTCTCTCGCTGTATCTCTTTCTCTCTGTAAATCTGCTTTTCCAGTAAAAATAAGTAAATCTTAAAAAACAAAAAGAATTAAGGACTGTTATTCACGAAATGACACATGTGAAAAGGCCTGAAAGAAGTTACTTTTTACAAGTAAGACATAAAAGCCTTTTATTGCAAATAGAGACCAAGAGAGTCAACCAAACAGGAAATGGACCGATTTTCTTAATGGTTAATCCACTAGAGAAAATGCCCAAATGATAGCAATTAAATGAAAATATTCATGTATTCTTAGAAATGCGGGAAATGTATGTTAAAATCATAGAAATACCACTCCACACCAGGTAAATGGGCTAAGTGACGCATAGCATGCAAAATGAGGATTGCACATTACTCTAGACCAGGCTAGCCATACTGTGTTCGGATTATGATATTCGTTTCTGGGGACTATCGTTTGGAGAAGAAAAATGTGCTGAGCTGAAATATATTTAGAAGAGTGGTATGTAGAGATGACAGCCTACAAGCATATGACAAATGGTTAGACAAACTAGAAATAGCGATGGAGAGGAGAAGGCCCCCTTTCAGTAGGATTGAGATGAGTTTATCAGTGGAAACTATTAGTATCACAGAAGCAAATAGAACTCAGTTTAACTGCAGGAAAAATAATCTAACATTTTGAGCTGACCAAGAATAGAATGGGGATGCTTCGGTCATTGCAAGTTCACTGTAGCAAGTAGCCCTGTTCACAAGTAAGTCCTGGGTGATTGCTTGGTGATGATACTTTTGGTAATGTGTGCAGGGAGGCCAGGCCGTTAGCTTAAATGACTTGTGAAGCCTTTGCGGGGGCGGGGGGGGGGCATTTTAACCCCATAAATCACAGCGTGTATGAACACATATGCAAAACAAGAGATTTCAAAGAAAGCATCTCTTTGGGAAAACAAACACTTCTTCAGTTGCCTTCCACCCTAGCCTAATTAGGCTCTTCCCAGTTGATTCACTTCTCTTCTGATTCAGTGATACCTAGCAAGGAAGAGTGAGTCATAGCTCTCCACTTGCGGGACTAGATCCAAGGAAATGACGTCAGCATGTGAGAGTACCTGCGTTTTGGCACGTTTAGCGCAGCTCAGTTCACAACGGCCAAGATCTGGATTTCATTTAGATGTCCATCAACTGATGACTTGATTTTTTGAAAAATGTGGTATACGTGCAAAGTGGAATATTACTCATCCATAAAGAAGATTGAAATTCTGATATTTTGAATAAAATTGCTGGAACTGAAGATTATTATCCTAAGTGAAATAGGCCAAACACATAAAGAAAAATTCCATGTTTTTTTCCTCACATGTGGAAAATAGTGTTAAAATCAGTGGATATCATTATTTAGTATATAGGTATAAATTGCTCTTAATTATACCTTCTACATAATAACTCATTTATGTCAAGAATCTTGCATTATTAGTATGCCTTGTTTCCAGAAAA
Source organism: Ochotona curzoniae (assembly GCF_017591425.1). Classification (NCBI taxonomy): domain Eukaryota; kingdom Metazoa; phylum Chordata; class Mammalia; order Lagomorpha; family Ochotonidae; genus Ochotona; species Ochotona curzoniae. Next base: position 51,955,687 of record NW_024467087.1, on the reverse strand, counting down.
ACTGTATGTGTGTGTATGGATTTATATATGAAGTGAACATGACAAATATTTAAAACTGTCCTACCTTAATAAATGTCTTTAAAGTGGTTCACTAGCTCTTCCTCCAAGTGTCAGAAGGCTTTGCGAGGATCATTGCTCTTCATTAGAGTCCTGTTGTTCCCCACAATTACAGTGCTCAGGACACTGGATGAAATCACACTGCCTCCTTCTGTTGGAATCAGCACAGAAGTGCTACACAATTTTCTCTAGTCTCTCCCAAGCGCAACACACTTAACGTTTCACAGGTGAATGGCGCCCTCTAGTGTCTCTAATAACGGACATGGTGTTTTGGATGCAATCAAAACCTGAACCCAAAACTTCCAACATCTATTCTGGCACCAAGCATTACACTGATATCTAATGTACCCTAGCTCCATTGAAGATAGCACTTACTTGTTTACACGTGGAAAGAAAGCCAGAAAGTCCTCTAAGATATGTTATGGGCATGCGTTTTACTAACTGTGTTAACGAGTTGCATATGAACACAGGAAAAATACTGTCTTCGTAGGTTCCCATCTGCCAGAACGGCCAGAAATGCAGCCAGCAGGGCACGACTGAGTGGTAGCATTGAGGGGCAGGTTGTACAATAATAAAGGCCTTCGAAGTCCATGAAGATCCTAGTCATTCTTACTTTGGAAACACCAGTCTACAGGGTGTCAAGGATTTTTTTAAAATGCAAATTTACCTGAAATCCTGTTGAAGCATACAAATATTAAACATGAGACAAAGTAAGGTTTTCTAAATCCAGTTTTTACTTTTAATAGTATTTAATCCCACGCAAGCCATAAAAACTATGTTCTCGGTGATTTCTCTGCAGCGACGATTTTGTACTTGGGAATTTTCTTAATGTGTGGAAAACACTCTAGATTGTTTTCCACCGAAGGGGACTTTTGATGAGCACAAAATTTCACGTTAATTAAACTGACAATAATGTTTTGTAGCTCATTAAGCATTTTCTAACTATGATTTTGTTGCCTTTTTTTTTTTTTGCTTTGTTGAGTAAATAATATTTCTGTTTTTTAAAACTTTAAAAACAGGGAAATTGATGTTGGTTCTGTAAGGACTGGGTGAGTTGGGGGGGGGAGGGAAGCTTTTATCAAAGGCCATTTCAAGAGACTTTTCAAAATTTTTAGGATGCCAAGCACCTGAACAACAAAGTTCCCAAAGTAAAACAGGCTGGGCTTAATGCTGGAGGGCTCACGGGTGAGCTGGAGCTTCCTCTCCCCGGGGGCGGGCGGGGGGGGGGGTGGGGGGAGACTGTTTGCCCAACACAGCCTGTTTGGACAGGACAAGGGAAGATAAACTACCTCCCAGCTGCAGGCTTGTTGCTTGGAGGTGGGTGTGGGCTGATGAACAGTGTCTCCACGGGAGACACTGGCCTGAAGAAACAGTATCAATTAAAGCAATGAGGCAGAAAGAACTTTCTGATCAGGGTTGATGATGCAAGATCACTAGATATATGTATTTTTTTAAATCAGAAAGTGGAGCTCAAGGGAGCAGGGAGAGAAGATGTACAAGGAGGAGGAGGAGACCGAAAGGAGTTGCATTTCTGATCAGGAGAGTTCTCTTAGTCATGGTTCGATGATGCCACTGCTGTGACTCATATTCACAAGACTGCGGAGCTGCAAAGACACTGCTGGGCCTGTGCTGCAAACCCCGATTCCACCGCTCTCTATCCAGCTCACTTCAGTCGAGAAACCGGAAAACTTCATGAAAAAAAAAAAAAGTAAATCACGATGTGTCCTGTGCAAAGTGCTATATATTCATGCTGACAGCAGGTTCTGGTCTGTCCAAGGGCAAATAGGGAAGGGAACAGGCACCTCCACCGCCGGAAAGCACATAGTGTTACCACCTTAGATCAGCATAACCAAGGGGTAGGCCTTGGTAGGGGGTGCGGCAGGGGGAGGCAGAGGAAGAGTAAGACCTGTTAAAAACTTTTCCCAGACTACATTTGCTACATCCACGACCCTGAGGTCTTAGCTCACTTATCCACAATCCATTTTTTTTTTCATATAGATTGATTTTTATTTGAAAGGCAGGTTTTACAGAGAGAACGAGATGAGAGAAAGATCTTCCGTCTGCTGGTTCACTCCCCAAGTGGCAGCAAGCTGAGCCCATCGGAAGCCAGGAGCTTTTTGCAGGTCTCCATGTTAGGGCAGGCTCTTCAGGCTCTGGACCATCCTCCATTGCTTTCCCAGCCCACAAGCAGGGAGCTGCATGGCAAGTGGGGCAGCCTGGCCACAAACTGGTGCCCACGGACCCTGGACTTTGCAGGGTGAGGATTTAGCACCTGAGCTGTTGCACCGGACCCACAATCCAATTCTTTTGATGGGGGGGTCAAAGCAATTCTTATGCTTCAAGTGGCATCAGCTAATTCTTGAATGAAATGAATGTTGTTTCTGCACAAGACCAGGGAAATACTGGATCCAAATCACAGCACTGTTAACAATAGGCCTGAGTGCCTACCCAGTTTGCCAGCAATTCCACACCAAGGAACATATTCTTAAGAGATCGTTAGACATGTGGGCGACAGTGTATTAATACAGTTTTACTATAGCATTAACTGCTATGTAGCATAATATAAAACATGCAAAATACTCAACATTAGTTATTATATGAGTTTTGAGATATGTATAAAATGAAAGTCATCCACACATGTCATGAAATATTCTGCAACATGGGAAAAAACGTTCAAATACATTCTTCATATTAGAAAAAAAAAAATCTGAGTGAAAGGTGCTTCAGATTGATTTACTGGGGTACAAAGCTGTGGCCTAGAAAGTAAAGCCACATCCTTGGGTGCTGGCATCCCCTGGGAGTCCTGGCTGCTCTATCACCCATTCAGCCTCCTGCTTAATGAACCTGGGAAAGCAGCAAAGAATGGTCCAACTCCTTGGGCTCTTGCACTCCTGGGGGAGACCCAGAAAGTAACTCCTGACTCTTGGCTTTCGATGGGCCCCGCTCTGGCCGCTGCGGCCCTTTGGGGGAGTGAAGCAGTGGATGGAAGATCCTTCTCTCTGCATCTCCTAACTCTGCCTTCCAAAGAAATAAAAAATGTTTCTTTGCTTTCTCCCTCCCTCCAACTCCCTTGGCCTCCGTTTTCAGCATTCTTGCCGTCTGCCTAGGAGTTTCAGTAACATACCAGCAGTGATGATCTTTGCTTGCTGGGGGTCTGAAGTTTTCTTTTTTTTTTTTTTTCTTAGCACTTGTTTTTAGTCCTAAGTTTCTGGAGAAAGCACACATTCATTTTGTACTACTTGAAAAACATTAATATCTGACTACTAAATCACACATTGTCTCAATAGGTCACCTTTTGATCCGGCTTTATTCAGCTCTTAATCTTTCCAATCAAATTATCTGAACAAATGATCTAGGGACACCACGCTACAAAGATGTAACCTGAAGGAGAAATGATCACTCTAGAATATCTTTCCTAGAGACGAGTGAATAAAGTGACAAGCGACTGCGATACCATCTATAATGTTAATGTTTAGAACAGAAACGTTGCTGGGCCCAGAATGACGGCTCACTTGGCTAATCTTTGCCTTGCAAACACCAACATTCCATACCGGGGCGAGTTCCTGTCTTGGCTGCCCCACTTCCCATCCAGCTCCCTGCCTGTGGCCTGGGAAAGCAGTTGAGGACGGCCCAAAGCCTTGGGACCCTGCACCCATGTGGGAGACCTGGAGGAAGTTCCTGGCTCCTGGTTTCTGATTGACTGAGTTCCAATTGCCATTAGGGGAGTGAACTAGCTGATGGAAGATTTTTTTTCTCTCTTTCTCCTCCCTGTAAATCTGCCGTTCCAATGAAAACAAATAAATATTTTAAAAAGGAAATGTTGATAATACCTCTTTGCATGCAATGTTTCCTAAATGCTGTCTACACAGACTGATGTATTTTGCCTACAAAATGGTTTATTATTAAAAAAAAAAATCTTCACTTATATTAAAACATCTGCACTCAGAGAAATGAGCTGAGCAACTGTTTCCTTAATTCTCAGAGGCTTAAGGGAGGTCACCAAACTTACTGCTAATTTTATTATTCAATTCTCCAGGAAAAATTACTTTACTTTTTCCTGTGGTTTAAGTAGGATAAATTGGTTTTCTTGAATGTCCCATCATCCCAATGGAGATGACAGACTGAGATGAAGTAAATGTGGACCACTGAGGGGAGGGAGGTTGTTGCACAGTCGTGTAAGACAGATTTTGCCACCTGAAAAACAAAAGGGATGTAGTTCTACCCCATGGGCTGGAAAGTCCAACAGTCCTGGAGGTAGCAAAGGTGGCTGTGCCTAGACCACAGAGGTTAACTTCTGCCTGCTCAGCTGCAAAGATCTCTGAATTGAGTTTAGGGAGGGTTAAGAGTTTGTTAGATGAGGGGGGTCGGGGGAGGCTGGACTGGAGCGGGAGGAAATGAGAGAAGGAACATGAAGAACAAGGCCTGAGAGTGGAAATGATATGGTGATTGCACTGGTGCAGTTAACAAAATCAGTTGGTTTGGGGGGAGGGACAGGAAAAATTCTGTGAATAATGTAGGTCACATTATGGTGGGGACTTCTTGGACACATTAACTTGGGTTTTGGTTTGGTAGCTAATGCAGATATATAATAAATATTTCAGTCCCCCCCCCCCGTATTTAGTGATTCATGAATCTGATGTTTAAGGAAACACAATCCATAATATTTTTGAGCACTTTCCCCGTGAAGTGTGTTAAAGTGATCATTATGAATGTGGTCTTTGGAGTTTGGACCCTAGTTCGAATCCTGACTTTGGACATTACTTGGTTATGCGACTTTGGAATATGTATTTTCCCGAGATTCAGTTTATTTATTTGTAAACGTCATGCAATCGTACCTTCTTCAGGTTGTTCTACGGACTCCATATAAGTGCATGGTTTTGGAAGTAATGTCTAAAATGGTCAGAGCAAGAAAAACCTGTGACCCGGGAAGAGTTCCGAAGCTATGGCAATTACTGAGCTGAGGCAAAGATAACAGATCACTAAAATGGAGAGGAAGGACAAACTTCAAAGGGAAAGTAAACAAGTGGGACGGGTGACTGCCCCCTCCGCTCTCATTCTTTTGCAAATTCCCCTTTTCTGTTCCTTTGTCAGAGTTAGGGAACTTGAAACCACACTTTGAACTACAGGGCCCCTCTCTAGACATTATTAACTGTTAGCTCATTTCACTAGTGCTACCAATAACCATCTGCTCCGCGTTCCCCGGTTCCGCGTCTCCTGAAACATATGCTCCAAGCTCCCTTTTCTCAAGTCAGTTAAAAGACCAACACAAGAAGTATTCGCTTTCTGACACAGTATGACCAAACAGTTTTCGTTTGTTTGTTTGCAGTTTACTCCTCAATCTTGAATCTGCCCCTGAACAGGCCTCTTACAAATTCCCAGAGAAGCACGGTTCCCTATTTTAACAAAACACAAAATTCAGAAAGAAAACCAATCCTGCTCTTTTTGTGAACTTAGGGAAACCTGAAACGCTTCAACCCTCTGTGGCCGAGCTCGATTCGGTGCTCAGTTCCTGAAATTAGCTGCTAGCAGAAATATCACTACATAACAGGACTTTTCAAACGGCCAAGGCTTTGAGAACAGGGGTTTTCTTACTAGTGTCTGTTCAACACAGGGCTTGGTCTTTCAAGGAAGATCTGTCTTCTTATTTGCATACATTTTCTGAGCAGGAAGTCATGCGCAGAACTTTCAGTCTCCGTGGGAAAAGGCGCTTCCTTCTAATCTAATTCAATTCCGTGCTCCCGTTTTCTTTCCCTTCCTGGAGGAGGGAATAGTCTAAAATAAATGTTTCAACAGTTCTCGCGGTGCTATTCGAGATTCCCTTTTCAAAAAAAAAAAAATGGAAATGATGCAAAGGAGCCCGTGCCTTCCGGAGTTTGGGGCTGGGACTGCAGCGCGCCAAGCCCGTTGAAAGCAGCTCAGGCGGGAGGCGGGGCTCGAGCGAGTTCCTCTTCCACCTTCCCCCACCCTCGTCTTCCAACCTCTGTTCTGCCCCTTGCTCCGTTGCAGCCGTTACAGCAGCCGCGCCGCTGCAGTTTTCGGGAGCCAATCATCCCCCAAGTCGCGGTTCTCAGGATGGTGATTCGCGTGTATATTGCATCTTCCTCCGGCTCCACGGCGGTAAGGAGAGTGGGGATCCCACCTTTGTTGTTTTCCTGCACACTAGCAGAACCGTTAAATTGCAGAAGTTCTTCTGGGTTGCTTCTCCTTCCGAAAACGCTCGCATCCCCCATCCCAACAGCAACCCCCCCCCCCCATTCCCTTTTTGCCCTTTGTTGCACCGAAAATGAAGTTTAGCTTTGTATGCTTTTAGGGCACTGGCACTATGTTTCTCCTTTAAAGGGAAAAGGAGGCTGTGCAATTTCTCTCAATGGGACGTGGTGATGGGAGTAGGGGCTCTAGGGCTAGGTGAGTAAGTTTGGTATGAAATTCACCGTGGTAAATTTCAAGAGTGAGTTATTTGGCACAGGTGCTCAGAGTATGAGAAGAAGGGATAGGGGACCCTTGCTGCAAAGGATGTTGGTACACATCTTCTGCCCCCTGGGGACTGGGTGGAGGCCTCCTGACGCCCAGGGATTATTTTGAGAGTCTGAGACCCCCCCCCCCCCTTGCAGCAGAGTTATTTGGAGAATGTGCAGGAGTGTTTAACTTTGGGTGGAAGGCCTGCTAGGATAAGAGAAAATGTAAGAGGATGTTGGGAACTGTGAAATCATGTTGTTTTGAAAAAACTTGTGAGAGACCTGGTTTCCCCACCTTCCTCGGACGTTTCCCTGATTGGACTTTTGAAATTTTCGTTCAACAAATCTGACTTCTAGTATGTCCCAACTGCTGCAAATATGTCGAGAACTGAGCAGGGCACTACCAAGTGGCTTCATGTGGGTGGGGGCCCGCTAAGTTGCTGCTGCTTCAAGTGAAAGGATGTTCTCCCTTTTGAGCTCCCTGCTCTTCATTTGGAGTAACAATTTCTTTTTTTTTTTTAGAAGCTCGGAGAACAGCGCTGTTAAGTCTTACCTAGGGTGAAAACTGAGTGTAGAGCAGAAGAAATGAAAGTGCCTCTGTTTTTCGCTGAAAAGAAGGGCGGCCAGTGGCCACAGCAGCTGTGTGCAATCGGGATGTGGGGCATGAACCCACCCCCTGCGAGAGCTTTAGAGCAGCCCATTCCGGGCGGTTGCTGTGTGGTTGTGCCTTGTGGTTTGTTTCTGTTTGTACCAGAGAGGGTTTGCTGTAGACATGAAGGTTATGGGAAATAATAAGAATCTTCAACCTTGAACTTTGTTTTGTCTGTCCTCTGCGTGTGGGTGTGGTCAGAAAATTTTGAAATTTCAGGCAACTTCAATTTTCTGGGCAAAATTGTAGATTAAAAACCAAAATCTTGCTGAACTTCTTGTCTTCTTTTTTTTCATATCCATCCTGACACTTCAAAGTACCAACTGAGTTTCCGAGAATCTCAATCAAATACGGTAATTTTAAAGTTTCACACCCCACTTGAAAGGACTCTAATTAGACTGAGGGATCACTCAGGCAGGTTCACGTGGAGGCCGTTCAGTTTCAGAGCTGCTATTTATTCTATGCCTTTTCTGCCCCTACTCAAAAGCAGATTCAAGAGGAAACTGCTTTCAGAATTTCCATTCAAGGCAGAACAATTGTACCTCCCTTTTGTGTGAAGACTTACATTTCTAAGAGGCTTTCAAAATGAGTGCTGTCTTCTATCATTTGCTTGATTGGACACCATTGTTGAGAACTATGCACGGGGTGAAAGTATATGGTACTTAAGTTTAGTTTCGATTTTTTTTTTTCCTTTAATCGCTTATGGGTAATTGAGGATTTGTTTCAGTTGTTGCCGTAATTACAGATCCTATGAATCTGACAAGTAAAATTCACATTTTGTTTATGGCCAAAATAAATCCTGGGTTTATTGAAATGTGACAACATGTTTAAACAATTCTGCAACTGCAAAATTAGTTCACTTTAGCAAGAGCTCCTTGATAACATAAATAAAGAGGTGGTTGTTTGCTTCAGAAAAAGGACCCTTCTGTTTGCAGTACTAAAGTTTACCTTTTGGATTTCTGCACTGTTGCTTTTAATGCACGATTTAGAAATATGGGGGGCGAGCATTTTGCTGGAAATCACTCACTGTGCAAAAAAAAAAAAAAAAGCATAGAATGGGGCTGAGTTATCACTAACCATCTCTCAAAGTCCCTTGGCTTTGCATTGTTAATATCTGATGGTTTTCTGACTTTTCTCATTGATTGTCATAAAAATAAACAACGGTGGGTGTTAACTGGCTGGCGGGGGGATCTGAATCTGTGAAAACTGGCAAGAGTGTATTAACTTATTTTGTCCATGTGGCAAGACTCCCTGTACCTCATTATCTAATTTTTTAAAGCCACAAGTTTTGGGCCCGGAGCAGTAATCTACACTGAAGTCTTCGCCTTGAATATACTGGGATCCCATATGGGCGTCAGTTCTAATCCCCGCAGCTCCACTTCCCATCCAGCTCCCTGCATGTGGCCTGGGAAAGCAGTCGAGGATGGCCCAAAGCCTTGGGACCCTGCACCTGTATGGGAGATTCAGAAGAAGCTCCTGGTTCCTGGCTTCAAATGTGCTCAGTTACGGCTGTTGTGGCCACTTGTGGAGCGAATCAGTGGTTGGACGATCCTTCTCGTTGTCATTCCTTCTCTCTATAAATCTGCCTTTCATCTATCTATCTATTTTTTTTTTTAAGGAAAAAAGGAAGCTAGAGAAGACACACAAGTTGGGAAAGTCTCAATTGATCATCTGTAGGTCAATATAGGAAAACTCTGACCTTAATAATTTTTTTTCCTCTTGATGAAAATTTTTTAGATACAATAGAACTCCCAAACTTACTTGTGTTTTCTGCATGTTTGGAGTTCTTGATGCATGTTTTGACCCAGTGTAACACCATATACCATATTTTGTTGTTTTAGTATTATAATACCTTATAAATTTACACTTACTGGAAGAAATAGTAAGCCCAGTGCAAAATCAAACAACTGTAAGAACTTCTAACAAAAACCCAAACTGACCTTTGGTTAAAATTGCTAGAATGATTATAGGTGACATTTAAATGGCATGGAAGTTTTTCTCCCACACTTCTCTCTCACTCTCTTTTTTTAAAGATTTATTTATTTTTATTGGAAAGGCAGATATACAGAGAAGAGGAGAGACAGAGAGGAAGATCTTCGATCTAATAATTCACTCCTCAAGTGGCCGCAACAGCTGGAACTGTGCTGATGCAAAGTCCAGAGATTCTTCCAGGTCTCCCACGCAGGTGCAGGGTCCCAAGGCTTTGGGCCGTCCTCCACTGCTTTCCCAGGCCACAGGCAGGGAGCTGGATGGGAAGTGGGGCTGCTGGGATTAGAACCAGTGCTCATATGGGAACCAAGCGCATTCAAGGTGAGGACGTTAGCTGTTATGCTATCGTGCCAGGCCCCCTCCCATACTTCTAACCACTAATTTATCATGGCTCCAGTTCATGTTCTCTGCATTCTATGTGTGACTTGGTATAAACTTTTTTTTTTAAACAAGACTTATTTGAAAGGCAGAGAGAGATAGAGAAAAGTCTTTTATCCACTGGTTTACTCCGCAGATAGCTGATACAGGCTAAATCTGAAAGCCAGCAATTCCACCCTGTTTCTTCACATGAATGACGGGGGCCAAAGCACTTGCACCATCTTTTGAAAGTGCATTAGCAGGGAACTGCATTGGAACAGATACTGCCATCACAAGAGGCAGGTTAACAGTGGCCCCGGGCTTGTGGAGATTTTAAGATTGTGATGGGGCTGGTGTGGTGGCATAATGGATAAAGCCACTACCTTCAATGCTGGCATCCCACATAGGTGCCAGTTTGTGTCCCAGCTGCTCAGCTTCTGAACCAGCTCTCTGCTAATGGGCCTGGGAAAGTAGTGGAAGATAATCCAACTACTTGGGACCCTGCCACCTGTGTGAGATGCCCAGAACTAGCTCCTGGCTGCTGGCTTCAGTCTTGGTCATGGGGATCATTCTGGGGAGCAAGTCAGTGAATCTGCCTTTCCATCTCATTCTAGAACTCTGCCTTAAAGTTAAATAAGTAAATAAATAAATATTTCTACAAGTGAATATTGAGAGTTTTTTTTAAACATTTATTTATTTTATCGAAACACAGATAAACAGAGAGGAGGAAAGACAGAGATGAAGATCTTCCATCCGATGATTCACTCCCAAAGTGGCCACAATGGCCAGTGCTGCGCTGATCCGAAGCCAGGAGCCAGGAACTTCTTTCTGGGTCTCCCACATGGGTGCAGGGTCCCAATGCTTTTAAAAATTGAACTTTTAAAAATTGATCTCCATAGAACTTCCAAAATCAGAACTTAATCACAGCTTGTCAATTGCCTTTGTGTCAGCGTAAGACGATAGTTCAAAAATTTTGTGAAGAGAATGAAAAGGTGAACTTGGGGCTGGTGTTGTGGCATAGCACGTTCAGTTGCCTCTTGTGATGCGTATATATCCCGTATGAGAGCTGCTTCACATTCTGGCTGCTCAACTTCTGATCCAGCACCTTGTAACACACCTGCTCAAGCAGCAGAAGATAACACAAGTCCTCAGGCCCCAGGTTTCTCCTTCTCTTTGCCCTTATTTTCTGTAACTTTGACTTACAAATAAGTAAATAAGCAAACATAGTTTTTAAATATGAGTTTATTTCGGATGCAAAAGTTTTTGAAGTTCACACTTAAAAAAATATTAATTTATTTATTTACAAGTCATGTTTACTGAGAGAGAGAGACAGAGATCTCCCACCTTCCGATTTACTCTCTAGATGGTCTGAATAGCTGGGCTGTGCTAGGCCAAAGCCGGAAGCAGGGAGCTTCTTCATGATTCCCCATATACATGATTCCTCTGTCACCCTTACACTTGGGCTGTCTTAAACTGCTTTTTCCAGGTCATCAGCAGGGACCTGCTTCAGAAGTGGAGCAGCAACCAGGACACCTGTGGGTGTTCATGTGGGATACTCTTGTGTACCTTGGTGTTTGTCATAGCTGGCAAAGTGTGTTTGAATGCTCTTTAAAGCTCCTTAGAAGTCTAGATTCGGAAATCACCCATCAAATGACTGGACATGTTTTTTGTTTGCTCCAAGTACTGGACCGTGGTGACTTGCATGGGACAGATACAGAGATGGAAGAACATTGCTTTCACATTGGTGCCCAGTATCCGATGGCTGATTTCCTAAATTTCTCAGCAGTGAAGAAACCGTTGGGATAAATTGGCCCAATCTAAACTCATTTGGGAAACTCAGGTATAAATGATGACGATTCTTCAATGTTTAAGAAGTACTCACAAGTCAATTGATTGTATGGAAACAATACTGTGAGACATTAGTAAAGGATGCAGAACTTGGGAAGAGAGAGGCTAAAATGGATTCAACTCTAGTACAAAATTATCCCGTTGAGGAAAGGTTTGGACCAACAAACCTTAGGACCAACCTTCCTCGTGGTTTGACCTAAGGAAATAATAACGTAGGGCTCCCAAAATAATCAGGTTGAGTGTTCCGACTATAGCTACTTCTAATGCACTTTCCATAATACATATTATGCAATCAACTACATGTTCTTATAGGATTTTTTTTTGCTTAAATTAATTATCAAGGGTGAATTTTATCTTCTGTTTCTTAACGTAGTAACTTCAACAAATTAGGAGAGAATCTGTTAGTGACTCTTTGACCATCTGTTTCCTTTCAATTCTACAGCCCAAAGGGAGTCCTTTTAAACCTAGAATTTAATTACTTCTTGCAATCCTGGAACAAGATTAAACAAAAGAATATTTAGGGAGAAGGGGCTGCTCACGTGTGATAACTGTCTTTATGAATATGGGCAACAAAGCTGGCAAGTAGATTTGAAGCAAAAAAGATTGGTTTCCAGGTCAGAATGTCACATTTTAGATCACTAGTTGCAAGCGCGATAGATTGCCAGGAACATCAGGCAAAATTTCAAACATGAGTTTAAAAATATGACAAATTCTAACACTGTCTGTTTAAAGTGCTACTGTATTTTGTGGCTATAGTACAATTTTATTTAACATGGGCAATCAAGGCTTTGTTTGCAATAATAGTAAACGTTAACATTTGTGGATCGTATATATCAGGCACTGTGCTCTGTCATCTACATCTGTCATTTCATTCAACTTAATCTTTATGATAGCAAGGCAAATTAAGTGCTAAAAAAAATTCCTGTTTTCTGGAATTGGAGAGGTATCCCTAAGATGTGGTAACATCAGGTACGTTGCTGAAGACTAAAGTGCTAGACATGTCAGAGTTGGGATTTCTGACATCAGAACCCACTTCTAAACACTGTTATTTACACATCCTTTGTATATGTGCATTGAACGGAAGTTATACTACTGGTACATTAAAAATTTCTCTTGACTGGAGCCCAGTGCAGTAGCCTAGCGGCTAAAATCCTCACCTTGAACATGCCAGGATCCCATATGGTGACTGTTCTAATCCCAGCAGCCCTGCCTCTGATTCAGCTCCCTGCTTGTGGCCTGGGAAAGCAGTCGAGGATGACCCAAAGCCTTGGGATCCTGCACCCATGTGGGAGACCTGGAAGAGCTCCAGGCTCCTGGCTTCGGATCTGCACAGCTTCGGCCATTGCGGCCACTTGCAAAATGAAGCAGCAAACGGAAGATCTTCCTCTCTGTCTCTCCTCCTGTCTGTATATCTGACTTTCCAATAAAAATAAATAAATCTTTAAAAATCTTTTCTCATGATTAGAAATATAATAGTTATTCAAATTGGGATAGTACCTGTGTAGTCAAATGTGTCTCTCTATAAGCCACACTAGAGAGTGATGCGGAGTGAATGTAGGGGTAAGTGGGGAAGTTAGTAGTGTCATTTTCTTTCACAAGTTTTTCTAAAATAGCATGTCTTAGCCAAGAGCACATTTTTTGTTGGTTTGTTCGTTTTTCTTTATTTTTGACAATCTTTACATGGTTCATTAGGACACAGAGGGTCAAGGACTAACAGAAAAGTGGGTAAGACTATTATTTCCAAAAGACTATTGTTTTTTCCTGTTTCTGGGATAAAGGGAGAGGTCAACGGAGGAGCCCCACCCAGTCTCCCAGCCATCCCAGGTCCCCGATGTGGGGCATACTCCGAGGGTCTTGCTCAAGTGGTTTTGATAGTTCAACAGTTAGCAATTGCTGTCAATCTCGCCATTCCAAGCACTATGAGGTCATTGAAGAATCCACTGATTGACATAGTCCACCTTAGAGTCTCCGTTTGCCCACTATTTCACTGCCAACACATGGCTGGGGTAGTTGATTGATTTCTTCCGTCCTCTATTGTGGTACCAGGTGTCCTCTGCAGGCTCCAAAGGACTGCCATATCCCCCATGTGCATTTGGTTATGCTGTCCACTGCTCCATCTGAGCCACTGAGGAAGCTCAGCTTTGACACAAGAACTCCATGGCAGACCATGGAACCTGCACTTCTCTTCATGGTTAAGGTTCTGAGTCCGGCAGTTTGATTGAGCAGATCCCAGAAGAAACTTCGTCTCAGGTGAACACAGACCAGATTCTTGTGTGTACTTACAAGTACAGGGCCCGGTGCAGTCCATCGCCCCAATCAGCTGGTGGTTGCAATTGCTGGGTCGGTTCTTTTTCCAGCCCTGTCTTCCAAGTGAGCCAATGGGTGTTGCAGTTCAGCCTGGTTCTGCCCAGCACACACTCGGCCTTCACATAAAGAAATTAAATTTTAATTTCTTATGTGGGAGCTGCAGCCTAGTCAGAGCGACCCACAATAGCCCCCACCAGGCCCGCTCCCTACCCTGGTTTGCCAGTATGTGCAGCAGACTAGTCCAGTCTGTCCCACATCCCATTTGGCTCTCGTACATGTCAATGGGTATTGAAACCTAGTTCAGCGTAACCAGCTCCACTATCCAGCCCTCACAGATGTTGTTGGGTGACTTTCTGTCTAGCCACCCCTGTCCCTGTTGATTTTCATGCCCTCCAGTGGGGGTGGTAACCCAAGAGGGAGGAGCCCACTATTTCCCTTCAAGGCCACTCCCACTCCCAGGTGGTTCTGCAATTTAACTTGACAAAATTAGCCCCCAGTGACTGTTTCTGCCAGGTGATGCTGCAGCAAAACCCAGCCAACCCTCACCCACTCTAATTTATGCTTGCATCAGTAGGAACAATCAACCCAGCCTGACTTTTCCCTGATCTAGCCCACATGAGGCCCACGGGTATTGTAGCCCTGCCTGGTCTGGTCTGTCCCCATCCCAGCTCATGTTCTCCAGTGGGAGTGGTTGTCCAGCAGGGGAGCCCACATTCCCCCTGCCTCAAGAGCACAGTTTTAAAAAGTCCATGTCTGTCCTTGTGCTGTCCTGTGCTGCATCTTGAACTTTTATGGCTTTGATTCTCTTTCTTAAAAAGTGTCTGTGTAGCTATAGAGCAACTTAACTAAAAGGCTACTATTTATGATACAATAAATCTTAAATCCCTCGGGAAGGCAGTACTACTGTAACATGTAGACCATGATTTTGGACTCGAGTTTGTGAGTTCTGCTCCTTTGGATTACTCGCTGGTGAAAATGAGATTCCGTTACAGGCCTTGAGAGAAGCCCAACATTTCTGCTTGGGAGATTTCCAATAATGACTTAATAGGACAAAATTTTGCCTTTGAAATGCCAGATGATGTGTCTGTCAGGTAACCCTTGCTACTTAAGAACTTTTCTTCATTTTATTTCAGCACTATCTCTTAGCCAGTTGCTTCAGCCCAACTACATGCAACACAACTTTCAGTGTTCAAATTAGAGCAGTGAACTTAATAGTAATGTAGCCTTGGAAACCATTCTTTCCAGTAAGGTTTTTCAAAGCTAATTTAGAAGGGAGGCAAGTACATTCGATGAGTTAATTTATTAAAAGTGTGATAAAATTATCTCACTTTAATTTCTTGCACAAATACTTGAAATTTGCTTTAGCTTGTAATAACATTAAGAACTGTCGTTCAGTGAATACTTATGACTGGCTAGACATAGCAGCACGAAATTAACATGGATTATGAAATTCAATTATTTAAAAAACTCGGAGAAGTCAGTAGTATTATTATGCCCCCCTTTTTTTTAAAGTGTAGAAAAACAGGGGGCCTGGCATGGTAGCCTTGTGGCCAAAGTCCTCGCTTTGCATGCGCCTTGATCCCATATGGGTGCTGGTTTATGTCCTGGCAGCTCCACTTCCCACCCAGCTCCCTGCTTGCAGCCTGGGAAAGCAGTCGAGGATGGTCCAAAGACTTGGGACCCTGCACCCGTGTGGGAGACCCGGAAGAAGTTCCTGGCTCCTGGCTTTGGATTGGCTTCGCACCTTCCATTATGGCTCCTTGGCGAGTGAATCATCAAATAGGACTGCTTCCTCTCTGTCTCTCCTCCTCTTTGTCAATCTGACATTCCAATTAAAATAGCTAAATTTTTGGAAAAAGAGGAACACGAGGGGCAGGGAGGTGTAGCAGTGTTGTATAGTGCATAAAGCTATGGCCTACAACACTGGCAGTGTTTCAAGTCCTGGCTATTCCTTTTAAGATCCAGCTCCATGCTAACACGCTTAGGGAAGCAGAGGAAGATGGCCCAAGTGTTTGGGCCCCTGCTATCCATGTAAGAAACCCAGGGAGAAACCCTTGGCTCTGGCCTCAGTCTGGCTAACCCTGACCATTGCAACCATAAGGGGAGCGAACTAGTAGTTAGAAGATTTCTCTCTCTTTCTCTCTCTAGTGGGTAGGAGGGTGGTGGGTGGTATGTGTTTCTCCTGCTCTTTCTGTAACTATTCAGAGAAATAAAATGAAAATGTAAAAAAAAAAAAAAAAAAGAGGAAACATTTTGAGATCACCAGCCTCGATGAGCTAGTAAAATACTATGCTTCTCAGGCTCATCTGAGTCTGCAAACCATGGTCTTAACTCCTACACTACTCTATCTTCTGATTGGTATTTGCTAATGGTATTTACTAATTATCCATCGTAAATGTGGCTGCGAAACTAATGTACATTTCATTGCCGTACTGCTTTTCTGATGAACTTAGGAATTCATGAAAAAAAATAATTGGTCTATAGTATTACCAAGCATAATTCTGTTAGTCTGTTAAGCAAAAAATTTGGAATCCTTTAGAGCAGAAAATCGAAGTTATTATATTTCTATTTATACTATTAGAATGTAGAACATATACCTTCATCCTAATATAAGAATTTTTTTTTCTGTAAATCAGTGTAACAAAAAGTAGGTATGACAGGATTTTAGAAGATATTCTGATCTTTTTATCTGGAGCATACAGCTTTAAAAGTGAGGCATGTCTGTTGCCTGTGTGATCTGAATAGGTCACTAAGCTTCTGTTTGCCCATCATCATTGTCATGACACAAAAGAAAGTGCATCATGGAAGTTAGCTGCAAATATTGTTATTGGAGATTCATTTTGGAACATGGTGGACTTTGATCTCAAACTTTCAAAGCCTAAACGCAAGTGCTCCTGTGCAGCAGCAAAATATTTTGAACTTCTCAAAACTGGCAGCAGTTGGAAGATTTACAATGAATTTCTAGTTAGAATTTTTTGAGGATAGAGACATTAAATTCAAAATGATCTGAGTAACCAACACATGAGTGACAAAAAGAAACATACTCAGTGGCACGTTTTTTTTTTTTTTTTTCATAGTACTGTAATTTGATGTTGATGTGGCTGTTCTAACTCATACCAGTTGTTGACCTTGTTTCATGGCTTCTCACTTATGGTAATGTATAATGATGGAATACTGGGGTCTATCACATACAGACGTGGAGGTATACTGGAACATGCATCCCTGCCTCCAGACAAAAGATGGATTCCCAAAGAAAGTGTTGGACATGTGTAGACAATGGGATGCTGGACTGTCTGACATTGTCTGTACCAACAATGTCGGGGTACACTTAATTAAAAGACTAACAGAATTATGATTCCTTATGAAGGACTACACTATTTAACAAAATGGGAAAAATGTGACGGGGGTGAGAATTTGGGGGGAATCCCAACCTACACAAAATTGTACCACATAATTCAAAATTCAAAATAACAATGTATTAAAAAATTCAAAATGATCTAAGCAATTGGGAGGGGGCAATCAGCGTTGGTGGGGGTGACCATGAAAGTTTGACAAGTGGCAGCCTTGATGAGTTTTAAACAGTAAAGCAGATGAATGACAAGTTACAAAATAAGGTCAGCTTTAAATTTATGCAATTTGTAGAAGAAAAAGATAGAAACAGACAAATTCACAAATACAGGGCATTGTGGCACAGAGGGGAAAGTTGTTGCTGGGTATGAGAACTTCCAATGTAAGAGTGCTTACTTTGGGTCCCTGCTGCTCCATATTTCCTAGAAAGCTTTCTGCTAAAGATGGGAGGCTATAGATAATGGGCCAAGTCCTTGAGTGACAACTACCCACGTGGCAGATGAGGACAGAAGCTCTGGACTCCTGTCTTTGGTCTGGCTTAACCCTATTGGTTGCATGCATTCAGGGAATAATCAGCAGATATCTTCCTTCCCTCCCCCCCATCTCTCTCTAGTGTATGTGCGTGTGTGTACATGCATGTATGTGTGTATGTGTGTGTGTGTGTGTGTGGCTCTGCCTTTCAAATAAATAAAATATTTTCAAAACATGTTATAGAGATAATGTGAGAAAACATTTAGCTACTGTTCTGGCAGGTTAGGATTGTGACTAGATTTTTAAAGTTGAAATTGAAGAATGAGTTTTGTTTGGTATGCATTTATATTCCGCTTTAACGATCGTGTGGCTATGATTCATCTGTGCCTGGGGGACTTATGAGAGAACTAGCTGTCTCACGTGGATTAGTGTGACCCTTCCAAAGAGCTGAAGTCAAGTCTGGTACTGCAGAGCCCAGAGGATCCTTATGTTGCCCAAGCAATGGGGAGTTTTTGAGAATGGTCATGGCAACAAATAGCCTGAGTGTGTTTTCAAAATCAGTTACTCTAGATTTCATAAAATCTAAAGGCATCTGACACTTTGTTGTCTAAATCATTTATGTCTCAATGTCTTAATGGAAATTAAGTACAAATCAGTATTTGCTTACCTTTTGAAGGATCATTTATTCACAGAGATGTGTGTGAGTTTTGTCCTGATATAATGTTGTTGGGTAGTGAGATCTTAGAATTAGACTTTGAAATAAATGTATAAGATTCAGGACACAGCAGCTAAGTATCCTATTACTCGGAATATATAGAGAATACCTAAAGCAGAGGTTATCACATTTTACAACAGACGGTATCAAGAGGTGATATGCTGGGGAAGAAAAACAAAACAAACAAACAAAAAAATCTGAATCTACTGCTTAGCAAAAAATGTATTCTTCAAAAACAGTTCAAAGGAAAAGTAGTTAGATTATCTTTCACTGCATGA
Source organism: Ochotona curzoniae (assembly GCF_017591425.1). NCBI lineage: Eukaryota > Metazoa > Chordata > Mammalia > Lagomorpha > Ochotonidae > Ochotona > Ochotona curzoniae. The sequence continues at coordinate 51,937,213 of NW_024467087.1, read as the reverse complement.
TATGATCATGATTGAATTCTATGCTTTTATTTTCAGAAAAGGACTGCCACTTGATATGATAAAAGTTGTGGAACATGAAGTTGGCACAGTAGACCTTTTTATTTTTTAGTAAAAATATTTAGCAATTCTTATTTCACCTGATTAATAGCAAATCATTTTCTACGCAGAAAAACATGCAGTAAAGGGATACCATGTGTGGTATATGACATCATGAAAATGTTTGTTGTCTAAGCATTTTAAAACCTCTGGAGATGATCACATAAACTATTTTAAGTGATAGAAGGCAGCTTCCAACACTTTACTAAACAGATTTTGAAGCCAAGCCCATGTTTTTTTTTTTTAAAGATTTATTTATTTATTGGAAAGTCAGATATACAGAGAGAAAGAGAGACAGAGAGGAAGATCTTCCGTCCGATCATTCACTACCCAAGTGACTACAACGGCCGGTACTGCACCAATCCGAAGCCAGGAGCCAGGAACTTCTTCCAGGTCTCCCACACGGGTGCAGGGTCCCAAAGCTTTGGGCCGTCCTCGACTGCTTTCCCAGGCCACAAGTAGGGAGCTGGATGGGAAGTGGAGCTGCCAGGATTAGAACGGGCGCCCATATGGGATCCTGGCACGTTCAAGGCGAGGACTTTAGCCACGAGGCCACGCCGCCGGGCCCTGCCAAGCCCATAATTTTACAATTTATTTCTTAACTTGCTTCTCGATGTATTGATTGGTAGGATTGTCAAGTTAAGTATGCTTGTTGTGCTCTACTTAGCATAGCAATATCCCAGCATTAAGCAGACTGATGAGTAACAACTTTAACCTACCTCTACATCTTACTACTTGGAGTGCAGTTACCAAGTGGTAAAGTTTCTACATAAATATTTGTAGGGTCCCGTTGTGGTAGCCTAGTGCTAAAGTCTTTGCCTTGTAAGCACCAGGATGTCATATGGGTGCTGATTCTAATCCCAGTGGTCCCACTTCCCATCCAGCTCCCTGCCTGTGGCTGGGAAAGCAGTCGAGGACGGCCCAAAGCCTTGGGATCTTGCACCCACGTGGGAGTCCCAGAGGAGGCTCCTGGCTCCTGGCTTTGGATCTGCGCAGCTCTGGCAGTTGCAGTCAATTGGGGATGAATCATCGGACAGAAGGTCTTCCTCTCTGTCTCTCCTCCTGTCTATATATTCGACATTGCAATAAAAACAAATAAAGCTTTTTTTAAAAAAAAAAAAAAGAAGGAATAATTCATACAAAAGTGCTTGAGTCTGTGGGATGGAATGAGCTGAGTTGGAGTGAGGAAATGTGAAGGGGTTGAAAAAAGGGACTTTTAGTGAAGGTTTACAGTCAGGAAAATGTCAAGTGAATTGGAGTGGAAAAAAACAGTAAGATTCCTTAAGAAAGATCAAAGTAGCATCCTGAAATGGAAATTAAGGCAGGACGGCGAAAAAGTTGTACAGAAATTCTGAAAATTGATTTAAAAAATTGGATTCAAAGTAAGGAAATTAGTAGTGACCTTGGAAAGAGCTGTGGGTTTTTTTTTTTTTGGTTTTTGTTTTAATTTTTCCATTTTTAATTATATTTTTGACAATCTTTACATTGTTAATTAGGACACAAACGGTCAAGGGCTACAGGAAAGTGGGTAAGACTATTATTTCCATATTGTTTCCTTTATGTCTGAGGTAAAGGGGGATATTAAGGGAGAATCCCAACCCAGTCTCCCGCCCACGCCAGGTCCCGGATGTGGGGCATGCTCCGAGGGTCTTGCTCAAGTGGTTTTGATAGTTCAACAGTTAGCAATTGCTGCCAGTCTCACTACTCCAAGCACTATGAGGTCATTGAAGAATCCACTGATTGACATAGTCCACCTTAGAGTCTCCATTTGCCCAGTTTTTTGCTGCTAACATATAGCTGAGGTGGTTGATTGATTTGTTCTGTCTTCTTTCTTTTCTTGGTTAGGGTTCTGAGTCTGGCAGTTTGATTGAGCAGGTCCCCAAAGAAACTGTCTGAGGGGTTCCCAGACCTGATTCTTGTATGTATTAGCAAGTACAGGGTTCAACACAATCCATCACCCCAATCAGCTGGTGGTTGCAGTTGCTGGGTAGGTTTTGTGTCCAGCCCTGACTTCCAGTGGAACCAATTGAGTGTTGCAGTCCAGCCTGATTCTGCCCAGCACACACTCGGCCCTCACATAAAGCAGTGGGAGCTGCAGCCTAGTCAGGGCGACCCACGATAACCCCCACTAGGCCCGCCCCCTACCCTGGTTTGCCAGTATGTGTAGCAGAGTTGAAAAGCAAGTCTGTCCCACATCCCATTTGGCTCTCGTACATGTCAATGGGTATTGAAGCTTAGTTCCATCTAACCAGCTCCATTATGCAGCCCACGCACATGCTGTTGGGTGCCTCTCTGTCTAGCCACTCCAGCCCCTGTCCTGGTTTTTGTGCCCTCCCATGGGAGTGGTAACCCAAGAGGGAGGACCCCACTATTTCTTTCCCAGGCCACTCTCACTTCCAGATTATGCATTCTCCAGGTGGTTCTGTGGTTAGACTTGACAAAATTAGCCCCCAGTGCCAGCTGATGCTGTGACTAAGCCCAAACAATCCTCAACCACTCTAATTTTGCTTGCACCAGGAGGAACAATCAGCTCAGCCTGACTTTTCCCTGATCTGGTCCACACGAGGCCCACAGGCATTGTAGCCCTGCTTAGTCTGGTCTGTCCCCATCTCAGCTCATACTCTCCAGTGGGAGTAGCTGCCCAGCAAGGGAACCACCCCTTATTCCCCTGCCGGCTCTGCCCCCTCCCTTTCTGGTTCTCATACGTGCTGGTTGGGCGCTGCAGTCAATTCTGGTATAGGTAACCTCACCTTGGCATTCCGTATTGTGAACTGGCTTTTGTTGCGACCAAACCTGGCCCGACCCCCTCTTTGTTCTGATTCTCAGATTTGTCAGTGGATGACGTGAACTGATTCAGCCTGGTCTGCCCCTGACCCATGCCAAATGTTTGCCAGTGGGACACTTTCCATGGCCTGTTCTGGGCTGTTTCCATTCATGCTTCTTGTGCCCAACTGCCGGGTCTGTGTCCTGCCAGAGGAGTTGCCCAGGCTCCTCCATCAGAACCCCTCCCAATGTCAGATTTTACGCATACCAGGATGTCCATGAGCCAGCCCTACTCAGTTCACCTCCTGTCCTAGCAGGAACAGTGACTTTTCCTGACTAGCCTTCAACCCAAACTGGTCCTTGCTGTTGGCTGTTTCAGCCCAGCCATGGATGAGCTGTGTTAGTGTAGTCGTCAGGACAGCAAACTTGTTGAAAAAGGTTAACAAGTGAACTTCATAATAAGCAAGAGATGTGCAAGCAGAATGATATTTAAGTAGTTTACTGAAAAGCAAGGAGAAAAAGGAAGTTGAAAAGAATTTAAATGTTTTTATCTCAGATCTTTTCTAAAAGAAACTAACTGGGACAAATTTGCCTTGAAACATTTCGTTTGCCCAGATTAAATTTATCAGATCATTTTGATGCAATTTCTTTTAATGCTTTCTTAAAAATGTATTTTCATTTGCTGGAAAGACAGAGAGAGACACAAGGAGTGGTGGGAAGAGGCTGTTTTTCCATCTGCTGGTTTGCTTCCGTGCATGGCTGCAACATCCAGTGCTGGGTCAGGCCAGCTGCAGAAACCGCATCCAGGACTCCAGCAAGGAGTGCTGCAAGGATGCATCAGTAGGAAGCTAGACCTGAAGCGGCACAGCCGGAGAACCCCTACAGGAGGATTCAGGTATTGCAAGCAGTGGCACCGCACCACATGGCTCACTCCTATCCCATGATTTTGATTCTTTCACCATAAAACCCAGTTTAAACTCATTTAAAGACTATTGGCTGAAATAGTCAAGAGCTAATATTTTAGAAATTCTAACATGAAGGGAAGATGCCTTTGTTTCATAGAAAACAATAAAATCAAGTCAACATGTATTATTCTCCTTGGAATTAAGTAATATTTTTAAAGAGAAATCCAAACTATTTCAGACAACAGCAATCTTAAAGGAGAAAAGCCTTTGCTAATTTCAGCTTTACATAAAGGTTGTTTACAGTGTAGCAAAATGTCTTCACATTTGCCAGCGAATTTAATTACTCTTCTAAGAGAATAAGCAGGAAGCCAAAGCTTACAGAACGTATGAGGAGCAGCTGGATATTATCCACCCCCACTTGTTATACTTTTTAGTGAAACCCAGCTTATACTGCCTTCTGCACCTTAACTTACTGACAGGAAATGCATAATTTTAGTCATGTTGGAAGTATAACTGGGGGAGGTATTTGGTACAGCAGTTAAGACTTTGCTTCGGATGTTCAGCTCCCAGCTCTGCTTCCAATTCCAGCTTCCTGCTAAGGCTCATCTTTGGAGGCAGCAGATGATGGTTCAAGTAGTTAGGGGCCCCACGATCCCTGTGAAAGAACCCAGTTGGGTTCCAGACTTCTGCTTTTGGCCTTGGCCAGCTCTGGCTGCTGCTGGTATTTGGAAAGTGAGCCAATCTATAGAGAAAAATCTCTCTGCGTGTCTGTGTGAATCTGTCTTTCAGATAAATAACAAAATATAACTCATGCATTTTTTCATTTAGTTCAGTCTTTTATACTGAGGACCTCTCCTGCAAATACTAATCTAGGTTCCTGGGAGTTGGAAGGAGTATAGTGATGCCATGGACATCTAACATTTAATATTTCTGGGCTGATTTAGGGATGAAATTAAGGGAAAAGACAAAGGGCTGGATGTCTGGTCTAGTGCTTAGGTTACTGGCGGAGTCAGCTGCATCCTAGTATCTGTCTGAATGGCTGGCCTTCATATCTAGAGCCTGACTCCAGCTTCCTGCTAAGAGGCGGCAGTGCTGATTCAAGCAGTTGGCTTCCTGTCACCCAAGAGGCAAACCTGTGCTCTTGCTCCAGCCAAGGCCTGGCCGTTGGAGTGTTTGAGGAATAAATCAGCAGACAAAAGAGCGAAGTTCTTCCTCTCTGTAGTGAATAATTAATTAAATTCAATTGTTAAAAGAAGATAAAGATAAATGGAATTGAAGTTAGAAACGAGGAATCCACAGAAACAAAAAAATTGTTAAATTATAATGAGCTTGTGGAGTGCCTGGTTGAATAGTTCTACAGTGAACTAACTAGCATACACACTCAATAGCACTTCATAATGTGCAAGAGACACTCAAGTGCAGAACTTTACACTGAGTGGACAACTTGAATAGGTAACATAGTCAAATCCTGGTGATTGTGAATCTATGGTTTGTTCTAGAAATTGTCTTCCTTTCATTCCCAAATTCACTCATTCAAAAAAAAAAAAAATTTGTTGCCAACCACTGAACCAGACTGATGCCTAGTTCTACAGGACAAGAAAAATCCAGAAGTAAAGATTCTTGAGCTAGAATATGGGGGTAAGTTATAGTGATGACAATTTTGGAGACCAGGTTACATGACTTACATACAGCAAGGGGACATATGAAAGTCTCAAAGGTACAGATATATAAGGATCACTAGTTGGCATGCTGGGAAACTGCTCACAGAGTCAGAATTCTCCATCCGCCAACTGCACCAAGTTTCTAAGTGTATTTTATCCATGCTTTAGAGTCAACCTGACAGAAACATTTTCTTTGAATATTTATTCTCAAAAAAGAGAACTTCTAACTTTAATTGGATTTGATCTTCTTGCCATTTCAACAGAGACAGGTATGGTCAGTGGCTTTTAAACACAATTTACGCTTTTGTCCACACTTGAATATTTTACATAAGATCAGTATGGATTACACTCAAATGCACCAGTGAGGACAATAATACTCTGATTTCATTGATTATTTTTATCAGTTACATTGACATTCTGCAACAAAGCATGCTAACCTCCTTTTTCAGTATCTGGAAGCTATCATATAGACTTCTCTATAATCCTTTGCCTTGGGATCACTGTGACCTTGACCTTTACTGTAAACAATAATCCCTTACAAAAAAATATGAGGTGTTTTCATTAACTCCTTCCTTTTTATAATGTCCATCCTTCTTATGCTTGTCCCCCGCCCCTTGCTGCTCTCTCCCACCCTTTCCTTCTTATGTTGAAGGGTTAAAGAGGTCTCGACCGTTCAGTTTGAAGTTTGCTTCAGGGTTCTGTGCATCACTGTTTTTCATTTACTTTGGATTTAAATCAAGCTATTGCTACAATTAAATTTGATAAGAATCATTTCCTGAGCCATAATTTCCTGTGTAGAGTCTATTCATCATGTTTGCCATTGGCTAACTGAATGGTAACATGGTTAAGCGCTGAAGTAATTGATATTAATTTCTTAGATTTCCACCAAATCATTAGACAAGTGGAGGTAAATTTAGTTCCTTCCTCCCTTCTTCCTGGCATATTTCTACTCTTAAGCCCACAGATATTTGAATTCTGGCAACAAGACAGTTGCTTTGTAATCAAGAGGCAATGCACCAAAATGCAGTTGGACCTGTTTTTCTGGTGGATAAATTTTCTTCCAGAACAATGCTTGTTCTTTTTTTTTTTAAATGACAATATGGCTTTCAAATTTGTTTTTAAATTTTATTTATTTATTTGCTTTTCTTTGAAAGACTCAGTGAGCTTCCATCTGCTGATTCATTCATTCCCTAAATGTCTATAATGCCTAGAGTCTAGTGAGTTTTGCTACATATGCAAGTCAGCTAAAGGTGATTTTCCTTTCTGTGTTTAAAATGTACCACTAGATATTTTCTTATAAGTGTATGGAAGCTGAATTTCAGATTCTTCTATTTGTCTGTAACAAACATCTTTAAACTTATGTATTAGAAGCAAATGACTAAAATGGTTGTTAGATTATCCAGTCCATCCATTTAAGCATTGTCTTTGAGCTATTCCAGCAAGATAGTAATCACTTTTGTCTTAGTAAACTCTCCACAGATGGAAACATACATCTAATCTCGGTACTGTGCTGCAGTACTACTTGCTATTCCTTGTTTTCCTACAGTGTGGACTGTAACTTGACATATCAATGTTGTTTAATGATAATTTGATAGGAATCTTCCCCTGTCATCATGGTACTAATCAACTGCTGCATTCTTAGCTTTCCCTTCCTATAAAATTGAATAAATGGCCTTGTCCCTTCTTCCTAGCAATGTTAGACTTTTTAAAATGAGACTATAATAGAAAGTTCTTTCAGTTCTTTTGATAGAAATGCTTCATTAACAGCTTAAAATATTTCTGAAACTATTGTCGTAGGGTGTGGGGTGTGTGGTTAGACACCCTCTTGGTGTACTCGCATCATCAATGTCTGTGATAGAGTCCACCTCTGCCTCTGCTTCTGATCCTGCTTCTTGTTCATGTGTCTGGGAGGCAGCAGATGATGCATTCCATACTCCAGTTCCCTTCACTACTGAGGGTGACTATTGTGGGCTAAGGAGTTGACAGTACTTGTTAGACTGAGCAGTAACAAGAACTGGGCTTGGGGCCACAGCAGACACACAGACGCACAGACCCTGTAAAACACCTGGACTCATTTTTTCAGACTGAGAAGAATTGGACTCAGCTGTATGGACTGAGCAGAATTGGGCTCAGCTCTATGCGATTGCTTAGCTAAGGGACTTTGCGGGAAACATATATAAAGCGAGGTGGAGGAGTAATAAAGGGAGACTTGGGAGACTTCTACCATCACTGGTCCCCTGTCAGTGCTTCATCCACAGACCCTCTCCCTGTCCATGTTAGTGGCTCTGCCTGCCGGAGCAGGAGACCTGGATGGAGCTCCTGGCTCCTGGCATCAGCTTAGCCTGTCCTCAGGCTGAAGCAAGTATCTCGGGAGAAGACGAGGGAATGAAAGATCGCTGTCTTGCCCTATCGCTCCACCTTTCAAATAAAATAAATACAAAAAAAGCTTTCAAAAATTATTAAATGGCTTTTCTGGTTTTTTAAAAATTACTTTCTAATAGATTAAAATCTTGTTTTTGATTCCAGGTGAGATTTCAAGAGAACTCTATACATCTTTGGTTTGCTTGGAAATACTAATGTTGGCATAGAACAGTCTTACCTGTCATTTTTCCATTGGAAATTAATTTTTTTTTGAGAAAAGGGGTCTTATCGATTCCTAAACTTGTTCATCTTTCTCTCTTCCTCGTCTTAATTCCCCCTTTTGTTCCCTCTATCCCCTACCCCCTTGCCTCCCTCCCTTTCTTCCTGTTTCCTTTCTATGCTCCTGTAAGAATGCAGTGATTTACACTTAGTTGGATGTGACAATAACAAAGTATGTGTCCCAAACCAGTAATATTTTAAGGGAAAAAAAATTCCAAATTGATTGTATAGGGCCTGTAGCTCCGGAAAATAGATTGTTAAACTTGTGACAGTCACATTTCCAAGTTAGTTTTGTGGTACGTAAAGTCTTGTTATTACATTTATAGTGATTTTTAAAAAGATTTATTTATTTTTAATGAAAAGTTAGATATACAGAGAAGAGGAGAGACAGGAAGGAAGAACCTCCTTCTACTGGTTCACTCCCCAAGTGGCCACAATGGACGGAGCTGAGCTCTGGTCCAAAGCCAGGAGTCAGAAACCTCTTCTGGGTCTTCCACATTGGTACAGGGTCCCAAAGCTTTGGGCGGTCCTTGGCTGCTTTCCCAGGCCACAAGCAGGGAGCTGGATGGGAAGCGGGGCCGCCGGGATTAGAACCAGCACCCATATAGGATCCCAGCATGGGCAAGGTGAGGACTTTAGCTGCTAGACTACAGCACTGGTCCCAGTACATTTATAGTGTTTTATAAAGAGTATCTTATGCTTGCTGATTCATTGACAGTGATTTCTTTGGATGATATTCTCTATTTATTCAGAGTCTTTTTAATACCCCTATACTTACCTCTAAAATGATTTTTTAAATTCTCATTAGATATTTTTTAGTGATGTCAAATTTTGCATGTCTTAGTTTCTTGATCAACCTAAAATCATAAATTTTTGTAAAACTGTTCCCTATGTACTCTGAGTATGATTTTAAAAATTTAAATTTAAATTTATTTATTTATTTACTTATTTATTTATTTAAACATCAGAAAAGCAAGTTGAGGCACAGCTTATGTGCTTAATCCCAAACCAAGCACTTAGAAGCAAGACGGAAAGAATCAAGAAGAGATATTAGCAAGCATTATTTTAGGTTACAGTTAAGCTGTGAGTTTAGGATCATTCATGTTCATCAGTTTCATTTCATAAAAAAAGTTTATTCTGAGCCTTATTGATAGGTTTATTACAAAAAGTATTTTTGACAGTTTAATAAATGAAATACTATTTCTTTGTTCAGCCATTTGGGGTTTCTTTCATGATTTCTTTTCTTTTCTTTTCTTTTTTTTTTTTTTTCTTAGCTCTGGAATTGCAGGCATATTTTTCTTTGAAAAGGTTCCTAAGGCAACTGTGAATGTTATAGTTTTCTCTTGGAGATTGACTTAAAGCTGATTCGCAGTTGGTCTTCCCTAATGAAGATGACAGACCCAGTAATGGCCTTGATGAGTGATATCCAAAGATAAGAAAAGCTGGCGCTGTACCACAGCAAACTCTGCACAAGTAAAAACCGCGATTTCACTCAATATTTATGCCTTCTTAAAAAAAAAAAACTTTCACTCTTCTTGCAGATATTTCCTGTAAGTTTTATATAGTTAAGGCTCTGGAATCTCAGTGATCGTATTTGGACTGCTGACAGTTGTACTACCACAAATAAAGCCAAGATCCCAGAAAGAATAATGCTGCGCTTTCACCTGGGTGTGGATGAGAAATTACTTTCATTTGACAAATGAAGTTTTAAACTCCAATCAGAGTTTGACTCATTTAACATTCAACCCAAAGTTCACTTAGATAATGTCTGGCGAAACTCATGGGTTTGCAAAAATCAGCTCAACTTTTGCCCCCGTGTGTTTATTTTTAAAATAATGAGTAGGATTATACTGGCCATGCTAAATTAGGTACAGGAAGACAAAGCTTGTTATTTCTAGGAATTATGTGCTAAATCCCTGGTCAGTTAAATAGGCACTTAAAATTAAGCATTGTATGACTTGAGTTTTACTTTGGTTCATTTTTATCCAGAATCCCCAAATCAAGCTTCCTAGTAATATTTTAATCACCCCCAGAAAACTCCCCCAAACCTAGGTTGTCTTTTTATATCCCAATGACATCTTGTGCACCTTTTGTGTTATTGCACATTCTGCTGTAACTTTTCAATTTTTGTCTTTCTTCCTCTTTAGACAGTGAGCCTCTTGAGGTGAAAAAATGTCTTTTCCATGTCTATTGTAAGTTCATACTGCAACACAGTACCCTCACCTCAGCAAACACGTAATGAATGCATTCTTATAGAATTAGCAGATGCAGTAATTAATATAGGCACGAGTAAAACATTTGATTTATTCTAAGGAATAAATAGTACCTGTAAAATTGTGGATTTGATCATTTGTATGTAGTTGGTATGGACACATTCAGTTGAGTAAAAGTGTTCCTTTGGGTGTTAAAAATCACCTTGGGTGCTGTCAGTGGGATGCACGGGCCTGGAGGCACTCTAGTTCAGATCATAACCTCAGCCATACCCATTGTTGGTCTTTACTAATGAAGTCTTTTCCAGTTACTTCCACTAAGGCCATTGCGCCTACCTCTAAATGCCTTTAGTGTGGACTGTTTCTGTCTTTGGTGAAGGCTTCTCAATGTACTGTCAGTTTGCTTTCTGTGGTTCTATTATGACTCCATTAGGTTGTTAAACCCTGAGGATAAGGATTGTGCTCAGTATGTCTTCGGTCCCTAGTATTAAAGAGTAGTGTTTGTTCATTGATTGTTTTACTTTTATCGATGATACTGATAAGCAATATTAGTGTGAGATTTTATGTGGAAAGAATTGTATTTGCTGGCAAAGTGGGATTCTAGACGCATAGAATCCTGTAGACAAAATGAATTATTGTCCATTCTGCTCAATATTTTATTCATTGTGAAGCAGATTCTTTTACAAAGCCTTATAAATACAAATTGTCTCTGTTGGCATTTCTAATATCTATTCTATATAGGTTGTTCTACTGTTAGAAAACTGTAGTTATTGGAAAGGATTTTTAATTAAGTGCAAAATGTTCTTTTTTAAATACTTATTTGTTTGAAAGAGCAAGGAAACGCAGAGGAGGAGAGGCATTCTTATTTATCATGATACCTCTTTGTGGGTGTAGGGATTCCCCCCTTACCCCCCACACTGCTGTTCCCATATGATTACAGTAATAATCCTTAGTAACAGTTGAAAGGGTAACGTTCAGCTATTTCACTATATCATAACGTTCTATCATATCACTATATCATATTTCACTACCACTCAGCCTTAAAACAGAATGAAATTCTACCATGTGCAACAAAATGGTCCATTACAAGGAAGATTTTCCCACTTTTTGGTACTGTCTTCTATTTCTTTAATGCTTTATAGTTTGCATTGCTTTTTTTTTTTTTTTGCAGTTTTCACAGCCTTGGATAATTATTCCAAGGTATTTAAAATTTCTTGCAACTATTGTGAAAGGTACTGTTCTTAGAAGTACTTTCTCAGCCATGAGACTGTGTATAAAGGGCTACTGATTCTTTTATATGTATTCTTTTTTTATTATTATCATTTTGTGATTTAGTTCAATAGGCCCTAGAATTTCCCTTACCTCCTCCCCACTGAATGCCCCTATTTACTGTAGTATAGTTCTTCATAACCAGTCATAAGTCCATGATTGCAGGCACGGACAATGGCAGAGTCCAGCATCCTATTGTCAAGATATAGTTAACAGTTTCATTGGGAATCCATCTTTGCTCTGGAAATAGAGATGCATACTGCATTGTATCCTCACATCTGGATATGATAGTCTCCATTACACAAAATCAAGAACAGGATGAAAAAAAATAAACAACACCATGAGGTTAAATAACGTGCTACCGAATGACAAATGTATCGCTGAAGAAATCAAAAAGAAAATAAGAACCTTGAAGAAAATGATGCTACTGTATGATCTAGGAGTTGGTGAAGAATTTAATGAGGAATAAAGTATTTTGAAGAGATGAAACTAATTTAAAAAAGATCAAAATCCATGAGATATAATTTTCACTGATCTTTGTTGGTGAAATGTGTCTCCTGTAGGCAACAAATAGATGCGTTTTTTTAATCCAGTCTACTAGTCTATGATGTTTGATTGAGTTTAAGCCATTTACATTCAGGGTTAATACGTATGGGTGGTAATTTGGTCCTGTATTTTAGCAATGGGTTGTTAGTTGATTTAGTCTTCTGTTGTTGTTTTACTGATGTTTTTCACATTTGTCTTGGTTTTGGTGGGTGTTATTCATCTTCTCTGTCAAGACAACATCTTTATGTATCCTTTGTAGGGCAGGTTTGGAAGAGAATATCAATTTTTAAAAAAGATTTATTTATTTATTTATTTATTTATTGCAAAGTCAGATGTATATATATAGAGAGGAGGAGAGGCAGAGAGGAAGAGCTTCTGTCCAATTATTCACTCCCCAAGTGACCGAAATGGCTGGAGTTGCATCTAGCCAGAAGCCAGGAGCTCTTCCAGGTCTCCCATGCCAGTGCAGGGTCCCAAGGCTTTGGGCCATCTCCACTGCTTTCCCAGGCCACAAGCAGGGAGCTGGATGGGAAGTGGGGGCTGCTGGGATTAGAACGGGCACCATATGGGATCCTGGCACGTTCAAGGTGAGGACTTTAGCCACTAGGCTAAGGTGCCTAGCCCAAGGCATATTCTTTTAACTTTTCTTTACTGTGGAACAATTTTATTTCATTTTCAAAGACAAAGGAAAACTTTGCTAGGTACGTTATCCTGGGCCAACAATTTTTTGCTTTTAGAATTTGGAATATGCCACTCCATTCTTTTCGGGCCTATAGAATTTCCTGTGAGAGGTCTCCTGTGAATTTAATTATGATTCCTTTATATGTCAATTGATTTTTTTCATGTGCACATTTAAGGATCTTTCCCTTATGTTCGATTGAAGAGAGCTTGATTATCATGTGTTGTGGAGAAGATCGCTTTGGTCAACCTTGTTGGGAGTTCTGTGCTTCTCCTGGATCTTGTTTCCCAATTCTTTCTCTAGATTAGGGAAATTTTCCCTTATTATTTCATTAAATACATTTTTAAACCCAGCTTTTCTTTCTGTACCTCTTGGGACTCCCATGGCTCTTATATTTGGCCTTTTAATGGTGTCTTTCAGTTCTTGAATACTTTTTTTTTTTTTAGCTGACCCAGCTCTGCTTCCAGCTTTTTGTGTGTTTCCCCCTGGTGACAGGAAATATCTTCCAATTCTGAGATTCTTTCTTTTCCATCCTTCATTCTATTTTGGAGACTCTCCACTGTACTTTGCATTTGCTCCTCTGTATTCTTCATTTCTGATATGTCAGCTTTTATTTGATTCATTTCCTGTGACATGTTCCTTAAATTTCTTGAACTCCTGTATTATGTGCTTCTCATTGTTGATAAGAAGCTTTATAACATGTGTTTTGAATTCTGTATTCCCCATTTTCTTGATGTCCTCTTCAGTGAACTCTGAGTTTAGCAAAGGCTTTTGGTTCTTTGCAGGGGAGTCTTCAGTAATATTCATTATGCCTTTGTCTCCTCTTTTGTGCTTGGTCATTGTACTTCTAGTTATCAGATAATTCTCCTTAGGGCATATTTCTAAGCTCTGTCACCCACGAGTTTACAGTTCGATTTTACTTACTGCAGTTGGTACACGGGTCTTTGTTTACAGTCACTTGTGCCACTCCCTCCAGCGAGTTCCAGGTCTGGGTTCTTATGTTAGCTTCCCACCATGGTCTCTGTAGCCCCAGCTCCTGGCTCGCCAGTCTCCACCTCCTGTGATCCCATGCTGAGGCTGCACCATTGTCTGTACAACCTTTCTCCCACTTCCTGTTGGAGCAGGTCCCAGGATTAGGGAGACACCAGGTGTCCTATATAGCTAGGCTGTTGGTGGTGGTGATCTTGCTGGAACCTTTTGGCTGTTACGTCTGAGGGCCACATGGACCTCTTTCGACATGTAGGGTGCCAAAGACAGTATTATTTTCCCTATGGGATCAGTGCAATGTACCGAGCTGATTTCACTCCCAGCTCAGCGCATGTGCAGCTCATTGTTGTTTGTCTCTGCAGTTTTTTTTTTTTTTCACACTACATAAAATGGAGCCTGATGTGCCAGTACTAGAGTTCTTGATCTGCTGGCCGTGAAGTCTGAGGCCTACTCGGACCTATCTTGGATAGAACCTGCAGGGTGCCATGTTGTTGCAGTTCAGTAAGCCAGAAATGAGTTCACTCTTAGCCCGGTACATGTGCAATCCTGTCTATAGTCTTTGCTTCAGTATACAAAATAGAGCCCGATTCGGCTCTTAGGGGGTAGACTGGACTGTGAAATCCAACCTGTTCCCAAGCTGCCCATCTGGGACCTGCCACTCTGTCTCTGCTCCTGATCAAAGCAAACAGACCCACAGGACAGGCAGTTCTTTGTCTGGGTTCACCTCCTGAGCTCCCTGTGAATGCCCCTTCCCACCTTGTTGATGGTGGAGTTCTCGCTGCCGGTAGAATTCAGATCACCGCTCGCTGAATGCCTCTGGGGTATTGGTCACTGCAGCGCCACACTGTTGTCTCCGTTGCTTTCCTGTCTGTCAGTCTCCACGTGCCCCTCTGCTGTCATTCTATCCGGTTCTGTTTCCCAGAGTGTGTCCTCTCTGCTTCATACTGGCTAATGTTCCTCCATCTGTCTAAACGTGTCCTTACTCTTTTCTGCCATCTGAGTTCTCAGGGCTATTGATTTTTTAGTGTTGATTTTATACCCAACAACTTTGTCAAACTTTCATACGTATCCGTTTTAGCATTCATCTGGGAGCATAAATGTATATACTTGATTACCTGAATCTATTATTTTTTTAATGGAATTTGTCTAAAAACTGTCTTGTATCAGAGGGAACATATGCTCTTTGTCCTTTGGGGACTCTAATGTGAATTCCTATAAGCCAATAACCTCTTAGTGTAGTTTTTGGTTCCTTTATTTATAGTGAAGTATCTGGGGTAATCTGACTTCCTCCTTCCTATTTGCATGGGATGGTAGTGATGACAGTGGACATCCTGGTCTGGTTCCACATCTGAGTGGAAATGCTTCTGGGTTTTCCTCATTCAGTATGATGCTGTCTGTGGGTTTGTCATGTATTGCCTTGATTGTGCTGAGGAATGTTCGTTCTATTAAAAAAAATTGGTAGAGATATTCTATTTTACCAAATGTTTTCTCTGCATCTATTAAGATAATCACATGGTTTCTATTCTCCAGTTTGTTAATATGGTACATCACATTTGATTTGCATATGTTGAAACATCTCTGCATACAAAGGGTAAGTTCCACCTGCTCCATGTGAGTAGATCTTCCTGATGTATTGTTGGACTTAATTAGCTAGTATTTTGTTGAGGATTTTTGCTCTGTGTTCATCAGGAGTATTGGTCTGTAGCTCTGTTTCTTTTTTGTGTCTTTTTCCAGTTTTACAATTAGGATGATGATAGCCTCATAGAAGGAGTTTGCAAGAATTTTTCTATCTCAGTGGTTTAGAATAGTTTGAGAATAACTGGAATTAATTCCTTTTTTTTAAAGTTGGGTAAAATTCAACCATAAAGATAATCCTGCCCTGGTGATTTATTTATTTGTTGGGAGGATTATTATTACTGATTAAATGAGTGTCTTGGTTATTGGTCTAGTTAGGGTTTCTAATGTCTGCACACCTCAGTTTTGGTACATGATGTCTGCCCAGAAATCTATCCACTTCTAGATTTTCTGATTTGTACGTAGATAGAGGTTTGAACTTTTTTTAAATGTTTCTTTTACTTCTGTGGTATCCAGTATTTACTTTTCCTTTTTTACCTCTGATTTTATTAATTTGGGTTTTCTTCTTCTTCTTCTTCTTCTTTTTTTTTTTTTTTCATTAGTTGGGACAATAGTGCATCAACATTCTTTATTTTTTTTTCCCCCAAAAACCAGTCCTTGGTTTTTGAGTAGGCTCTAAATGAAACCTCAAAGGTCCTTATAAGAGACAGAGTGGTGTTGGCATAGGGTAAGTAGGAGGAATAATGCTGGGAATAAAATCTTCAAGTGAGGTGAGAAAGGGATTATGAACCAAAAAATGTGGGATGTCCTGGAGACTGGAACAGGAAATGAAATTGGAATTTCCCTTAGAGGAGCTAGCTCTGCCATCACCATGTTTTAGCCTATCAGGTTAAATATATATATATTTATATATATATAAATATATATATATAAATATATATATAAATATATATATAAAAATATATATATATATATATTTATATATATATATTATATAATCCTCAACAAAATATATATTATATATATATTTAAGATTTAGTTATTTCCACTGGAAAGTCAGATTTACAGAGAGAAGGAAAGACAGAGAGAAAGATCCTCCATGTGCTGGTTCATTCCCCAAGCTGTTGCAATGGCCGGAGCTGAGCTGGTCCGAAACCAGGAGCTTCCTCCTGGAGGTCTCCCATGCAGGTTCAGAACAACAAAGCTTTGGGCCATCCTCTAACTGCTTTCCCAGGCCACAGGCAGGGAACTGAATGGAAAGTGGAGCAGCTGAGACTCAAACTGCTGCCCATATAGGATCCTGGCACATGCAAGTTGAGGATTTAGTCACTAGGTTACTGCGCTGGGCCCAGAAAAAGTTTCACATTGTAGTTTCCAGACCTGTGAGTTTTCTTTAAAACTCTCAAGCTCTTTTAATGATGTTATAGGTTTTTGTAGCCTTTAGATTGTGAAGGCAGGGCATTGGTTTTCTTTGATCTATAATTGTTTAGTACCACTGGATTTGTAGTAACCTGATATGGTGGCTTATTTGGAGAATCATACAGTTCCTGGCTTTGTTGTTAGTAACTCCTGTATCCCTGGGCAGTTTTACTTAACTCTCGTGCTGCTTTTGTTCCTCTTAAGTAAGGTTGAGTTTAACGATGCCTGTATTACAGATTTCTCAACCCTGTCTTGGAGAAAGTTGTAAAGTTATACCTGAAATCAATATTTGGGATTTCTCAAAAAGAATGGTATCTTTGTGAAAACTGGGGAGTTAACTGTTGAGTAATTTAAGTTTGTTAGCTCCCCCGACAGTTTAAAAAATGATGCAATTTTTATGTTTCCTCATAGATTTAAAACGGCCACTTTTTCTTTTTTTCAAACCTGAGGGAGATTGCCAGTTATTGCTAACATAGTCACTTTGTCTTCCATTTACTAGTTCATGTTTTTCTGCTGCTTTAAGACGGTCAAAATGTTCTCTTCCACACTTTATCCAACCCATGTGCTCTTCCTCTGCTGGGTTTCCTGCAGAACAGAGAGCCTTTCTCACTGCCGGCGAAGCACCTGGGCTTAAAGTATGTGTGAAGAACCCACAAAAGTTCTCGAACAGACTATCAGATGGGAATATTGGCAGCTCTCTAGCCTAGCGGAAACCAGTGACCTTATAATTCTAATTTAGAAATGCCTTCTCTCTTTTCTTGACATCTTGGTGTGTTTCTAAAAAGCAGAATAACTTTATTTCCTTTTACAACTTTTAAGTAGTAACCTTTAGTTTGTACTTTTCAAGGTTTACAATGTTATCTCTTTTTATTGTTCTTTAATAACTACAAACTGCAGATGCTGGGGCCGGCACAGTGGTGGCTAATCCACTGCCCACAATACCAACATCCCATATGGATGCCAGTTCAACACCCAACTGCTCCACTTCTGATCGCACTCCCTGCTTATAGCTTGGGAAAGCAGTGGATGGCTGAGTCCTTGGACTTCTGCAGCCACATGGGAGATCTGAAAGAAGCTCCTGGCTTTGAACTGGCTGAGCTCTGGCTGTTGCAACTATTTGGGAGTAAACCAGGGTGTGGGGGAACTCTATCTCTATGTGTAACTCTTCAAGTTAAACGAATATGCGTGTGTATGTGTGTGTACACTGTGTGTGTGTGTATATATACATATTGTAAACAACCAAATCCTCCTGTTAACATCTTATATTAGTGTGATATATTTTCCATGATCTATAAGTCACACTCAATTTCTGTTACTAACATCAATAGCATAATATATCAGTCACTATTGATGAACCCACAACCATGCTTCCCGTATTTTTTTTATACAGATTTCTTCTGTAGTTACTCTTCTCTGAATGAGATCAATGATACTTTAGGGTTCCTACTTAGGTCACTGACTCAATGCCTGCTAGAAAAATATGTTGACATACTAAAGTAAGGTGAGTAAGTTACTAATTGGTGATCTGTGGTTCTTTATGGATTGGAGTCAGAAAAACCACATTGTATTGCTCTTGGAAAATTTTCTTGTAGAAATAGGTTTCAATATTATTTTAGCACGAGCTTGTCAACCAAAGCTTCATTGATACTTAGAGAAAAATAGTTCTTTTACACTAGACGTGTATCCGAAAAGATTAAATCCCATTTGTTTATTTGGAGTCATGTGAATTCACACTAGTCCTAATTCAGTTGGTAAATTAAAGCCGCTCTGAAGCACAATATCATCAGGCATTTTTAAATGAGAGTTTAATTTTATTGTATATATAGTTAGCCTCTGAGTGTATTAAGTATGTAACATTGTCAGATTTTTACTTATTTGAGAGAGGGAGAGAGTGCACATCTTCATCTGCTGGTTTACTCCTCAAAGGCCTGCAGCAGCCAAGGCTGAGCCAGTGCAAAGCTGGAGCCAGCAGCTCACTCCGGGTCTCCCACAGGGGCCGGAAGGACCCTAGTGTTTGAGCCACCATCTGCTGTTTCCCCAGGGTGACCATCACCAGGAGATTGCTGTCAGGAACCGAGCTGGAACTTGAACCTAGGCGCTGCAATATGGGATGCAGGCATTGCAACTGGCAGCATAACCACGAAGCCAAACATTCACCTCAGTCATGTTTCGAATGGAGAAATTAGGATATCATTTTGTACATTTCATTTTGTAATAAATTCCACCTGAATCCAGTCTTAAAGTAGCAAACTATTTTATGATGTTTTGTCCTCCGCTAAAAAGAAATCAGATCTTTTGCCTAGATAATGACAAGATCAATTCCTAACTTCTCAAAACATTTCATTTTTCATAATACAGTTTTATAGGACACCAGATTTCCTCATTTTTACCAACTGCTGCTATCAGCTTAACTGAATTGCAATGTATTCCATGCTGATGATCAGGTTTGTAATGAACCAGTTTTTTTTTTTCTGAAAGAATATGTATAGTCACATTTATAATAGAGTGTTCAATTTGTGCAACATTAATACCTGCTGACAGTTTTCAAAAGTGACTTGTAATTTAGATTGTGGAATATCTCTGAAATGTAACATATATGTACATTTGGACTTTCTCCCTAGTTTTTGGCACAAGGCTTCTAAAACCATTGGAATGATAAGAAAGTTGTGGCTCTTTCAGTTACACCTGAGTTATGCTACTGCGATGGGGCTTTGGATGGGAAACTCTTGAATTATCAGTAACTCCACAGAAGTGTAGATTACAGGCTATTCCCCTTTTGTTGAGCACTTGTAAGGGGTAGCAGTCTTGTAGGAGTGAGCCTTTTACACTTGAGGGATTTGACAATAGTGTCAGAATCAAATTGTTGCACACAGTTGCAATCGGAGAGTGAAAAGCTGGTTGTATAGAAAAACAGCGCACAATTTACTATTAAAAAGATAAAAAGAAATTATGTTGGTTTGCTTTGACATGAAAAGATTGAATATTAATGATTTCAATTAATAGAGGCTTCTTCAGTTTTGGCTTTGTTGCACTTTTCGGCTCCACAGGTTATAGTAGTAATCTGTTTAGGAAAACTTCACAGGGATTTATGGTGTATGCGCCCAAGTCAAATAAAGACTGGTGTCCAACTGTGAGAAGATCCTCGGCGTAAGAGTAGCAGTTCTTACTCAAGGCTGCAGGGGCTTGCAGCTGCTAGGCACTGTCAAGTGAAAGTAAATATGCACGTAGCATAATCTCTAGCATAGAGCAGATGCTAAATAGATTATGAGCATGCGTTTCAAAGTTCATGGAAATGTATATTGTCTTTTATTTCCTTTTTTGGTGAACATTTTTGAAGTACTGTCATTTATATGCATATTCACATGCTTTTTGTATATTTATTTATGTTCTCAACCTCAGTGAAAATGAGGCTAATAACCCTTGCTTTATGCAGTTGCTATAAAGTTTAAATTGGATAATATGCTTAGCATGATGCTCAAAATGAACGAGACATCTTATTTGACATTATTGCCGCCATGAGTATTATTAACTATGTCTGGATATTTTTTATATTTTCCCTAGAACCTTTCACCAGGTAAAACACCTTGTATGTCATTTCATTGTTGTCAATGTAGTTTTTAGCTTACAATGAAAATTCAGTAAATGGAAATAATGGTAATGATGCTAAAGGAAACGTGTCCTCTGGAGAAGAATGTAGATTAGCTGCCACCCTTCTGTAACAACAACATTTATCTCTTTAATTAACACTCTCCCAAACTCTTTAAGTGTTGTTTATATTGAAATTCAGAATTTTCAACTTGCATTCTCTCTCTCTCAGCATTGCACAGCAAAAGATGTGTGTGTATATGTGTGTCTGTGAGAGAGAGAGAGAGAGAGAGAGTCCGTGCAATAGATTATCCTATCCTTTTGAAGATCCAGTTGTGTATTTACTTAGAAGGAGAGACTGAGAGCTTCCACCTGCTCATCAACTCCTCACGCACAATGGCTGGGGTTGGGCCATAGCTGAACCAGGAGCCAGAAATGTAAACTGAATCTCCACAAGAGTGTCAGGAATCCAATTACTCGAACACTCACTACAACCTGTGAGGGTCTGAAATTGTGGGAAGCTGCAGCCAGGAATCAAATCCAGGCATTTTGATCTGGGACACTGTTGTCTTAACTGCTAAGCTGAAAAACTCCAGGTGTATATTTTAGTGAACACTTCATATTGTGATCCAGTCTTTCTTTCTTTAATCATTCAAAGTCATATCCCCATAGCTGCACAGTCTTCCTTTTTCTTTTGGACAGTCAATATGTTTATGAACCAGAGCCTGCTGCATTTATTTGACTCACCTCAACTTAATACTAACTCTGTCCGATCATGTCTTTATCTAAAATTTTGAAAAATTTTCCCTACGTATTTCCATGTTTATTTTTATTCTTAAAATATTTCCGCAGTGATTTGAGTATTTGTTTCCTCCCAGATTCCTGTTGAAATTTAATTGTCACTGTGAGGGTATTAAGAGACAGTACCTTTACAAGATCCCTTAGGAGTGGATTAATACTGTTATTGCTAGAGCAGGTTTGTTATTGGCAATATAGTTTTTGAATAAAGACAAATCGCCACCTTCTGGGCCAAGCTGAAGCCAGGAGTCTGGAGCTCAGTGCTGGCCTCCCTAGTTGATGGCAGGGACACAACTACTGCAGCCGCTGCCTGCTGTCGTTCAAGGTATGCATTAAGGAGAAACTGGGCTTGGGAAGCAGCCAGGAGTTGGATTAGGCAATCCGATAGAGGATGCATGTTCTCAAGCAGTCTTTGAATCATTCTGCCAAATGCCCATCATAGACAAGAATTGGTACTTACTGGGCCAGGCTCAGTAGCCTAAACGGCTAAAGTCCTCGACTTGCACAAGTTGGGACCCCTTATGGGTATAGGTTCTAATCCCAGCATCCCCAGTTCCCAACCAGCTCCCTGCCTGTGTCCTGTGAAAGCAGTCAAGGACAGCCAAAGCCTTGGAAACCTGCACCCGGGTGGGAGATCCAGAAGAGACTTTTGGCTCCTGGCTTCAGACTGGCTCAGCTCCAGCCATTGTGGCCACTTGGAGAGTGAATCCTCTCAGGGAAGATCTTTCTGTCTCTCCTCCTTTCTGTATATCTGACTTTCCAATAAATTATAAATAAAATCTTCAAAAAGAAAGAATTGGTACTTATTGAGTGCTTTTTGGGTGCCAGGCTCAAAGCCAGGCATTTTGCATCCCTACTCAGTGCTTGCATTTCTAAGAAGTAGATAAATTAAGCATTTTTTATGTAGATGGTCGTTTGAACAACTTGCCCAGCTGTTACAACCAGTAAATTTGCATAGCCAGGATCCATACATAGGATTTTAAATTTTGATTTGAATAAGGGTGGAAGTCAACTACTGCTAATGCTAATAAAGGAAGTATGAAATTGTACTTGTAAGACCGGAGTGCACAGAAAATACAGAAGTTGTTTGTTTTATACTTCCTCATTTGGCAAGCCCATCTTAATTGGCTCAACATTTTTGAATATCCTGTTGAGAAAGCTTGTGTTTTTCCTAGCCTGTCATTCAACAGATTACTACATCTTTCAGTGCCTTTGCTATTAATATTTAACTCTACTCTTAGTTTTTTATTACCTGGCCCAGAATAATATAGTTATTCACAGGTGATCTCAAGCAAGTCACAAAAACATAGATGCTCCCTTGTTTTTCAGTTCTTCCAATTGTATTGGAAAACTTATGTTGCAAATAGGTAGCAACGGTGCAGAAATACTTTAACTTGCTCAAAATAATAAGCAACTTTTACAAAAAATAATTCTATATTTTATATCAATAAAATGTAGACCAGGAAATAATTTTGTTGCTTTTCTTGAGCTATTCAAAATGCATTTATGAACATTTCATTGCAACTTTTCATTTTTAAGATTATCTGAATAATTTTTATTTTTAAAATTTATTTATTTTTATTGGAATATTAGATATACAGAGAGAAGGAGAAACAGAGAGGATGATCTTCTTTCTGCTGATTCACTCCCCACGTGGTCACAGTGGCCGATCCAAAGGCAGGAGCCAGAGTCTTTTTCTAGGTCTCCTATGCAGGTGGCAGGGTCCCAAGGCTTTGGGCCCTCCTTGATTGCTTTCCCAGGACACAAGCAGGGAGCTGGATGGGAAGCGGGGTCTCTGGGACACAAACTGGCACCCATATGGGCTCCCAGTGTGTACAAGTTGAGAACTTTAGCCACTAGGTTACTGCACCAGGCCCCATTCTTAAGATTTTAATGAGGCTTTTCTTCCAATGTTGGTATGGTTATTTTGTACACAGTTCTGAGCAGTGTATGTAATTATTAATTATGTAATATAGCAACATTTTTTTTTCCCATTGAATTGTTTTTTCCGTATACCTTGGAAAAAATTTCTCCTAGTGTGAAAGGATATAAGGTATTGAATGATAACAGATCTTACAGAATTAGTCTTTTTTTTTTTTCAATTTTGTCTTCATCTAAAATCATGAAAACTCTTTATGGCTTGAAGCATATTATTCCTTGACCACTAAAGTGTGTGCCTAATAATAGAAGTCTTCTCAGCATGTTCTAACTTCTTGAAGGGTTGTAGTTCAGAGCCTTGGAATGTCCCTTTTTCTGACTTTCAGATGTTTGTGGTGCTGTCTTTGACTCATGCCAGTAGTCATTGTGGATATTTATGACCTGGCAAGTAGTCATGGGACATCTGGATTTCCAGACTGCGGAGTTGAGTAATAGTGAGTGTAGACTTTGGATTCAGGCTACTCAGGTTCAAATTCCATGCAGTGGTTCCAACAGCTCTTTCACGGTGGTTATCAGAATTAGATCATTTAATTTCTCCTTTCCAAAGACCCTGTTTCTTTTCAAGACTAAGTGATGATATGATATACTTCACACTATTCTTAGCACATAGTTGGCACTAGGTAAATGTAAGGCTGACATCATCATGATGGTGGTTATGCTTAACCTCAGCACGAAAATGTGTTTATGAGTTTGTAGGTTGAGGCTGCAATATGCCCAGGATAGATCACTACCAAGTTGTTTCAAAAAAGGTAATCATTATTTTTTGTTTGTTTGTTTTAGAATCCTTAAGAGATGAAATGGTTTTAGAATCTGGAATCCTTAAGAGATGACATGGTTTTAGAATCCAGTCTGGTTTTAAAGACTGGAATGAAAAGGAAAGTGATCAGATTTGCAGTTTTTTGTTGTTGTTGCTGTTGTTGTTTTTGTTTTGTTTTGTTTTGTTTTTTGGTCTTGTGAATGCTTTGGCTTACCAGGTAGTTTAATATCAACAAGTACTTGCTTTAGTGCAGGTTATCACTTCAAAGTCTAGATCTCCTAAATTATGCTCATGGTTATAGTAAGGATTAGAATTCTGGAATAGTAAAACTAGGTGGATGTGGCTCCAAGTCCTGTTTTGCCACTTAGTCCTGTTTTGACCCATAGCTCCTGTCCGTTTCATGTATCAGTATGAATTCTATTCTTACCTCCCTCTCCTGCATCTGTATTCTTTGGAATTATAAAACCCACACCAACTGTATATACTCAGGTAGGTAATTATGTAATCAACTGTCACTTGCCCTAGGATCACCAAATGTTATCCTTTACTGAAACTGTACAACTTTCTAGGTGACAAAAGCTTTTATTGTCTTATCTCTCATCCCCAGTCTTTGGTGCTAACATATTACTGCTCTGTTTTGTGTGTGTGTGTGTGTGTGTGTGTGTGTGTGTGTGTGTGTGTGTGGTCTGAGTTACTACTATGACCAATAAAAGTGTTATTTATGCTTTTGTTAGTGTTCCCAGTGTAGAGCTTTTATAGGGAACTGAACTCAAGGGCACAGGCTCAAAGGAGTCTGCAGCCATTCAGAACTTCCTCCTTCTCCAGTGCTCCCAAGTCTCAGCTTGTTCAGGATGGAAGAGAAGATGACCCAAGTGCAGGAGAAGTGGGCTGGAGGGCTGAGACGGAGCTGATCGCACAAACAAGCAGGATTCCATTATTAGAGATGAAAGGAAAGGGCATTATTAAGAGAGTAAATAGTAAGAACAAATATGTTATTAGGGAATTGGTAAAGTGCTCTCAGCGTTAGGTGTTCCGTAAACATTGCATTGTTTACCACGGTGTTGTATAAATGTCACTTGTTTGAGAGATGTAAGTTAGAAGACACCTGCTCCAAATGTTATTCAGGGATGCTCTCTAGATCAATTGAACTAGGATCAATGAGATATGACTGAATAATTTTGTATGTTGAGTAACAGGTGCACTATCTAAAGTATCAAGTAGTTATAAATGGAGCTGAGGAATTGAGAAGACCAAGCCATGTCTTTATTTGGCTGAAAACTATATGTCAGAGAATGAATGCAGACTTTCTTTTTTAAAACCATTTGAGGGGCCCGGCAAAGTAGCCTAGTGGCTGAAATCCTCACCTTGCATGTGCTAGGATCCATATGGGCGCCGGTTCTAATCCCGGCCGCTCTACTTCCCAACCAGCTCCCTGCTTGTCAAGGACGGCCCAAGATCTTGGGACCCTGCAGCCATGTGAGAGATCCGGAACAGGATGCTGTCTCCTGGCTTCAGATTGGCCAGGCGGAAGATCTCTCTGTCTTTCCTTCTTTCAAAATTGAACTTTCCAATAAAAATAAATCTTTAAAAACAATTACTTGAAAATCAGTCAAAGAAAGGGACAAAGCTATTCTATCTGTAAATTGATTCCACAGATGGCCTGGACTGAACCAGGCTGAATCCCCGAGCAGGAGCACCATGAGAGTCTCCCATAGGCGTGACTGAGGTCAGAGGACTTGGATCCTTCTCTGCTACTTTTCCCAAACCACTAAAAGGTATATGACTAAGGCACGGACCAATGCACACATGGAATGCAAGAATCATGAGCAGTAGCTCTGAATGCTTTCTGAAAGAAGCAGCAGTGTTGAGAATTTGTCCCAGCCTGGTGAACCGATGGAAATATTCCATATGGTATTCTAGGAGAAAAGGAAAGAGACTGACCTAAAATTCAGTAAGCTTTGTGCAGGGCAGGGGGAGGTGCTTGAGAGGGTGATAAGATACTGATAGTGGAAATATGCCCAGGCCCCCAGAGTAAGAAGACAGGCACTTCCTGGAGTCTTCAAACCCCGGGAATACACTTTTGTTCTTTATCATGGGGTATGACAAACAGAGAAAGGTTAGTGATTTTATTGATAAATTCAATAAATATCAGTTGTATTGATAAATTCCTTATTTGATTATTATCATGAAGCCATTTCACAGGAATTATTGTGTATTTTCATTAGTATTCACAATCATTTATGAGGTTCGTTATTATGCCCCTCTTTTAGACACTAGAAAATTGACACTCAGAAAGTTTAAGTGATTTGGTTCTGTTTACATGTATAGTAAGTGTAGCAGACAAATTTTGAGCCAAATTTTCTGACTCAAAGTTTGGTGCTATTGACAATTTACCGTTATTAACTCCCTTATTTTTGAAAGTAATGATAATGATGATAACTAGCGCTAGTTGAATATGTGCTGTGTGTCACACATTGTAAGTATCTGCAACTTAATTGAGTCCTTTTTATTGAGTTCTTTTCTTAAAAGAATTTTTTTTTTTGAAAAGTCAGATATACAGAGAGGAGAGACAGAGAGAAAGATCCTCCATCCAATAGTTCACTCCCCAAGTGGCAGCAACAGCTAGTGCTGAGCAAATCCGAAGCCAGGAGCAAGGGGCCTCTTGCAGGTCTCCCGCATGGGTGCAGGGTCCTCGACTGCTTTCCCAGGCCACAGGCAGGGATCTGGATGGGAAGTGGAGCTGCCGGGATTAGAACGGGAGCCATATGGGATCCTGACGCATTCAAGACAAGGACTTTAGCCGCTAGTCTACCACACAGGGCCCTTTATTGAGGTTTTTTTTTTTTTTTTGCCGAAAAATGTTTTACTATCTGTTTTTGAAATCCCTTTATTTGACATATGTGTCTCTTGCCTACAAATTCTCTTATTTCTTTGTAAATCAAGATTGAAAAAGAGTGGAAAAATTGAAGAAAAAGGTGTTGGGAATACACTTAGAAAACGTAGGATTTGAAAGAGCATGCTTCCTTAGCTGTAGGCAACTGCCTAGGTTGTCTTTTAACAGGGCGAGTGTTAGACTGCTGGGAGAAAAGCATCCAACAGTTAGTGGACATTCTGGGCCAAATTTATGTTAACTATACCAGTGTGCAAGCCTAGGTACCTATTGTATTTTTTAAAAAGATATGTGGGGGTAGACACTGGCACACCTGCAGACAGGGTCTAGGGACCTTAGCATGAGCATGTGTGGGCCTTGGGTAGGCAGGCAAGGCCCCAGGCTGGCATGGCACATCACCAGAGCACTGGGCTTGGGGCTTATAGGCGTAGGAGCTGTGAATTGCTCAGGGAAGGGGTTATTGGGATGTGTAGGGGAGAAGACTTCTGAGGGAGAACAATGTAAGTGAGGAATTACTTCTGTGGGACTTCAACCAAACAGGCCACTTCACTTGCAGGTAAACAAGGGGGTTGTGACCAGGTGGTATAGAGAAAGGAAACCAGAGGACCTTCTGGGTCAGACTAATGTACCTGCCCACGTGGGAAAACTGAGCTGGGCCAGTTGGTATTGATCATCACCCACTACTGCACACAAAACTAGGGCTCCAGGGCTGACCTGGCAGGGCTAGACCACAGTACCTGCCAGTGAATGTCAGAACAGGGTATGGATTACGTTAAGCTGGACCATGACACTAATCAGCACACAAGAGAACCAGGTCTGGGGGCAGATTCTGTGGGGGCACTCTTATAGGACTACAGTAGCTGCTGCTTTGCTGAAGAGCTGGGGGTTGTGTTGGGCCAAAAGAGGCATGGCCATGGAACTTCCATTTATAGGTACTGGGTGGGGTTGGGAACAAGCTGGGTTGGTTCAAGCTGCAGCTGCCACAAGTACACCTAAGAATTGGGTGTGGGGCAAGCTGCGCTGCAGCTTCCACCGGCACACACAAAGGCCAAAACTGGGGAGGTGGGAGACTGTGGCTGATAAGGGCCTAGCACCCAGTGGCACATATTAGGTCTGGGTCTGGGAGTATGCCTGGTGGGGGAACTTTAGGAACTTCCCTGGTGGGCCATAGCTTACAATGGTGAGTATGTGAGTCAGGCCTAGGTGTTGGTCAGACCGGACAAAGCTGCTCCACTTGACAGCACGTGTGTGAGTTGGCAGGGCCTGGCTGAACCATAGAACACTAGGAAGCACCGAAGCCAGGAGCAGGTGTAGGCTAGGCTGGGCTAGGTTGCCACACCTACAGGTTTGTATGAAAGCCAGGGGTGGGGGCAGGGTAGGCAGGGGTAGGCTGCAGCACTCATTGGTGTGTGTTGTAGCTGGGGATGGGCAGGGCCAGGCCAGGCTGCAGCATCCAATAGCACAAGCCAAGATGGGAATGGGCTATTCTGAGCTAGATTGCAGTAACCACCAGCACATGCGTGATCTGTGGCTGGGAACCTGCCTGGTTAGGGAACTAATGGAACGCCCCTGCTGGGCTGCAGTCCCCACTAGTGAGTGCAAGAACTGGAATGAGGCCAGTGAACTGGGATGGAAATGGCTGCAGCATCACTTGGCATGAGTGTAGACTGGGTCTGGGGTATGCCAGACTTCGTTAGGCTCCAGTACCTGCTAGTGCTTGTGAGAGCCAGGGTGAGTGTAAGACAGGCTGGGCTAGATCTCAACACCCACTAAAGCACACAGGAGCTGAGTCTGTGGGTGAGCCAGGCAGGACTAGCCTATACACCCAACAGTAAAAGCCTGCATGGGTGTGGGCTGGTTGGACAAGGCTGCTGTACCTGCCAAGACAGGAGGTGGGCCAAGTCAGGCTTGGCTAACTACCCACTTGTGTGTGGGAGATCTGTGAGTGGGAGGCGGCCTGGTGGAAGAGCTTGGGGAGTTCCTCGGTCAGGATGCAGTCCCTGCAGGTGAGCACAAGAACTGAGGCTGGAAGTAGCTCAGACCAGGCCAGGTTACAGTATCTATCAGCATATGTGTCAGTTAGCTCTGGGGGAAGACCAGGCTGGGCCAGTTCATAGTACCCATTGGCAGATGTGAGAACCGGGGCAGGGTGTGTGATAGGCCAGGTTGAGCAGCAACAACAACCAATTCATGTTAGGGCTAAGACTAGGGCCTGGCTGGACTGTGTTAGGCTGCAGTACCTGCCAGCACGAGCTGGAACTTGGGGCAGGCTGGGTGGAGCCAGCTAGGATGAAGCTGTGAATGGGATATGGGCGTGATGGACTGGTATAGTCTGCTGCATGTCATACTGGCATGCACAGGCACCAGGGTGGGGGTGGGCCTGGTAGGGTTTGGGGGTTTCTCTGACTAGGCTAGAGTTCTCGCTGGTATGTAGGGTGAGGCCAGGCCACAGGCTTCCATTGGCTTGCATATGAGATGAGGCTGGAGAGAAAACTGATGGGCCAGCTACAACCACGTGTGTGTGTGTGTGTGTGTGTGTGTGTGTGGCCTGAAATGGGTGATGAGACTGAGCCAGACACCCGCAATGGTTGGCACACACCAGAGTGTGGTCTCGAGTCACCTCAGTCGAGTTTTCTTTGGGAACCCCCTAACTGAACTTTTGGACCACTGGACTCACAACTCCAACCATGGAGAAAATCACAGGATCTGTGTGTGACCTTAGAAGCACTTGGGTCAGATCTAGGCCTCCCAGTTTGCTGACACCTGTATAGTGAGCAGCATGCCCACATGCACCTGTGGGGCACGACAGCTCTCTGGGACGTGCAGAGGACCTCATATCTGGCAGAAGGTGGAGGGAAGAGCACATTGGACAGCTCTCCTGGCCAAGTTTTCACAGCAAGTATCTGGGCCTGTGGAGTCTCTAAGGTGGACTGTGCCAGCCAATGGCCTTTGGTAGGGTTTCCTAAACATTAGAGCAATAGAATCAACAGCATCTCAGAACTATGGAAGCCACTTAAGCAGTACCCTCAGAACATTCTCCACATCAGGGACCACAGGAAGACATCGAGAGGCTGGCCCTGACCCCTGGGTACTGATGCGGTCAGGTTGTTGGGAGGAGCCCTCTCCTGCTTTCTCCTCCATTCTCCTCCATTCTCCCAGATACAGGAATAAAAAAAAAAAAACAAAATAGAAGAAATTGTCTCATCCACTTAGCCCCATTCCTTGACCCTTCCCAGCTTGATCGTGGGCATGCACCCTTCTCAACTACGTAACATCATCAAAAATAAAATCAATTTCTTTATTAAAAAAAAGAAACATCATGCTTATGTGGGACTATGTTTACATGACTTGTCTCTGCCACTCATTAAGATACAAGGTGGTAACAACATAGAAAAAAAGCACCCAACATCACATTTAAAATACTGTTTAAGGTACATGTTTCTTTGAAAATCTTACCTGAGTCTCTTGTATCAACTGTAGCATTTTATGCTGAACTCTATCAGGTAATGCAATGTTTATTATCCCAAGGTGGTTTTTTTCCCCCTATCTTTGAATTGTTTTCCTTCTCAAACTAGACAGCAAAAATCAGTTTTATGTATATAGTCATTTTGGAGCTTAAATCAATTCTGAGTAAATATTTCTGTGGCTCCTACATTAAGTATCTTGGTAAACAGCTTAAAGAATGAGACCCTACTTTGCACAAATAGAAGACATTTTATTTTTAAATTTTTATTGGAAAGTGAAATATATAGAGGAGAGGAGAGACAGAAAGGAAGATCTTCTGTCTATTGATTCACTCCTCAAGTGGCCACAATGGCCGGAACTGCACCAATCCAAAGCCAGGAACCCAGAGCCTCTTCCAGGTCTCCCATGCGGATACAGGGACTCAAGCCTTTGGGCCGTCCTCGACTGCTTTCCCAGGCCACAAGCAGGGAACTGGATGAGAAGTGGGGCTGCTGGGATTAGAACCGGAGCCATATGAAATCCTGGCGTGTTCAAGGCGAGGACTTAAGCCGCTAGGCTACTGTGTCGGGTCCCAGAAGACATTTTAGAACTTGGTGCTCTAGGGGTTGAGGAGAGAAACATCAAATCCTGGGAGAGGTCTGATGCTACCAGAGAAATTTTACCTGTCTTTACATTGGTTTAGTTCTCGAAGCCACTGTTCTCTTTTTGTCAATTCATCACCTTCTTTTATGAGAAGTGAGCTAAAACAGATTTTGATTGCTAGTAATTGACTTACACCAGTGACAAATAGTGCTACTAGAACAGATCTGATTAGTAGTAGCCTAATGATAATACAGCCAACAATGTAAAAGTATTATAGTTTTTTTAAAGATTTATTTATTTTTATTGGGAAGTCAGATATACAGAGAGAAGGAGAGACAGAGAGGAAGATCTTCCGTCTGATGAGTCACTCCCCAAGAGACTGCAATGACTAGTGCTTAGCCAATTGAAGCCAGGAGCCAAGAGCCTCTTCTGAGTCGCCCCCCAGGTGCAGGGTCCCAAGGCTTTGGGCCTTCCTTGACTGCTTTCCCAGGCCACAAGCAGGGAGCTGGATGGGAAGTGGGGCAGCCAGGATTAGAACGGGTGCCCATATGGGATCCTGGCGCGTTCAAGGCAAGGACCTTAACTGCTATGCTGTTCCTGACGGGTCCAAAAGTATTGTAGTTTAAATAAGATATTCTTCCTGGAATGGATTGTTACTTGGAAATATTTATTGAATCCCTAGAATGGATATGGTACTTTGTTCTGTATTCTGGGGAACATAAACATCAATTCTGCATGTTATCTAACCTTGAGGAGATTGTAATCTAGTAGAGATAACAAGATTTCTGTGTGACTTTAAATGCCATATTTTTCCCAGAGTCCTTCCTTTCTACACAAGGTCAAAGTTCAGCAGGTTTCTGTTAGAGTTCTCTATGAAGAGCAGAACACAGCAGCGATGAGCTGTAGCTGTAGGAAGCGAAAGAAAGGCACAGTATATTAGTTTGCTGGTTGTTCATGTCTTACTGTGTGGTTAAGCACTATATGTTGATTATAAACTAAAACCTCTTCGCATGTAGAGGTAGAATTTACTGAATATGTCTTCTTGTTATGTTGTACCATGATGGCTTTCTGATGCTTTTGAGACAGTGCTGTCTGTATCACTTTCATGGGTCAATCTCTTGCCAAAATAGAGCACTTGCAAGTCATCATTTACTTAAAATTCAACTCATGTCTTGCTTGTTTTGTCCTGTTGTACACTTTCATAAATATACCCTTCATGCAACACGTACACGTAGAATGTCTGCCTTTTTAATGTTTTTTACTTCCAGTAATTGCATGTCAGTATCTTGCTTAGTCAAATGAGATCATTTGTTTTAAAGGCCTATTAGTGGGCACATATTTATCTCCTTGGTACCTGAAATACTTACCATTATTTTCTCTATTAATTTTTTATGCTTATTAGTTGATTCCCATAAACTCCCTGGATGTGGATGTCTGTTCTTATTGCTGTTTCTCCAATGCCTAGAACAAGTGCCAGGAACCTAGTAAGATCAGCTCAATAAATATTGTTGAATAAATAACTGGATGAATTCTAACTCTTAATCTGTAGCATCTATCAACAAATCCCATCAGTTTCTCTTAATAATATTTCTGATCATCCACTGGCTATGTACTTCAAAAGACTTGTTTATTTCTTTGGAAGTCCAAGTTACAAAGCGAAAGGGAGTGACACAGAGTTCTTCCATCTGCTGGCTCCCTCCTCAGTTGGACTCAACTGCCAAGGCTGAGCCAGGCCAGAATCAGAAGCCAGGATCTTCCTCCTGGACTCCCGGGTAGGAGAAAGAGGCCTGAAGACTTGGGCCATCCACCACTGTTTTCATGGCCAGGGAACTGGGTTGAAAGTGGAGTATCTGAAACATGAGTTGCTGCCCATATGGGCTGCTGGGCCCACAGGCAGCAGCTTTGCCTCATATACCACAATGTTGTTCCCTGCTTGTATGCTTTCATAGCTTGCGTTTTCCATCGGAACCTTGTGCTTGACATGTGAAGTTCTAGAATAAATAATAGTTTCTTATAGTCTGTTTTCAACTCATCCTGCATGCTACTGCTCTTACAGTTTTCCTCCAATCCTATCTCTGTGTCTCCATGCATTCCTTAACAATCTTCTCAATTGTGTGTGTACACTGCATTTTCTTTATCGAGATAGCACTTGGTGAACATCTAGATTGATTCCATATGTTTGCTGTTGTGAATCGGAGTGTACGTGTGGGAATGTTCTCAGTCACAAAAATCAATCAATCAATACAATTCTGGTTTTCAAAAAACGGATGGAACTGGAGATCGTTATGCTTAGCGAATTAAGCCAGAAAGAAAAAAGACAGACACCATGTATTTTACTCAGCTCTGGAAGATATAGAGAATATAAAAAGTCATTATGCTTTTCAAATATTCAATTACGTGAATATATTC
Organism: Ochotona curzoniae; assembly: GCF_017591425.1. Classification (NCBI taxonomy): domain Eukaryota; kingdom Metazoa; phylum Chordata; class Mammalia; order Lagomorpha; family Ochotonidae; genus Ochotona; species Ochotona curzoniae. Next base: position 51,904,039 of record NW_024467087.1, on the reverse strand, counting down.
AATTTTCAAGGAGATGAATAAATTTTTTTTTTTTTGCATTTCTTT